>NC_140584.1:1151377751-1153999956 GCF_964204655.1 Triturus cristatus
AGACAAACTTAAGACAAACTTAAGACAAACTTAAGACAGACTTAAGACAAACTTAAGTCTGTCTTAAGTCTGTCTTAAGTTTGTCTTAAGTTTGTCTTAAGTCTGTCTTAAGTTTGTCTTAAGTCAAACTTAAGACAAAATCCTAACTTCTGTGAATACCAAAAGTAGTAAGTTTAGGATTTTGTCTTAAGTTAGTTCTGTGAATCGGCCCCAGTGAACTGACTTGATTATAATTTGAGTGACCATTGTACATAGCATTCACAAGCATATTCAGTACATATGATCCTATTGTGTTGATGACGTTTCGATGCCGAAAAACAAAATAAATGGCATTACTTTCTGATTTTGTGCATCACCAAATAAATTCCTGTCCGGCTGGACAAAGGACATAAATACTATTTAGTTTGTGTCTATCCTTATCTTAATGCCCCAACTACTAAGGTCCACTGTAAACTGCAGGAGGCCAGAGTTTGGGGCTCTCTAGAACCCCCAGTGTGAAGTATATAGTGATAGTGTATTTACTCACTCAACCTGGACACACTGGCATGATTCCTCACAAACACATCAGATCTGGGCTTCTTCACTGCGGTGCCACTGTTTTCCTGGCCACATGTAGCGCCAGCTACACCAATGTTTGGGCTACCTGTTTGGCTTCGGTTAGCCTCAGAGCTATCCAGGTGCTTCTCTTCAGCTGCTGCACCGCAGCCTTCTGCCTCATGTCGCTTTAATGTGTGATGTGGCCAGATTCAGTTTTCGCCTTCCTCTACGGACACATTTTTCGCAAAAGTTGCAGTTATGTTATGTTATTCACATTGTTATATTATTTAGGTTTTATATATAGATTTTATGTAATATATGCGAGGCACACAAAATAACCAGACTTAATAACTGTATGAGAAGAACCACATCTTTATTGCTTAGTGATGCCAAGAAGTGATGAACTATAACAGAGACTGAATAGAAAGACACTTCGCAGAAAGGAAGAAAAAACAGAACAAGCATTAGCGCCGAAGGCGTGCCTAAGGCATGCCCGTCTGCGCCCGTCTGTGCCTGTCCGCACCTGTCCGTGCCTGACCGCTCCCGACCGGGCCCAGGGTCCAGAAATGCTGCCTTGGAACCTTATTACTCAGGACACCTTTCCTATGCACATCACTCACTTAGATCAGGACACAATTCATTCTCACTGTGCTAGCACCTCAGCCACTCACCTACAACAAGAAATAGAGAAGTCGCTTGACAAATGCACCCTCAAACTAAAAAAAAAAAACGACTACCAATTCGAGATCCGAAAAATGGTACACTCCTGAACTAAAAATAAACAAACGAAAATGTTGCACTTTGGAGCACAAATGGAGACTGTCAAAGGACAACACAGATAGATAGAATTACCTAGCTGAACTGAAAATCTACCACCACGCTTTAAAAAATGCCAAAAAAAAGTAATATACAAGAAGGATCAAAGATAACGGCAGCTCGTCCAAGGAACTCTATAAAGTTGTTTGTGAACTTTGTAAACCCACCAGCCTATCACAAACCATTGCTCCTACGGTAGAGAACTGAGAACTAATAAATAATTTTTCACTGACAAAAATGTATGCATCCTTCGACAATCCCCTCTAAGACGATAATGTTGATTGGGAAAATTTGGCTCCTCATCCCTCTTCACAAACTCACCTAGACACTCTGACTCCTTTTTCAGAGGAGGAAGTGACCAAAGCCATGATTGAGGTCAAGGTGGGATCCCCACTCGACCCCTGCCCGCATTTTATTTTCGCCAAACTAGCGCCAATTTTATCCCCTCCTGTCACTATAATATTCAACCAATCTCCGGAGCAAGCATCATTTCCAGACATTTGGAAGAAAACAGTAGTATTTCCACTTTAAAAAAGAGCAGGACTCGGAATATATGAACCAGATAACTAGTGCCCCATCTCTTAACTACCTTATTTATCCAAAGTTTTGAAGTGCTTAGTTAATAAGCAACTCACCACCTTCCTTGAATCTAATAACCCATTCGACCCCTCACAGACGGGCTTTAGAACCAATGACAGTACCGAAGCAACTCTACTGGCTGTGTCTGATAATATCAGATCACTAGTTGATCAGGGCAGAGCCGTAGCATTGATTTTACTAGATCTCATTGCGGCCTTCAATACAGTTTCTCATACCAAACTGCTCCAAATCTTGCACAAAAAAGGGATCTGTTCCAAAGCCCTGTCATGGTTCGCCTCTTTTCTGAAAGATTGAACCCAAACTATTCAAATGGGATCCTGCACCTCTACTGCAAAAGAGCATAAGGTACGGAGTCCCGCAGGGAGCTACTTTAAGTCCCACCCTTTATAATGCATACGTCTCATCTCTGGTGGATATCAGTAGGAAATGGGGATTTGATATCTGCTCCTATGCTGATGATACACAATTGGTGATTCCCTTGATAGATAGGTTGACCAACACTGAAACAAAAAATAACCTAATTAACTGTCTCACTGAACTCGCAGATTGGATGTCCCAGCACTGTTTAAAACTAAACGCCGAAAAATCCGAAATCCTGCTTTTCGCTGGTACCCAGGATATCTCGGACAATAGCTGGTGGCCCCAGGCACTTGGCACCGTCCCAGAACCCAAGCGAGCGGCAAAAAATCTGGTCATCATCTTCGATGACACCCTATCTATGGTGGACCAAGTACGCACGTTGTGCAGTAAAGCCTATGCTACACTGAAACTTTTCAGACAACTCTTTCCCTGGATTCCACAAAATTGTAGACAAACGGTCACCCAGGCTCTGCTTATGAGCAGACTTGATTATGGCAACGCCCTATATGTAGGCATGGCTGACTATCATTTCGCCAGACTCCAAGTAGTTCAGAGTGCTGCCGCCAAACTAATATGTAATAAAAAAAAATACAGTTCAGCATCCCTCTGCCTGAAGGAGTTACACTGGCTCCCAGTCTGCCAGAGAGCCAGTTTCAAGCTCCTCTGTTTTGCGCATAAAACCCTTCATAAAATGGGACCACAAATTCTATATAATAAACTACAATTCCACATCCCTTCGCGTAACCTGAGATCACGCCATCAAGCTCTTGCCTCTATCAAGCGCCCTCCCAAGGCCAGAATGGGCGACCGGTCATTTTCCAAATCAGCCGTGGTCCTCTGGAACAACCTACCCCTTGATCTTCGCCTGACAGACGACTACCTACTGTTTAGGAATTGTTTTTAAACCACCCTGTTCCCTAGAGACTGACCCTACCAATGATCAATTACACTTTATTCTAATCCGTCCTAGCGCCGTGATGTCCCTCGGGATGATTGATGCGCTTTATAAATACTGCTAAATACAAACTCAAAAATACATAGCCAATGGGTCTGGTTTCAATTTGCATGATTCAGCCCATGCTGTTTGTGCCATGTTGCAGTATATCTTGCTGCATGGCATCACCAGCTGGAACAAAAAAAACAGGGCACAGACAGAAGGGACAAAAAGAGGCAGGGTGCACAGACACAAGGCTGAAGCAGGTTTTGTGCATGTTTACATGCCTGTGTTTACATGTGTGAGCAAGACCTCTGACCTCCTAGCCAGAGGAAAACTCAGGAGCTCCAACACTCTGCTACTCATCCCTCTGAAAAAACGCAAACAAAAAACCACGGCCAGGTCGTTTCCTGGTAACGCTCCCAAATCTGGAACTCCATTCCCCTCCACATCAGAACCATCCCCTCTTTTGCAAAATTCAAAAGACTGCTCAAAGTGCTCTTCCTCGATCGCTCCCTAGCGAACCGATAGGATCCACAGAAGTGCCTCAGCCGGCACCCCCACCTGACTTTGACTCTGTGTCCTGTGACTTCGACCTCCTATACCCCCCAGGACCCCTACCCCGTTCCACCTACCCCGAAGAAGATATCGTATTGGCTACTCGTTTTATGTGACCTGTGCGCAGCATGTGTTTTTTTTTCTCTCGTTGTATTTGCTACTCCTTATGTTTGAACTCTACTCGTCACAAATCTTTATGTCCTATTATGATCTCTGCCTTGCTTGGTTGCATATAAGATACTTGCTGTGAAGGGCTCTGATGCACTTGGGTCCAGCTAGCGCTATATAAAACTCCTAAAATAAAAATAATATAATGTTGTTTTCCTGCCTTATTTGCACCTTTATGTGCCATATTTGTACCTTATTGTGCCTCATTTGTACCTTATTTGTGCCTGTTAATTCACTTTGTGCCTATTTTCGCTGTTGAGTTGTGTTCTCCATGCCCACTCTTCGCCCTTCACACCGCTGCTGGCCTGGGGCCTTGGCTCCCTGCCGGTTCCCGGCCTGCCTCCCAGCTGAGCTTCCCTCCCACCTTCCTATTTAATGGTGGCCAAAGCGCACCATAGGCAAGCCCGTCTGCACCCGTCCGTGACCCGACCACGGCCAGCACCAGGGACCCTGGATCTCTAATCCCCCACCGCTATGGCTCAGTTGCCCTCCTCACACTCAACCCCGGAAGTAACTGCCAGCTGTCCACGCCGAGCACCACCCGTGGACAGTTCTACTGCCGTCACTGCCGCCAGACCTTCACCACCGCCCCCACGCCGAACGTCAATACCTTAGAAGTCCTGTGGTGCATCCTCCTCAAAATGCATTCACTGCACAGACACACTGTAGATATATGGGACCTCCTCGACACCCTCTCTCCAGACGTCGCCCTCTTCACAGAAAGTTGGACCAACTCCACCGCCGCACCCGACATCGCCACCGCCATCCCCGATAGATACAAGATCCAGAGGAAGGACCGCTCCAACCGCCCAGGAGGAGGACTTGCCATAGCACACAAGAGCTCCCTCCGATTCACGATCTCCAGCTCGAGCGACAGCCCACTCACCACCAAACACCTCCACTTCCAGATCCAGACCAGCCCCAGAATGACCCTAAGAAGCATCCTCGCCTACACCACCTCCATCGCCGACCTTATCGCGCCCCACGTCATCGCCTTAATGGATTGCATACTCATCGGACCTCAACTTCCACCTCAACAACCTCAACGACCTGAACTCCACAACCCTGCTGGACAACCTTGACAACCTCGGACTGGAACAACTCGTCTCCACCCCCACCCACAAGGCAGGCCACACCCTCAACCCCATCTTAAGCCACATCACGCAACCCCCATGGACTGACCACCACTGCGTACACTTCCACGTCAACAAACCCACGACACGCAAACCTGCACCCCACCCTCCAAGAAGAAACTGGAACAAAATCATCGAGAAGCAGCTAAAACTCCGCCCTCAACCACCTCGGCTGACGCCAACATTGCAGACAAAGAACTCCACAGATGGATCTCCAGCTGTGCACACGAACTTGCACCTCTAAAAACCCCGACAGACAGCGCCCCAAGAATGCCACCTGGTTCACCGCCGACCTCCAACAATCCAGGTGCACATGCAGATGCCTCGAGAAGAAACAGCAAATCCTCGGAAGACTGGACCGCCTAGAAGACCTCCATGACAAAATACCACCGACCCATCAGATCCACCAAAAGGGCCTTCATCCAGAACAAGATCCTCGCCAACTTCAGCAACTCCAAGGAATTCTTCAGCACCATCAAGGAATTCACCAAACCCCCCAGTGAAACCACAGACATCACCCCATCCCAGGACCTCTGCAACAAGCTCAGATCCTACTTCCATCTGAAGATCAAGGGCCTCTACGACAACTTCAAGGACCAGACACCGTACCCCGAGAGCACTCCATCCTCCAGCAACGCCAGCCAGCCCACTATCTCCACCTGGACCCCAGTCACCACCGGAGACACTGCATCGACCATAAAAGGCATCCACTCAGGAGCCCCCACAGACCCCTGCCCCCGCACATCTTCCACAGAGTCGCCGCCACCATCGCCCCAGAATTACGACGCACCATCAACGCCACCTTCAAAACCGGCATCTTTTCCGACGACTAGTAACGTGCAAAAGTCAGACCCCTACTCAAGAAGCCTGATTCTGTGACAGATGAAGTTGCTATTGTATTCTCTGCAGTGGTAACACATGTGGTTGCTACTTTAGTCCCTTCTGAGGTTACAGATATGGGTGCTCCATTGGTCCATGCTGTTCTGGCAGCTGTTGCCACTGGTGGGGTGCCTGCTGTGCTGGCAGTTGTTGGTGCTCTGATCCAAGCTCCTGTAGAAGCTGCTGTTGCTGCTGATGTCTCTCTCATAATGGCTATTGTCTTTGCCATGGTCACAAATTAAGTTGGCTGCCTCTGTGGTGGCTTTAGTTACAAGTGTTATTGCTGATGTGGCCCCTGCTGTTATAGATGCTGTTATTACGATGGTAACAGCTCAAGTTGATGCCATGGCCCCTGCTGTGGATACATTTGTGGTCACTGCTGTGGTACCTGCTATGATGACTGTGATAGTTCCTTCTGTCACAACAGCTCTGTTTGCTGCTGCTGTCCCAGTTGCATCTGCAGCTGTTGCGATGGCAACTGTTTCTGTAGTGCAGGTGTTGGTGGCAGCTGCTGCGTAGGTGGCAACTATGATGTTGCAGCTGTTTTCCCCTGTGTGATGGTGGTTGTAGATGCTGTAGTTTGAACTATGAGAATTGATGTTGCTCCTGCCTTGCTAGCAGCTGTTGTTGTTGTTCTTCCTACCATAGTGGCAACCATTGCTTCAGCCGACTCTGTAATGGTGCAGCTGTTGTTGCTACTGTGGTGTAAACGTGGTTGTAGCAGTTACGTTATTATTGTAGTTTCTCTTGTTGCTGCAATGTTTGACTTTATTGTGACTGCAATTGTTCCTGCTGTGGTGGTAGCTATGGCCCTCACTGTGGTGTCTGCTTGGTCATTCCCCTTTAAAAAAAATATTCTTATTTATTTAGTCAGAAATGGTCATACAAAAAAGAAAAATAAATCAGTCTGAATCACCATACTAGACATATTAAAACTGAGGTTTTACACTCCATCCATGAATACATCTCAAATACATAGCTGTAAAAACAGATAAATATTAACCCTGGGCGTAGTTCGCGTAGTAGCGCTACGCGTAGCTATGCAAAGTGCACTTCGTACTATGCGAGATACGCGTAGCACTACGCGAACTGCGTAGTGCGCTGTTCACGATGATTGCACAGTGCTGAATGCTTGTCCGCACTGTGCAATCATTGAAAACGGCATCTTGCACAGTGCGAGCTGTCGTTTTCTGCCGCTTGAGTAGATTTTTACTGGAGCGGCAGCTTTCTCAAGGCGGACTGGTAGTTTCTCATCGCGAGCGGTCACGAGCATACGCGACCACTCGCAAATGAGAAACCTGACCTCCCCGCGTTGAAAATCTCGCCGGGAGGTTTATTTTCCACGCTCCCGATCACCAACTTGATGTAGCTGATAGCGAATGAGGAAAAAGTCTTGCCGGGATGTCATTTTGCTCACTCGCGGTCGCCAACTTGACGTTGAGGACCGCGAGCGAGCAAAAAATGGCAACTACGCTACGTTACACGATTTTGCACTGTGCTACGTGCAATTCGCGTAGTGCGAAGTAGCACAAACTACGCAAACTTCGCGAGCGTAGCATAGTTGTCTGACCAGGGTTAATAAATATACCAAGTAGAAATAGATACAAACATCATGAAAAACATGGCAAACATGAAAAAAGCCTATGACAAGTTAAACGGACCATTTTCCAAAGATCATGCTAAAATCAGAAAACTGGACTCTTCACTGAGCCTAAAGATTGAACAGATTGGTTCTTCAGCTTCGTATTAACATAGGGATCCTAGCTATATCTCGCCCAGATACAATCACATTTTTTGATGGTTCGAAGCCCCCTGGATTTGGCCAAAGCGATGCTTGGTAATTCCCATGGTTTCTGCTGTGATTATCATTGTTGTGGTACTGACTGTGCTTTTTAAATACTGTTGCAGTTGTTGCTACAGGGACAGTGACTGTACTTATATTTGTCAGAACAAGTGTTGTGAGTGCTCTCATTGCTGCTGTGGTCCCTGTTGTGGTTGAAGCTTTTGTGGTTGAAACATTTGTGGCTGCTTTTGATGCTTCAATGGTGAGAGATGCTGTTGATGCTGTTGTTGATGCTGTGTGTTTTGCTGTGGTGCTATGCTGCTCACTGATGGATTATACCATGATGGCAGATTTGGTCACTCCCATGGTTTCTACTATCATTAAAGTGGTGGTCACACCTGTGGTGAAAACTGCGGTGCACAGACAGAATATCGAGTTTTAAATGTCGACATACACAAATATCGAGTTGGAAATATAGTGAAGCAGAAATATCAACAGCAAGAATATCATGGTCAAGAATATCGACTTGGAGGTAAGTAATGTTGTTTTTGAAAATATCGAAGTCATTATTATCGTTTGAAAAAATACAGTTGTTTAAAATATCGATGTTTTAATTAGTGTTATGTATATTAATATGTATGTATGTTAAAAGTATGTAAACTATATTTTTGTATAAGTATTGCTTTTGTTTTTTAATATATGTAATTTTTTTAATAGTTATTAATTTTATTTTAATTACATTTTGTGTTTTTTTTGTTCTGGAGCAGGTTGGGGGTTTATAGGGGAATATGGTGGGAAGTAATTTAATTATAGTAAATTATTTCTTTTGATTTATTTATTGGTATTTATTAAATTTAGATTTTATAGTGTTAATTGTGGGAAATAATTTATTATTAATTACTTATTAATTGGTTGTTGATTATTATTAATTAATTAATTAATTAATTGGTTATTATGGTAATTGTGTTCTTTTTTAGGAGCTGATTGTGGGTTTATAGGGGAATAGGGTGGGAAGTAATTTGATTATATATACATTTATTAATATTTTTCATTTATTATTATGTATTTAATTTCTATTTTATAGTGTTAATTGAGGGAATTAATTTATTATTAATTATTTATTAATTGCTTGTTAATTATCATTAATTAATTAATTGGTAATTAATTATGTTATTTTTTAGGAGCGGGTGGTGGGGTTTATAGGGCAATAGGGTGGGAAGTAATTTATTTAGAATTAATTAATAATTTTTAGTTAATTAATGCTAATTCATTAATTAAAATATAAATATGGCAATTGTAGAATTAATTGTGATGTGAGTTGTGGGGTTTATAGTGGTAAAGGGCGGGAAGTAATTATTTTCAATTTAATCAATAAGTTGTTGTTAATTGATATTCATTTATTAATGTTAAGTTAGTTATGGAAATTGTGTATGATTTTTAGGTGTGGTGTTTATTGGGTTAGCGGGTGGAAAGGTATTTATGTTTAATTAATTAATAATTAGTTGATCATTAATATTAATTAATTAATTCATAAATATTTATGGTAATTGTTTAATTACGGGGTGCGTAACCAGGGCTGACGGCTGGGGGCCCCCAGGAATTGAGACGTGCGTGGCTGAGAAGGCCACCTAAGATTGTGACACTTTCCCCGTCGATGAGTTGCTGGGGTTTAGCGAGTGAGGGGGAGAAAGACCCGCCGGTGAGCGGCCGCACGTAGGACAGTGAAGAGGTAAACGGAGGTTCCCCACCGTTAGACACAATCACAGTGACCCCCCACCGGCGATGGTGGGGCTGTGGAGGAGTCAGGGACACATGAGGCACCAGACGGACGGGGGGAGGCTCCTTTCCCGCCCCGCCTGAAATGGCTGAAAATCGTGGCAGAGTTGCTTGAAGGTGGCTTGACAAGGACTTTGCCTGTCCCTAATATGGCATCCGGAGCGTGATTTCGTTGCTCACATCAGGGGTCTCCACAGCGCGAAAGTCTAGGAATAGGACTGGTTTTCCACCTTGTCCTGCGACAACCTCACTCACACTGAGAGAATTGCACTGGGTATCAACCGAGTGACCTACTACCCCGGTCCTACACGCCTGATCTTAAGATGACTGTCATGGCCTGGCCCCTGGAAGCATTGCTATCGAGTGCATATCAACCCAGCAGCGATTCTTAGCTTCCCAGTAACTCCGGGATGGGTGCTGCCAATTGGTCTATGACCCCCGGACGGAAACCTTGATCATGGTACATTCCACGGAGCCGGAATCAACATGTTTGGGGAGTAATTAATTATCTGTTTTAATTCATTATTTTTCTTTAATTGATAATGAATTATGTTAATTATGGAGGTACATTTTTTTAAAAATGTAGATGTGTGTTGTGAATTGTGTGGTATTATAGGGTAAGAAATAAAAAGGATTACATTTATTTAATAAATATTGTTGTTGAATATAAATATTTTCCGTTGAAAATAGTTTTAAAAAAATCTTTCTCGGTATTTGTTTGCTCTTTTTAACATTGTAATATGTTTTTATCTTTTGTAAATTTTTAATATTTTTATATATGTTTTATTTTTTTTGTTTTTTAAAATCGTCTCTGTTGTAGTTGATATTTAGTTTGATTTTAATTTTGAACTGAGTCCAACGGGAATATTAATTTTTACCCCTCTGCTATACAACACTTTCCTTACTGTTGCACTCACTGGAGTTGGAATAGTAATATTTACCCCTCCGCTATCCAACACTTTCCCTACTGTTGCACTCACTGGTGTGGGAATAGTAATTTTTACTCCTCCACTTCAACACTTTCCCTACTGTTGCACTCACTGGAGTTGGAATAGTAATATTTACCCCTCCGCTATCCAACACTTTCCCTACTGTTGCACTCACTGGTGTGGGAATAGTAATTTTTACTCCTCCACTTCAACACTTTCCCTACTGTGGCACTCACTGGAGTTGGAAGAGTAATTTTTACCCCTCTGCTATCCAACACTTTCTCTACTGTTGCACTCACTGGAGTTGGAATAGTAATTTTTACCCCTCCCCAATCCAACACTTTCCCTGCTGTTGCACTCACTTTTAGTGGGAATAGTAATTTTTACCCCTCGGCTATCCAACACTTTCCCTACTGTTGCACTCAATGGAGTGCAAAATTTAGGTTTAAAGACTATTAAATATTTTAATGTTTTAATTTATAATATTATGTATTTTTTATTAGATTTTATGTTATAGGTGTATGTATATATATATATATATATATTTATTTGTACATTTTTAGATAGTTATACAATTAAAAAAAATGTAATAGTTTACAATTTTTTTAAAGTATATATATATATTACATTTTATATTTGTATGTTTAATTTTTTTAAATTACATTTATTTCTTATATTTGTTAAAATGTAGATTGAATCCAAACATTTCTTTTTAAGTTCATTTTATTATTTAATATATTTAACATTTGTATTTACATATATAAAAAAATCAATATTTTGTACAGCGATATTTTTTACATCTATCTCTTTTTACGATATTTTTAGGTCTCGCTGAGACAGCGAAAGCTGTCTCTTTGAGACATTTTGTAAGTGGGCTTTCAAAAGTGCTCCCCACATGGTTTTGCTGGCCTAGGGCTTGAGTGCACGATGGCGTGCACGTGCACAGCTGCTCCTCTGCTCCTTGCATTCCCCCCTCCCTTCTCACCCAGCCCTTTGATGCTCTGCTCGATTACTTTCACTTTAGCCGCTTTGACCCTTGCATTCCCCCCTCCCTTCTCACCCAGCCCTTTGATGCTCTGCTCGATTACTTTCACTTTAGCCGCTTTGACCCTTGCATTCCCCCCTCCCTTCTCACCCAGCCCTTTGATGCTCTGCTCGATTACTTTCACTTTCGCCACTTTGATGTTTGATCGCAAACGCGATCACTTCCGCTTGGCATAACCTGTACTTGTTCTCTTTGTCCTCACATATGCTCTTCCCTCTGTTTTTCTCTCTGGTCTCACATGTGCTATTCCCTCTGTATTTTCACTCTGCCCTCACATGTGCTTTTCCCTCTCCATTTTTCTCTTTCCTCACACATACTATTCCCTCTGTATTTGTCTCTCTTCCGTCACATGTACTCTTCCCTCTGCATTTTTTCTCTATGCTCTCGCATGTGCTCTTCGCTCTGTATTTTTTTCTCTGCCCTCGCATGTGTTCTTCTCTCTATTTTTCTCTCTGCTCTCACATGCTCTCTTCACTCTGTTTTTATCTCCGGTCTAACATGCACCCTACCCTCTGTATTTTTCGCTTTGCTCTCACATGAGCTCTTCCCTCTCTTTTTCTCTCTGCCCTCACATACTCTTCCCTGTATGTTTCCCTCTTTGCCCTCAAGTGCACTCTTCCCTCTGATCACATGCATACACAACTATGCACACATACAAACACACACATGCATTTACACACACATATGAACATATACAAACACACACAGACATGCATAAACATATGCATATACATGCACACCAACACACCAACCCCACATACACATATAAACAAGCACGCACACCAACATACTCAAACACATATACATACACACAAACATGCATACACAGACCTAGGTATACACACAAACATATGTGTACACATCCATGAAGACAAATGAACACAATGACACACCCATACTTGCACACCAACACACACATGCATACACAAACATATACACATACAAACACACACACATGCATACACACACAGATATATACATATAGACACACACACACTATGCACACACACGCATCTCCCGTACTGTCTCAGGGGAAGAGTCGGTGTCAGCTGTCTCCTAGAGGGAGATCTCGCATGAGACAGTAAGACTCAGAGACGTGGGGCGAGACAGACATGCCTCCCTTTAATTGTGTTGTTGCAAGATGGTGACTATCTTCTGCCACTGGTGCATTCAGATAAGCGGCAGGAAGTTCGTTGGACACATGCACTGGTTTCAATTTCGAGAAAGTGGGGTGAACGTTTCACAGATCGGGAGTGTGTGTCAACACGTGTTTCTCCTTCACGGCAAGGCCAATCAGTATGTTTTGTTTAACAGTGTGGTCATGAATCCTTTAATTGCATAAGTGAGCGGGTATGGATGTAAACAAAAATTTAACACTCATACCACATTTTCTGTCACTCTTGTGAACAGGTTTGCTGTGAATGTATGAATGAGAATGGCGTTTTAGAATACGTTGCATGGAAAAGGGTCAACATGGTGTATACGTGTTTTTTGGTGTTTTTTTAATTTATTTTTTATTGCATGGTTAACGTCATGATATACCGGATTCGGATGCTTCATTGCAGATCAGTTGTTTGGCCCGTGGTTATTTACGAGTTTGGAAAATACTTTTGTATTGTTTCGATTCTTTTTGTCTCTGCCCTATCTCTTGGCTGCGTCCTCTCCCATCTTCTCTCTCCACCTCTTTGCTACATGTTCTCTCGTAATGTTTTCATTTTCCCCAACTCTCCTCTTTACTCTCTAATTCTTTTTTTGCTCCTTTTCTGTCTGTCCCTTCTCTCCTCTTTCTCTAACCACCTGTCCCTTCTCTAACCCCACTCCTCTTCCTCTGCCCACCCCCCATCCCTCTCTCTCGCAGTACTGCAGCATAGGCAGCACCAGGTCTCTGATGCCTTCTTAGTGTTGGCCCTGGGGGTGGAGGAGGTAAGTCAGCCCCCCAAGTGAATCCCATTATCAACAGATGGTGAACCTCTATTTACCAACAAGTACGGAGCGGTCTCGGGTGAAGGCTGATGCGAACAGTGATCTGCTCTCGGCCCTGGCAGGGCCTGTGGGGTGGGGGCATTACCTTACACTAGGAGAGGAAGTAAAAGTGATATCCTCCCCTCCCCCCACTCCACCACTGTCTCTCCTCACCCTCCACCTCTCTCTCTCCTCCACTTCTGATTCCCTTCCACCTCGGTCTCTCCTCACCCTCCACCTCGGTCTCTCCTCACCCTCCACCTCGGTCTCTCCTCACCCTCCACCTCGGTCTCTCCTCACCCTCCGCCTCACCCTCCGCCTCACCCCCCACAGGTGTCTCCTCCTCACCCTCCACACGTCTCTCCTCACCCTCCACACGTGTCTCCTCCTCACCCTCCACCTCACCCTCCACACGTGTCTCCTCCTCAGGCTCCACACGTGTCTCCTCTCACCCTCCACACGTGTCTCCTCTCACCCTCCACGTGTCTCTCCTGCACGCCGCACACTGCTGCACGCCACACACTGTTGCACACTGCTGCATTACTCACTGCTGCATGCTGCACGACACTGCTGCACGCCGCACACTGCTGTACACCGCTGCACGCCACAGTGCTGCATGCCTCACACTGCTACACGAAACACTGCCGCACGCCGCTGCACGCCGCACACTGCTGCACGCCGCACACTGCTGCACGCCGCACACTGCTGCACGCCGCACACTGCTGCACTCCACAAACTGCTTTTATGCGAGTTTATTCTACTGACATTGTAAATGACAATGGCTTTTATTTGTTTTAAAACCAAAACATAAATAAAAGGCATTGTAATTTTACAATGCCAATAGCTCAAACTCTTATAAATGCGAGACCTATTGCATTGCAAATGCTTGTTATACTTGCTATTGTAAATATAGGATGTCGATATTTTTTACATCGATATTTATGAGTTGATATCTGTGTATATGGATATTTTGGGCATCGATATTCTAACAGTGAACCGAAAACTGCACTAGCAGTTGTTGATACTGCTGTGGCAGTTGTCGCAGGTGTGATGCCGGCCATGATGGCTTTTTTTTATAACACGTTTTATTAACTTTTTTGTAAAGACATATAGGAAAAGTGGAAGTGGAAGAACACTGGGGCATATCATCAAGCCAGGCGATAGAATTATCGCCGCTTTAGCGACAGAAAACTGCCGCTAAAATGACAATAATGGGCTTGATAATATGCTCTATGGAATTCCAATTGAAGCCCATGTTAAATGTGAAGGACGTCTAACATGGGCTTCAATTGTAATTCCATAGAGCATATTATCAAGCCCATTATCGCCATTTTAGCTGCAGTTTTCAGCCACTAAAGCGGCGATAATTTTATCGCCTGTCTTGATAATATGCCCCCATGAGATCTCATTCCCATTCTTCCCGTCCCAAAGATCACAGCATATTTTATGGTTCATATTGAGCCAGATAAGGTCCGAATCGCCACCTCCAGGGACCCAAGGTTCGGAATAATTGGTGCAAGTACGATACCTCTGTATTGCGCACAATCTCCCCATGTGTTGTAATGTTTACCTGGGCATCGCCTGGCCAAATAAATCAGGCCTTCCAAACTCAGGATGGGGTTTGAGGGGGGTAGGGCCTCACCTCTTCCTAGCCTTGGCTTTATCTCTTTTGGGAACCAAAAGACTGACCCACAGCAATGTCATCTTGTATCTATTAGTGTCCAGGTCTATATTTATTTATAAAGGGGCCATTTTGGGTTCTTGGGGAAGCTGCCAACCTAACACCTTCCCCAACATGGACAACACTCCCTCTCAAAATGGGACAATTTTTGCATAGGAGCAGACCTTGTACATCAAACCCCAGTGGAAGAGAGGCAACGGAGGTAAAGTGAGGAATCCACTAGCCCCCCTTTCCATAGTTTTTACCAAGTGAAATATGTTAGGTAATTCTGAAGAACCAACAGAAATTGTGAGGCAATCCTCTTCTCTCACCACCAGGTTGGAAGAGGGCCTCGAACTCCTGACCAGTAGGTCAACAGCAGTGACAGGGATAGCAGCAGCTACCAGGCAGAGCTGTGCCGTGAAGGGAGCAAGTCCACTAAATGTCAGTGGACTTCACTTTTTACCTAGCAGCGGCCGCCATTAAGTATTGCTGCCCGGGGGGCTGGACAGCTGGGAGGGGGGAAACGTGGGAGCGGGAAGGGTCACTGGAGGGGGCGGGGCCACGGGGGGATCCGAGGGGCGAAAAGGAGAATAATCGCAAAAAAAAAGCAGAAATAAAGGCACAACAGAAAAAGCAGACAGAGGGCCAGCCCTAGCAGCAGAGTAGTGATGCTCTTCCACTAGACAACTAGGGATGAGGTGCAGGCAAGAGGGAGCCAGCGGAGCAGCAGCAGCAACGGGGGCAACAGCAGCCACTAAGTGGAGCTACGCCGTGAAGGGAGAAAGTCCACTAAAGGTCAGTGGACTGCCCCCTCACTCCTTCTCCATGCACTGCTAATATAGTTTTATATTATCTCACTAATACCCTTTTAAGTAATAGTATTTAGAGTAATAGTTATGTCATCACAAAGCATATCTCTTTTGGGAGAATACAGTGCATGGTAGAGAGGCAATTTATATCCAATGTGCTGCTGAGTTGAATACACTATGTTCCTCAGAAGTCTTCTCAGGAGTGCATACAATTTCTCGAAGAAGGTACAGGGAAGGGGGAAACAGATGTTCTGTAGCTGATATAGTAAGCGTGGTAAGGTTACTATTTTGTAGATGGCGGAGCGACCCACGATGGATATAGGAAGCGTGAACCAAAACCCCATGTTTTCAAGAAAGCTGATTGAGGTAAGGCTGGATGTTCTTGTCCCAGGTCCTCTGTGGGTTATTCATCAGGTAGACACTAAGGCATTTAAGACCTCAGCTTGAATCCGCAGGCCCACTGCCCATTCTAACTCAGAGGGAATGTCATAGATATGGCCTTGTTTATAGTGAGCCTGGAGAGGTGGCTAAACATTTCAAGTATTTGGAGAGCCCAAGGCCCAGACGCCTGTAGCTCATCCAGGAACATCAAGACATCAGCTACGTAGAGCACTATTAAGTCGGAGACACCCGGAGCCCCATCTAATCCCTTGGCCTATGTGTCTATTCAATGCCACGCAGCCAGGGGTTCAATAGCAATAGCAAATAGCAGCAGTGACAGGGGCAACCCTGGTGTGTTTCCGTGTATACCTGAAAGGTGTGCAGGAGAGAGGTTTTGCCCGCACCCTGGCCAATAAGCTAGTGTAAAGCAGCTGTCTGATACATTTGGGGCCAATGTTCAGTTAAGTTAGGAGTCAGAACAGGTGATCCCACTGTGCAGAGTCAAAGGCTTTGTGAAAATCAGCCAGCAGGAGTGTGTGTGCCCTGGACATGACTTCAGTAAAGTCAATGCATTGTGGACCCGACGGATGTTGTGGCCCATGGGCTGGTAAGGCATGAAGCCCGACTGAGCAGGATGAATGAGAGAGCAAATCATTTGGAACAACCTGTTGGCCAATGACGTGGCCCAAATCTTTACTTCTGTATTTAGTTGGGATTTAGGATAGTATGATAAATGGCGGTCCAGTGGGTTTCCTGGTTTCGGCAAGAAAACGATCTCAGTCGGAGATCTGGGTGAAGTGTCCCGGTCTCCTAGGCTGCGGCAAGGGACTCAGTCGGGATCTAGGAGTTGGACGTAGTACTTTTTGAAAATGTTCTGCCAGGAACCTATTGGGGCCCGGAGTCTTACCTGACTGGAGATGGGCCAAGGTTCTGCCAGCACCTCCATTGTGATGGCTCCCTCGAGTGTCGTCCTGCCTTCCATCCCGAACCGTGACAACAGCTACAAAATCTCTCAGGTCTGGCAGGTTGGTCTTGCCTGTGCATGCATACAGGGTTGTGTAGTAAGAGGCAAGGCTAAGGGTAATTGCCCTATCACCAGACACCAGCATGCCATCTGTGTCTTGGACTTAAGCAATGGTTTTGGATGCACGGTAGGAGGCCATTAACTTTCATGTGAGAAGGTGTGTGAGCCTGGAGTCGGCTCACATAAGGAACTGTTGTGTAGAGGCAGATCTCCAGAAAATAACCCGGATCAATGCCAGTGTAATCCTATCCGCTGCACCTCCCTGAACCAGACATCAATGGTGCAGCCAAAGCCAATGCAATCCTGGCCCCTCTTCAGCTCTCACCTGGATTACAGGACCCCTGGCGCACAGGGATTCTAGGCTCCCCCTCATTCACAAAGAGCCTTGCAGTTGTGATGAAGGCTCTGCAGTCGTGGAGGAATAATCTGCAATGAAAATTCTAAATCTGGAGATTCTGCCACAAGTGTGGAGACTCCACCATGACTGCGGAGCCTCCACCACGACTGCAGAACCTCCCCTATGACTGTGGAGCTTCCGCCATAACCACAGAGACTCTTTGTGAATCGAGCCCTAGGGTCCAGGGCCATGCCGGAGGCTTTCAGCCCAGTCCTGGTGGGTGATGCATCCGGAGTATATGCTCATCACTACAGGCGATGTTTGTATACACTGCAAGGGGCTCCTCACCCCGTGCGGCAGTCGACCCAGTGGGTGCACCCTCAGCCTGGCACATAGGGGGGTCCAGATAGTCACCACAGGCCCAGGGCATGGTCATCGCTGCTGGGTCATGACGCGGCACTCACTCCAGACTCCATGCATCAGGGGGGCTCAGTGCTTGTCACTCCATCTGGGGAGTTATGAACGGGCTATGGAGCAGTTAAGTGGCCCACAAGAACAGGGCAGGAGGGATGGCGTGCTTCTTTTCCAGCTGCCGTGTTGTCCTCTGCTGTGTGACCCATATTCAGCTCTACCGTGCCCTCTCCACTGGCCAGAGTCCTCCCCCAGCCACAGGGTGACCGCTTCTGCTCCCGGCCACCGGCAGCTCGTCTCAACCTCCGGACAAGGAGAAAGAATAAAGAAATAGCAGAGCAGCGTGGAGCAGCTGCCATGTTCGGTGTTGCAGCCACGCACCGAGAGGGACTATTTTTAATGTCCCCCACTCACTAGTGCAAGAATACAATAGAAAATGTATCACTCCTCAAATCAACAATCAAAGGCTCTCTGCTTTCTGTTTTATGGCATCACATGAGTTCTGTCAAACACCAAAAGCTGTATCTATCTAGACCAAATAACTGCAGCCACACAGGTGTTCTCTTTAAAATTCCAGTATAGTAAGAAGAGAAGAAGAGGATCTCAGGAGCCTCCCAGGGTGTGTAAGGAGAAGGCAATTGCAAATAAAGATGGAATACTGACTACAGGTAGAATGATGGATGGTGCACAAAGCACTGGAGGCAATGAGGTCGTTAACTGGGACCCTCTGAAGTGTTGCAGAAGAGAGCTAGGATGGCTCAAATAATTGACACTCAACACCATGTGGGTCACTTGGGTTTCATAAAGTTGGAGATGATGGATGAGATGCTTGTAGATGTGCAAATAAAGAGAGTTGGCGTGCAGCAGCTAGAGAGAATAGGTCAAACATCAGTGGTCATAAACAGACCCAAGACAAATAGGACTCCAATATAATGGACCAGGTTAACTGGAATAGAACAAGGTCTCACTCTCTACATGTCCTTACACAGCACCAAAGATTTTGAAATTTCAGACTTCACCTTTTGGCTGCCCTTTGCACTATTGAGGTGCTGCACCTGAGCAGTCAAAGATGCTGTTCAAGTGTCTGACTTGTGACAGATTTAGGTGCCATGAAATGTTCTTTCTAATGGTGGTGATTTTTGTCACAATGCTAGATTCCAGTGGTGGGACATTGAAATGTGACTTTCTTTAAGTGAGGCGGTGTATCCTTGTCAATCCAAAACTTGACAATGTCTTGCAGGGCATGTATCAATGCAGGCATAAGAGTATTAGTAAAAGTAGCACAAGCACAACTATCGTACCCAGCTTTCACACTTTTGCACTAGGGAGGATGACTGTTTACTCATTTTAATCTATCTATTTACACCCTAAATATTTTTGATTTGTAGCCTTTACCTATCACAATATCATATCATACAATTTCTATCCTTATGTTGTTTCAATATTACCCTGTGTGTTGTGGCTGTGCTTGGTTGGCATTTGTGGGATGTGGTGTTGCTGCTTGCATGCAGCAGAATGTGGGAGGTGGTGAGGTGATGTAGAATGGGGAAGTAAGGGTTCTGTGGGAGACGGCTGGAATTGGGAGTTGGAGCTGAGACAGAGTTGGTGCCTCAAGCCAGAGCTGAGAACAAAAGGTCCTGAGATACCAATTGGAGTATGTATCTTTTCTACATGAGGTATTTTGGTGTTGTGTATGTGTGACCAGAGTGGTGTCGTATGCTGTTGTGCCTACATAAATAATAGCAGGAAGAGGAGTGAGAGACAGAACATGGCATTTACGTTCAGTGGTTGCTATGAACGGTTGCGTGAACCACTGGACCTTCTATCAAAGGGAGATAGGTCAGAGGCCCACAGCGTACACACAGTTGTTGCAAGTGCTCTATATAACCCCAAGGAGACAGGTGAGTAATCCATGGACATACACTGTTTTCAGTCAACCATGGTAACTATACTTTAGCACAACCAGTAAAGCAAACGAGTTATCCACAGAAGTGTGCTGGTCACAGGTTGTCAGGCTACAGCAGGAGTGATAGGGGAGTTACCTGTGGAGCTTGGCTACTTACAGATTCGACAGGTTCCCTATAGAAAGGAGCACTGGAATTATGCAGCAGGGAAGCACCACATCACCAAAGTCAGGGTTGACTAAATTATGAGACAAGAAAAGGCAAATTATGCGGCACACTTTCTGGCAACATTACTTTTTTTTTTTTTTTTTACACTTCTTAACCCTGCATGTTTCACTCCATTAGTACAAGTTTAATAGCCAAATACAGCAAAAAGCAACAGAAAGTTGACCAATCAACCTTTGGGGAGGGTATTCCACTGGGCAGCAACATGTGCTGCTGTGGGTTTAGTAAATGTTTATGCACTTGAGCTGGAGCCAAATATTTTTTGTTAAAATCTACAGATTATGCAGACGATGATAGATCATGTGGCAAAGGTGTGAAATCCATAATTTGCAGAAAACGCTGCCGCAGCAAAATCCCATAATTCCAGTGCCTCTATCTACAGGTCTACATAGGAGTGGCAGAGGATCACCTCAACATATGAACTCATTACCAGAAGCCAACAGAAATGCCCTATGAGGACAATGGGTCCACCCTGGGGCAGAGGAGGAGCAGTCCATAGCATGATGTGAATTAAACTAACAGCTTAAATTAACTAGCCAATAACACATAGTAGTTTAAAGGAAGCACAGGAGCATTGCCCCACTTTTTTCACAGTGAAAACAAAGGAAAAATAATATGATAATATCTCAACGTTATTATCGTTTTATTTGTTCCTACTGCGGTGTCTTGGTGGGGCGGGGCAGATTTACTCTGCTCTCAGAGCAGGTGGAGGAGTGGTGGGCATCATGTAAGTGCGCATAAATGTTTAGTCGGCCCTCTCGGCCCAGCAAAACATTCATCCACACTGTGCATGTTCTCCACCCAGTCTGCCTTAGAAGCCTGCGTGGAGTACATGCCCAGGCTCCTATTCCCTGGCTCGGCGCTCTGATCAATCACACCACTGCATTGCAGCGTTGTGATTGGCTTTAGGGAGCCCAGGTGCTCTCTGCTTCCTGGTTGAACAGAACAAGCCAGGAAGAGGAAGGGCAGGACAGATGAGAGGCGGTGGCCAGCCAGCTGGCCGTCTGGTAGATACGTTTTTTTTTTAAACCCCACCTGCTCCCCTTAATTCACCCTCCCCGCCACACTGCTGCTTCCCCAGAGCAGCCACCACTGATGTTCTTTATAGTCTATTTAGATGCAATAAACAAGCACTTCTCAGCCATGTAGTCATGAGGGACAGCCAGATTTCAGGATTACAGTTGTGCTTGCACACCCACAAATATCTAGATGAAACAAGACAGACAAACGAGGCAAGTCGCTTATGGTGTAATTCCATGTTCACGCAAATTACACTCACCCCAGAGCAGTTGTAAGGCATGTGTTCACGTTTTCTTTTTCTTTGTATTCTAGCACTTGTAGAAATGTTAATCGATTAGAAAATCAGGTCCAGCATATAAAGAAATCCAGCATTGGCAAAACCACTAGGTCTCACCCGTGACAGCAGAGCAGTCAGACCTAGTGCATTCACCAATGCCTGTTATGGTTTATGGCAAAATCTATTAGGATGTCCATTTATAAATGCATACGTGGAGGCCATCTTGAGATGTTTCTTCAAGCACATTAAAAAGCATTCCAAGTTACTGCTGTGTATGAGCCTGCGCTGTGATCATTTGGAATGCTATATTATAAGGTATGAGAAGAAACATTGGATGACGGTAGCCGTGCATGCATGAAAACAAGCCTACATGCACTGGCTGGCATCTTGAAATGAATTAAATACAATGAACAGATGTTTGGCCACCAATATATTATTGGGCGTAGTGGATGGAGCACTGGGGGAGCAAGTGAGCAAACACAGTGAGCAGGCTCTTTAAGCAGAGCGAGCAAGGGTAAGCAAGAGGGTGGAGCAGGGGCAGAAAGTAGAAAGGGAGAGAAAGCAGTCACTTGTTGCATGAATGTAATTTCCTAATGTGAGCAGAGGAAGGATACAACTATTGCAATCAAAATATGGTAATAATGAGATGCTCCTTCCGCAGGACAAACACAGGAGTAGTGAGGATAGCTCCATTAAATCAGGATCAAATCAGGATCTAGGAACTGAGATAGAGAAGAAATACATCAAGTCATGAGCACAGGTTGACACAAAACCTACTCTAGATACATATTGGTTACAATAAGTCTTGAACCAACAACAAAAGTTGTCTGTTGGAGAGATCTAAAAACTGAATTGGACTAACTACTCATGCATGGACCTCTGAACTTTGAGAGCCGTGCATCATGGATCCCTGACTTCTCAAGTTATGTTATATGATTTATGAAGCGCAACAGCAAAGGGGCGTCCCGGTGCTGAAACTGCAAACTGTTAAAAACACCATGGCACCGGAGATCCAAATGGGAAAGGACCGTCGCACTCCTATTTAGTCCTGGTATTCGAACCGTTGTTGCGGTCGTTGGTGCAAATCGGTAACTCCTCCTGAGTCTGAGGATGAATAATATGAATGATTTGCGCTACTCCCTGGGAGGGAGGGCGTCCCCGATTGCATTCCTTTGTTTTTTAATAAAATTTTCGATTCTTGTGAAATTTTTCAAATGGATTTTATTCGGGGTTACTTTTTTAGTCCATTATATCATTTTACTTTCTTCAGTAATGATCAGATGTGTTTTTTTCACACATTAATGTTTTATCATACCCAATGCATTTCGGGCCCTGCCCTTCATCAGGGGCTGTTGTCTTGTATACACATGATGCTCGAGACGGCGAGTCTTTTGCTCCAGTTAACTGTTCTTGGTTACAAAAAGTTGCTTGTAGGAATCTAATTTCGTCGCAAAGAGTGATGCGTTGAGTCGGCTCCCCGTGCATCACGTGCATACAAGACAACAGCCCCTGATTAAGGGCAGGGGCGAAATGCATTGAGCATGAGAAAACATTAATGTGTGAAAAAAACACATCTGGTCATTCCCAATAATTGTATGAAATTGCAAAACTTGCCTGTTGTTTCACATTTTTTCCGAGGAGTTTTTACATCACATAACTGATCCACTATTCCTTTAACATTTTTTAAAAGTAGCAACTTTACACCAAATGATCTACCACTAAATGCAGGTGACGTGGTATTCTCATTTATTTCCACTAGTACCCCCGGGAAGTTCCACTAAGTGCCAGTGGCATTAAAAAAAACTTGAGGGCCCCCCCTGCAAAGTACATGTCCCACCACCCGTTTCTAGGTGTACTGCTGACAATCTCGTGTGATTTTTCCTAAAGGGGGGGGGGGCCTATTCTCTACAAACACAGGAGGAATGAAGCACTCTGTGCAACTGCACACTTTCTTTCTCCTTGGAAGAATACCTCTCCTACAAAGAAGGCCTTTCCCAGACACCCACATAAAATGGGGGTTATCAATTCACCTTCTCATTCCTGAAGGACAGTTACCCTAACCCTTGACTGGAGTAAATCTCTGTCCATTTCCAGGGTGGAAAAGAGTCAGCTCAGAGTTTTGGAATGCCCACACACATCCAATGCAAACCATGCCTCGGAACGCCCATTTGCCACCCCTTGAGTGTGATTCGCCAGGATAGATTTGACTTCACCTGTGGCAGGCATGTTAGAACTCTTACTCATAAAAAACAATTTTGTCTGCAGGAAATGCCTTTGTGGATTATTGGCAGGCACAAAAAGGTAAATTCAGTACTAAACGTATGTTCATAACTAAGGGGTCTATTAGGATGGCGGTCGTAAAATCTCCCCAACCGCCATTGTAGCGGGAAAAGACCACCTGCAAGGACCGCGGCATAACTGCCGGTCCAATTAGGATGCTCCGCAGACGAAATCCGACTGCGGTGGTCGGATTCTGGCGATTAACATTGTGGCGGTCGCTGCTGCCAGCAGCACTGCCGCGATGTCAAAAAGAGCATGCCCTGCATAGCCCTGCACTCCATGGCAGGCACTGCACAGTGCCTGCCACCTGGTACAGGGACATGTGGTACCCCCCCAGTGCACCCACAGCCCCCCAACAGATTGGGGGCCCGCAATGGGCCCCCAGAACATATCTCCGCATGCCTTTCCATGGCGGTTCCACCTCAGCGGAAAGGCTGGCTACTGCCGGCATCAAAATCATGCCAGCGGTGCTTGGCACTGATCCGCAACAATTGTAGCGGTCCAGCTCCGCCCGCCAGGCAAGCGGGCGGACTGCAACCGGCGAAAAAGTGGCGTGCGGAAAATCACACTGCGGCGGTCACGACCGCGATGCTAATCGGAACGGCGGTTTCCGGGTTTCGATGGCGGCCATCCCCCCGCCATCCTAATAGACCCCTAAATACTTTTCAAATCGGAATTATGTGTTCTTTCTTTTAATCACAATATTCTGCCTCTGTTGGCTTTAATAGAAATATTGTATTACTGGAAGTCGCTTAAAATACATTTGGAGATTTTCTGTATTTCAGAAAGATATAAAAAATGGTTTTTGGATGATTTTTGCACTCTTATTTGAATGGTCTTGACATACGAATGCTGGCCGAGTTGGAAATATACTGGTCAGCTGGAAACTCTATTTGTACTTTGGAAATAGTTACCTTCTAATTAGAAAGAAATGCAGCAGTTTTTAGGCGCTTCGCATATTTGTGACATGTTAAATAATGTTTTACAGTTTGAAATGTAGTGTGTATGTGCCAACATTTGAGAGGGAGATTTTGAAACAAACAATAACTTATGGTTAAATAAGACGTTTTGAGAATTTCTAAGCAGAATAAAAAATGATAAAACCTAAGTTGTGATTGCATATGAATCAAAGTTTCGCTTCTCATGCCTAGTACTTTGACTTTCCCCTTCTTTCACTCCCAGCCTGCAGCCTGTTAACTGGCAGTTTCTTGCTGTCTGAGCAGAGGCTATAGTGCCAGGGGCACCGTGCAGACTTCGGAATTGTCACTGCAGTTGGGTTGCCCCCTGACCAGTGTGGTACCAGCACCAGTGGTAAATCCAGCTCTGACACTGGTACCTGCAATCATTCAATAGCAGCAGTGTTTGCCCGGTATGTCTTTGCAAACGACAGTAGCAAAGACCGCCACCGAAGGGGGCCTAGAGGGCCGGCGCCATAACCGACTCCGAGCCCCGGACAAAACCGGTTTTCGCACGCCAAGGCACAGGGAAGCTCCTGCGCCCCCCCCCCCCACAGTGACTGCCAGAGAGGCGCCAGCACCCCCGGCCAATGGGGGGCAAGGCGCGATACAAACCCCCCAAAGGGGAAGTCACACACAGAGCGGCCAAGCACCTGGGGGGATATAAACACTGCTCCCCCAGGTAAGCTCCTATCTTTGGGGAGCGGGGGAGCAGCACCAAGCAGAGGAGGAAGTCTCGGGGTTACCATGGCACCTGATAGACCCTGGCCACATGCACCAACAGCGCTTAGGGCATCAGATCACCCTGGGGGGCGGGGGCAAAGCAGGATCACCCGCAATGGCCTGGGGATTCACGCCCCCGGCACCCATCCAGCCTCCCACAACAGCGGCAGACGCATATTCACGCCCCTCACCGGGCCCCGTGTCTTTAACTACCAGGGCCACAGGGCTAGCTAGCCTCATACCACTGGTGGTCAAGGAAAGATTTTGGAGGAAAGAATTCATTGACATCTTTTCATTGCTTGAGATACAGTTAGAGGGGCTTGACTTGACCACCTGTGATAAGAAGGACGAGGACAAAAGGGAAAGTAGAAAAGAGCGCAAGGAGAGGAATTTTGATAATTGGTTGGACGCGTTCCGTATAATGGCCTGCATTATAGTAGAAAAATTCCCACGCTGCGCAGCTGCCCTATGGTTGTACGAGTCCAACATCCATAATGCTCAGAGACAGTTCCCAGGTGAGGCATGGCTGGAATATGATAAGGGGTTTAGATTAAAGATGCAGACACACCCAGAAATGGAATGGAACGAGGAGGACGTATCAGGGTTCATTCACAAAATGATGGTGGCAAGGGAGGTCAAGCATGGGGGATAGACCCGAGCAGTCCTTTCGAGGGCCCACCCACAAGGGGAAGGGGAGGCCATTTCATAAGCTCAAGCAATTCAGCTCATGGAAAACACCTCACAGCACCGGAACACCAGCTATCCGCTGGATGTTCAAAACAAATGAATGCCCCTATGGGGCAGCTTCCAAGTCCCAGCACACTTGCTCCTCGTGCGGGGGAGGTCACCCCTCAGCTGGGTGCAAGCGCAAGAAAGACCACAAGGGAGACAGGAAAGGGAAGAAGAAGTAACAAGCTGGGCGCAGGGTGCACGGGGGAACATCGGGTTTACAATCTTACAGGCTAGCACGGTCCCCCATTAACACGCACTTGTTGCGCAAGCTAGACAACGGATACCATAACAAGACTGATGCTGACACCCTAGTACACGGCTTTGAGAAAGGTTTCCCCATCCTGTTTACAGGCCACCTCCCACCAGGCAGTGCCAGGAACGTGAAATCGGCATTACAACACCCTGGGGTGGTAGCACAAAAAATAGAGAAAGAGAGGGTCCTGGGAAGGGTGGAGGGCCCGCTGCCCGATCACATGATCAGAAAACTGGTGATCTCTCCTCTAGGGGTAGTCCCCAAGAAGGAGCAGGGGCAATACCGATTAATTCATCACCTTTCATAACCCAAGGGCGCTTCTGTCAACGACGGGATTAACACGGAGGATTGTTCAGTGACCTACTCTACGATAGATGATGCCGTAGACCTGGTTAGGGCGACATGCCCAGGGACACTCATGGCAAAAGCGGACATAGAGTCCAACTTCCTCTTACTCCCAGTCCACCTCTCCAGTTTTCATCTACTAGGTTTCCAATGGGATGGCAGACTATACTTTGACAAAGCTATGCCCATGGGGTGCTCTGTGTCGTGTGCCTATTTTGAACTATTCAGCACCTTTATGGAATGGGCGCTGTACACAAGACACCCATCAGGCGGAAAACTCCACTACTTGGATGATTTCCAATTCACGGGCCCCGCATGGTCCGGCAAATGCAGCGACACCCTAGAAGTATTTGTGAAACCGGCTGGGGAACTAGGGGTTCCGCTCTGAGCTGAGAAGACGGTAGGCCCGGCTACACGGATCACATTCCTAGGAATAGAGCTGGACTCCGTTGCTGGGACATCCAGGCTCCCCCCAGAAAAAGTGGAGGATTTCAGGGGGTAAATCAGGTGCCTCCAGGGGCAGGAGAAAGCAACACTGAGGGACCTCCAAAGGCTCATAGGAAAACTGAACTTCGCAGCTCGGGTTATCCCAGCTGGCAGGGCATGCGCCAGACGGTTAATCCGGTTGACATGTGGGCTCACCCATAGACACCACCATGTCAGGATAGGAGCAGAAGTCAAGAAAGACCTAGCAATGTGGAAAACATTCCTGGCAGACTTTAACGGTGTACTGATCTGGAGGGAAGGCTGGGTGACTAGCAAACAAATCGCTCTTTACACTGATGCTTCAGGTAGCACAGGCTTTGGGGCAATCCTGGGCAAGAAGTGGTGCGCAGGGAAGTGGCCGGGCTCCTGGTACAACACAGGCAAGACCAATAATATCACCTTTCTGGAGCTCTTCCCCATCATAGGGGCACTCACAGTCTGGAGGCGCGAGTTGCGAAACATGAATCTGACACTATGGTCAGACAATAAGGGGATAGTGCAAGCAATCAATAAGGGGACAGCCAGATGCCCAGACACACTTCGAATAATGCGCAGAATGGTTAAGTTACAGCTGGAAGGCAACATAGACCTGCGGGCGCGCCACGTACCAGGTGTTGACAACGAAGTGGCAGACGCCCTGTCCCGAGAAT
This sequence comes from Triturus cristatus, assembly GCF_964204655.1. NCBI lineage: Eukaryota > Metazoa > Chordata > Amphibia > Caudata > Salamandridae > Triturus > Triturus cristatus. The sequence continues at coordinate 1,151,405,708 of NC_140584.1, forward strand.
GGATGGAGAAGTTCAGGGAGTTGGCTCCCAGCGCAGAGCAGGAAATGACTCCTTTCCCGGGCCAACTGTGGGACCTGGCGGGATAGATCTGTCAGAGCTAGTCAATCAAGCCTTACCCCGAAAGCTGCCAGGAGCTACCAAACATATATCAAGAATGTAATGCGGGTGGGAGGGATCCAGTCACTGGACAACATGAAGGCCTCTTGCAGGGCAGCTGAGCAGTTCATACAGTGGGCATTTGACACCTGGAAGTCCAGGTCATGGACACAAGCCCACCTGTCCGCCGTAGCATATTACACCAAACTAGAGACCGGGCTAGACCCCGTGACCACGCACTACACCAAGGCAGCAATGAAGGGGTGGAGGCTCACTGAGGGCACAAGATGCGACACCAGATGCCCGATAGACTACACATAGCTGGGGGTTCTGTTGGGGGCACTGCGGGGCACAACCAAGGACGAGTTCATGCATCTCCTACTCAGGGCAGCTTTTGCTACCGCTTTCTTTGGGGCATTCCGCATTAGCGAATTAGTAGCGCCCGCAAGGATAGACCCAGCGGACCGTTGCTTACAGGTGGCTGGCGTCACACCAGGAGCTGGGGAAATCTTCTACTAAGGCGTTCCAAGATGGACCAAACTGGTAAAGGGGCGGTAGTAAGGTTGCGGTGCATTAAGGATAAGAGCTGCTGCGTGGTGTCGTGCTGTTTGCTCGCCTTTATGACAATACGTCCAGCCGGCGAGGGCCCACTATTCAAGCACAGTGACGTTCACACCTTAGCCGATTCCAATTCACCTCGATCATGCGCCTCACACTCAGCAAAGCAGGGCTGCCTCCGTCAGTTCTCGGGTCCCATTCCTTCAGGAGTGGGGCCGCCACGACAGCCGCACAGCACGGGATGTCGGAAGCTGGGATACAGGCCATGGGGAGATGGCGGTCAAAAGCATACCGGACGTACATAAGGCCCCAGCTGGTATAGACAGAAGCAGAACCCGGCGCCGGCCCAGCCAAACAATTAAATGACATATTTTCATTCCCCCAGCAGGACGAAGACCGCGTTTGGTGTGGGTAGTGGGCCACTCCTTCATAACCCGAATGCAATCCTGGTGGCACAAAAAGGGGTACAAGCAAGACGGTTGGCCAGCGGACACCTGCATAAGGTGGTTTGGTCAGCCAGGAATGAAATGGGAGCAGCTGCCGGCGAAGCTCGCGGAACTAAAAGCACCCTGGCACCCGGACATCGTGGTCATACATTTAGGGGAGAACGACTTGGCAAAGCGAGGGAGGTGCGATCTGCTTCAAGACATACAGAAGGAGTTGACGGAGTGAGGAACTTCGATTTTCGATTGTGATCGTATCGACCCGCCATTTTGTGCTCCGCCGCCATCTTGTGTTGCCCTCACTCCGGCAGCACGACGATCGAAGTCCTTTTCTGCTTTTTCTGCAGCTTCGTGTCAAAAGTAGCCTTCTGCCTCTATTTGCAAAGCTGGAGTTAGGTTTGGCTGAGTACACTAATCCCTGTCTGGTTTTTCTAATCCCCGTCTCAACTATCTGTTGGTTCGCACTATTCTCCTCTGACTTTATCTTATCGTCTGGCCTTCGCTGTCCTCTGCTAGCATTCTCTCGTTTCACAACTGTCCTCCAATACACACAAACGTATCTCGCCACCTACAAGTTAGTTGTTGATCTGTTAATGAATTAGTTTGAAGGAGGGGTGACAAACACAGTTGAAGGAAAGGCTTCTTCGAGTCATCTGATACTTTGTTTCTAAACCTTTCCTATTGGTTCTGTCCTGTTTTCCAACTTTCTTTATTGGCTCTTTCTTATGTGTTCTGGGTGTGTATTTGGTTAATGTATATTTTTCATATGTGCTATAAAAGATTGTGCGCCACGGAGTGAAGTGGCAGTCTCCTGAGAACCTACCTCGTGTACTTCTGGGACAACTGTACTAGCTGCAGCTAATAAATCTGATCTTTTACGCCGACAGAGTGTCCCCGTGTCTCTGTGTAGCTAAGCAGGAGAACCCAGGAGATTAAGGCGTACCCTGCGCCGCCAGGTCCAAAAGGTTCTTGTTCTTCAACTGGCGCCCAACGTGGGGCGGCTTCAGTGGTACCGGTTCTGCCCGAAGGTCATGAGGAACCCCGCAAGAAAATTCTGGAGGAATCGCGAGCCACATCAAGCGACCCCTGTATGTCGAAAGTGGTCCGAAGGTCTTTTGCAGCGCGGTTACTCCTTCCTGACGGCTACTAACGACTGTTGCCCTGACTGCCGTCCTGCCTTGGCCCTTCCTTTGATGATGTATGGTAAGGCGAGACGATAGACGGGCATCTGTTGGTGTAAGAAGACGTCCTTAGTTAAGTATTTTCGTGGGTCGCACCCACAATTTTTGTCCTTTGTTTCTTAGTACTTCTGGTCCTTAGATTCGACTATTGCAATAGCCGAAGTGCATTTGTGCTGCGTAAACTGAGTTTTACCCCCTTGAAGTTTGTGAACAGTCAGGTGAAATCACGAGATGCCTGGTCTGACTAAGTTTGGAAAACTTTGTTGCTTAGGTTGTAATAGGGATTCCCGACTTGAGGACTCTTGTCAGATTCCTTCGGTTGGAACTCCCACATATGAGCTCTATTCAAAACATGGTGTTGGCCCCATTGCCTTTAACGAGGCATGGACCCGATACACGAAGAAAGATGGTGTTTTAAAATGGCCAGAAAATGGTAGTTTCGATTCTGATGTGCTAGATAATTTGGAAGCAGTTCTATTCAAAAGAAAAGCCCGGCCGGCAATGTTTGACTCTTTCCGCCTTTGGCGTAAGGAAGCCAAACAGAGAGAAATTAAGCAAGCAAAACAAGATAGGAAAGCACAGGGTATGACAATTATGCAGGCTGCCCAACAATTCAAAGATGATGAAATTAATAATGCGATGGAAATTTCAGAAAGACAGCATCGTATGGCGATAGATAAATGTTATCCGGTATTGCCTGTTTCCCCTTCCGGTACCAAGAAAGATTCAGAAGAAGATCCCCTAATGTCCCATTTATTGAGGTTGCCTCCACCCTATGTACAAGGTACTAATGCACCCCAGTTGTTACAGCCTGTTCACCTGCCAGTGGTACCTCCGCCTGTTCCGGCTCTTCCGCATTTGCCTCCTCCAGTATTACCGCCTCTGCCAGTTTTGCCTTTAACTTCAACTTCTTTGCCCTCATCTTCTGATCTTCGATCTCCTTTGCCTTCTGCTCCTCCTGCAATTATCGGTTCTCCTTCCACTAGTTCGCCTAATACCTTGTCCCCTATTCTTATGTCTAATTCTCCGTCTGTGCGTAAGCGTCTTATGGATACCGTCACTGGTATTCTATCTCCTTTCTTTGAAGCTTTAAATGTGTCTCCGGCTTTTGCTCGAAGACAATCTTGCAGTCAGTTCCCAGATTTTGAAGAACGAGAAAGGTTGGACTCTCTCGCACGTAAATGGATCAAGAAGGGTCCTCAGTATAGTGTACCTGACATTATGCCCACTTTCTCACAATGGAATGCGCCAACGCAAAAATATGTTTTTAATGCAATGTGTGATACTCTCATTAAAGAATGGGAGGATGTGAATTCGAATCCGATCCCACAAGATCTGTTAGATGTTCAGGCTGATTTTGATAAAGGACTCGTTGTGGGTTCTAAGGTTGAGAAAGCTGTAAGGACACTTATTTCTTATAGATCCTTATTGTCCTCTCAGGTTTTCCTTGATTCCGATCCGTCGGTTAGACTGACATTGAAAAACTATCCCATGAGATAGGTTCCTCCAGTATGGAAGGAAGAGGTAGCAGCAGTGGGTGCTAATCCAGCTATTCCTGCTCATTTTCAACGTATATGGGTACACGTTCCATGGAAACGATCTGAAGTTTTGGCTCTTAAGCAGACTCTACCGGATCCTCGTAAAAACCCTGCAGGTTATTATAAAGAATTATCACAGACAGTTGATGCTTGCATCATGAATCTAGCTGATATTGATATGTTGATGGGAAATGTAGTTCCACAGACAATATGGGCTAGGATTCATAAAGAGAATCACACCCAGGAATTAGGTGCTAATTGGGATATTATAACTGCCACAGATAGAGACCAAGTGGGTGGTGCAAAGCCTGACTCTTTGATTTCGGAAGTCCCTGGTAGAATTATTACATTAATGAAAACGATGATGCCTGCATTGAGTGTTAACTGGGATAAATTAGCAGCATGCAAACAGAAGAAAGATGAGAGTGTCTCTGATTTCTTCACTCGTTTCGAGGAGACATTTATTGATCACAGTGGTCAAGATATGGCTACAGAGGGTGGTCAGCGATTATTTGTGGACACATCTGTATTTAATTTGCTTCCCGGGTTGTAACACAAATTAAAAGATTCTGAAAGTTCATGGGCTGTTTCTTCTTCTGCCCAGATATTGGCTACTGCACAATATTATGAAAACAGAGATAAAGAAGAAAAAGAAAAGCAAGAGAAAAAGACGAAAGAACTAAAAACAAAGGTTCTTTCGCAACAAGCTTATCCTCCTCGCTATGTTCAGCCTCAGTTTCAACAGCTTACGCAGTTTCAGAGGTTGTATCAAAAACCTGAGCCATATACACCGCGACCTTTGTTAGGACCTAATCAATGTGCCTATTGTAGAGAAGAAGGTCATTTTAAAAGTAGTTGTCCGGTTTTATTGCAGCGCAACGGAGCATCATCTGCTCCACGAGGTCGTGCTGGCCTCCAGTCAGCAAACAGAGGTAGAGGTCGAGGTATGTCAACTCAAGAACAACGTTCCCTTCCTCCTCCCAATTCTGTGAACTATTTTGATCAGCAAAATGTTAGGTCTACGCAGTATTATAATGAGGATTGTTATGTTGAAAGCGAGAATGAAAATCTTCACACTAACTAGGACAGCCATGGACAAAGTAAGGGAGTTGTGTCGATTCCAGTAGATCAGAATGGACCCTATGTTAATGTCACTACAATGGGTGTTTCAGAGCCATTTCTCCTAGATACTGGTGCGATGAGAAGTTCTATCATTCATTCCAAACTCCCTGGGGCACCTTTGTCTGGCTTAACGAATGTATCTGTAGGATTTTCTGGCGCCCCTGTTCGTAACCCAGTTTCTTGCCCTTTGCCTTTTTCAATTGGCCCTTATGATTTGGAAGCTCCACTTCTCTTGATGAATGGTTGCAGTGAGAATCTGTTGGGTCTGGACTTATTGAAAAGAATGCATGCTACGATATATTGTTCTCCTTCTGGCGTATATCTTACTCGAGGACAAAAACTGATCTCTCCAATGTATTTGTCCAAAGATCAGTTTCCATCTGAATTGCTTTCTCTTCCAGCAACGCTTTGGGCCAAGGGTCCGAACGATGTGGGTTGTCTTGAGATTCCACCCTATGTTGTCACTCTTAAGCCTAATGTTGAATTGCCACGTACTCCGCAGTATAGAATTTCTACTGAAGGTGAAAAAGTGCTTTTGGAAATCATTCAAGATTTGATTCAGAAGGGTGTGGTTGGGGAAACGAGAGGTAACATATGCATCAGTCCTATTCTTCCTGTTCTTAAACGTACTGATCCTTCTCAGCCTCCTGTATATCGTTTCGTGATTGATCTCCGGGAGGTAAACAAAATTGTTGTGCCGCAATTTCCCGTAGTACCAGATATCACTGCTTTGTTGACAATGATACCTTCCACAGCGACTTGGTTTTCTGTTATCGATCTAAAGAATGCCTTCTTTAGTATTCCCATTGCTGAAGAGAGTAGGGATATTTTTGGCTTCTCTCTTGGAGGCCGAAGCTTCCGGTTTAAGCGCACACCTCAGGGCTATTGTGAAAGTTCTTCTATTTACAGTCAAGCTTTAAAATGTCATCTTGATGCTTTTCATTTACCGTCTGGTGCTGCTCTTATCCAATACATGGATGACTTGTTGATTGCTGCTGATTCAGAAGATATTTGCAAAGATGTGACTGTTGCATTATTACGTCATCTGTTTGATCTGAATCATAAGGTTTCACCTTCAAAATTACAATACGTTCTTAGAGAGGTTACCTATTTGGGTCATCTCCTATCAAAGGAGGGACGACGATTAACCCCAGAACGAATTCAGGCGATCGCACAAATGTCTGTGCCATCCACACAAAGGGAGGTACGTGCCTTTCTGGGTATTACTTCCTATTGTAGGCAGTGGATCCCTAACTTCTCTCTGTTGGCCGAGCCTTTGTTAGCACTCACTTTAAAAGATACGCCTCAGTCCCTTCCAAGGACTGACGAATGTCAGAGGAGTTTTACTGACTTACGTACTGCTCTATGTTCCGCTCCTGTATAGGGTACTCCCGATTACAGTAAGCCCTTCACGCTCTACGTTTATGAAAAAGAAGGTTGTGCGTTGTCAGTTTTAACGCAGCAATTTGGAGACAAACAACGACCATGTGCATATTTTTCGGCTACGTTAGACCCAGTAGCTAAAGCATTGCCTAGTTGTCTCAAAGCAACAGCAGCAGCAGCGATTTCTATTCGACAGTCTGCTGGAATAGTGTTAGATAACACACTTATTGTTATGGTGCCGCATGCAGTGGACACCTTACTAAACCGAACAAAAACATAGCATCTTACGAGTGCTCGTTTGTCTGGATATGAGTTGACGCTTTTGGCTAGTCACGTGCACATCAAACGATGTAATACTTTAAATCCAGCTACTTTGTTGCCTCTTCCAGTGGACAAAGATGACCAAGAACAACATGATTGTTTCCTCCGTACCGAGGAAGTGACAAAAGGAAGAATTGATCTGAAAGATATGCCGCTAGAGAATCCGGATGGACTTCTATGGGTGGATGGTTCTTGTTTTAAGCTTCCTAATGGAGATACAGTTTCAGCCTATGCTGTTACTACTTTAAATACAGTTGTGGAAACCGCACGTATCAGACACAATTCAGCTCAAGCAGCAGAATTGAAAGCTTTAACGAGAGCATGTGTGTTGTCAAAAGGAATGAGAGTAAACCTGTACACCGACAGTCAGTATGCCTTTGGTGTAGCGTTTAATTTTGGGCGTCTTTGGAAAGAAAGGGGTTTCCTTACTTCCCATGGCGCTAAAATACAACATGGTCAATTAGTGACTGATCTTCTTGAGTCACTTTCTTTGCCTGCCCAAATAGCAATTGTGAAGTGTAGTGCACACAAAAAGATTACAGATGAGGTCGGTCGAGGAAATGCATTTGCAGATGGAGTAGCAAAAGAGACAGCGAGAGACGCTACAAGTCGAATGTATGTGGCGGGTCCTGCAAATTGGGTTAGAGAGAGAGGATTGTATGAGGATACAGTGGAAAGTGTAAGAGTGATTCAGAAAGAGGCTACAGAGAAAGAGTTGAGCAAGTGGAAAGAAAGTACAGGAATGTTGGATGAAATGGGATGTTGGGTGGAATTATCTGAGCACCAACGTTGGCTGTTACCAGATGCTTATGTGCTGCCAGTAGTCACTATGCAAAAACAACAATTGATGGACAGAATGTAGAACAATGTCATACATTCACCCCAGTACAGAGATCTGGGCCTAAATCCATCGTTTTTTTGCTCACCGTGCCGTTCCAGTTTGAACCCAGCCATATGCAAATCAGTCTTGACCCTGTGCCTCATGGGAACAGTCCAGACCGAACTGCCAAGCCAGGTCCTCCCTGGACTGAAAAACAAGCATCCTAGGACCGGTTTCTGGCATTTCAGCCGTCTTCAGCCAGGTGTGCTTGATTTTCAGTGGCATGGAGAGCAAGGGACCCACGTCTGGGCATACCCTTTCCACTCGGGGTGACAAATGCAAAAACAACAATTGATGGACAGAATGTAGAACAATGTCATACATTCACCCCAGTACAGAGATCTGGACCTAAATCCATCGTTCCGATGGATTTAACCCAGATCTCTTGACTGGGGAAGAATGTCTGCATTGTCAGCATTCCGTCCATCATTTGTTTGTTGTAACGATTTTCGCCCTAAGCGGGATGGGTATTCCCAGACGTGGGACCGGTGCTCACTACGCCACTGGAGTCAAGCTATCCTGGCTGATGACGGCTGATAGCCAGAAACCGGTCCTAGGATGCTTGATTCCGGTCCAGGGAAGACATGGCTTGGCAGTTCGGGCTGGACTGTTCCCATGAGGCACAGGGTCAAGACTGATTTGCATATGGCCATGTCTAAACTGGGGTGGCGTAGTGGGCAAAAGAACGATGGATTTAACCCAGATCTCTTGACTGGGGGAGAATGTCTGCATTGTCATCATTCCGTCCATCATTTGTTTGTTGTAGCCAGTAGTCACTATGGCGCATGGCCCAGCTCACCTAAGTGCAAAAGGTATATGCAAACTTCTAGCTCCAGTGTGGCAAAATGAAGGAATCCCGAAGTGTGCGGACAATGTAGTGAAACATTGTATTGTTTGTTTGATGTACAATCCGGGAAAGGGAACCCCAACTCCAGCAGGTCACTTTGCTCCTCCAACATATCCATTTGAGGTGTTGCAGATCGATTATATTCATATGGAGCGATGCAACAACCTCAAATATGTTCTGGTGGTAGTATGCGCCTTTTCAAGATGGCTAGAAGCATACCCTCTGAAAGACAACACAGCCTTATCCACAGCTAAAGTTCTACTAAAAGAATTTTTCCCAAGGTTTGGTTTGCCGCGCATTGTCTGGAGTGACAATGGGAGCAAATTTGTGGGCCAAGTCATGCAAAAAGTTTGTGCGGGTCTTGGTATCAAGCAGAAGTTCCATGCGGTAAATCATCCACAGTCAGCGGGTTTAGTGGAATGCTACAACGGTACACTAAAGTTAAAACTAGCGAAGGTTCAAGCTAGTACAGGACTAAATTGGCCCGATGCTTTGCCACTGGCTCTTCTGTCCACCAGAACTACAGTACACTCTCGTTTGGGACTTAGCCCTTATGAAGTGGTTTTTGGACGCCTGGCTAACGTATGGGGAGTCCCTCGCCCTAAGAAATACTCAGACTTGCCATATCCAATGTTGATTGACTACTTGCATGACCTTACGACTAAATTGCGTGTTCTCCATCAACAGGTTCAGAGTGCTTTGCCGGAGGTTTCCACAGACCCAGGTCATTCCATCCGACCAGGTGACTGGGTCTGTACAAAGAACTTCCAAAGGACGAAAAATTTGGAGCCCAGGTAGAGGGAGCCTCGGTTGGTACTTTTAACCACGAGAACAGCAGTCAAAGTCGAAGGAAAGAAAAATTGGATTCACGGTGTGCATTGTAAGAAGGTTTCTTTGCCTCTACCCTTCGATCAGTGGGTTCGTAGGGGTGTTGGTGACTCAGAAAGTGAAAAAGCTCCACGATTCGTACCTTTTAGTGATGCACACCTGAATGGAACATTGTCTGAGAAAGAGGACGACGACATTCTTCAGGAAGCAATACCATCACATCGTTGCTTGAATACAACCAATCCACGAACATTGTTCCAGGACCAAACTACGCCTAATAAAAAACATTATAATTTGAGACCTAGACCAAAGAACTCTTAAGATTTCTCTCTCCTATGTAGAATTCTGTCCCGGTTGCAAGGTCACGGTAGGAGTCTTAGTTGCGACCTGAGTAGTGGCAATAGGCCTGCAGGACTTGCAGTGTCATAGGACGGCAGACAATCGTGACTAAGTGATTGAGGAAGATTGCAGTGAGCATCCACTTAGAAAGATGGAGACTACATTAGGCAAAAGAGAAAGTAAAGATAAAAAGAGTCATTGCAAAGAAATGTATAGTCGTTGTGGTATTGCTTTATGTAATATTATATTATTGTGTATTCTTTTGGCATGTATAAATTGGATTGTTATTACTCTACAGCAAAAAGTTGTCTCTCCATCTACCTCTTCGTCTTCTTCCACTGTCCCTCCACATCTATTTCATACCCTTTCTCAACATAAACTCATTAGAAGAACTGAATATTACAACAATTCCTTTGTCCAGTTGTTACATCAACATCAATTAGTGATCAATACAACTGATTGTTGGGTGTGTGGACTCATGCCACATACCACAGAAAAAGGAATGCCATATTTAGTTCTACCGTTCTCCTATGAAGGTTCTGCTGGGCTTATTTTGTTATCTTCTCCAATGCCTATCAAAGCAAATTCAGACGATCCGTTAGTTCACGTATTAGTGATCCGGATTTTAGTCATAGCTCGTTGATAAAGGGAATGGTAGCTATGGCTAAAATCATGGAAAATAGTAAGAACTCCATTGACGAAAGAAAAGCGTACACTAACTGGAACGTTACCCATTATGTCACTAGCCTTAGTGATAGAGTTAAAAAAGGAAAGTCTTCACCAATCTGGACTATACCACATCAGGGCAATTTCTGTTTACAGATAAATGGTCAATTTGCTGACACTATACAAAGAAATAGCTGTTCCCACACATATGTCTACTCCTCTCAAAACTCGCTGTTATAATAGGGCTTACAAGTGGTTGCCAACGGGTTTCTCCGGTACTTGCTATATAGCTTTCCTTCTTCCCCCTACATACACCGCTTCTGCAAATCATCATCGAAACAGATACGGCAGAGGGATTATTAATTCCAAGGACACAGCAGGACAAGAGGGAGGAGATTTCCTCAAAGGATTTCTTCCTTTTTGGGGTCCAATGGCCAACAGCAGAAATATAAGGCAATTGGTTTGTGTCGTAGAAACCACCATAGACATCACTGTAGGAGCCTTAAGTAATATCACAGCAGAACTACAGGCAGATCGTCTCATAACTTTACAAAACCGAGTTGCCTTAGACTTTGTTCTTGCAGACCGTGGTGGAGTATGCAAATTGATCGGGTCAAGTTGCTGTATTTTCATACCAAATGACGCTCCGACAGTATACCAAGCTATCTCTCAGTTACACATGATCTCTGGGTCGATTCATCAGGACGAAGGAGATTGGTCATTATTGGAATGGTTTTGGGGACTACTTTCCAAATGGGGTTGGAAAATATTGACGTTCCTTGGAGTAGTTTTAGCCATCATATTCTCTTGTTGCCTTTGTATGCACTGTGGCCCCGCCATCTGCGACCTCTGTGCTACTATGTGCATCCCTAAAACCAAGTCACAAAGAACAGAGAATATCAGAATGATGCTACAGCAACAGCTCGATGACCTTATGGCCATCGACATTGACTCAGATTAATATGAGCCTGAGTATCTTGCCTGAGTTCTGGCAAAAGGAGGGTCTGAGGAACTTCGATTTTCGATTGTGATCGTATCGACCCACCATTTTGTGCTCCGCCGCCATCTTGTGTTGCCCTCACTCAGGCAGCATGACGATCGAAGTCCTTTTCTGCTTTTTCTGCAGCTTCGTGTCAAAATTAGCCTTCTGCCTCTATTTGCAAAGCTGGGGTTAGGTTTGGCCGAGTACACTAATCCCTGTCTGGTTTTTCTAATCCCCGTCTCAACTATCTGTTGGTTCACACTATTCTCCTCTGACTTTTTCTTATCGTCTGGCCTTCGCTGTCCTCTGCTAGCATTCTCTCGTTTCACAACTGTCCTCCAATACACACAAACGTATCTCGCCACCTGCAAGTTAGTTGTGGATCTGTTAATGAATTAGTTTGAAGGAGGGGTGACAAACACAGTTGAAGGAAAGGCTTCTTCGAGTCATTTGATACTTTGTTTCTAAACCTTTCCTATTGGTTCTGTCCTGTTTTCCAACTTTCCTTATTGGCTCTTTCTTATGTGTTCTGGGTGTGTATTTGGTTAATGTATATTTTTCATATGTGCTATAAAAGATTGTGCGCCACGGAGTAAAGTGGCAGTCTCCTGAGAACCTACCTCGTGTACTTCTGGGACAACTGTACTAGCTGCAGCTAATAAATCTGATCTTTTACGCCGACAGAGTGTCCCCGTGTCTCTGTGTAGCTAAGCAGGAGAACCCAGGAGATTAAGGCGTACCCTGCGCCGCCAGGTCCAAAAGGTTCTGGTTCTTCAGGAGGCAGGCAAGGCGTTTAGTGACAGCACCATCATTTGGTCAGAACTGATTGGCAGGAGCGAATGGCGAGGGGCCCACTCGCAGAGCGCAGTTGAGAACTCACAGAAAAAAAACAACCTTTCCGTGAGCAAGTTCTGCAGGATCAATGGGTTTGAATCAGTTAGGCACGGGCTCATCCACACTGTTCGCCCGCAATTCTATGCGCCTGACGGGGTGCACTTGTCTGACAAAGGCATGGGCGTCTTCTGGAGGAACCTGTGGGGTGCAATGGCGTTAGCAGGCTGCAGGTGAGAAAACCAGCAGAAGGAGGAAAGGGGGAGCCGCAGGAAGACGGGAGCCTCCCTGGCGGCATGGCGAGAAACTACAGGGATAATGGTTGGTACCGAGGCACACAGGAGTGCGGTGCACCAGAATAGGACCACTCGCCTTGGGATGCCTTACGGCTGGGTGAGTTGGCCTAAGGGCGGTGTGTAGGACCACTCACTCTGGGATGCCTTACGGCTGGGTGAGGTGGCCTACCACCTTAAAGGGGTAGCTAACGGAGACGGCGCTCGCTGCCCAGTCCCCGCCGGATGGCAGGGCACAACAACAATCGGCATGGTAGCGAGTTGTGGCCTAACTCCAGGGACAAAAGCTACACCCCCTGCAAAGGCAAATCCAACCGAACTAAGCAACAACCCAGTTGGGCCAAGAGACAATGTAAGCCTACAAGTGACCTGTACAAAGAACTGTCAGTCTAATCTGCTATTGTGCAATGTATATGATTTACGCAAATGCAATGTATAATGTGATGACACAAAGATGACAGCTCACCAGTAATGATTTATGACAGGAGACACAACAAATAGGCAATGTGTATATGCATGTATTCCTAATAAAACTGCGGCCAACAAGGTCCACCACAGAAGGAAGTGTACATTGGCTTATTCATGGCAAGGAATACAGGGATGGAAAGTTGAGAGTAGGGAGAGTGCGGGGGTGATAGCAAAGGTCGCCACCGAAGGGGGCTTAGAGGGCCGGTGCCATAACCGATGCCGAGCCCCGGACAAAACCGGTTTTCGCGTGCCAAGGGGCAGAGAAGCTCCCGCCCCCTCCCGCGGTGACCGCCAGAGAGGCGCCATCCCCCCCCCCGGCCAATGGGGGGCCAGGCACGATACAAACCCTACAATAGGGGAAGTCACGCACAGAGCGGCCCAGCACCTGGGGGGGATATGAGCTCTGCTTCCTCAGGTAAGCTCCTATCTTTGGGGAGTAGGGGAGCAGCACCGGCGAGAATCTTTTACCCGCCCACCCACACCTAAGGAACGGCAATGTCGCAGTACAGAGGAACAGGCAAAATGGCGAGAAACTACAGGGATAATGGTTGGTACCGAGGCACACCGGAGTGCGGTGCGCCAGAATAGGACCACTCACCTTGGGATGCCTTACGGCTGGGTGAGTTTGCCTAAGGGCGGTGTGTGGGACCTCTCACTCTGCGATGCCTTACGGCTGGGTGAGTTGGCCTACCACAAAAAAGGGGTTGCTAACAGAGACGGCGCTTGCTGCCCACCCCCCGCCGGATGGCAGGGCACAACAAAAATCGGCATGGTAGCGAGTTGTGGCCTATATCCGGGGCGAAAGCTACACCCCCTGCGAGGGCAAATCAAACCAAACTAAGGAACAACTCAGTAGGGCCAAGAGACAATGTAAGCCTACAAGTGACCTGTACAAAGAACTGTCAGTCTAATCCGCTATTGTGCAATGTGTATATGATTTCCGCAAACGCAATGTATAATGTGATAACACAAAGATGACAGCTCACCAGTAATGATTTATGACAGGAGACACAACAAATAGGCAATATGTATATGCATGTATTCCTAATAAACCTGCGGCCAACAAGGTCCACCACAGAAGGAAGTGTATGTTGGTTTATTCATGACAAGGACTACAGGGATGGAAAGTTGGGAGTAGGGAGAGTGCGGGGGTTATAGCAGTAGCGATTGCTGGCCGGCGGTGAGCACATCCTGATGGGATACATCCTTTTTTCAGATCGAACCAGGACCTCACAAATGAGAAATAGGAGGGGAGGGTCACAGAGATCATTTGAAATAATATTAGTGATCTGCTGCTGCTGTATTTAACTGTTGAAAACACGTGGCACAATCCCCGAATATTAGATGGAAAACACGTCCAGAATTTGGACCAGTGCGCATGTGCACTGTCAGTGAGCTCGCATGAGTCCACCAAAGAGCTGTGATTGGGTCATAAATTCAGAGGGGTTCTGAACAGGGCCCCCAAAATCCTGAAGAATTCCTGCACCTGGCACCGACAAAAGGCGACATCCTTACGATGAAGGGCAATAACTTTCACCACTCTGGCACTTAATGGCAGAGCAAGGATGCCAAGGGCTCCGTGCCAAGCGCGGAAAATGGCCCCTTTGACTGCTGTTGGGGTAGCAAAATCTAACAATTATCAGGGTTCAGTGAGCCCCTGTGCCACTGCACCTATGGTAGCTACTCCCCTACTGCTGTGGTTGGGATGGATGGCATCGGCCAGTGTGCCCATGTTGTGTGCCAGGCATGTCTGTTTCCAGTGTGTCTGCTATGCCCAGAGGTCAATTACCAGCAACCAGGCTTTCCTCTGCATCAGTCAGGGCGCTCTGTCGCGGCTGTGTGTCCTTTATGAATGTGTACAGCGGATTGTAGCTGATGACAGTGACTTAGTTCACATTCCGAGGAGGGGGCCATGTGCGCCAGTGATGGGAATATCCAATGTATCCGCGCAACTCTTCTGCAGTCAGGGAAGGAGCAGCCAGAGAGCTCCTGGGATGCAGTCGGGTGCCTCGGTTTACGTCAGTGCGTTGGTCGGTATTTCTTTTCAGCAATGGCGTAACCCTGACGGCAGCACTTCCGGCAGCCGTGCAGAGCGAGCCATGGGGCAGGAGGCTGCTTAGGGGTTGGGAACAGGGTCGGATTGAGATCACACTTTGGCCAGGGCACCCCCAAAAAAGTGGCCCATGTTCTCGTATCACGCTCGTTCATTTAACAGCATTTAGCTAGTTTCATGGGCCTCATTTTTGAGAAATGTTTGATAAATTATGTATTTTAAAGCGCATAGCGTCAGAAACGTTGGTAGAAACTAGAAGCACTACATTTTGGCAGCGCAAGCTTGGTGAAATAAAATGGCCCAAAGGCCACAACTCTTGATTGGACTATGTTTGGCACCTGGCCGTTTTCCAACCAACATTCATATCACCTAAATCTGGTAGTTTCTCCTCAGAACAATATATACTTTAAACAGTAAATGTAGGGTGAAAGCAGGTTATAATGTAGCCTAAAGCTGCTTCATCGATCTGGGGCAGATAGTTAAAACTAAACAAAAGCATAAAAACCATGTTTCAAAGAAATACACTTTTTTTTATTATTGTATAAACAATCCTCTTTCAATGCTATGTTCCAGCCTTTGCAGGCTCTTAAAACAAACGCAAATTGGTTATTTTTTTTAATGTTGTCCTATATAGCACGACGAGCATGTATAGATGAGTACTAGTCCCCTTACAGAAGATCACATACATTTTTATTTTAGGCCTTGGGCAATTAGGTCACTTGTCCAGAATCAGAGGATGTTGAGCTGAGGCTGGGACTTGAACCTGTTTCCATAGTTCCTAATTCGGCAGCTCTGCTCCTAACATTACATCATCTCAATGTTCCTCGCTGGGAACATCGAGCGTCTCAGCTAGATCTAGGCAAACATACAAACTCCTCCACCAAGGCCTGATAGACACTGGAGGCAAGGTGCCAACAACAGGCCCTCATCGAGGCTGCTTTACTTACTCTACCCCGCCCCAGCCAACGATAGCAATAGGGCAATGTCCTGGCAGTGGCGTAGCAAGGGGGGCAGTTTTGGGCCCCACCCACTCTTGCATGAGTTTGCTTTATGGCAGAAGCGGCAAACGCAGGAATCCTCGCCAGCACCCCCACCCTGCTTTTCAGCGCGGCAAAGGCAAGGACCGCCATTGGGAGGCAATGTGCCTAGCTACGCCACTGTGGCCTGGCATAGGAGGAATTAAGAAAATGGGCTCTTTCTTGGTATGCCTGAGAAGCAACTCGATAAGTTGCAAATGATCCAGAATGCGGCTGCGAGGCTCTTGTTAGGAATCCCCAAGTTTCACTCAGTCGGAAAACATCGGGAAAAGCCGCATTGTCTCCCAGTTAAGAGCCTTAATCACAAGAAACTTTACCTGGACGCCGCCACTTGCCGACTGGGTGAGCTGGGAGAACGCCGACTCGTCTTGTGGCCTCCCCGTGTCCCTGGAGGGATTGACCGCCATTTCGCCATTTAACATCTTGCAGCACCCGCTTCGCGGGTGCCGCTGCGCGGCATTTGGCGTGGGGTCGAGGCTGCAGGGGTGCCGGAGAGTGCCCGGAACGAGGACGGAATAACTGCCGGAGGTACCAGAGGGCGCGTGCTGCAGGGACTCTCTAGACCAGGAGTCCCTGCACTGCACAGGTTTGCACGGCCGCGCCCCCAGCAAGACATGCCCCCGGCCGACCAAGCTTTAAATCGTGAAGATTCCCTAAGTGCTGTGGGAGCCTTAATCACAAGAAACTTTACCTGGACGCCGCCACTTGCCGACTGGGTGAGCTGGGAGAACGCCGACTCGTCTTGTGGCCTCCTCGTGTCCCTGGAGGGATTGACCGCCATTTCGCCAGTTAACATCTTGCAGCACCCGCTTCGCGGGTGCCGCTGCGCGGCATTTGGTGTGGGGTAGAGGCTGCAGGGGTGCCGGAGAGTGCCCGGAACGAGGACGGAATAACTGCAGGAGGTACCAGAGGGCGCGTGCTGCAGGGACTCTCTAGACCAGGAGTCCCTGCGCTGCACAGGTGTGCACGGCCGCGCCCCCAGCAAGACACGCCCCCGGCCGACCAAGCTTTAAATCGTGAAGATTCCCTAAGTGCTGTGGGAGCCTTAATCACAAGAAACTTTACCTGGACGCCGCCACTTGCCGACTGGGTGAGCTGGGAGAACGCCGACTCGTCTTGTGGCCTCCCCGTGTCCCTGGAGGGATTGACCGCCATTTCGCCAGTTAACATCTTGCAGCACCCGCTTCGCGGGTGCCGCTGCGCGGCATTTGGCGTGGGGTCAAGGCTGCAGGGGTGCCGGAGAGTGCCCGGAACGAGGACGGAATAACTGCGGGAGGTACCAGAGGGCGCGTGCTGCAGGGACTCTCTAGACCAGGAGTCCCTGCGCTGCACAGGTGTGCACGGCCGCGCCCCCAGCAAGACACGCCCCCGGCCGACCAAGCTTTAAATCGTGAAGATTCCCTAAGTGCTGTGGGAGCCTTGATCACAAGAAACTTTACCTGGACGCCGCCACTTGCCGACTGGGTGAGCTGGGAGAACGCCGACTCGTCTTGTGGCCTCCCCGTGTCCCTGGAGGGATTGACCGCCATTTCGCCAGTTAACATCTTGCAGCACCCGCTTCGCGGGTGCCGCTGCGCGGCATTTGGCGTGGGGTCAAGGCTGCAGGGGTGCCGGAGAGTGCCCGGAACGAGGACGGAATAACTGCGGGAGGTACCAGAGGGCGCGTGCTGCAGGGACTCTCTAGACCAGGAGTCCCTGCGCTGCACAGGTGTGCACGGCCGCGCCCCCAGCAAGACACGCCCCCGGCCGACCAAGCTTTAAATCGTGAAGATTCCCTAAGTGCTGTGGGAGCCTTAATCACAAGAAACTTTATCTGGACGCCGCCACTTGCCGACTGGGTGAGCTGGGAGAACGCCGACTCGTCTTGTGGCCTCCCCGTGTCCCTGGAGGGATTGACCGCCATTTCGCTAGTTAATATCTTGCAGCACCCGCTTCGCGGGTGCCGCTGCGCGGCATTTGGCGTGGGGTCGAGGCTGCATGGGTGCCGGAGAGTGCCCGGAACGAGGACGGAATAACTGCGGGAGGTACCAGAGGGCGCGTGCTGCAGGGACTCTCTAGACCAGGAGTCCCTGCGCTGCACAGGTGTGCACGGCCGCGCCCCCAGCAAGACACGCCCCCGGCCGACCAAGCTTTAAATCGTGAAGATTCCCTAAGTGCTGTGGGAGCCTTAATCACAAGAAACTTTACCTGGACGCCGCCACTTGCCGACTGGGTGAGCTGGGAGAACGCCGACTCGTCTTGTGTCCTCCCCGTGTCCCTGGAGGGATTGACCGCCATTTCGCCAGTTAACATCTTGCAGCACCCGCTTCGCAGGTGCCGCTGCGCGGCATTTGGCGTGGGGTCAAGGCTGCAGGGGTGCCGGAGAGTGACCGGAACGAGGACGGAATAACTGCGGGAGGTACCAGAGGGCGCGTGCTGCAGGGACTCTCTAGACCAGGAGTTCCTGCGCTGCACAGGTGTGCACGGCCGCGCCCCCAGCAAGACACGCCCCCGGCCGACCAAGCTTTAAATCGTGAAGATTCCCAAGTGCTGTGGGAGCCTTAATCACAAGAAACTTTACCTGGACGCCGCCACTTGCCGACTGGGTGAGCTGGGAGAACGCCGACTCGTCTTGTGGCCTCCCCGTGTCCCTGGAGGGATTGACCGCCATTTCGCCAGTTAACATCTTGCAGCACCCGCTTTGCGGGTGCCGCTGCGCGGCATTTGGCGTGGGGTCAAGGCTGCAGGGATGCCGGAGAGTGCCCGGAACGAGGACGGAATAACTGCCGGAGGTACCAGAGGGCGCGTGCTGCAGGGACTCTCTAGACCAGGAGTCCCTGCGCTGCACAGGTTTGCACGGCCGCGCCCCCAGCAAGACACGCCCCCGGCCGACCCAGCTTTAAATCGTGAAGATTCCCTAAGTGCTGTGGGAGCCTTAATCACAAGAAACTTTACCTGGACGCCGCCACTTGCCGACTGGGTGAGCTGGGAGAACGCCGACTCGTCTTGTGGCCTCCCCGTGTCCCTGGAGGGATTGACCGCCATTTCGCCAGTTAACATCTTGCAGCACCCGCTTCGCGGGTGCCGCTGCGCGGCATTTGGTGTGGGGTAGAGGCTGCAGGGGTGCCGGAGAGTGCCCGGAACGAGGACGGAATAACTGCAGGAGGTACCAGAGGGCGCGTGCTGCAGGGACTCTCTAGACCAGGAGTCCCTGCGCTGCACAGGTGTGCACGGCCGCGCCCCCAGCAAGACATGCCCCCGGCCGACCAAGCTTTAAATCGTGAAGATTCCCTAAGTGCTGTGGGAGCCTTAATCACAAGAAACTTTACCTGGACGCCGCCACTTGCCGACTGGGTGAGCTGGGAGAACGCCGACTCGTCTTGTGGCCTCCCCGTGTCCCTGGAGGGATTGACCGCCATTTCGCCAGTTAACATCTTGCAGCACCCGCTTCGCGGGTGCCGCTGCGCGGCATTTGGCGTGGGGTCAAGGCTGCAGGGGTGCCGGAGAGTGCCCGGAACGAGGACGGAATAACTGCGGGAGGTACCAGAGGGCGCGTGCTGCAGGGACTCTCTAGACCAGGAGTCCCTGCGCTGCACAGGTGTGCACGGCCGCGCCCCCAGCAAGACACGCCCCCGGCCGACCAAGCTTTAAATCGTGAAGATTCCCTAAGTGCTGTGGGAGCCTTAATCACAAGAAACTTTATCTGGACGCCGCCACTTGCCGACTGGGTGAGCTGGGAGAACGCCGACTCGTCTTGTTGCCTCCCCGTGTCCCTGGAGGGATTGACCGCCATTTCGCTAGTTAATATCTTGCAGCACCCGGTTCGCGGGTGCCGCTGCGCGGCATTTGGCGTGGGGTCGAGGCTGCATGGGTGCCGGAGAGTGCCCGGAACGAGGACGGAATAACTGCGGGAGGTACCAGAGGGCGCGTGCTGCAGGGACTCTCTAGACCAGGAGTCCCTGCGCTGCACAGGTGTGCACGGCCGCGCCCCCAGCAAGACACGCCCCCGGCCGACCAAGCTTTAAATCGTGAAGATTCCCTAAGTGCTGTGGGAGCCTTAATCACAAGAAACTTTACCTGGACGCCGCCACTTGCCGACTGGGTGAGCTGGGAGAACGCCGACTCGTCTTGTGTCCTCCCCGTGTCCCTGGAGGGATTGACCGCCATTTCGCCAGTTAACATCTTGCAGCACCCGCTTCGCAGGTGCCGCTGCGCGGCATTTGGCGTGGGGTCAAGGCTGCAGGGGTGCCGGAGAGTGACCGGAACGAGGACGGAATAACTGCCGGAGGTACCAGAGGGCGCGTGCTGCAGGGACTCTCTAGACCAGGAGTCCCTGCGCTGCACAGGTGTGCACGGCCGCGCCCCCAGCAAGACACGCCCCCGGCCGACCAAGCTTTAAATCGTGAAGATTCCCAAGTGCTGTGGGAGCCTTAATCACAAGAAACTTTACCTGGACGCCGCCACTTGCCGACTGGGTGAGCTGGGAGAACGCCGACTCGTCTTGTGGCCTCCCCGTGTCCCTGGAGGGATTGACCGCCATTTCGCCAGTTAACATCTTGCAGCACCCGCTTTGCGGGTGCCGCTGCGCGGCATTTGGCGTGGGGTCAAGGCTGCAGGGATGCCGGAGAGTGCCCGGAACGAGGACGGAATAACTGCGGGAGGTACCAGAGGGCGCGTGCTGCAGGGACTCTCTAGACCAGGAGTTCCTGCGCTGCACAGGTGTGCACGGCCGCGCCCCCAGCAAGACACGCCCCCGGCCGACCAAGCTTTAAATCGTGAAGATTCCCAAGTGCTGTGGGAGCCTTAATCACAAGAAACTTTACCTGGACGCCGCCACTTGCCGACTGGGTGAGCTGGGAGAACGCCGACTCGTCTTGTGGCCTCCCCGTGTCCCTGGAGGGATTGACCGCCATTTCGCCAGTTAACATCTTGCAGCACCCGCTTCGCGGGTGCCACTGCGCGGCATTTGGCGTGGGGTCGAGGCTGCAGGGGTGCCGGAGAGTGTCCGGAACGAGGACGGAATAACTGCGGGAGGTACCAGAGGGCGCGTGCTGCAGGGACTCTCTAGACCAGGAGTCCCTGCGCTGCACAGGTGTGCACGGCCGCGCCCCCAGCAAGACACGCCCCCGGCCGACCAAGCTTTAAATCGTGAAGATTCCCTAAGTGCTGTGGGAGCCTTAATCACAAGAAACTTTACCTGGACGCCGCCACTTGCCGACTGGGTGAGCTGGGAGAACGCCGACTCGTCTTGTGGCCTCCCCGTGTCCCTGGAGGGATTGACCGCCATTTCGCCAGTAAACATCTTGCAGCACCCGCTTCGCGGGTGCCGCTGCGCGGCATTTGGCGTGGGGTCGAGGCTGCAGGGGTGCCGGAGAGTGCCCGGAACGAGGACGGAATAACTGCGGGAGGTACCAGAGGGCGCGTGCTGCAGGGACTCTCTAGACTAGGAGTCCCTGCGCTGCACAGGTGTGCACGGCCGCGCCCCCAGCAAGACACGCCCCCGGCCGCAACGCCACCTTTAAGAACAGCGCTCCTCCGCATAGCGGGACGCGAGCGGGACGCGAGTGGGACGCCGAGCGAAGCCCGGGCAAAGGGCGGGCCCTCTGTGGCCCTCAGAGGCCAGAGGAGGCTGGACTGGGCCATAAACCCTAGTCGGTTGTACTTAGCTCCCCCGTGCTGTTACTGATAGGATTATAGGCCATGAACTGTCGCGAAACCAGAAGTATGGCCGCTGTAGGAGCTAAAAAACTTACCGGAACCTTGGATGATTTTATCACCCGCACTCATGCGCTAATTGACGAGGGTATAACATTAATGGATAGGAGAGTGTCCCAAGACCTGGCCATGGCCAAACGATCTTCCTTGGGCAGCATTGCACAGGCACAGACACCCAACACTGATTCTCGGACAGATATACAGGTCCTAGTACACAGCACTGGAGAGTCCGGGGATCTTGATGCCTCAAACACTTTACAGGACCTGGAGGCTTCTCCTAACCTTCATTTCCTATCAGAATGTGGAGTGCAACAAAGTGAGTCAAATACCTCTAACAATATATCCGTTACAAAAGAAAGGGGTCGGACAGAAGGGGCTATCCCTAAACAAATTCGAAAAACCAATAAACCATCTATTCATAAATGAAAGAAGGTTCGAATTCCCCCTAACCTCCCTAACATGGATAAATTGCCAGTAGCTTTACCCAGTTCCACAGAGGGACCGCATGTTATTAAGAGTGGTTTACCCCTGAGCCTTCCTGACGATACTATTATCGATCAAAGCCTGGAGGAAATCCTGGAGTTGACTGGGGAAGTTGGTAACTCAGTAAAATCTCCATTACAGGAGGGCTATGGTTCAAGCATGAGTAATACCACTATTTTTAATATGTTAAAAGTACTGCTGGAACCCTTAGAGGCTAGATTACGCTGCCTGGAAACTGTCCTAAAAAACATACATAAGGATATAAGTGCCCCTAGTTTTACCTTGAATAACAAAATTGCCCAGGTTACTATTCCAGCTAAAAAGGTCAATAAGCCTTCGGTAGCTGTTAACAGATCGCTGGAGACTATAAAAGTGGCCCCCAAGAATTCCAGTAACACTATAAACCAGGATGGCACCACAATAAAGGCCCCCAGAACTGACCAAACTCAGAAAACAGATCAATCTCTGACAACAACTAAGATCAATTCAACCGCTCAGGCTACATTAAGTGATCGCTTATCACAGCCTTTAAATTTTGATGCACCCGACAGAGCCAAGGGCATGGCCCGTAGAAACATTCACCTTCCCCCTGATGCCTGCCCCTACGTGATTATTCTCACTGGTGTCACTGAAATCTCTCCATCAGAAGTAGAATCGTATCAGGCCCTTAAAAATAAAGTATGTTACTGGCTATCCAAAAACTATCCTCTTCCGCCAAATATACCGTGCAATATCTTAATGATTGAGAGAGCTCCGTGGGTGGGAGGCAACAGAAAAAACCTACAAGGGGACTGTGTAGTGGTCACTTTCGAGAATACTGAGGTTGTAGAGTTCATTTGTAGTAGTGGATCCCCTAGATTCCAGATGAGTACGGTGGCTGCTAGACCTCTGTCTTATTTTTATCTCCCACAAAATCAAGCTGACAATCGATGGAGTTGGTTAAAAGGACCCCATGACAGTAAATTTAGACAGAGACTCAATCCCCCCTGGGAGATACAACCCCTTGGGTGGGAGGAGGGGTGGAATGCGGGATGGAACCAGGTAAGGAGTAGAAGAGGTAGACCGCGTCAAGGCGGCCCTCTTGTTGGTCCACATTACAGCCAACCCTATCATTACCAACAGTTTACAAATGGTCTAGATAACCCCTTGCACTTTCCAATAGCCAATCGTTTTGAATGTCTGTCAACCACAGATTGGGTTGACTGACAAACACAGAGCTCGGAATTTGGACGGAGTTTCCAGATTATCCCTACTCAACCAAGTAAGGTTGTTGCTATGGAGGACTCGACTAAACTAAACCTTTCTCATACCCCTGATAAAGACCCAGTGGAGGGTGATCGCCGGGGTGCGCTTACCCCTCCTAATGCAGATTCACCATATTGCAAATTTCTCACCTGGAACGTGGCGGGTTTAAATGTAAAGGCTCTAGACCCCATATGGCAAGGGTTTGTAAAACAATATGACGTCTTGGCAATCCAAGAAACATGGGATACCACTACAAGTTTCTCATTGGATGGTTTCTGTAGTTTTTCAACTCCAGCAGTCCCAGGAGCGAGAGGGAGAGCAAAGGGTGGCCTACTCACACTATGTTCTCTGGACTTAGTGGGGGTTTTTAAAAAATTAGATTCCGCACCCATGAACATGTTAGTTGTGGAGTGGACTTTATCTGACACTAAAGTTTTTTTGCTCATTAATTTTTATAATTCCAAGGAGGTTTCTCATGCGAATGAGCATCTGACCTCCTTGTTAGACTTCCTGTCAGTCTATAGACAAGATTGCAGTTCCGCCCCAGAGATGGTAATCCTGGGTGATTTTAACATCCATCCCTGTGAGGGAGACTGTTTTAACGATAGATATGGGGGCTTACCGACCGAGGGCATTCCCCATTTTGAACATACAAATGAGGGTGAGTGCCTCGAGACTTTCCTTGCGAACTTAAATCTATTTGAAATTGAGCAGGGCAAAAATGAACCCAGAGCCCCAACTTTTATAGGGAGAGACGCCAACACCGTCATAGACTATATTTTTGTATCATCCAGGGTCCTGTCAAAGGCACGTGAGTATAGGGTTGTTACTGCTAGTTTCAGTGATCATCACCCTGTCCTCTTAATGCTGGACCTAGACTGTTTCCGGATTAGTAGATTGACAAGTGTGGCAGCTTCAAATGTTTTGACAACTAAGGACCAGGGAAGGCGTCTTAAGTGGGGGATGATCGTCCCTGAGCAATTCTTCCAAACATTAGCCCAAGAGGCGGAGGCTAATTTGGCAGTGTGCTTAGATCCAACTGCCCTTGGGTCTGACGTTATGGTTGCGTATAAGGAAATATGTACAAGGATCTCTAAGAACTTGGAGCCAAGGCCAGGCGCTCTAAGGAATAAGAAGATTTTTAAATGGTTTAACAAGGATTGTTCGCTAAAACACAGTGCCTTGTTGAAAGCATTAAAACATAAACCCAGAGACAGGCCCTTAGTGACTAACCTAAGGAAGGAATACAAAATTGCAGTCACCAATCGCAAAACCCAAATTAAGGAGGAAGCTTGGGATAGTTTATTATCCATTGATGTATTGAGAGATAGCAAAAAGTTTTGGGCCTTGGTGAACCAGCCTTTTTTTTCCGAGGATGGGAAAACTGATATGGACTGTGTGATCGAAGATGGAAGATGGCTAGGCCACTTTAAACAGATTTATGAATCCACAGCACTAACGTCACCAGTCAGTGCCCATGTTACACCTCACCTGAAGTTTAATACCACTGAGGTTGAGAGGGCGATTAAAGACACAAGTAAACACAAGGCCCCGGGTCCTGATGGGGTCCCCGCAGATCTCTACATCCAGTATCCGCAATTTTGGTCAAAAATATTAACCAATGTATTTAATGCGATACCTGCAGCTGGTTTTCCTTCCTCCTGGTCTACCTCTATCATTGTGCCCATTTTCAAGAAAGAGAATAGGGGGGACCCTGCCTGCTATAGACCAATCTCCCTGTTGGACTCTGCCGTTAAGATTCTGGGCAGAGTCATTTTGCAAAAAATGGGGGATTGGCTAGCGGAGAGCGGGACCCTCTCGGATCTACAGTACGGTTTCAGAGCACATAGAGGGACCATGGACCAATGTTTAAACCTTCACCTTATTATTAGCAAATACACTGTGGCGAAGGGGGGGCTTCTTTATTTGGGATTTATGGACTTATCTTCTGCTTTCGATTTGGTAAACCGTTCAAAACTTTGGATTATTTTGCGAGACTTGGGTTTGGACAGCACTTTGGTTAACTTTTTGCACGACCTTCACCAAAATTTGTTCGCCTCGGTCAGGGTAACAAGGGAAGGAAGATGCACGGCGAAGTTTAGGTCAGGAAGAGGGGTCAGACAAGGCTGCATTCTGGCCCCTCTCCTCTTCACACTGTATATTAACTCCTTGGGGAAATCCCTGAATACAGCTACCTTGGACATACCGCGTATGGGGGGGCTACCTATTCCGGTCCTCCTATACGCGGACGATGCCGTTCTTGTAGCTCGGACTGGTACGGGCCTGCAAAGATTATTAGATCATTTTGGTGGTTTCATGGAAGCCTTGGACCTAAAGATCAACACTGCTAAATCCCATGTTATGGTTACAGGTTCACGGAGGAAAAATATGAAGGTTAGGTCCTTCAGCTGTAACAATTCTCCAATCTCGAGGGTACCCTTTTTTTGTTATTTAGGAGTCACTTTTGATGAGAAAGGAACTTGGGGTGCCCAACTGAAGTTAAAGGAGAATGGTGTAAGCAGATCTACCACAGCTCTTATGCATTTTGCTAAAAGATTGGGTTCGAGACCCATGGAAGCCATGACTCGTATTTATAGAGCCAAATGTGTGGCAATTGCATCCTATGGGGCAGATATTTGGGGCTACGTTTCAGCCCCAGGCATTCAAATCGTAGAAAACAACTTTATACGAGCCTTGTTATCACTCCCGAAATCATCCCCCACATATTCAATACATAACGAAACAGGCTTGGGTTATGTCACTGATCTCTTAAAAATGTCCCCACTGTTATGTTGGATTAAAACTTGGACAAACGAGGAGATTACATTGAACCACTGCATTCTCAAAGATTGCATGACTTTGGATAAAGCAGATAGCATACCGTGGCTAGCTTATGTTAGAGCGGCATGCGCTAGGCTAGGACGCCCGGATATGTACTCTTTTCCACAGAATCTTAAAAAAGAAGATGTAAGGTGGGTCAAGCAGCACTTTGGAAATATGTTGGAAGCTGAGAGGGAAACGGTTGAGCTTTGTAAACCAATGGTAAGATCATTTTACCAACTTTCGTCGTCTTTGGCCATGGAACCTTATTTAAAATATGTTACCAAACCATATCATCGTTTTTTACTCATAAGGTTCAGGTTCAACCTGATACACCTTGTGCTTGGCTCGTATACAAAGTGGGGCATCCCAGAAGATTCCCCACCCTGCACCTGCGATTTCTTCTCTACACAGGATACTCTGCACCTAGTTATGCTTTGTGAACATTATTTGGTGGCCCGTAAAAAATTTCTTTTCCCTATCCTGAAAGACTTAAATTTTGCTCAGGTGCGGCCGGCTCTATTATATTTACAGATGTTGAACTCGGTACAGGTCACATATGGTGTAGCGTGTTTTTTGGTAGCAGCCGCTAGACAAAAGAAAATCAGTCTGGCCCCAAAGATCAACCACCAAACCTGACACTTGCAAATATGGTACTCCTTATATCTCTGATACGTTTCTTTTATTTAGGATTTGCAATCACTTTTTAATCTGTTTTATGGAATTTTTAACCTTGTTTTATGTATTTTGTACTGCTTTTATGGTTTTTAGTAACCGAATAAAGTTCTTTGACTGACTGACTGACAAGAGCGGTATCATCTTTAAGGTACTTTGCATTACCTACAGGGCACTTCATGACACTGGTCCCCAGTTCCTGAGATCTCTACTACACTGGTATGCCCAGCTGGGGTGGCAGAAGCTTTAGGGTGGCAGCTACTAAACTCGTGAACGGTCTTGCCTTTTTCATTAGAACACTTCTGACCTTGTCTGCCTTCTACAAGGCCCTGAAAACTTGGTTGTTTAATAAATAGAGACCTTTGCCTTACATGAACTTGCCTATGCCGGACCTCCAGGGCCAAGACACCTCTGGGCATTTGTGCGCTTAATACATTTATTAACATAACATGACATAACAAAAGCACAGAGCTGCTGCGCCCAAAGGCCACATCACCTGCTCCCAGCTAGACTGCTGCACTCTCTACACCCCGCCACACTCTAATAGCACGACAAGGGAAAGGGTGGACACTGCTTCGGGCATCTGTGCCAGTCCCACGGGTCCAAGACAAAGTCTGCAGCGACCAGAAAAATACTGGCCTAGCAAGGCTGGTGCAAACTATCCCCTTAGAACCCGCCAGCCCATGATGCTGCCCCACATTACAGCGTCCTGGCAGGGATGACAGTAAGGCTCTGTGGTCCGGTTGGCAGAGGTCATAACAAGATCCAGCCCACAGGTGACCCATAGGCACCGGCCCGTCGCCCAATGCCTGACGGCCCGCCTTCCCAATCCGATGCTGTTTGGAACACTGGGACTGGTATTTGTGGTACCAGGGCAGGTTGTGGGCAGTACAAGGGCACTGCATGGAAGTCTACGCTACTCCTCAACAGTCCAGGGCCCCAGTAAAGACAGCCTATCTGTTCCTCCTCCGTCATGGAAAAGAAAGGAAGAGCAAAATGGAGGAGCTGAGAATAAAGGGACACCAGAGCAGAGGGCGGGAACCTTTCATTTTGACCTTATACAAATGTGCTCATTTTGACCTCGAAACCAACAAGATGTACATTATAATGGCAGATGATTCTGCACTTGCGCACCCACATCGCTGCAGAGGATGGCTGCTGCATGCCCTTCCCGGGTTCACGGCTGCTATGATTCCGAGTCGGGGTTGGATCACTGCCGCTTGTTAGTTTGGGCAGCCATTGTGAAGCCGGCATAAGCAGCGGAGTCAGACTGGAGCTGGGGAGCTTTCTGACAGGGACCAGCCCCCTCCACTGAGCTGGACTCCCAGCATTCCTGCTCTACAGTGATCACTCACCTGGCATCGTGAAAGCCATACTCACGTGGACTCCACTGGTCACCACCCAGTTCTGGGCGATTGTATGGTAGACTAGTTTTCATTTGCTAAAACATAATAGTTAATTTAGGTGTGCTTCAGTTAGCATAATTAGACCACACCAGGCTGCATTGATGAAAAGTGCTTGTTTATTTTAGGTGTTCAAGCATTCAATGGCCATATGTCTTTCTCTATCTAGGAAAATCAACGGAAATTCAGCTTCAGCCTTGGTCCGTCCTAATACAATTGTCTAATATGTGTTGTCCCCTCCGCACAAACGGATGCTCTTTCTGTTGCAAGTTTCAAGGATGCGTGGCAGGCTCCACTGTAGTTGAACATGTTGTTGCATTTCTGTGCTTTATAATGTACAATGTAATCTCCTTAACTAAATATGTGTAGTTTTTTAAGTTCAAGAAAAGGTTTATTGAAAAGATTATTATGATCATAAAAACAATACTTCATATATGCAGTAATTTGTTAATACATAAATACATGAAGGTGTAATAAAGAACAATAACGATATATAATATCCATTAAAATAGTAAAAGGATTATAGAGAAGATGATATGAATACAAGCAGAGGTTCACAGAAATCGTAAATAACAGTACATGTCAAAATACACAATTAAAATAAAAACAATATATATATATATAATAGAAAATTATAAATTAAACATCATTATAAATAAACAATAGGAAGTCAAGGAGGCTTGGTCACTTCTTGTTGTGAGGGAGCAGGTAAAGGAGTTTTCTTCACGGTATAGTCTAGAAATTGTGTGAGTGGGCCCCGAAGGTGAGAACGTTTAGTAGCAAGAGAGATAGGATGAACGACTGCTGTATCGAGGCGATGATTGTGACATACAGCATACCACCAAGCTAAATAGGACAATTTAGAGGAATCTTTCTAGTTTTTTGATATTTGCTGAAAAGCTACAGCTATTAACAAATCAATAAGTGGTAACTGGGAAATGACTTGTTTTCCAGTCCGGTGTTAAACTACCTAGGAAAATGTTTGTAGGGGAGAGTGGAATTGTGGTGTGAAATATAGTGTTGATTTGGTGCCAGACCTGTTTCCAGAATATAAAAACATGTGGACATGTGAAAAGCATATGATGGAGATCAGCGTGAACCTGGGAACATGTCCAGCAAGTGTTGAGATTTGTGTTGTGTATTTTATGTAAGTATGTGGGGGTAAGAAACCATCTGTTGTAAATAAAGAAGAGTGTTTGTGTTGTGCTGGCCGCTCTGGATGATTTCCTAAGTTTCGTCCAAATTCTGTTAAGTATGTGTAGTTTTAACTAATAAGATGCCGTAGGAAGGGTCAGTTACAAAGGGTGTTGTGCAAACTAATAGATTAGCTGGTTGTCATGAATGAAACATTTTTGCTCCAACTCTTCTACATAATCACATGCTATGACATGCATGTGCCTTCTGTCCCTAAAACATTATAAAAGATGTATTATTTTGTAGACGAGACAGATATTTGGGCTGTTTTTAGAGATGGACTTGATGTCACTCAATTTTTAGATCTATTTAGATACTTATGGTTATGCTGATTCTTTAGATAGTTTAACTAACTACTTTTTTGCTTTCTGTAATGATACTATTGTTTAATAAACCTGCAAGGTTTTATTGTGTGCAGGTTTTATTTATAGCCTTAGATAGACTAAGTGTATCAGAGGCTGATAGTCTTGTTACTGCCTAAAGACCCTCTAAATTTCTTATTAGAGAATCAACATTATCGTAAATCTTGTATTTCTTGCTCGTGGCTGTGGTCATGTTTTTATTCTGATTTAAAAAAAATTAAACGGCTAAATTATGCAACATGAAACTGTCCTTCAGGGGCAGTTTGTGATAAACTGATCTTATGGAAAATATTCTAATATGTTTGCACTGTAGGACACTCCTAAATAAAGATATATTTTTTAGATTTGAAAAAAGTTGACTGGATGAGATATGAGGTAAACCTATTTCTCTAAAGGGTGGAATGACTTGAAATCTAGAGGGACAGTCACTAGGTATATCCCGATTTACAGAGGGGATAGAGATGAGTGTTCTTTTGCATATTTTAAAAGGGGAATAGCTTGAAATACCAAAATCTTCAAGAGAGTTACTAGAGTCCCCACCAGAGGAGACGTATTAATGGTGGAAAATGTCAGGGTGCGCTCTTTGTCCCTTATAGGAGCCCCGAGGTGATGGTGAGGAGAAAAGAAATGGATCAGAGTGGTCCCCCGTGTTCTGGGAGCACAAGCATCAGTGGTTTGCCCAAAAGATGAATTTGGTGGTAGAGGAAAAGGTGTTTGCTTTCTCCTACAGGGATGCTGCAAAGGTTTTGATGAAGGACTAAAGAACAGAAACGCTGAGGGTGGAGGGAAAAGATATCCTGTTTCCTAAAGGTTGTGCCTTTATGACTTTTCTTGGGATACTTGGCAGAGTTAGTAGCTCTCATGGTGGATGAGGCCATAGAGGTAGACATCTATCATTTAGCGCCAAGAAACCCTTCTGGGTGAATAAGCCCTTTACAAAATGTTATGTTATATTATGCTATGTTATGCTACGCTTCGTTATGTTACATTACGTTACGCTTCGTTATGTTAGGTTACCTTTTGTTATGTTACTGCAAATTTGTGAATTCCAAGATTCCAAGCTTAAGAAGAGGTTTTGAAGACGAGCACCTACCACCAGCAACCTTCTAATGGAAATAATACTGAACATGGGAATGTCATTTTCTTGCTACAGAGTTTTAATATATAACTCATCAAATATTACAGAAGTGTCTGTTTTCTGCTCGTGTTGAAAAATGTATTAAAAAAAGGTATAATATATGCTGTTCACAAGAAAGAGTTCACAAGTACGCTAATTTGAGGGGATTGTTGGTTTCACGTGACTTTCCAAATACGCATTAAGAATGCTTGCATGACAATTTAATGGGGCATACCTAAATGAAGAGCAAGAATGGGGCAGGAGAAAAGCATGACATGGGCATCCCCAGGGCCCTTCACCCTTCTTCCTAGTATGCCTTATTTTTAAATTTGGTTGATTGGAGTTGCAATGTATTGAGTGATTGAAGTTGTGAAGACAGTGCAAAGACAAGCAAAACAGGTGACAAGTCAATCACCAAGTCCAAGAGCCCAGCAGGCTGAGAAGCACAATTGAGGAAAAAACAATGACACAAATTGTTTGGCAATCAGGTGTGCTACATGTGTGGTAAAAAGGGCCATTGTAATAATAAATACCTGAATGTGTTTGTGAGCAATTTGGTGTTATATTTAAGTGGAGAAACAGCAAGGTGCAGTTTCCCAAATACCCGATGTTTGTGGACGAGACGGTGTTCACCATACAAGTGAATTCTGTCACATTATACCATTCTACGTCAGATGCATCATAACCAAAAGCAGAGTTGATGAACATCCGCAAATAAAAAAAACAAAAATCCGACTGGATGAAGAAGCTTTTTGTCCCATCGTATATTTTGTGTCTACAAACCCAAACTCTAGACTGCATACCAGTGGGGGCAGAATGGGTGGCTACAAGAGAACAGTGATTTGGGGGCCACCATTAGAGGAAACCATTAGAGGACACGGCCCAGTGGTCCTGACACTTTTTTCAAAAGACCTTGTAAAGGGCCAGGGTGAGCACACACTGACCCCCACAACTGAAGAGGTCCCCAGAGACACCAAAAGTGGTGGGTCCCCCATTCGGTGCTTAGATTGTGGACAATGGAAGGAAACACAACACAGATCTATGAGTTTCATAGACAGGGAAAGGACTGTGGGGGCCACTTTGAAAGTACCGAGTCTGCTGGACAGGGCCTCAGATGATATGGAATGGCCATTTCAGAGTTTGCAGTCTACTTGTCAATGCTGGAAAGTATGGGTGCCATGCCAAGGCGTGTCGAGAATTTACAAACCCTGCGACTGATAGACGGACTGACTCTCTGCACAGATGTTACACTAAGAACGGCAGTTTGTAAATACTAACAAATAATGCACCGCAAGCAAAATGCAGGTGTTCTGGCTCACCACTTACTAATTACATATGTATATGTTATAGGGTGTGGAGCAGGATGTTTTTCCCCCGGTCCAAACCTGTGTCATGTGAGCGTGCAGGCCCTCACACAGAGCTGACAGAATGGCTTCTCTGAGTTATATCTATAAATAATAAAGCTGGACATGTATTCCTAAAATTCCAATGTAAGCATTTTAAATCAGACTACTACTCTTTGTCTTTAAAATATTTTGAAGCTATGCTTTAAGAAGAGGCATAGGGGCTTTGGTATGGATTAATTCTATATTTCTACATTTTTGACTTGTTAGAATGTGGGCGTGGGCCTGACACTTTGTTTACAACAGACATAGAGTGGGCTTTGGGTCAGCCAGTTGCTCATGATTGCATGGCTTGGTGGCCAATCTTACTTCTCTTCTCCTAATTCAATGGCCTTCCTCCCTCTTCGACTACATGTCCCATCCAGGAGCATTTGGTCTAACAGTGTTCTAATGGGTTGACTTGTAACTTTCCACAGTTGATTGCATACATGAAACTTTCTTTTTCTGTAAGCACTTCATTGGAATGCACATGCTTTCTTCCTCTCTCCAGTGTGTGCTGCTTTCCCTTGCCCCTGTGTTGTTTCTCCAACCCCTTATGGCTCATCATTTTACTTTCCATTTTCGTTCCTCACCATTCTCATCCAGCCTGTCCCCTTGCCAATACATCATTTGAGCTGCTGGTTGTGCATGGGGCTTTCTGGCAGTTACTGTTTGGGACCAACCTGCACTTTTCCTCTTCAGATCTTGACCAAGAGCAAGAGAGGGAAAAACCCAAAAGGAGGAAAGAAGGAGGACAAGAAATATGGAAAACCTGAGTCAGAATGAGAGAGCAGGAACCTGTAAGAGAGAGATGAATAGGCAGGGAGTGTCTAGTGGTGGATTAAAGATGCATGAGGTGGAATCAAGACTACACAGCTTTAGTATTTAACATGCCAACATACAGTAGTGCCTACTGCCGACTACTGCGCAAAACCTGGGGCCCTGGCACGTATTCCTTTATAAATTAAACACAGCTACTCACACTCTGTGATGCTTTATTAGGACCCCAGGCACCTCTGACTGCAGGTAGCGGGACATTGGCCGTTGCCTGCTACAGGCTAAAACCTTCCATTTCAAGTGAACCGGGGCAGAGGTTCAGCAGAACCAGTATCCTTGGCTCAGCCGTGTGGCGAGCATGGCACAGCATCGGACCACTTAGTAATTGGACTGCACTAACTATTCTATTCCACACATTGTGATTAACATTGCACTCTGTTGGCTTGATCAGTATTTTCTATACATTTTTATTGTAATTGTTTACTTTCATTTCATTCATACCACAGCTGATCTTTTTGGAGATGTAACGTAACTTCCTTTACGTATGTGGTCTTGCGCACAATTTAAAAGCTTACCAACGGCTTTGCTTAGTTCCTTGAACTAGGAGATTATATCTTCCAGGTACGTAGATGTTGAGTTAAGAATAGTAGCCTCATACTTACCTATTTGCACTTACAGTCTCCGTATTTTTGTCCTCGATATTTTTGACACAATATTCTGTCCAAACAATATTTTTGTTTCTGATATGTCCGTGGTCAAAGCCGCACTGGGAAACCAAAAGCAACCATAGAAAAATGGTCAAACTTGTGCGTCATCTGGCTCAGGAAAGAAAATTAAGGCCACGGGGTGGTGGTCAATGGAGGTACCGCCAAATTTCCGAACTGCTGTTTAACTGCAACCTATGTCCATTTAAAGATTAAGGCATTAGATATACAAGCAAGTGTTGTATGTTCACAGTTTGTTTATACTCCTGTGTGCATTTTGGCACTGAATAATAGATGTTTATTGTTACTCAATTAATGGCTCTGAACAAAGGTCTAGAGAGTGATTTTACTTACATGTTTACATACATGTGTTATAGATGATTTTATTGTGGAGAAATGATGCACAATATTGTATACACACACACCTGGGACATCTGGCTTCGCTAGGAGTGTTTTTTATTTCAGTAAGTTTTG
Source organism: Triturus cristatus (assembly GCF_964204655.1). Lineage (NCBI taxonomy): Eukaryota > Metazoa > Chordata > Amphibia > Caudata > Salamandridae > Triturus > Triturus cristatus. The sequence continues at coordinate 1,151,439,904 of NC_140584.1, forward strand.
TTATATTTGTATTCTTGGAGGGCATTAAAAAGAGGGCATTAAAATGTGAAGTAACTCTCGTCTGTTCTATGCACCGCTACTTGATGAAGAGCACAGCTCTCAATGCATTTGGGCATTTTAAAACGTGGGGGCAGATTTACAAGCCCCTTGCGCCACTTTTGCGTCACTTTTAACATGGGAAATGTGACGCAAAAGTGGCGCAAGGGGCTTGTAAATCTGCCCCGTGATGTTTAACATTTAAAGTATGAACATTGGGCATTGAATGCCCTTGTGATCACTGTATGCTTAGGAACTGCCAAATATAGCAGTAACATTTGATGAACCACTCAGTTTCATGAACTATATTAATCCATAATTAAAATATTTTACATGTAGAACGTGCAGTGCCCAGCTTTAGAGTACAGGACTTCTCTGTATACTTTATGGGCCATTTTATTTTGCATTTTGACCAGTAATGAAGAGCTGGAGACCTGCAACAGTCTATGGCCTGATTTACAGTTTGGCAGACATTATTGTAATGCACTTGTAAGACGGTGGGCGGGATATCTGTCACGGTCGAATCAGGCTCAGAATGAGCGTTTCTGCAGAGGGGCTGCACCATGATCCCATTCTCTGAACTGTGCAAATGCAGAAAGTTTCTGAGCATTCCTTTTTGTCTCCTTCTGCATATACATTAACTTTAAAAATCTCTGATTTAGGACATGGCTGCAGAGAGCAGAAATGTTCGGATTACTTACCAGTAAGCTTCATTAACAAATTAACAACAAACCCAAGAGCAGTTTTATCCCCCATTTCCAGCCCCAGTAATGACTGTGAGAAGGAAGACAACCACTAACTAAGTAATCTGAGCATTCCCTTTTCGCCAGTCTTCTTCCTCACAGTCATGATGTGGTGAGCATATACCAAAGCTGGATAAAATTGCATAATATAACAAGAAAGAAAATGCACGGGCCCAAGCTTGGACTGCTACACTCAGGTGCCGATCACGATCCTGTAAAAACCGGGTACGAACCGTCGGACGGAGCATATTCTCCGTCCGACGCGTACCCGGTCGTAACAAAATACAAACATGGAAGTACGATTCGCACGGAAACACCAGTTCCGTACGAATCGTACAAAACCTCGACCGACCAAAATAAACATACTAATGTGATCCGGGAAAGCGCCAACGTGACGTCGGGACGCATTCAGACTGCCATTCACGAACCAGGAAGTACGATTCGCACCGACGTCATCCCGCACGGACTATATTTTCCGGCACCCAAAAACTGCCGGGAAATCAGGACGACGCGAACAAGGAGTACCTGCACGCGATGGACATACATGGACCCGAACCTACGTGTCATCCCGGCCCTCATAGCAGTCGACCTCCTCTACAGGTTACGACGCAGACGCCGCAGAAGGTCAGAACAACAAAGGGAGGGGGGAAAGAGGGGGGGGGGCAGGAGCAGGGGCAGGCCACAAAACCCCCACCCAAGTCACACAGCACACATGCCCTGGACATACCTGACCCCCAGGCCCTGGTCACTACGAGGGGGTGGGGGCGTGTCCAGCAAAGCCAGCGTCCGCCACAACGGAAGTGCTTGACCACGCGAACCGGCAACACAACAATACAGGTACGTCCCATACCCACGCCTTAAGAGCGTGGGTACGAGTCGTACCACGCCCACACCTACGTCACCCCAATAATGGCGGGACGGCTGTACCCACGTGGCAAAGGCCTGGGTACGGCCCGCACAACCATTACATAGCATGGGTACGGATATGTACGGACCGTACCCCCACCCCCGTATGCATGGAGCGTACCCCCCACCCCAACAGTGTAAGTACGACCCGTACCCCCACCACAACCATATATGTACGACCCGTACCCTCACCCGCGTATGTATGGAGCGTACCTCCACCCCAAAAGTGTAAGTACGACCCGTACCCTCACCCGCGTACGTATGGAGCGTACCCCCCACCCCAACAGTGTAAGTACGACCCGTACCCCCACCACAACCGTGCATGTACGACTCGTACCCTCACCCGCGTATGCATGGAGCGTACCCCCCACCCCAACAGTGTAAGTACGACCCGTACCCTCACCCGCGTACGTATGGAGCGTACCCCCCACCCCAACAGTGTAAGTACGACCCGTACCCCCACCACAACCGTGCATGTACGACCCGTACCCTCACCCGCGTATGCATGGAGCGTACCCCCCACCCCAACAGTGTAAGTACGACCCGTACCCTCAACCGCGTACGTATGGAGCATACCCCCCACCCCAACAGTGTAAGTACGACCCGTACCCCCACCACAACCGTGCATGTACGACCCGCACCCTCACCCGCGTATGCATGGAGCGTACCCCCCACCCCAACAGTGTAAGTACGACCCGTACCCTCACCCACGTACGTATGGAGCGTACCCCCCACCCCAACAGTGTAAGTACGACCCGTACCCCCACCACAACAGTGTAAGTACGACCCGTACCCTCACCCGCGTACGTATGGAGCGCACCCCCACCCCAACCGTGTATGTACGGACCGTACCCCTACCCCAACCGTGTAAGTACGACCCGTACCCTCACCCGCGTACGTATGGAGCGTACCCCCCACCCCAACAGTGTAAGTACGACCCGTACCCCCACCACAACCGTATATGTACGACCCGTACCCTCACCCGCATATGTACAGAGCGTACCTCCACCCCAACAGTGTAAGTACGACCCGTACCCCCTCCCGCGTATGCATGGAGCGAACCCACACCCGTGTATGTCCTAAGCGTATACATCCAGAAATTGGAGGGGTGGGTGCAGAGTCCTCCCAGCAGTGCCCAGACACAGGAGGGGTGGGTGCAGAGTCCTCCCAGCAGTGCCCAGACACAGGAGGGGTGGGTGCAGAGTCCTCCCAGCAGTGTCCAGAGACAGGAGGGGTGGGTGCAGAGTCCTCCCAGCAGTGCCCAGACACAGGAGGGGTGGGTGCCTATCACTCCCAGCAGTGCCCAGAGACAGGAGGGGTGGGTGCAGAGTCCTCCCAGCAGTGCCCAGAGACAGGAGGGGTGGGTGCAAAGTCCTCCCAGCAGTGCCCAGACACAGGAGGGGTGGGTGCCTATCACTCCCAGCAGTGCCCAGAGACAGGAGGGGTGGGTGCAGAGTCCTCCCAGCAGTGCCCAGACACAGGAGTGGTGGGTGCCTATCACTCCCAGCAGTGCCCAGAGACAGGAGGGGTGGGTGCAGAGTCCTCCCAGCAGTGCCCAGACATAAGAGGGGTGTGTTCAGAGTCCTCCCAGCAGTGCCCAGACACAGGAGGGGTGGGTGCAGAGTCCTCCCAGCAGTGCCCATGGAAATAAAATTGGTGGAGTACCCACAGATCCAATGGCCACAATTGTCAGTCAGGTGCACAAAGACCCTGCATTAAATGTAACACATGTGTGCGAGGCTGGGAGTACACACATGCAAACAGCCTAAAAGGGAACATGTCCACATGAACTCATGTCAACAGACTCCATACACAAGTACAGTGATCACCAAGGATGCCACGAATGATGCAGGTGTAGACATCGCTCTGCATGCATGGCCAAAGTTGAAGGGCTCCGTCACACACCCAGCTCGTGTAGACACAGCTCAGCACAACACATTTGAAACACCCTGCAGGGAAGATGTCAGGGTACACAGAGGAAGGAACACACCTTGGGACAATGTCACCATGCAGTAACTGCTAACATGAACAAAGAAAGTTAGCTAACACCTTGTGATGGCACACAGATCCCAGGGTCCCCCCTATGAGCAGCACACTACTACATTTCCCACACACCCAACACATGAACACCACCCAAAACCATGTAGCAGCCCCACCAACAGCAATACCAGCAAAGCAGTAGTGTTCTAAGGAAAAAAATAAATTGCTTTATTCAGCATGATCCAAAACTTGTTGTTTGTAGGAAGTTCAATATTTACAAAGCCCATAGGGCAGTCCAGAAGTAACAGCCGGATGGGGGACACAGTGGGATGCGTGTCCCCTAGCTTGCCTGCACAGTCAGACTCCGTCGTCTTCCACAGGGGTGAGGGCATCATGTGGGGGGGAAGGACCAGGCACCGCAGGGACATGAGGGCGAAGGGTAGGCGTCGTGGGTGCAGGGTAGGGGTGGGCGGAATTTGCGGAAGCCACTTTTGCAAATTATCGCGAAAATTTTAAAAATCTCCGCAAACAAGCAGAAATATCGCGAAGATGCGGAAGTTTTTTTCCCGCCGTTCGCGATATTTTCTGCATGGTTGCGGGTCGCTAACTTACCCCTGCGGTTGCTCGCGGGCGCGGCCATCTTGTTTTCAGTTGTCTCGCGGTGCATGATCGCGAGAAGAAAGACGTGATCGCGCGACGCATGACGTCACTGCGGACGCGAACTGTCGCGAGACAGCGCAAATGGCTAAAACAATACAACATCTCATGGAGAACGCGACCGGATCGGGAAAACTTGTTGGCGAACGCGGGGATTCAGGTAAGGCGATCGCGCGCGCGCGAGAATGTATTATTTTACAGCGCGAGCAAGAACCAAATTATCGCAAAGCTGCGGAATGCGGAAATTTTGACATTTCCGCGCTCTCCGCGGAACGCGGAAATGCCAAATTATTGCAAATTCCGCGAACGGAACGGAAATTTTGCCCAGGCCTAGTGCAGGGATGGAGGACTCCACCACAGGGGGTGGGGCAGGGCCAAAGGCGGAGGCCAGGATGGCGCTGCACACCTTAGCAAGGTCCTCTAGGGAACCCCCTGCACCCGAAGGAACCACAGGCCCCAAGGAGGGGAGGGGGGGTCAGAGGGATGGGTCGCAGCGCCACTGGGGGAGGGTGTGGACAGGGGGGGGACTCAACCACCCTGACCGGGGACTCCCTTGACCGCTTGCGGGGTGGATTCACTGTGGGGCTCAGGGACAGAGCGGCCATGAAGGAGTCTTTGTCGGATATGTGGCCAGGAGAGCTGAGGGGAGGGGATTTGGAGGGAGTGGACTTGGTGGAATGCAGACTCCCACTCTGGCTGCGTGTCTTACGTTTCCCCCCCGACCCAGTGGGTGTGCCTACTTCACCCTGTGTGTGCGTGCCAGGAGGTGTGCGTTTGACCTTCCCTGCTGGTGTGGTGCCTGTGTCTGTTGTGGTGGGTGCATGCTGACGTCTGGATGTACTTGGGACAGGCATGGGAGTGGGAAGTGTGGATGGCTGCAGGAGACCCACTGCTGCAGTCAGTGTCGAGTCTATCAACCTCAGCAAGTTGCGTTGGTCAGCCTGCGATGAGTAAATGCCCTCCAAGTATGCCTCCATGTTGTTCAGCACCTGGCTGTGGCCATGGAGGACATTAAGGATCGCAGCCTGACCAACCTGCAACTGCCGCTGGATGTCCACAGACTCGGCATTGGCGGCAGCAGTGGAGACAGGGGCAGTGGGTGCGGTGCCTGGCAGGAAGGAGACAATCGGTGACTGGGCACGCTGGGAAGGGACACAAGCAAGTGGGAGGCGGCTGATGACAATGGAGGGGGCGGAGCGCGATGTTGTGCCGCTGTCAGCTGCTGGTGCAGCCTCCGCCCACTCGGAGAGATCATCCTCGGACCCGTCAGCTTCATATTCTGTGGTGCCAGTCGACAGGTCCTCGGCCTCACTCTCCTCCGCCTCAGTCCCACTCGATGTGCCAGCCACGATGTCACCGCTGGCACTGGTGCTCGGTCCCTCCGCTCTGTCTGTGCCCATGTCTCCCTCCGTGTCCCCCGACGATGCTGTGGGCAGGGTGAAGAGACAGCAATTAATCATACACCTGTATACATATGTCACATGAGTCCAATCTACATAGGTTACAGTGCCTAGCCTGAAAAGAAAGATGAGTTACATCTACAACACAAGGTACATATGTAGGGCATGCAACACACAGTTGGTTGACCCACCATGCCACAGAAAAACTATGGAGAGCATGACACAATAGCAAATGACATGAAATGGAATTTTCACAGAGGAGCCAGGCCCTGGGGAAAATCCAGCACTGCATCTGCACCACACAGCGTGGCAGGAATAGGGATGAGCAGGGTCCATATCCATGAACTTGAGGCACATGCTGCATAGGTAATACTGAAAACATGCCCACCATGACTGGCTCACTGCACCTTGAGTGTATGTCCACACAAACATCACACACCGGCCAGACCTAGCAAGGAGACAACAGGTTTTGACATGTAGGCTTTGCCTGCACCAACCACCCCCTACGTGAGACAATTTGTTGAGACACAGGTAGCACTTACATCTCTTAGTCTGGGTGAAATACACAGGGGCTGCATAAATGCAAGATTGGACCCAAAATACCCAAGGTGCGCCCGTCCAAATAATCATGTACAAATGGGCATCATCAGATGATTGTGACAAGACACACAGGCACTGGGCACCGTGAGTATGAACAAGGGAAATCAGGTCAGGCTGTACAGTGAACACTTGCACTACATTGCACGTCAATAAACATGGTGCCATGGGACAATGGCACAGAGCACAACCTATGCTGTAGACACTGAGAGTGTTCACCTTTTGTGATGACACACATGACACCTAGGAAAATATGCCCCAGGGGACAGTAGTGGCCACGCAACTCCATGGTCCTGAATGGGAATGACTGCAACACACGCCACCATCCCTGCACCATGCGTATCGCACACTCATGCTCACAGGCCACAACATAGGACATGCGTGCTGTAAGGCATGACACTTCAGAGACTAACTCCCATGTCTGGACTCAGCATCAGTGCCAACTGACATGGAACCCACAAGTACTGAACTTGACAGGGCACAGGCAAGGTCCCAAAACCTGTTACACACCACCCCCACACATGATGCTACAGGCATTGGTCACGTGGATAAACTGCCAGCCTAGATAACCTTGTGTAGGAGTGACTACACACAGACCAGGGAACACATTGCAAGGAGGGGAAGGGAGGCAGGAGAGCACCGCTATACTGTGGGTGACCGGATCTGCACAGCACCTTTGAACCCTGGCAGTGTATCCATGCAACTGTGCACTTACAAATGCTGGTGACACACAACAAACACACATGTACCTACCCCCTTCCTGCTGCTGCTTCTCCTGTAAGCGCCTGTCCAATTCTGGAAAGACCACCGCCAGCGTATGCGTACCCATAGTGATACGGACCGTACACACGCCTGTACGATCACTAACACTATGGGTACGCATACGCGAGCGTACCCATAGTGATACGGACCGTACACACGCCTGTACGATCACTATCACTATGGGTCCGCATACGCGAGCGTACCCATAGTGATACGGACCGTACACACGCCTGTACGATCACTATCACTATGGGTACGCATACGCGAGCGTACCCATAGTGATACAGACCGTACACACGCCTGTACGATCACTATCACTATGGGTACGCATACGCGAGCGTACCCATAGTGATACGGACCGTACACACGCCTGAACGATCACTATCACTATGGGTACGCATACGCGAGCGTACCCATAGTGATACGGACCGTACACACGCCTGTACGCTCACTATCACTATGGGTACACATACGGCAGCACTCCCATAGTGATAGGGAACGTACACAGGCCCTCTGAGCGAACGTACGGTGCCTTTCACACATCACAGTGGTGACAGGCAGCACACAGGAAGGAATAGCGCTGACATACTTGTCCATGGATGGACATCAAGGCATTGTCTGGCCAGTACTACATGTGTGGGGCACAGGTGTGAAAGGCTGTGATGTGGCACCACACTGCTGAGTCGAGAAGGCACCTGATGTATGATGAGATGTGTACAGATGTTATGTGTGAAGGTGCAATGTGTGCCAGGCATGCCCTTCACTCCTTTGACATGTGTGCATGTCGTACTGCACACTTGGGATGAGCGTCACTGGCATGGCACAGTCAACAACACACGCAAGTGTCCCCTGAGGCCCGCGACAGGGGTTACCACACCAGACATGTGACTACCCACGGTGCACGATATGTCTATGTCATGTATGTGTGGGGTGTTCCCATTAGCTTGATGTTGGTGCTCCCTCAAAAGCATCAGCTGTTGCAGCAACCAACATGTGTCTGTGTGTAGATGGACATGGCACTCTGTTACGCACACCAGGCCACATGTGTTATCGGATGTGAGGTGCGTATGTATGCATGGGACACGGAGTAGCATAACAAGGACATGTCTGCATCCTCTCAATGAATGTGTGGTGAGTCATTTAATGTACACCTTATTGGCAAGGTGTGTGGGCTGTCCTAGTGTAATGTCATGTGACCTGTGGCTCTAGTGTTCCGCTACCAGTCTCTGAATTCGACATCCTACTTCTGCTGATGTGTTGATGTATGTCACTCCTGTGTTGCGTCTGGCTGTTCACTTACACTGGGACACAGCTAATCCCATGCCATGGCATGTGGAGGTTCACAATCTCCGTGTGTAGCTGGGTCTCGGTAGGAGTGTCACCTGGCAGCCATACGTGTCCAGGGCATGTGGCACATACCTGACTCCGTATGTCGCATATGTGTATTGACAGATTAACATGTGCTCAGTACCAAAAAATTGTTGTTGTAGTGCACTCACTCTTCCTTGTCACTTCCAAATTACTGCAGAGCGCCGCCTCTTCCCCGAGCAATTCCGGACTTGGCTGACATGCGGGAGAATGACTGTATCCGGTGCTACCGCTTCCCCCAACCGTTGATTGTGGAGTTGACGGCGAGGCTGGCACCACACCTGCTACCGCAGCACAGGTATCCTACGGCACTGACACCCAAACTGAAGGTAATGGCAGCCCTACATTTCTTTGCCACGGGTACCTTTCAGAATACCATTGCTCATGTTGGTGGCATGTCCCAGAGCATGTTCAGCCGTGTGCTGCATGATTTCTTAGAGGCCATGTTGCTTCACCTGGATGAGTTCATCCATTTCCCAACTCCTGAAATGTTGACTGGTGTCAAGCGTGGATTCTATGCCCTGGGAGGGATGCCCCATGTCATTGTGTCCATAGATGGGACACATGTGGCTTTGGTACCACCACAGGCACAGGAGGTAGCGTACAGGAATCGCAAGCACTATCACTCCATCAGTGCCCTGGTGGTGTGTCTGTCCAACATGGTGATTTCACATGTCTGTGCTCGTTTTCCAGGATCAGCACACGATGCCTACATCATGAGGCGTAGCAGGGTTCCTGAAATGATGACGCAGCTGCGCAACGAACGAGCATGTGTTGTTGGTGGGTACACTCTGGCTGTCCTGTATTTTGCGTTGACTTCCAGCCCGACCGCTTCCCCTGTCCTACTTATGTCCATATTGTTTCCATGTAGGGGACGCTGGCTATCCCAACATGCCATGGCTGATCACACCTCTCCGCAACCCCATCACGCCGGCCCAGCTCCGCTACAACACCGCCCATGGCCGGACAAGGCGAGTGATAGAGAGGACGTTTGGCCTCCTGAAGAGCCGATTCAGGTGCCTCCACAAGACCGGCGGCGCCCTCCCATATGCCCCGGCAAAGGTCTGCAAAATCTTCATGGTGTGCTGCATGCTGCACAACATGGCAGTTAAGAAAGCTGTGCCACTCATCCTGGATCAAGATGATCAGGACCATCCACCCGTGGAGGACGAAGGGATTGGCAACGGGGCTAGTGATGTGGAGGATGTGGTTCCGCAAGAGGACATCCGGAGTCGGCTCATATGCGACTTCTTTGCTTAGTGGTGAGTACCAGTGTCTGAGTGTGCACGCCTTGGTCCCCGTGTGGCATGTGTTGCGATGTGTGTGTCCATCTGCATGTATGGCACGTGAGTCAGAGGTGTGTGTGGATGAGTCACTGGAGTGATGGTGCCAGTGATGTGTGTATTTCGCCAGTTTAATAGTGACCTAGCATGTTGTCATCCTTACATGTGTCGAGTACATGCACATGCAGGTGGCTGTGCTTTTAGTGGCTGACTTCTTGTGTGTCTCTCTTCCCCAGGTACTTGCGCAAGCCGTCTGCTGGTTGCATTGTTGTGACACTGCTATTCCTCATGGACACGTCATCGTGTGCTGACTCAGCGTTACACGCACGGACAGGTTTGGAAGTCTCCTCAGGGTAAGGGATGCATCAGGGGTGTATTGGGTGTGGCAGTTGTTCACGATGTGCGCACAATGCCCCTGTCGATGTTTGGTTCCTCTGCAGACATGTTGCATCACCATGGGACACATTACATGTCGCGGGATACACCTGAACAGATGGTCAGACTTGTTGACAGTCAACTGTAATGGGATAGTGGATTGTGATGATGGCATCAATGTGTGTAACACTGCCCTCGGACACATACGGTTTGCATTGGCTTGACATGGTGTGGGACTTCCACATCAGAGGATCAATGGTGTATGGCAGCCTCTCTGTGAGCAGCAGGGGGTGTTGAGCTGTTACCAGGCACTTGTGTGCCCGTTCCATGGATATCACGAATTTGTGGGGCAGAAGGGGGGTGCCAGTGTTGGACCCACATGTTCATCCACATGACCTGTGTATGTGTACTCCGAGTTGCCTCTGCATTCTGGAATACATGACCAATAAAGGTGTCCCGATGCCTCCAAGGTGCCTCTTCTCAGTCAATGCTGGTGTGTTGCCACGGTGCATATGGCATGTCTGGCATGGTTTTCAGTGATAGTGGCTATGTGTCTATGTGTAGAGTAGCAAGATGCAAGCTGTTTGTGTGGGATTGGACTCTGTATTGTGCATGATGTCCATGACTGTGTGGGTATTGTGACATGTGCCATCCCCATGCATCCAACGTTGGCCAGGCAACCATTCTCTGCATCCACCTGACTCAAACTTGCAGGACATGGCCCTGCCACCTGTCTACACTTACCTGGGTGCCCCCCAGGCCACTCCACATGATCCCTGACCTCTGTGCATGACTGTTGCTGTACTCAATATGTCTGTCGGCACGGTAGTGCGGCCACACCCTCAGCTGGTTGGGTCCATCACGGGTGTGTATGGTGCTCCATGTCTGTCTTGCCTAATACATTGTGACCCATGTGTGTCCTGTGCCAGACTCAGGCCCCAGGGTGTGGATGGTTGAAGTCATTTGAGGACTCAGGCATGCTTAGAGTTTACAAGACACATGTAAGGTAATAATGCTAAATGTAGGCATCATCTCTTAATCGTGGTTTTTTTTATTTGTGTTGGGGTAGGGGGGGGGGGGGTATGACAAGAGGGGCTTTCCGGGTGTGTGGAATCCAAAGTTCACTGGGGGAGTTGGTGTCCTTGCCATTGAAAATCCTCAGAGTCCATGCCACAGTCTTTGTCAACATTGGTCAGACAGTGACCAGCAAGTCCATGTGGCAGAGAATGTCATTTGCTGCTGTGCTGCTGTTGCTCCAGTGGGCCAGGTGCCAGGCCAGGTGTCCTGGGAGATGGTGCTGTTGCGCCGACCCTCACGGTCTTTTCCGTGGACGACCCGCCCTCCTGCGGGAACCCTCAGAAGCAGGCCGTGACGATGCTTGGGAAGCTCCGTCGGATGTATCCTCCTCCTCCTGATCCCTCCCTGTGGGTGGTGATGTTCTTCGCCTGGTGGCACAGGGAGGGTTGCCCATGTTGTCGGCTATCTGACGGAGTGAACGGTCAATTCCCGTGAACAGCGTCACGAGCTCAGCCTGTCTGTCCTCCATCCGCCCTTGGTGTCGCAGTAGACAGGCATGTTGCTCCGCATGTTGCTGGGCCTGCTGGGTCTTGATCTCCTCGAGGATGGACACAACCTGGGCCATGCCCGTGGTGTCCTGCCGGTATGTGTCCAGGATGTTTCTGACATGGGCATATACCGGTTCCGCAGCCAACTGGTCAGGCTAGCGCCTCCGCCGTCCTCCACTCCCACCACCCCTGCCCACTTGCGCCTGGCCTGCCCTTGTGGGCACATCGGGTCTCCGGGACCCCTGAGGGGTGGCATTTGCGTTGTCGCCTGCCTCCTCCTGGGTGCCCGGTACACCGTGTCCCTCCTGGTCGGCCTGGCTGCGTTGTGGTGGTGGGGCAGGGCTCCTGGGTGTCTCCTGGGATGTGGCAGGAGTGGGGGTGGTGGTTGGCCCAGTTGTACCTGACGCAGGTGCTTCAGGTGGTTGGACCCAGAGGGGCCAGGTTGGTCGGGGTCGTCCACAGGGTGGTGAGAGTCGTCGCTGCTGGTTGGGTCGTCATCCCGCAGAGCCGGGTCCTGTGAGTCTTCCCCCCCAGTGTTGGGGGGTGATCCACCACGTTGACCTGTGTGTGTGAGAGACAATGTTATTAGTGTACTATGCAACATCCATGTTTCATTCGTTTCAAAGTTTGCACATTTCCTCTGGGTATTTGGATATGTCTTGCATTCCACTCACAGTGCACTTGTGCATGAGTATGTCCCTTGTCCACAGCTTTTGAGACTTTACCTATGTGTGACACAGTGTTACTTGCTGCGTCAATTGTGACTGCAGTCAGCAGTGGAGTGAGCAGGTGTTGCGAGCCATGCATTGGCGCCTTCCGTGTTGCACTGTACGTGGGCACATGGAGTTGTTCCACACACTTATGTAATGCAGGTAGTTGTCATTGTGCTCGTGCACAGGTTGAGACATGGCCCAGTGTTTTGCCATGGAGAAGAGAGGGGGATTCAGGCACTGGCCACCCTTGTCTACATGCACGCAGTCCACCTGCTGACGAGCAGACATTCCCACACCACCCAAGGCTGGATTGTTCTCCCTGTGTATCCCTTTCTCACTCCCTCTCTGTCCCCCTCTCCCTCCCTCCCTGTGCCAGCCTCCTCCCTCTGTCTGTCTCCCTGTGTCTTCCTCCCTCTCTGTCCCCCTCTCCCTCCCTCCCTGTGTCAGCCTCCTCCCTCTGTCCGTCATCCTGTGTCTTCCTCCCTCTCTCTCCCCCTCTCCCTCCCTCTGTGCGTCACCCTCTGTCACCTCAGCCCAGCTTCCTAGGCACACACTTTTTGCAGATCTTTGAATGGCCCGTGGCTTGTTCATGTGAGTGTGTTTGTGATCTCCAGGCACCCATTGGGTTTATTGTCTGTGTCTGCGCTGCTGCTGTGGTGGTGTGTGCTGCCACTGTTTCACAGTGTTGGCTGTTCATTGGCTGCTGTCATATGCAAAAAGGTGCCTTCATGCCCATGTCTTAATGCTAGGCGTGCGCCATTTGCAGGCAAGTCTTTCCTGTGTGGGGACACACTGTTTGTCTGGCTGTGACCTAGGCCATATGGGCAGAGGGCATTGTTGTCTGTTTCTGAGTTGCACTATGTGATTTTTGAGGCCCACACTCCCACCATCCGGGTTCCCGTGTCTTGTGTTTGTGTTTTCTGTGGCCTGTGACTTGGGATTGTCCAGCTGGGTGCATGTGGCATGGTGGCGCTAGTGGCATGTGCGTGTTACTGGGGTGTGGTTGACTCATGCGATAGCTTTGGGGTGGTTACGTGCATGATTGTGAGTTTGGTTGTGGATGACGTTCCCCCCATGTGAGGTGAGTTCTTTGTGTACTCACCAGGCTCTCGGAGTCCTTCTACTCCGTCGACTGCCACCACCGGCAGTATGGCCATCACCCTCTCCTCCCAGGGATGGTAGTGTACGGGTCTGCGGGGCAGCCCTCCTCCGGTGACGTTGGCCTGGTTGTGGTCGTCGGTCATTTTGGCTCGGACCCTCCTCCGCAGATCGTACCACCTGGCTTGGCATTCCTGCCTGGTCCTTCTGGTGGCCGCAACAGCATTGACAGCATCGACGATCCTCTGCCACATGCCAGTTTTTTCGGACATGCTGGTCTGTCTGACCAATGTTCCAAAGAGGTGTGGCTCAACTCTGAGGATTTCATCGACAAGGACCTCCAACTCTCGGCTAGTGAACTTTGGATTCTTGTTAGTGGGCATGGTGAGGGGTGTGGGTGTGGATGGTTGTGGGGGTGTGGGTGTGGATGGTTGTGGGGGGTGTGGGTGTGGATGGTTGTGGGTGTGTGGGTGTGGATGGTTGTGGGGGGTGTGGGTGTGGATGGTTGTGGGTGTGTGGGTGTGGTTGTTTGTGTGTGTGTGTGAATGTGATGAGGGGGTGTTTGTGAAGGTGTGTGTGTGAAGGTGTGCAAGTGTAAGGTGTAGTAAAGGTTCAAGTATGGTGCTGTAGGTTGTCTGTGGGGTCTGGCAGCAGTGAGTCTGTTGCAAAGGCTCATGGTTTGTGTCTGTGGGCCCTTTTTATTGGTCCATTGGTGGGTGTGGCTGTGTTTGAAGTTTGGGTGGGTGTGTTATAAGGAGTGGTTGTGTTTTGGGCCTCTGTTTGGGATTTTGGCAGTTGCAGGTCAGTGAATGTGTTGTATTTGTGCTACTTGGACATGTTTTGTGGCTTTGTGCCATTCGAATAGTGTATTCTTGTGTTGTTGTGCTTTGTCCTGGTTGTGTACGTGTGTTTTTGGCGTCTGTACGGTGCGTACATCGGCCATTTAGTTGTACAGTGCTGTCCTTGTCTCTGGCTTGGTACGACTCATACATGCGCGATGTTGGGTGAGGGTGCTGGTGTTGCAGCCTGGGGTGCGCTCCGTACTTAGACTGGTGGGGTGGGGGTATGCTCCATACATACGCGGGTGGGGGTACGGTCCGTACATATACGGTTGTTGTGGGGGTACGGGTCGTACTTACACTGTTGGGGTGGGGGGTATGCTCCATGCATACGCGGGTGAGGGTACGGGTCGTACATGCACGGTTGTGGTGGGGGTACGGGTCGTACTTACACTGTTGGGGTGGGGGGTATGCTCCATACGTACACGGGTGAGGGTACGGGTCGAACTTACACTGTTGGGGTGCAGGTACGCTCTATACATACACGGGTGAGGGTACGGGTCGTACATATACGGTTGTGGTGGGGGTACGGGTCGTACTTACACTGTTGGGGTGGAGGTACGCTCCATACGTACGCAGGTGAGGGTACGGGTCGTACTTACACTGTTGGGGTGGGGGGTACGCTCCATGCATACGCGGGTGAGGGTACGGGTCGTACATGCACGGTTGTGGTGGGGGTACGGGTCGTACTTACACTGTTGGGGTGGGGGGTACGCTCCATACGTACGCGGGTGAGGGTACGGGTCGTACATGCACGGTTGTGGTGGAGGTACGCTCTATACATATGCGGGTGAGGGTGCAGGTCATACATATTTGGTTGTGGTGGGGGTACGGGTCGTACTTACACTGTTGGGGTGGAGGTACGCTCCATATGTACGCGGGTGAGGGTACGGGTCGTACTTACACTGTTGGGGTAGGGGGTACGCTCCATCCGTACGCGGGTGAGGGTACGGGTCGTACATGCACGGTTGGGGTGAGGGTACGGGTCGTACATGCACGGTTGGGGTGGGGGTACGGTCCGTACATACACTGTTGGGGTGGGGGTGCGCTCCATTCGTACGCAGGTGAGGGTACGGGTCGTACATGCATGGTTGGGGTGGGGGTACGCTCCATACGTACGCGGGTGTGGGTACGGGCCGTACATGCACGGTTGGGGTGGAGGTACGCTCCATACATACATGGGTGGGGGTACGCACCGTGCATACACGGGTGTTCATACACGGGTGGGGGTTCGACTCGTACATACACGGGTGTTCATACACGGGTGGGGGTTCGACTCGTTCATACAGGGGTGTTCATACACGGGTGGGGGTTCGACTCGTACATACGGTGGCTGGGGTGGGTGTTGGGCGCGTAAGCGGGCACTTGTCTCCATGGTTGCTATGGGAGTTCGGTGCGGACGGTGTTTTTTCCATACGGTTGTAACATCGGACGGTGTTTTTTCCATACGGTTGTAACATCGGACGCACGGGATGGATTGTACTTGCGCGGTCGGACTTCACTTTTCACATTTGTACGGTAAATCGTCCGAGGACGTGTCGGACACATTTTCCGACCCGAGGACGTGTGGGGAAATATTCCCAATGCGATTCGTATGGACTTTTTCCCATGCGAATCATACTTGGCAGTTTGTACGGCACTTGTACGATTCGTACAGTAAAAAGACCGGATACGAGTCGTACGGGGATTTTTTTTACAGGATCGTAATTGGCACCTATGTGTACATTTTCTCTAAATCCAAAAATTAAGTAATGGTAGACAGCAGAGCTCCACCTAAAAAAGAAGACAAAACTCCCCAATTTGCAGTCTAGAGTGTGAAATAAATCTATTAGGAGAGGTCCATCTAGCTGCTGCTCAAAAGTCCTCTATCGATGCTCCTTTAAAGGCAGCCCATCTCGAAGATGCACTCCTAGTGGACCTACCCTGCACCACAGAAGGAAGAGGGACTCCAGTTTTAGATTAAAACAGGGTAATAGCTGTTTTCACCCTTCTACTATAAGAAGATATTAGTATCTGACTCCTTACTGCCAGACCATAGGTAACAAAAAAAGCATAGCTTCTGTCTAAAAGAAGATGTTATATACAGACAGAGTGTCGACATGTTTCTGCCGTTGGAGGTGTGCCCAAAAGAAAGGGTCACTCATCAGGACCCTTCGGGACCCAAAATGGGAGGCCCTCTCCGATCCTACCTCCGGTATCTGTGGAGAATGCTCGGAGTCAAACAGATAAACCTTGATCAATTCACTAATCGTGTTCGAGTTTCATAGATAATTTCTCTAGTACTGGCGAGCTGTGAGGGTGATGACCTGTAGTCACACTTACATCAAGGTTGGTGCAGCGCCACAGAAAGTTCCCAGGTCCTCGACGCATAGGTAGGATCGGAGGGGTCGACACTTTGGCAGTAAAGGAGGGGTGAATGATTCTTAATTTTCTCCTTTCACCTCCATCCTTCACGTTTTTTAATCTAGCCAGATGGCCCTGGAATAAATTTGAGATAATTTTAATCTTCACTGGCTGAATTTTTTCTTCGGTGCTCCCAATACTATGCATTTGTTGGTATTGTCTTCCCCTCCCTGTTGCTCCACCCCAGGCGTTGGTCTGCGCAGTGGTGTCTGTAGCACGCCCTATGATGAAGCATATCACAATTTTGTGAGTATGGGCAGTTTTTCCACATTGGACACGTGCCTTTGTTTCCTATGTATACACTTTTTTGTATACTTCTCCTATTCCCTACTCCTTTGTGTGTTTTTCAGTGACTGAACAGGTAGGCTGAAGTAGGGAGTTGTCCTCTCCCCCCCTTCATTTTTGTGGATATAATATACAGATAGATCTCCCAAGCACTATGTAAATCCCACATATGCCACAAACATGGTCCGCTTAAGGATTAGGGAAAAATACAGGGACCACTAAATCCTGAGAGCATTGAAAGGTTTAACAAATCTTAAATAAAAAGGTAGGATCCGGCCCTATGGACTACCTTATTGTCAAATAATTTTATGAATGGGTCAATAGAAAGCAGAGTTCCGATCACCCCCTATTTTTAGAGTTTATGGCCACTAGAATAAACACTTTGGGGCCGATTCTGATCCGGGTCGGAAGGGCACCGAACGCGATCCGGCCGAAAAAACTACGAGCCGTACGCGTGTTTTCTGGCCGACTTGTACAGCTGTACGAGCGAGCCAGTACGATGCAAGCTACATGAAATTCACCGACCGAGTCGTTTCCGGGTCCGAACCACTCCGTACGTCTTGGTCGTAAGCTAACCGTAGTGTGCAATGGATAAGATTCATGACCGAGCCAGTACGATGCACGCGTCGGACAGCCTGTGCGAGCCGGAGTGTCCGGCTCGCAAAAGCTCCCGGAGTCAGACTTCGGGGGTCCGCGTCGGACCCCCCGACACCCGCAGCCTCGCACACAGGGGGAGACCTATGGGTCTCCCCAACACAGGCATGTACGGTGCGGATGGCACCGACGCGTACCCACTGTAGGGGGCGCACTTGTTCGAGACGTACCCATTCAGTCAATGGGAGCGCATGTACGCATCATACAACTGCCTCCCATTGACTTCTATAGGAGTCCGACCGAACCGAGTCCGACAGCATACGTGCGCATCATACTCGCTCGGTCAGACTGAAGGGGTCCGGCTCGGTCGGAAAACACCCCGGATCCGATTCGGTCGGAGTGCTTTCTGACCCGGATCAGAATCGGCCCCTTTGTAGGTGAGAAAATCTAATCTTACTGATTCAAGAATTTCAAAAGAGCCTAAATAAAATTGAAAACCAAGGAAAGGTTCCATGGAGGGATGGGGGAGTTGCAAACTGGCTTTCTTGTGGAAAACCCGTTGGAAGATGTTTAGCGAAACTGTCCATAGGACCCAAATCTGAAACCTTAATGGCTCTTATTGCAGACCACTGGCTTCGTAAAGTGGGAACTGCCAACCCCAACAAAAAAAACATCTCTCTAAAATTCTAATACCAAATACCAATCACAAGATGAGGATCAGATTCCTCGAAAGACACCCGCAGAGAATAAAAATTCTGGAGGGATAGGGACATCTCTATTGAAGATGAAAATATCAGACTCAGACTGTCGGCAGGCCCATTCTTCCTCCTTGCAAGATAGAGTGTAGAGAGAGACTGGAGAGTAATCTCTGCCTATGTACCTAACAGTTTGGCAAGCAGATTTAAAGAAGCGATCCCCAGAGCTCCCAAAATAGTTGATACCTGACTGTGCAAATCTGAAACTGCTGATTCTGACCATAAGGGTAGAGAAATTGAAGGGCTTTGAAAACTGATGCCAATTCTTTCCAGTTGGAGTAAGTCAGCTGTTTTGTTCCTGACCAAGTGTCCTGGACTGTAAAATTGGCCTAGGTTGATCCTCACCCTCGATTATTAGCATCTGAGGTGATAACCAACAGAGGGGGAGAGAGAGGAATTCCCTTGTTCACATTGTGTGACAGCAAACACCACTGAAAGTTTTGGAAAATGCTCTAAGTCACTAGAGTTTGAGCCTCGTACTTGCCTGAGGCTGGGTTCCAATGGACTAAAGACGGATGTCCAGCAGGTATAGGTGGAGAACAGCCCAAGGGACAGGATGAAGAGCTGCTGCCATGCCCATGCACAGTCAACGAGGCCCTTGCTGTCATGTATTGTCTTTGTAACATGAACTGAAAGGAAATCAGTTTCTGTTGCCTCAGGAAAGGTAGAACCACTATCCCAAGATTTATGTAAAACAGGCTCTTGATTAACTAGAGGGTCTGAGATTGTGAAAATGAGTTTTCTCCATATTCAGGAGAAATCCATGTTCTTCAACATCCTGCATACCTGAGTGAATGCTTCCCAGGCCTTAAGTAAAGCAAACCACAAATTAACAGTTGACCAGGTAGGAGAAAACCAAAATGCCCAAGGCATGAAGATTACCTACCAGATGAGCAAAGGGTTTTGTTAAGATTCTTGGTGCTGAAGCAAGGCCGAAGGGCAGGACACAGGACTGATAGGGATCTTCTGCAACTGCAAATCGTAAGAACTTTTACAAATCTTGATGCATAGGAATGTGCAGCTAGGCATCTAGTAGGCGCATGGAGGATAGGTACATCCCCCGGAAGAATGAAAGAAACGATCATCTGGATGGAAACCATCTTAACCTTACATATGGTACAAGTTCTCCAAAGGGTTTCTGGACAAGAACCATTAGAGAATAGCAACCATGCACTCTCTTTCATCTGGAACCGTTTGTATTGCTCCTAATGCCAAAGGATCTGATATTCCCAGAGCCGGTGCTTGGCATTGACAGGGACATCTCAGAATCAGAGTTGGACAAAATAAATATTCTGAATGAAAGAAAAGTCTACTTTGTATTCCTCTGATACAATGTGAAGAACAATTTGAAGAATGAATAAGTCCTTTTTGGATGTCTTCCAAACATGATAGAATTGAAGGAGCCTTCCTACCTCCTTCTTGGCATAGTCATGTCTTCTGGGAGGAGGTTGACTGTAGGCTGGTACTGGGATTTGTCGGATGATATATGGCGCAAAAGGCCCTGATGATGGCCAGATGATGGAGCCAAAGGAATAAATTAGACCTGATATGATCCATAGCTTCAGAAAGGTAAGATCCTTGTGCATATTGGGCTCTCTGCTCCCCATCTTTCCCCAGAAACATCTGTGTTAGGATCTTGAGGGACAGGAGAACTTTTCTTTTTTTGGAGCAGGAGGACCTTCACCGGCTTTAAATGCCTCTTCCACAGCCCTGTTGATTATCTGCTTCCACACACTGAAGATGCAGATGAACATCTTCAAACAGCTCCCAGGAAATATTAGAAAAACAGGTAACTTGAACTATAGGAACACCATCAATGCCGGAATCATCAAGCAACTCACCAGAAGGCTGCAAACCATCCAGGACTCGGCAGCCAGACTCAACCTCTACTTTCCACACAGAACTTACATCACACCACACCTGAGGGAACTCCACTAGGTCCTGATACACAAATGCGCTCAATTCAAACTCCTCACACACACATTCAAGGCACCACCCAACTCAGGCTCCATCTTCCTGAACTCTCACATATCCTTCCACAACCACTCAGACACCTCCGCTCTGCAGGACTCCTCCTCACACACATCCCACACATATATAAAACCAGATCACGAGGATGGGCATTCTCTTATATCACTCCTAAAGGGTGGCGCGACCTCACACTGCACATCACAGTCTCCTCCTCTCTTCTTGAATTCCACAAGTAGCTGAAGACCTGGCCTTTCAGTTAATCAACCTACCATAGGCAGGGCTAGGCACACACACCTGCTTATCACCAGGATACCCTTGCGGGTGATAGTGCTCTTCACAAATACACATCACATAACAATATGGCATAACATAACATCTGCTGTAGAATATTCAATTGCTGGGGTTTAGGCAGCTCAGTAGAAGCAGATGCTGCAGCCACCTGTTGAGGAGATTCTTCCGCGGAGAAAACCTCTGCATGTCTCCTCTTTCCGGATCTTTTTCACTCCATGCTAAAGACACTTTCCGAGCAAAGCAGCAGTAGCAGTGTCTACCTCCTGGTATATATTTGGTTCCCTATTAACCACCTCATACAGGAAATATTTTGTGACCAAATCTTTAAAACAGGCAGGATCTTATTTATAAATCGCAAATTTAAACAAATATTAATTATTTTATGTATTTATAACAGCAGAAAAGTGTTTAAACAAGCAAAAGGGACTGCTTACAGAATCCTGATTTTAGCCATGTACTAAAGGTGAGGCTAAGAATAAAACATCCCAATTGTGAGTAAAAACTTCAACAAAGGTGCAGAGTAACACCGCTAAAGCAGGCCTATCTGCTGCTATCAGGAAGAAAATGAATTAATACACGTTATACATGTTAGTAATGAACAAAAATAACAAAAAAAAACAGAAGCACTTAGCTGTGAATTGGAAGCCGCAATATAGAATGAAAAAAAAACCAGCAAGGACTTTCTCTTCGCCCCTCCTAATGTAGCTTGACACAGGAAGTGCTAGTGTGGGCCATATTGGGAAAGTTTCTTGATTTAGTAGATTGGACGTCCGTGAGCAGGAGTCTAATGCTTATCACGTCATGACTGTGAGGAGGAAGAGTGGAGAGGAGGTAAGGGTACTCCACCATGAAGGTGACTGAGTACCCTCTTTGCCACACCTTATTTGGAGAGGGGCATACCTTAAGTTTCCTTCGAAGAAGTCTCCTTTGGCTCTGTTGATGAGAAAAATCCTCTGATGGCCTGACTGAGGAGAACATTCCACCAACTGCACTATTTAGGGAGAACTGTGTATCTTAGGTTACAGAACCTTATGTGTTCAAGGTTCTGTAACCAAGTGATGAAGCACGGGGAGATAGATTGTTGGTGAGAGGCAAAGCAAGGGGTTGGATGTTTACAACAACCCAACCTGCGGATGGGGTGTCTGTATAACGGAACACTGGATTAAAGGTTTGAAATTAACGTGGCGTCTGTGGTGATCCTTCAACTTAACATTTGTCGACGAGCGACCAACGTATTACCTGACTACGCATTAACCAAGCCGAGTAAGAACATAAGAAGAATTCCTGTTTCGTTTATAACTACGGAGACCTCATGCTAAGGTACCTTGTTTTGGTGTGGTACTGTAGTTTAGCAATACCATGCAAATGAAGTATTGTGAGAATTGAGGGACCACTGGGAGGCCGCAACAGTTGTGGGCTCAAGCATCTTCTGAACCGCCATCAGAAGATATTTCTACCCTGCCCATGCAGTATTCCTGTCAAGACAGCAAGAATACGTAGAGCATCATGGCCCACTAGGACATAGAAACGTGCTGTGGCCATGTTGGATTGGGGCCTGTCAAGCATATAATTGAGTGCTAGTTCCATCTCATTCAACGCTGCTCCCAGCAACCTTTTGAGCACCGCTACATTGAGCACAGTCACATAATTCTGAGGGAACTGTTCCTGAATTACATTTGTGACAGAACGTCAAGGGTGGCACAGCGGTAATTTGACTCGACAATGGGACAGCAATGTGAGCACATCCTCTACTCCAGAGAAATCCCAGTGACACTCACACCTCACTTGCTTGTATTAACATTCTTGGCTTGGTAAGAAGTATACATGTGCGTACATTCTCTACTCCAGTGAAGTGAACACCTCTGTGAATCTTTCATTGCTTACTGTTTTCTAGCAATATCATTAATTTGAGAAGAGGTACATTTATATGCTGTTTTGGTGAGGGGTGCCTTAACCAAGTGTGAATGCTTTTAATTTATTCCTCATATATAGAGAAGGGTTGTATAATGCAAAACAGAACGACACCTCAATTTTTCCTCACCTCTCCTGTTGATCCACCCAACCAGTGGGTCAAATGGAAGAAAGTCTTCGCTCATTATGCTAAAGTGTGGGGGCCTCTCTCAGTGCCGAAACAAAGACCTCTCTGTTAATGCACTGCCTAGGGTTTGAAGGGCAAGAGGTGTTTGAACATTTACCAGACGATGTGGTTGCAGATTTGAATGAGTACGAAATATGTATGAAGAAGTTTGACCGGCATTATCTTCCCAAATTGAGTACAGTCCTTGAACGTTATCATTTTGGAAAGAGAATGCAACGCCAAAGTTAAAGCGTAGAACAATATATAACGGAGTTGTGCAGGTTAGCTTCAACTTGTGGCTTTGGAATTTCCATAGAAAAACGTTTGAGGGACCAATTTATGCTGGGTTGCTCAATGGAAAAGGCTAAGGAAGCAATGAGGAGAAAAGACAATCCTTCGCTGCATGAGGCTTTGACTGCAGCTAAAACACAAGTACACTCAAAGGCATGTGTTTAAGTTATTCACAAGGATTTAGCGCAAGCAACCAAGATTGAAGGTGCCACAGTCAAGGTGGTGACAGAAAAATAGAATGAAAACAAATCTGTTCAAGGTATAAATGGCACAGGTAGCAGGACAGGTCATACGTTTCAGGGAAAATGCTATCGGTGTGGTGACATAGGTCACATGGCTTATAATAAAATGTGCCTAGGATGGAAGGTTACTTGTAAGAATTGTGGAAGTTAACGTCATATGACCAAATGCTGTAAATCTAATGTAAAAAAGGTGAGGGAGGTGGATTGTGAAGTAGATTTTGTAGAAGAGGTGGTTGTGCTACAAAACAAGGTTGAAGGACCTTTTGAAATGGTACAGGTCAATGAGGAAGCAGTCAAAATGTTGTTTGATTCAGGAGCAAAAAAAACGCTGATACCAAAATTCTTTTATGTAACCAAGTTAAAAGACAAAGTGAAACTCTCAAAGCCAGACATTAAACCCCAGGGGTATGCTGGTGAACCAGGAAAGCTGGCAGTATGCTTTAGGGGTACTATAGAATGTAAGGAATGCATGATACCTGTGAAAATCTATGAATCTGTAAAGGGTGATTTCTTGATAAGCTGGATTCATCAATGTTTTCTCTATGTATACCTGGACCCTAATGCAAATCCTTCGGTTTGGGGGGAAAGATATTCCGCATGTTCATAGTGTCTCTGATGGGTGTGAAGAGGTGATGAATGAGTTTTCTGATGTTTTTAGAAAAGAGCTGGGGTGTCTGAAGAATAAGTGCATGAGATAAAGCTCATAGCAAACGCATTTCAAAAAGTTTCTAAAGTTGGAAGTGTACCTTTGGCAGTCAAGGAGAGTATGAAAGAGGAGTTGGACAAGTTGATAGCTGGTGCGATAATTAAGGAGGTGGAGGCCTCTGAGTGGTGTACTCCAGTTGTCATAGTGCGTAAGGCCAAAAGCGATGCCAGTTTATGCATTGATTTGAGAGAATTTAATAAGGCTATGATTGTAGCTCGCTTTCCACTCCTCAAAAATAGCGAAATGCTATGTTTGTTGAATGGTGCCAAGCACTTTTTCTCCTTGGCCCTCAGCTCAGCCTACCATCATTAATACTCCCTATGGAACTTTCACATTTTTTGCGGATGCCCTTTCGGCTCTTATCAGCAGCTTCAGGATTTCAGAAAGCGATGGAAAGGGTGTTGAAGGGAGTTGGCAGGAGTCAAGATTTAACAAGACAATGTTATGGTATTATGGTCCAACATAAGGGAGCACAATGTTAGATTGCGTGAGGTTCTTGGAAGACAACAAAAATCCAGGGCTCACATTAAAGCAGGAAAAATATAAGAATAACTTATCTGAAATAGAGTATTTGGGACATTTAATCACTGGATCAGGGATTAGGCCAAAGAAACGATTAGTGGACACCATCAAACATTTATCTTCCCCTAAGTGTAAGGAACAACTTGTGTAATTCTTGGGAATGGCAGAGTTCTATAATGATATATATAAAAATGTGCTAAAAGAACTGTTCTTCTCAGATCTCTGCTGAAGAAAGCAGAAGAATGTTTGTGGTGTGACGGTTGTGAAATTGAGTTCAAGGATGTGACAATAGGTTTGGAGAAGGCCTCAGACTTAGGAAGTTTTGATACCAAGGATGACATCATAGTGATGACAGATGCCAGCTCAAAGGGGTTGGGAGCCATTTTGCTACAAAAGTCTGAGGGTGTGTATAGAAACATTTTCTGGCACATGCATCAACAATCCCATTTGCGATTCCTTATTAGCGAAAAATAAGGATTCGCTAATAAGGAATAGCAAAAGGCTATGCATGTAGAAATTGCAAATTACCATGAAGTTCAACTTGATGATAATTTGCTCCCCCTATTAGCGAAATCACTATTTTTTTACTTTAATGCATTGCATTTAAGGAATCTCAATTTGCGATTCCTTAAATGCAATGGCAATTTAAGTAATCGCAATTTAGAGATTACTGAAATTGCGATTTTTGCATTTGGGATGATGCATCCCAAATGAAAAAATTCCGGTCGCAAAGGGGCAGATTCTGAGAATCTGCCCGTTTGCGACAGGTTTTTGCTTTGATGCATGTGGGCCTTTATTCCTTTATTGTGGGTTGAGAGGTGCAGAACTCAACTACTCTGTTATAGAGAAGAAAGCTCTAGGTGTATATTGGACTGTTAGGAAGCTAAGAACATTTCTTTGGGGATGTAGGTTTGAGGTAAAAACAGATCATAAGCCTCTCAAGGAAATTTTGGGAAAAAAAGAGATTGATCAGATTTCAAGTCGAATTAGAAGATGGGTTGTTGCACCTTAGGAATTCGAGTTTGAACCTCACATTTGTGCCAGGAGCAAGTAATATGCAGCCTGACTGTCTTTCTAGATTGCAAGTGGTTCAGGAAGATGACGACATTTCACAAGGAGAGGACTTTGGTCGGGAAGAGTTGGATGAAGAAGTAACGGTGTGTGTTGTCACTGAAGGAATTGTACAAGAACAGGAATGGAAAAGAATGTTGCAGGATGATGTGAGTCCACAGTATGTCGTGAAAGGAATGTTGGAAGGTTGGTCTAGCACAAATAAGTGTGATCAGCATGCTCTGGCATACTGGGAGGTGAGAAATGAGCTGTCTGTAGTAGATGGAGTACTCTTAAGAGGGAGTAAACTAGTACTACCTTTGGAATTGAGAGACAGATTAGTTAAGAGCGTTCATGCCAGTCACATGGGAATATCTAAAACCAAGGAAAGAATAAGGGATGTAATGGTCGAAAGGGAAGGGCGAGATTGCATAGAATGTGTGTGATGTGACAAGGTATTAAAATGCAGGACACAATCCATGGTGGTAAGGGAGCAAGCTTCTGGACCATGAATTGACATTGCACTAGACATACTTGGGCCTGTGAGAGTAGGATCACATGATGAGTATGTTTTAGTGTGTCTGGACATGTTTTCCTGCTGGCCAGAGATTAAAGATGTAAATTCTATAGAATCAAAAGATATGGTGTGTTTCTTAGAAGAGTTGTTTGAAAGAGAGGGCTTTCCCACTAGTATTCTCACAGATAATGGAGTTCAATTGACCTTAGCGCTGGTTGAAGAATATTTGAGCGAGAGAGGGATAAAACATAAAAAGGCTGCACTTTATCATCCTGAGTCCAATGGAGTTGTGGAACACTTTATTAAGGTTTTGAAAGGACGTTTGCACCATTCTCTGGTGTGTGGCAAAAACTTGGGGGAAGGGATTTGAAAAAAGGTGAGACAGTATAGGCTTACCCCGCATTCCACTACGGGGGTGTCTCCGTTCAGGCTGTGCAAGGGAAGGTTGACTAGTTGCAAAGTTGTCCCTGCCTGGGTTAATAAGAAAAGAATCATGGTGGATGAGCATATTGATGATGTAAGTGGATGGAAACCGAAAGAAGAGGAGATGACGATGAAAGCCAAGGTGCGTTATGACAAGCGTAAAACGCTCAAGGAGACAAGAGTGCTGGTGGGTGATTGGGTAAAGATTAGATCTCTAAGGAAAGAAGTGAGGCTATCAAAATTCAGTCAGCCTTGTAGGGTAAAGAAAGGTATTAAGAATTCAATTAAGACTGATGATAACACAATCTGGAATCTCAACAGGGTTGACAAGGGCAGCCCTGTGTTAGGAGGTGATGTTGTATCTCCTAACCGTGGGTTGGCTGAAGAGCTTAAGAGTTGGCCTGAAGAACTAAAGAGCCGACCTAAACTTATAAAAAGAAGACCAACACGGTTATGTGACTATGTGGAATTTTT
This sequence comes from Triturus cristatus, assembly GCF_964204655.1. Classification (NCBI taxonomy): domain Eukaryota; kingdom Metazoa; phylum Chordata; class Amphibia; order Caudata; family Salamandridae; genus Triturus; species Triturus cristatus. The sequence goes on from NC_140584.1 coordinate 1,151,466,827, forward strand.
CAAATGGTTGTTTTGCAATGTATTTCTTGATTTAGTTGTGAATATTTTGTAGAAAAGATATAACTGTGGAAGAATTCGCTGCTTGTACAAATGACTAGTAAATCCATTTTGAATGGTAATCAATTGCAACAGTGCAATATCTTTTATCTGATGGAAGTAAGGAGAATGGTCCTGAAAAATCTACAGCTATTTTATCCCAAGAGAGATCAGGGAATGGCACAGGAAATAAAGGTTTTTTGTTAGTCTTCCAGTGGTTGTCAGAAACAACGCAGGTAGAACAATTCTCTATAAAAAGACTTACTTGTTTGTCTAAGCTTGGCCACCAATTATTCTGGCATTTCACACATTTCTTTCCTAGGGCGGGACAAGTCGGATTGTTTCCAATGTGATTTATTGTACCGCACCAGAAACAAATTAATTGTGGTCTCGTAGGTTGATTTTAAATATATCTTCTCTCAGAATTTTGTTTAGGATTTATAGCACAAACTGTGTTTTCCTCAGAAACAAAAATCATAGTTTGAGGATTGACAGGTTGTGTATTATTTTGTGTAGAAAATTGTAGGGGTTGGGCACTGGACAAAACTTTGGATGTAACGATCGACCTCTCAATACTTTTAGCGATATCGATCGTTTCAGCCAAAGTAGGATTACAAGAGGTGAGTAGACATTCTTGTATTTTCTTTGAGTAACAATAAAACACAAATTGATCTCTTATATAGGTATCAACATTAGCACCAAAGTCATATTTCTCAGCTAGAACTCTTAAACTTGCAATATAATCCTCCACCGATTCTTCTGAGGATTGTTTGCACATTGCAAAATTTAATCTCTCTAAGAGAACACTTGTTGTGTTTGAGTATTGTTTCCCCATGCGTAATTTAGCCTCAATGAAAACGTTTCAAGTAGCATCTTCGGACACAGGTGCAGGGAAACGTGGAAGGTTTTCAAATACTCTGCGTCCAGCAGCACCCAAATGGTTAAGTAATAGTGCTAATTTCGTTGTATGTGTGTAGCTATCCGCATCAATTGCAGTCAAATAATTTTTGAAATCTTTTAGCCATTCTGCCCATTTTAGTTCTGGTTTCTCTGGTTTCTGTAGAAAAGGTGCAGGTTGGACGACACCTTGAGCAGTTGCCATAATGATACTTGTGTAAATAGAGATAGTTTATGATGCCACAAGATTAAATAATATAAGATGCGCAATAAATGTGGAATAACTGAAATATAGACTAACTAGTCTCTCACAAGTAGTTGAAGGAGACAATTCTGTGTTGTCTTGAAGTAGAAAGAAATGATTGCAGTACAAGATTCGGAGGGAGAATTTCCAAAAGTCATATAGGTGTGTGAATCACCGAACGAGGCGTCACACGATCGTTTAGAAATGACGACATTGACAAGATAAAGTCGGAAGTAACAGGAAATAACTTCCTGACTTACTCAAAATGGCCGCTGAACGTATAGCGTCAGCACGCTCCCATAATCCTCTGTGTTCCGCGTTGGTGCGCTTACTCAAACCCTTACAATCTTCACGGTGATGTCGGCACGAATCCCACAATCCTCTGCCAGCTTCGCTCTAAACTTCCGAAGGAAGGGAAGAAGAGACTGGAACTTATGAGCGTAAGGGATCCAGGATGACGGCACAAAGGTGAGAAGAAGAGTTGACGTTTGAAGGTTGAGTGTGCGCATGAATAATGGTGAGGATAAGATCGTGGCAATATCATTGCAAAATATATAAAAATGTCCTTTATTTTTAAGTAAGGGTCTGACCCACCTTAAGGAACAGCAGTTCTGATTGGCCGAGACTAAATGTTAGAAACCGGTGGGCTCCAGCAAATCCGATCCAGTTTTGATTTTCGAAACATCAACCCCACTCCTGGTACCAAATTGTAGTACAACGTATCAGTAATAATGAACGATCTTCAGTCCACTCCGTCTTGATTTAGATAGAAGGATTTATTCTTTAAGTTACAAGGTAGGGAGCCCATGGCAGAGGTCCTGACAGATGTAAGATCAAACTGCAACTGTCGTGGGAAACAGAACTTGGAATAAAAGTGACTTAAGATTCCAATGGTGGAATAAGGATAATTAAAGGAACAGGCGATGGATAAATAACATGTGACACACTACAATGAATAAATAACATATAACATGTTACAAGAAACATCCTCCAATGGCCTGACTGAGGAAGAATATTCCACCAGTGGAACTGTGTAACAACTTTTTTCCCAGTCCATCACAGCAGTGTGGTCCAGAAAAACCAATGGGCCTGGGAGAAATCTCCCAGGCTGTACAGGGAATTAGACATTTGTTTTCCGGAAACAAACTCCTGCTTTGGGAATCTGCTTCTGAAAAACAAAAAAAATTAAAACGTTTAGTGAATGGCCATAAAAAACAATCATGGCTGTCCACTAAACTCTTTGCACAATGAAATCCACTTGCATGACGGTGCTTCCTTGCAATGTACAGAGATGATCGCAGGGCTGGTGGTTATCGGATGATAGCCCATCAGCATGGTTGAATTAATGTCCTGTGCCTCCCTGATGGATGAAATACCATCCATCAAACAGTCAATCAGGCTCTTAGTGATGCAGTATTAACATGTCTTCAAACAATAGAGCCGGCTGTTTCTGGCGCTACCTTTGCATCATCTCACTGTTATTGTGTGGGCTCTGCTTCTTGTTACATATGCACAGACCCTGAGAGAGGCAATGTCTTGTGAGCAATCGGGGGGCTGCTTTTCGTTTGTTAAGACCAATGGAATAGGCGACTTGCAAGGCAAGTACTTTGCTTCTATCCCCACAACAGAGAGCTAGCAGGGCCCACTTAACAAAAGACCTCTTCTTCCCCACTCCTTGCATGTAATGTGCAAATTGTGACAGCAGGAATGGGGTTGGGGATGCCAACCCAGACATCATTCAGACACCAAATTATGTAGATGCCTCCTACTAAAGGGGTGGTTTTAGGGGGTGGTATTAGTGCTTCATTTGAGCCAGTGGTTGTGGGTGGGGCCCACCAGCACACTTTTTGGGGGACTGGAACTTATTCTTTATTATCAGACTATGACCCAGAGCAAGAGAGAATTGCAGCAAAGGCAGGAGGGGGGGGGGGCAAAAATACGAGAAAGACAAAAACAGCAGTATTCAGACAAAACATTGGGGTCCAGTATTTATGGTTTTTTTTTTTTACAATTTAGACATTGGGTGGGATACAAAGACCTGTCGGAGTGCTCCCTTCTTTCATGGTTTACAAAAGATAGAATAGTGACCCGCTCCACTCCACTCCAATAAAGACTGTATTTTACGAGCTCGTCAGGAAGCACAGGGCCCAATTTCGTTACTTGCATTAGGGCCCATGCATGGTACTCTTTGCACACCACTGTGTAGTAACAATAGCTTAGAGAGCAGGAGCGAAGCCGATACCTAATGTATTTTCCAATGCTTGTTTGTTTCTGTTAGTGGAGGCAGTTGTGAGGAACAAGACCGAAGTGCGTGGAAAAAGAAATATTCTAATTGTACTGTATTTTTACTTACTCTTCTGGGAGGTCCCAGAAATACTTTGGTTGGTGCAGAACAATGGACAGCGATGCGAGTTTAGGGTCCCCCAGTGACTATTTATAAGGAACTCCTGCTCTTGCTGTGCCTTATGAGACATTTGAGCTTTTCATAGTAAGTGGCTTGGGAACATTGGATTGTTTAGCCTTATTTTTTAGAACTTTATTTTGCAATTGGTGGTATGTGCCTGCAGCAGAGGAACGGTGTTCAAATGTTATCTTCAATTTTTGAGATATCTTTCAAGTAGGTGGTATATAATTATGGGGGAGATTTGGGGACCCCAAGATTTATATTTGAATTTTTTGTGGTTGGGTAAAAAGGAATGGTGCCAGAATAAATTTCTAGGATATTAGATATTTATTGCTATTGGTGGTTTGCTCCAGTGGGGAAATGTAGGGTGCAGGAGGCAATATCAGTGGTTTTGGTGGAAGTTTCTGCTGTTGCTTGTATGAGTCTTAAAGTCGAGGCAAAGATCAAACACATCACCATTAGGACTACATTTTGGGTGTTGTTTGTAAGTATACTGATTCAAAACTATTGTGAAACAAAAATATTGTGGTCTAAATATCAAATATGTTTAACTTCACATGCCTTAAATATATACACTGTCAAGGTATGTATGCGAAGCAATTCATAGAAAAACTATGCTTGCCTATCTATCCTAAACAGTATTATATTTTTGTGTTCAATGTTTAAGACACAATATTTTTGTAAAACAGTATTCTAACCACGATATTATTCTGGGAGAAAACCATTTCAGGGTTTTGTTTTGCTAATGCGTCTCTGAGAAAGTGATGAGGTGTGGGTAATGCCAAGGATTATTCTTGACTGTGGGGGCTTTTGCGGTTGGGAAAATATATCAGGGGATTCTTTGTGTGTGTGTGTGGACCTAGTCATTTTGTCTACCATGCTATTCTGTCTGTGTGCACAATATAGCACCAATTGTATCAATCATGCTGTTATTTTCTGGAGTGCGCTGGACTTGACAACCGTTTTGTCTACCCTGACATTTGGTGTGTGTGTGTGTATACATCTTTGTGCAGCTAACCACACATTACCTACCACTGTGCCAAACAAATTTGGTGGATGTGAAAGGGGGAATGGGCAAAGGGTATCACAAGATTTAGTTTCAGTTTTTGGGACATGTTTCAGGGAAGTGGAAGAGTGGCCCAATATTTATGATTATTGGGGAGCTTTTTAATTGCTGGTTGTACGTGTCTGCGGGGAAAGGGTTGATGGTGCCTATGACGTACTATCCTTTTTTGAAGCTTTTTTTCTTTTGTTGGTATATGTCTGGGATGCACAAGAAGGTGCGAATACCCCACGATTCATTGTAGGCATTTGTTGGCCTGTTTATATGAGGTGGGATAGTCTATCATCTTCATGTGTTTGTGATCTATGGAAATTATTGATAGAATGTCAACATCAGTAATTACCCGTGTGTCACATTTAATTCCAGCAATTTTAGTTTGTCTGTGCCATTATAGCGCCTGGACACTCGTTTGAGTAGTTGTGCACTCTACAAATACCCTGTTAACATAACATAACACTCCTGGCCTCTCCAGTTCAGAACAGGAGCAAAAGCAACCACTGGGCCTGGGCGTAGTTCGCGAAGTAGCACTTCGCGAAGCTACGCAAAGTGAAGTTCGCACTACGCGAGCTACGCGTAGCACTTCGCGAACTGCGTAGTACCTTGTTCGCACTGTGCCAGATGTCGTTTTCAATGATTGCACAGTGCGGACAAGCAACCGGCACTGTGCAATCATTGAAAATGGCATCTTGCACAGTGCGAGCTGTAGTTTTCTGCTGCTCGAGTAGATTTTTACTCGAGCGGCAGCTTTCTCAACGCGAACTGGTAGTTTCTCATCGCGAGCGGTCGCGAGCATACGCGACCCCTCGCAATGAGAAACCTGACCTCCTCGCGTTGGGAATCTCGCCGGGAGGTTTATTTTTGCATGCTCGCGATCGCCAACTTGATGTTGCTGATCGCGAGAAGGAAAAAGTCTCGCCGGGATGTCATTTTGCTTGCTCGCGGTTGCCAACTTGACGTTGAGGACCGCGAGCAAGCATAAAATGACCGCAGCACTACGCAACACTATGCTACACGTGTTCGCACTGTGCTACGTGCAGTTCACGTAGTGCGAAGTAGCGCGAACTTCGCAAACTACGCGAGCTTACACAGCATGCTTCACACCTTGTGTAATATTTAACACCTACATTTTACGTATTGTACCTGAATATAGCAGCATGCTATGGCTCTCTTTTTGCTCTTGGGGGAGAAAGCAAACAACGCTTCGCAGGAAATATATCTATTGTAGTGAAGTTTACAAAAACGTGAAAAATGGCCCCACCATCTCAAAGATAACTGTGAATGTGACTGAGTTTGGGGTCACAACAACCTCCCGCTTTGAGTGATGTATGCATCATACAGTGTCTAGTGCCAAAAAGGCATTGACTGCTCAACCAAGCTACTCTGACAAAACTATACTGCTTTAGAGGCCTGTTTTCTATCACAGTCTGAGTACCAAATATCCTAGTCAGTAGGAAATACTAATCTACTCTTTCAGAATTCCAGATGCCTTTTACAATTTCAAGTATTGAGGTTAATATCTAACATATCCTCTCTCATATCTTGTTCAGTATCTTCTTAACTCTTGCAAAGCAAGAAAGTATAGTACTTTGAGTAATCAAAAACTCAAAAAGGCACGAAATTGGAAGGCAAGAAGTGAGGCAATTTGACTACAGGCTGCCTAGATAGTTTTGTAAAGAAACCTTTACCCAATAACCACAGGGTCTTTGTAGCCCAGCTGGCCCAAAAATGCATTCCAGGCACTGAGATTTGTTGGGCTTGTAATATGCAACATCCCCAACCCATCCTGTACCTCTCTTGATTTTGTGGGAGCTGGTACCTGCCATTTTCAAGTCTAAGAGTGGCACAGAACAATTAATTCTTCACTCTAGATATTTAATTGGTTGAGGCTTATTTCTTCTACTCTGGACCCACGGGGACTTTACTTCTAGCCATCATCATTGTGGAGATATTGAGCATTAGAGTTGCAATAGTATTCATTGTAAATCCTCCTCCTTCCCCACTGCCAATTAGTGATATGGCGGATCCAATAGGCACTCCTATTGCAAAAAAATGCCCCACTGGAAGGTACTGATAAACAGTTATTGAAATTGTTTGACTGGAAATGCAGCAAACACTTGAAAAAAAAACTACAAAGTATGCTGCATTAGGTTTGCCTGGGATCTATGCACTCTCTGTGGCCAATCTGTGAGGGAACATGGTCAGATTCAAGTTGAAGGAGTTATTTCTGCTGAAAATATTTAAATCTGAACCTAGAAACATTTTGTGGAGATCAAAGATATTATGTCGGGTATGCATGAAAGCAGCAGATGCCCCAGCATATCCTTGAAGTATCTCACTAAAATATTAAGTTCTGGAAAAAGAGATAGATGAAGTCGCAAGAGCTGTGTCTTTTTTGTGTAAGCTTGGCAGGTTATCCAAATCCTCCAGAAGTGAAATGTTTTCTAAATTTAGTATCTCTGAAGCCTTGAAATCAGAAATTGAAGTCAGTTATTCAGGCCTAGTTTGACGGATGCCAGTCCACTGCTCTTAGGTGCAGGAAGGCTCTCTAGGTCTACAGGTAATATTTTTTTCCATCGTGTCCACCTCTTAACAACAGCTTCCTCTATCAGTCTACATTCTGAAACCTACAGTCAAATGCGGGAAGTCACACAGGTGCACGCAGGCGTTGCTTAGCCTCCTTTTTCTCTTTTGGGTTTGCAGGTGACTGGCCACACCAGTCTGGAAGAAATTGCTGGAGAGAACATTCAAGACCAGATGGATACAACTCAATAGAATACTCAAACAGGTATTCTCTTTTTTAGGTGCAGGCAGATCCTTTCTTTGAAGTAGGGCAAATTGGGTATTTTAAATGGTAAACAGGTTCATTGATGGCAAGACTCAGACAATGTTAATACATCTACTGAGATACTCAATCCGGTTTTAAAGTCACAGTGATGCAATTCTTTTTAAAGACGAATGTTTTGTGACAACTAACACACAAAATCAAGTCTCTGCTGTATGGCTCAATCTCTGGCCTCATAACTTGGTCCCTTGGTGTTCAAGTTCAGCCCACCAGTCTTCAAATTAAATCTTCTCCGGTTAGCTTCAAATTGGTCCAAGCTGCCCTTTTGGGAGTTGTAAGAAAATGCCTATTTTGCATGATCACCCTCATTTATTTAATTGATTCTTCTGGTTTTTGGACTCTGTGTACTTGGACCCTGCTAACAAGGCCCCAGTGCATACTCTCTGACCCTTAAACACTTGTGGAATTGGTTAAAATCCTAATAGACACATTTAATTTACCTATAATTCCCTAGTATATGACACCCAGTTTACCCAGGGCCTGTAAGTTAAATAACACTAGTGAACGTCAGCATCTATTGAGCCACCACTAAAGGAACAATGCAAACCATGTCTTCAGGCCTGCCCCTCCAGCCTGAGCGTGCAGTTTTAAAACTACAAGTTTGACGTGGCAAAATTAACCTTTTGCCAGGTCGAAACATGTATTTTTCTGAGCTTAAGTTTTAATGTCCTGGCAGTGAAAAATCTCCAAAGCAGTTTTGCCCTGTGGCAAGACTGACTCTCCCACTGAAAAGCTCTGGGTTGACATTATAACACATTATAATGCACACCTTCAGTTTGAGAATCAGAACCATGACCCAAAGACTCCGTAATTCAAATTCCAATCTAATATTCAAGTTAGATTTAATTTACTCTTTAGAAAATGGCACTTTAACAAAGTTACCATTTTCCTTCCTAAAGTTTCTAGTAGCCGTTTGAGAGTGAATCCCCGCTTGTCACCTGGAAGCCTGCTGGAAGCGTGAAGGGCTCCCAGGAAGGGGATTAAAGCACCCACCAAATGCACGAGCTTCAAATCTGCATCTGCTGTCACAGGCAGCTGGAACTCGCCCCTAGGCCCACCCCTGCTGTTGGCCAAGTAGCCAGAGAAGCACCAATGCCAGCTGGTGAAAACCTGTTCCAGAACTGGTTTGCAGTGAGGAGTTCCTCATTTCCATCGGACACACATAAGGGGAAGAAAGGTCCTGCCATATTGGGTTTAGGCCCAGTGGGCACATTGGGATAGTTTACTGTAAACCACACAGTAAATGCTGCAAAACTGGGTAGGGACACCCCTGGTTATGGAGTAGCCTGGGGATTCCCACACCCATAGGCTCACACAGTATTGGTGTTTATTTGATCATTAAAATGTTTTCTATTTTTATAAATTGGAGTGTGATTTTGTTGTGTTGTGTGTTCTACTTTATTAACTGTTTTGTTACTGATAAACGCTTTACACATTTCCCCAAATTAAGCCTGTCTGCTCTGTGCTAAAGCTACCAAGTTTTGAGCATCGGTTTAAATTATTGAGACTTTAATTGGTCTAGTAAGGAATAGTGTGATTTCTACTTAAAGAGGACTACCATCTACTTCAACTAATAATCCACTTTTTCACAGGATTGTTGACATTTACTGGGGATTATACATTACAGATGTTCTACTTGTTGGCCTCCTCTGACTTTTCCATTCCCTTCCTGGGCATTGTGGTATGAGATGACACAATGGGGTGAATGTGGTTTGATCAGAAACAGACATGTGTATGTCTTTTGAGTGTGCTTTCGCTGAACTCAGGCAGATATTATTTCATATTCCATTTTCCAGGTAATTAGTAACATGAATTGCAGTTTACCAATGATTATTCAGTTAAAAAAAACATATTTCGCATTTTGGGGCATATTTACAAGAGAAGTGGCGGAGTGAGGCGTTAGCCTTCCTGGCTCAATGCCTCACTCCACCACTTCATAAATGCAGGGCTGCACCATATTTGCAGGAATATGGTGCAGCCCTGCGTTTCCCCCTGCGCTGGCGCTACACTTAGCAGTGTAGCACCAATGCAGGCACTGTTGTGCAAGGGTGTATGCGTGCAGGGGAAGATTGTTTATGTGCAGGAAGCTCACCATTCCAGCACATAAAAAATCTTTGAATGCCATTGTGTAACTTCTATGTGTGCTGCTAAATGCAGCACACATAGAAGTTGCAAAACAGCATTTTTAAAAATGATTGCTTATTTGCAGGAAGGGGGACCTTCCTGTACATAACCAATCATTGGCCTTTTGCTGTTTTCATTCTTGCTGCCCAACGCAGCACACATGAAAACAGCAAAAACAAAGATAAATGAAACATTACTGCTCGTTGCGCCAGGCTAAAACCAAGTTATCCCTGGTCTTAATTCTGGCGCTGCCTCCTATTTACGCCTCCCATGTAAATAGGGGGCAGCGTCAGAATCAATGGGTGTTGCGGTGGAACTCCCATAGTAACACCCATTGCCCTCTCCTTTCATGCTAAGCATAGCGTGAAAGGGGGCACCGTTTACAAGGCAGCGTTAAGCCACATTATGTGGCTTAACGCTTCCTTATAAATCAGGCAAAGCCACTATCGCCACAGGAATGTCGTTTAAAGTGACGTTCCCATGGCGAAAGGGGCTTTGTTTTTTGCAATTAAAAATCAAAGATGTTGTTATATTATGTATACTAGAAACACATCCTGTAACCAGCGCTACTAACAAACGTGTTATCCAATTTAGTAAAACATGTTTTAGAAGTAGGTGAGCCAAATAAACATTCTTGACTCCTGTGACAAGTTGGCATGGTATATGGTGTCCACTAATTAAACTTTGCACCTTGCACCAGTTCAAACAACCCTTATGATGATTTAAGAGGTCAACGATAACCTTAGAAAGCTATCCAAGTGGTAGCTGTGGAGAACAGCCTCCAGGCTTAGTCTTGAAGGAATGTTAAGCAGCTTGTTTTACCAGAATGCAACTGTATTGTATTGGTTAAATGAAAGGAGAACCACACAGTAGTTGTGTATTTATTATTCTAACACACCTTAAATACCTCACAGTATCTGCTACATGCAGATACACACAAAGCACACAATACTGTAGCACAGAAACAATCGTAAGTAGCACTAATACACAGAGGACTCCAGGGGGAGACCAAACCATATACTAAAATAGTGGTATAAGAACCACGACTCGAGTCAAGACAGTGTCTAGAGGTTGTAGGATTGCTGGGACCTCAAGGAACCACCCAAGGTGAGTAAGGAGGGACCCCACGGAGGACAGGTGCAGTGTGAGAACAAGACCGCGTGCTACGTGCAATTCAATTGGAGGGTCGCGGTTGCAGTTTTAGTGTTTAAGGACCCTTCCCAGTGGTTTACGAAGAAACCCTTTAGAACATAGAAAGTTGGAGAGCAATGAACCCATGAAGAAGTTTGGGGAAGGTCATGGTCTGGCCAAGCTAAGACCAGGAGACTCACCACAGCAATGGGAGTCAGGGCAGGCCTGGAGCAACCGGGGAAACTCAAGAAAATCAGAGTTGTCCCTCAAATGGACCTACAGGCCGAAGGCACAGGAGTCTCAAGGGGACCTCTAGCAGTTTCACAAAACAACAGCTTGCAGGGCACAGAGTGCAAGGAGGCCAAAGTCCTTTGCACGAAATGTGCGTAGAGGTTGGGGCTGTTGATAGTCCAATGCACTTGGTTTGGGAATGCCAACAAGCATATGCACTTACAAATGTATGTGGTGCACAGGGGTTCGGGTTATGCAGTCCCCACGAAGGATAATGGCCTTAAACTCAGTGAGATGACAGCTCAACCTTAAGGAACATAGGAACCCACCTCTTGTGTTGCTGGAGCCTTCAGAGTCTGCAGGAGCTCAGTATCAGTAGACTGGTCAGTTGCGTTACGGTGCCTGCGAATGCAGGGGAGTGACTCCTTCACCCTAAGGGAGATACGTCAGTTGTCCTTGAAGCTCCACAGGCCTAGCACGGAGCCTTTGTGGTGCACGGGTACAGACAAGGTTTGCATTTCACATCGTTCTTGTTGAGAACTTCATTGACACTCCAAGATGGGTGCTGGATTTGCACATGTAACCGTTCCTCTTATATTATTGCTTTTTGACCTCTTGCTAGCACCCATCAATAGTCTCTTGTGCAGACCTTCGGTTTGGCTCGAACTTGCGGTCCAGGGCAGCTATTTAACCCACACCGGTTTTCCACACTTAAGTCAGATCTTGGCGGCACACGCCACGCCCGCTGGAGCACATACGCTGATCTCTGGACCCCGTAACGACTATGCCACAACCCTGATGTCCCGGTAAACTATCGGATGATGGTTTATGTCTGCTTCCGGTAAGTACAAACAGGATCCACTTCTGACTTTTAGTCCGTCGCTATATATACATTTTTTCACATCATTCTTGATGTGGTCCGTTGACTTAACATATCATTACTAGTTATATTTATTCGTGTCATCTTTTGCCTAGCCCCCTCTTGTTACATTATGATTAATGTTTGGCTGCCGCCCTTTTGCCTCAAACCTCACTTCTATCTTTATTCCCCCCCAGTGTATGACATCGACGTCCTACTGTGTCCAACATAGATAGGCGGTAAGTTTACCTGCATTGCCCTACTTCATGCATAGGTAAGGATGTAATTTCCCCGCTTTCGGTGCTAACAATTAGTTATATCAGTCCGCTATTAACAGGCTTCTGAAAATAAGCTGATATAATATTGATACTTTTTTCATGGAATAGGCTTTGGTTCCATAACCTCCTTTGCATCTTGCTGGCCCATTATTCACCACCTTGAGACACACTGCAGTCCTTGCATTTTTGACTCTCTATCCTCAAACGGGCCACCGACCTTCATTATTAGAGGTATGCCAGTGAGCATGTACACCATTTAGGTCATGTATCACATTGCATATACCTATCATCAATGCAGGCTAGCTCCCTGAATGTCATTTGAAATATTATTATTTCTTTTCATAATAGGTTTCTTCTTTTTATCCATTCCTGTTATCAACACGTGCACACCAATCACAGCTATTGGTCAGATTATCTTTGTTATCTACCTAGGTAATTATGCCTTTTACCCCAATCTCTCCTTTCTCCTATCTTTAAGTTACCTTACATTCTGGTAACACATGCATGTTTTGCGTGGAGTGGAATATAGTCTACCACTAATTGGGAAACTCACCAAATTAAGAAATCATGCGGTCACAATTGTAGGATTCCACTCTATTCTGTTTTTCATCTTCGTTATTCCCGCACATTTCTACCGCTCATCTATGGAATTATTCTTTGTGTTGGGAGTCTGTGATACACTTAACATTTCTATTAAGCATTCACTTTTAATTGTTCCTTATTCTTCTTTTCCTTGTGCCATGTGACAAAGTTTTTTTTATTAGCGAACTCTATAATACCTGATCTGACTCTGTATTGGGCAGAATTTGTAGTAGGACCTCTTGTTGTCATTCATTTGATGTTTTATATGTACCCTTTATTCGTAATTACATGGCTACCTGATGAAGGCACATCGCCGAAACGCGCATAGGACACTGAACTTTCAAGAGCTATGCCAAAGATGATTGTCCTTCAATGATTTGAAGTGATGTTTTGTGCTTTATCCATGTTTCTTCACCTACATAAAAAATATTTATGTTTTGTATGACATCCTTATATACAATATTTGTTATCATCTAACACAGTGTGGATGTATTGGTTAATACTGAATATTCACCCAGAGAAACATGGGCATTCAATGTAGTAAAATGTATTGAATATACTGTTATTGTGCACATTGAGATATTGCATTTAGAGGAAAATGATTGCTTTCTTTCTCCTTTTTACTATTTAAAAATAACAGTGCACTGCGCTGCTTCGCATTACTTTGTGCCACGGGGGTGTGCCAAGGGTGGTGCATGGGCGTTCCCATGCAACCTCCCATGCATTCTCACGCTAAACCCAATTTACTAAAAACAGTAGATTGGGTTTAGAGTGGGAAAACTGCGCCCTTTTCAACTAGGGGCAAGGAAGGAGAAATGCTTTCATTTCTCCTTCCTTTTCTGACTCTGCATGCGTGCTGCACTGTGCAGGACGCATACAAAGTGGGAAAAGCTTTTCCTTGTGTCTAGCATAATGTTTTGTACAGGAAGAGTACCCTTCCTGTACAAAACCTATGCTACACTCATGCACACACCCTAGCGCTACAGCGCTAAGGTGTGTGCATGGCGCACGGCTGCTGAAATCAGCGCTGGCAGAAGAGAAAGGGGAGGAGAGAGCCATATCTTTAAAAATATGGAGTAGTCCTGCTCCCCCCCTGTCACGCAACACAGCGCAGCCTTGCAGGGGGCTGCGCTGCGTTGATTGGCGTTTTTGTAAATCTCCTCCCAAGTGCGCCCCATGTGCAGACTTTCAGGCACTTTGGAAGTGCACCCACCCAGCCTCAATATACTAAATCCTGTCTGGGATGTTGCCACACCTCCCTGTGACAGGATGCCTATTGTCCTTCCTTCCCCTGCTCGAGCTTGGCTCAGCAGCAGGAGGGCAGAAATGTGTCTTTGGTCGGCAGCAACCATTTTGTGCTGCCCGGGTCGAGATGGCTGGTACCGGGAAGACCAGTGACCCGACGAAGCTTGCTTCGGAAGGGTGGAATCATACCTTCCACACCGGTTGTTGGTGTGGAGGTATGATTCCAAGGTGTTTGATACCAAACACAACATGTTTTGTTGCAGCCGTTTTTGAGATAGCATTTTACGCGAGCATATAATGCAACTCTACCTATATGTCTGGCTGCGTCACCGTCAACCCGGGAGAATGGTCTCCGAAGGCTTCAGTGGGGCTCTGCTCATGCAGCGGCACCCTCTCACATAAAACCCAGCACCCTGCTTTCAGGATTGTCAAGGCCTGCTAGAGGGGTGACTGATAGGTTTTAAGTGTAGTGACCTATAGATATAGTAAACCTATATCTAAAGTAAGTGGTGCATGCACAATGTTCCACAGGCTGCAATGGCAGGCCATGTAGTTCCATTTTGCATGGCCACTCATGGGTGGCATAATACATGCTTCAGCCCATGGGAGGCCTCTGGGGTACCTATATTCTGGTTACATGTGTACCATATACTAGGGACTGACAAGGGTACCCCAGTATCCAATCTGGAGTGTACCTAAGTACATGCATAACATTTTAAGGAGAAAGCAGATAGACTGGGGTCCTGATTAGCAGGATCCCAGTCTGAGTAGTAGGAATTTCAAAATAAAAACGCTTACACTTTTAACTGGAGCACATATGGCTAGATCTGTTCATCCGGCAACAGCCACTGGAAAGGAAAACCACTTGATGTACAGAGGGATGAAGTGAACAGGGTGGAGTTTATACACTGCTTTTTTGGATTACTTTGTTTCTTGGACAGTTATTTTGAAAGCTCAGCTACCTGGGTCCAAACCCTCTGAATTGCCTTGAGTCTCTTGATTATCAAATTGTAATGTACATGTTTATTGCTTAACAGTAACTTCTGTCAAGACCACTAACCTGTGATATTGTCTTACGGCAGAACCAAATATCAATCATCCTACCTTACATTGAGGCAACTGATGTTCATCAGATATATATGCACAGCTCCCACAGCCGAACAGAGGAAGGGAACTGTGCTTTGGAGATACTGGAGCTCTGGAGTGCACAACACCTCTCTTGACCCTTTTTCAGCTCTCATTCTTCTCCTTTGCAAGATCAGCACCAGCCTGCATTCATCTCATCACAAGGCTTGTAAGGTGCAACGACGTACTACAAGTCCCTCTGAGCTACTGACCTGGTCAAGGAGACTCATGCTACATCTCTTCACCGACAGACTTGGAACAATCGATTTAGGATTTCTTTTCACAAATGTGGAGTGATGCACTGAATGATGATACCTGGAGTCACTTCTTCTCAACTGAACATGCTGCACTGGGATTCATTTCCCAGCTGTCCGTGCATAGTCTTTTCCAATACACCTACCCCAGGGGTCTCCAATCTCTCCTCTAACAAGAGCAACTTTTGTCCAGCAAAAATGATCTCAAACCACTAATATTAATGTTGTAATACTGTCCACATCATACAAGATCACATTAACGGCCAGTCGTGCAAGATCATCAGAAAGTGATGACCTCACTGCCCCAGGCAGGGTTTCCAGCAGTGACCTTCTGTTTCAAGTCAACTGAGGCAGAGCTCCAGAAGGTGCAGTGCTCTTGTTGCTCAGCAGTGTGTGAAGAGCAAAGCACTACATCCAGAAAGCTTGATCCAGGGCCGCGGTATCTTCCTCATACTACTGTGGAGACGCGCGGTAGGGATTTACAACAAATCCCAAATGGCATGCTTTCTGGATCCCCATAGTAATTGGATTGAAAAAAGTATTCTATTACTCACATTGTAGTAAACACTGCACACTGTTGGTTTGAACAGTTTTTCCATGTATTAGCATTGTTATATTTTGTGTTTGTTTACTTTAGGTTTTTTTCCATCCAATATCCTGCCGAAAGTTGATTCTGTGCATTTTGTTTTGCACAGACTGAGATTTTTGGGACATGTAACATCACTTCCTTTTACATATGCAGTTCTCAGGACACCACGGGCCATACTTATGGCCAAGTCACGCAGTGAAGCGCAGCAAGTCACCATGACAGGGAAAGGGAAGGAAGGCACCGTATTTAAGTCAATACGGCGCATTCCTGCCTTTTCCCCTGTGCTGGCATCATTTTGGCTGGCTAGCGCCAACGCAGGCACCCTTGCACCATGGTGCAAGGGTGTCTGCATTGTAAGGAGGACTTTCCTGCACAAGCATAACCCCCGAGGCTTTTTCCTCTTTCTAGAAAGAAGAAAATACGATGAAAAATAAACATATTTTTCCTCGCTACCCCTCACCTGGGGAAGCATAGGTTTTTGGTGCATTCCCAGGTCTAATACCTTGGTAAATCTGGGAACACATCAAAATCCATAGATGTTGCATGGCAAAGCCCTTGCAGCAACCATGGAAACGCCTCCCTGGCGGAGAGTCATGCAACACAGTGATTTTCTCTACGGTGCATTCCTCAAGATTTATGAAGCTACACAGGGCCACGCAAGGTGATCTTGCGTGACTTCATAAATCTCATTTTGGATGTGCTTCACGCTTGCACAATGTTGCGTGGTGCAAATGAAATGCAAACCCCTTCATAGATATGCCCCCACATTTAAAAGCTCATCCATGGCTTTGCTCAGTTCCTTGAACTAAGATCAAGTGGTGGTTTTTCTCAATCCAGATATGAAGTTTGAATGACTCCAGAATTAAGTGGGGATTATTGAATGATAGACTGTGAGTCATCCGGCTCCAGACATAAAATTAAGGCCATGGGGACTGTGGTCTAGGGAGCTACTCCCGAATTTTCGAGCTTCCTGTCTGACTGCAACAGCCATTTAAAATGAAGAAATTATGGTATGGAAGCATACGTTGTATGTTCAAAGTTTGTTTATACACTTAGGAGCTTATTTATAGGAATGGTGGCGCAGGGCAGCGCAGCGCAGCAAGTTACCCTGCTGCGCTGCCTTGTGCCACTGTAAAAGGATAGGAATACAACATATTTATCCATGGTGCATTCCTGTCCTTTCCCTCGCTCTTTCTGCAGCCTAGCACCAACACAGGCACCCTTGCACCATGGTTCAAGGTTGCCTATGTTGTAGGCAGGATTGTTTTTGTGCAGGAAGTACCACTTTCCTGCACAAAAACAATCCTCTTTTCATCTGTGCTGCAGTCAAAAACGAGGAGAAAATACAGTGATTTCTTCTGGTTACACCATCCCTGCTGAGCCACATGGTTTAGATGCATTCCTAGGTTTCATGCTGTGTTGTAAATCTGGGAATGTGTCAAAATCCATGGGTGTTGCATGGGAACACCTACTGCAATGCCCACAACATGCCTCCATGACGCAGTGTGAGGCAATGCAGTAACTTGTGCAGTTTTGCCTTACACCATATCTACGAGACCATGAAAAGCCACACAGGGTGGCTTTACGTGGCCTCTTAGATATGAGTCTGCACTAGGCACAGCAGGAGCGTAAAGAAAGTTATACTCGGCGGTGCACGAGGCTTGTAAATAAGCCCCTAACTTTAAGAATCTCTAAGTTATGGCATGGACTGTGGACAGAAGAAATACAGGGAAGTCATTGATAGCTTTGCCTGCATTCTCCACCTGTCTCCAGTCCCAAGACTCTGAAAATACTCTGGGGCTTGATTATTCGAACCTTTGGGGCTGGCATAAATACAGGTATCCTGTGATACTGTTATCAGATTGTGCACCCATGTGTGGTGCGCATCACCAATTTGTGAGAGCTGTTTAGAGACAGGCAAGGATCACCTTAGATCTTCTCGATTGTGATGATTTGTGAATATGAGCCTTGCCTAGACCCGGACACAGTGAGCAAAGAGCTCAGTTTCACGAGTGTACTGTGATGACATGGGCATATCACCACATGTTTGCTGCGATGACGCAAGACTTTCACCCGGCGGCTTTGATGACGTGGGCGTTTTTACCAGATGCTGTGATGACAACGTGAGTGTTTCACCAGTATGCAGTGATGACATGGTCCTTTCACTTATATTGTGTGATGATGTAGGCATTTCACCAGTTTGCTGTGGTGACATGGCAGTTTCACCAGTATGTTGTGATGATGTGGACATTTCAATAGATACTGTGATGACGTGGGAGTTCCACCAGATACTGTGATGACGTGGGCCCTTCACTAGCTGCTGTGATAACATGTTCAATTCACCAGTTTGCTGTGGTGACGTGGGCGTTTCACCAGTAGGCTGTAATGATGTACGCATTTCATGACTATGCTGTGACATAGGTGTTTAACCAGGTGCTGTGATGTTGTCCTTTCATCAGATACTGTGATGATGTGGGCTTTTCACCATTATGCTGTGATGATCTGAGATTTTCACCAGTATGCTGTGATGATGACTTGAGCTTTTCACCAGTATGCTGTGATGATGTGGGGATGTGTGTGCTTCTGAATGCAGACCTCGTTCACTTTTCAACTACGTTTACGGGGCAGATTTACAAGGAACTGACTCATCTGCATAGGCGCGTCAGTTTCCTTGCTCCAGTGCCAAATGTCCTTGCGCCACCATGGATGCACTCTATTTACAATACAGTGCTCAATGGCGCAAGGATTACCAGATGCGGCAGAAATACTGACACATCTGTTGGAACAAAAGTGACGCATCGCTGGAGTTGCTCATGAAAGTGACACAACTCCAGCAATGTGCCACGACAGATAGGTGAGTCCCATACAAAAAGACCTGCCTTATTCCTTACGTCTGGTCGGAGCAGGCGTAGGGATTTTGACGCAGTGAAGGCGAAGAGTGACGCAGTAAAATGTTGTAAATTTCACTGCACCAGTTCTACATGGCTTTTTGCGTGGGAACGCCTTGCCTGCATACATTATACCTGGCGCGGGTATAATGTGACGAATCTCACCTAGATGAGTCACATAGTAATATGGCTGCATGGTTGCGCTGCCATTGCGTCAAAAAAAGTGACGCAATGGTGGCTCAAGGAGGTGCAAGGGGCTTGTAAATCTGCCCATGCATGTCTTTCATGGCTTGAGGTACTTGCAAACACACGTTTACTGCTGCACATCTTGAGTTTGCTTTGAAGACGTGGGAGTTTCACCAGTATGACGTGAACATTTAACCAGATACTGTGATGACGTGGGGCTTTCACCAGATGCTGTGATAATGTGGGCGTTTCACCAGTTTGCAGTTGTGATATAGGCAGTTCACCAGTACGCTGCGATGACGTGGGCCTTTCACCAGTATGCTGTGATGACGTGTGCATTACACCACTATGCAGTGACGTGGGCATTTCACCAGATGCTGTGATGTGGTCATTTCACCAGATGCTGTGATGTGGTCATTTCACCAGATGCTGTGATGACGTGGGCGTTTAACCAGTATGCTGTGATGGCGTCAGCCTTTCACCAGCATGCTGTGATGAAGTTGGCGTTTCACCACTGTGCTGTGACGTGGGCATTTCACCAGATGCTGTGATGCGGTCATTTCACCAGTATGCTGTGATGACCTGTGCGTTTCACCAGTATGCTGTGATGACGTGGGCACGTGTGTGCTTCTGAGCGCAGATCTCAGTCACTTTTGAACTACATCTGCATGTCTTTCATGGCTGGGGGTGCTCGAAACATTCGTTTATAGCTGCATGCCTTTTGTTTTTTGATTGAAGTGTTCTGCCTGCGGAGGACAAAAAAGAAAATTGTGATCTCCTGTTTCTCAATGCAAAAAACTTGAAAGAACTACAAAGAATTATCCACTAGGCTGGCTGTGATCTATACACACTCTGTGGTTGGATTGAAGTTGAAAGGGTTATTTCTACCACACGTTTTCACCTTTGAACTTGAGAAGCTGTTTTGTAGATTAAAGATACTATGTCCGATATGAATGGAAGCCGCAAATGACACAATGTATCGTTCAAACATCTCACTACTAAATTAAGAGCAACAAAATCAGATAACATGAAGTCTCCAAAGTTGTGTCTTTATGGTGTAGCTCTGCAAACAAAATATTCAGGCTTAGATTTTCACTTTGATTAGAGCGGCAGACCCTGATGCAGAGGTCTAGCCCGGGACCAGGGTTCAATTCCCCGCCTCGGCGGGTCTTGGGCTCAAAAATTCCACGGACCTGATAATTCTCGCCTCGGTGCCTATTCCAATCATGGAGTCCCACTCTGCCACTCTGGGCAATAGCTTGCTTAATCCCCACAACGCTAAGGATGCCTGGCCTCCACCTTGGGGGTGCCCAGGAGTGGATGCCTCACAGGGAAAGCCAGGATGGGTTCCACAGCGGTATTCGTACAAGCGCCTTGAGACCCTTGCGGGTGAGTAGTGCGCTATACAAGTATCAATTTACATTTACATTTATTTACTTTACAGGCCATTTTTCCCAGCTGCAGGTCCACAGGTAATGTTCGTTTCCATCTGGTCCGCCTCTAGACAATAGCTTGTTCAATTCTCTATTCTGCAACCTCCAGCCCAAAGTGAAGTCACACAGCTTCAGGTAGGTATCTTTGTAAGGATTTAACAACCTTTTTTCCCTTTGGGTTTTTAGGAGACTGGTCACTCAAGCCCAGAAGTATATATATCTTCAAGGTACTTAGATGTGGAGTTAGGAGTGGTAAATATATATTTCATTGTAGGCCCTTCTTACATTTTGATATTTTGACCCTCAATATTCTGCGCTCAATATTCTTGCAGCACGGAATTGTTGGGGTCGATATTCAGTAGTACAATCCTTCTAGGAACTGTGTGGCAATTGTCACAATGGGTTATTGTGGTTTGATCTCAGACAGAATGTAGGTCTTTTGGAATGTGCTTCAAATGAGCCCAGGCAGTGAATATTTCATATTCCACATTTTCCCAGGTAATAAATAATATGAATTTCACCTTACCAATAATCTTTTCAGTTAAAAAAAAAGAAATGTCACACTTCTTACACTGCGTCTTTGGATGACTTTCTTTCCTGGGGTTTGATTTGGACTCTCAGCTGCCTGGGCGCAAACCTCCTGAGTTGCCTTGAATTGTTTGATGATCACATTGGAATCTCTGGGACACCAGTGATAATTGACAGTAACCACCACAGTTGCCAAGACCACTAACCTGTCATATTGGCTTGCGGCAGACACAATGCGTATCCACCATACCCATACACTGATTCAACTGAGGGTCATCAGATATGTGTGCACAGCTACCACAGCAGAACAAAGGACGGACATTGTGATATGGAGATACTGGAGCACATAGCCCCTCTTGCCTCTTATTTAACTCTCAATCTTCCCCTTTGCAGGATCAGCAGCAGTCTGCAATCATCTCACTAGTGCCCTTAAGATGCAACCATACATGTTAAGTCCTTTGAGATATAATTCTGGTCAAAGAGACGTACATTTCACCCCTTGGCTGACAAACATTACGCTTCGAAATCACCTTAGTATTAATTTTCATATATGTAGTGTGATGCACTGAATGGTGACACATGGAGTCACTTCAGAGCTAAACTTGGTTAACTGGCTCTCACTTCCTGGCCGTCAGTGTACAGCCTTTCCCAATACACCTCGACTATCCCATGCACATCCTAGCACTGTTTGAATGATACCCACGTTGTTACTTCACAACTATTAGCATCTTTTTTGGAAATGTCTGTTAAAGTCTGATCACAACGTTTTTTAAATTTGCTAAATGTCGTTGTACTTGTTGAATATTAGTTCTCATACACACATAACTAACTGACCTTTCTTTGCCCCTACTCTCTTTCAGGATGATGAACTGGATTCAGACCAGTTGATGCAGGAAGATGAGGTGCTCCTGAATCTTGATCTCTAACACCAGTGCAGGAAACAGGAAATACTTGGCAGCTACTCAGGAAGACTGGTAAGCATCTGCCTCGATGAATGTCAGAAAAGCAAGTGGTTTGTCTCGGGTGTGATTTATATGCTAACCTTACCCAGTATGGCCATCTCCTCTTGCTGTAGCTCAACTTATATCCTGATCCAGTAAGATGATATAATTTCACAAGTCTTGTTTAGTGAGTTACTGCAAAAGCAAAGTGACCAGTGGAGGAGAACAGGGAACACACCGGCCCGCAACCCTTCAGATCCCACACCTGAATCCCAAGAGGCACATGGTAGCAACAAATTCCTTCGTAAAGTACAACTAGAGGTGCACAATTTCCAAGACCACAAAATAGTTACAAAGACCTCACCTTCTTGGGGCTAGGACAGGGATTGGATTTCATAGATGCCATGGATAAAGTTGGCTCCTTAGAGGGAATAGTTATAGACCAAATCTGGCAGGAGTCTGAAATGTACATGCCTTGGCTTGGATTACTTGTCCCAGGTCCTGGAGAACAGGCCTCACAGTACCGTTAGCTTTAGAATGCCCTGCCTTGGAAATGCTGGTCGGTCTGTCTTCAAGCATGCATTAAAATTGTTTCCTTCGAAGAAGCCTTCGAACAACTCTCAAACATTATCAGACTACGTTTACCTACATGAAGATGTTCAAAGCATTGCATTGTAACAGAGGATACCAACAGACCCACCTCCACTGTGGACTATCAGGTGATCATATGGAGGGGGCTCATTGGCTCTCTTCCTTAGTGACAGAGGCATGGCCAGTTTATCTTATCATTCCTACATATCGCATAGTATGGGTGTGTAAGATATGCATAGTTCACTTCGTCAAATTTGGAAAGTTGAGAGTGTTTTAAGAAGTTTGGTTTTGGAGGAAAGAAACTGATTATTTGATTGAAACTCTACACCTTGCCCACTTAGAGAATGTGAAAATTGATGCAAAAAAAGTTGTAGGAGATTGTTCCTGCAAACGATTAAACGCAACACTCATGCAAAGAGGAAATAACAACGAGAACCTAAAGTCTTCAAGTTTTTGTAGACGTAAGTTTGTGTCAAAGTTCACGAGCGAATGCACGGAACGCCCAAGCACCATCCACAAAATCCTGACCTGATGTGAAGTAGCGCAAGGCATTGCAGTGCACTGTGTTGCATGACTTTTCTTCTACAAAGCAATGCAAATAACCATATGCTTCTTTTTGTAATTACCACAATAGATTTTGTGTCGCTTCTATTTCAAAATAGTGCTGAAAACTCAATGCAAAATCTGGCCGAAGTTTCCAAAGTTTTCGACTTTTTTGTGCTTTGAGGTAGTAGATGCTATTGGTCTTTTTTATTTGTCAATAAAAAATCAACTGACGCCAGCAGCCTTAATTTTAAAGTAAAAACACACAAGGAAAGAAAGTACTAAACCACAAGTAGTAATCATAATACTTGCGAAAATTACAAGGGGTTCGTGTGAACCCTTACACTGCAATATTATTTTATAAGCAGAATGTGTTCCTTTGTTGAGTCAACGCTCCTCTTTGTAGCAGCCAACTCTTCTCTATCAGAGGCAGCTGGCCGAGCACATGTCCCTGGCAGTATACTTCACTACTCCATCCCACCATGGTCGGGAGGTGGACCTGCAGGCAGCTGCTGGACCACATCTGGACTCCTCGGGAACTATAACCCAACAAGGGAGTCGTGGAGCCGTCCTGCAGATGCTTTGTAGATGTCAGCATCAAGGGGAGAGAAATGACAGTTCTGCATGGATTGGGAAAATATACAGTGATAATGTCAACTGGGAGACCTCTCAGTTTCCTTCTCTGATATCTCTTTTAGAGATGAGCTCCACGGATATGCAGTGTGATCATAGGCAGCAGCATTCTGTGCTTCTGCCTTCCAAGCACTGGCAACGCTAATACGTATAGATTTGGCTGCCAGCCTTTTGGCTATTATAATGCCCGATTTATTTTGTCATGATTTAAGTGAAACTCTATTGTTGGGTAAGCTGTTTGGTACTGGCGAATTTAAAAAAACAGAAGGGTAAAAGCAAAAATATTTTTGTCTTTAAAACCCGCATGTGACCATAGAAGACCATGCCCTAAATGGAACTACTGCGTGTTTGTGTACATATGTGCTTTTTGAGAAAGAGCAGAATGCTGTCACGCACAGTGAAGATAGGCAATCCGGTGTGACCCTTTGTGCAATGCTGTAGAGGATGGAAGAAAAATGTGAATGACACAAAATGACCAATAGATGTAGAGGGCTGGCTGAAAACTCCTATGGATCAGTGTGTGTGTGTATATATATCTATCTCTCTCTCTCTATATATATATATATTCACTGAAAAAACCATAGGTTTCAGGGGTGTTATAGTTAAGTGGACTTTTCACTCGTACAAAACCATTGAAATTCCCCCGTTATAGTTATTTCAGCTAACTATAACTCGCACGCCCGCAATGCACTGCTGATGACGTCACATATTACATCACTCATGACATGGTCAGTGACATCACTCATGATATCACTGATGACATCTCAAATGACATCACTGATCACATCACTGATCACATCATCCAGTGAATGTGTGTTTTTCTGAAAATTAAATACGTTTTATATATGTATATCTCAAGGTCGATGGAAGAATAAATGGGTATATAAGTGTCTAAATGGATGATTTGTTTTGAAAAATTGATTGGGTAACTGACTGATTAAGTGTATCATAGTGAATACATGGCTTAGTGAGTAATGTTTAAATATGTAAATATCTGTATCAGTCTCTCACTTTGTGTATAAGTGGCTGCATGGGTTGGTGAGTAGCTACATGGGTGTCTATATAGGGTATTAGTTGTTTTTTTGAGTATCAGTCTGAGTGTCTGCATGGTTCGGTGGGGCGTATTACGTAGTGCATAGGTGCATGAATGAGTGACTCACTGTTTGCATGTGTTGAACACAGCATGTGTGCAGGACTGTATGGGTGGATGAGTGTGTGTATGGGTGTGTTAGTGAGTGAATGACTGTCTCAATAGTGTCTTTATGAGTAACTACATATGTTTAAAACTAGTATATGTGACTATTGGTGTATATAAGTGAGTATATGTGAGAGTGAGAGATTGAAAGAGTTCCTGTATGAATAAGTATGTGTTTCTATAAGTGATTGTTTAAAAGACTAAGTATGTGTAAGTTTCCGTAGAAGTAAGTGTGGTGGTGTGTGTATAACTGTATATGCAAGTAAATGTATGTTTGATTCTTTATTAGCATGAGTGACTATGTGTGTGAGTAACTCTAGGGATGAGTGGCATTGTGTAACAGGATGTATAGGTGTATGAGTACATATGATGAGTGAGTACATGTATGAGTGACTGTATAGGACTGTTGGTGAATGAGTGGATGTGTATGTGGATCTTAGAATTACTGAAGAGGTTGTTGTAACTGGTATTGGTATGTCCATTGTTTTGAAAATTTTAGTCTCTATTTTTGAATGTGTGTATCAAAGGTTATATTAGGGTGATAGGAGGTCTGCCACTCTATCACAAGGATGATGTCATCAGTGATGTCATCAGTGATGTCATTTGAGATGTCATCAGTGATGTCATGAGTGATGTAATATGTGACGTCATCAGCAGTGCATTGCGGGCGCCCGAGTTATAGTTAGCTGAACTAACTATAACGGGTGAATTTCAATGGTTTTGTACGAGTGAAAAGTCCAGCTAACTATAACACCCCTGAAACCTATGTTTTTTTCAGTGAATTTCTGAGGTTTTTTAAATGCTAATTCTTAACTATAACGTGCCTGAAACCTATGGTTTTTTCTGTGAATTTCAAAGGTTTTTTAAATGCTAATTTCTAACTATGCCTACAGAGATAGGACATGTGAAGAAAGAAGAAACAATGCACAGAAAGAAAAAAAAGAAGTGCAGAAAGAAGCAACAGAAGTCCTCAAAGATGAAGAAAAGTGCAGGAAGAAGGATAACGTGCAGAAAGAACAAAAAGAAGAGCAGAAAGAAGCCTTGTTGCAAAATCATCCTGTACCCTCAACTTTTTCAGACGGATACTGGTGGTAACTGAGTCTGACTAACCAGTCCTAGAGCCAGTGCTATGTTAAAAGACACTTAGAATACAGTGAAAACACCTACATACACTAGGGAACATTATGCGTTGGGGTCCCCCTGTGATTAGCATGACCTCCTCTGTAAGCCCCTAGTATATAATAGGGCAGGGGGATTAAAACTACCTCTTAAAACAGGCCACAGGGCGTTTTTGCACACGTTAACTCAGGCCCCGTCCCCTCCCTTCACCACTGTGTAAACACGCCCTGTGTCCGTTTTTAGTTGGGAGATTAAGTTCATTTGAATCCTGAGGGTCCCTAGGGTCCAACTAGCCCACCAGGTACCTCCAGTAAGTGCCACAGAGCTGCGTTGCAGAGAGGTGTAAAAAGTGGCACGGCCTGGACCACCTCTCTGCAATGCAGCTCAGTGGTGCTTACTGGAAGCACTTGGTGGGCTAGTTAGCCCCCCAGGGGCCCTCAGTATTGAAGGGAAATTATATCCCCAATTTAAAACGTGCCATAGTGCGTGTTTGCACACGTCACCTCAGGCCCCGTCCCCTCCCTTCACCACTGTGTAAACGCGCCCTGTGGCTGTTCTAAGTTGAGAGATTAAGTCCCCTTGAATCCTAAGGGTCCCTAGGGTCAAACTAGACCACTAGGTACCTCCAGTAAGCGCCACAGAGCTGCGTTGCAGAGAGGTGTAAAAAGGGGCTTGGCCTCAGAACACCTGTCTGCAGCGCAGCTCCCTGGCGCATACTGGAGATGCCTATTGGGCTAGTTGGCCCTGAGGGACCCTCAGTATTAAAGAGGAATTAATTCCCCAACTTACAACTCGCCAGGGGGTGCGTTTGCAGAGTGCTGCAAAGAGGGGGCATGGCCTCCGTCACGATGCCAGTCTTTAATTTATTTTAATTTTTTAAGAAGGGGGGCTGTGTG
The DNA here is from genome assembly GCF_964204655.1 of Triturus cristatus. NCBI lineage: Eukaryota > Metazoa > Chordata > Amphibia > Caudata > Salamandridae > Triturus > Triturus cristatus. The sequence continues at coordinate 1,151,493,684 of NC_140584.1, forward strand.
GTTCCCCTTCTTATTCTAATTTATTGGCCCTGACGACCCCATCCCCCAGGGCCTGTCTCCTAATTATATTTTTTTGACCCCAATCCCCAGGGCCGGCCACTGTTTTTTATTATTTTTAAAAAATATATATTTATAGACACACCTAGGACATGCTGGACAAACCGTACGTACCTATCACCATGACGATTTGCGTGATATTCATTAAAAGGCGACTATGCATACAATGAATCCACGTGGAATGTATTTACACCACTAGTGAAGCTCTGACATGTCTGATGCCCTACCGTGCCTAATCCCAGGTAGACACCCTTGTCGTTTATTTATACAAACATGGGTAGCTATTGACGGGCACATTTAATACACATGCACACCAAGCCATTCAAAGGGGATTCGACAAAAATTCGACCAAAACTTTGCAAGAAACCCCCCTCATGGTTAATAAAACACACATCCACTGCCGGATGTGTAATACTTTTTATTTTACTCTCTGGAAAGGGGACGAACATCACTTGAGAGTCACAGCGCGCTCCTGGCAGAGCCCAATGCTGTGTTACACCCACCATTGCCTGCCGAGTGCCACACACGTCTGTGTTGTATTCCACTAGCTAGTGCATATGCTATGACACTCTCTAGCCCATGTGCACTGTAACACCACCCCGTGAATATGTCATGCCACACTTGTCTTTGCACGGGTTATATTGCCCCATCTAACGTGCCTTCCTCGATGCCTATGTTATAACGCACAGTGCTATGCCATACATATTACAATCTGGGATCCATATCTTTGTCACAGTGCATATGCAACGTTACACTCCCCAGCACATATTTTATATTACAACTTTAGAGACTAGTTAGGTTACACAACACTGCCCTGTGCATATTACACTCCAGGGCGCATATCGCATAGCACGCGCTAGTGCCTGTGCTATCTCGCGCTCTCCAATGAATCTGTCATTGCGCACAATGTATTGCATATTATATTTCACGCCCGGTTCATCTTATATCACACTTTTTGGTGCATAGTTTATACCATACACTATATCTAGTTTTCATTTTCAATCGTGCTCTCAGGACTATGTTCTATATAACACTGTGTTCACCTACCCTTTTCACGGGCATTACATTTTGCGATAGGGGGTGGAGGGTCAGGGGGTGTTTCTGCCAAGTGAGCCCGGAGTCACAGTCACAAACGTCCTCTTCTTCCTGAATAAAAGTGAGATTATGCTGCATACTTGTTCATATTTTAAGTAGTTCGCACAGACACACGTTTTAAAAACAATAAAGTTCCTAATACCCGCCTTCTCTGAACAGTTAGCTTGCTGCCCCATCCCCCTCCTCCCTATCCTCTGTTGTGTGAATCCATGGACTAGCCTCCTCCCTCCTGCCATGCATGGTCTGATGTGCTGCCACTGCCCTCAATTTAGTATGATGTACCAGTCCACTCCTCCTCCCCTCCATTGCCCAATTCTATGCCTCATCATTGACCTCCTGCTTAAACTCTGTGCTTAGCTCGCTGCCCCTATTCTCCTTCCCTCTGCCCTCCGATGTCTTTGTGCATGCCCCTGCTCCATCCTTTTTGCCCACCATGTTCCATGGACCTGCCACTCCTATCTACTCTGAGTGTTCTGTTGAGCTGCCCCTCCCCTCCCACCTGCTTAGCATTGTCAGATGACTGTAACCTGTCCCTGCCACCTCCACCCTGCCTGTCCACATGCCATGCCCCTATCCTCTTCCTCCTGTCCTACATGGTCCATTGTACTGCCACACCCTTCAGCCCTCCCTGGTCTGTTGTGCTGCAACTGCTCCTCCTGCCTGCCCCGTGCGGTCTGTTGTGAGGCCCCTTCCCCTGAACTTTCTTGTCTGTGCACAGGTCCTTACCCTCCCTTCTATCCTCCATCGTCCTTTGTGCATGCCCTTGCACCCTCCTTCTTGCCCATCATAGCCATTGTGCTGCCACTAACCCTCCCACTTGCCATGCATGGTCTTCTGTGCTGCCATGGCCCTCCCACCTTCCCTGTGTGGTCAGTTAGCTGCCCCTGACCCCCTCCCACCTTCCCTCCATGGTCTGTGTGTATGCCATCACAGTCTCACTGTTGCTCTTCATCGTGTGTCTTGCTTCTAGTGCCCATCCTGCCTGACCTCCATGGCTATCTTGCTGCTCCTGCCCTGCCCCCTTGCCCCCAGCCCTCTGTATACATGTGCAGACCCCTACTCCCTCCCCCCTGGCTTGTCTGTTCCATTGTAATGCCCCTGATCCGTCCCTCCTGCCCTTTATGGTCTGTTATGCTGCAGCTTTCTCTCCTGTCTGTCCATTTTGGTCAGCTAGCTACCATTGCCTCTTGCCCCTCAGTTCCCTGTTGTCCATGTGCATGGTCCTGTCGCCTCCCTCTTGCTTTCTATGGATTGTTGTGCTGCACTCCCGTCCCGCATGCCCTGTGTGGTGTATTGTGCTGCTGCAAACCCTGATGCCTGCCAAGCAGGGTCAGTTTGGTGCACCTCTCCATGTCCCTCCTGTCCTCTGTTATCCGAGTCCATGTCCCTACCCCATTTCCTTCCATGATCTAATGTACCATACTTGCGAACATTTTGAACTTGGTAAGAGGGAGATTTTGAAAAAAAACTGGGGTATTGATTTTCCCCTTTGAGTTACATTGAAAAAGAGGAGATTGTAGACAGGAGACAGATGAAATAAAGCCCATTGGACGTTTCCTGGCTGAATCGGGTCTGTTGGCATGTATGGTTGTACTACCATTGCCTCTTCCTTCTGCCCACAATGGTCTATTACATTGCCACAGCCTCTCTTGCAAGTCCTGTATTGTTTTATTTGTTGCCCCTGCCCCCCTTTCCACTGCCCTCCATAGTCTGTTGTGCTTCCACGGCCCTTCCTGCCTGCTCAGTGTGGTTAAATTGTTGCCTTTGCACCCTCCTACCTGCCTTCAATTTTCAGAGTCCGTGCCCCTGGCCTCTGCCTCTCAACAGTATCCTAATGAACAACTAGATTGCTAACATTCTATATTTATTACAAAAGTGTAGAACGCCTGACGTCATCTTGATGTAATCAAAACTGTAATACCTAGAGCATTTCCTTTAGAAATTACATATATGAGAGTGTCTTATTGGCATCAAAATTATGGTTAGTGCTCTAAAAGACTAAACTAAGGACATATTTTCTGAGTTTTCAAATAGCGACAAAGCACTTTTAAATTATTTGTTATCTTTATGTTTTTTTATCCAGTTGACCACTTGATTAAATGTTGCAATTAGGGGAGAGGATGTGGTGTTACTTCCAGAACTTCAGACTTTGCAACTGGGGAACCAGGTTGGAGTTTCTGCTTCAGCTCGACAGTCTGTGATTCTGGTCAAATCACTTAGTCTCCCCATGTCTACAACCAAAATGAATTTGTTCTTTTGTGATGTAACCAATGCTCATGTAAAGCACTCCAATACCTGACAAGTCTGCACTATATAACATTGCAAAAACACAAAATAATAAGTGTTTTGCACACTTCTGTCATTGGGCTATATTTGGGCTACATCTGGGTGATTTTGGGCTACATTTGGGCTCTTTTGTCTCCGGTGGCCATCTTGGGAGATTTATTTGTTATGAAGTTTCCTAATTTCCTCATGTACTGCAGTGTCCTCAGTAGGAAATGCTTTCAGTTTTTTACTTTGATTCCATCATGAAGGTATTCAGATATGTCACACATTTGCCATAAATTCTGAATGTTAGCACTGTAGTTGCTCATTAGATCACTGTAGTAAAACTACTGTTCACCATGGAAGTCTGCTCCCGGTATTAAAAATGCATGTTTCAGTCTGCATGTCAGAATTTTTTAATGAAATGGAAGAGGATTTGAGAAGTCACTCAAAATGTGCCCTCATTTTCTTTCTTCAGCATTAATCATAATTTCTATGGCAAAATGAACCCCCTCATTGTGTTCCTTTTTAAATTAAATGTTTTAAGTGTTACCAGTTTATTCCAATCAAGATGGCTTCAGGTGTGCCATACTTTTGTCATAATGAAGACAGTAAGCGCTCTAGTTGTTTTTAAGAACACTCTGCGACATTCTGTCATTGGGCTATACTTGAGCTACATCTGGGTGATATTTGGGCTACATTTGGGCTCTTTTGTCTCTGGTGGCCATCTTGGGAGACTTATTTGTTATGAAGTTTCCTAATTTCCTCATTTACTGCAGTCTCCTCAGTAGGAAATACTTTCAGTTTTTTACTTTGATTCCATCAAGAAGGCATTCAGATGTGGAACACATTTGCCATAAATTCAGAATGTTAGCACTCTTTTTGCTCATTAGATCACTGTAGTAAAGCTACTGCTCACCAGGGAAAACTGCTGCTGGTATTGAAAGTGCATGTTTCAGTCTGCATGTCAGAATTTTTTAATGAAATAGAAGAGGATTTGAGAAGTCACTCAAAATGTGCCCTAATTTTTCTTTCTGTAGCACTAATCATACTTTTTATGGAAAATGAACCCCCTCATTTTGTTCCTTTTTAAATTAAATGTTTTAAGAGTTACCACTTTAATCCAAGCAAGATGGCTTCAGGTATGCCATACGTTTATCATAAGTAGGACTGTTAGCGCTCTAGTAGTTCTTTGGAACACTCTGGGAAGCTGCAGTAGAACACAAAGGAATCAACTGACAGTCTCTGCCCTTGTTGGATGTACATGTTTTACTGAGAATGTCAGACTTCATTCTCACATGACTGAGAAAGATAATGTGAATTTACAGAAAATAAGCTCTCAGTTTAGCTTATAGATCACCTTCCAAACCTCTGTGGGAAAAGCATGAGAAAATATTTTTCTCTCAATCATGATATCCCAGCAGAAGGCTTTTTCACATGGTGAAACCACCTTAGAACATACCACAATTCCTAAAATGAGTATGGTACCATCAACAAATGATTTATAATGTAACTAAAGTCTTAAAAACTTCTATTAACTGCAATGCTTTTTAATGAGGTGCTGTCATGTATATTGGTCCCAAGATGGCTGCCAACACTTCTTGGATGAAGTGCTGACAGCCAATCAGATGTCAGGATGAGATGTGTGGTTAGGCTCCGCCCACATATATATATGATTTTACTTTTCATTTTCTCAGGAACTACTGAACAGATTGACACCAGACATGCAAAAGGCACTTCCGTGACCTGAGGACTACCTCTTTGCCAAATTTCAAGTAATTATGTTCAGCCGTTCGGGCTGTACCTTGGACTAAAGGTCCCTATGGAAAATTGCATGGGGAAAACATGTTTTGGGACCCCCCTTTTTTCTCAGCCCCCGCTTGACGAATCCCCCCGAGACTTTCAGGGTGGGAGCGGAGTGGAGCACCCCACCTATTTTGAAAATTTCGCGAGGATTCGTCAACCGGCGCCAAAGTTATTCCAAATAGAATGTTGCGGATTTCCTATGGAAACACGGTCCTAACTATAACTATCTACTGGCGACTGCCAGTAGATAATATATATATATATATATATATATATATTTTGAAAACAATGATCCTCGATTCGGTGGTGCACTCGGAAACGGATTCAGTGTAGGCAGTAAAACATTTCTTTGCTTGAATGACTTTTCTTCGCCTTACGCGTTTCGGAGCAATCTGCTCCTTGGTCACAGGCATTTACAAGTGCTGACGCAGTGAGAAGGGCACGTAAACAGCATGTTTGTTAATTAGCCTTTAATTAGCTGAGTAAACCAATTCGTACTGCATGCTGGGAATTGTAGTAATTCATCATTTTTTGAGTAAGTATTACGATGCCTCTTTAAAAAGTAATCTCTTTTTGTAGGTACTGCGTTCATGTACCCACTTAGAATATTGTCCAAAGACTCGCAGTGGGCTTTCAAGAGAGGAAATGTTGTTTTCTCTTGCAATCCGTTTTCCCCATCCAGAGACTTAGAAAGTTCAGTGTCTCCATGGCCCCTCCATTCATAGGGCGGTGCAACCTCCTCGGCTGGATAGCCGTGAAAAATTTTGAAAACAATGATCCTCGATTCGGTGGTGCACTCGGAAACGGATTCAGTGTAGGCAGTAAAACATTTCTTTGCTTGAATGACTTTTCTTCGCCTTACGCGTTTCGGAGCAATCTGCTCCTTGGTCACAGGCATTTACAAGTACTGACGCAGTGAGAAGGGCACGTAAACAGCATGTTTGTTAATTAGCCTTTAATTAGCTGAGTAAACCAGTTCGTACTGCATGCTGGGAATTGTAGTAATTCATCATTTTTTGAGTAAGTATTACGATGCCTCTTTAAAAAGTAATCTCCTTTTGTAGGTACTGCGTTCATGTACCCACCAAACAACATTTCCTCTCTTGAAAGCCCACTGCGAGTCTTTGGACAATATTCTAAGTGGGTACATGAACGCAGTACCTACAAAAGGAGATTACTTTTTAAAGAGGCATCGTAATACTTACTCAAAAAATGATGAATTACTACAATTCCCAGCATGCAGTACGAACTGGTTTACTCAGCTAATTAAAGGCTAATTAACAAACATGCTGTTTACGTGCCCTTCTCACTGCGTCAGTACTTGTAAATGCCTGTGACCAAGGAGCAGATTGCTCCGAAACGCGTAAGGCGAAGAAAAGTCATTCAAGCAAAGAAATGTTTTACTGCCTACACTGAATCCGTTTCCGAGTGCACCACCGAATCGAGGATCATTGTTTTCAAAATTTTTCACGGCTATCCAGCCGAGGAGGTTGCACCGCCCTATGAATGGAGGGGCCATGGGGACACTGAACTTTCTAAGTCTCTGGATGGGGAAAACGGATTGCAAGAGAAAACAACATTTCCTCTCTTGAAAGCCCACTGCGAGTCTTTGGACAATATTCTAAGTGGGTACATGAACGCAGTACCTACAAAAGGAGATTACTTTTTAAAGAGGCATCGTAATACTTACTCAAAAAATGATGAATTACTACAATTCCCAGCATGCAGTACGAACTGGTTTACTCAGCTAATTAAAGGCTAATTAACAAACATGCTGTTTACGTGCCCTTCTCACTGCGTCAGTACTTGTAAATGCCTGTGACCAAGGAGCAGATTGCTCCGAAACGCGTAAGGCGAAGAAAAGTCATTCAAGCAAAGAAATGTTTTACTGCCTACACTGAATCCGTTTCCGAGTGCACCACCGAATCGAGGATCATTGTTTTCAAAATATATATATATATATATATATATATATATATATATATATATTTATATATATATCTATATATATATTCACTGAAAAAACCATAGGTTTCACACATGTTATAGTTAGCTGTACATTTCACTCGTAAAAAACCAATGAAATTCCCCCGTTATAGTTAGTGCAGGCAACTATAACTCACGCGACCGCAATCCTCTGCTGATGCTAATACTGTATTTAAACACTTATTTGCCCATGTCTTCTTCCATTAAATTTTAGCTATACATATATTACAAATATTTTTTTTTCATAAAGACACATATGTCATCAGCAGAAGATTGCGGTCGCGTGAGTTATAGTTGCCTGCACTAACTACAACGGGGGAATTTCATTGGTTTTTTACGAGTGAAATGTACAGCTAACTATAACATGTGTGAAACCTATGGTTTTTTCAGTGAATTTGCAAGGTTTTTTAAATGCTAATTCCTAACTATAACGTGTGTGAAACCTATGGTTTTTTCAGTGAATTTGTACGGTTTTTTAAATGCTATTAAACGCCATTCGTGGCGTGCGCGCCCAGTTAACGCAGTTCGTTCCGTGCGCGCACGGTGCGCTTCGCGCACCGTGCGCGCACAGTGAGCATGCGGTGCGCTTCGCGCACCGCGCGCCCACTTTACGCAGTTAGTGCCGTGCACGCACGGTGGTCACGCGGTGCGCTGTGCGCACCGCGTGCCCACGTTATGCGGGATGGGCCATGTACGCACGATGCGCTTCGCGCACCGTGCGCACATGGGGGACATATTATGCGCATCTTTGTGAAATTTATTCTTTGTTTATTTCTTACCTGTAATAAGCCATGCACAAATGGTGCCGTTCGGGCACCATTTGCACACGGGGTGGGGAGGGTGTGGATAATTTATTTATTTTTTATTTTTTACCGTACGCGTACGGTAAGCGTAATCGGCGATTTTCCGAAAAAAATAATTTTTTTTTTGGGGGCTTGGGGGTTGTTTGGGGACCCCTATATCAATGCTGGGTGGTTAGGATCTCAAGAAACTGCCTCTTTAGACATTTTTTGGCATCGTTTTTGCTGCCCAACTCAGAGAGCGAGAGAGAAAATGGCGGCCGCCGCTTCCTGGTTTCGACCAATTTGAATGTTTACTAAGATCTAACAGCCAATCAAAATCGCGCTCGCGCACGCCTCCGTACGCGTACGGTAAGCGCACCGTAAGCGCACCGTAAGCTGGCTCAGATATATATATTGATTTAAAGGCTATTTTCTCTGAATCTACTGAACAGATTTACACCAAACCTACAAAAGGCACTTCCTTGACCTGAGGACTACCTCTCTGCCAAATTTCAAGTAATTCTGTTCAGCCGTTCGGGCTGTAGCTGTGTCTAAAGGTCCTATGGAAAAATGCATGGGAAAAAAGCGTTTTGGGACCCCCCTTTTATCTCAGCCCCCGCTTGACGAATCCCCCCGAGACTTTCAGGGTAGGAGCGGAGCGTAGCGCCCCACCTATTTTGAAAAATTCGCGAGGATTCGTCGACCGGCGCCAAAGTTATTCAAAATAGAATGTTGCGGATTTCCTATGGAAACGTGGTCCTAACTATAACTACCTACTGGCGACCGACAGTAGGTAATATATATATATTCACTGAAAAAACCATAGGTTTCAGGGGTGTTATAGTTAGCTGGACTTTTCACTTTTACAAAACCATTGAAATTCCCCCGTTATAGTTAGTTCAGCTAACTATAACTCGCGCGCCCGCAATGCACTGCTGATGACGTCACATATTACATCACTCATGACATGGTCAGTGACATCACTCATGACATCACTGATGACATCTCAAATGACATCACTGATGACATCACTGATGACATCATCCAGTGAATGTGTGTTTTTCTGAAAATTAAATATGTTTTATATATGTATATCTCAAGGTCGATGGAAGAATAAATGGGTATATAAGTGTCTAAATGGATGATTTGTTTTTGAAAAATTGATTGTGTAACTGACTGATTAAGTGTATCATAGTGAATGCATGGCTTAGTGAGTAATGTTTAAATATGTAAATATCTGTATCAGTCTCTCACTTTGTGTATAAGTGGCTGCATGGGTTGGTGAGTAGCTACATGGGTGTCTATATAGGTTATTAGTTGGTTTTTTGAGTATCAGTCTGAGTGTCTGCATGGTTCGGTGGGGGGTATTACGTAGTGCATAGGTGCATGAATGAGTGACTCACTGTTTGTATGTGTTGAACACAGCATGTGTGCAGGACTGTATGGGTGGATGAGTGTGTGTATGGGTGTGTTAGTGAGTGAATGACTGTCTCAATAGTGTCTTTATGAGTAACTACATATGTTTTAAACTAGTATATGTGACTATTGGTGTATATATGTGAGTATATGTGAGAGTGAGAGATTGAAAGAGTTCCTGTATGAATAAGTATGTGTTTCTATAAGTGATTGTTTAAAAGACTAAGTATGTGTAAGGTTCCGTAGAACTAAGTGTGGTGGTGTGTGTATAACTGTATATGCAAGTAAATGTATGTTTGATTCTTTATTAGCATGAGTGACTATGTGTGTGAGTAACTCTATGGATGAGTGGCATTGTGTAACAGGATGTATAGGTGTATGAGTACATATGATGAGTGAGTACATGTATGAGTGACTGTATAGGACTGTTGGTGAATGAGTGGATGTGTATGTGGATCTTAGAATTACTGAAGAGGCTGTTGTAACTGGTATTGGTATGTCCATTGTTTTGAAAATGTTAGTCTCTATTTTTGAATGTGTGTATCAAAGGTTATATTAGGGTGAGAGGAGGTCTGCCACTCTATCACAAGGATGATGTCATCAGTGATGTCATCAGTGATGTCATTTGAGATGTCATCAGTGATGTCATGAGTGATGTCACTGACCATGTCATGAGTGATGTAATATGTGACGTCATCAGCAGTGCATTGCGGGCGTGCGAGTTATAGTTAGCTGAACTAACTATAACGGGGGAATTTCAATGGTTATGTACACGTGAAAAGTCCAGCTAACTATAACACCCCTGAAACCTATGGTTTTTTCTGTGAATTTCTGAGGTTTTTTAAATGCTAATTCCTAACTATAACATGCCTGAAACCTATGGTTTTTTCTGTAAATTTCAAAGGTTTTTTAAATGCTAATTTCTAACTATGCCTACAGAGATAGGACATGTGAAGAAAGAAGAAAAAATGCACAGAAAGAAACAAAAGAAGTGCAGAAAGAAGCAACAGAAGTCCTCAAATACGAAGATAAGTGCAGGAAGAAGGATAACGTGCAGAAAGAACAAAAAGAAGAGCAGAAAGAAGCCTTGTTGCAAAATCATCCTGTACCCTCAACTTTTTCAGACGGATACTGGTGGTAACTGAGTCTGACTAACCAGTCCTAGAGCCAGTGCTATGTTAAAAGACACTTAAAATACAGTGAAAACACCTACATACACTAGGGAACATTATGCGTTGGGGTCCCTCTGTGATTAGCATGACCTCCTCTGTAAGCCCCTAGTATATAATAGGGCATGGGGATTAAAACTACCTCTTAAAATAGGCCACAGGGCGTTTTTGCACACGTTAACTCAGGCCCCGTCCCCTCCCTTCACCACTGTGTAAACACGCCCTGTGTCCGTTTTTAGTTGGGAGATTAAGTTCATTTGAATCCAGAGGGTCCCTAGGGATCAACTAGCCCACTAGGTTCCTCCAGTAAGTGCCACAGAGCTGCGTTGCAGAGAGGTGTAAAAAGTGGCATGGCCTAGACCACCTCTCTGCAATGCAGCTCAGTGGCGCTTACTGGAAGCACTTGGTGGGCTAGTTAGCCCCCAGGGGCCCTCAGTATTGAAGGGAAATTATATCCCCAATTTAAAACGTGCCATAGTGCGTGTTTGCACACGTCACCTCAGGCCCTGTCCCCTCCCTTCACCACTGTTTAAACGCGCCCTGTGGCTGTTCTAAGTTGAGAGATTAAGTCCCCTTGAATCCTAAGGGTCCCTAGGGTCAAACTAGACCACTAGGTACCTCCAGTAAGCGCCACAGAGCTGCGTTGCAGAGAGGTGTAAAAAGGGGCTTGGCCTCAGAACACCTGTCTGCAGCGCAGCTCCCTGGCGCATACTGGAGATGCCTGTTGGGGGCGCGTTTGCAGAGTGCTGCACGGAGGGGGCATGGCCTCCGGCACGATGCCAGTCTTTTATTTATTTTAATTTTTTAAGAAGGGGGGCTGTGTGGTTCCCCTTCTTATTTTAATTTATTGGCCCTGATGACCCCATCCCCCAGGGCCTGTCTCCTAATTATATTTTTTTGACCCCAATCCCCAGGGCCGGCCACTGTTTTTTATTATTTTTAAAAAATATATATTTATAGACACACCTACCACATGCTGGACAAACCGTACGTACCTATCACCATGACGATTTGCGTGATATTCATTAAAAGGCGACTATGCATGCAATGAATCCACGTGGAATGTATTTACACCACTAGTGAAGCTCTGACATGTCTGATGCCCTACCGTGCCTAATCCCGGTAGACACCCTTGTCGTTTATTTATACAAACATGGGTAGCTATTGACGGGCACATTTAATACACATGCACACCAAGCCATTCAAAGGGGATTCGACAAAAATTCAACCAAAACTATGCAAGAAACCCCCCTCACGGTTAATAAAACACACATCCACTGCCGGATGTGTAATACTTTTTATTTTACTCTCTGGAAAGGGGACGAACATCACTTGAGAGTCACAGCGTGCTCCTGACAGAGCCCAATGCTGTGTTACACCCACCATTGCCTGCCGAGTGCCACACACCTCTGTGTTGTATTCCACTAGCTAGTGCATATGCTATGACACTCTCTAGCCCATGTGCACTGTAACACCACCCCGTGAATATGTCATGCCACACTTGTCTTCGCACGGGTTATATTGCCCCATCTAACGTGCCTTCCTCGATGCCTATGTTATAACGCACAGTGCTATGCCATACATATTACAATCTGGGATCCATATCTTTGTCACAGTGCATATGCAACGTTACACTCCCCAGCACATATTTTATATTACAACTTTAGAGACTAGTTAGGTTACACAACACTGCCCTGTGCATATTGCACTCCAAGGCGCATATCGCATAGCACACGCTAGTGCCTGTGCTATCTCGCGCTCTCCAATGAATCTGTCATTGCGCACAATGTATTGCATATTATATTTCACGCCCGGTTCATCTTATATCACACTTTTTGGTGCATAGTTTATACCATACACTATATCTAGTTTTCATTTTCAATCGTGCTCTCAGGACTATGTTCTATATAACACTGTGTTCACCTACCCTTTTCACGGGCATTACATTTTGTGATAGGGGGTGGAGGGTCAGGGGGTGTTTCTGCCAAGTGAGCCCGGAGTCACAGTCACAAACGTTCTCTTCTTCCTGAATAAAAGTGAGATTATGCTGCATACTTGTTCATATTTTAAGTAGTTCGCACAGACACAATGTTTTAAAAACAATAAAGTTCCTAATACCCGCCTTCTCTGAACAGTTAGCTTGCTGCCCCATCCCCCTCCTCCCTATCCTCTGTTGTGTGAATCCATGGACTAGCCTCCTCCCTCCTGCCATGCATGGTCTGATGTGCTGCCACTGCCCTCAATTTAGTATAATGTACCAGTCCACTCCTCCTGCCCTCCATTGCCCAATTCTATGCCCCATCATTGACCTCCTGCTTAAACTCTGTGCTTAGCTTGCTGCCCCTATTCTCCTTCCCCCTGCCCTCCGATGTCTTTGTGCATGCCCCTGCTCCATCCTTTTTGCCCACCATGTCCCATGGACCTGCCACTCCTATCTACTCTGAGTGTTCTGTTGAGCTGCCACTCCCCTCCCACCTGCCTAGCATTGTCAGATGACTGTAACCTGTCCCTGCCACCTCCACCCGGCCTGTCCACATGCCATGCCCCTATCCTCTTCCTCCTGTCCTACATGGTCCATTGTACTGCCACACCCTTCTGCCCTCCCTGGTCTGTTGTGCTGCAACTGCTCCTCCTGCCTGCCCCATGTGGTCTGTTGTAAGGCCCCTTCCCCTGAACTTTCTTGTCTGTGCACAGGTCCTGACCCTCCCTTCTATCCTCCATCGTCCTTTGTGCATGCCCCTGCACCCTCCTTCTTGCCCATCATAGCCATTGTGCTGCCACTAACCCTCCCACTTGCCATACATGGTCTTCGGTGCTGCCATGGCCCTCCCACCTTCCCTGTGTGGTCAGTTAGCTGCCCCTGACCCCCTCCCACCTTCCCTCCATGGTCTGTGTGTATGCCATCACAGTCTCACTGTTGCTCTTCATGGTGTGTCTTGCTTCTTGTGCCCATCCTGCCTGACCTCCATGGCTATCTTGCTGCTCCTGCCCTGCCCCCTTGCCCCCAGCCCTCTGTTTACATGTGCAGACCCCTACTCCCTCCCTCCTGGCTTGTCTGTTCCATTGTAATGCCCCTGATCCATCCCTCCTGCCCTTTATGGTCTGTTATGCTGCAGCTTTCTCTCCTGTCTGTCCATTATGGTCAGCTAGCTACCATTGACTCTTGCCCCTCTGTTCTCTGTTGTCCATGTGCATGGTCCTGTCCCCTCCCTCTTGCTTTCTATGGATTGTTGTGCTGCACTCCCGTCCTGCATGCCCTGTGTGGTGTATTGTGCTGCTGCAAACCCTGATGCCTGCCCTGCAGGGTCAGTTGGGTGCACCTCTCCATGTCCCTCCTGTCCTCTGTTATCCAAGTCCATGTCCCTATCCCATTTCCTTCCATGATCCAATGTACCATACTTGCGAACATTTTGAACTTGGTAAGAGGGAAATTTTGAAAAAAAACTGGGGTATTGATTTTCCCCTTTGAGTTACATTGAAAAAGAGGAGATTGTAGACAGGAGACAGATCAAATAAAGCCCATTTGAGCTTAAAAACATTGGACGTTTCCTGGCTGAATCGGGTCTGTTGGCATGTATGGTTGTACTACCATTGCCTCTTCCTTCTGCCCACAATGGTCTATTACATTGCCACAGCCTCTCTTGCAAGTCCTGTATTGTTGGTTTGTTGCCCCTGCCCCCCTTTCCACTGCCCTCCATAGTCTGTTGTGCTTCCACGGCCCTTCCTGCCTGCTCAGTGTGGTTAAATTGTTGCCTTTGCACCCTCCTACCTGCCTTCAATTTTCAGAGTCCGTGCCCCTGGCCTCTGCCTCTCAATAGTATCCTAATGAACAACTAGATTGCTAACATTCTATATTTATTACAAAAGTGTGGAACGCCTGACATCATCTTGATGTAATCAAAATTGTAATACCTAGAGCATTTCCTTTAGAAATTACATATATGAGAGGGTCTTATTGGCATCAAAATTATGGTTAGTGCTCTAAAAGACTAAAATAAGGACATATTTTCTGAGTTTTCAAATAGCGACAAAGCACTTTTAAATTATTTGTTATCATTATGTTTTTTTATCCAGTTGACCACTTGATTAAATGTTGCACTTAGGGGAGAGGATGTGGTGTTACTTCCAGAACTGCAGACTTTGCAACTGGGGAACCAGGTTGAAGTTTCTACTTCAGCTCGACATTCTGTGATTCTGGTCAAATCACTTAGTCTCCCCATGTCTACAACCAAAATGAATTTGTTCTTGTGAGATGTAACCAATGCTCATGTAAAGCACTCCAATACCTGACAAGTCTGCACTATATAACACTGCAAAAACACAAAATAATAAGTGTTTTACACACTTCTGTCATTGGGCTATATTTGGGCTACATCTGGGTGATTTTGGACTACATTTGGGCTCTTTTGTCTCCGGTGGCCATCTTGGGAGATTTATTTGTTATGAAGTTTCCTAATTTCCTCATGTACTGCAGTCTCCTCAGTAGGAAACGCTTTCAGTTTTTTACTTTGATTCCATCATGAAGGTATTCAGATATGTCACACATTTGCCATAAATTCTGAATGTTAGCACTCTAGTTGCTCATTAGATCACTGTAGTAAAACTACTGTTCACCATGGAAGTCTGCTCCTGGTATTAAAAGTGCAAGTTTCAGTCTGCATGTCAGAATTTTTTAATGAAATAGAAGAGGATTTGAGAAGTCACTCAAAATGTGCCCTCATTTTCTTTCTTCAGCATTACTCATAATTTCTATGGCAAAATGAACCCCCTCATTGTGTTCCTTTTTAAATTAAATGTTTTAAGTGTTACCAGTTTATTCCAATCAAGATGGCTTCAGGTGTGCCATACTTTTGTCATAATGAAGACAGTAAGTGCTCTAGTTGTTTTTAAGAACATTCTGGGACATTCTGTCATTGGGCTATACTTGAGCTACATCTGGGTGATATTTGGGCTACATTTGGGCTCTTTTGTCTCTGGTGGCCATCTTGGGAGATTTATTTGTTATGAAGTTTCCTAATTTCCTCATTTACTGCAGTCTCCTCAGTAGAAAATACTTTCAGTGTTTTACTTTGATTCCATCAAGAAGGCATTCAGATGTGTCACACATTTGCCATAAATTAAGAATGTTAGCACTCTTTTTGCTCATTAGATCACTGTAGTAAAGCTACTGCTCACCAGGGAAAACTGCTGCTGGTATTGAAAGTGCATGTTTCAGTCTGCATGTCAGAATTTTTTAATGAAATAGAAGAGGATTTGAGAAGTCACTCAAAATGTGCCCTAATTTTTCTTTCTGCAGCACTAATCATACTTTTTATGGAAAAATGAACCCCCTCATTTTGTTCCTTTTTAAATTAAATGTTTTAAGAGTTACCACTTTAATCCAAGCAAGATGGCTTCAGGTGTGCCATACGTTTATCATAAGTAGGTCTGTTAGCGCTCTAGTAGTTCTTTGGAACACTCTGGGAAGCTGCAGTAGAACACAAAGGAATCAACTGACAGTCTCTGCCCTTGTTGGATGTACATGTTTTACTGAGAATGTCAGACTTCATTCTCACATGACTGAGAAAGATAATGTGAATTTACAGAAAATAAGCTCTCAGTTTAGCTTATAGATCACCTTCCAAACCTCTGTGGTAAAAGCATGAGAAAATGTTTTTCTCTCAATCATGATATCCCAGCAGAAGGCTTTTTCACATGGTGAAACCACCTTAGAACATACCACAATTCCTAAAATGAGTATGGTACCATCAACAAATGATTTATAATGTAACTAAAGTCTTAAAACCTTCTATTAACTGCAATGCTTTTTAATGAGGTGCTATCATGTATATTGGTCCCAAGATGGCTGCCAACACTTCTTGGATGAAGTGCTGACAGCCAATCAGATCTCAGGATGAGATGTGTGGTTAGGCTCCGCCCACATATATATATGCTTTTAAATGCTATTTTTTCAGGAAATACTGAACAGATTTACACCAGACCTGCAAAAGGCACTTCCGTGACCTTATGGCTACCTCTCTGCCAAATTTCAAGTAATTCTGTTCAGCCGTTCGGGCTGTAGCTGTGTCTAAAGGTCCTATGGAAAAATGCATGGGGAAAACGCGTTTTGGGACCCCCCTTTTTTCTCGGCCCCTGCTTGACGAATCCCCCCGAGACATTCAGGGTAGGAGCTGAACGGAGCGCCCCATTAGTTTTGAAAATTTCGCGAGGATTCGTCAACCGGCGCCAAAGTTATTCAAAATAGAATTTTGAGATTTCCTATGGAAACTAGGTTGTAACTATAACTATCTACTGGTGACCGCCAGTAGATAATATATATAGATATAGATCTATATATATCCACCACACAGTTTAGCTCAAGCCCAATCCACTTGCTACGGCGGGCAACACAGCAGGGTAGCAAACCCTTAACATCCACAATCGTCCGGTGACTCAGTCAGTTGTTTGTCCGCTAACAAGAAAAACACCGGTGCCATGGCCACTGTAAACAAACGTCTGTGTATAGTGGCCACGGCACCAGTTTTTTTCAGTGAATTTCTAAGGTTTTTTAAATGCTAATTTCTAACTATAACGTGCCTGAAACCTATGGTTTTTTCAGTGAATTTCAAAGGTTTTTTAAATGCTAATTTCTAACTATCACCTGCCTGAAACCTATGGATTTTTCAGTGAATTTGAAAGGTTTTTTTAAATGCTAATTTCTAACAATAACATGCCTGAAACCTATGGTTTTTTCAGTGAATTTCTAAGGTATTTTAAATGCTAGTTTCTAACTATGCCTACAGATGTAGGTCATGCGAAGAAAGAAGACAAAACGCACAGAAAATAGCAAAAGAAATGCAGAAAGAAGCAACAGAAGTCCTCAAAGACGAAGAAAAGTGCAGGAAAAAGCAAGACATTGGCAGAAAGAACCAACAGAGGAGCAGAAAGAGGTCTTGTTGCAAAATCATCCTGTATCCACAACATTTTAAGAAGGGTACTGGTGTTAACTGATTCTGACCAGTCCTAGAGCCAGTGGTATGCTAAAAGACACTTAGAATACAGTGAAAACACCTACATACACTAGAGAACACTATGCGTTGGGATACCCCAGTGAGTGAGTACTTTCTTGTATAGCGCATGGCTACCCTAGAGCATCCCAGCGCTGTAAGACCAGAGAACGTTAAAAGACATTATTGAAACAAAAATGTCTTTAGTCGCTTTCTGAATGCCAGATGATTAGATTCATGCCTGATGTTGTCGGGGAGTTTATTCCATCCTTTGGCCGCTTGGACAGAAAGCAGGCGGCCGCCCATCCGGGCCAACTTCACCCTGGGAACTACAACCAGATTTCGTTGGTTGGATCTAAGAGATTTAACCGATTGATGGCGACGAAACAGGGAGTCCAGAATGGACGGGCCAACATTGTGGATGGATTTATGTGCCAAACACATAGTCTTGAACACAATCCTTTCCTGAATTGGTAGCCAATGAAGCAACCGAATTGAGGCCTTCGCTGAACATCGTTTGGGGACTTTCATAAGCTAGCGAGTTGCACAATTCTGCACAGATTGCAGAGTTTTTATGGTAGCTGCTAGTGCCCCCATATAAATAGCATTTGCATAGTCCAGTCGCGAAAGAATCAATGACTGGACCAAAACGCGTCTAGCTTCAAATGGAAGAAGATCTAGGACTTTTTTTAGAACTCGCATCAATCCATAGCAGGTCGCGGCCACCTTCTTAGCCTGATGTTGGAAATTCAGGGCGGAGTCCAGCCAGACCCCCAAGCTTTTTATTTTGGTCTTGGGCACCGGAGGAGGTCCCAGACAATGCGGCCACCAGGGGTCCAGGTTAATTGGGGCTTTGTAGCCCAGCAGCATAATGTCCGTTTTAGCCCCATTTAGCTTTAAAAAAGACGAGGTCATCCATTCAAGGACTTTGGTGAGACACGGGGTCAGATTGTTGATCCCCTGATGTAAGGCATCGTCCCTCACTAAAGAAACAACCAGCTGCGTGTCATCGGCGTAGGTGATAAGCTGTATTCCCCAGGGAAGCACCACCTCAGCCAAAGGTCTCATGTAAATGTTAAACAACGTGGGGCTGAGTGATGATCCCTGGGGAACGCCGTGACTCAGTTGCAGCTGGCTCGATGACACCTCATCCTCAAAAACGGAGAAGCATCTGTCCGATAGAAAGGAATGGAGCCATTTAAGGGCCAATCTAGAGACCCCTGCAAGACGTAGCCGATGAAGCAGGAGAGAGTGGTTTACAGTGTCGAAGGCTGCGCTGAGGTCCAATAGGACCACCGCAGCGCAGCCTCCCGAATCCACAATACCCCTAGTCGCCTCCACCACCGCCACCAGAGCTGTTTCTGTTCCTTGCTTGGCTCTGAATCCAGTCTGGGTTGAATGTAATGAGCCCGAAGACTCAACAAATGAAGAGAGGGCCTGATTAACGTGTTTTTCAGCTATTTTGCTGAGACTCGGAAGCAGCGAAATAGGTCTGTAATTAGCCAGATCTTCGGGGTCCAGATTAGGTTTTTTTAATAGGGCCCGGACCTTAGCCTACTTCCAGTTGGGGGGTACTACTCCTGAGGCCAGAGATGCGTTGATGACCTGCGTTATCACCGGGCATACTGTTTCCGAAACCTGCTTAAGAACCGTCGGAGGAGCAACATCCTGAGGAGAGCCCGATTTTAAGTTGTTAAGGAGCCTTTCAACAATAGCAAGATCTAACAGCGGAAAGGCTTTGAGATCTCCAAATAAGTTAGGGGCTCCCCCCTTCGACCTTTCATTACCACTCTCCATTTCGTCTGGAGTATATGGAGTTGTCACAAAGCTAGAGTAGATGTTGGACACTTTGGACGCGAAGAAAACGGCTAGGTCCTCGCAATATTTCTGAGGGTCCGGAGCAGGATTGGTAGCCCTAGGAGTAGCAACCAGAGATTGAAAGATTTTAAAAATCTCTCTGGGGGCATTGGCTGCTTCCGAGATTTTACCCTGGTAATATGCTGCTTGCGTGGATTTCAATAATTTTTGTATGATCTAAGGGATGCTTTATATTCAGTTTTTACAACAGGTGCAAAGTCCTTTCTCCACTTCCTTTCTGCTCGTTTGCACAGTTGTTTATGTTCCTTAAGTTTTCCAGAGTACCACGGTTGTTTATTATGACCCTCCCGATGCTGCATCTCTTTTTTTGGGAGGGTGGCACCTAAGGTGTAATTAAGCCAGTTGTCAAAGGCTTCATTAGCAACCACTGGATCCTCATGGGGAATAGGCGGACACCTCTTCAGGGCTGCCTCCCAGTCCCTGACCGGTAATCTAGACCAAACTCGGCCAACTTTCTTTGAAAGGGTAACCCTATAATTCTGTATTTCTGGAGACCACACAAAGGAGAGTAGGGCGTGGTCTGACCAGGGAACAAAGTAGGGCTGATCACACACAATGTTCGCAAGGTTAGCAAAACAATGATCTAGTAGATGCCCGGCTACATGAGTAGAGCTTGTCACAATATGTTCCAAGTGTACTACTCCCAAGGTATCGAGCAGACATTGCGATGCAGCTGCATCGACTTCATCAAGGTGAATGTTGAGGTCGCCCAAGATGGAGAAATTGGGGGCACTACTAATGGAGAGAGAAATCTTATCTAGAAGGTTATTACAGAAGTCACGGTAATCACCCGGGGGTCTATACACCAAAGTCCCTGAAAAAGTACACGTGGGCGAAAAGGATATGGAGAAGCCAAGACTCTCACATTCTGTCAGTGGACTCTCAGAGGTTCTACATCTAAAGATGTTCTTATAGATAATTGCCACACCTCCTCCCCGCCCTATTAGACGATCCTTTCTGATGATCGAATAATTGGACGGGAGCGCCTGGACTATATCCGGGTCGGATGACTCGGTCAGCCAAGTCTCAGTTAAAAAGAGTACGTCTGGGCCTCGTTCCTCTAGGATCAAATGGATCTCCATGGCGTGCCTCGGGAGAGATCTGCAGTTTAACAGGGCGAATGTAAAACGGGTAATATTAGCTCTCACTAGCTTTAAAGGCTTGCAATGGGGACAGAAGAATATTACGTCCTCTGGTAAGGTCTCTATCGGACAAATGGACCTCACATCACCTCTAAGAGCCCTTAGCAGATCACCACTGTAACTGAGGGTATTAGGAGGTGGGGATTCCATTAATATGGCCCTGAGCCCTGTCCTAGTCCGGCCTGGCATGGACGTGCACAGACGGGCTTTCCTTAGGCGCTCTAAGGCGCGTCCGCAAAGGCATACGCTAGCACGTAGATGGACCGTATCAATTTATGCGCTTTCTCGCGTCGTGTCCAGCCCTACCTCCCAGCAACTAGCGCGGCAACCTCGTCCTCCCCAAGATGGCCGCTGTAGTGGATCGGCCCCTCTAGGTCCTGGTAAACAGAGTGCCCAACTCGGCTCGAGGAACTAAGAGGTCCCCGAAGGGTGCGGCGCTAGGTGGGTGTATTCAGTCACTCATACAAACATCAAGTGCAAATAAGCAGGTAAAATATTTATTTTTTAAAAGTACAGGCAAAACAATTTAAAATGTGTTATGTTGGAGCCGGCCTCGTGGCGTGGTCCTGTTCCCCCTCGCTAAGCCGCACGAGGTCCCATGCACCTCGGGGCACCTCCATTTTGGATTATACGTCACTCCACGTGACCACCTACATGACCCTGCTCTACCCGGCCTCAGTCCCAGCGAGGCCCGACATCGAGGCGCCAACCCATGGCCTGGGGGATACCACGTGAGCCCTTCCCACTCCCGGTGGAGGGCAGTATCGATGGGACCCCCAACCGTCCTTCCACACCTAGGTGCGATCGCCCCACAGCTCTCTGGGGTCTGGCGCCTCTCCTGCTGGGCGTCTGGCCGCGCCCTACCCGGCCTCTCCGCCCTCTTGGGCGCAAGGGTCCGGACATCAAAGGGCTCCAGATGTATATCTGGGGCGACCCGGCAACAAGACGACAGTTGTATCCCGGAGTCAAGAGCCCTGCTGATCGGATCGCGGCTGACCCTATGGAGAAAGACTCTTCCTGAACCGACACTCTGAGCCCTGCTGACGACATCGCGGCTCCATAATGCATACAAGACCTCCACGAACCTTTGGGGCCCTGCTGACGCTGTCGCGGCCCGACCTTGTTGAAACGTACCATCAGAGCCCAGCTGACCTCGTCGCGGCTCGACCCAAGCGGACCTACCACCGGAGCCCTGCTGACCGTGTCGCGGCTCGACCCAAGCGGAACTACCACCTGAGCCCTGCAGACGCCGTCGCGGCTCTCCACGTCCGAGCCGCTCTGAGACCAGCACCCAAGGTCTGGCGCAGAGCCTTCCCGTACCTGGCTGGTACTAAGACTGTCCCGCTACCCTAACCCTCCAAGAACATTGAGACTCTTACCGGATCACTCGATCCCATTGTAAATATTGAACCGTGCTCCTTTTTATATAAAGAACCAAGATAAGCAACTAATACGGAGTCCTGTGTGGTGGTGTTACTGGGCCTCGTACGATCATAGGAGAAGGACCTCTCCTAGGAGGCTTCTCAGCGGCGCTCGGCTATAACTCTGCGGTAGGAAGGTGCCCCGGAGTAGTCCCCCCGATGAGGTTCCGTATGAGACGGGACGGCACTTTTTGAGTGATGACGAATATGGATGAGTTTGGTATCCCCGAACCGCAAATGACGAGTATAGTGGGTGTACGCAGTTTCGCTATGCAGCCACGTATGGTTCGTTTCATTTTTGGGTTTGTTCACCCGAACCCTCGGGTTCCATTTTAGATACAGCATCCATTTTGTTTCTTGCCCTCAGGTAGCCAGCGAACGGGCTTTTTGTCCGCTTCGTGACCCTGGGACTTTCAAGCTTGCACGAAGGACACGTGTTTCTTTGAGGTGACTTTTACGATGAGGGAAATGACACGAGTAAGGCAGATGGCCCCGCTCAAGGCTCATCTTGCCGCTCCGGTCTATTGTTTCAGTCACGCATACATTAGACACGAGGTCTTTGACCCTTCTATCGAGTTTCCTTTATTGCCCCTGACACTCTTTTCTAACCTGTTGTGTATTCTTGTCCTTTCCTTGCATCTGTTTTTCGTCCTTCCTCTTAATGTGTTTATGGTTAGGATGGGATGTGTTTATTGCGGAGGGAATATGTTTTTACAGTTGAGAACCGGCAAGACTGTTGTAATTATGTTCCGGCCTCCTGAAACATGAACACGACCCTTTTGAAGTTTATTGTGGGAACTGAGTTGTAACCTTTGTTCGCCATACTGTGCTATGGCAAAAACTTGTATAAAAGGAGCGATCCACTTCTACGAATTTGAAGCAGTCTCCGAGAACCTACACGTTGTGTACTTCTTGTGACCTCTGTATCCCTGCAGTAAATAAACGCTGATCTCTGACGTCGCTGGAAGTGTCCCGTGTCTCTGTGTTTGGTACGCCAGAACAGGTAACCCACGAAGGTTTCAGGTGTTGTTCCCTGGCACCGCTGGGTCTTAAGAATAACCCAGTCCTTCAGTTGGCGCCCAACGTGGGGCGACATCAACGGTACCGGTCCAAAGCCCGACGATCGTGAGGAACTTCGTGTGAAATCGCCGAGGGAAGGTGCACCCCGCTTCATCGATCCAGTTGTCGAAATAAGTGGCCCGACGCCTCTTCCCGCGAAGATCCCCGCCTCCTGACGGCTGCGACGGACCGATGCCCTGACTGTCGACCTGTTTTGGCGCCTGGCGTAGTCCTTTGTACGGCGAGACGATAGACGGGCCTTCCTGGTGACGCCATTGTTCTCTCAGTTAAGTATTTGTGGGTCGCTCCCAGTGTTGCTTTGTTGTTTGCATGGTTCCATAGCATTCGTGGTTCTTAGTTGTTGGGTTTTATTTGACGATTGCAATTGCCAAAAACCGAGGGTCTTGCAATTTTTTTGCGAGGACATCGTAACTCGATAGCCCTTGAAGTTTGTATACTCGGTTAGTGTGCACGATGCCTGGCCGTAGTACTTTGTTTGGGTTTCTCAAATGTTGCAGCATGGATTCCCGGCTGGAGGATTCATGTCCGATACCTCCGGTTGGAACTCCAATTTACGAGCTCTATAGTCGTCATGGCGTGGGTCCTATCGTATATAATGAATATTGGGTCCGCTACACTAAAAATGATGGCGTCCTTAGTTGGCCATCTCATGGTAGTTTCGAGACTACCGTTTTAGATAACTTGGAAGCTAAATTATTTAAAAAGAAAGCTAGGCCGGCCATGTTTGATTCCTTCCGGTTATGGCGGAAAGAGGCCAAGCAGAAAGAAATCAAACAGAATAAGAAAAATAAAAGAGAAGGTGTTATCACGGTGATGCGCAATGCAGAACAATATCAGTTAGACAAAGATGAGAAAGAGCAGGAAGTTAGTGCTCGGCTTCACCATATGGCAGTGGATAAATGTTATCCGGTGCTACCTTCTAATATTGACAAGACAGGTGAAGAAGCGGTGGAGGATTCGCTCTTGTCTTATCTGATGAAATCACCACCTCCCTATGCTCCCGATGTTATGGGTCCCGTTCGTCCACCTCTTCCTCAACCCGCTGTTTTGGCGGCTGCTGGTCAGCCCGCCGTTCCTCCCGTACTCCCGAATCCCCTTGGGCCACAGATCGTACATCCTCTTGTTCCGGTTTCTCTCCCTGCTGCGCCTTTCCAAGTCCCTCCTCAGCCTGTCATTCCTGTTGTTCCTGCTGCTGCGTCTACTTCCACTGTTTCCACCCCTATTGTTGCTACGCCTGCATCTTCTTCCTCTTCTCCTTCTGTTCGTAGTCGTCTCATGACTGCTGTTGCTTCTCTTTATTCTCCGCTTTTTGGGCCGATACTTGGCTCGACTCTTTCAGATGTCGCTCAAAGACGCAGTCAGCTTCCTGATGGTAGAGAACGTGAATCGTTGGTGAAAACGGCACGTAGATGGATTCGTAACCCTGTTAAATACACCCCGCGTGTAGTGTTTGAAACGTTTTCTCAGTTTAATGTGCCCACGCAGCGATTTGTGTTCGAAGAATTGTGTAAGTCATTGAAAGAGGAGTGGGACGATGATATAGCTGATGATATACCACCTGAGGTTTCCGAGCTACAGCTTCGGTTTGCCACGTGGGTAATCGTGGGTGACAAAGTTCGAGAGGCCCTAGAACGCTTGTTATCCTTTCGATGTACGGTGCAACCTCGTGCGTTGTTTAAGGACGCGACTGCGGAATGGATGGCACAACCTGGTCAATATCCCATGCGGGAAGTTCCCCCGGTATGGATGCCAGGTGATCCGGCTGCTAACCCTCCTGTCCCAGGCCATTTCCAGAGAGTGTGGATACACCTCCCTTGGAAACGATCGGAAGTTTTACAAGTGAAGCAATCCTTGCCTGATCCCCGTAAGAATCCTGCGGGTTATTACAAGGAGCTGTCCCAATTGGTGGATGCTACTGTCATGAATCTAGCCGATATTGACATGTTGTTTGGCAATGTGGTGCCTCAGCCGATTTGGGCGAAAATTCGTCACGAGAATCACGTAGCCGAGCTAGGCGGTGACTGGGCTGCCCTTACAGCGGCAGATGCCCGGCAGGTCGGTGGGGCTAAACCTGAACAGATTATTGTGGCTTTGCCTCAGAGGATAATTACCCTCATGAAAACACTTATGCCAGCGATGCGCGTCAATTGGGACAAATTATCAGCGTGCAAACAAAAGAGGGATGAAAGCGTTTCTGATTTCTTTACGAGATTTGAGGAAGCGTTTGTTGATCATAGCGGTCAGGACATGGGTTCTGAGGGTGGTCAGCGGCTGTTCGTTGATAAGTTTGTATCGAACTTGTTGCCCGACCTTAGCAACAAGTTGAAGAATTCTGAGAGTTCGTGGGCGGTTTCTACCACTGCCCAAATATTGGCTACGGCCCAATATTACGAAAATAGAGAAAAGGAGGAAAGTGAGCGCGCAGATAACAAAACGAAGGATCTTAAAACTAAGGTCTTATTGCAGCAAGCCTATCCTCCGCGTTCGAATTTCGGTGATACACAGCAGCTAAACAGATCACAACCACAGTTCTCCAGATCGCAGACGCGAAATGTTTCGCCCGCACCTCGCTTTGTGCTGGGATATAATCAATGCGCATATTGTCGTGGGGAGGGCCATCTGAAGTTCGATTGTCCGGTTCTCCGTGATAGGACCAATGGTGTGTCGGCTCGAGGAGGACGTAGTGGTCCTCAACAGGCTTCCCGTGGTAGAGGTCGCGGAGTTACCCAGAATCAGGCCGACCGCTTTGCCACGTCTTCGGACTCGCACAATTGTTTCGATCGGCGCGAACCATCGTCCGGTCGGTCTGCACAGTATCATGTGGATGATTGCTATGTTGAGTGTGATGTTGATGCGGATGGTATCTACTAGGACAGCCATGGACAAAGGAAGGGAGAAGTATCAGTTCCGGTTGATCAGAGAGGGCCTTATGTTGCAGTAGCCACTTTGGGCGTTGTTGAGCCTTTTCTGTTGGACACTGGTGCAGCAAAAAGTTCCATCATGCATTCGAAACTCCCTGGCGCGCCTTTGTCTGGCTTAACGAATGTTTCCGTTGGATTCTCTGGCGCCCCCGTTAGCAATCCAGTTTCTAGCCCTTTGCCCCTTACAATTGGGTCTCATGAGCTGGAAGCTCCTTTGATTTTGACTACTGGTTGTGGTGAGAATCTTTTGGGCTTAGATTTGTTGAAAAGGTTACATGCGACTTTGTACTGTTCTCCTACGGGTGTGGAGCTTACGTTGGGTAAAAGCGTGATTTCCCCTATGTATTTATCGATCGACAAGCTCCCGGCGGCATTGAGATCTCTTCCGGACTCCTTGTGGGCGACAGGTCCCAATGACGTGGGCCTGTTGGATATACCACCTTATGTTGTCCAACTGAAAGTTGGTGCGCGTTTGCCACGTATACCTCAGTATCGTATTTCCCTTGATGGTGAAAGAGCATTGTTAGCGATCATTTACGATCTGATCGGTAAAGATGTTATTGAGGAGACACGGGGTAATGTGTGCAATAGTCCCGTGTTGCCTATTCTGAAACGAACGGATCCCTCCAAACCTCCTGTGTACCGTCTAGTTATCGACTTACGGGAGGTGAATAAAGTCGTTGTTCCGCAGTTTCCTGTGGTGCCAGACATTACAGCTTTACTGACTCTGATTCCAGCCACTGCATCATGGTTCTCGGTGATCGATCTGAAGAATGCGTTCTTTAGCATTCCGATTGCTGAGGAAAGCAGAGATTTGTTCGGTTTCTCATTAGGTGGTCGCAGCTTCAGATTCAAGCGCGCACCACAGGGCTACTGTGAGAGTCCATCAATTTACAGCCAAGCTCTTAAGAGTCAACTTGATGCGTTTGTGTTACCGGCTGGTGCAGCCTTGATTCAGTACGTTGATGATCTATTGGTCGCTGCTGACACTGAACAGCTCTGTAGAGCCGCTACAGTGTCTCTGTTACAGCATCTCTGCGCATTACATCATAAAGTGTCACCTTCCAAACTGCAATATTGTTGTCAAGAAGTTACCTATCTCGGTCACTTATTGTCAAAGGCGGGAAGAAGGTTGACCCCTGAACGAATTGCAGCAATTGCTCGAATGACTGTGCCAACAACTCAGAGAGATGTGCGTGCCTTTCTAGGTATCACGTCATACTGCAGACAGTGGATTCCGAACTTTTCACTGTTAGCGAAGCCATTGGTAGCTCTCACGTGCAAGGACGTTTCGACTCCTTTGCCTTGGACGGAGGAATGTCAGAAAAGTTTTTCTGAACTACGTGATGCGTTGTGTTCGGCTCCTGTGTTAGGTACTCCTGATTACAGCAAGCCATTCACATTATACGTCCATGAGAGGGACGGTTGTGCGTTGAGTGTTTTAACGCAACAATTTGGTGATAAGCAGCGCCCGTGTGCATATTTTTCCTCGACCTTAGACCCGGTAGCTAGAGCGTTGCCGAGTTGCTTGAGGGCGACAGCGGCAGCTGCGGCGTCTATTCGACAATCCGCAGGTCTGGTCATGGATAATACGCTCATAGTAATGGTTCCGCATGCAGTTGATACGCTCTTGAATCGGACAAAGACTCAACATCTGACGAGTGCAAGGTTGTCTGGGTACGAGCTGACCCTTTTGGCAAGTCATATACAGATCAAACGTTGTAATGTACTGAATCCGGCGACATTGTTGCCGATTAATATGGAATCAGATGATGTGCTGCCACATGATTGTTATTTACGGACTGAGGAAGAAACAAAAGGTCGTGTGGACCTGAAAAACACTCCCTTGGCAGATCCCGATGG
The DNA here is from genome assembly GCF_964204655.1 of Triturus cristatus. NCBI lineage: Eukaryota > Metazoa > Chordata > Amphibia > Caudata > Salamandridae > Triturus > Triturus cristatus. The sequence continues at coordinate 1,151,521,551 of NC_140584.1, forward strand.
TACTTTGTATGTGGATGGTTCTTGCTTCAAATTGCCGAATGGCGATGTGACGACTGCGTATGCTGTGGTGACGTTGAGCAGGGTTGTGGAAACTGCGAGATTGAACCAGAATTCCGCGCAAGCGGCAGAGTTAATTGCATTGACAAGAGCGTGTGTTCTGTCGAAAGGAAAGCGAGTGAATGTGTTTACTGACAGTCAGTATGCATTTGTTGTTGCGCATAACTTTGGAAGATTGTGGAGAGAAAGAGGATTTATGACATCGCATGGTACGAAGATCCAACACGGGCATCTCGTGAATGATCTTTTGGATGCACTTACGTTGCCTAAACAAGTGGCGATTGTTAAATGCAGTGCAAATCGAAAAGTGACGGATGCTGTTGGTCGTGGTAATGCATTTGCGGATGAAATCGCTAAGGAAACGGCTAAGAATATTGCGACTCGAATGTATGTTACGAGTTCAGTAAGGTGGCCGACGGAGACTGGTATGTGTGAAAATACCGTTGAGAGTGTGAAAGCAATTCAGAACGAAGCTACTGAAGCTGAAAAGACCAAGTGGAAAGAAAGTACAGGGAAATTGGATATGCATGGATGTTGGGTTGACCTGACGGAATGTCAGAGGTGGATGTTACCAGATGCGTATGTATTAGCTGTTGTGACGATGGCTCATGGGTTGTCACATATTAGTGCGAAAGGAATATGTAAGTTTTTGTCCCCTGTATGGAGGAATGAGGGTATTGCTAAGTGTGCCGAAAGAGTGGTTAAGAATTGTATGGTGTGTTTGATGCATAATCCCGGAAAAGGCACCCCCACTCCTCCTGGTCATTTTGCTCCTCCTGCTTGTCCCTTTGAGGTTATCCAGCTGGACTTTATCCATATGGAGAGATGCAATAACCTGAAGTATGTTTTGGTTGTGGTTTGCGCGTTCTCCAGATGGATTGAGGCCTATCCTCTTAAGGATAACACTGCCCTGTCCACAGCAAAAATCCTGCTGAAGGAATACTTTCCTCGGTACGGAATGCCACGGATTGTATGGTCGGATAATGGGAGTGAGTTTGTGGGAAGTGTAATGCAGAGTGTGTGTAAGGGACTGGGAATTCGACAGAAATTCCACAGTGCTAATCATCCTCAGGCAGCGGGTTTGGTTGAAGGGTACAATGGTACCCTGAAGCTGAAACTCGCTAAGGTTCAAGCTACGACTGGTCTGTCATGGCCTGATGCCTTGCCTCTGGCTCTCCTATCGACCAGAGCAACCGTACACTCTCGAGTAGGGCTTAGCCCATATGAGATTGTGTTCGGTCGCCCTGCGAATATTTGGGGAGTCCCGAGGCCTAGGGCTTTTGATAGTCTTGAGTATCCAATGTTAATTGATTACTTGCATGATTTGACCACTAAACTACGGTTAATCCATCAACAGGTCCTTGAAGCTCTACCGGCGCAGACAGAGGGTCCTGGACACCAGCTCCGGCCAGGAGACTGGGTGGTTACCCGAAATTTTGGTCGAAAGCGTAACTTGGAGCCAAGATTCGTCGGACCCTATCAAGTCTTGTTGACGACGAGGACAGCGGTTCGACTGGAGGGTCGGAAAAACTGGGTGCATGCCAGCCACACAAAGAAGGTACCGATCCCCTTACCAACTGACGGTTGGGTGAGGACTGGGATTTCGGCCTCAGAAACTGAGACTCCTTTGCACTTTGTGCCATTCAGTGACGCTCAACTTGTGGAGGAGGATTCGTCACTGCCAGATCCACATGTGGAGTCATCAGTAGTAGGGAACCCAAGGTCTGACTCGTTGTCCACTTCATCGAACACTGTTGCGTCAGCTGAACAATTGTTTGTAGAGCAAACTCGACCTGGAAGAAGTCGATACTTTCTTCGTTCAAGGACTAATAAAAAGTAACAGTACAGTGGTTTTTGACGTTACGAATATTATGAACGATTACATCCTTTCTTTTTGAGTTATTTGTGCTTTTCCACTGCTAAGAGACTTGTAATAAATTTGAACGTTTCGTGGAAACCTCGCCATCCGGGTCACCGTAGGGCCGTGCGGGTACTCCTTTCTGTTTAGCAGGTTTCTGACGCTAGGTTGGTTACTTTTGTCGATCTCTGGGAACTCCTGGGGATTGATAATCGCTACTCAGAACGAAGTGCGTCAAGTACGTCACGGACGGTTTGTAGAGGATGGCATTCTCTAAGCTGGTGGTAGAAGAAAGGGTGTTGGCACAGAGATCAGAATTATGGAGGGTTGTACGAACAAAATGTTTTTTGTTTCAGGTGTTTCTACTGTTTCTGGCCTTGTCTACGTTATTGGTGGGTGGAGTGTATTTCGGAGTGCCGTTGTTCTTGCCTTCTGTTTCACCTACCTTTTCTCCTAACCTAAGTTCCCTCACCACTGTCTCCCCACATTCCTTTCATCCTTTGCCTCAACATGAGCAGGTTAGGCGTGCGGAATTCATGAATAATTCCTTTGTTCAACTTCTACATCAGCATCAGTTGGTGGTGAATACTACCAATTGTTGGGTATGTGGGTTAATGCCACACACCATGGATAGGGGTATTCCGTATTTGGTCCTTCCATATAGCTCCCAGGGTTCAGCTCGAGCATTCCAAACTATGTTCCGTAGTGCACTAGATTCCTACCCCAGTCGAGAGCCACTGTCTGTCAATTTTGGTCCTGGGCCGTACCACAAGCCTTTGGCGATAGCCATAGCAGATCTGGATAGAGATATTTTTGATGCATCACTCATTCCAGATGAAGTGCAGGCCTATAAGGATCTGAGTGAGACTGAGTATAGTACGTCAGTGGGTGATAGACAGCTTAAGAGCTCGTCCCCAATATGGATTGTACCGCACCTTGGTAATTTCTGCTTGAAAGGTTTGGGTCGAAATCCAAGAGCACAACTTGGGAACAGTGCTTGCACTGATACGTATGTCCTACCGATGCTCTCCTCCCCTGTTTTTCTGACTGCTAGGGGCACCTATTTTGTATGTTATGAACGCGCGTATACATGGTTACCCCGCGATTTTTCGGGTACCTGTTATATTGCGAATCTTTTACCTCCGACTTTCACAGTTGCTTCGGACTACCACAAAACTAGAGTCGTGAGAGGCGTTATTAGCAAAGAGGACACTGCTGGTCAAGAAGCAGGAGACTTCTTTAAGGGTTTCTTGCCGTTTTGGGGACCTATGGTTAATAGTAGGAACCTAAGACAGTTGACCCGTGTGGTAGAGTCGACTGCTAACATTACTGCAAATGCCCTTGGTAATCTAACAGCTGAACTACAGGCGGATAGACTCATGACGTTGCAGAACCGTATGGTTCTAGACGTTGTTCTTGCAGATAGAGGGGGTGTGTGTAAAATTATCCACTCGAGTTGTTGCATTTTTATTCCTGACAATGCTCCAACTGTTTACCAAGCCATCTCGAAGTTGCACAAGATTTCCGAGTCCATACACGTGGACGAAGGTAATTGGACGCTCCTGGGATGGTTTTGGGGCCTGATGTCAACCTGGGGTTGGAAGATTCTAATGATCGTAGGGGCTGTTGTAACGATTCTGTTCACGTGTTGTCTTTGTGTACAGTGTGGTCCTGCCTTATGTGGCTTATGTGCTACGACGTGTATAAGGCGGCCATCTGTTACCAAGGAGACGTTGATGAATAGGATGATGTTCCAGCAGCAGCTGAACGATCTGATGAATATTGATATAGATTTCGATCTTGACTAGTGCTTGCCTACATGAGGGCAAAAGGAGCGTCTGAGGTTCCGTATGAGACGGGACGGCACTTTTTGAGTGATGACGAATATGGATGAGTTTGGTATCCCCGAACCGCAAATGACGAGTATAGTGGGTGTACGCAGTTTCGCTATGCAGCCACGTATGGTTCGTTTAATTTTTGGGTTTGTTCACCCGAACCCTCGGGTTCCATTTTAGATACAGCATCCATTTTGTTTCTTGCCCTCAGGTAGCCAGCGAACGGGCTTTTTGTCCGCTTCGTGACCCTGGGACTTTCAAGCTTGCACGAAGGACACGTGTTTCTTTGAGGTGACTTTTACGATGAGGGAAATGACACGAGTAAGGCAGATGGCCCCGCTCAAGGCTCATCTTGCCGCTCCGGTCTATTGTTTCAGTCACGCATACATTAGACACGAGGTCTTTGACCCTTCTATCGAGTTTCCTTTATTGCCCCTGACACTCTTTTCTAACCTGTTGTGTATTCTTGTCCTTTCCTTGCATCTGTTTTTCGTCCTTCCTCTTAATGTGTTTATGGTTAGGATGGGATGTGTTTATTGCGGAGGGAATATGCTTTTACAGTTGAGAACCGGCAAGACTGTTGTAATTATGTTCCGGCCTCCTGAAACATGAACACGACCCTTTTGAAGTTTATTGTGGGAACTGAGTTGTAACCTTTGTTCGCCATACTGTGCTATGGCAAAAACTTGTATAAAAGGAGCGATCCACTTCTACGAATTTGAAGCAGTCTCCGAGAACCTACACGTTGTGTACTTCTTGTGACCTCTGTATCCCTGCAGTAAATAAACGCTGATCTCTGACGTCGCTGGAAGTGTCCCGTGTCTCTGTGTTTGGTACGCCAGAACAGGTAACCCACGAAGGTTTCAGGTGTTGTTCCCTGGCACCGCTGGGTCTTAAGAATAACCCAGTCCTTCACCGACTCCCCGGTGGTCCTCCCTCCAACATTTGGTGGCCAGCGACGGGATCCGAGCCAGACACAATCGTACAGGCAAGTAACGCAACCACTACCTAACCAGACGGAAAAAGAAAAAGGGAACCATGGACGGCCAAGAAGCAACCGTGGCCGCAACCTTCCAGCTGGAAAAACTGGAAGAATACACCCACAAAGAGCTCAAACAATTCTGCAAGGACAAAGAGATCCCAACCACCGGATTGGGCACCAAGGAGGAAATGCAGAAAGCCCTGAAAGCCTGGGCAGAAGCCGAGGTCACTCCACCCCGCACCGAAGGGACCTCGGCCCGGGACGAAAACCTGCCGACCACAACCCCGACAGATGGGGGGCGAGGCATCCCCGACGCAAGCCTATCCCACGAAGAAATGCGAGAACGAGAGAGGGTCCGGGCACACGAAATGGACCTTGCACGACTCCGGCTGGACGGCGAGCTCCAACTGGCGGAGAAGAAAATAGCCCTGGAGCAACTACGGCTGCAAGAGGAAATTGAAGAAAAGAAACGGCATCGGGAACTCGAAGAGAGACGGCTAACCCTCGAGCACGAGAGGAGCCTCAAAGAACTCGAACTGAAAGCCAAAACGGGGGAGACCAGCGCCCCCGGGAACCGGGACGCTCCGCCACTGACCGAGCCCAAGGTTCATATCCCCAAGGATGTCGTCAAAGAATACTACAAGAACGACGACATCCAGCAATGGTTCCGAGCCTACGAGGTAGCCATGACCTCCCATCGGGTACCCCGGAAGGATTGGGGTGTCGGCCTATGGGGGAGGTTCCTCAGCGAGGGCCGTGATACCCTGCTGCAACTCCCCGACGCAGTGATGACCTCCTACGACCACATGAAAGAAGCCCTACTCACCCGCTACGGACTATCCGCCGAGATGTACCGGCAGCGCTTCCGAGACTGCAAGAAGCTCCCCGGTACCACATGGGTCGAGTACGTGGACTTCTTCAGCCGGGCCTTTGAAGGGTGGATAAAAGGGAGCAAGGTCACATCGTACAATGAACTGTTTGACCTCATTGTCTGGGAGCACCTCGCCAACAACTGCTTTGTGGAACTAAGGCAACACCTCCTGGACAGTAAACTGACCGAGCCCCGGAAGCTCGCCGCCGAAGAAGACCGATGGGTCAACACCCAGGTCCCCCGGAACCCCGTGGGGGACTACCAACGGAGTACCACGGGTCCTCCACGCCAGCGGGGCGGAGGAGGGGGGTCCCACCGCGGTCGAGAATTCCCGGCCGGACCGCCCAGAAGCCTGCCACGGGGCCAAGCCGCCAACCACACGTCCCCGACCATGGGCCGAAGGGGGACCCCCATCGCCCGGCCTGGACCCCGACCACCAGTGACCTGCTTCGGCTGCCAGCAGACCGGCCACTATGCCAGCGACCCGGCCTGCCCCGTGAACCGGCGGAACGGGACCGCTGGGCCCCCTCCCCGACAAATAGCAGCCGCAGCCCTGGGGGAAGGAGAGGACGAGGAGGAAAACTGCGACGACGGATACCCCGAGTGGGAACCCGCTGCCATGTCGCTCGTATGCCTGGGCTCCCGAGAAATGGTGCCCCGAGCGGCCATCCCCAGCAACACCCAGAAGTACCAGCAGTGGGTCACCATCAATGGACGACGGGTCGAAGCCCTCCGGGACACTGGGGCCAGCGTGACCGCTGTCCGCTGCCACCTGGTGACCCCCGGACAAATCCTGCCACATGTCCTATGCCCTGTCTGGACTGCGGACAACACCGAGAGCATGTGCCGGATGGCCAGGATCCCCTTCGAGTGGGGAGGAGTGTCCGGCACCCTAAAAGTGACTGTCCGCGACGACGCCCCCGTGGACTGCCTCCTGGGGAATGACCTAGAGAGCTCCCCCTGGGCCCAGGTGGAGCGCCGCGAGCATCTGGGGATGCTAGGGCTGCCCGAGTGGGCCTGCGCCACCACCCGGTCCATGACCGCCCAACCAGCCGCTGCCGCAGCCACCGACAAGCCCACGGGCCCAGAACTATCACCATCCTCTGGCGCGGAGGAACCCGACAATGAGGCCGGGCTATCCGAACTTTCTTCCGACGAGGCCGCCTCCCTCAGCGAGATCCCCGAGCTGGCCCAGTGGCGCCACGATGGGGGCCCCACCCGCGAACAATTCCAGCAAGAACAGAAGGCCTGCCCGTCCCTCGAGGGGACCCGACAGCAAGCGGCCGCCCAGGCCTCGGGGGACCCCACGGGAACCCACTGGGTCTATTGGGACAATGACTTACTATACAGAGAACAGAAAATCGCCAAACTGGGAGCCGGCCGGGTGTTGGTGGTTCCCCTCCGGGTCCGGGAGTTCCTCCTGAACCTGGCGCATGACGTGCCCCTCGCCGGACACCTCGGGCGGGACAAGACTTACAGCCGCCTAGTGACCCATTTCTATTGGCACCGAATGCGGAGAGACGTGGACCACCACTGCCGGTCCTGCCAGACCTGCCAGGCTAGCGGAAAGACTGGGGGTCGAGTTAAAGCCCCCCTCCAACCATTTCCAGCCGTCCACACCCCGTTCGAACGAGTGGGGATCGACATCGTGGGGCCCCTCGACCCCCGAACTGCCCTGGGACACCGCTTCATCCTGGTACTGGTCCACCACGCCACCCGATACCCCGAGGCCATCCCACTCCACACTGTGACAGCTCCAGTGGTGGGCCGGGCCCTGATGGGCATCTTCTCCAGGGTGGGGTTCCCCCGAGAAGTTGTGAGCGACAGGGGTACGAACTTTATTTCAAAGTACATCAAATCCTTCTGGCAACAATGTGGGGTCACCTACAGATTCACCACCCCTTACCACCCCCAGGGGAACGGACTGGTCGAGCGGTTCAACCGAACCCTAAAAGGGATGATCCAGGGCCTGGAAGAGCCCCTGAGGAGGAGGTGGGATGTCCTGCTACCCTGCCTCCTGTTCGCCTATCGGGAGGTACCACAGAAATCCCTGGGCTTCAGCCCCTTCGAACTATTGTATGGGCACCCCGTCCGAGGGCCCCTCAGCCTGGTCAAGGAGGGCTGGGAGGCGAACGTCCAAGATGCCCCCCCCCGACGTTTACCGGTACCTCCTGACCCTGCGGAACCAGACTCGGAAGTTCCGGGCCCTGGCAGAAGCCAACCTCGAAGCCAGCCAAGAGGACATGAAGCGCTGGTATGACGCAAATGCCTCGACCATCGAGTTCGAGCCGGGCCAGTAAGTCTGGGTCATGTCACCCGAGGACCCCTGCGCCCTGCAGGACAAGTGGACCGGGCCCTTCAAGGTGGTTGAGAAGAAGAGCCCCGTCACCTACCTAGTCGACATGGAGTCCCCGAGGAACCCCCTCCGGGTCCTGCACGCCAACCGGCTCAAGCCCCACTTTGCCCAAACTGAACTAAGCCTGCTGCTGGCTACTGACGATGGGGGCGAAAGCGACTCCGAGCCCCTACCAGACCTCTTGGGGTCCTCGGGCCAAGACGGCTCCTTGGAGGGCGTCCACCTCTCCGCCACACTGACCCCGGAACAGCGCCATGACTGCCGGAGGCTGCTGCAACCCTTCGCTGCCCTCTTCTCTCTCACGCCCGGGGGGACCCCCTGGTGCGTCCACGACGTGGATACCGGGGACAGCCCCCCTGTGCGACACCGCGCCTACAGATTACCTGACCGAGTCCGAGCCTGCATACAGACCGAGGTCGCCAAGATGCTCGCCCTCGGAGTCATCGAGCCCTCTGACAGCCCGTGGGCCAGCCCGGTGGTCTTGGTGCCGAAGGCCGCCGCCCTCGGCACCTCTCCGGAACTCAGATTTTGTGTAGACTACCAGGGCCTGAACGCAGTCACCAAGACCGATGCCCACCCCCTGCCACGGGCAGACGAGCTGATCAACCGCTTAGGGGCCGCCCGCTACCTAAGCACCTTTGATCTCACCGCTGGGTACTGGCAGATCAAGCTCACGCCCAGCGCCCAGGAACGATCCGCCTTTTCTACCCCCGATGGGCACTACCACTTTCGGGTGATGCCCTTCGGTATGAAGAACGCCCCAGCGACCTTTCAGAGGCTGGTGAACAAGGTCCTGGCCGGGCTAGAAACCTTCAGCGCGGCCTACCTCGATGACATTGCAGTCTTCAGCGACCAGTGGGCCGCGCACCTAGGGCACCTCGAAGAAGTCCTGGCCGCTCTCCAAAGGGCCGGGCTCACAATTAAGGCCAGCAAGTGCCAGATCGGTCAAGGATCTGTGACCTATCTGGGCCACCAGGTGGGGAGTGGCCAGGTAGCGCCCCTCCAGTTGAAGGTCGATGCCATCCAGGCGTGGGAGCCCCCCGCAACCCAAATCGCTGTCCGGGCCTTCTTAGGCCTCACAGGCTACTACCGGTGCTTTATTAAAGATTATGGCAGCATTGTGGGCCCCCTTATGGAGCTTAATTCCAAGAAACAGCCCAAAGTGGTGCACTGGACGCCCCGCTGTCAGACCGCTTTCGAAGCCCTCATGGCGGCCATGTGTGCTGCCCCGGTGCTACAGGGCCCTGACTACAGCAAGGAATTTGTGGTGCAGACCGACGCATCAGAGTACGGGGTCGGGGCGGTCCTCTCCCAGATGGACGCCGAGGGCCACGACCGACCTGTGGCCTTTATCAGCCGCCGACTGCTGCCCCGAGAACAGAGGTGGAGCACCATCGAGCGGGAGGCTTTCGCTGTGGTATGGGCTCTCAAGAAGCTCCGGCCCTACCTTTTCGGCACCCACTTCAGGGTCCAGACTGACCACCAGCCCTTGCGGTGGCTCATGCAAATGCGGGGCGAGAACCCCAAGTTGTTGCGATGGTCCATCTCGCTGCAAGGGATGGACTTCACCGTGGAACACCGGCCCGGCAACGACCACGCCAATGCTGACGGCCTGTCCAGATTCTTCCGCCTCGGCAAGGAGAACCCCCAAGGAGATGGGTGACTCTCCCTGCCTTCAGGGGGGGGGACGCGTGTTGGAGCCGGGCTCGTGGCGTGGTCCTGTTCTCTCTCGCTAAGCCGCACGAGGTCCCATGCACCTCGGGGCACCTCCATTTTGGATTATAAGTCACTCCACGTGACCACCTACATGACCCTGCTCTACCCGGCCTCAGTCCCAGCGAGGCCCGACATCGAGGCGCCAACCCCTGGCCTGGGGGATACCACGTGAGCCCTTCCCACTCCCGGCGGAGGGCAGTATCGATGGGACCCCCAACCGTCCTTCCACACCTAGGTGCGATCGCCCCACAGCTCTCTGGGGCCTGGCGGCCTCTCCGCCCTCCTGGGCGCAAGGGTCCGGACATCAAAGGGCTCCAGACCTATATCTGGGGCGACCCGGCAACAAGACGACAGTTGTATCCCGGAGTCAAGAGCCCTGCTGATCGGATCGCGGCTGACCCTACGGAGAAAGACTCTTCCTGAACCGACACTCTGAGCCCTGCTGACGACGTCTCGGCTCCATCGTGCTTACAAGACCTCCACGAACCTTTGGGCCCTGCTGACGCTGTTGCGGCCCGACCTTGTTGAAGCGTACCATCAGAGCCCAGCTGACCTCGTCGCGGCTCGACCCAAGCGGACCTACCACCAGAGCCCTGCTGACCGTGTCGCGGCTCGACCCAAGCGGAACTACCACCTGAGCCCTGCAGACGCCGTCGCGGCTCCCCACGTCCGAGCCGCTCTGAGACCAGCACCCAAGGTCTGGCGCAGATCCTTCCCGTACCTGGCTGGTACTAAGACTGTCCCGCTACCCTAACCCTCCAAGAACATTGAGACTCTTACCGGATCACTCGATCCCATTGTAAATATTGAACCGTGCTCCTTTTTATATAAAGAACCAAGATAAGCAACTAATACGGAGTCCTGTGTGGTGGTGTTACTGGGCCTCGTACGATCATAGGAGAAGGACCTCTCCTAGGAGGCTTCTCAGCGGCGCTCGGCTATAACTCTGCGGTAGGAAGGTGCCCCGGAGTAGTCCCCCCGACTCCCCGGTGGTCCTCCCTCCAACATGTTACAATAGCTGACTAGCTCCCGGCTTCCGCCTCAGGAGCAAAAGAACGTCCCTAGGTCTTACCCGGCTGCTCTGTGCCTCTCAATTTATGCGCTTTCTCGCGTCGTGTCGAGCCCTACCTCCCAGCAACTAGCGCGGCAACCTCGTCCTCCCCAAGATGGCCGCTGTAGTGGATCGGCCCCTCTAGGTCCCGGTAAACAGAGTGCCCAACTCGGCTCGAGGAACTAAGAGGTCCCCGAAGGGTGCAGCACTAGGTGGGTGTATTCAGTCACTCATACAAACGTCAGGTGCAAATAAGCAGGTAAAATATTTATTTTTTAAAAGTACAGGCAAAACAATTTAAAATGTGTTACAATAGCTGACTAGCTCCCGGCTTCCGCCTCAGGAGCAAGAGAACGTCCCTAGGTCTTCATTCAGGTCTGTGATTATCATGACCTCCTCTGTAAGCCCCTAGTACATAATAGGGCAGGGGGATTAAAACTACCTCTTAAAACGCGCCACAGGGTGCGTTTGCACACTGGTGAAGGGAGGGGGGGAGCCTGAGGTGACATGTGTTCAAACGCCCTGTGGACATTTTAAGTTGGGGGATAAAGTCCCCTTGAATCCTGAGGGTCCCTGGGGTCCAACTAGCCCACTGGGTACCTCCAGTAAGCGCCACAGAGCTGCGTTGCAGAGAGGTGTGAAAAGGGGCACAGCCTAGACCACCTCTCTGCAACACAGCGCAGTGGCGCTTACTGGAAGCACCTGGTGGGCTAGTTGGCCATCAGGATCCCTCAGGATTAAAAGGGGAATTATTTCCCCAACTTAAAACGCGCCACAGGGCGTGTTTGCACACGTCACCTCAGGCGCTGTGTGGCTGTTTTAAGTTGGGAGATTAAGTACCCTTGAATCCTGAGGGTCCCTAGGGTCCAACTAGCCCTCTAGGTACCTCCAGTAAGTGCCACAGAGCTGCGTTGCAGAGAGGTGTAAAAAGGGGCGTGGCCTCTGAACACATCTCTGCAACACAGCTCCCTGGCGCATACTGGAGGAACCTGGTGGGCTAGTTTACCCCCAGGGACCCTCAGTATTGAAGGGGAATTAATTCTCCAACTTACAAAACGCCAGGGGGTGCGCTTGCACAGTGGTGAAGGAAGGGGGCGGGGCCAGAGGTGACATGTGTGCAAACACGTCCTGTAGTGCGTTTGCAGAGTGCTGCGGGGAGGGGGCGGGGCCTCCAGCACGATGCCAGTCTTTTTTTTATTTTATTGTTTTAAGAAAGGGGGCTGTGTGCCCCCCTTTCTTTTCCTGTTTTACTGGCCCTGGGGACCCCATCCCCCAGGGCCTGACCCCAATTTTTTTTTTTCTTTTCAAAGAAATTGGAAGGGGGCCGTGGCCCCCCTCCTGAGGCCATAATCGGCCCCGGGTACCCCAACCCCCGGGGCATGGCCATTTTTTTTTCTTCATTTATTTGGAGGGGGGCTGCCTTGCCCCACTCCTCAGGCCAATCCCCCCACAGTCCCGCCGGCTCCCCACCTCCTGCTGGAGCCGGCATTGATTTTCCACACGGGGAGCTGCATCTTAGCAGCTCCCCATGTGGAAAAGTAATTGGCTTTGGTTTTTCGAAGAGAGAGCGGGTTTCCCTGCTCTCTCTTCCAAAAACCAAAGCAGTTTGCTATGGCAGGGCAGGAGACGCAAGGCTCCCACCCAGCCATAGCAAACAGCAGTGCCCCGGGGTGGGCACCCAGGGACACTGCAGGAGCCGGCCCTGGGGGGTGGCAGTCCCCAGGGCCATCACAGCCTCCAGGAGGGGGGCAGCGCAGCCCCCCCCAACATTTGCAAAGCCCCGGGGGGTGGTGGTACCCGGGGCTTAGGGGTCCATCACAGACCCCCCAATTTAAATAATTAGAGCCCCGGGTGGTGGCAGTCCCCGGGGCATGTGGGGGGTTCGCGCCCCCCCCCACATAGTAAGTTATTTTCCAAAAAAGAAAAAAAAGCCCCAGAGGGTGGCGGTCCCCGGGGCTGCGGGGGGGGCCATGTGCCCTCCCGCCAATATTTTATAAAAGCCCCGGGGGTGGCGGTCCCCGGGGCTTGGGGGGCCTGGGAGCCCCCATTTACTAAACAAGCCCCGGGGGGTGGCGGTCCCTGGGGCTGTTGGGGGGGCAGTGAGCCCCGCGCAAATTCTTTTGAAAAGCCCCAGGGGTGGCGGTCCCCGGGGCTGGGGGGCCCCTCTGGGCCCCCATTACAATCTTCATATTGCCCCCAGGGTTGGCCCACCCGGGGGCTAATTAATAACGAAGCGCGGGAGCCCGCGCGACGTTTTTTAAAAAAATTTGGACGGATCCGCAGATCCTCTGCGGATTTTGATGATTTAAAAAAAAAAAAGCTTTTTTGGGCCCTTGGGGTCCTTGTGGGACCCCCTAAGCAGGCCTATGGGGTCAGGGTGTTTCTACCCTGCCCCTTTTCTCTTTTTTCACTTTTGTTTTTCTGTTTTCTTGTGCCTCGGTTCTACCGAGGCACAAGATGGCTGCCAACACTTCCTGGTTTGGAGTGTTGACAGCCAATTAGAATAAAGCTCGTGATCGGGAGGGTGCGCGAATCCTCCGTGCCTCTAGATATCACTATCTTTATTTCTTAATTTCTCAAAAACTACTGAACGGATTTACACCAATTTTTAAAAGGTCGCTTTCTGAGCCAAGCAGTACCTTTTTGCTAAATTTGGTGTAATTCCGTTCAGCAGTTTTTGCAATAACTGCGTCTAAAGTTTCCTATGGGAAAATGATTTTTTCACCTCTATTTTTTGAATTTCTCAGGAACTACTGAACAGATTTACACCATTTAAAAAAAAAGGGTGCTTTCTGAACCAAGGGCTACCGTTTTGCAAAATTTGGTGTAATTCCGTTCAGCGGTTCGGGCTGTAGCCGTGTCTAAAATTTCCTATGGGAAATAACATGGAGAAAACGCTTTTTGGGACCCCCTTTGTTTCTCGGCCACTGCTTGACAAATCACCCCCAAACTTTCAGGATAGGAGCTGACCGTAACGGTCCATTAGTTTTGAAAATTTCGTGAAGATTCGTCAGCCGGCGCCAAAGTTATTGAGAATAGAATGTTATGATTTTCCTATGGATAATAGGTCCTACCTATAACTACCTACTGGCGACTGCCAATAGGTAAGATATATATATATCTATATATACAGATATAGATATATATAGATATAGATATATATATATATATATATATGATTTGTTTCAGGTTTGTGTTCATTTTTTAATGCATATCCAATGCAAAATCCAGGTTGTTATTCACAAACCAACACATTTGTGTTGGTTTGGAACTAAAACTAACACAACGCAGTGCGATGTGCTGACTTGCATTACTTTGTACCAAGGAGGCGTTCAATTGAGGAAAACGTGCGGCATTGAAAAAGCAGTCACAGACATGGTGGTCTGCTGACCCCAGCAGGCCACCATCTCTGGGAGCGCTAGCCATTCCCAACGGGGTTGCAAATTGCACCTGCCTCATGAATAATAATGAGGCAGGCAATTTGCGACCCCATATGGAATCGCAAACAGTGTCTGAGACACTGTTGTGAATTCCAATTTGCGATTCGCACATTGCAAGTCGCAAAACAACGCAATTTAAGACTCACTAATTGGAAGGGTCGTACATCTGGCCCTTGGGGTCTTGTTGGTTGCCTTTCTTGAAAATAGGGACTATTACAGAGAAGTACCACACTTCCAGGATACTCGATTTTGCAGCTCCATTCAAATATAAACTAAGAAGAAGAGCCCAAAAGTCTTCGTTAGACTTAAAGTCAAGGGATAGCTGGAACATCAGCAGACAGGGTAATGGAGCATGTAGAATGTGGCAAATTGTAAATTGATTCAAAATGTTCAACCTAAGCCCTAGGAAGGATAGTAGACTGCTGGGTAAGTTTTAAGGCTGGCTTGTAAAGTGGAAGGTTAACAATTCCCCAAATCTTTGAGCTGCCCTTAAGGTGACTAGCAGCCAGCAGCTTCTCCCAGGCTTTTTATCTCAAAAACGTCTTTTGCACCCCCAAAGCGGTCTTGTAGCCAGCTCGACCAGCAGAAACCCATTTGCGGTCCCAGGGGCAGCCTTGACAGCCTAGAGTAAGACCTGGTGTGGCTCTGGAGCATTTGGAATCAAATCATTTGAACCAAATAGAGTTTGTGTTACTAATGCACTTACCAGTTAACATAGAAAATGGAGAATGACAAATTCACGTTAAAGGAATTCACATTAACTGTGGCATCAGTAGCAACATTCAAATACAGATCAATCTCAGTGGGGCATTTCCTGAGTAAGTCACTAAAAAAAGCTTCATGGAGTACATTATTCCATTTCAAAGGGCGCCCTTGGGATGAAAGGTTCCCATTGAGTGTAGCCAGGTGTACTCAATAAGTAAGTAAGGGGCATATCATCAAGGCCATCCGATAATTATCGCTCAGCGCTCTTAGCACGAGGACAATTATCCCCGGACAACTCTGAATTTTATCGCGGAGATAGCACGCTATCAGCAACGCTTATCTCCAAAGCGATAAAATTCAGAGCGCAAGCTGCCAATTGTGCGATTATCGCAGAAATACAGCGATAATCGCACAAGGTTTGGTGAAAGCTTGCTGATCGGGCAAGGCATACTTAGCCATGATATCCACCTTACATAGGATATCATGGCTAAGTCAGTTTTGAAGCAGGCGTAAGGAAAGTAGCGATAACAGAGGTTATCGCTACTTTGCTAGTCGCTCTGCAGGTTAGCGTGCCCATTGATAATTGGAGAAATGTTGCTTAGCGACATTTCTCCAGTTATGTCATGGCAGGAACGCCCACTTTGCATCTCATTAGAGATGCAAAGATGGAATTTGGGGGAAAGGGCGATAATGCAAGGATTCACGCGATAGCGTGACCTTGCTGATTAGGCGATAAAATTATCGCCACTTTCCGTCCGAAAACGGACGCTAAAGCGGCGATAATTTTATATCTGGGGCTTAATGATATGCCCCTAAGTAAGTAGGTAAGTAACTTTATTATGCGTGATTAATTAAAACCATTGCATACTGTACATTAATGATAAAATCAAAGAACATTGCACTAGGAGAAGAATTACAACATTTTAAATAAGTTCCTTTGTTTTGTGTATCAAAGTTCAAATTGATCTTGGAGGTACATTGCATCATTGACACAGTTAATGCTCAGTCTGTTAAAAAGTCTGTTTGATAGGAGCTGTCTGTTTAAGTTTACAAGATGTTCCCGTACAACAACTAACAGCACCCTGTTACCCCTGGTTGTGACCTCCTAATGCCAATATAGAGTGCCATTGTTTAGCATTGCGGGGCTTGCTTGGATAGTGCCCAAGCCGGGGCTTGATCTGAACTGCTGAGCATGGACTTTTTTTGTCGTAATGCTGTTTAGTCAAAGAATTTTGTAAGGCGGCCGTTTAGCTGTACTAACGTGGGGTTAAAGCACAGCATCACCGCCTGCCTGCAGGACCTTACTCCGTGCTGGTTGAAAAATGGTTTTAACACGGTTTTCCGTATATCCTTTAGCTTGTTGCAAATACATATGATATGAGTAAGGTTCTCTGTGTCACAAGCACACAGACAACAGGGCTGGTCTCCTCTTCTTCTTTCCCAAGGCGGTAAAAACTGACTGATTGCGCCGACTCCCAAGCGGAGCCTTAAGAATTTTTCCTTAGTCGCAATCTTAGTTTCGGCCTTGAGATAGGGTTGGGGTTTGAGGACATCATAGTTGTTAAGGACAACCCAGCCATGAGCTCGCTTAGATATTGCTTTCCTGTCCTCTATGGCTGATAAGAGTCTTGTTGACGTTGTTACTAGTTTTTTAAAGACCAAGTGGCCCATTGAGGTGTTCCAGGCGTCTGTCAGACCTAGAGTGTAAATTGATTCCTGAAGGTACACGTTGGCTGGCAGTTTCCAGTGCTGGTCAGCTCAACCCAGAGATGATTGTTCAAGGACTCTATGTCAGCAGCTCTAATTTTGTGTGAGCTTTTTACAAAGGCTCGCTTTCTTTCTCTCACGTGATTTTGGAGGCCAAATTCTAGCCTGATTTAGGCCGGTGAGACATATTTGGGAAGCTGGAAAATTGTTCGGTAAACGGTTGCTATTACGATATCGAGGATTGCTGTGTCTTTTCCAGTCAGAGATTCGCAGCCATAGGTGAAGGAGTTGTTTTGATCTAAGAGCACGCCCAGATATTTATAGTTTGTTACTTGGTCTAGACGTTTACCAGCCAAATACCAGCTAGGGTTTGCCTTCTTGTGATGGTTTACAGTCATAATTTAAGATTTTTTTAAATTTATTTTTAGAGCATTCCGTTGTGAGAATTTGCAGGTTGGGTCTGGGAGGCGCTGTAGTCCAAAAGGAGTTAGACTAATCAGGACTAGGTCGTCAGCATATAGCAGGTTAGTCAATATCATGCCACCTAGCTTCGGGGCATGTGAAGAGCAGCTGTCCAGTTCTGACGGTAAGTCCGCCAAAAAAAGGCTAAATAACGAGGGGGCTAAAATGCATCCTTGCTTTAGCCCTTTTGTTGTGGTGATTCTTCTTGAGAGATGCTTCCCTGCACCTAGTTTGATTCTGATACAGGTGTTAGTATGGAGTTGTATGAATTGGTCTAATAGGGAGGATGGTATCCCCCATCTGTTCAGCTTGTGCCAGAGCCTGGCACGGTCAACGTGATAAAAGGCTGCTGAGTAGTCTATGAAGCAGAGGTGTAAGGAGTATTTGCCCTGCTTCGCAGCATCCATAAGCATTGTTAAGACCATAATATTAGTTGTAGTTCCATGCCCTTGACGGAAACCTGTTTGAGTTATTGGTATAATGTGATTGGTGGAAGACCAGCTAACTAGATCATTTAATACAATCCACGCGTAGTATTTAGCCTCAATATCTATAAGGGCTATCAGGCGGTAGTTATTTGGGGTAGACTTCGCTCCTTGCTTATGTATAGGGCTAATTATTGAGCCTCTCCATGACTCTGGCAATGCTGTGGTTCTTAGGGCATGTCCTATCATAGGAGCTAGTGCGTTGCACCAAAATTCTGCATCCTGTTTGTACAGCATTGGTGGTATGCCGTTTGGGCCAGGTGCTCCCACCCATCTACCTCTAGATATTTGTTTCCTTATTGCTGTAGCCAAGGGTCCGTTATGCTAATTTACTGCACTTATTTGGCAGGGAGGGCTTGATGGTAGTGCCGTCTCTAGTTTTGTCAGTTTAAGTTTTCCACTGTCGACATCGCCTGGGCGGTGCTGATTTGTTCCTGCCCTTGTTAAGTTGTTGATATAGACGTTTCCTGAATTGACTGGGGGTGTGGCTGTTTCTGGTTCCTGATCATTAAAGTGATTGAAGAGATAGTCAACCCAGGTAGTTTCAGTGATATTAGAGTCTATGCCAGGTTGATTAGGGCGCTGTAGTTTGTTGACTGATTGCCAGAATTTGGCACTGTTTTTCTGGTTTGCATCATGGAGAATTTTTGCCCATAATTTGTTTTCCTTTGCTCTTTTGTTTATCCATCTCCTCCATTTTAATGATGTCTTTAGTTCACGGCGAGTTTCTTGCAGACTCTGGTTATTTGGAGATTTACGTTGTTGCTTTAAGGTCCGGTTTAAGGTTCGCCTTCATTTTTTAGAGACTGGGCACTTTGCTGCGTTGGTTGGTGCGGGAATTACTTTCCTTTTTGCCATGCTTTGGCCATTTGAGAATTTTTCTCCTAGGGATGTAATGAACATTTCCCAGCTCTCCAAGGGCTGGGCTAGATTAACACTTCCTTGGCTGTATAGAGCATTAGCAGGTGATGTTATTTCCTCTATATTGTTAGAGTTGCACCTTATTCTTTTAAGATTACTGGTTTTCACCAGCATAATAGAGTTTCTAGTTTCTGGTATTTGGCAAGGTCTTGTTTGAAGACATGACTCTTTTGGCAAGTAAATTAATTATTGCCAATCTTGAAGGTAGCAATGTTATTGAACAGAGTCAGTGTCGTAAAGGTGTAATCTAAATGAGATGATGCTGTAGTTGAGTGATACGTAGCTACTGGAGGATTGTCATCTTTAAGACGACCATTTAGAGCTCTCATATTTGAGTGCTCCAATTCCCGGAGCAATTTCTTCGCAATCCTTGAAGGCTTAGTGGGCTCAAATAGGCCTTGCGCCTGAGAGCTCCTGCGTTGGATCATCGTCCTGAGTAAACCCTAGGAGATGCATGTTAAAATCTCCAGCCAGGATGATGAGGTCAGTTGCCTCCTCTTCCATTACTCTATATAGTTACCGTTAGCAGCTCCTTCACTGCTTTTTATTTTTGTTTAGGGTGCATATAAACATTTATTATTATTATTTCATGTTTGAGCTGATAAAGCATGCCTTTTGCAGCCTGGATACAGATTGGTGTTGAGTGTATTGTTACAGAAAGAATATCCTATTTCAGTTATTGAGGCCAGGAATAATAAGCCTCCCGAACGGCGACCAAAGACAGATTCCTTGGTCGCCGGAAGTGAGTGGGAGATGTAACCTTGCAGATCAAAGGGCTGGTCATCCCAGGTTTCCTGAAGGAGAATTATATCAAAGGTTTTCAGATAGTTTAGGATCTCCTAATTTTAGAAGCTAAGCCATTGATGTTCCAGACACATATGGAGTTTCTGTCTTGCTCTATTTGCGGTGGCTGTACTATGACCGTCGCCTGTCAGTTTGGATGTGCAGATGTTATTAGCCGATGTGTGTCCGTACTGTTGTTACTTGTTGAGGAATGTGACGTGTCAAGGAGACCTTGAGTTGGTAACAGGGCGATTCTTAGGTTGGGCTCAGTTGTTGTGCCTGGTGACTTGCACCTTGCTCCTTTCAAAACTGAAAAGGTCGTCCGACTTGGGTTATTTGTGTCTGTGCTAAGGAAAGGTGTGGATATAATGGCTCCGGGATTGATTTCAGAGCTATCCCCCAACTTTGAAATCTGTTTCTTTACCGTAAGATCCTGCCTGCAACCTCTGAGGTTCGCCACCTTGTTCTGGTCTCTTCAGGGCTCTGGCTAGTGTTAGATGGCGAGAATTCTATTGACAGTAAGTCAAAACTTTCTATGTTGGCTAGGGATTTGATGGATTGCAAGAGCCGTAAAATATTCCCTCTATTCAATATATCCACGCGATCTCGTGATTTATAATGTGGATGGAATATTATAGTGTAGGCCTCATCTGCCTCAGTTGAGTCCTGATCTTGAGGCTGTGTGCTATCGATGCTAGTTGCTGTGTGGGGAAGTGAAATCCTATTTTGGAACGGTGAACCTGAGCTGTTCTTTGCGGTGTAGACAAAAGGCCCTTGGTGAGGGGAATGCGCTTTGGTTATTTCTGGGTTGTGGTTATTGTGTGGAAATGTCAGTTGGTCAGATGAAAACCGAGCCGTATCATGCGCTCTTGCATCTTGCTCTTGGTTTTGAGTAGAGAGTAGTGGATGCTCTTTCTGTGCGTCCCGCGAATCCAAGCCTCTTGCCTTGGGTTAGTGCTTGCCAGAGTCTTCTTCTGATTAGAGGGACTTAAGCAAGAGATACTGCCAGACGGTTTCCCTGAAAATTCAATCTCGTCCTCTTGTTTATTGCTAACACTGTCTGGGGAGCAAGAACACCTTTGCTGCGGCTTTGAGGGAAATCGGTCTTGAGATCGCAGCCCTCTTGCATTTTGCCTGCACTGGCACTGCTGTGTTTGATGTTTCATCGCTTGTTGATTCAATTGTGGCTGGGCCAGGCTGGAAATAGATGCCCAAATTTTGGACTTGGACTGTTGGTTTCTTGTTTCTACCTTTCCTTTTTTGGTTGTCATTTGTGTTTAATGGTTCAGTTTTTATGCCTTGCGACGGACTACTTCCTTCTAATAAAAGTTCGCTGGATAATGAAATCGGCCCTGTTGGTTGTGGGCCCAATGCAGTCTCATCAGCCGTCAAGTTATCGTTACTGTCAGTGTTCTGGGTTATGGCTGTTGATTTCAGGGCGGTCAACAAGTCACCCAGTATTATTGGGAGTATTTGTAATTTATCCACAATTGGGGCTCAAGAACATTCCTGGTGCACGAGCTGTGTTATAGAGGCCGCTTCCTGCCCTGTCTTTATTAGGCCATTCAAGTCGCCTAGCTTCCTGTCGATCCCTGAAGTGAAGTCGGCTAGTTTGTAAAACTGTGAGCTGAAGATCCAGTTTATGAGATTGATATTGCAAAGCTGCAGTTGACTATTGCATGGTGCTTAGTAATGATTCCCAAATTAGAGTTTTATTATTGTGACTAATATTGGTTCTTCTTGTCTGCGCAATATTTGGGAGGTTACTGGAGTCATGACTGTAAGAGGCGACTTGCTCCTCCCACTCTTTGGAGGCTAGGAAGGACATGTCGCCAATGGAAGCATTGGGAGCGGCTGACCTTGCACTGAATGTGATGTTTCATTAGGTTTGCCAGTTACCAGCGAGCCTGCCACAGACAGTATTTTGTCTGAACTGGTACATGATAAGGGTAGTAGGAGAGAGTTATTTAGTTGTGTTTCCGGTTTCCTTGGTTTATGCTCCTCCAACTGGTCCACTGCCAGTGAGAGGCATTGATGAAGCTTTAGGGCAGGACCCATGTCAGTCCTTGTTTGCTGAAGTGAAGTGTACACACCCTCACCTAGAGTAGACACGGCTGCATGAGGGGAGGGTTGAGGATTCTGAGTGTCTGAACTGATGCTGATCTCCCTTGCTGGGCGGGTATTAAAGTTGCTAACTCTAATAGGTCCCCAGATGCTGGGCTAAGTAGCTGAGAGAACAAGGTGGTAATTTAGACGTTGCATAAGCTAGCCGATGGTTTATTTTGTAAAGAGGTGGATGGTCCTTGTTGATGTCCGTCTGATGAGGAAGTTTGTGTTACAATTGATCACAACCATACTCCTTATTTGTGCATTGTGTGCTTGATTCTTCAACTGCTTGCCTTGCGTCGTAGTTCCCCTTGGTTTTGGATGGAGGGCTTGCTTGAAGTCTGTCTTTAGGATGAATCTGTGCAACGGTTTCCTTCGTTGCCAGTGGGTGTGATTTTTTAACATAGCTGTGTGTTGCTAGGGGTAATAGAGGAGATTGCAGCCCTTCTATGGTGGCACTTTCTGAGACTATTACTGTTCCGAGATCTTTCAGAAAGGAGAACTTTGTGTATATTTTAGGCTGGAATAAGCAAGGGTTCCTCCTTGGTGATGTGCCTACTGCATATGTTAGATCCTGTTCTTTCAGACCCATCCTTGTGATGATTTTGCCGTTCCTTGCTGCCGCATTACTGCCTTCCAGAAGCAGTAAGACGTTGTTGTTGGTGGCGCTAGGATGCAGGCCGCTCCGAGGGCTATGTGCTGTATTGGCCGTTGAGTTGTTCTGCGCATCTTCAAACATTTCATGTTTTATCTTATGACTATCAAGGTAAAGATTCAAGGGGCTAGTGTCCCTAGGACCTCTCCTGCCTTCATTCTTCCATTTGGTTGCTTGGGATTGTGATTGCGGCTTTGGTTTCGTTAGGGCTTTTCTTACTCTGCCCGATCTCATGGCTGCTAGTCCCAATGTCCGACTCGTCTGTTAGTTTACCTGTGTGGACTGTATGAGGCTGTGTGAGGCTGTGGACCAGAGGCTGTAAAAGCACTGTTGTACCTGTCTAGCCCCCTTTAGCTTTCCAGATGAGGGCTGTGGCAGCTGAGGTTCAAGAGATGCAGGGGCAGATGCAGATGTAGATGCTGAAAAATCCTGTGGAGGAACAGTGGTAGTGGAAAGTAGGGCTGCAGGGAAATTGTTCAAGCCCCCTACTGTTGCTCCAAAAGGTCCAGTTGCCCAAGGATGGTGGTCTGGTCTGGTCGGGGAAGATGCAGGTGACAAGAAGGAGGATAAGGTGGCAGTAGAGTGGTGGAGCAATGAGGCAAGCGGGGCTCTTGTGGCCGGATCACAGGCTGCCCTTGATCTAATTTTTGCTCACCATGCCATTCCAGCTTGAACCCAGCCATATGCAAATCAGTCTTGACCCTGTGCCTCATGGGAACAGTCCAGCCCGAACTGCCAAGCCAGGTCCTCCCTGGACTGGAAACAAGCTCCTAGGACCGGTTTCGGGGTATCACCCCTCTTCAGCCAGGATAGCGTGATTCCAGTGGCATGGAGAGCACGGGACTCTAGTCTGATCATACCCGTCCCACTCGGGGTGACAAATGCAAAAAACAACAGTTGGTGGACAGAATGCAGAACAATGTCATACATTCACCCCAGTACAGAGATCTGGGCCTAAATCCATCGTTTTTTTGCTCACCATGCCATTCCATACAAGAAAAGGAGAATCACTCCACGAGGTTTTGATGGAACCAACGCCGAAGAGAGACGAGGGCCTAATCTGTGAGCACGCTGAATGTTCAAATTAGTTGAAGGTGGAAAATCTAGAAGCTTGGGAAGAAAGGAGGTAAAAAAGGCAACTGGGTCATTCCCTTCAAGGCCCTCCAGAAGACAATATAAATAAATATTGTTCCGTCTATTTCTGTTTTTAGGGTCTTCTGCTGACTTTTTAAGCACTGAAATATCTTTTTCCAACGTCGCTATCTTAACAGAAGCATCCTGAACGTCACCGACATGTTGTTCCACCAAGGAGAGTCTAGATTCCATAGATGACCGCTTGTTATCCATCACCTGTAATCGAGTATTAGTCTCCTCAATGAATGGTCATAGTGCACGTATCTCCTCCGAAATAGCATCTAATTATACAGGAGTAAGAGGTTTAGGAGGAGAAGGTGGGTCTTGTTTGAGGCGTTTAGTAGCTGTAGGAATTGTCTGTGTCTTGGAGGCTGACAAAAGCAGAGGTGCTGACCGGGAGGAAGAAGACTGAGCCATCCCTACTGCAGAGAGCGAACTGTCGGTGGGAGGGGCAATAAGTGAAGAGTCAGTCGTAGAGGTCTTATTAGTTTTACCTTTATTTGAGTGCAGTAGGTTTTTACTTCTGGCCATAGAAAGCGTTGAAAAACGTTGAGAAAAATTCAGAAAAGAGAAGGATGCAGCCAACAGTCAAAATATAACGTCTTCCCCAACCTCACAATGCCAAGGATAAGCAAGATATGTCCAATTAATGAGGAGAGAGGTGGGAAGTATGAAGAGCGGCCACAAATATTTTACTTCTGAGGAGAACAAAGTTCTGGTACACAAAATGGCGGCCGCAGCACATGCTTAACTTTCAGGTCTCCAGAAAGTAAGAAAAAGACCCTCAAAAGGCATAAAAACGTTGCCAAATAAAGCAAGGCATGCTCCGCTCGTAATACCTGCCTGTTTTGGGGTCAATTAAAGACTTGTATTTGAGTGCAGCAAATTTTAACTTCTGCCCATAGAAAAACGATGTTCACTGTTTTTGTGTGCGAGCTCGAAATTTCCACCATCAACTTCCCCAATCTCTCAATATCAACAATAATACAGATACGTTCAGTAAATGAGGAGAAAGGTGGGAAGTATGAAAAGTGCACCACAGATAAGCCACTTTTGAGGAGAGCAAAAAACTAGAACACAAAATGGCGCCCGCTGTATAGTCTTAGCATGCAGTTCTCAAAAAAGCAAGAAAACAACCCTCAAATGGCATAAAAACGGTGCAGGGCATATTCCGATGGTGACACCTGCCTGTTTCCAAGTAAATTATCGTCTTGGAAGCCGCATATTTGTGTCGGCGTTCCGACGCCACATGGAGCTCCACTAGGTGGCAGCCATCTTTAGCGCTGCCGCGCGCGCCTCCCCGTTTAATCTGTTTTTAACTTTATGGATGCACTGTATTTTAATACTTTGAGCTCTTGTATGGTCTACTGTGATAGTTCTGAATAAAGTATTTCATATCAACTAAATTAAGCTAAAAGGATAAGCAACACTTCCTATACCATGGCTTTGGAGCTATGGAAACAAAACATATTTTAGAGTTAGCCAAGTGGTAATTTAGGCTTCTTACAGAAATAGGCTGCAAGCATCTTTATTTTAGGGCTTCATCTTTGCTTGCTTTAATATTCATTCATTTTATTAAGCACTCCAATTAAGATTCCCGGTGATGAAACGACTGACAGTTATTTGGCACTTGGCATGACTAATGCATATTTCTGGAACTACCAGATCAGTAGCTGCTTTTGTATTGCCAAATGCTCACTCTTATTTCGTAACGTCATCGGACAGGACTCTTAAATTAGCAGCTTTTAACACAAGGTCTTGGCCAGCTACCAGACCCTCAGTACTGCCAACTCACATGGCCCCACCGTGTGTCACACGATTCCTTCTGCTGTTACATGATCACTTGGTGAAGGGCCAGTATACCATGGCATGCACACAGTGAGCTGGAAACCCCTGCTGGGAGCGGGATACAACCTCATTGTTTGGAAGCACAGATGATATCCATTTTACAGCCTTACACAAGACATCGGTGCCACTCTCAGGGGCATCCTGGATCTGAGTGGTCTACACAGATAGCACTGAGCTCCAAGCCCCACCCACTGGCAGTAGTTCCACCACTACCTTCATGGTTATCTAGAGAGTAATGAGCTCAAAACCCGTTCCCCAACACCAGACCCCGCCTAGCCAAAGTTCCACCAGCTCCTCATAAGGTAGAATGAATTTCAAAGTTGGCAGGTCTCAAGTCTTTTAATTAGTAGATGTCAAGCAAGCCTTCACCTTGCCTGAGACAGCAGAATTTATTCTTGAGATATCATCCTACAGATTTTTTCACAATATTTTTTCGCAATTATTTGGTCCCTCAGTCTTTGTATTTTATGTTCAAACAGACCACTCTTCGTTGATGATTTGGAGGAGGTTGTACAGCAGCTCTTCTCAAAAGTTCTACAAGTTAATTTTTATTTAGTTGTCAGGTAGTTGTGCCGTGTGATTCTCTGTGTGTAGTGTTTCAGGTTCCAATACATATCACTGAGCGATTCTCAGTAGGAGACAGAGCTGGAGAAGGGAGATGGGGAGTGGGTAGGGCTCGAGTACAGAACAAATACAAAATATATATATATAAACGTACCTAATCGCCACTGCCATCTAACGCCCCGTTGCGCTCTTCCGTCTTCTGGGCACAGGCTCCCAGAATGCACTGCGGCCAATCCTGATGCTGCATAAAATCAGTGTCTGGATTGGCGTGAGTGCCGGCAACTTGTGCTCCCAGGCAGACTGGGAGCCTGTGCCTGCTCTCTCCAGCCCCAGCAATGCAGTTGGGGCTGGAGAAAGCTTCACTGTGCATGAGGGTTCTGACAGCCAGTGACGTCCGGCAAAACCCTCATGCACAGTGAAGAATGTGCCCACCACTCCCCCAGCAGCAGTGTCATCCCTTGGACCCCTGCCCTCAAGACCTGTCAGAGTCCTGGAGGCGGGTCCAGGGGATTAAAATAAAATGATATTAAAACGTTTCTAAAATCCATTTTATTATAGTTTTATTTTCTGGTGGTGGCAGGGGGGCTGGCGCTCCTCCTCCGCCGCTGGTAGGAGATACTATCAATTTTCTCCGTTTCTCACTGTGTGTGTAGCAGTGTGAAACTCCTTATATCAATTACTCAGTATCTCAAATGCTCATAATGTTTGTCTCACGAGAATGCTTAGAATACATTTTTGATCTCTGCTAAGCAGGAGATTTTTCTCCTATGAAAAGCAGACTGCTGCTATTCTTTCTTAAGGTAGCCATAAAGTTGAGATGTTTGCTATCCTGGAGGTTTAGATGTTACATTCATTAGACTGAAAGGCTGTCCTTACTTCTCCACCCTCACAGAATGGGTTGACTGACAAAATATTGACTAAAACTTTAGTCAATACAAAAAACCTTTTGGTAAAAACATCAACCAAAAAGGTGAGGTACTAAAATATTGTGGTAAAAAATATTGACAATATAATGTGCATGTGCTTGATGCGAGCGAAATGCGTCATGGCGGGCACTATTTGGTGTCGATTATTCACTAATAAAACTTCACGGCTTCTTAGCATCCAACAACGCTTTTGTGATTGTTACCCGAGCGCAACGAGGTCCGTGCCTGGTTTTCCTGGGAGTGATTGTCAGGCCAGAGCTTGGAGTCTCATATTTAATTGCTATTACAGTAATTATATTGTAAAATAAAAATTGAATTTCATTTTAATAAAATATTCATGGCACACAGTGCATGGAAGTGCTTGGGGGCACTACATGTGCCCCCTCGGCCCAGGTTCCCTCTGGGCCACTTTGCAGTGGGTCCACCTTGTAAAGGCTGTCAGAAAGGGACATCGTAATCCCAACGACGGTGCCTCAGCACCACTGTCATTAAGGATTAGGATTCTGACCGCTGCCCCATCGGGATCAGTAGATCCTGTCCGAGGCAACGGTTTGTCCCCTGTCCAACAATGGTCCAACCACATATATCATAATGTGGCAGTCGGACCGAAGGGCTGACGGCCGGGCGGACCACCACCGATGGCCTGTCGGTGACAATCCGCCCAACATCGTAATCCATAAATCAGCACTTTGCAAGATGCCATTCAATTTGGCAAACACTCATGGTTATGAATTAATTGGAATACGTCAGAAATATTCCCACTCAAAGACAGTAGCACTGTTTTTGAGGGTGAGTACCCGCTCAGATGGAGCATACATGGGATTAATATCTGGGCATTCATGAGACCAGGGATATGACCGACTTGATCAGGCACAATTCTGACGCTATCGTGGTGCGCTTTAAAGCTCAGCTGAACAATGACTGATGCTTCCACTGCCAATGCTAGGGTGGATCACTTTCTTTAAGATATTAACAACGTGTTCGTATTTATTCAATTTTATTCCTAGTTCACATTCCATCTGAATTCCTCCATCCGGTGATTAGGGAGAAGTTGTTGATGCCGGATCAATTGCTATACTAGTTGGTTGCTCAGGCACACTTTGTTAAATTCTTTTTTGACAGAGGGACATCCATTCTACATGTGGGGATAGAGTGTGCACAGCTGAACCCTATTTTCATTAGGTAATTTCTATGTAAAACACCATCCTTTAGAAGGGTTGAGGGTGATGTAATTGGAACAACTTAATGTGCCTGGTGGGAAATTGCAAAGTGGACTGGATTTAAAGCGTCCTATCCGCCCTTATTGAACACAACACCTAATCCTCCACTTCTTTCCATGCTAGAGAAAGTTTCTGAAAAGATACGGAAGGGGATCAGAATTCTTGTAAATGTGATTTCTTTCCCAATGGGGTCTTTATAGATATGCAGGAATATGAGGCCAAGCTCTATGCCTTGGGGACTGTACTCTATCATGGACTTTGATATGCTATGAAATCTTTTGCTTTACGGATCACTATTGGACTAACAGGACCAAAATATTGTTTGGACAAAATATTGTGTCAAAATATCGAAGGGCAAAGTATGGAGAAGGTCAATGCAGAGAGGTAAGTATAGATTTACTATTCTAAACTCCACATCTACATACCTTGAATGTATATATATTCTCAAAATACACATATGTGGAGTTATAGAGAGTAAAAATGTACTTACCTATAGAAACTAACCACTATGTTTTCTCCTCTGTATTCTTGATACGATCTGTGTCCCATGATATTTGTGGTTCCAATATTCTGTGTGAACACCAAACAATCTGCTTCATGTTTGCGAAGATTCGTTTGGTTCCTCGGATTTCTGATAAATGTTGGAAACACTTTTGTGCCGAGGTAAAAAATACCTCATTTAATTATAGGTATAAGTTATTTCATTTTAGGTTACTCCACAATTTATATTACACCCATGAGTATATAGCTAAATTCGATATGCAAAACAATGAAACCTAGCATTTGCAGCTCTTCTGCATACGCATGGTGTTGCGTTCGATGGAGCTCAAGTGCTGGACTGAAGTACTTGCCTCATCAATATGTTACACGTTTCTACTTGCTCATTGCATGACGGTTGTGATTCGCCTATGCTTTCTGGTGCATTGACTGTATGCTTTCTTACAGTAAAACTTTAAATAAAATGTAAAAAAAAACATAATGATAAGTGCAAACATTTTTGAGGGAAAGACAAATATTCTTACTCCATGTTAATTGAGGAAGGTTCATACTTTGGGAGGGTCAGAGTTACTAT
Organism: Triturus cristatus; assembly: GCF_964204655.1. NCBI lineage: Eukaryota > Metazoa > Chordata > Amphibia > Caudata > Salamandridae > Triturus > Triturus cristatus. The sequence goes on from NC_140584.1 coordinate 1,151,550,305, forward strand.
TCTATCTCAGCTTAACAAACAGTGGAGAAAGTGAACACACTGAGTGATCAGATTTAGTATTCTATCTCCGTTCAAACAAACAGTGGGAAAAGTGCATACATTTAGTGGGTCACAATTACTATTCTAAAATGTAACACATTTTCATTATAAAAAATAACAAAAAAATTAGAATTGAAGCAATGCAACATATGTTTAATTTAATAAATAAATAACTCACAATCATAAGAGAAAAGTAATAAAATCTGATGTAAATATTTTTTAATAAAAACACTGCCCACCCATTCCCTCAGTATAGCCCACATACCAAGAAAATATTAAATAATGCAAAATACAAAACAAAAATGAAAAAATACATTTTACGAAGTTAAACAATTAGCAATAATTAATATCCACTTTAAAAGTAGCAGTGTCCACTCAATCAACAATACACAAGACAATCCATTAAAAAAGATATAATTTAAAAAATGTAAAAACATATATACAAGCATTTTTATAAACTGAAATTGTTTAAACCTATATAGATAACGACATTTTAAGAACTATCGCATAATTAATATATTAATCACATATACATAGCCTTATGCGATCATTTAAAAAGAATCATAAAAGCAGACAAGGAATACAGACATAAAAAGGCATGAATCAATAAATAATTCAAACATTAATTAACATTTAATGATAAACATTAATTATAAAAATTTATGAATCAATAGATAATAGATACAAGGAAGAGCGATGACATTAAAAAAACTAAAAGAACAGTTTTTTTCCTGTGTCACAGAGCCGATTTTAGAAAAGAACTAACACTGGAACATACGAGGGGCAAGCTAAGGTAACTGAAGGAATAACAGTGTGGGCTTGCAGGGGCAAATCATAATAGAAGACCAATCAAACTTCCCCAAGGAGGAAACAAAAATAACATTGAAAGAAGTTGAATCTAAATTTGACCCGGTCCCAGGTATTAATAACCATATCCAGGTTTGGTTCTACTCCCTTAGCAGTGCAGATGGTAAGGTGCTCAGAAGGAAGAGGACATAATGCCTTGAGCAACCCTCATGCCCTCCAGGATTTCCCAGATTTTGGATCTCACAACATAATCAAAAGTGCAATAGAGGTCCATGAAGGCCCGATAGATGGAGCCTTGCTTAGTGACAGTGTAGTTATTAATCAGTAGTTGGACATAAGTACACTGCTCCACCTTACCAAAACTCTCATGGAGTGCGAACTGCACCCTAGAGAGTATTTAGTTTTCATCCATTTAAGTTGTCAGGCGGTTAAGAAACACCCTGCTTATAACCTTCTCAACCAAGTCAAATAGTGAAATTGGCCAGTAACAACTAGGACAGACACGGTTACCTAAATAGGTACACTAATGCCACAGCACCAGGACTGTGGAAACTTTGAAGCACAGGTGGCATTAATATAGTAGGTGAGTAAGGGTGACCACAGATCTGGGCAGAGATCCATTTAGCCCCCGGGCCTTGTTGGCAGGTCTGAGAGAAATAGCCTCATGGAACTCAGTCAAGCAAAAAACTATGTGAATGGGATAAAAGGAAGTAGAGTCAACAGTTGTCATGGTAAGGCTATTTGTTGGATTGTATTTTTTTGGAAGTAGTCTGCCCATTGGCCCGAACTAATATTGTGCAAATACTATGCTTGTTGCCAAACAACAGACTATTACCATTGACAATTCGCCACAACATGCCATTGTTTATAATTTTGCATGCAGAGACCAAATTGTACTAAATATCGGTCTGCACTTCCAGCTTCCGCAGTGCCTGTTTGTAAGTCCTGCGACAGACAGCAATCAGAACGCTGTTTTTGGGGATGGAGTGTAATGCCTCCCTAATTTGTTTATTAGTTTATTCCTTGTGCGTTAATTCATGTTAACTGAGAGCCAGGCTGCTTTTCTCCCCTGATCTTGTGTGGAGTAAGTCTCAGAAACTATCCTGGGCCTTTCCTGACTATTCCCAAGCCCCTGTAATGAAATGGTCAAAGGTTATGGTCACTAAAAACAAAATATTAATAACAGCCAAATGGAAATAAAGTTCACCCCACCACCCCCCTTCGGTCCGGACCTTGAGATACCCCTATGACACAAGAGAGCGCTGACAAATTATTGTGATTATCCTAGAGAGATTCCCCAACTTTTACATTAAAATTCCCTGCTAAAATTAAATAGGTCCCCAGTCCAGCCTCTGCATATTAACAGATGAATTCACTAATAAACTCAAACAGTAAATCAAAAATAGGGTTGCTAGTGTTATTAAAAATATCATTATATAAATTGACAATGAGACCACAAAAACTATATTGCCAACATAAATGGAAAGCTTGGATCAAACTGCACTTGTGAGGAATAGCATAAATACTACAAGGGAGGCTCATTTTGGACCACACGGCAAGAACTGCTTTAGCATGACCAGTAGCAGCAGGGGTAGCATCTGCAGAAAACCAAGAGAAGCCGTCGCAAAACAAAACGGCTGTAGCCCAGGTTTCCTGAATAAGACCACTCAACCCACTTATCCATTGCTAATTTGAATTGATTGCTGGCTGTATTCCAGCTGAGTAATTTAACTTTTACATTTATTTTGGGTCTCAGATATGGCCAGCTTACATTTAAGGTTAGTATGAAACCACTATGTAACCTTGTTGATGAGCTGGCCTGTTTTCTCTGTATCATGGTGGCCCAAACTTGGAACGCTGATGGCAGATGGCAGGTGAAGAAGCTGCAGCCTTCCATCCTATGAGCGCTATCTAGCTGGCAACTAGTTGGGCTTGCACTAGTTGCCAAAGGTGAACACCCTGCAAGGCTCGCAGTGGATACCACTTTAGGAGAAGGCAGGGGAGTTGATGGATCCAAGATAGGAGCAGCAGTTCTAAGCACTTGATCCATTAGCCTTACAGCCGCAGAAAAATTAGTGGCAGAGATACTAACTGTGGTCTGCTCAGTAGTGGAGAGAAGGCTGTGGCCACCCCTCCCAGTCTGACCAGGGCCTAGAAGGGCACATTTATGTTTAAAAGAATTCAGGATCTTTACTATCAGGCTAATGAATGTTCTCCTCAGCTCAGTTTGAGCTGCTCACACAAGTGCAAAGTTAAGGTGTTCCTAAATATATCCAAATTATGCAAGGAAACAATTGAAGATGGAGTGGAAAATTGGATGGGCAGGTGTTTCATTTCAAATAAAAGAGCTTCTGGTTTTTAGGAACTCTCAACCACTTAAGGCACTTACCTGCGGGTACTGGTGTTGCGGGTAAGAGGATTGGTTGATTTGAAGCAAGGTCCCCATTGGGTTGAGATGTGGCAATGTCAAATTCAGGGCATGCTACAGCCCTCAAATTGGCACAGCCTGCGGGCGTTACTGAAGGACCCCGATTTTCCTGTGTCCTTTCTATTTAATGCCCAGGCGCAGATTTTTGGTAGAAATTTTAAAGCGTGCCAAATTAGCACATGCCAAAGATGCACTAATTTTTTTGTAAAAAGCTGCTGACCCCCTGACACTATGTAGTATTATGAACTTTATTAGAGTTGCGGTGCGATTAAGGGCAACTACAGAGATATTTTGATCGTTATCATCTCAATTGAAATGTTTTATCTAGCTGTCCTTTTATTATATATGGAGTAACAGTCAGGATCTTGGTAGTGATTTAATTGTACTTTTAACTGTTTGTATATATGTGCTTTTATGATGTTTTTTAATCATCGAATAAAGATCGACTGACTGACTGACCCCGATTATCCATAGTAAGCGACAAAGGTCTTGCAGCCAGCTGGATCTTCTCGTTATTACCCCAACTACCCGCTTGAAGAAGACACCCAAAGTTGTGTTATTTCTGCTACTTGTAGGTCTCAGCACTTCGAGACTGCATTTCACCATTGGGTAGAAGGGAGTAGTTAATGAAAAAATATAAATATTCCAAATATCCAGAAGAAGAAGCCCCAAGCACAAATGGGAAATAACACTAGTGCCACTGAATCACAAGCAAATGGGTTAAAGTCAAAGTCACAGGACATCCACAAGGGGGGGCTCAGCCCAGCCTCTGATAGGTGAAGAGGGGCCTGCTCTTCACCCAGGCACACACACCGGCATGCTCTGCGTGTATCCCGTGCAGAAGGAGCCCTTGCCCTCCTTAATGCACCCGCTCGGCATGGTAAATGGCTCCCCCTCCTCCTGGCAGCATTAATGTAGCCTGGGGCACGAAGTCCCCTTACAAGCGGGATTTAGGTTTGCCAAGGCATAATATATCATTCAATTATTGTTATTTTACAAATATATTCTAATTATACCCACTCAAACCCCTCAATAAACCCAAAATTAAAGAGTATTAAATACTTTAAAACGTTATTAAAAATATAGAAAAATTAAAATTTAGACTAATCAATTAATAAAACTAATTACAAAAATAATATTAGTCAGCTGGCCACAGAGGGTGCAGGGTGGCAGAGAGATGAGTGTGAAAATATGAAAAGTCACAACCTATTACTACTTTCACAAGAATGAGTGGTTAATTGCAGATGGGGCAATAGTACCCTTAGTGAATGGTCTAAGTTTACACAACAGAATAAAATTCCAAAATCAATTTATTAAACTTGGAAAAAATGTAATAGGCAAAAATGCATCAAGTTTGCAGGAGACAAATGAGAAGAGGCACTAGAATGTGGGCTGGAAATCTACTTTTATCACCAATAATTTGTTACAGTTTGAACAATTTCTATTTGAATAAGTTGTATGGATTTATGCAGTTTCTCCCCCTGCAGTGGGCAAAAAGCACCTCAGAAGAACTAATAGTTTTTTAAATCTTGGCATTACATTTGACTCATCAGGCTCATGGGTGCCTAAGTATCATCCATCATAGGCTAAAGCTTTCTAGAGCAGTAGAGTCTCTCCTCAACCTCCCTTTCCTCACTGGGGGAATACACTCTTAGCGCTTTTACAAATTTATAGTACTCAAAGCGTACCCATGGCTACTTATGAAGAAGAGATCTGGGGCATGGCTAACTGTGCTGCTATCCAGGTAGGGGAAAACTGCTTTTGTAGAAAGGTCCTGACCAGTCCTACTACTACCTCACATTTCATGACAAGTAGAATCACGGAGTGCTCTATCTAGGACTGGGGCTGGTCAGTGTCAGAAATAGGGGTATTAATTTTATGAGGGGGCAGAAATATCAACTCTACAGCCCCACTCTTGTTAAAACACAGTTCTGAAAATCCCTCCTCAACTCCTGGTAGCTATGGCACAAGCATCAGGCAATCCACAGAGAATTACAAGTACTAATAATTTCAAAGTAAAGAGCAAAGCCCAATACAATTCCTAAATCAATATAGAAAACTAGAGAATATTGTAATAGGCTAAAATACACCAAAGTCCAATTTTAGGCTGACCGCATTGGTGCAGAAGTCGAATACACCAAGGGAGTTGACCTGGTAAAAGCGTTTTACCTTCAAACTCCTGGCTCCTCAGACCTGGCTTTGGGCCACCAGCCTCTCTCTCGCGTGCATGGTACCTGCTCTTTTACACTGCGGCTTGTGCTGCGGCTCTTTTCATGAGCCGCAGCACAGGCCGCCATGTAAAGGAGCACTTGCGACCGTCAGTCACATCCTAATCTGGCCGTTGGACTGCCGCCTGCCTATCAGGCAGTTTCCTGACCGCTACGATAGCGGTCGGTGGTCCGACCGCCGGCGCCGGCGTCATGAGGCCCTTAGTACCTCATTTTAATTAATTCTACATATCACTTTTGATAAAAATTCAAATAAAATATTTCTTTATGTAGGCATTTATTTTCCCCCTGCACCCAGACCTGGAAGTACATAACAAGCAGGTTACCTTCCTACATTTTAATTTTAATTCAAAATTAGGTTCATAGTGCTGTACTAATCTTTTTGTTCTACATTTGACATAAATATATAAAATAACTAACAAAATTATTTACCATGAAAATATTTGTACTCATTCTCTAATTCATTATAACGTTAAATAATTGTTTTTAAATGTTCCCTACACTTTGCCATGTGCAGTCTACTTCTGATAAAGTATGGCGAAAAGTGAAATATTTTATTAAACTAAAACATTAGATATCAACCTCTCCATGCCACTTGCAACTCTTATGTAACTCCAGCGATAATCGTACAAGATTGGCGAAACGTTGGGGATAGGGGAGGGCAGACTTAACTATTATATCCACCTTTCATTGAATATAATGGCTAAGTCAGATTAAAAGCAGGCGTAAGAAAAGTAGTGATAAGCCCGGTTAGCGCTACTTTTCTTATCGCCATGCCAGTTAGCGGGAGGTTTGATAATAGAAGAAATGTTGGTTAGCTACATTTCTCCCGTGATTTGGGGAAGGAACGCCCACTTTGCATCTCATTAGAGATGCACAGCTGGGCGTTCAGGGAAAGGGTGAAAATGCATTGAAACACGCGCTAAAGTGTCCATGCGGATAGGGCGTTAAGATTATCGCCGCTTTAGCGGCAAAAAGTGCCGCTAAAGCGGCGATTATGCCCTTGATGATATGCCCCCAAGTTCCTCCACTATCACCACTCCAGTAGGTCTCCATTACATAGCCTCCGCCACTACTCTTTCCTGCTCCGCTATACGGACACAGCTTTTCAATGGAGGGAGGCTACAGCCTTTACGATTATTGGGAAACACACCGCAAGGAATACTAATCATTGGAAGTAATGCATTGCAAACAGGAATCAATTACTCATTTAACAGTTTGTGTATTTTAAGCCCTGAAGAAGAGAATTGTTTTCACGAAACACGTGTTGGATTGGCTGTATTTCCTTGTTTGTTAAAGAAGATTATGTACCAAAGTTGATGATTGAAAACAAAAAAGATGAATTCTGTCAAATGTTTTGATCACGGAATGAATAACAAGAATAAAAATGTGTATAATGGACAACTTTAGTTGCTATTTGTATCTTTCTCAGTACATGATCCATACCCTGCTGTTATGATGGATTGTGCCTTGGCCTCTCTCGTATTTATCATTGTCCCACATGTGTGCACCTGAGCCCTTGCATTGGTTCTTCCACTATGTATTTTACAGGTTCCAGAACCAATTTCCCTGCAGATTGTCGTGCTCCTGCTGGGTATGTGCAAAAATTCAAAGTTGCACTGACCAAGATATTAGATTTTGCTTGGAAGAGCATCATATAGTTCTCATCCAGTAAACATATGACATGTGTCTGGTAACGATGGCAAGAGTGCCCCATTTTGGTTATGGTATAGTAATGGTGTCTACCTCTGCGAGGCGCTTTTGAAGAAGTATGAGCGAGTGGACAAAACAAACACTACTTATTGTGGTGTTGTAGTATGCACAATATTGCGTTGTAATGAACGGAGGCAATTGGTTACAACAACATAATGAGGACAAAAGAACTTAACTAAGGGAAAGGGGGAACTGCCCTTGACCCAGGGCCCTGAGGTGTAGCAACGGCTAAGCAACTGCATGTGTAGCGCATGAAGACCCAGCGTTTCAGCGAGACATGTAAAGATTACGTGAGGCAACCCCCTATTATGACGTCACGCTGGTGGGATTGGAGTGCCCTCCGCCTCTTCCCGCACGTCTGCTGTAGGTGTGGTTGACTTCTGCAATTCATTCACCATAGCCCCCCAATCTGCAGCAAGTGGGAACTTGCAAATTCCCAGTAAGTCCTCCTTTCGTAGTGCCATGGCCTCCGCCCTGGCACAAATGAGCAAAGAGTGGTGCCAGGCCAGCACCTGAGGCGCCGGAGGGTTTTTCCATCTTTTGGTGATCAGGCGCTTTGCAGTGATTAATCCCAAATCTAAGAATCGTGCAGTAGCTTTGTGTTTCTTGCTCCTTTTGAAGAGATGCAATATATACACCTCCCAGAGGAAGGGAACTACTCGCCTGGTACATCGAAGCAAGGTGGCCGCCACATCTGTCCAGTATTCCCCTAGGGCAGGGCATTGCCAGAGCATGTGTAGGATGTCTGTGTTGGTCAGGCCACACCTGGGGCATACAGCGTCCTCCCTATAAAAGAAAGTATTAATCTGGCAGGGGAGAGGTACGCGCGATGGAGAATCAAATATTGGATCTGCCGGAAGCGCTAATTGCGAGGAACACTCGTAGGACTTTCTAATATAGCCAGCCATTCCTTCACTAAGAGGTGTCGACCTAGGTCTGCCTCCCAGTATTGTTTCAGGGGGATCAGTGATATTGCCCTGTGTGGGTGGAGTGACTCCCTAGTGACTTTATGAGGTGCACCTCTACCATAATGGCTAATTCTTTTCATGTTGTGAGCATCCTTGGCACAGTGCTACACATAATGCTCTCTATGGCAAAATGCTGGTAATTTGTGACATATTTAGATCACTACCACACTCTGGTACTCTCCCCTGATCTAATACTGGCAGTGGTATAATGGTAGTAACTCAAGGCCTACTGTAAACACCCACAATTATGCCCAACCCTGGCAGCATTCTGCCCCTGGCAGACCGTTTTGTCACATTTGTGGATCTATGTCATGATTTAGCCCCCCATGCCCCCAGTCTAATGCTAGCCATGGCATAATGTGGTATTTTCTGGCATATTAAAGGATACAGTGCAGCATGGTACCTACCTCTTGCCCTGATATAATGGTGCTGTGGTTTAGAGGGTATAGTGAGCAATGACGTATGAGTAATTTCGTAAATACGTGAGATCTCTGGAAAATATGCCAGATTTTCTTAAATGAAAATCCATATTTAGTACTATATTTTAGTGAGAAATGTGCTCTTGCATTACTAGTTGATGCGAGGACACATTTCACGCTAAAAAAGCACGAAAAAAAAATGTTGTGATCAGCTGCTACGTGTTTTCTATTTGTTTGTGATTTTCCCTTGATCCTGCACAATAAATTTGCGACAAGCGACAGTGTAATTACTTGATATGGCATACAGTTTGGAATTTCGCATAACCGGCAGAACATAATATTACCTGAAATTACGCAAATTACACCATTGTAATATACATTTTGCCCGGGTCAAGTATCTGTGCCACACGTGTCCACATCAACATAACATTAGTATTGTGGGATGGTGACAACATTTGACATAGTGTGGACATTCAGTGCCACAGCAGCCCTCCCCCCTTGCAACAATCTACTCCTGGTAATAGAGGCATTTCCTGGCATATTGCGACTATTCAGGATACTTTGGTGCCCATCCTTACTGTAGTTGGGCATGGCATTCTGGCAGTAATGTTTTGCTTATTAGGAGCACTAATGATATGTGCCACATTGGCACCCATGCAGAAAGCTGCCCTTGGCATCCCATGAACCATTTTGGGGATTTGTGGGACGATGGTGGCCTCCTCTGGCGTAAAGTCATTGGTAATTCTTAGCATATTACGGGTTTACACAGCATGAGGATCCCACCACTGACATCACGGAGATGCAAATACTCTGCAGGTAACAGACACTCCTTTCATGGGACAGTGAAACATATGCAGTGAAAGATCTGTCCAAGTGTGAAACGCTGATATTTGTGAATCACAAAGTAAACACTTAAGACCACAATAGTGCTTTTGTTAATGACAATGCAATGCTTTTTGGGGAACATTTGAATTTATTTGTCTCAAATAAAACTGAGTTGGTTTTTATACCAAAGTGTATACATTTCCAGAACTTAGCAAGCTGATGGTTGAGGATCAAATGATTTCGCTTTATTCTTTATGGAAGAATTGTGCTGTTGTTTTTTCCTTGATGAAATCCCTTTCATTGCATTGCTGGTGGGGGCAATCCATCATCTAAATGTATCACCTTTTATGACATTTAGGGCCTGATTACGAGTTTGGCGCAGTGGTACCGTCTCAACGCCCACTCCGCTGCACCAAACCCGCCCCAGGACTGCTGACCGTATCACAAGTTGAAGTCGTGTTACATGAGATGAACTCGTGATACGGTCAGCGGTCCCTTGCCTTTCCCATGGCGGTGACTGGAAAACAGGCACCGCAATGGGAATGGAAAAAAAAGTTCCAGCACGGCATGGACGTGGGTGTCTATGCTGTGCTGAAAATGTGTGGGTATACAGACAGGTGGGCACATGTTGTGCCTCCCTGAATGTATCCCCACGGCGGGGGCCACATGTGGGCCCTTTAGGACCCCTTTTTTCCTGCTCCGCCAGCCTTTTCAAATGAAAATGGCTGGTAGAGAAGGAAACTCTAAATATCCTGAGCGGTACTGTGACTGTTCCCTGGCGCCGCAGGCAGTCCACCGCTGATATGACTTACAAAGTCGTAATCGGCAAAACAGTGAACCACCACTCCTGCACCACCACGAGTCTTGAAGTCCCATGCCCGCCAGACTCGTAATCAGACCCTAAGACTTCTCATGTGTTTAGCCTGAATCTGTATAATCTGTAAGGGTATTTCAGGTAGATGACTTTTCAAGATCTGTCTACAGCAGAGATTGTAAGTCAGGGGTAACTTTCAGTGCAACTTTCAGTGTTCCCACATTCGCCGATCAAAAGACTGGCAATCGGTTTGGAAGGGACGAATAAACATATGGAAGAAAGTAGGAGAGAAAAAGATGGTATTTACCTGTTAAACACTAATAGACCATCTGAATTTGCATACCCTTATTATTTTAATTTCCTAAACACCTTTGGCTTTCAAGCACTTTCCAAGCACTTTTTATAAAACATTATCAAAATCTCAAATCTTCTGCAGTGGATGCCATCCTTGTTTGGCACACAGTGAACGTATTTGTCTGTTTCATGTGTGCTCCTTTAGAACCTTTGCCTTTTTAGTACTTTTAGGAGAATACTATGCTCTAAAATGCATATTATTTTGATCAAACTCCCATCTCTGAGCACAAAAGGTTACCTCCACTACTATCACGTGTACCCAGCATGAAACTACTTTTTACTCTGTCTAATGGCCAGGATTCCTTCTTTTGCACATTTCAGAAAAGAGGAATATCGGGACCATGTAAAATCTGGGAGTATGAGCTCCTCTCCTGATCCTTGTCCGCCTGCTTTCTTCAAGAATATCCTTCTATCTACCTCCGCAACAACTCCAGCCAGAATGAGTAATCTCTTCCTCACTCAGTGATAGGCTCCTTGAAGCCCTAGAGATGATTTGTGTCAAACAACTGTTACAGAGCACAGTACTTTACAATATTGTACTAACTAGGGACCCATTGCCTCCCACCAAATTTTCCTTGCCTTACAAGCATTGCAGGGGTTCCAAGTTTCCACACATATTTAATTTAAGTCACTCCTAGTCGATCAAGTCAATCAATGGTATAGATCAACTCCTATCAATCAATCAATCAATCAATCAATCAATCAATCAATCAATCTGATGTCTTGTGAAACGCAACTTCTCACCCATAAGGGTCTCAAGGCTCTGGGGCGGGGTGATCTAGCTGCTGGTCAGAAGGGGTGCTGTGGTTCAGTGTAAGAGCCAGGTCTTGAGGTCCTTCCTGAAGTGAGGCAGTGACGGTGACTGCCTGAGGTGGAGAGGTAGTGTTTTCCAGGTATTTGCTGCGAGGTAGAGGAGAAGGATCTTCCTCCAGCTGTGGTCTTGCGGATACATGGGATAGTAAGTTTCTCAGATCTAAAGTGAGAACTTTAGTTGTATTATCTAGGTGTAGAAAATGCTGGCTGTATGGCAAAGCTTTTCTCCAGTCAGAGAGCTAAAATTTGGAATGTCTTCTAATGAAAAATTGTACACCATCTTGCATTACAAAAAGTAATAAAAAACTAGGGGCCTTATGTAGGTAAATTACATTTACCGATTCTTAAATACCGAATTTTACCGATTCGGTATTTATGAATCGGTAAATGTAATGTAGGTAAAAAAATACCGAATCGGTAAGTGTCGGTATTTAAGAATCGGTATTTACCGATTCGGTAATGGTAACCTGTATCTCATTGATTCCTATGGGCCAGGAGGCCCATAGGAATCAATGGGAAGCCAGTTACCATTACCGAATCGGTAAATACCGAATCGGTAATGGGGGGAGCTCAATCAAGGTTGGTGTCACATTGACACCCTGTTGCACCCCTGATTCCTGCATGTGTGCACATGTGGCACACATACATGCCCTGAGGGCATGTGTGTCTGCCACATTGCACACATCTAAGGGCCACAAAATGCATTTACTGAGTCATTCGTCATTTACCAACAACTTTCAGTTGGTGGTAAATAACGAATCCCCACACCCACCACACACTCCCCCTACATCTCATTTCTGTATTCGGTATTTACCGATTCAGTAAAATTACCGATTCAGTAATTTTACCGATTCGGTAAATTACCGAATACAGAAATGATCCCCCTACATATCAAAAGCCTAAATACCGGTCGGTAATGGTATAATTACCGAAAATCGGCCGTTACCGACCGGTATTGGGCTACCTACATATGGCCCTAGATGTTCTAACTGACTTTTGAACCCTTCCATGCAATTTCTACATTTTGATCTGTCTTGAATTATCTTCCTATACTTGCACCGCCATGTGGCTGTCTCCACATTGTTAAAGGAATGTGTAGTGATAGTTTGTGACGTGAACTATGATTGTCTGTGCTCATGCTACATCACAGCGAATTGGTCTATAAGATCTACATGAACTATCAACTTGCACAGCTGGGATGGGATGTGTCAACATAGTCAGACAGATCAGAGTAGGCAAACCCAGCTGACACCAAACCAAATAAAACAGTCAAGTATACTTGTTGCAGTGTATACTAACAATCATACATGGCATCAAAGCTTAGAAGCTCTGGTTCTCACTCAATCAGATGAGGCTAACACACCCAATCCTTGGTTTGCAGCAGGTTGGATAAGATTTACATGCCATGGCTACATCACGCAAATTGACAGAACCAGTTTGCACATATCTGGGGCTTTCATGGAACCAAACAATGGATCCATGTGGCCAATTAAAAACCACATAGAGTAGTTGTCTCAGCTTTAGATAGTGCTAAATCTTCCGTCCCATCATAACATGGAACAGGCTACGTGGTGGGTGATGGATCATCATGTAGAATTGATGCTCACTATTTACGGGTGCGTCCAGACTAAGTGTATCTGATATGGGTGCACCAAAGAAGTGGGAGGGGGAACCACCCAAACCCCTTAAATGCGATCCAAAAGGATCTACTTCAACAACAAAACGCTGCCTGAGCACACACTGAAATCAATAAACAGCCAGTTACAATCCTATAATCTAACACAATTCTAAATGGGTTTTCTTTGGTCTTTATTTTCTTCTTTAGTTGTCCAGTCAACACGTGTTTCGTCGTCTGGGACAGTTACCCACGACTTCCACAGGGCTGGCTCTCAATGTCAAATCACTTTGAACCTGCATTTGGGACCCGTCCCGAGAGGCAAGATGGCGGCTGCATGACCGCTGTGAGAGTCACCCCCTCACCATGGTATAACTTACTGCAGACAAACCCCTTGTGATATGCAGAGTTACAGCAGAGACAAGAAGTAAACTAAAAGAGGTGGATTATAAAAACGTATTTACCGCACGCTGGAAAGCAACTCGAGATTCCGGATGAGTTCACTGCAGTACTTTGAAGCTCTGATCAGACGAACAGTAAAGGTGCTTCACATCGGAGAGCAGGCAATCAAAATCGGAATATACATTTGGCCGGTGAAGGCTCTTTAAACTCTATCCGGTGCCTGGAGGCGCTCGAGAGGATCAGGTGGGCACGGAATGTCCCCCTCGAGGAAAACCCCCGGTGAAGGAAGGCACAGCGACCAGAATGAAGGCAATCCATGCTGTCAGGAAAACGGCTGTTTCGAAAAGTGCAGACGCTTCTAGCACGCTTAGTCAGGAAGGAGCGGAGATCGATGGCAGAACGCCCAGCGGTGAGCAGCGCCCCAGTGATCCGCAGCCAAGCCAAAACTTCAGACGGTGCCTGGGATGTTCTCCGGAATGGGGGAAAGTGGCAAACAGGTAAAACCCCCACCCAGGGACCAGACTGCTAGCAAAATAGCAGATACAGATAGAGACTTAGCCCCAGGTACCTCAGCAAATGCAATGCTCAAAGCGTCTCATGAGATTGGTATATCAGAAGCCCCCATCTTAGAATCCAGTGAAACAAGATTGTTTAATATGGGATTTAAAGAAGGGTGGAGGCAGGAGGGAGCGGAGCTTAAAGATAACTTGCAAGCTTGGAACTGCTTGGAGGGACGAGGCTCAAGGACTATGGCATTAACTCAGTAAGGGTTGGTAATAAAATTTAGGAACTCCAGATGGCGAAATAAAATTCTCTTTAACAGATGAATCAGATCATACCAATGTTAGTGATCTTGACGTTACGGAGCCCGAAGTTACAGGGGAGGGCAGTGATAGCCCCCCTACTACATCAGACACTTTGAGAAGAGCACCAAATCGAACAAAGAAAAGGAGCATTACTGGTCTAGGGAAAAACAGAGGTTCTAATTCCAACAACAGCCAAGTTGGCCATCTACAGTGGGACTACTCTGCTATTCAGCTGGAAATAGAAACTGAGGAAGAAATTATCGATGAGTCCCCATTCAAAGACCTCAAGGCTACGGGCAGCAAGACAGATCCTGCCCCCTCTATGGGACTAATGTACTCTACGCTCAAATCAATGCAAGCAGAAGCCCGTCAAGAGCATAAGAGGGCACAGTTAGCAAACAAAAAACTGCAGGGTGCGATCCGTAAGGCGACTAAGGCTTGCTCAGAAATTACGGCACGAACCACTGCTTTGGAAGAGCGAGTGGTGGGGCTAGAGGCTGGATTAGAGAGCACTGATCAAAAATCAACAACAAATGAAGCTAGAATGAGCGATGTACCATGGAAGCTGGAAGAATTTGAAAACAGACCATGAAGGAACAACTTACGACTGTTGGGTATAGAGGAAAATGCCGAAGGAAATGACAAATGAAATGGCTTTTCCAGAGATGTCCCGTTGGAATTGGAAAGCCAAGCTGCAGCGGGTGCATAGGTTCCCATCGATGCTGAAAAAGCAGAGCAGGCCAAAACGAGAAACCTCGAGCTATTCTCATTTTTTGGGGGAATTTTCTTTTACGTCAAGCAATATTTGAGAAGGCAAGACCAGATGCAAAAAGAACAGTGGTGGGGCACTCTATCTTCGTACATCCGGACTTCTGCCATACAACGGTGGAAAGAAGATGGAGGCTTCGGCAATTGATCAGTCCGTTCTAAAAAAAGGGTTGCGAGGAGTGTTTAATTACCCCTGGCTCGTTTAAAGGTTATCTTTCAGGGAAACACCAGAGTATTTACCTCAGAGAAACTGGCCCAGAGCTACCTGCAGGAACTCACAGGTGGTTGAAGGAACTTATTTAGGCTCGTAAATGGATAACTGATATTGTATTTAGTGTGATGGGTGAAAACTCTGCTATAAGAAATGACTATTTGTATTGTTTGGTGTTCTCTTATTTTTTCCTTTTTTTTTTTGGCTATGGGGGGACCAGGGAGCACAGCGGAATGCAGGAGGCATCATAAGCGTCCTTGGACCTTTTTTGCCTTATTGAACGGGTGCGAGAGAGGGAGGGGGAGGGGGAAGCTCCAAATGAAGATATGGGGAAAGTGACATGTTCTAGACAGCTGTCTTCTAGACCTGATCTGGTGGTATCACGGGGTGTTTTAATTTTTTTCAACAATGACGGGGAAGCTTAGGATTGCCTCAATAAATATCTGTGGGCTAAATAATCCTGCAAAAAGACGTAGAATTAGTCTTGATATCCAATTCATGAAGGCCGACATAGTGTTGGTGTTGGTCCCTTGCCCCGTGCTGGGACACGGCAGACACAGCAGTTGCAGCCGGAGCAGAGCGGTGGCACAGTAGTGCTGCAGGTCATGACGGTACAAGCAGAGCAAGTGGGGCAGCAGCAGGGGAAACACGGAGTGAGGACAGAAACTACCCGCGGCCCACGACCCCATAACCCCAGAGGAAGAAGCAGCAGCAGTGAATGGTGAGTGGCGCGAAGTGCGAAGTGCACAGAGAAGCCTGTCTTCTTAAGTCCTTAAGAGCCTCCAGCAGGACAATTAGCATCAGTCCTTGGGTTTTAGACCCGAACCCTGCTTCCTGTTCTCCTCTCCTCTCATCTCTCCTCTCACCTCCCAGGCAACGAGGGCAGTCGGGTGCAATAGCCACAGAAGAAATCAGGGGGAGAAGCATTTAGCAGCACTCAGCAGTAACCAGCAGCAGCAACCAGTAGTCAGCTATCA
The DNA here is from genome assembly GCF_964204655.1 of Triturus cristatus. Classification (NCBI taxonomy): domain Eukaryota; kingdom Metazoa; phylum Chordata; class Amphibia; order Caudata; family Salamandridae; genus Triturus; species Triturus cristatus. Next base: position 1,151,566,492 of record NC_140584.1, read on the forward strand.
GCGGCAGCAGCAGGAGCAGGGATAAGGAAAGCGAGCGTGGACACCATTAGGGGTGACTGCGAAGTGCGTGCCCAGTGAGTCTGCGGAAGCAGCCCAGCTAGGCTGGGCGCGGCTTGCAGCTCATCAGCGAGCCCTGCTCTCTTCCTCCTGCCTCCCAGCGTGCACGGTCCCACTAAGGAAAAAGAAGCAGAGAGTGGTGCACGGGACACCTACTGTAGACATCGACCAGATACTCGACCTGCCACAAAATTTACCAGTAAGCACTACAGTCAACACTCTCCACCCTATTACACCGGAAGCTAGATCTGCAGGCTACAAGTCAATTGGCCTAAAACCAAAAATAACGTCCAAAATTGCCTTTCTGAAAGAGGCAGGGTCAGCTGTTTTCTCTAGTAATATGAGTATCAAGGGCTTACCTGCTCCTTTGAGCCCTATCGTGATTCGTAACCATCTGCAAAGGGAACCCTGACGCTAATATTCAGCTTGGTAATTCGGCAAATCAGACAGCCACAGCCACTAGTAATCTGGAAGATCCTGATATGCTCCATGGGGTAGTTACTACTACTACTACCACAGGCAGACTTGGGGACCTATTAGCAGCCCTGGCGGGGGAAAGGTGTGAAAAAAACAGGAACACACCAAACCCCCCACAGTCTCGCAGCCACTCTCGTAGTCATTCCTCCTGCAAGCTCGGACCTTATATCTGAGCTTACTAATTCACCAATAAAGAATGGCACACAGGGCCAATTTAGCGCAATAACAGACGGAAGTGTGCAAATCTCCGCCAACATACCCCATGTACTGAAAGCGAATCCACCACAACACGGGGATGGTGCGAGTGAGCCCGCCCCTTGCACACCTCAGGGGCAGGGTCGGATTTTGTCAACTACGTTGAGGATGCTTGCAACCTGGAAAGAGATCTCTCCTATATTCAATCAAAAGAGTGGGAGAACAAGCTCTCATCATATGGGGCAGATGCCCCCAATCCCTCCGCACCCTCACCGGTCCCAAATGGGGGGAAGGAGGAGGAATTTAAACAGGAATCTGCATGGGCCACAGCTTTGGACATTCTACAAAGGTCAGCCGACGCCATGACATACCAAGCTAATAAAATGGATATACAAATCAGCCTATTAAATACATTGGCGGTGTACGTCGCTAACATAGATGATAAAATCACAAACCTAAATAATTTGATTTGGCGAGCTCAAGCGGCTGCTGACTATCCGCGACAAGGCTACGACTGCTCACCAATAATAGGCAAATTAAGCACGCTCCCGGAGATGATGGCAAAGCTTGTGGTGGACTTAAAAGAAATCACCAATGGAAAGTCTTTTCCCTCAAGCAAAGGAGTCGTGCCACAATCCCCGCTAACAATGCCCAAGCGGTGGCAAACCCAGGGGCTGGGGGGGTGCGAGGCAAGGGCTATGCCAATGCCCCGGAAACACCGGCCATAAGTGGCGAAAGAAATAACCGAGCTGCTGAAAATGCAGTGCCCACTTCAACACTTCCATTAGACCTGGACACGGAGGACTTCAACTGTAAGGGGAAAAGGCAAAAAAAATCGTAAGGGACGTAACAAGATCTGTCATATCGCACATGACTCAAGCATTTATCCACTGTTCATCACTCACAGAAGTGTTGCCTCGACCGGACATAAGGATCCAAACGGAACAGACGAGGCAGCTAAGGAAGCGGAGAGACAAATTACTCTATCTCGCAACGTCAAAAAGCAACAGCCTGGTTCTCCACCTCTTAAAGAGGTGAAGGCTGCTGCCGGGGAAGACCTTGAGCCTACAAGAAAAAAGGGAAAACAGGGCTTTCCGACAACATCCAACTGCAACCCTCAGACACCACATCCTTATCTTGGGCAGAGGGCTCAAAGCGCACCCGGCAAACAGAAAATGTTGACAGCACCAAATCACCTAATCAGGCTCAAGCTAACACCTGGCAAACAGAACACTTGGCAGCAGGAAATCATCTAATGATGCTCAAGCTAGTGGTGCGCAAATCGGCCATAGAGCAGCCAAAAAGAGCCCAAGAGTACCAAGCAGGTCTGTTCCTCCATCTGAACAAAAAGCAATCAAGGATGTAGCCCCCAGAACCTTCTCAACACACTGCACGCTTGGGCAGCGCCTCTGGTGGGGTACTCTGAGGCAGCCCCTGGGCAGGGAACTCTCTACAGGGAACATAGCCAAAGAAACCATATTAAATGCAACCCAGAGAACATCCACTCTGCATTTAAATCTGAAGTCCTTCAGACCACTAGGTCAGATCAAGTAATTCCAACATACACTCTTTTTTATCCAGAGTATAAGTCCAAAGGCAGCTTTGACATCTTAAATCGTGGGAATATTATGAAACTGATAGAAGCCATAGGCCTGTCAAACGAAGTTACATCACAGGATATTATCTCTATAGAATTTATTGCACCAGGCCAGGGACAGTCATACGAACTCACTAAGGTCACCTGGTGCTCTGCGGAGGCATGAAATAAAATCATGAGGCACATGGAAATCTTCAAACAGTGGGGTAATATTATATAACCGCCGGTAATGAACCAGGCTACCCACACGTTCTTCACAACATCCTGGCCGCAGAGCGCCCATGTGCAGGACCAAAACTGGTTTATTCGGTCCTGAGGAGTGCCTTTGGCAAGACCCCCTCCTCTAGCTCAAAAAAATGCAAGCGATGGTCAGCATATACACACTATGTGATCGGAACAGGCTAGTACATGGTCATGGTTGGCGGGGTCACTAAATTCAACCAGACTGCTACAATGACAAAACAACGGCCAAAAGGCTTATGAAGGCAGCCCACTAAAGATATATTCTTGGAACGTAAACGGGCTAGCAAAGAAACTGGGGGTGAGGCATGGTCTCCTACTTACGGTCTTTCGAGATTATTTTATTGCAAGAGACATGACTTGTGGAGCCGCAGCACCTAGAAGGGTTTAAAATTCATCACTTTCCGGCAACCAAATTGAAATCCCTCGGACTATGTAGCGGTGGCCTAGCTATTTATATATCAGCTAATAGCGCAATTCATGGGATCTAGCATGCTGCTCCCAGGCTCTTCAGCCAGTGGGCATTTCACTTAGAGCTTTTAAAGGTCAGCTTAGGACCATAATTTTATTGAACGTGTATATCCATCCTAACGCAGTGTCTAGGCTAACCCTATCTGACGAGGTGACCGCGACAGTATTAAATATGAGATCTGGGTTCCCGAATGCAGACATCGTACTATCTGGAGATTTCAACATGTGGCTGATGTCTGACCTAAAAAAGAACGAGGTAATAAAGATGCAGGAAAGCGACTGGGCCATACCACCGCAGGATCACCCTGGATGGAGCAAGGAGGACCCAAAGGGCCGTGCCCTCCAGGGTAATTTGGAACATCTTGGCCTTAGAGGCCTTAACAGGCGTTTCCTTCCTGATAAGCCACCTGATCTCTCATTTAAATCTAAAACCGGCGCGTCTCTGATCGACTACTCATTTGTCAGCCTTTCCCTCTTGAATTATGTGTCTGGTTTTGGGTTTGGCAATAGATTGGACAGCGATCACAGCCCTCAAGAAATTTCCCTCAGCATTAGGCTGATGCAACATGATCAGGCAGCGGCCCAAGTTTCCGAAAGCTCCACGATCAATCTAAAACGCATTAATTGTTCAGTTAATAATCTTCAACTCCTGGCGACAGAAGCAAAGCATATAATAGGGAACACATTCAGGCCAACGGAGGACCCAATTGTAAACTTGATGAGATTCTCAGGAAACTTGATAGCCAGGCAGGCAAAACCGATAAAATACATACAAGTGACTGGGTCCCAACAGCCAATCCCCTGGGATCCTGTGATATGGTTTGCCAAACGTAGCATGAACTGGCTATGGAGGGAACTTAAAAGGAAGCCAATGGACCCAATAACAATAACCAAATTAAGAGAGGCCCAAAGCTATCTGAAGGCTGCTAAACGGGAACAACGAAGGGCTTACTGGAATTCCTTCTGGGCCAGACTATACCACGACATAAGGTCAAACAACTCTGCGAGGTTTTGGCGCACCATAAACAGTTTAGGGGGTAGAGTCCCCAAAGTTGCCTCGTCTAACATATTGGAATCTGAGTGGTACCTCTACCTGCATTGTCATTTCAACGACCTACAAGAGCACAACTACAATCAGGTCACTGGTACAGAGGGCAACGAAGCTCCGGAGGCTCAACCTTCGATTGAGGGCAATTTACCTCTTGAGCACTCCAATACAGCGCCAATAATCCAAATGCAGACTGAAATTTACTATCAGGTTACTGGTACAGAGGACAGCAAAGCTCCGGAGGTCCAAACCTGGATTGAGGGCAACTTACCTCTTGAGCACTTCCATACAGCGCAAATAATCCAAAAGCAGATTGAAAAGGGCCGAAAAGATGGGGCCCCACGACCAGGAGGCATTCCCTCAGCCCTGTTTAAGGAGGACTCCGTTTTCTGGGCTTGTCAGCTAGCTCCACTCTATTCGACCATCCTAGAAAGGAACATCATTCCGCCCTCATGGCAAGGATCAATCCTCGTCCCAATCTTCAAAGGAGGAGATCAAAAATCCCCAGGCAACTATTGGTTGGTTGCCTTAATCGACAACGAAGCAAAGTATTTCGCAGTGATACTGCTAAACTCCCTTTGGCCATGGACTGAAGCATGCTCTATAATTCAACCAAACCAAACCGGATTCACAAGCATTACTGGCACTACGGTCAATCTTATGGCACTTCCCCTTTCAATCGACCAGGCAGAGATCAGTACTAGCCCCATTTATATGGGGTTTATTGATTATAAATCAGCTTTTGACAAGGTCAACAGGTCCAAGCTGTGCAGAATCTTTCCTTATTGAACATTCCAAACTGCTTATTGAGAGCTGTGCAGCTTTTGCATCAGGACACGTGGGTCAGGATCAAGAATGGAGACGGCTCAATACTGTCACAACCAATTTTGACAACACAAGGCCTCAAGCAAGGGTGCGTTTTGGCCCCCACACTTTTTAATTTATTTGTATGTGATCTTCCGGAAGCCCTGAATCTATCTAACTAGCACCTACCCAAAATAGGTAGTCTTCACCTATCAAACCTATTGTATGCCGATGACGTGGTTCTTTTAAGCCACACAAAGATAGGACTACAACAGCTCTTGGATGCAACCACCGTATATTCAAACAAGAATGGGCTTCAGATCAATAACAAGAAAACTGAAATCCTGGCGGTTCGCTCAGGAAGGCCCAAGAAGCTGGCATGGGTCTTAAACTCGGAAAGAATAGAAGAAACCAGCTGCCACAAGTACTTAGGAGTCTTCTTTAATAATAATGGCAGATACAAGGGTCAATTGGGTGAACAAAAAAAGAAAAGAACTGCGTTAGCATTTGCACTCAGCTCCATTTACAAGAAATTAGTTGGCCCAACTTTCGCTCCAACCCTTCAGACGGCCCAGGCAAAAGTTATTCCAACTGTAACATATGGAAGTGAGGTGCTAAAAGGGCTAGACTGTGGCCAACTAGACAAATTAGTCGCAAACATGTTTATGACCTTCAGCTACTTTCCCACACTTCTCCGGCACAAATCAGGCTGGAATTCGGTATCTGTAGACAGTCAATGGGCCGAATGGCGACTTTTCTAATGAGCTGTCACAAGCTGAGGGCGTCAAAGGAGGGCAGTCTGGCTTACCACTTATGGGCTCAGCTGAGCACAAGACGATGGCCAGCGGGGCACTGCTATTGGTCCTGCGGGCTTAGCATCCTCAGCCTGAGCAAGTTCTGGGACTTACATGCAAGCCAAAATGAATTCGAGAGGCTAGCAAAATTCAGCGTGAAAAGACTTTCCTCAGCAGAAGACAGGGCTAACCTCTCTGCTAGACGTCACGGTTGGATGACTCTTAGCACTTACGCACAGTTGATACCTCAGAGTTATCTAACTCTCACTTTCAGTGCACGCACTAAGCTACACTTCTTAAATCTGAGAATGGGGGTGATTCCATTGACCTGCCATCTTCCCAAATGGAAAAGAGACTGTGCCCTGGAAACACAGTTAAGATCTATTGCATGTACTGTGTTTGTGTCCTAACCTCTTGAAGGGCTCTTCTACAAAGGGATTGGATCAATAAGGAGGTCAGATCATGTAGCGGTGCAGTGTTGGCATCCTTTGATCCCCGGAACATCATCCTAAACTGCGCATTGGTTAGGTTCATGGATTACTTTGCAAAAAAACTAGCAGAGGGGAGATAGTTAACGCTTCGTCGGCCTGAGACCTAGACCTCTTGCTTACCATATTAGTTGCTGAACAAACTTCTTGTGCGGAGCGGACAGGCGCACAGACAGTTTTTGGACAAAAAATAAAATAACATTTTCAGCAGAAGGGGAGTAGCCCACAGGTTAGCTAAGCTGGGTCGCAAATGCTATTTTAAACTAGTTCTGTAGTCTCCTTAATGGAACACCACTTTAGGAGTTATGAATAGTGCACTTACAGTAGAGCTTTATATGTTAAGATGTTGGGTGCTTTTATCTACAGGAACCTGGGATTTATTATCAATTTTACATGTTGTAACATTTTTATTTTTAGTGTTTGCAAGGGTTTTAACAAATCATGCAATAAAGTTTCTTCTTCTTCTTCACATGATCTTCAGTACCTTCGCTGGGAATTAGAGCAGGGAGATTTGCTGGTAGTTTTTTGAGCTTGCTGGGGTCGTGGAGGGTTTGTTGACTAGTGGTCTGACTTTGCCATGTTTCCAGGCATCGGGAAATTTTGCGTTGGTGATAGAGGTGTTGAGTAGGGTGGTGAGTTCCTGGACGATCCTTTGGTTTGTGAGGTTGAAGATGTGGTGCGAGCATGGGTCTGTGGGAGCTCCCTAGTGGGGAGATATCATAGTGAAGGTGGTGCCCTGGGCGGACCGCAGTGGTGTCTCTTCCGCTATGGCAGAGGATCATTGGACTGCTGCTCAAAAGGAAAAATAAAATGATAATATTGCATTGTTACTTTCATTTCATTTTCCCTATTGCAGTCAGAGGTGGGGCGGATGGGGCTGGCCAGAGCAGGGGAGGAGTGATGTGCACTCACTAACTGCCCATGAACTGTTTGACTGGCCTTCCTGGGGCGACCAAACAGTTTATATGCAATTTGCATTTTCCTACCAGGCAGCATTACACAGCCTGGTCAGGAACATGCACAGGCTCCCTGTTTCAGTCCAATTGAAATGCTGCATTGCAGAGTTGTGATTGGCTCAGGGTAGCCTGTTGGCCCGGGTGCTTCCTGCTGCCTCTGGCTGGGCCAGGAAGATGGACGAGGCCGAGGACGGAGGATAGAGGAGAAGGGGTAGCTGCCTGTTAAAGGTAAGCCTTTTTTTATTACATTACTCCCCCCAACCTCCTCACTACCCCCGTCTGGTAGCAGCTGCTACTGTTGGAGAGTATATTCTAGTTGGTCAGTGTGTGGTTTATGTCGCTTATGATGGTGGCGTATTTATCGAGAAAGTCCGTAGGTGTGGCTTGGGGTTCGAAGTTTCTGTATATGGTTGCGATCTTGTCATGGAGGAAAGGGGCAAGGCTGTCGCAGAGCTCCTGTAAGGGTGTGATGTTGTTCCTTGTTGTTGTTGGCGCTGGTTTTGAGTATGCATGAGTTTGAGTGAGTGTTATTGAGACAGTGAGAGTGAGTCTGATGGAGTGAATGTAAGAGTCAGTATGAGTGTGCTTTTCTGTGCATGTGTGAGTGAGAATGAGTGAGTGAATGTATTTGTAATTGAATGTGTACGAGTGTGTACATGTGAGTGTGTGTGCCATTGTGTATGTTATGCTTGAGAATGTGAGGCTATCTCGGCATATTGGAGGATATTGTTGTGCATGTCAACTGCATTTGTGTGTAAAGTGTGCATGTGTGAGTGTGTGAGAGAGAGCAAGAGAGTGAGTCTGAGTATTGAAGCTCATGAATTCCATTTTGGATGGTCCCTGGAGTAGCTATGTGCATGTTGGAGGATGGGATCAGCTTCCCCAGGAAATTGATGTGCATTGCCTTTGTTTCTATGGCTATAGGGTTCAGATTCAGCACTGAAGTAAAGAGTATGGAGACAAAGCTATCTTTCAAAACCCATATAAACTTTGTTACCATAGGACTACTGATTAGATTTTATAAGCACTGCCATTTAGTAGACTGTAGGGGTGAGGAGTGGGACTGCAGTTTCTGTTGGGTAAGATGAGGAAGTTTCCAGGCCAGGCTTGCACTTCTATCTGTCACTGAATACTGCTGGAGAAAGGCTGATGGCAGACAGGTGCAGAAAACTCACTTACTTTTGCCCAGGTAATTGGTGCTTCAGCCTGGAAACAGTCCCACTGCTACCTGCTGCAAGAAGCATCACTTTACACAAAGATTGTGTCTGGAGAGCAGCCTGTAAAGGACACTTGAAAAAAGAATGAATCCAGACCGGTTCTGAAGTTGGCACAGTGAATGTGCATCCTCTGTCTGGAATATGTGAATTAATGTGGGATCCAAACCACCCCACTCTGCTCCTGTCCCACATACCTCTTGAACAAGGAAGGGAGCGCTCCACAGAGTACTCGAAGAGATGCAGTGCAACCAAGACTGTTTCTGCCTGACAACCAGTTTCCTAGAGATGAGGGATCATTAACTGGAGACTGCACTTTCCCTCTGGAGGAGCTGAGGGGCTGCTTATTGCCTACTGTGACCCTCCTGCTTGCAGGGAGAGGGAAGACGTGTACCAGGCCCCCCAGGAGAGGAGACTGTCCAGTAGGAGAAGCCGATCTTCTTTCTGGCCCAAGGAATACTTAGAGAAAGCAGACTTCATTGGGGAGCGAAGCCAGGAGCGGGTTTCCCAGCCTTTCTGGTCATTTCTTGCCAAGAAGTTCCCCTAAGAGTTCACCAAATCGAATGTGTCAGTGTCCACTGACAGCCACTACGGGCTATCAGCTGGTGTTGCTAACAAAAAAAGGAATACATATTGCAGCTGAGTGGAACTCCATCAGCCTGGGAAGCTGCAACTACATGTTACCACTGAGTGAAGCCAGTTGGCCTGGGTAGCCGCATCTGCTGCAGAAGTCATGCTGTGACCCCCCAAATGTTGCCATACAGTGATCATTCAACAATGTTGATGCGTTGACAATGAGTGGAGTTGGGCAGCCTGTGAAGGTGTTAAAGATGCCATGCGTTCATTTGCAGACAAACAGTTGCGTAGCTTGGTCAGTTAGATTGGAGGGGTGTGAGCTGCATATTTTCCAACAATCACACTGGCATATAATCACAAAATATGAGAGGGGCTTAAGTGGCAGTGGAAAGGGAGAGGAATGCGGATTGGTAGGAGAGCCACATGAGAAAAATCAACATTTGTAAAATAACCAATGTTTTTCAAGACTTTCAATACAGAGAGAGGGAGAGCGTATGCATGCCTTTTTGCCTCTCTTTATCGAAAAACTGCCCGTGAAATCCGACAGATACCTCCCAATACCTGACTGAAAGCCCCTCCACCCAACTATATACCTGAAAATACATTTATTAGGAGGGGTGTAACACCCCAAACACCCCCTCCCCACCCGAAGCTACATTCCGCAGACACGCTACGCTTCAATAATCCTTGAACGCGGTGCCAAGACATGTTCATCACATCACCCAACCTATGGGCTCACTGCACAGGCACCATGAGGCTTACGTAGAACACAAGGACATGAGACCTTCTGCCTAACTTAAACCATGGGTAAGAACTATTGACTGAGTTTCACATCTAAGCCATGTGAGGGTTAAAATGACCAAATCTCCAACCATGCCTAATTCATGCCTCTGCCATAGATTACGCAAGACTGTAACTGCTATAGCCACCTGGGTGGGGAGATAAAACTGGAGCGGGATTGTGTGGCACTATGAGAACACAAGCAGGGAACGTGTATTTTCTAACCTAATTTTATTGTTTAGTACTTAGTTTTGTTGTGTTGTTAAAGTACTTTCTTCCATGAGCAGAAAAGCAGTAGGCGGGACATTCACTTTACTAGGTCTTTTGATTGATTGTTGAGCTCTGAGCTAGATCCCCACATACTACCACCCATGAAGCCTGTGACTAGTCACCTGCACTACCCTAGGAGTCAAGTGCTGAGAGAGTTGTACTTGGCCCAGTTTGCTGAGCCATAGTAGGGCAGACACAAGAATGTCGACAGCAAAGTACCTCAGACACCATGTTTTGGTTCTAGTAGCCCTTGAATACTCTATGGCTCCCGAATGGAGTCTGAAATAGTCCGACACTTTAAAATATCATCAGCCATTGACCCCTTGCTTGTTGGAGATGCAAGCAAACATGAGTGTGCATATGGTCAAGTTGAGATGACCATTTAAGAGCACCTCTAAGATTCTAGGCCCACATATGACTCATTCCAACTCTGCACTTCAAAATCCAGGCACTCACGCTACTGGTTCCATCATAGTCAATGTACACATTGCAAGTAAACTCTTGCTCTCATGTTGAACAATGCAACTGTACACGCAAACACAGGCATGGAGTATACTGAAAGGGTCACTCATATACTAAGCCCAGTACAATGAAATGAGTCAGCGACCGTGCTGAAAGTGCAGATGCTGCCTATTCAGACAGCTGCAGTCCTGTTGTGAAGACTTGGTACTCCTACTGCAGCCCTACAAAGAAATGATGCTATTATCCCACAAAAGGCACAGCAACACTACTGCCAAGTACTGATGCTAACCATGACATGTACAGCCGCCCAGCTGAGAAACACTGGCCCTGGAATTGACCACTGTACCAGCTCTGGTGAGAAGTGCTGGCACTGGCCATAATAAGTGCTGGTACTACCCATTCCAAGTACAGCAACCCAGCCAAGAAACACTGACACTCGAACTGACCACTGTACCAGCTCTGGTGAGAAGTGCTGGCACTGGCCATTATAAGTGCTGGTGCTACCCATTCCAAGTACAGAAGCCCTGCCAAGAAACACTGACACTCGAACTGACCACTGTACCAGCTCTGGTGAGAAGTGCTGGCACTGGCCATTATAAGTGCTGGTGCTATCCATTCCAAGTACAGCAGCCCAGCTGAAAAACACTTGCACTGGAAATGACTACTGTACCAGCTCTGGTGAGAAGTGCTTGCCCTGGCCATTATAAGTGCTGGTGCTACCCATTCCAAGTACAGCAGCCCAGCTGAAAAACACTGGCCCTGGAAATGACCACTGTACCAGCTCTGGTGCGAAATGCTGGCACTGGCCATTTTAAGTCCTGGTGCTATCCATTCCAAGTACAGCAACCCAGGCAAGAAACACTGACACTCAAAATGACCACTGTACCAGCTCTGGTGAGAAGTACTGGCACTGGTCATTATAAGTGCTGGTGCTACCCATTCCGAGTACAGCAGCCCAGCTGAGAAACACTGGCACTGGAAATGACCACTGTACCAGCTCTTGTGAGAAGCGCTGTCACTGGCCATTATAAGTGCTGGTGCTACTCATTCCAAGTACAGCAACCCAGCCAGGAAACACTGGCACTGGAAATGACCACTGTACCAGCTCTGGTGAGAAGTGCTGGCACTGGCCATTATAAGTGCTGGTGCTACCCATTCCAAGTACAGCAGCCCAGCTGAGAAACACTGACACTCAAAATTACCACTCTACCAGCTCTGGTGAGAAGTGCTGGCACTGGCCATTATAAGTGCTGGTGCTTTCCATTCCGAGTACAGCAGCGCAGATGAGAAACACTGGCACTGGAAAAGACCACTGTACCACCTCTGGTGAGAGGTGCCGGCACTGGCCATTATAAGTGCTGGTGCTATCCATTCCAAGTACAGCAGCCCAGCTGTGAAACACTGGCAATGCAAATGACCACTGTACCAGCTCTGGTGAGAAGTGCTGGCACTGGCCATTATAAGTGCTGGTGCTATCCATTCCAAGTACAGCAGCCCAGCTGCGAAACACTTGCACTGCAAACGACCACTGTACCAGCTCTGGTGAGAAGTGCTGGCACTGGCCATTATAAGTGCTGGTGCTATGCATTCCAGGTACAGCAGCCCAGCTGAGAAACACTGGCACTGGAAATGACCACTGTACTAGCTCTTGTGAGAAGTGCTGGCACTGGCCATTATAAGTGCTGGTGCTATCCATTCCAAGTACAGCAGTGCAGCTGAGAAACACTGGCACTGGAAAAGACCACTGTACCACCTCTGGTGAGAGGTGCTGGCACTGGCCATTATAAGTGCTGGTGCAATCCATTCCAAGTACAGCAGCCCAGCTGAGAAACACTGGCACTGGAAATGACCACTGTACTAGCTCTTGTGAGAAGTGCTGGCACTGGCCATTATAAGTGCTGGTACTACCCATTCCAAGTACAGCAACCCAGCCAAGAAACACTGACACTCGAACTGACCACTGTACCAGCTCTGGTGAGAAGTGCTGGCACTGGCCATTATAAGTGCTGGTGCTATCCATTCCAGGTACAGCAGCCCAGCTGAGAAACACCTACATTGTCCATTACTCTTCAAAAGTCGCAAATGAGACGCGATCTGCGGTGTTTACCATGACCGTGTAAGGAGATGTGCTCCTTGCAAGAAGCCTTGGACACTAGCCTGTGCATCAAAGGCCTGCCCTTGACAGCCTTCCCTCCCATCCGGCTTCCGGATGTGGAATGTTGATTTTTTTAAGCAGAAATAAGAGAACCCCCGGGTTGCACTTCCACACGCCCTCAACAAATCGATCTTGCCCATTGGCTGCAAGCAACGCTGTCATCTTGAGTTTCATGAACCTCAACTTCAGCTCGTTTGGGACTGAGCCATTCTTCTGTGCTTGGAAACATTTTCATTCCTAAGGGTTGCTTCCAGCTGACGCCGCCTCCTCTGAGCGAGCAGCTCTCATCTCCGCTCCCAGGGCCGGCTTCCAACTCTCGCTGTGTTTATTATTCTTTCCTATCTCTTTTATCAAGCATTGCGACAGAGGAAGAGGGTATTTTTAACAGGCACTATTAAAGCCCAGTGGGGCGTGCGCAGCTTTAAGGGAGTGTTTGATGATTCTGCAATCGTCAATCTTGCCTGTCATTGTTCCATTAAAGGTCCTCGGATCCCTCCTGTTTGTTGAAGGAGACACTCACAGGGCGCTGCAAGGATCACTCACTGCTCTGCACAGTGCCAGCACCAATGGTGCAAGCAATGCATGGCCTGATCCACTAAGTACAAGGCTAGCCTCCAGGAAATCTACAAATTGTAGGTTTCTTCAAATAAATCGAGCATGTAAAACAATTTATAAAAGTTCACATAACTACAGCTAGCCCTAAACCACAGGATTTCACTCCTGTGGAAAATCCAGGAGCTTACAGTCGACTTTATTTTGGAAAGGCTCCTCAGCTTTCATTTCTTTTGCACTCCATCCTATTTATTTTCCTTTTAAGGAAGACCCTTGGGACCCAATGTTTAATCAAGACTTTCCTGGCACTGACTTTAGGTGTATAGATTGGATGTGAAGAGATTTGGGAAGCTTTGTAAATGCTCATCAAGTTCTGGCTTTCTGGGGGTCCAGTGCCATCTCAGTGCCTCACTTCTGGGGGCAGCCGTGTTCTTGAGACCACGCCGAGGTTCAGTGCCGTATCTGCTAAAGCGGTGGGTCACCCATGGTGCTACTAGACATGTTCCCTTATCTGGCTACATGATGTCAAGAAAGGCATTAGCAGATCATCCTCACCTAAACTGTCTTTGTGTTCTAGTACTGACACTCCAGTAAAAAGCAAGAACTACAAGTGACTCAGAGTGAAGCACTTAGGCCTCACGCGGATTTTATCTATACGTGAAGGATTCACAGACGATTGCCACTGTGATGTCCAGTGTCTTGCAGGATCAGCAACTGATCAAACACCTGTTTTTTCTTTGCAGTCTTGTAGATATGCACATAATCCAGTATGTTTTATAAATAAAAATACAAACGCCAGAATGCCAGATGAAATCCAGGACTAGAGGGACTACTCAACATCTCTCCACCCATCGCCAGGCAACAGTAATGAGAGATCAACAGAGGTCTAGCAAAACCTTTCTTGATTTGCAAAATACTGCCTGTTCTCCCAGCATCAAGACATCTAGGCTTTTTACAAAGACCTCCGTCCTGAAACAAAGTAGGTACTGAGACGTCGTTGGAACGTTCTCAGTGAAGTTGGCGCTGATCTGCGGTGCAACCAGGACTCACAGCGCTGATACATCGACCACGCTCTTGCCATGCACCACTATCCTGATCTGCATCATGCAATGCTATCTGCACACTGACTCATATACAAAGGTCTTTCAATCCTGTTGTTTCTTGGAGTGTGTGTTAGAATCTTAACCCGAAAAATTGATTTAGCGCACCTCTCCTGGTAGAAATTCAAAGCAAGCCGCGCTTTCTTGTAAATTAATTCAGTGCGATCACTTATTTGCCCTAGAAAATTGTTCAGGCTGCAATTTTGGGGGCTTTGTGTCCCTAACTGGTCAATTTTTCCTTTCAGCCTTTATGACCAGCTTTTTCCAAAACACTGATCTACTTAACCATCTGCTGCATATCATCACATTGGCTGCCTTATTACAATGCACAGTGCTCCTGAGAACCCCTTTGGGCAATATTTATATTTTCCATGCAAAGCAAGGAGGCAACAGACTTTGCTGCTCTGTGTTGTGCAAGTGGAAAACAGAATGCGGAGCCATGTGCTAATAAGGTCTCCTGGCAATGCATAGGGAGCGTGCACAGTCTCGCATTCAATTTGAGCTGGAAGCTTACAGCGGCATAACGAAACTTGAGGGGGAACCTCTGCAAAGGACCTTGAGGGCCCCCCATCCAGAGTCAGTCTAGAGCTTTCAGGCCAGGATACTGTGCTGAGGGGCCCCCTGGAGCTCTGACCCCCCCCGCACCACAGGGGCTGCGGGCCCTATGTTATGCCGCTGGAAGCATGCCATATTCAGAAGGGTCCTGATGATTGGATGTGTGACGCGCACCGCAGCACACATGCAATGCTTGCCTTACTTTTCAGAATAACCACATTTCACTTTGTTTACTCCTGCCTCAAGAGGTGTTAGCCTTTGAAGCAGAGCCCTGCCTGGCTGTCTTAGTAGATTTGGCTTTGTGTCAAAATTTAGGGGTATTTGAGCTTGTCCGCCCTAGTAATGCCCCTTTTACGTAAAGCAATAGAAAGGAGAACAAGCATTTGCAATGCAATAGGTCTCGCATTAACGAGAGTTTGAGCTTTTGGCATTTATGGAAGCCCCGCCCCTGTCTTTAGACAACCAGCGTCAAAGGAAAGGGGCGACATTAAAATGAAACCGCAGGATGGGGCGCTTTGACACGAGTACACTTTTTCTAGTGGGTAAGTACTTGAAGTGGAAAATGGGCATCATCTTGTTTAGTGTACTCTTTGGAAGGTGTCTGAAGAATGTAAATCAGAGGCTTATGTTCAATGTGTAGATACGAGCTTTTGTATGGATTATCCTTAAGTGAGAGCCTCAGTTTCAATTGAGGGGCCAGCCAGCTCTGCCTCTGAAAACACCTTGCTGGTAGGGCAACCACCACAGGCCTTCTTGGTCCACACCATCTGAAGACCTAAGGAATGGCAAACTCAGTTAGGCATTAAGGCACAGGACATCTTATACCTGCTGCTAGACACCTCTCAGCATGTCAAGGACCTTGCGTATGTGTTTTTTACTGACCAGGCTGCCGTGTCATCGTGAGCTCTACTCTCAAGGGCACTCTGCATTTTAAAACAAGCATTGGCAACACGAATCGGTGTCGTTTGAATTTTGAGTCCTTGATAAAAAGCTTAAAAAACCCTGATGCAGTGATAAAAGCTAATCAAAATAAAACTGTTTGATTTATTAATATGTCATGAGTTGTTTTGAGATCTATGTATATTTTTTAAAGAACTGGTAACAACAGCTCTTGCAGACAGCTGTGCTGTAAAGCGATGCCTAAAAGGCTACAATTATAAAACCACAGCATGATGTTATATGCATCTCTTAACATGATATTGTTCACAGTTGGGAGTGCGACAAATCACCATTTGAATTGCTTTCTGCAACATGCAAGAGTGTATAAGATCCCAAAATAGGCTCTGAAGAGAGATCTAGCTGACAATACCAATTGTGCAATGGCGGCATCTTGCACAACATACTGTTGACTTAGGAGAGGGAGCCTGTTTCATCACAACTGGGCGTTGGTCTTACTGACAGATTCATTTCATTCCACTTGAGAACTGGGGCCTCAGCCAATGAGAACAGCGGCCAGGTGAACACTTAGTTCAGCATACCATTGGTGCATGTTGTGTCAGGCTGTGACATCCATGCCAAGAAAGGTCTGCTGGGATTTGTAAAAATTAAATCATCAGAGGCTTAACAAATCCTTAGGTGCCCCCCTGAAAGGTATTCTAAGGTGGTGCCCATCTCTTCTTGCGACAACCCAGCTTCCCCCTCTCTTCGTGTTCCAATATCTAACACTGGATCACAGCAACTGCGATACCGACAGGGGCTTTGATAATGCAGTTAACTTCATAACGCTCAGCATATTCTTAAAAGGGCATGCCGAACGCCATTTTCTGTGTCGGCCAGTCGGAGGTCAGCACGAAATCCCACTGGACGGCATTTTCGCCATTGGGATTACGATGCTCAGTTTCTGACAGGCTTTCCATGCTGGGCTTTCCGACATTGAAAGCCTGTCGGAAAGTGAGTTTGGGGGCCCCTAGCAGGGCACCCTTCTCTCTGCGGCCTCTGGTTGGGGAGAGGGGGCACCTATGGTGCCCTCCTGTTAATCCCTGCACCACGTGGCAGGCACCTGCCTGCCTGCCACCCGGTTCAGGGATTAACAGAATCTCCCATTTCTCTAAAGAAGCTTTTGCCACGCCCAGTTTATGGCTGCAGCCCAAGCTCTCGTACAGAAATGGGAGTATGTGACCGCACCATGTGTGTCGCATTGTACTTGCAGTGGGGGGATCGCACACCAGAGGTCGGTTGGTCCAGAGACTGAGAATGTGTTGGTCGGAGGCAACTCCGACTGACATCATTATCGGGCCCTAAATTGCCAATATCACCAACATCCCCATTTAATTAAAATCTAGGTTTCTTCTTTCGCATGTTCGATTTCCTAGCTCTTTATTTTACTTTTTTATAGAACACAGTCAACCTGATGCACTTCTACACCAGATGGGTGGTGACAAAACACTGCCCTTGATTTTTCCTAGGAGCTAAAATAGGTGGATCTGAATCTCAGTTTCTCAAATCACCAAATTGCGAGATCCTGGAAAATTGAATGTACATCCTCTTATGTTGGCTTCCTTCCTCGTCAAAACTGGGTGCACCGAAAAGTGATTACGTTTACAGTTTAGGCACTAACGGCATTTGTACCTTCTCTATTTTGCAAAGAACGGGAAATCCAGATCTTTTTCAAGAGAAGCAGAGGTGAAGATGGGCTCTGCTTTAAAAGTTTTTTTAGAAAATGTGGCAAAAATTTGACTTTTACAAAATAGCTTTCCCTAGAATTTTCCTTTTAAGCCACAGGTTTTCTCACTTATCTTAAGTGGAGCTCATTAAACCTTCCTATACTAGCGGTCTGTCACAGTACCCTGAAACATTATGGGTCTTATTTACAAGCTCCTTGCACACTGGTACATCACTTTTTCCCATGTTAAAAGTGACGCAGTGGCAGCACAAAAGGCTTGTAAATAGGCCCCTATTTCTCAGCATCAGCCAACCACGCATATGCCTTTTAGAAAACTGTTTTATTGTAGCACACCAGATGCATGTTCCGATATTGTGTGTTCATTCTTGTATCTGTGTTGTCACCAGCAACAAATAAAATACTATTGGAATTTTGGGGATTTTGAAGACAATGTTATATGCATGAGTGCTGCCAATAGTGCCACACTATTTGCAATATACCTGCCTCTTCAGGTGTCCTGGGAAAGAGTACCCCCAACTCCTGTGGACAGGAGCCCTGTAAGTAGCTGGAGCATTGTGGTCTATCTGGAGGGCCAGGGGTGCTGCTCTTGGAAGTCCTTGGGCAGCAAAGTGCCTGGAACTTGGGACAGGAGGGCAGGTTCTAAGAGATCTTTGCAAGACAAGAAAAGTTTAAAAGTTAGGCTTTCCAAAGTTGTGGCCTTAGCCTGAGAAGTTCTGGGGTACATGGCCGTTATGTTGTGATGTGTTTTTGTGAATACAAGACAACACAGGTAGGACAACCAAACGCTTCTTGATTGAAATACTCAGTTCTCTGTGCTCTTCACTGTTAAGCAATTTCAAAGCCAATAGGATTGACATGGTAATAGTGAAGTTAGCAGGCATATATTTGGTGCAATTTTGAATGTATTCACAATGGTAACATGATTATTTATTCGAAGGCTTATGTCCAGCTAATTAAGAATATGGTGACCCATTAACAAAGCCATTGACTTAACTTTTTATTAATATAGTAGTCATGTTTGTATTAGACACACTTTGGCATAGTGTGCTTCAAGGGTTTTGGGCCTGCTTATGTGCAATTCATTTGAGGTGCCTCTGGCATATGGGGGCGAGGTGACAATGAGGAAGCTTTTAGATTATTCTGATCTTTCCCTGCCAGCTTGTACACAGTTGGGATTGTGTGCATAGTATTTAGATAATGTACCTTTCCTTTAAAAGAGAAAAAATACTGACTGAACTTTGATTTATTAAGGATTGTTTGTTATTGTCAAGCCACTGAGAAGATTTTTCTAATAGAAGAGTGGGCAGAAACTCCACTGTCAGAGAAATGCAATTCACAAATTCTAAATGAAGCAGGGAAATCATCATGTGTTTGAATGGAACATCCACCAGTTTCCGGCCAATAACTTCCTACCATCCACCACTAAATGAAGCCTTTAATCTTCATTTGCTTAAAATTTTTAAAATATGTAAAATGTAAAGAAAATGTGTAACATGCCATTGGGGTAGAGATTTCCATATAGTTCAGTTAGTAAGTAAAAGTAAGTAAAAACATTGCTTTTAAGCTCGCAATCACCATGGCATCTTAGCGCTGATTGCGGGAAACCTCCAAAGGGCCGGGCCATGCTTTATGTAGAGAAGGATGAAAAAACAGTTTTTTAGCTGTTTCCTAAAACACAGAAGACTATCCTGGGATCTAAGGGTCAGAGGCAGGGAGTTCCAAAATTTGCAGATGAGAAGGCGTAATCTCTTGCCAACCCATCTGGCTTTCTTTATCTATGGGATTTTTAATAAGTGGTCAGAGCCGCACCGACGAGCTCATTGTGGACGATACCAATGAAGGTTGGGCCTATGGTAAGGTGCTCCCTTTCCGTACATGGCATTTTGAATGACAAATAGGGCTATAATTTAATCCTGTCCACTACGGGTAGCCAATGAAGGGCCCGTATATCTTTAGTAATTGATCAGAATTTGGGAACCTTCAGGAGAAGCCTCATGGGGGCATTCTACAAAAGGCTGTAATTTATTCTGTGCACATTTCATAGGGCCCAAGTAAATGGCATTACAATAGTCGATCCTGGAAAGAATGAGTGCAACCACAACCGATTTTTGTAGATTGAGGAATGAAATGGAATACTTTTTTTAAAATAACCTGATGATGAAATAGAAGGTGGAAGTGGTGTGATGTATCTGCTCTCTGAAACTGAGGTGGTCGTCAAAGATCATGCCAAGATTTTTTACCTTTGGGACGTGTGTAGGTAGAGGCACGAAGTCTGCTGGCCACCAAGTAGGGTACCAGAAATGTGTGTTCCTGCCGAAAAGAATCACATCAGTTTTGTCAACGTTCAGTTTTAAGAAGTTCGCATCCAGATTGACACTTGGGTTAGACAAGACTTTAGGGTAGAGGCCATAGGACAGTCCTCTTCAGGAATGGTGACAAAGATTTGAGTGTCGTCAGCATAGGATACCGCCGGCAGACCGTAACACTGAATAATCTCTAGCAGGAGAGTGATATAGAACAATGTTTGGAAGAAGTACCCGATTTTCTCGAGCCACTTGATATGAACCTCATGGTTCAATGTATCAAACTACGCTGGGAGATCAAAAAGGATTATGGCCAATCTTCCCCATTCATCCACAGTTCTGCGGATTTCCGCAGATGCTTCCACTAAGGTGGACTCAGTTGAATGCTGGGAACTAAAAACATATTGGCCCTGATATAATAAATCCTTTGTCTCCAGATATCCAGTGATTTCCTTGTTCATCGCCTTCTCTAAGACTTATACCGGGAACGGCAATAAGGAGGTTGGCGGATAATGTTTTGTGTCGGCAGGGTTGAGATTGTTTTTTTTTCAATACTGGTAAAACCAATGCTGATGGGAAGGTTCTAATCTTTAAGACTTAGAAGCTTAGTGAGATGGGTGGCCATTATGTGAGGCAGAAGGTGCCAAATGTGTGGTGGCCAAGGGCCCGCTGGTGATCCTGACTTCGTGCTAATAATAAGGGTCTTTACTTCCTCCACCAAAAGTGGCGGAAAGTTGACTAGGCCTGCTTGGTTTCTGGTAATCTAAGAAACAGTTTGTTTAAGGCCCGCCAAGGTTGTCATGTTAGGGGCAGGATCAGGGCCACCCCAGTTATTGCTTGCTGATATTGTTACGATTTCACTGTAAATGCCTTGTATCTTATTTTGGAAACAGTTGTCCATATTGTCACAGTTGTTTTGATCTATTACTGTGGAGGGGGTCTGATTAAAAATTGGTGAGAACTGTGATGGATTTAAATAACTCAGATGATGAATTATTTATGGATATGATTTTAGTGGTAAATAATTTGTTTTTTGTGGTGTTTATCAGCATATAATACTCTTTGCAGATGTTTGAGTAGCTAACCTTAGCTACAGGATCATATCCCTTTCTCCAGAGGTGTTCTGCAGCTCAACATTTCTGTTTAAGGCTCTTTAATTCAGTGGTATACCATGGGGCGGAGACATTTTCCCAGTAGGTAAAATCAGTTTTTCGGGCGCCAGCTGGATAAGAGTGGATTCTATCCAATTTGTGAAATTGTTAGAGGCTACGTTGATGTCAGGGTCTCGGCAAGGACCTGACATGCTAAGAGTAGCTTTAAATTCTCCTTTTACGACCATGCTCCAAGGACTGATCAGTGTTTTGATTGTCTCTCTGCCAAATACCATTTAGTTTAAAGAACACTGAATTGTGGGAAGACCACAGCAGGATATGGATTTCTTATATCTCAAGGGTCATTCATGAAAATTCCATCTAAGGTATGGCCTGCTTTGTGGATGGGCATGTCAACTTGTTGAGCCAGACAAACGCTCCTGCAGCTGTCGAGCACCTTTAATGTGGTCAGTTTTGATTCCGCCTCCAAGTGAAAGTTAAAATCACTGAGAACGGTGAGGTTCTGTGATTCCATGAAGGATTCAAGCATAAGTTGTAAGTTAGAAGGAAATGGCTGTCTACGGCCTGGGGCACGATAATCTAATATCCCATTAAAAGTAGGTTGGTTAGCAAATTTGAAGCTAAACATGGTTACTTCCCCTCCCAGGAGTAGGGCTGGAGTAAATTTGGCTTTAACTGTTTTCTTATACAGAATGACTAGGTTGCCCTCTTCTCCCATCTCTATCCAGTCTATAGAAAGAGAAACCGTCCGGTACTATCATAATAAGATCATGGTCTGAGGCCTTGTCAAACCAGGTCTCCGTGACAAAGGTGTGACGAACTTGGCAAAGTTCTATGTTTAACTAAGGACCTGGTATTAAGTAGTACACAGTTAAGTTGGTTTTGTCTTTGTCTACAGAACATCCAGGACTAAGAGAAACAGAAGGCTGTCTGTTAGAGAAAGACCCAGTGCTAATGCCGGGCAGTGGGAGCGCAAAGTTGCAATTTGTACACTTGAAACCCCTATCCATCTCCTCTAATTGGAGTGTAGAACAATGAATGGTTTTACCAGAGGGAGCCAGTGCCAAAAGGTCCGTGGCGGTGTAGCGATGGGTGTTCAAATGGCCAGGGCTCCTGACACTGGGCGCTGTCCGCATAGTATAGGGAAAATACAAAAGTTTAAAAACGTCTATTAGCCTTGAAAAAATGCTGAAATCTTTTATGTCACATAATAATGTCATTTACTTGTATATATTTGTTTTAAATGTATAACAAAATAAAAAATGAAACAGCACTATTAAGTAAAGTATGAATTACATATTTACTTCATTTAAACATATTAAATCAAATTTACGTTCTATTTTGATGATTCATTTTTTAAAAATTAAATTT
Organism: Triturus cristatus; assembly: GCF_964204655.1. Lineage (NCBI taxonomy): Eukaryota > Metazoa > Chordata > Amphibia > Caudata > Salamandridae > Triturus > Triturus cristatus. The sequence continues at coordinate 1,151,588,692 of NC_140584.1, forward strand.
ACATCTAGATTCAAAATAAGGTTAATAAATTATTTTAGCATAAAATAATTATTATTTTTGCATTGTATTTAAATGTTCCCACTATGTTCTACAAGAAAGTGGTGCAGTATCAGTGGTTAGTCATGTGTTGTGCTTGATTTGCTACTGCTCCTTTCTATTTTTAGTTACTTTACACCCATACATTTGTCTCCACCCCCTGATGCAGGAGCTGGAGTTATCTAAGTCTATACTTTCGAGTGAATTTAGACTCACAATAGCCGAAAGTAGTAAAGTCACTCAAACGTTGTAAGTATAAAATCGCATGTGCAAATTTTCTCATGTGTAATTTAATCTTTGCGAATAGGCTCTCAGCCATTTTATTCTATGTTAAAACGTGTTACTAAGTCACATCTCTACCCTTGTCAATTGAAACACCACGTCAGCCCTGCTGAGTTTTGAAGTTGTGACCTGTGTCTCAATAAGAGCTCAACTTACATTCTGCTGACACTGACCAGTCCCTGGAACTAGCCAAGCTTTTACAAATGGGCCTTGGTAACACTCCAGTTTGACTGGCCACTGGGCACTTGTGGTCATGACGCTTAGCAAATAATGGTGAAAGGGCCTGGTCCATAAATTCTGGAGCTATTCTAGAATCACAATCCAATTGTTCTTTTTAGCAGCATAGAAGTATAGAGGGGACAACATTTGTTATTCATGCCAATCAATTTAACAAGATTTTTTTCAAACACATAGTAACCACAGACAACTACGTAAGGTTAGTTGATTTATTACAAAGCCAAATTTAACTGGACATAAAGACATCTCAAAATGAGGCTGTAGAAGTCCCTCAGAAAGAATAACATAAAGCCAAATCTGTGTATCCAATGTAGACAATGTAACATAAGCAAAACAATGAATTCAAGGAGCAGGATGCATCGAGGGTTGATGAATATAAATAATTAATTTATCTCTACACTGGCATTAAGATGACACCCCTACTTAAGCATGTTCAGGAAGGAAAGCTAAAAGGTGTCAGCATGTGGAGTCTTCCAAAGAAGTCTCCTAACATCAATGGGTCATATAGCATTAAGCTACAGAGACAGAGCTCATTCTAAGATGCTCCCTCTCTAAAGTCAGAAGGAGACGTGGAACTCTTTTCCTACTCCCAACATCACATTATTTCATTTGTGTTTTTCCAAGAGTCTTTGCAGATCACGCCATCTGCTCTGGGTACAATCCTAAAGGTAGTTTTCGATGGGATAAAGTTTTTCTTGTTTTGCAACAAGTTGTGTATGGTTTCCAGGCCTTCTCCCGTGTGAGGCATAACAGCTTTCCTTTATGGACTGAAGTTCACGATGTAACTTCTTCTCTCCTTGCCTAACTCATTAAACAAATACATTATTCTGGCTAACAAAAGTGCTTCTTCCACCTGCAACACAGAACATGAGAAAGAACAAATTCCACAGCACACATGAAATTCAGCTGTTAAATCTAAAGCAAGAATTTCCAGGGAAATACATTTCAGGCCTACAAAATTCAGCTAACACAAGAAACCAGCATATGAGCTTTATAAATTTGCATAGGAAAATAAGACACATTCAATTAAAAGCATTTACTTTAACCCTGGGCATAGTACTACGCTACGCTCGCATGTAGCACAGTGCTTGCTCGCGGTCCTCAACATCAAGTTGGTGACCGTGAGCGAGCAAAATTAACATCCCGGTGAGACTTTTTCCTCGTTCGTGATCAGCATCATCAAGTTACCGATCGCGAGCGTGGAAAATAAACCTCCCTGCAAGATTCTCAACGCGGGGAGGTGAGGTTTCTCATTGCGAGTGGTCGCGTATGCTTGCGACCGCTCGCGATGAGAAACTACCAGTCCGCGTTGAGAAATCTGCCGCTCGAGTACAAATCTACTCGAGCGGCAGAAAATGACCACTAGCACTGTGCAAGATGCCGTTTGCAATGATTGCACAGTGCGGACAAGCATCCGGCACTGTGCAATCAGTGCGAACAGCATTTCCCTACTGCACTACGCAGTTCGTGTAGTTACGCGTAGCGTGCGTTGTGCACTTCGCGTAGCTACGCGTAGCGCTACTACGCAAACTATGCCCAGGGTTAACTTACATTAAAAATGACACAATATATATAAACGTGGTTAGTACATGAATAGTTGTCAGCTTCACAACACGAGTTCTTCACGTTAATGTTTCCTGCTAGTTACATTCACTTTCTATGTTAATTCTCCATGTTACTTTTCAATAGCCTAAGCACACCACGTTTCGAGTTAATACAATTCGAAATTCTAGCACTCCATGTTAATACGACAAAGGATTGTATGCGGGTGCGCTCTACACATGTGATTATAATGCACCCTTACAAACAAAATGCGATTTCCTGTACATCAATGGCTTTACCCCAAGATTAATATTTACATCTGGAGTCCAGCCAGGTCCACAACATGCATGCTGCAGATTTGTACATATGTGTTTCTCCTTAGCCCATTGTGTTGCTGGATAGTGACAGCGTGAGGCATCAAGGGATATTAAGGACATCTCCTTTTAAAATCAGGCCCTGCTGGGGCCTCCTGCCAAAACATTTTCTGGACCCACCCTTTTAATGCCAATTGGCTATTAACGTCCATCGTCTACAATATGGAATACAAACCATAAATAGTGTAAATACTGAAACATTAGTTCTACAGAAGAACAAAACTGAGATAAACTGCTAAAAATCCTCATTGCATGGGTTCCATGCTTCATTTAGTTTCTTATTGAATAAAGCTGTGCTTGATACCCAATACTCCCTCAGTGACGTGCAAGAACTGTTCAAGACAGCTGTTCCAGATTGTGCAGGAAAGAGTCACCACCTGGGTAACATAGATGGAACTTGTCTGACGTGTGTACATTTTACATTGTCCAGTTCCCTTGCATTTGCAGCTAATGTGCCAGAAGCAGCTGATGCCAGCACCCCAGGGCTCATTCTCATAAGTCGTGCAGTGTCTAAAAATTCTGGCTTCTAATCACAAAGGGCAAATTGCTGTAGCTGTCAATTATTCTGACAAATCGCAAAAGTCACAGGTAGAAATGTGGTTACTATCTGAGAAAGTTAAAGCCTGTGTGAATAATTCAAAATTGATCCTACGATTTGTCGATTTTCAGTGCTCCTTCATAAAATTTACCCTGACACTGGACAGGCACCCGTTGTTTGCTGACACTTCTGTTAAGTCATGTTCCAGCCCTCTCATGCAGAACAGAGCTCAGGATGCAACAGAATTTATTGGCAAAGGAGATTGACCACCAAGATAGGCATGTGGGTAGGTATTCTTCAACTGACCCACAGAACTTCAAGATTCCTTAGGACCTCCAAAGCATTCATGCTCATCTCTGTAATAAGAAAAAAAAACACATCTTTCTTTTCGCCAATCTTGCCTTACTTTATATTTCTTTGACCTACTTGTTGCGCGGATATCTTTGCAAGCGAGTAAGTGTCCTATGCATACCTGCTGGTGCATGTTTCCTCCAATGCATCTGGCTGTCTACATAGCGTGACTGAGTGAACAACCAACCTCACAAGAGTCTATTTCGGTGATTTTTTATGTGTTGACCTATAGCAAGCACAAGATGAAGTTCTCATGCACACTTTTGACTTGAAAGGCATTGGGGACACCCATCCCAAAGGCATGCCAAATTGGCTCTTACCGTTTTTAACATGTTATAAAGACTTGGGGCCTCATTACAATGTCAGTCAGAAAGCATTCTGAGTGACTGGGTCTCCGAATTGTTTCTCACCAAATTGGATTCGGGAAGTCCGACCAACCGATTACCATGGCTCCGAACGCCGTTCGGTCGGACTCCCATTTACTTCAATGGGAGCCTGTGTTCCGACCGACAACACGGGCTTCCATTTAAAAAAGGGGTGGTCGCGGAAAACCTTGCACCTTGTGGTGGGCACTCCTTGGTGCCTGCCACACCGTGCATGGCTGGAAAGAGGGGACCCATGGGTACCCCCACGGGCCTCAACCAGAGGACTCCGGGTGAAAGGGGGCCTGCTACACACCCCCAATGTTGGATTCAAACAGCCAATCCGTGTCGGACAGACCGTTTTGTAAAGGCTGTCTGAATCTGAGATCGCAATGTGTCGGCCGAAAATGTAATCCGTAGAGCCCTACGAGTTGGCTCCGACCGACTCGGTTTTTCCGAATGCCAATCGTGCCGACTGGTTTCCAAATATCGTAATAGGTCACTCGCATGTATTTCTGAGTCGGTCAGAAATGTGGGTTCCGATTTGGATTCAGACTAACAGAATGCCGTTCGGATCCTTTCCTACCAACATCGTGATGAGGCCCTTGTTCTTTTAAACATTCTTCTAAAATTCTATTATTTTTCTGTTTATGTAAATTTTTTACTACTAAATTCCCTTATTGTTTTAAGTTGACCACTAGCCACCTGGAGTAGAAGGGTATCGGAGGCAGTTGCCTTAAGTTGTGTTGCCCAAGACAAGTGCCTTCCAACTAGCAATGGCTGTGCTCACCCATCTGCGCATGATGCTTGAGGTACTGTTTGGCTTGTTAGACACTTACTAGGAATTTTTATGTTCTAGGAGGGCTTAGTGTGTCTTATCCAACTCCTGTATTGTTTGCTCCACTGTCAAATTAAAACAACTGATTGGCCCATCCTTCCTCACCAAACGCTACCAACCCCTATTAAAAGACTGACCGGTCCCTTTTAAATTATAATAATTTTAAACTGGATGACAAAACCTGTCATTTTCCTGATGCAGTTCCTGACTCTAAATATTTTACAAATATAAAGGATCGACTGTTAATCATAAATAATGCACGCTCTTTGGTGAAGCAGCCATTGGCATTAGGAGCTGATTCTCACCCATGAATTCAATATTTTTCTTATAATGGAATCCTGGTTTTAAGAGGGCTACAAAACAACTATTAATAATTTTATTGTACAGGGTTTCTTTCTTTTGAAACATGATCACATTAGTCCAAAATTGAGCTGTCAAATAGCTTTACATATTAGATAAAATTTCCAGGGTTTTATTATTCAGAAATCTAATATTTGTGTTGCAGAAATATGATAGAATCCATTGAAATAGGAAGACTTGCTCCTTAGGTATAATGCTTGTTTCTCACCCCCTCCCCCATCTGTTGTCTCTTTTATATTTGGGTTATTGGTCTCAATTTCCATTTTTACATCGAAATATCTAGTATCCATTATTATTCTTCCATCTCCTTCTTCAGTGCAAGGGCCTGGGCGTTGACCAGGTGGTCCATTCACTTGCTCATAAATCAGGGCATACTCTAGGTGATGTATAGGCCCTCCCTAACACAGTTACCACCACTATAGTAACCCCCCGAGCATTAACAGATCATAATTTATTGCTTTTAATTTGATCAATTCACACAAATAGTTTTCTACTTCTAATGCTTTCCATATGACCAGACAGTGACACAAAGTTTCAGACAATACTATTAGAATTTCCTTTCTGTCGCCATCCAATTTTAACTGTCCTTATGAGAGTTGTGTAACATTCCTAAAGTGGTCTTTAGCTATTGTAGACAAGATTGCTTCTATGTCAGTCCAGTAGAAACATAACAAAGTAAAATGTTCCACCTACTTCCCGACTGATCTCATGATACTGTAAAAAGAAATCAGGAAAGCCGAATGGAAATCATGATTTTATTATGAGTTCACTTCTCCTCTAACAATAGATTAGAAAAGAAAAATACATTATTAGCCTACAAAAAGCTATTCAGAGCATCCGTAAAAACTACTATTCCAATCACATTGCCAACGTGACCAATAAACAAAATGAGACCTTTAATATTATTAATGTATTCTCTACTGCTGCCTCCCATATCCCTCCTTAATTGTCTTCTCATACCATTCATAACAAATTGTCTCAATTCTTAATTAATGTAATTGACAACATTTAAGACAGTATACAGTGGAATTATTTAAGTTCTGTATCAGGTGAGTCTATATCTATTATTTCTGACACTCCTAATGTGAATGATGCTGGGCCAGAAGATTTTGCTGAAAGCCTAGGCATCCTTGAGAATTTTTTCATTTCTCCTTTCAAGCTATTATCATCATTATTAATAATATTATTATTATTATTATAGTTAGTCAGGATCTTCTTTGCATCCCATTACTATCAAAGTTCCTCAGGAAAACATTAGTGATCTATATCAGGCTGTATATTAAGTCATCACCCTTCCCTTGATCGCAGAATTGTCTCTCTTGAACTAATGGAAGGTATTATTAAACCTTATTGGAAGAAAGCAAATCTTGATTATTGGACTGTAGATAACTATTAACCTATCTTCTGGCAATTGCTGAAATATAGAAAGTATAGTGCCTCAGCAGCAAAATTCCTTTATAAAACAATAAAGTCTAATGGTTGATTCACAAGTAGACTTCTGGGTCAATAGAAGTACGGAGACTTATTAGGCATGCTTAATAATTTAAAATTAGCATCAGGTAACAACAACTTAACCAGTGCGCTAATATCAGGACTTATAGGCTCCTGTTAAGACAGTACGCTGTAACATCTTTTTATGTTAACATCATTTATTGTTATAGAAAATTCAACAATCAAAGTACAATAATATCACAAACATATTAAAAAAATATAATTGTACCAAGCACAAGTATCTTGTAATAACCAAGAAAAGTGTATTTTACCATAAAAGAGGGGGGAGAGCAAAAGACGAGAAAAGAAAGAGATAACAGCGATATCATAGATAGAGATAAGGGTAATATACATTATGTATATTAGTACAATGAATTAAAACAATCAGTAATTCATTTTTAAATGCAAAATTTTAACAAGAGGCAAGTGAACAATACTTATAAGTTGAAGGAGCCCAAAAATTGAATAGATTTTTTTGACAGGTAATTAGTCACTGGTAGCCATATTTGTTCACGTTTCATAGCTATGGGAATTGAACATAAATTGTAAATATCTGTGATTACAACATATTAGATTTCACCAGAGTGGTATAGAAATATTATCTCTTCCTTTAAAATTGAATGCAATAACCTGTAAAGCAATAGCTACCAGCAGATCAACTAGTTTTGCAAGTAAAGTGTTACAAGACCAAAGTTTGTGTATCCCACTTAGAAATATTTTTTGCAAGGAGAAAGGTGAGAAAATCCCCATAATAAGATTAATCTTAGACCATACTGACTTCAAATAGTTGACTACATTAGGACAATTAATAAATATATGTACACGCGAGCCATCAGAACGATCACATCTCCAGCATGTCTGTCGCCCAGCCAGAACAAACTTAGATAATTTGTCTGGGGTAAAGGACATCCTATTATAAAAGATTGCTAGAGTTTGGACTAGGCTGTCAGAGCATGCTACAGAGTACAGTTTTAACAAAATCTTGTTCCAAGCATCTAGAGGCTTAGTACAACCCAAATCAACTTCGCATGTTAGCTCAACAGTAAAATTGGGGGCTCATTTACAAGCCTCGTATGCCACCGAAACTTTACTTTTAATGACGCTCCGGCGGCGCACACTGCAGAGCCATATCTATGAGGTCAAGTAAAGCCATCCTGGATAGATATTCACGGCCTCGAAGATATGGTGCACCCATGGCATTTGACACATTCCCCTATTTACAATATGCTGTAAACCTGGGAATGCGTCAAAAGCCCACACCCCTTCGTAGGGATGGTGTAACAGTAGTTTTAGTGAAGGAAGGTGTCCCTTCCTGCGCAAAAATAACCTGATTTTAATGCACAATGGTGCAAGAGTGCCTTTGCTTGCTCTAGGCAGCCATTTGTGTGCCAGCGCAGTGTAAGAGGACAGGAATGCACTGTATCTCATAGATATGCCGTATTTCTGCCTCTTTCTTTTGACACAAGACAGCGCAGCAAACTGACATGCAGTGCTGCCTTGCATCAAATTATTGTAAATAAGCCCTTCATTTCTTATGCTTCCTAGTGAACCTAACAATTTAGATATAATGGAGGCCTTCAGATAAACTATATTAGTTAACAACTTGTTCAAAGATTCTCCTAGATCTGCAACGGAAGAGGGACGTTTATCCAGCGCAGAATGAAGGATTTCCTGAGGCAAATGAAACCACACGAGCTGATGTGCAGATAAATTAATAGTCTCAGAGATCAGAGAAAGGTGTAATTATGAAATAACTGTGAGCTGTCAGGAAACCCTTGTCTGTCCAATCCTTCCAGAAGAGGGGGCAACCATTTTTTATGATAGATTTTGTTGTACCCTATGGGGCTAGTAAAAAAATTGATAAGTAATAGGTTGATAAGTTACCATAAGTGGTTTTAACAGGTTACATTTATGAGTTAATATATATCAGCAAAATTTGGGAGGAGAAGAGATACAGAGTTTGATAATTAAAATGAATGGAGTGATTAGTGGAAACATCGTAAGGAAAAAATGTATGATTGGTACTAACATCATTTTAATTGTATCCAATCTACCCCCACCAGCACAAAAACAAAGAGGACCATTTGTGTGTGTAGCTACAGAGTCTCTCAAGTAAATCACTAACATTAGATTTAAGAGTATCTTTTAGGAAGTTGCAATTAGGCCTGGGCAGTAAATTCCGTTCCGCTCGCGGAATTTGGGTAATTTGGCGTTCCGCAGAGAATGAGGAATTGGCAAAAATTCCGCGATCCACAGCTTTGCGGAATTTTTGCTTGTTTGCGCTTTCAAAATGCATGTTTGCAAGATATTTCCCCTGAGCACGCAAACAGTGTTCGCGAACAGGAAAAAAGCATCGCGAACAGGCGGAACAAGCAATTCCTCGTGTTCGCGAAACTCTGCGTGCTCCCGGAGATTTTTTACCATTTCGCGGATCTTTGCATAGCGCGACAACGCAAAATCTGCCTACCCCTAGTTGCAATACCAAAAACCTTATACTTTAATCTTGGGCGAAATCCAAGCTAAACTTGAATAAGAGAATTGATCTTTGACGCAAAACTTGTTAAGAGGTAGCACTTCTGACTTACTCAAATTGAGATTATATCCAGAAACTTGAGAATAGCAGTTAAATCCATTAATAACAACTCGGATAGAGGATTTTGGTGATGAAATATATAATAATTTGTCATCAGCAGTGAATTTAATTTGGTGGTTCTTAAAAGTAAAACCAATGAAATCTGGGGTAGTTCAAAGCTGAACCAGGAATGGTTCTAATGCAAACACAAAAAAATGGAGAGAGGATAAAGCGCCACCTTGTCTAGTACCTTGTAACAAAGGAAAATATTTGGATTGTGCACCATTAATATCAATGGTAGATTTAGGGGCGGAGTACAATAAAATTATTAGTTTTATGAATTGAGGTTCAATACCATGCCATTGTAATGCCTGTTTAAGAAAATGCCAATTCACTCTATTGAATTCTTTTTCAGCATCAAGACACATGCCTGCTAAGGAATGTTTCAGTTTTTTTGACTGATTAATGATATTAATACAAGTATAAAAATTATCAGAGATATTTTGGTCCTTTAATGAAATCTGTATGTCCAATAAGATCAGGCATGTATGACTCTAATCTCATGGCGAGGGCCTTTGCAAATATCTTACAGTCAAAAGTTATGACAGATATAGGCTATAATTTTGACACTTACTGGGATCTTTACCTTTCTTAGGCATGAGACAGATCATAGCTTCTGTAAAAGAGCCTTGAGAAACATTCAAAGAGGCGAAAACACAGAGTAATTTGAAAAGTAAAGTAAAATATAAGAAAATTGTAAATAGAATTCCACTGTAAAACCGTCTAGTCCAGCTTTACCTATAGTAATTTCCTTTAAAGCCAATAAGAGCTTAAAGTAGTCAGGGGCTGTAATGTTGCAAAGTCAAGTAATTTAGTGATAGCTTTAATTAGAGATGAGATGAGAAAAGTACTTAACATGTCCTCAGAAGGGTCAGAATTAGTGTTGAACAAAACTACTGAGGATTTCTGAGCCCCTTAAAACCTCTTACCCAGTGAATTAATAATAGATTTAAAAGTTGAGTTCTATTTTTAAATTTGAGATAGTTTGCCAGATTTATTTTTGCTGCCATAGTATTGGGCATTGAGTTTAAGTAACTAATGATATACTGTATCTGTGGAGTATTGAAAGGCATGCGGACCGCCGGCTAAGACGGCTGCCTAGTTCTGGAATTCCTCGTGTCAGCAGATGAATGAAGCTGATACAGAACCATCCCTTTCTTCTTTTTACCAGAGTAGAGGCTGTTTTGGATATTTTGGTAGGCAGGGCGAGTGACCCTATATGCTTGACAACTAGTTTTGACCTCCTTTGAGGCCAAAATCATGTATTTTTCTCTTTCCTCCCAAAGGCGGCCATTTTATGTATTATCAGTATATGTCTAAGGAAATTATCTGTTATCCTGCATATTTTGCTATCCTTCTCCAGGAGCGTTTTTTCTGATTTTAAATGGCTTCTTATTAGCGTGGTATGTGTTTTTGACTTGCCTGCTGTATTTGTTGTGGCATATGTTTGGTTCCTCACACTGAGGTGATTTTTTCCACTTGAGATTTCTGCGACGCTCTGCTTTGTTCTATTGCAAGACTTTAGTTGGCTGCTGCAATGGTAGCCCATGTTATACAGTGCTCTGCCCAGTTTTTTACTACAAAACTCAGGGAGGTTTATTTGAGTACTTTTATTGCAAACTGATGAAGAACAAGACTTCTCCTCATCACCCAGCTTCCTCTTCACAGAAATTATCGCTATTCTTAAAGACTGACAACTGTCCAATCAATCAATCAATTAATCAGAGGTTTAGAAAGCGTGCTACTCACCCGGGTCTCAGTGCGCTGGAATGAGGTCCTCTTTACCTACACTTAATATGTCATCCTCATCTTCTACCAAAACTGGTCTGACTATGACCTCGTCTACTCACAAGAGAGTCACGTAGGACCCGCCTTCTCCTGTAAAACCCTCTTCTCCTATTTCTCCTCATCTGGTGCTTGAGTTAATTGGGTGCTACGCCCATTTGTGGAAGAAACCCATATGCACATTCATAATTTGGATGACAAATGGTCTCAACTGGAAAACAAAGGGGGTCATTACAATAGCAGTGAATCCACCACTGGCAGCCTGCTGGTGGTGGATTCACCGCCATTGTGCGGCCATTCTCCGCTTGCCAGATAAGGATGGTGAGTGGATTGCTGGCGGATGGGAAGTCCGACCGCCATGGGTCCAACACAGGCAATTGTTACGATTGGCCGCCGGACCCACCCCACATCCACAAAATGGTGGCAGTACCTAGCAGGCACCATCTGCCAGATTAGGATGCCACATCCATGCCAGCCTGTGTATGGTGGTTCAATCGCCATTCACGGGCTGGCAAGGGTATTTTAGTTTTGCACTTTAGAAGCACTATAGTGCCCCCAACATTTCCCTGCACCATGTGGCAGGCACCGCGTGGTGCCTGCCATGTAGTGCAGGTAAATGCAAAACATGCATTTTTACCATTGAGGCGGGCGCTGCAGCCAGCAGCACCCGCCGCAATGGTAAACATGCATAATGCAATCGCTACAGTGGTGGTCACATTGTAATTTCACCTAAGGGACCGCCGCCATATAGACGGCTGGTCCCAATCCCCGTGATGATGGCGGATGGACGGACTTAAGTCCGTCTGCCACCATAAGGACCCCTATGTCTCGAATCTTGAACACTGTATTAGTGATGTACATAATGAGGTGACAAAAATTTCACTTTTGGAAAAAGAAGTGGCGTTGTTGAAGGCTCACTCCGAAGACTTAGAAAATAGAAATAGGTAATCTAATCTGCCCCTTTATGGTCTTCAAGAGGTTTGAAAGGAATAGATCATATTTCCTTTTTTACTTCTTTTTTTCACCTCAGTTGGTGGGCTGCCATACTCCACAGGCTTAAATATTCAGAAAGCACACCGTCTAGGTCCACGCTCTCTTTCTTTGTCAACCAAGCCCAGTGGAGTCATTATCTTTTTTTCTGGAATTTACTGACTTACTGAAAGTCCTCAATGCAGCGAAATCTAAAAAGCAACTTTTGTGGCAGGAAAGTAAGATTTTGGTCTTATAGGATGTCTCAAGAGCTCCAGCGGCCAGGCAGAAAGAGTTCCTGGATCTTCGTCCTCAATTACACTCTTTAGGTGCCCGATTTGGTCTATTCCACCCCTGCCTCTTCAATGTAAAATTTCAGAATAAAACTTCTTTCTTCACTGCTCCTGCGGATCCACAAGGTCTTAGGCTTCAATCTTCTATGTTTACTCCTGATCTTTTCAATTGCAGTCTCATACCAATCTTTTATGCTTGTTTTGCTTTTACTTTTAATGATAAACCTTCTTCTTATTTACAGTTTCTTTGGTGTTCTTTCCAGTCATTTGATCTTGTTTTTGTTCTGTCCGTCCATCGATGCATTCTCCCTTGCTGTGCCTTCTTTGCCCTGTGCTGCTGTCGATCCTTCCCCATGTTCATCCTCATCAGGTGTTTTTGCAGCCGTCATTGTTTGACATGTACTGTCTCTTCTTTTTGATCTTCTTTCTTTCCTATCATCTTCATCCCTCTGACCTAATTTTTATATTGTCTCTTTCTGTCTTCTTTTCATTTTCTCAATGATTATTGAATTTACTATCTTAAAAGACCGATTATTTGTACTTAGTTAAATTTTTTGTTCCATTCAGAGTTATCTCTTGGAATGTTAAAGGAGCTATTAACCCTATAAAGTGGCAGAGAATTTTGTATCATTTCGCTAAATGTTCCCCTGACCTCGCGCTTATCCAAGAAACTCTAGGCTTTAAAATTTAAATGAGGTTGGGTGAGTTCTGTTTTTGTTTCCTTGAATTAGAAAAATAGCGTAATTCTTCTTTGTCATTAGAGTTTAAAATTGGTAATTGTCTCTCAAGAATCTGATACTGAAAGCAGATGGCCTTTTGCCAAGTTAATTGTTATTGAAACCTCCTTCAACTACTCAAGTTCATAATTCTTTTTGGCCTACTATTTCCAAAAGATTCGTGCAATATGCTGATGACTTTTTTATTTTGACTCTTGACTGTAATCAAGTAATGGACCCCTTCATTGATAGTCAATCCCGGTTCAAACATGTATTTGTTAACCCCTTCGATGCGTGTGACAGAGCGGTTCCGTCATGCGCGTCGGTCGCGCTGTGCGCATGACGGAACCGCTCCGTCACGGCCCCGCCCGCGCACGGAACCTTCAGCGCGGCGCGGTAATCCACGCCGCGCTGAAGGGGTTAAATATATGCGCCAATAAATGTTCAAGCAATTTCATTCCTTTATAACCCAGCGTCTTTTGATGGACCCATGGAGAATTTGCTATCCTTCTAGTAGAGAATTTTCTTTTTTTTGTCACCTCATGGCTCCCTCTCTAAACTTGATCATATCCCTTTGCCACTAAATTGCTTTCCCAAAATCTCATTAGCACTACTATTGAACCAATTTTGATTTCTGATCATGGCCCAGTCATTACAGATTTTGATTAGCTCCCTGTACATTCCAAATCTAAAAGATGGAGATTTAATGACTCTCTTTTACTTGACCCTGCTTTCTCTTCTTCTTTTTCTGAGGAATTATGTAGTATCCATGCAGACTCTACTATCTCTCCACAACTATTTTGGGATACTTTTAAAGCTTCTGCCCTAGGTCACATTTTTGATTTTGTCTCTAAAAGTGAAACATGTTATTAAACAGCATCAGTCCCTTTATTAGATATTAAATGCTTAGAACATCAGTATTACTCTTCAGTAACTGCACCTAATTTACAAGAGCTTATCTGTGCAAAACTGCAGTTCAATGAAATCTCTACTGATGAGACCTCCTCGATTTTACTTCACAGCAGTGCCCAATATTATGGTGGCCATAATATGATAGGTAAGCTTTTAGCTAATCACAATTGAGATTCAATAAACACTGATATAGGAATCACTGTCTTCAAGGATAGTGAGATTCTGGTGGAATTTGTTAAATATTATCATTATCTCTACACACCTAAATCTCTACCCCTCCCTTCCCAGATAGATGCTTTTTTAAAAGAGTCCAATAATTCCATTAGTGAGCATAAAGATTTCTCACCCTTAGAGGTTGACATATACTTCTCAGAGATTCTTCGAGCACTTCAATCGCTTAAGAATCCCCGGCCCTGGATTGTTTTACGGTCAAATTTTTCGATCTCACTTCTCTAATCTTCTTCTTCTCAAATTATTACATCTTTTTCAATTTTTCTCTGACTCTAGTTCCGCTGGTGGCTCCTACCAGGAGGCCACTTTCTGTCTTATACATAAAGAAGGTAAAGACCCTGCTTTTTGTAATAACAACAGGCTAATTTTGTTAGTTAATGTGGATTATAATATTTTCGCCAATTTACTAGCCTTACGTCTTGAACCCTTCTGACCTTAGATGATTAGCAAGGAACAATCAAGATTTATTACAGCTAGATTTACATCTGATGATTCTAGACAATTTTCTAATGTTCTAAATAAGGTTTCATCTCTTCCAAATCCCTTGGCAACACTTTCTATCAATGCAGAGAAAGCAATTGAATGTATTGACTGGTCCTTTTTGCTTAAACCCCTGGCTGGCATGGGTTGGGTCCCCATTTTATTTCATTTATTTCTTTACTATGTCAATCTTACGTGGCATCAGTTTTGTTTAATGGGAAGACTTCTAGTTATTTTCCGTTAAGTCGTGGTGCTCGTCAAGGTTGTCCTTTATCCTCTCTTTTATTTATACTTGCTTTGGGACCTTTCCTATCCCATATCAGAAATAATGCGGAAATTGATTGATTACAATATGGAGATAATCACCTAAAACTTTCAGTTTATGCTGATGACATACTTCTCGTCATCTCCTCTCCCAAGCAATCTATTGCAGCTCTTCTTCAGGAAATTTCTAAATTTTTCTTGGTTTCAGGAAACAAGATTAATTCTGATAAAACTGAAATTATGCCACTTACTGAGTTTACTTTTAGTCATTCTTTCACCACCATGGGTTTTCATCGGAACAAATCCAAAATTAAATTTGGACATCTAGTTCGCCGCTTTTAAAGAATCAGTCATAGCGAATATCAATGGTTGTTTAGATAAAGTTGACAAACTTTTTTCCTCTTGGAATCCTCTTACTTTCCTGGTGGTGTTGTATGGACTTCATAAAAATGATGATCTCACACATAATACTGTATGTCCTTTCATTGATCTGCTACATAAAAAAAATAGATTCAAAATGATCTAAATTTCCTTGAATGAATGAAAAATCTAGAATCTCTCTTGCTTATCTTAGGAAATCTAAACAAGATGGTGGAGTTCATTTCCCTGACTACCGGTTATATCTTAAGGCCTTTTGCTTTCGACAAGCCTCTAGATGGCTTTCTATGTCATGAACCTCATTTATTCCTTTATGGTTGGATATTGAATATTATTTTCTGGCTCCTTTTCACCACGTGAAGTTTTATCCGTCTCTGCTAAGACTCTTCTCTTTTTAAACACACTTGTAGCATCCTAAAACCCTTAGATCAGTCACAGATTCTAACTCACGAATCCTTCTGACAATCTCCTCTCCGGTACAATAATCTTTTTACTATTGATAACAAATCTTTATTTTCAAAAGCGTGGAGGCATAAAGGTATTATTTGCGTCAAGGATTTAATGTCTAATAATGATCCTCTTTCTTTTCACAATTTCAACATCTTTTTAAATGTTCTCGTTCTTTTTTATCTAAGTATCTCCTTCTTATAAATCTTCTTCTTGATGTTCTTCATTCATTGCCAAACACTTCTGCTTCTTCGTCATCCCAGTCCCCTCTTATTTCAGTACTTACTTCTGTTCCTAAAGCTTCGCCTATATATAGAATTCTTCGGTCTTCTATAAGATCCAAAACTAAGATGAAAATACAATGGGACTTGGATTTGGATGTACCTGGACTATTCCAATTTAGAAATACGATTTACTATACAAAACCACCAGAAGAGCTTCTGCTTCTCAGTCTTTCTTTCTTTCTCTATTATAGGTTATATCTTACCCCTTCCACAATAGCTAGGTTCTCCATGATTTCATGTCATCAGTGTTGGTCCTGTGATCAACAAATTGGTGACCTCATGCATTTGCTATTCCATTGTCCTCATACAGCTTCCTTCTGGGAAAGGGTTTGGTCTCAGATATCTTTAATTTTTCACTTAAGTTGCCCATTAACTCCCCTGGTACTTTTTTGGGTAGTCTTTCTGAAGATATCCACTCACCCTATAGTTAGTTATGGTTGTTAGATCTTATGCTAGCACTTACTTTTCAACAAAACTCTATCATTCGCAAATGCTCATCAAAGCCTGGTGGAATAATATTTGTCACTGTCATAGATTGGACACTGCCTTTACCTTTTGTTATTGTCCATCCGATAATGAAGATTTATGTTGGTTAACTCTGACTTCTTTTCTAGATATAGTTGCTCATATTTCTCCTAACAGTACTTTATCTGAAAATTTTAAAGTGCCATGAAGACTCTATTTCTCTGCCATATGCACTACCTTAATAATAATTGTTCGTTTTTTTCTGTTGTATTGTGACACTATTTTTTCAGGTAATGTTCTACACTGTTGTTAAATTGGTCTTCCTTTATGCATTCCCCTCCCCACACTCTCCTTTTTTCCACAGTATATTTAACAATTGTTAAACAGCTTCAATTCTTTATTATATATACAATGTATGTATAGTCCTGGATATTGTTTCAGTTATTTTTTTCAATAAAGCTGATTTACCTTAAGAAATTATCTGTTGCGTATTTATTAAATTGTACATTAGCATTAATAAGTTCTTCTAGGTGAGGTTTTTCATTTTTCATAGTATAGTTTTATCTTCTAATTTTTTATCCTGTCCAGAAGGACAAAGGATTCTTTTTCAGCTTTACTATTTTTAGCTGAAACATAATCAATAATGAATCCTCTAGAGGTTGCTTTAAAAGCATCCCAGGAACTATGAATGGATACATCATCTGCTGTATTAAATTTGAGAAAAACCTGTACAAATATTTTATATTCAGGGAGAAAAATGAGGTCACTCAAGAAGGCACTGTTAAATCTCCAACATGAGGTTTTAGAATCATTATGTATAAGATCAAAATCTGACCAGATTGAAGCATGATCCAATATTACCATAGATCTAATTTCTTAGGTAATCAAGGCCTGTATTATATGTCTACTAGCAAATAAGTAATCAATCTAAACTTGGGAAAGGCGTGTTGGAGAATAAAAAATGTATTCCCTGAAATATGGATTAAAGATTCTCTGTGAGTCCATCAGTGCTCTTTGATTAATCGCCTTTTTAAAAGCTTTCGTCATGTTGGAGGTGGTGAAATTAACTGAAGAGTGTCCATCTAAAAAGAAGAATAAAATGTTATTGTAATCCCTTCCGAGTATAATTGAAACAATAAAGTAATGTTATTATGGAAGGTAGGAATAGAAATTAGTATAAACTATATCTTAGAAAAGAATAAGAGGGCTACACAAATTAAGTAAGAATAAATACAATTAACCCAAAGAATGTGCCCCAGTATCTATTCTATGTTGCTGAAGAAAGACCTTCAAAAGAGCCGGATTTGGCTGCGTAGTGATTTTGTCCGTATAAGTAACCACAACCATATCTGACTTTTAGTGCCTTAAATTGAGGTTGTAGAGCTGAAAACTGAAATTTCCTTCTGCTGGCAGTTGCATTAGATACATACTGGAAGCTAAAGATGGTATTATCAGACCATTGAAGATGCCTCTGGAGCTTGGCAGCTAGGATTTTCTGTATCAGATCTGTATATTGTAAAAATAGGATGATGGTACCTGTTGGATACTAAGGGTTCGATTGCGATGTCGGACGGACCAGAGTCCGTCCGACATCTCTCTGGAAATGTCATCTCCAGTTGGCAGTTCCAGTCCAGCAATTAGGATGCGACCGAACCCTGTTCGGTACCAATCCTATAGTTTGCTATGGGGGCATGTGTTTCGAACGGAATGAATGCTCCCATAGGAAAAGCGGAGGTGCTGTTCATCCCTGCATCCGGTGGCTGGCACCTCAATGTGTCTGCCACCGGGTGCAGGGATCAACAAGGGACTGCCATTTGGCAGCCTTGCACTCATGGGGGCTTTGCTGGAGGTCCCCAAACCTGTTTGCCAATGCTTTCCTTGCTAGAAAGGCCGGCACAAAAAGGCAGTCGAAAACTGCCATCGGATTCCCTCGGCCGGAAATACCCTGACGGGGAATTACTGCAGGTATTCCGGATGGCGGAAATGCTTGCCGAGCATGTCAGAAACCATTCAGAAATCCAAGTCAGATTCCCTTCCAACCGAACCCATTGAAATGGCTCAGTCGGAAGGGAATCCTGCCCGCATCGTAATCGGGCCCCAAGAGGTAAAGAGGTAAAGAGAGAGTGATTGTAAAATCTTCGGTAGAATTTTTTGAATGAAAGAGACCATGCCAGGAACTTTTGTCCCCTCAGGAATGCCATAAAGTCTAAGATTGTTTCTTCTGTTCCTATTCACCAAATCTCTTGTTGCTTTTGTAAGCAATTCAATGTCTTTCAATGTCTTTTACAAGTTGAGAAACATGAGGCATCTTTTTTTGATTGTTTGACAGATCCCGTAGTAGTTATTTTTTCAGTAAAAGCCCTGAAGAGTGTGAGGAAATAACTGCACCATGATGCGAATCATCACACTCCATCCTGGTAAAATCACCATCTTTCACCATTTCAGATAGTGATTTATCATGTGTTCTATTACCAAATGTTTTCGAAACTGCAATGTAGACTTTGTGTGAAGACGGTTGCTTCTTCTCATATAAGAAAAATCATTAAAGGACCAAATTCAGCATAGAGAAGATGAATGAAATTCAGCAAAAGTCACCTGAATGTAAGTTAAAAAAAGCAATCTTTTATTATTCAATCAATGTGCTGTATTTAATTTATCGTGCAAGAAGATGACAAAGCAGTATGCAGTTTAGAATGTTTCTTCAGTGTGAGTAGAAAATGGCAGAACCAGTCCACCTCAGTCAGATAACCCAAACGTAGCAGGAGGCTCATGAATAGCTATTTGTTGACACAAGGATCTTTCTCTTATACAAAAATGCTTAACTCACCTGTGCATGCCTCGTTAAAACCTATTTCTCCTATTTTGCTGAATTTCTCGTCAGTGAGGGAGATGACAAGGAAAAACAAAATAACATCCGGAGCACGCCACGATTCATAAATCCTAAATTAAATAGTTCATGCACCAGGAAAAGTGTAAAAAAACAGGTAATTCATATGTTCTGCAGCCACCACTGCAGCACAAAACACCTTTGAAATTGTTGGCACTGAAGTTCATGCCACATCTTGCAAGGAATTCATTGGAGTCGAGGTGGAGCTTTACCGTAGAGCCGCCATCTTCATCAGCGTCCAAACCATGCCCCAGAACCTAAAATCTTAATAACTAGATTGCAACACTAGAGTGTCAAAGGTATTGCCTTAAATGGTTAACTTCCTTTTTGGCTTAAAAATCCTAATTGGTTATGATATAATATGGACTGTAAAAATAATAGCGCACAGCCTTCGAAGGCTCAGTAAAAGTGACGGCTCAATAAATTTAAATCATTTCTAAAATGCAGTTTGGATTTAATATTCCAAAACGCAAACATTTCAATGCACATTTTATTCTGTCGCTAGTGGTTATCGAGTTTAATATAGCTGTTATATAAAATGAGGCTGTCATTGTTTCTTTATATTTTACATTTTCTACATTCTAACATAAATGCTGGCAACTTTAACATCAGCCACTTAATAATTTCCTTTTTTGTCAATTTTCGGCTAAGCAAGGCATCTCACTCACCTGACACACAGACGCAGAAGTCTTCGTTTTCTTTGCAAGGTTAGGTATTAATTGCAGGACGTGCAGCAGCTTCTCCTGTTTGGGTCTGAACACTTCGCACTGCAGGGCAGATTTCAGACAGGAGGCCATAGATAGCTACACTGAACACTTTAGAGATGGGAACAGCGCAAGCTGCTTTGCAGCCCAGTCCTGCGATCACCAGTTTCCACCAGCTCCTGGTCTCTGCTGCCCTCGCCGCCAGGTGATATTTGACTTCATTGAGATTGCTTTTCCTCTAGATCTGGAAAATCAATCCTTCAGATCGTCTAAGACATCACCCAGATTTGTATCGAATCACTCTATTCCCGTTTCGCGGAGGGCTCTAGATCGTGGATGACTCTCACGGCGTCCTGTCGCTCGATAAGGACCTTCCTTTACCCGACAAGCTTAGGGACTGAAAGGAGGACTACATAGGCTGCTTGAAAGCTACAGGAGGCGTAAGCAAAATTTGGAAATACTCGCTGCTTTTATGACATATTTTAAAAATCAATTTTAAACTGCATTTTTCCTTCAACGGTCATTAGGGCTGTGAGATACCGTCAATCCCCCCCCCCCACTCACCTGTTGCGGCGATAGTAGATCTGGGTCAGCTGACAGCCTGCACGCCTCGGTCCGACTCGGTGGCTATCACCGTTGAGCGGAGGGCGGACAGGCAGACCCTGTTACTTCCGGGTTAGGGGTGGTTAGCGCTCTAGCCTCGCCCTCGCAAGACGATAAAGGGAGCGAGGAACGACAGACTGTGGCGGCTCATTGTGGACGGTGGCAGCGTCTACATAGGCTGCTTGAAAGCTACAGGAGGCGTAAGCAAAATTTGGAAATACTCGCTGCTTTTATGACATATTTTAAAAATCAATTTTAAACTGCATTTTTCCTTCAACGGTCATTAGGGCTGTGAGATACCGTCAATCCCCCCCCCCCCACTCACCTGTTGCGGCGATAGTAGATCTGGGTCAGCTGACAGCCTGCACGCCTCGGTCCGACTCGGTGGCTATCACCGTTGAGCGGAGGGCGGACAGGCAGACCCTGTTACTTCCGGGTTAGGGGTGGTTAGCGCTCTAGCCTCGCCCTCGCAAGACGATAAAGGGTGCTCGTCACTCCAAACGCGCAGCGGTTGCGCGCAGGGTTGTGCCTAAGAACGCCTAAGACAAGCCAAAGAGAAGCCCGTCTGCGCCCGTCCGCGCTGAGGACGGGCTGCAGGACGGGCTGTCCCTCATTTATCATGCCCTTCGACAATCAGACTCAGGGTGGTCGTAAGTACATCTACTCTTCCACGACATTACTGTCTTTTCGACCTTGTACCCCCATATCTTGTTCCTTGTGCATTCTGCCTTGCCATTATTTCACTTGTGCTGGTTGTGGCTTCACTACTGGTAAAATGCAGCTCTCCAAGACACAGCAGAGCGTTAAGCACTATAGGGGAAAAAGAAAACCCACTAAGGGCCCTATCACCTCCCCGTCCCCTCTCCATTTCTGGAGCCTAAATTGTAGATCGCTCCCTAGGAACAAACTAAACATCTTCGATTTTATCACTGAGGAATCACCTGACGCTCTGTTCCTGACCGAGACTTGGATTCAGGCCAGCTCGGGTCCCGACATTGCCGCAGCCGTCCCTCCTAACTATGTTGTGCTGCATCAGGACAGACCCTTAGGTAAAGGTGGTGGAATTGCAATCATTTATAAATCTATCTATCAATGTAAACTGGAACCTCTACATCTCCCAGGTAGTGAGGCTGCACTGTTCAAATTTACGATTAATCCTCGAATGACGCTCTCCGGTCTGCTAATTTATCGGCCGCCCGGAAATGCCGCACCTTGGATTCCCTCACTTACTGATTGCTTATCAGCAACACTACTAAAATCTAATAATTTCACCATTCTTGGTGATTTAAACATTCACTTCGATGATGTCAACAACCCCCTCAATAAAATCCTTCTTTCTGACCTTGAGGTTTTTAACCTCAAACTCTGTAACTCTGGAGCCACTCATAATGCTGGCCATCTTTTGGATCCTATCATCTCTACTCTCTCATTTGACTGTACCCACTCTGCCCGCCCGCTTGTCTGGTCTGATCACTATGCGGTTCACTTTGTACTACCACCTGCTTCATACTCTGCCAGGGTCCATGCGGATGAAATTAAATCATCGTATCGCTGGGACAAGCTCAATATAGCCGATTTTAACCTGCGTCTAACTGAGTCTATTCCATCCTCCATCAATACTGACCAGAATCTGAATGTTTCCATTTCTGATTGGCTGACAGATGCAGTATCGACTCTTGTCCCTCAATCCAGGAGCAAACATAGATCCTTGCGCCCACCAGCACCCTGGTATTCAGAGGAGCTGAAAATCCTACGCTCCAAATGCAAAGCCCTGGAGAGGAAATGGAGGGCGTCCTATTCAGCTTCCTCTAAAGTGATCTACAAAGAAGAACTAAAACTTTATCATGCAAACTGCAAACGTGCTAAGGCCTCCTACACTGTTTCCACAATCACTTCAGTGCAAAACTGTCCCCGAACTCTTTTTGCCACAGTTAAAAAACTCACAGGAGCTGATACTGTCCCCGCACTGCCGGCTTTAGATGCCACACAATGTAATGCCATTGCAGACTTTTTTGTATCTAAGGTTGAGGGCATCCATCAATCTCTTGCTTCCCTTCCCTCACCAACTGATTCCTCTCTACACGGTCCGTACTGTAATATCTCCACCTCCCCCACTGAGTTTATTTACAACTGGACACCATTTGACGACTCTTCTTTCCTATCCTGCTTAAAAAGCATCAGGTCTGGATCTCCGCGGGACCCAGTCCCCATGAAGATACTCAAACAACTTGACCTTGAACCACGAAGATTCCTAATGAGGCTATTAAACGTCTCGCTCATCGAATCTCGAGTGGAACAGGACTGGAAACATGCCATGGTCGTCCCCCTGCCGAAAAAATCTGGTGCTGACATCACAAATCTTGCCAACTTCAGGCCTATATCCCTGCTGCCAGCCTGTTCTAAAATCCTAGAACGCCATGTTAACACCCAACTTAATGAGTTTGTTGAAAACATGGGATATCTCCATCCGTCCCAATCAGGCTTTCGCGCTAATTATTCCACCGAATCCGCACTCCTAGGGGTAACTGAGCGACTCCGACACGGTATCGATGGCGGTGAGACCTTTGCGCTGATTCTTCTTGACTTAAGCGCTGCTTTCGATACCGTGTCCCACTCCATCCTATTGGAGTCTCTCGGTTCCCTCGGTGTTGCTGGATCTGCGCTCGCCTGGGTGTCCTCATTTCTTAAGGAGCGCACCTTTCAGGTTTTCTCAAACAAAGCTGAATCTGCGATTCATTCCTCTGCCTACGGCGTCCCCCAAGGGTCTATATTGAGCCCTCTGTTGTTTAATATTTACATCAGACCACTTGCTTCCATCGTAGAGGACGCCGGTTTGTCTATATACTCATACGCAGACGACACGCAGATTGTGTTCTCTCTGTCTAGCAGCAGGGCTCAGGACACCTCTGCCCTCAAAATCGGCCTCTCTCAGCTTGGATGCAAATGCATCTGTTAAAGCTCAACGGAGACAAGACCGAGGTGATCATACTAGGCAAACAAAAAGATCTCTGGGGTCCACGACATTGGGCCAGTGACATGGGTCCTCTGCCTACCCCTGTGCCTGTTGCTCGCAACCTCGGTGTCCTAATCGACGACAAACTCTCGATGAGGCAGCAGGCAACTAAGGTCGCTGCGATCTGCTTTAACACCCTTCGCTGGTTGCAAAAGATCATATGGATGCTGCCTGAGTCCACTCGTAGAACTGTCGTACAGGCCCTTGTGATGTCCCATATCGACTATGGCAATGTGCTTTATCTAGGAGCAGATAAAGCTACAATCAATAAACTCCAGGTTGTACAGAACTCAGCCGCCCGCCTGCTGCGTAATGTCCCAAGGAGAATGTCCGCAATGCAGGCTCTACGTGACCTCCATTGGTTAAAAATCTCGGATCGAGTGGCCTTCAAAACTTTGTGCATCCTCTTTAAAATTCGCCAAGGCTCCGCTCCGGCCTACTTGCACAATCTTGCGCAGCCATATCAGCCTGGCCGCCTTTTGAGGTCATCCAACAGTGGCAATCTTGTGATTCCCAGAATCCGACTGGCAAAAATGGGAGGCCGTTCATTCGCATATCTGGGCCCCAAGATGTGGAATGCTCTCCCATTGGCGCTTAAAACAGAACCCAGTCTTCTGGCTTTCCGCAAAAAGCTGAAGACCCTCCTGTTCTAGTTCAAGATTCCTCCGGTCTAGTGTTTCCCTCTTGCAATTACTTGTTTTCCGATTTCTCCTCCAGTCTATCCATGGCGCCGGGAAACCCACTGCGGGTAGCTGCGCGCAATATAAGTTCAATAAAATAAAAATAAATAAAAATAAACAATTTCAGTTCTTTCCCTGTGACCTGTGGCACTAGAGTCCCTCTGTACTCCAAACTTTTACCACTCCTTTTTAACATTAATGTTTTTTCTTTGGAACACCAATTTAGGAAGAGGGGTTGCACTTTCTTCACTTATGAGAATGATACACGGTTCATTTGTCAGTTCAGTAAGTCCAATCTCCAACATAAGACCCTTATCAGCCATCATGTGACATAAAAAAGGATGGACCTCAATTGGTTGAAATTAAATGTGGAATAAATGAGGTCATTGTGGTAAGGAACTGTCCGTCTTTATGGTTTTCCTCCATCTGGCCCAAATACCGCTGAGGCAACAATCTTTGGAAAGGGCACCATCTTGAAAATGGTTATACACAATTCTAGTCATCTTAACATCTTCATAGATATGGCATCTTGCGGGTACCAAAAGAACAAGCTCACATTTGACAGTGTTCTTTTCCTGTGAGCCTTCTTACCTGACCACCAATCTTCAAGTTTCATGCTCCGCACATGCAACAAAACCCACTTCCAGGTGGCCACAAAAACACTGACATGGTGTGAATAAAAAAAAGAGAGACACCTTCCCTTGGACTGATCACAGGGACCAAAGATGCTCTGCTTACGATGCACTGAGGCTGAAAACCGGCAATGAGCTGGCTCCTCATAAATGCATGCCACTGCCTCTGGTAGGTTCCTGGCATATATGTAACAGTGAAGTTTGGTGGTTCCCTCCCTAAAATCAACATGTCCTGGCATTTATCAGTCACTTTTCACTCATCTAATTCCTGCAGTTTGGATGTCCTGATTTGAACTTTTTAACACATTGTAGTTACAAAGGGTAATAAACATCACACAGCTTTTAATTATGATCCCTGAGCAAAGTTGTGTTTCTGTAAGGATTGACTTTAATGGGGAACTTTTGATCTGGCCTGCACATTCCAGGCAATACCAAAACTCCTAAAATTAAATCATTGGCTCCACGCTTTCATGACATGGTATGGGGTAAATACTTACATATGCAATTATTTCTTTTTAAAAATTGAGAACACAAATATCACCACCCTATCAAAAACACAGAACCACAAATTTTAACCACAAGAATATTTCCATAAAAATACTTAAATATTGAAAATATAAACATGAAATAAAAAATATCGAAATTAGAATAACATAACAAACATAACCAAATCCATGCAAACAAAATATTGTTAACCAAAATATCTCTAAACATCACTAAAAATATATATTTATTTATTTGTTTTAAATAAAAATAAAATGATAGGAATAAATGAAATATACATTGACAGCAGGAAACAATGTGTCAAGTAAAAAGTAGTATAAAAAGGAAACAAACTGCTACAGCTGCTACAGAAGAAGCCACCACTGCTGGAAAGTGTCATTATGCCTGACTGGAGGTACAACCTGAAAGGCTGAAACACCCTTCACAAAGAAACAACTACATTTACAAAGTCAGTATAAAATTAGATCATAACTTAAACGTGACTAAAAAAAATAAATTAAGGGGCCGATTACAATACGGCCCGTAAAGGCCGCATCGTAATGGGTGGCTCGGTTTCCTTTCCGACCCCCTCATTTTGTTGGAGGTGGTCATAAAGGAAACCGGCCGGTCATTCTGGCTGGCTTCTGATGGGCTCGAAGCCTGTCCGTCAGTCAGAAGCCAGCAAGTAATCTCAAGGGCGGTAAGACCCGCCCTTGAGATTATGATCACGGTTTCCTACAGGGCCACATTTGTTGCACGACCTCCGTTTGAAGGCCGAAGGGACATCTGTGGTGCCCCCCTGTGGATCCCTGCACCCCGTGGCAGGCACTTTAAGGTGCCTGCCACGGGGTGAAGGGATGAACTTCACCTCTCATTTCACTATGGGAGCATGCATTACGGACTGTTTATGACCATAATGCCTGCTCCCATAGTGAAATATAGGAATGCGACGAGCAGTGTTCGGTTGCACCCTAATGAGGCTGTTGGGACAGCCAACCGGGTGCCGGTTCGTCCCAGGACTGAGTCGGTGTCGGGCGGAAGTAATTCCGCCCAACATCATAAAGGGCACCTAAATATTTAGAATTATTTAAAAGCTATGTCTTCAAAACACAGGTACCAAGACCATTAAAAAAGAAAACCAAGCCACAAAACAATTAGAAATTTAAAATACTATCAAAAACAAGAAGATATATACATATAATATTAAACAATAAAAAGTTATATACTTCATATTGAATATGACACCTCCAAATAGTTGTATCTATGTCTATTGCAGTATTATATATTTGAACTGCATGCCTTTGCTAGACTTAAGTTTGTATTGATGCAGCACTATTAATATTAAAAAAAGATATACAAACGTAACCACTAACAGTAATAAATGAGAACCCTTTTTTAATTTAGAGGTGGGTACAAAAAAGAGAAACATAACATTTAATAGTCAACCATTACTAAAACATATTTCTTTCTCACCAGTAAAATTAAAAAAGCAGAATAACAAAAATAAAAAGGGAAGAGTCCTTCAAATATCAGAGGACAAACCTACCCAAGAAAAAGACAAATTGACAAAAATGTAAGTAAATAGCCAATGTTAGCAGTGTGGACCATCCAATGTCACACTAGTATATATTTCCGATCACTGTATTGATCCCCAATACTCTACTTTTCGTGACCCCACTGCTCCGAAGTCACCAATAGCACAAACACTTAATAAGTAAAACGTGAAAAGGAACATAATATTTCAATATGTATTATTCCATTGTAGGTACAGTGAGGTACATTAATCCATCATATTCAATTCAATTCAATTCATCAAGGAGTCTTGTTCATCTGTATTCAAATCCACTTTATTGAAGTCATTTTACAAGCAAACAGCAGCCCAGCCAATGCAATTTGTCCAACAGGACTTCATCAGGGTTGGAATTACTTCTCCAACAATCAATGAGTCTCATAAAGGGTTAGTTGTGAAATGGATTCCAAACAGGTTCTGTTTTAAAAGGTGTATAACGTATATAGTACCCTCTAGTGTACCACCAAATCCATCACCAACTCATCAGAAAAACGAGGAAAAAAGCGATCGAAGACAGAAACTCCACCCACGCACACAACAGCAAAGAAGTTCGCCAAACCTACCAGCAAGTCTGCCGACATCCCACCCTCACAAGACCTCTGCGACAAACTCAGCTACTTTTTCCACCACAAAATCAAGAGCATCTACGACAACTTCGACATAGACAACCAACACACTGACCCTCACCAACCACCCCCGCCACCATGAAGCCAACGATCAACAACTGGACAGCCCTCACCACCGAAGACACACTGAAGATGATGAACTCAATCCACTTCGGGGCCCCCAAGGACTCCTGCCCCCACCACATTTTCAACAGAGATGGCGACATCATCGCACCCATGCTCCGCCACACCATCAACCGCTCCCTGGCAACCACATTCTTCCCCGACGACTTGAAACACGCCGAGATCAACTCCCTCCTCAAGAAACCCTCGGTGAACCCCACCGACCTCAAAAACTACAAACCCATCTCCCTCTCCCGTTCCCAGCGAAAGTCATTGAGAAAGCCATCAACAGCCAACTCGCCACATTCATCGAAGAGCACAACATACTCAACTCCTCCCAATCCAGCTTCAGAAAAAACCACAGCACGGAATCCGCCCTCCTCGCCGCAACAGACGACATCCGCACCGTACTGGACAAAGGAGATACAGCAGCCCTCATCCTCCATGACCTCTCAGCGGCGTTCGAAACAGTTTCTCACTGCATCCTAATATGCAGACTCCATGACGCAGGGATTCAAGACAAGGACATCCACTAGATCCGCTCCTTCCTCTCCGGCAAAATGCAGAGGGTCAGACTCCCCCCCTTTCCTCTCAGACCCTACACCAACCACCTGCGGAGTCCCCCAGGGGTCATCCCTCAGCCCTACGCTCTTCAACATCTACATGGCTCTGTTTGCCCCCATCGTCAGAACCTACGGACTCAAAATTGTGTCATACGCAGACGACACCCAACTCATCCTCTTACTATCCAATTAACCCAACACCGCAAGACACAACCTTCGAGAAGGCATGGAAGCCATCGCCAAATGGATGAAAAACAGCTGCCTACAACTAAACACCAACAAAACGGAAGTACTCTTCATGGGCCCAACTCTGTCTCGTCCTCCGGATTCCATAACCCTCCACCTCCTATGTAAGATCTTCAAATGGATACCCCTCAAACACAGAAAGACGGTCACTCACGCCCTGGTCACCAGCAGGCTGGACTACAGCCCTCTATGCCGGAATAAACAAAAAACTCACACGCAAGCTACAGAACATCCAGAACGCCACCGCAAGACTGGTCCTCAACCTGCCAAGACACTGCCACATCTCCCAGCACCTGCGAACACTCCACTGGCTCCCCATTGAAGCTAGAGTCACCTTCAAGATGCTCACCCATGCTCACAAGGCCCTCCACGACACCCGACCAGCATATCTGAACAGCCGACTCAAATTCCACGCACCCCAAAGAACCCTACAATCAGCCCAACTCTCCTACGCCGTGGTCCCCTGCACCAGAAAGACCAGATCAGGTGGCCGCTCCTTCTCCTTCCTCGTGGCCAGAGCCTAGAACGCCCTCCCTCTCCACCTCAGACAGACAACATCTCGCCTCATCTTCACAAGAAACCTCAAAACCTGGCTCTTCGACAGACCCCCTCCTTGATGGACTGGAACCTGCAAAACCCATCCTCCCCCAGAGCCTTGAGACCCTCACGGGTGAGTAGTAGCGCTTAACAAACGTGTGATTGATTGATTGATTGATTGATTGATTGATTGATTGATTGTGTAATCCATAACACTACTATTAATTTGGTCACTCATTATAATTGGGTAATGCAACAAATGATGCCTGGTTACTGTATCCAGGAGTGTGATGTCCACATTGTTCAATTCATCTTCCTTTGCTTGCCATTGCTACTTTATTGTTCGGTACTTGCACAAGTGTCTGTCAATGTGTTTCAAACCTGTAAATTATTTAAGGGTTCTCCTTAGGACTCAGAACTGTTGTCTAGTCATATAAACTTGACATTAATATACAAGAACTGGGAAGGCACAAAGTCCTCACTTTTCCAGTGAATAAACTTTGACAAATCAATTTTGTTTTTTTCTGTTGAAATGGGCTTCACTCTTCTGACTCCTTGTCCTCGTCTCAGTCGGGATGAGGAGTCAGAAGAGTGAAGCCCGTTATTGATATAAAAGACATTATAATATTGTTGCAACAATATTAGTCACTGACAATGTTTTTATACACAAAATGTAGGTAGTGCAACACAGGTCGTATGTTCTCCTTTTTTTGCTATAGGACTACTGCTATATATTATCCTATAATGAGCTATATGTTATATATGTATATTACCTACTGGCGGTCGCCAGTAGGTAGTTATAGTTAGGACCAAGTTTCCATAGGAAGAGCATTTTTTGTTTTGCTTATAACTTTGGCGTTGTTTGATAAATCTTTATGAAATTGTCCAAACTAATTCTTTGTTCATATCAGCTCCTACATTGAATGTATGGGGGTGATTCGTCAGGGGGGGGGCCGAGAAAAAAGAGGGGTCCCAAAATGTGTTTCCATAGGAAACTTTAGACAAGGCTACAGGTCGAACGGGTGAACGGAATTACCCCAAATTTGGCAGGGAGAAGGCTCTTGGTCCAGAAAGCATGCTTTTGTTTATTTGGTGTAAATCCGCTCAGTAGTTTTGGAGAAGTATCAAAATTTACAGATATCAATATTTGGGAATTCTGCCATCTGATTGGCTGAGGCGTTACAAGCACGAGCTTGCTGCTTATTGGCTGCGAGCTGTTGCAACTAGGAAGTGTTAGCAGCCATTTTGTGGTTCCGTTGAAACGAGTAAGGGGAAAAAAGGGCGAAAAGAGTAGGAAACAGGAGGATAGGATCACTGTAACCCCTCTGTGGGGGAGTGTGAAGCAAAGTACTCACTCCTACCGGTCTGAAAGTGCGGTGTTGCTCAGATTGACATGGTGCTGAGATTAGATGCTGCTACACTCGGGCATGAAACCGAGAGCCTAACCGTGAGCTCATTGCTGTAAAGTGATGTGCTCTGGTCTTTGTAGCATACCTGTGCAAGTAGTGTTAGTAGGCGTTTATACCGTTGGAATGGGAAGCGAACTACTGACCCCTACCGTGCGTTTATACTATACCGGAAGTGGGAAGCGAAGTACTCACGCCTACTGGTGTGAAGACTCGGGGATCAAACTGAGCTCATTGCTGTAAAGTGATGGGCTCTGGGCGCTGTAGCATACTGGCCGCTGTAGTATAACTGTGTAAGTAGTGTTAGTATGCGTTTATACTATACAGGGAGTGGGAAGCGAACTACTCACCCCTACTGGTCTGAAGACTCGGGTATTAAACCGTGAGCCTAAACCGTGAGCTCATTGCTGTAAAGTGATGTGCTCTGCGCACTGTAGCATACCTCTGGAAGAAGTGTTAGTTTGTGTTTATACAATAGAGGGAGTGGGAAGTGAACTACTCACCCCTACTGGTCTCAAGACTCATGGATTAAACCATGAGCTCATTGCTGTAAAGTGATGTGCTCTGTGTAGTATTCCAATGTAAGTCATAGTAGAATGTTAGTATGTAATGCTACTAGAATGTAAGTATGTATGTTAGGATGTAGGGCTGTCATGAGGGGAATATTGGGGAGTTTGTACATGGTGCTGGAGAAGACGGTTGCCTTGCTGTCTGCTCCTGTTGGTGGCTGTGTAAGCTGTCTTCTTTTCCTGCAATGAATCTACTTATCGGATCCACTGCTGTCTGCATCTTCACTACATAAATTTGGCGACGAGCGGTAGGAAGGTAAAAAGAAGGCAGCACTCACCTATATTTCGAGCTTCCTTGCGTTCTGCTGAAGACCCGTTCTCTTTGTGAAGCTGTTTCTACTCATCCCAGAGGTCGTTGGCTCATCGAACTATGTCATCCGACCTCTGGTAGGATTTATATTTTTTGATTTTCGGCTTCCTCTGCCTCTTCACTGCACTCTGGTTGCTGTACTACACGAGTGCAAGTAGTGTTAGTATGCGTTTATACTAATTCTGTAGTAATGCAGCAACCAATGCATCATAGCCCTTTGGAGCGCCACCTCCC
The DNA here is from genome assembly GCF_964204655.1 of Triturus cristatus. Lineage (NCBI taxonomy): Eukaryota > Metazoa > Chordata > Amphibia > Caudata > Salamandridae > Triturus > Triturus cristatus. The sequence continues at coordinate 1,151,620,124 of NC_140584.1, forward strand.
AGGCGCAGCTCATACACTGTCCCGGAGTGTGCATCCGTGGGACATTTATGTTTGCTATTACAGGGCGGGAGCATGCCTTCCACCCTGTGATAGCAAATCGTTGTTTGCCTCGTTGAAGCGAGAGGAGGAAAAGCTCGTATCGCTTCAATAAACCGGATCCCGATGGTAAAAATAGAGAAAAAAAATTAAGCGGGGTCTCACCCGTTCATTTAAATGAGCCTCCTGGTGGGTAATGTTCCAGGGCCAATCCTATTATTATATTGCTGGGTCTCTGCAGCACTGGAGACCTTAATCTCACATGTAAATTAGGTGCGGGAGGGCAAAGAGATGTTTCGCAGCCTAGGGGATCACCACAATTGTTCGGGGGGCTTCGAGGCCAACTCAAGTCCGGGGATCGCCACCCTCTGTGGTTTTACTTAAATATGCAGGGTGGGCCTCGTCAGTCCCTGAAGCCTTGGTGGCCCTAGGCAGTGCCTTATTGGTTCTGTAATCACATGGGCAGTACTCATGGTGGTATAAAGTGATACACTCATAGAACCCTTGCAGTTGTAGAATTTCCAAGGCTTCATTTATGTAATATTGGTTTATATTTGGTAGGTACACCGCAAAATTATAAAAGTTTTCCCTCATAACCTATAACAAACGTTGTCAGAAAAAGAAGACCCATACACTCACTTATTTATTGGTAAAAAAAAAACCTTTATTAAAACAACACAAATAAATGGAAACGCAACTTTATTCGAAGAAACAACAGTATAACATGAAATAAGTGGGTGGGTCTCATCCGGAAGCGACGTACAAAACCTGCAAGACAAAAAAGAAACATAAGTATGTGTGCCATGTCCAAGAGAAAAAGAAAGGAAGTCAGAATGAAAGGAAGAAAGTGAGAATGGGACAGAGAGCGAGTGGGGGGAAGGGAGAAGGGGAGGGAGAGTCAAATGAAGAGAGGGAGGAGGAGACAGAGCGTCGGCCTACTTCACCCAGCCCTCACTGTTCTCCTCCCATTACCCATGTGTGTTGGACGCTGGGGTCCGCGAGAAAGAGTGCGGTCCAGCAAGTCCTTAAAATGAAACAGATATATGAATGAGGCCAGAGATTACATTATTATCTACGGCAACATTGCTTGCCCGCACCTGTGCACCCAGGCTGCTGCACCCCAGCCCCTTCCCCCACACTGTGCTCAATTGCAGCTCCTGCGCACCGAGGCTTCACTGCTCATCTGCCACCACCGGTGTGTCCAACGACTTGCATGTGCGAGCTCCGACTTCAGGGTGCCTCTCTCAGGGTGGCACAGCATGTCTCCGGTCGGGGACAGTGTCTTGATACCACGATGGAAGGCATCAGAATGCCCAGGGCATCATCACGGGCTGAGTACCTGCTCTGCCGATTTTGGTGCAACTAACTCAGTGTCTGAAAAGGGAGAGATAATATAATGCTGGAAACGTCGTGAGGTAAATGAAGGTTTATTTCCAGCTTAATAGAGAACACCAGTTGAGTGCATCCTTCCTTCTTGAAGTACGATATACCAACTGTTAGTGGTAATCGTGGTTCAAGGAGGAGTTGGAGTGTACGAGAATACACAAGGTTAAATAATAATATGTTATGCCAACGTTCACATACAAAGGAACAGAGCGCATGCTAGAAGCATAATGTGAGCGTGTAATGCAGTGGCGCAAGCCTGTGTGCATGTACACTTAGTAATCAGCTCACTACAGTGCCCCAAAATCCAACACCACATGTCTGTAGGGCAGCGCTGCCTGCTGGCTCAGGCCTACAGTACGGTCCAGCAGGTCCTTAAAATGAGACAGAGATGTGACTGAATAAGGTCAGAGATCACATCATTATGCATGGCAACATCGCTTGTTCGCACCTGCTCACCCAGACTGATGGGATGTATGTCGTTACAACGCACACTTTTACAACGCATGCACTTACAACGCATTTTTTACAACGCAACATCCACTACAACGCATTCCATTACATAGCATGACACTACAACGCATTTTTAAAAACTACCTTTACAACGCATTCCATTACATCGCATACTACCTTTACAACGCATACCATTACAACGCATAATATTAAATTGCATTTAAGGTAAGTATTAGATAGTATAGGGGTAAAAATTACTTTTGTAACTCCAGGGGGTGCAACAGTAGGGTAAGTGTTGGATAGTATAGGGGTAAAAATTACTATTCTAACTCCAGAGGGTGCAACAGTAGGGTAAGTGTTGGATAGTATAGGGGTAAAAATTACTATTCTAACTCCAGGGGGTGCAACAGTAGGGTAAGTGTTGGATAGTATAGGGGTAAAAATTGCTATTCTAACTCCAGGGGGTGCAACAGTAGGGTAAGTGTTGGATAGTATAGGGGTACAAATTACTATTCTAACTCCAGGGGGTGCAACAGTAGGGAAAGTGTTGGATAGTATAGGGGTAAAAATTACTATTCTAACTCCAGGGGGTGCAACAGTAGGGTAAGTGTTGGATAGTATAGGGGTAAAAATTACTATTCTAACTCCAGGGGGTGCAACAGTAGGGTAAGTGTTGGATAGTATAGGGATAAAAATTACTATTCTAACTCCAGGGGGTGCAACAGTAGAGTAAGTGTTGGATAGTATAGGGGTAAAAATTACTATTCTAACTCCAGGGGGTGCAACAGTAGGGTAAGTGTTGGATAGTATAAGGGTAAAAATTACTATTCTAACTCCAGGGGGTGCAACAGTAGGGTAAGTGTTGGATAGTGTAGTGTAATATTATGCGTTGTAATGGTATGCGTTGTAAAGGTAGTATGCGATGTAATGGAATGCGTTGTAAAGGTGGTTTTTAAAAATGCGTTGTAGTGTCATTCTATGTAATGGAATGCGTTGTAGTGGATGTTGCGTTGTAAAAAATGCGTTGTAAGTGTAGTGCGTTGTAAAAGTTGCGTTGTAAATGTTGTTCCCCGACTGATGCACCCCACCCCTCCCGCAGCACCGGGCTCAATTGCAGCCCCTGTGCACCCAGGCCCCACTGCTCACCTGCTGTCATTATTGTGTGTGCAAACACGACGGCCAGCAGGGTTCACAATTCAAATCGAGTTTTGATTGCAAGGATGGTGTACACCTCATGGATCCCTTTATTTTATTGCGCATTGTGATATGCGACGTGAATGCAGCCATATCACCTGAGGCAGTGTGGAAGAACTGGGACATGTGGCGTCGTCGTTATCCTATTTATACATACGCAAAGTGGGCTGGGCTTGCGTACGCCAGGCCAGTGTAGGGGTGTGAATAATTATTCCGGGGATCTGGGCGTTGTTCAGTTCCTGCCTGGCCAGGAAGTGTACTTATGTGTGTGTCCCTGTTGCAGTTTTGACGTCGCACAATCTGCAATTTACATTAATGTAGCATGTACCGGGAGGGCGGCAACTATCGCTAATGAGATGCTGTCCGAAAACACTGAAAGGCCAACATCACATGTCGTTGTCAAGCTTGTGGATATGCGCAGACACGCATGTCAATGGCGAGCAGTATTATTAAAAATGTTGCTATGGCGAAGCACACACATGTGAATGTGCTCGGTTGGAGGGAGGATCAGCAGTGAGGCTACGTCATACACAGTGATAATGCTCATTACAGTCAAGGAATGCATGTCAAACGTGAATCGGAATGTCTCACATATGACACACTACTATACTGGTAAAGCCTGACAACAGAGCATACTGCAACACAAATCTACACATTACTCTTTACTGTTTGTCACATGTGATCTAGGATGTGCACTCTGCCCATGGCTGATGATACCCCTTCGAGCCACCAATACCCAGGCTGAAAGGCAGCACAATAATGCGCACACACACACACCAGGGGCATCGTGTAACATACATTTGTTTTTTGATGTAACGTTTCAGATGCATGGCCATCACACATGGAAGGCTACTGTACAGACCATGAATATTGATCAAGATGATCGTTGCATGTTGTGTATAGTATAAGATATGTGTACACAGGAAAAACTTTTCAAAAAAGCTCTCTAAGCAGAAGAGGTGTCTCTCATCAAACGCTGTAGAGAGAATGACTAAAATGGGTGGGATCCTCCAACTGTTACAATGGGAAATGTTATGAACAAATCAAAGGCTTTTTTTTAAGGTCACATGGCAATCGCACAACGAGCGCGCAAGGAGTCCGCACCTGACGCGATTTTGAGAAAATATATTTACCTTAATATAAGTTTATTACAGTTAGAAATATATAAATGTTTAAAATATTTTAGATTATCGCTTGCGCTCATATACACTTTAAACTTATTTACATATAGTTTTGAGACATAAAAAAACATGAGGAATGGCATACCCGGCGCCACACCATATGTCAAAGACGTAACACAGGGCCTGGCAGCATGCACTCGTCGCATACGCAATGCGCAGCAGGCGCGACCCCATACCTACATGACGTAACGCGCGGCTTGGTACTGCGTACCCGTCGCATACCAAAGTAGCAGTTGGCGCCACCTCATACATATATGATGTTACACGGGACGCGGTGCCACGAACCCGTCGGATACAAAATGCGTATCATTTATGAGTTTAGCAATATGGCGGATAGGATTCGCGTGCTGATGGAGCTTGGTACACTACTGGTTAGGGATTCCAGTTTTCTCTACAAAAAAAAAATATACATATTTTTTTTGAAGATATAAAACATTACATAATTTTTAAAGTCAAATAAAAGGATAATAAAGTTCAAAAATATTACAAATAAAAAAAGAGAAAATATAGGTTTTATAAATATTAAAATATGAAATTAACATTTAAAAAACCTTCGAAATTCACTGAAAAAACCATAGGTTTAACAGACGTTATAGTTAGGAATTGACATTTAAAAAAACCTTTGACATTCACTAAAAAACCATAGGTTTTAGGGACGTTATAGTTAGTTGGACATTTGACTCATATGAAACCATAGAAATTCCCCTGTTATAGTTAGTTGAGCTAACTATAACTCACGCGCCCGCAATGCACTGCTGATGATGTCACATATTACACCACTCATGACATGGTCAGTGACATCACCTGCTCAAAATGTAACAGCTTACATCATCAGTATCTCTGCCCGCTACTGCTTCCCCTGAATTTTAGTCAAGTGAGACCAGCATTTCTGTTTCTTCAACTGTTACAGTCTCCTACTATATGTTTATTATTGTCACGCTTCTTATCTGGGATACTGCACTGGTGATGAGCACTCTTTTTGTGCCCATTTGATTGTGTTTGCAATTATATAAGACCTGCTTATATTGCATTTGTATTTCATGTGAGAAATGTATGATGTTTTATATTGTATGTGTTTAGGAGTACTTTAATATCCCTGTGGCAATTAACCAGATTTTTAGGTACCTTAGGGACCTCTTGGAATCGATACGCTTTTGTCACCAAAATACGTGCACGCGTTGCATTAGCATTGCATTCGGTGCCATGTGTTAGCAATTATCGCTCCTGGCGCTGCTCGCTTCCGCAAGGGAATCGCTTTCACTTTTGCTGCCACTTGTTTTTTTTTACTTTTAGCGCGAGGCGCGCACGCTTGGTGCCTTTCCCTTTCCTCTCATTTACCCCGCAGAGCTTCAAAGTTGCCAATGGTAGGCACAGGCGCCGCACAAGCACCCTATGACATAGGACCTTATGCTCTTTCCCCCATTCCTTTCTGTTTCATCCCCGTCGCATAGTTTGTGACCTCTTATACACCTGCTTCCCTCTTGCTTCCCTCACCCCCTCCCCTTCCACTCAGGCTCATCCAGAACTGTCTCCCGCAGCGGACCTTGGCGCGGACAGCACGGATTTCCATTAAACTACACGGGGCTTTTAATTGTGACTTTATTTAATTTGCGGGACTGCGAGGACCAGAGTGCTTTCTTTCCTGCTGATTACTCGCACCTGGCTCCTCTTCCCGCCCCTCACTCCGGCCCATTTAACCCTCACCTGTTCTCGCGTTAGCGGGACGCGTGCGGGGCGTAGTCCGGGGCGAAGCCCGGGCCAAGGGCGGGCCCGTTCTAGCCCGTTACAGACCGGGTAAGACCGGACCGGGCCATTTCTCTTTCATTTGCCTGAGCGTTCCGGCTACCCATTGGTTGTCTCGTACTGCAGTAACTGCTATCTCCAGTGACCATAGCTTAAAATGGCAGCAAGGGAAACTCATAGTAAATGTCTTGTAAGCAGTGGGTCTGTATCAGGGACTTTAGAGGCTTTTTTAATTCGAGCCAATTCTCTATTAAATAATGAGATAACGGTTCTTGAAAAGCGCCTCTCTATAGGCATTGAAAATGCCAAAAGATCCTCATTGGGTCATATCGCCCAGGCAAGGACGCCTGACAATGTTTCTCTGCCCGGTAAACAGACACTATCTATTGTTATCCCTGCTACTCCTGTTTTTAACTCCCTTATTGATAATGAGTGTCCTCACAGAACGATTAATGCTAGGATATCGCCCGTGAAAAGCCCCAATCCCAATCCCACTACTAAAAACAGTTTGGTTGGTAGGAAGCGTTCTAGAGCTGCTAGGGAGGGAGCCATTCCTAAGAAGAATAAAGGCCCCCCAATAAAGAGAAATAAGTTGCACAAGTCATCAGTTCTTCCCCCTCGCACTGATACAGTTCCTGAGAGCACTTCAAACTTTAGCGCGTCTCCCGTCGCTATAAGTAGATCTGTATCTACTATGACTACTTGCCCAGATCAGGTGGCCTCCCTTCATTCCTTAGCTACCCCTACTTCTAATACTAATATGGGCATAAATACTGAACCCTTTTACAAAGATGTAAAGGCTTTATTAAAATCTTTGCTTGATCCTCTTTGTTCTAAACTGGACCAATTGGAGGATAGAATAGCTAATTTGACAAGGGTAATTGAGTCTTACTCCAACCCCTCCAATGTTCCATCTTCTTCTGAAAGGGGGCGGGGTAATGTCGCTGCATCACAGAGTACAAGCGCTTCAATTTCACAATTACCTATACATACTCCCGCACCCTCGACACTGCCAGCCCAGGTTCCCACACTCCCCATTAGTAGCTTTATCCCTCCCTCCTCTACGGTGACAAACATAAATTCTCTAGGAAGGGTAGAGCCAGATTTGCACCAGACCATTATTACTAATGCTCCCATTGCTGGAGTATATCTTCCCCCAAATCTCCCCCCAGAGGCTGCCCCGCTTGTTGTAGTTCTAACGGGAGTCCCTAAACTTACCGAAGGAACCATCGAATCCTTCTCATCGCTTAAGAACAAAGTGGTGAGTTGGCTTACAAACCATAGACCCCTCCCCCCAAATTTTTCGGGGGAGATTTTGATGGTTCGTAGGGTCCACTGGGTGGGCAATACTAAGCAAGGGCTTACTGGGGATTGTGTGATTATAACCCTGAGGGATAAGGGTGATGTTTCTTTCATCCTTAACTCCCCTCACGTGGGGTCTGAATCTTTAATAAAGCCCCTCCCACTAGCTTTTTTCTATCCCCCTCCCAGAAGACACCAGGAACATGATTATGATCAAGGGTGGACACATGTGGGTCGCAATGGATTCTGTAGTGGGTATAGTACTAGATATGAACCACAGGGCTCTTCCCTATATCTGGGGGATTACAATCGATTTAGATGTCTTAGCGAGGTTGATTGACTGGTCCTAAATACATGTTCGATCAGTGGGTCGATCCACGCTGAACCATCTACCCAAGGAGAACCAGACAGGGGAGTTACTAAAATTACATCTATGGTGCCACCAAGCCCGATTTTATACTCCAATCCGGATGAGGATTTTAAAATTTTACCACAGACTGTGTCTCTCGTGAACTCCCCTACTGTCCCTTACATCAGGGATAATGTCTTTGCCTTATGTACTAATCCTCCTTCTATAGCTGATTCCCCAAACCTAAGTATAGATGCCCCTACCATAGGAGAGCCTAAAACTGATGTTAACCTTATCTCTTGGAATGTAGCGGGCCTAAAGAACAAACAGATATGCAATGAGTGGGGTAATTTTATGGACACCTTTGATATCTGTTTGTTACAAGAGACATGGGCCACGGAAAACTACCAACGAGAGGGGTTTGCCTCTTTTGGCATTCTGGCTTTATCTAGTGGCAGGGGGAGACCTTCTGGAGGTCTTAGCACCTGGGTTGCAATTCACCTGGGTGCTAAAGCCAGGCAACTTCAAACAGGATCTGATGACATTTTATGTGTTTTACTGGACCTGCCTGAGAACAGGCATTTGGTTCTCCTAAATGTCTATTCTAGACCCTCCCCAGGAGGAGGCGAATCTAAGGTCATTACAGCTCTGAATGATTTTATTCTGACTTTAGATCCAGATTATTCTGATATAGTAGGCGGCGATTTTAACTGTCAGTTTGAGCCACTTAGTCTCTCAGCTCAAAATGACCCTGTGGCGGAAGACACACATTTAAATATCCCTGACCCTATGATCCCTACGGTCAGAGCTTGGACCCCATTAGTACTCCAAATTCTTTCTCTTACCCTCTCTTTATCATTGAGGGCCTGTAATGGCCGATTTAAATCCGACCAGCCTGGACATACTACTTTTAACAGAGCTGGGCATTTGTCGATCTTGGATTATATCCTGATCGACACAAAATCATGGAATAAGGTCCTAGATTTCAGAGTGGTCGTTCGTGATGATAGTGACCACAATGCCCTTACCCTGAAATTAAAACCAGACCATTGGGGATTTTCAACGTATGCCAGTGGGGTGTTCCCTCCTTTGCAATCTTTAACTCTCCATAATAATAAACGAAGAGTCAAATGGTCTAGCATCCTCATGCGTCCTGAGAAACTGGCAGAAACTTATAGATTGGCACTTCCCTGCCTTAATGAAATGGCCGGCGTTGTGCTAGACTGCTCTTCCGCGGAAAGTTTATCCAGCCCCGTTATTATCCACACTCAGTTATCAATGAAAATTCTGGACGTTTTTTCTCGTTCAGAGGCTCCTAAGGCACCTGTGCCCAACAAGCAATCTTGGTTTACAGGTGAATGTAGGAAACTAAAAACTGAGTTGATTGTGGCAATAAAAGCAAAGGATAAACTTAGAACTAAATCACTCCGTGCCCTTTATAAACAACAGACCAACAGGGCAAGGAAGTCTTGGGAAGACGATATGTGGGAGGAGCTAAGAGTATCTTTACAGAATAAGGATTTTAAGACTTTCTGGGCCATTGTTAGCAATGGAAAGAAAGATTCTGACGCCATCACTGGTTCTAATATTGCCCCTGCAGTGTGGGAAGGGCACTTCGGTGGCCTATACTCAATAGCGGATCTTAATTTACTTCCCCCAGTTGATTCTCCCCCTAATACAGCTTGTCGTGCTGCAGTTATCCCACGAATTAAAATTAAGGAGGTTGAAAATGCCATCTCTATGCTCATACCTAACAAAGCGCCGGGCCTGGACAAAATCCCAGGCGATCTTTTTAGGTCTGAACCTACGGTGTGGGCTCCTTACTTATGTGTCCTTTTTAACTCCATCTTGTATGGAGCAGAGCCACCAGTAACCTGGCGTGGCGCGGAGATAGTGCCTATTCACAAAAAAGGCTGTCCTCTACAGCCCTCAAATTATCGCCCGATAAGTCTAATTGACACGACCCAAAAACTATTCGGGCGCATAATTTTGAATAGATTGCAGGCCTGGGAAGAAGAAAATAACGTTTTAAGCACTTTGCAGGCCGGCTTTAGGAAGGGTACTTCAACCCTTGACCAGATATTTCGTCTTCAGGTTATATTCTGGAAGACTGTGAGAGTAGAGGGTGGCAGCCTCTACCTCATTTTTGTTGATCTAAGGTCAGCATTTGATCTGGTTCCGAGAGAAAAGCTCTGGGCCGTTCTGCAAATGCTCAACATTCCCCCCTATCTCTTGGATGTTTTGAAGAACTTACACAAGGCCAATTTCGCCCAGGTTAGATGTGGGAAGTATGGCGAACTCTCCGACCGCTTCCCTGTTAGCCGAGGAGTTCGACAAGGATGCGTGTTAGCTCCTACGTTGTTTTGCCTATACATCAATGGACTCATAAAACACCTTTTAGCACTCAAAGATATTGATGTTCCTAGGCTTGCCTCGGGCAAGGTTCCTGCCCTAATGTTCGCTGACGACACCCTGCTGTTGTCACGCACTCCCATGGGAATCCAGCGAATTTTAGATGGCTTTGTTGACTTCTGTGGTGACAGGGGCCTTGAGATCAACCTAGCCAAAACGAAATTTATGATTCTCAACCCTCCTAAAAGTACTCGCCCCAGCCCAGTTCTGAATGGTATCCCCCTTGAAAGGGTGAAAACGTTCACTTACTTGGGGATTACACTCCAAGAAGATCTTGGCTGGGGAGGCCAGGTGGTCAATTCTACACTCAAGTTGACCCAAACCACAGGAGGTATGGCTAGATTGTTTAGTGGCACGGTTTTTAAACCAGCGGCTCCAGTGGTAGAAATCTTTAAAACTCAAGCCCGACCTGCCTCTACCTATGGAGCAGAACTATGGGGCCATTCCAAAATAGATAGTCTAACGAGGGTCGAAAACTCCTTTATCAGGAAACTATTAAGTTTACCCCCTAGTACCCCGCTGGTCCCAATTAGACTAGATCTGGGACTGCTTCCTATTGAAGAAGTGGTGGCGGCCCGGCCTGTCCACTATTGGAAGAGACTATGGTCTAATCCAGACCTGGAAATTTTTAGAGATGAATTTCTGGATCTCTGGCCTACACTTAAACACATGAAGATTCCTTGGTTAACCCACGTTAGGGAAACTTGTTTCAAGATTGGTCGCCGGGAACTCTGGGATACCCTAGAAGGTTCCTGCCTATCTGTTTCTAAAACCAATCTTGCTGAAGAACTAAGATACTTTCATCTAACACGCCTGCACATGGATCCTAATATAGGCAGGCTGACTGAACAGTTTCTTCAGATCAAACCGAACTATGGGAGGGAGTTATTTTTGGATCTGATTTTCCCTCCTGTAGCCAGGAAATTATATGTTCAATTTAGAATGGGTACCCTACCACTTAGGTCCTTTACTTCTAGATGGGACATTAACAATAGTATTTCATGCCCTGCATGTGGCTACAAACTGGAGGATGAAATTCATATGTTCTTTGTTTGTCCAGCGTACCTTACCCATAGGAAACGTTGGGTAAAATCGATTTGTAGGAACCTTGGTTTTAGAGACTGTGTTAATGCCCTGCGAGTCTTAAAATACGACACCCATCCCCCAATTGTGTTCGCAGTTTCACGTTTTCTTAATGCTGTATGGTTTCAGCGCAGGAAATTTTCCACCAACTCTTAATAATGTGAAAATTTTAATCTGATTATTTTACTCTGTCTTGGTGGTTAAAATGTGATCTGCTTTTGCTTTTGACATATAAATTGTTGTATTGTATTCTTGCTTTTATGGCCCTTGTGGCCGAAATAAAGTTTTTTTTGACTTGACTTGATTGTGTTTGCAATTATATAAGACCTGCTTATATTGCATTTGTATTTCATGTGAGAAATGTATGATGTTTTATATTGTATGTGTTTAGGAGTACTTTAATATCCCTGTGGCAATTAACCAGATTTTTAGGTTCCTTAGGGACCTCTTGGAATCGATACGCTTTTGTCCCCAAAACACGTGCACGCGTTGCATTAGCATTGCATTCGGTGCCATGTGTTAGCAATTATCGCTCCTGGCGCTGCTCGCTTCCGCAAGGGAATCGCTTTCACTTTTGCTGCCACTTGTTTTTTTTTACTTTTAGCGCGAGGCGCGCACGCTTGGTGCCTTTCCCTTTCCTCTCATTTACCCCGCAGAGCTTCAAAGTTGCCAATGGTAGGCACAGGCGCCGCACAAGCACCCTATGACATAGGACCTTATGCTCTTTCCCCCATTCCTTTCTGTTTCATCCCCGTCGCATAGTTTGTGGCCTCTTATACACCTGCTTCCCTCTTGCTTCCCTCACCCCCTCTCCTGTAAGCAACCTGACAAAACACCCTATTCCTTCCTCTTCAATTCCCCCTTTCCATCTAATGCCCCTCCTTCTTTCTCATGTGCACCTAGCCACACACAGTCACTTCCCTGACAGCCACATAAGCGCTATGCAACGTCTTGAAGTGACCTCCGTGTTGCACCAGCGCTATAAAATCCTAAAAATATATAAATGGATATTGTCATGGTTCCTTCTACGAGCACTGCTATTCCCTCCTTCCATGAACCCCTTTCTCTTCTTCCTAGTTCCCTCTCATACCCACTTTCCCCTTTAATACTCTGCCTTCCCCCTTTTGCCCCCTACCCTGTCTTCCCCACTTTCTCTTTCACACTCATCACTTCCTCTCCAGCAACCCCAGGGCCTTCTTCCTTCCAATGCTCCCTCGTCCTCCTCATGTTACACCACTTCTGGGGCGCTATGCAAGCCTTTTGAGGTGTCCCTCTCCACCCTTTTAGAGGTTTGATGTGACCTAAAGGAGTGGCGTAACAAAACGCACTGTACCCCAAAGTCTTGTTCCTGATACACCACCTTCACAAAGCGTGTAACAGGAAAAGGGCCTGGTAATTCATGGGAGGCCTTTGGTGTGTGTTATTGCCCATCACTGGGGAAAGCTCTGTGTAAATGCTCTGTATTGCACTTGGTACATTCCAAACCTGGGGCGTTGAACTTTATTGCGTGCGATAGATGCTGAATACGCCTCTGGGGCACTCATTATCTAATATGCCTTTCTGGCCCTCGTAATCAGGGCCTAAATGCTGTATTTCCCTTTCACTTTCTCCTCTTGCACTTTCTCTCTCCGCTCTTTTTCCACTTGTCAATATACAACCTCTCTCTCACTTTCTCTCCCCGGTTCTCACGTCTGTCTCTCTGTTAGTTGTCCGTTATTCGCTTGTATTTTTCATATTCTCCATGTCTCTCTCCCTCTCCGTCTGTCTCTTTCTAGTGTGTCTCTCTTCCCCCCCACTCTCCCTTCTGTGTACACATTCAGCTACTTTTCTCGCCTATCTCTTTATAACTTTGTTCTCACTCATTCTATTTCTTTTACTCAGAAGTCTCTTCCACACTTGACTTTTTATAGCTCTCTCTTTTTCTCCCTCTGGGATCTTCATAGAAGCCTCTCTTCATTTGTCTTTCCCTGTTGGTTCTTACTTTGTTCTCTTTCCTGTGTGAAGTGACAGAGTCACATGTGTGCTTGGCGCAGGATTTTCCACATTGCAACAATAATTCAATAAATGTTGCCACTGTGTTACTTTCAGCAGACTGCCAAACAGGCATGGGTCAGAGCAGGCTTTCACAGGCAGCAGCACGAGCGGCTGTTCTGTATTTTCCCAGATCGTACTGACATTGCATGGGTGCTCGAGGGCCCCCCTTCAGTATCAGGGTCCCCAGCACCGCAGGAGTGCGGGGTACTCCGTTACACCCCTCCCTAAGTGTGGCTAAAGCTCAGTACAAGCAACTGACATGAACACCCCAAAATGCCCCATTCCAACAAAGATAAGATAGTAATGCTGCTTGCCTCGGCTGGTCTGTGGCTTGAGCAAATTGTAGCAACTCTGCCTCGCAGCTCCGCCCACCTTGACCCAGAGAAGGAGCCCCAGGCAGGAACTCTCTACTGAAATCCCGTAGAGAGGCATATTCACATTTAAAAATAAGCACTGGAAAATCCAGTGGCTCGCTTTGACGAGATCTCTTTATTGGCTTTGCCAATGATTTTGAGCCATGCTGTACAGTAGTGTGGCTGCTGTGGGACATGTCTAGAAAATAAGGAAAGTGAACGAGAAACACAGAGGAGAAGTACATGAGAGAGACAGCTGGAAAACACACACACTCTTGGAGAGTGCTGAAACAAACAGAAACAAGCATTGGCATAGCCAATAGGTTTCGCCTTTGGGACCTTATAAGTGTTTAGTTATCCAACACAATATCCTTGGTGCAACAACATCAACTGTTGCATGGCTAAACACTTATAATTTCCCAAAGGCGAGACCTATTGGCTATGCCAATGCTTGTTTTTTTATATCTACAATGGCTTTTTTCCAGAGTGTTTCACTCATTTTTATAACTGTAATGTTTTATTGTGTACACTTTTGTGATTTTATGAAAAAAGCAACTAAAATTAATGCTACTACCAATGCTTTATGTTATGATATGTGTATTTTTAAGTGCTCTATCTCCCACCAGGATATACTGGCTCTGAGCAGCCGTATGTCTTGCACTGCCTGTGGTAGGTTGGTTAATTGAAAAGCCAGGTCTTTAGCGTCCTGTGCAGGAGGTGGCTCTGATGTGTAGTGGGAGGTTTGTTCCACACTTTAGGAGCACTTTAAGAGAATCCCCGTCCTCTTGATCTGGGTCTGTGTATGTGTGGGCTGTGTGTGAGTTGGAGTCCTGTAGGGATATTCCATTTCCACATATTCAGCATGACTGTTTTATAACTCCTAACACTCTGTGGAGGAAGGCCTCAATCAAATGAGCCAACTTCCAAATTTCCCAAGGAACCTCTGTGATATCACTAAAAATGACATCACTGGAAGTGGCATTGCCAAAAGCACATATTATTATGTGGCACTGTGGAACAATTGGAGCTTCTGATTGGTCAAAGGCTTAGGGCACTAAAACAGAGTTATCACATCATCAACAACTCTTTCTCTCTCTCTTTCTCTCTCTCTCACTCTCTCCCTCCTTCTCCCTCCATCTATCTCTCTCTCTCTCTCTCCCCCCTCTCTCTCTCTAGCATGTGCAATAAGATGCCAAAGCTAAATCACAAAGTATACAAATAAATTGATGGATGGAATGCTTGAATTAATCTGTCACTGGCAATTACTCATGGCTGCATCCCAGTCCATTGTTATTTTGAACACCACACCACTTCAATTTGGACCCAGCTATATGCGAATCTGTTTTGCCTCTGCTCCAGCAACTCAGGACCATTTTTGCTCTTTTTAAAGGCTGTCAGCCAGGTATAGCATGGTTACAGTGGCACAGAGTGCAAGAGATCTACAACTGGGCATATCCATCCCACTTAGTGCGACACACTCACATATACAAAAAGTGATGGATGGAATGCTCAAATTAATCCCTGCCAATGGTAATTACTCATGTCCAAATCCCAGTCCACTGTTATTTTGAACACCATACCACCTCAGTTTGAACCACACCATATGCACATCAGTCTTGACCCTGCTCCAGTGGGTACAGTCCAGCCTGACCTGCCATATCCGGTTCTCCCTGGTATAGCTTAGGTCCAGTGGCACTGCGAGCACTGGATCCAGGTCTGGGCATACCCATCCTACTTAGGGCAACACACTGAAATATACAAAAAATGATGGAGGGAATGCTTGGATCAATGTCAGCCAATGGTAATTACTTGGGCTGCATGCCAGCCCATCGATTTTTTGCACATTCTGTGACCTAAGGTTGGACCCTGATACATTCAAATCAGTCTTGACCCTGCTC
Organism: Triturus cristatus; assembly: GCF_964204655.1. Classification (NCBI taxonomy): domain Eukaryota; kingdom Metazoa; phylum Chordata; class Amphibia; order Caudata; family Salamandridae; genus Triturus; species Triturus cristatus. The sequence continues at coordinate 1,151,635,545 of NC_140584.1, forward strand.
CAATGGGAACAGTCCAGCTTGAACTGCCAAGCCAGCTCCTCCATGAACTGGAACACAAGCAACCCAGCCATCAGCCAGGTATAGCTCGGTTCCAGTGGCACAGTGTGCAGAGGACCCATATATGGGCATACCTGTCTCCCTTAGGGTGACACACTGACATATACAAAAACGTTATGGATGGAATCCTTGAATTAATCTTAGCCACTGGTAATTACTCGGGTCTGCATCTCAATACATGATTATTTTACACACCATGTCACCTTTGTTTGGACCCAGCCACATGAAAATTTGTCTTGACCCTGCTCCAGTGAGAGCAGGGTCAAGGCTGATTTGCCAGAACTCTTAGGCTAGGTCCTCCCTGAACCGGAACACAAGCAACCCATTTCAAGCTGTATGTAGTATCCTCAGGTCATGTTAATATGTTCCCTTCATTCTGTACCTAGCTGCTCAGCCAGTCTTAGTGTTCCGCGTAGAATGTTAGTGTGGAATGCTTGGGTGCCTGTGTGGGACTGAGACAGTTGGGAAGATGGGCTGAGCAGCTAGGATGCTGCTCCTGGTGGGGTCTATTCTGGGGCCTATTGTGGAGCCTGATCTGAGGCCTGTTCTGGGTTTACTACTTCTACACCTAAGATCTCAATAAACTTCATCTACTCCTACCTGGCCACGTCTACAGCGTCTACTTGTTCATCCTGCACACATGGGGCCAACCCACTACATTTATGGCGACGATCTGGAGCTCATCTCATGCAAAAGGTAGCCTGATGACAACTAAGAAAGAAGAGTGGAGCAAGATTACGTGTAGAAAAGAACCTATGTTGAGTAAAATGAAAAAAAAAGAAACAAGCATCAAGAAATTCTAAGAAAAGAAAAGAAACCTGTCAAGCAACGCAACTCAAGTATAAGAAACCTGTCAAGCATGCCTGACTGCCCCACCAGTGTCCACTACACCGGACAGCCCTGCCCAGGCGTGCTGTGTTTTGATCTATACGTCAACAACATCAGTATAAGTAAAGAAAAGCTGTCTACATCTCGCTAGAAGTTCACACGCTGTGAAGAAAAATTTCTACTGTTATACAACAAATGTGCCTCTGAATCATGGTAATCACTGGCTGCATCGAGTGTATGACGTGACTTTATTTGACAAAGTTAATCAACTTTTCAGCGTGTCGCTTTGCTGTGTGCGCTGTGGTATCTGCACGCAACTTTTTGGTGCCATTTTGTGAGCCTTATCAATGCATGGCATTAAGCGGGACCATCAGCCAAGAATTCAACACGAATGGTTATACCTTTGCCGGCCAGATGGTGATCTAGCTAAAAAAAAAAAAAGGTTTTTGGAGAAAACGGTGGTCATTTCCACGCTTAACGGGATGAAGAGGTATGTGGCTCTTATTGTGGAAAATCCTCATGTTTCAAAATAATGAGAGGAGGATAACACTTCAAGAAGTTCCCTTTCATGTCTATTATTCTTGACATAAGTTGAGCTTTGTTAGAGCCAGCGCCAGTTTAACTGCCCTTGCATCATTTTAAATTCAGCGCGTGACTCACCTAGTGCGCGCATTTCTGTCTTTTGCTGTCTTCCACGGATCTCATCTGACGTATTGCTTTACTCAAGGGATTTTCAGCTGCAGTTCAGTGTTGGGGAGCACCTGCGTGCCGGGAGCCACCCTGTGCGACGTACGAGAACGTGCCGCGATTTTGTGGTTGGCGGGAAGCTCAATTGTTCTTCTCTTGGTCTAGTTTATTTTTGCCAACCACGTTCAGCGTCTTCAATAAAGTTAAAAAAAATGACAAGAATGCCGCGAAGAGAAATAGAACTTGTTTTTCACCTGTCGCGCATGTTCGCATGGAAGAAAGAATAAGCATGTATGGTTGGCAGCCATGGTTTTGTTGTTCTAAGTTTACTCACAGTTCACAGGTAATTTATACTTCCGCTTCCAAGATTAGAGATTTTCACGCTTCTCATTGTCTTTGCAATAACTTTCCGCATGATGTGTTGGACAGCATTGTGTTTTCGGCCCAGCGTAAGCGCAACAATTGGCGTTTTCAACACTTGGTGATGGTTTAGAGTTCTCTCTGGTTCAGGCACTGGACACAGATACTATTTTCATTCATAGTGCTCAATTGTTCTTAGGAACGCCTGTCGCGGTGACGGGCACACCATTGACTTTTGAAGTACGAGTTGTAGGGCATGTTTTAAAGATTTAACAAGAAAATGTTTTAGTTCACAAGTGAATGAATTTAACGCAAATTTTTTTTATTTCACAAGAGAATTAATTTATCGCAAAAATGTTTTATTTCACAGATTAGTGTGATTTCTTTCTACAGTATCTTGTGATTGCTGTATGCCAACGTTGTTGTATCACTTTGTACATGTTCTTGTTTTGTTGGCATGGGAGTGGGTACTAGTCCCATGTCTCTTATTTACGCAGTTTCTTGTTTCAAATTTTGTATCCCTGCCTAAGGGAACAGGGGTGGGTTTTTAGTCTCATGACTCTTATTTCAAATGTTTGATCCCTGCCTGCCTAAGGGATAGGAGTGGGTTTTAGTCCCATTTCCTCTTTAGATAGTTTTATCCCTGCTTAGGGATGGGAGTGGGTTTTTAGTCCCATCACCCCACGTTCACAGTAATTTATATGGGAATGGGTTTTAGCCCCATTTCTTAAAGGGGGTTTTAGTCCCACCTTTGTTATTTTGAGTTTGGGTGTCAGTCCCATTTACTCTGTTTAGGGGGTTAGAGTGCCACCTATTTATAGGGGGTTAGAGTCCCACCTATGTAATTAGTAATGGGTGCCAGTCCTATTTACTAAGTTTAAAGGGGGTTTTAGTCCCACCTTTTACGTTTGTGTTGGGTTTTAGTCTCTTCATTTACTTATTCGCTGTCTTGTGTGTGGGTAGCCATCTTTTGATGCCACACGGTGCTGCATGTTGGTTTTTCATGCTGCACAAGTCAGTGGGTTTTAGTCCCATGTGACGTATTATGTAAAAATGTGGGTATCAGTCCCAATCAATGTTTTTTTTTTCACGTGGGTTTTAGTCCCATAGTGTCCCTCACATGAGGGGTGGCGTATTGGTTTGTCGCCACAGTCTTCTCACGTGAGAAGTACTTCCTTGGGTGTCGTTCTACCCATAGGTTTTCTACCCGTAGGATTTTACTCTGGATATCATATTCATTTGTTGTATGTGAGCTCTTATTTCACTTCTTAAATTTTTCTTTGTTGAGTTTTAAGGGAAGGGGATGGTGTGATCTATGCTTGCATCTTTCTCTTCTCCTTAGTGTGTCTGTTTTCCCTCTCGTGATATATTTCTTCATGCATCCCTGGGTTTATGGACTCTTCATATCTATTGTACATTACTGTATTTATTTGTTTGCTTATTAGTTTGGGTTTATTTTAGGTTTTATTAATTTTCAGTGTAAAGGAAGAGGATGTGTAGTATCCTCAGGTCATGTTAATATGTTCCCTTCATTCTGTACCTAGCTGCTCAGCCAGTCTTAGTGTTCCGCGTAGAATGTTAGTGTGGAATGCTTGGGTGCCTGTGTGAGACTGAGACAGTTGGGAAGATGGGCTGAGCAGCTAGGATGCTGCTCCTGGTGGGGTCTATTCTGGGGCCTATTGTGGAGCCTGATCTGAGGCCTGTTCTGGGTTTACTACTTCTACACCTAAGATCTCAATAAACTTCATCTGCTCCTACCTGGCCACGTCTACAGCGTCTACTTGTTCATCCTGCACACGTGGGGCCAACCCACTACACTGTACTGTTCCTACTGGACTAGGGTTAATATCAATGCTTGTTTGCATATTTGCATATAGCTGAGTCCAAACTGAAGTGACATGGTGGGTGAAAAATGATAGACTGGAATGTAGCCCGAGCGATTGCCAGTGGCTGATAACATTGCAAACATTCCATCCGCCACCTGGCTGTTGTAGTTGTTTCCCTAAGTGCGACGGGTATGCCCAGACGTGAGTCTCATGCTCACTGAGCACTGAAACCAAGATTTACTTGATTGATGCACTCTAAGCAGATCATAGCCAGTCTTGGGTTGCTTGTGTTCCAGTACTAGGAGGACCACACCCAAACTTCCATCCTTCAGAGGTCAGAAAACGAAATACCATAAAATATAGTTACTTGAATTATTAACAGTGTTTAGAGAAGGTAGTAGTGCATCCTGAAGACCTATGTAATAGCCTCTCCTTTTGTCAACAAGTCAGGTTGTCAAAACACGAATCTCTGAAAGGAAAGTTCTGATGAGACATCGCATCTTTAAATCTTGTTTGAACAAAAGAAAATATGATTTTGTAATTCTATCCTCCATAATCGCTTACCTGCACAGGTCATAGCTCGTTCATACCATTAGCTTTCTGGCAGGTTCTTGGCCATTTGTACTCTGAGAGAATATTTTTACGGGTAAAAATAGATCCTTTTGATTGTGAAGAATGACGTGCTTTTTCTTACAAAACCTACTATAGCCGGATTTTTTCTACTGTTAATAAAAAACCTTTGGAACATCTTTTTAAAATTATGTGGGGCTTGCATAGTTAATCAATCAATAAATCATTCAATCAACTAATGAAGCAATCTATTTTATTCGGCGAAATGAAGCCATATAGGTGAAACAAAACAAACAAATAGAGGTAACATAAGCAGGTACATTATCTCCCATGAGTGAAAAATAAAAAAGGTGAAAAGCATATTAAATTTGTTGTACAAATGACAAGAAAAAATAGGTCATCCAAATATTTTAAGCGTTTTCACTTTTTTCGTAGGGCTATTACCTTCCATATTCTCAAAGCAGCAGTTAAGAACTTGACCATGACAACACAAGACAATTCATAATTTGTAGAAATTTAAAAGTATTTCTTGTCTGGTCAAACTTTTTCATTTTATGATACAGAATAAAAAATTGCATCCAACAAAATTGTCTTCTGACCACAGCTGGTCTTTTAAGATTCAATTCGCAGCTGTAACTACTATGTCAATTAATGAGATTGATCAATAATTCCCGGGTCATCTTTAGCTTCTTTTTTTTAAAGCGGCACAATTCTAGAGTTCAACCAAGAAGGGGGAGAGCAAGCTAGTGACCTTATTAGTGCTTTAAATGGGCAGGTACTGTCCGGTACCAAGAACCTGCACTTCTTTAGTTTGAACGGAAGAGTACCAGCACTTCTCAGTATGGCTGTAATACATTTAATGGGAGAGTATCGGCACTTCTCAGGAGCAACCTGGTACGATGAATATCAAGTACCTGCACTTCTATATTTCCATTTAAAGCACTGGTCCTTATTAAGAGCATTAGAACTGAGCGAAACCCATAAACTAGTATCATGCTTGTAAACATCAAAAGGGGCAGCATCCAGACCAGGAGCATTCCCATTGGGGCTGTTATCAATCGCAGTCTGGCCTTCCTTGAGCGTGAATGCAAGATTGAGGAACACGAAAGACTGTTTACAGGATAGTTACTCATTGCAACTGACTCACATAAAGTGCTAGAGCTGTATCTCTCATTCATTCTACCCCCGGAAGGCTGTTAAGAGGCAGGAAAGACAGCAACGACAAAGACAGGAAAAGAGCACCACTCTAGTCACACACGCAGAGCACCAAAATGCTTGCCAGGTCTCAATGCAAGTACAATATCCTTCCAAGCAAACACTCCATTAAGGTCAGCATGCTATCTATCTGATAAAAACCTTGTATGACTCAATAAGGGTATGAATCTCTATACAAACGTAATTAAATGACTTTACAAAGGCAACACCTTTGGAATTACACTAGCTGCAGCCTCAAACTACACAGGTGCAACCAGAGTGACATTATTACCGTCTACATTGTGCCTTCCTTTGCACACTCACATAGAAGAATGGATAGAGAAGTTGAGCTTAGACCTGAAACAACTCTCAATTAAACGAGCAACGTGCCTAGCTGTGAACCTACCACACTGCAAAGCCTGACCATACATGCTTATTATGTGCCCGGTTGATGTGCGCAACCTTTGTTCTGTGCTAAGCAGTGTGTGTGTGGAATAACAGGATAATGTGAGCAGACTAAGGCGTCCATTCTGTATGCCAGGTTAACTTTGCAGGGAGATACCAGGACTGGAATTGTTGATTCTGACTTGTATCTCTGTTGTGAACACAGTGACAGTACTATGTTCTTCTGTTTTTATTCCATGCTTGCAGTCAGCTTTTCTTTATCTTTAAAAGAAAGTGTGAAGTTTTTAGAGTACACACAAAAAGTCTGAAATCATCACGGCTGACAATTCTGTAAGCGGGCATGTTTTTTGTTTCAATAAATAGGCGCAGCCATTACCGTATTGCAGTGTAAGTTAATTTTTTTAGAAAGATGGGTACATTATGTCATCATATGGATCAAGTTGACTCATTCTGCTCCATGTTAGTTCAGTCTGACAGTAATTTTAGTGTCTCAAAACCCTGTTTTATTTTTAAATATTATATAAAACAAGTGGTCTTTTGGTTACAAAAAGCCTGGGATTTGACCAATGATTAGGAAGGTCTTTCCACTAGAATGAACACCAGAGGTCACTCCAGATTTCTGGGCGCCCGGCTCTCAGTCGGAGATTCCAGATGTCTAGAGCACACATCGTTTTCTGTGATAAGGAGTCGCTCCAGCCATCGATTCAAATGTATGCTGTCCAATCCATCCTCTGAAACCCGGAAACAAGGGTTGCTATGTATTCTTTTGCAAAAGTTTAGAGTTGCACTTAGAAATAGCTTTGGGGTGTTAGGGTATCAGAAACACACATACAATGTTAGAAACACTGATTTTGTTTCTGCTGACGGTTACATACATCACTGCTTTTATTTTTGAATGCCTGGTTACCGTACATATTGTATGCACTGGACAGAGGATTTTAAAATAAATATTATGAAATAAATATCTCCATTTCTTATTGCTATGTTTGAGTGTGTTATCCATAACTGAAAGATTGTTTGCATTGCCACTGTGTCGCTGAACTCATCCAGTGGGCTGATAGTAACCTGAAAACACTGCCTGCGCAGGATTGCTCAGCGGGTTTGTGTTTGGGTTGCAGTGGAACTGGCTTTCTAACTCTCTGCTGATACATTGAACAAAGTCCTTGCATCAGAAGGTTAGAATACTACTGGGGCATGGTTTGCGCACCAGGCAAGAGGGCAGTGTGTCCCTGAGCTCCGCTTCGAGCGTGGAGCCGTTTATCTTCTTTCAGCCATTTCCTGAATATTTGGAGCCCTTGCTTCTACTCTGCGATGCCTCCCCTCACCGGCACCATCTATTGACCGGTTTTGCAGCTGCTGCTGTGTCCTTTAATGCCTGGAGATGCGGCGGTGACTCCCTTTTCAGGTACGAGCGGCCACCATTTCGTATGCATGCCGCTTACATTCCCCTTATGACTCCCTGCTGAGGTAACCAGCGTTTTATCCAACAAAACGCTATGCAACAATTCTTCATGCTTTTTATTTTTTTTTATTTTATTTATTTATACTCCGTAATATCTAAATGCTCTTTCTACAATGACACCTGACTATATATTTATATAGTTCTTCTGGCATTCTTTTTTGTTCCCAACTACTCTCCTTCAACAAATATGGTCTGAGGTGTCTTCATGTTGTTTGACTCTCCCTGCATTTTTGTTGTGAACTACTGCGCCTTCTAGCTTCCCAACAACATATGTTTGCCCAGCTGCGGTATTGTTGCTTTTCCTGTGCACATTTTCTTTTTTAAAGCTACATGCATACTTTTGAGTGCCGTCATTGCATTATATGGGCATACTTCGGTCCCCTCCTTGGTTTCTTGAAAACATTCCTCCTTGAGCTTTTGGACCTTCAACAAGAACTAACCTTGAACATTCAATGCGCACATTCCCTTGATCACCTGCAACCTCACTCTATCAGACCAAGATGAATTATAATGTTGTTCCTGGAATTTAGAGATTTGCTTCATGTGTTGAAGGCTGTAAAAGAAAAACGTCGCCTTATGATGTCTGGTCATAATATTTATTCATCCCAAGATCTCTCCAATGCAACTAATGCCAGAAGGAAAGAATATCTTGCTTTGCGCTCACAAATGAGAGAATCACACGTTTCTGTATATGTAAAATTACTTATGAAGGGTCTACAAGATCTTTTGATGACCCTATCAAGCTCAAATCTTTTCTCCAAAGCATTCCACTTCATGCCATGGTAACCTCTGCCCAGTGCTTCTAACTAATTCTCTGCAATTTTGCATATCTTTTATCTCCCTCTTTCTCAATTTTATAAACAGCTGTTCTCTCTTCTTTTTTTCATGTTCATCTCACTGCCGCTAATTTTGCTCTAGATGCTGGTACGTCCCATTATCATTTCCTCTGCTTCTCCTTGTAGATCTGGATATTTTTTCTTGATCTATCTCTTTCCCCTAATAATAATTTCTCATTCCTTCTTTTTTCTTTTTCTTTCTTCTTTTTATTGCTTTTATTTGGTGAGCTTCTTTGTGTCTTCTGTGTTTATATTTAAATTGTGAAAAGGTTATATATTTATTAATCATCTGGTATTGTTTTGGTTCCCCTCAGTGGCTGGCCACCTGTGTTCATGTGTCCTATCCACTCCCCCATATGCTTAACGTTGTCTCTTGGAATGTTCATAGTCTGTTCAAAGACAGAAGGTACTTTTGCATTTGTCTAGATTTGTTTCACATGCTACTTTTTTGCAGGAAACTTATTGTAACAATGTTGAATCACTTAAATTAAAATGGCAACAGGTAGGCCAAATTGTATATTGCACTGCTAATAATCATAACGGAGTTGTTGCTATTCTTTTTCATAAATCATTACATGAACAAATAATATCAACTCAATGTGTTAATGATGGACGATGGGTATTGGTTACGGTTGCCGTTCACAATAGGCACATTTCTTTACTTAATATTTATAGTCCTGTCAAGCCAGATCCAGATTTCCAGGACAATATTAAGAAAACTTCAACATTTATCGAGACTCCTAGCATCATTGTTGTAGGTGATTTCAATCAATGGCTTGATCCCTTCACTGATAGGAAATCTAATTGTAAATTTAATCCTGACAAATCCCATACAGCATTTCAATCTGCCATTGCCACTCGTCCCATTGTTTTATGTTTGGAAAACATGTAACCCTGATACTTCTAAATTTACATTTTTCTCCAATGTGCATCACACTTGTTCTTAAATTCATTATATTTTGGTTACTAAATCCCTCCTACCATCCACCCAATCCTCCGAGATTGGTTCTATTTTAATCTTCGACCATGCCCCTGTTTTCTCTTCCTTTGATTTATCTCTAAATAATTCCAAAGCTGGTTGTTGGAAATGTAATAATTTCCCTCTATGTGAAGATACACTTTCAGAGGCTACTATCTTTATTAAGGAATACTTTAACTTTAACAACCATTTAGACACTTCTAGTCCTAACACATTGGATGCTTTTAAGGCATCTGTCCTGCCTTCACCATAGCCTATTCAGCTAAACGGAAAAAAGTAGCAGATGCCAAATATATTGCACTGTTACAACAACTCAAAACACTAGAAAATACTAATTTTTCTTTCAAATTAGCCTCTACCTTACATGAGTTGATTAAAGTCAAGTCTGCTCTTAATAAACTTGCTACTGTTGATGCTTGCATAACATCCTCCTTAAAATTAAATCTAAATTTAACGGTGGTCAAAACAAAGTGGGTAAAATGTTGGCAATTTTTTTTTGTTATGAAATCTGAATGTAAAATCATTGGCCCAATTAAAAATTAGTTTACCACCAGATACAGATATCTCTACCACTTTTCAGGAATATTATCAATGTCTCTACTGAAATGACACCAACCGTTTAGATCATAATATGTGTACTTTTTTTCATGCCCTCCCTTGTCCTCCTCATCTACCTGATAAGTTTAACATGTTAGAAGCCGGAATAACTTTTCAGGAAATAATAGATGCCATCACATCTTCTCTATCAAATTTTTCTCTGCTTTGTCTTCTATTTTTGCCCCTAGACTCCTTGAACTCTTCAATTATTTTTTATTAGATTCCAAGGCTAATGCTTCCTTTCTAGTGGCCTCGATTGTCCTTATTTCTAAACCTGAAAAAGATCATACCCTTTGTAAAAACTATTGCCCTATCTCAATAACTAATTATGATTATAAAATATTAGCTAAGATTCTAACATCTCGTCTTGAGTCTATTGTTCCCTTATTGGTGAAAACTGATCAGTTTGGTTTTGTTAAAGGCAGATTGAATGCTGATAATGCTAAAATGTTTTCAAGTATTATCACATATGGTAAAAAATATCATTCTCCCTTAGACGCACTATCCTTTGACACCGAAAAGGCTTTTGATCGTATTAACTGGCAATTTATGCTTACCACTCTTCGATAGTATGGTTTTGGACCTAACTTAATTTCCTTTATAAAATTGTTGTACTCTGCTGTACTCTGCTCCCTGTGCAGTGTTTTTGTTAATGGTTGCTTTGTCCCTTTTTACAGTTACACAGAGGTACTCCTCAAGCCTGTCCTTTACTATTTATTCTTTGTTTAGAACCGTTCCTTGAACGCCTTTGTTGCAATACCTTATATCAGGTTTTAAATATAATTCCACTGATCTCAAACTGTCAGCATAAGCAAATGATATGTCCAACTCCCTCTCCTCCTAAACTCCTTTTTTGCACAAACTTCAATCTTACTTTAATGTTTCTGGTTATGAATTGTATTTTTCTAAAACTGTAATATTACCATTAGGTTCCTCAGGTCATCAATATATGTTTGCTAATACTGATTTCACTTGGTGACCAACCAAAATAAAATATCTTGGTGTCTGGTTCTCCTCTACTATTTCAAACACAATCAGTTATTCCTTTAATGTTTTGAAACTCAAATTGCAGATATTACTTTTATCATGATCTCCTCTTCATCAACCGTGGTGGGGTAGACTGGATACCATTAAGATGATGATTGTACTGCATATCCTTTACACATTAGCTATGTTACCTTTTAAGATACCTATTTCCTATTTCTCTCAAATTAATTTGCTTTGCACCAAATTTCTTTAGAACAATAAACATTCCCTTATTGCTTTAGCTAAACTCAAATGTCGTAAGAATGAAGGTGGTGTACGATTCCCTGATTTAAGGCTATATCACTCTGCATTTGTAATTCAACAATTTTTTGCCTTAATTGATGATTTTTGTGATGTTTCTATACCTTGATGGATTATGTACAAGTGCTCTGTATTGAAGGATTTTTCATTTGATGATGTGGTTTTTATGTCTAACTGTACTTTAATATCAACTAATCCTATACTAAAATACTCACAAAAACTGCTACACACAATATTTTCTTCAGGTTTTGATGTGCATCATTGTTTTCTTGCTTCGTCTATTTGGTATAACAAATTTATCAAATTGTGGTGCTAATCATTCTACTATAAACACTGGAAAGTAAGGGTATTGTGTTCATTCACCGGCTTGTACAACGTAATTCTGTCATTTCATTTTCCCCAATTGCAGGCAATGTATAAGTTACCAAGTTCGTTTTTACAGCCACTCATTCTCCTCCAGTTGTTGTATTATGTACTTCTCAAACACTGCTACATATAAATTCTTATGACTCTATACCTTAGGCTGCTTATTTATATACTAAGGGGCCAATTACGATCTTGTCTGGAAAGCATTCCTACCGAATCGGTCCCGGAATGCTTTCTGGACAACAAGGATCGGGTGCGTCCACACAAGAGACTTGGATGTATCTGATACTTCCGGATACGATTTGGTCGGAATCCCAATGACTTCAATGGGAGCCTTTGCTCCAAAATAGAACACAGGCTCCAATTAAAGTAATAAGGGGTGGGGAAAACCTTGCCCTCTGTTGCAGGCACCCCATGGTGCCTGCCACACTGTGCATGGTTGGAAAGGGGGGTCCCTTGGGCAACCCACAGGCCCGATTCGGAGGGCCCCGGGTGGAGGGGGGCCTGCTTTGGGTCCACAAAGACAGATTCCGTCAGCCAATTCATTTCCGGAGAAACCGATTTGGAACCACTGTCGAATCGGTCATCGTAATTGCTCGCTCGGAAAACGAGTCCATAGAGCTGTAGGATTTGGCTCCGAAAGACTCAACCTATCCAAATGCCTTTCGGAAGAGATTTGGACAGTTCTACCAGTTTACGGGCATCGTAATCGGTAAATTGGGAATTGTGTACGATTCGGTCGGCAACATGGGTTCCAAACCGGATTCGCCAAACTCGAATCTGATTCGGAGCCCTTCCGAACGGGATCGTAATCGACACCCAAGTTGCTATCGCATACTCCTATTAGACCTAAAACTCCTGTTGAATTGTTGTGGGAAGCTGATTTATCATTTCACTCCCTTCTCCTACTTGGGATAAATTATGGCTTAAACTATTTAAAACATCTAAAGCTGCTCCTATTACGCAATCCTTATATTTTATTTATAACAGAGCCCTCATTACTCACAAATGTATTTCTAAATTTTCCGTCAACTCCTCCTCACTATGTTGGTCTTGTTCTTCTTCCGCATGAACTTTAATTTGTTTGCTATACTATTGTCCCAATGAGTTTACCTTTTGGGAAACAGTTCAGTCTAAATGTCTAAAATATTTTCAATGTAATATTCAATTATCAATTCAAAATGTTTTCTTGGAACTACTCCATCAGATTTTGATTGTTTCTCTCCTAAACCTTTGTTGATGGATCTCTTTATTACTATTTCATTTAAGGTGAAACTTTATTGTTGGAAAGAGACTTCTAAATTGTCTATTTTAACTTGGCGGAATTTTATTTGTGATGAACATAGAATAGCTTCTACTATCTCGTTATCTCAGAAAATCAAATCCGATTTAATCTGGCTCCCTTTAATTACATATCTCTCTTCTTCCTCACCTATATCTTAACCATCATTTCTTTCCTTATGTTTTCTTTCTTGTTTTCTTGTTTTAGTTTTTTCTTTTATAAAATATACTTGTTCTATATTTATTGCCATATACTGCTATTTTCTCAATTTGAAAAATATTCGTATTGTTTTATTTTAAGCGGTATTATCTAATATTGACATTGTATTTGACCGTAGACATTCTTTGTATTTTATGTTTTTGTCTTATTCGTCAAGAAAATCTATTAACCCCTTCGCTGCGGAGGGAATTCCGCCGCAGTGCTGGGGGGGGTTTGGGGGCAGCGCGGTGGCGCTGTGCTCATGACGGAGCCACTCCGTCATGAGCCACGGTTGAGCTGTGCTCATGACGGAGTGGTTCCGTCATGACTCCGCCCACTGCGCTATTCGCCCGCACAGGCAGGGAATCAGCGCAGCGTGGGAGGAGCGGCGGCCAACGGCCGCAGCATGACGGAACCACTCCGTCATGAGCACACGGCACCCGTGGCTCATGACGGAGTGGCTCCGTCATGAGCGCTGAAGGGGTTAAAGAAATCCAACCCCTGTAACTCTGGGGACCCCTGAGACTTAGTATCATCTGCCTGTCAGTAAAAGGTAATCACAAGTTAATCTCTTTGAAATATGGAATAATTACTATTGGACCCATGATTAACAGGTCTTTTGGCGAAGGTTTTGCCTGATTCCAGAAAGTTCAACATTGAGAGTCACCACCTGCTCTGGGCAGGCGGTAAATATCTGCAGGGTGCCGGTGCCGGTTGGGGCTGTTCTTTGGGAGGTGGGGAAGATGTTTTAGGAATAGGAAGTTAGGCCTTTCTGGGGGAGCATTGCCTACTCGCAGTGCTTAATTTGTAAAAGAATAAGTGCAGATGCTCAAAGCTCTGCTTAGAAGCCCACGGTCAGCACTATCAAATGTGAGTGCACTCAAAACCAAGGATGCATAACTTGAATTTACCACAGGTCTTGTTTAATCTATTTCCAGACACTCCTTGTCCCTCTATCTCACTCTTTACGGTCCCTATGTTCTCCCTTTGTTAGGGTGTTCCGTCTTTCTCTTCTTTTGTCCTTACTGTTTGTGTGTTTTTGCGCTCTCTTGCACTCATTAATATCTGATTAGGAAAAATAAGTGCTGGTCCCCAAAAATGAGTGCCTGTGGGCCCCACGGGCAACCACAAGATCAAATTAGGCACTGCCTATTCCCCCTCTAATTCTTGAGATAGGCGGGTGTTAACTGTCCCACAGCTCTTGCCATTCTACAGGCCACCTTTTTTCTAAATGTTGTTTGTTGTTTCCAAACCCAGCAATTTCAGTGTTGGCCAGAGTGCTATCACCAGAGACCACCTTGAATTTATGAGGCTCAGGATAACCTCAGAAATGCTTGCAAATGACTCCAAGTAAGCTGGTCTGGGTCACACCATAGTGCATGGTGGAAGCGATACATGAAACAAGCATCAGCTGGCAGATTTCATTAAATAAAGTGGGTTGTTTTTATGAGGTATTTCCTGCAGCCAGTCAAAGGTTTGATTTGAACATCTTAAAGCATTGACCAAGAAGCATCAGCTCCACTTCTGACTTTTACATTTTAGTAATTACGTTTCATTCTCATAGATGGAGTGAAAACTGGTCCGATAGCCAAGAGTTAAAAATCATGAGGGAGGTAAAGATATGTCATTCGTACAGCTGTGTGAGATGTATGCACTACATGACCAACAGCATGCTGGGAAGAACAGATAGTACCATCCATTACCTTATTCTCTTTTGTCCCACCTCTGTTTAGTTTTGGCCTACTCCAACCTCCAACTGAGTGGAGAAGTATATTTACTAGCTCGATGGGGGGGGCTGCAGAATGTAGACGTATACATGCTATGGGATCCAAAAAGAATAATGTGTGATAACTCCTTCACTAATGGGTGGAGGAATAAACAGTAAGCTATAGTTATAATCACCAGGCATGTGCTGATAGTGTTGATCCAGTCAGGGGCACCATTTTCTAGTTTACCTTGACAGGAAAATACATTGTTTCTGTAACTTCACTGTCAAATTGAACTTTTCTTGGTCATCGAGTACACTGCAACTTATCGCTAAGATCAAGATTCGATGTAGTGCAGTTCACTATGTAGGACTTCAGTGCACAGCTGGTGATTACTCTCATTTAGCGATCCTTACAATACCACAGGACACTTTAAAAGAGCAATGCGGCCTCCAATGCAAGAATCAAACTGTACAGCGGATCAAAATAAGGGCAACAGAGAGAAGGAGGTTGATAAAGATTTGAAAGAGATAAGAAATATTGGAAAGTGATACGTTATGACCACTGGCTACCCCCAACTGACATCCATGGGAATTTAGCCTATTGATTAGGGCGCTGGCCAGACAGAATTGAAAACAAGACTGGAAGACAAAACAGTAATTTTTAATGTTCCTGTGGACCAGCTCAGCATTCTCATACATGCAGAATCAAGTAAGCAAATCGTAATGTGATGCATCACCAACTCGTTTTCATGAAAACTGAATCACTTTTGATCTGGTTTTTAGAATGTGCAAACCAAACCACAAAAAGGAGCTGTAGGGGCAGAGAACAGGTCTTCCCCCACTCAAGGAATTAATAAACAATAATTGACCTGTTCACGGGGTGAAAATACTGTTTGGATACCTATTCTAGTTGTCAAAATATATTAGACATTTTTTTGAAGCAAGTGGTTGCACCATCTATGCTATATATAGGTATTATTCACCAATAAAAAACATTTTCAACAAAAAGATTGTCTCCATAACCCAAATTTTGTGTCTCTATCACCCCTAAGTGATGGAAAAAAGTGTGGGGAATGGAGTGATGGTGCCTCACGGTAGCACCACCATGGAGGATAAAGCAGGAAGGTACTCGCCTGCTACCTCAGATATCATCATCAGCTACCACCACTCCAGAAAATGAAAAGGTGTTGGAGAAAAGGAATGGGTAACAACCCACAAGACAAAGTGCTAGGGTGTGTGAAAGAAAAAGCTGTGCTGTGACAACTATATACAACTGTGAGCTAGTACACACTGGCTTGCTATTTTATTCTTGTGCTGTGTGTCTGCTCAAATAAAAATGCCGACATGTTTCATTGCCTTAGGGAAAACTCACGGCAATTTCTTCAGGGCATGGGGTATTGTCAATCCACCCTGCACCGTCACTTGTCTAATTAAAAACTCTGTTAGAGACACAAAAGAGAAGACAAACAACCCACAGCAAAATTAGTTGGTCACTGATTAAAAAGAGAACCAAAGTGGTGTATACTGTATCTTAGACCACTTCTCCTTCAAAGCATACACCGGGAAAATGCCCAACGGGGGCATACCTTCACCCTGGAGCGTGTGTATGTGTCACTCTGATCACTCCTTCAAGGCTCCTTCTGACAACTCCTATAGTGACTCTGTAATACATAACGGGGATCATGAGGGATGTAATTATCACAATATTATCATTATCTACTCCGAGAGGAGTTGTTCTGAAATGATTCTATTGTCCCACTCTAAATGGAAGTCCGAGCTTCCCAGATGTGCTCTTTCATAAATAGTAGCACCCAGCATATGGTCAGGAGAATCCTTACGATAAAAACTGGCCGTTACTCCCCCTTATGATAACCCAGCTAATGAGCCCTCTGTCCCAGTCACTCGCTCTGGCTCTAGTAGAGTACTAGGCACTGAGTGCCCTTTCCTGTTGCTACAGTCTATCTTCAGGTTCGTTCACAGGGCGCAGCTCACCGTGAATGTGTCCTTGTCCGGTGTCAACTCAGCTCCATTTTGCCAGTGGGGTCTGTTTCGTCTCTATGAGCAAACGCCTCGTCCCACGTGATCGGGCTAGAGCATACCCGCCCACCTAGGGGAATCTAGTTGTTTAACCCTGTTACCATCGCCGCCATCTTAGACTGACAAAGTGCTCAGTATATTCTTCAATTTATATCCAGAGTTGTCGTTCCCAGAAAGATTAAAACAGTATAACCACCAAGTGTTACATCCAGCTATACACATGTTGTTAAACTTTAACGCTTCTTACGCCACTGGAGTTTTATCAAGCGTAATCTTTGAAAGATTTTTGGGAAATTTATTGCGGATTTCAAACGTCGGACTTCAGACTCACTCGCTAAGGAACTTCTACATTGTGGTTGATTGCATATTCGGATGTCTGGGCCTACAGAGAAAGTTAGAAATGGTACACTAACTGTTACTCTATAATCACACTACTACGGCAGCGGGGGAAATTTATTGCATCTTTTATGCATACACATCCCACTGTGTGGAGACTGCTGGTGGAGCCTTTACAGCGGTGAGGGAACATCTCTTGTCCCATTATGCAGACGCTCAAGCTGCCTGTATGATGGGTATACATAGGCTTGATGGAAACCCCTAGGTTGCAGACCCGTTTGCTACATTCAGAGTCCCCTAACTTTATTAACACATCCTGTATAAACAACCAGAGCCCATAACACTAATGGGTTGGAACTATCACTTGCCCTCGTTACCAGTGGGTGCAGATCATGTGTGCCATCCTAAAAGGAAGGATAAAGCAGCGGAATGTGCAGCCTGTCTGTAACATAAGCATGGAAAGGCAGCTGAACAAAATATTCATAAACATGATTGAAGTATTACTGGGGTGGATTTGAATTAATTATACTGAAAATTAATTCCTTGATGAGCGAATAGAGAGGTACAGCATTTGTCTTCCCTTACTTTTTTAAAGGTTTATATTCCCTAAGGACAACTGTTTGCCCTAGAAAAGATGCAAAGGGAGCCAAAATTACCATTGGACCAAGGACATGGAAAATGTGGGTGAAGATCTGATATAGTGGGAGTGAACACAAGCGATTGAAAGGTATGGCACCCAGTAGTGTGGGGGAGAGTATGATACTGGTTATCTTTATTCAGCTGTCATCAAGAAAGGATTTTTGGGGCCGTCACATAGTTTTGAGGCACAGTCTACATGACAAAATGGAGTAGAGGAGACGCGAGAACCTGAAACCTATGCATTGTTGACAAGATAGCGCATCAAGTTTAGGAGCAAGGGACACAAATATTTGTTCTACATGCAGTCACAGGTTCGAAATCCAGTGTCTCCACACCTCCCTCACATCCTTCAAAGGTTGGTGAGACCAGAACCATTGAGATGGGAACAACAACAAAAAACAAGTGCTAACTCATTTTTAATGAGTTGCCTAGCAGTGTATGAGTGTCCTATACAATAAAACATTATGTAACAAGACAAAGTATATATTGAAGATATTGCTAGCCACCTCAGAGGTGTGCACCCCTATATCATCATGTAACTCCTCATCAACTGGCATATCCTGTTTATGGAAAGAGTTAGTGTGACCAGAAATAACACGTTGTACCGTTGTCCGAGGGCTACTGTTTCATGTAATTTTACAACAGCTATTAGCCGTTCATAAATTCATATTCAACATACTGCCCAACACAATGCGGTATATTTGTAGCACATGATAACGGAGCATGATTGAGGAAAACACCAACTATTAGAGTATACATATATACACATACTGGATAACATAGCTGTGGGGATATGCATCCATTGTAAAGATCGGTGTCATGTAAGCTGTAAGTCACAAACTTTATACTGGTGGCTTGACTCATTCATCTGGGGGTTGATACAATGAGTAAGATTACATTAAATAATAATATCTAGTATCTATATCTGTTATATCAGTTATCATTGTGAAGGACCAGAGAAATGGTAGAGCACATTACACAGTTGGATCCTGCTGCAAGCATGCAAGTAATAGTTGACAAAAAGTAGTACTTTTCTTTATTGCAAATGTGGGGATCTGATACAGGCGGTAGGATTGTCGCAGAGCCATTGCATCGAGGGGCCGCGAGAGGAGAAGATCGACGCTGCGCCGCGCATCGCCACCGCACCTGTGATCATCGCCGCCCCGAAGATCGTCGCATCGTGCCTGTGCGAGACGCTTCCTACTGAATCTGCGCACTGGAATCCATACAGACCGGATTCGTCGCAACACGCCCGTTGCATGCAGCGGGGCTGTCGCATCGCCTCCCCAGGGTCTCAGGAGTGACACATCGCTTGTTTTTCAACGCTGCAGCTTCCATTTGGAACTTTTGTCGCATCTACAGGTACTTTGGGCTAAACGTGACGCAACTGTGAATTATTTTGACGCAAACCCTAGAACTCTTTAAAACTCATATTCTTGAACTGTGTATGTTGTTTTTGCCGTTTTGGTCTTGCTTAGTTTAGATTAAATACTTTTATTTTTCTAAACTGGTGTGGAGTCCATTTGTGGTGTTTTCACTGTGTTACTGTGAGTGTTGGTACAAATACTTTACACATTGCCTTTGATAAGCCTGTCTGCTCGTCCCAAGCTACCAAGGGGGTGAGCAGGGGTTATCTAAAGAGTGTATCCCCCTTACCTTGACAAGAAGCAAGGGTCCCTATTTGGACAGTGGTACCCAACTAGAGACTCCCAGATCTAACATTGGTGGTCAGCGGTGATGATTTGAACTTGTATTTGTACTTGACCCACAGTAATTGGTGTACATCACTTGTTTAGTGCAGACCACTACGCAACCCCATACCGTGTTGTGCTTTGATTCTATTTTTGATCTGATCCTTGAGTCATCCACGCATCATGTCTCAGAAGGGTAAACCAGCAAGTGATGTCGCAGAACTGGAGTTTGATATTGAAATGTTAAGTGATTACAAAGTAGGTCAACTCAAGCAGTTCTGCAGGATCTTTGGATGTCCCATGGAGAGCAGCTCCAGGAAGGAGGAGCTACGGAAGGCCTTAAGGGCCTGGTGGGAAGCCACAGACGCTGGGGAGACAGGTGATGCAGAGGTGGATGAGGATATACAGGGGGATGGTTTTAGGTCACAGGATCTGCCTGTGTCCAGAGCAGCCTCCAGTGCTGGCAGCAACCATTCCGCTAGAAGTTTTTCCCCAGAGGAGTTGGAGGAAAACCAAAGGGTTAGAGATCATGAGTTAGAAGTCATGAGGCTTGAGACAAAGCTGATGGAAATAGAAGCCAGGAACAAGGCATAGGAGAGCAAGAAGATGTATGCCTTGGAAGAATTGAAATTGACCTTGGCACATGAATTAAGAATGAGGGAGCTTAATATGGAGCTCGAGAGGCTTGAGGCCATGAGTGTCTCAGCTGAAGAAGAAGAATGGTTAGCTCAAGAAGTGAGCCCTGCTGAGTTGGAGGTGGAGTCCATCTCAGATGGTGGCAGCAAGATTGTAATTTCTAGTGCTGAGAGAAAGGTACAAACTTCCAGAGATTTGGCACCCGACTTGAGGGAGGGGGTTGACATACACCAGGGGGTTCAGGTTTATGATGTAGTTCCAGTGGGGTGCAGTGTCCCTGAAGTACTTTGGGGAACTGACACAGGGGACCATATCCCTAGTGGTGGGAGGGACACTCTACTGACCCGAGCTGAGAGGTACAGGGAGAGGGGTTCCCCCATGGTAGAAACCTTGGTATGTGAGTGTAAAGAACGCCCAGAAGAGTGTGGGTTGTGGGACAGAGAAAGTCAGATACTGTCTTGCCAGTCTCAGGAGAGTGGTGTGGTGTACTGGAGGGTGAGGCAAAGGGTAGCTTGGTTAACAACTGTGGGGGGCTGTGTGATTCATTTGTTGGAGAGCATATTTTAAGTCCCTGTTTTCCAGAGCTATGCCAACACCCGGTGGAGTGTGAGTTCTCTTATTCCAGCGAGCTTGCGCTGGAGGCAGACCTTGGGGTGGATGCCCGAGGGTCTGAAGAGGCATTGAGGAGTGATACCAACAGGAGTGGCGCAGATATCTTCCAGACCTGTGAGGTGGAAGAGGTTCAGTGTAGCCCAGTTAGGTCCCAGTGTAGTGGAAGGGGTGTAGGGGCTCACGTCCTGTCTCGGTGGAGAAGGAGTGAGTGTGGGACTGTGGGTCCCAAGGTGTCCAAAACCCAGTCTCAGGGCCTGGAGGGTTCCTTAAGGCAACACCAGGTTGGGGGCCTATACCGTGCTAGTAGGCCATTTGAGGAGGATCTCCTAGTTGTCAGGAGAACCTGGAGCTTCTGTAAACAGGGCTCCAGTGATTCTGGTGTCTGGCGGGACCGCTCCAGTTAGGAGGGTGCAGAAGTCCAGACTGAGGGGCGAGAGGGGGATGTGTTCCCCAGTGGGAGAACCAGTGGGTCAAGGACTAGCCAGAAGGGCTGAGTCTCCTAGGAGTGACCGTGGTGACACCACTTCTGTCCTAGGGGATCTTTGCGCACTGTCAGGTAGACAGGGGCCAGGAGATCCGCGCCAGGCAGACTGTCACGAGACACATGAGTCATGTGTCACCCTCGGGGAGATACTGTGTGAGTCCCCAGAAGTCCTGGCATGCCAGGCAGGTGTGCAACCGCAGTGTTTAGTCCCTGGGTTGGGAGGCCCGGTTCAGGATCTGCCTGACTTGGAGGGAAGGACATCTGTAACCAGTGTCCTGACTGGTTTGGCTTCCAGGGGTACCTCCCCAGTTGGGGGGGTGCAGCCCTCTGGAAGGGGGTGCAGAGAGAAGGAGTCCTCGCCTCTGACCCCGGTGCAACTCAAGGGTTTAGACCCTAGGTTGGGAGACCAGTTGCTGGAGAGAGGTCCTGAACTGGTGGGTTTGTTGTGTTCTGAGGGTGACTCTCCTGGGAGGAGAGGACAGGACCCCAGAAGGAGTGGTAGGGGAGGAGAGCCTCCCCGTGACCTCTGGTCAGCCTGAGGGCACAGACCCTGGGCTGGCGGGCCAGTGTCAGGATGCCCTACCTGACTTGGCAGGAGGGAGGGTGGAGGAAAGGTGCCAGGCACCTGGGGCTACTGCCCCCCACTTTCTGACACCACAGAGGTTAGAGAGGCCAGACAAGCATGAGGCCTGGCTCTCATCACTGACCGTTGTCAGTGGCCCCTGTGGTTGGTTGTCCTGGTGGACAGGGTTACCCCTGGGAGGGGGGCAGGAGTCACATCCTGGGGGTGGACTGGGCCACACCGTTTTGTTCGCCAGGTGGGTGCTGTCTACCAGGGTGGACACATCTGCGAGTGAAGTCCTTGTGCGCCGGGCAAGTGTTCAACCGCAGGGGTTGGTCCCTGGGTTGGGAAGCCAGGTTCAGGTGTTGCCTGACCTGGAGGGAGGGACATCTGTAAGCAGTGTCCCTACCAGGTTGTCTTCTAGGGGTACCATTCCAAGCGGGAGGGTGCAGAACTCTGGAAGGGGGTGCAGAGGGAGGGAGTCCTCGCCTCTGACCCCGGTTCACCTGAAGGGTTTAGACCCCCTGACCTGGAATCCCAGTTGCAGGATAGAACCCCTGAACTGGTGGGCGAATAGTGCAGGACCCCTGCCACAGGTGCCCTGACTATTCTAGAAGGGGGTACCACTCCAGGTGGGAGGGTACAGAGCCCCAAGGAAGAGGAGGACCGGGTACAGGAAAGCCCACCCCAGACTCCTATCCAGCCGCCGGGTACAGGCCCGGGGATGGTGGGTCAGTGCCAAGATGTCAGACCTGACCTGACAGGAGGGGGAGTGGACAAAGGGTGCCAAGCACCTGGGGCTACGGCTCCCCACCCTCTGACGCCACAGGGAGAGAGCCCTGAGAGGCATAAGGCCTGGGTCTCATCCCTGACCACTGTCAGTGGCCACTGTGGCTTGCTGTCTTTCTGTCGGGACACACCTGTGAGCAAGTTAAGGTTAGGTGCTGCACAGATGGTGTCCACAGGTGAGGAGAAGGGTTCCACGTGAGTTGGCTTGGTGGACCCTGAGAGTATGGAGAGGGGGTTCAGGAAGGCGTAGAACAGGAATAGAGCCCTGCTGTTTGGGCCAGTTTCCGTGTTCTATCGCCCCAAGCAGGGAATCCCATCGAGGTATCGTTTGGTCTACCCTGGCTTTAGGCTGGAAGGAGGTTGTGTTGGAAATGGCCCTTTTTGCAGGGTTATCCCCAAACTTTTTGCTTCTTCCTCCTTTGTTTTTCCTGACCCATGGTTGTTGGCTATAGGACTCTGGGCACTTTACCACTGCTGATCAGTGCTAAAGTGCATATGCTCTCTGTATAAATTGTTACTATAATTGGTTATCCATGATTGGCAGATTTGGTTCATCAGTAGGTCCCTAGTAAAGTGCACTGAGTGTGCCAGGGCTGGTGATTCAAATGCTACTAGTGGGCCTGCAGCACAGATTGTGCCACCCACATGAGTAGCCCTAAAATGGTGTCTCAGGCCTGTGTGCAGTTGCTAACTGCCATGCTGACTGGGCAAGTGCACCCACTTGCCAGTCCCTAAACCTTCCCTTTTCATCATAGTAGTCATCCCTATGGTAGGACCATGGGCAGGGGGCATTGTAAGTATAAGGTAGGACATGCCCTGGTGTGTGTGGCATGTCCTAATAGTGAATTACAGCCATTTTCGTTTTTCACTATTGCAAGGATACCTGTTCCCCATAGGCCAGAATGGGCAGTTTGATTAGTACATCCTATAATCCTAACTGACCCAGGGAGCATGGTAGAAATTCGAGTTTAGTATGCCTGAACTCAGAATGATAAAATACATCTTTTAGTGACGTTTGTTTTAACATTCTGTGTTTGAAAATACCACTTTTAGGAAGTAGGTATTTTCTTGCCTAACTATCCAAACCTGCCTCTGCTAGGTTGTGTATTCCTTGTCTGGAGTTTGAGTGACAGGGACTGGGGAATTCCAGGGGGCTGGGGAATTCCCGGAGACAGGGTGAGTCAGCACAGGGCTGAATAGAGAGATCTCCATGTAGATGGGTGGGAGGAGTTGCACCTGGGACCTGAATAGGGCTGTGCTTTCCCTTCACAATGCTGGCTCCACTTCCTATGGTGCGTCTGATGGCCCTGGCCTACACTGTCAAAGGAAAGAAGGAGTCCTGTAAACAGAGTGCTCCAGGAAAACCAGAACTGGTTTTGACTAGGCCAAGGCCTCTCTGCCTTCAGAGAACAAAGAGAATATTTGTATGAATACTGGGACCCAGACCCCAGAACTTTAGATCATCCTGGAATCAAGAAGGAACCTCTGCCAAGGAGAAAGCTGGAAGACTGAAGAGGAAGGACTGTCCTGCTGTGTGTTTGTGGGCTGACCTGCAGTTGCTTTGCTGCCAAGGAGAGGGGAAGGACTTTGCTGTTGCTGTGTCCCCTTGCTTGAAGAGATCTCCAAGGGCCTGAGGAGAGCTGGCCTCCTGTTAAGAAGTCCCAGGAACAAAAGGACTTCACCCCCAGCTTCCCCCTGAACTCTGCTGAGTGAGGTCTGCCCTTCCTAGAGCGCTTGATCCAATTGTGGGGCCTCTGGAAGTTGTGCCCGCTGTTTGGGGAGCTGGACAAGAAGAAAAGAAGAAGATCTGGAAATTTTCACGCATCGCTCGCTTGCGGAGCGCAACGTCGACAGTGTGAGAAAATTTCCGCCGCTGCGAAGATTGTCGCAGCGCCTGTTGCTGCTGCAAGAGCCGACGCATCGCTCGCTTGCGGAGCGCATCGCCTCGGTGCGGGAAGATTCCTGTTGCTGCGAATATCATCGCAGAGCATGTCGCCACTGGGTGAGATCGACGCACCGCTTGCTTGCGGATCGCATCACGTCGCTGCGAACATCATCGCAGAGCCATCGCATCGAGGGGTCGCGAGAGAAGATCGATGCTGCGCCACGCATCGCCGCCGCACCTGAGATCGTCGCCGCCCCGAAGATCGTCGCATCGTGCCTGTGCGAAACACTTCCTACCGAACCTGCGCACCGGAATCCATACAAGGTATCGCATCCCTCCCCATACAGACCAGATTTGTTGCAACACGCCCGCTGTGTGCAGTGGGGCTGTCGCATCGCCTCCCCAGGGTCTCAGGAGTGACACATCGCTTGTTTTTCAAAGCTGCATCTTCCATTTGGAACTTTTGTCGCATCTACAGGTACTTTGGGCTAAACGTGACGCAACTGTGAATTATTTTGCCGCAAACCCTAGAAATCTTTAAAACTCATATTCTTGAACTGTGTATGTTGGATTTTTGCTGTTTTGGTCTTGGTTAGTTTAGATTAAATACTTTTATTTTTCTAAACTGGTGTGGAGTCCATTTGCGGTGTTTTCACTGTGTCACTGTGAGTGTTGGTACAAATACTTTACACATTGCCTTTGATAAGCCTGTCTGCTCGTGCCAAGCTACCAAGGGGGTGAGCAGGGGTTATCTAAAGAGTGTATCCCCCTTACCCTGACAAGAAGCAAGGGTCCCTACTTGGACAGTGGTACCTACATCTGCCAACTAGAGACCCCCAGATCTAACAACGTTCATGTCCTACTCTGTTTATTAAAAATCATGCTCTACTACAGTACTCTCTTGCAGTTTAGTGTTGCTAATTCACTGTTGGAGAGGCACTGTTGAATTGTTTTTACACTCTAACAAAGCCACCTGCGTGCATGCGTGTGTGCACATGTGCGCATGCATGGCAGGAGTTTGAATGCTTTTTATAATGCTTCATGAGAAACCTTTCCAAGAGGCTGCTTGTGCGTGTGCATGCGTGTGCTTGTGGAATTGTGATCTTGGAATGGTTTTCATAAAGTATAAAATGAAGCATTCCAATATGGTTGCCATTCATGAACACAAGCTACCTAATGAGACCTTTTTACAGTGGCTTAATCATAAATTATGGTAAAACCAATAGGTATGCGTTGTGATTCCCATGGGTGAGACCTATTGGCGTTGTCAATATTTTTTGTTCTTGTGACATTGCTGACATAACTTAAGAACCAACAGACGCATGTCCTTCAGATCAAACTTTGTGATTTTCCACATGATTATCACCCAGAAAGGTAATTGACTGAATCACACTCTTTAATTTTGTTGGCACCATCATATCATCTGCCTAACAGCTGTCAGTCCTGGATATATTTCAATTCCAATACCCTTAGTCCTTCTAAAAGACCTTATTTATCTATGTTTCCTAACTCAATGTCTGTCTTTCTGCCAGCACCATTTCATATCCCTTTATCTTTTGGTTTCTGTTCTTCTTGCAACTTTCTTAGATTGGACACTTTCTTTATTTATCTATAATTCCCATGTTGCACATAGTTCCGCAAGTCAACTATACAACTGAAGATCCAACACAAAACATTATCACAATTATTGCTTTTTCTTATACTTCTGTTTTTTGCTTTCAATCTCTTCTTCCTAACAGTGTTTGAACAAAATATCAAGTTTTTATTATGGGGATACAGAAATATCAGGAAGGAAATATTGTGCTACAAAAATGTCAGTATGCATAAATATTGGTGTTTAATGAATATCATTATTTTTGTAAGTAATATAGTTGTTAAGAATATTGTTGTTTTTAATATCGTTTTCAATAAAATAGTTGTTAAAAATATATTTTTTGAATAGTTTTATGTGTTTTAATGGATATATGTTTTTAAATATAGTTTGTAATTTTAAGTGATTTACATTTTTTACATTAATTGTTAATAGCAATGTTTTGTGTCATAGTGGGTTGTTGGGTTTGTGGGGGATATGGTGGAAAGTTAATTAATAATAATTAATGATCAATTAATTCATAATTTTTAAGTAAATATGTGATTGATATTCATTTTGTACATTATGTTATATTGATCGATTTTAGAAAAATTGTAGGTGTGGATTGCTAGGTTTATAGGGTTAGAGGGTGGGAAGTCAATCAAGTAATTATTAAATATAATTAGTCAATCATTTGTATTCACATTTTAATGAATTTTAGTGATTTTACTGACCGCGTCATGAGTGATGTAACATATGAGGCCATAAGCAGTGCATTGCGAGAGCATAAGTTATAGTTAGCTCAGGTAACTTTAACTGCTTCATTTCACTAGTTTTGTACGAGTGACATCTGACCTAACTAAAACATCCTTGTAACCTTTGGTTTTTTTCCAGTGAATTTCTAGGGTTTAAAAGTTCTGTTTCCTAACTATAATGTCCCTGTAAACTTTGTTTTTTCTGTGAATTTCTAAGGTCTTTCAAATTCTATTTCTTAACTATAATGTCCCTGTAACCTTTCGTTAATAATTACATTTCTATGATTATTTTTTACTGTAGTAATGTTTGCAAAGTAGTGGACAAAGGGGACTGGGCCTCTGACCAGCTCTCAGGAATCCTGCTGTGACAGAATCAATGGAGGTAACAGGAGGGCTTCATCCCCCAACCTTCATCCCCCAACCTGCAGTGTGCCAGGAGGCACATTTGCAGAGTTGTGGAGGAAGGGGGCTTGGCCTCTGAAGACTTCTCAGCAATTTCGCTGCTTGGGACTTATTGGGGGTAAAAGGAGGGCTTTTTAGACCTCAAGGACACTCTTGAGCCAAGGGTACTTCATTCCCCAACCACTGTGTGCCAAGAGGCATGTTTGTAGAGTGGTGAAGAAATGGGGTGTGGCCTCTGAAGTCCTTTCAGCAATCTCACTTTGTGGGACTTACTGGAGGTAATAGGAGGGCTTGTTGGCCCTCCAGGAACTACATTTTCAATCTCAATAGTTGCGAGAAAGGAAGATGATTTTTCAAAGGGAGCTGGTGGAAACTTTGATAGTGCAAGATGTTATTCCTGTCTGTTGACTTTCTGAATATGGTGGTTTCTAAGGAATTTCCGTGTTTCTTCAAAAGAACATCAAGGTATGCGATAGAGGTGTTCCGAATATTGAAAGTAAATTGTATGCGTTCCTTAATAGAATTGAGGTTGTTCAAGGCGGTTGTCAAAGATGTGTATGAACCTTTCCACAGTACAAAAATATCATCAATGTAACGTAAAAATATGATGGCATGTTTCTTCCAGATGTCAAGGGATAGGATGAATTTGTTCTCAAATGTATGCATGAAAATATTCGCATACGAAGGTGCTGCACAGTTGCCCATTGATGTACTGGTGAGCTGCAAATAATATTCTCCATTCCATTCAAAATAACTTTGATATAAGGTGAAATTGAGTAATTCCATTAGAAATACTTGAAAGTCATGATCTAGTTGAGTCCGAAATGCATTGGGATGTTTGAAATAATTATAGTCAAACATGAAAATCGAGAATAGAAAACTGCAAATTGATTGAAATGAACATAATTTCATCGCCATATGAATGAATAAATGATCATTTGAACTTCATTTACAACGTTTTGAAGATTTTCTTTACACCGTTAACAACCACGTGAAAATCACACTTGAGTGATCCTTCTTAAGTTGCGCACAGAGGGACATTCTCTAAATCTAGAGAACGCTTCCAATGTAGTTATCTTCTAAACACTCCCTGATCAGAGAGTGAAACCTCCGTGGCACACTACAACTTCTTTCAAATTTTTAAAAAACCACATTGCAGTGCGTGTTCAATCTCCTTCATGTTACTTTATTCGGCCCTCCAGGAACCTCAGCATCCAAGAACACATCATTCCCCAACCAGCAGTGTGCCAGGAGGCCCATTCACAGAGTGGTGGAGAAAGGGGGCGTGGCCTCCAAAGATCTCTTAACACTCCCTCTCTGTGGGGCTTACTGGATGTAACAGGAGGGCTTGTTGGCCCCAAGAACTCACTGGAGCTAAGAGTACTTCATCCCCAAAGCAGTTGTGCACCATGAGGCACATTTGCAAAGTGGTAGCGAATGGGGCGGGGTCTTTGCCGACTTGCCAGTCTGGCCTTTTTAAAAAATTATTATTCCCTTGGCCAATTTAGGCCCAGGTGACCCCGTCCCCCGGGGCTCTGCCTTTTTTGTATGGGGGATGGGGCCCCCTCCCAGGGCTGATTTCAGCCCTGGGACCATGCCTTTTTCAAAATAAATCTTTAAAAATTAAATGGAGGGGGGCTGAGCTGCCACCCTCCTACACCAATTTTTGCCCCGGGGCCCTCTGTGTGAAAGCAATTCTGCTCCGCTTTTGGCAAGCAAGAGCCTTCTGAAAGCTCTTGCTTACTGTAAGCAGAACACCATTTGCCATGGCTTAGCAGGAGCTGCAAAGCGCCCTCCAAGCCATAGTAAACAGCTATGTCCCTGGGGTGGCCACCCCGGGACAGAGCAGGAGCCGGCCCTGGAGGGTGGCGGTCCCCAGGGCCACCAATGGCTCCAGGAGGGGAGCCGCTTGACCCTCCTGCTTTCAAATTTGTAGGGCCTTCACTGGGGAGGTAGTGGTCCCCGGGGCCTAGAATGGTCCCTGTGTGGCTCATCTCCCACTGTTTTTGAAGTCTTGGCACCAGGGAGGTGGTAGTCCCTTGGGCCCGGACAGGGTCTCTGAGGCCCGCGCTACAAATTAATTTTGGACCCAAGGAGGTGATGGTCCCTGGGGCCAGGGGCGGTCCGAGAGGCCCTACCCATAAAAATATAGTAGTCCCGGGATGGTGGTGGTCCCTGGGTCCTGTGGGGGTCTGAGAGGCACCCCTGTTTAAGCAACAATACGCCCCAGGGAGGTTGTGGTCCCTGGGGCAATAATAAGCCTTGTAGTGGGGTGGCACGTGCACACCCCCACCTCATTTTCAATATGCTCCAGGGGCCTGGCCCACCCGGGGCTGATAGCTAACAAAGTGCAAGAAGCTGCGCTTTGTTTTCCGTTGTGAATGATTTTTGGCCATTCGAGGTCCCTGTGAACCCCCCCCAAAAGGGGGTCATGGTATTTCTACCACGCCCCCTTTTCTTTTTTTTTAATTGTTTTTTCTGAGACTCGGTACAAGTCGAGCGCCAAGATGTCTGCCAACATCTGTGGGTTTGGCAGCCAATCAGATCTCAGCACGACATCGCAAGGGGTCACAGTTCCACCGCATCCCTTTAGATACAAATTTGGATTTCTGTTAATATCTCTAAAACTCCTAAATGGATTTACACTAAATAAAAGAAAAGCACTTCCCTGGACCAACATCTACCTACCTACCAAATTTGGTGTAATACCATTCAGCACTTCATGCAGTAGCAGTGTCTAAAGGTCCTACGGAAATTAACATAGGGAAAACACGTTTTGGGACCCCCTTTTTTTCTCAGCCCCTGCATGACAGATCGCCACAAAACTTTCAATAAAGGAGCTGAAGTTAGCGTTGTATTTTTTTTTTAACATTTGGTTAGGATCCATCAAATAGCGCTAAAGTTATTAGCAAATGAAAAAATGCTCTTCCTATGGAAACTAGGTCCAAACTATAACTACCAGTAGGTCATATAAATATATTAACAGAAACATATATGTATATATGTGATTGTGTGTTTTGATAATTTATATACAGTATTACATATTTGTGGAATTTATTCAATTTGCATTATATTAAATGTATATATTAACATTTTTAATATTTACTACTTTAAACTATATTTATATCATGGAATAGATTATTTAAATATTTTTTGCTGATATTAGTGTCAACAACATTTTTTTCCCAATATTTTTGGACTTACCATTATAAGTGTAGGGACACAATATTTTGACAAACAATATTTTTTACATAATATTTGTGTCAGACAATATTGTTTAACTCAATATTGTGTCAGTGATCCCTCGCTAAGATTCTCTGATCCTCACCGCCTCTTTCAGCTCGTTTTTCCAAGCCCCTGCTTCTGCTCTCATCAAAACTCTGTTTTTGCATCTCTTTGTTTGTTACATTTCAAAACCTGATTTCTCGTTCGCTTTCTCTGCATTCTCTTTACCTGTATTGTATGATTTGCTCCCACTTATCTCTGTGCTATTCTTTCTCCCTTCACTGCCTATCACAATTTACATTCTACGTTTTAGATCTTTCTTGGTTCCACAGGTCTCAACTGTGCTCAATCTCAATACTGTTTATTCTCCACTCTTGCTCCAAAAAAAATCCCAAAAAATCTCCACGCTTTTCTTTGCAAACTCCAGAACCACTTTGTTCATTAGCTTCTTGCTACTAAATTTTTTATTTTTTTATTGATCTCTTATAATTTAGATCAGCGTTTGAAAGAGAGTGCAGTATAAATATTTTGTAATGAAATAATATTGAATGAAAACAACTCAAGGCAGCAGAGTGGCCACCACACATTCGAAGTTCAAACTGGAGCAGAGTCCGAGAGTCCCATGACCACGCTGATCTTGCCTGCTAACTTACGATGCTGGTCGGATTGGCTTCCGCGCTCCTATCGGAGGCAGTCAATCACTGCGGTCCCGTTGGTCTGGTCACTGGATTACGATGCATGCATAGTGTACTCTGGCCAACCGCTGAAAGACTGCCGCCTCCACCAGCCTTTCTCCGACCGCTGAGGTGGCGGTTGGAGAAAAACAGCATCCACAGGGCAGAACAGGGATCCACGACCGCTGTCCAGATTATAATGTGTGTTTCCAACAACCAGACTATGGTGGTCCGACCGTCTGCCTCAAGTTGTCAGAAACAAAGCATTTGGGGTGGACACTCACTGAAATTAGCTTCTTCCTGACAGTCTCTGGTGTGGATCTCTTTCTCCAGGTCCCCCTACGCAAAGGCAGCTGAACCTCAAGGAATACGACTCTGTGGGTGCCGGAATGCAGGTGAGTCCGTTGGATGGCATGTATCCCCATCAACTGGACTTTGCACAGATCACCACACTCCAGCAATAGGGGACATGGTACACAAGGCATGTTCCCACATATGTTTTTCATGTGTGTACATATCACATGTTTCCTGTGATTTTGCCTGCACTCGCATTGACATGTTCGGGGTTATGTCCACTGCTGTAGATGAGATTGCCGCGGTAGCAGTGGTTGCATCATAATACGGCAGGGGAAACTTTCCCAGAATCAGAAAGCGGCATCGGGGTCGGACGGTCGGTAAGACCAGCATTGCAATCAGGCACTTACTCCTAAAAACATGCCAGGAAAAAACATGCTTGCCTGGAGCTGGCAACTGTTTGATGGTACTAATAGATAGGAAAGTAACCCCGTAACCCACAACAGTAACGCAGTCGCTCTACCTGTTCACGTGCAAAACAGCATCTGGACTTTTATACTCATCTGTGAAGCACCTTCTTCGCTTTTCTAATCCATTGATGTCACATTCCTCCTTCTTATGAAACAACTGCAGTTCAAATGCACAATGAGGAATCTGCATAAGCCAATTATTTCCAGGAAACTTTTATAGACCAAATAAAATACAGTATTGTTCGCATTAAAACCTGTTTTAGGTTTGGCATTCGTCTTGTTTATTCTCAGTATTTGTAATGGGCACACTGAGAGCGAGAATGTTGACAGAAACGGAGCAAGACATGGAGCAGGGGTCAGAGCAGCAAGCAGGATGACGTGTGCTGCCAGGCATATGGCACTGGCAGGACAACCAGGTCAACAGTACGGTCGTAATTGTACTTGGTTGCCAATACATGATATTTCAAGTTTTGGCACTCAAGAATACACATCTGTGGTTATGATTCTGTAAGGTGAACAGCATGAGAGGAGATTTGTAGATCTCAGTGGCCTCTTCCAGGAACAAGAAAACATTTTCACATCAAAATATATGGGAATGGTTTGCCAAAGAAACATCTGAATTGATGTAGGACGAGGGATCCTTGACTGCGGAGGCGTAAACAGTGAAGAAACAGGAGTGCCACTCATCCACCTATATACTATTCACAGGGTCAGGTCAGAAGGATGACTGTTCAAGACCTACCAGAGTTTTGATTTGTTGTTCTGAAGCATTCAGGATACTGAAATCTGATACTGGTATCCCAATAGTTTATTCGGTTGCCGTTTTTTTATTTTCGGCATGGTGCACCAGAAGGGCTTATCTGAGATCCCAAAATGCAACTTGATTGTGCAAATCTATGCTGTAATTGTATTTCTTTTATTCATCATTCATGCATTAGTTTTAAACATAGGATTCCTTTTTTTTTTCCTATTTTTATTGAAAAATGCTTTTTTAGTCTAATTTATATATTTATTGTCCATGAACTCTCTAACAAAAATCGTGTTACCTCTGTCCAAATTTTATGACTCAACGATTCGATGATTTTCTAAATTTGAAACTGTATGTTTATCTTTATTGTTTTTACTAATGTGTATGCACTTTCTAGGACATTTTGTCCGAAATAAAGTTTTTCTGACTGACTGACTGACTGATTTGTGTTATATGACAAATTATCATCAGTCAAGTAATGACAAGAGCACTGAAGACGATCTATTGAGGAAACTTAATTTGATGGCAAAGCCAGCTGGCGGGGATGGGAAAGAGTTCATCTTGCAACGTTGTTAACAACCTGTAAGCAGGGAATACTTTGTTTCTATCAGCTCCGGTGGCTTAGAATAAATTGTGAAATAATATACTGTATTGCGAATGGCTGACAGTTTTGAGCACAGCCAAGAATGCAGAATGGTGCGAGTAGAGAGACTGGACCCTAATTGGTAGTTTGTAGTGGTCAGATTGTAAAATGTCATCCAATTTAGAAATCAAAGGAAAACGCAGTGTCATTGCATTGCAGACAACTAGTAAGGCCATGGATTGAAGATATCTTAGAGATGGGCTTTGACCTCTTTGAGAATGGTGTGCCACTTGTAGCCCAACAATTGTGCAGTAGCTTCATAAGCCACAAGGTTCTACAGGCAGCATAATAGTATGAGGGTGCAGAATGTAGTTTTTCTAAAGATTTAGGAACATGGCATATTGAGGTTGAGTGGTGTCGTTAGTCACAGGGTAGCTGGCATATGATTACGGTGGTGGCAAAGTGTGCAAGAAAAGGAGGTATAGATACCAAGGAACTATAGCATCAAGTTTAAAGGGCTGGATTACAATGGAAGACTTGGCTTTTGTTTCACAGAGTATAGTGTAAATGAAAGGGGACTAGAGTGGAGGTGATTGGAAGCAAGGGCCTGTGTGTGAGTGGACATTTCTTCTTAAATGATCCAGGTTTTATTAGGGCAACCAGCACTGGTGTTATTTCAAAGATCTCTAAATGGAAGTAAAGGAGATTTTAACATCTGGGAAGAAAAGATTTTTAAAAAATGAAAGAAAGCTAGGAACTTTAGAGCTCCCAAGATATTGTTTATGAAGAATACTTTTTAGCATTAAATCTCTATTCGTAGGGAAGCATAGTTAAGGACGGTGGCATTTTCCCTAAGCTTGTAGCAACTGTAGAGGTATCCCAGGCGACCACAACCTTATATATGTGTGCAAAACCACCTTGTGTTGTTAGGGAGGTCCCTAGGGACACGGAGAGGAGAATTTGTGGCAATACCGTCAATGTGAGATGTGGTAAGGATTTCAAAGTGGGATTTACAAAATAAAGTTCTTGAAGGTAGGACCGAAACATTTTGAATTTAGGTTTTAATGGTTTTCAAGCATTTCCATGTGTGTTGCTACCCATGTAAGAAGGTTGGAACAGTCAGAGGGTATTGAGTGTGTCAATGAAAGTCAAAAGAAGCAACTCAATGTGGCAAGATGGATGCAGTTGACTTTAGAGTGAATGCGAAAGATGAGCTGATAGATTGCTTAAGAGCTTGTAAACTTACCCACTTGACGGATATTTTTAAATTTGTTGATCATGCATGTGGAAGCCTGGGAGGTCTGGAGGCTCTTCATGCATTACAGCGAAGGCAACATGTTTCTTTATTCATCTCTACTGCATCTTGGTGAAGAATTTCCAGATGCTTCTTTGTGCAATAGCAGTCTGGTGAGACAGAGCTAGTGGTCAGTTTCGCATACATGCTGCATTAATAGTCTTAGACATTTCCACCATTCCCTGGTGAGTCCAACACTCTGGACTGTATCTCACACATAATAACAGGAGCAGCCAATTTGTGAGCAAATCCAAATGTGTCAGATCAGAAAATTGTGGCATGAAGAAATGTCTTCTTATTCCACGCATCCCATAAGATGGACAATTTTTAAAGATGGAATAAGCCCATTGGTCATTGCCTAATGCATTTGACAAATGTATCACTCCATCACATGCGCTGCTTTTATTCTGCTGCCGAACAATGCAGAACAAAGCATGCAGTAGTGCTTTCCATAGGGAGCAAAGTGAAACTGTCATGGCAATGGTATGTCACACTGAGGGAAAAGTAAAAACAGGCATGTATTTTAGTTTACATAAAGGACAATGTGGAAATAGGCGTGGCAAAGGGTCATCGCAAAGAGGATACTGTAGAAACAGGCATATAATAGTGATTTACGTACCGGTCAATGTGAGAACAGTCACAACTGTTCAGTGGTGCCTAAAATGCATTGCACCATGGTATTTCACTGGTACTGTACAGTGTGTAAAACAGTACATAATGGTGTTTTACACATGGGGGGATATTGAAATGGGGTAACAATGGTAGTTTACAAACATGCAATGTAGAAATGGGCATACAACTATACTTAACCTACTAAGCAAAGTGGAAATTGCAAAATTGCTATTAGATGGTGCTTGATGTACATAACATATACTTACAAGGCGTTTTGGAAATATCAGTCTAAAAGGGGGTGACAGTAAGTTCATGATCCTTTTAGATTTATCAGCGGGCTTTGATGCCTCCTACCACAGTGTTCTCCGGGATTCTCATGCCGCAGCTGCATGACATGGCCATCAGGTCTCTTGGCCTTGATCAGATGCAGTCTTATATTACAGATCGGCTTCAAGCCTGCTCTTTGCATCCTATTCAGTATACTCTTAGACATCAGAACTACGGGGATCGCCAGGACCCCATGCTGTTCAACATTTATGTCTATAACCTTGATGCCGCAACAATGTCTTTCGGCTTCTCATTCTCTGGATGACCAAGGACATGCTGATGCTTAACGCAAACAAAACTGAGGGTCTGATGTTCAGTAAACAGGTATTGGGTTGGTCCCTCAACTGCTGGCCACCTATTCATGGTTCCATCATACCCCATATTGGCTCAGGTAGACATCTGGGAGATACACTTGATGACACACTGGTATTTGCTCCTCATGTTAATAAGATTGCAAGCATGTGTGATGTTCTTATAGAACTCTGAGAAAAAAGCTCACCTATCTACCGCTGAGGGGAAACAGGAAGTTGTGCAAGTAGTATTTTCCTATCGCCCACACTATGACAGTGCAACTCTTTTGGGTTTTCCAATATATTAAATTACCAGAGAAAAGGTCATTCATAATGCATCATCATGCATTTTACCCTTCAAACATCAGTAATATGTGGGGTCTGTCTATTGACTACTTGTCAAGAACCGTATTATATTTAAATCCTTGAGCAAGGTTCACTAGGCGCTTGCAGAGAGAAGACCTCTTAAGTCTCTATCTCAGATCCCGGCATCAGCCTATCGTTCCATCGGGTGCTCTGAGCTTATCCGCGCTTGCTCTTCTCAAGGTTTCCCTGATCTTTCTTTCTAGCAGGGACGGCTCTACCGCTATGGCGGACGAGAATCAACCCCCTGGCAGCAGCAGCTGCAAAACTTTTTTAAAAAATGATAATAAACCATGGTTAGGGAGAGAAGTGGGCACTCCCTTCAGTGCTCATGACGGTTTGGCCGTCATGTGCACTGAATCTCTCTCCAACCCGGCAATGCAGCTGGGTTGGAGAGAGCAGGCACGGGTTCCCATCTCCCTGTGAGCGAGAATCAAGGGGGCCAGGCCAATCCGGACTCTGCTCTCATGCTGTGGGAGCAGCGTCAAGATTGGCGGCAGAGTAGGCTGGGAGCCTGTGCCTGCAATGGGGAAAGAAGAGGGATGATACGGCAATGCGGGGGGATTCAGGTAAGTGTTTTTTTTCTGGTTTTGTCTCCTTCAACTCCCCCCGCCCGACACTTTCCCCCGACACTAGCCATGACAGCTGTGAAGCGATACTCTTTGGTACGGTCTTCCTACAGATTTGAAATATTACTTAATAAATCTTTCTTGTTAGAACCACCTTCCAGTTGTCACCTTTGCAGGTCATTTCTTAAGATTTAGAACCAGGACAGCCATTGGCAGTACAAATATGTGATTCATTCATTCATTCATTCATTCATTTCATTCATAGTAATTGTGCATTAGAAATAGGACACGATGGAACTAGCATGCAATGGTGGTGTCGTAAATGGGACAATGTGGAAAGTATTGTAGCAAAAGGTTCAGTGCATTATTTGAGCCAGTGGTTGCTGGTGGGAGTCACCGGCATGTATTTTTAGAGATCAGCCAGTGCTGGAATTAGAAAAATATTACTCAAGGAACCCATTAATTGGGCGGCAGGGTGCGGCAGAGGAAAGGGGGTGGAGTCACAAAGGCCAGAGCTTAAAAACCGGAATCTGAGAGACAACTTGTACATTTACCTAAAAACAAAATTTGCTGCAAAGAAATTGGCATTTAGGACATATATAAATCCATTTTAGCTTACTTAATTGGCCTAAAAGATGCTGCATCTTAAAATCTCTTACAGGGTTAAGACACCTGCTGCAGAGATCTTTATGTGCCTAGCAATTGTGAGAGGATTGTAAAGATAACTCTAATAGGTAACGTAGTTCTGGAAGAGTTCTGTGTTTGTCCAGTCACAGTTTTGACTTATAAAGTATCACAGAGGGCTATGTACATGCTGCAAAGCACACTGTGTTACGTGTAGATCACAGGATTGTATGTTATGTAGATGCTTTTGACATTGAGATCATTTTGTTACTTCCAATTCATAATTTGCAATCAGTCGAATATAGCATTGTGATCTATTTACTGGCATTAAGGAGCTGCACGCAAACTGTAAGTCATGGATTTAGATCCTTATTGTTTTTTTCAATTTTGATTCTAAAATTGCACGCAAAGAAAGGTTACTTTTGGAAGTAATAAATTCTTGTTAGTATAGACAATCACTGCATTATGTTTTATTTCCCGACTGTATTTGTCCCTAACACTCAATATTAACATAGTATTGATTTCTACTCGTTATAACCCTCAATGTCTTTTGTAATGTTTATTGTACATTTATTTACACATTGTATGATTTATTGTGCCTGTGTGTATGTGTGTGTGTGTGTGTGGGTGTGTGTGTGTGTGTGTGTGTGTGTGTGATATAAAGCCCTCTCACAACCTACAGTGGGTTGAGTAGTGCTTTAAAAGAATTAAATAAAAATTAGTATGTGCCATTTAAATCATTAATTGTGGGATTGCTCATACAAACAAATAAATCTTGAATCCTTACAGTGCAATCCCATCTGTTACATATGGGGGTTGAACAAAGTCAAAAACCTGCCTCCAAGTCATAGGGACATATTTACAAGCCCTCATTGCCACCACAACGTCACTTTTCAGGACATTGTAGTGGCGATAGGGGATTCGCCTTATCTACATGGTAGTGTACAGCCACTTAACGTTGCTGAAAGCTGCCTTGTTGGTGGGCAATGGGTGTTGAGGTAGGGGTTTCATTGCAACACCCATTGACGCATGCCATTACAACGCAAGTTGTTACAACCATGCGCTGATACATCGCATGCCATTACAATGCAAGTTGTTACAACCATGTGCTGATACATCGCATGCCATTACAACGCAAGTCGTTACAATGACTTGCTGTAGGGAAGGGCGCTGGAGTTTGGAATAGTATGATTTACTATTCCAACTCCACTGTGTGCAACAGTAGGGAAGGTGTTGGATTGAAAATTCAACAAATTCAACATCTTCTGCCCCCTACAGCAAGTCGTTGTAACGACTTGCGTTGTAATGTCATGTGATGTAACAACGCGTCATAACGACTTGCGTTGTAATGGCATGCGTGTTAGCACCAACTTACACAGGCTGCAATGGCAATCCTGTAGTTACAAATTTAGTGTTCTCACATGGGTGACATAATACTACTTCAGCCCATGGGGGACCCTTGGTGTACCTATGCCCTGGGTGACTTAGTACCAGATACTAGGGACTGATAAGGTTACACCAGTGTCCAATCTGGGTTGTACCTAAGTACTTACCAAACCAATTTAGGGGAGAATGCACAGAGACTGCAGTCCTGATTAGCAGGATCCTAGTCAAGCAAGAAGTGGGGGTTACCATAAAAGCAGATCCTACTTTCCTACATAGAAGCAGATCCTACTTTCCTACATAGAATCAGATCCTACTTTCCTACATAGAAGCAGATCCTACGCTCCTACATCGAAGCAGATCCTACGCTCCTACATAGAAGCAGATCCTACTTTCCTACATAGAAGCAGATCCTACGCTCCTACATAGAAGCAGATCCTACGCTCCTACATAGAAGCAGATCCTACGCTCCTACATCAAAGCAGATCCTACGCTCCTACATAGAAGCAGATCCTACTTTCCTACATAGAAGCAGATCCTACGCTCCTACATAGAAGCAGATCCTACGCTCCTACATAGAAGCAGATCCTACTTTCCTACATAGAAGCAGATCCTACGCTCCTACATAGAAGCAGATCCTACTTTCCTACATAGAAGCAGATCCTACGCTCCTACATAGCAGCAGATCCTACTTTCCTACATAGAAGCAGATCCTACGCTCCTACATAGAAGCAGATCCTACTTTCCTACATAGAAGCAGATCCTACTTTCCTACATAGAAGCAGATCCTACGCTCCTACATAGAAGCAGATCCTACGCTCCGAAATCGAAGCAGATCCTACGCTCCTACATAGAAGCAGATCCTATGCTCCTACATCGAAGCAGATCCTACGCTCCTACATAGAAGCAGATCCTACGCTCCTACATAGAAGCAGATCCTACTTTCCTACATAGAAGCAGATCCTACGCTCCTACATAGAAGCAGATCCTACTTTCCTACATAGAAGCAGATCCTACGCTCCTACATAGAAGCAGATCCTACTTTCCTACATAGAAGCAGATCCTACTTTCCTACATAGAAGCAGATCCTACGCTCCTACATAGAAGCAGAT
The DNA here is from genome assembly GCF_964204655.1 of Triturus cristatus. Classification (NCBI taxonomy): domain Eukaryota; kingdom Metazoa; phylum Chordata; class Amphibia; order Caudata; family Salamandridae; genus Triturus; species Triturus cristatus. Next base: position 1,151,675,153 of record NC_140584.1, read on the forward strand.
CCTACGCTCCTACATCGAAGCAGATCCTACGCTCCTACATAGAAGCAGATCCTATGCTCCTACATCGAAGCAGATCCTACGCTCCTACATAGAAGCAGATCCTACTTTCCTACATAGAAGCAGATCCTACGCTCCTACATAGAAGCAGATCCTACTTTCCTACATAGAAGCAGATCCTACGCTCCTACATAGAAGCAGATCCTACTTTCCTACATAGAAGCAGAACCTACTTTCCTACATAGAAGCAGATCCTACGCTCCTACATAGAAGCAGATCCTACGCTCCTACATCAAAGCAGATCCTACGCTCCTACATAGAAGCAGATCCTACTTTCCTACATAGAAGCAGATCCTACGCTCCTACATAGAAGCAGATCCTACGCTCCTACATAGAAGCAGATCCTACTTTCCTACATAGAAGCAGATCCTACGCTCCTACATAGAAGCAGATCCTACTTTCCTACATAGAAGCAGATCCTACGCTCCTACATAGCAGCAGATCCTACTTTCCTACATAGAAGCAGATCCTACGCTCCTACATAGAAGCAGATCCTACTTTCCTACATAGAAGCAGATCCTACTTTCCTACATAGAAGCAGATCCTACGCTCCTACATAGAAGCAGATCCTACGCTCCGAAATCGAAGCAGATCCTACGCTCCTACATAGAAGCAGATCCTATGCTCCTACATCGAAGCAGATCCTACGCTCCTACATAGAAGCAGATCCTACGCTCCTACATAGAAGCAGATCCTACTTTCCTACATAGAAGCAGATCCTACGCTCCTACATAGAAGCAGATCCTACTTTCCTACATAGAAGCAGATCCTACGCTCCTACATAGAAGCAGATCCTACTTTCCTACATAGAAGCAGATCCTACTTTCCTACATAGAAGCAGATCCTACGCTCCTACATAGAAGCAGATCCTACGCTCCTACATCGAAGCAGATCCTACGCTCCTACATAGAAGCAGATCCTATGCTCCTACATCGAAGCAGATCCTACGCTCCTACATAGAAGCAGATCCTACTTTCCTACATAGAAGCAGATCCTACTTTCCTACATAGAAGCAGATCCTACTTTCCTACATAGAAGCAGATCCTACGCTCCTACATAGAAGCAGATCCTACTTTCCTACATAGAAGCAGAACCTACTTTCCTACATAGAAGCAGATCCTACGCTCCTACATATAAGCAGATCCTACGCTCCTACATCGAAGCAGATCCTACGCTCCTACATAGAAGCAGATCCTATGCTCCTACATCGAAGCAGATCCTACGCTCCTACATAGAAGCAGATCCTATGCTCCTACATCGAAGCAGATCCTACGCTCCTACATAGAAGCAGATCCTACGCTCCTACATAGAAGCAGATCCTACTTTCCTACATAGAAGCAGAATCTACGCTCCTACATAAAGGATCGAGATAATTTGTCCAGCCATCAAGTTTGTTGCCTCATATTCTGTATCACGGCAACGGAGATACTTATATTCTCTCTGCTGTTGGGGACCAATGTCATTAGACGCTTTGGTCTTCCCTTTATGATCTTGTGTTTCTATAGTATGTCCGTGAGATGGATTTACATTAGTCTGGGTTTGAGTTTGTAATAAATCTTGTAACTTCAAGTTACTGACTCAGACTTTTGTTGTGTGGCCCTAATGATCACAGTGGACTTGGAGATTCAAAGTGTTGTTAATCCCTTTTCCTCTCAGGTTGCTACAAAGGTCTATGAGCCATGGCTGAATTGGAAGAAACGCCCCAGGGCGTTCTCACTAGGACAGAGTAAAACTACTCCACAGTGTTCTGCCAGATCCTGAAACGCAGACATGGATTATTTGGAATACACAATTGGTCACTTTTTACATAATGTTCCTTCTGGAGAACTTTGCAGCCTGCCTTCGGGAGAGAGATTGGCTGCTCAGGTTAGCGGTACGGTGCTGCAAGGGGCTGGTACCGAAACATGTTATAGGACTGCTTCTGACTCCCAGTATGTCCGTGTGGAGGGAGCAGGCGCGGCCCGTGCAGGTAAGAGTGGTGTTGGGAGGGGGCGTTGGTGGGGGGGAATCGACAGACGACGACGAGGGAAACTTAAATTAAAAAATGAAAGCCACTTTTTTAATTTAAGTTTCCCTCGTCGTCATCTGTCTGACCCCCTCCCACCGCCCCCACTGCTCTTACCAGCATGGGTCTCGCCTGGGAGGGACTGTCAGCCAAACCTGCCGCCATGATGACTTTAGGTCTCTTCTCCATCCTCCGCCCCCAGCCATTAACCCTCCTCACTATGACATCAATGGAAATCAGAACCAATCAGAATTGCACACTGTGGTTTAGCAGCAACTCCAGCTTTAGACTGGCTCCAAAGGAAAACTTCGGGCTCCTGTATTTACTTTTTCACAAATTAAGCACAGGTTGTACATTCTAGCCACTTTTGAAATCCTCTGTAAATGGGATTTTTTTCAATGAATATTGTGGAAGGAATCCCGATGTGGTTTTTTTGTTATTGATATCACCTTTGTTTATTCTCCTTCAATATTCTGATAAACTGAGCCCTATAGAATATGTATGAGGCCCCGGAGAGGGGCAATGTGTTCATCTGACAGGGGCCCTGGTAGCTGGTGGAGGCGCGTGAAAGAACCTCAACATATTAAGTCAGAAATTTGTGCTCGGATTCAGATTAACCAACATCACACATGGCATCGGTGTTAGGGCTAGGATTCGAACGCGTTTTGTTTAATTTCACCTACTTCTACTTTCTTGGATCTGCAGCGCATCTGCTACGGACCTGTCCTGCCTGCGTTTCTTTTCATGAGTCAGTTTTCTGAATTAAGTTGACTCATGTGCTGCTCGGCCGGGGCTGGCAGGGGGCCACGGATCCTGTGCCCCAGATGTGAACTTTCCCATAGAAGGGCCACAACGGTAAAGCAAACCAGCTGTGCTGCTCACCCGGCAGATCCGCCAACCCAGTCCCCATGTCAGGAGTGCACGGAGCAGCAATCAGCGAGCTGCGGTGGAACCGGAGGTGTGCAGCGTCCGCCTCGCGGGCGTTATTCCCTCGTGTATCAGGGAGGAAAGAGCAGTATCTGTGCGAGAGTGACGTCAGCAATCCTACGGATCCGGGGGTGGCGAACCCCTGCTTCCCCCACAGGGCCGGCTTTCGCGTTGGTGGCATCCAGTGCAACAAGCATTTGCAATGCAATAGGTCTCGCAGTTACGCGAGTTTGAGCTATTGACATTGTAAATGACAATGCCTTTTATTTATGTTTTCGTTTTTGAAACATAAATATAAGGCATTGTCATTTACAATACCAATAGCTTAAACTCGCGTGGTAAAAAAAATGCAATAATTTGCTAGAGTTTAAGCTATTGGCATTGTAAATGACAAAGCCTTTTATTTATGCTTTAAAACAAACATTTAAATAAAACGCATTGACATTTACAATGCCAATAGGTGAAACTCTTGCAAATGCGAGACCTATTGCATTGCAAAGGATCCACTTGTCCCCAGGTAAAAGTATTTACATTTGGCAACAATACTAAGAGCAGATTGCAGATAAGGGTGCTTTAAATTAACATTTTTATTGTAGCAAGAGCACGTAGAACATTATGGTGTGCATGAGATCGGATTACTGAAGCCAGATTGTGTGTGGAGGAGACGGCCACGTAATTAGGACAGGTCGGAGCACCTTTGCTGTTTATTTTCAAACAATATGGTTGTTTTGCTAAACCGTTAACACGTAAACTTGACACAGCCTGTTAATCCGAGAGGGCAATGAAGGCGCATTTCGGCTTTTCTTTTCTCAGGCTCAGGGGTCCCTGGACCCGGGCAGCAGCAACAGAGATGAAAGTCAAACAAACTCACCCAGAGCGCTTAACTGTGACTAAACTCTGCGGGGAATTAACATAGTTTACGTTCTCCGAGTGTTACTAGAGACTCGGGGCTTGTTTAGGACTTGTGCCCTGCTTGTAAGTGGAGACAAAATGGGCGTGCTGGTGAAAGATGCACAGCAAGACGCACTTATAATCAAACACACGTTGTGCTATGCTTGTGAATGAAGACTCTGGAGCGACTTGTTGAATCCCCGCGCAGTGCGGGGCTTTTGAAAAATGCCCACTATGTGGGTCATGCTCGCAGCAGAGCGTAGTGAATGAGCTTGTGACCTGAGGCAGATATTGCGCACTTCTGAAAAGTGAGCGCTAAAGAATATATTATGTGGTGCTGGCATACTCCAGGGCCACGTCATACGAAATCATGCCTTTAAGTGGAGGGCAAACGTGTGGCCTGCCGCGAATTATGTTGCCACTGAAAGTCGTTTATGTATTCTGCACTGATAAGTCTGCAATAACGGTGCACAAGCGAAATACCTCATTTGTAATGAATGTGAGTGGCACGACAACGCTGTGCAGACCCAGCTCAGGGGTCCGTGTTATTTCTAACAAAGCAAGGGCCAAGTCCCAGGTTGGTGGGCACACGGCCAGCAGGAAGTGGGATAAGGGAGGGGGTGGCAAATGGGGTGTACATTTCGCGGGCGCTTTGATGTTCGCAGTGGCCGCGCGGCTCACTGAGAACATCAAAGCGGCCGCGAAATGTACACGCAGGCTGCCAAATGGTGCGCGCGCCCAGCGCACATGTACTGTGTGAAAGTGATCACAATCGCGATCACATCAAAGCGGCCGTGCGGCCCGCAAAAGTGAAAGCAAACAAGTGCTTTCAGGCCTCCAAATGGTGCGCGAGCCCGGCCGGCGCACATGCACTGTATTTGGAGGCCTGAAAGTGCTCATTTGCACTTCCAGATCCCCCATTTACAAAAGCTCTCACGAGAGCAGCGCTAAAGCGCTGTCTCAGGCGAGACCTAAAAACCTTTGTCTCCCCCTCCCCCCTACGCACCCACCGCCCCTGGCCATGATGACACCCGTCTCCACAGATTCCCTCGCTACCACCCTCCAGTGGTGCCCCTCACCCCTCCTTATCCCCATCTCACTTCTATTTAGTTTCTTCTATTGGACTCTCCATACCAAAGTAGGGCTTCAAAGCGCCTTCCATCACACATACATATTATACAGAGACAATGAATGAATGATAAAATCAATGAATTCACGAATACATATCATACAGAGACAGTGAATGAATGAGTAAGTCAATGCATAGGAAATTTGACATAAGACTTTGAGGGTCACAAGTTCTAGGAGTCACGTCACCCATACTGGTTCGCATTATATTCTAAGAGTGCTTCATTTAGAGAAATGAAGGGCAAGTTTATCGCATTTTCACCCAACACAGCTCACTAACCAAAGTTGCTGCACTGTCTTGAGAGGAAGCACTACAGCTCCACCTCACTAAGATACAGCGCTGTTGCTCTTTCCCCCAGTGCTGGCTTGCCTGAGGCTGCCTTGCTGCAATGCACACACCCTCGCACTAAGGTGTGCGAGACGTCAAGCATAGGTTTTGTACGGGAAGTCTACCCTTCCAGTACAAATTCTCTGCTTTGACAAGCTGTGCCACTTTACCACTTTGTAGGTGAGCTGATCAGTTACGCCTGTGTTGAGAAGGCGCACTTTTTTATGCGAATCCATTCCTAACAACCACAGTAGATAGTGATTAGCATCAGAATCCATGGGTGATTGCATAAGAACATCCATGTCTCACCCTCGGCGCAGTGACATAAGTGTTTAAGAAACAACTTGAAACGGCATAGGACACATAAAACAGAGGTCATACACAGATATTTACAAGAAATTTACAATTACAAAAACTGATTATTCAAATTAGGCATGACTCTAGTAGAGCCGCGAATAGCGTTGTGGAGTCGACGACGTTTCAACCACTTTACATTGAGGTTATCATCAGGACTAATGGTTACGGTGGTGACCTCAATGTAAAGTGGTTGAAACGTCGTCGACTCCACAACGCGATTTGCGGCTTTACTAGAGTCATGCATAATTTGAATAATCAGTTAAATTTCTTGTAAATATCTGTGTATGACCTCTATGTTTTATGTGTCCAATGCCGTTTCACGTTGTTTCTTAAACACTTATGTCACTGCGCCGTTCACTTATCACGTCAATCTCAGTGCAAATAAGGTTGTTATGGTTACTGTAAATTAATTGTATAATTTGTGCTTCTATTTTACAAATAACAACCTTTCATCCCCTGTTGGTCTCGCTGGTTTCCCTTGTGTTTGGGATTGATTCTTATATATAGTGCTCCCTCTGTATGATTTTCCAGTTGAGACATTGTTCTTCTGTTATTGTACTTACCCGGTCTCAGCTGGGATAACAGGTTTACTCCTGTTTTTGTTTTCTTATGATTGAGCAATCGCTGGATTGAGAGAGTATTTCTAATACTTAACACCTTTTTTGTGTTGTCTAATGTGTAATTAATTTACATATTATGTCCTCTAGGGAGACCCCGATTATATCCAAAATATTCTTAGTGGGCCCTCTCTTTTATCCGATGCCTCTACCCCTCTTTCTTCAGCACCCAATAACTCTAGGATTTTGCTGAAAAACTAGAAAACCTTAAAAAGAAACAAATTCGTACTGATTTACATGCTCGTATGCTTACTGAATATTTGAAATCTGATATCATACCTTTGGGATTACAAATTCGCAACGTTCCTGCTATTTTTACGCAGGACCCTAAATTTCGCACTGGCTTTAGTCATTTAGCGACCAGCTGTTCTAGGCACTGGATGGTTCTTGGCATTGAAACAGCTATAGAACATAGCAAAAAAGAATTAGATGAGATAGCTGAACTTGAGAAGCTTATTTTGGCTGATACCACCATCTCCGACGCTAAAAGTCTCCTGGAAAGAGTTAATAACACCATCGCTACTTTCCATACTTTTGAGCAGAATAAGAAAATAAATAAGATTCAGAAAGATATCAAGGATTACAACATAAACCAAACATATCCGTACTTACTTGATACATTTTACAATACCACCTATCAGCCCCCTAAAACCAAGAATTGGGGAAGATTTCGTAACAACCAGGCTATTACCTTCTCTGATTCATCCAATACCTCCATTGAGGACTCAGATAGTGGAGAAGGCACAAGCTCTGGTCCATTCAGACGTCCTCCCCCTCCCCCCATTCTTCCAACTGGTATTTTAGGACCGGATCGCGGTCGCGGCCGCAGGAGACCGAATTACCAGTATCAATACGCAGGCGAGAGACAGACTCGCCACAAGTTTTATCCATGGGGTCCTCAGCAATAACATCTTTATTACACAATACCCCTACAGAAATGTCAAGTTCTCTTCTTAACCACACCCCTTGTAGTTCCTCTCTTGTCTCCTCCCATTCACCTCTTGTAGTTACCAATCTTGATGCAACTTTGCGTATTCCTCCCTTTCCTCCTGAACAAACATCTGTCACCGATACGACCATACCCATCTTCAACCTTTCTAATCATTCCTTATCGTCAGATGAGATTTCTCTATTAAGTAAGGGTCTTTCCTTGTTCCTACTGCACGTAGTGATTTTTTCAAACTCCAGGAAGACTTACTTTTATTTTTCAGACGTATTCGTCTTAAACAATTTTTCTCTGAAAAAACAGAAAATTATAAGCCTTATGAGCCACAATTCAGACCTGCCTCTACTTTTTTACCACCTTCTTCGATGATGCCACATGAGATTCTAACTTTTGAAAAACTTGTCCTACTAGAAATAAAAGAATTACAACAACAGCCTGAATTTGTACCATACAATTTGCCACTCACCGAAAAGTTAGCTATCGATAGTCTTAGCAACAATTCAAATCTAGTTATCAAACCCGTGGACAAGGGTGGTGGAATAGTGGTAATGGACCATGATGATTACGACTTAGAAATTCTTCGACAACTAAACAACACCATGCACTATCGTAAACTTAGCTTGGATCCCCTTATCACCATTCAAACCAAAATTTTGGACATTACCTCCCAGGCTCTTAGAGATGGTATTATTAACAAGAATGAACATGCCTTTCTCAATAACTCTCACCCAAGGACACCGGTAATTTATACCTTACCGAAAATCCACAAAAATCCAACTACCCCTCCAGGCCGCCCCATAGTTTCTGGGTGTGGCTCTGTTTTGGAACCTTTGGGAAAATACGTGGATGCCATCCTCAAGTTATTTGTTCCACTTACCGACACTTTTGTCAAGGATAGTACCCATCTGATCAATCTGGTCGAAGATTTGCCGTTTGACCCAGAAAGAGAACTCATGGCAAGTCTGGATATTGAATCCTTATATACAAATATCCCCCAGACGGATGGTCTTATGGTCATAGAACATCTATTAAACACACGACCAAGACCTATACGTATTCCTACCGAATTTGTAATTCAATTACTACACATTGCTCTGACTAATAACTATTTTTTGTATAAGGACACGTACTATCTCCAAATTAAAGGAGTTTCGATGGGCGCTTGTTTTGCGCCAAATTTTGAGGTCCTTTACGTTCATCATCTTGAATCATCGCTCATTTTGACAATACAAAATCCATTTTTGAATAACATCACCCTGTGGCGCAGATATATAGACGACATCCTTTTACTGTGGCAGGGCACACATGACAAATTGATTTCTTTTATCCTATGGTTGAATACTGCTCAACCCCATTTGACATTCACTTCAGACATCCGACTAAATGATCTCCCTTTCCTAGATCTTACTCTACATGTTGAGGACGGCTCCATTGGAACATCCCTTTATCGTAAGCCCACTGAGCGGAATCCCCTGCTCTTGTATTCTAGTTACCATCCTCGTGGCCTACGTGACGGCCTACCCTATGGGCAGTTCCTTCGTATTCGAAGGAATTGTAAGTGGCGTAAGGACTATTTTCGTGAGGCAGCAATACTTTCTGCCAAATTGACCTCTAGAGGTTATCCCAGACATTTGGTTAGAAAGGGCTCTTAAACGTGCATGGTATAGCCATAGAGAGGTTATCCTGGCACCCTCTATCAAATGTGTCAATACACGTATTCCCTTTGTTTCGACCTACAGTCCTTCAAGTAACAGGGTGAGCAAGATAATCCAAAAAAACTGGAAATTGCTACGTACTTTCCCACACTTCTCGGATCCCCCTTTGTTATCTTATAAAAGGGGCAATAATTTGTCTGACAAATTAGTCCATGCTATCACATGGCCTTCTAAAGAGAAACTGGAACAGTCCGTCACCACTCTGTGGGGCCTTCCACCCGTAATGGGTCACTTTAAATGCCAAAATTGTAATGTCTGTGACCTTACCATCAACACTAAAGTTTTTGCTACGACCTCACACACCTACCAACTTAAACAATTTTCTAATTGTCGCACTACCAATGGTATTTATGCGATTCGGGGTCCGTGCAATTTACTTTATATAGGTCAAACTACTCAGATGGTGAAACAACGCATTTCACAGCACAGGAGTCGCATTAGTGTAATGTCACTACTGCACCATTGGTTATGCACTATAAGGACCATAACCACTCTGAAACCGACATGGTATGGCAGGTCATTGATCGTCCACAACTACCTATTGGGGGCGGCAAATTACAATTTCTTTTGAATAAATGTGAGTGCAGATGGATCACACGCTGTAACTCTGTGATACATGGCCTCAATTCCCTTGATGAGTGGAATTCTGTGATTACTAGTGCTTGATGCTTCATCTAGGCCTTTTTCATTACCATTTATATAGTAATGACTGATGGTCATTTCTCGTTCATATGATTACCTGTGTCCCTTGGTATTGTCATCTAATCATACTTGGAAATATTTACAATAATTCTTAGGACTATAGGTATATACATAAAAAACACTTATTTGACGTAATCTACCTTTGAACCTGTAGTTCTTTGCCTTTGCATTATATACAAGTGTGCTGTTTTTAAATGTTCATTGTACAGTCATGTTGCAATGTAATTGCTTTGTAGTGGCCTGTTGTTTTCCTTGTGGTATCATTTTCATTTTTGTTTACCCAGTGCCACTCTTATCGATCATGTAACCCCATGTATTTCATGTTAACATGGCGCCGACGATCGGCTCAGCAATGTTTAATCTGTTTGCCATACAGTTATGCACTTACGTGTTTTCAAACTATTTCGGTCAGCAATGCAGACAGTATTGTGATTTAAGTACTCCTGTTATATCTATTATTGTGCTGATGATTATTTACAAATTCTTTCCCCTACTGTCCCTTTCCTTATTTCAGTTCTGTCCTCTTTCTTTCCCCTCGTTGCCCTTGGCAACCGTGTTTTTTCGTTGTAGTCCTTCTTCACTTTCCTTGGTGGAATCCCTTGGCTCCTTGTCACGTGTTCTGTCTTCACTACTTCCGGGTGTGTCGCGCTGGTTCGCCTAGGCGTTTCATTCGTCTTCTCACTTCCCGTCGTCCGGACTAATCCCGGTTCGCGTAATTTACATGGACTTGTCCCTTGGTTGAATGCAATTATCTGGTAAGCCTTCTTAGGTTTAAGGGGACTCCGTGTCCCCTTTGGCCATTGTTAATTATATTCATTATGCCCCTGCCCTGGCCCTTGCAGCTTTGTTCTTATTATGCCTTTTTATTTGCAGAAGTGTAGTTTACATCCACGAGAATTTCCTCGGGTCTGCCTTTACAAGTCATGTGCTTTGATGCACTAATTCATCTCCAGGGTAAGGTTTTCTTCCCCGACGCCTTTCTTCCCCTTTGGTATATTTTAACCGCTATAATTGGGACTAACGATTCTGTACATTAGTAAGTTGTCCTTTTCCCTACATTAGACCCATATCGCTACTTTGCCCCTTCTTGGACCGGTTGATGTCACCACGCCCCATGGGGTTTTACTCCCTTTGCCCTCCTCATTTCAGGTAATTCTTACCTACCTTTATTTACTATGCATTTTCATTAGTCTTTCTGGGTCCCACAATCACTTTCTTCTTACCTTTCCTTTACCCTTATAGAAGCACCTTTGAATCACCGTAACCATTAGTCCTGATGATGACCTCAATGTAAAGTGGTTGAAACGTCGTCGACTCCACAACGCTATTCGCGGCTCTACTAGAGTCATGCATAATTTGAATAATCAGTTTTTGTAATTGTAAATTTCTTGTAAATATCTGTGTATGACCTCTATGTTTTATGTGTCCTATGCCGTTTCACGTTGTTTCTTAAACACTTATGTCACTGCGCCGTTCACTTATCACGTCACTCTCAGTGCACATACGGTTGTTATGGTTACTGTAAATTAATTGTATAATTTGTGCTTCTATTTTACAAATAACAACCTTTCATCGCCTGTTGGTCTCCCTGGTTTCCCTTGTGTTTTGGATTGATTCTTATATATAGTGCTCCCTTTGTATGATTTTCCAGTTGAGACATTGTTCTTCTGTTATTGACGATCATGGCTTTAAGCGGGATGGGGTGCACCGCGCCAGCCTCCACCACCACATGAGGAATATAAGCTGGGTCCTGCTGCCAATAGTAGGCATAATGTGCTTGCGCGCAGAGGTAGTAAAGATGGAAGTCCAGCGCTGCGAACCCCCTCGATCATAAAGAAGAGTAAGTATTTCCCATTTGAGTCGAGGCTTTTTACCTCCCCATGCTAACGTGATCAAGAGGGAGCGGAGCCTGTCGAAAAAATGTTGCGTTAAATGTACAGGAATATTTCAAAAGAGATACAGAAAGCGCGGGAGGATTACCATCTTCATCCGCGCAATTCGATCCGCGAAGGACAAAGGCAACTTAATCCAGCGACTCACATGTTCCTCGAGACGTGTGATAGCTGTGCAATAGTTGGATTGTATGACAGCTTGCAGAGTCCTGTGAAGCCATATTCCTAAGTATTTTACAATGTCGGTGCACCATGTTAATGGATAGTCCATGTCGAATTGGGGCGTGTTATCTGTGAAAGGTAGTATGACAGATTTGGACCAGTTGATTCCCAGTCCTGAGAACCATGCAAACCGGATATATTACCGAATGAGTTAGGCGAGGTGTATTGAGGGGTCCCGGACATACAGCACCATGTCATCAGCATACATGGATACAGCTAGAGGACGTTGGAAAAAGCGCAATGAAGCCTGTGAATGGTGTTGCCTTAAAATACAAGCTAGCGGTTCGAGGATGAGCGCAAAGAGCAAAGGCGACAGCGGACAGCCTTGCCATGTGCCGCACTGTATACGAAATTCCTCCGACAGCTGCCCATTGACTCGTACCCGCTCCACAGGCTTGGTATAAAGCAATTTTATCCAGTCAGTGAAAACAAACGGTACTCCCATACGGGGGAAGATTGCAAGCATATACGACCAGGATATTGAATCAAAAGCTTTTGCAGCTTCTAGCAACACTGCGACTGCCAGTAAGGTAGGCTTCAATACATGCATCACCGCAAAGAGTGTAGGCAAATTGTGAAATGTAGAACGAGCCGGACAAACCCAGATTGATCAGGGAGAACCATAATGGGAAGAAGTAATTTCAATCTATTTGCTAATACCTTCGCTAGAATTTTAACATCCGTATTTATTAAGGAGAGGGGGTGATAAGAATCACACCTATCCGTCGGTTTCTCAGGTTTCAAGAGCATGGCCACGAGTGCCTCGCTCAAGGTCGGTGGCAAACATTTGGTCTCGTACGCCTCCTCATATACCTGAAGGAGGCAAGGGGCCAGTAGATCAATATATTCTTTGTAAAATTCTGCCGGTAACCCATCAGTGCCAGCAGATTTCCCATTAGGTAGTGCGGTGATGGCGTCACGCACTTCATCCAGAATAATAGGGTGCATCAAGAACTCCTGCTGCCCACGTGAGAGCCATACTAACGCGATGTCATCAAGATATTGCGGGAGTTCCGTCTAATCTGTGGCTTGCTGATGAGCATACATCCCGGCATAGTAATCCGCGAATGCTCTAAGTATATGAGGCGTGTCGTAATGCGTGGTGTCATCTGCAGTGACTGCCTTAACCAAACAGGTTTTTCTGTGGGGCTCCATTATTCGGGTAGCTAATGTTTTGCCTGGTCAACCACCCTCTCCATAGTAACGAGCTTTGCACTGGCGCGACAAATGTCTGATTTCCTGATCTGCCACTCCATTATATTCTATGATTTTAGCTTTGATTGGTGCCAGAGTAGTGGGATCCGCCATTTCACCATACTTGCGCTCTAGATCACACAGGTCACGGTCAAGCGCTGCCATAGTGCCGCGTAGTGATTTTAGCATCCCGGCCTGAAGGCCTATACATGCCCCCCAAATAGCCACTTTAAATGCCTCCCAGAGTATCTCCATAGTTTTGACCGACCCAGTGTTAAGTGAGAAATAATCAGAGATAGCCTCTCGAATGCCTTCCCGAAAGACCTGGTCCAATAGAGAGGATAATTGAAGTCGCCATGGAAATTATGGGGGTGTAGGACGGCAATGTCATGCGGAGGAGTACCGGGGAATGGTCCGATAATGTTCGAGGCAAGTGTTTGACCTGTGTAACCCATGTGCAGACGTCCTGCATGACCAGCCAGTAGTCTATGCGGGACCATGCTTGACGGGCATAGTAATGACATGTGCCCTCTTTTGTGTTTGGGTGTCTTAGGCGCCATATATCTGTAAGCCCCAGTGACCATAGACCATTGTGTACCGACACCGCGGTCTTCTTGGGAGGAGGATCAGCCGCAGTCACCCTATCCAGTACAGGATTCAAAACCACATTGAAATCGCCCCCACAAATAAGTGCTGAGGGAGGTAGTCTGCAAAGCATACCCCATAGTGTATCAAAGAATGCAGGGTCATCCACGTTGGGCCCGTACAGATTTACAATGACCAGCCGCGTGTCATACAGTGTTCCCTGTACTATGATATATCTCCCCCCTTCATCCTCTTCCACATGTGTTGGTACAAAAGGGGTGCCCTTCTTTATAAGAATCATAACTCCCCGCGCATAGGAGGAGTAAGAGTCAGCCAACCGTACCCACGCCCATCTAATGGCTATGGATGAGACCGCCCTTCTGGTGAGATGAGTCTCCTGCAATTGGGCTATCTGGATATGGTGACGATCCAGATAAGGTAGCACTTGTCGCACCTTTTTAGAATTATTAAGCCCTCTAACATTCCAACTTATCCACGAGATTGTAGCTAGTTTGGATTCAGCCTTGTCTACAGAAGTTGTTGATGAAGCCTGTGTTACTGTCTGTGAATTGAGTGCCGTGTAAGTCAAGTGTTGCCAGCATGCTATAACCAATGCCATTACGATGAAGTATTGTTCCCTAACTGACCCCCCCACCCACTGCAGCACTGGAACCAAGATGCGAGTACCCCCCCATAGAACAAAACGACAAGCAAGTAATAGTATCCATGAGACATAATATAGGATAGGAAAAGAAACCAAAAACAGCACATCAGGGGCTCCAAGGGACGCTCAACCAAAAGACAGAACAGTGTGGGGAATTCCCATGTTGTGAGTCGCTAGTAGCCATCAGCCCCCTGATGAACAGGGTGGGTCGAGACAAATAGAGATTGGTGAATCAGCCAGCAAACTATAATGACATTTAACAGGTATCAATGCAGGGAGCTGTATGCAAATCAATAGCAAAAGATGAGCTTCTTGCATTATCAGGAATAAGAGCAGTACATAACTCACATGCAATAAAAGTGTCAAACTGGGATGTACAACGATGATCCGACAGAGACCTAGAACTGCCTAATGAGCCAGAATAGGCTAAACAAAGTACATGAGACAAATCTGCAAGTCATGAGCAACATTGCAACTTAGTTCAGTAATCAGCGGGAGTCTCACGTGTTCAGCCCTCAGAGTCGGAGTCCGCACCCCTCTCACGCAGCGTCTCCTAGCGCTCAACCCACCGGATGTATTGGAGCGCTTCTTTGGGCGTAGTGAAAATGCACACTTTCCCAGCATGCTGAATCTGTAGGCGTGCAGGGTAGAGCATCGCATATTGGATATGTAGAGTTTGCAATTTCTTTTTGACTGCCTGAAATTCTCGGTGCGCCTGTTGCACAGCCACGGTAAAATCTGCATAGAGTTCTACTTTCATTGCTTGATAGTCAAGATTGCCCTTTTCTCGAGCCAGACGGTGTGCAGTGTCCCGATCCCGGTAGTTCAAAAGTCTGGCTATAATGGGACAAAGCCGTGCGCCTGACACAGGTCAAGCAGTTAAGGAGCAATGCGCTCTTTCAACTATAAGCACCTTAGAGAAGTGTTCTGCACCGAATAGGGATGTGAGCAGTGTTTCAATGTAGGTCTCCATGGGCCCGGTGTTGGTAGATTCCGCAATGCCGGTTATGCGGAGGTTGTTCCTACGGGATCGGGCCTCAATTTCTGATTCTTTGCCCGTATCACCTCCAAGAGCTTCTCCATGCTAGCGCAGGATGTGCTGACGACCTCCATGCAATCCTCCATAGTCGTGATGCGCTGTTAGGCATCAGCGATCTGCGAGCTGTGCTTGTCGATCCTTGTCGCCATGGTGTCCATGTGCAGATTGAGGTGGTCAATCTTAGCATCAATGGTTTGTAAGCTTTGCTACATGCTCAACATCAGGTGCTCCAGCTTAGTAATCAATCCCACTTCAGTATTAGGGTCAGTGTCCGAAGCGTTCGGGGTTTGGGATTTTGTGTGTTTCTTGGCTTCGCAGTGCAATTTGCTCTGCTGCTTGTCTGTCCTCCCCATGCTTGGTTGCGTTCAAAAGCAGAGAGAAGACCGGAGCACACAGCGAATATCAGAACGCGAGGTGCTGGTCCACCGCCTGGTGCACACCAAAGGGAGAGACAATGGAGACGCGTTCAGCCCTTTCTTAGTGCTATCGTCTTCCTCAGCGAAAGCAAATGGTCCAGATGCAGGCTAGGAGACCTGGCAGTACCCCAGCCGTGTTGATATTAGCAGCAAATGTACAGCAGTTATGCACAGAAGTGCCCGCAGTGCAGCCAGGTGGGTGGAGGTGGGCAGGAGGCTTGCAGCAAACTTGAGATCTGTACACTCCTGTGCGGCGGGCGAGATATAGCTCTGCTGTTGCTGAAATGACGCTGAGGATCGCAGAGGATGCGGTAATCGAACAGCGCACATCAGCGCAGTTAGGGCCCCTAACGAGCACTGTGGAGGATAGCACCATGTGGCGTAAAGGCATGGCAGAAGACACATCAGGCAAATGCAGAGATGAGCGATCAGCTATGCCAGGCCCAAACACACTCACCAAGCTTATAGACAGTGTGAGCGCCTCATTCCTTTGCCCATTCGGAATCACAGCAACACCTCATTGTGCAAGAGTCTAAATTTAACTGGATCGCAGAACAGCGCTAGGCCGGGTGAGTGGCGCCGTTAGCGGGAAACGCGGCGGCCGCCACAGCAAAGGCCTGAATGCGGGGATATGCTGAACGCGAGTGTGGGCCGTCAAAGCAGAGTTCGTGGAAGTATGCGATCCCCGGGCCGTATAGCTGTCAGCGAGGAGCTGCCTCATTTTGCACGGCGGGGAAGTTGCTGGCCTGTCTGCTAACCACGATCGCCCAACGCAGTTCTCGGTCCAGCAGGATCTGCCGGAGCATGCAGGGGGACGCGGACCAGGCACCTCACCTCTATATCCCAGATCGAGAGATGGCGGCCATCTGTCCCGATGCGGGCCGAGTGGACGCCGCAACCAGCCACTTCACTATGCTCCGGGAGCAGATCAGCAAGCAGGCATTAACAGAGTGTCGGGCGGTCTCCCTGAGCTTGAAGCACAGCGCTGGGGTTGAAGGAGATCCGTGCAGGGGGTATTCAGTGGCCAGTTCCCTCCGGAGCCGCCATCTTGAGCAGAGCGAGGCCTCGCAGCATAAGTGTAGTTAGTGATGCCGGCCAACAAATCCAGCAAGCTCAGATTGTTCCGCTACACCTCAGGAGTCAGGGCGTGCCACCTGCAGCCATGGATGGTGCCAGGATTGCAGGATAATAAGCGGATAGTGGTCTTGACCAGCAGAGCAGCACTAAAGTGCTGCCATCTTGCTCCGGGCTCTCTAGCGCCCCCCCATTAATACATATTTACTCTTATGTTTATAAGTAAATCATAAAATCTACAAATTCCTGAATGCAAAGCATAAAGGGGTATCCAACCTTTTCTGTACTTAGATCTACTTCTGTACAATGAAACACATTGAGAGCTACTAATATTATTAGTATTGTATAATTTCAGTTTTGTTCTATGTATATTAGTTCAACCAAGCAAAAGCTTTCTAATTTAATAAGCTGGGCTGCACATGGGTGAGCTACTCAGAGGGAGCAGGAGAGCTACAGTAGCTCACGAGCTACTGGTTGGAGACCCCTGGATGAACTACACAGCCCTGACATGAGAGAAGCTAAGTAAAGCTAAGATCAGTGAAGCTGTCCGATGACATGTGTAAGTGACCGTGAAAAATATGTTTGTCAATCAACAGAATATCCTGCCAGTTTTTTACAACATGTATAAGAAGGTGAACACTTGATCCATGCCAGGGAGAGTGGCTCATCCAGGCCTACCATAGACACCTTCAAATGTCTACCAGAGCTTATAACATAAATGCCAAATGCAGACAGAAAATGGCAGTGGGTCGGTACCCGTGAGATATTGCATGTGACAAGTTCCATTCAAATTTTTTTAACAGACCACACTAGAACAATGGAGAGTTTCAATTGTCAGTCATGATGTATGGAATATTTAGCTTTAATAGGATATGGCTGTTCCATTGGCGCATTGTTTCCAGTTCAATGTAGTATGATAGTGTTCATGTGTTGCAATGGAGGAGTATTGTTCTAATTGATGGAAAAGGACTGCACGGGTTCCCTGTGTAACTTGAAATTACATGCTGCGATCTGCTCGACATCTGTAGCTGCTAGGTTTCCACAGCCATACTATGGGGAGGTTGGCGCATTGATGTTCAGTGCTCCAGTAATGGCAATCACAGGCGTTGTAGCCAATGAGCGAACCTGTGCTCAAATGCATACAACTTGTACTCAACAAGAGATATACTCAATGAGTGACATTGTGCTACAAGAAGTGAAGCTCACACTAACTTAATATTGGAGTTGCCCAGGGTGAAGAACCGGCAGTCAAAGAAAGAAATCATGCAGTAAGTCAAGATACTCACACTCAGTTAGAGATACTGTACTCCAAGCTGTGCATCCTTGTCAAGATGCTCTAACCTTGCAATCCAGATCCAACTTGAGCAATGTGTTCTTCCACACTCCTCTGAACCCACTGCCAACTTGTAAGTTAGAGGTAGACGCGGGGGAAAAGGGAATGGGAGAAGAGAGAGAAGCAGAGACAATGGGCTATGGAGGACGGGAAGAGCCACTCTTGGGTAACAAGCCACCTCGCTGCAGTGGCCCACCATTCCAAACTACAAGGGCTTCTGGATCCAACTACCTCTTTTCCCCTCAGAGCTGCTTTGAAAGGATGGAGGCACTCATAGCATAAAAAGGCAGACCCCATTGAATTCCACATTTTGAAGGACATCCTAAACTGCGTTTACAGCGCCACATACTCCAGCTATGAAGCTGCCCTTTATTCTGCAGCCTTCGCATTAGCATTCTTTGGGGTTTTTAGATGTGGGGAATTGGTCGCAAGGTCAAAGGGGGACACCAACACGCATGCCTTGGTCTTGGATAACACTTTAGTCAGGGAGGGGTTCTTAGAGATAAAAGTTTGCAGATCCAATACCAACCAAAGGGGGCTTGGCAGGATAATTGGGTTGGCCCCGCTGGGTGACCCAGCTTACTGCCCAGTTGCCTTGGTTAGAGCATACCTGGTCATACGGCCCCCCACTTAAAGGAGTCTTCCTACTGTGTCATGTAGACTGCATCCCCTCACCTGCCACCAGTTCAGTCATGTTATGCTGTCCTGCCTGTACCTGGCCAGCTAGGATAGGTGGGGCGACCACAGCACACAAAGCAGGCCTCCCTGATGATAGCATCAAGAAACTGGGCCGGTAGGAGACGGACCACTAAAAGCAATGCATAAGGCTTTGAAAGGGGTAATGCATTTGGGGGGGGGGGGTTTAGGAGCATATGAATGAAATTAGCTGCATGTGGAACGTTCTCCACGGCACATGCTTTGTAAATAGGATTGGAGTGGTCTGTCTTGTTTACCAGAAATGTTTCTGCATGATAAAGCAGTGCTCTGCTTGCAGTGTTTGTCCTGGGCACCAATATCAGATTTCCAGTACATTGCTGTGTTTTTTATTTTATTAACAGATAACTTGTGAAGCGCAGTATATGCAAATGGCGTGATGCAGATGCCATTTATTACAATGTTTTTTACAATGCCCCTTTTGTTTTATTCCCTGCTAGTGGGCCGAGTCTGGGACATTAACCACTCCCTCATCCGAGGGCAGCACAACTGGAACCATGGTTTTTCAAACCAATATAACATGGATGGGTTTTTTAGGCATGCAGTGGGCAAACCTCTGGAATAAATTTCACAAGGGACTTACTGGGGACCCCAAAGAACCAGACGTGCTAATATTCCATCTGGGTGTTAATGACTTTACCACATTTGGTAGGCAGCCCCTGTTCCAGGCCATGAAGGATGCATTGGTGGACATTAGAAAATACATGGGGTCTTGTGAGATCATCCCGTGCAGGTCTTGGAGGAGAGCTGTGGTCTGAGGCGACGATTGAGGCATCCCGCAGACGTATTAACAGCGGCATGCGAAAGTTTATGGAACAAAAGGGATGGGGTTTTGTAAAATACAGCCTGATCAGTGTGCCCATCAAAGGTTTCTTTGCAAAGGAAGGAGTTCATTTGTTGGACTTGGGCAATGATATTTTCTTGCTGGGTTTGCAGGAGAGCCTGGAAAAAGCAGGTTTCAAGTAAAAGGTCATACAATAAATTAGGCAAGACAGCATTGGGCGGCCCACTGGGGCGACAGTAGATGCTCCTAGGGGCTTGGCGGAGTTACGGGCAATCCAAGGGGTTCTAAAGAGGGAGCAGAGAGGGTGTGCTACCCTGAAGTCTTTCCAGTAGGACGCCGGGAAAAAAGCGACTGTGCCCCGTTAGTCTCAAAGGCAGTTGCAAACTTAAGCAACTATGGGGTTTGCCTGTACCGCTCCGCCACTGGCGTGAGTTTAGGTCTACAGGAGGCGGTCACATGAGGGAGGTATAGCGCCAGTTTGGTATGTAGTCCAGGTGCTCTTTGGCCAATCAGGTGGACGGTCAGCATAGGTTGCTCATCCTTTGGCCATCCTGGATCGCCTGTAAATTAACTCAATTTGTCTTGCCTACATATGCAACAATAAACCTGCAACATTTTTCTCCAAATGATTGTGTCATTTTCTTTGTTCAGGTGTCTCAGTCCAGGGGTTGCATGCAAATGGGGTGGGAGCGGAGGAGGGCTATAGGGTATTGGCGCCATAGGAGAAGGGAGAGGAGCAGAGACAATGGATATCACCACATTATCTGGTTGCATTGCCAAGCTTTGTCTGAACTGCAGGAGGACTGAAATCCAAGGGCAAGAGAAGACTTTTTAGATTTCTATGATGTTTGTTTAGGCATCCAAATTCTGACATTGTATTTGATGTACCAGCTGATAATCTCAGCATTTCCACCTCTCTATGGTGAAAGGAAAGTCAAAAGGGTCCGGAGAGCTAAAACTAAATTACTGTTGATATAATGACTGTGAATAACACGCCAAGGCACAATACATTGTTTGCTAAAGAGAGCTGCCTTCAAAAATTATGTGATACCATGGGAGCCCACTGACTTAAACAACACACGGATGACCTGGGTTACATTGGGGCTGATGATAGCGAAACGTAACATAGCCCAGAAATGGGGGGCGTCACAGGCTCCAGCAGTGAGTGCCTGGCAGAAAGACATGGACTGGTGCATGTTCCGGAAAAAATATGTTTATGTAGCCAGGGGTTGTCCTAAGAAGTGGGTCCGCATTTGGAACGAGTGGAATGAATATAGAGGGACTATATGCACCCCACCACTGTTACCAGCTCAAGTGGAACCACTATAGTAAATGCGCAAATCACCTGTAACCAACTGATCATGCTTTGTACCAATATGTGTATCATGTTCAACCAAGACATCTGACCGCATTGTATTCTAGCCTTGTAACTCTGATTCCTACTGTTAATAAAAAGAATTATAAAAAAAAAATTGTGATACCGTTTTTGGTTCTAATTATATTCAACAGAACTGGTTGATAACTGGAATGTGCAAAGTGTTCATTAAGTTACATAGTTCACCTAAACAACCAAACACACATATGCATTCAAAGCAATTTCTCAATATCAAAACATCCTAATAAGAATAGGAAGTCTAGGCAAAATGAGGTACCTATAACTGTTCTTGCAGAAACAATGCAAGTGCACTATAAAGCTTGTTATCCTAATGGATTACTTCTTGGGTAAACAAACTACAGAAAGACAGGGCTTATAATCCTAATGGGTGACTCCTTGTGAAAAACCAAACAAGTGCAAAGGAATTCACAATCTTTAATGAAGAGGTCCTGAAATAATGTCCAAGTGCAGAGTCCATTTGGTTTTACAGGAGGGCTCAATACTTCTCTGACTCCAGTTACATTTTTCATCAAATTTAATACAGGACTAAAAACTTTCTCCTTTGAAAACCACCTGAACCAGTGATCTTCTTGTACTAATCCATGAAAAAGAATCTCCACTAAACTACTTTCCTCTAAGATGCCTTCGCATAGACATTTCGTCACGTCTTTCCATTTATATTTTACCTCCAATACCATTGATTGAATTACACCTTTATATATCCCTCACACTTTATCCTGACCTTCTAAATTATTCTTCCCATTCTTCGTTGCCACTTCAACCCGAATTGTCCTGACTTCATCATGATCCAGCAATCATCGATGAACCTAAACTCTTCTCATAATGTACATACTGTGGAACCAGCTAAACGGAACCTTACTCTCTTATGTGCTTGTTGAATTGTTTTATCCTGTTTGATGTAAATTGAAGAATGTCTTCTCTTGCTGGATGCACAGCACACTGATCCCCCAGGGTTGAGGAATACATAAAATAAATAATTGACTCCACAAACTCACGTGCAATTCACAAACTTAAAAGAGCAGTTTATCTGAACAATAATCTTAAATTCACAAGTTGTCTGAGGCAGAGGTAACCTGAATTTGGAAATTCCAAAACCCAGAAACTCAAAACACCAGAGCAAGCTTTCTCATACCCAACTCCCAGAATGTGGAACTCTATTACAGACAATATAAGACTGAAAACTAACTTATCTCAGAACCCCCTTAAAAGGGCATTGTGGGCCACAGAGCATGCTGGGGTTACTGGGCCCAAATATGGTGGTTGAGACTAGAGGTGGGCAGAACTCTCAGCGTTTCACTTTGTGGAATTCTGTGGCATTATATAAAAATACTGCGAGGTTCTGAGGAGTTCAGCCAAAGGGGGAAAAATATGCACATCATGCTGCTCGCACTGCAATTTAGTGCCAGTAGCACAAGCTCCTGCTGGAGTAGAAAATCTACTTGAGTTGCAGCAAATCTACTCGAGAAGCAGCCCTCTCAATGGGAAAGCTGGCGACCACATTTAAAAATCATGCTAGGTGATGCCACATCTCGCTCACACTCACCAGTTAGCATTTCTGGAGACTTGTAGGGAAAAATCCAGCCACGCAATGATTGATGGAATTCTGCCTTAACTGCACGTTACACAAGTCACACTGGTGTGCCAAATTCTGCCAATACCATTGGTGGAATGGAATGAAACATTCCGCCCACCCCTGGTTGAGATATTTTGTACTGAGTTTTGACTAACTGACATATTCAATAAAATTTTGAAACACCATAGCGATAAAATCAGCGATGAATTGCTAAAATAATACATATGTAACACTACCTTCACAATGGTGCATAAACTGTTAAAAATACATGCTTTGAAGGTCTCACTGGTATAGGCTAGACATAAATTATGTACAAAAACAAGATGTAAAGCTTCCTGATCAAAAAAGAATTTCATTGAAAATAGGCAACAGGGCCGCAAATCCGCAGCAAAAAAAAACAAAACACAAGCGCAGACTCCGCACATGTTTTGAATACAGCCCCCAGGTATAAAAGGTCCCGGGGGCATTTAAAAAAAAAAAAGGAGTGGGGCATGCTTGGCCTAAGGCCCATTGAGCCCAGGGGACCATCACCTCCCCGGGGCTAAAGAAAGATTAATGGGGACTGCGAGGAGCCCCTTGTGCCCCGGGAATCACCACCTCTCCATGACTAAATAACACCTGATGGGGGACCGCGGACCCCTCTCAGGCCTCCGGGTCCACCACCTCCCCGGCGCCAGTCCTTAGAAGTAAAAGGGGGGACTGTACAGACCCCTCTAGGAGCCAGTTTTGGCCCTGGGGAGCACCATTCCTCCGAGCCAGTTCCTGATATATCCCGGGGCCCCCACCCCCGGGAAATAGCTGTTCGCTTTTGCTTGCCAAGAGCTGCGACAGAAAGAGGCAAAATAAAGGTGAGAAACTAGCAGAAAGAGGCAAAATAACGGTCAGCAACAAGCAGAAAGAGGAAAAAAGTGAAGAAATTAGCAGGACGAGGCAGAATAAATGTGCAAAATGATCAGAAAGAGGTGGAATATAGGTCAGAAGGGAGCAGAAAGAGGCAGAATAAAGGTAAAATATTATCAGAATGAGGAAGAATAAAAGTCAGAAATGAGCAGACAGAGGCATCATATATGTCAAGAGCGAGCAGAAAGAAGTCAAATAACGGGCAGAATGAGCAGCAAGAGGCAAAATAGAGGTGAGAAACAAGCAGCAAGAGGGAAAATAAAGGTCAGAAACAAGAAGCAGGAGGCAGAATAAATGTCAGGAGTGAGCAGATATAGACATTGTAATGGGCAGAATAAGTAGAAAGAGGCAACATTAAGGGCAGGAGCGAACAGAGAAGAGGCTGGAAAACTAGCAGAAAATTAGTAGAGGAGGCACAAAACCATAAGCAGCAGAGGGAAGCAGACTGCAGGAAAGCTGGACAGGAGGACTATCACAAGGGGCAAGGATCAGCTCCCGTGTACCCTGTGCCTTTTTTACAGCGCACCCACTGACAGACCCACTCAGAGACTCATGCACCCACTGACAGACATACTCAGACACTCATACACCCACTCACGGATACAGTCAAGCATTCATTCACCCACTCACAGACCCACTGAGAGACACATACAAATACACTCACAGTCCCACTCAGAAGCTAACACACCAACTCACACACTCATGCACCCACTCACAGATCCACTCAGAGACTCACACACCCACTCACAGACCCACTCAAGCACTCCCACATCCACTCACAGATCCATTCAGACATGCTCGCACCCACTCACAGACCCACTCAGAGATTCTTGCACGCTCTCACAGACCCACTCAGGCTCTCATACACCCACTCAGACACTCATGTTCCCATTCACAGACCCACTCAGAGACTCATGCACTGACTCACTGACTCACACACCCACTCCTCGACCCACTCAGCCACTTACGGACTCACAGACCGAATTTGAAACTCACACAATCACTCACAGATCCACCAAGACACTCACACACCCACTCACTCACCCACTCTGAGACTCACACAACCACTCACCTACCTCTGCAGCTACTCACACACCCACTCTCGAAGGTAACAGGGTACAGTTAGGAAATAAAATGTAAACAACAGTCAAAATTCGTAGAAAAAAGGTTACAGGGATGTTATATATAGAAAATAGAATTTTAAAAAATGTGGAAATTCAAAGAAAAAAACAAAGGTTACAGGGACGTTATAGTTAGGAAATAGATTTTAAAAAACCTTAGAAATTCACTGAAGTTACAGAGACTTTAAAGCTCACATTTCACTCATACAACACCAGAGAAATTCAGCAGTTATAGTTAACTGAGCTAACTATAACTTACTTCCCACAATGCACTGATTATAACTTCACATATTACATTACTGATGACATGGTCAGTGACATCACTGATGACATCACTGATGAAATATCAAATAACATTCAGTCTGCTTCTACGGGACTGCCCCACATTCCCGATACAGTGTCTGGGCTTTTCTTTCATTGGGAAAAATCTTCCTGCAATGTTAAGTGCTCCTTACCCTCTCTTATCAAGTCAGGTCATGACAGATTCACAGCGTGCCAGTAAGATAAAGACTTCTGGCAATTTCTTCTCACCTTTGAGAGTCTAGCTACCAAAAATTGAAGATCCAGCACTTCTTTGAGTACTTTACGGAGAACTTCCTCCCTTGGCCATTGAAGAACTGGGAACTGGTATTAAGTGGGTCACACTTTTATACACATTTTCCAGACAGGGGATATTGACCTCAACTTAAATGTCCGGGAACCAGCTTGGAAGGGTTTCTGTTCGTAGTTCATTTTTCCTTCTGCAGAGCAGACGCATCTTTGGCCAAGTCGATGGTACTCACAGCAGGTAATAATGAGGCTTTCTTCAACTGAACCACACAAAACATGAACACAATAAAGTTTGAAGACTCTCCACCTGGCTGTCATCAACCTTCTGAGTGGCACGAAGGTGAGAGACAAAAGTGCCATGCACTCTTGTTAACAGGATTTGGAGAACACCCTTCAATATTCCGATATCGCCCACATGGCAGTGCTCCGGAAGAGTTCATCACTAGCCCCTTGTAATAGGTCACTACTGAAAGCCCACCATTGGCAAACCAACAGGTCTGGCTTTGGAAAAGGTGCAATTTATTAACATATGTTTTTCAAGCATATGCAATAGGCTTTAAAGGTCTAAAAAGTAATCAAAAGGAAAAGTGCCATCTTTTAAATGTGATTTGCATATTTTGTCAATAAATACATAAATTATAATCAATCCCAATAATATATAAAAAGACCTTAAATGCAAGCATCAGAGATTAGATCCCCAACATTTGAACTGAAGTAGAAAACGTTTACTGTGGATGGTCTATGAAATATTTTATAAGGGCATTAGCAAGTCTCTTTTCTCTTTTCTGTCGTAGAGAAGTTCAGTGCTTGGCATTCTCATGATTCATTCTCTAAATTTTCAATCAATACTCATGAGATTACCAGAAGTGTTTTACACTTGTTGTTTTTTCCTCCAATTTGTGACATCTTTCACATATACCACTCTGGACAGGGTGGCACCGTAACTACTATGAGGAGTTGCTCTTTCTTTGGGTAATCTAGAAGGAGATGTCTGGAAGTTTATGTTGCATCTTTATATTGAAGTTGCAGACACCATTGGTGTGTACCAATCGTCAGCCCTGATACCATTTTTGGCAGCTCCTCTATTTTACCTATTCCACTCAGACAGCCTTTGTCTTCAGTTTTCGGTATGAAGCTGGATGGAGTTGGGAGCCTAAAACAAGGACACAAATAAGGTAGAAACTGGCCCTCTTAAGTACCTGTTCACCTGTAGAGGCAGAGGGTTCTTCCTGCGCTTCAAAGAGACCTTCTGTCTCCCTGCCTCCTCCTGACAAAAGATGTCTGTAATGTCTGGGAGGACCCCTGAATTTCACATTGCTGTCTAGTGCTCACTCCACCCTCCATTGTAGGTACCAATTGAATTCAGGAAAGCAAAATGTATTCCTGTGAGGCCATCGTCAAAGCCACACATAACAGACAGACTCAACATAAACCTCTAGACACAGAAGTAACACATACAGATGCATCAGTTATGTTCCAAAGAAACAGTGCAAAGGACCCAGTTGCAGAGGACAATCCGACCAACTTAAAAATACAGGGATGGCTGGTAGACAAAGACCCATTGGCAGAAGCCAGGTGAAAGGCTTGTTCTGCTCCTGTAGTCTTGTCGCGGCCACCACACTCAGTCCTTGGCATCCTGGCGAGCTGACAATAGTCAGGTTCAGTTAAAGAGATGCAATGGAGTTGCTGCTCCAGGCCACAGCTCACTTCACATGGATGATTATCATGTTCACTGAAGCAAAAGTTTTTAAAAACATACAAAATGTGCTCTTGTGAGCTTGAGGAAGTGATGAATACTCTTCCTTCTCCATACCAACACAAGGTTATGGACCTTCTCCGTCAATGTGCCCAGAAACTAAAATGAAATCTCTGCATCCATCAGGCTTAATGAAATTGTGCTCCAATTTATGGAAGGGTGGAAGGCACATTTCTTTAACAACTGCTAATTTACAATGAAGTGGCAGCCCACTTCCATGTCCAGGAAACAGCTAGCTTTCTAATCACTCACTGAAAGTACCTTTGCTTTGACCCAGTACAGAGATCCTGTGCCTTTGGGTACAGATTGTGCTACACAAATGCACATACACACATACACACATTCATATATACTATTAACAAGTTGTAGTTTTTCTTCCTTGGACTTTCTTGATTGTTGGCAAGGACGTTTGCTGTGTAATGTATATGTGATGACATCTATCATCAGAACTACAGAACTATTTATTTCTAACATAAGAGGCACAAAATGCCATGTAAAGAAAAAAATATCATGGTACTGTTTTAACTGCAGGAAAATGGACAATGTGTTTCATCAAAGAGAAGATATACAGATTTTGATGGTGAATGTATTTGTCATTCATAAATTGTAAGAGCAAAGTTAATCATAGGTAAAGGAAGAATTTCCACCATGACATATTGCACAGAGTTTCTACCTCTGGATTATATGTGACAATGTGTGGGACATAATATTGGAAACCTTTTTTTATTTATTTCAAAGTGTTGCTCCTGCTGATCTTTTTTGCTTCCAAGGTCTGGGTATTCATTGCTTATAAAGTGAGATGGTTCTTTGTTTTTATCTCACTCTGTTGAATCTGAGTACACCTGGTTGTATCATACATCTTGGCTGAACATTGAGGCATGCTCCCAATGCGCTGGCTGGAAACTGCTTCTCTTCAGGTAACTGGCATGGTCTGCTGCTTTGCAATATTTTGTGGTTTGTAACCAGTTATACCCTATGGTGATAGTGGTGTCTATGAAATATATACCTTGATCCTTGTGAGCACCATATTGACTTTGTAAGGTCACAGTTTTCATCTGCTCCTGTTGCGAGCACTCGGCCCAGCCATACAAGTGATACACTGATTTTATGGTGCCGGTATGGCAACACTAGGTGGTATGTATTTTTTGGATCTCTGCAAGATCTGTAACCTTCCCTCACAGAAATGTGAGGAAAATGTGCGATTTTAGCCAAAGTTTGCAGCTTGCAGGACATTCTAAGTAAGACAACATAATGGGATTAATGCAAATCACACTACCCTAACTCCCATAGGTGTCTAGTTTTCAGAAATACCTGGGTTTAGTTGGTTTCGTTCAGTGGTAGCCGAGATTGAACTCATGTACTTTTGCTACCAATGTCACCAAGATGGCTTGATTTTGATGGTGAAAATCTCTTATCTTCACGTTGCATTTTGGAGCCTTTCCTGTAGCAGATGGACAGGTACCATTTTTATTTAGAGAAGTTTGGGAATGCATCGATTGGTTTTCCCTCCATTCTTGGCTGCCAAATGTAAGCCAGTGTGCAAGGAAGAGCACATTTTGCAAACTGCCCTCTGAATCACATGATAGTGTGGGTAACCCCAAATTCAGAGTTGTACAAAATCACCACTGTTCCTAAATTAGACAATTAAAAAATACAAACCTCTCCATGATACCCATTTTTCACTCTTTAGGTTTTATGCATAGTCAGGAGCAATTAAATAAATTATAGACTGCAGCGCAATCTTAGCCTATGGGTATCCCGTGTTTTTTTACATCCAAAAAACACTGTATATTCATTAGCCCAGTAAGATCCACTGGACATAACGCTTGCAAACTAGAAGTTATAGATGGGAAAGTTCTCACTATTTCTTACATTATTCTTTATTTCAACAATTATTTTCTTTGGATAAACCATGAACAATCTACATAAATGACCCCTTGCAGAATTTGGAATTTTGTCTGGTTATTTAGTTTTTTTAATATCTATCACTTTCCAGGTTCACCTAGGGGTTTCACAACTGTTTCCACCATAAACTGCCAGTAGATTGGCGAAATAATTAGGCCATAATTGATTACCTTGGTCACTTGAACTTTGCATTATTTGCATACACAATTTCAATTACAGTCTTTTATCCTCACGAAAATCACCCACCTCCTCTCCTTTTCTGTCCCTGTCCTTCTGGGCACTTAACATGTATGAAATTGATCTTTGATATATGTATTAATGTATTTTTTCGAATGAAGCAGTGTGATTAAATAACACTTGCTGCCTATCATTGTCATACATTGTTGTCAATTCTGTGTGACTATAACGTTTTTATGTATTGTCTGTCTAAATATTGTTTGCTGGGACCATTCTATATTGTACTGATAGCTACCCAGGTGCCAGTACCATTGGGTTTACCCCTTTATGTATAATTGCCAGTAGGTTGAAAGCACAGAAACTGGGAAAATAGACCACCACTTAGAAAAATGCAAAAACTGTAGTGTGAAAACGGATTTCTTTATAACCTGGCCTGTCCCGCGATTGCGGGGATGATGGTGATTTTAGCACAGAAAAACGTTTATCGCTACCATGTTTAGGAAAATGGAAATGCTTGCTTGCACAGCACTTATTCAACAAAAATTTTAAAAAAGAATGTTGATATATTTTGGTAACATTATCAGTTCCCTCCAAGGAAATCTCCAAACTCATGGTACCTTTCGAATTCTTTAAATGTGGTAGAAAAAAGAACACACATCTAGCCTGAATACCTACTGTGGAAAAATGACTTATGAAAGATTAACCACAAAGTGCTCCAAATATAAAAAAACTACGGGGCATATTATCAAGAAACGGCGTTAAAATTATCGCCGCTTTAGCGGCAAAAAACTGCCACTAAAGCGGCAATAATGGGCTTCATAATATACGGCAGAGAATTCCCATAGAAGCCCATGTTCTGGTGTCAACATGGAATTCTCTGTGGCATATTATCAAGCCCATTATCGCCGCTTTAGCGGCAGTTTTCTGCCTCTAAAGCGGCGATAATTGTAACGCCGTGCTTGATAATATGCCAATGTGCAGGATATCTAACCTGGGCTTCTAATGGAATTTTATAACGCATATTAGCAAGCCCAATCTCGCCAATTTAGCAGCAGTTTCCTGCCGCTAAAACGGCGATAATTTTATCACCGGTCTTTCTAATATGCCCCTTAAAACGATCAGCACCTGTGAGGGAAGCATGAACAGGCACTGGGTTAAAAGCGTAATACTTTTGCAAGCAATTGCATAAATTACTTTCTTATAAAATAATGCACAAGAATGCACATGGACCGTCCACCAAGGAAACCACCGTGTGATATTCTATGATGTTCCAGAACATTACCACATGTGGTATCGAGGGCACAGAGTGTTCAGTGAGTGGCACGTGCAGCCCACCGAACCACTCCCATAGAAAGTGTGAGGCAGTCTGCCAAGCAAGCTTCTGCGGCTCAAAGCACTTTACTTGCAGAAATTTGTAGTCAGTTTTAACAATTATCAACCCATGACTACGAGGGGTACAATGCTAAAAAACAAATAAGTATAGGTGCTTGCTAACTAAGAGCCTCACAGCTGTCGTGGACGAGATCGGAGTTTGATACTGCACGCTGCGTTTCAACTGTGCAATTACATAGGGCCGTCTTTAGAGTTTGCCCCATCACATAGGTGGTGGAAGTCCCATTCGATGTGCTACAGGTGCATTATAGCCTATGGTACTTGTAATATTGCAGATGGGTTATTTATCCAGTTTTGATAGAATGGACATTTGCTCAAACTCACAATATGGCCCCTGGCCCTTTTATTGCACACAATCTGTCATACCCCTGAACTGTCAAGTCAAATCAGGGCCAGCCTGCCTACCGGGCGTTTTGGCATGCGGCTGACCTGGGGGCTGATTTTGTTGATGGGGACCTGCGTGTGATGAACTAAATTAGTTTTGCTTTGTTTATTTCGAAGCACACGCGGTCTCATCAACGAAATTAGTCCCCACCGCAGTGACATCAGTCCCCAGCTGGGCAGCATGCCAAAACGCCCAGTAGGCAGTCTGGCCCTGAGTCAAATCCATGAAAATTAGGCCCTACAGAACAAGTCACAAGGCCAATTTAGGTAAGCCAAGCATGGTGATAATGTGGCTACAATGATTAAGCATTGGTTTTTCTGCACTCAGGGCGGAGGTTCCGCAGTCTTTGCACTCGTCGTGGGATCTCGGCAATGTGAAACTGCAGTGTGGAGATCCCACCATGAGTGCCGAGATCCCGCCTCCACTATGCGTGTGGAAGCTCTTTGTGACTCAGGGCTCCAGTTTCAATAAGCTCTCATGCTATAGGTGCTTTAGAGAATGTAGCCAGGTAGGGAAGGCAGGATATAATCACGTCCCATGCCGGAGGCCGCAACCAGTAGGTATTGACCTGCGGTGTTGTCAGGGTACTAGCTGTGCAGCCAAAGATCCTACTCAACTTCTATGGCACTGGTGAGTGCCCTGCTTCATGGATATAATTGATTTGAAGCTGAGATCCTCAACACAGGAAGTGTAATTCACAATATTTGAGAGTGTTAATCATGGTGTTATTTAAGAGCAATGGTCCATCAAGTGTAGTTAATTGAGTTGGTTGTAGTGGTAAGGCCCAGCAATGTTTTGACTCTGAAGAGATAGGCTACCTAAACTTTCCATGGAAATGCATTGTAGTGGAAGTGTATTTTTTACAGTTTAACAAAAAATATGCACAAAAAAGTTAGAACACATTTAAACACAATATAAATATTTTATTGGTTGTGCATTACTGATGTCAGTAATGTTCAGCATGTAAAAATGTTAATCCTACTCTAAAATAGGACCTTCCATAGTTAAGAAAAAATATGATTTCTTCATGGAAACCTGAAGTGAGGGTGAGGTTTCTAGGGACATGGAAAGTCTGAAAATGGCCTGTAAGTTGGTAACTCTATCCTCTGCAAAGACTGCAAAGTTTCAGAGATTCCTAGCTTCCCTAAACTTCATTTTGCGATATCATAATACAAACATATTGTGAACGAAATATCGAAGACCAAAATATAGATTTAAGATTCCTAATTCTACATCTGTGTACCTTGAAAATATGCTTATTGTCAAGGTACATACATTTGTAGATATGGAACCCTCCTCCTCTCTCCTTAGCACCGTCGCAGTATTATGCTCCTGTGCGCCATGCACGCACCTTTGCGCCATCGTACAAGGGTGTGCGTTTGAGTAGGGTGTGTGCGTGTGTAGCATAGGTTTTGCACTGGAACGGTTCCCTTCCAGTCCAAATACTATCCTAGACAAGTTTTAAATCTTTTACTATAGCCTTATAGCCTGCTGTCTGGGCTATACCGGCCATTAAAGGCTTTAAAGGCCCAAGCGAAAGGCGAGGGCCTTTAACAAAGGAGCGGGACCTTAATGGCCGGTATAGCCCAGCTACGAAGGGCTATAAGGCTATTAGAACATTCTGCCACTAGAGGGCAGAATGTTCTAACAAATAAAACAAAGGCTTCAGGAGCCTGAGGGGATTAAAATCCCCTCCGGCTCAGAGAGGCCTTTGTTCAAACAACATTGGAATGTTGGTCTGCTGGCTTTTACCGGCCCATAGAAGCCCGGAGCACTCCATTGCAGTCAATGGAGTGCTGCACATTCCAATGTTCTAATACTTCCTATGTGTGCTGTATAGTGCAGCAGATATGAAAAGTTGGTAAAGAAAGGAGAAATGAAAACATTTCTCCTTTTAACACCTACTTTCAGAAGGTTTTAATTTTTTATGAAAAACCCTGTCTCAACTTTTTGGTAGATAGGGTTTTGCGTAAGAAAGCATGAGAGGTTGCATGGGAATGCCCCCTTAAAGCTAAATAGCACAAAGCAGTGGTTCATGCTTCTGTGCACTCCTTTTGGGCAATTTCCAGCACAAAAGAAGTTTTGCACTAGAATGTAAATAATAAAAAAACATTTTGTGCTGATTTGCGTTACTTTTGTGATGCAAGCACAGAGCAAAATGTTGGTAACTCTGACCCTGGGTTTGTAAAGAGCCCTTGCCTGATGTTAGGAATCCTTATTGGATTGGGTTCCTGTTGCATAATACTTGCGGCCAGAGGCATATCTTTTATTCTAATTCTTCATAAGTCATCTCTGAACTTCACTACAAGGCTGATAACATGCACACTTCTGAGCTGAGTATTAACAAACACTTTATAAAGAGACAATTCACTTTCTAGTATGCACATATGCTACTTTTTGACACAACTGTTACTGCCAGTTAAATCCCCTTTTCTCTGTGCTTCAGCCTATTGTATTACAAAAGATTCAGCAATCTGAAAGGCTGTCTATGTTTACGGCTTCTGATGAAAGGGTTGTCCTTGGGCCTGGAGGCTGTTTGAATGGTACAGTCCATAGGCATGCACAGACCATGTGGCCCCTGTGGAGCACAGGCCTGCAAGGAAATACGCCCAATAGCAAAATATTTTGTTTACCATGGACGCATGAGGGGTGGTCTCTGACAGGTCAGTCTGGTATTTTCAACCAAGATTGTTATTTTAAATTATCTAAAATATTCACTGTATGCAAGAACCGCAATCAAGGCTCTCCAATGTTTTTTAAAGAATCACTTTAGAAATGTGTTTCTTTTTTTTAAATACGTTCGTAGTGTTATTTTTGAGTGTGTTTACATTTCAAAATATATTTTGTGTTTGTAGGCCCGCTACAAACTATCCTGCTGTTTTTTAGATGCTTTAAAATAAGAATAAATATTTTTTGTATGGCGCCTCTAAAATAAAGAAAGAAAACAATACCCATGTAAGGCGGCATAAGGCAGCACTTGTGGTGAAAGGAAGCAAGCCCTGCCTCAAGAAAGCTTCCCACCATGGACACGTGGAGGCTGGAGTCTGACACCTCACAAGCAAGTGGAGTTTCTCTCTCTGAGATCAGGATACCCCGATCAGAAGAAGCAATTGTGGCTTTCGTTGGTGATCTTGCAAGACTTCATGACAGCATACGTCATCCCGGTCTGCAAAATGTGCAGACAACTAAGTGGCCATGTTAGGGTCAGGCTAGCACTTTTTTATGACTTATACATTCAAATGCCTTTGATTCGTGTGCTGCACTGAAAACCAATATTATGGTGCCGATTACGATCCGGCAAAAAAATTCCCCGTACGACTCGTATCCGGTCTTTTTACCGTACGAATCGTACAAGTGCCGTACAAACTGGCAATCACGATTCGCATGGTAAAAAGTCCATACGAACCGCATTAGGAATTATTCCCCACACGTCCTTGGGTCGGAAAATGTGTCCGACACGTCCTCGGATGATGTACCGTACAAATGTGAAAAGTGAAGTCCGACCGCGGAATCACGATCCATCCCGTGCGTCCGATGTTACAACCGTATGGAAAAAACACCGTCCGCACCGAACACCCATAGCAACCACGGAGACATGTGCCTGCATACGTGCCGACCCCCCCAGCCCCCGTATGTACGTGCTGACCCCCCCCAGCCCCCGTATGTACGCGCCGACCCCCCCCAACTCCCGTATGTACGCGCCGTACCCCCCAGCCCCCGTATGTACGCGCCGTACCCCCCCCAGCCCCCATATGTACGCGCCGACCCCCCCAGCCCCCGTATGTACGCGCCGACCCCCCCCAGCCCCCGTATGTACGCGCCGTACCCCCCCCAGCCCTCGTATGTACGCGCCGACCCCCCCCAGCCCCCGTATGTATGCGCCGACCCCCCCAGCCTCCGTACGTACGTGTTGAACCCCCCGTGTATGTATACACCCGTGTACGTTCGAGTCGTACCCCAACCCGTGTATGTACACCTGTGTACGTGTCATACCCCCGTGTATGTACAACCGTGTACGTGTCGTACCCCCCGTGTATGTACACCCGTGTACGTTCGAGTCATACCCCCACCCGTGTATGTACACCCGTGTACGTGTCGTACCCCCCGTGTATGTACACCCGTGTACGTGTCGTACCCCCGTGTATATAAACCCGTGTACGTTCGAGTCGTACCCCAACCCGTGTATGTACGGTGCGTACCCCCAGCGTGTGAATCATCACAGTACCTTCACTCTCATTCAATATGATTCCACACATGGATCCTAAACAAAAAACACATAGGTTCCGATTACGATCCGGTAAAAACTGGGTACGAACCGTCGGTCGGAGAGTTTTCTCCGTCCGACTCGTACCCGGTCGGAAAACTTTACAAACATGGAATTACGATTCGCACGGAAACACCATTTCCGTACGAATCGTAAAAAACACCGACCGACGAAAATATACGTACGAATGTGATCCGGGAATGCTGCGACGTGACGTCGGGACGCTTTCAGGCAGCGTTTCACGACCCAGGAAGTACGATTCGAACCGACAGCAGTCCGGACGGCGATATTTTCACGGCACCCGAAAAGTGCCGGAAAAGCGAAGTACGGCGCGAAACGACCAGAGTAGGTGGCACGGTACGCGCCGTACACCCCCTTCAGCCCCCGTATGTACGCGCCGACCCCCGAGTCGTACCCCCACCCGTGTATGTAAACCCATGTACGTGTCGTACCCCCCGTGTATGTACACCCGTGTACGTTCGAGTCGTACCCCAACCCGTGTATGTACACCCATGTACGTGTCGTACCCCCCCGTGTATGTACACCTGTGTACGTGTCGTACCCCCGTGTATGTACACCCGTGCACGTTCGAGTCATACCCCAACCCGTGTATGTACACCTGTGTACGTGTCGTACCCCCGTGTATGTACACCCGTGTACGTTCGAGTCGTACCCCCACCCGTGTATGTACACCCGTGCACGTGTCGTACCCCCGTGTATGTACACCCGTGTACGTTCGAGTCGTACCCCTCCTCCGAGAGGCGCGGTCCGTGCCTGCCTGCCGGCTGCTCGTTTTGGTGTTAATAGTATTCCCTTGACTGTGTGACCTTGTGCTTCTCCTTTTTCATTGTAATCGTGCCCGTGTTTTTGTTATAATTTTCTGGTATTTGTGCCCGTGTTTCGCTGTCTCCTCCCTGTCTGCCCACCTACCTCGCCGAGCCCCGTTCACACTCCCCGCTTCCCGCCACCGCCGCTTAGCCCCGCCCCTTTTTCCTTCTGTATCCCTCCCCGCTCCCGCCTCCCAGCTGCCCCGCCCACCCGCGCACTTGGCCTTATATGGCGACCGTGCGACGCAGGTGAGTGTGACCCACTTGTGGGACACCCCCGCGCCGCACGGCCACCAGCTGCTGCGTGTGCTCCTCTGCCCTGCCTAGCTGCCTCGCTGCCTGTCGCGCTGCCGCTGACCACGCCCCCTCCTCCGAGAGGCGCGGTCCGTGCCTGCCTGCCGGCTGCTCGTTTTGGTGTTAATAGTATTCCCTTGACTGTGTGACCTTGTGCTTCTCCTTTTTCATTGTAATCGTGCCCGTGTTTTTGTTATAATTTTCTGGTATTTGTGCCCGTGTTTCGCTGTCTCCTCCCTGTCTGCCCACCTACCTCGCCGAGCCCCGTTCACCCTCCCCGCTTCCCGCCACCGCCGCTTAGCCCCGCCCCTTTTTCCTTCTGTATCCCTCCCCGCTCCCGCCTCCCAGCTGCCCCGCCCACCCGCGCACTTGGCCTTATATGGCGACCGTGCGACGCAGGTGAGTGTGACCCACTTGTGGGACACCCCCGCGCCGCACGGCCACCAGCTGCTGCGTGTGCTCCTCTGCCCTGCCTAGCTGCCTCGCTGCCTGTCGCGCTGCCGCTGACCACGCCCCTTCCTCCGAGAGGCGCGGTCCGTGCCTGCCTGCCGGCTGCTCGTTTTGGTGTTAATAGTATTCCCTTGACTGTGTGACCTTGTGCTTCTCCTTTTTCATTGTAATCGTGCCCGTGTTTTTGTTATAATTTTCTGGTATTTGTGCCCGTGTTTCGCTGTCTCCTCCCTGTCTGCCCACCTACCTCGCCGAGCCCCGTTCACCCTCCCCGCTTCCCGCCACCGCCGCTTAGCCCCGCCCCTTTTTCCTTCTGTATCCCTCCCCGCTCCCGCCTCCCAGCTGCCCCGCCCACCCGCGCACTTGGCCTTATATGGCGACCGTGCGACGCAGGTGAGTGTGACCCACTTGTGGAACACCCCCGCGCCGCACGGCCACCAGCTGCTGCGTGTGCTCCTCTGCCCTGCCTAGCTGCCTCGCTGCCTGTCGCGCTGCCGCTGACCACGCCCCCTCCTCCGAGAGGCGCGGTCCGTGCCTGCCTGCCGGCTGCTCGTTTTGGTGTTAATAGTATTCCCTTGACTGTGTGACCTTGTGCTTCTCCTTTTTCATTGTAATCGTGCCCGTGTTTTTGTTATAATTTTCTGGTATTTGTGCCTGTGTTTCGCTGTCTCCTCCCTGTCTGCCCACCTACCTCGCCGAGCCCCGTTCACCCTCCCCGCTTCCCGCCACCGCCGCTTAGCCCCGCCCCTTTTTCCTTCTGTATCCCTCCCCGCTCCCGCCTCCCAGCTGCCCCGCCCACCCGCGCACTTCGCCTTATATGACGACCGTGCGAACGCGCAGCGGTCACGCGCAGCGGGCGCGCCGATTGTGCGCCGAAGGCGCGCCAAAGGTAAGCCCGTCTGCGCCCGTCCGCGACCGGATCACGACCAGCGCCAGGACCACTATCCCACGAAGACCCCGACCTACCCGCCTGACGTACTCCGCCGCCACCC
This sequence comes from Triturus cristatus, assembly GCF_964204655.1. Taxonomy (NCBI): domain Eukaryota; kingdom Metazoa; phylum Chordata; class Amphibia; order Caudata; family Salamandridae; genus Triturus; species Triturus cristatus. The sequence continues at coordinate 1,151,712,724 of NC_140584.1, forward strand.
TCAGCGCACTCAACACCGGCCGACTCCCAGACTGCCACCAAGCCACACCACGACTCACCCACGGACCTTTCAGCTGCCACGCCTGCAAGTTCTCCTGCATCCAGACCTGCCCCGCACCAGCAGCCGCCAAGCCAAACACCAGCAGCACCCACCTCAAGTGCATCCTGCTCAACACCCGCTCCGTCCACAGACACGCCGTGGAACTCTGGAACCTCCTAGACACCACAGCCCCTGACGTTGCCTTCCTCACGGAGACCTGGATGAACGCCTCTTCAGCTCCCGACATCGCCATCGCCATCCCGGAGGGCTACAAGATCGTCCGGAGGGACCGCAACGCCAACCAGATGGGAGGAGGCATCGCCATCATCCACAGGAACACCATCCATCTCATGACCAGCACCGACAACACCCTGACCACCGCCGAACACCTGCACTTCCAGATCCACACTGACCCAAACACCACCCTCAGAGGCACCCTGATCTACCGACCCCCGGGACCACGCACACAATTCAGCGAGGACATCGCCGACTTCGTCAGCCCGCATGCCCTCCCCTCCGCCGACTACATCCTCCTGGGGGACCTCAACTTCCACCTGGAGAACAACAACGACCGCAACACCAGCACCCTGCTCGACAACCTCGCCAATCTTGGACTCAAGCAGCTGGTATCCACCCCCACCCACCTCGCCGGACACACACTCGACGCCGTCTTCTCATCCTGCAAAGACATCGTCTTCAGCCACGCCACAGAGCTTCAATGGACGGACCACAGCTGCGTCCACTTCACCTTCAAGAGAACGACGACCCACCACCACCAGCAACAGGCCGCCCGCAGAAGCTGGAACAAGATCACAGCAGACCAGCTCGCCACCTCCCTGAGCCAGCACCCCCCTGCCAGCTCAGCGAACCCCAGCCAGGCCGCCAACAACCTCACACAGTGGATCAGCAACTGCGCGGACGAACTCGCCCCGCTGAGGACCCCGCCCAGCAGACCCGGCAGCAAGAAAGCCCCGTGGTTCACCGACGAACTCAAGAGCTCCAAGAAGAACTGCCGAGCCCTCGAGAAAGTCTGGAGAAGGGATCCTACACCGGACAACAGGACCACCTTCAAGCTGGCCACCCGGAAGCACCACCAGCTGATCCGCGCCGCCAAGAAAACTGCTTTCAAGGACCGGCTGGACAACAACGCACACAACTGCAAGGAACTCTTCAACATCGTGAAAGAGCTCTCCAACCCCAGCGCAGGAAACAACGACATCACCCCATCGCAAGACCTCTGCAACTCCCTCGCCTCATACTTCCACAACAAGATCGCGGACATACACAACAGCTTCAGCAACCAACCAACGCACACCAAGACTGAACAACCACCCCTCACCACCACCCTCCACGCCTGGACTCCGATCAGCACCGAAGACACCATCCGCACGATGAACTCCATCCACTCCGGATCACCGACCGACCCCTGCCCTCATCACGTCTTCAACAAGGCTGACGCTGTCATCGCACCCCACCTGCGAGACATCATCAACACATCCTTCGACACCGCCACCTTCCCTGAGAGCTGGAAGCACGCCGAACTCAGCGCGCTACTCAAGAAACCCACAGCGGACCCCACCGAACTCAAAAACTACCGCCCCATCTCGCTCCTCCCGTTTCCAGCCAAAGTCATCGAGAAGACCGTCAACAAGCAGATGGCCGCCTTCCTCGAAACGAATGGATCCCTCGACCCCTCACAGTCCGGCTTCCGAGCCAATCACAGCACCGAGACCGCCCTCATCGCCGCCACCGATGACATTCGAGCCCTGATGGACAACGGAGAAACAGCGGCCCTCATCCTCCTAGACCTCTCCGCAGCATTCGACACTGTCTGCCACCGCACCCTAGTACAGCGCCTCAGCAACGTCGGAATCCAGGACAAGGCGCTGGAATGGATCATCTCCTTCCTCGACGGAAGAACACAGAGAGTCCGTCTACCACCGTACAAGTCAGAGGCCACCGATGTCATCTGCGGCGTCCCTCAAGGATCCTCGCTGAGCCCCACCTTCTTCAACGTCTACATGAGCCCCCTCGCGGCCATCGCACGGCAACACAACCTCAACATAATCTCCTACGCCGACGACACCCAGCTGATCCTCTCCCTGACCAACGACCCCGCCGCCGCCAGAGCCAACCTACACGAAGGGATGAAGGACGTAGCCGAGTGGATGACGACCAGCCGCCTGAAGCTGAACTCGGACAAGACGGAGGTCCTCATCCTGGGCTCCTCACCCTCCGCCTGGGACGACTCCTGGTGGCCTCCCACCCTGGGCACCGCACCCAAACCGACTGACCATGCACGCAACCTGGGCTTCATCCTGGACTCCTCCCTCTCCATGACCAGGCAAGTCAACGCCGTCTCCTCGGCGTGCTTCAACATCCTACGCATGCTACGGAAGATCTTCTGGTGGATCCCCACCGAGACCAGGAGGACCGTCACCCAGGCCCTCGTCACCAGCCGACTGGACTACGGCAACGCCCTCTACGCCGGTACCACCGCCAAGCTCCAGAAGAGACTCCAGCGGATCCAGAACGCCTCAGCCAGACTCATCCTCGACATCCCACGAACCAGCCACATCTCCGGACATCTGAGAGACCTTCACTGGCTCCCCGTCAACAAAAGAATCACCTTCCGCCTCCTCACCCACGCACACAAAGCCCTACACGACCAAGGCCCGAGCTACCTCAACAGCCGAGTCAACTTCTACGCTCCCAAACGCCACCTCCGATCAGCCAACCTCGCCCTCGCCGCCGTCCCCCGCATCCGAAGAGCGCCTACCTGGCCGCCAAGACCTGGAACTCCCTCCCGACCGACCTGCGCCTGACCCAAGACCACCTCTCCTTCAGGAAGAAGCTGAAGACATGGCTGTTCGAGCAGTAGCGGCACCCCCCCACCCCCAGCGCCTTGAGACCCTACGGGTATGTAGTGCGCTCTATAAATGTCACTGATTGATTGATTGTATGTATGGTGCGTACCCCCAGCGCGTAACTCGTACCCGGTCGGGAAACTTTACAAACATGGAATTACGATTCGCACGGAAACACCATTTCCGTACGAATCGTAAAAAACACCGACCGACGAAAATATACGTACGAATGTGATCCGGGAATGCTGCGACGTGACGTCGGGACGCTTTCAGGCAGCGTTTCACGGCCCAGGATGTACGATTCGAACCGACAGCAGTCCGGACGGCGATATTTTCACGGCACCCAAAAAGTGCCGGAAAAGCGAAGTACGGCGCGAAACGACCAGAGTAGGTGGCCCAGTACGCGCCTTACCCCCCCCAGCCCCCGTATGTATGCGCCAACCCCCCCCAGCCCCTGTATGTATGTGTCGTACCCCCCGTGTATGTACACCCGTGTACGTTCGAGTCGTACCCCCACCCGTGTATGTACACCCGTGTACGTGTCGTACCCCCCGTGTATGTACACCCGTGTACGTTTGAGTCGTACCCCAACCCGTGTATGTACACCCATGTACGTTCGAGTCGTAACCCAACCCGTGTATGTATTCCCGTGTACGTGTCATACCCCCGTGTATGTACACCCGTGTATGTTCGAGTCGTACCCCCACCCGTGTATGTACACCCGTGTACGTGTTGTACCCCCGTGTATGTACACCCGTGTACGTTCGAGTCGTACCCCCACCCGTGTATGTACACCCGTGTACGTGTCGTACCCCCGTGTATGTACACCCGTGTACGTTCGAGTCGTACCCCAACCCGTGTATGTACACCCGTGTACGTGTCGTACCCCCCGTGTATGTACACCCGTGTACGTTCGAGTCGTACCCCCACCCGTGTATGTACACCCGTGTACGTGTCGTACCCCCCTGTGTATGTACACCTGTGTACGTTCGAGTCGTACCCCCACCCGTGTATGTACACCCGTGTACGTGTCGTACCCCCGTGTATGTACACCCGTGTACGTTCGAGTCGTACCCCAACCCGTGTATGTACACCCGTGTACATACTCGGGGGGGTACGACTCGAACGTACACGGGTGTACATACACGGGGGGTACGACACGTACACGGGTGTACATACACGGGTGGGGGTACGACTCAAACGTACACGGGTGTACATACACGGGGGGTACGACACGTACACGGGTGTACATACACGGGTGGGGTACGACTCGAACGTACACGGGTGTACATACACGGGGGGTACGACACGTACACGGGTGTACATACACGGGTTGGGGTACGACTCGAACGTACACGGGTGTACATACACGGGGGTATGACACGTACACGGGTGTACATACACGGGGGGTACGACACTTTACACGGGTGTACATACTCGGGTTGGGGTACGGCTCGAACGTACACGGGTGTACATACACGGGGGTACGACACGTACACGGGTGTACATACATGGGTGGGGGTACGACTCAAACGAACACGGGTGTACATACACGGGGGGTACGACACGTACGTACGGGGGCTGGGGGGGTCGGTGCGTACATACGGGGGCTGGGGGGGTACGGCGCTTACCGGGCCATCTACTCTGGTCGTTTCGCGCCGTACTTCGCTTTTCCGGCACTTTTTGGGTGCCGTGAAAATATCGCCGTCCGGACTGCTGTCGGTTCGAATCGTACTTCCTGGGTCGTGAAACGCTGCCTGAAAGTGTCCCGACGTCACGTCGCAGCATTCCCGGATCACATTCGTACGTATATTTTCGTCGGTCGGTGTTTTTTACGATTCGTACGGAAATGGTGTTTCCGTGCGAATCGTAATTCCATGTTTGTAAAGTTTTCCGACCGGGTACGAGTCGGACGGAGAAAACTCTCCGACCGACGGTTCGTACCCGGTTTTTACCGGATCGTAATCGGCACCTATGTGTTTTTTGTTTAGGATCCATGTGTGGCATCATATTGAATGAGAGTGAAGGTACTGTGATGATTCACTGCAGTTTGCAATTTACATCATTGGGACACTTGTGAACCCTCCCAAACCTTGCCCAAGGTGAAGTCCAATAGAAGAAAAAAGGTTTTAAAAGATGTATTTTTGCTAAAACGTTTTACAAGAACATTATCCTGCAACAATTAGTAGTTCAGTGCTTTCCTTCAATGAAGGCTAATTATATGCGGATATCTCCACCAACCTTTTGATTAAACTTCATACATTTTGATGAGGTTATATAGTTTGCTAAGCTTTAATGTATACTCTTGGAGTTGGAAAAAGCAACGTCCACAGCTCCAGTCTACTGTCCTTAACTTAACAAAATATTAATTCTATGCTTCATAACAAAGGAAAGACAGCTAGGATATTTTACGTCATGACTGTGGCATAGGCTATAAACTTCTATCCTTCAATAACAGTTTACCACCAATCCTCTCATAACCTTCCGTCTCTCTGTTTATATCACAGGTTCCCTCATTAGGTGGAAGTTCTGCTCCTTTCTCTACAGCCTCATTCATTTGCTTTGAGTACCACACCCTGGAGTATTGTCTCCTTCAATGAGTGTCAGCGCATGGCTTGGAGTGCAGGCTCACAATATCACTCACTTTGTGTGTTTTGAGGTATATCTCTCATTGCTTATGAGTATCGCACACGGATTTCAGTAATTTTATGTTAGTGTCACACCTTGGTGCACAGACTCAATTATTTGATGTGCATCTAAACATTGGTGTATGACCTAACTTTCTGAACACAAGGGATGTTGACCTATGCTGTAAATCCCAGGTTCCATTTCGGTAAGAAACTAACCCTTTCAAGCCAAGTTAATAGATCTACCTGTTTTCTCTACTGAAGACAGCTGCCAAATTCTCCCCGTTCTCGAAAGTTATGCTGGTACCCTAGTGGTGCAGCCCTCTATTTTGACAAGGTTATATAATTGCAATTTATTATTTCTGTGATGTCCTGGTTACCTTCTCAAACGTCTTTGAAGAATTCAAACTGCTGCAGCTAGACTTGCCCGGTCACTGCCTCGTCACCCCTCTACTTCTGAAGCCGTCAATTCTGTACAGTGGATCAATGGATTGCAATGCTACCCCAAATGATTGCCAGTGGTTAGATATACTGCAAGCATTTTCCCCATCCCTTTTTGTGTGTTTGATGTATTGCCCTAATTGGCAGAGTGTAGTAGTTTCCCTTAAGCATGCTGTCCATTTACTTTGTACTGCTTATGATGTCATTGCCATGACAATGGAATGCTATGGTTTGAATCCCAGGAGGTTGTCAGGTCCTGGAAGCTGTGGAGACGAATAGTCAATAAAGTATGTGCTCTTACACTTACCTGTCTGGTGTAATCACTTCTAATTTGGTGACAATTTGACTGTTCCTCTCTCCACCCACGTGTGCAGTGATGGTCTCCTTTCATCCCAGTCTTCGTGAGTTGTCTCTTCAAGCTGAGTATTAGATTTCCACCCTGTTGGGACCTCGAGGCAGAGAGTTGCCTGCACAAATCCATTCAATATGTCACATTGACTTTGTTGTGTCACATTGAGGTTCAATTCCTGGAATCCTGTTGAAGGGTGCAAGCTGCTCACATATAGGGCCATATGTAGGTACCTAAATACCGGTCGGTAACGGCCGAAAATCGGTAAATATCCCGTTACCGACCGGTATTTAGGCAATTGAGATGTAGGTGGCTGGATTTCAGGATTCGGTAATTTACCGAATCAGAATTTTTAAAAATCGGTAAAATACCGATTCGGTAAATTACCGAATCCTGAAATCCTTTGTAGGGGGCACTCAAGTGAGTGCATTTGTGGTTTCTGGATTCGTTATTTACCACCAACTACAAGTTGATGGTAAAAAACGAATACCTTTTAAAAAGCCATTTTGAGCTTTTTGAAAAGTGCCATGTGGCAGACATACATGCCCTTAGGGCATGTATGTGCACCACATGTGCACACATGCACGATTCAGGGGTGCAACAGGATGTCAATGTGACACCCTGCCACCCATGAATATGCTCCCTCTATTACCGAATCGGTATTTACCGAATCGGTAATAGTGAATGGCTTCCATGAATTGGAAGGGATGCATTATTACCGAATCGGTAAATACCGATTCATGAATACCGAATATTACTGATTCGGTGATAATTACCGAATGTTTACCTACATTCTATTTACCGATTCATAAATACCGAATCGGTAAAATTCGGTATTTATGAATCGGTAAATAGAAATTATCTACCTATGGCCCATAGTGTGGAGGACTTTGTGACACTGGGACACTGCATCAAGAGAAGTGGCTGATTTCTGGCACGAATCTTCAAGAAAAATCTCTCCATGTTGACAGGTGAGGAACTCTGTCCTGCGGTGTTTGTCCGCTGAGCGAGAATTCCCTCTGTGTGCCTGGCTGTTTTGTTTTCCCTGCCAAGTGATCCTCCTCTGGTGCTATCATCTGAAGACTGATGATGTGGTTGAATCTCCGTATGTGCTAGCGGAGAAGCAGCGCGTGATTCCTGCGTTACCTTGGTTACCTGTGACAAGTTTGAGCAGAGCATTGAGCGCAGTACATTGTGGGAGTCTGTGTTTGTTTCCTTGACAACGGAGATTGAGGATAGCGTTGAGCGCGTCACCTGGCCCGCGTCTGTATTCCTAGTTACGGGAATCAAGCCAAGTGCGTTATCGACAAGTGCATCGAGCGTGTCCTTGTGTGCTGCGCTGGCGATGTATGTCCTTTCTCAGGCTTTCCCATGCGCGCATATGTCTGCCGTTGCACTGGGGTACACCGCGCTTACCTCCTTTGACCCTCTCTTTCACTGTACGGTGTCTGTGGATGCCAGTCTAGATGGTCTCGGGGGCATGAGCTCTCAAATCAAGCAAGGTAAAGAGTACACTGTAGGTTTCGCCTCCCGAGTGTTACGCCCAAGTGAAAAAAACTACTCAGTTATTGAGAGAGAAGTGCTGGCGTGTTGCTGGGCTGTTGAGCGCTTCAAATCCTTTTTGTGGTGGAAGACGTTTATGCTTCTTACTGATCATAAGCCTCTCATTCCCATCCTTGTGGGTAGGATGGTCAAAGACCACATGTCCAGAATCACCAGGTTGAGTTCCATTTGGTGCAGTACAATTTTGGGGTGGCACACATCCCTGGTGGGCGAAACACACATGCTGATTATCTTTCTAGATCTCCTCTGCCCTTAGGAAAACATGATCGTGACGACATGCAGATGAAGAGTTCCTTATTGCTACAGTCGATGCTTGTGGTGTGGGTTGTTTCACTGAACGTGATTGGTTTTGTGGAATGGAGTCCGATGCTGTGCTTAAGAGGGTGAAGCAATGTATTATATCACCCACAGGCCAATGGTTTCATTGAGCACACCAACCGAATTCTAGTTAAATGTGTTCAGTGGGCTGTTTCTTCCAGAGTTGACATCAAGGAAGCTGTGCAAAGTATGTTGTGGGCACATCGCCCTACCCCGAGTTCTATCACAGGTTCCAGTCCCTTCACTCTGCATAGGGGTAGACAAGCTTCCTTTCAAATGTGTCCTGCTTGGATGAAGAAGTGGGGTTTGTTGTCAAGGTGCCATGAGACACAGGGCGATAATGACATGCAGTCACAACCGGCGGTCTCGTCACAAGGAGATTGTGGCACGCTTCCTCTGCCTGCTGTTCCAGATGTGGCCAATTTTAAGTCTGCTGTCTCTGTGGGGGATTAGGTGAGGATTAAATCCCTTCTCAATGTTCCCAAGGGTCTATCAAAGTTCGATCCCCCTGTTAAGGTGGATGCTACCTTGCGCTTTGCGGTAAGAGTTAATGGAAAAAATTGATGGAACCTGTCCAGGATTTACAAGATTCCAAGGAAGGTTGTGATGCATCTAGGTCTTGAGTCAGGGAACGCTGCTCAGCACCAATCACTTAAAAAAAACAGTGCCCCGCCAAATCGTTTAAATCTTTAGTCTGTTTTATTGCTTCTATCAAATATGAACCTGTATTTGTGTTTTATTGCTTCTACCAATTATGAACCTGTATTTATGAATGCTTTTTCCATTTTTACCTTCTGCACCTTTTGTTGTTGTTATTAGGTACACCTTTTACCTTTCTCTTCTTTTTGTTCCTTGGTATACCTACTTCACTTCTCCTCTTCTGTTTTATTTGCTTTCCTCCGCTTTCGCCTGCTCTCTCTTCTTTTTTGTATTAATGGGATGAGAGAGGAGATGTTGTAGTAATTTCCCTAAAGCATGCTGTCCATTTACTTTGTACTGCTTATGATGTCAGCATGGTAAAGACTGATTTGAATATGGCTTAATCCAAATTGAGGTGGCACGGTGGGCAAAAGATCAGTGGGTTTGAACGACTGAAAGTGGCTAGATTTATTACAAGCATTCTTCCCATCACCTCTTACGTGTTCGTCATATTTTGATTGACATGGAAATCGTAATTCTAATAGGTGCAAGATCAAAAAAACAAATTTACAAAAGAGGATTTCAGTATTTTTGCAACAGCAGGTAGAACTATAATAGGTTGGTAGTTTATAGTATCAGTGCTGTCTGATCGCATCTTCAATTATAGTGGGGCGATGGTGCCTACCTTTAGCTCAGGTTCAACCGCACCTGATCTTAGAGATGCTTGTATTATATGTTGTACGTATGGAGCATCCACATTTTGAACTGATATCCTGAAAGGTATGGGTCCGAGATCTTGATTTACACAATTTTTTATGAAAATTTGTTGCTGTTTTGAGTGAAGGAATATTGGATTCTGACCATGAATAAGCGTGTTCAAGCTTCAAGTCCTGATCTGGGAGTTTGTTGTATGTATCGCTGGTTGTGTTTTTTGTGTTCTAGATTTTCGTTCTTAGCAAGGCAAGTTTTAGCTTATATTTTTAGAATTTTTGATTCTATTAGTATAGTATTCTTATTTTCAGGAAAAATTATTCATTGAGAAACAGATCGGGTGACAATGTATATATATATATTTACATTCCTCGGTAAAGGAGGCGCTTCATATCCATTCAGCTTTTTTTAAGCAGAGTTTAAGTGCTTCACGTCAGCATTGAATCGCAACGCTTTGTTGTAGGCGATAGTTATGTAATTGGTAGTTTGTGGCACAAGTTTCTTGCGCAAGCAGATACTAGGTGGCTTTAGAGTTTATAATTCCACTTTCAGGAATTTATGCTGGAGTGACTGTGTGTGTTGTGAAATGTGTGTGGTCTCAAAACTTCCACTTTTTACTTTCAAATGTTGACAATTTCGGGTAGTTCACGAAATAAGCAAAATTGGACAACCCTGTCCGCTCCTGAATTTCGTCTGCCCACATACATCATAACTGTATATTTTAGTTGCAAGTATCTTTCTATCTAGCTCAAAACGTTGAGTATCTGGTTGGAAGTCTTGCACTAGATTTTGATTACTTTGGCTGCCTTTGCTCTATTTTCAAACTGTACTGACATCTAGCACATACTGGACATGTGCACTGTCACTGCCATGATAAATGACCATCTTGCAGTGTAAACCATGACTTCACACTCTTGTTGTGACCTTGTGTCAAAGTGTGCAAATTCACGTTCCAACATCATCACTTTTGAAATGGGAAACGTACAAGCATCTATATTGTCTTAAGCAGTCCCTTTGCAATACACATTCTTTAAATCCACATATAACGTTTCAATAAAGTATTTTAATTACTGCATGTGCATCAAACATTTCACCAGAACATTGTCTAATGTAGCACCTTGAGATGGAGCAGATGAGAGGTCTAGTGGCTAAACTGACAATGGAAAGGCGATAAATGTCCTTTATTCTGTTCACAAATATGATGTGATATTGTGCGAATCCCTTAATCAAACTGCGTCAAAGTGAGACTGCTTACTATGGAAATATGGCAAAGACCAGTCAAAAGAGCTGTAAAAATACTGCCGTTCTTCAGGACTGCTGCCCGGTTCACCTGCACGCCAGTAGCGGCTTGCCCTGGGCAGCACTGCCCTCTCTTACATTGTTTATTCATGAAATGCGAGAGGTGAGTTGTTTTTCCACATTCACAGGCACATTTTCCCCCCCTTGGGACCCGCCCATGCTCATCAGTGTGCAAATGCTCCCGGAGTCTCTGTATATTGATAGTCTTATCTTAGACAAATGAACATCAGCCTTCTAGTATTTTGGAATATAAATTGAATGATCACTACACATTGTTTTCAATACTGAACATCCCCATACCAAGAGCAAGGCTGTACACCAAAATCAATCGAGCCCATTTCCATTCCCCTGATAATCTCCTCAGGCCTACATAATGAATCCCTGTCCTGATGATGACCTGTATTTTACCAGGAGTCGAAACGCGTTTGATATTTTCCAGCTGAACCAATTTTAATTGCTCAATGTCTGTTTTGTAATTTGGAAACCTCTTGATACAAATTAAGATGTTGTTTTGTTTTGTTGGACTTCTTTCATACACTGTCTGATGTTGTAATGTGTAGTATGAAGTAGTCTAAGCACTAAACACATCTTTGCAGGTGTCTATCTGCCATCTTTGGCTTTATGTATTAAAACATTCTTGCTTTCCTGGGACTGAGTATTGAGTAATTTTGAGAAATGTTGCCTTCATTAGTAAATATAAGAAGGTATCTCTAGAGAATGTAACCATGCATTAAGCGTGCAACGGCATTTAGTTTACACATAATCATTGTCTTGTAATGGACGAACAGGAACCCTCATCAGTTTTACAGCCTTGAACTCAGGACATGTTGTGTTTGTTCAGCTGATGGGAGCAGCTCTTCTGACAACACTTTCCTCATTAGCTGCTACATCAGAAGGTCATGGTGCACCTCTGCACCTGATACCCCACAGCTGGACTGTACATTTGTTTTCCTCTGGCTCTCACATTAGCGTTCAAGGTTTCAAAACTTTCAAGCCCCTGCTGCAATTTATGCACGCAGCAAAACGTTTCAAAATGATGGAACCAGTTGCCAAACAGGAACTACAAAAATCTCAATAGCCAAAACCGTTGCAGAGATGCAAAAAAAAAATGCAAAATCACTAAGTTATTTATATACAGAAAAAGATAGCCGGTAGCAGAGGTTTTTGATTAGGTGGAAACTTCACATTAGATTTAAACGTCTGATACTTGTGGGTACTTGAAACAGAACTCCCATCATGCCTTGCAGCGGCTTCCAAATGATGTGAGAGACACAAACCACCAAATATCCAGACAGCGGCAGTTCCTTGTGAACATCAGAGGCTCAGGACAATTGAAGATACATGTAGAATAGTCAAAACGAGAGGCATTTTCACTGGCAGCCCCCGCAGGGCATCACCTGACCACGTGCTGCACCTATGCGAAGCAGGGCGCATCTTGGACCACAGTGGTGGGACGGGGCTCCACTAATGCACACCGACCTCTTCGCCGAGCGTGGGCTCTGGAAGAAAGGGGTCGGCACATTGTTTCTTTTCTCAAGGACGCTTCAGACGTGGCTAGTTGCTGCTGCTCAAATTGTTGTGGTAGCTAACCAGGGGCGGTTCCTCCTTTTGAGCGGAGGAGCGCCACACCACTTAATAATCCCCGGAGATGAAAAATAAAATGTTATTTAATTACCATTTTATTTTTCATCCCCCGTCCTGAGCCGAGCGTCAGGACGGGGGCGGGGATGCTGCTAAGTAACGGCAGCAGGGAGGCCAGCCACACATGCACACTTTAAACAGCTCTCACCCAGCTGTCTTAAGACAGCTGGGTTAGAGCAAGCCAAAGTCTACAGAGAACTGTGGAGCGCCGTGTGAGGCAGCTCTCGCCAATCCTAGGGCTGCTCTCATGGTGAGAGCAGCCCTAGGATTGGCCAATAAGCTGCTGCATCCAGTTCCTGTGTCAAAAGAGGAGGTCCAGAGTGAGGACGTTGCCGAATTCAGGTACGTTTTTATTTTTATATAGTATTTTAAGCATGCACGTGTGAGCGCCTCTCCTCCCTGTAGATGCCAGCCGCCACTGTAGCTAACTCCTTATTAGTGGTGTGTTTCTCCAAGGAGAATTATTGCTTGCAGTGAGACGCTGCCATCTGTAAATAAAAGGCATTTGAAAGGCTTTCTTTACCTTCTCACTTACTGGCCTGTTTAACACTTAACTGCCTACAAGAAAATGGTAGTGCCTTGGAGGTCTTTTGTTCTGCATTTTAAAGCTAAATATGTGCATTAGTGGGGTATTAGACATCTGAGTCCGGCATTCACCTATACTTTGAAAGTAATGAAATGTTAATACATCCATCCCCTCTGTATACTCAGCTAGCTAAACACAGCAGCTAGATATTCCGATGTATCAGTACTTCATGCAAATTCAGAAATTTTCACATAAAATTCCAAACGTTTTTATAAAATGTCCTCATACCTTGCTCCAAATTAGAATTAAAAAATCATCTATAATCACTCTCGGCATCCTAACATCACCTCAAATCAAATGTAGTGTTTATCAATACAAACTTTCCACACAATGCCCCCAAAGTACTATGCCACATAGTGTTAGACCTAACATCGTTGGTGTGGTATTACCCCAAACTTTTTGCCAAACTGGTGCTTGTGTTCTCACCTTCAAACATGGTAAAATGGGCATAAAGTGAATTGTGCATTTAATTTACTTTTAAGTTGAAATCAAATTGTACTAGGTGTACCCATGTCTTGTAAATTGAATTCTACTAGTGGGCTTCAGCACACATTGTGCCACCCACTCAAGTAGCCTTATAAAACACATCGCAGGCCTGCCACTGCACCTGTAGTGCAGTTTGAAACTGCCAATTCGACTTGGCAAAAAAATCATTTACCAGGTCTAAGCCTTCCTTTTTAATACCTATAAATCACTCCTAAACTAGACCCTATTGAATCCCTTGGACAGGGTGCATGGCAAGTCAAAGAACAACTTCTGGGTTTAAGTTTTACATGTCCTGAAAGTGAAAACCTCCTAACAATGTTTTTCTCTGTTGTAAGGCTATTTCTGGCACCCCTTTCGAAATATGTCAATGTTTTTCTGAAACCTTTTCTGAAAACAACAAGATCCTTTTTACAAAGCACAACTGACTTCATCAACCACCTAGAAGGCCTAGAATCTGATGAGTTTAACCAATCGCTGGTTACCTTTTTGATGTTGTCTCTCTTTACACAAATGTTCCTCAGGTGGAGGTTTTGGAGACAATACAAGTTTATTTGGATAAGAAGGAAATATCACACCACATTCAGACAGAATTCATCCTCCAGTTGGCTTTACTAGCCTTGACCAAAAAGTACTTCTTTTTTAATAGAGAGACTTCTTACAAATAAGAGGCACCGCAATGGGATATGCTTTCGCCCCAGAGATGGCAATACTGTACATGGTGGAATTTGAAGAAAGGTTAATCTACAACAATTACACATTCAATGAGAAGATATTGTCATGATATTGATATTCTGATGATATTTTTTCCATCTGGACAGGTAATATAAATGTTCTGAAAACCTTTGGGAACTGGCTTAATAAGAGAACGGCAGACATCAAATTCAATATGATATTTAACAGATGGAACATTCATTTCTTGGAAGTCACAGTGGCACTAATTGAGGGCCAAATATTGACAGAGTTGTATACCAAGGACATTGATAAGAACAGGTTCTGAGATACGACAGCAGTCACCCAAAAAACTTATGAGACAATATCCCCTTCGGACAATATCTTAGAATTCACTGAAGCTGTACAACAAAAGGAGAATACTTCAATCATGCAGAAACACTCAGAAAAAGCTGATTAAAATAGGATACCCAAGGTAACTCATGAGGAATGCAATCAGAGGAAAATAGATAACTCCACGGGAAGCACTTCTTACCAAAAAGAGAATAAACAACCAGAAGCGATGATTTGCATAACCACATTCTGCCAGGCACCAGCCAATTAAAAAAACTCATACAACAAAATTGGCATACATTGTCTATTCTAAATATTACGTGAACCATGTTTTTTTTTTTTTTTTTTAAACAGACTTTATTAGGTCACAGAACAAAATGCAGTCAATCCCCATCCCCAATATTCCGCCCTCCAACCAAATCAGGACGTATTGCAGTGATCACCCCACCACATTAACTACGACTGTACAGCATTCACCCCAATAGTATCCGTGCGACAAGGTAGTGCATCCACAAGAGTAATCCACAGTGAGTGTGCGATACAGCCAAAATACCCCCCGCCCCATCCCCCAGCAACCCCCCTAACGAACCCCCCCACCCTACCCACCCACCCAAGCATGTCGCCAGTATCTTATCAGAATTACATGTACATCAAAGCCTCATCTACCACACGTCGGGTCCGCCTCCCAGCAATCCCAACAGAGAGTACCTTAAGAGCAGAGGGGGAAGCCTGTTACAGGGCGCTCAAGGAACCGGGGTCCCATCATCCCCCACCGGATCTCCCCCATCCCCCACAGCCGAGCGTTTGAACAAGTCCAGGAGCGCCATCCATGCCCGGGCCCATTCGTGCGATCTTTCATTTTCACTGCGTCGAGCCAGACACAATCTATAAGTCCCCTCACTTCTCGCCCATTTCTCCATTTCCCTAGCCCACCGTAATAAATTAGGGCCTTGCCGCGCCTTCCAATGAGAAGTAATCTCCCGCTTGGCCAGGACCAGCCCTAGATCAATAAACCTACCGGTGACCTTAGTCTTTGCAGTATGCGGAAATCCATGTAGCAAGCAGACCCCCGGGCTTACCTCCAAGTCCCTCTCTGTCACCGTCAGGAGTAACGTCGCCACTTCCTCCCAAAACCCTGTCACCTGCGGGCAGTACCAGAACATGTGAAGAAAAGTCGCCCCACCATTACCACATCGGGGGCAAGCATCTGGCCCACCAAAGTACTCAGCTATCTTGTGAGGGGTAAGGTATGCCCTATGAAAAACATAAAACTGTATAAGCTGGAAGCGTGCATTTCGTGTACACTTCCAAGGGCGCTCCATGATTTCCTCCCAGTTTTTGTCCGTAATAGGTGCTCCCAGGTCCGCTTCCCACTTGACGCGCAGGGCACCCAGGGGTTTTCGCATATCGCCAGTAATCCGCCTATAGAGATAAGTCACCGCCTTAAAGATACCCGCCGCCATCACTACATACTGACAGGCAAGAGAGGTGTCCGGCTCTATCATCCCCTTCCGCCAGTGCTTCCTGACGGCCGCAGTCAAGGCTGCATGGAATAGGAAGTCCCCCCGCGGGAGATCATGCCGCTCCCTAAAGTAGTCAAAAGGGAGCAGGTTACCATCCTCATATAAGTCTCCCAATGTCATAACTCCCGCCTCCTCCCAGGCCAATAACCGGCTCCAGTCTCCCCCGTGGGGTAGCGCCTCACACATTCGCAAAGGGATCTCGGGGGCGTAAGGAATGATCACACGCGCCCTCCTGGCCAACCGCGCCCAGCACTGTTGAACCACCCTCAAGTCCGGAGGCAGTGAGGCGTCCCTCACCGGCACCCGGAGCAGCACACAAGATAATTGGGACCAACTCGGATCCGCCCCTCTTTGTTCTTCCGGACACCTGATATATTACGTGAACCATGTTCACCTTTTAAAAAAGGGAAGACTGTCCATGTCCGCATTATTTGTGCAGATACACCACCGACAAAGACTGTTAAAAAAACTATGAGAAATGTTGTCACTAAAAGCACCGGAGCCACACCATTCATGTGGGGAATTCTCGCGCTGTGATCAGACAACTCAAGGAACGGTATTTGAGCACAATATCAAATCTACACCTACAATTCTCTTGAAACGTAAATCAAAAATTTTTCTCTACGGCATTATATGCCCATGCAATAAACTATATATAGGATAGATAGGACAGGAAATTTGAAACAAAAATGAGCCACCATAAGTCCTACATTAAATTTAATGTTATGTCTGCCCTATTCGTGAAACACTTTGTGGGGCAGGAACAGAGGGGGCAGGACTTTAAGTGGACTACCATCCATTATGACATCCAAAAAGATTTCAAAGGTGGAAATATTGAGAACATGCTTTTAACGAAAGAGGCAACATTGATCCTACAATATAACACTATTATGTATGGCGTATACAAAATATCTTAAAAGGGTGAGACTGCTCTTTCAGGGGAGTAATGTTGCAGGCTATATTGGATTGAAGAATAACAGTGTTACATCTGACGAAATAGCCAATGTCTGCCTCACTGCTCACCACATTTTTGCAACACACATCTTCAAAAGCAGCTCTCTGATATCATGTAAATAACCTTGGAAGGAATGCTCTATTATAAATAACTGCCCCCCACAATTGCTCTAGAATCACCAATCTGCCACGTAAAAGATAGACTAAGAATCCCCATAATGTCATAGAACTTCGATTCATAAACGACTACAATTCCCACTACTGCATGATGAAGTTGTGGTGTGACAAGTATGCTGCACTTTAAAGGAATGAGATACAACCTATTATCCTAAATTTCACATCATCCTTGACAAAATTGCTATATAATAAAACTTTGCTTTTTAAAAGAAGGAAAGAGCTGTCTCTGGGATGACAGAAAGAGACACACACTAACTGCATCGTGAACAATCCTTAATCGTTTAAGGTATTAAATAGTCATCCATTGATTGGAGCGCACATGCAGCATTTCATGCAGTAACGTAGGAAGAGGGACTGCCCTACTGTCAGAGTACGGAATATTGGACCTGCTTCCCTTCAACCCAGGCTACCCTGAGTGACTCCAAAGGCTAGCTGACTGGCCTCCTGTGTGCGTTACAGGGACACTAAAAGCTTCCACAGGTCTTCCTGAAATTGTTCAGCTGACAGCACCAACCAGACCTGCCCAAGCCCTCCCCTGGCCTCCGCTGAAATTAGTCAGTCCTAATTTTTAAGTGGTGCCCCCAGCTCCTAAACTGTTAGCTGACACCAAAGTGTACTCCTTCTGAAGAAAAGGTGAAGACACAGAAGTTTGGGCTTCTCTCAACGATAAATGGATCTCTTCATGCCAATAAACAACTGCCTATGATGACCGCCAACACGAAGCTCCAGTTGACAGTGAAAGACCAGGATTCCATGATGACCACCAATGCAGTGACAACCGGCTGTTTGTGCTATAGCAGTGCCCACCCAGGATGCCTGAGCTGCTCCTTGTGCCAACACCCTTCTGGCCGAGACCCCCCGCCTACGCAAACAGCACTCTTCCCTCCGACTTGAGAAGGTAACCCTTTAGCTGAACTAACCTGGTCCCTGTAGCTGACCTGTGATCCGTCACGGGCATCTTGAACTTGTAACTTTTCCCTAGTCCAGCATGAGCGGATTTGAAAAGGTAACACTTCAATAGAACTAACCTAGTTCCTGTATCTGACCTGCCTTCCTTTGCAGTTGGTCCGAACTTGTGACTTTTCCCCGTTCCAGTATAACCAGATAACTGTGAGGAGCGCTTTGTGCTTCTTGGTGCTATTTTCACCTACAATTTTAAAAACTCAGATCTCTGGTTCTTCTGATTGGATTTATGCCATTTTGGTGCAATTTTAAATGTACTTGATATTTCTAAATTGGTTTGGAATTGTTCTTGCTGTGTTTCGACTTGATTACTGTTTAATTACTAAGTTAAGCCTAAGTTCTTCGTACCAAACTACCAGAGGGTTATTTTGGTGACTGTTGTGGTTCACTCTGACAAGGGTCCATTCAATGAGGCTTCCACCCCTCTTAACTAATACCCTAGTTTCTTACACAGAACCTTTGGCGAGCAGGTATTTACACCATTTTAATCTGCCTCTCAGCAGCAACTCTTAAATGTACATCTAGGGACTGGGAGAGATGTTATCTTGCCTTTATCCTTTGGGTCAAGGGTAGCATTGGTCTCTATTATTCACCCGAAAATTTTAAACAACATGTATTGTCATTTGATAATAACTTAAATTTTTTGTTGTTATGTCATATTATATGATCTCTCTTGACATCATATGTAAAAGCATATCAAGAGCCAAGAAACAGTCATTAACAGTAACCTTTTGGTTCCCCCTTTTACCTCCATAGGTGTGCCCTGAGAATCAGTGTTACTTATAGGGATATAGAGTGGTGGCCTTTGCATGTGAATATTTCCCCACATGCATGATATGACTGTGGTTCTCTGTGTTGTGGCATTTGCATATGTCTCACTTCAGTTTTTCTCCTACGGAGAGTTAGTCTAAAAGGCTGCCAACAAATCTAGGGGGTACCAGGCATCTCTTCCAGTGATGAGGGTTGGGGTGTGTCAATGAGTCTTCTAAGGCCTCTCAAGCCCTGGCTGTGTCTAGCGATCCTTCCCTGCATCTCCCTTTGTGGAGCAGAATTATGATCTTATAGCCTACCCATCTCTCGAGCTCTCGCCTCCAGACCACCACCCTGAATCCACTCGGAACCTTCTTGTTTCGCTAAGACAAAGGCTAAGGCCTGGAATTTGCTTGTGGGTTTAGTTTTGGCTATATGAGGGAACTAACTTAGCAAACAATACTCAGGTGTACATGGGCTCTCTCTGTCTATGACCTCAGGTAGTATGCCTGTGATTTCCCCCCAGTAGTTTCCGAGCTCCAGGCAACTCCTGGACATGTGTAGGAACTCAGCGCCTACATCCCCGCATCTTGGATATAATGCCTCCCCGCTTGCACTGTGTATATTTATCCTACCTGGGGTGAGGAACGCTCTATGTAGTATATATAGGTTGATAAGTTTGAACCTGGTGTTCCTTGAAACTTTGGGAATACTGTCTAATATGTGCGCTCAGTCTTCTTCTGAGATGAGGCCCCTTAGGTTCTCCTCCCATCTCGTTTTAAAGGCGTTCACTTTTCCTCCAATCCTTTTATAGAGGAATGTGACACCTTAAAGGTCCCCTAGGAGGTGACATGGTATTGGGAGCTTTTAGAGTGGGGAGGTTCCGACATTCCTGCTCCCTAATGTCTGTGGTTCTCTGTCGACACCTCTCCATGGAGGAGAAAATGGCCCTGACGTAGCTTGTATGCCGGGCGGAACTCTTTGAATGGGAGGAGCATCTCAAACTCTAAGAGGTCTCTAAGTTTTGTTGCACCGGTTGTTATCCAGCTTTTTGTTTCTAATCTTTTTATTAAAGATAAGGCAAGTTAACAACAGCTAAACAAAGAGAGCTCAGTCTTGCACAGTATTGTTGTCAAATATTCACAGCTGCTCAACTTCTGGTTCACTTTGCAATATCCAATTTCTTATATCTGAAACACAGTAGCAATTTTCTACTTGACAATCAACATTTAGCTATAGTCCTGAGCATGGCGACAGAGACTCAGAGTCAGAGACTGTGTGATATAAAGAAAGGAAATCCCAGGCGCGGGGGGAAGAGGGACTGCCTTAGTAGGTATGCTAGGGACCGGGTAGTGCGCTTTCTGCGTGAACTGTCAGGTGTGCCTCTAGAAGCACATCAGTGTGTTGAGGTGGGGGGTTGTCTTCGAAGAGTTTTAAAGCGCGAAGTTTTGGTGGAGTAAAACAGGTGTATTCCAATCTAGAATGATCTAACAGCGGTTGCCATGTGTTTGTAAATCTATTTGTGTTAAAAGTTATCCGAGTTGTGAGAAGTTCCATCGCCATGGTATTCCAGAGGCAGGTTAACCATAGGACAATAGGCGGCGTGTCCGTTTTCTTCCAGTGTACTGCTATTGTCTGTTTGGATGCTCCTAGCATGTGAAATATTATATGCCAATCGGATTGAGTCATGGCAAGTGGGGTTGTAGGCCTAAGTCCCAGGATAATCACTATTGGGGTCTCTGGTATGGGGTAGCCAACTACATCTTTAATATGACTGAGGATCTCTTTCCAATAAGTGGTTAGTTACAAACAGTGCCACCATGTATGCAGAAAGTCTCCAATCGCACTCTGACATTGCCAGCAGGTGGGTAAGGTATTGGGGAACATTTTGTGTAGACGTTGAAGGGTGTAGTTCCACTGTGTCATAAGTTTATAAGCAGTCTCTCGCTGTGAATACGTCTAAATATTATTTATATATCTTGCCAGAGTTGCTCCCATTGCTTGGGATTGATCTCATCATCAAATATGTCCGATATGTGTGGGGTTTAATCGAGGGAGAGTGTTGCAATACTTGGTATGTACGTGAAATCAGGCCCGGGATACATTGTAAGAATGGGCCAGTGTTTCAAATGTTGTAAAGGGTCGGTCGTCCCCTGTATGTTCAGTGGTGTGTGCAACCAGTGCTAAATTTGGAGGTACTGCAGTCGAGCTTCCTCCGGAAGACGGAATTCTTTTTTACACTGTTGAAGGGTTTAAATTGATCACCCTCAAAGAGATTTTGGATTGTTCGACATTCTCCGTCTGCCCATGCTGGGAAAGAGTGTGTCTGCAGTTCTGTAGGAAGCTCAGGTTGCACACCAAAGGAGTATTACGGGAAAAAAGGAGGTTAGGCCCCTGGAAGTTGCAATCTTGTCTCAGACTTCCAATACTATTTTTATGGGGGAGGCTATATAAGCACTGCCGGGCCTAGACCCCCGCAGAAGCCACGCTAAGTCCCATAGGGGTCTAAAAGCTACCGCCCTATATGAATAGGGCGGTAGCTTTTTCGACCAATTTTTCTTGCTTTCACGAACCACCCACTCAGAGATGTAGCATAGGTGTGATGCCCAGTAATATTCTTGGATATTAGGGCATGCTAGCCCACCTCTGTCTTGAGGTAGCATAAGGAGTTTATTTGAGAAGTGTGGTCATTTTCCCCCCATATGAAGGTGGTTAGGTCTTGTTGTAAGCGTAGTATGTGAGGTTGCGGTATTGATGTGGGTAACATTTGGAATAAATACAGTATTTTTGGCAACACAGACATTTTCATTGCATTAAGTCGTCCTAACCATGATAACAGTCTAGACCTCAATGCACGCAGGTCCTCGAGGATTGCTTTTCTACATTCCTGCCAGTTTGCCTGTGCCCATGTGTTTAGCGTGGAGGTTAGGTTGAGTCCAAGGTATCAAATTGAGTGCGTGGCCCATTTAAAAGGGGTAAGGGATTTGGATTTCTGGGATCTCCTCAGCTGGGATGGTAAGATTCAATGCCCAGGATTTGGTGGGGTTGATTTTAAGATCAGAGGCCACTTCGAAGGCTTGTAGAAGCATAAGAAGCGCTGGTAGTGAGGTGCGTGGCTTCGACAGTGTAAGTAGTAAGTCGTCTGAAAATAGGTCTATTTTGTGCTCTACTCCTCCAAAAGTGAAATCACTAATGTCACCTGATTGTCTTATTGCTATAGCTAATGGTTCTACTACGAGTGAAAAAAAGTAGGGGAGAGAGTGGGCAGCCTTATCTGGTGCCCCTGTGTATATGTATCGGATTCATAAGCTGTCTATTGACCCTGACCTGAGCCAGGGAGGGAAGTGTACAACGTTAATATCCTAGAAATCATCTTGGGTCCCATCACAATCTTCTGTAGGACAACCCTCAAGAATTCCCAGTCCACCCGATCAAAGGCTTTCTCCGTGTCGAGCGATAACAGATAGGCAGGGATGCTCCAATGGTGTGCCTTTTCCACCAAATGCGCTATCCATCTTACATTATCGCCTCCCTGATGATGCCGAATAAAATCAACTTGATCCGGGGCAATGAGTCCCGGCAGGTATGGCTCTAGGCGGTTGGCACGTATTTTTGTGTAGATCTTGAGATCTGTGTTAAGAAGTGCAATGGGGCGATAGAAGGAGCATAGAGTGTGGTCTTTGCCAGGTTTAGGAATAAGCGCTATTTCTGCCATGGCCATTGTGGCTGTCAGGCCCATGACATCTGTGAGTAAGTTAAAGAGGGGCAACAATTGGTCTTGGATATGTGGAAGGAAGATGAGGTAAAAGTGGATGGGCAAACCATCTGGGCCCGGCGTTTTGCTTATCGGCAATCCTTTTAGGCCCGCTTAAGTTCTTCTAGTGTGATTGGCTCTTCAAGAAGCTGTGAATGTTGTTCATCTAACGGGGCCCTTGTGCAGCTATCTGGGTCGCATGGGAAGTCCCTTGGGCATAGAGGGCGGAATAGTATGTATGAAAAGCTGTCGGTTTATCCCTTTCACTTGTGGCCCTTGTGCCTTCTGCAGTTTTGATTTTTGCAATATGTCCCTTTGCTGCCTTCTTTCTCAGTCAGCGTGCCACAATTGCTCCCACCTTAGCTCCCTCATCATAATATTTTTGTTTGACTGCCAGCAATGCACGTTCCACCTTGTTCGTTCTATGCATTCTTAGTTGACCCCGGAGCACGGCCAGGCGTCGTTTTTATTGGAGCGTGAGGGTGCCTCATGGTCCAGCTTCTCCAAGGTATTTATGTCACTGGTCAGTTTATTCTCTACCAGTCGAGCTTCTCGGCTGCGTACTATCTCAATGGATGTAATTATTCCTCTAGTGGTTGTTCTAAAAGCATCCTATATTACTGGGTATGGTGTTTCCAAGAGATCCTTAGATATAAAGTATGCTGAGATTGCCGCCCTGATTTCTGCTAAATTTACCGGGTCATGCAGCACATGTGGGTGAAGGCACCAGCGAGAATTATGTTGTGGGGAGTGGGTGTGTTTTTGCAATAATAATTCAACGTGGGTATGATCTATGACTGAGATGTCTGAAATGGAGGTAAAGGATTATGTCTCACACTAAGGAATGAGGGAGAAACAGGTAATCTATGCAGGAGTAAGAGCAATGTACGTGCGAGTAGTCGGAACAATCTTGTAAATCTGGGAAGTGATAACGCCAGGCATCCATAAGTCCCAGGTCCATAATTGCTCGCTTACTCGGCCCCAATTCCCTGGAAAGAGTTAATGCTACTATCTAGTTCTGCATCCCATACCTAGTTCAGATCTCCCCAAAAATAAGTTGGTGGTCCTCAAGCAGTACTTGCTCTCTCAAGAGATCCCTGAGAAAGAGATCTTGCGCCTGGTTAGGTCCGTAGAGATTAAGAAGGGTAAGCGTTTGTGCCCCCAGTTGAACACCAAGTTTAATATATCTACCCTCCCCACCCCTTACCACTCGTCCTTTATCTCGGGTGATTCCTGCCTTACAACTCAGCTGTCTCCATTGGTGAGGACACCCAGCATTGTGTTGGGTACTTAGGATGGGCCATAAGGTAGGTGTCAAATTTTGGGAGGTGTGTCTCCTGTAAGAAGATAATATCTGGGGCTTGATGCAGTAAATATCGCCAAATCTGATGACGTTTATTGGGGGCGTTGAGACCCTTTACATTGAGTAAGAGAAACTTTGGATAGGGAACAGTGGTCATTGTTGGTGCATAACGTGTCTTCTTAATGTCACAGCGTTGGGTTATATGGGGGTTGATCCTGGGACAATGCCCTGCCCTATTGGGGACCCTGCTAAGGATTATAGCAAGAAAAACTGTGCCTATACCCAAGGGAGAATACGTTAAGATGACCCATCGCTCCAATTGTCGTAACTGAAGGGCCTGTTTACTCAAGGTGCAGTGTCCCGCCAATATGTTGAGAAAAGAAAGAGTAAGAAAATCAATAACAATTAGGCGCCAACCAGGCCAACAAGTTCCATTCCAGTCCAAGAATGGGCAAGGTGCCAATGCAGAGTCCATTCCAGAGATGTCACTCTCTCAGGAAAAGGATCAGGCAGAGCGGGTCTAGAGAGGAAGATACGTCTCTGTTCGGGGGCCTAACTGCTACGCTACCTGGCCAGGACTGGGCAGGCAGAGCGGATCTTCATTACGTAGAGCTTCTCAGCATCCTTTAGAAGATTACATCAGGAGTGGTCTATAGGCGTTGGTTCCGGTGTGACAATAATATTATTATGATGCTGCCCATGAGAGGGGTGGCTGACTTCTCACTTTCCATTATAAGGTGTATAATGTCCCGTTTAGCTTGGGCGGAGGAATGTTCCCTGTTTCTGGCCCCCGTCGCTGCCTAAGGACCATTTTCCAGCTTTTCAGCTCCCGTCAGTCACCCCTGGGCGGTCATACTTTTAGCGGTGTCAGTGGAATGGGGGAATAGAGGGTCAAAATACTAGTGTCTTCTGCAGCCATCTAGCCCAGCATCTTCTCAGTACGCTAAATTCCATGGTATAGCCTGCACTAGGGTTCTTAAGTCTGAGGTGGACTCTAGCCAAGTGATCACCTCTATTCTCTAATGATCTAGTAGAATGTTCATTCTAGATGGTGAATCACAGCCCTGAACTTAATTCATAGACATTTTGATGATATTTGCTGTACAGCATGTGCCAATTTCAGGTATCTAAGTGACAATTTTGTGTGAAATAGATGTTCAGGGAGCAGAAATACCTCAAACGTGACTGATGGATTTCGAGTTGGAGGCCACACTACAGAAAATGTAAATCAGAGGAAGTGTAATAGTTATTCCCTCCACTGCCATCTGAAGATTCTGAAAGTTTTTGCACTGTGCCATATTTGTACTATATTTTTAGCTAGACCATTATGTTATGTTATGTTAAAGTATTTGTAAGCGCATGACTGCTCCCGCATCGGAGCGTCCCAGCGCTAAAGTTGAACACAGAGTAAGGAGACAAAGAGGAAAATGAACAGTGATAGAAAAGCCAGGTCTTCACCAGCCTTTTAAAGGTCAGATAATCATGGTTGCTACGGATATGGAGAGGAAGGGAGTTCCATAGGGCGGGAGCCAACAGCTTGAAAGATTGACCACCCGCTCTGGCCCTCTGTATCCGAGGTTCTCTGGCCAGAAGCAGATCTGCCGAGCGCAGAGCTCTTGTGGGAGTATAGTAAGAACAGGGATCACTCAAGATTCCTGGGCCGATGCCTAAAAGGATCTTGTGAGTGATACACAGCATTTTGAAGCGTACTCTCTGTTCTGAGGGTAGCCAGTGTAGGCGGCAGAGGAGGTTGGAGACATGACAATGTATAGGAAGAGCGAAAATAGCGTGGGCAGCAGCGTTCTGAATGCGCTGCAACCTTTTTATCACAGATAGTCCAATCTGGCCAGGATGGACGATTGGATGATCAGCTGCCGAGTCAAAGAGACCCAGTATTGGCTGCAAGCCACGCAGCAGTCCGAAACATTTCCCAACCACTGGTACCAAGCTGTTGAAATTTTACATGTTTAGATTGGACAAACATGAAGATTAACCTACCTTTGTGTTACTATTGGGATGTTCACCAGCCTAGAGAATGGTTCAAAACCACCACTTTAAAAGAGAGTTTAGAGCAAAGGGACATATTTCAAAGAAGAATATATATATGTTTTTAAAAAGAAGCAGGATCTGTGCCTCATACATACTTAATAATACACAAAGATGTTAAGAACTGTTTGAGAAATCCACCATGCAGATAGAGGGAAGAGAGTGACAGAAGATATTTAGGGAAAGATACCAGAGCAACTTGGTAACAGAAGACCTAGAGTGGATCAGTAAAGGCTTCGTAAGTGTGCCATTAACATGGCCCGAGACTGAAGGTTTGCTCTTAGAGAGAGTTTGGTTGCAACAATCATAGAGTAGTGCAAATAACAAAGGGGTGACAAATATACTATTTAAAGCAATTTATTAATAATAAGGGAAAATGCATTACCTAACATGCAGTTTTTACCAAATAAGAGCTGTACAAACCTTCTGGGATGTCAAGTCCATTTTATTTGGATTTCATTTTTTAAATATGCCCTTACATTTCATCATGAAAATGTTTTTCAATAGACACATTGTATTAACTGAAATATCTTTGATATCTCTTCTTGATTCATTTAAGGGCAATTTTCTTCCCTACATCAGCTGAACTAGTCACATATTTGGGCTGACAAACAAACATATAACCATTCCATGTACAAAGCCATTAAATTCTCGTAAACCAAATTTCATGCTAAAGCATTCAAGATGCATTTTATCCATTGTTCCTCTCATACCTGACTTATGTTCACCATTCACAAAATAAGTCCTGTGTATTTTTGGCCGCTACATACCAGTGCCCACTGGACCAACTAACATGCCATTGCTTTCAGATTGTACCTTCTGCCTTTTACAGTCTGTTCTCTACTACCCATCCTTCTCTTCCCCAAGTCATCTGTACTTAGTTTCTGGTTCTATGTCTAAGGTCAATTGACACAATTGATTATGATTGCCCTCACCAATACTCCTCTTATACTTTGCTTCATTGCGAATAAACTTGAGAGTCTTATTTCACATGCTGATTTCATTCTGAGTTTGTGACTCTTTCTCCTGAATGGTAAAATCATGCTTACCCTATTCTTGTTGTATCTTGCTGAACTTGACTGTCAAGTGCTATTCTTCTGGTAATTTTCTCATTTTTTTAAATTTTACATATTGTAATGTCTTCTAAAGATACAATGATTTCTTAAACACTATATCGTATTTTATCATTCTCAGTAGTTTTTTTAGATCTGATCTGGTTTTCTTTAAATGTGTAAAAACTCAGACATGTGAACTTGTGATAGTAGACTAATGGTTAAAACTTGTTCTCAATACAACTATATTTATGTTATGACTGTTCAAAATGAACTCATTGACAGGTACCCTAAAGCCTTGTCCCTGTGACAATTTTTCGTAGCAGGATACCCTGCATTTTATCTTTTTTTGCTACTTTTATGCCCCCCTGTGCAAACAATTTATACTGCTGTTACTTAGAAAGGCTAATTTTGTTCAAGTAAGGCCTGCATTACTATTCTTACAAATGCTATCATCCCCTGCGGTGTGCTTTGGGTTTGCAAGATTTCTGTTGGGGGCTATGAGATTTAGGAAGAACATGTCCCTGCAGTAGTTATGTAACATCTATTTTAGCATGTTGAGGGCACCATTGGTTTTCCCGAGCGCCTTTTAAACATCTCATTAAGTGAGTTCTTACCAAGCATCTATTTTTATGGCACTTTATCTGTTGTATATTTATGCCCGTATCGGTACTTGTTGTTAGTTTTTTTTGTAATGAGTTTTATTTCTATTTGTTAAGCGATTAATTGTAGTATACACAACATTTGTATGATGGGGATTCCTGCAACGGTCACGTGCAATTTGGTACTCCTAATGTATTGATTGTTGTTTTTTTTTTTTTTTAAGTCTCTCAAAATGTTTTAACTGTTTGCTTTTATGGTTTTTATTGGCAGAATAAAGTATTTTTTACTTGACTTGACTTGACTGTTCAAAATTTTAAATATGCCAACAAATTTGGCTGATTTCTGGATTCCACGTTACGTGAAGTTCATGGCTTTTCTTAAATTTTAGCATGACTCAAATGTACGTGGCTTTTGTGTGCAGGAAACTCGTTTGTGAAGACAATGTCTTGCCGAAAGACATATTCTGCTGGAAATATTCTCCTGCTGAAATCTTATAATATTATGTATTGTGTGTACTGTGTGTTCAAGTGAAAAATGCAACACAAGATAACACAAAGCCAAATTTTACTCTAACACCATTTTTTCATAAAACTTTGTGGAGTTTAATGAAACAAATACATGGTTGTGCACAGCTCGAGTTTCAAATTGATGACTTTAGTGTAGAGGTAGCCGTACTTAGCCCTTTTCTGATGGTATAATTGTGGTATCTAAAAATTTACTTTAGGTTTATGAATGGTCAAACTCATTTTATAGCATTCATTCAAGAAACATCTAAATCTGTGGATATGATCCTTTCATATCTGACAAATTCCAATGACATTTTATATGAAAGTCCATCAAACTTTAATCTGATCAGTTCATTCTCCATTGCTAAATATGTTTCCTGTTCCCACATAGATTTGCATATGTGGGGCCTACATGGCTCACCATCGAGACTCCTAAAGTTTATTGCTTAAGATTACATTCATTGGTCGCCGAGACTCCAGGGAATAGATGCTGGATCACTCCCCAAATAGGGGAGAGGAGTGCTTTGGTCACTGGTACAAGAATGAAGGAGGGAAGAGGTGGGGGAGGGGGTAGAAAACCCAGCATGAACTCAGAATCCGACGTCCCGCAAGGTAGGAGACGGTTCCCTAGGAGACAGTTCCCAGTGGTAAGGGGATAAATCCCAGTCCTCCAATATGTGTGACTCCCATTGTCACTGTGGACTCTCTCAGAAGGATCTCTGAGACTCCAGGGCAAAAAAGCTGGATCCATTCCCAACAAGGGGAGTAGGAGTGATTTGGACAAGGGCATACCTATGGGGGCCATTTTAGGGAGTCAGGTTGGAAGAGAAAGGTACTCACTGTAGAAGGGTCTGCCAGATCGGAGACTCTTCCGTGTCAGTCCCTATTGTGCACTCGTCCGCGAGCTGCATGCCCGTTGGACTCTCTCGGCTCTGTTATTCATAGAGCAGCCGCCGGGTGAAGGGGAAGGTCGCAGGACATGCGACCCACTCTGGGGCCGCCGAGTATCCCACCGATGTCGCAGTCCCTCAGGCAGCCTTGGCAACAATCACAGTAGGCAGGCCCCTCCCCCTACGGCCGCTCCGTACCATTGCCGAGGGAAGCAGGTCTTCCGCAAAAGCAGTTCTCCTACTCACAGGGGGCTGAGCGGCAGGGCTATGCTACAGGATAAGAGCCATTCTGAGATTACACACAAAATTACTATCATTTTGAATTTCAAAGAAGGCATTGTTGTGCAGCCACATGCATCCTCCTTTCTGATGTCAAGAATGTACATGATGCCCATAAAGATGTCCATAAATATAATGCTTCCATCTTTATTTGCTGGTTTAGCAACAAAACTGGTGTCCCTCCTTCAAGTATGTTTGTCTCTCCTTTTGTCAAAATGTCAAATTCTGTCCTACACTTTTCCTCAGAAAGGAAACCTTTTGCAGATCATTTAATACCGCTCTGCCAAAAAATGGAACTGTACAATCTCAAATAGGACTCTAATTTACTTTTAATTTTGATTTGAATTGATTCCTCAAATTGAAATAGACTTTCCTTCTCTATTGATCTCCAAAGAAAAATCTCCAATGCATTTTTGGAAATGCTTATAGACTTGTACCTCTGTTTAAAAATGATAGCTTAAAGTATACAATAAGCCCTGCGCAAAGTTTGTAAAAGAACCTAACTCATCAGCTTTGAGGAAATGTTGAAGACTATTAGCCTTGTCTAGAGCTTGGCAGATGGCTGCTTTATATTATTGCTGATGTCCTTTCTATTGTATTACAAATATATTTAGTCAATGACACTAGTAACATGGCAGACAAGACATATGTCACATTTGTAGTTGAGTCCCTGCCTCCATAGTGCTTTGTTGTCTGGTAATCTGCTACGCTATTCATTAAGTCTTTGCTTTTTCCCTGTTCCTACCATGTTCGACTGGCACTGTCTCTGAACAAAAACAACCCTTTTGAGAGATCTGTTTTTGCATTCATCGATGATCCATTTACTGACACGCAATGCCCCAATGAATATTTTGTTGTAATACCCTTAGTTAAATTGAATGCTGAAGAAAATGCCTATACGGTTATTTTCTCTATATTCCTGGTGGTATTAATATCACTTTGTTGCAGTTTTTAGGTCTCGCCTAGGCAGCGCACATGCGCTGAACTAGGAGGGCCTTTAGAAACCGGTCTTCACTTTTCAATCACTGCACTCGTGCTTGTGGCGGCATTCACCTTGCGGTAGCGAGCAGCTGCACGCCACAAGCATGAGTGCAGTGCTTGAAAAGTGAAGTCTGCGCGCACATGCACGCACGCACCACTCCCGGGCTTGTTTTCTGTAGGTATGTTGTATTGAAAAGTTGTCCTTAGTCCTTTAAGGACAACTTGGCAGTTCCGCGCGCCAACTCTCGGGCGCTATTGTTATTTAATATGTCACTCATTCTGGAGTTCTTTTCCAACTCTGCAGTTTCTTTAGGTTTGGCAGTTGCAGCGGGAACACCAGATAAAGATAAACCCACCGACTGACTCTAACGCTTTCATTTTACAATATTTCATTTTACTACTTGCCACCGTACGAACTACTGAAATTCTCATCCCACGCTCTAGGTTAACGACTTCAAGGAACGTACTTCAAGCAACGTTAAGGATAGTAACTGAGAAAACTATTCAAGAACTTTTCACATGACTAAGGATTTCGCATTGTTCCCCAACCTTGACCACTTCAATTATCGCTCGAACTCCGGTATGCAAGTTTTCTTTAAACTGTCCGGGAACTGCTCTTAATTGGTAGCCTTTATTTTCTTCTTGCATTTGCCTGCCACTACTCTACGACAATGTTTAAGCACTTCCGTCCCTGCTTCGCCCTGCTGAAGTGCCACGGCCTAGTCCTTCTTTACATAAAGATTGTCGCTAAAGAAGACTCGCCTTTCCCGTTTGATCTACCCGGCATATGCAGACTTTGGTCCACGAAACCTGTCACTACAGTTCAGCAGCATGCCTACCCTACTGGCCCTTCTGTGCTGCTTGGACTAGTTGGCATTTCAAAGTTAATGGAGACATCGGCACATGCATTCTTCAGCACTTTTGCTTACATTTATCGACTGATCCCGGTGTTTGGGACGTTGGGCGTGAGTATTTTCTTTGATTCATTTGTTTTGCGTATTGCCTACGTGTGTGCCTCCTTCCTGGCACTTGAACTGCTGCCTTACACACACACATTTGTTGTAAGCGCACACACAGCGCTTGCACAGCATTACCTTTCACCTGCTGCCTTCTATGACATCTGTGACTCACTTCTTGTTCCTGCTGAGGGACGCACAGCTGCTTTAGCGCCCCGTGAGTCATCCGGCACAGCGTGCTGTACGTGCCGCCATCTTGAGCTTGCACGTTGCCACAATCACCAGCTTTGCACTGAGTTTTTTATATTTCATCACCTCAGACAGTTGCAGTTACTGGAGTCTGCAGCCATAGCATACGCATCTCGCATTCCTGAACTATTTCTCACAGCGTTTACAGCCAGCATACTTTACTTCCAGATCTTGGTGATATTCAGCACTTTGGCATTTATGGATTCTTCCACCAAGGCGTTTGCTTTCAATAAAGATTTCACGGAAGAAGTCATGAACTCAAGGTATTTCCGGCTGATGCCTTTCATCTCTGTTCCGCTGTTTCCTCTTAATGACAAGGCGTCTACTGTTATAAAAAGACCGCAACAGTTCCATTTGAAACTAATGTGTTCCACTAGTATCCAGACACCAGACCACGGTGACTACTTATTTGTTTTATCTTATTGTTTTCTTGTGGACAATGCTCATATTTCAATGTCATTCTACAATTACATAAATCGTTTATCATTTTTCTTAATGGTTAATGGGGCTATTTTATGCCATTTTTCATATGAATTTTGTTGCCTCCTTCTAAAACTAAAGTGCACAAGGTTTTCTTACATATTGCATGTACTGTGTGGTATTATACCACACATCCCAGTTTGCATTAAAGGCTGTAAGTTACTGTTTCTGCATTTACATTTGGCTGTGTGGTATTTTTTCCGCCACACCTAAATATACACTTATTGTATTTTACACTGTACTGGTTTCTATGCATTGCATTTTACAGTGTAGTAGTTTTTTTCGCCACACCTAGTTCTCTTTGAAATTTACATTTTGTCATGTTGCCAGCACCCACATATATTACGTACATTTTGCATTGTTCCATGTGCTTTGTTCACACTTTCATGTGGTACTACCACATCTAATGCGCATGTTGCATTTTACATTTTTATGTAGTGATTTGTGGGTCCCTTTAGTCTGTTGCTGACTCGAGAGGGCAGGTAGGCGAACAAAGGTCCCAAATGCCTCGGCGGTGGAACCTCTCTGTGCGCCGGCCTTCTGTGTTTGTGTGCTCAGAGTGTTTGCAGAAGTTTTAAACTACGCTGTTACTGCGCGTCTCCTTCTTTCTGCTGTTTGTTCAATCATTGATCAAACTTATAGCTGGCATTGTATTTTGTGTTTGTGTTTGGACGGGGTCCTCAGCAAACATGGTGGGGTGCAGTTCAGTTTGCGCAGTGTAACACGGCTGTGTAATCATCGCAGTGGAACAGATGCTGTCAGCACTGCCTCAGGTGGGGACAGAGGATGAGACAGAAGGGAAATTGAGTTGGTAGATGGGAAATTAATGCTATTGTACTCGCAGCTGCAGCCCTAGAAGTAGGTGCTCGCATCCAGTCCTAGAGCCCCAGCCGCGCGAGGCTCCCAGTGAAGTCTGGGAGCAATGTGGCTTCTCGGTTACACAGACCCTCGGAACCTACGGCCACGGTAGGGTAAACTCCGCCGTAAGAACGGGGTCTTCGACGGTGTCAGAAGAACTTGGAAGACAAGTGCACCCAGCTATACACAAGGTTTATTTTGCAGCAAAAGCAGATTCGATTTTAGACGTGTGTCCATTATCATGACCCTATTTTCTATTCTCTATCTCCTCATTTCTACATTCCTTCTCCCTCCCTCTTTCAGCAGCGCCTCCCTTACTTCCCCTTCCCTCTCCTTATTCTTCCCTTCCTTCCCTTCTCCCTTAGTGTCCTTCCTTCCAACAGCACTTGTCTTCTCTCCATTCTCCCCTGCCACTCCATCGAATCTTTTATCTCTTTCCTTGCACCATTACTTCTTTTATTCTTCCTTCCTTCCTACCCTTTTCTTTGTTCCTCCCCTCCATTCATGCATCTAGCATCCCTTCCTTTTGACTTTCTTGCCCTCCTATCAGCTGCTGCAACAAAGCTCGCAGAAAACCTCCGAACCACACATGTGTGGTGGGTGGTGTGGAACTTGGGGTGGGTGGCGGTATGTGGTGATGATCCAGTGACAGAAGAAATCTAACAGCAGTCTCAATTCCCTGTTAATGTGTCGCACCTTCTATATTACATTATGTATAACTACATCACATTGTGTTACATCATAATTCCATCACTAGTGTCGCAGACTATCCTCATGTTTGGCTAAAAAAAGTGTATTTTTGCTTGTATTTCACACATTTTTCTCCAGGTGTACATTTTCGATGCAAATAATCTATTTGTCTCCTTCGCTCCTCACAATATGAGGATGTTTCGAAAACTCGTATTATTCAAACACCTTCATGCCACCATTTTTGGTGCAGTGTTACGTGTATATTCAGAGTGGTAAAACGCAGTGGGAATGATGATTTAAACTCTCAAATTTGGAAAATTCCAGAATGCCGCTCCCTACTTCTAAGCTAGAAACGCTATATAATCAAAACGTTTACCTACTTAAGTATCACTTCGGTGCGTAGATCTCCCACCTGTAGACGTCACTAGGGTCTGCCGCTTGCAGAGAGCCAAGTCATTATTTTTGGGTGACCTAGAATGTAGGCGCATAAACAAAAATCTGCTATTTGATCACATTGGCCAAATTAATTAACCTATTTGCATGATTCGTTCAAGTTAAACAAGAAAAGGACTTCATTTTCGAGTGCAAAATCGCTTTTGTGATTCACAGACAACGAATATATACTCGTAAAAAAAAATCTGTTTACTCATGCATAGCATTACTATGCTATAGTCCAATATTATACATGACCCAAATGCTTTCCGTGGGTTGTGGCTATGGGCCTTCCAGTATGGGAGATGCTGTAAAAAGTGTGTTTTTACTTTTGCTTTTGCTCTACATTACAGTAATTCTCTTCACATAAAAAGTCTTTCTTTAAAAAATATATAACAATTAAATAACTGTCCAGGTGGTTCCACAAACTAACCGTTTGTTACAGCTGGCCTAGAGACAGATTTATTGCCTTCCAGTCTCATGTTTTCAATAAAAAATCATATATATGTATGAATACAGGAGGTTTGACTCAGCCCTCGTTATCCACTGGTACGTTCAAGCGTCAATCACATGTTTCTTCCACCAACCACAGCTTGCAGCGTGGAGCAATGGATCAGCCCACTTCATCCTTTGGTTGTCTTGCACTGTGAGTGACGGCACTTCGCCTAATTACATGTGCACAGCTGTCTAAGGGCACATTAGTGACTGATGGTGTTCCTGTGCTGCTGGGTCACTCCAGCATTTTTATATTTTTTATATGTTTTCCATTTTATTTACATATTGCATATGTTTACACGCTTGCCAAGGTCAGAACTATTGGTTTTGCCAATGTTTGTTACATATGCTTGGGGGAAGTTTTATCTGTCTTTCAGATTCAATGCAATTAGAAACCCCTTACAATGGCTGTGCTGCCCAGGAAACATATCAGGATGTTCACTGGCCATGGCTTTCTGATTTTTTGAACTGTAATTATTACTGTATGTCCATCCACCACCCAATAAAATATTCATCTTCAGTGTACTTGTCACGTTAGACTCACATATGGTGATTGTGTCACATCTTTGTTGCTTATTTAGCATGTGTTAATCAGCAGGGGGTATCCTACTACCAATGGCTGTGCTCTTGTTTAATGTCACCAGGATTGATGTCAGGGGAGTACTCTATTTTGTTTGTTTTTCATCCCTGTCTCAAAGCGGAGGACTCCGCAGCGCTCTCTTTAAGAACAAGTCAATCCTCTTTGCTTGCGGGCAATAGTCTGGCTTCTGTTAACTTGACACACTAATGCCTAATAATCATGGTGACTTTGACTGCCACAGCAATATAGAAAATAGAAATAATTTCAGGAGAGGCAATTGCAGGTTAATAATGAGGATATAGTAGCTGAGATTTAAGCTGAAGCATTTCACACCACGTGTGTTATCAGATATTGACACATTTGAACGCCCAAAAGAAACATGAGGATTACCAATCTGTGATTTTGTGGGTCTGTCCAAAAGCGTTCTCCCATTCTTTCATAGAAAAGTCCAAGAGTAAACAAGCATTCGCATAGCCAATAGGTCTCGCCTTTTGGACTTTATAAGTGTTTAGCCATGCAACAGTTGATGTTGTTGCA
Organism: Triturus cristatus; assembly: GCF_964204655.1. NCBI lineage: Eukaryota > Metazoa > Chordata > Amphibia > Caudata > Salamandridae > Triturus > Triturus cristatus. The sequence continues at coordinate 1,151,748,350 of NC_140584.1, forward strand.
CCAAGGATATTATGCTGGATAACTAAATACGTATAAGGTACTAAAGGAGAGCCTATTGGCTATACCAATGCTTGTTTTTTAATGCAGCCGTTTTCCTTAAAGGAAAATAGGATGCATTTTTTTTTTTAATGAAACGTTTTTGTTTAATTTTGTAAGTACAGGTAGTGGTCCCTGGGACCACAGCCTGCCCTTAAAAATAGTTTCAGATGCAGTCACAAAGGGGAGGGGGTCCCCTGGGGACCCCTTCCCATTTGCGACTCCATTACCACCCTCTTGAAGAGGGTGGTAATTTGTGAGTGTTTTGCGACCACAACTGCTTTTGCAAAACATTGGTACATTGCTTTGCGGTCGGTATTAGGAAGGGAACGCCTCTTCCAAATGGCAAGTCGCAAAACCTATTTAGCGAGTCGCAAATAAATTCTGACTCGCTATATAGGCTTTGTACATGGCCCATGAGGTGTTTGCATTCACAAACAGGTTGAAAACCCGTTTGCGCTTGCAAAAACGGGTTGTACATCTGGCCCACAGAGCCTTAAGGCCATAAAGAGCATGTGAACTGGTCTTAAATTTAAATGGTAGGATTTAATCAATGTAAGAGGGATGAAGTGCAATTAGGTTAATACTCGAATGCCTTGATGACAAAATGGGTCTCTAATGATCTTCTGAATTTCAAGTAGTAGTAGTAGTAGTAGAGTAGAAGGAGCGCCCACCATTTCTTTCTAGCATTGATGGCCAATTGCTTGGAGATGGTCGTGGTCATGAGTGTTGAGCAGTTCTTCCCTGATCTTTATTAGGGTGGTCTCTTCTCTGTGCCCCTCTAGGGTCAGAAGCATTATTGGAAATCACTTAGCTGGTGGTTGGATAACTCACAGGTGACAATGGTTGCAACACGCAGAAGGATGGAAGCTTCTGTAGCTTGCTAGATTGTTGGGATTAGCAACTGGTTTCTTCAAAATCAACATGATAAAGGCACCTTAGAGGACCTGGAGAATTGTTCCCAAGGACAGTGAGTTAATTATCCTGGTGAAGATAGGCATGCTTGCTAGGAGGCCCAGGCTGATCACTTTTTAGAAATTTCTCAGATTTTTGCAAAAGCAAATTACATGAATTTCCCACACCTCTCATAATAGATGTCATATGTTTTAGAAAAATATAAAACAAAATTCTTAAATGTTAAAACTAAAAGCCTTGATATTATAAACACTCCATAAACAATACTAAGCCGTTTCAAATGGGAATCTTAGGGAGGTTTATTTATTTTTGTTAGTATTTACATAGTGCATGATTACATGACATTGAAAATTGAAAATACTGTGGGCCTCATTTATGAAAAGTGACGCATCGCAGCGAGAAAACAGCGATACGTCACTTTTCATTGCACCCTCTTTGCGACATGCTGGATGCGTCATATTTACAGTATGACGCATCATGTTGCAAGGAGTTACAGATACGTCAGTATTTCTGACCTATCTGTAGGCGCAAAAATGACGCATTGCTGGAGTGTCACAAAAGTGACGCAACAATGGGTCATTTCACATGGGCAAGTCCCATTTCAAATGTGCCTGCATCAGTCTTACGCCTGCTGTGAGGCGTCCTAGAAGTGGCACAGTGAAATCTCATAAATTTCACCACGCCACTTTTATGAGGCATACTTGCGTAGGAACGCCCATCCTGCATACATTATACCTGGCGAAGGTATAATGTGGCACAGGGGTTTACAAAGTGATTCAGCTACCCTTGTAAATATGACGAAACATGGTGCATTTTTTATGCCCCGGTGCGTCACAAAAGTGACGCACCGGAGGCGCAAAAGTGATTCAAGGGCTCATAAATAAGCCCCTCTGTGTGCTGCGATATCAGTTGAACACTGGGCTGAGTTCTTCAAAAATACATGTTTTATGTTTCTTTCTAAGTTCCAGTTAACTGGAAAGTGGGTTAGTCAGTGGAAGCGCAATCCACGCTGTAGCCAAAGAGAAAAACACAGCCACCTTGGCGGGACTTCCTAATCTTGTATACTTTTCTAGAAAAGCCACATGGGACCCCAGGGTTCTTGGAAGGGGCATACCAACAGAACACTTGGAAGATATAGAAAGGACGATTGTCATTCAGGGGTACGAAACAGGTACAAAGGTCTTTAAACAAGGCCCACTTTTGCCTAGGCAACCAGTGTAGACTCTGCAGAGGTACAGAGGTAGAGGAATGATGAGGCAGTTTACTTTAAAGGCACCTGCTTGCTTTATTTTGCTCCAGTTGTAAATGGGAATGGTGCAGGAAGGCAGTTCAAGATACGCTTCAGAAAGGTTAAGCACCAAAATTAGTACTTCAAGGAAGGTGACTAGGAGAGGACATCCGCACACCAAATGTTTTCCTAAAGAGCCTTAGCACGTCTAGGTTATGTACACAGGAGAGTAGGATTGGAGTGAAATCGATTATACATGCTAACTGTTTCTCGTTCAATCTTGTATGCTGCACTTCATCTAGAGTAAAAGCCAAGTTGTAGCTTTTTAAAAGAGCCATGGAGTGCCTTTTGAAGTTGTCCTGTGTCCAGGTGAAGTTGGTACAGTGGCCAGTGATCCCAGCATTGGATTATGTCAGGCTAGTTAACAAAAGACTAAGTGTCAGGCACAACACGTGCGATTCTCTCACTTATGTCCACAGGTAGGTAACAGGGTCAGGGGAAAGGCACAGCCTGGTCTTCCATCTCTGTAGCTTGTAAAACTACAGCCTCAGGGTCTTCTTGTGTTAGAGGGTTACAAAGTCACCTTCAGGACTTTAAGGAGTTTGAGTCTCCCACAGCAGGCAGATTAACGAGGCAGTGGTCCTAATGGGTACACTGCAGATTGCTCTATTACTTACCGGTAATCTTCATTACTCCGGGTCCCGTTGTCCTCGTCCCATTCTTAAACAAGTGGAGATAACCATCTCCCGACAGAAAAAAGAGCAGAGGAATGCTGAGACCCTAACCCCACCCCTCCCACTGCGAGTACATAAACAGCAGTTACCCAGCATTCCTCCTGAACCACCAAGCCCCCCAGGAAGGCCGGCCGTCCGGGAGGGAGGGTGGGGTGTAAGGTTAGGACGAGGACAACAGGACCCGGAGTAATGAAGATTACCGGTAAGTATTAGAGCATTACCCCCAGGTCCCTTATGTCCTCGTTCCATTCTTAAACAAGTGGAGAATACCAAAGCAGAAAACCCAGCCTTCCGAACCCTCAAGCACACCCCGGAAACCACACCAAGGCAGCAATCCAATGTAAGCAAAAGGAGGGAACCGCAGGAAACAACAGGCAGGGCAACCAGATGGGAAGCACCCCACCAAAGTAGGAACACACCCACCAAGGCAAACGGAAGACGACCAATCCGAAAAAGAGGACAACCCACAGAGGGCATCCAGCACACACCAGGAGCCCCCCGCCCCCAGCGAACAAGGAAGGGGGAGAAAACGCCCAACAAAATAGAAACCAACAGAGGCCGCCCCAAACAAAGGACAGCGGGAAGGCCACACAAAGAAGAAGAACTTTAGCGGCCCAACAGGCCAGCAAGCTAGAACTGGCCATCAGTGACACAACCAAGGACTGGAAACCGGATCAAGGAAAACAGAAGGCGACAGCCACAACATGGAGGAAGCCAACCAGAGAAACCGGAAACAGAGCACCCATGCTAACCAAAGGGAAAGCCCGAACTGCCAACGGAGGAAAGCACGCCAAAAAAAGCAACCAGGTCAAAAAAGGAAGCCGAAAAGGAGGCATTTCAAAGAGACCCCAAAGGCAAAGCACCAGAAGGGAAACAGGTGCCAAAGCAACCAACACCCCGGCCCACAGCGGACCAGAGAAGACAAAGCCGTACAGGACACGGCCAAGGGAACCCACCTGACAAAGGCCGACAATCTCAGCACCACCAGGGAGGTACACAGGACCTGGCAGCAGCCAGACACACAGCGAGCCCCAACCACACCTGAGAAAGAAAATAAGGAAAGAGGCCAGGGACAGCCAACAGGGTGCAGGCACAACCCCAGAATGGCTCAGCCCCCAGAGAGCCCACAGGACAAAGCATCCGAAAACCCCAGAGGAGGACTAGGCCCCAGGAAAGAACAGCCAGCACCAACCACCAGAGCCGGCAGACGACAACCATCAAGCACACAGCACGGGAGTCGGAACCACAGCAAGAGCCCAGGAGTAGACCAAGAGCCAGAAAAGGCGAAGGCACACACAAAAAAACTCGGGAAAACAGGGACACAACCCCAGGAACGCCAACCCACAAGGCCCACCTAGCCGGCAGGGAGCAGCCTCAGCGAACCCAACAGACACCAGCCACCGAAAGAACAAAACCCAGGAGGACCAGACAGCCAGACCCCAACCAAACAGAAAAGGACAGGGAAAGAGCCAGAGACCCGAACCCCAGGAGGCCAAACGCCCCACAAGGAACAAGGCCGCAAACAGAACCAGGGCCCGACACGAAACCCCAGAGCAGCAGGGGCATGGGAGGCCAAGTCCCAAGGCCAAAAAGACCCCCAGAAAGACCAGGCAGATAGCCAACCAAACAACAGCGAGGCCAGCAAAGACCGAGGACCAACAGCCCAGAACCGCACATGCACGGAAGGGGCGGGATAGGGCCAACTGCCACAACCCCGAAACCCCCGACCCCAAGGGAAAGGAAAACGAATCCCCAAAACCAAGGAAGCCAGAGAGGCAACAGAAGCCAGTGCGGAAGCTAAACAGACCGCACAGGCACACAAACCCCACGGCCCAGCATGCACCAATGGCAGGCAGGAGCAGGGGGAAAACCCCGGGGCAGCAAGAAAACAGACACAACCAGCAAAAAAGAACCAGGAAGCCAGGACCGAAGCCAAGCAACCAGCCCAGGCAGTAGGACCCAGTGGCCCAACCCGTACCCGGCAGAAGCCCCCGCAGTGCACAGGCCAAGGTAAAGGGCAGGGTGGCCGACAGCGACCCCCGAACAGAACCCCCAGACCACACAGCAGGCCAGACAAAAACAAAGCAGAGGCAACAGCCAAAGAAAAACAGAGCTGCTGGCAGAGAAACAATAGACCTGGAACCGAAGGAACCAGAGAAGCTAGAGCCACAAGCAGCACCAGGCCCGGACAACCAGTAGCAAGGAGGGCAGACCCACACAGTGGCAAAACAAACACCAGAGGACCGCACCCTGACAGGGGAGGGAGGGAGTGGGGGCACGCCTACCGACAGACTCACCCCAGGAGCAGGCCCCCGGTGAGCACACAGGAAAGACAGAAGCGGGCAGACAGGCCTAGACAGGCCCAGACCAAACCAAGAGGCCAAAAACGGGAGGAACATCCAAACCTGCAAGAACCAGGAACTGACAGGAGAGGGATCAGCCATCCAACAGACAGGAAGCACACAAACCAGGACGCCGGCACCAGGAAAGGGACCGGGGACGCCAGGCCCAGCACACCCCAGAGCCGGCACAAAGCCACAGCACAGCCAACAAAATGAAGGAGGCACAGCCGGAGATCAAGCTGAACCAGCTGCAAGCTGGCAGACCAGGAGCGACCGGACAAAATCCCGGAAACGACCACCCAGAAGCACAGAACACCAGAGCCCCACATATGCCGGAACAAGGCCAGACCCGGCCCAGGGGCACACAGGGCGGAAAGACCGTCAGCCACAAGAAGGGCCAACAAAGAAGGAGGGCAGGGGCAACGGGGAAGACATGAATGGCAGGCAAGAGCGGGTGGGTGGTTTCAAATTAAAATGGCGACCACCCTATCGGGAGCCAGGTGTAGTGTTTACGGCTGTGACGCAACAGGCGCCATGGCGTAGCGTAAGGGTCAGGTGACCTGTGTAACTAAATAAAAGCTGGCAGCGTGCGTGCGTACGCCAGTCTGGGCTACGACCACGCGACCAGAGTTAACTATCAGCACTGGCTCCGAGTGTTATTGCAAGGCCTTGCTCTGTGGCCAATATCACCCCGTGTTGTAGGTTCCCGCGCAGCGGTAGCAGCCCGGCAACACAACAAAGTGACGATGAGGGTGGGCGTGCCCGCTCGTCCCGCGCACTGGTGTGGCGGCCGCAAGCGCTGCCATCGGCTCGCGGCCCTCGTGCCCCGGTGCGCGTGGTCTCACGAGCCCCATCGGCGGGCTGTGCAGCTCTTCCGGTGCCGTCAGCATGTGCGGGGAAGCCGAATCCGGCCCGACGCGAGGCAGGACACAAGCAGAGCGCCGCGGTGGTGCCCACGCGGTCAGGGCCCCGCTGCCGGTCTTCGCAGCTGTCCCCTTCAGGCCGGGTGGATCGTGGACACATGGAGGGCCCGGCAGCATCCTGGCAGACGGTGCGTGGGGCCTAGAACTGCCTGTGAGTACATCCCCCTGTTGCATGGTGGAGGAGAGTTAGGCACCTGAAGCGGGTTCACCCACAAATGAGGGAAGAACAGCAGGCCCACATTGCCCAGAGCAGCAGCACCCAGCACCACAAAGAGGCCAAACAGCAGAACGGGCGAAGTGTAGCAGATAGAACAAGGGTCCCAGCACAGAGGGGGTGGGAAGCAGGAGCTCCACAAGACGGTCAGCTCACGTGTATCCGACCTGCACGGTCGTACCGGAAACGAAAAGGGAAAAAGGTAATAATAAAATAAAGAACACCAAAGCAACGTCGTAGAGGCCAAGTGAGACCTGGAGGACAGGGCATGACAGGAAGATGTCAACCGTCCCCCCTATTGAGCCATTTATAGTGGAAGGGCCGCTATCGTCATTAGCGGCCAGATGGAAGGACTGGGCAGACCGCCTGCGCATCTTTTTTGAGGCCACCAAGGACCAGAAGCGGGCAATGCTCATCCATTTGGGACGCAAAGATATACACAATATTGTAAAAACGTTAGCCGAAGCAACCCCCAAGACCCACAACACGCTAATAAATGCCCTCAACGAACACTTCGAACCAATGGCTAATCAGGACTATGATAGGTTCATATTCTGGCAAGCGCGACAGCTTCCAGAAGAATCATTAGACACGTACCATGCACGACTAAAAAACTTAGTGTCCACGTGTGGGTTTCGCGATGAAACCGAAGAAATCAGGGGACAGATAATACAGGGGTGCGCGATGGCCAAGCTGCGAGAGCGCATACTAGAAGAGTCAGGCAAGTCCCTAGCGGAAATATTGACCATGGTGCGGACCAAAGAATTGTAAAAAGCGCGCGCAGCGCATATGGAAGCAGCGCTCCAAACACCAGTAAAATCGGAACCCGTAAATGCAGTGACGACCAAACCCCCACCGAGGTGGAACAGGAAAGGACAAGGGACACATGCCCTGGGGCAAGCCAAGTCCTGCGGATTCTGCAGAGGACCACCGCACTCGGCAGCTGAGTGCCCTGCGAAAGGCAAACGGTGTTCGGGATGTGGGCGATTCAACCACTTCGAAAAAGTGTCTCAGTCAAAGGCGTATCGCAAACCTCGCCAGGCAGTCAACGCCCTCAAAGAAGAAGACCCTGAGCCCAGTGACATGGACGATGATGATGAGGAGGAGAGAGTGGTGCACAAAATCCACATAATCGGCACGGCCACCCGTCACTCAAGACGCCTACCACAATGAAGCGTCCGGGTAGGACCCCCGGAAGGTCACTGCCGTGGTAGACACAGGAGCCACCATTAACATCATGGTGGCTGCCCTGCACAGCACCATGGATCCAAAACCCGTGCTTCACCCCTCAACTATCACGGTGTTCGCGTATGGTCAAGACGCTCTGCTGAGAGTACGGGGGCGATTCCGGACGACCATAGCACATGGTTCTCGGACCATCACGACCAATGTCTACGTCACTGAAGATGGCCAGGGAATGCTCCTGGGGTGCCGAGAAGCAGAGGACCTGGGAGTCATAACGTGCGCCTTCGGAGTACACCAAGAGTCCCTCCAACACCTACTCGTGGAATTTGCAGCAGTATTCCAGGGAATTGGGAGGTTCAAAGGGAAAGAAATCCACCTCCACATAGACCCCACGGTCCAGCCTGTCGCCCTACGACACTGGCAAATAGCATTTCATCTGCGGCCCCTGGTGGAGGAAGAGCTCAAGAAGCTGGAGTCAGCAGGGATAATTAAGAATGTGTCAGGGCCCACGCCATGGGTGTCCCCGATCGTCGTCACACGGAAACCCAAGCAACCAGGCGCGGTGAGAATCTGCGTCGACATGAGACTTCCCAATGTCGTAATCAAGCGGGAACGTCACATCACTCCCACGATAGACGACCTCATTGGAGAAATGGCGGGAGCCTGTTGGTTCTCAAAACTCGATCTGAGGTCCGGATACCATCAACTCGTGCTGGACGAGGCTTCCCGCAACATCACCACGTTTTCCACACACGTGGGACTCCGGAGGTAAACGAGGTTAGGTTTTGGAGTATCCCGTGCCGCGGAAGTGTTCCAAAACGTGATGCAAAAACTGATCACAGACATTCCAGGTGTCATCAGTGTCAGCGATGACATCATGGTACACGCGAAAACCATCAAGGAACACAATGAACGCTTACTTCAAGTCTTACGCCGGGTGCGGGAAGCGGGCCTCACCCTTCACCGAGAAAAGTGCGAGTTCTTACGCCAAAAGATACAGTTCTTTGGCTACACATTCTCTACAGAAGGGGTCAACCCAGATCCAGAGAAGGTGCGGGACATCAAAGAGGCCACTGCTCCCACCAACGTCACGGAAGTCCGCAGCTTTCTGGGAATGGTCAATTACTGCGGGAGATTCATCCCAGATTTGGCTAACCTGACGTCCCCCCTAAGGGAGCTGACTAAGGAATCCACCTCCTGGAAGTGGGGCCCGAGCAGGTCCAGGCCTTCGAGAAAATCAAGGAAGCCCTCTCTGAAGCTACCACACTGGCATTCTTTGACCCCACGAAGCTGACACTAGTCGCAGGCCCTGTGGGATTAGGAGCGGTTCTCATGCAAAGAAGGAACACCCAAGAAGAGTGGATCCCCATAGCATTCGCCAGCAGATCACTCAACGAAACTGAGCAAAGATATTCGCAAATAGAAAAGGAAGCCATCGCTATCCACTGGGGATGTCACCATTTTCACTTGTACTTGTATGGAAAACCGTTCGTTGTAGCCACAGACCACAAGCCGTTGGTGGCCCTCTTCTCAGGAACATCGTCTAAACCGCCGCCACGAATTGAAAAATGGATGCTGCAACTACAGAACTATAACTGTAAAGTAGAGTACCAACCTGGGGCTAAAAAGCCGGCTGACTATCTGTCTCGCCACCCGAGGAGGGCCACGGCGCAGGAAATGAAGGATGCAGCTGACACGGAAAAATACGCCAGGTGCATCACAGCTAGGTCATGCCCCATACCCTCTCCATGGAAAGCCTCCAAGAGGCCACGAGTGACGATGAATGTCTTCAACGCGCCAAGGACGCCATCCGGAACAGTAACTGGCACCGAGCCAAGGAAGAGTGGAAGAGCCTAACAGCCACGGCACAAAAGGTGATGGACAGTTTACACCATGTCCGAGACGAGCTCACCGAAGATAGCACAGGGTGCCTGCTGAGAGGACATAGATTAGTAATTCCGACGTCGCTGACTCAAAGGGTGGTGGACCATGAGCACATTGGGCATCAGGGCATGGTCAAAACCAAGTCGCGGCTTCGCACCAAAGTATGGTTCCCGCTGATGGATGACCTGGTGGAAGCCACAGTCCGGGCCTGTCAAGTAACTGGGGAGACGCCCAGACCTGCCCCGATCATCGTAGAACGCCGACCAAGAGTCCCGTGGTCTCGAGTGAGCCTTGACTTTGGCAGCCTACCGGATGGTCGACACACACTGGTAGCAATTGATGACCACTCAAAGTACCCGGAAGCGGAAATAGTATCGTCCCTCAGTGCCACGGAAATCATTCCGAAGATTGAAAAAATCATGGCGGCCCATGGCATCACGCAAAAACTACGAACGGACAATGGGCCCCCGTTTCAGAGTCAAGAATTTGCATCATATTTGCAGTCCCTTGGCGTTCACCACCGGAAGATCACACCTCGCTGGCCCCAGGCCAATGGAGAAGCCGAAAGATTTATGCGCACGCTCAACAAGGTGATACGGATGGCGCATGACAAGGCCCAATCAGTGGAACTCGCGATTTTCACGTTCCTTAGGAGCTATCGTCAAACACCACACACTACCACTGGTGTTGCCCCAGCTCACTTGTTGATGGGGCGAGTAATCAGCGACTCTATCCCGCATCATCCGGAATGGCGACCAGAGGCCCCCAATGACAGCCTCATAGATGCCCAGCGCCGTAGAACACATGCGCAGGTCAGCCTGCGACGACGGTCCACGGTGCCTAAATTACGCCGAGGGGACAGAGTGCTACTCAGAAATAGGGTCACTAGTGGAAAGTTTCGTTTGACTTTCGAAAAAGAGCCATGGACAGTGGTCTATGTCAAGGGGACCCGTGTTGTGGCCACTCGAGAGGGAGAGAGAGTAACACGCAATGTGTCGCATTTTAAAAGATACTATCCTGAAAAGTCAGGACAGTAATCCAACCAGGAGGAGAGCCGTACCAATGCGAGAGTCGCAGTGGAGGTGAGAACGGATGGCTCCGAAATGGGGCCTGCTCCCGAAGATGCCGAAGACGCCGGAGGGCCAGAGACCCAAATGCCTGTCCCGCGCCAACGAGAGCCTGAAACGGCGGCAGGTGGGGCCAGATCATCCCAGAGGGTCGCGGACCCTACCCAGCGGCTGGAAAGCCAGAGCGATTACTCCATGGGTCGCGGACTGTCGCAATACAGCCTAAGGGGCAATCCTGAACGGATGTATGACTTTACAACGCATGCTATTACAACGCATACCTTTACAACGCATTTTTTACAACGCTAGTACTACTACAACGCATTACTTTACAACGAATTCTCTTACAACGCCAAACCTATTTAAATACTGAAAAGAGCTGTTACAACGAAATCTATTACAACGCATACCATTACAATGCGATTTTTTTTTATTTTGAATTAAAAGTACAATAAAATCTGGCACGGGATGCAGGGAAATTAGGGGTTTTAGGGTGGGGAAGTGTATTAAAACGTGGAGAAGAACTGTACGTAAATCGACTGAAACGCATTACCAAATTAATACTCGGGTATTAAAATTAATACTCGAGTATAAAAATTAATACTCAAAATTCCCCATAAAAATCCGTTTTCACACATTACTAAGTTTTTAAAAAATAACGAAAAAATAAATAACAGAACAAACACATTTTTTACATGATTAGATCGCAAAGTAAGTCAACCAACTGAAACATAACACACATACACATAGGCGCCATTTTACCCATCTCACTTGTAAAACTTGTCCTACCACAGTTTCTATGTAAACAATACCAAAAGACATGTTCCAAAATGGATGCCAAAACGGAGCAAATGAATGAAAACAATATTTGTTAAAAAGCATTTTTAAATTATCATTTTCCACAGTAAAACAAAGCATTAAAAAAAACACATCGAACGCAGTTTTTTCAAAAATTAATAGTGACACAGAGTAAAACTTATAAATACAAGGGAGACACCATTTTGCACTCAGTTGATTATCAACTAGCAGAGAGAGCAGACGTAATAAGCTGACCCTCTGTCACCTGCACTGCGACCTCCTCAGAGAGAGCACGGAATTCACTCGTGAAAGCATAACAACAGAACAACTACTAGTAAGTTATTAATATATTTCTAAACGTTAGTTTTTAGAATATTATATTTTCATAACCCACAAAAAATATATTTTTAATTAATAATAAAAACTTTACAAATGTACTGTTTCCAATATATTATCAATAAAATTAAACACAAAATCAAAACAAGTATTTTATTTTCCACATCCAGAAAATCTGAAGATTTTGACATTCCACAATAGCTGCACCTATTTTGGCATCCCCACCACGTTAACGACTGACAAACTCAATTATTCAGGTAAATGTTATTTATGTGTAATGGTTTTACTTGTAAAAATTTTTTTTTTAATTTTCCTAAAGTCATGTATAGCAAAGGTGTTTTTTTTTATTACTGAATCTCAACACATTATAAACGAAAAATTACCATGATGCTGGAGTAACAATTTCAAATAAGACTTCAGTTAGTTACCACATCTGCAAAACCGTTTCATATTACTAGGGCAAATATTTGTTTTCTAAGTCCATGAATGTTCAGCATTTTACTAATTTAGTAATAGTTACGAAATTACCTGTTATGTTTTAGTTGAAAAATGCATCAAATGTGTAGTATGTTTACTCTCACCAATTGTTACTCATACTCCTTTTTCAAATTACAAATGTTTTTTATAATTTTTTTCTTTTTTTCTATCCAACGTTGACAAAGGAACAATTATAATTTTTTTTTTTTTCCACCAGTGAACATCTTTTCACCGAAAAATTTTTACCCTCCTACAAGCATCAGGTTAAAGGCACGATAACAAAAAAACAACTGGAAAAGGTATGTTACCTTTTCCATTATTTTAATACTATACATTATAAATCATTCCTTTTGCTATTATTTCTCCTCTAACGTACCTAATTTGAAAAGTAATGGATATTTTAGAGAAACAATATACTATTTCTACTCTAGGAAGGAGCAACATTAGGGATATTTCTGTGTAGTGTAGGGGTACATATCTCTATTTCTACTGCAGTAAGGTGCATTGATTAGGACAGTGTCATGTAGTACTAGTTATATTGTATGTCAGTATAATTTTAAAGATACTCAGTTTCTACATTTGTAACCACCGTTAATTATTTTTTTTTCCTCTTGTTTTTTTCCCAAAGAAAACAATTTTAATTCACAACTAAAATCTTGAGCCAACAAAGAAAATCATCTTCAGCCACCTCATCCATAAAAGCAAGTTCTACAAAACAAGGTATTTATTTACAGCACGGATTCTAAACCTTCAAAATATTAGACTAACTATTACATTGCTAAAGTTTTCCAAAAAAAATCAATGCAATTAGGATTACATTTCCCCATTTCAGAATTATATTTCATGTCTAAAGGATGGTTTAGCATTACGGAAATTGTTATGTGCTGCAACTTATATCACATGTGCAATTTTTGATGAAAAAATTTAAAAAACACATTTCTCAACATCGTTCTGTTTCCAAATTTTTTTCTTTTTTCAATTTTCCAGACATTTATTTATCGATTCCACAACAAATCACCTTGTAAGTGTCTACACAAGCCTACACACCAATACCACTGACCAAGAGTCAGCAAGAAAAGCAATTTCGAAAAAAAAAGGTAATTTCAACCAACATTGTAAGGTGCAGCAGATTTTAAAATGTACCATGCTGTAGGAGTAACAATTTACTATTCTAACTCCTGAAAGGTGCATCAGTAGAGAAAGATTTGGATAGTGTAGGGGTATCAATTTACTATTCTAACTCCAGGAAGGTGCATCAGTAGGGAAAGTGTTGGATAGTGTAGGGGTATCAATATACTATTCTAACTCCAGGAAGGTGCATCAGTAGGGAAAGTGTTGGATAGTGTAGGGGTATCAATATACTATTCTAACTCCAGGAAGCTGCATCAGTAGGGAAAGTGTTGCATAGTGTAGGGGTATCAATATACTATTCTAACTCCAGGAAGGTGCAGCAGTAGGGAAAGTGTTGGATAGTGTAGGGGTATCAATTTACTATTCTAACTCCAGGAAGGTGCATCAGTAGGGAAAGTGTTGGATAGTGTAGGGGTATCAATTTACTATTCTAACTCCAGGAAGGTGCATCAGTAGGGAAAGTGTTGGATAGTGTAGGGGTATCAATTTACTATTCTAACTCCAGGAAGGTGCATCAGTAGGGAAAGAGTTGGATAGTGTAGGGGTATTAATTTACTATTCTAACTCCAGGAAGGTGCATCAGTAGGGAAAGTGTTGGATAGTGTAGGAGTAACAATTTACTATTCTAACTCCTGAAAGGTGCATCAGTAGAGAAAGTTTTGGATAGTGTAGGGGTATCAATTTACTATTCTAACTCCAGGAAGGTGCATCAGTAGGGAAAGTGTTGGATAGTGTAGGGGTATCAATTTACTATTCTAACTCCAGGAAGGTGCATCAGTAGGGAAAGTGTTGGATAGTGTAGGGGTATCAATTTACTATTCTAACTCCAGGAAGGTGCATCATTAGGGAAAGAGTTGGATAGTGTAGGGGTATTAATTTACTATTCTAACTCCAGGAAGGTGCATCAGTAGGGAAAGTGTTGGATAGTGTTGGAGTAACAATTTACTATTCTAACTCCTGAAAGGTGCATCAGTAGAGAAAGTTTTGGATAGTGTAGGGGTATCAATTTACTATTCTAACTCCAGGAAGGTGCATCAGTAGGGAAAGAGTTGGATAGTGTAGGGGTATCAATTTACTATTCTAACTCCAGGAAGGTGCATCAGTAGGGAAAGTGTTGGATAGTGTAGGGGTATCAATTTACTATTCTAACTCCAGGAAGGTGCATCAGTAGGGAAAGTGTTTGATAGTGTAGGGGTATTAATTTACTATTCTAACTCCAGGAAGGTGCATCAGTAGGGAAAGTGTTGGATAGTGTAGGGGTATTAATTTACTATTCTAACTCCAGGAAGGTGCATCAGTAGGGAAAGTGTTGGATAGTGTAGGGGTATTAATTTACTATTCTAACTCCAGGAAGGTGCATCAGTAGGGAAAGTGTTGGATAGTGTAGGGGTATCAATTTACTATTCTAACTCCAGGAAGGTGCATCAGTAGGGAAAGTGTTGGATAGTGTAGGGGTATCAATTTACTATTCTAACTCCAGGAAGGTGCATCAGTAGGGAAAGTGTTGGATAGTGTAGGGGTATCAATTTACTATTCTAACTCCAGGAAGGTGCATCAGTAGGGAAAGAGTTGGATAGTGTAGGGGTATTAATTTACTATTTTAACTCCAGGAAGGTGCATCAGTAGGGAAAGTGTTGGATAGTGTAGGAGTAACAATTTACTATTCTAACTCCTGAAAGGTGCATCAGTAGAGAAAGTTTTGGATAGTGTAGGGGTATCAATTTACTATTCTAACTCCAGGAAGGTGCATCAGTAGGGAAAGTGTTGGATAGTGTAGGGGTATTAATTTACTATTCTAACTCCAGGAAGGTGCAGCAGTAGGGAAAGTGTTGGATAGTGTAGGGGTATCAATTTACTATTCTAACTCCAGGAAGGTGCATCACTAGGGAAAGTGTTGGATAGTGTAGTGGTATCAATTTCCTATTCTAACTCCAGGAAGGTGCATCAGTAGGGAAAGTGTTGGTTGGTGTAGGGGTAACAATTTACTATTCTTACTCCTGGTAGGTGCATCAGTAGGCAAAATAATGGATGGAGTAAAAGTTTTGTTGTAAAAAAATATTAAATTATATCATGCTAATTTTTTTATCTTGTTTCCTTTTTTCAGATAATGTCTAGCCTTGGAGCAGCCAACTTCATTAAATCCAGGAAGGGCAAAAATTTGTTAAACCATGGTGGATACATATATAGTAAGGAAAGAATAAGTTTAACTAGAAATCATTGGAGGTGCGTGCAATACTACACTACCCATTGCAGTGGCAGAGCGGTTACTGTTGATAATTTGGTTGTGAAAACCACAGAACATAACCACTCTGCCTCTGCAATGGATGTAGAAATCAGAGAGACAATAAATGAGATGAAAGCAATTGCAAGCACCTCCAATGATTCTACAGGATCAATTTTAAGGGAGGTTGCACAGCATGTCCCCAGTCATGTTGCTAGTAACATGCCTATAATACCCAATTTGAGAAGAATTATTCAGAGACAAAAGCAGGCAAGTAATATTCAATTGTCTACACCACATACATTCTCTGACATTAGAATTCCTCATGATCTTTCTATTTCTTTTTCTGATGAACCTTTCCTTCTGCATGACAACGAAAACCCTCAGAAACGTATTCTAATTTTTAGTACCCCACGTAACCTTGCTAAGTTAGAAAGTAGTGAAATTTGGATGATGGATGGGACGTTTAAAAGTACACCCCATCCTTTCACTCAAATTTACACTATACATGCCAAAATTAACAATAGTGTAATTCCCTTAGTGTATAGTTTGCTACCTGATAAGACTTCTGCAACATACACTGAACTTTTATCAGTGATTAAAAGCAAAACATCTGCAAGTCCTCGAAAAATAATTATTGATTTCGAATTGAGCATGATCAATGTGATCACTAAAACGTACACGGATACCCAAATTCAGGGATGTTTCTTCCATTTTTCGCAGGCATTTTGGCGTAAACTACAGAAAACATCCCTAGTTGCAGAATATTCTCGGGATAGCAAACTACAGTTTGAACTAAAAAAATTAACTGCACTTTGTTTTGTTCCTCCCGATAGTGTGGACGAGTACTACACTGCAATTATAGAATCTGTTTATTATACGAGTAACGAGGAAAAATTGGCACCCATTCTAAATTATTTTGAGGACACATGGATTGGACACCTAAGCAGATCGGGTCGCAGGAGGAAGCCACGATTCCATGTGGAGTGGTGGAACTGCTACACGAGTTGTTTAGAGGGAGAGGCCAAAACAAACAATGCCATTGAGGGGTGGCATAACTCCTTCAATCATACAATTGGAAAACCACATCCTAACTTCTACTCATTTTTGGAAACTTTGAAGAAGGAGCAAAGTTTCCAAGAAATGAGAATAGCACAAACACTCGCAGGTAGTCTAAACCCACGAGTAACAGTCAAAACAAGGGAAATGTCTGAGAGACTATTGGCAATTCTGCAACAGTTTTCGTTGTGTGTGGCTATAGACTACCTGGAAAATCTTTCTAACATTCTTTCTTTTTAAAACAATGAATTTACTTACTTTCCTGCTTTGCTTTAAATTATAGTAATTTTTAAAATTCAATTGGCATACAAAGTTTTTTTTTCTAAAAATTTTTTCAAACAAACAAGTCGGGTTTTTTTGTATTATTTAAAACAAATCTTCATTTCCACCAAAATAAACCAATTAGTACAAATTTACTGTTCCATAGAATTTGAACCACTTTTCATTATCGGAACTCCATTTTCCAAATTACCGAAAAAATCCAATTTAAATACCGTCAAAACCAAACACCAAATTTCAAACAGATGTATAATATACAAATCAAACCATATTCCGAAATGCACTTTGCAGCTGAATCATCATTTGTATTTCAATTTTTCATTTACAAAATTTACAAGTACGCATAATTTTTGAACTTAGAAATGAAGATCGACAGTACGTTTTTTACTTCGTAAATAAACAAATCAACTGTCTGAACAGTAACTTTTCTTTTTGTAAGAGTTACATACTATTTTTAAATAACTAACTTACTTTAAGCGACCCGACATAGGCATGTATTAATGACATTAATGTGGACATGTTTAACAACATTTAAGACATCTATTAGTTTTCCAGCAACCTCCCCTTATTCTTTCCTTACTATATATGTATCCCTTTTAAATGTTTAATCTATAATATCAAGTGAAAAAATTTCCTACCTGGACGCAGATCAGCTTCCTGCTGCTTCCTCCTCCGATGCTCTGCAAAATGGCGTATTACGTTGACGCTCACGTCCTTACGTCATCGCGTGCATCTCAATTTATGGCGGACTACTTTTTTAAATTCTACTGTAAATAAATGTTAATATATGTAAATAAAATATATATATTTTGTTATAAAAATAAAACTTACTTTGAAAAATTAATGAAAAATATGCTTTTTTTTTTCATGATTTTTAAAACAAATAAAAATGTGAAATCAATAATTGTTTGCTGTCATTATTTTAAATTAATTTTTTAAAACTCCAATATTGTAATTAAATAAATGTAAATTAACTATATATGTTCCTTACCTTGACTCTATTGTCTTTTCCCTTCAAAACTTTCTCTTACTTCACTTTCTGTACCTTCTTTTATTGTTCCGCGGGTTGTATATTGTGAGGCTGCCAAAATAAATAAAGGACAAAGACGCTCATAGACTTCAATGGAAAAGCGTGGGAATTTATTACAAAAAGTAAGTTATAAATGTTTTTTCTAATTTAAAATTTTTTTTAATGTTAAATTTGAAAATGTATTACTCTTTTAATTTTTATAGTATTTATTTGTATTTAAAAAATTAAATTATATTATTATTATAATAATTAAACCAAAAATAGTCTTCCATTACTTTAAAAAAGGGCACTGTCTTTTGTACTTATAAATACTCTAGTCTTTTCATGTGTGATAAAAATACTCTAGTATTTAAAATTAGGTACTCACTCATATTTATTTAAATTATAATATTAAATACTCCATTATTTTTTTTAATAAACTCATTCAATTTAGAAAAATACTCAACTCTTAAATTTGGTAATTATTAAGTATCAACTTTTAATATTTTAAAAATCTATTAGTTTTTTAACTATCCAACAAAACATTCCTACTAAACTAAATGGCCAATTATAAATATTAAAATACTCAAGTATTAATTTAACTGCTATCCAACCAAACATTACTACTAGACAAAATACTCAAGTCTTAATATTTTAATTAACTACTCACTTTTTTAAAATTAATACTGCTTTCTTTAAAATAATTAAAATACTCAAGTATTAATTTAACTGCTATCCAACCAAACATTTCTACTAGACAAAATACTCAAGTATTAATATTTTAATAAACTACTCTCTTTTTTAAAATTACAATTGCTTTATTAGAAATAATAAAAATACTCAAGTATTAATTTAACTGCTATCCATCCAAACATTTCTACTAGACAAAATACTCAAGTATTAATATTTTGAAAAACAAATAACTTTTGTCAAATTACAAATGCTTTTTTAAAAATAATTAAACAAGATAAATATTTTTTTAAATGGAAACAAAAAAAAAAAAAAATGCGTTGTAATAGTATATGCGTTGTAAAAGTACTTACCATATAACATCTTGCGTTGTAAAGCCATGCGTTGTAAATGAATGCGTTGTAAGGGCATTTTCACATAATGCGTTGTAAAGGTATATGCGTTGTAACAGTACTTACCATATAATGGCACGCGTTGTAAAAGCATGCGTTGTAAAAGTTTTTGCGTTGTAAAAAATGCGTTGTAATAGCATAGCGTTGTAAAAGTTGCGTTGTAAAGGTGGTTCCCCATCCTGAACCATCATGCCGGCTGAGAGATTACCTAATGTAAGACTGTTTTATTTTTGATTATTGGAAACTAGTTTGGGGCTTAAAGTTTAATTGTGAGGTTCTAGTCAGCCTCCACGTTATGTTATGTTATGAGAATTTCTATAGCGCGCAAATCACCCGGGGGCATCTCGGCGCTTGCTTAGTAGTTCACTGAGAGAGGAAGGAGGGAAAGGCGCCACGTCCAGCATTAGGGAGTTAGGAATAGGAAGGTTTTCAGTTTTTTCCTAAAAACAGCGAGAGAGGGGCATTTCCTGATGGCGATAGGAAGCGAGTTCCAGTAGAGCGGCGCAAGACAAGAGAAGGACTTAGCCCCTGAGCGGGCGCGGCGGATTCTAGGAGTCTTTAGCAGTTCCATGGCATTGGACCGTAAGTTAAAAATCGGGGTCATATTTATTAATTTGTTAGCCAGGTATTTGGGGCCCAAGCCGTTCAGGGCTTTGTAAGTAAGACAGCTGGTCTTAAACTGGGAGCGCTTCCTGATTGGAAGCCAATGGAGCTCTAATAGGATGGGGGCAGAAGGTGAGCCAGCCGGACGATGAAGAATCATTCGGGCAGCCGTGTTCTGGATGACCTGCAATTTTCTTAGCAGGGAAGGACCGAGTTCTGCGAGCATCGCATTGCCGTAGTCGAGACGACAAATCACCATAGCCTGCACTAGCGTTCTACGGTGCTTAATGGGGAGATAAGGGAGCATCTTCCGCAACAGTCGCAGGCTGTAGTAACAGGAGCTAGTGATAGTGGCAACATGGTCTTTCATAGAGAGTGCCTGGTCTAGTGTGAACCCTAGGTTCTTCACAAGACTTCAGCAGCTCTGACGTGTCTGAGCCTGATGTAGGGGGTGCCGGAGGTAGGGCATCGTAGGCAGCCGTAAAGGCTTCTAGCGATAGCTTGTTCCAGGGTCTCCGAAATTGAGAGGAGCGAGGTTCAGATTCGAGTGGATTGGTAGAGTTCAGTTGTCGGAGAGTGAAAGGGACCATAAAATGGTCAGACCATGTTAGGGGGAGGGGGGGAGGTCGATGAGATTAGCCATAGTAGAGAAGATCAAATCAAGAGCGTGGCCTGCTCTATGCGTAGGGGCGTTTGAGAGGAGGGAGAGGCCAATTTGTTTTAGACTTATTAGAAGATTATCGGTCTCAGGGTTTTCTGAGGCCTCCCTATGAAAGTTGAAATCTCCGAGCAGGATGAAGTTGCTGGACGCTATTGTTTGAAGAGCGATCAGCTCTACTAGTTCATTAGCAAAGTTTGTCCTAGGCCCCGGCGGGCGGTAAATCAGGGCCCCATTCCAAGTCTCAGATGGAGATATGATCAGCTTGAAAAAGCCTGCTTCTAGCGTAGCCGAAAAGTGGGTGGCTGTCCACTGGACTTTTAAGTGATCTTTAAAAGCGATTGCAATTCCACCCCCCGTTTTCCCCTGTCTGTCTGAATGAATGAATTTATATACGTCTGGAATAGCTAAACTGATCTGGGGGTGGTTGGATGGGTTTAGCCAGGTTTCCGTAAAGAAACAGAGGTTTGGGGAGTATGAGTTGATCATATCCCAAATTTCAATAGGGTGTGCTTCATTGTTGTTGGGGAGGAATGTAGTGTTTGTGCTGTGACGCAACAGGCGCCATGGCGTAGCGTAAGGGTCAGGTGACCTGTGTAACTAAATAAAAGCTGGCAGCGTGCGTGCGTACGCCAGTCTGGCATACGATCACGCGACCAGAGTTAACTATCAGCACTGGCTCCGAGTGTTATTGCAAGGCCTTGCTCTGTGGCCAATATCACCCCGTGTTGTAGGCTCCCGCGCAGCGGTAGCAGCCCGGCAACACAACACCAGGCACTTCTCAGAACAGGAAGTATAAGGAAATTAAAATTGTAGACATGTCCGCGCTCTAGCATGCTCACGGGGAGCACCGCAGATGCAAAGTGTCCATTGTTAAATACCCTCTCAGGGAGGGGAGCATGTCCAACTTCAGCACCGGAGACCGTAAAGAAAAAGTAAATCGGGAAAGTAAATCAGGCTTTTAACACGGGCCCAGCAACCCCTGTAATACCCACAGGCTTCGCTGTGGAGTGCTACTGATGGAGCGGGTAAAATGTTTTCTTATTATATGCCCAATCCATTTATATAAGTTTATATTAAAATGATTCATAATTAATTATAATAATTAATGGCTTGATGTGAAGGTACTAAATCAACCTTATTAAACGAGAGAATACACGTGGAAATGCATTTGCATGGCTAAAATTAATAAGTGAATTAAGTTGTATGCATATTAAAACGATAGATGTTGCTTGAGCAGTGTTAATGTGATTTGCGCTTAAATAAACCAGCATTAACGGCTTTGAATGTTGCATATGGCTAGATAAATACATACACATAAGGGTATTAGCAAGGGAATAACACTGTTTTAATCATTTCTATGTATTAATTACGATTTTGTGTTTCTTTGCTTAAAGTTGACTATTCTGGCCTACCAAAAGATGGCCGCCGACTGAAACCTAACTAGAGTACATTACTTCATCATTTGAACAATGGAGAAAGGCGCCTGCACTGACTTCGTTCGTGTCCCTTGTGTGACCTGTCAGACCATGCCCATGAAGACTACCCTGGGCGAGGTGCCAATGTCCCTGAACGTGAAGCAAATGTTGCCAATGGAAAAAGTGAACTGTCGAACTCAACCTATTACCAACGAACTGATACATTTGGACCTGGGATTAGTCTTTCCCATACATCTACTTTGAGACTTCTTCCACATGAGAAAATTTGAAAATGTTTCCTAATGTATTGAGATATATTTGAATTCAGCCAATCGTTGGCCTGGGAAATGAGAAAATGTAACTGTTACATGAAAATTTTAGTATAAATATCAGTAAAGAAGAAGAAATCCCTATTTAGTAAAATCAAGGGGTGGTTCGTGAAAGACAAAGAGATTGTGACAAGGGAAGGACAGTTAATTCCTCCGACGAAAACCCCCGCATCCTTCATGGTTGCAAAATATGGGTACCATACTTGCATCTGGCTAGACATTTGGGCGAAGTATACAAAGGAAGACGGAGTTTTAGCGTTTCCAGAGAATGGTTCCTTTAATTTGGCAATATTAAGGAATTTAGGGGAGAGGATGATGAGCTTAGATCCGCGACCTAGGCCTACGCAGTTTGAGGCGTTGACAGAGTGGGAATACGAGATGCATGAGCGAGAAAAGCAGAGAAATGGCAGCAGATACCGATATATGTTCGGACGGCCAAACGATCGCGAAACTCATTGTGATCGAATGAGAAGGTGGCGAGACGCAAGTATGATTGAAGGATTGTTTCCAGTGAGAACGGCAGGGGAAAGTGAGGGAAGGAAATGCATAGAAAAGAAAAACAATGTAGAAACCAGAAGGTACGGAGCAAATGACACAGAAGATGATGTCTTAGATGACATGTTTTACAAAAGTCCACCTCCATACAGGCAGGAATCAGAAACGCCAACCGCAGGTACACCGATGAGGGAGACTCTGAAAATCATTAAGACAGAAGTTGTGACCCCAGAGGTAAAGAGAAGGAATTCTCTTAGGGAACGGGGAATGGAAAATAAGGTAGAGAGTGAAAATTCCAGGGAACTAGCCAAAACCACATTAGAACTGACAGAGAAAATAAGAGAATTGACGAAAAATCTAGAAGCAGTTACAGTCCCAGTGACCATAGGTCCTGTTATGGATCACTGACATAATATCGATTACCAAAATATCGAGTACTTAAAATATCGTTGCCAAATTATCGACTACAATATTATCGACTCACCATACTTATTTAAGAAAATACTAAAATATCGAGTACACAATATCGTCTTTACAAATTATCGTATATGATTATATCGAAGTTAAAAATATAGTTAACAACATTATCGTCTACTCTTAAATTACTATGTAAATGTTAAAATTATCGAAAACAAAAATATAGACAACCAAAATATAGTTAATTTCGCTATATCGACTATCTAAAAAAATATTTAGATAATATACTTTAAGCCCAACACATACATTAACATTGTAATACATAATAAAACACCTAAATAACATTAAAATTTTCCTTCTAACATATACATTTAAAAATAAACATTCCATAAACAATATGAATACATTTCACGACATAAATAATTTTATAATTATTATACATCCATTAAACCAAATTTAAAAATATATTTAAAGCATGTAATAATACAAATAAACAATTACTTACTACTAATAAGTTGCTAATTAGCGTTTTCCTTACAAGGAAACAAACAGCCAGTAGATAAAAAAAAAATTCAGGTGGACCAATGAGATGCTCACATTTCAAATTAAACCAATGAAATGAAGCAACTAATTAATTGCACACTATAAAACCACTACATTTCAACATCTCTTTCACACTACAAACTGAAAAGAAGAAATAAGACGAAACTCTACTCAACTATTTCCTGAAAGAAGAATTACAATCCTAAAGAAAATTTAACAACTACAGAAAGTAAGTTTTACTCTATTTATAAAGCAACGAATCTACAATTCTACAGCTGAAACTATTTCTATTAATGAATGTACTACACTTGATTTAATTACATTCATTTCTCCTCTATAGATACCTCCTAAAATTACCGAAATATTTTGGACACCCCCACAACTCTAATATTAATCAATGTAAGTATTGTTTTACTTTTTCCTACCGACCTACAACTATTAATTACAAAAAATTATTCTAAAAAATATTTTTTCCTTATTTCTCGCCTCTACAGAAAACCACTGAACCATCCAAAACTACCTTCTACGCAATCACCTACTGGACCAAACACATAAGTAAGTATATAAACCTCAATCATTAAACAGCCTAAAATACGCATCCAGAATGTTACTTTCCCCCTTAAAACAGTAGCACATTCAAAATAATGTATCCAACTATTAACAATATTTTTTTTTCTTATCAACAGATAATCTATCTCCAAGATTAAACTGAAAGCTTGAAGTCAGCTAATTAACATCTTTCAACACATCAAATTAAACATTGTAAGTATATTCACTAAAATGTAAATATATTTAAAATATCTATAACATTGTTTATATTTACAAAATATTTTTTCATCTCCCCTAGCATAATACAGAACAACATGACTGAAGGTGCAGAATTTATAACATCTCAAAAAAATAAAATGTTGTTATGTTATATGGGTTATGTATATACACAAGAAAAACAAAGTGGTCTGAAAATGTTTTGGAAATGTAGCAAATACTACTCAAACAAATGCTATGGTAGAGCTATTACAAAAGAAATCACTGTTCTTTCTGTAAAAGAACATAATCACCCCCCCAATATTACAGAGATAGAAGTTAGAAATGCTCTTGAAAACATTAAAGAAGCAAGTACTAGCACTGATAAACCCACCACCCAAATACTCAAAGAACAATTAATTAAAATACCACACCATGCATCAGCACAATTACCCCCAATTGATTGTTTAAAAAGAACTATAGCTAGACAAAAAAAACTAACTACCAAAACTTTACCTACCCCTAAAACATTTGAGACAGTAATTATTCCCCCAGAATTAAGCATAACTCACAGTAATGAACCATTTATTTTTTTTGACAACAAATCTCCTGATAAAAGAATAATTATGTTTGCTACTGCAAACAATTTAGTGAAATTACAACAATGTGACACTTGGATGATGGATGGAACTTTTAAAGTTTGTCCAAAACCATTTTACCAGCTGTACACAGTGCATGGATTGTACCACCATTCTAACATTCCATTCATCTATGCCCTCTTACCAAATAAACAGCAAACAACATACATAGAAATATTAACCAAAATTCAAGAAGAAACCAATAATTATTTCCCACAAAAAATAATTATTGATTTCGAATTAGCCATGATCAATTCAATACTAAAAAATTATCCACACACAGCAATCCAAGGTTGCTATTATCATTTTAACCAGAGTCTATGGAGACATCTGCAAAAGTCCACCCTAAGTGTACAATATGCTACAGATAGTACTTTTGCCTACCAGGTTAAAAAACTAATAGCACTAGCATACGTACCTGTAACAGATGTAGCAGAACACTATAATATTCTCATTGAAAGTCCCTATTACAAAAAGAACGAAGACAAATTAAGCCAACTTCTAGACTACTTTGAGGACACCTGGGTGGGAAGATTACATAGATCAGGACATAGAAGACAACCAAAGTTCCACATTCCTTGGTGGAATGTATACCTGAGTACCTTAAATAAACAATCCAAAACAAACAATAGTGTTGAAGGATGGCATAATGCCTTCCAAGCAACTACAAGCAGAGGGAAACCTACCCTACAAAAACTGCTGGAATCTCTACAAAAAGAACAAAGCTACCAAGAATTACGGATGCAACAATCTGTGACTCAAATAGGTCCTAAATTAACAAAACAAACCAAACAAATGTTTGATCTACTACAAAGTCAAGTAAACCTATACCCATCAACAAGTGGACTAGACTACCTATCACTAATAGCCAAAAGCATTTTATAATTAACATACACACAGCTAATAAATGAAATAGGTCAATACAATAAACTATTGCAATCATAAATTAATACTATTTTTTCAGAAATAATATATAATTGTCAGAAACATTTCATTTTCTTAGAAGAAATATATATGTACAATTAAATATTAATTCTGTAAATGTAATATATATAACAATAAACTATAATAACATTTCCCACCCAAATGTTCACAAAATATAACTTACCATTGATGTACCCATACAAGATGAATTCTACCAAGTAAAAAGAAAAAATAAACACATCCAATGTAAATCCATCCTCGGCCGATCCAAAAACGTGAAACATTCAAAAATCCGAAAAAAAGGTCAAAATTGTAACAAACGCTCCAGGAAATCCGGGTTAAAAAAAACAGTGTGATAACTTTATTTGTTCCATTAACTAAAACACACTTTAAAAAAAAAAAAAAAAACGTCTCTCTTTTCATCATAATATCCAAACCCTCAAAAACCCGAAAACAATTTAAAAATCAAAATAAACGCTCCATGAAATCCCGTAAAAACTTAAAAAGTGTGTTAACAATATTAATTAAATCAAGTAACACACGCTTTAAAAAAAAAAAACGCGTGTTGGTCTTCGAAAAACACATCGATCAACATTTACCTGAAAAACAGAAGAAAACATACCCACCCACACAATCACACCCAAATACATTTAATAAATACAATTACATCATTTAAAAACAACACATATTTAATCACAATATTTACTTCGAAAACTACGTCACTACCAGTAAACAAACAGACGTAACTAAATCATTACTAACACGTCAAAAACACCCAAAACATTTTAAATTATCTATCAATACACTATAAACATCCTAACTACCCTAAACATAAGTATTTAATAACACTTAATACTTAAAACACCCCTTACCTTGCTCAACGCGAAGCAGCTTCCAACCGCGAGCTTCCTCATTCCAAAATGACCCAAAATAACATGAACAGGTTACAAAATAATCCCATTCAAATGAAAATCCCTGCTTAAATCAGTGTAAATAAATTGAACACATTATAATCATATAAAAATATCACATAAATGTATCAAAATTTTTTGAAAATTATTTTCTAATAAATAATACCTTTAAAAATTATATTCATAATAATTATAAAAACATTATTATTATGATTATAATACAGTAATTTATTTTCACAACTGTACAAACACTAAGAAAATGTTTATATTATTTAACATTTATTAACAAAATGTACATGTTACAAAAATTAGTTTTCATATAATTATAAAATATAAAAATTAATAATATTAACATTTCCTACAATAATATTATTAATAATCATTAAAAATACATTGCATAAAAACATAATTTTTATCATGTACTAATTATGTACAACAACAAAATCAAAATGAAACAATATTCTTCAGAAATTAAATATGCAATGATATTTTTTATGTATATAGCCAACCAAAACATTATTATATGAATACTGTAAGAATGTTTTTTTGCTAACAATGTTAAAAAGTAATAAATGTTATGTATGTTTTTTTGTTATTATCAATACTTCTGTTATGAAATGTAATAATATGAATACATTTTATTTTAATTTAAACATTTGAAAAAGACACAAATGAAAGCATATTTCCTGTATCTCTACTAATGTATACTCCATTCTGTAAATAAAAAAAAAATCATCTGACTAGTTTCTTTAAAAAAAATAAAGATTATATAAAAAGATAAAATGTGTCATTGGATTTCCTAATTTATAACTCTCACATATATAATGTAGCTAATTTTTTTTTTTTTAAATGTAAAAATCACATTTTTTATCCTCAATTACATCCAAAAGCATACTTCATTAACACAATACATATACATTCAGCACACTAACCCTATACAAATTACTATTCCCATTTCACTTACATTAAAGTCAGGAAAACTGCTGGACACTAACCCTATATAATTTACTATTCCCACTCCAGTTAACATAAACTCAATAAAAGTGCTGGACAGTAACCCTATATAATTTACTATTCCCACTCCAGTTAACATAAAGTCAGGAAAGGTGCTGGACACTATCCCTAAATAATTTAATATTCCCACTCCAGATATCATAAACTCAGAGAAGATGCTGGACACTAACTGTATATAATTTACTATTCCCACTCCAGTTAACATTAAGTCAGGAAAGGTGCTGGACAGTAACCCTATATAATTTACTATTCCCACTGCAGTTAACATAAACTCATGAAAGGTGTTGGACAGTAGCCCTATATAATTTACTAATCCCACTCCAGTTAACATAAACTCAAGAAAGGTGCTGGACAATAACCCTATATAATTTACTATTCCCACTCCAGTTAACATAAATTCAGGAAATGTGCTGGACAGTGACCCTATATAATTTACTATTCCCACTCCAGTTAACATAAATTCAAGAAAGGTGCTGGACAGTAACCGTATATAATTTAATATTCCCACTCCAGTTAACATAAAGTCAGGAAAGGTGCTGGACAGTAACCCTATATAATTTACTATTCCCACTCCAGTTAACATAAACTGAAGAAAGGTGCTGGACAGTAGCCCTATATAATTTACTATTCCCACTCCAGTTAACATAAACTCAAGAAAGGTGCTGGACAGTAACCCTATATAATTTACTATTCCCACTCCAGTTAACATAAAGTCCGGAAAGGTGCTGGACACTAACCCTAAATAATTTAATATTCCCACTCCAGATATCATAAACTCAGGGAAGATGCTGGACAGTAACTGTATATAATTTACTATTCCCACTCCAGTTAACATTAAGTCAGGACAAGTGCTGGACATTAACCCTATATAATTTACTATTCCCACTCCAGTTAACATAAACTCAAGAAAGGTGCTGGACAGTAACCCTATATAATTTACTATTCCCACTCCAGTTAACATAAACTCAAGAAAGGTGCTGGACAGTAACCCTATATAATTTACTATTCCCACTCCAGTTAACATAAAGTCAGGAAAGGTGCTGGACACTAACCCTAAATAATTTAATATTCCCACTCCAGATATCATAAACTCAGGGAAGATGCTGGACACTAGGGTGCCGATCACGATCCGGTAAAAAATTCCCCCGTGCGACTCGTATCGGGTCTTTTTACCGTACGAATCGTACAAATGCCGTACGAACTGGCAATCACGATTCGCATGGTAAAAAGTCCATACGACCCGCACCGGGAATCATTCCCCACACGTCCTCGGGTCGGAAAATGTGTCCGACACGTCCTCGGACGATTTACCTTACAAACGTAAAAATCCAAGTCCGACCGAGGAATCACGATCCATCCCGTGCGTCCGAGCCTACAACCGTATGGAAAAAACACCGTCCGCACCGAACACCAATAGCAACCATGGAGACATGTGCCCGCATACGCGCCCAACACTCCCCCCAGCCCCCGTACGTCCGACATGTACCCCCCGTATATGTATACCCCCACCCGTCTATGTACACCCCAGTACGTTCCAGTCGTACCCCCACCCCAGTACGTGTCGTACCACCGTCAATGTAAACCCCCCCACCCCTGTACGTGTCGTACCACCGTCTATGTACACCCCAGTACGTTCCAGTCGCACCCCCACCCCAGTACGTGTCGTACCCCCCGTGTACCTACACCCCAGTACGTTCGAGCCACACCCCCACCCCAGTACGTGTCACAGCCCCGTCTACCTACACCCCAGTACGTTCCAGTCGTACCCCCACCCCAGTACGTGTCGTACCACCGTCAATGTACACCCCCCCACCCCTGTACGTGTCGTACCACCGTCAATGTACACCCCCCCACCCCTGTACGTGTCGTACCACCGTCCATGTACACCCCAGTACGTTCCAGTCGTACCCCCACCCCAGTACGTGTCGTACCACCGTCAATGTACACCCCCCCACCCCTGTACGTGTCGTACCACCGTCAATGTACACCCCCCACCCCTGTACGTGTCGTACCACCGTCCATGTAAACCCCCCCACCCCTGTACGTGTCGTACCACCGTCAATGTAAACCCCCCCACCCCTGTACGTGTCGTACCACCGTCAATGTACACCCCCCCACCCCTGTACGTGTCGTACCACCGTCAATGTAAACCCCCCCACCCCTGTACGTGTCGTACCACCGTCCATGTACACCCCAGTACGTTCCAGTCGTACCCCCACCCCAGTACGTGTCGTACCACCGTCAATGTACACCCCCCCACCCCTGTACGTGTCGTACCACCGTCAATGTACACCCCCCCACCCCTGTACGTGTCGTACCACCGTCCATGTACACCCCAGTACGTTCCAGTCGTACCCCCACCCCAGTACGTGTCGTACCACCGTCAATGTACACCCCCCCACCCCTGTACGTGTCGTACCACCGTCAATGTACACCCCCCACCCCTGTACGTGTCGTACCACCGTCCATGTAAACCCCCCCACCCCTGTACGTGTCGTACCACCGTCAATGTAAACCCCCCCACCCCTGTACGTGTCGTACCACCGTCAATGTACACCCCCCCACCCCTGTACGTGTCGTACCACCGTCCATGTACACCCCAGTACGTTCCAGTCGTACCCCCACCCCAGTACGTGTCGTACCACCGTCAATGTACACCCCCCCACCCCTGTACGTGTCGTACCACCGTCAATGTACACCCCCCCACCCCTGTACGTGTCGTACCACCGTCAATGTAAACCCCCCCACCCCTGTACGTGTCGTACCACCGTCTATGTACACCCCCCCACCCCTGTACGTGTCGTACCACCGTCAATGTACACCCCCCCACCCCTGTACGTGTCGTACCACCGTCCATGTACACCCCAGTACGTTCCAGTCGTACCCCCACCCCAGTACGTGTCGTACCACCGTCTATGTACACCCCCCCACCCCTGTACGTGTCGTACCACCGTCTATGTACACCCCAGTACGTTCCAGTCGTACCCCCACCCCAGTACGTTCCTGGCGCACCCCCAACACAACCTCCTAAGTACGGAGCGCACCCCATGCCCCAACATCACAACCGCATGTACGAGTCGTACAAAGCCACACACAAGGACCAAATCGTACAACCAAATGGCCCATGTACACACCGTACACACGCTCAAAACGCACGTACACAACAAGGACAAAACAAAACAACTCAACAATACACCATTCGAAAGGCACACAGCCACTAAACATGGCCAACAACCACTAAAATAACACAATCACTGACCTGCAACTGTCAAAAACAAACAGAGGCCCAATACACCACCACTCCTTATAACACACCCACCCAAAATTCAAACACTGCCACACCCACCCATGGACCAATAAAAAGGGCCCACACACACAAACCATGAGCCTTTGCAACAGACCCACTGCTGCCAGACACCACAGAACCAGACTACAAGCGACACCACATCTTACACTTGCACACCTTCACACGACCACCCTCACAAACACCCTCTCATCACATTCACACACACACACAACCATCCACACCCCCCCCCAACATCCACACACCCCCCACACCCACACCATCCCCACCCACACCCCTCACCATGCCCACTACCAAGAATCCAAAGTTCAGTCACCGAGAGTTGGAGGTCCTTGTTGATCAAATCCTCAGAGTCGAGCCACAGATCTTTGGAACATTGGTCAGAAGCACCAGCCAGGCAGCCAAAACAGCCATGTGGCAGACCATCGTCGATGCTGTGAATGCTGTTGCGGACACCAGGAGGACCAAGCAGGATTGCCAGAACAGGTGGTACGATCTGCGGAGGAGGGTCAGAGCCAAGAGACAGGAGGAACACGACCAGGCCAACGCCACCGGAGGAGGGCCCTCCCGCAGACCCGTACAGTACCATCCCTGGGAGGAGAGGGTGATGGCCATACTGCCGGTGGAGGCAGTTGAAGGAGTAGAAGGACTCCGAGACCCGGGTGAGTACACAAACAACGCACCTCACATGGGGGGAACTGCAACCACAACCAAAATTAATAACAGGCACGCAAACACCACAAGCCATCGCATTACTCAACCACACTCCATGAGCAGGCACATGCCACTGCTGCCACCATGCCCCATGCACCCAGCTGGACAATGTCAAGTCACAGGCCACAGAAGACAACAACACATGACACGGTAACCCGGATGGCGGGAGTGTGGGCACCAAGAATCACATAGTGCGACTCCAAAGCAGACAACAATGCCCTCTGCCCATATGGCCTAGGTCACAGCCAGACAAACACTGTGTCCCAACACAGGAATGACTTGCCAGCAAATGGCGGATGCCTTGCATCAACACATGGGGGTGAAGGCACTGTTTTGCACATGCCAGCAGCTAATGAACAGCCAACAGTGTGAAAGAGTGGCAGCACACACCACCACAGCAGCAGCGCACAGACACACAGCAGACAAAATGGGTGCCTGGAGATCAGAAACAAACTCACATCAACAGGCCAAGGGCCACTCAAAGATCTGCTAACAGTGTGTGCCCAGGAAGCTGGGCCAAGGTGACAGAGGGTGACACACGGAGGGAGGGAGAGGGGGACACAGAGGGAGGGAGAGGGGGACTGAGAGGGAGGGAGACACAGGAAGATGGACAGAGGGAGGAGGCTGACACACAGAGGGAGGGAGAGGGGGACAGAGAGGGAGGGAGAGGGGGACAGAGAGGGAGGGGGACACAGGAAGATGGACAGAGGGAGGAGGCTGACACACAGAGGGAGGGAGAGGGGGACACAGAGGGAGGGAGACACAGGAAGATGGACAGAGGGAGGAGGCTGACACACAGAGGGAGGGAGAGGGGGACACAGAGGGAGGGAGAGGGGGACACAGAGGGAGGGAGACACAGGAAGATGGGCAGAGGGAGGAGGCTGACACACAGAGGGAGGGAGAGGGGGACACAGAGGGAGGGAGACACAGGAAGATGGACAGAGGGAGGAGGCTGACACACAGAGGGAGGGAGAGGGGGACACAGAGGGAGGGAGAGGGGGACACAGAGGGAGGGAGAGGGGGACACAGAGGGAGGGAGAGGGGGACAGAGAGGGAGGGAGAGGGGGACAGAGAAGGAGGGAGACACAGGGAGAGCAAATCAGTCCTTTGGTGTGTGGGAATGTCTGCTCGTCAGCAGGTGGACTGCGTGCATGTAGACAAGGGTGCCCAGTGCCAGAACCCCCCCTCTTCATCATGGCAAAACGCAGGGCCATGTTACAACCTGTACACGAGCACAAGGACAGCCACCTGCATCATATGAGTGTGTGGATCCACTCCATGTGCACATGTACAGTGCTACAAGGAAGGCGCAAACGCATAGCTCGGCACACATGCACACTCCACTGCTGACTGCAGTCACACTTGACGCAGCAAGTAAGACTGTGCCACACATAGTTAAAGGGGCCAAATTGGTGCCCAAGGGACACACACATGCACAAGTGCACTGTGAGTGGAATGCAAGACAGATCCTAATTCCAAGAGGAAATGTGCCAACTTTGTAACGGATGAAACATGGATGTTGCATGGATCAAAAGTAACATTGTCTCTCTCACACACAGGTCAACGTCGTGCTGCACCCCCCAACACTGGGGGGGAACACTCACAGGACCCGGATCTGCAGGAGACCGATCCCACCGGCAGCGACCACTCTCACCACTCTGCGGACGACCCCGACCGACCTGGCCCCTCTGGTGTCCAACCACCTGCAGCACCTGCGTCAGGTACAACCGTGCCAACCACCACCCCCACTCCTGCCACATCCCAGGAGACACCCAGGATCCCTGCCCCAACACCACAATGCAGCCAGGCTCGCCAGGAGGGACACGGTGTCCCGGGCACCCAGGAGGAGGCAGGCGACAACGCCAATGCCACCCCTCAGGGGTCCCGGAGACCCCATGTGCCCACAAGTGCAGGCCAGGCGCAAGTGGGCAGGGGTGGTGGGAGTGGAGAGCGGCGGAGGCGCGAGCCTGACCAGTTGGCTGGGGATCCGGTATTTTCCCATGTCCGTAACATCCTGGACTCATACCGGCAGGACACCACGGGCATGGCCCAGGTTGTGTCCGTCCTCGAGGGGATCAAGGTCCAGCAGGCCCAGCAACATGCGGAGCTAATAGCCTGTCTACAGCTACACCAACGGAGGATGGAGGACAGACAGGCTGAGCAAGTGACGGCGTCCCAGGGGATTCACGCTGAACTCCGTCGGATGGCCGACACCATGGCCGACCCTCCCTGTGCCAGAAGGCGGAGAACATCACCACCCACAGGGAGGGATCATGAGGAGGAGGAGGAAACATCCGACGGAGCATCCCAGACGTCGTCACGGCCTGCTGCTGAGGTTCCCCGCAGGAAGCCGGGTCGTCCACGGAAAGGACCGTGAGGGTGGCTGCTACATCACCATCTCCCAGGACACCTGGCCTGGCACCTGGCCCACTGGAGCAACAGCATCACAGCATCAAGAGACATTCTCTGCCACATGGCCCTGCTGGTCACTGGCTGACCAATGTTGACAAAGACTGTGGCATGGACTCTGAGGATTTCCAATGGCAAGGACACCAACTCCCCTACTGAACTTTGGATTCCCTAATCCCGGAAAGGCCCTCACTTGGCCCCCCCCCCCAATAATAAATCACACTATTAAGAGTAGATGCCTGCTGGTAGCATTATTACCTAACATGTGTCTTGTACAGTCTAAACATGCCTGAGTCATCTGTTCACTTCAACCATCCACACCCTGGGGCCTGAGTCTGGCACAGGACACATGGGTCACAGTTTTCTAGGCAAGACAGACATGGAGCACCATACACACCCGTGATGGTCAGAACCAGCTGAGGGGGTGGCCGAACAACCGTGCTGACAGACACATTGAGTACAGCAACAGTCATGCGCAGAGGTCAGGGATCCTGGCCCGTGTCCTGGGGGGCACCCAGGTACGTGTAGACAGGTGGCAGAACCATGTCCTGCAAGCTTGAGTCCGGTGGATGCAGAGAATGGGGTCATGGACAACGTTGGATGCATGGGGATGGCACATGTCACAATACCCACACAGTCATGGACATCATGCCCATTACACAGTCTCAGCACACACACACAGCTTGCATCTTGCCACTCGACACATTGACACATAGCCACAATCAGGGAATACCATGCCAGACATGCAGGATGCACCGTGCCAACACACCAGCATTGACTGAGAAGAGGCACCTTGGAGGCATAGGGACACCTTTAATAGTCATGTGTTTGGGATTGCAGAGGCAACTTGAAGTACACATGAACACATCATGTGGAGTAACATGTGGCTCCAACACTGGCACCCCCCTTCTGCAGCACAAATGCGTGATAGCCATGGAACTGGCACACAAGTGTCGGATAATAGCTAAATACCCACAGCTGCTCACGGAGAGCCTGCCATACACCATACATCCGCTGATGTGGAAGTCCCACGCCATGTCAAGACAATGTTAACCGTATGTGTCCGAGGGCAGTGTCACACACATTGATGCCTTCATCACAATCCACCATCCCATCACTGATGACTGACAACCAGGCAGCCCATCTATTCAGGTGTACCCAGCTGCATGTCGTGTCCCATGGGGATGCCACATGTCTGCAGAGGACCCAAACCCCGACCGGGGCAGTGTGCACACATCGTGAACAACTGCCACACCCAATACACCCCAGATGCATCCCTTACCCCATGGAGACTTCCAAACGTGTCCGTGCCTGTAACGCTGAGTCAGCCCACGATGCCATGTCCATGAGGAATAGCAGTGCCACAACAATGCAACCAGCAAACGGCATGCGCAGGTACCTGGGGAAGAGAGACACACAAGAAGTCAGCCACAAGAAGCACAGCCACTTGCATGTGCATGTACTCGACACATGTATGTATGACAACATGCTAGGTCACAATTATGTCTGGGGAAATACTACCATCACTGCCACCATCACTCCAGTGACACACCCACACACACCTCTGACCCACGTGCCATACATGCAGGTGGAGACACACATCACAACGCATGCCACACGGGGACCAATGCGTGCACACTCAGACCCTGGTACTCACCACTAAGCAAAGAAGTCGCGTATGAGCCGAGTCCGGATGTCCTCTTGCGGCTCCACATCCTCCACATCACTAGCCCCATTGCCAAGCCCTTCGTCCTCCACGGGTGGATGGTCCTCGTCATCTTGATCCAGGATGAGGGGCACAGCTCTTTCAACTGCCATGTTGTGCAGCATGCAGCAGACCATGAAGATCTTGCAGACCTTCGCCGGGGCATATGGGAGTGCGCCGCCGGTCTTGTGGAGGCACCGGAATCGGCTCTTCAGCATGCCAAACGTCCTCTCTATCACTCGCCTTGTCCGGCCATGGGCGGTGTTGTAGCGGAGCTGGGCCGGCGTGATGGGGTTGCGGAGAGGTGTCAGCAGCCAAGGCATGTTGGGATAGCCAGCGTCCCCTAAATGGAAAGCACATGGATATCGTTAGAACAGGCGAAGCGGTAGTGCTGCTCGGCCAAACAGAATACAGGACAGACAGACTGTACCCACCAACAACACATGCACGTTCGTTGCGCAGCTGCATCATCATATCAGGCATCCCGCTACGCCTCATGATGTAGGCATCGTGTGCTGATCCTGGAAAACGAGCACAGACATGTGAAATCACCATGTTGGACAGACACACCACAAGGGCATTGATGGAGTGGTAGTGCTTCCGATTGCGGTACGCCACCTCCCGTGCGTGTGGTGGTACCAAACCTACATGTGTCCCATCTATGGACCCAATGACATGGGGCATCCCTCCCAGGGCATAGAAACCACGTTTGACCTCAGTCATCTGTTCAGGGGTTGGGAACTTGATGAAGTCATCCAGGTGAATCAACATGGCCTCCAAGAAATCATGCAGCACACCGCTGAACATGCTCTGGGACATGCCACCAACATGAGCTATGGTATATTGGAAGGTACCCGTGGCAAGGAAATGTAGGGCAGCCATTACCTTCAGCTGGGGTGTCAGTGCCGTAGGATACCTGTGCTGCGGTTGCAGGTGTGGTGCCAGTCTCGCCGTCAGCTCCAGAATCAACGGTTGGGTGAAGCGGTAGAGCCGGATCCTGTCATTCTCCTGCATGGTGGCCAAGTCTGGAATTCTTCGGGCAACAGGAGGCGCTCTGCAGTAATTTGGAAGTGACAAGGAAGAGTGAGTGCACTACGAGAACAACGCATGTCTACTGAGCACATGTAAATCTGCCAATACACACATGCCACATAGGGAGTCAGGCATGTGCTACATGCCCAGGACACGTATGGATGCAAGGTGACACTCCTTCCAAGACCCAGCCACACACGGTGATTGAGAACCTCCCCATGCCACGCCATGGGAATAGCTGTGTCCCAGTGCAAGTGAACAGCCCGACGCAAGACAGAAGTGACATACACCCACACATCAGCAGAAGTAGGATGCCGATTGTAGAGACTGGTAGCGGAACACCGGAGCCACAGGTCACATGACATTACACTAGGCCTGCCCACACACCTTGCCATGAAGGTGCACATGTCATGACTCACCACACATTCCTTGTGAGGATGCTGACATGGCCTTGTCACGCTACTCCGTGTCCCATGCATACATGTGCACCTCACATCAGATACCACATGTGGCATGGTGTGCGGAACAGTGTGCAATGATAATCTACACACAGACACATGTTGGTTGCTGCAACGGCTGCAGCTTTTGAGGGTGCTACAACATCAACCTGATGTAAATCCCGGACACATAAATGACATAGTCACATTGTGCACTGTGGGTAGTGACAAGTCAGGTTTCATGACCCCTGTACCGGCCATCATGGGACACTTCCGTGTGTTGGTGTCCGTGCCATGCCAGTGACGCTCACCCCAAGTGCGCAGTACGACATGCACACATGTCAAAGTAGTCAAGGGCATGCCTGGCACACATTGCACCCTCACACAGTACACCTGTACACATCTCATCATACATCTGGTGCCTCCTCCACTCAGGAGGCATGTTCCACATCACAGCCTGTCACACCTGTGCCCCACACATGTAGTAATGCACAGACGATGCCTTGATGTCCATTCCTGGACAAGTATGTCCATCCATGGACAAGTATGTCCGCCCTATTCCTACCTGTGTGTCGACTATCACCACAGTGATGTGTACAAACCGGCGTACTGCTGCTAAGAGGGCCTGTGTATGTTCCCCAATCACTGTGGGAGTGCTGCCGTATGTGTACCCATCGTGATGGCGAGCGTACAGGCATTTGTACGGTCCGTACCACAACGAGTACGCATACGCGTGCAGACCCATAGTGATAGTGAGCGTACATGCGAGTGTACGGCCCTCTCACTATGGGTCTGCACGCGTATGCGTACTCGTTGTGGTACGGACCGTACAAATGCCTGTACGCTCACTATCACTATGGTTCTGCACGCGTATGCGTACACGTAGTGGTACGGACCGTACAAATGCCTGTACGCTCACTATCACTATGGGTCTGCACGCGTATGCGTACTCGTTGTGGTACGGACCGTACAAATGCCTGTACGCTCACTATCACTATGGTTCTGCACGCGTATGCGTACACGTAGTGGTACGGACCGTACAAATGCCTGTACGCTCACTATCACTATGGTTCTGCACGCGTATGCGTACACGTAGTGGTACGGACCGTACACTCGCATCTACGCTCACTATCACTATGGGTCTGCACGCGTATGCGTACACGTAGTGGTACGGACCGTACACTCGCATGTACGCTCACTATCACTACGGGTACACAGACCCATAGTGATAGTGAGCGTACAGGCATTTGTACGGTCCGTACCACAACGAGTACGCATACGCGTGCAGACCCATAGTGACAGTGAGCGTACAGGCATTTGTACGGTCCGTACCACTACGTGTACGCATACGCGTGCAGAACCATAGTGATAGTGAGCGTACAGGCATTTGTACGGTCCGTACCACAACGAGTACGCATACGCGTGCAGACCCATAGTGATAGTGAGCGTACAGGCATTTGTACGGTCCGTACCACTACGTGTACGCATACGCGTGCAGACCCATAGTGATTTTGAACGTAGGCATGCATGTACGGGCCGTTGCCATGCATTTGGGGTGCCCTAGGGCCCGGAAACGCACCGTACCTGTGTGTGATTCTCCTAATTACATAGGGGACAAGTATTAAGGCCTACATGCATGCTGGTTGTCATGGCGACCAGGTTCAAATTTCGATTTTGTTCTGGAAGGTGCACAGCAGAAGTCAGTTGGAATTCTTCTACTTTGTTGCAATGTGTTTGTGGGGCTGACATCATGCAGGAGAATGAAACCGATAGAGAACCCACAGACTGCTAGGTTTGAAGGGATTGGTGGAAACATAGGATGCAAATGTGAGTGACCAATCACTCTGTACTCCTGTGCATGAGACTGGGCAGAAGGCCACATATAAGGCAGCCAGGTCCCATGAGGGATTACTTGCCTGCACATCTTTGCATTTGTCGACCAAGCTGCTGCTACTGATTCCCTGGAACCATGTCAAGGGCTGTGGAGAGGACACAGCCATTCACCCTGGAGGAGAACATGGCTCTGCTGGATGTGATCCTCCCACAGTACCCCATGCTGTATGGGCGACCAGGGTATCAGGTGAGTGCATAGGCCACTGCCACAGACTGTCCCTATGTTGTGACTGTGTCTTCAGGCATTGTGACCCGGTGTGACACACATGCCATGTACTGTCGGGGGGGTACCAGGGGGGGGGTGCCTGATGTCTCCCAGCAGTGCCCTGAGACAGGAGGGGTGTGTGCAGAGTCCTCCCAGCAGTGCCCTGAGACAGGAGGTGTGTGTGCAGAGTCCACCCAGCAGTGCCCTGAGACAGGAGGGGTGGGGGCCTATAACTCACAGCAGTGCCCTGAGACAGGAGGGGTGGGTGTGGAGTCCTTCCAGCAGTGCCCTGAGACAGGAGGGGTGGGTGTGGAGTCCTCCCAGCAGTGCCCTGAGACAGGAGGGGTGGGGACCTATCACTAACAGCAGTGCCCTGAGACAGGAGGGGTGGGTGTGGAGTCCTCCCAGCAGTGCCCTGAGACAGGAGGGGTGGGTGTGATGCACAGTGTGAGCCTTGATCATTGATTGTGACATTGCCATCATTCCACCTGAGTACCCACTATGGCACGTACTGCCTTTTCCCTCACCAGAGGATGATGTCCCTATGACAGAGGTGCAATGCGTTGGCTGCATTACATGCCATGTAGTAACCAGCTATTATGTTCACATATGTCTCTCTGTGACATGTGGCTGGTGTATTGATGTGGTGTCACTTGTACTTCCTCACAGGTAGGCGCCTCTGCCAAGGAGCAGATCTGGCTGACCGCCGTCAGTGCCGTGAGGCGTGTGGATGGTCGGAGGCGGAGCCTGTCCCAGGTGAGGAAACGCTGGCAGGATATCCGGTGCTGGACGCGGAGGATTGCACGGCTCCTGCTGGGGGACTCACCTGAGAGCCACAAGAACCGCGGCCGCCGCCGTCTGACCCACCTCCACAGGCGTGTGCTGCCGGTGGTCTTTCCAGACCTGGAGAGGCGCTTACAGGCGATGCAGCAGGCGGAAGGGGGTAGGTACATGTGCGTTTGTTGTGTGTCACCGGCATTTGTAAGGGCACAGTGGCATTAATTCACTGGCAGGGTTTAAAGGTGCTGTGCCCATCCAGTTTGCCCAAGTGTAGCGCTGCGCCCCTGCCACCCTTCCCCTCCTTGCAATGTGTTCCCTGGTCTGTGTGTAGTCACTCCTTCACAAGGTAATGTAGGCTGGCGCTTTGTCCACGAGAACAATGACTGTAGCATCATGGGTGGTGGTGGTGGGTAACAGGTTGTGGGACCTTGCCTGTGAACTGTCAAGTTCACTGCATGTGGGTTCCATGTCAGTTGGCACTGATGCTGGCTCCAGACATGGGAGTTGGTCTCTCATGTGTCATGCCTTACAGCGCGCATGTCCTATGTAGTGGCCTGTGACATGATGTGCATGAGTGTGCGCTACGCATAGTGCAGGGATGGTGACGTGTGTAGCAGTCATTCCCATTCAGCCATTCAGTAGCATGTAGTTGCGTGCCCAATACTGTCCCCTGGGGCACCTTATCCTCAGTGTTGTTTGTGTCATCATCAACGTGGACACTCTCACTGTCTACAGCGTAGGTTGTGCTCTGTGCCATTGTCCCCTGTCACCATGTATATAGACGTGCTATTATGTACAGGTGTCCACTGTGCAGCCTGACCTGATTGTCCCTCTTCATACTCACAGTTGCCAGTGCCTGTGTGTCTTGTTATACTCATCTGAGGATGGGCACTGGTACCTCATTATTTGTACAGGCGCACCTTTGCTGTTTTGCGTCCAATCTTGCCTTTTGCCTGCCACTGTGTTTATCACCCAGACTATGAGATGTTGGTGCCACCTGTGTCTCAGCAATTAGCATCGTGTGGGGGTTGCTTGGGGCGGGCAATGCCTATGTGTCAAATCCTGATTCCTAATTGCTGGGTCTGGACAGTGTGTGATGTTACTGGACACACACGCAAGGTGCAGTGACCGAGTTATGTTGGGCATGTTTGCAGCATTACCTATGCAGCATGTGTCTCAAGTTCATGGATATTGTCCCTGGTCATAGGTATTTTCACAAACGCTGTGTGGTGCAGAGGCAGTGCAGGATTGTCCCCAGGGCCTGGGTGCTATGTCAGACTCCGTTTCCTGTCATCAGCTATTGTCTCATGCTCTCCATGGTATTTCAGTGGCATGGTGGCTCAACCAACTGTGTTTCATGCCCTACATCGGTACCTTGTTTTGCAGATGTTAGGGATCTGCCTCTTCAGGCTATGCAATGTTGACTATGTAGATTGGACTCATGTGACAGATGTGTACAGGTGTCTGATTAATTTCTGTCTCTCCACCCTGCCCACAGCATCGTCGGGGGACACAGAGGGAGACATGGACACGGACCAGGCGGAGGGACCGAGCACCAGTGGCAGCCGTGACATCGGGGCTGGCACATCGAGTGGGACAGAGGCGGAGGATAGTGTGGCCGAGGACCTGTCGACTGGCACATCAGACTACGAAGCTGACAGGTCCGAGGAGGATGTCTCAGGGTTGGCGGAGGCTGCACCAGCAGCTGACAGTGGAACAACACCTGCCACCGCCCCCTCAGTTCCCACCAACCGCCTCCCACTTGCTCGTGTCCCTTCCCAGCGTGCCCGGTCACCGCATGTCTCCTTCCTGCCAGGCACCGCACCCCCTGCCCCTGTCTCCACTGCTGCCGCCAATGCTGAGTCTATGGACATCCAGCGGCAAATGCAGGTTGGTCAGGCTGCGATCCTGAATGTCCTCCATTCCCACGGGAAAACCCTCACCAACATCGAGGCATTCTTGGAGGGCATTCATTCTTTGCAGGCTGACCAACGCAACTTGCTGAGGTCCCTAGACTCCACACTGACTGCAGCAGTGGGTCTCCTGCAGCGCGACCTCCCCCCACCTACCCCTGCCCCATCCACACTTCCCACTTCCATGCCTGTCCCACGTACACCCAGACGTCGGCATGCACCCACCACAACAGACACAGGCACCACACCAGCAGGGAAGGTCCACCGCACTCCTCCTGACACGCACACACAGGGTGAGATAGGCACACCCACTGGGTCGGGGGGCAAACGTGTGACACGCAGCCAGAGTGGGAGTCCGCATTCCACACAATCCACTCCCTCCAAATCCCCTCCCCTCAGCTCTCCTGGCCACATCTCCCCCAAGGACTCCTTCATGGCCGCTCTGTCCCTGAGCCCCACAGTTACGCCACCACGCAAGCGGTCAAGGAAGTCCTCGGTCAGGGTGGTTGAGTCTCCCCCCCTGTCTCCACCCTCCCCCGGTGGCGCTGCAACCCATCCCTCTGAACCCCCCCCCCTCCTTGGGGCCTGAGGTCACTTCGGGTGCAGGGGACTCCCTGGAGGACCTTGCTAAGGTGTGTAGTGCCATCCTGGCCTCCGCCTTTGGCCATGACACACCCCCTGTGGTTGAGTCCTCCATCCCTGCACCCACAACGCCGCCCCTTTGCCCTGATGTCCCTGCGGTGCCTGTTGCTTCCCCCCCCCCTGATGCCCTCACCAGTATGGAAGACGATGGCATTTGACTGTGCAGGCAAGGTAGGGGACACACATCCCACTGTGTCCCCCATGCAGCTGGGAATAATTGACTGCCCTATGGCCTTTGTTGACTTTGAACTGCCGTTGATCCACGGACATTGTGCTCATGCTGATTAAAGCTTATTTTTTTTTTCATTATCACACTCCTGCTATGGTGGTATTGGTGTTGGTGGGGCTGCTACATTGTTTTGGGTGGTGTTTAAGGCTTTGGGTGTGTGGGATTTGTAGTAGTGTTCTGCTCTTTGGGGCCACCCTAGGATCTGTGTGCCATCACAAGGTGTTGGCTAACTTCCTTAGGTCATGTCAGCAGTTACTGCATGGTTCAATTG
The DNA here is from genome assembly GCF_964204655.1 of Triturus cristatus. NCBI lineage: Eukaryota > Metazoa > Chordata > Amphibia > Caudata > Salamandridae > Triturus > Triturus cristatus. Next base: position 1,151,791,498 of record NC_140584.1, read on the forward strand.
TCCCAGGGTGTATTCCTTCCTCTGTGTACCCAGTTTCTTCCCTGCAGGGTGTTCCCAATGTTTAGCGCAGAGCTGTGTCTACATGAGCTGTGTGTGTGACGGAGCCCTTCTACTTTGGCCATGCATGCATGGCCATGTCTCCACCTGCAACAATCGTGGCATCCTTGGTGATCACTGTACTTGTGTGTGGAGTCAGTTGACATGAGTTCATGGGGACATGTTCCCTTGTAGGCAGTATGGATGTGGGTAATTGTGGCATCACACACATGTGTTACACCCCTCCTGGGTGTGGACACTGCTGGGAGGACTCTGCACCCACCCCTCCTGGGTCTGGACACTGCTGGGAGGACTCTGCACACACCCCTCCTGGGTCTGGACACTGCTGGGAGGACTCTGCACACACCCCTCCTGTCTCTGGGCACTGCTGGGAGGACTCTGCACCCACCCCTCCTGGGTCTGGACACTGCTGGGAGGACTCTGCACACACCCCTCCTGTCTCAGGGCACTGCTGGGAGGACTCACCACCCACCCCTCCTGTCTCAGGGCACTGCTGGGAGGTCTCTGCACCCACCCCTCCTGTGTCAGGGCACTGCTGGGAGGACTCTGCACCCACCCCTCCTGTCTCAGGGCACTGCTGGGAGGACTCCACACCCACCCCTCCTGTGTCTGGGCACTGCTGGGAGGACTCTGCACCCACCCCTCCTGTGTCAGGGCACTGCTGGGAGGACTCTGCACCCACCCCTCCTGTCTCAGGGCACTGCTGGGAGGACTCCACACCCACCCCTCCTGTCTCAGGGCACTGCTGGGAGGACTCTGCACACACCCCTCCTGTCTCTGGGCACTGCTGGGAGTGATGGGCACCCACCCCTCCTGTCTCAGGGCACTGCTGGGTGGACTCTGCACACACACCTCCGATTTCTGGATATGTGCGCTTGGCACATACACGGTGGGGTTACGCACACTGCATTAGAGGTGAGGGTACGAGTCTACTGACACTGGTGTGGTGGGGGTACGCTCCGTACGTCCGCGGGTGGGGGTACGGGTCGTACTTACACTGTTGGGCTGGGGGTACGCTCCGTGCGTCCGCGGGTGGGGGTACGGGTCGTACTTACACTGTTGGGCTGGGGGTACGCTCCGTGCGTCCGCGGGTGGGGGTACGGGTCGTACTTACACTGTTGGGCTGGGGGTACGCTCCGTGCGTCCGCGGGTGGGGGTACGGGTCGTACTTACACTGTTGGGCTGGGGGTACGCTCCGTACGTCCGCGGGTGGGGGTACGGGTCGTACTTACACTGTTGGGCTGGGGGTACGCTCCGTGCGTCCGCGGGTGGGGGTACGGGTCGTACTTACACTGTTGGGCTGGGGGTACGCTCCGTGCGTCCGCAGGTGGGGGTACGGGTCGTACTTACACTGTTGGGCTGGGGGTACGCTCCGTGCGTCCGCGGGTGGGGGTACGGGTCGTACTTACACTGTTGGGCTGGGGGTACGCTCCGTGCGTCCGCGGGTGGGGGTACGGGTCGTACTTACACTGTTGGGCTGGGGGTACGCTCCGTACGTCCGCGGGTGGGGGTACGGGTCGTACTTACACTGTTGGGCTGGGGGTACGCTCCGTGCGTCCACGGGTGGGGGTACGGGTCGTACTTACACTGTTGGGCTGGGGGTACGCTCCGTACGTCCGCGGGTGTGGGTACGGGTCGTACTTACACTGTTGGGCAGGGGGGTACGCTCCTTGCATTCGTGGGTGGGGGTTCGAGTCGTACTTACACTGTTGGCATGGGGGGTACGCTCCATGCATACGCGGGTGGGGGTACGGGTCGTACTTACACTGTTGGGCTGGGGGTACGCTCCGTACGTCCGCGGGTGGGGGTACGGGTCGTACTTGCACTGTTGGGCTGGGGGGTACGCTCCTTGCATACGGGGTGGGGGTAGGGTCCGTACATATCCGTCCCCACGCTATGTGATGTTTGTGCGGCCCGTACCCAGGCCTTTGCCACGTGGGTGCGATCCGTCCCGCCATTGTTGGGGTGACGTGTGTGGGCGTGGTCCGACTCGTACCCACGCTCTTCAGGCGTGGGTACGGGACGTACCTGTCTGGTTGTGTTGCCGGTTCGCGTGGTGACGGACTTCCGTTGTGGCGGTCGCTGGATTATCAGGACACGCCCCCACCCCCTCGTGGTGACCAGGGCATGGGAGTCAGGTATGTCCAGGCCATGTGTAGTGTGTCACTCATGTGGTTGTTTTGTGGCCTGCCCTGGTCGTGCCACCCCCACCCCACCCCACTTTCCCCCCTCCCTTAGTTATTCTGACCTTCTGCGGCGTCTGCGTCGTAACCTGTAGAGGAGGTGTACTGCTATGAGGGCAGGGATGACTCGTAGGTTCGGGTCCATGTCTGTCCGTCGCGTACTGGTACTCCTTGCTCGCGTCGTCCTGTCGCGTACGGGTCCTCCTTGATCGCGTCGTCCTGTCGCGTACGGGTCCTCCTTGGTGGCGTCGTCCTGTGTGTCCGTCACGTACTGGTCCTCCTTGTTCGCGTCGCCGTCTGTCCGTCGCGTACTGGTGGTCCTTGTTCGCGTCGTCCTGATTTCCCGGCAGTTTTTGGCTGCCGCAAAATATTCACCGTGCGGGGTGACGTCGGTGCGAATCGTGATTCCTGGGTCGTGAATGGCTGGCTGCGTGCGTCCCGACGTCAGGTCGGCGCTTTCCCGGATCGCATTGGTAGGTGTTTTTTGTTCGGTCGGTCTTTTTTACGATTCGTACGGTAATGGTGTACCCGTGCGAATCGTAATTCCATGTTTGTATATTTTGACGACCGGGTACGCGTCGGACGGAGAATATGCTCCGTCCGACGGTTCGTACCCGGTTTTTGCCGGATCGTGATCGGCACCTAACTGTATATAATTTACTATTCCCACTCCAGTTAACATTAAGTCAGGACAGTTGCTGGACATTAACCCTATATAATTTACTATTCCCACTCCAGTTAACATAAACTCAAGAAAGGTGCTGGACAGTAACCCTATATAATTTACTATTCCCACTCCAGTTAACATAAACTCAAGAAAGGTGCTGGACAGTAACCCTATATAATTTACTATTCCCACTCCAGTTAACATTAAGTCAGGAAAGGTGCTGGACATTAACCCTATATGATTTACTATTCCCACTCCAGTTAACATAAACTCAAGAAAGGTGCTGGACAGTAACCCTATATAATTTACTATTCCCACTCCAGTTAACATAAACTCAGGGAAGATGCTGGACACAAAGGTGCCGATCACAATCCGGTAAAAAATTCCCCCGTGCGACTCGTATCGGGTCTTTTTACCGTACGAATCGTACAAGTGCCGTACGAACTGGCAATCACGATTCGCATGGTAAAAAGTCCATACGAACCGCACTGGGAATCATTCCCCACACGTCCTCGGGTCGGAAAATGTGTCCGACACGTCCTCGGACGATTTACCTTACAAACGTGAAAAGCCAAGTCCGACCGAGGAATCACGATCCATCCCGTGCGTCCGAGCGTACAACCGTATGGAAAAAACACCGTCCGCACCGAACACCCATAGCAACCATGGAGACATGTGCCCGCATACCCGCCCAACACTCCCCCCAGCCCCCGTACGTCCGACACGTACCCCCCGTGTATGTATACCCCCACCCGTCTAGGTACACCCCAGTACGTTCCAGTCGAACCCCCACCCCAGTACGTGTCATACCCCCGTCAATGTACACCCCCCCACCCCTGTACGTGTCGTACCCCCGTGTACCCCCACCCCAGTACGTTCCAGTCGTACCCCCACCCCTGGACGTGTCGTACCCCCCGTGTACCTACACCCAAGTACGTTCCAGTCGTACCCCCACCCCAGGACGTGTCGTACCACCGTCAATGTACACCCCCCCACCCCTGTACGTGTCGTACCACCGTCTATGTACACCGCAGTACATTCCAGTCGTACCCCCACCCCAGTACGTGTCATACCCCCCGTGTACCTACACCCCAGTACGTTCCAGTCGTACCCCCACCCCAGTACGTGTCGTACCACCGTCAATGTACACCCCCCACCCCTGTACGTGTCGTACCCCCCGTGTACCTACACCCCAGTACGTTCCAGTCGTACCCCCACCCCAGTACGTGTCGTACCACCGTCAATGTACACCCCCCCACCCCTGTACGTGTCGTACCCCCCGTGTACCTACACCCCAGTACGTTCCAGTCGTACCCCCACCCCTGGACGTGTCGTACCCCCCGTGTACCTACACCCAAGTACGTTCCAGTCGTACCCCCACCCCAGGACGTGTCGTACCACCGTCAATGTACACCCCCCCACCCCTGTACGTGTCGTACCACCGTCTATGTACACCCCAGTACATTCCAGTCGTACCCCCACCCCAGTACGTGTCATACCCCCGTGTACCTACACCCCAGTATGTTCCAGTCGTACCCCCACCCCAGTACGTGTCGTACCACCGTCAATGTACACCCCCCCACCCCTGTACGTGTCGTACCACCGTCTATGTACACCCCAGTACATTCCAGTCGTACCCCCACCCCAGTACGTGTCATACCCCCCGTGTACCTACACCCCAGTACGTTCCAGTCGTACCCCCACCCCAGTACGTGTCGTACCACCGTCAATGTACACCCCCCCACCCCTGTACGTGTCGTACCACCGTCTATGTACACCCCAGTACATTCCAGTCGTACCCCCACCCCAGTACGTGTCATACCCCCCGTGTACCTACACCCCAGTACGTTCGAGTCGTACCCCCACCCCAGGACGTGTCGTACCCCCCCGTGTACCTACACCCAAGTACGTTCCAGTCGTACCCCCACCCCTGGACGTGTCGTACCCCCCGTGTACCTACACCCAAGTACGTTCGAGTCGTACCCCCACCCCAGGACGTGTCATACCCCCCGTGTACCTACACCCCAGTACGTTCCAGTCGTACCCCCACCCCAGTACGTGTCGTACCCCCCGTGTACCTACACCCCAGTACGTTCCAGTCGTACCCCCACCCCAGTACGTGTCGTACCACCGTCAATGTACACCCCCCCACCCCAGTACGTGTCGTACCCCCCGTGTACCTACACCCGAGTACGTTCGAGTCGTACCCCCACCCCAGGACGTGTCGTACCCCCCCGTGTACCTACACCCAAGTACGTTCCAGTCGTACCCCCACCCCTGGACGTGTCGTACCCCCCGTGTACCTACACCCAAGTACGTTCGAGTCGTACCCCCACCCCAGGACGTGTCGTACCCCCCATGTACCTACACCCCAGTACGTTCCAGTCGTACCCCCACCCCAGTACGTTCCTGGCGCACCCCCAACACAACCTCCTAAGTACGGAGCGCACCCCATGCCCCAACATCACAACCGCATGTACGAGTCTTACAAAGCCACACACAAGGACAAAATCGTACAACCAAATGGCCCATGTACACACCGTACACACGCTCAAAACGCACGTACACAACCAGGACAAAATAAAACAACACAAGAATACACCAGTCGAAAGGCACACAGCCACTAAACATGGCCAACAACCACTTAAATAACACAATCACTGACCTGCAACTGCCAAAAACAAACAGAGGCCCAATACACCACCACTCCTTATAACACACCCACCCAAAATTCAAAAACTGCCACACCCACCCATGGACCAATAAAAAGGGCCCACACACACAAACCATGAGCCTTTCCAACAGACTCACTGCTGCCAGACACCACAGAACCAGACTACAAGCTACACCACACCTTACACTTGCACACCTTCAAACGACCACCCTCACAAACACCCTCTCATCACATTCACACACACACACAACCATCCACACCCCCCCCCAACATCCACACCCCCCCCCACACCCACACCATCCCCACCCACACCCCTCACCATGCCCACTACCAAGAATCCAAAGTTCAGTCACCGAGAGTTGGAGGTCCTTGTTGATCAAATCCTCAGAGTCGAGCCACAGATCTTTGGAACATTGGTCAGAAGCACCAGCCAGGCAGCCAAAACAGCCATGTGGCAGACCATCGTCGATGCTGTGAATGCTGTTGCGGACACCAGGAGGACCAAGCAGGATTGCCAGAACAGGTGGTACGATCTGCGGAGGAGGGTCAGAGCCAAGAGGCAGGAGGAACACGACCAGGCCAACGCCACCGGAGGAGGGCCCTCCCGCAGAGCCGTACAGTACCATCCCTGGGAGGAGAGGGTGATGGCCATACTGCCGGTGGAGGCAGTTGAAGGAGTAGAAGGACTCCGAGACCCGGGTGAGTACACAAACAACGCACCTCACATGGGGGGAACTGCAACCACAACCAAAATCAATAACAGGCACGCAACCACCACAAGCCATCGCATTACTCAACCACACTCCATGAGCAGGCACATGCCACTGCTGCCACCATGCCCCATGCACCCAGCTGGACAATGTCAAGTCACAGGCCACAGAAGACAACAACACATGACACGGTAACCCGGATGGCGGGAGGCTGGGCACCAAGAATCACATAGTGCGACTCCAAAGCAGACAACAATGCCCTCTGCCCATATGGCCTAGGTCACAGCCAGACAAACACTGTGTCCCAACACAGGAATGACTTGCCAGCAAATGGCGGACGCCTTGCATCAACACATGGGGGTGAAGGCACTGTTTTGCACATGCCAGCAGCTAATGAACAGCCAACAGTGTGAAAGAGTGGCAGCACACACCACCACAGCAGCAGCGCACAGACACACAGCAGACAAAATGGGTGCCTGGAGATCAGAAACAAACTCACATCAACAGGCCAAGGGCCACTCAAAGATCTGCTAACAGTGTGTGCCCAGGAAGCTGGGCCAAGGTGACAGAGGGTGACACACGGAGGGAGGGAGAGGGGGACACAGAGGGAGGGAGAGGGGGACAGAGAGGGAGGGAGAGGGGGACTGAGAGGGAGGGAGACGGACAGAGGGAGGAGGCTGACACACGGAGGGAGGGAGAGGGGGACACAGAGGGTGGGAGAGGGGGACTGAGAGGGAGGGAGAGGGGGACAGAGGGAGGAGGCTGACACACGGAGGGAGGGAGAGGGGGACACAGAGGGAGGGAGAGGGGGACAGAGAGGGAGGGAGAGGGGGACAGAGAGGGAGGGAGAGGGGGACAGAGAGGGAGGGAGACGGACAGAGGGAGGAGGCTGACACACGGAGGGAGGGAGAGGGGGACAGAGAGGGAGGGAGAGGGGGACAGAGAAGGAGGGAGACACAGGGAGAGCAAATCAGTCCTTTGGTGTGTGGGAATGTCTGCTCGTCAGCAGGTGGACTGCGTGCATGTAGACAAGGGTGCCCAGTGCCAGAACCCCCCCTCTTCATCATGGCAAAACGCAGGGCCATGTTACAACCTGTACACGAGCACAAGGACAGCCACCTGCATCATATGAGTGTGTGGATCCACTCCATGTGCACATGTACAGTGCTACAAGGAAGGCGCAAACGCATAGCTCGGCACACATGCACACTCCACTGCTGACTGCAGTCACACTTGACGCAGCAAGTAAGACTGTGCCACACATAGTTAAAGGGGCCAAATTGGTGCCCAAGGGACACACACATGCACAAGTGCACTGTGAGTGGAATGCAAGACAGATCCTAATTCCAAGAGGAAATGTGCCAACTTTGTAACGGATGAAACATGGATGTTGCATGGATCAAAATTAACATTGTCTCTCTCACACACAGGTCAACGTCGTGCTGCACCCCCCAACACTGGGGGGGAACACTCACAGGACCCGGATCTGCAGGAGACCGATCCCACCGGCAGCGACCACTCTCACCACTCTGCGGACGACCCCGACCGACCTGGCCCCTCTGGTGTCCAACCACCTGCAGCACCTGCGTCAGGTACAACCGTGCCAACCACCACCCCCACTCCTGCCACATCCCAGGAGACACCCAGGATCCCTGCCCCAACACCACAATGCAGCCAGGCTCGCCAGGAGGGACACGGTGTCCCGGGCACCCAGGAGGAGGCAGGCGACAACGCCAATGCCACCCCTCAGGGGTCCCGGAGACCCCATGTGCCCACAAGTGCAGGCCAGACGCAAGTGGGCAGGGGTGGTGGGAGTGGAGAGCGGCGGAGGCGCGAGCCTGACCAGTTGGCTGGGGATCCGGTATTTTCCCATGTCCGTAACATCCTGGACTCATACCGGCAGGACACCACGGGCATGGCCCAGGTTGTGTCCGTCCTCGAGGGGATCAAGGTCCAGCAGGCCCAGCAACATGCGGAGCTAATAGCCTGTCTACAGCTACACCAACGGAGGATGGAGGACAGACAGGCTCAGCAAGTGACGGCGTCCCAGGGGATTCACGCTGAACTCCGTCGGATGGCCGACACCATGGCCGACCCTCCCTGTGCCAGAAGGTGGAGAACATCACCACCCACAGGGAGGGATCATGAGGAGGAGGAGGAAACATCCGACGGAGCATCCCAGACGTCGTCACGGCCTGCTGCTGAGGTTCCCCGCAGGAAGCCGGGTCGTCCACGGAAAGGACCGTGAGGGTGGCTGCTACATCACCATCTCCCAGGACACCTGGCCTGGCACCTGGCCCACTGGAGCAACAGCATCACAGCATCAAGAGACATTCTCTGCCACATGGCCCTGCTGGTCACTGGCTGACCAATGTTGACAAAGACTGTGGCATGGACTCTGAGGATTTCCAATGGCAAGGACACCAACTCCCCTACTGAACTTTGGATTCCCTAATCCCGGAAAGGCCCTCACTTGGCCCCCCCCCCCCAATAATAAATCACACTATTAAGAGTAGATGCCTGCTGGTAGCATTATTACCTAACATGTGTCTTGTACAGTCTAAACATGCCTGAGTCATCTGTTCACTTCAACCATCCACACCCTGGGGCCTGAGTCTGGCACAGGACACATGGGTCACAGTTTTCTAGGCAAGACAGACATGGAGCACCATACACACCCGTGATGGTCAGAACCAGCTGAGGGGGTGGCCGAACAACCGTGCTGACAGACACATTGAGTACAGCAACACTCATGCGCAGAGGTCAGGGATCCTGGCCCGTGTCCTGGGGGGCACCCAGGTACGTGTAGACAGGTGGCAGAACCATGTCCTGCAAGCTTGAGTCCGGTGGATGCAGAGAATGGGGTCATGGACAACGTTGGATGCATGGGGATGGCACATGTCACAATACCCACACAGTCATGGACATCATGCCCATTACACAGTCTCAGCACACACACACAGCTTGCATCTTGCCACTCGACACATTGACACATAGCCACAATCAGGGAATACCATGCCAGACATGCAGGATGCACCGTGCCAACACACCAGCATTGACTGAGAAGAGGCACCTTGGAGGCATAGGGACACCTTTAATAGTCATGTGTTTGGGATTGCAGAGGCAACTTGAAGTACACATGAACACATCATGTGGAGTAACATGTGGCTCCAACACTGGCACCCCCCTTCTGCAGCACAAATGCGTGATAGCCATGGAACTGGCACACAAGTGTCGGATAATAGCTAAATACCCACAGCTGCTCACGGAGAGCCTGCCATACACCATACATCCGCTGATGTGGAAGTCCCACGCCATGTCAAGACAATGTTAACCGTATGTGTCCGAGGGCAGTGTCACACACATTGATGCCTTCATCACAATCCACCATCCCATCACTGATGACTGACAACCAGGCAGCCCATCTATTCAGGTGTACCCAGCTGCATGTCGTGTCCCATGGGGATGCCACATGTCTGCAGAGGACCCAAACCCCGACCGGGGCAGTGTGCACACATCGTGAACAACTGCCACACCCAATACACCCCAGATGCATCCCTTACCCCATGGAGACTTCCAAACGTGTCCGTGCCTGTAACGCTGAGTCAGCCCACGATGCCATGTCCATGAGGAATAGCAGTGCCACAACAATGCAACCAGCAAACGGCATGCGCAGGTACCTGGGGAAGAGAGACACACAAGAAGTCAGCCACAAGAAGCACAGCCACTTGCATGTGCATTTACTCGACACATGTATGTATGACAACATGCTAGGTCACAATTATGCCTGGGGAAATACTACCATCACTGCCACCATCACTCCAGTGACACACCCACACACACCTCTGACCCACGTGCCATACATGCAGGTGGAGACACACATCACAACGCATGCCACACGGGGACCAATGCGTGCACACTCAGACCCTGGTACTCACCACTAAGCAAAGAAGTCGCGTATGAGCCGAGTCCGGATGTCCTCTTGCGGCTCCACATCCTCCACATCACTAGCCCCATTGCCAAGCCCTTCGTCCTCCACGGGTGGATGGTCCTCGTCATCTTGATCCAGGATGAGGGGCACAGCTCTTTCAACTGCCATGTTGTGCAGCATGCAGCAGACCATGAAGATCTTGCAGACCTTCGCCGGGGCATATGGGAGTGCGCCGCCGGTCTTGTGGAGGCACCGGAATCGGCTCTTCAGCATGCCAAACGTCCTCTCTATCACTCGCCTTGTCCGGCCATGGGCGGTGTTGTAGCGGAGCTGGGCCGGCGTGATGGGGTTGCGGAGAGGTGTCAGCAGCCAAGGCATGTTGGGATAGCCAGCGTCCCCTAAATGGAAAGCACATGGATATCGTTAGAACTGGCGAAGCGGTAGTGCTGCTCGGCCAAACAGAATACAGGACAGACAGACTGTACCCACCAACAACACATGCACGTTCGTTGCGCAGCTGCATCATCATATCAGGCATCCCGCTACGCCTCATGATGTAGGCATCGTGTGCTGATCCTGGAAAACGAGCACAGACATGTGAAATCACCATGTTGGACAGACACACCACAAGGGCATTGATGGAGTGGTAGTGCTTCCGATTGCGGTACGCCACCTCCCGTGCGTGTGGTGGTACCAAACCTACATGTGTCCCATCTATGGACCCAATGACATGGGGCATCCCTCCCAGGGCATAGAAACCACGCTTGACCTCAGTCATCTGTTCAGGGGTTGGGAACTTGATGAAGTCATCCAGGTGAATCAACATGGCCTCCAAGAAATCATGCAGCACACCGCTGAACATGCTCTGGGACATGCCACCAACATGAGCTATGGTATATTGGAAGGTACCCGTGGCAAGGAAATGTAGGGCAGCCATTACCTTCAGCTGGGGTGTCAGTGCCGTAGGATACCTGTGCTGCGGTTGCAGGTGTGGTGCCAGTCTCGCCGTCAGCTCCAGAATCAACGGTTGGGTGAAGCGGTAGAGCCGGATCCTGTCATTCTCCTGCATGGTGGCCAAGTCTGGAATTCTTCGGGCAACAGGAGGCGCTCTGCAGTAATTTGGAAGTGACAAGGAAGAGTGAGTGCACTACGAGAACAACTCATGTCTACTGAGCACATGTAAATCTGCCAATACACACATGCCACATAGGGAGTCAGGCATGTGCTACATGCCCAGGACACGTATGGATGCAAGGTGACACTCCTTCCAAGACCCAGCTACACACGGTGATTGAGAACCTCCCCATGCCACGCCATGGGAATAGCTGTGTCCCAGTGCAAGTGCACTGCCCGACGCAAGACAGGAGTGACATACACCCACACATCAGCAGAAGTGTGATGCTGATTGCAGAGACTGGCAGCGGAACACTTGAGCCACAGGTCACATGACATTACACTAGTCCAGCCCACACACCTTGCCATGAAGGTGCACATGTCATGACTCCCCACACATTCCTTGTGAGTTTGCTGACATGGCCTTGTCACGCTACTCCGTGTCCCTTGCATGCATGTGCACCTCACATCCAGTAACACATGTGGCATGGTGTTGGGAACAGTGTGCAATGACAATCTACACACAGCCACATGTTGGTTGCTGCAACGGCTGCAGCTTTTGAGGGTGCAACAACATCAACCCGATGTAAATCCCGGACACATATATGGCATAGTCACATTGTGCACTGTGGGTAGTGATGAGTCATGTGTCATGACCCCTGTACCGGGCATCATGGGACACTTCCGTGTGTTGGTGTCCGTGCCATGCCAGTGACGCTCACCCCAAGTGCGCAGTCCCACATGCACACATGTCAAAGGAGTCAAGGGCATGCCTGGCACACATTGCACCCTCACACAGTACACATGTACACATCTCATCATACATCTGGTGCCTTCTCCACTCAGGAGGCATGTTCCACATCACAGCCTGTGACACCTGTGCCCAACACATGTGGTAATGCACAGACGATGCCTTGGTGTCCATTCCTGGACAAGTATGTCCATCCATGGACAAGTATGTCCGCCCTATTCCGACATGTGTGTTGCCTATCACCACAGTGATGTGTAAAATCCGCCGTACTGCTGCTGAGAGGGCCTGTGCATGTTCCCAAATCACTGTGGGAGTGCTGCCGTATGTGTACCCATCGTGATGGCGAGCGTAGATGCGAGTGTACGGTCCGTACCACTACGGGTACGCATACGCGTGCAGACCCATAGTGATAGTGAGCGTAGATGCGAGTGTACGGTCCGTACCACTACGGGTACGCATACGCGTGCAGACCCATAGTGATAGTGAGCGTAGATGCGAGTGTACGGTCCGTACCACTACGGGTACGCATACGCGTGCAGACCCATAGTGATAGTGAGCGTAGATGCGAGTGTACGGTCCGTACCACTACGAGTACGCATACGCGTGCAGACCAAAAGTGATGGAGAGCGTAGGCATGCATGTACGGGCCGTTGCCATGCATTTGGGGTGCCCTAGGGCCCCCACACGCACCGTACCTGTGTGTGATGCTCCAAATTACAAGGGGGACAAGTATTAAGGCCTACATGCATGCTGGTTGTCATGGAGACCAAGTTCAAAATTGGAAATTGTTCTGGAAGGTGCACAGCAGAAGTCAGTTGGGATTTGTCTACTTTGTTGCAATGTGTTTGTGGGGCTGACATCATGCAGGAGAATGAAACCGATAGAGAACCCACAGACTGCTAGGTTTGAAGGGATTGGTGGAAACATAGGATGCAAATGTGAGTGACCAATCTCTCTGTACTCCTGTGCATGAGACTGGGCAGAAGGGCACATATAAGGCAGCCAGGTCCCATGAGGGAGCACTTGCCTGCACATCTTTGCATTCGTCGACCCAGCTGCTGCTACTGATTCCCTGGAACCATGTCAAGGGCTGTGGAGAGGACACAGCCATTCACCCTGGAGGAGAACATGGCTCTGCTGGATGTGATCCTCCCACAGTACTCCATGCTGTATGGGCGACCAGGTTATCAGGTGAGTGCATAGGCCACTGCCACAGACTGTCCCTATGTGGTGACTGTGACTTCTGCCATTGCGTCCAGGTGTAACACACATGCCATGTACTGTCGGGGGGGTCCCAGGGGGGGGGGTGCCTGATGTCTCCCAGCAGTGCCCTGAGACAGGAGGGGTGGGGGCCTATCACTCACAGCAGTGCCCTGAGACAGGAGGGGTGTGTGCAGAGTCCTCCCAGCAGTGCCCTGAGACAGGAGGGGTGGGTGCAGAGTCCTCCCAGCAGTGCCCTGAGACAGGAGGGGTGGGTGTGGAGTCCTCACAGCAGTGCCCTGAGCCAGGAGGGGTGGGTGTGATGCACAGTGTGAGCCTAGATCATTGATTGTGACATTGCCATCATTCCACCTGTGTACCCACTGTGGCACGTACTGCTTTTTCCCTCACCAGGGGATGATGTCCCTATGACAAAGGTGCAATGCGTTGGCTGCATGACATGCCTTGTTGTTACCAGCTAATTTGTACCCATATGTCTCTCTGTGACATGTGGCTGGTGTATTGATGTGGTGTCACTTGTTCTTCCTCACAGGTAGGCGCCACTGCCAAGGAGCAGATCTGGCTGACCGCCGTCAGTGCCGTGAGGGGTGTGGATGGTCGGAGGCGGCGCCTGGCCCAGGTGAGGAAACGCTGGCAGGATATCCGGTGCTGGACGCGGAGGATTGCACGGCTCCTGCTGGGGGACTCACCTGAGAGCCACAAGAACCGCGGCCGCCGCCGTCTGAGCCACCTCCACAGGCGTGTGCTGCCGGTGGTCTTTCCAGACCTGGAGAGGCGCTTACAGGCGATGCAGCAGCCGGAAGGGGGTAGGTACATGTGTGTTTGTTGTGTGTCACCGGCATTTGTAAGGGCACAGTAGCATGAATCCACTGGCAGGGTTTAAAGGTGCTGTGCAGATCCTGTTTGGCCCAGTATAGCGCTGTGCCCCTGCCACCCTTCCCCTCCTTGCAATGTGTTCCCTGGTCTGTGTGTAGTCACTCCTTCCCAGGGTAATGTAGGCTGGCGCTTTGTCCACGGGAACAATGTCTGTAGCATCATGTGTAGGGGTGGTGTGTAACAGGTTGTGGGACCTTGCCTGTGCACTGTCAAGTTCACTGCATGTGGGTTCCATGTCAGTTGGCACTGATGCTGACTCCAGACATGGGAGTTGGTCTCTCATGTGTCATGCCTTACAGCGCGCATGTCCTATGTAGTGGCCTGTGACATGATGTGCATGACTGTGCGATACACATAGTGCAGGGATGGTGACGTGTGTTGCTGTCATTACCATTCAGTAGCATGTAGTTGCGTGCCCACTACTGTCCCCTGGGGCACCTTTTCCTCAGTGGTGTATGTGTCATCATGAACGTGGCCACTGTCAGTGTCTACAGCGTAAGTTGTGCTCTGTGCCATTGTCCCCTGTCACCATGTATATAGACGTGCTAATTTGTACAGGTGTCCACTGTGCAGCCTGACCTGATTGTCCTTCTTCATACTCACAGTTGCCAGTGCCTGTGTGTCTTGTTATACTCATCTGAGGATGGGCACTGGTACCTCATTATTTGTACAGGCGCACCTTGGCTGTTTGGCGTCCAATCTTGCTTTTTGCCTGCCCCTGTGTGTATCACCCAGACCATGAGATGTTGGTGCCACCTGTGTCTCCACAATTTGCCTCGTGTAGGGTCTTGTTGGGGCGGGCAATGCCTATGTGTTAAATCCTGATTACCACTTGCTGGGTCTGGGCAGTGTGTGATGTGCCTGGACACACACGCAATGTGCAGTGACCGAGTCATGTTGTGCATGTTTTCAGCATTACCTATGCAGCATGTGTCTCAAGTTCATGGATATGGTCCCTGGTCATCGGTATTTTCGCAAACGCTGTGTGGTGCAGATGCAGTGCTGGAATTGTCCCCAGGACCTGGGTGCTATGTCAGACTCCTTTTCCTGTGTTTCGCTATTGTCTCATGCTCTCCATGGTATTTCAGTGGCATGGTGGCTCAACCAACTGTGTGTTGCATGCCCTACATCGGTACCCTGTTCAGTAGATGTTAGGGATCTTCCTTTTCAGGCCATGCAATGTTACCTATGTAGATTGGACTCATGTGACAGATGTGTACAGGTGTCTGAATAATTTCTGTCTCTCCACCCTGCCCACAGCATCGTCGGGGGACACAGAGGGAGACATGGACACAGACCAGGCGGAGGGACCGAGCACCAGTGCCAGCCGTGACATCGGGGCTGGCACATCGAGTGGGACAGAGGCGGAGGAGAGTGTGGCCGAGGACCTGTCGACTGGCACATCAGACTACGAAGCTGACAGGTCCGGGGACGATGTCTCCGAGTGGGCGGAGGCTGCACCAGCAGCTGACAGCGGAACAACACCTCGCACCGCCCCCTCAGTTTCCACCAGCCGCCTCCCACTTGCTCGTGTCCCTTCCCAGCGTGCCCGGTCACAGCATGTCTCCTTCCTGCCAGGCACCGCGCCCCCTGCCCCTGTCTCCACTGCTGCCGCCAATGCAGAGTCTGTGGACATCCAGCGGCAACTGCAGGTTGGTCAGGCTGCGATCCTTAATGTCCTCCATGCCCACGGCAAAACCCTCACCAACATCGAGGCTTTCTTGGAGGGCATTCATTCATCGCAGGCTGACCAACGCAACTTGCTGAGGTCCATCGACTCCACACTGACTGCAGCAGTGGGTCTCCTGCAGCGCGACCTCCCCCCACCTACCCCTGCCCCATCCACACTTCCCACTCCCATGCCTGTCACACGTACACCCAGACGTCGGCATGCACCCACATCAACGGACACGGGCACCACACCAGCAGGGAAGGTCCACCGCACTCCTCCTGACACGCACACACAGGGTGAGGTAGGCACACCCACTGGGTCGGGGGGCAAACGTGTGACACGCAGCCATAGTGGGAGTCCGCATTCCACCCAGTCCACTCCCTCCAAATCCCCTCCCCTCAGCTCTCCTGGCCACATCTCCCCCAAGGACTCCTTCATGGCCGCTCTGTCCCTGAGCCCCACAGTTACACCACCACGCAAGCGGTCACGGAGGTCCCCGGTCAGGGTGGTTGAGTCTCCCCCCCTGTCTCCACCCTCCCCCGGTGGCGCTGCGACCCATCCCTCTGACCCCCCCCCCTCCTTGGGGCCTGAGGTCCCTACGGGTGCAGGGGACTCCCTGGATGACCTTGCAAAGGTGTGTAGTGCCATCCTGGCCTCCGCCTTTGGCACTGACCCACCCCCTGTGGTGGACTCCTCCATCCCTGCACCCACAACGCCGCCCCTTTGCCCTGATGTCCCTGCGGTGCCTGTTGCTCCCCCCCCCCTGATGCCCTCACCAGTGTGGAAGACGATGCCATTTGACTGTGCAGGCAAGGTAGGGGACACGCATCCCACTGTGTCCCCCATCCAGCTGAGAATCATTGACTGCCCTATGGGCTTTGTGAAGATTGAACTGCCTGCGATCCACGGACATTGTGCTCCTGCAGAATAAAGCTTAATTTTGTTTTCATTATCACACTACTGCTATGCTGGTATTGGTGTTGGTGGGGCTGCTACATGGTTTTGGGTGGTGTGTAAGGGTTTGGGTGTGTGGGATATGTAGTAGTGTACTGCTCATTGGTGGGACCCTGTGATCTGTGTGCCATCACAAGGTGTTGGCTAACTTTCTTTGTTCATGTAGGCAGTTACTGCATGGTGCACTTGTCCAAGGGTGTATTCCTTCCTCTGTGTACCCAGCTTTCTTCCCTGCAGGGTGTTCCCAATGTTTAGCGCAGAGCTGTGTCTACATGAGCTGTGTGTGTGACGGAGCCCTTCTACTTTGGCCATGCATGCAGGGCCATGTCTCCACCTGCGACAATCGTGGCATCCTTGGTGATCACTGTACTTGTGTGTGGAGTCTGTTGACATGAGTTCATGGGGACATGTTCCCTTGTAGCCAGTATGCATGTGGATAATTCTGGCCTCACACACATGTGTTACACCCCTCCAGTCTCAGGGCACTGCTGGGAGGACTCTGCACCCACCCCTCCTGTCTCAGGGCACTGCTGGGAGGACTCCACACCCACCCCTCCTGTGTCAGGGCACTGCTGGGAGGACTCTGCACCCACCCCTCCTGTGTCAGGGCACTGCTGGGAGGACTCTGCACCCACCCCTCCTGTGTCAGGGCACTGCTGGGAGGACTCTGCACCCACCCCTCCTGTGTCAGGGCACTGCTGGGAGGACTCCACACCCACCCCTCCTGTCTCAGGGCACTGCTGGGAGGACTCCACACCCACCCCTCCTGTGTCAGGGCACTGCTGGGAGGACTCTGCACCCACCCCTCCTGTGTCAGGGCACTGCTGGGAGGACTCCACACCCACCCCTCCTGTCTCAGGGCACTGCTGGGAGGACTCCACACCCACCCCTCCTGTGTCAGGGCACTGCTGGGAGGACTCTGCACACACCCCTCCTGTCTCTGGGCACTGCTGGGAGGACTCTGCACACACCCCTCCTGTCTCTGGGCACTGCTGGGAGTGATGGGCACCCACCCCTCCTGTCTCAGGGCACTGCTGGGAGGACTCCACACCCACCCCTCCTGTGTCAGGGCACTGCTGGGAGGACTCTGCACACACCCCTCCTGTCTCTGGGCACTGCTGGGAGGACTCTGCACACACCCCTCCTGTCTCTGGGCACTGCTGGGAGTGATGGGCACCCACCCCTCCTGTCTCAGGGCACTGCTGGGAGGACTCTGCACCCACCCCTCCTGTCTCAGGGCACTGCTGGGAGGACTCTGCACACACCCCTCCTGTCTCTGGGCACTGCTGGGAGTGATGGGCACCCACCCCTCCTGTCTCAGGGCACTGCTGGGAGGACTCCACACCCACCACTCCTGTCTCAGGGCACTGCTGGGTGGACTCTGCACACACACCTCCGATTTCTGGATATGTGCGCTTGGCACATACACGGTGGGGTTACGCACACTGCATTAGAGGTGAGGGTACGAGTCTACTGACACTGGTGTGGTGGGGATACGCTCCGTACGTCCGCGGGTGTGGGTACGGGTCGTACTTACACTGTTGGGCAGGGGGGTACGCTCCTTGCATTCGCCGGTGGGGGTACGGGTCGTACTTACACTGTTGGGCAGGGGGGTACGCTCCTTGCATTCGCGGGTGGGGGTACGGGTCGTACTTACACTGTTGGGCTGGGGGTATGCTCCGTACGTCCGCGGGTGGGGGTACGGGTCGTACTTACACTGTTGGGCTGGGGGTACGCTCCGTACGTCCGCGGGTGGGGGTACGGGTCGTACTTACACTGTTGGGCTGGGGGTACGCTCCGTACGTCCGCGGGTGTGGGTACGGGTCGTACTTACACTGTTGGGCAGGGGGGTACGCTCCTTGCATTCGCGGGTGGGGGTACGGGTCGTACTTACACTGTTGGGGTGGGGGGTACGCTCCTTGCATTCGCGGGTGGGGGTACGGGTCGTACTTACACTGTTGGGGTGGGGGGTACGCTCCTTGCATTCGTCGGTGGGGGTACGGGTCGTACTTACACTGTTGGGCAGGGGGGTACGCTCCTTGCATTCGCGGGTGGGGGTACGGGTCGTACTTACACTGTTGGGCTGGGGGTACGCTCCGTACGTCCGCGGGTGGGGGTACGGGTCGTACTTACACTGTTGGGCTGGGGGTAGGCTCCGTACGTCCGCGGGTGGGGGTACGGGTCGTACTTACACTGTTGGGCTGGGGGTACGCTCCGTACGTCCGCGGGTGTGGGTACGGGTCGTACTTACACTGTTGGGCAGGGGGGTACGCTCCTTGCATTCGCGGGTGGGGGTACGGGTCGTACTTACACTGTTGGGGTGGGGGGTACGCTCCTTGCATTCGTGGGTGGGGGTACGGGTCGTACTTACACTGTTGGGCTGGGGGGTACGCTCCTTGCATTCGTGGGTGGGGGTTCGAGTCGTACTTACACTGTTGGCATGGGGGGTACGCTCCATGCATTCGTGGGTGGGGGTACGGGTCGTACTTACACTGTTGGGCAGGGGGGTACGCTCCTTGCATACGCGGGTGGGGGTACGGGTCGTACTTTCACTGTTGGGGTGGGGGGTACGCTCCTTGCATACGGGGTGGGGGTAGGGTCCGTACATATCCGTCCCCACGCTATGTGATGTTTGTGCGGCCCGTACCCAGGCCTTTGCCACGTGGGTGCGATCCGTCCCGCCATTGTTGGGGTGACGTGTGTGGGCGTGGTCCGACTCGTACCCACGCTCTTCAGGCGTGGGTACGGGACGTACCTGTCTGGTTGTGTTGCCGGTTCGCGTGGTGACGGACTTCCGTTGTGGCGGTCGCTGGATTATCAGGACACGCCCCCACCCCCTCGTGGTGACCAGGGCATGGGAGTCAGGTATGTCCAGGCCATGTGTAGTGT
This sequence comes from Triturus cristatus, assembly GCF_964204655.1. NCBI lineage: Eukaryota > Metazoa > Chordata > Amphibia > Caudata > Salamandridae > Triturus > Triturus cristatus. Next base: position 1,151,811,196 of record NC_140584.1, read on the forward strand.
GTCACTCATGTGGTTGTTTTGTGGCCTGCCCTGGTAGTGCCACCCCCACCCCACCCCACTTTCCCCCCTCCCTTAGTTATTCTGACCTTCTGCGGCGTCTGCGTCGTAACCTGTAGAGGAGGTGGACTGCTATGAGGGCAGGGATGACTCGTAGGTTCGGGTCCATGTCTGTCCGTCACGTACTGGTCCTCCTTGTTCGCGTCGTCGTCTGTCCGTCGCGTACTGGTGGTCCTTGTTCGCGTCGTCCTGATTTCCCGGCAGTTTTTGGCTGCCGCAAAATATTCACCGTGCGGGGTGACGTCGGTGCGAATCGTGATTCCTGGGTCGTGAATGGCTGGCTGCGTGCGTCCCGACGTCAGGTCGGCGCTTTCCCGGATCGCATTGGTAGGTGTTTTTTGTTCGGTCGGTCTTTTTTACGATTCGTACGGTAATGGTGTACCCGTGCGAATCGTAATTCCATGTTTGTATATTTTGACGACCGGGTACGCGTCGGACGGAGAATATGCTCCGTCCGACGGTTCGTACCCGGTTTTTACCGGATTGTGATCGGCACCTAACTGTATATAATTTACTATTCCCACTCCAGCTAACATTAAGTCAGGACAGGTGCTGGACATTAACCCTATATAATTTACTATTCCCACTCCAGTTAACATAAACTCAAGAAAGGTGCTGGACAGTAACCCTATATAATTTACTATTCCCACTCCAGTTAACATAAACTCAAGAAAGGTGCTGGACAGTAACCCTATATAATTTACTATTCCCACTCCAGTTAACATTAAGTCAGGAAAGGTGCTGGACAGTAACCCTATATAATGTACTATTCCCACTCCAGTTAACATAAACTCAAGAAAGGTGCTGGACAGTAGCCCTATATAATTTACTATTCCCACTCCAGTTAACATAAACTCAACAAAGGTGCTGGACAGTAACCCTATATAATTTAGTATTCCCACTCCAGTTAACATAAAGTCAGGAAAGATGCTGGACACTAACCCTAAATAATTTAATATTCCCACTCCAGATATCATAAACTCAGGGAAGATGCTGGACACTAACTGTATATAATTTACTATTCCCACTCCAGTTAACATCTAGGTGCCGATCACAATCCGGTAAAAACCGGGTACGAACCGTCGGACGGAGCATATTCTCCGTTCGACGCGTACCCGGTCGTGTAAATATACAAACAAGGAATTACGATTCGTACGGAAACACCTTTTCCGTACGAATCGTAAAAAAGCCCGACCGAACAAAAAAACAACTACCAATGTGATCCGGGAAAGCGCAGACCTGACGTCTGGACGCACGCAGCCAGCCATTCACGAACCAGGAATCACGATTCGCACCGACGTCACCCCGCACGGTGAAGATTCTGCGGCAGCCAAAAACTGCCGGGAAACAGGACGACGCGAACAAGGACCACCAGTACGCAACGGACAGACGACGACGCGAACAAGGAGGACCAGTACGCGACGGACACAGGACCACGCGACCAAGGAGGACCCGTACCCGACAGGACGACGCGATCAAGGAGGACCCGTACGCGACGGACAGACATGGACCCGAACCTACGAGTCATCCCTGCCCTCATAGCAGTCCACCTGCTCTACAGGCACCGACGCAGACGCCGCAGAAGGTAAGAATAACTAAGGGAGGGGGGAAAGTGGGGTGGGGTGGGGGTGGCACGACCAGGGCAGGCCACAAAACAACCACATAAGTCACACATGGCCTGGACATACCTGACTCCCATGCCCTGGTCACCACGAGGGGGTGGGGGCGTGTCCTGATAAGCCAGCTACCGCCACAACGGAAGTCCGTCACCACGCGAACCGACAACACAACCAGACAGGTACGTCCCGTACCCACGCCTGAAGAGCGTGGGTACGAGTCGTACCACGCCCACACACACGTCACCCCAACAATGGCGGGACGGATCGTACCCACGTGGCAAAGGCCTGGGTACGGCCCGCACAAGCATCACATAGCGTGGGGACGGATATGTACGGACCCTACCCCCACCCTATATGCATGGAGCGTACCCCCCATGCCAACAGTGTAGTACGACTCGAACCCTCACCCGCGGACCTACGGACCGTACCCCCACCAGTGTAAGTACGACTCCGACCCCCAACAGCGGACTCAGGGACCATACCCCCACCCCAACAGTGTAAGTACGACCCGTACCCCCACCCGCGTATGCAAGGAGCGTACCCCCCATGCCAACAGTGTAAGTACGACCCGTAGCCACACCCTATATGCATGGAGCGTACCCCCACCCCAACAGTGTAAGTACGACCCGTACCCTCACCCGCGTATGCATGGAGCGTACCCCCACCCCAACAGTGTAAGTACGACTCGAACCCTCACCCGCGTATGCAAGGAGCGTACCCCCACCCCAACAGTGTAAGTACGACCCGTACCCCCACCTGCGTATGCAAGGAGCGTACCCCCACCCCAACAGTGTAAGTACGACTCGAACCCTCACCCGCGTATGCAAGGAGCGTACCCCCACCCCAACAGTGTAAGTACGACCCGTAGCCACACCCTATATGCATGGAGCGTACCCCCACCCCAACAGTGTAAGTACGACCCGTACCCTCACCCGCGTATGCATGGAGCGTACCCCCACCCCAACAGTGTAAGTACGACTCGAACCCTCACCCGCGTATGCAAGGAGCGTACCCCCACCCCAACAGTGTAAGTACGACCCATACCCCCACCCGCGTATGCAAGGAGCGTACCCCCACCCCAACAGTGTAAGTACGACTCGAACCCTCACCCGCGTATGCAAGGAGCGTACCCCCACCCCAACAGTGTAAGTACGACCCGTACCCCCACCCGCGTATGCAAGGAGCGTACCCCCCATGCCAACAGTGTAAGTACGACCCGTAGCCACACCCTATATGCATGGAGCGTACCCCCACCCCAACAGTGTAAGTACGACCCGTACCCCCACCCGCGTATGCAAGGAGCGTACCCCCCATGCCAACAGTGTAAGTACGACCCGTAGCCACACCCTATATGCATGGAGCGTACCCCCACCCCAACAGTGTAAGTACGACCCGTACCCCCACCCGCGTATGCAAGGAGCGTACCCCCCATGCCAACAGTGTAAGTACGACCCGTAGCCACACCCTATATGCATGGAGCGTACCCCCCATGCCAACAGTGTAAGTACGACTCGAACCCTCACCCGCGGACGTACGGACCGTACCCCCACCCCCACCAGTGTAAGTACGACTCCTGGACTCACGGACCGTACCACCACCACACCAGTGTAAGTACGACTCGAACCCTCACCTCGAATGCATGGAGCGCACCCACACCGTGTATGTCCCAAGCGTACATGTCCAGAAATTGGAGGTGTGTGTGCAGAGTCCTCCCAGCAGTGTCCAGACCCAGGAGGGGTGTGTGCAGAGACCTCCCAGCAGTGCCCTGAGACAGGAGGGGTGGGTGCAGAGTCCTCCCAGCAGTGTCCAGACCCAGGAGGGGTGGGTGGTGAGTCCTCCCAGCAGTGCCCTGAGACAGGAGGGGTGGGTGCAGAGACCTCCCAGCAGTGCCCTGAGACAGGAGGGGTGGGTGCAGAGTCCTCCCAGCAGTGTCCAGACCCAGGAGGGGTGTGTGCAGAGACCTCCCAGCAGTGCCCAGAGACAGGAGGGGTGTGTGCAGAGTCCTCCCAGCAGTGTCCAGACCCAGGAGGGGTGTGTGCAGAGTCCTCCCAGCAGTGTCCAGACCCAGGAGGGGTGGGTGGTGAGTCCTCCCAGCAGTGTCCAGACCCAGGAGGGGTGTGTGCAGAGTCCTCCCAGCAGTGTCCAGACCCAGGAGGGGTGGGTGGTGAGTCCTCCCAGCAGTGCCCTGAGACAGGAGGGGTGGGTGCAGAGACCTCCCAGCAGTGCCCTGAGACAGGAGGGGTGGGTGGTGAGTCCTCCCAGCAGTGCCCAGAGACAGGAGGGGTGGGTGCAGAGTCCTCCCAGCAGTGTCCACACCCAGGAGGGGTGTAACACATGTGTGTGATGCCACAATTACCCACATCCATACTGCCTACAAGGGAACATGTCCCCATGAACTCATGTCAACTGACTCCACACACAAGTACAGTGATCACCAAGGATGCCACGATTGTTGCAGGTGGAGACATGGCCATGCATGCATGGCCAAAGTAGAAGGGCTCCGTCACACACACAGCTCATGTACACACAGCTCTGCGCTAAACATTGGGAACACCCTGCAGGGAAGAAACTGGGTACACAGAGGAAGGAATACACCCTGGGACAATTGAACCATGCAGTAACTGCTGACATGACCTAAGGAAGTTAGCCAACACCTTGTGATGGCACACAGATCCTAGGGTGGCCCCAAAGAGCAGAACACTACTACAAATCCCACACACCCAAAGCCTTAAACACCACCCAAAACAATGTAGCAGCCCCACCAACACCAATACCACCATAGCAGGAGTGTGATAATGAAAAAAAAAATAAGCTTTATTCAGCATGAGCACAATGTCCGTGGATCAAAGGCAGTTCAAAGTCAACAAAGGCCATAGGGCAGTCAATGATTCCCAGCTGCATGGGGGACACAGTGGGATGTGTGTCCCCTACCTTGCCTGCACAGTCAAATGCCATCGTCTTCCATACTGGTGAGGGCATCAGGGGGGGGGGAAGCAACAGGCACCGCAGGGACATCAGGGCAAAGGGGCGGCGTTGTGGGTGCAGGGATGGAGGACTCAACCACAGGGGGTGTGTCATGGCCAAAGGCGGAGGCCAGGATGGCACTACACACCTTAGCAAGGTCCTCCAGGGAGTCCCCTGCACCCGAAGTGACCTCAGGCCCCAAGGAGGGGGGGGGTTCAGAGGGATGGGTTGCAGCGCCACCGGGGGAGGGTGGAGACAGGGGGGGAGACTCAACCACCCTGACCGAGGACTTCCTTGACCGCTTGCGTGGTGGCGTAACTGTGGGGCTCAGGGACAGAGCGGCCATGAAGGAGTCCTTGGGGGAGATGTGGCCAGGAGAGCTGAGGGGAGGGGATTTGGAGGGAGTGGATTGTGTGGAATGCGGACTCCCACTCTGGCTGCGTGTCACACGTTTGCCCCCCGACCCAGTGGGTGTGCCTATCTCACCCTGTGTGTGCGTGTCAGGAGGAGTGCGGTGGACCTTCCCTGCTGGTGTGGTGCCTGTGTCTGTTGTGGTGGGTGCATGCCGACGTCTGGGTGTACGTGGGACAGGCATGGAAGTGGGAAGTGTGGATGGGGCAGGGGTAGGTGGGGGGAGGTCGCGCTGCAGGAGACCCACTGCTGCAGTCAGTGTGGAGTCTAGGGACCTCAGCAAGTTGCGTTGGTCAGCCTGCAAAGAATGAATGCCCTCCAAGAATGCCTCGATGTTGGTGAGGGTTTTCCCGTGGGAATGGAGGACATTCAGGATCGCAGCCTGACCAACCTGCATTTGCCGCTGGATGTCCATAGACTCAGCATTGGCGGCAGCAGTGGAGACAGGGGCAGGGGGTGCGGTGCCTGGCAGGAAGGAGACATGCGGTGACCGGGCACGCTGGGAAGGGACACGAGCAAGTGGGAGGCGGTTGGTGGGAACTGAGGGGGCGGTGGCAGGTGTTGTTCCACTGTCAGCTGCTGGTGCAGCCTCCGCCAACTCTGAGACATCCTCCTCGGACCTGTCAGCTTCGTAGTCTGATGTGCCAGTCGACAGGTCCTCGGCCACACTATCCTCCGCCTCTGTCCCACTCGATGTGCCAGCCCCGATGTCACGGCTGCCACTGGTGCTCGGTCCCTCCGCCTGGTCCGTGTCCATGTCTCCCTCTGTGTCCCCCGACGATGCTGTGGGCAGGGTGGAGAGACAGAAATTAATCAGACACCTGTACACATCTGTCACATGAGTCCAATCTACATAGTCAACATTGCATAGCCTGAAGAGGCAGATCCCTAACATCTGCAAAACAAGGTACCGATGTAGGGCATGAAACACAGTTGGTTGAGCCACCATGCCACTGAAATACCATGGAGAGCATGAGACAATAGCTGATGACAGGAAACGGAGTCTGACATAGCACCCAGGCCCTGGGGACAATCCTGCACTGCCTCTGCACCACACAGCGTTTGTGAAAATACCTATGACCAGGGACAATATCCATGAACTTGAGACACATGCTGCATAGGTAATGCTGCAAACATGCCCAACATAACTCGGTCACTGCACCTTGCGTGTGTGTCCAGTAACATCACACACTGTCCAGACCCAGCAATTAGGAATCAGGATTTGACACATAGGCATTGCCCGCCCCAAGCAACCCCCACACGATGCTAATTGCTGAGACACAGGTGGCACCAACATCTCATAGTCTGGGTGATAAACACAGTGGCAGGCAAAAGGCAAGATTGGACGCAAAACAGCAAAGGTGCGCCTGTACAAATAATGAGGTACCAGTGCCCATCCTCAGATGAGTATAACAAGACACACAGGCACTGGCAACTGTGAGTATGAAGAGGGACAATCAGGTCAGGCTGCACAGTGGACACCTGTACATAATAGCACGTCTATATACATGGTGACAGGGGACAATGGCACAGAGCACAACCTACGCTATAGACAGTGAGAGTGTCCACGTTGATGATGACACAAACAACACTGAGGATAAGGTGCCCCAGGGGACAGTATTGGGCACGCAACTACATGCTACTGAATGGGAATGACTGCTACACACGTCACCATCCCTGCACTATGCGTAGCGCACACTCATGCACATCATGTCACAGGCCACTACATAGGACATGCGCGCTGTAAGGCATGACACATGAGAGACCAACTCCCATGTCTGGAGCCAGCATCAGTGCCAACTGACATGGAACCCACATGCAGTGAACTTGACAGTTCACAGGCAAGGTCCCACAACCTGTTACCCACCACCACCACCCATGATGCTACAGTCATTGTTCTCGTGGACAAAGCGCCAGCCTACATTACCTTGTGAAGGAGTGACTACACACAGACCAGGGAACACATTGCAAGGAGGGGAAGGGTGGCAGGGGCGCAGCGCTACACTGGGGCAAACTGGATGGGCACAGCACCTTTAAACCCTGCCAGTGAATTAATGCCACTGTGCCCTTACAAATGCCGGTGACACACAACAAACGCACATGTACCTACCCCCTTCCGCCTGCTGCATCGCCTGTAAGCGCCTCTCCAGGTCTGGAAAGACCACCGGCAGCACACGCCTGTGGAGGTGGGTCAGACGGCGGCGGCCGCGGTTCTTGTGGCTCTCAGGTGAGTCCCCCAGCAGGAGCCGTGCAATCCTCCGCGTCCAGCACCGGATATCCTGCCAGCGTTTCCTCACCTGGGACAGGCTCCGCCTCCGACCATCCACACGCCTCACGGCACTGACGGCGGTCAGCCAGATCTGCTCCTTGGCAGTGGCGCCTACCTGTGAGGAAGTACAAGTGACACCACATCAATACACCAGCCACATGTCACAGAGAGACATATGTGAACATAATAGCTGGTTACTACATGGCATGTAATGCAGCCAACGCATTGCACCTCTGTCATGGGGACATCATCCTCTGGTGAGGGAAAAGGCAGTACGTGCCATAGTGGGTACTCAGGTGGAATGATGGCAATGTCACAATCAATGATCAAGGCTCACACTGTGCATCACACCCACACCTCCTGTCTCAGGGCACTGCTGGGAGGACTCTGCACACACACCTCCTGTCTCAGGGCACTGCTGGGAGGACTCTGCACACACACCTCCTGTCTCAGGGCACTGCTGGGAGGACTCTGCACACACCCCTCCTGTCTCAGGGCACTGCTGGGAGGACTCTGCACACACCCCTCCTGTCTCAGGGCACTGCTGGGAGGACTCTGCACACACCCCTCCTGTCTCAGGGCACTGCTGGGAGACATCAGGCACCCCCCCCCTGGTACCCCCCCGACAGTACATGGCATGTGTGTCACACCGGGACACAATGCCTGAAGACACAGTCACAACATAGGGACAGTCTGTGGCAGTGGCCTATGCACTCACCTGATACCCTGGTCGCCCATACAGCATGGGGTACTGTGGGAGGATCACATCCAGCAGAGCCATGTTCTCCTCCAGGGTGAATGGCTGTGTCCTCTCCACAGCCCTTGACATGGTTCCAGGGAATCAGTAGCAGCAGCTTGGTCGACAAATGCAAAGATGTGCAGGCAAGTAATCCCTCATGGGACCTGGCTGCCTTATATGTGGCCTTCTGCCCAGTCTCATGCACAGGAGTACAGAGTGATTGGTCACTCACATTTGCATCCTATGTTTCCACCAATCCCTTCAAACCTAGCAGTCTGTGGGTTCTCTATCGGTTTCATTCTCCTGCATGATGTCAGCCCCACAAACACATTGCAACAAAGTAGAAGAATTCCAACTGACTTCTGCTGTGCACCTTCCAGAACAAAATCGAAATTTGAACCTGGTCGCCATGACAACCAGCATGCATGTAGGCCTTAATACTTGTCCCCTATGTAATTAGGAGAATCACACACAGGTACGGTGCATTTCCGGGCCCTAGGGCACCCCAAATGCATGGCAACGGCCCGTACATGCATGCCTACGTTCACAATCACTATGGGTCTGCACGCGTATGCGTACTCGTTGTGGTACGGACCGTACAAATGCCTGTACGCTCGCCATCACGATGGGTACACATACGGCAGCACTCCCACAGTGATTGGGGAACATACACAGGCCCTCTTAGCAGCAGTACGCCGGTTTGTACACATCACTGTGGTGATAGTCGACACACAGGTAGGAATAGGGCGGACATACTTGTCCATGGATGGACATACTTGTCCAGGAATGGACATCAAGTCATCGTCTGTGCATTACTACATGTGTGGGGCACAGGTGTGACAGGCTGTGATGTGGAACATGCCTCCTGAGTGGAGGAGGCACCAGATGTATGATGAGATGTGTACAGGTGTACTGTGTGAGGGTGCAATGTGTGCCAGGCATGCCCTTGACTCCTTTGACATGTGTGCATGTCGTACTGCGCATTTGGGGTGAGCGTCACTGGCATGGCACGGACACCAACACACGGAAGTGTCCCATGATGCCCGGTACAGGGGTCATGACACCTGACTTGTCACTACCCACAGTGCACAATGTGACTATGTCATTTATGTGTCCGGGATTTACATCAGGTTGATGTTGTAGCACCCTCAAAAGCTGCAGCCGTTGCAGCAACCAACATGTGTCTGTGTGTAGATTGTCATTGCACACTGTTCCGCACACCATGCCACATGTGGTATCTGATGTGAGGTGCACATGTATGCATGGGACACGGAGTAGCGTGACAAGGCCATGTCAGCATCCTCACAAGGAATGTGTGGTGAGTCATGACATGTGCACCTTCATGGCAAGGTGTGTGGGCAGGCCTAGTGTAATGTCATGTGACCTGTGGCTCCGGTGTTCCGCTACCAGTCTCTACAATCGGCATCCTACTTCTGCTGATGTGTGGGTGTATGTCACTTCTGTCTTGCGTCGGGCTGTTCACTTGCACTGGGACACAGCTATTCCCATGGTGTGGCATGGGGAGGTTCTCAATCTCCGTGTGTAGCTGGGTCTTGGAAGGAGTGTCACCTTGCATCCATACGTGTCCTGGGCATGTAGCACATATGTGACTCCCTATGTAGCATGTGTGTATTGCCAGATTTACATGTGCTCAGTAGACATGAGTTGTTGTCGTAGTGCACTCACTCTTCCTTGTCACTTCCAAATTACTGCAGAGCGCCGCCTGTTGCCCGAATAATTCCAGACTTGGCTGCCATGCAGGAGAATGACAGGATCCGGCTCTACCGCTTCACCCAACCGTTGATTCTGGAGCTGACAGCGAGACTGGCACCACACCTGCAACCGCAGCACAGGTATCCTACGGCACTGACACCCCAGCTGAAGGTAATGGCTGCCCTACATTTTCTAGCCACGGGTACCTTCCAAAATACCATAGCTCATGTTGGTGGCATGTCCCAGAGCATGTTCAGCGGTGTGCTGCATGATTTCTTGGAGGCCATGTTGATTCACCTGGATGACTTCATAAAGTTCCCAACCCCTGAACAGATGACAGAGGTCAAGCGTGGATTCTATGCCCTGGGAGGGATGCCCCATGTCATTGGGTCCATAGATGGGACACATGTAGGTTTGGTACCACCACACGCACGGGAGGTGGCGTACCGGAATCGGAAGCACTACCACTCCATCAATGCCCTTGTGGTGTGTCTGTCCAACATGGTGATTTCACATGTCTGTGCTCGTTTTCCAGGATCAGCACACGATGCCTACATCATGAGGCGTAGCGGGATGCCTGATATGATGATGCAGCTGCGCAACGAACGGGCATGTGTTGTTGGTGGGTACAGTCTGTCTGTCCTGTATTCTGTATAGCCTACCAGCACGACCGCTTCGCCAGTTCTAACGATATCCATGTGCTTTCCATGTAGGGGACGCTGGCTATCCCAACATGCCTTGGCTGCTGACACCTCTCCGCAACCCCATCACGCCGGCCCAGCTCCGCTACAACACCGCCCATGGCCGGACAAGGCGTGTGATAGAGAGGACGTTTGGCATGCTGAAGAGCCGATTCCGGTGCCTCCACAAGACCGGCGGCGCACTCCCATATGCCCCGGCGAAGGTTTGCAAGATCTTCATGGTCTGCTGCATGCTGCACAACATGGCAGTTGAAAGAGCTGTGCCACTCATCCTGAATCAACATGACGAGGACCATCCACCCGTGGAGGACGAAGGGCTTGGCAATGGGGCTAGTGATGTGGAGGATGTGGAGCCGCAAGAGGACATCCGGACTCGGCTCATACGCGACTTCTTTGCTTAGTGGTGAGTACCAGTGTCTTGAGTGTGCACGCCTTGGTCCCCGTGTGGCATGCGTTGTGATGTGTGTCTCCACCTGCATGTATGGCACGTGAGTCAGAGGTGTGTGTGGGTGTGTCACTGGAGTGATGGTGGCAGTGATGGCAGTATTTCCCCACTCATAATTGTGACCTAGCATGTTGTCATCCTAACATGTGTCGAGTACATGCACATGCAAGTGGCTGTGCTTTTTGTGGCTGACTTCTTGTGTGTCTCTCTTCCCCAGGTACCTGCTCATGCCATCTGCTGGTTGCATTGTTGTGGCACTGCTATTCCTCATGGACATGGCATCGTGGGCTGACTCAGCGTTACAGGCACGGACACGTTTGGAAGTCTCCATGGGGTAAGGGATGCATCAGGGGTGTATTGGGTGTGGCAGTTGTTCACGATGTGTGCACACTGCCCCGGTCGGGGTTTGGTTCCTCTGCAGACATGGGGCATCCCCATGGGACACGACATGCAGCTGGGTACACCAGAATAGATGTGCTGCCTGGTTGTCAGTCATCAGTGATGGGATAGTGGATTGTGATGATGCCATCAATGTGTGTGACACTGCCCTCGGACACATACGGTTAACAATTGCTTGACATGGCGTGGGACTTCCACATCAGCGGATCTGTGGTGTATGTTAGGCTCTCCGTGTGCAGCTGTGGGTATTTAGCTGTTGGCCGACGCTTGTGTGCCAGTACCATGGCTATCACGCATTTGTGCTGCAGAAGGGGGGTGCCAGTGTTGGACCCACATGTTACTCCACATGAAGTGTTCATGTGTACTTCAAGTTGCCTCTGCAATCCCGAATACATGACTAATAAAGGTGTCCCTATGCCTCCAAGGTGCCTCTTCTCAGTCAATGCTGGTGTGTTGGCACGGTGCATCCAGCATGTCTGGCATGGTATCCCCTGATTGTGGCTATGTGTCAATGTGTCGACTGGCGAGATGCAAGCTGTGTGTGTTGGCTGACACTGTGTATTGGGCATGATGTCCATGACTGCGTGGGTATTGTGACATGTGCCATCCCCATGCATCCAACGTTGGACAGGCCCCCATTCTCTGCATCCACCGGACTCAAGCTTGCAGGACATGGTTCTGCCACCTGTCTACACATACCTGGGTGCCCCCCAGGACACTGGCCAGGATCCCTGACCTCTGCGCATGACTGTTGCTGTACTGAGTGTGTGTGTCAGCACGGTTGTTCGGCCACCCCCTCAGCTGGTTGTGCCCATCACGGGTGTGTATGGTGCTCCATGTCTGTCTTGCCTAATAGACTGTGACCCATGTGTCCTGTGCCAGACTCAGGCCCCAGGGTGTGGATGGTTGAAGAGAACAGATAACTCAGGCATGTTTCGACTTTACAAGACACATGTTAGGTAATAATGCTACCAGCAGGCATCTACTCTTAGTAGTGTGATTTATTATGGGGGGGAAGGGGGACAAAGTGAGGTGCTTTCCGGGATTATGGAATCCAAAGTTCAGTAGGGGAGTTGGTGTCCTTGCCATTGGAAATCCTCAGAGTCCATGCCACAGTCTTTGTCAACATTGGTCAGCCAGTGACCAGCAGGGCCATGTGGCAGAGAATGTCTCTTGATGCTGTGATGCTGTTGCTCCAGTGGGCCAGGTGCCAGGCCAGGTGTCCTGGGAGATGGTGATGTAGCAGCCACCCTCACGGTGCTTTCCGTGGACGACCCGGCCTCCTGCGGGGAACATCACCAGCAGGCCGTGACGACGTCTGGGATGCTCCGTCGGATGTTTCCTCCTCCTCCTGATCCCTCCCTGTGGGTGGTGATGTTCTCCGCCTTCTGGCACAGGGAGGGTCGGCCATGGTGTCGGCCATCCGACGGAGTTCAGCGTGAATCCCCTGGGACGCCGTCACTTGCTCAGCCTGTCTGTCCTCCATCCTCCGTTGGTGTACCAGTAGACAGGCTATTAGCTCCGCATGTTGCTGGGCCTGCTGGGTCTTGATCCCCTCGAGGACGGACACAACCTGGGCCATGCCCGTGGTGTCCTGCCGGTATGAGTCCAGGATGTTACGGACATGGGAATATACCGGATCCCCAGCCAACTGGTCAGGCTCGCGCCTCCGCCGTCCTCCACTCCCACCACCCCTGCCCACTTGCGCCTGGCCTGCACTTGTGGGCACATCGGGTCTCCGGGACCCCTGAGGGGTGGCATTTGCGTTGTCGCCTGCCTCCTCCTGGGTGCCCGAGACACCGTGTCCCTCCTGGCGAGCCTGGCTGCATTGTGGTGTTGGGGCAGGGATCCTGGGTGTCTCCTGGGATGTGGCAGGAGTGGGGGTGGTGGTTGGCACGGTTGTACCTGACGCAGGTGCTGCAGGTGGTTGGACACCAGAGGGGCCAGGTCGGTCGAGGTCGTCCGCAGAGTGGTGAGAGTGGTCGCTGCCGGTGGGATCGGTCTCCTGCAGATCCGGGTCCTGTGAGTGTTCCCCCCCAGTGTTGGGGGGTGCAGCACGACGTTGACCTGTGTGTGAGAGAGACAATGTTAATTTAGGTCCATGAAACATCCATGTTTCATCAGTTTCAAAGTTGGCACTTTTCCTCTTGGAATTAGGATCTGTCTTGCATTCCACTCACAGTGCACTTGTGCATGGGTGTGTCCCTTGGGCACCACTTTGGCCCCTTTCACTATGTGTGGCACAGTCTTACTTGCTGCGTCAAGTGTGACTGCAGTCAGCAGTGGAGTGTGCAGGTGTGGCGAGCCATGCATTTGCGCCTTCCTTGTAGCACTGTACATGTGCACATGGAGTGGATCCACACACTTATACGATGCAGGTGGCTATCCTTGTGCTCGTGTACAGGTTGTGACATGGCCCTGCGTTTGGCCCTGATGAAGAGGGGGGGTTCTTGCACTGGCCACCCATGTCTACATGCACGCGGTCCACCTGCTTACGAGCAGACATTCCCACTCACCAAAGGACTAATTTGCTCTCCCTGTGTCTCCCTCCTTCTCTGTCCCCCTCTCCCTCCCTCTCTGTCCCCCTCTCCCTCCCTCTGTGTGACAGCCTCCTCCCTCTGTCCGTCTCCCTCCCTCTCTGACCCCCTCTCCCTCCTTCTCTGTCCCCCTTTCCCTCCCTCTGTGTGTCCCCCTCTGTCACCTCGGCCCAGCTTCCTGGGCACAGACTGTTAGCAGATCTTTGAGTGGCCCTTGGCTTGTTGATGTGAGTTTGTTTCTGCTCTCCAGGCACCCATTTGGTGTGATGTGTGTCTGTGCGCTGCTGCTGTGGTGGTGTGTGCTGCCACTCTTTCACAATGTTGGCTGTTCATTAGCTGCCGTCATGTGCAAACCAGTGCCTTCACCCCCATGTGTTGATGCAAGGCGTCCGCCATTTGCTGGCAAGTCATTCCTGTGTTGGGACACAGTGTTTGTCTGGCTGTGACCTAGGCCATATGGGCAGAGGGCATTGTTGTCTGCTTTGGAGTCGCACTATGTGATTGTTGGTGCCCAGCCTCCCGCCATCCGGGTTACCGTGTCATGTGTTGTTGTCTTCTGTGGCCTGTGACTTGACATTGTCCAGCTGGGTGCATGGGGCATGGTGGCAGCAGTGGCATGTGCCTGCTCATGGAGTGTGGTTGAGTCATGCGATGGCTTGTGGTAGTTGCGTGCCTGTTAGTAGTTTTGGTTGTGGTTGCAGTTCCCCCCATGTGAGGTGCGTTGTTTGTGTACTCACCCGGGTCTCGGAGTCCTTCTAATCCTTCGACTGCCTCCACCGGCAGTATGGCCATCACCCTCTCCTCCCAGGGATGGTACTGTACGGGTCTGCGGGAGGGCCCTCCTCCGGTGGCGTTGGCATGGTCGAGTTCCTCCTGCCTCTTGGCTCTGACCCTCCTCCGCAGATCGTACCACCTGTTCTGGCAATCCTGCTTGGTCCTCCTGGTGTCCGCAACGGCATTCACAGCATCGACGATGGTCTGCCACATGGCTGTTTTGGCAGCCTGGCTGGTGTTTCTGACCAATGTTCCAAAGATCTGTGGCTCGACTCTGAGGATTTGATCCACAAGGACCTCCAACTCTCGGTGACTGAACTTTGGATTCTTGGTAGTGGGCATGGTGAGGGGTGTGGGTGGGGATGGTGTGGGTGCGGGTGGTGTGTGGATGTTGGGGGGGGGGTGGATGGTTGTGTGTGTGTGTGAATGTGATGAGAGGGTGTTTGTGAGGGTGGTTGTGTAAAGGTGTGCAAGTGTAAGGTGTGGTGTAGCTTGTAGTGTGGTTCTGTGGTGTCTGGCAGCAGTGAGTCTGTTGCAAAGGCTCATGGTTTGTGTGTGTGGGCCCTTTTTATTGGTCCATGGGTGGGTGTGGCAGTGTTTGAAGTTTGGGTGGGTGTGTTATAAGGAGTGGTGGTGTATTGGGCCTCTGTTTGTTTTTGGCAGTTGCAGGTCAGTGATTGTGTTATTTTAGTGGTTGTTGGCCATGTTTCGTGGCTTTGTGCCTTTCGAATGGTGTATTCTTGTGTAGTTTTGTTTTGTCCTGGTTGTGTACGTGCGTTTTGAGCATGTGTACGGTGTGTACATGGGCCATTTGGTTGTACGGTGCTGTCCTTGTATGTGACTTGGTACGAGTCGTACATGCGGTGGTGATGTTGGGGCCTGGGGTGCGCTCCGTACTTAGGAGGTTGTGTTGGGGGTAGGACCGGAACCTACTGGGGTGTACATAGACGGTGGTACGACACGTACTGGGGTGGGGGGGGTGTACATTGACGGTGGTACGACACGTACTGGGGTGGGGGGGTGTACATTGACGGTGGTACGACACGTACTGGGGTGGGGGGGTGTACATTGACGGTGGTACGACACGTACTGGGGTGGGGGTACGACTCGAACGTACTGGGGTATCGGTAGACGGGGGGTACGACACGTACTGGGGTGGGGGGGTGTACATTGACGGTGGTACGACACGTACTGGGGTGGGGGGGTGTACATTGACGGTGGTACGACACGTACTGGGGTGGGGGTACGACTCGAACGTACTGGGGTATCGGTAGACGGGGGGTACGACACGTACTGGGGTGGGGGGGTGTACATTGACGGTGGTACGACACGTACTGGGGTGGGGGGGTGTACATTGACGGTGGTACGACTCGAACGTACTGGGGTATCGGTAGACGGGGGGTACGACACGTACTGGGGTGGGGGGGTGTACATTGACGGTGGTACGACACGTACTGGGGTGGGGGGGTGTACATTGACGGTGGTACGACACGTACTGGGGTGGGGGTACGACTCGAACGTACTGGGGTATCGGTAGACGGGGGGTACGACACGTACTGGGGTGGGGGGGTGTACATTGACGGTGGTACGACACGTACTGGGGTGGGGGGGTGTACATTGACAGTGGTACGACACGTACTGGGGTGGGGGGGTGTACATTGACGGTGGTACGACACGTACTGGGGTGGGGGTACGACTCGAACGTACTGGGGTATCGGTAGACGGGGGGTACGACACGTACTGGGGTGGGGGGGTGTACATTGACGGTGGTACGACACGTACTGGGGTGGGGGTACGACTGGAATGTACTGGGGTGTCGGTAGACGGGGGATTTGACACGTACTGGGGTGGGGGTACGACTGGAACGTACTGGGGTGGGGGTACACGGGGGGTACGACACGTACTGGGGTGGGGGTTGGACTGGAACGTACTGGGGTGTACCTAGACGGGTGGGGGTATACATACACGGGGGGTACGTGTCGGACGTACGGGGGCTGGGGGGGGTGTTGGGCGCGTATGCGGGCACATGTCTCCATGGTTGCTATGGATGTTCGGTGCGGACGGTGTTTTTTTCCATACGGTTGTAGGCTCGGACGCACGGGATGGATCGTGATTCCTCGGTCGGACTTGGCTTTTCACGTTTGTAAGGTAAATCGTCCGAGGACGTGTCGGACACATTTTCCGACCGGAGGACGTGTGGGGAATGATTCCCAGTGCGGTTCGTATGGACTTTTTACCATGCGAATCGTGATTGCGAGTTCGTACGGCACTTGTTCGATTCGTACGGTAAAAAGACCCGATACGAGTCGCACGGGGACATTTTTTGCCGGATCGTGATCGGCACCCTAGTCAGGAAAGGTGCTGGACAGTAACCCTATATAATTTAATATTCCCACTCCAGAAAGATCAAACTGAGAGAAGGTGCTGGTTATAAGATCACTTAAAATATTAATGAGCTACATGTATTAACTATGAGATATAATTTATAAACTATTAAAAATTAAAAAACTATAGTTGCAATACCCACCCCTATCCCATAATCACCATAATTTAAAAAAAAATATGTACAATATCTTTTCCATCAACTATACAATTATTTAATTATATTTATATTTGTAAATTTTTGATTTCACAATATTTACAAATAATGTGAATTTTTGTATAATCTATATTTACACTATTATTTTTAAAAATTACTCCCCACCCTTCTCCCCTAATATACCCACATCCCACCCATAAACACTACATAAATATTGAAATTAGATTTTCCTATTAAAATTACATAATTCAATTTCGACATAAGGGGCCTCATGTAGGTAGCCAAATACAGGTGGGTAACGGCGGATTTTAGGTAAATATGCCGTTACCGACGGATATTCAAACAAGTGAGATGTAGGAGTCCAAAAACCACTTTTAGGTAAATATGAGGGGGTAAATACCGATTCATATTCACAGAATTCCTAAATACGGATTCAGAGTTACCGAATACATAATTAACGAATAGGTAAATATGAAGTGGTAAATATGAAGTGGTAAAAATGAAAATGACATGTAGGAGCACTAGGTAATTAAGAAATCCAAGACAATGGGTAAATAAGAGTAGGTAATTAACACGGATTGAAAGCAGGTGGTAACAATCAACAGTGCAGATAAGCAATCCCAAAATGCAACAGCGTGGACAACATGCCCGCTATGTACGTCATTGCAAGGCGCCTACATGTACAGGCAGCAGGACTGAGGGTTTGGCGACGGGAGGAACGCATCTACAGACAGCGCATCACACTATTCCAGCTGACTGATGCAGAGATACATGAGAGGTCCAAGCTACACCCCGAAACCATCATGGACTTAATCAGGGACCTGCACCCACTCCTGGACCAGCCAATAAGAAGGGCGCACGCCATACCCCCACATGTGCAGGTACTCTGCAGCCCACATGTGTTGGCATCCGGCGGTTATCAGGTGGTGACAGCTGCGGTGGGTGGTGTATCCCAGAGTTGGCTGTCCCGTTCCTTCTTGAATTTCCTGGATGCCATGATGCAGAGAATGCACCACTACATCAGCTTCCACAACACACAGGCTGCACTGCAGTAAACAAAAACAGACATTTCTCACATGGCACAGTTCCCCCATTTCATTGGCTGCATTTATGGTACACACATCCCAATCTGTCCACCAGCTGACACAGAGCACATCTACAGGATCAGGAAGTCCACCCACTCCATCAATGTGCATACCGAATTGAGTGATTTTGTGAATGGTCCTGTGGGTGGCATAACCAAAAGGTGGGCGTATGCTATTTACAACGAAGTCTGCAAGTTGTCGCACAGTGAGGCGGCTTCCAGATTGAGAGCTATTGACCAAGCAAACATGGAGAAGGCCTTAGCCGTTATAGATAAAAGCTTTAGCACACTCTCTTCTATGATCCATACATGAGACAATAGGCACATGCAAGTACACGGCGCATGCTATGTACAAGCCCAGATTCTGGCGTGCGTCCTACGAGGTATCCCAGTGCCTGTGATTACACCTTCTTTCACTCTGCTTGCAAACGCTATTCATTTAATGTTGAATAATGAAGCTTGCTGCTGGATGTGAGTGGGAATCCAGTACATAACTGTCTCGCATTAAGTTGTCTGCTGCAATACTGTTCTTTTTCCACCCCCGCATGTGCGGCGGGATGTTTCCATCTGGCCTTCGATTCCAACCTTGAAAGCAGAGTTCAACAAGTTGAGCCGAATAGAGAGCCATTGTCCCACAAAGAAGTGCCTTTGACTTCCTCTAGTGAAACATTTGTCCTTCACGTTGCTCATACGCGCAATGAGATACAGGCGCCTCTGAATACTGACCTCCCCCTGCATTTGGGCTCTTTGATCCAAACTAATATCAATGCCTCGTCCACCACCGGCCTGGCTCATTTTTTTAAACATGTGGGCTCGGGTCTCGTGACCTCTTCCCAAACTATTTTTGGTGTAATACCGGCATTTGTTCATTCACTGTTCTAGATCATCTTTGGAGGTGTCCCGCTGCTCCTGGCGCTAGTGGCAGGTGTGCTGCTTTTCCTTTCCATATTCCGGAATGGCTACTCCTTCTATGCCACACGAGCACCTGTCCCGTCTGCATCTTCTTCGTGATCGGATGCTTGACTTCTATGGTACTTTGCCATTGGCGACTTTGAGTCTGGCTTATGGATTATCCTTCAGGTATTCCAACTTCACCTGCGTACAACCTGTATTACACTGCCTGGATTGTCCCTTTGAATGGCCTCTGGATTTGTGCTTGACCAACATAGTGTCTCAGGTGCCGGATTTCGATCGACTAATGAGGCCCTTAGTGTCTCACGAGTTGGCCTGTTCTGGTGTCCGGATCATGGCGTGTGGGGCGGCGCATGGTATCCTGGGTAATTGGGACATCTCAGCGGCAGCCTCCGACTTCTTGTCCATGAGCTATTTGGAGGAACATTCCGGGTGCCCTCTGATTGTGCTAGAGGCTCCGTTGGTTGGAGAACACGTATGTTCCTTTTCTTTACTTAATTGGATGGCTGAGACTTTTAGTGGCCCTGCAAACGAATTTTTGTTGGAAGCCGTGGCCACATATGCTGCCTATACATTCATGGATTAACTGGATTGTCGTCCATTGCGCCTGTACTACTGGACAGCACCCTGGCGCAACATTTATTTCTTTTATTTCTCTTTTTTCTCTTCCTGATGGTCGGCTTGAGTTTTTTACTATACTTGCATTGTGTTTTTTTGAATTTTATGCTGCAATTAATTGGACTTTAGGACTTTGGCGCTGCATTGGTTACGCCTTGTTCTGCTCTGACGAAACTGAACTCTGCGTTCTCTCTTTTCTTGCCTATTACATATTGCTTCGCTCAAGGGGGCGTGTAGTGAGTTCTCCCTGAATACGTGCATACATTGTTCAGTTGGCATAACCACGTTGAATGTTATGTAGCCATATTTTTGTCTTTGCACACGACACTGAGTTTACATGTTCTGTCTTGAATAAACTGCTTACTCGAGACTTCCTTCAGACGAGTGCATTCTGTTGTTTCCATCCCAAGCTCTGCGCAGCGACCTTGGTCTGTACATGCTGTGACACACAGTCTGGAATTTTACACAATGCATGTGTTCCACTCTAGGTTGTTCGACCCACTCTTTAGCCATGACACACGCGCAGCTGCAAATACCTGAAAGTTGTTGCTTTTCATGTCACAGACATCCGGTTTATTATTCAGACTGAAGACGAGCCTTCCTGCGAGACGGCTCCTGATGCTCCTGAGATGTGATTTCACTGAGCTTATTTTTGAGGTATGGGGTCCCCTATTCAAGCCTAAGAGACCTTCTATTATAACATCATTATGATATTAGCTACTTAGTTAAGGGAAGGTGGTATTTTCCTTTGTATTTTAGGAATCGCTAAATACCACCTTGGTATTTTCCGAATAGCTAAATACCACCTCGGTATTTACCGATTGGGTAAATACCACCTGGGTATTTACCGATTGGGTAAATACCACCTGGGTATTTACCGATTAGGTGAATTCCGATTCGTGATTACCTAATGTTACCGAATAGGTAACTGTTACCGAATTGTTACCTACATATAACTTACAGATTCTAATGTACCGATTAGGTATGGCTGGGTATTTAAGAACAGGTAAAATTTATTTACCTACATTAGTCCCAAAATGTTCACATATTACAATTATTCCCAATTAAATATTTATTTATTACTCTATAATTTTGTAACAATCATTAAAATACAATCCACACCCTTACACCCTTAAAACCCAAATTCCCTACCATGAAACAAAAAAATAATGTCGAAATTATTTTGAAAATATTTTTTAAACATTGTCAAAATGAAATTAAAATTTTAACATGTCTAATTCTTTAGTAATAATATTTATAACTTATTATCCAATTTTAGAGTAATCTTTTTAATACACTCCCCACCCTTATACACTAATAACCCTACATCCCACTCCTAAAACAAAATTAATATTTCATTAGAATTTGAAAATATACAATTTCGTAATTTTATAGAAATTTTTAAATTGCGAAATCTAAAAATTTACAAATTTTTACATTATTATCTGATTTTACTATAAAATTTTTAAAACACTCCCCACCCTTATCCCCTAATAACCCCACATCCCGCTCCTAAAAAATATATATAATATAATTTTAAATTTCAAAATTATAAATATTTAATTTATAATTTTCTTTACAATTTCCTATTCATAATTATTTATTATGTAATATTTTAAATTTTTATCTGATTTTACACTAATCTTTGTAATACACTCCCCACCCTTATACACTAATAACCATACATCCCACTCATAAATAAAAAAAAATATTTCATTAGATTTTTACAAAATCTACTTTATAATTTTTATAGAAATGTTTAAATTTCGAAATCTTAAATATTCCTAATTTTTACATTATTATCTGATTTTACTATAACATTTTTAAAACACTCCCCACCCTTATCCCCTAATAACCCAACATCCCGCTCCTAAAAAATTTATATAATTTCTTTATTTTTTCTAAATTACTAATATTTAATTTAGAAATTTCATTACAATTTACTATTCATAATTATTTATTATTTAATAATTTTAAATTATTATCTGATTTTACACTAATATTTTTAAAACACTCCCCACCATTATCCCCTAATAACCATACATCCCACTCATAAAAAAAAAATAATATTCCATTTTAATTTTAAAATATTTTATTTCGAATTTGTATAGAAATTGTTAAATTTCGAAATCTAAAATATTCCTAATTTTTACATTATTATCTGATTTTACTATAACATTTTTAAAACACTCCCCACCCTTATCCCCTAATAACCCAACATCCCGCTCCTAAAAAATTTATATAATTTCTTTATTTTTTCTAAATTACTAATATTTAATTTAGAAATTTCATTACAATTTACTATTCATAATTATTTATTATTTAATAATTTTAAATTATTATCTGATTTTACACTAATATTTTTAAAACACTCCCCACCCTTATCCCCTAATAACCCAACATCCCGCTCCTAAAACATATCATACAATAAATTACTTAACACTATTAATTATATTTTAAACAATAATAAAGTATTTATACAAATATGATTAAACAATTTACTTATTCAATATACATGAAATACACATTTTAAACAATATATATATTATATTTCGATATTTCTCACAAAACTATTCAATCGATATTATCTTCAGACGATATTACTACATCGATATTTCATACTTCGATATTTTACTAAACACTTAAAACACGATATTACTTACCTCGATATTCTACACTTCGATATTAATGTTATCTCGATATTTTACCTTCGATATTCTTGTTGTTCGATATTATTTTTTCGATATTATGTCCATTTACCCCTGTTATGCCTATTCTTGAGAAGCAGAAAGAAAGTGAGCACGGTCTAACAGTCCCATATGTGAACAATAGACAGACAGAACAGCCCCTGATGAGAGCAAAAGAGAATTCCTGGAGACACACTATGAGTGAAGGTGAATTACATGTGTCAAATAACCCATTTTATTGTCCTGATACTGTAGAGAGAAGCAGAATGGTAGGAGGACCAATATTAGAACCACAGAGACTGACGGAACCAGGGAATGTAGAAAAATCAGTGGGTATAACTACAGATGAATTGAGCGAATGGCTGAAGGGCTTGCAAGGTAAAGAGAAAGAATCCCATACCATTGATGTGGCAAAATTACGGATGGTGTTAGAAGAATTGATAGTAGGGACCATCCCCACAGAAAAGCTGAAAAATTACCAAGATGAGGAACTATTGTTTTTGTGCAAAAGTGTCACTTGGAGAGCAAAGAATTTACATGACAGATTAGCAGAAATAGCAAGTGAAATCGGAATTGACATGGACAAGGTAAAAGCTTTACAGAAGCCTTACCGAGTGGATTTCACGGAAAAGGATATTGAGAATCTGAACAATGCAGGACGAATAGGGCAGATTATTAACATAACAGTGTTGAGGAAATGGGGAGATGTGGACAAATGGAAAAGCAGGTGGTATAGGAAGCGGGATGATACCTCAGACAGAACTTTTTCAGCATTTCCTGTGAGAGAAAAGGAAAAGGTAGTGGCAGAGTTCCCCATGAGAGAGATTCCAGGAGGGGGATACGTGCATGTTCCATGGACAAGACAGGACATTTTGTCATTTACAAATGACTTCCCTCGATTACGAGAAAAGCCAGTCGAGTGGTACAGACAGGTAGACAGATTCGTTAAATTGTCAAAAGTGCTGTGGATTGACCTGAATAGTCTGTTTGATATAATAGTGCCAGCAGACTTGTGGGCAGAATGCAAGATAGTCATAGATTGGCCAACTAAAGAATACCCGAGAGATCCCAAAACAGGAGCACCAGACCCAGAGATAATGAAGAAATATGAACAGGTCATGGTGTTCTTGAAAAACAAAGTGCCTCCCAAAGAAACAGACTGGGTTAAAATAGATCGAACCCATCAAGAAGCGAAAGAGTCAGTTCACGCTTACTATGAAAGGCTAATATTAGCTTTCAAACAGTTCAGTGGGGATGATAATCTGGGAGAAAAGGACCTGAGTCATTTTGTGTACAGATTTGTGTATGGTCTGCGTCCCGAGATTGGGGACATGATTAAGCAGCATACCGTGGACTGGCAGAGCAAGAAAATAGACGAGATCCTAAGGCATGCTAAATACTTTAGTGATGAGATTGAGGCCAAGCAGCGAAAACTAAAAGAAAAGGCAATGTGGGCTCAAGTGAAAGTCGCAGAGAGACAGGAAGCTCAGTTGGTTGAACAAGCCAATAACCCAGGCATTAAACCAAGATTTGGCTCAGGAAAAGGAAAGGGTAATATAGAAGAAGCTAAAAAGAAGTTTCCATGCCACAATTGCGGAAGGTTAGGGCACTGGAAATCCGAGTGTAAATATCCACCAAGTACTAATAATGAAAATCCATCATTAAATCCACAGGTGCAGTGTGAGGGGAGTGGCCCACCGCCGCAACAGCAGAAGGCTGTTAATCCACAGAATCAGGTGCCAAAACCGCCACTACCGCAAAGCAGGAACACCCAAAGATATAGCAAGGAAGCGGGATTCTACAATGAAGAACAGGTAAACAAACCGCAACGCGCGAGCGCTGTGCACAATATTGGCTGCGAAATGACGAGAGTGAGTCAGAGGAGATTTATTGACGTGCCGAAAAGAGGAAGAAGGGTGCGTACTTGGCGCAACTCTAGAAATAGATCAGACAGGACCATTTGTGGATGGGAAAGTTAATGATGAAAACATTACTTTTCTAGTAGACACTGGAGCTACGCGGTCGACTGTCAGATCAGCAGACGTGAAAAATCTTCCTCTTTCGGATGAAACAATCCAAGTAGTTGGTGTATCAAACACCCAGATTAGAACGTACCTTACTGAACCGGTAAAGGTCAGAATAGGGAAATTTTGAGACATGCACCGATTTGTGGTGTGTGACACCAGTCCTGTGAATTTGCTAGGTAGGGATTTGTTGTGCAAAATGAATTGCACCATATTCTGTACACCAGACGGAATAGCTTTTAAAACACCGGGGGCCCGATTCATAGAACAAACTTAAGACAAAACCCTAAACTTAGCACCATTTTGGTATTCACAGAATGCACTTACTACTTCTGGTATTCACAGAATGAACTTATTACTTTTGCGATTCACAGAATAAACTTACTACTTTTGCTATTCACAGAATGGATTTACGACTACTAACTTTACGTCCGCACTCGGGCCGGAAATTCCGCCCGGAGGCGGAGCTTCCGGCCCGGAGGCGGAGCTTCTGGCCCAGAGGCGGAACTTCCGGCCCAGAGGTGGAGATTTTGGCCATGGCTAAATCTCCACCACTGGCCGGAATCCCCACCTCCGGGCCGGAAGCTCCGCCTCTGGGCCGGAAGCTCCACCTCCGGGCCGGAATTTCCCGTCCGAGTGCGGACGTAAAGTTAGTAGTCGTAAATCCATTCTGTGAATACCAAAAGTAGTAAGTGCATTCTGTGAATACCAAAAGTAGTAAGTGCATTCTGTGAATACCAAAAGTAGTAAGTTTAGGATTTTGTCTTAAGTTAATTCTGTGAATCGGGCCCCAGATGAGGATGTTCTGTATAAAATGACCATAGCGAACAGAGAGAATGAGGTTGCTGGAACCTATGCCATATTCAATCCAGATGAATTGCCCCCAGAATTGAAACAGACAGTGAAGGCAGCAGTCTGGGATTTTACTGGAGAAGATGAGAAATGTAGACCCAGTGAAAATCTCTGTAAAGGAAGGAGCAGTTTTCCCAAACATTCCACAATACAGACTGATACCCGAAATAATTGCAGGAGTAACACCTTTAATTGAGAAAATGATCCAGCAAGGAGTGTTAAGAGAAATATTGAGCAGTCCATGTAACTCACCTATAATGGGACTGAAAAAGCCTAATGGGAAGTTCAGGATTGTGCAAGATTTGAGAAAGATTAACAAGATTGTTGTGCCATGCTGTCCCATTGTTCCAAATCCATCAGTGATTTTGTATCAGATTCCCCATGATGCAGAATGGTACACAGAAATTGATTTGTGTCATGCCTTCTTTTCCATTCCGTTGCATCATGACAGCCAGCCGATTTTTGCATTTCGGTTTGGAGAGCGTATTTTGGCATGGTGCCGAATCCCACAGGGGTACACAGAGAGCCCCTCTATTTGTAATCAATTGCTAAAGAAATCTCTGGAAAGTCTTACCATGCCTGAAAATTCGGTTTTGGTTCAGTACATTGACGACCTATTGGTGGCGTCAAAGACACGCGAAGCTTGTGAAACGGACACAATAGCTTTACTGAACCATTTGGCGGATGGAGGACTAAAGGTATCTCCGACAAAATTGCAATACTGTAAAAAAGAAGTACAATATTTGGGTCATACCATTGAAAAAGGGCTGAGGAAAGTAACCATAGACAGGATCAGAATCATTAGAGGAATGAGAGCTCCAATGACCCAAAGAGAGGTGAGAATGTTCTTAGGAATGGTTGGTTACTGTTGTCAGTGGATAAGTAACTTCTCCCTGATTGCCAAACCATTGGTAAAATTGACGAAAAGTGAGGTTAAAGACCCCCTTGAACTGAACAAAGAAGAATTGGCAGCATTCAGACAGCTAAAGAACAGTCTTTGTGAAGCCCCAGCTCTGGGAATGCCAGAATATGAGAACGAGTTTGAGTTATACTGCAGTGAGAGAAACGGATGTGCACTCTCAGTGTTAATACAGAAACATGGAAGGCAAAGGAGACCAGTGGCATATTTCTCGTCAATATTAGATCCAGTGGCGGTAGGTCTGCCAGGATGTCTGAAAGCAGTAGCTGCTACATGCCGAAGTCTAGAGCAGAGTGAGGGAATCGTGATGGGATATCCAGTAAGAGTGTTTGTACCTCACAGTGTGGCGATCCTTTTAACTAGGCCTGGGCGGTAAATTCCGTTCCGTTCGCGGAATTTGCGAAATTTGGGTAATTTCGCGTTCCGCGGAGAACGCGAAATTGCAAAAAAATCTACGTTCCGCAACTTCGCGAAATTTTTGCTTGTTCGCGTTCTCAATATGCGTGTTCGCGAGATATTTCACCCCGAGCACGCAAACAGCGATCGCGAACAGGAAAAAAGTATCGCGAACAAGCAATTCCGCGTGTTCGCGGAACTTTCTGCATGTTCGCGGAGATTTTTTACCGTTTCGCGGAGATTTGCGTAGCGCGATTACGCAAATTCCGCCCACCCCTACTTTTAACAAGGAGTCAAACACAGTTCATGTCACATAGTCGGCTGACTAAGTATGAGAAGGTCATTCTAGGTGCAACCAATGTGAGTCTGGAGAGATGTGTGAATGTGAATCCAGCTACACTTTTGCCTGATGCAGAGAGAGTGGAGGTAGGAGATGATGTTGATCATGATTGTCTGGATGTGCTTGACTATTGCACGAAACCTCGACCTGACATAAGAGATCTGCCATTGCCAGAAAGTGATTATGTGTTTTTTGTGGATGGATCTTGTCTGAGAACAGATGAAGGAGTGTTGAGCGCAGCATATGCAGTATGCACAGTTTCAGCGGTTATAGAAGCATCACTTTTGAAAGGAGTTAAATCTGCTCAAGTGGCAGAAATAGTGGCATTGACAAAAGCATGCAAAATTGGGAGGAATGTGAGAGTGACTGTGATGACTGATACCCAGTATGGCTTCGGAGTTGTCCACGACTTTGGCCAGTTGTGGCTACAAAGAGGTTTCCTGACCTCAAGTGGAACTCCCATAAAGAATGCAGAAGTGGTTGGGAAATTGCTGGAGGCATTACAAATGCCCAAAGAACTGGCTGTGGTAAAATGTGCTGCTCATGGTCAAGGAAGTGATTACATCACTCCAGGGAATCGTTTTGCAAATGACATGGCTCAGTATTGTGCACAAAACCAGTATTCTATTAATCGGTCAAAGGAAAGGGAAATGTCTTCTTGCTCCTTAATGTTTACTAACGTTGTGGGAACATGGGATGAGGTGAAGCAGTTGCAGGATGAAGCAGGAGATGAAAAAATGAAGCAGTGGGTAAAAGCAGGTTGTGCACCAAGGGAGAAAGATCATGTGTGGGTCTATCGGGATGGAAGACCAGTAATGCCTGATAGCATGATGTCAACCATGGCACGGATGTATCATGGCCAAGGACATCTGGGAAGGGATGCCATGATAAGGGCTTTTAAGCAGACCTGGTACAATGCAAAATTCAGGTTGATAGCAGAGAGTCTCTGTCAAAGATGCCTGATATGTCAGCAGTACAATCCTGGAAGGAAGACCGTGGTGAGTCTAGGCACCATAGGCCGGGAGGGAGGACCTTTCACTAGAATGCAAATAGATTTCATTGAAATGCCACCTTATAACAAGCTGAGGTATGTTTTGGTGGTAGTTTGTCTGTTCTCTAGGTGGGTGGAAGCATACCCACCAGAAGGAATGATGGAATCAAAGTGGCCAAGCTCTTGTTGAGGGAATTCATCCCAAGGTTCGGGTTCCCAGTGACCATTGAATCAGACAGAGGAGGACATTTTTACAATGAGATCATGGGATTGATTTGTGAAACATTGGGTGTACAGCAAAAGCTACATTGTGCCTATCGACCAGAGGCTTCTGGTGTGGTTGAACAAATGAATGGTACAATCAAAAACAGAATAGGGAAAATGTGTTTGGCCACAGGAATGAAATGGCCTGATGTCTTGCCTCTAGTCTTGATGACCATCAGATCCACTCCAGACAGAACTACAGGTTTAAGTCCCCACGAAATTATCATGGGACGCGCCATGAGACACGCATTTGTTCCAGTCAAAAAATTGATGACAATAACTGATGACATGATTTTGAATTATTGTAAAGGCCTGGCTGACGCAGTCCATTCTGTGTTTCACCAGGTTGGAGCGGATGCCACCACACTCGAAAAGAAACCAGCCCATGATTTGAGCCCAGGGGACTGGGTGAAAATAAAAGTCCACAGAAGACTGAATTGCTTGGTTCTAAGGTGGGGAAGGCCAAGGCAAGTCATCTTGACCACAACAACTGCCGTAAAGTATGCTGGATTGAAAAATTGGATACATGCAAGTCACACTTTGAGAGTTCCAAATCCAGCAGATAGCATTGGGAAAGAATATTTCGATGATTCGGGATCAAGTGATGATTCAGGTGATGAGAATTCAAAGACAAAAGAAAATCCTGAAAGGGGGGAGAAGGAGCCAAAATTAGTTCCAACCCCGACAAAAGAAAATCCTGAAAGGGGGGAGAAGGAGCCAAGACTAGTTCAGACTCCAAGAGAAGAAATTCTGAGGAAGAGATTGCAGATTTCAGATGGTTCAGATTCTGGAGGCGAACAAGACGCCAGTGGTGAGCACAGAAAGAAGAAAAGAAAAGAAAAGAATGTCCAGTCAGAAGTAACATTTACACCAAATGAGAGAGTAGAATAAGTTCCACCTGAGAAAATACTGGAAGGAGAAGAAGGGACAGTCACAGAGAGAGAGGGGCAGATTGCGGAAGACCCCCGAGGAGGTGTAGGGAACTGCAACACCCAGCTAGGTGAAGGGACAAGTAGTCAGCAGAAAAATTGCGTGCCGGAGACCCGAGGAGGGACAGAAGTAGGGCCAACACAAGAGGTGGGAAAAGAGACTGTTGAAATGGAAAAACCAAACGAGACAGAATCTGAAGACAGTGAGACTGAAATACCAGAGGGTCGAGTTCTAAGGAAAAGAACTTGGATTGAGGAAAGAAACAGTAAAGACGGCAAAACAAGAAGGAATGCTAAAGGAGATCTTTGGCCAAACAAAATTAAGAGACTGAGATATCGATTGACACGAGTCAAACCCTCAGAAGCTGAACAAGTGAATGAAGTAACCAGTCAGCACAAAGAAAAGGAGGGAGAGACAGAAGTGTCTGAAGCAAACAAACGATCGAGAAAACCAAACCAGAAGTATGTCACCTGAATGGACGTACGTGGCACTGCCTGAACAAGGAGAAGAGGTAGATAGTCAAGGAAATCCAGAGGAGACTTTACTGAGAGTGGTGAAGGAAGAAGAAACAGTGGAAATCCTGAGAGTTATCCTATCCGATATCGGAGAAGAAGCGGAAGATCAGGAAATTCTGTATGTGGATGACAAGAAGGAAGTGAAAAACGACGAGAGGCCAAGCTGAGTAATTTCAAACAGGTCCTTGTAGAAATATAAGGGATTGAATAAGAAATTGAAGTATTTGGATCACCTGATAAGGGCTTAGCTCTTGCAGGAAAGCTACAGAAGGCGGAAGTAGAAGAGGCTAAGTCAAAAGACACGGTTAATTTTAACAAGATGGCTAACATAGATGATAACAAGAGTAGATGTACCTTTATGAGAAGATGGTGCAGGACATGTTGTTGTTGTACAGGACTATTAATGCTTCTTTGGAGCGCACTCGCTCTTTTGATCTCTTTCAAAGTAACCTTAGATATGCTAGAGGGACATACAGAGAATATGACTAACATAGTGAAGAGTTCATAAAAGGTAGTTCCATTTAGAACGAGCACTGAGCATATGCACAAGGATAGGTCAATAACTGATTTTTCTAGCAATGTTTTTTCAAAATTATTGTATGAATATGTAAAAACAATGGACGTAAGGGATTGCTATGTATGCATGCAGTTACCTGCCTCTGTTTCAGAAGGGGTGACTTATCATCACCTCCCAGCAACTTATGGAATAACATGTAGCGTTTTAACTAGTATATTTTATCAAGTAGGGAAATTAGAATTTAATTTGTCTAATATAGATAATATTCTTGGACAACTGCCCATGAATAATGAATTGAATCCAGCAAAAACTGCTAATGTACTAGGTGAGATTTTTATAGAGACTAAAGAACTAACTTTAGAATATATTTTTAGAAACAATTTAACTTGCAGTTTGAAGACAGAAGAGAAAACATTTTTGGATATGGTCGAAGAGAGGAGATTGAAAATACACAAGAATGCAGAAGGACATAAAGAAGGGGAAAACATTTGGGAAATAGATGGGAAAAAGGAGACAAAGGGTGATGCTAGACCAACAATAGCTATAGATTCACCACAGAAAGGCAAATTATGCATTATGAGAGAAAGATCCCAATATGATTATTATTATATAGGGAGGAGTGAGTGTCATGATACATATTTTATTGCATCTGGAGGGGGATTTAGAGGCGGAGAAGATCCAGTTTTCACTGGACTATACTATATTTGTGGGAATAAGGCGTATTACAGGTTGCCCGACCATTGGTATGGCACATGTTATGTTGGCCTGGTCTTTCCAAAGATTTTTCACATGGATAGAGTAGAAAATAGTGGACCACATAACCTACTAATGCGTAGCAGAAGAGAAACATGGTTAGAAATTGTAGGTGATATTTTTGGAGCCTTGATACCAGCAGTGGGAATATCTTTGAATGCAAATAATATTCGGAAATTGTCAACCATAGAGGATCGCTTGTCAACAAGCACCGCTGGAGGATTTCTTTTGGTAAACACTGAAATGGTTGCCATGCGTGCTATGATTATGCAAAATCGACTTGCCCTTGAAATCTTATTGGCAAAAGAGGGTGGAGTCTGTGGAATGCTGAAAGTTCAACATTGTTGCACTTACATTCCTGATGAAAGCAAAGATCTAAAAGTATATATCAAGAATATTACAGAATTGCAGGATGAAATAAAACCACTGGAGGTTGAAAGTATCTGGACTAGAATTAGTAATAAGATGGCTGCTATTAAAGCTTTCTTAGGTAAATTAGGTAGTACTATATTAGGGAAAATATTATTTCCATTAACGTGTGTGATTTTCATGTTATTAATACTTAGATTAGGATGTATGTGTTTTAGACATAGAAGAAATAAAAAGAAGGTTAAACGAGAAATTTACAAAAAGAAGGAAAAGAAACAAGAAAGAGATTTTAATGAAATAGAATTGGAAGAATGGAAGGAGAGTATGTATGACAAAACCAAAAGAGAAGATGAAAAGGAAACAGAATTCTAATTGAGCAAGAAAACATTTCGAATTTCCGTAAAAGGGGAAATAAAATGATATTTTTGTGGGTTTTGTTTGTGGTGATAAAATCACCAAAGGGGGGATTGATGGAGCGGGTAAAATGTTTTCTTTTTATATGCCCAATCCATTTATATAAGTTCATATTAAAATGATTAATAATTAATTATAATAATTAATGGCTTGATGTGAAGGTACTAAATCAACCTTATTAAGCGAGAGAATACACGTGGGAATACATTTGCATGGCTAAAATTAATAAGTGAACTAAGTTGAATGCATATTAAAACGATAGATGTTGCTTGAGCAGTGTTAATGTGATTTGCGCTTCAATAAACCAGCACTAACGGCTTTGAATGTTGCATATGGCTAGATAAATACATAGGGGGAGAGAACAATGAGAGAGCTAGGGAGGCAGGGGTGCGTCCATATCCCCTGTAGTATATATAAGTTTTATCAAAACTGGACGAACCCAATGGTGTTGGTACGATCACTGACAAGCAGTGCTTGGGAACCCACTAGGTGAGTAAAAGGCCCCTCACACACCAACCTAGTTGGTGTCATGCTTCATCATAGGGGCCCCAACCGGGTGGCCGAGCGCCTCCTGGTTGTGCTGCAACGCCTGACTACAGCGGAGCTGGTGTGGTGTAATAGTGTGATGTGGTGAAAGTTTAAAAATACCTCTGAGAATCCTTGCCGAGGGAAATTTATTAGTGGCGGCTCAGGATATATTAAAATTAAGATTATGTGATGCAACTACGAAAAGGATTTAATTTCTAATAGTTGACTATGTGGTTGGTCTACATGTTTCAGCCCATCTTAGGATGTGCGGGGCTTTCTTCAGGACCAGGAAGTGCAGTGAGTGGCAAAGTAGAGCCACGTGAATAGTGAAAAAATTAAAAAGGTAATTTACCTACACACTCTCTAAGGTGTGTGGAAACGGTATCGGCTCAGTGGCAGACACCGCAGCGAAAAAAGACACTATGGCTGATTTTGATCGCTGATCAGGAAAGGGAGGAGTGCGCTCCTCGGTACACAGATTTTGGTCAGGAAGCAGCACCCGCTTGGCACCTACTGTGGTCTCCCGGATCCTGGATTTTACTCACCTAGTGGGTTCCCAAGCACTGCTTGTCAGTGATCGTACCAACACCATTGGGTTCGTCCAGTTTTGATAAAACTTAGATAAATACATACACATAAGGGTATTAGCAAGGGAATAACACTGTTTTAATCATTTCTATGTATTAATTACGATTTTGTGTTTCTTTGCTTAAAGTTGACTATTCTGGCCTACCAAAAGATGGCCGCCGACTGAAACCTAACTAGAGTACATTACTTCATCATTTGAACAATGGAGAAAGGCGCCTGCACTGACTTCGTTCGTGTCCCTTGTGTGACCTGTCAGACCATGCCCATGAAGACTACCCTGGGCGAGGTGCCAATGTCCCTGAACGTGAAGCAAATGTTGCCAATGGAAAAAGTGAACTGTCAAACTCAACCTATTACCAACGAACTGATACATTTGGACCTGGGATTAGTCTTTCCCATACATCTACTTTGAGACTTCTCCCACATGAGAAAATTTGAAAATGTTTCCTTATGTATTGAGATATATTTGAATTCAGCCAATCGTTGGCCTGGGAAATGAGAAAATGTAACTGTTATATGAAAATTTTAGTATAAATATTAGTAGACTAGAGAGGGATGGGCTGCTGTTCTTCGCTAGACGTCACTTTGTGCCGAAGCTATTGACGGAGAATCGATGATCAGAGATCCTTATGCTGACGGAAGAGGACGGAGACTTTAGAACTCTGATGAATTTACTGAGGACCAGTTCTGACTTAGAGAACGACATTTAGCCAGATTAGGTAAATATGACAAAAGATAATATTACATTATTAGTGTTAGACCTGGCACCTAGGCGTGAGTTTCCCTTCCACTTTTTGATGGTGTGCCTCGATTGTTTTGCTGGTGTTGTCCGCTCAGGGCACTGCGCCACGGCTAATCCGTGCCGCAGTGCAAGTGCTCCCTAGGTAAAGTGTACCTGTAATTGATGTTCATGATTGGTTTATTGGATTCACTGTCAGTCCCCAGTAAAGTGCACCAGGGGTGCCAGGGCTTGTGAATGCCAATGCTGCTGGTGGGCTTGCAGCGCTGGTTGCGCCAACCACAGAAAGCAGACCCTGTGCGCGGTCTGGGACCGTCGCGCTGACTACGCAAGTGCCCCCACTTGCCAGTCCCTAAACCTTCCCTTACCTACATATTAGCCACCCCTCTGGTAGGCCCAAAGGCAGGGTGCATTGTAGGCATAAGGTAGGACATGCCCTGATGTGTGTGGCATGTCTTAGTAGTGAATTACAGCCATTTTCGTTTTTCACTATTGAAGGCTACCTGCTCTCCATAGGCCAGAATGGGCTGCTGGAGTCACTACACGCTGTGACCCCAGTGGACTCAGAGAGCATGGTAGAATGTCAAGTTTACTATGCCTGAACTCAGAATAATAAAATACTTCTTGTAGTCAAGTTTATTTTAATATCCTGGGTTTGTAAATACTACTTTTAGAAAGTTAGTATTTACTGACCTGGCCATTTCAGTCCGCCTCTGCTGTGTGTGTGTGTTCTGCCTAGCAACAGTAAGGAGCAGGGTTGGGGAATCCCCAGAGACAGGTTGGCTGCCAGGTGGTGGGTAGAGAGGTTACACCAGGATGGGTGGGAGGAGTACACCTTGACTCTTGAATAGACCTGTGCTCTGCCACCACAAAGCCGGCGCCGGCGCCGCCCCCTGTGGAGCGGCTGATGTCTCTGCCCTGCTGCTGAAAGGAAAGAGCAGAGTCACCATAACAAAGTGCTCCAGAACTGGACTGAGCCAG
Organism: Triturus cristatus; assembly: GCF_964204655.1. Classification (NCBI taxonomy): domain Eukaryota; kingdom Metazoa; phylum Chordata; class Amphibia; order Caudata; family Salamandridae; genus Triturus; species Triturus cristatus. The sequence continues at coordinate 1,151,845,784 of NC_140584.1, forward strand.
GCCCAGGCCCCCTGGCGCTAAAGAACAAAAGAATCATGGTATAAAAGTAGGAGCCTGGCTCCTAAGAAATCAGAATCCTGTTTTACCACAAAGAACCTCTGCCCGACTAGAAGGAGAAGAAGACGCTGGAGGAGCTGGCCTGCTGCTTGCCTTGCTGAGAAAGGAGAGGAAGAGACTACTGAGAAGACTTTGCTGCTTTGTGCTTTAAACATTCTCCAAGGGCTTGATCTGAGCTTGCCCCCTGAACTGAACCCCAGGACCAGTGGGTTCTCTGTGCTTTTGCTCGTCCTCCGATTAGAGCCGTGTGTGCATCCCGCTGGAAAGAGACTGCGCCCCTCAACGCCCCTCCTAGGGCCGTGACACTCAGGAGCTCGCCTGCCGCAACCCCGTGAGAGCCCCGCTCCGTCCGGAGCCGCTCTCTGTCCCCGGGCTAGGCCGCCTGCGCCCCTGTCACCGCCTGCCACTGGAGCGCGCTGAACGCGCTATCACCCCTCCCGCCGGAAACCGTCCGACGACTGTGATCTACGCCGGGTCATCCAGCTGCACCGACCGTGCCCTGTGACCCCGCTTCGCTAGCCCCGGACACCTCAGGCCGCGCCGCCCCCGCTGTGGAGACCCCCCCTGCACCGCCGTGCTGAGGGTCGCTGGCCGCGCCTGCCTACCTGCCCACACCCGCTGATCGAGGACCCAAGACCACTTCCCAAGCTGAGAGTCGCACCGACCTGTGCCGATTCTCCACATCACTGAAGAAGTTCCAGTATCGGGCTCGGGGCCCGCAACGCCTTATTTCCCCGTTCGCCGGAGCCGATCTCTGTAAGTACTGGAACCACAAGTAACCTTTGCAAGAGACTACAAAGTATCCATTTGAAACTACGAACAAAGAACATTTGCCTGCTTTACAACCTGGTGGCATAGCGAAAACGTTATTGGTCTTGTGATAAGTCTGCTGAGATATATATACCTATTTTTACATAAAGAAGCGTATTTTTCTACATATCCAAGTCTGGTGTCCGTTTCTGGGGGGATTGATGTATTTACTGTGTGTGCGATTGTAAGTGCTTAACCAACACCGCCTGAGGAATCGCCTTGGCTGCTCACGCCACGCACCTAGAGGGTGAGCAAGGGTCATTCACGAGGGGTTATCCTGCGCCCTGACGTAGAGGAGAGGGTTCCTGCTTGACACAAGGACAACCTTGCGCCAACCAGAGACCCCCAAGTCTAACATTGTTGGCAGCGGCTGGGATTTCGGATTTGCATTTGTAATTTGCATACAGTGAATTATTAATCACCAGATAGTGAGAGCAGACCAAGTAACGCAGCCACAGGTTTTCATTTTTGAACTTTGTTGAGACATCTGCCATTACTGCAACCATGCCTGGCTCACTCTCTGCTGGAAGAGCACTCTCTGTGATTTCTGGAATGGATGAGGTGGATTGGGAGAGACTGGAAGGCTACACGGTAGAGCAATTGAAAGGCTACAGTGTAAAATTCCGAGTTCCCCATGCTGGATTCAAGAGGAGGGTCCAGTACGCCAAGGCGTTGAGAGCCTGGAAGGAGTCACGAGACCCACGGAATGCGGGGGACATCGTTCCACCCGACAACCTTGAGGAGCCCAGCAGAGTCCAGTCGCCAGAGGAGCTGGCAGACAGGGCAGCAGACAGGGCGCATGCAATGGAGATGGCAAAGTTGGCAGGACAAATGGAAATGGAAAAGCAGAAGTTGGCCCTGGAGGCACAACAACGCCAAATGGATCATGATATAAGATTGAAGGAGTTGGAGCTGAAGGCGAAAAGTTTGGACACTGCTCCTTCTGGTGGCAGCACTCCACCGGTGCAGGTAGAGTCCAAGGTGTACATCCCCAAAGATGTAGTAAAGGAGTATTTTAGAAAGGATGACATAGGGCAGTGGTTTAGAGCCTACGAGGTGGCCATGTCTTCACACCGGGTCCCTGAGAAAGACTGGGGAGCGGGGTTGTGGGGAAGGTTCCTGGCTGAAGGGCGTGACACACTGTTAGATTTACCCTTAGATCTCCAAGCCTCATACCCCCATATGAAGGAAGTATAATGACCAGGTATGGGTTAACTCCTGAGCTATATAGACAGAGGTTCAGGGAGACTAAGAAGATCCCTGAGAGTACGTATGTGTAGTATGTAACCTTTTTCTGCAGAGCACTGGATGGTTGGGTGAAGGGTAGCAAAGTGAATGATTATCAAGGGCTGCTTGATTTAATTGCATGGGAGCACTTGTCCAGTCAATGTTTTCCTGAGCTACGCCAGCACCTGATTGATAGCAAGCTGTCCAACCCGAGGAAGCTTGCTGAGGAGGCGGACCGCTGGCTCAGCACCAGGGTCCACAAGGGTCAAGTGGGAGACTCCGCCAAAGGTGGGCAGGGTCCCCCGCAGAAGAGTGGGGGGGACAGGGGTAAACAGAAAGGGTTCCAAAAAGGCCCCCAAAGTAATCCCCAAGGGAACCAGCAGAAGGGTTCTCAGCCTCCCCCACCCCCGCAGCAGAACGGGGCCCCGACAGGTAGACCTGTTCCAAAGGGGCCCTTCAATTGTTATAGATGTGGTGACCCGGGTCACATTGCCTCTGATCCTAAGTGTCGCCTGTTTGGTAAGACCGCACCCACTGGTGCTCCACCCCGGCAAGTAGCTAATATTAACTTTGGGGAGGAGGTAGCAGTCCAGGAGGGTGGGGGTCCCGGGCAGATGACCCTAGTCTCGCTAGGAGACAGTGAGATGGTCCCTGAAACCTACTTACCCTCTAACACTAAGAAATATGGGCAAGTAGTGACCATCAATGGAAAAAAGGTTGAGGCTCTTAGAGATACAGGAGCCAGCGTGACCTCGGTGAGGCAACACCTGGTGTCTCAAGAGCAGATTGTACCCAATGCCTACTGTAGGGTTGTCAATGCTGACAACATGGAGAGTCGTTGTCCAATGGCTCAAGTTCCCTTTGAGTGGGGGGAGGTCTCTGGTACTCTACAAGTCGCTGAGAGAACTGACATGCCTGTAGACTGTCTGCTAGAGAACGACCTGGAGAGCTCCCCTTGGGAAAAGGTGGAGAAGACCACGCATCTGAGGATGGTGGGTCTACCCGACTGGGCGTGCGTGACCACCCGGTCCATGGCAGCCAGTAGGGGTGTTGAGAGGGTCCTGGAGCCTGAGGGAGAGGTCCAGGAACCGGCCTTAGGGAGAAGCCGCAGGAGGCGCGGGAAACCGGCCCCCGAAGTTCCCACGGCCCAGGAGGAAGTAGACCCTGAGGGGGATGCTCTGGAGCCTACCGGGGAACAGATTGCCGAACTGGGAGATCTGCCTGAGCTGACCCATTGGCAGCAAGAAGGAGGTCCCTCCAGGGAGGAATTCTGCAGGGAGCAGAAAGAATGCCCTTCTCTCGTGGGTATACGGCAGCAGGCTGCAGACCAGGCCAATGGTGTTCAGGCCAAAACACACTACGTGTACTGGGAGAGTGACCTCCTGTATTCCGAGCCTAAGGCTGCTGAACCTGGGTCAGCCCGTGTGCTGGTGGTACCCCAGAAGTTCAGAACCTTCCTACTGGGGCTGGCTCATGATGTGCCTTTAGCAGGACATTTGGGGATGGACAAGACCTATGACAGGCTTGTCACCCACTTTTACTGGCCCCAAATGCACAAGAATTCAGATTCCTACTGCAGAACCTGTCAGACTTGCCAGGCAAGTGGTAAGAGCGGAGGGAAGCACAAGGCTCCTCTGCAGCCCTTCCCCGTGGTCGGTACGCCATTCCAGCGAGTGGGTATTGATATTGTGGGGCCTCTGGACCCCAAGACAGCCCTGGGCAACAGGTTCATCCTGGTCTTGGTGGACCATGCCACCCGGTACCCTGAAGCCATCCCTCTGAGGACAGTGACGGCCCCCGTGGTGGGACGAGCACTGATGGGAATTTTCTCCCGAGTGGGATTCCCTATAGAGGTGGTGAGCGACAGGGGGACCAATTTCATATCCACATATATGAAATCCCTGTGGAAGGAGTGTGGGGTAACTTACAAGTTCACCACTCCTTACCACCCCCAAGGAAATGGGTTGGTTGAGAGATTCAACCGAACCCTCAAAGGCATGATCATGGGCCTAGACGGTCCAATGAGGCGTAAGTGGGACGTCCTCTTGCCATGCCTGCTCTTCGCTTACCGAGAGGTGCCCCAGAAGTCTCTAGGGTTCAGCCCCTTTGAGCTTCTGTATGGTCACCCGGCAAGAGGACCTCTGAGTTTGGTTAAGGAAGGCTGGGAGCAATCTCCCAGGAAACCTCCCCAGAATGTATACAGTTACATGCTGGCCTTCCGAAACCAGACTAGGCGTTTCAGGCAACTTGCTGAGGCAAATCTGGAAGCCAGCCAGGAGGAGATGAAGCGGTGGTACGACCGGAATGCCACTCTGGTAGAGCTTCAACCTGGACAAAAGGTGTGGGTCTTGGCCTCAGTGGAGCCTTGTGCACTTCAGGATAAGTGGACAGGTCCATTTGAGGTTGTGGAGCGCAAAAGTCCTATCACCTACTTGGTGGACATGCAGTCTCCCAGGAACCCCTTGAGGGTCCTACATGTTAACCGCCTTAAGCCCCACTTAGAGAGGACCGAAGTGGGCATGCTGCTGGCCACTGATGATGGAATGGAAGAGGAGACCGAGCCTCTTCCTGACCTCTTAGTGGCCTCTGAGAAAGATGGGTCAGTGGATGGAGTTAACCTCTCACCCACCCTGACGCCTGAACAACAGGAAGATTGCCGCCACTTGCTGGGGCAGTTTCCCGATAGGTTCTCCCTGGTTCCTGGTGTCACAGATTGGTGCGTCCATGATGTGGACACAGGAGACAGCTTACCTGTGAAGCACAAGGCTTACCGGGTAACTGACAGGGTCAGAGCTTGCATCAAGGATGAGGTCTCCAAAATGCTTGCGCTAGGGGTGTTTGAGTCCTCCAGCAGTCCTTGGTCCAGCCCCGTGGTCTTGGTCCCCAAAGCTGCTGCGCCGGGAGCCACACCTGAACTCCGGTTCTGTGTGGACTACAGAGGACTCAATTCAGTAACTAATGATGAGCTCATTGATCGGCTGGGGGCTGCCCGGTTCCTTAGCACGTTTGATTTAACGTCTGGGTACTGGCAGATCGCCTTGACCGATGGGGCCAAAGAGAGGTCAGCATTCTCTACACCAGATGGGCACTTCCAGTTCCGGGTCATGCCATTTGGAATGAAGAATGCCCCTGCCACCTTTCAGAGGTTGGTCAACCAGGTACTGGTTGGGCTGGATGCGTTCAGTGCCGCCTACCTGGATGACATCGCAGTGTTCAGTGCCACCTGGCCCGAACACCTGCGCCACCTCTGGGAAGTGTTGATGGCTCTGCACCGAGCAGGCCTCACGATCAAGGCAAGCAAGTGCCAGATCGGGCAGGGTTCCGTGGTGTACTTGGGACACCAAGTGGGGAGTGGCAAGGTGGCACCCTTGCAACCCAAAATTGAGACCATCCTGGCTTGGGAACCCCCCAAGACGCAGACCGCAGTGAGGGCCTTCCTGGGGCTCACTGGGTACTACAGGAGGTTTGTCAAGGGCTATGGAACGATTGTTGCCCCCTTGACAGAGCTGACTTCCAAGAAGCAGCCCAGGAACGTGATCTGGACTGACACCTGTCAGAAAGCTTTCGACACCCTGAAGACTGCCATGTGCACGGCGCCCGTGCTCTTGGCCCCTGACTTCTCCAAGGAATTCCTAGTACAGACAGACGCTTCAGAGCATGGTGTAGGGGCTGTTCTCTCACAGATGACTGAGGAGGGCTGGGACCAACCCGTAGCCTTCATCAGTAGGAGGTTACTTCCACGGGAAAGTAGGTGGAGTGCAATTGAGCGAGAAGCATTTGCTGTGGTCTGGGCGCTGAAGAAGCTAAGACCCTACTTGTTTGGGTCTCACTTCCGGGTTCAGACAGACCACAGGCCCCTCAGATGGTTGATGCAAATGAGGGGTGAGAACCCGAAGCTGTTGAGGTGGTCCATCTCCCTACAGGGTATGGACTTTACGGTGGAACACCGTCCTGGTACAGATCACGCCAACGCTGACGGTCTGTCCAGGTATTTCCGCCTTAGTGACGAGGAACCCCCTGGGCAAGGGTAGTTCTCCCCACATTTCAGCTGGAGGGGACACGTGTTAGACCTGGCACCTTGGCGTGAGTTTCCCTTCCACTTTTTGATGGTGTGCCTCGATTGTTTTGCTGGTGTTGTCCGCTCAGGGCACTGCGCCACGGCTAATCCGTGCCGCAGTGCAAGTGCTCCCTAGGTAGAGTGTACCTGTAATTGATGTTCATGATTGGTTTATTGGATTCACTGTCAGTCCCAGTAAAGTGCACCAGGGGTGCCAGGGCTTGTGAATGCCAATGCTGCTGGTGGGCTTGCAGCGCTGGTTGCGCCACCCACAGAAAGTGGCCTTGTAAAATGTGTCTAGGGTCTGCCACCGCAGACCCTGTGCGCGGTCTGGGACCGTCGCACTGACTACGCAAGTGCCCCCACTTGCCAGACCCTAAACCTTCCCTTACCTACATATTAGCCACCCCTCTGGTTGGCCCAAGGGCAGGGTGCATTGTAGGCATAAGGTAGGACATGCCCTGATGTGTGTGGCATGTCTTAGTAGTGAATTACAGCCATTTTCGTTTTTCACTATTGAAGGCTACCTGCTCTCCATAGGCCAGAATGGGCTGCTGGAGTCACTACACGCTGTGACCCCAGTGGACTCAGAGAGCATGGTAGAATGTCAAGTTTAGTATGCCTGAACTCAAAATAATAAAATACTTCTTGTAGTCAAGTTTATTTTAATATCCTGGGTTTGTAAATACTACTTTTAGAAAGTTAGTATTTACTGACCTGGCCATTTCAGTCCGCCTCTGCTGTGTGTGTGTGTTCTGCCTAGCAACAGTAAGGAGCAGGGTTGGAGAATCCCCAGAGACAGGTTGGCTGCCAGGTGGTCGGTAGAGAGGTGACACCAGGATGAGTAGGAGGAGTACACCTTGACTCTTGAATAGACCTGTGCTCTGCCACCACAAAGCCGGCGCCGCCCCCTGTGGAGCGGCTGATGTCTCTGCCCTGCTGCTGAAAGGAAAGAGCAGAGTCACCATAACAAAGTGCTCCAGAACTGGACTGAGCCAGGCCCAGGCCCCCTGGCGCTAAAGAACAAAAGAATCATGGTATAAAAGTAGGAGCCTGGCTCCTAAGAAATCAGAATCCTGTTTTACCACAAAGAACCTCTGCCCGACTAGAAGGAGAAGAAGACGCTGGAGGAGCTGGCCTGCTGCTTGCCTTGCTGAGAAAGGAGAGGAAGAGACTACTGAGAAGACTTTGCTGCTTTGTGCTTTAAACATTCTCTAAGGGCTTGATCTGAGCTTGCCCCCTGAACTGAACCCTAGGACCAGTGGGTTCTCTGTGCTTTTGCTCGTCCTCCGATTCGAGCCGTGTGTGCATCCCGCTGGAAAGAGACTGCGCCCCTCAACGCCCCTCCTAGGGCCGTGACACTCAGGAGCTCGCCTGCCGCAACCCTGTGAGAGCCCCGCTCCGTCCGGAGCCGCTCTCTGTCCCCGGGCTAGGCCGCCTGCGCCCCTGTCACCGCCTGCCACTGCAGCGCGCTGAACGCGCTATCACCCCTCCCGCCGGAAACCGTCCGACGACTGTGATCTACGCCGGGTCATCCAGCTGCACCGACCGTGCCCTGTGACCCCGCTTCGCTAGCCCCGGACACCTCAGGCCGCGCCGCCCCCGCTGTGGAGACCCCCCCTGCACCGCCGTGCTGAGGGTCGCTGGCCGCGCCTGCCTACCTGCCCACACATGCTGATCGAGGACCCAAGACCACTTCCCAAGCTGAGAGTCGCACCGACCTGTGCCGATTCTCCACATCACTGAAGAAGTTCCAGTATCGGGCTCGGGGCCCGCAACGCCTTATTTCCCCGTTCGCCGGAGCCGATCTCTGTAAGTACTGGAACCACAAGTAACCTTTGCAAGAGACTACAAAGTATCCATTTGAAACTACGAACAAAGAACATTTGCCTGCTTTACAACCTGGTGGCATAGCGAAAACGTTATTGGTCTTGTGATAAGTCTGCTGAGATATATATACCTATTTTTACATAAATAAGCGTATTTTTCTACATATCCATGTCTGGTGTCCGTTTCTGGGGGGATTGATGTATTTACTGTGTGCGATTGTAAGTGCTTAACCAACACCGCCTGAGGAATCGCCTTGGCTGCTCACGCCACGCACCTAGAGGGTGAGCAAGGGTCATTCACGAGGGGTTATCCTGCGCCCTGACGTAGAGGAGAGGGTTCCTGCTTGACACAAGGACAACCTTGCGCCAACCAGAGACCCCCAAGTCTAACAATTAGGATTTAACCTGCATTTGAATTAGATAAAGAAAATCATTATTTGAATTATTGTGTCGGGTGATTATTTCTTTGAAATGTTTATTGATTAAGTTGAGAGTTAGAAGCATCAATAACAACTAAATGATCCGATTGACCTCCTGATGGAGGAAAGGTTAGGGTGATTCAGTAGAAGTGGTTTCCTCTATCAAAGCGAACAGCTGTAGTTTGGATTTATGTCCCTTTGTAGGCACGGATAGTTTGAGGGAATGAATGTTGGTGTTATGGGCCCCTGAGAAATCATACTGTCCGTGGAAGCAGGGGGAATTTTAGTGATCCGAACTGCACCACTACTACTGGTAAATAAAAGGCTAAACAAAATTAAAATTGAGAACCAAAGACATAAAATTAATAAAATCGAGTTGGCGGTCCCAAACTATAATGGTGACCACCCTATTAGGAGCCAGGCACCTCCCAGAACAGGAAGCACAAGGCAATTAAAATCGTAGATGTGTCCGCGCTCTAGCATGCTCACCGGGAGCTGCGCAGGCGCCAAGTGTCCTTTGTTAAATACCCTCTAAGGAAGGTAAATCGAGCTTCTAACAGGGGCCCAGCAACCCCTGTAGCACACACAGCCTCACCTGTGGAGTGCTACTACTGGTAAATGAAAGGCTCAACAAAACTAAAATTGAGAACCAAACACATAAAATTAATAAATTTGAGTTGGTGGTCTCAAACTAAAATGGCGAGTTGATAGTCCCAAACTATAGCGGCGATCAACCTATCAGGAGCCAGGCACCTCCCAGAAGAGGAAGTAGAAAGAAATTAAAATCGTAGCCGCGTCCACGCTCTAGAATGCTCACAGGGAGCTGCGCGATCACGAAGTGTCCATTGCTAAATACCCTCTAAGGGATAGATACACCTTATATATATATTAAGCACTCATAAATCTTTTTAAAACACTCAATGTCACAGAATATTGTCATCCATGATGTCAGCAGTGATGACAGCAGTGATGTCACTAACCATGTCATGAGTGATGTAATATGTGAGGTCATAAGCAGGGCATTTCAGGCGCGCGAGTTATAGTTAGCTCAGCTAACTGTAACTGCTGATTTTTGCTCGTCCTATACTAGTGAATTGTTAGCCTAACCATAACGTCTCTGTAACCTCTTTTTCAGTGAATATATCTATCTATCTATCTATCTATCTATCTATCTATCTATCTATCTATCTATAGATAGAGAGATAGAGAGATAGAGAGATAGATAGATAGATAGATAGATAGATAGATAGATAGATAGATAGATAGATAGATAGATAGATAGATAGATAGATAGATAGATAGATAGATAGATAGAGAGATAGAGATAGATAGATAGATAGATAGATAGATAGATAGATAGATAGATAGATAGATAGATAGATAGATAGATAGATAGATAGAGAGATAGATAGATAGATAGATAGATAGATAGATAGATAGATAGATAGATAGATAGATAGATAGATAGATAGATAGATAGATAGATAGATAGATAGATAGATAGATAGATAGATAGATAGATAGATAGATAGATAGATAGATAGATAGACAGACATATATGTGCAAATTCCTTCACTCGTAATTGAAGAATACTCAGTTCATGGTCAAATTACGATAGTCAAGCACTTCCGCGTACAAATACAAATTCAAAAGTGAAAATGGACTAATACATTTGTGTGTATACGAAAGACGGCGATGCAGAAAGAGCAAGGTAAGAGTCTTTAAAATATATTTAACTTTACCTCGCCATCATTTGTCAACTCGCCAACCTATCCACCCTCCACCCCTGCCCCACCACTCTTACCTGCACTGGCTGGTCCTGGTGGCTATATGGGTGTGTGAATAGTTTTATGGGTGTATAAGTGGTTGTGTGAGTAGCTGTGTGGGTGAGTGAGTGGCTGTAGGAGTGGCTGTATTGGCGAGTGAGTGGGTGTGTCTGTGGCTGTGTGGGTGGGTGATTGGGTGTGTGAGGGATTGTGTGAGTGAGTGGGTGTCTGAATGGCATTATGAGTGAGTGACTATGTGTGTAAGAGTGCTACATGAATGGGTGAGTGACTCCTTGAGTGGGAGTTTGGTTAAGTGAGTTGGCGTGTGTGTGGCTGTATTGGAGAGTATGCGTCTGTCTGAATGGCTGTATGGGTGAGTCAGCGGATGTGCGAGTACTTGTATGGATGTGTGAATGGGTATGTAAGTGGTTGTCTGGGTGTGTGATTGAGTGTGTGATTGGTTGTATGGGCAATATATGGCCATATGGGTATGTTTAGGACTGCCAATCAGGTCATCGCTGCATATGCAAATCCTCAAAATACATAAAATATATAAACCATTTTTATTATTTAATTGCTCTATTTGACAGTGTTATTGTCATCTCTAAAGTGTGCCAAAGGTGCACTTTTGTTCTTTAAAAGTAAACCTTGAAATGTGGACCCTCAGTAAAAGCTTACTAATCCCATTTGGTGCACATCCTATACTATGGGACCAACATGTACCATTCCATGCTAGGTCTGGATGTTTAAAATAAACCTGGACATGATTTTATAATCACAGTTCTGCATTGAACAATGGATAAGCCCTGCTACAAAGTGCATAAATCTAACACTGTATGTGCACTCACATTTAAAAAGGGTAGCATGAGTTACAAGAGAAGCTGCAGCCAAGCTTGATGCTAATAATATTAAATAGTTGCTAACTCGTACATATCGTCTCTTTAACTACAGTGACCAGATAGGTGGAAACATATGTTCTCACTGTACATCCAATTAAGTCAAAAATCATTACTTAACATGAATTTTTATTTTGCACGTGAAAATGGTGACTTTCATAAGTTGCCAACCGGTCGGTCTATTTAAATCCCTGCCTGTTGTGATGGGCATAGACACACATGAACTGGCTTCTTTCACACTTCATCTTCTCCCACTCATATCATGATTAAACACCTATATCAGCACAAGACCTCTGTGCTGATATTACAATACCTGACAGTATGTCTAACTGTACAGAACAACTGCCTCCTTGACTGACTGTACAGCCATGTATCATAATGCATGCAAAGCAAAATATTGGTGGAGTAAAACACAGAGGAGTATGTTACATGCACAGTTGCACACTAGTGAGCTGGTTGTCCAGGAAGTTTAAATATTTAAATATTACATCTCAAATATTGCACCTCTCAATATACTCAGGAAATTCATTGCATCATTCTGACAAATACAAAAAAGATGGATGAATGCTTGAATCAATCTCAGCAACTGGCAATTAGTCGGGCGCATCTCAGTCCATCATTTTGTCTCCCAAGATGCCATCTCAGACAGGACCCAGCCATATGCAAATCAGCCTTTTTTTCACTCCAAAAAGCAGTCCAGCATACACTGCTCAGCCAGGTCCATCTTCAACTGGAATGTGAATTGATGGACTGGACTTAAGTGATCACCAGGGTCTGAGACTAACTCAAGCATTCCATGCATCACCTTGTTGTTTGTTGACTCCTAAGTGTGACGGCTATGCCAATTCTAGCACCATTTTCACTAGCCATAAGGCTCGTGCCCAAATAGATCCAGCCGGTCTAGAGTTTCTTATGTTCCCTTCTGGAGGGGGACTCGCCTCGCAGCTTGGGATGGACTCTTCCCATGAGGAGCAGGGGCATTAATGATTTGCATAATGGGGGCCTCTGCCTAGAGTGGGATGGCAGGAAGGAAATATTATGGACTTGAATACGGCCAGATTAATTCAAGCACTGCGTCCATCACCTTGTTATTTGGTGAAGTATGCCCAGACACAGGGCGCATACTCAGAGTGCCACAGGACTAAAGCTGGACCTACCAAATAGGTCCAATGAGGCTGAAACTAGTCTTGGGTTGGTCGTGTTCCCATCAGAAGCGGCGCTCTCGTACAAATTTGGGCGGGCTGTTCCCATGAGGAGCGGGGTCAGTACGGATTTGCATAAATGGGCTTCTGTCTAGAGTGGCATGGCAGGTCAAAAATAATGGATTGGACAACAGCCTCAATTGATCATCAGTGGCTGAGATTAATCCAAGCATTCCATCCATCACCTTATTGTTTGCTGCAGATGTTTGTTGGTTGATTGATGACACCCCAACCAGTGCCCACTAATTTCTTCAAGAGGAGATACAACACCGCTCACATTCAAATTTACTAAACATGGAAGGAGCTTTTGATGTTGTGAAGAGTCATTACTGCTGCTCATGCTGGACGGGGGTGCATGTGTGTACACCAAAAAAGGCGCGCTCCATTGTTTGCCATGTGCTGTTTAATACACTTTGTGGAAGTAAAACAGCTGTTACCATTACCAGATGAAGAGGACCATATCATGTTAATGTGCGGTAGCATGTGGGCATACGTAGTCAGCCCAGAATATTACGTACCAGGATTCTAAGCTCTGTGATTTGCTGAGTCCATCTCAGCATTCTATACAGGGTGCTCATGGGAAGTAGGGCCTTTGACAATCTCTGGACTGTGGCAGAGGTACGTGGTGTATTGTTGTAGCCCTTATTGTAAGTCAAAGTGTGGCTGATGCGCTCGCGGTCAGTGTTGTGGTAGTGAACCGTCAGGAACACAGCGTGCATATTCAGCCCCCTTTGAAGAAATGTGAAATTCTTGGCACATTGCAAATCTCTCGGCGACGGATCAAATCTGGTGTGGATTCTTAGCCCCACGCTGCTTCACGACCGTTTAACAGGCCTCATACCACCCCATGGCTCTCCACCCTGGCCAATATACTTTTATTATTACAACCGCATGTGTTTCATGCAGGGTGGTGGGAGGGGACAGCGCCTTCCTTTCATCGGGGCCAGTGCCTGAATCAGGGGTGTAACACAGGCCCCCGCAACCGCCGCGGTGCGGGGGGGGGGGGGGGGCCAGGCTCCACGGGCCCCCCTCGGCACTGCACTCTGTCCAGAGAGCTCCAGATTAAACCCGTAGGGGGCCCCTCTACGTTCCGTGCAGTGAGGCCCCCTCACTTTTCGTTACGCCAGTGGCCTGAATGTCTTGGCACTCCAAACGCGTGCTTAGGACGTGCACTACTTTCCACTTGAACACATTTCCATGTGACGCCCTTTGCATCAGGTCCGACAGCATTGTAAAAGGATTTCTGAACACCTTCCTAACATCTGGAGCACATTCTGGAGGCGCGTCATCATGAAGGGTAACATCTGTTATTCCATCGCATGCAGCCTTCCCGCCAAGAAGCGAGGCTCCGAGATCCCCTCCGGCGCTCCTCGTCTTCGACTCCCATAGCCACAGAGTCCTCATCATACTTTCTGGGATTCTTGACAATTCCTTATCCGTGGATTTAAACAAGTGGCGATCCCTTCCTTGTCTGTGCGTCTTCACCACGTGGGGTTCATTGAAACAGACACCCCACACTTGTAGCGCTTAGCACTTTCCTGTTGACACACCACAGCATCAATTGTCTGGCCGGATTTTCTATGTCTGGACCTTCCAGATTGCTTTTCCTTTTTTGCTATTGTTTGTCCCTTTTCATCTTAAATACATTCATTTTTCATGACTATTTTTACATCGGAGAAAAAAAAAAGCGTGGTTGCACATCTGGTTTTCTGTTGTTCTACTTTATTTATTCACTGCCTTCATGTGTCATGCTGCTGTAAAATTAATTATTGATTCCTGGACGGTCAGTAGAATTGTGGGAGCTAGGTTGGTGGTCTGTGTGTACAAACGTGTTCTGTGCTGTTGGTCCCACAGAGAGCTCGCTCACCTGAGGATATACCTTAAGAGCAGATTTCATTTCATCCTATTACAAAATGGCAGTCAAAATATCAACTCCCAGGCTAATGTAAACAAGCATTGGCATAGCCAATAGGTCTTGCCTTTGAGGCCTTATAAGTATTTAGTTATGCAGCACAATATCCTTCGTTCAAAAACATCAACTGTTGCACGGCTAAACACTTACAAGGTCCCAAATGTCAGATCTATTGGCTATGCCAATGCTTGTTATTCTTTGAACATGTGCGTTGGTCTTTGTTTTCTTTTTTGCAGGAATTTTAGAAGCTGAGCAGGAGTGGACACAACAAGTAATTCCGGACCATCGAAAGAATACAGCTTTAAAGGAAGACCCAATGAGAGACCGCCAATGACGCTGATGCACTGTGCAGTGACCCAGAAGAAACAGTTGAATGAACCGACGGCAGGAAGCTGCAGCGCGAAACACTGAAATGCCAATCAGCATCCTGCTGGTGGTTGCCGGCTTTAAACTGTCCGTGCTTCACCCCACTGCCTCCGGTATAGATTGCATCAGGCGCAACATCTCCTGGGCGCAACATCCCCTGGGCCCTGCCCCTGCTGCATAGTAGTTGCCAGAACCCTAAGATACCTTGTGAAATAACTTGTCAACATTTTCCTGCAGGGGTGCAAGTGCCTAGAAAGGGCTTGCGAGAAAGCAAGGTTGAGGAGACCATTCCTTATCTAATGCAAGATTTGGAATATCACCATGGTCCCTATAAGATTCCATGTTAGGGAGGGACTGAGCAAAAAATGTATAATAAATTCGCCCAGTGAAACTCTGATGGGGCAACCCCCTCGCAGGTGCCCCAGAAGTGATCCCACAAGGACTAGGTGGGATATGAAACAATGGCCGGGAGGCTGAGAAAATGGAAACCAACCGCCGTTGAATTGTCAGCCAGGGTTGGAGAGAAAAAGGTAGTCAAGGATGCCCAACGGGGTTATCTGCTACAAATTTCCGTAACACGCCTCTAATGAATCAGAAGGGTGCAGCGCGCTGCCCTGTCAGGTCGCGACACGCTCAGGAACCGTCCAGCGGCTCAAAGCAGCGCCACCTAGCGGACCCGCTTTGAATAAAGACTAAAGCTCGGGCTGAAGTCTACTGCCAGCATGGATTTATTACACCAATTTACCAGCAATAAAATATTTCGGCAAGCACAGCAATGTCAACTTTACTAACAAAGCCCACGCGCTAATATCCAACTCACGAGTCGAACGAAAAAGCGAGGGACATAACTGGCAGCAGTGAAGCAAAAGGAAGAGCAACAGACGACATCAAAGAAAACAAGAACAAGCGCGCACGGCAGCAGGGGGAGGGGAGAGTGGAGGGGGCCTGTGCGATTCCCTTGCGGGAGCGAGCAGCAAGGTGTGATAATTGATAACATATGGCACCGCTGCTCGCTCCCACAAGGGAATCGCCAAACGTGCACGCATTGCCATTGAAAGCAATGCAACGCGTGCACGTTTTTGGCCGAAAAAGGGAACCGATGGCTAAAGGTCTTTTTCCTATGCAGCTCATGCATACTGCATAGGCGAGACCTAAAAAAAAATGAGTATATGTACCTCTAGGTGAGTAAAAGTTACCTTACCATGGTGATATGCAATGTCATTGAGGTAAGTATATACAGGTAAGTATTAAGGATTGGCATAATTTACGGAATTTGCTGTAGCGTAATTAAGTAAAATTACAGCAAAATTGCACGTGATTACGCAGAATTGCACAAGGAGGGTAATCCAGCATTTAGTACTATTTTGATAGCACAAAAGGCATCCTGGTGTCCAAAATGGAACAGAAGAAGCATGTGTGCTACGAAAATGGCTCCAAACGAAAAAGAAAATGCGCAGCCCGCAGTCGCTTGTGCTCGGTAAATTCATTGCTCCTGCGGTAGGATTTTTTGCCAAGTTTCTCAAAATTGTTCAAACAGGTGTAATTGCATAATATTAGGTAATTTTGCATCAAAAGAGTACAATGAAATTACAGAAATTACTCTGATTACTCTGGTGTAATTCAACTTTCTCCAGGGCCTAGTAAGTACAGGTTTTCTATTCTTGACTGCATGTCTATCACCTAAGTTGCATCATCAAGAATACCACCATCCTATACTTTCCAATAGATACACTTTACTTAACATAATCTAGTTGTGATTATTTTGCATTGATATTTTAGCAGGTGGATATTTTTGGCCTTGATATGCAAGCATACACCCCTGGGAAAATCAATAATAATTGTTTGTCAGATAGTCTACAGGCGGTGAGAAACAAGATGGCACAATCCATGTGGCAAGCTAGAAATTGCAGAAATGTATGCACTGTGGCCATTGGCATCCTATTCTGCCTTGTTTTGCAGTGACATGCACAAAAGAAGGCAAGACCACTTAATCTTCCTAGGATGTGGGCTCTAGTGCCGCCCATAAGAGAATTTCTCTTTCACCTTTTATTATTGGCTGTTTGGTGTATCATTTGGCCTTCAGGTCCAGAGATGTCTTACTGCTCGGCGACCTCAGACAAAGACATCGTAATCAGGCCCTAAATCTAACACCAATATTTATTTATTTATAAAGTTTTAAATAGCATGAACTTGACCCTAGAGGGTATCAGAACGCTTTACATTTAGGATCGTTGCATTACAAGTTACATCAGTTACAATAGCGTAGTAAGGTACAGTAAACAAAAACGAAGTTGCGAGAATTCGTAAGAAAGGAGGGAAGGAAGGAGTCATAGCAGGGAGATGAGGAGGGACTGTGCCCAATGTCCGGCTGGGTAGGTGACGGTCGAGGGGGAAACCAGGGCCAATCTCCTCAAAAGCTGTCTAGCAGCTCCACCGGGCATCAGCCATGTAGCTCAGCTCTCAGCCTTGAGGAAAAACAGTTTTGAATAAATACATATGCTACAGTACCATAGTCAAGTAGTGGAAGAGCATGTCCCCACTAGAGGATAGAGGTAAAAGAAGGGGGGGGAGTATAAAACAATCCAGAGAAGGAGCTAGGGCTGCCATTTAGGCTGCTGAGGAACCAAAGGCAGAGGCGGCGCCGCCATTTTAAGGTCAGGCACGTCAAGTCCTGGGGGGTCAGCGCCACCAGTGGCGCCGGCAGTACTCTCAGTAGCCATCTCAGTGGGTTGCCAGCTGTCTTCCGTTGCAAGAACCTCAAAGGGCAGTGTTTTCTCCACTGCTCCAGCCAGACCGCCGCGTTGCACTGGGTATTATACAAGCAAGTCGCCAGATTTCCCCTCCTCGCTTCTCTCACTTTGCATACACAGGTAAGTGGTGAGGCTGTGCTCAGATCTGAAATTCGCTTACGAAGGCAGGCGCGCGTTCCTTGACTGCATAGGCCCAGACTGACTCTTCCGTCAGCTGGGTAACCCTCTAACCAGATTTCCTCGCCTTCTCATAGGATCTGAGGCCCCTCCAGTGTCTTGCTGACAGATTGAGGGAAGAGAGCACTCACCAGTTCGTATTGCGGCGCGAGAATACTGCATGTCCGTGCTCCTGTGCCCAGTGACTGTAGGCCCCTATGTGTTGTTTGCACTGTTCACTGCAGGCGCTGCTCTCAGATGTGTGGGGTCTCGCACGCGGGTCTCCTGGGGGATCAAGGCCTGTTATCCAATTATCCAGGTGTAGCAGTCCCTGTGACAAGGGAGCAAAGGGTCAGAAAAAGAGTTCCAGTTTATTCTGCACTCAACAGCATGCAGTGTTGAGCTGGTGAATCGACCCCAGTGCCCCCAATATGCCGATGCAGGCTAGGCCGCGCGCAGTGGTAGATCTCTACAGCGGGCCCAGTAAATGCGGGGATGGCGGCTTTTGCTCTCCACACGGTGCCGTAACCACAAGGCACATCATGCAGGAGCCGCGCCCAGGCTGTACCTCAATGCCGCGTCCTCTTCCGGCTTCGCCCGTTCCAGATCGCAACGTAAGGCCCCACTCCTTACAGTGCTGAGGCAGGGGCACCTTCAGTCCTCAGGTAGTGCGACGTTATTCCATGGTCCGCCCTAGCGCCAGTGACACCTTGTGGAGGCCAGGCAATTTCTGATGCGGCCGCAGTCGGGCCCTTTTACCCTCAGAGCTCCGGATTGCGTCACTGCTGGTTTTTTGCTCATTTAGTGACTTTGGGCAGCAATCTGGAGCTCCTCCACACCATCTTACTTTCTGATCCTGGGCGTGCCAGTTTCCCTCAGGATTGGTGGAATATAGACAGCTCTCTAGGCCATGGCGCGCGGGGTCCGCATGGATCTTCAGCTCCAGGCAGCCAATGCCTAACCATGCCCGCTAATGCTATATCCTTAACCCCTAAAGCCGATAACTTATACCTTTCAGCACTTTCAATGTATTTTCAGAACAAAAACTTTGCTCAGTGATCTTTTTTCAAAGTATTTATTTTTAGAATTTATAATTGTAAGGTTATCTTTAGAAGTCTTATTTTTGAGGTTTTGAGGCAATACCATCCCTATCTGCAACTCTGCACCAGCCACACCTTCAATTGGGCGTATCTGACGTAGATGAGGGCAATGCACCCCAGTACATGTAAAATGTGCTTCACTTCTGACGGGGGCTGCAGTAATTACATCTCAATGTAGACATCTAATACATGTGCATATTTAAATTTAGCCACGATCTGAATTTACCTTACCGCCTGGATGAGAGCCTTTGTATTGTCATTCCTCCCTGTTATCGCTGGGTCCTATACAGAAGGTAAGGCCCATGTTTTCTACCCCAGCCTCTCCTGGGTCCAGCTGGTGATGTGCTTCCGAGGTTTCAAGTCAAAAGGGAGGATAATTGCAGGTTAGGGCATGGCTTAGGCCTAATTTATCCTCACAGTCAGTTATAGCTGCTGCACAGTCTCTTGATATAGAGTTAGCCAGCTATTCGCTCCTTTTTGATATCTTTTGGTCTGCCTTTGTCATTTGAGTCATTTTTTCAGCATTTTTATTCTTTCAAAATGGAGGGGAAAATTGTCCATGTTGTGGCAAATAAACGCAAACAAAATAATTCTCCTCCTCCAGTCAAGTCAAAGATTGTTGAGTCTGGGGAGCCTTCTTTATTCCTATTAGTTAAGGAGTTGCAAGCAGTTCATTTGAATACAGATAAAAATGCGTCAGAAATTAAAAATATATGCAAAGACATGGCAAGTCTATCTATGAAGGTTTCAAGACAACAAATCTGAACTTGACAGTTTGATTCCTATAAAAATATTGCTGATGACTAGTATATTGCTAGATTTAAAAAATCGCAATAGACAGTACAACCTGTGTATTTTTAACTGGCCAGAGGATGTCGAAGGAAATAACAGCAGACTATATTTAGAAAAATTGTTACCAGGCTTGTTACACCTCACTTTCCCATAAAAATATGGAATTGATATGGCGTATAGAATTCCTTCACATCGTAATCTTAGTCAAACTAAGTCTTGTCAAATGATCTTCAAGGTTTTACGTCATCATCATTTAATCATGATCTGGATCACAGCCAGAGAGATACCGTCTTTATTGGTCAATGGTAATAAAAAATGTATTCACTAAGACATTGCTAAGAAAACTGTTAAAATATGTAAGGAGTTTTCAGAACTACGTTCGCGCCTCAGAAACTGTGGTTTCAAATGCAGCCTTTGTGGTCCATCTACTATGAGAATATGGCAAGATAATTTTCCCAAATATTTTGAACGTCATGAGGACCTTCATCTCTTCCTGGATCAGCAAATACCGCTCTCAATGGAAACTAACAAGACTGTCTCTTGATTCTCATGGCCTGAATCTGCATTGGTAGCTCACCTACATTTTCTAGTTCTTAAGTGAGGGTTTTGATTTGTTGTTTAATCATGTACATGCGTTTGTGCGATTCATGATTATTATGTATGTTTTTCTATTGTCATGTGTTATTTTTTTTATGTTGTCTTTTTAATGTTTGTCTGCGTATTTCCTTCTTTTCTTTTACAGTAATTTTAGAGCTACTTTTTATTCTTTTCACTCTCTTGGTCTTTTCTAAGTTATTGTTCTTTCTCTTATATTATTATGGATAGTGGTAAATGTTTTAATATTGTTGCTTTTAATGTTAAAGGTTTAAAGCACCCCTGTTAAACGTATTAAGGTGTTGGATTATTTAGCTAGGCATAAGGCTGATATCTGATTTCTTCAAGAAACACATATAGATGATACAATTCTAATTTATGTGAACAAAAATGTGGTTGGTAATATTATTTCCTCTCCTCCACTTAATAGGAAAAACGGTGTCGCTATTTTATTTGCAACAAAATTACATCTTCAAATTTTAAGCAAATGTTCAGTTTCAGAAGGGTGTTACATCATTGCTAAAATTAAAATTGCCGATACCATTTTACACTTAGGGGCCCATTACGATGTCGTTCGGAAAGGCTCAAAATGGGATTCGGTATGGCAGAATCCGATTCAGAACCCTTGTTTCTGAACAAATTGTACACATTTCCCAACGACCGATTACGATGCCCGGAAACCCTTCAAGCAGTCCAAATCGGTTCTGAAAGGCATGCAGACAGCCTGAGCCTTTCGGAGCCAAATTGTACAGCTCTATGGACACGGTTTCTGAATGAGCAATTACGATGACCGATTCAGACAGCCGTTCCAATTCGGTCTGCCCAACACGAAATGGTTGTCCGAGTCTGTGTTTGGCGGCCCGTTGCAGCTCCCCCTTCACCTGGAGGTGTCCGATTATGGTCTATGGGGGTACCCAAGGGACCCCTTTTCCCAACCATGCACAATGTGGCAGGCGCCATGGGGTGTCCGCCACAGGGTGCAAGTTTTTCCCCAACCACCCCTTTTTTCAATGGGAACACAGGCTCTCATTGAAGTCAATGGGAGTCAGAGCAAATCGTATTCGGAAACGTCCAGATGCATCGTAATCGGTCGGTTGTACTCGCAGAACCCGATTAGTTCGGAAACAATTCTGAAACGTATTTGGTCGGAAGAGTTTCCTAATGAGATCGTAATCACCCCCTAAGTTAATGTATATGGTTCAACTTCTGATTACCCTCATTTTGGCCCGTTTTCACATAAAAATACTGAAATTGGGAAATGTACCGCTTATTATTGGTGGCGATTTAAATTTAATATGTGACCCATTATTGGAAATCATTTCTTAAACTAATTATCTTGTTCTAAATACTTTTTTCACTCTAAATCCTTTTTCAAGCTACAAAATTAGCTGATTGGTGGTGTTTACATCCCCACACAGAGAAACTGAAGGTATTATTATTATAAATAATGTTCCTAATACAACGTCAGCTTATGCATTTGATTTCCTTTTGTATTATTTAGTAATCCTGAAGGTCCCATTCCGCCTCTATTAGTTTTAATTGAAAAGTATTCTAGGATTTCAGGACATAATCTAAATACTAATGAAACAGATTTTTTTCCTTTGAGTGTTGATTGCATCTCGGATATGCTTCCAAACAAAGAAATATTGTGGCAGAAGGAAAAACTTTAATATCTTGGTAGTCTATTTTCACACACCATTAAAAAATCAATTTAATTGAATTGTGATTATATTATTAATCATATTAAGGATACATTTTATACATTTTCCGCCTTACATTTGTCTTGGTGTGGGAAGAGTGGATGCTATTAAAATGGTTATTGCTCCAAAAAAGTTTTTATCTTTTTATGATACCTATTCAACTCCCTAATCAATTTTATAAAAATATTGATTAAATAATTTCTACTTTTATTTTAAATTATAAATCTTCTGGTGTAAATTATAATATATTAAAATTGGCTAAAATAAATGGAGGTTTTGGATTACCAGATTTTATTAATTATCATAAAGTGTGTATTTTGGAACAAATAACCTTCCTGACTTCTTCTGTAATATTAAAATCTACAAAATTATTCTTTCATGATTTGGATTTGATTTTCCCATCTTCGATTTCACATACCTTACATTCATCATTATGGTAGAATCCTTTAATTAAGCTAGCTAGAAATCCTACATTTTGGCAATCCAGGCTGAAGGGTGGTATTCTTTATTTAAAAAAATGTTTATCATAATAATGTTTTTTTTCACCTTTGATGAAATTCCAGAAAGGAAGTTTCTTTTGCCACTATCATATAGTCTTAAATATGAGATTTTGTGTCATACTATTCTTGAATAATTTCCTAAAATTTTCCTGTATTGATTGCTTCAGATTTAAACATTTTCAATCATGCAATTGCCTCGTCATTACATGCAGTTTCTCTGCTTCTATAAAAAATTGATTCATTCAAAGGGGGACAATATATCTACTCTTGCATCATTTTTGAATAAGGAACTTAATTTATCAATATCTCATGATACATGGAAAAAATTGGATGAATTTTATCTCTGGATGGTTGCCTGTCTCACTCTATCAAACTAATTACTTTATTCTATTTAACTCCTTTTGCTCACCTTTAAAGTTATTTAATGCTAAACTTTTAGCATCGCTTAATTGTTGGCATTGTCATCTGACTCCAGGTCCACTGCGTCATATGCTTTATGAATGTAATTTTATTCTTCAATTTTGGAATGAGGATTGGAAGACCATTTCTAAAATACTTCATTTTTCAGATGAACTGTCAATGTGATAGATATTCTTTATTGTTTGATTACTTAAAATCTTACAATGAGACATTATACATATAATATATAATACAATATAAAACAGTTAAAACAAGAATAAAAGTGCAATATATTATTTGTATTAAGCCAGTTGCATTTGATAAAATCCATTTCATAGTATATTTTTAAAATATTCATTTCATAGTATATTTTTAAAATATTACATACAGTGCTAATAGATTTTTGAATGCGTTCTTCTAATTTAGCTCCTACTTTTAATAAAAACTTTACAAAAGCAGAATTCATAATTATATCATCAGATTTCAGACATATTATCAAAGCTTGCCTACATATCCTCAGTAGGTGAATAATGTTCTCCTCTCCTGTTTTACATAATCTACATAATGTGTCCTCTTCTGATTTTATCCATGGTGGGAGAAGGCATAGGCCAGGTAATACACCAAATTGTGCTTTTGTAAAGATTTGTTTATTTTTCAATGACCATTTTGTTTCTAAATATGCTTGTATCTTCTTTTTTGAAAACCCACTCATTATTGGCCATGCATGTTTTGTTTTTGCTAATATATTTTTATCTCTTACAATCAATAGATGATTTGTTGTTTTATTGATTGCTTTTTTAAATGATTCCCGGGTTATTGTAGGTCTCCAGACTGGCATCACATCAAATTCTTCTAGCGCTGTATTTAAATATTTCCAGGCCTGTAATTTTCTGTTTTAATTTATTTCCTGCCGTAATAGCTGAGACATTTGATTTTCATGATAATTTTTTATTCTGTTCCATATCTTAATAAATTGGCCTTTTCCTGCGTACAACTGGTTATTTAGACCAAACTCCAGCTTTATTTGTGCTGGTGATGGGTTATTAGGTAGGTGAAAAAGGGATTTAAAAGTTTTTGAGACCGCATTATTTATAATCACAGCGTCTTTCCCACTTAGAGCCTCACTACCGTATGTTCAGGTAGGCAGGAGTTTTGCTGATATAACCTTTAAAAAGAGGCGATAAGTAAGATTATCTAATGATTTCTGCAGGATCCTAAATGCTGCTGTCAAGGCGCTTGCTTTCCTTTG
This sequence comes from Triturus cristatus, assembly GCF_964204655.1. NCBI lineage: Eukaryota > Metazoa > Chordata > Amphibia > Caudata > Salamandridae > Triturus > Triturus cristatus. Next base: position 1,151,869,565 of record NC_140584.1, read on the forward strand.
AATGTCTAATTTTTGCGGGCGAAAGGTTCCATTATCATTGAATAGTACTCCCAAGTATCTGTATGATTCTACTTGTTCTAATTGGACTTTCTCCAGAAACTATTTGGATTTATGTTTCAATCTTGAGTTTTTAGTAATCACCATAACTTTAGTCTTTGTTTCGTTTATCACCATCCCATTTTCTTTTGAATATGAAGATATTCGATCTATTAGGCGTTGCAACCCCACTTTTGTTTGGCTTAGGTGGATGACATCATCTACGTATAGCAGATTAGATATTTGTTTGCCAGCTAATTTAGGCAGATGTGCATTTGTTTCATTCAGAGCATCCGTTAGATCCGCTAAAAAGAGATTAAAAAGTAAAGGCGCCAGTACGCACCCCTGCTTTAGACCTGCTGTCGTTCGTATTTCCATTGTTAATGTCTGGCCATCCCCCATCCGCACTCTAACCCAGGTGTCGGTATACAAAAGTTGAATTAGTTTTAACAGTTGCACTGGAATATCTTTCTCCAGCAATTTTCTCCACAGATGATGTCTCTGCACGCAATCGAGTGCCGATCTAAAATCACAAAGCACAAATACAAGGGTTGTTTTGTTAAAATAGTTTTGTCCATTAATACTGATAAGGCTAATATATTTGTAGTAGTTCCAAGTCGTTTAATAAATCCTGTTTGATGCGGTGGGAGTATCTTAATATCCGTTGCCCATTCAGCGAGATTTGAAAGTAAATTCCCTGCAAACAACTTGACATCTGTATCTAGAAGAGTTATTAGTCGGTAATTTTCAGGATGGGCCAAATTTCCCTTTTTTATAAATAGGGGATATTAACGACCCTCTCCAGGATTCGGGTACTTTCCCCATCTGTACTACTTCTTTAAAAACTTCTGTGAGATGTTCTGACCAAAGATCCGGTTTTTCCTTATAAAAGGCAATCCGAATACCGGTGGGTCCTGGTGCCCCATCTTTTTGCTTACTTATTAGTTTAGAGACTTGAGATTTTGTTATATCAATTTCACTGCCATTGTAATGAATTAATGTATCCATCCTGCTCTGATTACCTTCCTGATTCATTATTTTCTGATCGGAGTTTAAATGTTTTACCAGAAAGTTAACCCATTCTATTTCAGTTGAAACCACAGATTTATTAGGTCTTCCTAGACCATTTATCATTTTCCAAAATTCCCTTGAATTCTTTTGGTTGCTAGCATAAAATCTTTTTGACCACAGTTCTTGCTTAGCTTGCTTTCTTTCATTCCAAATTAGTTTCCTCAAATTCTGATTTATGGTTTTTAATATGATTGGTAATTACTAATTATATGGAAACTTGGCAATCTGTCTCCTTAGACTGTTACAAGTCCTTCTCAGTTTCCTGATTGTATAAGATAAATTGACATCGGCTTTCCTTTTCTCTCCTTGTATCACTTGCTTTTTCTTAACTTTAGGTGCAGAGTCAAAGGGTTTGACTAGTTTATGAGTAAAGTTTACCCATTGTTCAATTGGGGAATTCTCGTCTTTATCTTCAAAATAATATTTAACCAGTTTTTGCACCAGTTCATTGGTGTCATCTTTGTTATGTGGCGTCCACATAAGTCTCCGATAGTTGATAGTTCCCGTCTGGCCTTGCTCTGGTAAGATTGATATTTTTTACTAGACAAATTTGTGGTGATTATTTACTGACTATGATCACTATCAGGGACCTTCCTCAAATGGTACGAGGTAATATTGTTAAAGATATTAAGTGATACAATCGTATAGTCAATGCGTGTCTTCGAATTTTGTGAGTAAAAAGTCCATGCAGGTGGTGAGTCTAACGTGAATCTTCCACTTAATATTCGTGCACCCATTGATTCTACGTCCTTCACAAAATTCGTTCCTACTTTGATTTGTATGGACTTTATTTCTGTTTCTAATACCTGGTGAGGAATTGCCCACTGATGATCTTGTGACTGTGTAATATCATCTCTGATAAAAGGTACTAAATGATTTAAATTAAAATCCCCTGAGAGTATAAAATCTGCAAATGGGTCATTCATCGTTTGTTCCAACAAAAAACTGCTAAGGGAAGCACACATATTAGACCTTGAACTCTGTGCCGGATGTATATATACATTTATAAATATTAGGGTTTTAAATTTAACTTGATTGCTTATTTTATATCGTAGTTTTACCGTTAGGATATTAGAATTATTCATATCCAGTTGCTCATGTTCTACTTTCAGGTCGATGGATATGAATGTTACAAAACCCCCACTCGGGCGACCATATTTATGTGGCTCAAAATAACCTTTATTTCCCCGTAGCATAATGGGGTTGATTTCCCATGTTTCTTGAAGTAAAATAATTTGATATGTATTAGACATAGAGTTTAAATGGGCGTTATTTACCTTGTTACCTACCCCGTTTATATTTCATGAGCACATCATAAATATTTCACTGTCCTTATTTGCTTCTTCTGTTGTGCATATTGCTGTGTTCTGTCATGGATCATTATTACTATGTAAAGCCGAAGATATCCATTTTTCATTTATTCTTGTTGCCTTTTCTACTTTGCTTTGGGTCAATGTTGTTTCAACATCTTGCTCTGATCTTCCAAGGGCATTTCTTAGTATAGAGAAAACCAGCTTGTTCTTTCCTCTTTTCTGTATCAAACTCTCTTCATTAATGAGAGGGGTGGGATATACTTTTGGAACTGGCTTGCTAATTATTATCCCCAGCTATGAAAAATTTCTTTTTCGCTTATAATTTGTTCTGCTAAGGACACTGAATTTACATTTATCAAAAATAGTGTCTGGATGCCTTTAGTATCTGGTAAGAATCCGATACATTCAATATCTTTACTTGTCACATTTGCTAGTGACGAGATTGACTTAAAGAGGTGAAGAATGTTTTCTGTATTCAGTGTGTCTTGATTAACTCTGGAGTCATCTACCGGTATAAAAATTAATTGTACCGTCCCATTAATTGGTCATTCTTTTTTCCTTTCCTCTTCTAAATCTTGTGGGACTTTATATGTGACTTGTTTGTCCTCACCATGTCTTACGATAACCAGATGATCCCAATTTGATAAGTACCGGGTATCTTCAGATTGTTCTATCATATCGCTTTGTTTCACATTTATATGGTTTGGTTTCTGGATCTGCTGGTCTGGGTTTAACAAATATTGGTCGTTCTGTTTTTGAGGTATTTAAGAACTTAAACTTTGAACTATGTTATGATCCCAAACTTGAGGCCAATATATATTTGTTTCTCCTCTTCTTCTTCTTTTACCAAATCTTTAGTTTTGAGAGGAATTGATGCGCTCTTTGCTTGAACCTTCTCTGCAGGTGATATACTTTTTATATCCTCAGGTGTCTGTTCTATAATGCACCGTTTCCCTGTAGCCTATGTTTCTTTTACTTTAGTCTCGTTCTTTCTTCCCCATCTCTGTTTCGTTCAGGGTTCGTCTTATTTTGTCTGATGTAATGGGTATACCTGTCTGAGTACATGTTTGGTCGATTGGTGGTTTTCCTGTTTTAGTGAATATAGCGAAATACTTATTATTCTTGTTCTTTATTATTGAAGACTGCTCTCCATACAATACATTTTCTGGTTTCCCCGTTGTTTCCTTGCATAGATCTTTTCCTTCACTGCCTATTTCTATTGATACTTTCTCTTCGGGCTGTGTTGCTACTATAATTTTATACTTAGCTTTGCGTAGTTTTTTCCTATGTCTTTTTGTCATGCTAAACCATGGAGAAACTGGCTCTTTGACTTCCTGGTCATCGGTTTTCTTTTCTATTTGAGGGACCAAAGGTTTTGAGCCTATTGACTTTTTACCGTCCTGATGCACAAGCAGCGATTTTTTCAGAGTTAATTGATCCGGGCCATCTAGGTCTTTTGTGGGACTCAGTTGTTCCGTATCTCTAACTTCCGTCATGTTATTATTGCTTTTTTTGTATTTCACAACTATCCTCTTTACAGTTATATTTTTCCCTTTGAAGGTTCATTTTGACATCTTCTATTCTGGTGTTCATGACATCCGGTATTGCTGCCAAATTATTTATTATTGGAGCACATGTACAATCAGAATATGTTGTGGCAGCTTCGGTTTGAGCTCTAGTTATCAAACTATTTAGTTGAGTGAGTTTATGATCAATTCCAGCTACTGCATTTGCCATCACTCTGAGTAGTTCAATTTGAATGTCCATTTTACTTGACTGATATGTCAGTGCTTCTAACGTTAGTGATGATGTTTGGTAAAAAATAGACCCCAAGTCCTGGTTGCCTACGGTGTGTGTCTTTTGGTCATTCTGGTGTTCATGCACAATGTTGGTGGAACTTTTGAATTCAACACTGGGGATTTCTTGCACTTCAGTTACTTTTTTGAGGTTAGCCATATTAATATGTTCGCTATGATCTTTTCCGCTATATTGTGTTTTACTGCTATTAGTATTAGTATAGGATGCAATTTATGTTTTTGTTCCTGAATTTTCAGTTATTCTTGGTAAGATATCTTGTATAGTCTCTACATTTTGGTCTTTAGTGATCAATAGATTTTGTTGCTTGTGGGATTGACCCTCCTTTACCTCATTTTTAGGTCTCGCCTGAGCCAGCGCATGCGCTCCTCTGGCAAGACATTTAGGAGTGGAGTTTTCAAAGTCCGACCACAGCTTTGTGTGGCATACAGTGTGCGGTTACGCGCACTGGCACGAGCAGAGGTGCCATCTGGCTTTCCTCTCGCTCGGCCTCGCTTCAATGCCCCTCCCTTACCACAGAGCGCTTCTCGTAGCTTGTTTAATTCGTTTTAGAGCGCGCGCACACCATTCCCGGGCTTGTTCTTTATTTTAATTTTCTTGAAGAGCCCTGCTGCCATTTGCTGCCAGGACATTCCAAAATCTGCTTTTGTGCACCTCTTTCTTCCTCATTCACTCTGTTGCTTCCCCACCTGCCCCCCATCTAACCTCCATTACTACTACACCCACACAGTTCTTCAAATAATACTTTTTGGGGGGGAGGTCCCTGGCGCTGTCATTTGCTCTTAGGTGTTTTCACATTGCAGTAAGCTTTTTCCTTCTAGCAAATTTGAGGATATTTTCATTTGTTCTTCACTAATCTAAGTCGTGAGCTAAAGTCATGCGCATTGAGTTCTTAACAGAGTCCTATTAGCTTTGCCAGTGCTTGTCGGCGTGTCCTTGATACGGATCGTATGGCGAAGGTCAAGGGAGAATAGCTGTTCTGTAAAACTGCCGCAGGGCAGAAAATAAAGGGGCATGAGATTCACCGGGTGACACGAAGACTTGAGGGACCGTAGGCAGTCTCGCATTGACGTCAGCAGGCTCAGTCCTGAACCTCCGCTGCAAAATACTCCCCGGCGCAGATTAATGGCGCTGGTAATTGAATCAGAAAGCACTCAGAATCACCAACTAATTATGCCAGTCAGCCGGCTCCTTTGTCAGGATCCCACTTCATCACGTATAGTATAGGCCGCGTGCCAGGGCTTCGCTGCACAACAATCAAAGATTATTACTCCTGGCTGAGGAGTGGATTTTAGCCGTCTGGTAGCAACGCACACTAGTCCCCTTTTCTAAATGTGTTTTTTATTACAAAGGCTATTTGCAGGATTTGGGAATTTACAGCTAAGCATTGAATTAACCACCACTGCCTCGTATGTGACATTTGTTTGCAACGCTGTACTTGCGGGAGATTTAATTTTGTGTATTTATCGCTTTTGTTTCTCAAGTATCAAAGCTTCGTATTGTGCAGTTCATTTCAGTTTGCCGTGTTGGTAATTTGGCTGTTCGTGCCCTTATAAGTCATTTCCGTGGGGTAAAAAGGCTTGAATGGCAGTGTCTGCAAATGTATATTATCTTCTTTCCCATGCCTCTGTTGAGTGTAACTAGAATATGTGGCTTTTGGTAACTCACAACACGTATGGAAATGGCGGTTCTTTAAAGCTTTGGGATTACATCAATTTCTACAGCCAGTAAGGGTAGTTATCACGCTTTTTTTTGTTCTCCTACATCTATATAACATGAACAGTCAAGCTTGATTGCACACGAACAGGAATGCTTGGTTGCACTTACTTACAGAAGTCAATGGCACGAATGTTGCAGTTGACTTTGGGAAGTTCTTTAAAGATCAGCCACGTGCAGCGGATTACAGTAGCAAGGGGTCTGCAGACTGCTCTGTAGCCGTAGCCAGGGCTTTAAGAGGGATGAAAAAACTAAGAGGTCTCTCAAAGGGGCGTGGACAATATATTTTAGGGTGTGGATTAAAATAGGTAAGCTTAAAATCCCTGTGCTTAGCATAGAGTGCCGCCTGACTTCTATTTTGCTGATACTGTCATTGCATCCAGATATATGATACAAGTAACATCATACCTACAAGAAGTCAGGACTATTGGCTTTGTCAATGGTTATTAGTTGCATAAGATAAATAAGCAGCAACTATGGCTATTATATAATATTGAAAAGGCTTTCACTTAAAGCCCTGGTGACACCACGACAATGCTGCTGCTCCTGAGTTTAAAAAAGAGAAGGGAAATCCAGAGAGAACATGACTCTCTTTAATGGATTTCCATTCCCCTATAACGCTCACCTGGTATGAGGTCATGCCGTAACTTCTCCAGAAGTGAGCAGTGTGAGCACGCGCACATCAATGTGCCTGCTGACACTACAGTCCGGAAATAAACGGACCGCCTGTGCCAGGGCACAAAACAGAGCCTGATAGAGACCCGTTTCGAAGCCCCCTTTAAAAAACTGTCCGTGCTCAGCACCGGTGAGACCCGGCACACTTAAAGACCCTGGCCGTAGCTCAGTTTCATATTGGAGCGTTGTCAGCTTCTGCTGCTGACAGCGTTGGGAGTGGTTGTGATATTCTTTAAGGTTATACAAGCTTGGGTTGGGATAGGAGCAGTTCATTCATCCAGGTAATGCACTGATGGGCGGCTACTCTTCTTTCCAGATACACAGCCAATATGTTTACTGATTTTCATCAAATCTTTAGAAGTTCAAGTATCTGCTGCTGGAAGGTGGTGTCCAAACCACATGTGCCAGCCATTTGATGCTTTGTGATCAATTCATTGGGCTCTTCATTGTACTATCCAGTGTGACTGGTAAGTGCATGAATCCCTCAGGATGACGTGAAACAGTTGTTGGGACTCCGGGATTTTTCCGCAGGAGATTTAATGAAAATCATCATGCGGTGCAGCTGTTTATTAAAGAGGGTCATGCTGTCGGAAACAGCCAGTGTCTGGGAATCCTACCACCATCCACCTAGAGCTAGGCATGGTGGTCTGCCATAACTTGGATTTCTACTGCATTTTTTAATTGTTTTGAAGTATTTTTATTGTAATTGTTCTTCTAATAAAACAACTAAAAACAACATAACATTGTGAGAGTCATTCATTTTACATAAAGTCAGCATTATTAGGAACAAATCAAACGTAGCACTGCATAGCATTATGCTGTACAGCACTTGGGGACAATTCCTCAACTTTCTGATGCTTAGTATTCCACTTACTAGCACAAACAAGCATTGGCATAGCCAATAGGTCTCGCCTTTTGGACCTTGAAAGTCTTTAGCCATGCAACAGTTGATGTTGTTGCACCAAGAATATTGTGCTGCATAACTAAATACTTATAAGGTCCCAAAAGCGAGACTTATTGGCTATGCCAATGCTTGCCTTTTTTTGTATTTATTCCTCCATTGGTTCTTAGTGCCGTGGTTACCTCCGAGGTGAATCTAGTATTACTATCAATTCTACATTGATTATCCTGGATGACGTCTACTATGCTCTCGTTGGGGTCTTGTTTGACTATTCGCCCATGTGATATGAAGTTACCATTTTTTTCCGTATTTCCACCTTCACCTTTATAGGTAGCATGGTCGTTGGGACCAATTTTTTCTGGTTTAACTCTCCCTGGTGTACCTCATACCGAGGTGTTCCTGGCACATCCTTCTCTTTTTGTTCTATGTAAGTAGGTGATAGTATTGGCATTCTTTGACCTCAAAATGGTAGTTCTTATCTTGAGATTGTAGGTCCTCCTCTTGACCGGCAGTTTGTGTACTTCCTCCCAAGTTGCTAGATGTCGTAATTGGGGTTTGTAGTTTATTTGTTTCTGACTCTATTTGTATTGTCATTACGGCTCCAGAAGGATCTTTCATAAAATCGAATTTATGTGGCACTTTTGTGGATTTTTCAAACATCTGTGCAATTGGTGAGATTAAGGATTGGTTCAGTCCCATTGTATTTGCTTTTGCCTTTTTTTTTTACTTTCGGTATTTGTATTTTCCTTTCTCGTCTTGTGGGGGGGGGGGGCATGGTGGTCATGGATTATATTTACCAGAAAATGAGCTAAACTGACATTACTGGGTATCACTCATAATAATTCTAACTATCATCTATTTTGGAAGCTTATTGATAAGTATATGAATTCAAATTTTTTCATTATTTTTCACTGATATATTTAACTGGTTCATGTTTTTAGTGACTGATATAATTAGTAGCTCTGGTAAGTAATAATTTAATTGTTATCTCTTTTTTTTTTTTTTTTTACAGGTATTTATATTAACCCTTCTGATGTTCTGTAGGTACTTTTTCTCTCGCTTTGGTTTTTCAATTTGCTCATTCCTGTTATTGGTATCAGCTTCCTTGATAAATAGATTTTGTTTTAGGGACCTATTTCTTCAGTTCTATTTTTTTGTGTGGTCTTGTTGTTTTATTCTAACTTCAATAAAATATTTTGGACAGTCAAATAGCTTGGTGGCAGACAAATGTAAGTAAATGTCACTCATTGGCTGCCTACACTATGTGCATCTGTTTCCTAATTTGTGTGTCTTCTGTAGCATGAATCTTGTGTGCAATGGTTTCAAGACACTAGGGGGCTCACTAATGGGAAAGTCATGCAGTGCAGCGCAGCAAGTCACCTTGCTGCGCTGCACTGTGTGACAGAGAAAGGGCTGGAATGCATTGTATGTAAGACATACAGTGCATTCCTTTCCTTTCCCTTCTGCTGCTGCCCTTTCGGCCACCTAGCACCAATGCAAGCACTCCTGCACCTTGGTGCAAGGGTGCCTCTGTTGCATATCTGGTTGCTTTTGGGCAGGAAGGGACACCTACCTGCATAAAAACAATCCTGGGAAGCATATTCCTCATTCTGCAGCACACATAGAAAGAGGAAGTAACGAGGCGAAACAGAGATTTTATTCCCATTAATGCCTCCCAAGGAAGTTGTAAGAGTTTGGCGTATCCCCAGGTTTAGAAGTTCTTGTAAATCTAGGGATGCACCAAAATTCATTGGAGTTACATGAGAACATACACACAATGCCCATTGAATGCCCTCCCAGGGCAGAGTGACACAATGCAGCACGTTGTGTGGTGCAAGAGTGATGCAAAGCCTCTTATACCCTTAGGTACACAAATTAGCCAATAATGCACGCGGGCACATCAGAAGTCTGAAAACAGAGGGTTTATGCACGTGTTCAGGATTATTTCCAGAGCCCAACCGCTTCGTGCAGGATGATGATGTGTTTGAAATACGAGCCGCTTTTATTACATAAGATGAAAAGAAAAGCAGAACTTGAAACAAGTGTCTTTGTCTATAGAACCCAGTAAATTGATCATCATATTCTGTTCCATCACTGTGGGGGGAGTGAAGGGGGTGGTTCTTCAGAATACCTTGGTGAGAGCTTCACAAAGATGCACGAAAATGTCTTCTGTTTGGATTTAGGTGAACACTCACTTTGCAGCCTTCTCATATTCTGAGGTTTCCATGTTTAAAAATGGCGAACACAATAAGAAAAGGCAGCTGACCTGATATCCGCCATTGTAAATTGAGCCACGTCACCTCGTCTCTATGGAGTCTTCATAAACAGTATAATTGTTATATATTTCATTTATAAATGTTTACCCCGTGGGCAATAACTGTACCTGTCACTATGGCAAAGATATATTAGATTGGGTTTCTCTGCATGTGTGTCTGGGGTACGGTGTACCTCGGTATTGGATCACTCTTGATTTATGACATGCCATCTTCTTTTTCTATTGTGGGAGCACAATACATGTCAGCAGTGCTTTCTTCTTCACACATACAAAGAATGTCATGCCTGCAGCAGGTGTCAGTATTACACTTTCAATGAAGCTGTGACACTGCATCCCAGGAAGGAGCTCGGTCACTGGCGTAGTGCTCCACTTTCCTCTGAAATAGGTTGCAACCGCACCACTGGCACATAGGATCCACACTGCTGTGGGCACGCAGAATTTTCCTCTGCACTTGGGGCAAACAAGCCGGACCCAGCAAAATGAAATGTGCGCACCTGTCCTTTAGCTAGAAAGCAAGCTGTCACTTGGAAATTGATTTAGGAAGCTGACTCTGTGTATACTATACCAAAGTGAGGTTTTGTGTGCACAGAGTCCAGTGCATCCCCAAGGGTAGGCAGAGGTAAAGTAGATAGTACCTTACTCTCTATTTGTGGTAGTGTGGGCGAGCAGTAAGGCCTTATCAGAAGGTAGTGCTAAGCATTAATTGTACACTCTCAGGCAAGGGATAATTTCACACCCTCAAGGACTGAATTCAGACCAATTGGGTTGTATAAAAATATTATTTAGTTGTAGTTTATTTTTCTAGAACTAAGCCAGTCCTGGTAAAGGTATGGTTAGCAATATTTTGTAAAAATATATGCAATCAATGGGCTAGCACTGCTGTAGGAGGGGGGGACTGTGGCCAGTAGGCCACCAAGTTGGATAAACACAACCTCCTAGGGTTAGGGACAGCATGGAGGCCAAATGGCCCACACAAGAAGTACCCCGCCAGTGGCACAGAGGTGACTGGGTGTAGGATGTGGTTGCAGGCGTCGGTCGAGGATCCCTCCGAATTGGTCAGTGGCTGTAGGCAAATGATATCTTTGGGAGTTGCTGCTTTTGGGGACAGCTATGTTCGATGATGGAGTTGGTCGGACTGTCACAGTTGGTTCCTCTGGACTGCTTCGGGTCAGAGTCGTTCGGGGTGTTCGCCTTTGGTCGCGATTGAGGGAAGATCTTCAGCTGACGACTGCCGGTTGGTTTTTAGGAGCTTGCTTGTTGGGGGTCACTGTGATCCCGGCTTGGATCACTGGTAGGACTTCCTTGAGAGTTTGATTCACACGAGCTCAGGTTGTCAGGAATGGAGTGGAGGTGACTCACAGAGTTGGCCAGAGTCAGTGTCGGTTTGGCTTGACCAAGTCCAATGCTCACAGGAGACAAAAGTCCTTTTGCGATTTGAAGTTTTCAGTAAGGCCACAATGGTGCGGTAGAGTTCGTAATAACAACCTCCCATACCATATACTCTTAATGGCATTACTACACTTACAATGCCCAGGAATGGACTTGGACACTGTAAGTGTACAGGGTTCATGTATTCGTACCTTCACCACTGGCACAGTGCTCCCAGCTAGAGGGGTGGCTTACCTGGGCAAGGGCCGTGGTTTTTAGGCATGGCTCACAGGGATGTGGGCCATGTCGACTCTTCACTTTTGCTCTGCACCAAAACATGAAGGCGGCAATGGCAGTGTGTGAGTGGAAAGGCACAGGGCCTCTAAGGGTGGCACAATAAGTGCTGCAGCCTTTAGAGGCCTTCCCTGGTTACAGTGCCCTTTGTACCTTGAGTACCTTTTACAAGACACTTACATATGGCCAGAGAGTTGTCAATTGAGTTTGGTGACATTACATTTTAGTGAAAGAGCATCGCCCTCGGTCAAAGCACATCAACATTGGCAAAAAGTGGGGGCAGCCATGCAAAAAGAGGGCACTTCCCTACAATGATTTACAATAAAACAACTCTGTGTGAAGTACTACTCCCAGGTTGTAATATGCAGTGGAATCTGCATATGACTGTTATTGAATCCAAGTTCTAGGAAGATGCATGGCACAGCGGCCAGAGCAGCTGACTCCGAAGCTCTGGGATCGTGGCTGAATCCCCAGTGGCAGCCGAGCTCAGCATCATGTGACTCTGGGCAGTAGAGTTAAAAGCTCATGGATAAATCAAACTATAAATGTGAACAAGCACTTATAAAAGTTAATAACCTAACACAGACAGTACTAGGCCAACCTAAGAAAGCAAGATATCACATTGTCTCCGATCCTGTACCGCCGCTTTGATGCCTGAAGGCGCAATCCCATTGATATGTATCGGCAATTCTACAAATTGTGAGAAAAACAGCCATTTGACCAACTTCTGTGGGAATGTGCTTTAAGGGCTTTAAAATTGTGGCTGCAGTGAGAGGAGCTAAGTGATTATGTGACTACCTGCAAAGTAACACAGCTCCAGGCACAAGCGGTAGCTTATACAATGCGGAACTTTGAGGCGAGAAAGCTGAGTATAATTATCCCTGGTTTTGGTGGCAAGATGACCAGTGCCCTGACTTTTTTCCACCAATGAGAGGAGTGATTGTCAATTTGTCATTTTAAGACAGTATTGCAAATAAATGTCAAAATGGGGGTGCTTCTACGCCATAGATATATTAACATGATGATGGCAGCAGGTCTCTCTCGCTTACCATGTTTAACTCACCAATTGGAGTGCATCATCGTAGTTTAAAAAGCTGCGGGCAGTGTGTTATTTTATGTTAAGCAAATTTTGAAGAAGGCAGAATGCTGAAATGCGTCCATTTGCAATAGATTAATCATATTTGACCTCATGAGTGCTCGGTATTGACCCATGGGAATTTTTTGTGCATACATACACACACAGACACACACACACACACATATATATATATATATATATATCTATATATATATATAGATATATATATATATTCACTTAAAAAACCATAGGTTTCACACATGTTATAGTTAGCTGTACATTTCACTCGTAAAAAACCAATGAAATTCCACGTTATAGTTAGATCAGGTAACTATAACTTGCGCGCCCACAATAAACTGCTGATGACGTCACATATTACATCACTCATGACATGGTCAGTGACATCACTCTTCACATCAATGATGACATCTGAAATGACACATTGTGGATTGCGGTCGCGCAAGTTATAGTTACCTGATCTAACTATAACGTGGAATTTCATTGGTTTTTTACGAGTGAAATGTACAGCTAACTATAACATGTGTGAAACCTATGGTTTTTTAAGTGAATTTGCAAGGTTTTTTAAATGCTAATTCCTAACTATAACGTGTGTGAAACCTATGGTTTTTTCAGTGAATTTGTACGGTTTTTTAAATGCTAAGTTATGTATTTATTTTTTATTTTTTTTTCTGGTTTTTCACCGTACCGTACCTGGGTGGTACTTTTCTTTTAAACACAAGCACTGATCTTGATTCGGGAAATACTGAAGTCAGTCAGGTGAGTAGAAACAGTGTTTGAATGCTGTTAAAATACGGACTTGAAAAACACACCACTCGCAGCATGATCATGGCAGGAAATAATCCTGAATGAATCTCTTCCTGGCGCCATCCTTTTTGCACCATTGACTTAGCTCACCTGACTGACTTCAGTATTTCCCGAATCAAGATCAGTGCTTGTGTTTAAAAGAAAAGTACCACCCAGGTAAAAATTATCGGAGACTTCCAGTTTGAACTTTGCGACATTAACACAATGCACTTTGGGACTTGCAGTAGCTTTAATTCAGTCACGTGTTGCATCTTTGAACAAGCATTTACAATGCAATGGTCTCGGCATTGGTAAAGTTAGAGCTATTGGCATTGCTCATGACATTATTTTTGTTTATGTTTTTGTTTTTAAAACATTTAAAGAAACGGCATTGTTATTTACAATGTCAATAGCTTAATCACTCTCAAATGCGAGACCTATTGCATTTGCACCCACACACAGAGCCACTGAGTGCTGACCGGACAGAAGCAGTGAACGGGCAGGAGCAGTGAACGGGCAGGAGCGGTGCCGGGACAGGAGAAGCGACAGGGCAGGAGAAGCGACAGGGCAGGAGAAGCGACAGGGCAGAAGAAGCGACAGGGCAGGAGAAGCGACAGGGCAGGAGAAGCGACAGGGCAGGAGAAGCGACATGGCAGGAGAAGCGACAGGGCAGGAGAAGCGACGGGGCAAGAGAAGCGACGGGACAGGAGAAGCGACGGGACAGGAGAGGTGACAAGGCAAGAGTTATGTGTTTGACCTGCCATGGGTTGACCCCGTTTTCGCTTGCAGAGGTGCTTCACATTTACAGGCAGCGTTAAGAACCCATACTTTCTGCTTAAGATCGATAAAACTCCAAAAACACACATCAACACATGCGAGCAATGGATGCGCCTAAAAGGACGGCAGACACTTTGTACTTCAAATACATCATGAACTGCATCTACCACAAGGCAACAGCAGCGTTACTGAATTGATGGCCGTACCTTAATCTTACGACCGTGCAGGGACGAAGTGTGCAAGTGTTTCGGGGCTTTCCTGTTGCTTTGGGCTTAACTCTTCTGAAGATTAACACACACGCCTTCATCCTGTCGCATAAGACAATCTCCCCGATTGTCTTAAGCGACAGGATGAAGGCTCGCAGACATTCACGGAGCTTTCCAACGTATGGATCGAGAAAACACCCGCTTCCCCATTCCCAGACCTTCCTTGATGCACCTTCCTTCCTGCCCGACCTTTTGTCCACCCTCCAACAACCCTGTCAGCCAAGATAAGGGCCGAGGCTGCTGAGTCGGCACCCTGGCCAGCCGCCGCTGACATCTGGCAGCAGGGCAAGCCGCTGACTTGGCAACATGGCAGAAAGGGCCCAGGATTGGCACAGGGCGCACAAGTGCGAACAGCCGACGCTGCTCCAGTCAATGATCACACAGCTCTGCCGTGGGCTGAACCAGCTAGACGGGCATGCGCTAAGTCTGCCATGAGGTTACCTTGGTTCAAATGCCCGATTCCATTCCTGGGGCCTCAGAGCAGAAAAGAAAGTGAGGGCCGAATGCCACCATTTCAAATGGCGAAAAGCGGAATGGTTGGTCCCGGCAGGATTTAAGGCTGCAGTTTACAAAAGTCACGGCTGTGGGCAGCAAGCCATCAACGATGAATAAGAATCGTGTGGGCCTTACAACAGAATTATAAAGTCTGTGAGGGGGCAATGGGCCAAAAAAAAAAAAACCTCATGTGGCAGAAGCAGGACTGCACTGGGGGAGCTAGGAGTGTGGGCGTGTCGGGGCAAGCCAAGTCCTTGGAACTTTATGCCTCTGCATTTACTTGAACAAGGACAACACGCGTGCTTTCACGTGCCCCCAGGTGACTCGGAAGCCGAACCTGCCCAGCCACCTCACGCTCACATTCCCAAGTCAGTGTTCACAGGCGGGTCCAGCCCGCATGCGTCTGGCATGGCGCCCACTTTAGTCTCCAGTTAGAGAAACGCTGAACACTATGTACCATTGAGCCGAGGCCAAAAGCTGATCAACGACCAACCCTGGTCAAGGAGAAACTAGTGCCGGAAAGATCAGCCTCTTGTGAACCATGGGGATGCCCAGACGATAGGTCAGACGAACACGGAGGAAACGGACATTTCTGTGTCCACTAAAGAGCAAACGCTGGTCGAGTTATTGAGGGTTACCCTCACATGCACCAGCTACAACTCACTGAAGGATAGCAACTCGGGTTCGAGCAGGCAGTCCTTGAAGTCAGTACACAAGACATCTTCACCTCTTGAACCACAAGTACAGCGCGACTGCCCTACGGAGCCCCTTGATCTTCACCGGACAGAGTCTGTGACCAGCAGGGCTCATTGTTGTTACCGTAAGCTGACCTACTAAGTTCTCCCGGAAGGACAAAACAACCCATGAACCCCTTATTTCAGCAATGCATGCCATCGAAACAGAACTGACCACTGCACTGGCAAAAGAGAAAACAAAAAATCAATATATGCCCGAACCGAACCAAGAACGTGTCTCCCAGGGGTCCATTACTAAGAGCAAGCAACTGAACAGGGCACAACTACAGAGACTTTGTGGAGTGCAACCTAACGCCGCTGCCTTTCTCCGAGGCGAAGCAGAAATGCCTCGGAGAAAGGCAGCAGCGGTTTCGGATTCGGGGGCGTGTTTTGTTTTTATCTCCTCTTGCCATTGGCTGGAGGAGATAATTAGACTTTCTGAAAAAAACACGCCCCCCGATCCGAAAAGGACGGGGCCTAATCGGAATGACGGACCTCTTCTCCAATGGCTGGCCAGCATTCAAGAGGCCAGCCAATGGAGAACAGGGGAGAAGAGGGGCGGGTTCAAGCCCCTCTTCTCCAAGTCATTAAATCTCGGATCGAGACTGCGCAAGCGCAGCCTTCGAGCCGAGACCTAAAAAGCGCGCCTCAGCACACCTGCAAATTATTTCATTTCCTTCTGTGAGCAAGGCAGTTAGCCGAAACGTTAGAAGATGGGATGGAAGATGTAAATGGCGCTGCTGTACCTGAGAAATAAACGGCATTTGCAGCAAAGGGCCTCAATATATATATATATATATATATATATATATATATGTGTGTGTGTGTGTATATATATGCGTGTTTATGTATTTATATTTTCAATGAAAATAACAAAGGTTACCGGTACGTTACAGTTAGGTAATGGAATTTTAAAAACCCTTATAAATCCACAGAAAAATCAAAGGTTATGTGGATGTTATAGTTAGGTTCACATTTCACACACACAAAACCATAGAAATTCAGCGGTTATAGTTAGAGGTATCTGAAGAAACTATAACTCGTACCCTAAGGTAGCTAGAACTCGTGCCTTAACAATATAAACTGCCCCTCCAGGTACATGGCCCACCCGGGAGCATACCAAAATCAAGCGTGGGAGACCACGCTTGTATTTTTTTCAGCTTTGTAGCAAATACGTAGATCCACCTCAATTTTGCAGCAAAACTGAAAACAAACATTTTCGGTTCTTGCCGGGGTCCCCGTGGGACCATAATTACCAGGCCGAGAGGGTCAGGGTATTCCTGCCCTGCTCCTTTATGGGTTTATTCACATTTTTACTTGGGACTGTGCTCAGTTTGAGTCCTAAGATGGCTGCCAACACTTCCTGGTTGAAGTATTGGCAGCTAATCAGATCTAAGCATGAGATATGTCGGATCCACTGAGGTTTTGAATCCCTAGACATTTATAAATCTTTTTTTAACTCCAAAACTACTGAATGGATTTATACCAAATCACAAAAATTGCTCTTTATGGAGCATTAGCTAGCTTTCTGCCAAATTTGGTGTAATTCCATTCAGTGTTTCGGTCTGTTGTCGTGTCTATATTCCACATGGGGAATTGCATTGGAAACACACAATATTTACCCCCCTTTTTCTCGGTCTCCGCTTGACGTATCACCCCAAAACTTTCCATGTAGAACTAGACAAAGTAGGCTACTTCATTGGGTAAAGTTCATGATAATTTGTCAAATGGGGTCAAAGTTATGAGCAAACAAAAAAACACTTTGTCTATGGTAATTAGGTCGTAACTATAACTACCTACTGACAACTGTCAGCAGGTAATTTATATATATATATATATATATAATTATCAATAATTATGAATATAATTGTTAATATAATGATATTGTACTTATTATTGTCATTAGCAATATAATTATAATATTGATTATTAATAATGGTAATAATGATATATGTTATCATTGGATATTGTTTTTAATATTTATGGGTCTGAAATTATTAGGCTTCCACTTACCAACAGTATTTTATATCCAAATTCTTCATTGAAATGCACTACATCAATATCCTATCTCAGTTTTCCACAAAACAAAATATAACACACACACCAGCACATCAATATCCCACGCACACATAATACTATATTCCATCACAAACCAGATACAAACACCCACTCCCATCATCATGACTACACAAATAATACACATCCTAAACCAACTTTACTCCAAAATGTTCTATCCTCACCAACCATCATGACTATATGAATAATACACATACTAGATCAACTTTACTCTAAAATGTTCTATCCTCACCAACACCTACCACAAACACCACAACCCAACAACTTTAATTCATCCGCCTCTTATCCATTGCACAATTTAGAACCTTAAAACATGACCAACATGCATCACCAGTACCCCTGACCCACACTCCTTTCACCCTAAACAGACTTAAAGGAACTAAACAACATGCCATTCTTCACAACTTAGCATCTCCTTGTCTATTACACAACAAGACTACTCTAGAAAAACAAAACAGCCCACAAAGCCGCTCACAACCTCTATCTCCACCACTACACGCACAGACCCAACAAAATGCCTTCTAAGCCTGCTGGAGAGGATTACGATAGAGACAAACAACACAATTGCTATCCTGATACTGTAGTGTAGTGAGGTGTTCAAGTTGCTATGGTATGATTAGCGCAGTATATCTAATGATAGTATGATTAGTTATAGTATATTCAAGGGTCCGAAATTCCCATTATGCTTAATACGACAGAAAGGGCCGAGAACAGAACAGCCTCCATTTTGGATTGTGACTCACTCGTTTAGGAATCACATGGTCTCTTCCGCCCACCATCTGCTTCCCCTTTCATACATTCGTTAGGAGACAGGCTGAATTGCTGAGAAGCAAGGTCACATCTGCTAAAAGGGAGTATCAAGCAAATTCCTCTAGACCTGGGACGAGAAGGGAGTCAACCCGTCGACCTTCTCTGTAAAGATAGTAACTCCTTTGTATGTGTAACCGAAACTGGATATAGGCATGAGCTCATTAGGAGCGCCAGGACTAACTGGTACTTTTCCACGTATAAGGTTTTGTATGCTGAACTGATAATGTATAAAAGTGTGTTACTGTCAAGGAGCCAGCAGTCTTCCTCGGCGCACCTGATGGGTGAGGATCGATGAGGCTCCTCTATATAGAGTTCTATGGTGGCCAATAAATGCTTGAACCTTCCACGTTGCCAACTGCTCCTTATTTGACTTAATATTGCGGGCCAGTGGTAAGTGTGGCCCTTGGAATAATTATTTGGACACAACAGTAGTTCCTATTTCTCTAATAGGCTCTACGCATTGGAATAATAAACCCTATAGATTTGGCATAGGACTGGGGTCAGTATGCCCCTATCGAGTACATTAAACTTAATTACTTTGTGCCAGCAAAATCAGAGGCCACTAGAAACTCCTTGTAAACAAGAAGGGATCAGTTCCTGGCAACCGCATAAATATGACAACTTTTTTTCCTTTTAGAATCGAAACACTCTCAGAATTGTGGAAACAATAGACAACAGTTTCAGTCAGTAATCGTGCATGCTTAGTTTCTTTAGAGTTACACAGAAAGTATAGACAGGCATTTCAATAAAAAGTATTTATTGAACAGTCTTGTTTCTCGTGTAAGAGATATGAGCTGTTAGAATCATAAGACAGTATGCGAGATATATTATGTACAGCGTGAGCAGTAGAAAGAAATAATACTGCACTAGCATTGTCTTTTAGATATGACACATATATTCATATACATAAATAACATGAGCTAAAATTGAGAGTACTCATAAGATGCTTCTCTAACTAGTTCTACCCCAGTGTACCTAACCTAAGTTTAGTACAATGTAAGAAGTAGGTGCTGTATTCTATAGGATGTTATTCTATAGTTTAGTATAGTATGCCAAGAGTTCCTCTAGGTTCTAGTCAGCTCCATACCTTAAGAATGAGAGAGGTGGGAATCTCTTTCTGGGTCTTTAACTCTAATACCCCGTGAAGGGAGTCAGAACACTGGAAGCTGGATTCTCTGCGAGCAGGGATAACTGCGTCTCTTATCAGTGCTTCAGGCCGGGACACGGGCTCCTCTAAAGTTGAGGTCTCCTCCTACTTGCTTGGGCACGGGAAGGTATATTTATACCTGGTAGGTGCCTTTGGAATGTTAGCATTGATGTAAAGTCGGGCAGAGGAAGACGTCAGGAATGAACCCTTAAGGAATAGTGGTTCATGCATAATAAATGAGTTCTTGGAGAAATCAATAATCCTGTGCTAGGGGAAACTCCCTAGAGCTTAAGGGTCTGGTTTCTAGGAACTCGTTGTGACGGAGTGGATGGTTGCAGGTGACCATGCCTGTATTTGGATAGCATGGCTAATGCCTAAATAAGGACTGGGATCTTATGCCTACATAACGGCAATTCAAATTGTGCATATATAAGGACATGGTTCAGGAAAACCTATATACGGACACCTAAAGCGGAATATAACACCCACTCCACTTTCGAATGACTAATAATACTAAATGCTAAACATGAAATGCTAAACATTAAACTGAGTACCACATGTTGCTAAAAAACAATTGTAAAAGCATACTAAAAGAAGTGTGTTTAAAAACTTTTTGCTAAACGTAATGCAAAGGTACTGTACATTTTAAAGCAGATTTTCATTCTAAGTATATATCGGAAATAAATGCAATATGAATGAATAGAAATATATACATATGACAAAATGGTTGACAATTATTCAAAAACCAAAGCCATTTCATAAACTGGTACTAAATGAAATTTTGGTAAATAAGGTGACAATGTGTCCCTGAAAGTATTCAAAGAAGTCCGTTCTATATGAATAGTTCTATTGTAAGCAGTTTGAATTGCCATGTACTTTTCCAAATTTTTTTAAAAAAATCCATTTTAGGATGAGTTCCAAGTTTTGTTCTGGTTTGAAAATATGGAGGCCAAATTCATTGCTTCCCCGGTACACTGTGAGCCGAATCAAAGTCAGTGTATGGGTCTGGTGTAAACATGAAATCATCTACTCCTGTAGACAAAAGATCATCTACCGATGTCGGTGATAGTTGGAACACATTGTTTAGAAGGTTAACTGCACAGAGATGTGAAGCATCGGTTTCAGCACTGGATGCCGCAGCAATATTCACGTCTGTTGTTACCTGTGTGCCTGTTGATCCATCTCGTACCCCAGCAGCAGCAGGAAGCATCTGTGAGATCTCAATGAATGCCGTCATCAGGATTGGTAGCCTCTGAGGACAACACAGAGCATGGGCCATTATCGGGTTCAGCAGAGTATCGATATCCGTTGGCATGACTGATGGGAGTGTTAGACAGATGTCTAGCACGCATTCTTCACCGCAAAGCAGGCAGTGTGTAACAGGTAAGAGGCAATCTTGCCAGATTGGTCTAAATGACAGAAACCATGTTGTATTTAGTTCCCGTAGACGAGGTATGCCCAAAAGTTGCATTGTGTGCTCATGGCACTTCCGTTCTAGGAGAGCTTTCACCAAGTTGCTGGGAGTGACGCCGTAGGCTTGCCATAGCGTAGTAGTAGGAATAGAAACAGGATTCCTGCAAAGAGTGCTAAAACTAATGGCAGACCCCCAAACACCGAATGCACGAAGTGTGGAATGATTCCGAGGACTTGTCAAAGCCCAGCTCACCTGAGTTTCTGTTCAGTTCTGATGGAGGTTGAAGACAGTCCGACCCCCACCCTGAAACCGCTTGTTCCAGCACACTAGTGTAAACAGTGCACTAAGAACCAGAAGCTCAAGGGAAAGGGGTAGTGGATAAAATAAAAAAAGAGAGAGACAACACCGTTCTTGCGTTTCCGCTGTTGAAGTGCCGTTACAAGCTGCAGCCCTCTCTGATTTCTGTAGAAACTGGTGCCTATTGGAATATAAACAAAGAACAGATAAGTGCAACCTATCCCTACATGTGTTCCTGACTAACCCTTAATCTATTAGAAATTCCCTTCTACAAGTACCTCCTGGATCCTGGTTTTTAGCTTCCAGGTTTGGTATGTGTTACTGTTTTGGGATGTGTTTTCGATTACTGTAAAATTCCTATATTCCTATAAAAATCAAACGAATATCATTATCAGAGTTATCAACATCTAACATTCACCTTAATATAACTAAAGCCGAAGTTCTTAATTGTAAACTCACTTTTCACACATTTCCAGACTTTTATAAAACAAATACTGTACTTTGACATCAAGATAACTCAGGTAATTAGTTCAAGTCCTTGCTTTACTGTTGGCCTTGCTGCCAATGATTTCCTCTGTTCAATTTTCAAAAGTTCCAAGTAAAACAATGTTTATTTCACTAAGTTCCACAAAGTATTCTTCCACAAGTTCGTGGGAGCTATCTTGTTCCAAATTGTCTATACATGAATCCAGAAATCGCCGTCAAAGTTCTTTCAGGTAATAAAAGGTTTTGCACTTACTTGTTGCTGGAAAGGGATACTGATCAGTCTAACCTTGTCCTCTTTCCCTTTTGCAGGTTGATTGCAGTGGGCAGAAGAGGGACTGAGGCAGGAAGGAGCCGGAAACCGGAAGAAGGAAGAGCCAGCAGTCACGCCCGTTGAAGCCAATGAAGGTCAGGAGAGAGCAGGAGTGCCAGCGCCGAAGGATACGTCCTCAGGTAAGCAAGAGGCAGACGAGCACAAGCACTGGATGAGGCTCAGGGGCTGTCTTTTATAGACAGGACTGGGTGTGGTTCGAAGAGCTGGGTGTGGTTCAAAGAACTGGGTGTGGTTCTCACATGCCGGTGTGCAGAGCTTCTGTTATTATGCTAATGAGTAGAATTAACACCTGCTGCCCATGTTCTAGAAAGGGGTGCAGAGCTTCAGTTATTAAGCAAATGAGTTGAAGTAACACATGGCCTAGGGAGGGGTTTTCTAAATAAGCCTTGGTAAATGCAAGGTCCAATGTGCAATCAAACAGAAAAATCCAAACTTGTGAATACATTAAGCAACATACACAGAAGCCTAGGGAGGGGGCTGAGATAACAAGAAAGGCTTTCAATACTATGTTTAAAATAGAGCTATTACTAAGACCACTAGTGCAATGAGAGGGGACATGCTCTTTGCTGTGCACAAACCCTAACAGTACTGCCTGAAAAGGTGTTAACAGTCCTGAATATATGGTCTTAAATAAATGTACAACCCCGCTTGTATCAGACATGTTTAAGATACGTCCCATCATTTTTACGAAATGTATATATATATGGCAGTTTGTACGAATTAGAGCCTGTATCTCAGCCGAAGTCCTTGCAATTTGTAGATCATAGGTTTCTTTGGCCGAGGTCAAAGGCACGGTCTGTTACAAAAGCATGGCTTTCATTCTGCTTAAAGTATCAAAACATATAAAAGAAACATTCAATAAAGGCCATAGAGGCGACTCCCTGACTGTGTCTATTGGGTGGAACAATACTTGCATAAAACAAGTAACTCTGGAGCTAACTGTTACTAGATATGGGATTCCTGGCAACATGCCACAGCAACTTTGATCATTCAACATGAGGTAACTTCAGTTAGAAAGTTGGCCAAACGTTGAATTAATCACAGCAGCTGGTGTACCCTGCAGGTGGCAGGACAAGTTTGCCACAGAACCATTACAAGCCCCGTGTAAAGAAATGTCCTGACATATGAGAGATCCGCTCAGTGCATTTTCACAGTGTGTACCACTTAGAAACACTTCACGACCCCCACTCCAACATCTGTATTCATAAGGTAAATCCCAGGATGTCCTAATGTATTCTTTATCCAACCTTTCATATTTGCCTGCTTGCATTTGTTTGAGGCAATACTGAAAATGAAAAGTAGTGACAGGCAGAGTTATTTTGCCATGGATAAGCCATTCTGTAGCTGGTTTTTCTGCTACCGTAAATGGTAATTTTTCCAGTTTTTCAATGCTCAGCACTGTATACTTTGCTCCCCTTTGTGCCAGTTCGATCTGTTTATCTGTGAGATTGTAATCAGAAAACAGAGCCGACGTGTTGATAAAATACCAAGGCACATAGCCTGCACGCAAGGATTGCAGCGTCCAGCATAAAAACATAATAGAACGTAACTGAGATTGGCCTTGTTGATACATAGCTAAATCTTGTTCCAGTTTGTCAATAGCAGAGGATACAATGTTGTCCAGTGAATATATTCTGGATGACAAAGTTGTTAACCAATTGTCGACCGCAGTGAGAGATTTCTCTAAGGTAATACGATCAAGCTCACGTATTCTTTCTGCGGCCTCTTCCTGTGAAACCTTCCGTACTTCATTATAAGCAGCATAAATGTCGGCATATATGAAACATTTTTGACACGTTTTTCCTCGTCCTAGCAAGGAATCCCCAAGGTCTGCGTCTTCTTTAACCCCTTCAGCGCTCATGACGGAACCACTCCGTCATGAGCCACGGTTGCACTGTGCTCATGACGGAGTGGTTCCGTCATGCTGCGGCCGTTGGCGGCCGCTCCTCCCACGCGGCGCTAATTCCCCGCCTGTGCAGGAGATTAGCGCAGTGGGCGGAGACGTGACGGAACCACTCCGTCATGAGCACAGCTCAACCGTGGCTCGTGACGGAGCGGTTCCGTCACGAGCACAGCGCCACCGCGCTGCCCCCAAATCCCCCCCAGCGCCGCGGCGGAATTCCTGCCGCGGCGAAGGGGTTAAGTAAACATAAGTGTTGTTTCACATCCTCGAGTGTAGATCTTTGTAGCCACTCGAGGCCAGTCCTACACTTTATGTTGTTACTACCCATGGGTGCTGTCGTTGAACATACCGTGGGTCTGGCCTATGAATGGTAAAGCCCTGTATTCTATTCAGGAATCTTTCTTGACAGATGTTTGTGTCTGTGGGCCAGAGCAACCATTTTTCCCAATCAGGATCTGATCTGTTGTTTTGTAGTATTGTGTCTACTCTGACCGCTCCCTGTGTAGTGTCATAACTTGTAGGTGTTGGCACAGAAGGTGTGTTCATGTCTTTAATCTTTGCTAATCCAAGGCAAGACGTTTGTTGCACAGTGTCATTCAAAAACATTATTTGCTGAGGGATGATACAGGCTCTAAACAAAGCTTCTATCCCCTGCACTTGCCAATCTTTAGAACTCCCAGACAAATTTTGTGTCGATTGTGTCTTTCCAAAAGTCAAACCCTTGTCTAGACAGTTGGGCAATAAAGGCTGCAGAATAATTCTGTTTTGTATTAGTTAACATATGTTTCTGTCCTGTTGTGTTCAAATTGCTATAGAAAAATGTTTCTGGATCTGATGTATTGTACCCTGAAAAATATGGAAACTTATTTGTAAAAGTTTTTGAACTACCCTTTGGTGGTGTAGGACACTGTTCCCATTGGTTAAACATAAATACATTTCTAGGTGTTGCAGATTTATGCAAGAAATGATGACCATAGTGGTTGTAACAAAAAAGCTGTTCGTAGTCTGATGAACCCTCTAAGTATTCATTGTTAGAGAACGCAGCAGACCTTTCTAGATCAGACATCATGTTATTAACAGTCTCAAAGTCCCAATCATAAGAATAGGTACTGGAGGTAATAAAGTCACTTAATGAAATTTTAAATAAATGTGGAATCTTCAGAAGTTCCTTCCGGCCGAATATGTCGAAATCGGTTTTGTCCCAGACTATACCATCCTATATAGGAACGGCTGTGATGTTCACTGCTGACAAGTCTCTTGCTTCACGATGGAAAGATTTGTGTGGCTTTAAAAGTAAGTACACATTTTTACTTTCAGTGTCAAAACGAATGTATCTGCCATTCATAAGCATGCTAAGAGTCATTATCAAAGCTAGCCAAAGCAGAAAGAAAAATATTCCAGAAATAATCCATATTTCAATCCATGGTGAAACCAGATAAGTCTCTTTCAGAAATTGAAAAAAGTTGTGTACTTGTTGCTTGAAAGTTTTTAGGGCTGACGTCATTTCAGGCTCACTTGGATTCTCAGAAAACGTATCAAAGTTAATGAAGCAGCCAGAAGCAGTTCGGTCAATTGTTTGAATTGCATCAGGATTCGTCGAAATTGCTGGAACCAGTTGATCACGTGTTACGTTGGTGTAGATAGATGTAACTGGATGATCTGTTACTTGAGTTTCAAGAGGGATGAGTTCCATAGCATTGTTGCTTAGTCCTTCATTTCTTAATGCTGAATTCTCAATGGTTATAAGTCTTTCAGTCTGAACCTCTTGGATAGTGGCGAGAGGAGTGCGTCTGCTACTAGGTCGGAGTCCACGAGGCCTACTATTTAGTATCGGCCACATAGAGTGGTTTGATGAGGTCTATTGACACAAATGTTTTCCAGCAAGGGGCGGCAGAAGTACTGTTCTTGTTCCTTGGACGGCTAGGACAGATACTGGTTTTCTGTAAGAAGGTCCAAATTCCTTCTAGTCAGCAATCTTCTCTCGGACTTGATCCCCAACTTTTGGGATCCAGACAGGCCTTGCTGGGACTGCCGGTTTTTCCCCAGTGGTGGTTGGCTTCAGGACATGTTGCTTGTTTCTATCTTAGTTCATTTAGATCCTGTAAAACAGCCAAACGATCTTTGATATCAAAGGGTTTATTTTCCACCACTGTGCCTTTACATTCGAGATCAGGAACCCACATTCTTGTCCCAAATAGGACCTCATATGGAGTGACCCCCTCTAGAGCACTTCTTGGCAAATTATTTAATGAGCGTTGGACCCCATACAGATGTTTGACCCACCCATCGCCCGAACCTAATACTCTAGCTGTTATAGACTGCTTTATGTCCCGGTTTTTCCTTTCCACAACAGAATTTCCCTCAGGATGAAATGGAGAGGAGTACCGCAATGTTACGCCCAAACTGGCCATGGCTTCTTTGTAAGCCCGAGAGCTAAACGCAGGGCCCTGGTCAGAATGTAGTGTGCCAATTGCATATGTGCCGATAAAGACTCACAAATCTTTTATAACAGTTCGAGCGTCAGCCGAGCGCTTGAGGCCACATCCATAGGAACTTAGAGCACGAATCTATTGCGACCATTATATATCTATATAGTTACCATCCCTTTGCAAGGGACCGCAGTGATCCAGGTAAACACAAGCTGATGGTTTGTCTGAAATCAACAGGGTGTCTGCGCAGGACATTTCACTGTGGAGACTTATCTTTTGGCATATTTCACATTCCTAAACATAGTTTTTGGTCTATTTCCTAATGCCAATCCACCAATATCTTTGCTTTAGTAAAGACACTGCTGCAGACACACCTGCATGGGCAGAGGCTATCCCTTCATGTGCTGCTAGGATCAGTCATAATCTACGTTCCATGTTTGGAATCACCCTATCCCCCACTCCAGCGATTCAAGCAAAAGGAACGTTGTTCGCATCAATTACATAAGAGTACTTGAGTGGAAATTTCTTTGGTAACGCTGCACCACTGTCTTTGCTTGAAGCATTGGCAGCCAACAATATCTCACTGTCTATTTTCGTTTTTGAACGAGTGATCGCAGCTACGGAAGCCATCTGAATAGTCCCCTTTGCGGCTTCATCAGCCAATGAATTCCCTGCAACGTGAACACCATCACGTTGATGAATCAGTGTATGTATCACGTGAGCTTTTGGTAGTTCGTTTCTCAACTGAACTACTTGTTCCCAAAGCGTTTTATGCTTTATTGTGCCACCTTTTGCATCTTTGAATCTGTTTTGAAGCCAATTCTTTAAATATTCATTATATGACTGGACACAGTAAAAGGAATCGCACACTATAAGTGTGGGGAATTCGCGATCTGTATTCTTCAAGTGCCAGTTTGAATGCTTGAAGTACAGCTCGCTGAGCCATACAATCTTCTAGAGATTGAGTTTTTGTGACCATTGATCTGAAGATACCATCACGCATGCGACCTTTAACGATTGTGCACGCTGCACTGTAAGTTTGCTTACTCCCTGTAGCGGGTTGTGCTGATCTGTCAGTATAAATTATAAATTCATACTGATCGAGAGGCAGAATTTCAGTGGGCAGAGGACATTCATGTTCATATTGCAGGAACGCTTGTGTTTTTAAATCAGGATCAAAAACATATTCAACATCTGTTGCAGCAAGAGAATTAACCCATTGTATCCATCGAGAATGTAAAGCTTTTGCATTTGGATTGCTCGCTTTTGTAACTGCCTCTAAGGCTGGTATTGGAGTCACGACAATAATTAGTTTCCCCTGAGCTAGAGCTCTTTCTTTTGCTACAGCGGTTTGAACTGCTGTCAGTATCTTTTCTGTAGGAGTGAAGTGCATTTCTGCTTGTGTATACAAATGTGATTTGTATGCTATTGGTACTTTTTCACCCTCAGTAAATGTTAAATAGGTGAATCCGCATTGACCCGAAATTATTCAGGTCACCAAATTGTGTTTATTTACGTGTGTTTGTAAATGATTTGTTGCTAACATGTTAGCTTGAAGTGAACGCAGGATGTCTGTGTGTTCCTGTGTCCAATGTTTTGTTGAAAAATCAGGTTTGATTAATTCGTAGAGAGGTTTAACCCTTTCTGCGTAATTTAGAATGTAAGTTCTTCCAAAATTTAGGAAACCCAAGATGGATTGTAAGTTTTTCAGCGTTTTTGGAGGTTGGAGCAACGCACACTTTTCTAAAAAGTTAGCTGCCTAGCTCTTGCCTTCACTTGAAAGCTCATATCCTAGGAAAAGGACATTGAGATGAGCAATAATGGATTTTTTCAAGTTGAATTTATAGCCCTCCGAGGTGAAGCCCAGTATAATGGTATTCACCCTGTTCAAGTGTCTGTCTAGGTCATCGTCTGTCAGATAGATGTCATCGACATATGACTATGCCTCGTTATCATAAATTTGTAGTAACTCTGTTATCCTTGCTGAGAATAACCCCGGGCTGTTTTCGAACCCTTGTGGAAGTCTGCAAAATTGATGCTGCGTCCCCATTGTTGAGAAAGCTGTTAAGTACCTGCTTTCAGGTGCTATGTTTTGACAAAAGAAACCATTTGAAATATCCAATTTGGTTTTATATTTTTTACGCAGAATGTTATTCATTAATGCTGTACTATGTACATTTTGCACAGGAAATGTTTTACAACAATTTTTAAAGTGTCTGTAATCCAAAACTAGACGATATGTATTGTCTGGTTTGGATTAGGGGTGGGCGGAATTTGCGGAATTGCATTACGCAAATCTCCGCGAAACGGTAAAAAATCTCCGCGAACACGCAGAAATTCCGCGAACACGCGGAATTGCTTGTTCGCGATGCTTTTTTCCTGTTCGCAATTGCTGTTTGCGTGCTCGAGGAGAAATATCTCGCGAACATGCATTTTGAGAACGCGAACAAGCAAAAATTTCGCGAAATCACGGAAAGCAGACTTCTGAGCAATTTCGCGTTCTCCGCGGAACGCGAAATTCCGCAAATTCCGCAAATTCGGCGAGCGTAACGGAATTTGCCGCCCAGGCCTAGTTTGGATACAGGAAACAAAGAATTGTTCATTGAGGAGGTGCATGTTTCAATCACCCCTTGGTATTCAAGTTGATCTAAGATCTCCCTGACCTATTTTTTAGCTTCTTGCTTTATTGGGTACTGCGTTTGTGCAGTAGGTTGATTTTTTAGCTGTATTTTGTGGTGAGGTGAGTCCTTATCTCATCCTACATGATTTTTGTATAATGCTGGGGCCTGGGCTTGGGCTACTGCCCATTTCCTGGCATAAGTATATTTTAGGTGAATTGGAATATGGTTGGCGAAGACTGGTATGATGATGTCCTCACCATGTGGGCACTCCCGGACAAATTTTGGTGGCCAGTCCTGTTCTGCTAGAAGTATATCATAACCCCTTGAAAGTTTCTCCCAAAAGAGTGCTTTCACTTTTCTTTGTATGTCCCCCTCCATTCGTCGTGTTATTTCATTTAACTTTTGTGGAGTACTAACCCTGGTGTCTACAGTCTCTACTGTGATGTACTCATTCAAGTTCACTATCTCCAAAAGTTCCTTTAGGTTCTGGTGAGCTATTGCTACTACTGCTGCCCTGTCCAGCATTGTCTGAGCCCATTCTCCATTCTTGAGCTGTGTTCTCAGTATTCTCGGCATGTCTGATCTTCAGACCTGCTACCTTCTTTTTTGTGAATTGAGGTTTTGATTTATTTTTCTGAACGTGTTGATCGTCTTTGGACTTCACGCATTCTGATCTGACCGTCCTCTTCTTTCTGATGTCTGTGACGATATCTGAAAAGTACAAGAGGAATGTGTATGAGTATCCTGATACCTGTCAGGTTTTCTTAAAGTATCCCTATTCCTGAGGTTATACCTCCTTTCAGAGGGCTCCTTTTGAGGAGACCTACCTCGGGATTGAGAATGTGTCTCTTTTGGATTTTGTTAATTAGTTTCCCACTTCTTTTTAGAAGATGTAGGATTTTGTTTAATAGAGTCCTTCTCAGGACCTTCACACAGTTTTGGCTTCAATGTTTTCCACCCAAACTGTCTCTGCCTAATTCTGTATACGATTTTTCTATTATTCTGGGTAGTTCATATTGATGCTCTGTTACATCAAATTCCCTGAAGCGTTGGCGGATCGCCACTGATGCTGCCTCCCCTTTAATATTAGATAATATTATTGTTGAGACCTGGTTGAAGTTTTTTAGTAATTTCATACCTAAATTCAGAGCAGGCTCTGCCCCATATTCGTTTTGAATTTGTTTCAGGACGTCTGGTATTACTGCACCTGACGGAACACCATATGTTTTATTTATTTATTTATTTATTTTATTTATTTATTTAGAAAGTTTTATAGAGCGCGAACAAGATCCTTGCGGATATCAGAGCGCTTTACATAACAGCTGGATGTAAGTAGAATAATACAAAATATGCAGGTAAACAATAATAACAAAAAAGCATAGTTGGTGCACATAAAGTAGGAGGATTACAAATTGGTGCGGTCTATTATAACGGGAAAGAGGAGAACTCAGGTCTGGGGACAGAGAGCTCATGTAAATTTAGCCATGAGAAACGCTTTGACTTCTTTTTTGAAAGCGGCGTAGGAGGCGTTCCGTCTGGTTGCGGGGGGCAGAGCGTTCCAAATTCTGGGCGCCATCCCCGAGAAGGATCGATTATAAGTTTTCTTTTTGTTGAACCTTTGGGGTTTCAGTAAAAGATTTTCAGCACTCCTGGAGGACCTTAAACCCCCAGAGATTGTCAGTGTCTGCGCGAGGTAGCTGGGAGAGCTGTGGTGTAAAGCTTTATGGGTCATGCACGCCACTTTTAGGTGGATTCTAGCTTCAAAAGGAAGCCAGTTCAGGGATTTTAAGTCCGGGGTAATGTGTGCAGTTCTTTTCGAGCCAGTGATGAGTCTAGCTGCAGCGTTGATCGACGCTCTTAAGGGTGCTGTTGCAGCTTTTGGGAGGCCACACAGGGAGACACTTCCGTAATCAACACAAGGGATAACTAGTGCTTGTACTGCTAACTTGAGGTCCTCTACTGGCAGGAAGGGTTTCAGTTTCCTTAGGATACTTATCTGGAAGTTAGCTCTCTTAGTGGCGTTACTGTTGTGTTTTTGCATCATGAGGTTGTTGTCGAGAGTGATCCCCAAGGATTTTGCTGAGTCCACGATAGTTGGTTGTATGTTGAACGCGGTGAGCTGTTTGATCAAGTCATGCATTAAAGGGATCTTGGCCGGTGGTGCTATGAGGAGGAATTCTGTTTTTGATGCGTTCAGTTTGAGATGGTTTTCTGATAACCAAGACTGGGTGATCGTGAGTGTGGAGTTGAGCATATTAATGTCTTCAATGGAATTGATCTTGAGGTATAGTTGTGTGTCGTCCGCATACATATGAAATTGCACATTGGATGATTGCAGGATTTCAGTGAGAGGTTCCATGAACAAGTTGAATAGGGATGGTGAAAGTGCGGACCCTTGCGGCACCCCCAGAGATACAGGAGAGGAATTGGAGAGCGCGTTGTTAACCTTGAATTTTTGTGTACGGTTATGCAAGAAGGATGCAAACCATTCTAGCACTGTGCCAGACAAACCCATCCTATGCTCCAGTAGGTCTAATAGTTTCTGGTGTTTGACCGTATCAAAGGCTGATGAGAGGTCTAGTAGGATGAGTAAGCACGCACCATTCTGGTCAAGGATTTGTAGCGCATCATCAAGAATGTGTGTCATGACCGATTCAGTGCTGTGACCCGCTCTGAAGCCTGATTGGTGTTTATTTAGTAGGTTGAAGTGATCTATGTGAGTGGTCAGTTGTCGGAGAACACATTTTTCCAACAATTTGGCCAAGGTGTGGATATTGGAAATGGGGCGGTAGTTGTTAAGGTCGGTAGGGTCAGCAGTGGGCTTCTTTAGAATAGGTGAGACTTGGCCTACTTTGAAGGAGTCTGGGATACAGCCTTGTTGGAGTGAGCTGTTAATGATTTTGGTCCAGAGTGGAAGAAGCCAAGGGGAGAGGGCTTTGACTGCATTGGCCGGGAGAGGGTCAGTGAAGTGATTGGCCGGTTTCAGGTTGTTGAGAATCTTGCCTAGGGTGTCTTCAGTGTACGTCTCAAAGGAAGACCAGGCTGCCTCGTTTTTAAGGCAGGCCTTGGGGGGGGGAATGACATGTGATGGGTGTAGGTAAGGGGGTGGTTACCGTATGAGGGGCAGTGTGTAGTGCTCTGTCATTAAGGAGATCCTTTATGATGTTGTCAGTCTTCAGATTGAAGAAGGTGGAGAATTCTTGACAATTAGGATGTGGGCGAGCTAGGTCTCGAGCCCGTTGGGGGGCTTCCTTGGATTGATTTTTGACCAGCTCGAAGAGTTTTTTGGGCCGGTTCTTAGCTTGGTCTAATTGGTGGCTGAAGAAGTCAGCTTTAGTGTGCTTAATTTTTTTGTAGTAAGCATTTCTCTTTTTCCTAAGGAGATTGAGGTGGAGAGCCGATGGGACTGCTCTCCAATTGCGTTCAGCGGACCTGAGGGCTCGTCTGTCCTCATTAAGTAGAGCGTTGAACCAGGGCTTGGAATCTTTAATGGGAGCTCTCTTAAGTTGCAGGGGGGCTGCCTCATTAATTATCGAGGTCATGGCGTTGAGATAGTGATTTGTGAGAACATGGACGTCTGAGGTGTTTACAGGGGGCTGGAGCAGGTGATAACTGGAGGCGGGTAGTGAGTTGGGGTTGATTTTTTTCAAGTCTCTTTTCCAGATCTTAGGTTTCGTGGGTCGCGATGAGTTGAGTTTAAAGGTTTCTTTGATGTGAAAGGCAATAATGTGATGGTCCGACCAGTCACATGGTTGGATCGAATCCACCTGGATGACGGCAGCTTTGGAGATAATGAGATCAAGGGTTGATCCTTTGTTGTGAGTCGGGCTACTACAAGATTGGGTGAGGGCTAGATCATCCAGGAAGTTTTTGAAGCTGTTGACCCCTGAGTCATTAATGTCATTCCAATGGAGGTTGAAGTCACCTAGGAATATTTGGGAGTTTTGACGCCCGTTGTTAGCGGAGATCAACTCCATGAGGTGTTCGATGAAGATGAGGTTGTCACCTGGGGGATGGTAGATGATGTGGAGTGAGCATACCGGTTTGCCCTTGCAGCAGATGTTTAGGCATA
This sequence comes from Triturus cristatus, assembly GCF_964204655.1. Classification (NCBI taxonomy): domain Eukaryota; kingdom Metazoa; phylum Chordata; class Amphibia; order Caudata; family Salamandridae; genus Triturus; species Triturus cristatus. The sequence continues at coordinate 1,151,902,769 of NC_140584.1, forward strand.
AGTATTCGCAGGATGGGAAAGAGGGTGAAATGGCTCTGTTTATGGTGATGCTGCTGCGATGTATACAAGCTATGCCACCCCCTATCTTGTTCGATCTATCGAGTCTAATGATGTCGTAGTTCGGTGGTACAAGGATGTCGAGGAGCGGAGTGGATGAGTCTGTTAACCAGGTTTCAGTAAGAAATAGGATGTCAAGATCCTGTAAGATGATGAGGTCAGCTATGTCGACAGCATGTCTAGAGGCTGATCGGCAGTTTAGAAGAGTGCATTTCAGATGGGGAGCAGTGAGGGAAGAAGAGGGGTCTTGAGGGACAAGGATTCTTCTAAGGTTATTAGCACAGACTCCTCTGTTGTTGTGTGTGGCGGGTCTGCCAGGGTTGAGGGGGATAATCGGGATGGTTGTCTGAGAGGGCGGAAGTGACATGGGGGGGGAGGTTCGTAAGAGTGCAGAAGAGAGAGGAGATCGCTCTCCGAAAGCAGATTGGAGGTGCGAAGAGGGCGTGTACGAGCGTTGTGTGAAGGAACTGTTTTCCAACAGGGAGGGGGCATTTTGGAGGCAGGAGGAATGAGGTCCAGGCGCTCGTGTGATTTATGGAACTTAGATTGCGTGTAGCGCAACAAATGTCTTGACAGCATCATCTTGAACGAATGTAGCTCCGTTTTAATTTGGTGCAAGGTGATCATAATTTCGTCTAATCTGGGATCTGATGCGGCTGAATGAGAGATAGGGGGGTATGTTGTGCCTGAGGGAGGCTGAGTGGGGGGATGCAAAGTAGTGGAAGCGGCCTGTTGTGCAGGCATGGTGAGAGGATGGCGGGTGGTTTGTTCAGAGAGAGGAGTAGTATCCGAGAGGGGGTGGGGTGAGACAATATTATCATGCAGTCTCTGTGGAGGAGGGAGACCGTGTTGAAGGGAGTAAGTGTCCGGTGAGGCCGGGTCATGCGATAGGGAGGTGGCGGAAGAGAGCGTGTCAACGGGATAAAGATTGTGAGGGGGGAGAAGAGCGGAGGGCTTCAGAGGAATAGGTTCCTCAGCTAAGGGGGGCATATAAGTTGATGCATTCGTGCTGGGCAGTAGTAGGGTTAGTGGGTTCAGGTGCCGTGCCAGGGGGGGTGTGGATGGAAGGGGTGCACGGGGGGGGAGAGCTATAAGGCAAAGGTGTCAGTGGTGACTGGGGCGTGAGTGGGGCAGGGGAGTTGAACGAGATAGGCGTTGAAGGTGAGGTTAAGTGCTGAGTGTGGGAGAGGGGTGTAGGTTGAGTTTGGGGGAGGGGGGCAGGTCGAGTGGGGGAGGGACTGGAGCCAAGCGGAGAAGGGGAGATATTGTAAGTAAGGATGGGGGGGTTAATCCGGTCAGAGATGCCACGGGGGGCGGGTTGAGAAGGCAGCTGTGATATAGACACCCGGTTTTTAATGATGGGAAAGATGGTATCAAAGAGATTTAGATTATGATCCGAGGCCTGAATGAGGATGGTGCCGTTATTGTAAATGGTGATGGTCGCTGTCGCATTAAATAGTTAGGAGGGGGAAGTAACGAAGGCTGTTCCATGTGCGGTTTTCCTTGTAGAGGAGATCGTGAGAGAGGCTAGGAATGCTTTTCTCCATTGAGCTCTTCGTTTAGTGTGGAAAATGAAATCTGTGGTAGTGACTCTACTACGAGGTGAGAAATAAGGGTCCGCGAAGAGCGTTTCAGGGTGGAGTTTAATGGAACTATGCTTGAAGCGTTTGGCTGATTGTTTAGATAGGTTAGGGGGATAAATTATGCTGTAGGTGTGTGTACCTGCACGCTCCATGACGTCTACCCCCAGCGGAGTGACGTACGAAAGGAGGGAGGCGAGATGGGAGGGGAGAAGCGTGAAAGCAGAGGTGAGGTCAAAGAGGAAAGGATAGGAAGGAAAGTTGGAATTTTTTTTATTATTTTATTTTTTTATTTTTATTTATTTATTTTTTTATTATTTTTTTTTATTATTTTTTTTTTTGTGGGGTGGTCCGAGAGTATGAGAGGTAAAGAGAAGAGTTGCACTAAAAGGAATTAAGGTAGAGGTAGGGGTGGGAGGAACAGAAGTAAGAGAGATAGAGGGAATTGAACCCTTGAAGAGGGGGCTGCTTAGATAGAGGGGGAACTAGTTAAGAGTTTGTGTGTATGTCGTAAAAGTATTCAGGGAAAAGCCTGCTGAGATAGTGGTTGACAGAAAATATGGCCAAATCTGGCTCTGTGAATTTGGTAGTTTAGGTAATCAAAGGGAGAAAAACACGGAAATGCTGTAGATAGATTAACTAATAGGAAAGCCGTTCCAAGATGGCTGCCGTTTGACCAGTGATGATTTGGGTTCAAATGTGTAGTCCTATCACTCTTTCCATGAGCCTGTCGCTCTGATTAAAGTCCTCTATCTATTACCATAGGTAGCAGTTGTTGGTCCTTTGTTTCTTTTTAGTGCTGTGTAGAGCGAGGTAGTCCTGTGTTTATGGTCATGGCTTGGTGTGAAGAAGGAACAGCCCTCACGGTATAATAATTTAAGACAGCCATTTTGAGGATAGCTATTGCTGCTGTTAACACTGAGTGATCAAAAAGATGGTTTAGCCATGATTAACAGGCCCTCGATGCAGATAGTATTCCTCTGTTGGAAAGCGCAGGAGAGAATAACATGAACTACAATAAACGATGCAAACATAAGGTAAACAAGTAGATTACCCATTAAACAATAGGAGATCCGAGGGGCCGGTTCCTTGTAAACCCGCCTCGCACTATGATTGTTAGAACGTCATGCGGCGTTTAACTAGGTAGGCGCGATAGCCACACGTACCAATTTCGTGCAGATTAGTTCTTCACGCGCTGTTAAGTAAGCGGACTTGATATGGGCCAAATTCAATGCGTGCTGCCGCTTGCACAAAGCGAAGCAGAAAGATGCAGGCGCCCGAGGGGAAAGTCCTGATTGCAGCACGAGGAGGGGGAAATACCTGCATTTATAGCCTCGACCCTGCCACGAAGCACATCCGCGGGTAACAAAGCCGCTTCAATCCTCGCGTATGCAGAGCTGCCTCCCGCGAAGCCTCCAGCAATGTGTCTTCCTCCTGCGACGTCTTCCTAACAAACCAAGTATCGGAGACCTGCCAAATCCACAGCGGGACTGCCTCCGGTCTCGGCCTCAACTTGGGGGTCCCACACAGCCAACGTCGATGTGGGCGAGAGCTTGGTCGCCCGGAGGGTCGTCACCAGCGAAGTCCTGCTCCTGACACGGGGGACTCCTGCCGATCGGCTCTCATGTAAAGATTAAATCCCGTATCAAACAGTGTGCCCCAGGTGGTGCAGTCTTCCAGTTGTGGTGTGATCCTCATTGGCAAACAGATTGTTAGGATTCTGTGTTTCTCATAAGGGCTAGTATTTGGAAATACTGCTTCGATTTGAGTACGTTTTTGAGCTATCCAGAATGGAATTTGTTCACGTTTTGTGGGCATTTTACCCATGACTTCGTGTAAAGTCTGTGGAGTAATTTTTAGTGTATACCCTTGTTGAGGGGTTTGATTTGGAATGGTTATTGGTGGTTGAACTGTGAAAGTCCGCATGACATATTGGACTAATTGTCTGTAAATTTATATCAACTCTTGTAGTTGAGTAAGTAATTCCTCGTCTGACATCACTTCGATGTCAGGATGAGGTGTGTAGCCGGTTAAAATCGGCCAGGTTGCTCCTTATCTACATAGTGGACTGAGCCTGGTAATGTTTTTGTGATGCTTTAGGGCGCCTCTAAACCAGAGATTATGCTCCTGGTATCTGAGTGGAAATTCAATATCCTCGAAAGGAATATATTCCTTAGGTGGTTCATCTTCTTTAAAGAAGTGAAATACTTTTGTTACTGGATTTGATTCTGGGAATACCATCCATGGATAGAATACCTCTGTCTGAAATGATTTGTGTGGCTCTATCATGAAAACTGCTCTACCGCCTCTTGGTGTTAGGCCGTGTTTTATAAGTTTTAGAGTAATGGCTCTCCTTAAATTTGGAGGGATGTTTATAACACCCTCATCGGTTTCATTTAAACCTGTAAAATTAAAAGCTGTTATGACGGGATCAGTCTCAGCATTATCCCCGTTCTGGGACATTGTTTTTGAAAAAAGTAAAACAAGTTTCAAGGAAACAAAGATAAGGGGCACAATATTTTGGAACACTGTATCCTTCAATGTTGAACAAACCAAACAGATAATATATAGAAATGTTGTCCTATTCAGCTTTGGTGGATACTTAACCCTACCCACTCCAGACGTCTTATGGAGTATGTGAGTAAGGGTCTCTGAAAAAAGCACGACTGAGTTACTCAGTATCTTGCGTTAAATGAGTGCCTTACCAAACGTTGGGCGCCATGTAGTGTAGTTCCTATTTCCCTAATAGGCTCTGCGCATTGGAATAATATACCCCATAGATTTGGCAAAGGACTGAGGTCAGTATGCCCCTATTGAGTACATTAAACTTAATAAACAAGAAGGGATCAGTTCCTGGCAACCGCATAAACATGACAACTTTGTTTCCCTTTAAAATCGGAAAACTCTCAGAATCGTGGAAACAATAGATAACAGTTTCACTCAGTAATCCTGCATGCTTAGTTTCTTCAGAGTTACACAGAAAGAATAGACGGGCGTTTCAATAAAAAAGGTTTATTGAACAGTCTTGTTTCTCGTGTTAGAGATATGAGCTGTTACAATCATAAGACAGTAGCAAGATATATTATGTACAGTGTGAGCAGTAGAAAAAAATAATACTGCACTAGCATTATCTTTTAGATATGACACATATATTCATATACATAAATAGCATAAGCTAAAAATGCGAGCACTCATAAGATGCTTCTCTAATTAGTTCTACCCCAGTGTACCTAACCTAAGTGTAGTACAATGTAAGAAGTAGATGCTGTATTCTATAGGATGATATTCTATAGTTTAGTATAGTATGCCAAGAGTCCCTCTAGGTTCTAGTCAGCTTCATACCTTGAGAATGAGAGAGGTGGGAATCTCTTTCCGCGTCTCGAACTCTAACACCCTGCGAAAGGAGTTGAGACTCTGGAAGCGGGATTCTCTGCGAGCAGGGATGACAGCGTCTCTTATCAGTGCATCAGGCCAGTATACGGGCTCCTCTAAAGTCGAGGTCTCCTCCTACTTGCTTGGGCACGGGAAGGTATATTTATACCTGGTAGGTGCCTTGGAATGTTAGCATTGACTTAAAGTCGGGCAGAGGAAGACGTCAGGAATGAACCCTTAACGAATAGTGCTTCATGCATAATAAATGAGTTCTTGGAGAAATCAATAATCCTGTGCTAGGGGAAACTCCCAAGAGCTTAAGGGTCTGGTTTCTAAGAAGTCGTTGTGACGTTGGGGTGGACGGATGTAGGTGACCATGCCTGTATTTGGATAGCATGGCTAATGCCTAAATAAGGACTGGGATCTTATGCCTATATAAGGGCAATGCGAATTGTGCCTATGTAAGGTCATGTTTCAGAAAAACCTATATACGGACACCTAAAGTGGAATACAACAATAAAGTTTATCAATTAACAAAACACACAAAGGGTTGAGGCAAAGAAACTGCACCTATTACTAATAGTGGTATAATAATGTTGTGATGGTGCTGATATTAACTTAAAGTTTTGGCAAAAATGGGCCTATATGAGATGCAATGAATGATGGATTATCTTTATTTGTCAACAGGCTATATGACAACTGGTCTGTTTCTAGTGGTATCTTGCACTACTATGAATTGTTCTGACCACTGATTCTATGTTTCCTATTCAAGACAAATATGGCCATCTCATATTGGTCATTATAGTGGATATGCATCTTGGATAGGATCTGCTCGTAGGTGCTATATCTGGTGCTCTCTTTAAATTTCGAAATAGCATTTTTTTATCGTATATGAGCGGATCAATCATCACAAGTATTGAACGAGCCGAAGTCTGGCACATTCGGTTTACATTTCAGATGTCGACACTTTTTGATGGTGAATGATCGTTTTTGGCAATAATAAACATTAGAGCAGTTCTGACAAGATATAATGGGTTTAAATAAACGGAATACTTGCATATATGAAGTTATGTATGTAACTAATATGGTGAAGTTATTCAACTGAGTTGTTTTATTGATATAGATGAGTTAGCACTGGCAGTTTGATAGATTTTAAGATTAGCCAAAACTGTCTTTTATTTAATGTACTCTATGGTGGAACAAATCTGTTTCTCATATAAAGATTGCATAATTGATCACCTATTTTGACTATGTACTTACATATATTTTACCTTGGCTAATATGAGCGACATTTATAGGATCAAGATGTGGCTTTATACACTATTTTCTTGATTGCTTTTCAGATAATTATTGTGCAACAATACTCACCTGTACCGCTGAAACTCTTTCTTTCTTTAAGTGGAATATAACTGACTCCATATATATTTAATCTTGATGTATGTTATTTTATGGAATGCAGAAATTAATTATTAAAACTATCTGTGATGTTATCATGACAGAAGCGATGATGTTTGTAAAAACATTGAAGTTAATCGCTCCTTCTGACAAATTATGAACGTAATGATTATGTCAACATAGGGGATTTTCACCATTCTTATGCTCTCCTCTCAGAATGTTTGAGGTCTTATGACAAAACGAAATGATTTAACTATGATGATATAACATTATAAAATTTGTTAAATGTTGATCTGCTAGCTCGGAATAATTCTTTGTGCTCTCTGAAAGAAGAAATAGCTGATAAAGTTTTTGTACATAGACCGGTATAGATATATGTACAGACCAAAATGTCTTTTTGTATATAGATATATATATGTAAATTGTAAATAATGTATATATGTTTTGTTTTAGCCCTGAAGAAGTCTCGATAGAGACGAAACGCGTTGGCTAAAAGATTCCCTTTTATGGTCTTTGGATTTTAAACATTTGAATACATTTGAATAAAGAACATTTATTTCTGACTACAAGCAAAATTGTGGACCTGCTTCTTCTACTGATCACCATGGATGTTTCATGTTCTAATTAATCACAATAAGACTCTCTCAAAGGATGGGTGCTACTTCCATATTTTGTTTTTAACAATACAGTTTATACCAACAATGCTATAAGTTGAAAGAATACAACTCACTCCTCTAGAAAACAAAGTCACACCACCATGCACCCTACTAAATGCTTGATCACTCTCTAAAAGCAAGCATCACATCTACAACCTTCTTACTGAAACACAACCTGACTTAGTCTTCAAATCAAAATGAAATCATGCGTGGGCGATGACATGGCTTCCGTTTTGCATGAAGCCATTCCTCCAGGCTATAAAAAGTCAGACATAATTGCATAGGCAAAAGAGGAGGTGAATTAGCTGTTATATTCAAGAACAATAAATTTCAATAAAGTTGATAGCGTTTCCATACAATGTTGTGAGGCCCTCATCACCAGATGCATCTCTACACTAACTTCCACCTGTAATTTCCACCTATGCAGACCACCACCTAACAATGCAACATTCCCAGACAGGTTTCTAGACAAAGTTTCAAACCTTATTATACTACACTACAAGCCATATATGCTTGGTTACTTAAACATATTGTTTACCAAACCCAATATGCCCCCTCCAATATCTTTAATCACTGGCCTATGCACACTGAACCCACATTAGATCATCCACAAACCTACACACATCACCGGACACATCCTAGATGTCATTTTTGCAAATCCAGAATGTATTACCTTTCAAAGGATTACTCTAGTCACATGATCAGACCACCATTTGGTAGCTTTCCAACACAAAACACCACAAATCACCACACCTAAGTCAACAATCATAAAAGCTAAAAAAGTTACTATTCAAACAGAGGTAAAAATGCTAAATGTGCAAATAAAGAATTTTACAAAATTCTCACTGCATTTCTTAAACCTAAATGCACACAAGGAACTCATCCCATTTGTCAAGAATTTACTAATAAACTGGCAGATCATTACACAACCATAGCAGACATGTTGAACTCAAACTAAACAAAGGAAAACCAACAACACCAACCCATTTCCAACACCACCCTCCGGGCTAGGCTAACCCAGCGTCTACAATACTTCAAACAACTATCAGAAACTTAATTTATGGTTCTTGTCATAACAAGTGGGCCAACTGACTGCAATTCAGACCCTAGTCCACCACAAATCTTCAAGAACATTCTTTTAACTACCTCTGCTGCCACACGAGTCAGAACAATCATGAATTATTCTTTGACTAAAGGAATCTTTCTAGAAGACTTAACCCTTTCGATGCGCATGACGGAGCGGTTCCGTCATGCGCATCGGTCGTGCTGTGCGTATGACGGAACCGCTCCGTCACGGCCCCGCCCGCGCAATGAGCCTTCAGCACGGCGCGGTAATTCGCGCCGCGCTGAAGGGGTTAAAAAAGGCATAGAAACGCCCACTAATAAAGAAAACACACCTGGACCCACATGACCCAAACAACTACAACCCATTTGCAAATGGACATTTCCTGGGCAAACTGATAGAAAGAGCAACATTCATGCAGTTGTCACAGTTCATTGAAGATAACTCTGTGCTTTCCGTCTTCCAAACAAGATTCTGTCCAGGAAGAGGCACAGAATCTGCCCTCACTGTTATCTGGGATGCCCTTAAAAAAACAGTAGATCAGAACAGGGTCGCTGCACTACTTCTCTTGGGCCTTTCAGATGCTTTTGACAGTCTATCATTAGACTCTACAAAGCTGGCATAGAGGGCACTGCTCTCAACTGCATCACATCCTACCTTCAAAACAGAACAAATGCCATCCATACTCCCCCTTTCTCATCCAAACCATACTTCACAAAAACAGCCATCATCTCACCCATGTTTTTCAGCATCTCTATGAAGTCATTACCACCAATGATCAGTTAATTTCAGCTCACATGCTATAACCACACAGGTACCACACATATAATTCTTGAACAGGGAAGCTCCAAAGACATTGGAAGCTCAAAGTTTTCAGCTGCCTCAGAGCCGTTGATCAGTAGATGACATGGAGGCATCTCAAATTTAATGCGCTCAAAACTGAAATATTCACATGTGGCAACTGGAGTAGAAAAATTATGACCCACTCTGCTCCTCGCTTTATGACCTGGGACTACCTCCTAAATTATCCAAGGAAGAAAATTTGGAATGACCATAGACTCAAAGCTATCAATGAATGCCCAAGATGATGTTAGCAAGATCAAGCTACATTACTATGAAAACTACGTGACACATCTTTCCCCATCTAGGATTTCCACACAAGGTCCAAACTACTATCTCTCTTCTAGTGCCTAAATTTGATTACCCCAATTGCCTCTACCACGGATCATCCTTACCAAATATGAAAAGACAACAACAAATTCAGAACTCTTCTGCCAGAGTTCTCCTGCATGTAAAGCCGCCAGCCCCATCTGCCCTACCTTGAGGGCCCTACATTGGTTACCAGTTGCCAAAAGATCCACTTACAAGCTGCTTTGTATCACCCACAAAGCAATACATGGAAGAGCACCACTTTTCATTAGTAATAAAATATACAAATACATACAACAAAGAAAACTCAGTTGCAAATTGCCACCTCATCTCAAAACCCCAGCATTCAAGAAAAAAACATGGGTGATACAGCTTTCACTGTTCAAGCAGCCAAACTGTGGAATTCATTACCGCAAACATAAGATCCACAGAAAACTATTTTATCTTCAGAAAACTATATGACCACGATACTTAAATCACAAATGTACAGCATACGCCTGCTTATGTAAAAATGAATAATTTGATTATATGTATGTATATAGATGTGATTTTTTTGGTACAAATTTATATATTACTACTGATTTAAAAATATACAGGTAGTCCCGATATGTCTGCTGAATAAATGTGTATATTACTTATGGTTATTTATGTTTAACATACATGTAGGCCACTACATAGTTTACAGATCAGTTATTTGGTTATATGCTTATGACGCTTTGCTTTATTTATTTTATCACAATTTGTGATACATTATATGTTATTTGATTAGATGCTTATGGAGCTCTGTTTTAGTTTATTTTATCAATCAGTATGTAAAGATAATCATAACAAAATTGCATCTATAAGTGGTTCACTGTTGAAATATTTGGGAAAATATAAAATAAAATTATATAAATACATTCAAAACATGTATAAAATTCCCCCCAAAAAATTAATACAAATACACAAATAAAATAACTGAATTAACAGAAACAGTTGAAAGTATAACTTTCTAACTATTTATACATACATGCACATTTCAGACTTTATATATTTCAACTGTATATCTTTTTATTATTTACCATATATATGTATATCTTTCTATGTAGTTATGTATCTCTATATTTATGACTTTCTCCTACTGTAGAAATAAAACAAAAGAGCCTTCAACTCTCTCCAATACACTACTCAATATCTCATCCTATAACTATCTAAATATATTCTCTAGCTCTACTCTGACTAATCTGAAACATCATTGTGCTACTCTGATCTCTTTAAATAACCCTTTGTAGACTTTCCCCTCCCTATATACCTCCTTTGACTCATCCCATACCTCCTTTAACAACTAAAATCTCTCTTCCTCTATTCCTCCTTTATCCTACTAAATCTGCCACTTGAATTAGCAATTTATAATTCCCTATAATAATCCACCACTAATTCATTTTGGGGTCCGGAGAAGTGTGCTACTCGCTGAAAAGCACTACACACCTCATCAGGAGTAGTAAGCGCTATATAAATAAAATTACAATTTCCTACTCCGATTTGGGGCAGGTTGTCAAATGGAATGAAATGACTGATAGTGTTGAAATCCAAAAAAGCGAAAACTTCAGTTCTATCCATCCATGTCTGCCTAAGTTCAACTAAAGGTTTACTTGGAAAGCTAAAACAGAGAACAAAAATCTCTTATTTCCCAAAAGAGGTTGGAAACCTGATATGCAGCAACCTAATGTTTTTTTAAAGACAAAAATAATCCATTCATCATTTTAACTTATTTCTTGAATCCAGCTGCTCTCTTTACTCCTTAAGTTATGCCTGTGTGAAATGTTTTGTTATGCTCATAATGTATGAGGATAATTTGCACAATTTTGCTTTATTCAAAAAATATCTTGCAGGCGACTGGCTGACCAGAAAATGTGTCAATATTTTCTCTGCAAACCCGCCCCCTTGTCAAGTCAATGTTGAATATGAGGCATAGAACACTTTCACTCAAGATACCCCAAAGTTCATTTTGTGTGATTAATGTGTGATTTCTCTGACACATGGGCCCATAATACATATAAGGTGCACTGTCCTTGTTTACACCAGGGCATACCTTTAAACCTTATCAGAAATTGGAATTTCTGACATACGTTTAGGAAGGTATACACCCCAGACGTTTCCTTATGAACATATAAGGTGAGGGGACATCAATTCTGACTACACTATTTTGGCTAGATGTCTGTGTTTGTTCCTATTTGACCTTGACATGGTGATAAGTAGACACTTGTCCCAGATGTCTTAACAGCTGTTATATCTATGTCATTAGCCAAATTAACTCACACTTTTACAGTTCTTAGTAAGATAAGTTCAGACTATCTCTGAGTCAAATGGCAGACATGACAATGATTTTACATAAACTGAGAAAGATGGCAACCTCCATTGTCTAAAGATGGTGACCTCCATTGTCTAAAGATGGTGACCTCCACTGTCTAAAGAGGGCACCAGGGCCTCCTCAAAATGGAGCCGGATGAGTAGGACCTTAGGCTCTTTATGTCATTGTTTGGAGAGCAATTTCCTGCTGAGAGTGTGATGTAGGTTTTTTTAGGTGGTAAGTGTGATGTAGGTGTGTGAAGTGTAATGCATTGTTGAAACTGTGGTGGAGGTGTGTGAAGGGTGGTGCATTACTGAGTGATACAGGTGTGTCTCATGTAATGTTTTGCTGTGAGTTTGATGCAGGTGTGTGAAGTGTTGAGGAAATATGAATTTTTATGGTCAATTGTGTCCCCTATCTAGACCCCAACGGCTCCATGTACATGCTACAAGTACATGTATGTTCCCTCCACTTCAAGCTATGAAGACGCAAATACAATTGTGTCCAACGTTAATATGTCCTCTTTCAGATCTGCCATGAATGGGTCAGATATTCCATTCCTAAGTATGCCTTGCCACCGTCTTTACATGGTATACTTTTCACGTTTTCCAGCTCTGGCAAGGTAGGCCCTGAATTCTGCCATCGAGCTTTTTCCTGCTTCTGCCTCTGAATGCTCCAGCCTGGACCTGCATCTGTATCCATGAACTTTGTCTTACTTCCTGCGCGGCTAACGGTGCCTAACCCGGCCTGTTGCCTGCCAAAACTGTATTCAGCCTTCAAGTTATCTGCTCCGCTCCTCAAGAAATGCATTCCTGTCTAGTAGCTTAGGTAAACATCCCTCCAGCTGCAGAGCAAAGGGCCCGGCCTTACTGTCTCCGTGCAAGTAATTCATGACTTTCGTTACCATGGTAGGCCCATGCCCCCTCGCATCTCATGTAGACACTTAGACGCTTGTACACGCACTAACAGTCAGTATAGAATAGACTCTGTCCGAAAAGACCTTTCCTTCTAGATAACATAGTTCCTTAAACACAAGTTATTAGATATGATTTAGGACTAGGTTGTCCTGACACCCCAGACTTCTGTCTCCTCATGTAGGGCTAAATGTCAAGTTCCCTTCACCCTCTAGTTACACGTCAATCACACGTCATGCGGCTGCGCGCGCATCTTTGCCATGTATTTTTGCTGACTTTGCAGGATTCTCTTATGGATCCACCCACATGTGTCATCATCATAATGACGTTTTTAGTATACGCCTCTATGCACGCCTATTGTCACGCCTTTTTATTACGTATGTGTATTCTTATCAGCTGTTACGCCTCCTGTATCTGTCTTTACTGTAATGCATTACTATATATACTATAACCTGTCAATATTGTATTGCTGATCCCTTCCTGAACCTTCGTGGTGACGGAACTCGATTGCCTGGTTCGAACCATCATTCCTTTGTAAGGAATAAATTCCCTATTATACCCTCGAATACCACGGATTCTGCCTCTTATTTTTACTGAGTTATTTGTATTGTATTTTACCGCATAAATTAAGTCTAGGTAATTAAAATTTACCACATAATTGGCGCCCGAACAGGGACACCTCTCACACCCCACGCGCCGGAGGTGCGTTGCAGACCCGGTCTCCTGCCACATCCGGACGGACAATTACGCGTACCCGCAGGATTTCCTGTATCTCCCTCAGGCCAACGGGGGGCGACTGAGGCTGCGATCAACACCCAGACGAGGCGGTGAGGAGTGCGGAGAATCCCGACCAGAGCCTAGCTGAGAGAGCAAGATCCGAGGTATACAGAGGCCCACCAGATTCCGAAGTTCCGAAGTATCTAAGTCACGAGTCGAGTCCAGTCCAGTTTGGTCTAGTCCAGTCCAGACTTCCGAGGCCTTCCGTTCCGTGCTTCCCGGTGAGTACCGTTGCTGGGGACGCATCTAGACGTGCACATTAGTTTGTGCCGGTCAAGACGGGTCTGGGTACACAGACCTGGTCTGCACTGTTTTAGCAGTGTATCTGTGCTGTTTAGCAGTACATACAGTATATTTAGTATTATGCAGTTAACTAGTTTTATTCTAATTATTATTGTTCGTTCTAAAATATTTTGATATGTTTTAAATGTCGTGGTATGAGTGATTGTTCGATCTTCATTATTGTGTTTATTGTAATTATTGTGTTCAAGACCGAGTAAGAATTAAGTAGCAAGGTTCAAGATGCCGTTATTTTCAAAATTAAGACAGATAAAAACTAGAAAAGGGATACTCGAGGAAGCTGTTCCCATCCCACCTAGGGACACTCCAGGGTACTTTATGTACCATAAACATGGCCTAGATGCCGTATTATATCTTGATCTATGGGTGGACTACACCAAGGATTTAGCAGAAAGTCAGAGATGGCCCGCTACTGGAACATGGGATGCAGATTGCATCATGAGAATAGAAGAAGCATTATGGAAAAAGAAAGCCAGACAGTCACAGAAAGATGCCATTGAACTATGGCGTAAAGAATCGCATAGACGCACAGAGAAAGCGCTCAGAAAGGAAGAGAAAAGTAGGGAGGATTCAGAAAAGGCCCGAGAAAACATATTAATTAACGAAGGTATCCGAGTAAAAACAGAACAAGTAGACAGACAACGAAACACTCTTATGAATGGTATGTATCCTCTTCTGGCCGAGGGTTTGCCTAAGGCCACCTTGGAGGTACCAAAAGATCTGCCACCTCCATTACTCCCGATTAAAGTACATCCCAAGACCGCAAAGGATATTTTCCTTTCTTCCTATTTAGATGATGCAGCCCCCGAATATGCTAATGGTGCGCAGCCACGCACACCACCCGTTAACGACGCTCAACCCCAAGATCAGCTGCACCCACCTCCGCAGCAACAAACTCCTACTCAAGTTCTAAACATTCCATCTGTTTCTACAGTCCTTCCTGCACCCACACTCTCTACCTTACACCCAACAAATCCTTTTGGACTTGGCACCTCAGGAGGTGCGACAGGAGGTTTTTCCACGCCACCGCCAACAACTAGATTGACTTATAGGGATTTAGCATACCAACGTACACCCCAAAGAGCTAATGACAATATATTAAATGAGCCTCTTACAGATTGTAGATATGATCCAGTGCCAGGAAAACACGACAGAATGTTGCTATCTTCAGTACGTTTACGACGAGCTGCAAACTACTTAATGACGTTACCAATCAATCAATCAATCAGTGACACTTATAAAGCGCGCTACATACCCATAGGGTCTCAAGGCGCTGGGGGGGGGGGGGGGTGCCGCTACTGCTTGAACAGCCAGGTCTTCAGCTTCTTCCTGAAGGAGAGGTGGTCTTGGGTCAGGCGCAGGTCGGACGGGAGGCAGTTCCAGGTCTTGGCGGCCAGGTAGGAGAAGGACCTTCCTCCTGTAGTCGCTCTTCGGATGCGGGGGACGGCGGCGAGGGCGTGGTTGGCTGATCGGAGGTGGCGTTTGGGAGCGTAGAAGTTGACTCGGCTGTTGAGGTAGCTCGGGCCTTGGTCGTGTAGGGCTTTGTGTGCGTGGGTGAGGAGGCGGAAGGTGATTCTCTTGTTGATGGGGAGCCAGTGAAGGTCTCTCAGATGTCCGGAGATGTGGCTGGATCGTGGGATGTCGAGGATGAGTCTGGCTGAGGCGTTTTGGATCCGCTGGAGTCTCTTCTGGAGCTTGGCGGTGGTCCCGGCGTAGAGGGCGTTGCCGTAGTCCAGTCGGCTGGTGACGAGGGCCTGGGTGACGGTCTTCCTGGTCTCAGTGGGGATCCACCAGAAGATCTTCCGTAGCATGCGTAGGATGTTGAAGCACGCCGAGGAGACGCTGCTGACTTGCCTGGTCATGGAGAGGGAGGAGTCCAAGATGAAGCCCAGGTTTCGTGCATGGTCTGTCGGTTTGGGTGCGGTGCCCAGGGCGGGAGGCCACCAGGAGTCGTCCCAGGCGGAGGGAGAGGAGCCCAGGATGAGGACCTCCGTCTTGTCCGAGTTCAGTTTCAGGCGGCTGGTCGTCATCCACTCGGCTACCTCTTTCATCCCTTCGTGTAGGTTGGCTCTGGCGGCGGCGGGGTTGTTGGTCAGGGAGAGGATCAGCTGGGTGTCGTCGGCGTAGGAGATGATGCTGAGGTGGTGTTTGCGTACGATGGCCGCGAGGGGGCTCATGTAGACGTTGAAGAGGGTGGGGCTCAGGGATGATCCTTGGGGGACGCCGCAGATGACTTCGGAGGCCTCTGACTTGTACGGTGGTAGGCGGACTCGCTGTGTTCTTCCGTCGAGGAAGGAGATGATCCATTCCAGCGCCTTGTCCTGGATTCCGATGTTGCTGAGGCGCCGTACCAGGGTGCGGTGGCAGACCGTGTCGAATGCCGCGGAGAGGTCTAGGAGGATGAGGGCCGCTGTTTCTCCATTGTCCATCAGGGCTCGGATGTCATCGGTGGCGGCGATGAGGGCGGTCTCGGTGCTGTGTTTGGCTCGGAAGCCGGACTGTGAGGGGTCGAGGGATCCGTTCGTCTCGAGGAAGGCGGCCATCTGCTTGTTGACGGTCTTCTCGATGACTTTGGCTGGAAACGGGAGAAGCGAGATGGGGCGGTAATTCTTGAGGTCGGTGGGGTCCGCTGTTGGTTTCTTGAGTAGAGCGCTGAGTTCGGCGTGTTTCCAGCTCTCGGGGAAGATGGCGGTGTCGAAGGAAGTGTTGATGATGTCTCGCAGGTGGGGTGCGATGACAGCGTCGGCCTTGTTGAAGATGTGGTGAGGGCAGGGGTCGGTTGGTGATCCGGAGTGGATTGAGTTCATCGTGCGGATGGTGTCTTCGGTGCTGATCGGGGTCCAGGCGTGGAGGGTGGTGGTGGGGGGGGGTGGCTGGTCGGTCGTGGTGTGCGTTGGCTGGTTGTTGAAGCTGCTGTGTATGTCTGTGATCTTGTTGTGGAAGTAGGAGGCGAGGGAGTTGCAGAGGTCTTGCGATGGGGTGATGTCGTTGTTTCCTGCGTTGGGGTTGGAAAGCTCTTTCACGATGTTGAAGAGTTCCTTGCTGTTGTGTGCGTTGTTGTCCAACCGGTCCTTGAATGCTGTTCTCTTGGCGGCGCGGATCAGCTGGTGGTGTTTCCGGGTGGCAAGTTTGTAGGAGGTCCTGTTGTCCGGTGTCGGATTCCTTTTCCAGACTTTCTCGAGGGCTCGGCAGTTCTTCTTGGAGCTCTTGAGTTCGTCGGTGAACCATGGGGCCTTCTTGCTGCCGGGTCTGCTAGGCGGGGTCCTCAGCGGGGCGAGTTCGTCCGCGCAGTTGCTGATCCACTTCGTGATGTTATCGGCGGCCTGGCTGGGGTTCGCTGAGCTGGCCGGAGGGTGTTGGCTCAGGGAGGTGGCGAGCTGGTCTGCTGTGATCTTGTTCCAGCTTCTGCGGGCGGTGTGTTGCTGGTGTTGGTGGGTCGTCGTTCTCTTGAAGGTGAAGTGGACGCAGCTGTGGTCCGTCCATTGAAGCTCTGTGGCGTGGCTGAAGTCGATGTCTGTGCAGGATGAGAAGACGGCGTCGAGTGTGTGTCCGGCGAGGTGGGTGGGGGTGGACACCAGTTGCTTGAGTCCCAGGTTGGCGAGGTTGTCGAGCAGGGTGCTGGTGTTGTGGTCGTTGTTGTTCTCCAGATGGAAGTTGAGGTCTCCGAGGAGGATGTAGTCAGCGGAGGGGAGGGCATGCGGGCTGACGAAGTCGGCGATGTCCTCGCTGAATTGCGTGCGTGGTCCAGGGGGTCGGTAGATCAGGGTGCCTCTGAGGGTGGTGTTCGGGTTGGTGTGGATCTGGAAATGCAGGTGTTCGGCGCTGGTCAGGGTGTTGTCGGTGCTGGTCGTGACACGGATGGTGTTCCTGTGGATGATGGCGATGCCTCCTCCCATCTGGTTGGCGTTTCGGTCCCTCCGGACGACCTTGTAGCCCTCTGGGATAGCGATGGCGATGTCGGGAGCTGAAGAGGCGTTCATCCAGGTCTCCGTGAGGAAGGCAACGTCAGGGGCTGTGGTGTCTAGAAGGTTCCAGAGTTCGATGGCGTGTCTGTGGACGGAGCGGGTGTTGAGCAGGATGCACTTGAGGTGGGTGCTGCTGGTGTTCGACTTGGCGGGTGCTGGTGCGGGGCTGGTCCGGATGCAGGTGAATTTGCAGGCGTGGCAGCTGAAAGGTCCGTGGGTATGTCTTGGAGTGGCTTGATGGCATTCCGGTAGTCGGCCGGTGTTGAGAGCGAAGAGGGTGGCGGCGGAGTACGTCTGGCGGGTCGGTCGGGGTCTTCGGGGGCCAGGGGTCCTGGCGCTGGTCGCGATCCGGTCGCGGACGGGCGCAGACGGGCTTACCTTTGGCGCGCCTTCGGCGCACAATCGGCGCGCCCGCTGCGCGTGACCGCTGCGCGTTCGCACGGTCGCCATTTAAAGGCGAAGTGCGCGGGTGGGCGGAGCAGCTGGGAGGCGGGAGCGGGGAGGGAACAGAAGAGAAAAGGGGCGGGGCTGATGGCGGTGGCGGGAGGCGGGAGCGGGGAGGGAGAGCGGAGGGCGGCGAGGTAGGCGGGCACACAGGAAGGAGACAGGCACAAATGAAAAACACGAAGAAAAACGGGGCACTGGGTACAGGCAACAATGCAGGTCAAAAACAGAGGCAAAACAGTAGACAAACGCTCTTACGGCAACCAAAAGAAACAAGCACAAATTTCCGACAGAAATCGGCAAAACCAAGGGGAGCGCTCAAGGCGGCAGCGAGGCCGGCGCTGGGGCAGAGGCAGGCACAGGGGCACACGCAGCAGCTGGTGGCCGTGCGGCGCGGGGGTGTCCCACAAGTGGGTCACACTCACCTGCGTCGCACGGTCGCCATTTAAAGGCCAAGTGCGCGGGTGGGCGGAGCAGCTGGGAGGCGGGAGCGGGGAGGGAACAGAAGAGAAAAGGGGCGGGGCTGATGGCGGTGGCGGGAGGCGGGAGCGGGGAGGGAGAGCGGAGGGCGGCGAGGTAGGCGGGCACACAGGAAGGAGACAGGCACAAATGAAAAAACACGAAGAAAAACGGGGCACTGGGTACAGGCAACAATGCAGGTCAAAAACAGAGGCAAAACAGTAGACAAACGCTCTTACGGCAACCAAAAGAAACAAGCACAAATTTCCGACAGAAATCGGCAAAACCAAGGGGAGCGCTCAAGGCGGCAGCGAGGCCGGCGCTGGGGCAGAGGCAGGCACAGGGGCACACGCAGCAGCTGGTGGCCGTGCGGCGCGGGGGTGTCCCACAAGGAATGGTAGAACATCTAGACAAAATATATCGCTTTATCCAAACAGGGCAAGGTCCTGAAAGTATTGCCGAAGCCATGGAATACCAGAAAGTAGACATGCAAAAATTATTGTTACGCTTTTTTATAAACTGCTTGATCAGAAACAGAGATAGGCCTGAGGTAGATTCGGAGGAAATGCAAGTACTTACCAGATGGGGTCAGAATATAACAGACGGGAAACATGATAAACAGAAGTGTATAGAAGTCATGTGCCGAAGGATCAGAAAAGAATACATGAAAAAAGAGTAGAAGCAGATAAAACTGAATCAGAGGAAGAGGAGGAGGAACAGTCAGAAACGAACACAGGACAATTTGAATTACCAGCTAAACAAATGATAGCTTATGTAGGAAAAGGAAGATCCTTTAATAAAACAATACGTCCGATACATCCAGAATGTAACAGAATTTTTCAAACAGTTATCTCAAATCCTAGGACCCCTGAACACTTATTCCAGGCTACTGATAAATTACTTCGAGAACGAAGGGGGTACCATGTGCTCGATTCTATGGATGAACAAGAATTAGCCAGGTCAGCAGTACAATGGGCTGACAGCTCTGAAAAATACAGTGATGATGCGCTAGCACACACGTTTCTGAATCTCGCCCCAGACGAACAGCGTTTAGCTAGTATATACATGATACAACATCTCCTTATATTATATAGAGGCCAACACTCCGATCCTGGTCCCCTACCTGATATATTGATAGAACTCCTCATGAATAAATGGAGAGGTCTAGGTACCGATCTAATTAAAGTAATTCTAGAATACCGACATAGATATAGTGCCTTTTTGTGTCCAGAACATGATTCAGCTCCTTCCATGGAGAGAAAAACGTATTACATAGACAGACAGAATCCCTTACGCGAAGTACACCCAGTCAGAAATGATGACAATACGTTTAGACGCGTGTTCGTGTACACGCCCATAACCAAAATAGAACTATTGGAAATGAAAAAATTAGTGCCCAGCCATGACAAAGATCCAGCAGGTTTTCACCGTGAACTAAAGGACATGTTCCTCATGGGTGACTATACCTATCCCGACATTATGAAAATATTGAAAGTATTATTGCCTGCCGGTATTTACGAAAAACTCAAAGAAAAAGAGTGGGAAGTGGGAGACCAAAAGATTGATTGGACAGTATTAGAAAACGAAGAAACTGCCCGAACTGCAGGCGTAGGGCTTTGGGAGAGAACAAAAGCATTGCCAGGATTATTAGTACAAGTATTGCCACGTTTATTAACTACGAAAAAGGAAGATTGGGGAGCAATCTCAGCTTGTAAACAGAAACCTGATGAAGACACTAGTGATTTTTATTCCCGATTTGAAAAATGTTTTGGTATTAATAGCGGCCTGAAAGCAAGTAGCGATTCATATCCACATCTTTTTGTAACAAAACTAGTCGAGAATTCCCTGCCGCAGGTTAAAAACAGAGTATTGAAAGTTGAAAGCACTTGGCAAGCTAACACTCCTTCACAAATGTTACAAATGTTACAGTATCACCAGAATAGAATTAGAGAAGAACAAGAACACGAACAAAGACGTATGAAAGACACGAAAATGAAAATGCTCGTCGCTCAGTCAGTTCCAGCTGACGGTCATAAAAAGGGTGCGACACAGTCCAGTAATTCAGCGGTTCCCGTTAAAGGGACATGCAACTATTGTAAACAGCCAGGTCATTATATAAACGATTGTGCAGTTCTGAAACATAATATCTCTACGGGTAAAACCAAGGAGAGACCACGTCCGCCTAGACAGGATCAGATCCAACAACAAGTACCTCAGAATGTACAGCCTATGCAAGCTGCACAACAGACCATAGCGGTACCACAGCCACAGCCTATTGCCGCAACACAAAACACGACACAACAGATGTACCAGTATGCACAAAATGACTATCCAGAGTATCAGCGATACACATGAAATAGCCTAGAGAGGGAAGTTGGCTTACCCCTTATTGAGGTTCCTGTAGATCAAGAGGGTCCTTATGTACAGAGTCAAGTATTAGGGAAGGACAGAAAGTTTCTACTTGATACAGGGGCAAGCAGAACAACTATAAGTCACGACGAAGTCCCAGGGGCACCCCTCTCAGGCTCACAAAATATTTCCCTTGGTTTCTCAGGAAAGCCTACTATTAACGAAGTATCGCAACCACTTGCATTTACAGTCGGTCCATTGACACGGACTACAGATCTATTGCTTACGAAATCATGCCCAGAAAACTTGTTAGGTATAAAAACATTGAAAGCTCTAGGAGCTATAATATGTTGTTCTCCGGACGGAGTACGACTATTTTTACGGGACTTTAAAGGTCACTACGTGTCTAGAGACATGGATCACAGGTTACAGAATCTACCTGCACATTTATGGGCAAAAGGCCCCACTGATGTAGGTTGTATGCACATTACACCATATCGAGTTACACTCAAAACAGGAGTGGTATTACCACGAATGCGACAATACAAGTTACCGCCAGATGCTGTAGTGGCTTTACTGCAAATCATTGACGAGCTCATTGCACAAGGAGTGGTTGTAGAAACCGACTCCAATGTATGTAATTCTCCGATCATTCCGATTCTTAAACGAACAGATCCAAAAGCACCCCCAGTATATCGATTAGTTATTGATCTGCGAGAATTGAATAAATGCATTGTACCACAATATCCTGTGGTCCCAGATATCTCTTCATTACTGACAGCTATTGATTCAGAGGCAACGTTCTTTACTGTAATTGACCTCAAGAACGCCTTCTTCAGCGTCCCAATCGATCTGGAAAGTCAATATTTGTTCGGATTCAGTTTAAATGGACGAAGTTTTAAATTCGCACGCGCACCTCAAGGATTTACAGAAAGTCCTAGCATCTACAGCCAAGCACTGAAAAGACAACTTGACAGTATCCACATGCCAGTCAACACTGCACTGCTTCACTATGTCGATGATCTGCTGATCACCGCCCGAAGCGAACCCGAATGTGAAAAAGCATCACTGACGGTTTTACATTTCCTAGCCGACAAGGGGCACAAGGTGTCCCCTTCGAAGCTGCAATTTTGTGCCCAGCAAGTTGTGTACCTAGGGCACTTGCTGTCCAAATGGGGGAGACAGCTCACACCTGACCGCATCCAGTTAATTGTAAACATGCCACCACCCAAGACCCAAAAGGAGGTACGGGCCTTCATAGGCCTCACTTCGTACTGCAGGCAGTGGATTCCCCAATATGCATTTTTAGCAAAACCACTCATTCAGTTGACAACCCAGGAGGCAGCGACATCGACTGTCCTCCCTTGGACTCCAGAACATACACAAGCATTTGAAGACTTAAAGAGAGCTTTATGCCAAGCACCTGTTTTAGCGACACCATGTTACAGTAAGCCTTTTACACTCTTTGTTACAGAACGTGAAGGTACTGCCTTGTCAGTACTCACTCAGGAACAAGCAGGATCACACAAGCCATGTGCTTACTTTTCTAGCACATTAGATCCCGTAGCTCAAGCTCTTCCTGCGTGTCTGAAATCAGTTGCAGCGACAGCTCTAGCGATTAGACAAAGCGATTCCATAGTATTAGGACATCAATTGACAGTACAAGTACCACACGCAGTAGAGGTTCTCTTGAACCGGACACAAACACAACACTTGACTATAGCACGACTGACAGGTTACGAACTCACATTGTTTCAGCCACACATAGAAATCAGACGTTGTAGTACATTAAATCCTGCCACACTTTTGCCATTAAGTGGAACAGACCCACTGGCACATGATTGTATTGAAGTCATTACTATTACGACGAAACCCAGACAAGACTTGACAGACGTCCCCTTACCAGACCCAGACCTGACACTTTATGTGGATGGTTCATGTATGAGAACAAGTACAGGAGAGTTAGTGGCCGCTTATGCAGTCACGACAGACATCGAAGTCATTGAAACAAATTGTATTGACACATTATCAGCTCAAGCAGCAGAGCTTATTGCTCTGACACAAGCCTGTATTCAAGCCAAGAATAGAAAAGTTAACATATACACAGATTCACGTTACGCATTCGGAGTTGTACACGACTTCGGAGTCCTTTGGCGAGAGAGAGGTTATTTGACTTCTCACGGTGCCAACATTCAACACGGTCCACTTATTCAAGCTCTGTTAGATGCAATACATCTGCCTACTTCAATATCTATCATGAAGTGTAAAGCTCATACAAAAGTCACCGATATTATTTCCCAGGGTAACGACCTAGCAGACCGAACAGCTAAGCAAACAGCACAGAATCAGACTCATGCAACTGACTTGACAAAGACAATAGTTCCGACGCCGACACACTGCATGACAGTTAAGGATCCCGCCCTTGATGTAATTGACATACAAACACATGCTACACCAGAGGAAATAAAGAAATGGACTGAATTAGGAGGGATCCAAACAGATCAGGGATGGATGACGAAGGGAAAATCTATATGGTTTCTCCCCGACTCAATGGTTCAAGTTATCATTAACACAATACATAGCCCAGCACATCTAGGGGAAAAAGCTATGTTAGACAGTATTCAACACATTTGGTTCAACAAACACTTACGAGCTGCAGCCAAACAGAAAGTCCGAACTTGTATGATTTGTTGTCAGTTCAATCCAGGTAAAGGCGTACCTGTAGAGCAGGGTGGATTTCAACCTCCCGATCATCCTTTTGAAGTCCTCCAGATGGATTATATCCAGATGGAACGATGTCGAGGATTCAAATATGTCCTCGTAGTTGTATGCGCTCTTTCCCGTTGGACAGAGGCGTATCCCGTCTCAGATTACACTGCCCCGACTACTGCCAAACAACTAGTTCGTGAATTCTTCCCACGGTATGGTTTGCCCCGTATCGTGTACTCAGATAATGGCCAGCCGTTCTCATCCGAGCTAATGAAACACATTTCACTCTTGTTAGGCTATCAATGGAAATTCCACTGTGTCCGACATCCCGAGGCAGCAGGTCTCGTGGAACGTCATAATCAGACCCTGAAAATACGACTTTCTAAAATCTGTAGAGAGAAAGGTGTCGACTGGATAGTAGCCTTACCAGTTGCACTATTTTACATGAGAATGGTAGCACATTCTCGCACAGGGCTATCCCCGTACGAGGTGGTCTTCGGTAGGCCACCAAATATGTGGGGGACGCCTATACCTCGTAAA
Organism: Triturus cristatus; assembly: GCF_964204655.1. Taxonomy (NCBI): domain Eukaryota; kingdom Metazoa; phylum Chordata; class Amphibia; order Caudata; family Salamandridae; genus Triturus; species Triturus cristatus. Next base: position 1,151,926,827 of record NC_140584.1, read on the forward strand.
ATAACTGATGTTGATTGTAATATGCTGACAGATTACCTTGCTTCCTTGATGTCTGCACTACAATCTTGCCGTTCACAGGTAGCTGCAGCCTTTCCCGACAACACCGAGGTAAAGCCCCATGAAGTGGTTCCTGGAGATCTTGTTTTTATCAGAAACTTCGACAGGAGGAGCCCGTTGGAGCCTCGCTGGCAACAACCAAAGCTGGTTCTTCTAACGACGAGGACAGCAGTGAAGGTCGAGGGTCGCAAGGGTTGGTTACACTCGAGTCATATCAAGAAATTTCATGGACTACCATCGGATTTGAACTCTCAGCCCTGCCCCCTTCCAGAGACTGATTCAAAACTCCCCCTGGTTGAAAAGACCGAATCTCAAAACTATAAACTGAAACTAAGGTCTAGCAAGTCAGACAATTCGATTGCTTAAGTCCTCTCCAAGGTGAACCGGTTGAATTAAGTCTTTGACATGTATCCTCTAGACCGAATCAAAGAGAGAAATAGACAGAAACAGCTCAAGAAACATGCATATTGTAAATCACTTCATAGTCACTGTATAGTGACATTGTTGATTATGTTTTTTCTAAGTCTTTTTATTATTGCTGCAAGTATACTGTTGCACATGTACTATCCTATTTTCAAGCGTGCTTACAATGTTACAGCCGAACATTCTTTTAGTGAATTACCTCCACATGAATTGTCCTATAGATTTGCGCTGCGCAACAACACATTCATTAGTATGTTACATCATTCCCATCAGACCAGCAATGCTACAAATTGTTGGATATGTGGCCGACTCCCTCCCTATCAGAAGTACAAAGGAGTTCTGCCTCTCTTTCCGTACCCATTTACGCACAATGGTTCCTGTGGAGCATGGTTTAGTTTGATTAACTCTTTAGATTCAAACACTGTAGTTTACCAGAGCAACTGGGTATGGGGAAACCTGAACTTAGTTTTGCTTAAAGCTTGTTATCCTAACAAGGAGGGACTTCCCAAAAGAACAGGAACTGATCTAGAAAATGAAGTATATGGATTAGGTAATTTTACACTTAACATCATGATTCTGAATATAGAATCTGAAGCTACATTAGTCTTGCCTGCTATGTCCGTATTACCAGTCAAAGGTGAATTCTGTGTAAGAAAGAATGGTTCAGTACATCTGGGTCATAGTAAATGTACTACTGTGATCGAATTCAGTGATAAAGGCAAGTCTACATTTAGAGCTTCCCGTCATTCCTACTTCATATGTGGTCATACCGCATATATACGCCTACCTCCAGACTGGGATGGTACCTGTTACATTGCATTCCTTCTGCCACCTGTTTTCCTAGCCCCTCCCGATTATCATAGAAATACCAATCTAGTACACCATAGACCCCAGAGAGATATCCCGATTGTTGACTACACCGAAACAGCATGGGAACAGTATACAGTAGGCCTGGGCGGTAAATTCCGTTCCGTTCGCGGAATTTGCGGAATTTGGGTAATTTCGCGTTCCGCGGAGAACGCGAAATTGCCCAAAAATCTGCGTTTTGCGACTTCGCGAAATTTTTTGCTTGTTCGCGTTCTCAATATGCGTGTTCGCGAGATATTTCACCCCGAGCACGCAAACAGCGATCGCGAACAGGAAAAAAGTATCGTGAACAAGCAATTCCGCGTGTTCGCGGAATTTCTGCGTGTTCGCGGAGATTTTTACCGTTTCGCGGAGATTTGTGTAACGCGATTACGCAAATTCCGCCCACCCCTAGTATACAGACTTCAATAAAGGTCTCTTTCCTTACATAGGTGTTGTCTCAAACAGTAAACTGATACGTAGATTAACTAGAACCCTTGAAGCAGTAGTGAATGAAACTACCTCTGCCCTAGGCAACTTAACAGAGGAGCAGTCTGCGATGCGGATTGTTGTTCTTCAAAATCGTCTTGTCCTTGACGTCATCCTAGCCGATAGGGGCGGAGCTTGTAGGGTCATCGGATCAAGTTGCTGTGTTTTCATCCCAGAAAACGCGCCATCCGTATATAAAGCCATAACTCGTCTTCACAAGATTGCAAACCAAATACATCAGAATGCAGGCACCTGGACATGGTCCGGTTGGTTCTGGAGCATATTGTCAGCCTGGGGATGGAAAGTCCTATCCTTCCTAGGTATTGGCCTTCTCATAGTTTTCAGTTGCTGCCTATGTCTACAATGTGGACCAGCGATTTGCGGCCTGTGTGCCACATCGTGTATTCCACGTTCAAGTTTTCATTCAAGATCCCGGAAGAAGAAAGAAGAGCAAATGATGTTACATGAACAGATTGATGGATTCCTGAAGATCGATATTTCATGAGGGTCCGTAGGGGACAAGGAGGGAATGAGGAAATATGAATTTTTATGGTCAATTGTGTCCCCTATCTAGACCCCAACGGCTCCATGTACATGCTACAAGTACATGTATGTTCCCTCCACTTCAAGCTATGAAGACGCAAATACAATTGTGTCCAACGTTAATATGTCCTCTTTCAGATCTGCCATGAATGGGTCAGATATTCCATTCCTAAGTATGCCTTGCCACCGTCTTTACATGGTATACTTTTCACGTTTTCCAGCTCTGGCAAGGTAGGCCCTGAATTCTGCCATCAAGCTTTTTCCTGCTTCTGCCTCTGAATGCTCCAGCCTGGACCTGCATCTGTATCCATGAACTTTGTCTTACTTCCTGCGCGGCTAACGGTGCCTAACCCGGCCTGTTGCCTGCCAAAACTGTATTCAGCCTTCAAGTTATCTGCTCCGCTCCTCAAGAAATGCATTCCTGTCTAGTAGCTTAGGTAAACATCCCTCCAGCTGCAGAGCAAAGGGCCCGGCCTTACTGTCTCCGTGCAAGTAATTCATGACTTTCGTTACCATGGTAGGCCCAGGCCCCCTCGCATCTCATGTAGACACTTAGACGCTTGTACACGCACTAACAGTCAGTATAGAATAGACTCTGTCCGAAAAGACCTTTCCTTCTAGATAACATAGTTCCTTAAACACAAGATATTAGATATGATTTAGGACTAGGTTGTCCTGACACCCCAGACTTCTGTCTCCTCATGTAGGGCTAAATGTCAAGTTCCCTTCACCCTCTAGTTACACGTCAATCACACGTCATGCGGCTGCGCGCGCATCTTTGCCATGTATTTTTGCTGACTTTGCAGGATTCTCTTATGGATCCACCCACATGTGTCATCATCATAATGACGTTTTTAGTATACGCCTCTATGCACGCCTATTGTCACGCCTTTTTATTACGTATGTGTATTCTTATCAGCTGTTACGCCTCCTGCATCTGTCTTTACTGTAATGCATTACTATATATACTATAACCTGTCAATAATGTATTGCTGATCCCTTCCTGAACCTTCGTGGTGACGGAACTCGATTGCCTGGTTCGAACCATCATTCCTTTGTAAGGAATAAATTCCCTATTATACCCTCGAATACCACGGATTCTGCCTCTTATTTTTACTGAGTTATTCGTATTGTATTTTACCGCATAAATTAAGTCTAGGTAATTAAAATTTACCACAGTGTGATACATCGCTGTGAGTATAATACAGGTATGTGATGGATGATGTGGTGTGAGTGAGGTGGGTGACAGACGATGCACTGCTGAGAGTGTGAAGCACTTGTCTTAAGAATGACGTATGACTGAAACTGTGATGTAGATGTGTGACGGTGTTAGACTTCTGTGGGATACATGTTTGAAGGGTGATGCACTGCTGGAGGTGTGTTGCATTTCTGTGAAGGGTGATGCATGGCTGAGAGTGTGATACTCATGTGTGAAGGGCGAACTAAAGCAGCCCATTGTTTGTGAGAGTAATGTACATGACTGATCCCATTGAAGTTATTGGAGGTGCACCCTTGTTGTGAACCAGGTGAACAATAGCTGAAGGGCTACACTGATAATAGCACTGATGCCAAAGAATATAAATGACTGTTGTGAGGGTGTTGTCACTTAAGTCAGAGGAGGTGTTCAATTATTGAGTGAAGGATGCCACTAAACCTAATCCTGATAAACCCATGCTTGGAGGGTGATGCATGTTTCCAATGATACCATTGAAGTCTATTGAAACATTTCCCTTGGTGGGGTTGTTTGAGTGTGGAAGATGGTTACAGAAGAGGTAACACCCTGTATACAGGGTTGAGTTGAAAGGAAGTGCATCTTTTACAATGTATGTAGCTCAAAATCAGGGGTGGGTGTAACTGGTGTAGTTCTCTTTAGCGTAATAACTTGTAATTAACTGTGTGAGAAGTGTAATCCAGTCTTTAGCACTACTTTTCTTAGTGTAAAATGTACCCATGCATCTGAAATGGGCAACAGGATACATTTTGTGCTAAGGAAAAACACTAAATGCTAAAAGGCAGGACCAGCAGTAGCTAGCAGCCGCTCGCTCGCTTTCAGTTCATTGTTCGTGTGCTCCTGTGGTAGGAATTTCTCCCCAAATTACTCTTAGCTACTCAAGTGGGAGCAATAGCGTAATTTCTTGTCACAAGAGTAAGGAGTACTTAGTGAAATTACTCCAATTACTCTGGCATAAAACAAATTCGCCCAAGCCTACTCAAAATGTGTTATTACACCCTTCAGAACAAGTTTGTGCAACATTTTGAAGACACTGTATAGCTTTACCACTTTGTTTAACAGGCTCTTTCTACTTCTATAAGTGACAGCAATGTTTGATGGCCCACTCGTGATCAGCTCATGATCTCAAGGGGCCTCTTCTCTGTTGTGATGTATCTTGCCCACGGCACTCTCCATTCTGACTCTTGCAGTTCTCTTTCTGTGTCATAAACACAGGACTATGACTACTAGAAGATAAAGTGACAAGAGGTGTAAATTCAGCACAGGCTGAGTATCTGACCAGAGAGCACGAGCCGCCCCAGTCACCTTTGTTATTTGCATTCTGGTGCTTGCAATTTTGCTTTGCTCATTAGAATTTTAGGACAACTATTACCATAATGCAAAGTGACATTTGCTGGTGATGCAATACAACTGACCCGGCCGAATCTTAGCCAGCAGCTCCTCCTCTGGCCCAAAACACAAGGAGTTTAGTCTCTCCTCTCCTCTGGAGCAATGAGTCTACCGTACTGGATCCCGCAGGTCTTACCTCTTGCCACAGGAACACAGAGTCATCAGGGCATCAGCAGGTTCCTCGCCGCAGACTTACCAGCTTTGATGGCAGCAGATCTGCAGTGGGTCCTGCCCGTGTCTGTCTATAAATGTGGGCGAGTTGAGACAATTATCCCCTGATATTGCACATACTGACTCCCTTGGTCAAGTCACAAATTCTATGGATGTAATGTTTGTAACTGTTACTTAATTATAGTTTGTGCAGTGATTAGGTTTTTGTTACAATGAAAAGTCCAATTGCCGGGGTGCAGGTTATAGGTGATGATTTATTGGTCTTAGTTGCAGATAAGTATATTCATAGTAGGTTCTTAGCTAGGTCCTTATGACAGCCCCACTGGGAGCAGCCTCCCTCCTGCTCTGCTCATACTCCAACTGATACTCTCAACCTCACAGGCACCCAAGCATTCCATTGCCTCACCATGCACTCCAACATTCCACACAGCACCTCCATACTGACTGAGCAGCATGGACCAGAGCACCGGGAAACATGCATAGTAAAATACACAAGATATAACAGTTCTCAATGAAGGTCCTGATGAATGCCATACACCTCATTGAGGGTTATTAGGAATGACTGAAACATTTTTTTTTTTAAACTCTTTATTAAAGAATTTTACATTTACACCCCCGCAAATTGCCCACCCACTACCCCAAACTCAGACCTGCCCTGTATTACCAAGTTCAAACAATGTTTCATTTCATTACATGTTTCATCGTTAATATTATAGTAGAAAATACCTTAGGAAAAAGGAGAGAGGAAAAAAGAAAAGAGAGAAGAGACATAGAAGAGATTTCACTTAATACAAAGGCCTGACACAGTTCCAGTCTATAATAGATATTTGACACGTATTAATTAAGTATTTTCTATGTGTCTTTGTAACCATTGCAATAGCGGATCCCATACTGCCAGTTCTTTTTTACGTTTACCGCGTCCCTTTCTTTTATATGGCTACCTCTAGACTACAGGTAGCCAGCAATCGAGATCTCCACTGTTGGAACACGGGTGAGTTTGTGTCCAGCCATGCTGATGCAATACATAATCTAAAAACCGCCATTGCAACGAATATCAGCCCTCCATATATTTTGGTCGTTCAGTATTAGCTACACCTAACAATCTCATCAACGGAGATTTCTACTCTTGCATTAAATACTTCTGATAGAAAGGCTGAAACATCATTCACTACATTTGTTAATACTGTACAGGAAGCAAATATATGTATGCTCTCAGCTTCGGCTAATGCACATCTAGGGCATGTAGTTCCTTTTTCCGTCCCCCATTTAGCATATTTATAGGGAGTATAGTATAGAAAGAAAGGAGTGGTGGACGGTTTCAGTCGAGACCCCAAGTTTAGCCTGCCATTTCATTATATATTTATCCAAATCATCTGGGTTGAAGATGTTCAATAATTCATAAATTTCTCCAATTTTTATATTAGTCTTATTAGACAAGTTCTCCACTATCTGAACCATTTGAAATTTTAGTCCCCCCCACCTTTCTTCAAAAGAAAATGCAGAATTTGCAGAAATCCCGATGATCTAGGTTGTACTCCAACTGTAATTCCCCAACAGATTTTAGTCCTAAAATCGTATAAAATCATCCGTGTTGTGTATCCCGTTGGATACCCATCTTTCCATACATGTGTCGTTAAAAATCCCGGGAAGATTTCTATTGTTGTAAATTGGGGTATAATAAGATAATCCTCCAATACCCACAAATTTACACACAAAATTCCAAGCCTTATAGATACCGAATATAGACTTAAATCTAACTATTTTAAAGTAATTGTCGTTCACATGACGCCATAAACATTCTCTAGATTCATTTCCTAATAACAGCTCTTGTGGTGTTGTAATATTCCCTTCACTACTGGCATCTGTCTTAAATAGTAAATTAATACAGTATTTTAGTGTGGTGGCCCAATAATATAATTTGAAATTAGGCAGTGCCATTCCCCCTCTATCTTTAGGTAGAGTAATATTTCGTAGTGCTCTTCATGGTTTCTTATACCCCCATAAAAACTTAGAAAACATACTATCCATGTCTTTGAATAATTGCTGTGGAAATTCCAGACAAATTGATCTAAAAATTTTTTTAAATCTGGGCAAAAAAAGCATTTTAATCAAGTTGCACCGACCCCCGATAGATAGATGAAGATTATTGCACCGAATCATATTTTTTTGTACGTTGCATTAGTGGAACAATATTATAATGAACTAAATTTCCTATTTTGGCGGTTATACTAACGCCGAGATATATAGCTTTCTCTGTTACCCGTATATCAGTCATCTCAATTTTGCGGTTAGGGATAATCTGAATTTTGCCTTGATTTAATTTATAACCAGATATCTCACCAAAGATCTTAGCTTCTTCTTCAATCACCCCGATTGCGTTCCCTGGGTCACTGGTAACCAACGCGATATCATCCGCATATGCAAGCGTTTTTGTGGCTTAGTCTCTTATCCAAACAGGTGGGATCAATGCATTATTATCTAATCTCCGGATGAATGGATCGATATATATAGCAAATAAAAGAGGCGAACACGGGCACCCCTGCCTTGTCCCTCTGGTAATAGGCAACAGTTCTGATATTGATCCATTCACCATGACAACGGCAGACGGATCCCAATACAGCATCTGTATCGCTTTGATAAAGGGTTCCCCTATACCACTCCTTGCCATGACTGTCCAGAGATATTTCCAGGAGACCCTATCTAAAGCCTTTTCGGCGTCTAATAATATAAGTGCCATAGGGTCTCCTGTAACCTCAGACCAGTCAAACAGTGAGATTACCCTCTGGATATGGTCGGTAGTAGCCATACCGGGGATAAACCCCTGCTGCCGTACCGATACAATTTTATGTATGTTCTGGGCTAATCGTGTAGCCAATAACTTGGCATAAATTTTATAATCACCAGTTATTAATGTAATTGGGCGGTACGACACAAGTTCCAAAGAATCTTTATGTTTTTTTAAAAAACACCACGATTTTGGCCATAGACCAAGATCCCCAAGGTCGTCCCCCCTGAAATATATGTGCGATCAGCTCTGACAGTATATTTTTTATTTGTGGGGAGAATTTAACGTAAAGCGGGAATCCCATCCATACCAGCCACTTTACCTGGAGCAAGGCTATTTAATGCGAGAAGAATTTCTTCCCATTGCGGAATAGCATCCATACTTTCTGCGTCATTACTCTCTAATCTTACAAATCTGTCTCGATCAATATATTCCTTGATTGATTCCTGTTGTATGTTAGTATCCTTGTACAGATCCGGATAGTATTTTTGAAACGCAGTTCTAATTGCGTCAGGATCTGTCCTTAACCCAGCTTCTGGATCCCGAATAACCGTAGTAAAGTTAGCAGTGCTTTGTTCTCGGGTTCGTACCGCCAACTGATGTCCAACCTGTTCACTTAATTCATACACATTTTCCTTGTAGCTCTATCGATGGCTCTTACCGCTAATACATATAAAATACAGTTTTTTATCAATTGCAATCTGCCCAAGTTCATTTTCAATGTCCCTTCCCTCCTGAATAGCTTTTATTAGACCTTCTTCTGCAATAGCTATGTTGTTCTGAAGTACTTTCATATCTTGTTTCGCTTTTTTATTAGCCTTCAATGAAAATCGAAGTGTTTCGCCTTTAATCCCAGCCTTTAGGGCATCCCAAACAATATCGATTGATGCACTACCTATATTCTCTTCTAAAAATCTGGGAATCCACTGTGGCATAGAATCACAGTACTTCTCATTTATTAATAATGCCCTTTCAAACGTCCAAGTTTTCCTATTATGCTTTGTTGACCCACGTTCGATAGTTCAAAGAAGAGGATTATGGTCAGAGAGTACCCTTGGTCATTTTTTAATAGTACAATAAAGAGTTTAAAAAAAAAAAAAAAAGGAATGACTGAAACATACTGACTCCATTATCATGGCAAGGGTGAAGTTGATCCCTTGGTTTTGTTTTTCCTTTGCTTCTATTCATGCCTATCAGGGACAGTGATTAAAAAGTGAATATGGTCCACTGGGAGGCACTTTTACTCACTTGGTTCACACACCATACAGCTTACATTGGCATATCACTCTGATTACCATTTAAGAACTCCTCTATAAAAAGTATTGAGAGTTGTATGCCACACCACCAACCTTTGAGTTGGGGGTGTGAGGAGGAATCCGATGATGAAATATGCTACCTATAGGTGAGGGTTCTCGTCCGATAAAGCTGAGGTTTTCTTTTGAGACCTGTAGAGGATTAGGGTGTCTCAACAAATAGTGCTTCTTAAAAAACTCACTGTGTATCTTTTGTGTCTTGTGTTTTTTGTGGTGGTTGTGAGTTACACAGTTGAGGTCTCTAAACGTTGTCATTTGGGTTCTCTTTGTGTGTGGTCAGCAGGTCTCCTCAACTCTGGTTCCAACTCCAGTCCCAACGCCCCGGCCCCCAGCAATCCCAGCTCTGGGTCTCTTTGCTGAAGTCTGCCTTCAGGCTTTGCTGGCGCCAGTGCGAGTTCATGCAGGGAGAGCCCCGAGGAGAAGGAACCAAAACAATTCTTGCTAAGAGCTGTAATGCAAATGCTGGTGGAGACATTTATCTCATCTACTCGGCTTGGCAGGCGTTATTTCAGAAGTGTGCTATTAATGACACACTCCATTATGGTCCAGCCTAATAACAGCCCTGGTCATGCACCAGGCTCACATCTGTAAAATTTCCACATCACAAATAGCTCAGTCTCTTATGTTGTGCGGTATTTTTAAATTTTTAAATGCTCTGTTTCGAAACATTTTGACAACTCCAATATCAGTACAATGTAAATAGTGAGAAGCCAAAATATCCTTGGGTAGTGCAGGACAAGCACAGGAACACAGGAGGGCGAACACTCGCTGCTCTGAGCTTCTTAAGTACCTTCAGTTAGGACGAGGGAAATAAGGTAAGGGGTAAAACTAGGAAACATCAGTAAGTAGCAGAGACAATGATCAGAGCTTCACAACAACACAACTGCCATACCTCCAAATACCCACCCAAGTCAGGTCCAGCTCTTCAAACACACTGGTTGCCCGGCCGGCACAATGGAGTGGAACGATACCTACAAAGGCGCTCCCGCCAACCTGCAGAACACGCGTTCAGCAAAATAAGGCAACAGATCTTCATAATGCACTGGGACATTCTGTCTACTAGTTCCTAAGAAGCAACTGACCTATAGAAAGCTCAAAACAATATATATGTATCTTTTAGGTTAATGCCAACTTGCATTAAGTCGATTAGGTCAATGAATGCGCTTTGAATCGTGGTCATCCTTTTCCCAGAAAATCTTTGCCCTCAAAAAGGCGCCTTCTTAGCTCACCATATATATTAGCAAGACCACTGACTCTTTGTCAGTGAAATTGCTCTCCCACCCTCGCAGCCCCATCATTGAGTGAGGCCTCCCCCAGCCCCTGCACTCTCTTGTGTGGGTGTTCGAGGCCCTCCTCCACTCGCAGGTTCACCTGTGCCTCATCCCTGGTGGTCCAGTGGATCTCTGTCTTCCTCTTCCCGCTCCCCTTTCATCTCTGTTTTTCACCCTTGTTCCTAATTCCATTATTCTGCACTTTTCAGCTTTCTGCTATTTCCTGCCTTTTTTCTCTGTTTCTCTGTTTCTCTTTTTTCCCCTTGATTGCACCTTTCCCGCCCATTTTCCCCAGATGCTGCTCCCCCGTGACCCCTCCCCTCCAGCACGACTAATCCAGCTCCCCTCCCCGCCTCCAAGCTGTCAAGCCCTCTTTGACCACTACTTAATTGCAGCCGCTGTGCAGACGCACCGCTGGCGCGCCAAAGGCAAGCCCATCTGTGCCCGTCCGCGACCAGACTGTGACCAGCGCCAGGAACCCTGGACCTCTGCCCCACCAACGATATGACCCAGCAGCACTCCACGCACTCAACCCAGGCCGCAACAACAACTGCAAGCTAGCCTCACCACCCGACATCCACGGACCCTTCAGCTATCACCGCTGCCGGCACACCTTCAGCACCACCAAGAACACGGATCCAGCACAACCCGCCCACAAGAACACAACCGAACCGAAGACCCTGCAATGCATCCTCTTCAACGTCCGATCTCTCCACAAACACGTCACCGAAATCTGAGACCTCCTTGACAGCACCACCCCGTACGCAGCGTTCTTCACCAAAACCTGGACCAACTACACCTTGGTACCGGACATCGCCATCAACCATCGCCATCGCCATCCCCCCAAGGATACAAGATCTCCAGGAAGGACCACCCCACCCGCCTGGGAGGAGGAATCACCATCGTCCACAAATCCACCCTCCACCTGAGCACACTCCCAGATGAACCCACAGACCTGATGGAACACTTCAAAATACTGGCCAGCCCCACCCCCACCCTCCGAGGAACCCTCATCTACTGACCCCCTGGACCATGCAGACCCTTCGCCAACTCCATCACAGACATCATCTCTCCACAGGCCATCGCATCCACCACCTACACCCTGCTGGGAGACCTCAACTTCCACCTCGACAACCAACTGGACCTCAATACCACATCCCTCCTGGACAACCACCACAACATTGGACTCTGCCAGATCGTGACCGCGTCCACACACTCAGCAGGACACACCCTCGACCCCCTCTTCATTACAGGAAACTCCATCACCTTCAGCCACACCACCGAACTCCCATGGACTGACCATCGTTGCGTCCACTTCACCTTCAGTACACCCACCATCCACAGACACCAGCACCTGCTTCCATTAAGAAACTGGACCAAAATCACCGACGAACAGCTCACCTCCTCACTCAACAATTCCACCCCAACCATCGTGGAAAACGACGACCCCAACACCACAGCCCGAACCCTGCATAGATGGATATCGGACAGCGCCAACACCATAGCCCCCCTCAAGAAGAACACCAACGCACAACCCAAGAAGTCCAGATGGTTTACCCCTGAACTCCGAGAGTTCAGGTGCACCTGCCACCGCCTCGAAAAGGCCTGGAGGAACACCAAATCCACAGAAGCCCACAACAACTTCAGAGCCGCCACCAACACCCACCACCAACTCATCAGAGAAAGAAGGAATAAAGCGATTGAAGACAGAATCTCCACCAAAGCGCACAACAGCAAAGAACTCTTCAACATCATCAAGGAGTCCGCCCAACCCACCAGCGAGTCCACTGACATCTCTCCCTCACAAGAACTCTGCGACAAACTCAACACCTTTTTCCACCACAAATTCAAGAGCATCTGCGACAACTTCAACGAAGACAACCAACACACTGAACCCTCACCAACCACCCGAGACACCCGGAAACCAGCGATTGACAACTGGAAATCCCTCAACACCGAAGACACACTGAAGACAATGAAGTCAATCCACTCAGGTGCCCCACGGACCGCTGCTCCCACCACATCTTCAACAGAGCTGCCGTCACCATCGCACCCATGCTCCGCCACACCATCAACCGTTCCCTGGAGACTGCCCGACGAGTGGAAACACACCAAGATCAACCCCCTCCTGCAGAAACCCTCGGCAGACACCACCGACCTAAAAAACTACAGACCCATCTCCATGCTCCCGTTCCAAGCGTAAGTCATCGAGAAAGCCGTCAACAGCAAACTCGCCATTTTCTTCGAAGAGCACAGCGTGCTCGACTCCTCTCAATCCGGCTTCAGAAAAAAACACATTACGGAAACCGCCCTCCTCGCCCAAACAGATGACAGACTATTGGACAAAGGAGAAACAGTAGCTCTCATCCTCCTTGAGCTCTCAGCGGTGTTCGACACAGTCTCCCACCGCACCCTAATACGCAGACTCCACGACGCAGGAATCCAGGACAAGGCCTTCGACTGGATCCGCTCCTTCCTCTGCGGCAGAACGCAGCGGGTCAAACACCCCCTTTCCTCTCAGACCCTACACCTACCACCTACGGAGTCCCCAGGGCTCCTCCCTCAGCCCGACGCTCTTCAATGTCTACATGGCTCCACTCATCCCCATTGTCGGAACCTACGGACTCAACATTGTGTCTTACGCAGACGACACCCAACTCATCTTCTCCCTATCCAACGAACCCAACACAGCCTGACACAACTTTCAAGAAGGCATGAAAGCCGTCGCCAAATGGATGAAAAACAGCTGCCTACAGCTAAACCTCAACAAAACAGAAGTACTCATCATGGGCCCAAACCCCGATGCCTGGAGCGACACCTGGTGGCCCACCGCCCTCGGAAACCTGCCAACCCCCACGGACCACGCACGCAACTTGGGAATCATCCTGGACTCAGAGCTCAAAATGGACCGCCAGATCAACTCCATCTCGTGTTCCTGCTTCCACACCCTGCGCCTCCTTCGCAAGACCTTCAAATGGATCCCCCTCGAACACAGAAAGACCGTCACTCACATCCTGGTCACCAGCAGACTCAACTACGCAATAAACAAAAACCTCACCACAAGCTATAGAACCTCCAGAACACCGCAGCAAGACTGGTCCTCAACCTGCCAAAACACTGCCACATCTCCCAGCACCTGCACACACTCCACTGGCTCCCCGTCGAGGCTAGAATCACCTTCAAGATACTCACCCATGCACACAAGGCCCTCCATGACACCAGACCAGCATACCTGAACAGCCGACTCAAATTCCACACACCGCAATGGACCCTACGATCAGCCCAGCTCTCCTGCGCCATGGTCCCCTGCACCAGAAAGACCAGATTGGGAGGTCGCTCCTTCTCCTTCCTCACGGCCAAAGCCTGGAACGCCCTTCTGCTCCACCACAGACAGACATCGCTCCCCATCTTCGCAAGAAACCTCAAAACCTGGCTCTTCGACAGACCCCCTCCTTGAAGGACTGGAACCTGCTCCCCCCCGACCCCTAGCGCCTTGAGACCCTTACAGGTGAGTAGTCGCACTCAACAAACGCCTGATTGATTGATTGATATTAATGATATGCATGGTAACAAAGCACATTGTTGCTCTGTAGGGTTAGGGAAGAAGCAACTAGCTGTAATCCTACCCACGCTTTAGGTTCAAAGCGAGGGTAGGATTACAGCTAGTTGCTTCTGGGCCCAAAGCGAGGGTAGGATTACAGCTAGTTGCTTCTTCCCTAACCATACAGAGCAACAATGTGCTTTGTTACCATCCCCGTCAGCCTATAGACCTTTCTCTATGGGTCATATGCTACCGTCCAGTACAATCTACTAGGACTTCACACTATTTTTGCCTGGTTATCATTCAATAACATTAGGAGCCAGACATCTAGTAGTGCAACACATACCAGTCACTTAGGTCCTCATGAAGTGCCATTCGACTCGCTAGGAGCAACAGAGGCACAAAACATGTTGACCCTTCCCACAGAGATAGCCCTCTAGGAACATTACCTCCACATAGGGGATCCTTACCATTTTTAATTAAGCTGGATCTACCTAGAACAATAAAATAGGTTTGATTAGGACTGATCCTGACTTATTTTAAACACTTACCATCCTTGCACTACACTTGCCCTCATACCCGCACACACCTTACGGCTGCTTCACTAAAAGATCTCCGCCAAAGAGCCCCGTTCACGGTGAGCCCGTCGGGCATTGCAGTGCTGGCCCGACGAGGAGCAAAGCCCAATGATGAAGCATGACATCCTCCGGGGTGTGTGAGGGCATCACGAAACATGACCTGTCCTCCCCCATGGAACTGCATACCCCTTGTTGCACAGCTCAATGTGTTAGGCCCTGTTGGACCTGGCCCTTTTTGAAGGGTCATCCCTAAACTTTTTGCCTTCCTCCTGTATTTTTTCTGACCTGGTGTTGGCTGATTTATGACTCTGGGCACCTTACCACTGCTGACCAGTGCTAAGGTGCATATGCTCTCCCTATGGTAAAATGTATACATTGATTGGTGTCCATGATTGGTTCATTTGGTTTACTGTCAGCCCCTAGTAGAGTGCACCAGGAGTGCCAGGGCTTGTAAATACAAATGCCGCTAGTGGGCTTGCAGCACTGGTTGTGCCACCCACAGAAGCGGCCTAGTAAAATGTGTCTAGGATCTGCCACTGCAGAACCTGCGTGCGGTCTGGTACCGTCGCGCTGACTGCGCAAGTGCACCCACTTGCCAGTCCCTAAACCTTCCCTTAACTACATATTAGTCACCCCTCTGGTAGGCCCAAGGGCAGGGTGCATTGTAGGCATAAGGTAGGACATGCCCTGATGTGTGTGGCATGTCTTAATAGTGAATTACAGCCATTTTCGTTTTTCACTATTGAAGGCTACCTGCTCTCCATAGGCCAGAATGGGCTGCTGGAGTCACTACACGCTGTGACCCCAGTGGACTCATAGAGCATGGTAGAAAGTCATGTTTAGTATGCCTGGACTCAGAATAATAAAATACTTCTTTTAGTAAAGTTTATTTTAATATCCTGCGTTTGTAAATACTACTTTTAGAAAGTTAGTATTTACTGACCTGGCCATTTCAGTCCGCCTCTGCTGTGTGTGTGTGTTCTGCCTAGCAACAGTAAGGAGCAGGGTTGGGGAATCCCCAGAGACAGGCTGGCTGCCAGGTGGTGGGTAGAGAGATTACACCAGGATGGGTGGGAGGAGTACACCTTGACTCTTGAATAGACCTGTGCTCTGCCAGCACAAAGCCGGCGCCGCCCCCTGTGGAGCGGCTGATGTCTCTGCCCTGCTGCTGAAAGGGAAGCGCAGAGTCACCACAACAAAGTGCTCCAAAAACTGGACTGAGCCAGGCCCAGGCCCCCTGGCGCTAAAGAACAAAAGAATTGGTGTATAAAAGTAGGAGCCTGGCTCCTAAGAAATTAGATCCTGTTTGCGCCAAGAAGAAACTCTGCCTGAAGGAGAAGGACCTGGAGAAGCTGAAGGAGGAATACTGTCTCTCTGCCTGAGAGACTGGCCTGCAGTGGGTGCCTGTCTGCTGGAAGGAGAGGGAAAGCCTGAAGAAAAGGACTTTGATTCAACTTGTGCCTTTAAAACAATCTCCAAGGGCTTGCGTGTGAACTTGCCCCCTGACCTGCGCCCCAGGAACAGTGGGCGCTACCATCCTGAAAGAAGAGGAGAAGTGCCTTGAAGTGATTCAGCAAGCTGACCCCGGAGAACCTGTGCATCCCCTGATCTCGCTGAGCAACGCGACTTCTGCTGCTGGCGTGGCTGCAAACAACGTAAAGGCCTGACAGCCCGAGCACCGTGAACAGTTGCCCCCTCGAGCCGTAGCTCGCAAAGTAAGGTGGAGATCTCCGCGCCTGAGCGCCGAGTCCCTGTGACCCCTGCCGGGTTGTAGAGGCTTCTGCAAAGGACTAAAGTGCCCTGGTTCGCGTCCCCGGCCGAAGCTAACAGCGCGCGGCGCTGTGATCTCACCCCGAGGCTGCCCTCCTGCTTCTGACCCCCTTCGTGGCAACCTGCATCCTGCCCGAGCGCCCCACGAAGCTCCGCCGTCCCCTGGACACTGGGGACACCTGCACGACGTGGGACACCCCTGGACTGGACCGCGAGGCCGCCACGAACCTTCCCCGTGAAATCTGCAAGGTATTGTGCCAGCGCGTGAAAAGTACGGCCCGTACTTGCCTTTGTACGAACCGTACCTGCCTTGTAACTACGGGTGCCTGGTTCGCACCGTACTGCCTGTGAAGTGCCTTGGTTCGTACCCGCCTTGTAAATACTTGTGCCTGGTTCGCACCGTACTGCCTGTGAAGTGCCTTGGTTCGTACCCGCCTTGTAAATACTTGTGCCTGGTTCGCACCGTACTGCCAGCTGAAATAATGGCGCTTTGAAAAGTGCTCCTTTTGGCTGAGTTCGAGCCGTAACAGCCTTGGTTCGACCCGTACTTACCCTGGGAACAGCAAGGTTCGAACCGTACCTACGTTTTAACCGTACTGCATTGAAAAGCATTACCGGTGCTCACTCGAGAAGAGTGAGACTCGGCAAGCGTACTCCGGCTCACGCGAGAAGCGTGGGAAACGGCAAGGCACTGTAAAAACCTTGCCAAAGGCACCCCAAAGGCGCTACGAAGTGCCCAGAAGACCTAAGAAACCTATTTTAAAGAGAACTGTGCCATTTTTACAACTGTGGACTGCCCGTAAAGCATTTTGAGAGTAACTGGATTATTTTACCAAGAGAACTGTATTTATGCAACCTGCCTGAAAGAAAACCTTTTATATAAAGAATTATATTTTGGACATAAATACAGCCTTGTGTCTTTGTGTGGTGGGGTGGTGATTATTGTGTGGGACAACTTGAACGCTTAACCTATATGCCCTCTGGAAATTTAGCCTGACTGCTCGCGCCACGTTACCTAGAGGGTGAGCAGGGGTTATTTTTAAAGAGGTGATCCTTTGCCCTGACTTAGATGAAAAGGGTCCCTGCTTGTCGCAAGTGCATACCTGCGCCAACCAGAGACCCCGGATTCTAACATTGGTGGCAGCGGTGCGGATTTACGGATTTGCGTTCTTGTTGTCTGCGCAGTAGTTGCTAACCATTGCACAGTAGACGGTCCAGTAGCTTAAGCCACAGAACTTTTAGGATTTTAATTTTCACTTGCCAAGAAGATCCCTTGCGTTGGAAGCCATGCCGGGCTCAACCAGCACAGCATCTGAAGCCTCTGAAATGGAATTGGAATGGGATGCATCAGAGCTGGACAACTACACAAAGAAGCAACTCAAGTACTTCTGCAAGAAGTTCAAGGTTCCGCATGTAGGATGTAGGCTCAAACCAGATCTCCACAGGGCGCTGAGGGCCTGGATGGAATCAAGGGGTGCAGCTGGTGATGTTGTACCTGAGATTGTGCCAGTGGAGCCAGCAGAGAGCGTCCACAGCTTTGGCAGAGACCTGTCGCCAGGAGAGCTGGCAGACAGGCAGGCCGCAAGAGAACAGGAGGTCACTTTGGCAAAACTGGAACTGGCTCTGGAAGAGAAGAAGCTGGCTCTTGAAGAAAAGAAAATGCAAATGGAGCATGACTTTTTAATGAAGAAATATGATATGGAGCTCGAGAGGCTTGAGGCCATGAGTGTCTCAGCCCAGCAGCAAGAAAGGTGCGTAGCTCAGAGATTGAGCTTTTCTGAGTGGGAGGAGGAATCCAGCTCAGATGGTGGCAGCAGTATTGAATTCTCTAGTGCTGAAAGAGTAGTACGCACACCCAGAGATGTGGCGCCTGACTTGAAGGAGGGGGTTAACACACACCAGGAGGTTCAAGGGCATGAGGTAGCTCCAGTAGTGCGCAGTATCCCTGAAGGGAATAGGGTAACTGGCGCAGGCGTTCATAGTCCTAGTGGCGGGAGGGACACTCTACTGGCTCTAGATGAGAGGCGCAGGGAGAGGGGTTCCCCCAACATTGAAGTCCTGGTAGGTGAGTGTGAAGACCGCCCAGAAGAGTGTGGGTTGTGTGACAGAGACAGTCAGATACTGTCTTGCCAGTCTCAGGAGAGTGGTGTGGAGTACGTGTGTGAGGCACTGGATGGTAAGGTGAAGGCTAGTTTGGTTAACCCTGCTAGGGGGCTGTGTGATCCAATTGTGGGAGAGCATATTTTAAGTCCCTGTTTTCCAGAGCTATGTCAACACCTGTTGGAGACCGAGTTCTCTGACCGCAGAGAGCTCACATTGGAGGTAGACCTTTTGGTGGATTCCAGAGGGTCTGGAGAGGCATTGGGGAGTGACCCTGTGGGGAGTGGCTCAGGTATCTTCCAACCCAGAGTGGTGGAAGTGGTGCAGAGTAGCCCAGCTAGGTCCCATGGTAGTGGGAGGGGTGTAGGGGCTCACGTCCTGTCTCAGTGGAGAAGGAGTGAGTGTGGGGCTGCGTGCCCCCAGGTGCCCGAAACCCAGTCTCAGAGCCTGGATGGTTCTTTAAGGGAACACCAGGCAGGGAGCCTAGGCTGTCCTGATGGGCCACCCGTTGAGGGGGATCCCCTAGTGTCTGGTGAGCTGGGAGTGTCTGTAAGCAGGCCTCCATCAGTTCTGGTGTCTGGCAGTACCGCTCCAGTTGGGAGGGTGCAGAGGTCCAGATTGAGGGGTGAGAGGGGGAAAGAGTCCCCAGTGGAAGAACCAGTGGGTCAGGGGCCAGCCAGAAGGGCTGCGTCCCCCGTGAGTGACCATGGTGACACCACTTCTGTCCTGGGGGATCTTCAGGCACTGTCAGATGGACAGGGGTCTGGAGATCAGCGCCAGGCAGACTGTCACACGACACATGAGTTATGTGTCACCCTCAGGGGGGACATGCGTGCTCCCCGGGAAGTCCTGGTGCGCCAGGCGAGCGTTCAACCGCATGGGTTGGACCCAGGGTTGGGAAGCCAGGTTCAGGTGTTGTCTGACCTGGAGGGTGGGACCACTGTAATCAGTGTCCTGACCAATGTTGCTTCTAGGGGTACCACGCCAGTTGGGAGTGGGCAGTACTCTGGAAGGGGGTGCAGAGGGAGGGAGTCCTCGCCTCTGACCCCGGCTCAACTGAAGGGTTTAGACCCTAGGTTGAAGGGCCAGGTTCAGGGTGTCCCCCCTGACCTGGGCACCCAGTTGCAGGATAGAACCCCTGAACTGGTGGGCGAATTGCGCAGGACACCTGCCACAGGTGCCGTGGCAATTCTGGAAGGGGGTGCCACTCCAGGTGGGAGGGTACAGAGCCCCAAGGAGGAGGACCGGGTGTGGGAGAGGCCACCCCAGTCTTTGGTCCAGCCGCTGGGTACAGTCCCGGGGCTGGTGGGTCAGTGCCAGGATGTCATACCTGACCTGACAAGGGGGAGAATGGACAAAGGGTGCCAAGCACCTGGGGCTACTGGCCCCTGCTCCCTGGCACCACAGAGGATTGAGAGCCCTGAGAGGCATACAGCCTGGGTCTCATCCCTGACTACTGTCAGTGGCCACTGTAGCATTTTGCTGTCTCTCTGGTGGGACACACCTGTGGGCCAGTTAAGGTTAGGTGCTGCACAGGTGGTGTCCACAGGTGAGGAGAAGGGTTCCCCATGGATTGGCTTGGTGGGCCCTGAGAGTATGGACAGAGGGAGTCCAATAGGTTCAGATTGGCGTAGAACTGGAGTCTGCCCCTGCAGTTGCGGGCCAGGTCCTTGTTCTATCGCCCCAAGCAGGGAAGACCATCACGGTGGTGATTGGTCTACCCTGCGTTTTGGCTGGAAGGGGGTTGTGTTGGACCTGGCCCTTTTTGAAGGGTCATCCCTAAACTTTTTGCCTTCCTCCTGTATTTTTTCTGACCTGGTGTTGGCTGATTTATGACTCTGGGCACCTTACCACTGCTGACCAGTGCTAAGGTGCATATGCTCTCCCTATGGTAAAATGTATACATTGATTGGTGTCCATGATTGGTTCATTTGGTTTACTGTCAGCCCCTAGTAGAGTGCACCAGGAGTGCCAGGGCTTGTAAATACAAATGCCGCTAGTGGGCTTGCAGCACTGGTTGTGCCACCCACAGAAGCGGCCTAGTAAAATGTGTCTAGGATCTGCCACTGCAGAACCTGCGTGCGGTCTGGTACCGTCGCGCTGACTGCGCAAGTGCACCCACTTGCCAGTCCCTAAACCTTCCCTTAACTACATATTAGTCACCCCTCTGGTAGGCCCAAGGGCAGGGTGCATTGTAGGCATAAGGTAGGACATGCCCTGATGTGTGTGGCATGTCTTAATAGTGAATTACAGCCATTTTCGTTTTTCACTATTGAAGGCTACCTGCTCTCCATAGGCCAGAATGGGCTGCTGGAGTCACTACACGCTGTGACCCCAGTGGACTCATAGAGCATGGTAGAAAGTCATGTTTAGTATGCCTGGACTCAGAATAATAAAATACTTCTTTTAGTAAAGTTTATTTTAATATCCTGCGTTTGTAAATACTACTTTTAGAAAGTTAGTATTTACTGACCTGGCCATTTCAGTCCGCCTCTGCTGTGTGTGTGTGTTCTGCCTAGCAACAGTAAGGAGCAGGGTTGGGGAATCCCCAGAGACAGGCTGGCTGCCAGGTGGTGGGTAGAGAGATTACACCAGGATGGGTGGGAGGAGTACACCTTGACTCTTGAATAGACCTGTGCTCTGCCAGCACAAAGCCGGCGCCGCCCCCTGTGGAGCGGCTGATGTCTCTGCCCTGCTGCTGAAAGGGAAGCGCAGAGTCACCACAACAAAGTGCTCCAAAAACTGGACTGAGCCAGGCCCAGGCCCCCTGGCGCTAAAGAACAAAAGAATTGGTGTATAAAAGTAGGAGCCTGGCTCCTAAGAAATTAGATCCTGTTTGCGCCAAGAAGAAACTCTGCCTGAAGGAGAAGGACCTGGAGAAGCTGAAGGAGGAATACTGTCTCTCTGCCTGAGAGACTGGCCTGCAGTGGGTGCCTGTCTGCTGGAAGGAGAGGGAAAGCCTGAAGAAAAGGACTTTGATTCAACTTGTGCCTTTAAAACAATCTCCAAGGGCTTGCGTGTGAACTTGCCCCCTGACCTGCGCCCCAGGAACAGTGGGCGCTACCATCCTGAAAGAAGAGGAGAAGTGCCTTGAAGTGATTCAGCAAGCTGACCCCGGAGAACCTGTGCATCCCCTGATCTCGCTGAGCAACGCGACTTCTGCTGCTGGCGTGGCTGCAAACAACGTAAAGGCCTGACAGCCCGAGCACCGTGAACAGTTGCCCCCTCGAGCCGTAGCTCGCAAAGTAAGGTGGAGATCTCCGCGCCTGAGCGCCGAGTCCCTGTGACCCCTGCCGGGTTGTAGAGGCTTCTGCAAAGGACTAAAGTGCCCTGGTTCGCGTCCCCGGCCGAAGCTAACAGCGCGCGGCGCTGTGATCTCACCCCGAGGCTGCCCTCCTGCTTCTGACCCCCTTCGTGGCAACCTGCATCCTGCCCGAGCGCCCCACGAAGCTCCGCCGTCCCCTGGACACTGGGGACACCTGCACGACGTGGGACACCCCTGGACTGGACCGCGAGGCCGCCACGAACCTTCCCCGTGAAATCTGCAAGGTATTGTGCCAGCGCGTGAAAAGTACGGCCCGTACTTGCCTTTGTACGAACCGTACCTGCCTTGTAACTACGGGTGCCTGGTTCGCACCGTACTGCCTGTGAAGTGCCTTGGTTCGTACCCGCCTTGTAAATACTTGTGCCTGGTTCGCACCGTACTGCCTGTGAAGTGCCTTGGTTCGTACCCGCCTTGTAAATACTTGTGCCTGGTTCGCACCGTACTGCCAGCTGAAATAATGGCGCTTTGAAAAGTGCTCCTTTTGGCTGAGTTCGAGCCGTAACAGCCTTGGTTCGACCCGTACTTACCCTGGGAACAGCAAGGTTCGAACCGTACCTACGTTTTAACCGTACTGCATTGAAAAGCATTACCGGTGCTCACTCGAGAAGAGTGAGACTCGGCAAGCGTACTCCGGCTCACGCGAGAAGCGTGGGAAACGGCAAGGCACTGTAAAAACCTTGCCAAAGGCACCCCAAAGGCGCTACGAAGTGCCCAGAAGACCTAAGAAACCTATTTTAAAGAGAACTGTGCCATTTTTACAACTGTGGACTGCCCGTAAAGCATTTTGAGAGTAACTGGATTATTTTACCAAGAGAACTGTATTTATGCAACCTGCCTGAAAGAAAACCTTTTATATAAAGAATTATATTTTGGACATAAATACAGCCTTGTGTCTTTGTGTGGTGGGGTGGTGATTATTGTGTGGGACAACTTGAACGCTTAACCTATATGCCCTCTGGAAATTTAGCCTGACTGCTCGCGCCACGTTACCTAGAGGGTGAGCAGGGGTTATTTTTAAAGAGGTGATCCTTTGCCCTGACTTAGATGAAAAGGGTCCCTGCTTGTCGCAAGTGCATACCTGCGCCAACCAGAGACCCCGGATTCTAACAGGCCCCTTACCCCTTTTCCACCAATGGTTTTTAAGTGATAGTTCTGCCCTCCACAGCAAGAGCATAACATTCATACCTTGTAGCA
The DNA here is from genome assembly GCF_964204655.1 of Triturus cristatus. NCBI lineage: Eukaryota > Metazoa > Chordata > Amphibia > Caudata > Salamandridae > Triturus > Triturus cristatus. The sequence goes on from NC_140584.1 coordinate 1,151,949,853, forward strand.
GGTTTGACAGGGGCGAAGCTCCCTGGGGTAGAGGGGTTTCCACTGAATGGAGCTGTGCTGCGTTCCCCCTTCCAGTCGCCTGCAAGCAACAAGTTCAACGATTCTAATGATCAACACGACCCATAAAATACTTTTATAGGTGTGCGGTGTGGTTGGGTCTGTGTGGACCCTGCTCGTGGTTACTACAATACTTTACAAATTTCACACTGCACATTGGCAAAGATTTGGGTGCTTTGCCTACTTCAACGCCCAACGTCCACCCTTACAGTATTTTCTTCTGTGTACACATCAACACAACAGATTCAGGCGAAAGAAGCCTGAATTTTGTAAGCAAAAGTGGCTTAATTTTAGCCACCGCCCTCCTAAATATGCCTTCACTTCAATGTCAGTTAATAGGGAAATAAATTCTTACGATCGTTTCTTAAATCTCTCTTCCTCCTGGTACCAAATGTTGGCACCTATGAGAATGTGTTGCTTGCCTTGCAAGTCACATAAGTGGTCATTACAGGTGAAGTGCGTGGCTTCGAAGTGGGCATCTGCAAAACCAGACTCTGGAGTATTTATATAATGAGATGGGATTGGATAGGGCCTTCGTGGAAACTCATGGAGAATTCTAGAAAGCATGGAGAAAACTACAAGGTTTGAAGAACTTGCACCAAGAGATGCCTAGAGACCAACGTCAGGGGGAGATAGGGAAGCCCCTGGTTATTACTTTTATTGTTGCTGCTGGTTAGGTGGGGCCTAAGGATGTCCCCACATGAAACACTGTATTTAAATGGCCCCCTTCCTTATGCCCCACACATTCTAGTTCCCTTCCTGGGCATCCATATTCAAGACGCCACAAATGGTTCTTGTCAGTCACACCTATGTGTACCCTCTGCTCTTAAACCCAAAAATACGAACGTACCCGCCCCCCCCCCGGGGACTCCCACACCAACACGACCCCCTTCTGTCCCCGGCTCATGTTCCAGTGTCACCCTGTCATTAGTCAGCTGGCGGCCTCTGCTTACCCAGTAGCAGCGATATAAGGGCTATGTTTTTCCTGCGGATTTGCAAGCGGAGTCACGTGCCCACGGATAAGTAGTGCTTTTAGCATTCTTGAGGCACGCGGGACTCGCGAGCCATGTTCAGCTATGACTGCTATTTTCATACGCAAACCCCAGCGGGGATGGGGTGTCGCTCTGCAAATGGCTTGTGAAATTATATAGCGAGGCTATTCAGAGCTCGGTATGCGGTCCCCTGGGAGGCTTCTCAGCGAATGCTTGTTTTAACCTCGCCGAGAGGAAGCCCTGCACAGGCTGCTGCCCCGGGCTTCCCTATTTTTGGGATGGTCAGGGTCTATGAAGGAAACTCTGGCCCACCCGAATCCCGCCGTCTGCTCACCTGTTTATATTGGGTGGGCCGGAGATCACAGCTGAATCTGTTTTATTGGAAATGGGTTGATAACTTGCGGTACTTACAGTATATTTAGGGGCTGTCATTTCTTGCAGTGGTACATTCCATAGGCCAATCAGATTTCATGGGAAATGTTCTTTAAGCTGCAATACACAGTGTTGTAAAATACTGGTCATGGCTGACAAATGTAGCAACGATCTATGACAAACAAACACGTGATGAAAAATCCCTCTTTTAAACCTAATTTCTCCTCGAATAGACCTAGCAATAGTTTTAAGTGCATTTTTGAAGGGCTGTAAAAATGACACCACTTGGGTATGCAGCCAATGTTTTCTTTTTTCTACATGCCCGTTCCTGTTTCTTTTGCACTCTTTATTAATGAGATTATATTTCTGATGATGTATCATGTTGATGTTTTATGCAGTCAGTTATAACAGATATTTAAACAAAACAAACAGAGAGGCAGAGACTCTTAACTGTTTAAGAAACTCTTCTACATCCATGCACCCAAGGTATGCAACATTATCCCTCTGTCCAACTGGAACACCTCAACCGTGCTCAAACAACAACATCCCTCTGTCCAACTGGAACACCTCAACCGTGCTCAAACAACAACATCCCTCTGTCCAACTGGAACACCTCAACCGTGCTCAAACAACAACATCCCTCTGTCCAACTGGAACACCTCAACCGTGCTCAAACAACAACATCCTTCTGTCCAACTGGAACACCTCAACCGTGCTCAAACAACAACATCCCTCTGTCCAACTGGAACACCTCAACCGTGCTCAAACAACAACATTCCTCTGTCCAACTGGAACACCTCAACCGTGCTCAAACAACAACATCCCTCTGTCCAACTGGAACACCTCAACCGTGCTCAAACAACAACATCCCTCTGTCCAACTGGAACACCTCAACCGTGCTCAAACAACAACATCCCTCTGTCCAACTGGAACACCTCAACTGTGCTCAAACAACAACATCCCTCTGTCCAACTGGAACACCTCAACCGTGCTCAAACAACAACACACCTCTGTCCAACTGGAACACCTCAACCGTGCTCAAACAACAACACACCTCTGTCCAACTGGAACACCTCAACCGTGCTCAAACAACATCCCTGTGTCCAACTGGAACACCTCAACTGTGCTCAAACAACAACATCCCTCTGTCCAACTGGAACACCTCAACCGTGCTCAAACAACAACATCCCTCTGTCCAACTGGAACACCTCAACCGTGCTCAAACAACAACACACCTCTGTCCAACTGGAACACCTCAACCGTGCTCAAACAACAACACCCCTCTGTCCAACTGGAACACCTCAACCGTGCTCAAACAACAACATCCCTCTGTCCAACTGGAACACCTCAACCGTGCTCAAACAACATCCCTCTGTCCAACTGGAACACCTCAACCGTGCTCAAACAACAACATCCCTCTGTCCAACTGGAACACCTCAACTGTGCTCAAACAAAAACATCCCTCTGTCCAACTGGAACACCTCAACCGTGCTCAAACAACAACACACCTCTGTCCAACTGGAACACCTCAACCGTGCTCAAACAACAACACCCCTCTGTCCAACTGGAACACCTCAACCGTGCTCAAACAACAACATCCCTCTGTCCAACTGGAACACCTCAACCCTGCTCAAACAACATCCCTCTGTCCAACTGGAACACCTCAACCGTGCTCAAACAACAACATCCCTCTGTCCAACTGGAACACCTCAACTGTGCTCAAACAACAACATCCCTCTGTCCAACTGGAACACCTCAACCGTGCTCAAACAACAACACACCTCTGTCCAACTGGAACACCTCAACCGTGCTCAAACAACAACACCCCTCTGTCCAACTGGAACACCTCAACCGTGCTCAAACAACAACATCCCTCTGTCCAACTGGAACACCTCAACCGTGCTCAAACAACAACACACCTCTGTCCAACTGGAACACCTCAACCGTGCTCAAACAACAACATCCCTCTGTCCAACTGGAACACCTCAACCGTGCTCAAACAACAACATCCCTCTGACCAACTGGAACACCTCAACCGTGCTCAAACAACAACATCCCTCTGTCCAACTGGAACACCTCAACCGTGCTCAAACAACAACATCCCTCTGTCCAACTGGAACACCTCAACCGTGCTCAAATTTAAGACACAACTCTTTATCTACTTCTGGCCAAAAACATAGCTGTTTCTCTGACCACATCTTAGACACTGCGCAACTCTAGTAAGACTTAATTTTTTTTTTTTTGTTAGTGTTTTATATAGCACGAACTAGACCTGAGACATCGGGTATCAGAGCGCTTTACATGAGCACCAGTCTCGTTACAGAAGGACACATTCATTTTCCTTAGGCACGGGGAGATTTAGTGATTTGCCCAGAATCACAGGATGTTGAGCGTCCCTGCCGAGAGAGACTGAAAGCCGGTTCCCCAGCTTCGATGTCGACCGTTCTAGCCGTAAGGCTCCATCCTCTCCCCTAGACTTTGAGCCAGTGGCGATGGAATTTTCAAAGAGGGGGGGCTGTATCAATGTTACATCACTGAAACCATAGGGATTGTGAAAAATCTAAGTTGCACACAAAGATCAAGTGTTGCATATGAGACACAACTATTCAGAAGGAGAGTGGTAAAGGGCTAGTATTTAGTTGGATGTGAATGTTGGAGCACACTGTCACAAATATATCACTAAGGCATGGTGTGGTAGTACACTGTATTTTACAAACACAACATTCTCCATTGTAATTGCCACTGACTTTGCAGGGGCATGCAGTTTTACTGATAAAACTATTCAGTGTACGAATGACCACATGTGGAAATCATGTTTCTGCAAGTATTTGTCATTTGTGCATCACAAAGTAAGGCGTCTTTATTTCAACTTATTAAAATCTTTGTTTCTCTTCAGAATTACCAAAAAGGAGATTAAGGTGTGCTTTCCTAACTCCTGACATATTTGGAAGGAATTGTACAGTGAATTCACAAGAATTTAAATTTTGTTGCGTATTCGAAAATATGACTTCCTGTATATTTTCCATTCAGACTAGCAAGATGGTTACATAGATCAGTTTACAAAATCCTCTCACTTGGTAGTCTGAGAGAGAAAAGTAAACACCAATCTCCATGTCAAAAGAATAAGCAGCAATTTGTAAGCAGTCATAGTCATACGTTCCACGCCTGTCACTGAAAGCACAGCAAAGGTAACAAGAAGCCTAACTCGGAGAACTCTGCCTACCTGGTGGGACTATTCCTACACAGCCTTCACTGCCGCAGCCACTGGGCTCCTTTCTTCAGCGCGTCTCCCCCGCCACCGCCACTTTACATCGCGGAGGAGAGCGGGGTGAGACCACAACCCCCAGACTACCTGCGGCCGCTGACGCCGCCAACGCGCACCGAGGCGCTTAAAAGATTGCAGCTCCCTCGGGGGAGCGGGAAGCCTAACTCGGAGAACTCTGCCTACCTGTTGGGACTATTCCTACACAGCCTTCACTGCCGCAGCCACTGGGCTCCTTTCTTCAGCGCGTCTCCCCCGCCACCGCCACTTTACATCGCGGAGGAGAGCGGGGTGAGACCACAACCACCAGACTACCTTGCGGCCGCTGACGCCGCCAACGCGCACCAAGGCGCTTAAAAGATTGCAGCTCCCTCGGGGGAGCGGGAAGCCTAACTCGGAGAACTCTGCCTACCTGTTGGGACTATTCCTACACAGCCTTCACTGCCGCAGCCACTGGGCTCCTTTCTTCAGCGCGTCTCCCCCGCCACCGCCACTTTACATCGCGGAGGAGAGCGGGGTGAGACCACAACCCCCAGACTACCTTGCGGCCGCTGACGCCGCCAACGCGCACCGAGGCGCTTAAAAGATTACAGCTCCCTCCGCGTCGCGGGACGCGCGCGGGCGGAGCCGGGCTAAGCCCGGGCAAAGGGCGGGCCATCTGTGGCCGTCCGAGGTCGAGCGAGGCCGGGTCGGGCCACATTATTGATGTCTGTGCCTACGTGCCACCTCCCCTAGGACTGATACATTACAGGTATTGCTGTTGTTGAAACCATTTGTCCCTTTGGGTTACTATCACCAGATTGATTTGCAGCCAGTACCATAGCATACGGATATAATGTCTAAACAAAGGAATCCTTCAACGACAAATACTATGGACAACTATCTGGTCCAGATTGTTAGTAAAATTAATAATGATAGGAGGGCATCATTGGGGCTAACATGTTCTCCTAATTCCCCACCGTTGATTCCTTTGTCTGGTTTACCGTTGGACTCTCCTTCTCAGGCTACTAACAGCATGTCCACCGATTTAGTGATTTTAGACAGTGATATTTTTGATTCCTGCGTACCCCTAGTTCCTAATTCGCCATCAAATCCTGCCTTAGACACAGTAGAGGTTGGGGAAGGGGCTGACCCACAGTCTCCCGCTCTTCCCTTGAGAAGCAGGTTAGTTAGAGCGTGTGGAAAATCCCAGTTTAAAAGCAATGGGACTCGTCTAGGGAGGAAAAGGGCAACTACTGAGAAGAAAAGCGCTAATAAAGAAGATGTATCAGGGTCGCTTTCTAACAAAAATCCTGAGATTGAGCTCTCTGTGAAGATAGCAGACATGATTGACACTAAGATAGAAAATATCATAACTCCATTGGTAGCCAAAATTGATCATCTTATGGCAGAGGTAGCCAGGTTGAACGCTATAATAAATAGACCAGTGGACGAAGTCACTAGAGTAACACCATTATCCCCGAATGTATGTATTATAAATGGGGTGCCCCCAAATGGAGGACAAAGTATCGCAGTAAATGAGAAAGTTAATGCCCCAATCCAGCAACCTGGAACTAATAAGATCCTCCAGAAGGCAAGTATAGATAGCCATAAAGCTCCAACACTGGCAAGTGACCAATTCCAATGTATCACAGAGGCTGAACCCCTTACATTGGTTCTTGCCAATGTCCCTACTTTGACTGTTGATACAACAGAAACTACATCCTCTTTGATCAGTAAATCTTTACACTGGTTGGTGAACAACATGAAGATGTCTCCTTGGGGTGAGCAGAAATTAGCAGGGGAAATTATTATGGCGAGAAGGGTCCAATGGCTAGGACACCATCCAAAAACATTTAAAGGAGATTGTGTGGTCCTTAATTTTTCTAATCCTGAAGTCCTCCCAAATGTTTTGGCTAACATAAATCCCCCGAAGCGAAGACAGGGTGTTATCATCCCGCTAACTCTCAAATACTTTTACTATAAGAGAAATAGAGATACACATAGAGTATCACTTAGACCAGGGTGGACTCCGTCCTTAAGCAAAGGGGGTAGGAGTGATTCCACTAGTAACTGGAACATTAGCCTAGAAAATAGGTATGGGGTGTTATCTGACTTAAATGCATGCGATTGACTTGAAGATGGAATTAATTTGGTGAATATGAACATAGCATCGCCTAATACTGTGGCCACCTCTACAACCTTTATTAGCCCCAGAGATATTGGGACAGTAGGGAACCAACGAGAAATCCAGGTTGAAGCTATTGAATCATTGGGGCCTATATTCCCTAACAATCATGGAGGGGTGAGTTTAGCACTTGATTCATTAGCAAATGTTATATCAGGTACTTTAAGCTCTACTATTGACTATCTGGGTAGGACAACTGGCGAGACACAAGGCTTATTGACTAACATCCTTCCTTGCCCTCCTGCAATTGATTCAGGATTGACTATCTTATCCTGGAATCTTGCTGGTATAAACAATAAGCTACATTCTGGCGTATGGTGCAGCTTTATTGACCAATTTGATATAATTTTATTCCAAGAATCGTGGTCTCTGGTCCCAGTCTTCCGCTCTGGGTTTCTTAATTTTTATATACCTGCTACTAAAAAAACAAAAAGGCTGACCATCGGGTGGTTTAATAATATGGGTACGTCAATCATTACGTTGTAAAATCACTCAACCCAACCTTCCATCCGAAGATATTTTGTCTTTAAACCTCATTTGGCCCAACGACCAGGGCATGGCTATTTTTAATATTTACGCTCGAGGGATGGTTGGAGGAACTCTGTCTGATGTGACAACTGTTTTGGATCACCAGCTTGCAATGCTCCCTCCTGAAATGATAAAAATTGTAGGGGGAGACTTTAACACGACCTTTGAGCCTCTTGGCCCTGAGGACCAATTTCTTGCTGTCGAAGAGGACAATAGGTGGGGTATTCCCCAGTTGGATCTCCCTCCAGTCAAGAGATGGTCCGCTGCAGCCATTCAACTTAAAGCTCTTTGTCTAGAAAGAGGGCTTAGAGCTGCCAATGGGCGTACTAAGTCAGATCGCCTGGGCGTAAGCACGTTTGACAATGGCAGGTTTGCTAGCCGTATCGATTATTTCCTGGTGGATGTTAGAGCTTGGAATAGACTGAATGACATGTCCATAATCCCACGGGATGAAAGTGACCATAATCCCCTGTGTCTAAAATTACAATTATCAAATATTCCTAGAGAATCCAAAACTGGGGGAGGGAAAATAACCCTGGACGTTGTCGTATCGAACAACATGCGACATGTTAAATGGGATAGATTTGTAGAGAAGTTGGGAAACTTAGAGGACCTTAAGAAAGCAATTACATGTGAGGTGGCTAATTTAAGTTCCAAATGAACTAATACCAATTTCCATCTAACTATGCTTGAGGCCCATAACATCTTTTTCTCAAAACTCCAAGGGTTCTTTATGAAGCCCTCTAGTATTGGAAAAGCTATTAAGGGATGTCCACCAGAGGAAGGATGGTTCAATAAAAGCTGCAAAATAGCTCGTCAGAATTTGAGTGTTGCTCTGAGATCAAGAGATGCGGAAGGTGTGAGACTAGCCAGGAAGCTATATAGACAAGCCCAGCTAGAAGCTAAGAAAGATTGGGATGAGAAACAGTGGCAGGATTTGAAACACGCATGCTTGGCCAAAGATCAAAAACGATTCTGGGCTACAGTAAAGTGGGATAGAGGTGGGTCTGCACCTTCCCTTCAAAATAATGTGGCAAAAAACCAATGGGTAGATTTTTTAAACCACAGTACGCTTCTGCTTCATCTGTAGGAGAGCATCCACTTCCCCCTACTATCTATTTCCAAATGCAGGTGTTTTCAATCAAAGAAGTTAACTTAGCTTTGGATAGTATAACAGTGGGCCGAGCACCGGGAATGGATGGGATTCCCGCGGATGTGTTTTTAACAGACAGATCATCTTGGTGTCAATATTTTCAATGGCTAGCCAACTCAGTAGCCATGGGTGCTCCCATTCCTTCTTCATGGAAAGGGGCGGAAATAATCCCGGTCTTTAAAAAAGGGGACAAATCACTCCCAAGCAACTATAGACCTATTAGTCTCATAGATTCAGCACAAAAACTAATAGGTCGACTAGTGCAAAATAAGATACAATCTTGGGTTGAAGACAATAATATTTTATCTCCATATCAAGCTGGGTTTAGACCTTGCACCAGCTCTATCGACCAAGTTTTTTATTTCTTAGCTCTTTACTGGAGGAATGTGAAGCTGACCAAAGGGACCCTTTATGCGGTCTTTATAGACCTGAGATCAGCCTTTGACCTGGTGCCCCGTTCTAAACTTTGGAGGGTTCTCGCCCAAGCAGGTATGGCCCCGGAACTACTAACCTTACTCGTCCGCTTACATCAGAATAATTACGCACAAATTAGATGGGGAAGCCAGGGAGAGGTGACTGACCCATTTCCTGTCGAACGTGGTGTTCGACAGGGTTGTGTCTTGGCGCCCACGTTGTTTTCCTTGTACATTAATGGGACAGTTGACCACCTTGGATGTTCCCCCACGGACGCCCCTATATTGGCAGGCTCCAGAGCGCCTGTTCTCATGTTCGCGGACGACACGCTGTTGGTTTCGCGAACTCCAAGTGGATTACAGAAAGCGCTAAACATATTTGCTGATTTCTGCCAAGAACGGGGCCTCGAGATAAACACCTCCAAAACTAAATTTATGTGTTTAAACCAGCGACAAAATTTTAGAGGAGTGATTAAATTTAATGGTATTCCGCTGGAGCAGGTTGAGGCTTTCACATATCTAGGAATAGCCCTTCAGAATAATATGAAATGGTCAAACCATATTGACATGACTGTCTTAAAGTTTCACCAGCTAGCAGGTGCAATCATTTCTAAGCATAAATCCTCATTGACCAAGCCAATTAGGCCCGCCCTGGAAATTTACAATATGAAAGTTATTAGTGCGTCCCTGTATGGCTCGGAACTATGGGGCTTTGCCAACTTGAATTGCTTAAAGCTGGCTGAAAACAAGTTCCTACGTAGCCTAACAGGTGTTCCCCAAAGCACTCCAATGATTCCGTTAAAATACGATCTAGGAAGGAAAAAAGTTGAAGATCTGGCGCGACTACGTCCACTTTTGTATTGGCGGCGGATCATGGCAACGCCAGAACTTGCACACTACGCTATTGCCCTGAAAGATATTATTAGGGCTGACCGTTTTCATTCCATCTTATGGCTCAAAGAAATTAAGAATTTGCTCATAAAACTGGAGCTAGGGCATCTATGGAATGATCCTAACGGTTCAAGTATTCCATCAAAGCCAATCCTCAAGAAATTGTACTGGGATATGACCTTGACATCTGCCTCTCGTGCTGGCCAAGATTCCAACCTGACTGGTCGTTTTTTTTATATTAAATTTTTACCTTCTTGTGAGGCATTTTGGGATATTATAGAGAGGCCCATTGATAGGAAACTGTATTTCCAGTTCAGAATTGGGTCTCTCCCTGTAAAAGCTTTTACCCATAAATGGTCATCTTCCCAGGATGACAAATTTCATTATTGTTTAGACTTGATTGAGGATATTGGTCACTTGTTGTTTGTGTGTCCGTTATACATTGCCCCCCGCCTTAGGTGGTTAAAGCCAGTATGTCTAAATTTGGGAACACGTAGCTACAAGGAAGCCCTAAGAATGCTAGAATCTGATTCCACCCCCTGCTTGGCTATTGCTGTTGCAAAATTTCTGGGGTGGGCATGGATATTACGTCTTCGTGCCCTGAAATCCCTTGAAATTGATTAATGAATGTTTCATCACCAAGAAATGTCTAACTAACTTTTTATTCAGTATTGATCTTTTTAAGATTTTTATCCATTGATGTCGTTTTTATCTGATATTATTCGCCAGCATTATGATTTAATGTATTTTTATTACATTTTAGCCTAGTATTTATGAAATTGTTAGAATGTATCTGCTTTTATGACATGCTGTCGAATAAAGCTTTTGAAACTTGACTTGGTAACAAGATTAAACTAAAGTTTAAAAGCACCTCTATTGATCTTTTACCTTATGAACTCCTGCATGGTTATTTTAGGGGTGCATTAGAAAACCCCGCTGGAAGTCCATCTAGCAATCGAATATTGCACTAAAGGATGCCAAATCTTGTTCACATTTTTGGCAGACTCATGGCAAAAAATTCTGTCACACATCGATTGGCAGATTTTGTTCAGGACATAACATTACAAGGGTGAGGAAAAATCACTAATTTCTACTAATTCTGCAAGCAGAGTGAAATTTTCCACCCGGGCCAAACTAAAACCACAATATGAATATTAATATGTCAATTATTCCTAAAGTTAGCAGAAAAATTAATGTGTGAATGTAATTAAAAAAGCAGCATATAAAAAGATCACAAAATTCACTTTGTAAAAGGGCTGGGAACTATGTTAAAATATAAACAATCCCTGAAGTGCGAGTCATTTTCTCATTGCAGAATAATTTCAAATGTGAAATATCAAATGGTTATTTTACTTAGGCAGACATTTTGAAGTATACAAAAAAGAGAGATGGATGGAATGCTTGATTTAATCTCAGCCACTGGTAATTACTACTCCTTCATCATTATTTTGCACACCATGCCACCTCAGCTTGGACCCAGCCATATGCAAATCAGTCTTGACCCTGTTCCAATGGGAACAATCTAGCCCAAACTTCCAGGCCAGGTTCTTCCTGAACCAGAACACAAGCCTTCCAGGACTTGTTTCACCCATATTAGAACTCGTCAGTCAGGTATAGCTTGGTTAATGTGCACAGGACCCACATCTGGGCGTGCCCATCACACTTTGTGCATCAAAAACAAGGTAATGGTTTGAATGTTTAAATTAATCTCAGACACTAAAAATCACTCATGCTGAATTTCAATCCATCGTTTTTCGCCCACCATGCCACCTCAGCTTGGACCCAGCCATATGCAAATCACTCCAGACCCTGCTCCAATGGGGACCGTCCAGATAGAACTGCCACACCAAACCAAACCAGTATACTACCCGGCAGATGAGCCCACCCACCAACTTGTTTTTGATTTACTGAGGCAGACAGCACAGAAGAGTAGAATTATCGCTGTCATTCATTAAAATTATTGCACTGCCATTGCACAGTAACCACTGGTTAATAGAAAACTAAACAGGGACTGGTAAATTCCTGCCTCCTTTCTGGACCCATTATGGCTGGTAACAAAGAGGTCTTGTGAACGTTCTTTACAGCATTTTTCAACTGACCGCCAGCACGTGCAGATTTCAACATCACTAAGCAGCGGCATGACCCATTACAACCTTATGCAGATGCCTTTGATTAGCATTGACTTTGCAAGCTTCTTATTTGTGTTTTGTCTATATTGGCTATATTTTGTTTTCATGTAAAGATAATCTGATTCAAGAATTTGCTGCAGTAAAATCACTACGCTGCAGCCAGGACCTAAAGGGCTACTTTGTTCTTGCACGAACGCGCACCAAAGGCAAGCCCTTCTGCGCCCATCCATGTCCGGATTGTGTCTAGTTCCAGACATGCTGCCAGCCATGCTTAGCAAGCCAGTTTTGCCCTCTGTTTACTCTAAAAATGAATTCCTTATCATCCGCAGGCAGTCTAACTCACCCTGTCGCAATACTAATTTTGATTCAGAAGCTCCGAGGACCTTGGCTCCTAAAAAGTCTCTTGTGGATTCTTCTTGAATCCTGCAACAGTGCCACCTGTGCCTGTTTCTAATACTCCCCAAGGAGGGAACCTTTTCACCAGCAACTCCTTGGAGGGAATCTCACTCTCAGCCGATCTAACTAATTGCCGCTCCTTCCCTAAAAATTCATTTAGTCCCCTTAGTGACTAAATCGTGGATGGCGGACGCGTGAGCTGAGAGCTCCGTGCCAGCCGTGCCTGGTATACTGATTTTGGTGGATTCCGCCCCTGCCTGAGGGCGTGCCTGTGGGGTCCTGGCCCACCGAGGATGCCGGGGACCCCCATCTTGCTCCTTTAAGATCAGGAGGAGAGCAGAGTACGGTACTGGGGCACCACGAGCCCAGCGCTGCTGTGTCAAGATGGCGACCTGAGACGAAGCCAGAGTGATGAGAGAGGGGGCGGAACGAAGCCGGCGATTGGCGAAGACCGCGATTCCCTGGCTGCAGACCCCTGAGTCCGAAATATCGCCGGTAAGCCGTAGTCCGGTGTGTGATTCCATTACGTATGTGTAGCGCAATGGCGCACTTTTGGGATTCTGCTGCACTGGCAGCCAGCCCTGACATTTGGGACATAGGACATTTGAGCCCTCTGGGAAGGCCAGTTGGCCTGGGGGTCAGTTGTAGGTTGGTAGGGCGCAGGGCCCGACTGTGATTTATGTATGATGTGCCAAAGGTGATTTATGCACTCCGATTTATGCCTCTAATGATGTTTATGCTCATGAGGTTATTGCATAATGTGTTTATGCTGGTGAGGCCTAATGCGTAATGTGTTTATGCTGAGGAGGGTGTCTAGCGCTAATGTGATTATGCCTAATGTCATGCTATGATATCTTAGGAGGGTGTCTAATGCTAATGTGATAATGCTTAGGTCATTATGGTACTAGTGGTTACTGGTTGTGTTTTGCATTTACTTACCTGATCTAATGGTCCTGACCGTGGTCCGATTGGCCTGGTCCTGTATATAATCCCCTGTGAATATTGCCTAGTGCCAGTTGGCACAGTGTAAATGTGTGATTATGTGTTTCTGATAACACAAAGGCTATTTTTTATATAACGTTGTGTGGAGTTTCTTTTGTGGTGTGCCTAGTTTGTTGCTGCTGTGTGTGTGTGTTGCGCAACCGCTTTACACATTGCCTCTGAGATAAGCCTGACTGCTCGTGCCAAGCTACCAAGGGGGTGAGCAGGAGTTATCTTCAGTGTGTAACTCCCTTGCCCTGACTAGAGTGGTGGTTTCTGCCTGGCTTTGGCGCTAGCCTTAGCCAACCAGAAATCCCATTTCTAACTGTATGGAAGTCGGGTGCTGGAGAATCTGAAGCGGTGATTAACAGCTGGGCCGGCCACACCTGACCGTGGACCATGCTGCGAAAGGAAACCAAAGGGCAGGAGAGGACAACCCGCCTGGGGATAAATAAGGTCCGGTGAGCGGGAGGAGAGCCCATCTGAACTTACTGTGCCGTAGGGAGCATTCCGCAGAGACCCGCGCCTGACGCCCAAATGGCGATCACATAAGACGAGGAAGGGACGGTTGAGTGCAAAGGGCCGGTGAGTGTTCCCCGTAGACTGAGAGGGAAAACAATCAAGCGAAGCAGATTGAGGTGGGGAGCGCCGCAAGTCATGTTCTACTGCAACAGGCACACACAAGCTATAAAGAGTGGAGTGGCTGCAGGGAAGCCCTGTGTGGACCCAAGTAAGCAATGCGCATTGAGAGACCCTCAAGCAAGCGTGGTATAGTACAATCTCCCCAGTATTCATCAGGAGAAAACTGTAGGCACATTGGAAGGAGACGAACGCAGGGGCTCAGCAGAGATGAGGACTGTGGGAGAACCACGAGATGCAAGCCTACACAGCACCAAGGTAGAAGTCGCGCAAAGGGAAAGCACAAGAAACAGAATACAACAGGAGACAGCACGTGGCACCAAGCACAATAATGACAGTGGAGCTGCTGGCACAGACAGTCCAATAACACCCCTGAGAATACATAGGGGAAAGATAATAATGGGGAAAGATATAAATGGGGACCGGCTGAATGGAACACCAGGGGCAGAATCCCTTGCCTGACCGCAAGATGGCCACCACAGTGGTCCCTTACCACAATGTGTTACTACTCTTGGACAAAAATTGGACATCGACCAGACCTCGAGCATATCCCCCATCCGGTTCACCCATCTGGTCATTGAATCTGTGAACTTGCCACCGACCGTTGAGACCTAGCATTTTGGCGGATGCCCGGTGAAGCTACCTTGATAGCTATAGAGAAGATGAACTGTGGACTTCTCCCTCGGCCGTCACCTACCCAGCTGGACTTTGGGCAGACTTTCCTTCGTCTCTCCGCCGTATATCCCTCCTACCCTTTTACCTTACTTCCCTACCCTTCTAAGCTCCATTTATCTCGTCCTCTATGCTCCTTAAATGTTTTTTTGCAACAAATTTAACTTTTAACTGATGTAACTTTGTAACAATGTGGAACCCTATGTAAAGCGCTCTGATACCTCCGAGTCTAGCCAGCGCTATATAAAACTCATAAATTAAAAAAAAAAAAAATAGAAATTAGTGAGCTACTTACGGGAAATAGTTGTGATCTTTTTTTCCTGACAGAAACATGGCTTTCTGACTCTTCCGCATCAAACATATCCTTATCTATCTTGGCTGGCTTTTGAATTCAGCATATAGATAGAAGGGGAAAAATGGTGATAGTGTACAGAGAGTCTAAGCAATACTCTATATCACAACCTCCTAATATAGGGAAGATCAAGGACTTGTCTTTTGTAATAACCCCTATCCCTTCCTTCTCGGTGGCATTACTACTAGTCGATCGACCACCCAATGGGGCGTCGGAACCAGTGAATTTACTTACAGACCTGATTGGTCAACTTTCCATCAAGCACGCCAATTATTTGCTGTTTGGTGATTTTATTTTACATATTGATGATCCAAATTGTTTGGTGGCGAAACAATTTCTCGAGTCGATAGAGAGATTTAACCTTATTTAACACGTCACAGGGCCAACTCATGAGGCAGGTCACACACTGGACCTTGTTTTTTCACACTCTTTGAATATGAAGATTGGCTCAATTCTTAAACTAACTTGGTCGGATGATTTTTTAATACCTTTTAAATTGGTTTGGATTTGCCCTAAGAAACAGCAACTCCACGTGCAGAAAGTTTCTAGTCCATGGAAGCAAGTATTTGAACCCCTGTTCTCAGAAGCGTTACAGGCTATCCCACTTGAACTCTCAGATGCAGGATGCTCTGATATGACCATGGTCAATAATATAGTTAACTCCAACCCTGGATAGCATCACACCTTTAAAATCGGTACCCCAACAGAGGTCAACTCCGTCAGCCCCTTAGTTTACTGATGCATTAACAAAAAGAGAGATCAAACTGTAAACTCCTAGAATGCAAGTGGAGGAAATCTTACGACCTGGTTGTGAAACTGACTTATAAAAAATGCGAAATACTTTGAGTGCAGAGCGTAAGGCATGTCAAGAGTTAATTTCATCTTCTATTACCTTAGCCGCAAATAGCCTTCACAAACTTTTGAAAGTGATGAACACTTTTCTCTCCCCCTGCGCTTCGCAAAACAATCTCTCTCCGTCTGCCATAATGTGTGAAGAACTTATGGAATTATTTCATCACAAAATCCAAATGATTTATAAAAGGTTTGCTTCACAAGAAGCTCCAACCCCCATAGTCCACAGGAGCATCCATGAAGGACCATTACTAGACTCAACAATACTCCCTCATGCTTTTAAACACATGGGGCCCAATTCGCAGAACAAACTTAAGACAAAATCCTAAACTTAGTACCATTTTGGTAGTCACAGAATGCACTTACTACTTCTGGTATTCACAGAATGAACTTACTACTTTTGCGATTCACAGAATAAACGTACTACTTTTGCTATTCACAGAATGGATTTACGACTACTAACTTTACGTCCGCACTCGGGCCGGAAATTCCGGCCCGAAGGCGGAGCTTCCGGCCCGGAGGCGGAGCTTCCGGCCCAGAGGCGGGGCTTCCGGGCCGGAGGCGGAGCTTCCGGGCCGGAGGTGGGGATTCCGGCCAGTGATGGAGATTTAGCCATGGCCAAAATCCCCACCACTGGGCCGGAAGCTCCGCCTCCAGCCCGGAATCCCTGCTTCCGGCCCGGAAGACCCGCCTCCGGGCTGGAAGCTCCGCCTCCGGGCCGGAAGCTCCGCCTCGGGCCGGAATTTCCGGCCCGAGTGCAGACGTAAAGTTAGTAGTCGTAAATCCATTCTGTGAAAAGCAAAAGTAGTAAGTTTATTCTGTGAATCGCAAAAGTAGTAAGTTCATTCTGTGAATACCAGAAGTAGTAAGTGCATTCTGTGAATACCAAAATGGTACTAAGTTTAGGATTTTGTCTTAAGTTTGTTCTGTGAATCGGGCCCTTACACTCTACTTGCCAGCTGTAAGTCTGGGTTCCCTTTTGACCCATGTCCTCCAGACATCCTCAAAATGGCTGTACCTATAATCAGCCCCATTTTTTATTGGCTGCTCAATTCCTCACTAGAGGCAGCAATAGTGTCTAAGGCTTGGAAGTAGGCTATGCTTCTACCTTTAGTGAAGAAAGCTAATGCAGACCCTAAGGTGCATTGCAATTTTAAGGCCTATCTCCTTACTTTCAGCGACTGTCAAAATGTCGGAGAAGTGGGTTAACAGTCAAATCTCTAGTTTCGTGTAAGACAACAACTTGCTACACAATACTAAATCAGGGTTTTGTGAGGGCTACAGCAAGGAATCTGCTCTTCTGGGGGTCGCAGAATTCATTAAGAACAATCTTGATCCGGGCTCGGCAGCCATGGTTTTCCTTCTTGATTTGTCAGCGGCCTTTGATATGGTCTCCCACTCTATCCCCCTTGACAGATTATGGGATTTGGGTATTCAAGGCACAGCTTGTCTGATTGAAATCTTATCTAGAGGGCCATTTGAAAAGGGTTTTTCTTCCTCCCTTCGCATTCACTGCTAAAGCAATCGATTTTGGGATACCTCAGGCTCAGCAATGAGCCCAACACTTTTTAACATCTACTTGGCCCCTTTGGCTAAGTATGTGGAGGCATGGGGCATAAGAATCATCTCCTGTGCAGATAATACACATTTGCTGGTTTCCTTCCAGGAGAAAGAGGTGGGGACATTGATGACATTTAAGGGATGCTTGAGGGCTGGCGGCGAATGCATGAATGCAAGTTGCCTCAACTTAAACTATGATAAAACAGAGAATACATTTATTGGCTCTAACCATCAGCCTGACACCCTCAACTGGTGTACCTCAGAGTTAGGTTCCCCGCATTATCCTGCAGCGGTGGTAAGAAAACAGGAGGTCAAATTTGATTCCAACTTATCCTTTGAACCTCTGGTCAGATCTGTGTCTGACCAGAGGTTAAAATCAGTTAGAAGAGGATTCATTTGACCCCAGAGGAGAGCCACAAATCAGTTAACCATGCGATGATAACTTCAAAACTTGACTATGAAAAATGTGTATATTTTAACATATTGTGGATCTCTGAAGAGGTCTATATAAATAAAATGTCATTAATTCAAAACTTGACTATGCCAACAGCCTGTATTTGGGTTTTCCAGGTTACCTGCTCCACCACTTACAGATCTTGCAGAATGAGGCAGCCCGGTTGATCCTGCAGCAACATGCCTGCGCCTCCGTCTCTGTTCCCTGTGCAAACTTCATTGGCTGACCACTGCTACCACATTAAATTTGAAGCACTTACACTCAGCCAATAAAGCATTTGAGTGTAAAGGCCCTGGCTATCATAGGAAGAGATGAATTCCCTATCATTAAGCGAGAACACTCCGTTCCAATAAACAACAAGATGTATTTGTCCTGAGGATCAGGAAGAGAAGAAGAGGGGGACGTCTCTTTTCTTACCTGACCGCCAAACTATGAAACTCCTTCCTGCCAATCCTTGACACCCTCTGAATCAAACTTCCCCAAATGTCTCCTCAGAGGCAGTCGTGCCCTTTATACATTTTATTATTGTATTGCTGTGTCTGTGGCACTGGTATAACTGTTGACAGACTAACTAGCCACTGGGGACAATCCCCGTCATTCTAGAACCAGTCTCCTGCAAGTGACAAGTTAAAAAATTCTAATCGGCAATACACCCCATAAGATACTTGCATAGGTTTGCAGTGGGTATGGCTCTGTGTGGACCTTGAAAGCTGGCCCGGTAGTGGTAACTAGAATATTTTACAGATTTTGTACAGTACATTGGCATAGATTTGGGTGTCTTTCCTACTTCAAAGTCCACCATCCACTATTACAGGACTTGGTTCCGAGCTGGCTTGGATCTGTGAACTCAGTTGACTAACACAAGGAGGCAAGGCGTATTGGTTCCTCATCAGGGGCAGGTTGGCATCACATTTAGTACATGAATGCATTTTGTTAGTGCTTGTATGCTCTCTGTGAGCCCCACTTTGTTTAATATCTACATCCAACCTCAGGCTCAGGTTGTTAAATCCCTGAGGCTCATGCTGGTGTCCTACGGGTATGACATCCTGCTTTTCTAACAACCCCAAGTCAGATACAGCTAATTTCCAAAGGGGTTTGTTAGCTGTTGCAGAGTGGATGCAGATGATTGAGATTCTACTTCTAGGGAAAGAAACCCTCTCTTAGGGCGACCATTGGTGGCCTCCCTCACTCCTCTCCCTCCTCGTCCTCAGACTAAGGTCAAAAACCTATGTGTCCGGATGGACAATGCATTAACTTTTGAAGCACAGGTAAAATCAGTGGGAGGCACCTGCTTTGGCATTGAGCATGTGCTCAAACCCATTCTCCAATTGTGTGCCCCTTCCACCCGACAAGTCATTATTCAGGCAGCTAACCGTTCCCAGCTAGACTACTGTTACATCGTCCACCTGGCAACCAACAAGGCTGTGATTCGCAGACTACAGCTGGCTCAAACACACCATGGGCAGGCTGCTGTTCTCACTTCCAAAGTGTTTTTCTGTCTCTGTCCTTATTCACAAATTGCATTGGCTCTCTGTTGAGAAGTGTGTACATTTTAAGTCCTTGTGCACCACCCATAAGATCTTTTTTTTTCTAGGGGCCCGCATCCTGTCCAATCTAGTGTCCCCGTGCATGCCCTTACAGTCACTGAGTTCAGCAGATCATAATTTGGCTTCTGTTCCACGTGTTTAGAGAATCAGAACAGAAGGATGCTCTTTCCTCACTAAGGCCCCTGCTCTTTGGAATGCACTTCCTCTGTCCATTAGGGGTGTCCAGAACCACTAGTCTTTCAGGAAATCCTGAAGGCTTGGTTGTTCTCCTCTTAGCTGCTGCCTGTGGCACTTTGCAATAGGTCGCGACTTGCAGTTTGCTCTTGTAGGACTAGCGCGGGGATGCCCCATTATTGGGGTAGCTACTCGCTGTATAAATCTTTTAAGAAAACATAACATATGTATGATGGAAGAGACTGGATGAATGTCTCGGAGTGCGGTGCCAAAGGTTGCACTAGGGTTTCCTCACTAGTTCTGTCTCCAGTTGAGGGTTTTACACCAATGCCTCACGTCTCAGTTTCACTGCCAAAATATTTCAGGGTTAATATAACACTGCATGAAATCAAGACTACTGTGAACTCTTATGGTATAGCACCTCTCATGCTATGTATTTTTCTGCTGCCTTTGCAATGGTCTTCATCCCAATTTGTTAATAAGGGGGTGATTTCAGACTGGTTGTTTCTGGCCAAGATCACACTGAACAAGTCACCAAATACAAAACATTGTCTGGTCAGAATATTGTGCAGTGCTCTTTAGATGATGCCGTAAGTGGTTCAACCGATCATAATTCCAAATAATGAAAAAAGAAGCATAAGTTTGTTATCCAAAGATAGCATTGCCCTGATTACAACAAAGAATGACTGCTGCTGCCAGCAACCTGGAAAAGATTACAACAAAGAATGACTGCTGCTGCCTGCAACCTAGGAAAGAAAATCATGGATAAATGCAGCTACTGTCCCTTGTTCTGGGATAATATGGAAGATATAGCTCATGTAGCTTAGATTTATGACCCAGAAACCCTTTCAACCGCTGTAGAGAAGATATTTCAGACCTATCTCCTTGACATTATCAGTAAGGATAATTTACTCAGAAATTAGGCCATGCTCTGAAGGGAAGGATTTGCAACTAACTTCAATATGAATTACAGTTTTTGGAGAAAGTTTTTGAAGCATTGGAAAAAAGGAGATTCATTCATATCATGAACAATACAAAATGTGTATGTAGATTTTCGATCTTTAAGTCTTCCTTGTTAGGAACACATTCATGATTAATGTTTTTATCCTGGGAGTCACGGAAAATTATTATTGATTTATGTTTTGTTTTTACATAGTTTCTGTAATTTAAACCAGTCATTACACATGGCGTGTAATATAAACAGTGCTTTTGAGATTAAAGGTGCTAAGACTTAAGAAACTTACTTTATTGTTTCGGTATTTTAGGTAACTCTTTGCACTTGGCTGGTGGTGTGCAGCTTGTTTTCCATTGTATTGTGTTGGTGTGTGATGGCTAATAATTTTACATGGATTTGTGAAATTGTTTCTGTTATTGTAATGATTTTAATTAATTGATTGTAAACTATCTTACGTACAACCTGCCATGATATCCTCAGACGCAGCAGAAACCATGGAAATATATAATACCATCCTCGTTGCAGCACTATCCGAGGATTCATTTTAACAAAACTCATGACATTGTGTCCAACATAAAGACCAATAATGCTGGAGCAACAAAGTAAGAAGGTGTGAGGAAGTACCCGTCTGCACCAGACCCTTACGGCCCCCTCCGGGCATGAACCCCCTCCAACGTACTGCCTTCCGGACGCTGCCATACGGAACCTTGTCTACAGCGTCCATGACAACGGCGACCCCGCCCCTCTCTCTGTTACAGGAACCTCCCCAGAGAAACAGCAGACCGGAAGGACTACCCCTCGTCCCCGGCAGTCCCTCCTCCCTGCCGGAAGCCCGATCGATAAAAGACGGAAGAGGAGAACCAGCAGTGGTCGGAACATCGTGGCAGGAGGTATCGACTCGAGACGTGGAGAAGGAAGAAGAAGAAGGCGGCGAACCCGAAGAGTGGTCCGAAGACTGGTGGAGCCCTACGGAGGTGGCTGAAGAGCGGCCGTAACTCGGAGGAGAGTTACGGCGGAGCGCGTGAGTACCTGTTTCCCTTCTTTCAGCACGCTAGGCGTTCTGTGTAAATATGTCAACCCCAGTGTAAATACTCCATCTACTCGAGACACCCCCTATTCACCGAACAACCTGTGTAGATAGTATACAGCACTGCATCCTGTAAATACAGCCTTCACGACCCCCATTCCGAACACCTCTGTGCCTTTCCTCCCCACCTCCGACCCTTCTCTTCCCTTTCCCTCACAGTCGTTTTTCTCTCCTATCTCACCCCTGGTTGTGGTTACGGCATAGAATAGCGAGTCTCAGCAGGACTAACGGCTCCCTTTTTCCTTTCTCTTATTTGCCCTCCGAGGAAACACCTGTGGGTTACCGAGCCTGTTCGTCCCCCTCCGACGTGACGTTCCCGAGGTGTCAACAGCGACGGCCAAGGAGGAAGATCGCGAACCAACGCATTGCCATTTCTTTCCTGCTGGAGGCACTTTCTGTTGTTGTGAACTCTTCATTCACCCCTTCCACCTGCTTTGTGTGCAATAAAGCTCAACATTGCCCACTATATTCGGCCTCCTTGCCTGCTTTTCCTGCCCGCCGACCGCCCACGATCACATTTGGTGTCAGAAGTGGGATCCCCTGGAGGTATGGAGGCCGTAATGAAGAGGATGGCTGACTCCCAAGAGCAGTTAGGACAGCTAATGGAGCGGTTCTTGAAAACCGCCGAAACCGACCGAGGTCAACTCCACGACGTCTTGGAAGGACAGGGGGATACCCACGAACAAGCTATGGGAAAACTTACAACCGTTCTGGAACACCAAAGACCAACCACCTCCCTCCCCTCTGTGGTTCTCCAAAAATATGTGCCGGGAGACGACCCCGATTTTTTCTTTACAAATTTCGAACGCCTAGCCCAAACAGCTGCGTGGCCGAACGACCGCTGGGGCCATTACCTGGGTCCCTTGTTGACTGGTGAATTACAGGCCGCGTATCAACAAGCCAACATCCAGGGTACCACGCCGTATCCTGATATCAAGAAATGCATTCTCGAACGACTGGGCTTCGACGACGAAACGTATCGTATAAAATTAAGGCAGATCAAGGAAGGACCACAGGAATCCCCCAGAGCCCTGTCGTTCCGAATCAAAGACCTAACCCATCGGTGGCTGAAACCAGACACCGCCACCAAAGAAGAAATCCTTGAGAAAATATGTCTTGAACAGTTCCTAATCTCGCTGCATCCCGGTACGCAAAGGTGGGTAAGACAACATGTCCGCCTTACCCTAGAAGCAGCTGTGGAAATAGCGAGTGCCTACAGCCGGGCTCAGGAGCTACAAAGAGGCAAGGAGGAACATCCCCCTAAACAGCACCCTTCGACCGGATCCAGAGCTCACCGTCCGCCTCTTCCCCGAAGAACAGAGCCTGTACCTCCGTTTCCTGTCCCCCTGATGCCGCGACCCCTCAACCCTGGACCCCAATGTTACAGTTGTGGGGGTTTTGGACATATCGCCCGAGTCTGCCCTCACAAAGAAGAGCCGATGGAGGTTGGCCTTGCCCGTAACTATGTGTGTTCAATTCCGGGTAGTAAACCGCCTCCGTTCCATTGTCCAGTGACTATTGACGGACGACAGCTCATGGCTCTAGCCGACACTGGGTGTCGACAAAGCGTTCTTAAACCCCAGGTTTTGCCTCAGCCTGTTACGTCCCCATCAGGTACAGTTGCCATTCAATGCGTGCACGGCGACACGAAAATGTATCCCACCACCCAAGTGACAGTTCAACACCCAAACGATTCCGGCACCACCCTCACAGTGGGTCTGATACCAGCCCTTCCGGAACAGGCCATCTTGGGGAGCGACTATTCGGGCCTTCCAGGACTTCTACGGGACACTACTGATTCCTTGTCCCAATGGTGGGAAGAAGCCCCTTTTCCCCAGGGGCCGTCCTCCCCTATGCTGGAACCCAAAATCCCGAAAACCAAAACCCAAAAGAAGAAGGAGAAAAGAGAGCACGCTGGGGTTTTTCCTGTAGTCTCGGAGGAACACCCCTGGCAGACCGACAGGGAATTCAGGGCCGCACAGCTAGAAGACCCTAACCTCCAGGAAGCCTGGACAAAAGCGTTGGACCACGAGGATCCCCTTATCGTAGGTCCTTACTTCTATAAGAAGCAGGGGTTGTTGTACCGTAAGGGGGGAACCCAACAAAAGCCCCAACTCCTAATCCCTGGCCCTTTCCAGAGTAAAGTCCTGTTTTTGGCGCATAGCCACCTCCTGGGCGGTCATTTTGGTGAGGAAAAAACCAGCCAAGCCATCCTAGAACGCTTTTATTGGCCGGGGGTGCACCAACACATAAAAAGATACTGTAGAGAGTGCCCGATATGCCAAAAGAATAGCCGGTATCGGCCGCCTAGGGTACCCCTACGCCCTCTTCCTATTATCGACGTCCCCTTCAGTAGAGTAGGGATGGACATTATAGGACCCCTGTTGGCTTCCCGCAGTGGCTGTAGGTACGCGCTAGTGATCGTGGACTACGCCACGCGGTTTCCTGAAGCCCTACCTCTGCGTCAACCTACAACCCAAAACGTTGCCAAAGCCCTCATCACGGTATTCTCAAGGGTGGGATTTCCTCGGGAAATCTTAACGGATCAGGGCACCCCTTTTGTTTCGAGACTTCTGAAACAAGTCTGCTCCCAACTAGGGATCAAACAGATCCGGACCTCAGCGTACCATCCCCAAACGGACGGGCTCGTGGAGAGATACAACGCCATGCTAAAGCAAACATTAAAGAAATTACTGGGACTAGAGGCTAAGCGTTGGGAGGACATGTTACCCCTTGCCTTGTTCGCTATTCGCTGTAAGACCCAGAGCAGTACCGGTTATTCCCCCTATGAATTACTGTATGGTCGACCCCCTCGTACCCTGCTGGATATGGCCCAAGAAGCTTGGGAAGCAGAGCCCGACCGTACTAGACCCCTTCCTGAATACATGGAAAACCTTAAAACCCACTTGTCTATGATGAGGGACATCGTACACAACAATCTGGAGAACGCTCAAATAAAACAGAAGGAACAGTACGATAAGAGTACAAAACCCCGGGTCTTCTCAGTGGGAGATCAAGTTCTATTAATGATGCCATCCTCTGACCAAAAACTCCTAGGACAGTGGCAGGGCCCGTATACTGTTCTTCGCCAGGTAACCCCCGTCACCTATGAGTTGGACCTCGACCCCACACGCGGTACCACTCAGATATATCATATAAACCTTCTAAAAAAATGGGAAGGCCCTCGTCCCGTCCTCTCCACTACAGCGGCTCACGCTCCCCTCTCCTTTTTCCCCTGCATAGACCCTGGACTAACACCACAGCAGAGTCACGAGCTTACGACTACCCTATACCCCTTACGCATGGTGTTTTCATCTTCACCCGGACATACCACTGTTACAGAACACAGTATACGAACGACACCGGGAAAGGTAGTGAGGCAACGTCCGTACCGAGTCCCTGAAGCCCGCAGGGCGGTTATACAGAGAGAGGTAGAACAAATGTTGGAAATGGGTATCATAGAACCCTCGGTGAGTGACTGGAACTCCCCAATAGTCCTGGTACCCAAACCGGATGGGTCTGTCCGATTCTGTATCGACTTCCGTGAAGTTAACAAAATATCCTCCTTTGATACATATCCATTGCCTCGCGTCGATGAGATGGTCGAACGCATAGGGAAGGCCCAGTACATTTCCACGTTGGATCTCTGTAAGGGGTACTGGCAGATACCCCTCACAGAAGAAGACAGAAAGAAAACAGCGTTTTTTACCCCTGAGGGGCTGGACCAATTTCTCGTTCTTCCGTTTGGCTTTCATGGGGCCCCGGCCACCTTTCAACGAGCCATGAACCATGTATTGCGGCCCCACACTTTGTATGCGGGCGCCTATCTCGATGATATCGTTATTTTTAGTGATAGCTGGACACAACACCTAGAACACCTACACAAGGTCATCACTTCCCTAGGCTCTTACGGTTTCACCATTAACCCTGCCAAAACCACCCTAGCAGCACAAACAGTGAAGTATTTAGGATACCTCCTAGGTGAGGGCCTGATACGACCACAAGAAAGCAAAACCGCCGCTATCCACTCCCTCCCCTTTCCTCGAACTAGAAAAGACCTGCGTGCGTTCCTGGGCCTTCTGGGATACTATCGTAGGTTTGTACCTAACTTTTCCCAAAGAGCAGCCCCGCTCACGGACCTGTTAAAGAAGTCCGTAAAAACCGAAACTCTCCTACAGAATCCCACCCCCGCTTTGTGGCAGGCCTATACTGACCTGAAAAACGCTCTGACCTCCAGTCCAGTATTAGTCAGTCCTGATTATTCACAACCGTTTCTTCTCCAGACCGACGCATCAGACCAGGGACTAGGGGCGGTGTTGTCACAAAAAGACCCCTTTGGGAAGGAGAAACCCGTCCTCTATCTCAGCCGAAAATTATTTCCCCGAGAGAAGAACTATGCGGTGGTCGAAAAAGAGGCTCTAGCCATTAAATGGGCCGTAGAAAGTCTCCGCTACTACTTAGAAGGGCGGGCCTTTCCCATTTTCACTGACCATGCCCCACTGGAATGGATGGCTCGGAACAAAGGACACAACGACAGGGTCCTCCGCTGGTTCCTGGCGCTCCAACCCTATCACTTCACCACAGTACACCGGAAAGGAGCAAACCAGGGTAACGCAGACTACCTCTCCCGCTACCCAATGTCCCCCCCCCCCCGTACAGGAAAGACAGCTAGGGAAAGGGAATGTGAGGAAGTACCCGTCTGCACCAGACCCTTACGGCCCCCTCCGGGCATGAACCCCCTCCAACGTACTCCCTTCCGGACGCTGCCATACGGAACCTTGTCTACAGTGTCCATGACAACGGCGACCCCGCCCCTCTCTCTGTTACAGGAACCTCCCCAGAGAAACAGCAGACCGGAAGGACTACCCCTCGACCCCGGCAGTCCCTCCTCCCTGCCGGAAGCCCGATCGATAAAAGACGGAAGAGGAGAACCAGCAGTGGTCGGAACATCGTGGCAGGAGGTATCGACTCGAGACGTGGAGAAGGAAGAAGAAGAAGGCGGCGAACCCGAAGAGTGGTCTGAAGACTGGTGGAGCCCTACGGAGGTGGCTGAAGAGCGGCCGTAACTCGGAGGAGAGTTACGGCGGAGCGCGTGAGTACCTGTTTCCCTTCTTTCAGCACGCTAGGCGTTCTGTGTAAATGTGTCAACCCCAGTGTAAATACTTCATCTACTCGAGACACCCCCTATTCACCGAACAACCTGTGTAGATAGTATACAGCACTGCATCCTGTAAATACAGCCTTCACGACCCCCATTCCGAACACCTCTGTGCCTTTCCTCCCCACCTCCGACCCTTCTCTTCCCTTTCCCTCACGGTCGTTTTTCTCTCCTATCTCACCCCTGGTTGTGGTTACGGCATAGAATAGCGAGTCTCAGCAGGACTAACGGCTCCCTTTTTCCTTTCTCTTATTTGCCCTCCGAGGAAACACCTGTGGGTTACCGAGCCTGTTCGTCCCCCTCCGACGTGACGTTCCCGAGGTGTCAACAGCGACGGCCAAGGAGGAAGATCACGAACCAACGCATTGCCATTTCTTTCCTGCTGGAGGCACTTTCTGTTGTTGTGAACTCTTCATTCACCCCTTCCACCTGCTTTGTGTGCAATAAAGCTCAACATTGCCCACTATATCCGGCCTCCTTGCCTGCTTTTCCAGCTCGCCGACCGCCCACGATCACAGAAGGTTAAAACTAATTTTTGCAGGAAACACAGTGATTGACAGAAACATGTGACTGATTCCACATAAGAGTAGATTATGGATAATCGGAGGACATAGAATATTGAATCTATCAAGTTAAGTACTCTTACTATAGGTCCACTGAGGAAGCAGGAGGTTTCTCCAAGAAAAGCCATTGGTTGATACCCGGAGGAGTAGGATCTAGTTGCATGGTATGAAGATTTACGGTACAAAAGATGTGCAGTAAATATGAATATATCCGACCTGCGCTCCCCCACCATGCATCCCACTGAACACTGTTAACCCCGTTGGTGTTTTCTACTGAATATGGAGAAAAGCCAGCAGGCACTAAAATTAAGATTTATCCAAATTATAATGGTGTGTTCAACCATTAATCCATCAAATCTTTTATCTTCAAATTTTAATTCATTATTAATTTGTATTATTGTAGCCAAAACATGTTTTCACAGCTATCGTGATGCTTTTAAAAAGCTGAAAATGTAAAATAATTTAAAGAACAAATAAACATCCTATTCAGAAAATATCTAAAATGGGCTTCATCTAAAAATGAACTAACCGATCATTTTACCTACATCACTTTATAACCTTCCAGTTACTTGTGCTTCATCTCAAATACTTTCAATTCAGGTATAGGCTACACACCGCCATTCTTTCTCTATCCGTTCTACTTCAAATGCCACAGGGTTATCATATCTCCTAATCTATAGATTTGCAATTGGGAATTCACCGAACTTTTTTGTCTTCGAAAACATAATACATTAAACTCAAGATTACTACGTCGATTCACTTAGCAGCCAGTCTCAAAGCGGAGCCATGTTTTATTGACAGAAATGCTGACCGTGAATAATGGAGACATGGGTCAGACTACCAGTGGGAGGTACAAATGTAGTGGAAGAATTGTGCATTATTAGCAGTGTACACAAATAGCATCTGCTTTGCAGAATGGAATCAGAGATATGTTTATTGTGTCAGGAGATTGTTTCAGGAAGCAAGATTATATCTGGTACAGATTATAAATATTCTGAACAAGAAATCAAAGGTAAATTAAACCCAGATCTACTTAATATATATTTTGGGCAGAGACGAACGAGGGCAAACAAAACAGCAGGCTTTCTCCATCTACGCACCTAGGATCTGGAATAGCATCACTGTATATCCGTCACGACTGCCCAAACCCTGCTCCAAATTAAAAAAGTACTGAAGACACGAAAAACAGTACATCATGCTGCATTAACAGCAAATGAATGCTCTTAAACACTAGGGGGCCTATTTATGAGAGGGTTGCATCCTGTTTGCACCACGCAACGTGGAACATGCGGGACCCAAACGTCCAAGTCAGATTTTTGAAGCCACGCAAAGCCACTTTGCGTGGCGTAAAAAATCTGGAGTATCGCAACGCACCGCAAAATGCTGCGTTGAATTACTCTGCTCTGTGAAGGCGTTCGATGGGCATTGCGTGGGTGTTCCCACAAAACTCCCATGAATTTTGACACATCCCAGCTGGGGATGCGCCAAAATCTTCACCTCCCCATAACAAGGAGACCTATCTCAACTTCTCCTTGCTGCTTCCTCTTTCTATGTGTGGTGCATTCACATATAGAAAGAGGAATATGCCTCCCACGATTGCTTTTGTGCAGGAAGGTCCCCCTTTCTGCACAAAAACAAATCCCGCAAGCAGCGCAGGTCCCCTTGCACCACGGTGCAAGGGTGTCTGCGGTGGTGGTAGGCTGCCAAAAGGGTACTAGCGCAAGGGAAAGGACACCACCTTATTGCACTACATAAAGCGCATTTCTGCCGTTTCCCGGTCACGCAGCGCAGCAAGGTGACTTGCTGTGCTGCACTGCGTCACAAGCTCATGAAAGAACTCCTAGTTTTCCTTGAAACACACATTCACTGTGCCTTTCCCTTCAGAGACCTCCACTGGATTTCAGCTAAGTTTGCACTATCGAACGGGGATAGGTACCTCCTGCCATACAGGACATGGATAGTGCAAGTCACAGAGGAGTTTCATAACCATTATAAGATTTTGGATCTTACGAGGAGACATACTTATCATGTATGGTGGGGTACTTTATTCCTAATAATACATTGTCACGCCATCGCCTTTCCCACAAACCACTTGCATTCTTGGTGTGTAGCTCTTTCATACATGCAAACATGAAGAATAAAAACAACCTAGTTCAAATTTAAACACATCAAAGCCTGTTTGTTGCAAAAAGATATTAGAACCTGTTCAATACAAGTCAGTTTAAAAAAGAAATAGCTGCAGTAACTCAGAATGATTAGAAACATGCAGAACAATTTTAACTTGCCTATAATTTATTTAAGGAGTGCAAAAAATAAACATGTTCTTTCTGCTGGTCATTGTAGTTAGAACAACAAAGCAGAAGAAAGAAAAGCCAAAGTTTGTTTTCGTTGCTTTAAACAGCTGCTTGATTCATGCTTTGCAACCGGACTAGTATTTTATCTCCGCAGCTGGCTCTAGCAGCAAGCATTGTGATGTCAGAACTCGACTGTAATAAGCTATTACAGTTGAGTTTTGATGTCATCTCCTTATAATCTGCTACTGGGTGTGTCACAAGTCGCCGATTATAAAGAAATTACGAATGAGCTTTTATGCAGGAATAGCCGAATCCCATGTATTATATAAATACCACATACGTGTCGACATATGAAAGGTCAGGGAACTAAGTATTATGTAAACTGTAAGATATAAGGTGTAACCAATCAAGAATATGAAGTACTGCTAATGAATGATGGAATTTTTAACACCATACAAGTTTGAAGCACTACATGTTGCACATGACTTCATTAGGAAATATTAGATTCCGTTTGAGGTTAAACAGTGAACAAATGGAGTCTGATGATAATATTCAATATCTTAATTCAATTCATTTTCCATTGAAGCTACTGACTAATGTATGTAAAAAATCGATTGGTTCATAAATGTTTTAGACAATGCGAATTGTAAATCATTTCTAAATACAATTTTTATTAGTTCTTAATTTTTTTTTTACTTTACAACCCTGATAAAGCAACAAAGTACCTACAAATATGTGTTGGAGGTGACAATTTGAATCAATACTGAATACTTTAATTTAGACTAAAGTTTTGGTGGACAAACAGTTAAACAATCAATTGTAATTTGGGATAATAAATGAACACAACAATAGGAGACAATTTAGGTGCCAACAGTGTTTTTGTTTGTTGAAGAATTATGTTTATTCAATGAAATTATAACATTGCTTAAGGACACGGCGATTGAACCGATTCAATCTGGAGGTATGCGATATCGCTCAGATTCCCTTAATTTTAGTAGAGCCATACCTTGTACACATCATTCTAAGGCCTAATTACGGGTTGCACGGTGTTTGGACCTATATTTATCAAACCTGACCTGACAAAATCTACCTCCACTGGGTCAAAATGTGTTGGATCTTATAAATAACTCTGAATTAAGTTTTTCCATGAAATGGAGAAGAACATGGAGACTTTGATGCTTCACTCACCAAAATCCATATGTTTCCATAATTGCCGGGTATTTTTTACTTGATAAAGTTAAGAAGGTCTGAACCCTGCAAAAGAGGCGGTGTTAGCACAAGTTAACCAGGCCACTTGTAGTTAGTTCCAAAGACTTGCCAGAAGTCAGCCATAGAAACATTACCTCGGATTTAAATCCCACAAGAAGTGTAAAAGACCCTTGCTCACAGGCATAGGGAAGGATTGTATAGGTGAACTCCTCCTATCAGTGTTGCAATTTATTAACTGCTCTTTTTGCAAAGGTACCTTACCAGAGGAACTAAACCACTCTTGGTGATAAGAAAGCCACATCTAGGGCACACTGATTTTTACAACTGTTGATCTAATTCCAATGTCTCTTTTTTGCCAAATGTTTAGAAAAAGGACACTAACAACTGCAGGAGTTCCTAGAAACAAAGGCCCTCTTGGGTGATACTCAGTAGTTAGTCTTACCAGAGGGAGAGAATTGGCCTTGTTGGATGTACAGTCCTTCATCCGTAACTTCATCCAGAACTTCTTAGATGTGGTTAAGCCATGAAGCTGATGTAGATGGCCCTCTATGTTTCCTCTGATACCCGGCATGCGATGAAGTGGTGCAGATCGTCAGATTAGGCAGACTGATACAAACTGTGAATAATACTTAGAGCAAGAAATGTCACCTGAAGTGACAACTAGCAGAAGGGGACTGACCAAAACACCCTCTCTGTGTACTTTTTGAGTGGCTTCATTTACATGAGTTGTGGCAGACTCCTCAAACTGTCTGTAGCCGGAACAAAAAATTATTGTTATGCCAAAACTGGGCAAACGGACAGAGCTCACCTTCATCCAAGTTATAGGTCCTCTTACAGGTTTTAAAATACCTAATGGCCCCTTTATTAAATAACCTACCAGGAAACTCGATTCCAGATCCCTCTCCCCAGCAGCCACCCAATGCATCCGCCGACCAAGCAGCAGAGGCCGCTTCTTGTCCCACCTGGAGGCTAAGACCTGGAACACCCTCCCCTGCACCTCAGAGCCTCACCATCGCTCCAGCAGTTCAGGAAGGACCACAAGACCTCGCTGTTCAACCAACAAGCAGCATGATCCAGCAGCATGAACCCCACAGCACCTCGAGACCCTTACGGGTGAAGCAACTGCGCTTTACAAATCCCGACTGACTTATTAATTGTGAGGCACCCCTACATTTTCGTTTAGGAAAAAGGCCTGGTTTCAAAGCAGGGTGTGTTTGAAGGATTGTAATGAACGGAGTATGTTTCGACAGGAATGTGATCAATCCCATTCACAAAAAAATAGACTGTGACACGGGGATTTTTACATTAGTGTCGATTGAGGTCAGTGGGACTTTTGACACTCTCCAGTCCATCTAGACTCCGGGCACTACATCTATTTGCCTTCTAAGATATCAAACTCCGGCCTGTGCCCTTGGAGTCGGTCCCAGATCACTGCTTCGATGCTGTGCTGCTCCACACCGCAGTATCAACCCTGGAGGGTGGGAACCTAGTCAAATTCAAATTCAAATTTGACTTTATTCGGTTTTCAATTTCAAGTAAAAAAAACATAAAAGCAAGGTACGCAGATATATAATACAGTTTTTAAATCAATTCATTTAAAAATGCGCCCGTCGTATTATGTTCTGTTTCATTTTCGCATGTTTCACATATTCCCATTAAAAAAAATTAGCCATATAAAATTATACTCTAAAAACAATTTATATACATTAATAAAAATCTTATATATTTCCAAGATTTAATTACAGCTTTTAAAACCTAGTCACATATCACTCTGGTTTGCCTTTTGTTGTTTCCAGGGCGACTGATGGGTACCAGGTGGGAGGGTGGTATGGAGCGACTTAACGAGTTATTAAACGTGATCTTTATTTAATTATTGAAACTGAAATACACAATGTATTTATTTGTGAAGATACTATGTTATGTTTTCACATACATTATATAAACTCGACTCCGTAGATCCTCCCCAGCATTGTGGCAAGCTCAGGTCTGGACAAATGTGCCAACTCTGAGCTGCAGAAACTGACAGGTTATGACCCACGCATCTCCCTCAATGTACCTGGAGGTCATGTGCAAGGGGCACCGCAGCAATGCCAGACACTGCCAGGCATTTTTTCTATATTGTTGTTATGAGCTCTGATAACACTTCACCACAAGCACGCTCACACAAGAAATCCCCACTGTTAGTTTTAAAGACGTCATATCAACACAATTTTAGTGCAGAATAAATTTAACAAAATAGTTGGTGAAATGAGTAATATCATAGTGAGAGCATAACACAGAACCTTCATATAAGAAAGGAGGCAAGGTATTTGTCCAGCGTCTTTCAAAATAATTCCTCTATGACTTATTTTTAAGTATCACAGTTATTGCTATTAAGAAAGGAACAGAGTCAACAAACATTCAATGTTGTATCTGATCTTCATCGGTTTGTTGGGTCTCGAGGTCTGTCTACAGAGCAAGGCTAAGGTATGCCTCTATGGGGCAAACAACCCAAACAGGCTTTGGTGGCTCAACTCTGAACAACTATCGTGAAATCTCAAGACCATTTATCCTGTGAAAAATAGACCCGGTGAGAGAAATAGCATCGGAATTCCCTCATACATTTATGTTAATGTCTAAAGCTCTTATGCTTTCCCCTAAGAACCAAATCTTCGCATGGACGGATGAGACTAAAAACATACTATCAAATAATATGTTGTACACATTGCTATACAAAAATAATAATAATAAATGAGTTCGCTATTGCATAGGAATAACTACTCCTATGGCCTAAGCAAATAAGCAAAAGCATAATGCAGGGGGCCAAAAAACATATAGGGCAAAATATATCACTACTCACTCCTTTTCTCTCTGTGAAATATGTAAATGTTCACTAAAAAGATGCGCCTAAACCCAAGGCGCCAATCTTCGGAGGGCGCACGAAGCTGTCCCCAGTAAAGTCATGCCACAGCAGCGTCCCTCTACCTTGTGTCTAATAATTGGGTTTAAAGTGCTTTTAATCATTTTAACCTCTTCAGTGCCCATGACGAGCTGGACTCGTCATGGGCCGCGGTTGCGCTGTGCCCATGACGAGTCCAGCTCGTCATAAACCCCGCTCGCTAATGTAACGGCCGGCACAGGGCGGGGAAAGGGCGTGGCACTGAAGGGGTTAACATGCCCCAGGCACTGTTTTTCTAATGCTCCATCAGCCCCTTTCCTTGTCTTTCTTTATAGGGTTGGATTGGGATCAAAAATCGGCCCGGGCACACCAAAAGAAAATGGCCCACATTTTTGCGTATTGCCATTCCGCAAAACACTGCTTCAGCGAAGACTTATGACAAGAAAGGGGGTGGGGGCATGATTTGTTAACTTAACTTAGATGCACAGATTAGTTCACACTGCTGAGCCACACATGAATGCAAGTGAGACCACCTCAGCTCAGGCCTCTGCCCCCGCTCAATCAGCATACATTAATGGGCCGGCCCAGCGAGAGAAGGGGAGTGAGACCTCCGCCCATCTGCCTCTAGAAAGGCCACTCAGCGGCACCCGCTGGCGGAATCCTAACCGCATGGACAGCCCCACAGGCTGGCGAAAAATGCAGCCCACAGCTGGAACTCAGCTACCGGCCCTTCGGCCATTGCCCGAGTGCCCGTGTTACCAATCCGACCTTGTCTTTCTATCTGCCTCTTACTCCTTTCCACTTTACCCCCCCCCCCTTCAAGAAACAAGCGCCATCAGCGTGATGGAACCAATCTGTGAGTGAATCGAGGAGTTGGGGAGGGGAGAAGCAGGGACCTGCGCAGGTAGGGGCAGTGAGGCCGGGTTGGGGGTAGATTCGACAGACGACTACGAGTGGAAATTAAATAAATAATTTTCCATTGTCGTGGTGTTGAAATCCCCCCTACCCGGCCCGACCACTCTTACCTGCACGGCCGCTGCTGGCCCTGGGCCAAACATATTTTGGGGGGGCCCTGTTCAGAACAGCTTTGAATATATAATCCAGTTTCAGCTCTTTCATGCCCTTTTTGCTGCATCACGGACAGTGCACAGGAAGACTTGTCCAAATTCTAAATGTGTTTGCATCTAATATTCAGGGAAAGTGATGTGTGTTTTAATATGGCAACACAGCAGCAGCTCACTAATATTGCAAAAAAATAATCTCTGTGACACCCTCCCATTTCCCACACGTGATGTACTGTTTTGGTCTAAAATACACTTTCTTTAAAAGATGTAGCATGAAACATAAACGCAACATTTCTCTGCAAGATGCCTGTGGTAAGCTCTCAAACATTGCCTACATTAAAAATAACTGAAAGGAAAACAGTATTTAAAACAATCTGTTTATGAATTATTCAAGGTCAACCCTCTCTGCAGAAGAGAGCTGGCTCCATCAGGGGCCCCTCTGAAAAGCGGGGGCCCTCCTTGCCCATGCCTTAAAACGTCTCAGGGTAGAAGATGTTTGTGTTCATTTGCTGCTCGCTGCTATGAGGTCATCACCTATGGACGGACCTTTAAACACAAAAGGGGCTGTGGAAATTTAGCTTGTAACTGAACATTATCTGCGCCATCTTGCCTCTCCCCAGCGCCACGCACAGCGAACGCACGGCCGCCATTTTAGGCACCCCATTCTCTCTCCCCGCTCATTGTCGATCGCCAGCGCGTTCCCCTGGTGCTGCAAGCATCCCCCGCGCGCCGGCCACCCCCGCTCTCTCATACACGGGCCATAAACCCTCTCCTTCTGCGCGACCCTGCCATGGAATCACACCCCGTGCCTGACCAACACCTCCTTTCATCCCATACATGGTCATACATCCTTCCTGATAACCCCCATCCTCCGCGCCCGATTGTCCGAACCGATCCCAGGCCATCACCTAGCCCTACGGATGCAGTTTATTGCCCCTACTGTAAGGAAAATACCCCACATCTAAGGGATTGCAGTAGATCAAGGCCCCCAACCCCTGTGACCCGATCAGTCGCACTCACCCCCCGGGAATTGGCGGAATGTCCAGCTGTGTGATAGCCATCTCCTACTGTGGGTGGGGTGGGGACTTCCACTGTAGATATGTGTGGGAACGAGCTCAAAGTGGGGATTCCGAGGATGTTCTTTCATACATCAAAGTGATCTCAAGAATGTGCCATGTATGATAACCCTGCAATAAAGTCATAAACGTGTGTATAAGAGACCAGGTCTCAGAGATGCAGTTAGAGCACCTCGTGACGATACCTTGCTGTCTGATCTGATGTGTTCTGCTCCGACGGAATAAAACTTTGTTTCCTGCCTTCCAGTCTCCGGCGCCTGCCTCTTTATTGGTTTAACATCGAATGGTATAAGAGGCGATTACCGCCGGGCAATACTTGAAAGGTTATCGACTGAAACTGCCGCTACCATTTAACAGGGCCCTCTCCTGCCGCATTCTATTCACCAGCAGCATCCATGGTGGGAGGTTCGATAGCTCAGTGGGTTCAGTCATGTAAAGCAAGACTTCAAGTCCCAGAATGAAACACGAGAGCCGACTAAAAGGCTAACCCAACTACTGACGAACACTGAAAATCAAGAGAGTTGGTGCACACCGTTTGCGAGCGCCGCTGGCTGCTCGAAAAGATAAACCCAGGTGCAGGGAATCGGGCATTTCAGGAGAAAGCGCTGCTTTTGAATACTTATTGTTGAACGTGGCTGCCGACACTCCTGAACGGAACTTGTCACCACAACACTTTCCTCTCTGAGAAGTGTGTGCGAAGGGGTGTAAGAGTGAGCTCTTGAACCTTTGACCCTGCCTGCAGGTAGGTCGCCCCCCCAGCCGCCACACGGTCCTCCTGTGCCCTGCTGCTGCCAAGTGTGTCCCTGCGCCTGCTGACACCCCGCCCACGGTGCTCTGCTCAGCGACCCGTTTTCTCTCTGTACCCCGTTTCTTGTGACTTCGACGTGCCCCAGTGACCCGTTTCTTCATTTTGTACCCCGCTTCATGTTGCCTTGATTGTGCCTCAGTGACCCGTTTTTTTAGTCTGTACCCCGCTTCCTTGCTCTAACTGTGACCCGTTTCTTCATTTTGTACCCCGCTTCTTGTTGCCTTGATTGTGCCCCAGTGATCCGCTTTTTATTCTGTACCCCGCTTCCTTGCTCTAACTGTGACACGTTTTTTATTCTGTACCCCGCTTCCCTGCTCTGACTGTGACCCGTTTTTTATTCTGTGCCCCGCTTCCTTGCTCTGACTGTGACCCGTTTCTTATTCTGTACCCCGCTTCCTTGCTCTGACTGTGACCCGTTTCTCCATTTTGTACCCCGCTTCCCTGTTGCTCCCCCCGCTTGTTGTGCCCTGCTCTGTGCCCCTCTGTATCCTGTTTTTTTTCTTGTACCCCGCCCCCTATTCCCACGCTCCTGCCCGTGCCCCCCTCCCCCTCGCCCTCTGGTCCACCTTCCCGCCACTGCACCCTGCCGCCACGCCCCCGCTGCCCCATTCGCCACCCCGCTCCCTCCTCCCAGCTGCTCCTCCCCCCCACTCCCACTTATATGGAGGCCACGCAGTGGCCGCGCCGCTGGCGCGCCGAGGACGCGCCTAAGGCAAGCCCGTCTGCGCCTGTCCGCGCCCGGACCGCGCCCAGCGCCAGGACCCCTGGCCCCTATCGACGCGAGCCCACACGACGGACATACGACGCCGCCACCCTCAACACTCTCAAACCCGGCCGTAACCCCGCCTGCTACCAAGCCACCCCGAAACGCACCCACGGACCCTTCACCTGCCAATCCTGCAACCTCACCTGCCGCCGGACCCGCACCGCACCCGCCAAGCCGAACACCAGCAACAACCACCTCAAGTGCATCCTGCTCAACACCCGCTCAATCCACAGACACGCCGTCGAACTCTGGAACCTCCTCGACACAACATCGCCAGATGTCGCCTTCCTCACAGAAACCTGGATGAACGCCTCCTCAGCGCCCGACATCGCCACAGCCATCCCGGACGGATACAAGATCTCCCGGAGGGACCGCGTCAACCAGACTGGAGGAGGCATCGCCATCATACACAAGAACACCATCCGCATCACGACCAACTCCGACGACACCTTCACCGCCGCTGAACACCTCCACTTCCAGATACACTCCGACCCCAAGACGACCCTCAGAGGCACCCTCATCTACAGACCTCCGGGACCTCGCGCGCAATTCAGCGAAGACATCACAGACTTCATCAGCCCGCACGCACTTCCCTCCGCCGACTACATTCTCCTAGGGGACCTCAACTTCCACTTGGAGAACAACAAGGACTGCAACACCACCACCCTGCTGGACAACCTCGCCAACCTCGGACTCAAGCAGCTGGTGAACACCCCCACCCACTACGCCCGCCACACGCTTGACCCCGTCTTCTCTTCCAGCAAACACATCTCCTTCAGCCACTCTACCGGACTTCATTGGACTGACCACAGCTGCGTCCACTTCAGCTTCAGAAAAACCACGACCCACCACCACCCGCAACAGGTCCCTCGCCGGAGCTGGGGCAAGATCACCGCCGAGCAGCTCACCACCTCCCTCAGCCTGAACCCTCCCGCCAGCACAACAGACCCTAACAAAGCAGCCAGCAACCTCACACAGTGGCTGACCACCTGCGCCGACGACCTCGCACCACTAAAGAACCCTCCCAGCGGACCTGGCAGTAAGAAAACCCCCTGGTTCACCGATGAACTCAAGGACTCAAAGAAGAACTGCCGCACCCTCGAGAAAGCCTGGCGCCATGACCAGACCACAGACAACATGACCGCCATCAAACACGCCACCCGCAGGCACCACCAGCTGATCCGCACCACCAAGAAGACAGCATACAAAGAAAGACTGGACAGTAACGCCCACAACAGCAAGGAACTATTCAGCATCGTCAAAGAGCTCTCCACCCCCAGCGCCGGAAACAACGACATCACTCCTTCACAAGACCTCTGCGACTCACTCGCCTCGTTCTTCCACCGCAAGATCGCTGACATACACAACAGCTTCTGCGCACCAACCACGCCCCCAACCGCCGAACCAACGCCCCCCACCACCACCCTCTGCGCCTGGACCCCGGTCACCACCGAAGACACCACCCGCACGATGAACACCATCCACTCCGGATCACCTGCCGACCCCTGCCCCCACCACGTCTTCAGCAAGGCCGACTCCATCATCGCACCCCAACTGCGGGACATCATCAACACCTCCTTCCACACCGCCACCTTCCCAGAGAACTGGAAGCACGCCGAGCTCAGCGCCCTCCTGAAGAAACCAACAGCCGACCCCACCGACCTCAAGAACTTCCGCCCCATCTCGCTCCTCCCATTTCCCGCCAAAGTCATCGAGAAGACCGTCAACAGACAGCTCGCCGCCTTCCTCGAGACGAACGGATCCCTCGTCCCCTCGCAGTCCGGTTTTCGAGCCAACCACAGCACCGAGACCGCACTGATCGCAGCCACCGATGACATCAGATCCCTGCTCGACAACGGGGAAACAGCGGCCCTCATCCTCCTGGACCTCTCTGCAGCGTTCGACACTGTCTGCCACTGCACCCTAGTACAGCGCCTCAGCGACATCGGGATCCAAGAGAAGGCACTGAAGTGGATCATCTCGTTCCTCGCCGGAAGAACTCAGAGAGTCCGCCTCCCCCCATTCAGATCCGAGGCCACCGAAGTCATCTGCGGCGTACCACAGGGATCATCCCTCAGCCCGACCCTCT
Organism: Triturus cristatus; assembly: GCF_964204655.1. Taxonomy (NCBI): domain Eukaryota; kingdom Metazoa; phylum Chordata; class Amphibia; order Caudata; family Salamandridae; genus Triturus; species Triturus cristatus. Next base: position 1,151,989,391 of record NC_140584.1, read on the forward strand.
TCAACGTCTACATGAGCCCCCTCGCAGCCATCGCACGCCAACACAACCTCAACATCATCTCCTACGCCGACAACACCGAGCTGATCCTCTCCCTCACCAACGACCCCGCCACCACCAGAACCAGCCTCCAGGAGGGGATGAAAGACGTGGCCGAATGGATGAAGAACAGCCGCCTGAAACTGAACTCAGACAAGACGGAAATCCTCATCCTGGGACCATCGCCCTCTGCCTGGGACGACTCCTGGTGGCCCCCTGCCCTGGGCGCCACTCCCAAGCCAACGGACCACGCACGCAACCTGGGCTTCATCCTGGACTCCTCCCTCTCGATGACCAGGCAAGTCAACGCCGTCTCATCATCATGCTTCAACACCCTACGCATGCTCCGTAAGATCTTCCGATGGATCCCAACCGAAACCAGGATGACGGTCACCCAGGCACTCGTCACCAGCCGACTGGACTACGGGAACACCCTCTACGCAGGAACCACAGCCAAACTTCAGAAAAGACTCCAACGCATCCAGAACGCCTTCGCACGACTCGTCCTGGACATCCCCCGACACAGCCACATCTCCGGTCACCTGAGAGACCTGCACTGGCTCACCGTCAGCAAGAGGATCACGTTCAGACTCCTCACCCACGCACACAAGGCTCTCCACGACCTAGGCCCCAAGTACCTCAACAACCGCCTGACCTTCTACACGCCCACCCGCCAGCTACGATCAACCAGCCTCGCCACCGTACCACGCATCCGTAGAGCCACCACCGGAGGAAGGTCCTTCTCCTACCTGGCAGCCAAGACCTGGAACTCCCTCCCCATCCACCTTCAGCTGACCAAGGACCATCTCTCCTTCAGGAAGCACCTCAACACCTGGCTTTTCGAGCAGTAACGGACCCCTCTCCCCCAGCGCCTTGAGACCCTCCGGGTGAGTAGCGCGCTCTACAAATGCTATGATTGATTGATTGATTGATTGATTGATTGAATGCAAGTCTTCAATAAAAGAAGAGCAGGGAAACCGACCCCGAGCTGTCACTCAATCCGTCCCCGGGCAGCAGCGCCTGGAGGGGGAAGCGCGGAGCAGGTGGGCGCTGATCCCTGGCGTCCGGCCGCTCACGGGCACCTGGCTGCGGGTGGCGACAGGTGCAGGGCTCTGCGGGCACAAGCAGGTGGAGGTGGCACCGAGGAGAAGGGTCAGAAAAGAGCAGCAATAGACCGGAATCTGCTGCGTTTTACACCTCTCCTCCCTAAAAAAAAACCAACCAAGACTTGATGGTAAGAGAGCGAGAGACCAGCTGAGAAAATATAGATTAAAGACACCGTCTATAAACTGCCAGCATTTTGAAGCCTGCATTTCCACTTTAAGCGAGCATTGTATCTACACGAAAGCCAGCACACGCGATCGTGAGACTCGGTGGAGCATCGTGTGTACCTAAACAGGAGTGTTACATCCGTTTCCAGCATACAGCGTCCACAACTTAAAGAAATATGCATCTGGTGCACAGCGTTATTGTGCGAGCAGATGAACCGTGGGGTATCCAGGCAAATAAGCACAAATTATGCAAGAGCGATATCTGCAGGACAAAGCCTGTCACCTTTACCAGGTCCATGCACTAAGAGCTCACCTCGTCCAGTGTTTTGCTTTGCACGGCGGGGCTTATAGTTCTGATTTTATAATGGGATATATATAGAACTACAGCCCCCACAATGCAAAGCAAAAAACATGGTAGTCCACGGCATGTGCTGCAGGCAGTGCAGAATGAAAACACAGAGGCGTTTCACCAGCTGCTATATGTTCTCATGAATGTCCTTATGTCCCTTGAGCCACAACTGTAAGTTTTAGGTAAGTTTACCAGATGAGTCAATGTCATCGGGGGCACCAGGTTCTGGTTCCTTTTAGAAAGCATTTTTCGTGCGTGTAATCTCATTGGGTTCAACGGGAATTAAACAACACTACAACTCCCAGAATGCATAAGGCTGTTAAAAGCAAGCACAGGACTGGTAAATCCTGTCGCTCGTGATTTGGAGGAATGTGGTTACTTTAGTCATGGGGCCCACTCTCATGCAGAGCCATATGTGCCCAGAGTCATAACACGCCCATGCAGTGACACTCACATTGTGGCAACTACCACACGCCCAGGCCCTCCTTTTATAGGCCACAATAAGAATTGTGTTTAAAAGTAGTGTGTAAAGTTTACACCTTTTCCCACTCACAATTCATCACGTAATGCCTGGCAGAATTTATGCAGAGAAACAATTCTAGGTTCCAAGTTTTGTAGCGTGGACAGCGGTGGCTCATCTGCTCAGGCAGAGGAGCGTCGCCCCACAGAAAAAATATTATTATATTAACACCATGTTATTATCATTATATCTTTCCGGCTTGGCTTTAGCTGCTTTGCTGGCAGGGCTGAGCTGCCCGCACAGCAGGGCAAGGAATGATGATGAATTTTTGGCCAGCCCAAGACAGTCATACGCTCTTAGCATGTTCTCCACCCGGCTGTATTGCACAGCCTGGGTGGAGAACATGCACAGGCTTCCAGTCCCTTACTGAGCACTGAACTACAGCGTTCAGACCAATCACGACGCTGCTGACATGCTGGTGACAGCAGTGTTGTGATTGGCTAGGGGAGTCTGGAAGCCTGGGGGCTTTCCGTTTCCTGGTATACTACATTAGACGGAGGAGAGGAGGCAGCTTCTAGGTAAGTGGCTTTTTCATTTTTTTTTTTTACCCCATCCTCTCCCCGCCACACCACTACAGTCCCATACATGCCGCTACTGAACGTGGAACATGGGATTGTGCAGCTTTTGTGCACTAGCTCACATATACAACTTGACAACAACAATACAACATACTGTCTACAAAGGAACATCACAAATATATACAATTAACATACATTTATAGAGTGCAGAAATAGACAGTGAATATAAGTACATTTTCAACTAAACATTAAACACACACATATGTAAAAATGTATCGCAATTGAGAAACTAGTGGCTAATTGATAGATTTTCTTGTATTGCTTTCTACGTGCATTTCGGCGAACTGAGCGCCTTCTTCAGGAAAGCCACAATGATTGTGTGAATCAGTAATGAGAGCCCAAATGGTATTTATACCATTGTTGAGATGGCTAAAATAGGTAAATCCTCCACCAATCCTTTGAGGCACTTGAGCCCAAGATGTCATCCCTAAACTTCTCAACGTTTGAAAAAGGCAGAATTTTCTTTTTACTTTCTTTTCATGAACGACACTGTGTATCTATAACATTTGAGTGTAAGTAGCCAAGTAAGAGACTCCCAGATTTTAGGTGGGTCTTGCGTTCTTTGAAATCATGTGCTGAGACTATAGAAAACTGATGTACGTAGCTTCTCAAACGCTGGATGATAATAATTTCAAGAGGGTCAGTTAAAGTCACTGTATTTTCTTAGTCTAGTGGTTCTGTGGTACCAGAAAACTGCATGACACGTCAAGATTGACGGCAACCTACTTCAAAGCTCTGGACCTCATAGGATGATGTACCAATTGTGCCAGCATTGAACTGGGAACTGATCTTTTGTGTGTTTTTTTTCAATCTGTAGACTATTGCACATCCAACAGGTGGTATGGAGGTGCAACTGCACCAGAGGTGGCCATGTGGCTCATGGGTTACCGTAGGGATAAGGGGTCATTCCCCAGAGCTTGATCATGCTGTATTTATCTGGGAGAGGACCAGCGAATGGCCTTCAGGCCATGCTTTGTGATAATGTAGGATAGCACATTAGGTTACTGTCAACAAGAGCTTTTTCTGAAAATCTATTACGAAAGTCTCCTTCGAAACCTAGCCTTTCTCCTCTTTGACGCCAAGGATCAGATCAAGCTCATCTAGGCCTGGGGCTTGAGAGACTTGAGTGATTTACACTTAACTGCTTAAGAATAGGTCCAGGTGGAAAATTTCATTCTGCTGGCAGAATTGGCAAAATTCGGGCAACTCTGCATGAGTTCTGGCCAAATTCCACTAATCTCAGCATGGTGGAATTTTTTTCTCTCATGTGGCTCCAAAGATGTGAACAAGATTTCGCATTCCGTAGTGCGATTTCCTGTCCCTAGGAGGACTTCCAGCGTGATTTTCTAATGCGGGCGATCGCAGGCACGGTTACAGTCAGAGGGCTGTTTCTTGAATAGATTTTCTAATCGAGCTGCAGCAAAATCAACTTGAATGGCCAAGCGCTGTTGTGCACCGCATGGTGCCATTTGTGCTGCTATTCCAGCATGAAACGCGCCACTGGCTCTAAATCACAGCACGAAGTGCAGGTTTTGACCCGTTGGTGAAACTATGTGGAATCTCGCTGAGTTTTAATGTATCACCGCGCAGTGAAATTCCACAACTTCCACCTGTAATGACTAGATTGACGGATAGCAGAGAGTACAGAGTAAGCCAGTAAGATACTGCATTAACCTTTGTGCAAACATGCTTAGGATTTGCTACATTCACTCCTAGTGAAGTCCAAGATTACACGTAAGACCTGATTTACCATGCACAGGGGCTGCTGGGCAAAGGATGTGCTACCCTCCGAAATGTGGTCCCTTGTATGTCCCAGCCAGAGGGCCATGGTGCACTAACTTTGCAATCCAGATCCAACGGGAACAATGTGAGCTTCCACACTTCTCAGACACCACTGCCAATCTTACACTAACAACACACTGGTTAGAGGAAGATCCAGAGGAAAAGGAGAAGAGAAAAACAGAGGAACTGAATATTGTCGTATTGCTTAATTGCACTGCTGCCTTGCAAATGCACTGCAAGAGTGTTGATGTATAAGGCCAAGAGAAGACTGTTAGTATTGCTATAGTATTGACTCTGGCATTTATCTTTTATTGTTGTGTATGATATATCTGCTGACACTCTCTGTAATTCCAACTCTCTGCTCTAGAATGAAACTCAAGAGAGTTGATATGATTTCTGTAAACAACACTCTGAGTTATTATCTGTTGTGTGCTAAAGAGATTGGATGGCAATGACATTTACTGATCATTGTTTTCAATCGTCTCCTGAGGCAGTCAGTGAACCTCCATCACAGAGCTGATGATGTCTTCCTTATTATTCATAGGTTGATATCTATGTGCGTGTTGGTAAGTTTCACCTTTTTGTAGTCGTCGGGGCATAAAAAGCTAAGTGGCTTTGTTCATTTCCGGGGCTGTCTTGCTCTCCTCAGGCCTTGTAGTTGTCTTTTCTGTATCTGACTTCTGGTCATGTGTTTGTGTTTTCTGCTTTGTTTCTATTTAGGGAGCACCTCAGCATGGACACACAGTTGATGGTCACCGCGGGCACTCCCGTTTATGCCTTGCCGCTTCAAGCTCCAGGACCTCTGCTCATTCAGTTATCATTTACTCTAGAGACACCCTTCTATCTTGCATTTTTAGGCAACTGCAGGTCTTCAAATTCATGTAAGGTGTTCCAGCTGTTATCAGACACAAACCAGAGTTCGGTCACGTCTTCTTATTAATACTTGTTCTCTAATAGACACAAGATGAATTGCTTGGTCATATTACCTCTGGCTCGACATAATGTTTATAACAAAGACTTGATTGAAAGACATATCTGGTTCTGATCTAGATTTAGCAGCCCATGCGGGTTGCAGCGTGCTTCGTCAAGATCACACCCTTAAAGAAGGAGATGGCCTTGAAATTATTTACTAATCTTTTCTAAAATTTTTGTTTTTAAAAGACCAATTAAGTTATTTGTGGCATTCTAGGCTTTTGCTCCTGTTGCCAAGAGCTTCAGAATGTATTGATGTAAGAGGCTCTTGAGGACAGCTGAAGCTGAGTCTGCTCCCTGGTTGTGCTGTCACTGTGGATGTGATCCTTTTATTGGAATAAACTTGATTTTAATATCAATATGTGTACACCAGTTCGTTACATTTGGCGACAGAGGTGGCTAACACTACATGGAACGGATCTCAACATCATCTAACTTAAGCTCACTCTCAAGCTTAAGCATCGCTTTCAACAGGACTTTCTACATATTGAAACCCTTTTTAACGTACTGTTCAATGTTTCTAGCTGTTAATGCGGCCCAATGAATCTTATCTTATCTACTGCCTGCTGTCTTTTCAAGAAGTGAGGGATCGTTTCGTTTATCACTCAGTCTCTTTGGACGCTTGTTTTAAGTTACCTTAACCTCTTTCTATGAGAAGGGTTCACTCGCGCTCAGTTTTCTACTGTTGTGCAACATTATTGGCATACTGTCTGCATTTATGTGTACTTAAGACGAACTGAGCAGTTGAAGATTTTGTTACCTTCTGTGGCTATACTCTCTCTCAGATTCGCGCCCCTGAGCGTGCTTCACAGCAATTTTTTGTCATTTGAAATTCCCCATTTGAAATTCCCTGCATGCCATGGAATTTCTTCTGCTGTACCTTCCCATGGAGTTTCGATTTGTGTAACGTCATCTAGATGCCGACGCAGTCATGCCCTTCATCAATTTGCGTGACCATGCATGGCGGCCATCTTAGGTGTACTCAATAGCATTTTTGCCGGTCTGGTTATTTGGAAATCCTACAGCTGCGTGTCACTTCTGTGATACACACACAAGCTTCATTCAATGTGCAGGCGTATTTCTTCAGCGTTTTGTTGCTAAGAAACATAGCCTCTGCATCTTCCCCTGTGATATGCACACAAGCTTGTTAATAATTTCTCTCAGAACCTGTTTTTCTTTGCATCAATTTCCCTCTGGAGGTTGGAGTGCAACTCTCTACAACTTCGTTGCGTGTCATTTCTGTGATAAGCACACACCCAGCTGGCAACTCAGATCTTATTTTCATTGCCTCAATCTCCTTCCGGAGTTTGGAGTACAACTCTGCACAACTTGGTTGCGTGTCATTTCTGTGATAAGCGCACACCAAGCTGACAACTTCTACATTAAAGGTTTTTGTTTTGTTACATTGCATGTGTGAGAGATCCCCGGACATTGCCATGCCGACGCCCCTTCCCCGCTCCTACCTGTGGACTCAGCCAGGGGAGACCGTCCTCGAGAACTCACACGATCGGCCACTACCATTACGGAGGCTGGCCCCGCCCCGTGACCCTCAGGTTCGAGCAGGTCCTGGCTCCGACAGGAGTGACCCGGAAGGGGGAGGGACTAAACCCGGATGTCCTTCTTTCCTGCAGGAGAAAAGAAGGACTAACACAGGAGACGAGCGCACTTGTGCCGGAGTGAGACGGGAGACGGAGGAAGCAGCGAAGGTCGAGAGAGAACGGGAAGAAGAAAGAAGCGAAGCAGAGAGCGTAGAACAGCGGAACGAGGAGCCGGAGCAGCGAGGAGTGGGCGCGAGGCTGTCGAGTACCGAAGAGGAGGACGCCGTGGAGGTCCCGGACGAAGCGTGGTGCGAGGACTGGTGGACCCCACAGGAGGAGGCTGGAGAGCGGCCGCAACCAGGAAGTGTTGCGGCGGGGCCGGTGAGTGGCTAAACTACGGGGAAAACGGGAAGGGGAGGAGGGTGGTAGACAGGGTAACGGGGAGGAGGGTGGTTACAGGAACACAGGGTGTAGTGTGTTGTGGTGGTGGTACAGTGCTGCAGCGTAAAAACGTCTCTCATTTCCCTTCCTCACTATTTGTTTTAAAAGCGACGAATACAACCCCCCCTTTGGCTTGTGAGGAGATTGGTGATCGGGTCTTTGAATTCCTCACCCCACTCTGAATCCTTCGGTGCAGTGTCCTAAACCGAACATCCCCTAAAACACACGGGTGCGGTGTCGGATCTATCTTTCTCAGCGTAGTCCAAAGAGGACAACCTCCCTGACGGCCTTCCGTGTTTTTTGTCTCTATCCCTCTCATGAGCCTCCCTGGGGAATCCATCCCGACCAGACCAGAGCAACCAACCGGAGGAGGGGAACGTCGAGAAGAAGAGAACGAAGTAGAAGAGATCCAGAGGACACAGCCAGAGTCCCTGCTATCTGAACCATCGGCCACATCACCTGCTAAAACAATAAAAACCTATCCACTGGCTCACTATATTCAGCCTCCGCGTCTGTTTATCCGGCCCGCGCTCCCACAAGTGGTGTCAGAAGTGGGATCCGCCGGAGACATGGAGGCTGTAATCGCCCGAATGGCGGAGAACCAAGAAAGTCTGGGGAAGGCCATGGAGAAATTCCTCACCATCGTAGAAGAAGACCGGGGAAAGTTGCAACAGGCCCTTACTGATCAAGGCCAGACCCATGACACGGCTATGGGGAAGATTGCCGACGTTTTGGGACAGCAAAGAGGTCCGAGTACCCTCCCGTCGGTGATATTGCAAAAGTACGTAGCCGGGGGGGATCCTGAATATTTCTTTAATAACTTTGAACGGATGGCTTTGGCCGCCGCCTGGCCAGCAGACAAGTGGGGACAATACCTGGGACCTCTCCTGTCGGGAGAACTACAGGCCTCCTACCAAGCCGCTAACATCCTGGGTACAACCCCGTATGCAGAAATCAAACAATGCATCATGGAACGTTTAGGAGTGGACGACGAGTGTTACAGGATGAAGCTACGCCAGATAAAGGAAGGACCCCAAGAAACTCCTAGAGCCCTATATTTCCGTGTGAGAGACATGGCTGATCGTTGGTTGAAGCCCACTACCGCCACGAAAGAGGAGATTATGGCCAAGGTCTATTTGGAACAATATCTAACCTCCCTCCATCCCCCAATACAAAGGTGGGTAAGGCAGCATGCACACCTTACCCTGGATATTGCTGTTGATATCGCTAGTGCCTATAACAGAGCACAGGAAGTGCAAAAAGGACGGGAAGAGACAAACTGGAAACCTGGCCCAAGTGGGGCCCATCGACCTCCCCGACCCATACTCAACAGAAAACCAGATCCCGTCACAATCGTCCCCGGACCCCCTATCTTCAGGCCCCCTGGACTCCCGGTGGTGCGAACCTCGGTCCCTGGGCCTCAATGTTATGGATGTGGAGGACTGGGTCACATCGCTCGGTTTTGCCCGCAGAAGGAGGAGCCAATGGAAATTGGCATGACCAGAAACTTCTATTGCCTTCCCCCGAAGACTGCGGTCCCTCCTTATCGCTGTGAAGTGGCTGTCAACGGACAAAGGATGACGGCCCTTGCGGATACTGGATGTCGACAGAGCGTGATACGACCCCAGGATTTGGGAACCCGAATCGGACCAGTGGAAGGAACTGTGAACATCCAATGTGTCTATGGAGACACTAAAACGTATCCCACAACCCATGTCCGGGTCCAAACTTCCACAGATCCAGGGTCAGCGTTGAAAGTGGGCCTCATTCAGCGCCTCCCAGAACAGGTCATCTTAGGGAATGACTATCCTCATTTGCCCGCTTTACTCCAGGAAGCACCGCGATCCGACAAAGAATGGTTGAACACGGCCCCTTTTGCCCAAGAGGAGAATCACGAGTGGCCCCCATCCAAACCCCGGAGATCCCGAAACCAAAAAAGAAAGGAAAAAGGGAAAAACCTATGCGCCCTCCCAGCTACCCCAGTAGAAACCCCGTGGGAGCATAATCGCCAATTCCGTACCGCCCAGCAGGAAGACCCGGTACTGCAGGAAGCCTGGAGTAAAGCCCTGACGCGGGAAGATCCATTGCACGTATGTCCTTATTTCTTTGTTAGAAATGGGCTTCTGTATCGGAAGGCAGACCCCAACAGCAACCCCCAGTTATTGATCCCTTCCCTTTTCCAAGATAAAGTCCTCTATTTGGCGCATAGTCATCTCTTAGGGGGGCATTTCGGGGAGGAAAAAACGGAGCAGTTAATAACCCGACAGTTCTATTGGCCAGGGATTTACAAGAAAGTAAAGATGTATTGTCGGGAGTGCCCGGTATGTCAAAAAAATAGCCGATACCGGCCTCCCCGAGCTCCCTTGCATCCCCTGCCCATTCTCGATGAACCGTTTGGTCGAGTGGGTATGGACATCATTGGTCCCCTCTTACCTTCCCGAAGCGGGTGTCGGTATGTGCTGGTTCTCGTCGATTACGCGCCGCGGTTCCCAGAGGCCATAGCTCTACGACACCCAAACGCCACGGCCATAGCAAAGGCCATGATTACAGTGTTCTCCCGGGTGGGTTTCCCAAAAGAGGTCCTTACGGATCAAGGAACTCCGTTTATGTCAAAGGTCATGAAGCAAGTGTGTACCCAGTTAGGGATCAAGCAAATAAGAACAGCAGCATACCACCCCCTAATGGATGGATTGGTGGAGCGTTACAATGCCACTCTGAAAACCACCCTAAAAAAACTCCTCGACCTTGAAACCAAGCGGTGGGAGGATTTGTTACCCCTAGCCTTGTATGCCATCCGCTGCCAAACCCAAAAAAGCACGGGGTTCTCCCCCTTTGAATTATTATACGGACACCAACCCCGATCCCTATTAGACATGGCCCGTGAGGCCTGGGAAACCGAACCTAACAGTAGTACACCCCTGATTGACTACGCCTCAAACCTGAAAACCCATCTAGGGCAGATCCGTACCATTGTGCGAAATAATATGGAAAAAGCACAAGAGGCACAAAGAACCCAATACAATAAAAACACAAAGGATAGATCCTTCAATGTAGGCGATGCTGTACTCCTGATGATGACTTCTTCTGACCACAAGCTGTTGGGTCAGTGGCAGGGACCCTACGTGATTTTAGAAAAAGTGACCCCTGTTACCTATAAAATCGAGTTGGATAAACAGAGAGGTACATCCCAGGTGTATCACGTAAATCTATTAAAAAAGTGGGAGGGACCCCTTCCTGTATTAGCCGCCCTAAAAGAACCCCAAACCCCTTTATACTGTCAGTGTATAGCCAAGGAGGTGCCGGGCGACAACGCCACTATGCTGATAAAATCCCTACTACCATTACAGGACGTGTTTTCCAATACTCCGGGAAAGACCTCTGTGGTGGAACACGCCCTCAAAACCAGTCCCGGGAAGGTAGTACGCCTAAGACCTTATCGTGTCCCCGAGGCCCGCCGACAGGTCATACGCAATGAAGTCCACCAAATGTTGCAAATGGGGGTCATAGAACCCTCGGTGAGCGAGTGGAACTCACCTATTGTGCTCGTACCGAAACCTGATGGTTCGGTGCGCTTCTGCGTTGACTTTAGGGAAGTCAATAAGGTGTCGGAGTTCGATACCTACCCCTTACCCCGGGTAGATGAAATGGTGGAGAGGATAGGAAGAGCGAAGTATGTCAGTACCCTTGATTTGTGCAAAGGGTACTGGCAAATCCCTCTGCGCAAACAAGACCGAGAGAAAACCGCGTTTTCTACCCCTGATGGCCTATATCAATTTGTCATGTTACCTTTTGGCTTACATGGAGCTCCCGCCACATTTCAGCGGGCTATGAATCTCATCCTACGACCCCACGAAAGATACGCCGGGGCATATATTGATGACATCATTGTCTACAGCGAAACCTGGGAGCAGCATCTGTCCCATCTATATGAAGTGGTCCAAACCTTGGGGAAACATGGGTTTAAAATCAATCCGGCGAAAAGCCACTTAGCTGCCCAAACGGTACACTATCTCGGCTACTTACTCGGAGAAGGTATGATCAGGCCCCAAGATAAAAAACTGGCAGCCATATCCCAGATACCCTTCCCACGTTCCGCAAAAGCACTGAGAGCATTTCTAGGTTTACTAGGATACTACAGGAGGTTTATACCTCGATTCTCCCACATAGCCGCCCCTCTCACCGACCTACTACGAAAGTCCGTGAAAACCGAAGCTAGACTGAGGGATCCCAGCCCCGAGGTAGTACAGTCCTTCCACGCCTTAAAATCCACCCTGACAGCAGACACGGTGTTAGCCAGTCCTGATTTTTCCTTGCCATTTATACTCCAGACCGATGCATCTGATCAAGGTCTGGGGGCGGTGTTATCCCAGAAAAATGACAAAGGGGAAGAAAACCCATCTTGTACCTTAGCCGGAAACTATACCCCCGGGAACGGAACTACGCCGTAATAGAAAAAGAAGCCCTAGCCATCAAGTGGGCCATTGACTCCCTGAAATATTATCTCGAGGGACGAGAGTTCACCCTTTTTACTGACCATGCCCCCTTGGAATGGCTCGCCCGAAATAAAGGAAACAATGAAAGAATATTGCGGTGGTTCCTGTCCTTACAACCGTATAGATTCCATACCCGGCACAGGAAAGGTGTGGACCAAACCAACGTGGACTTCCTTTCCCGCTATCCCTGTGACACCCCCACTAGAAAGACAGCAAGGGAAAAGGGATGTGAGAGATCCCCGGACATTGCCATGCCGACGCCCCTTCCCCGCTCCTACCTGTGGACTCAGCCAGGGGAGACCGTCCTCGAGAACTCACACGATTGGCCACTACCATTACGGAGGCTGGCCCCGCCCCGTGACCCTCAGGTTCGAGCAGGTCCTGGCTCCGACAGGAGTGACCCGGAAGGGGGAGGGACTAAACCCGGATGTCCTTCTTTCCTGCAGGAGAAAAGAAGGACTAACACAGGAGACGAGCGCACTTGTGCCGGAGTGAGACGGGAGACGGAGGAAGCAGCGAAGGTCGAGAGAGAATGGGAAGAAGAAAGAAGCGAAGCAGAGAGCGTAGAACAGCGGAACGAGGAGCCGGAGCAGTGAGGAGTGGGCGCGAGGCTGTCGAGTACCGAAGAGGAGGACGCCGTGGAGGTCCCGGTTGAAGCGTGGTGCGAGGACTGGTGGACCCCACAGGAGGAGGCTGGAGAGCGGCCGTAACCAGGAAGTGTTGCGGCGGGGCCGGTGAGTGGCTAAACTACGGGGAAAACGGGAAGGGGAGGAGGGTGGTAGACAGGGTAACGGGGAGGAGGGTGGTTACAGGAACACAGGGTGTAGTGTGTTGTTGTGGTGGTACAGTGCTGCAGCGTAAAAACGTCTCTCATTTCCCTTCCTCACTATTTGTTTTAAAAGCGACGAACACACCCCCCCCCTTTGGCTTGTGAGGAGATTGGTGATCGGGTCTTTGAATTCCTCACCCCACTCTGAATCCTTCGGTGCAGTGTCCTAAACCGAACATCCCCTAAAACACACGGGTGCGGTGTCGGATCTATCTTTCTCAGCGTAGTCCAAAGAGGACAACCTCCCTGACGGCCTTCCGTGTTTTTTGTCTCTATCCCTCTCATGAGCCTCCCTGGGGAATCCATCCCGACCAGACCAGAGCAACCAACCGGAGGAGGGGAACGTCGAGAAGAAGAGAACGAAGTAGAAGAGATCCAGAGGACACAGCCAGAGTCCCTGCTATCTGAACCATCGGCCACATCACCTGCTAAAACAATAAAAACCTATCCACTGGCTCACTATATTCAGCCTCCGCGTCTGTTTATCCGGCCCGCGCTCCCACAGCATGTATTACACACAGATAATTTTTCTTTTATGTCTCAATATATTACAAAGGTTTATACACTTCCCTTAATGTTTCCGACATTGCAGGTTATTGTATGCTCATGCTAATCTCGTTTCAACAGCAATATTCATACTGCTTTCATATTAGAAGTTTATTGTTGATTTGAACACTTACATTAGGAAGCAATTATAATTCCTTTTCAGGTCACGATAATTGTTTTTCTTTATTTTTTTTTTTTAGATTGTAAGTGTTTTTCTGCAATTTAATTTCTGTACAAAATGCAAAATGTTACTGCGCCTGCCTTCTTTTTGTCATTGCCCGGTGATCCACCCATAAGATGGCAGAAATGGCGCAAAGTTTTTGAAAAATATGCCAGAGTGTTTGGGTTCTCTTTAAGTGCTGAAAGAAAGACAGCCTTACTGCTACATTGTCTAGGATCTGAGGGGCAAGAAGTTTTTGACCATCTTCCCGAAATCCATGATCCTGATTTGAATGCATTTGAAATTTGTATAGCGACATTAGATAAACATTACTTACCTAAAGTCAGTACTATTCTTGAGAGGTATCACTTTGGTCATAGGAGTCAATTGGAAGATGAGTCTATAGAGAATTATATAAAAAGTTTGAGAAAGTTTGTTTCATCTTGTAAGGTTGGCTCCACTCTTGATGAAAGGATTAGGGACCAATTTATGTTAGGATGTAACATTGAACGTGTAAGAGAGGAACTATGGCAAAAGGATGAACCTTCACTTGAGGATGTTATTACTACAAAAGGGATGGAACACTCTCTTAAGTGTGTAGAAGTCATTACAAAAATGGTGACAAGAAAGAAAAAGACTGTTCAAATTGTTAAGCAATCTCAAAAGGAACTAAAAGAACATGAACAAAAGAAAACTAATGTTGAGAAAAACTGAAGATTTAATACTTTCCAAGCTAAAAGTATTTGTTGTGGGCAAATAGGTCATTTAGCCAACGACAAGCAGTGTTGGGGTTGGAAAGTTACCTGCAGTAATTGTATGAGGAAAGGTCACTTTGCTGCAGTTTGTAAAGGCAAAACCTATAAAGGAAGAGTCAATTAAATGTATGATGAAGAAGCGTGCTGATATGATTTACATACTCGAGTATACTGTGGACAGATTTTACTACAAGTTACAGGCAGTGGAGAGGGTAAGAGCTGTCCTATTGATGAAATCTTGGTGGAAGGTGAAAGTACAAGTGTTCTTTTCGACTCAGGTGCCAAGATCACAATAGTTTCAAAAGAGTTTTATTTGAAAAAAGTCAAGGATAAAATTAAGGTATTTCATCCTAACATTACACCGCCTGCGTATGGGGGTGAGCCAATTCAATTGTTAGGCTATTTTTGGGGCATCATAGAATACAAGAACAACAGAATGGTCAATTATAAAGTGTATATTTCTCAAAAAGAGGACAGCATATTGAGTTGGTTCCACCAGAGAGATCTTGGTGTGATTTTAGATCCGAATGAATCTCCTCCCATTAAATTAAAGGAGAATTTTAACATAAATTTAATATCTTCAGTATAAGGTGACTCTTCTGAGGATTTAATGCAAAAGTGGGAAGAGGTGTGGCGCTGCGGCTAGGGCGGCTGACTCCGGAATCTGGGGATCACGGTTCGACCCCCGGCGCCGGCGGCAGATTAGCCCAGCACCATGTGACTCTGGGCAATAGCTTGCTTAATATTCCCGACGGCCCCCAGCGCCTAGAGACCCTAACAGGTGATTGTTTGCGCTTTACAAATGTGTATTATTATTATTATTATTATAAAAGTTGAAGTTAAGGTTTCCTCAATCTCTTTTGTAAAACTTTGGGTTGTTTGAGGAATTATGTACATCACATTTGTTTGGTTGATGGTGTTAAACCTGTGTGTAGTAAAGCACATAATGTGCCTGTAGCTGTGCGTGAACAAGTACAAAGTGATTTGGAATGATTGAAAGCTGATGGTATTATTGAGGAGGTGGAACGACGTAATGGCTTGCTCCAGTCGTGGCTGCCAAGAAGGCTGATGGTTCTTTACATTTATGTGTGGACCTGAGAGAGTTGAACAAATATGTTGTGGTAGATCGTTATCCCTTGCCGAAGATTGCAGACTTGTTGATGCTACTCTGAGGGGCCAAGGTATTTAGCACCATCAATCTCAAATCTGCATACCACCAGATAAGGTTGGATGATGACTCGAAACACTTTACTGCTTTTGTGACCCCTTTCGGTACCTACCGTTTTGTCAGGCTTTCATTTGGCCTAGTTTCAGCAGCAGCGGTCTTTCAGAGAGCTTTAGAGAATGTTTTGAGAGATTTAACTGGTGTGAGAATATATCAAGACGATATAAGAATCTTTGGGAGAGACAATAGAGAGCAGGATGAGAGGGTTTTGAAAGTTTTGAGCAGACTTAATGACTGTCAAAATCGAGAAGTGCAAGTTCAGGAAAAGAATCCATTGATTATTTAGGTCATTCCATTTCTGCAGGTGGAGTGATGCCTAAGGAGGACCTTCTTGATACTATTCGCAAACTACACTCTCCTACTAATAAAAAAGAATGAATGAGTTTTTTAGGTATGGCAGAGTATTACAGCAAGTTTTTTCGGGGTTTTGCTTCTTTGTGTGTTAACATGAGGTCATTGTTGCATAAAGAGTGTGAGTTTGTATGGGACCAGGTTTGTGACGATGAGTTTTGCACTCTCAAGGAGAGATTGAAGGCTGCATCTAAATTGAGCTGTTTTGACCCCCCCAAAAAGTAATTTCTCATAACCGATGCCAGTATGAAAGGTCTGGGTGCTGTGTTACTGCAAATGAGCCAGGGGCAAGATAACATTATTTTGTTTCTTTCAAGGAGCTTGCAGGGGGCTGAGATGAGATACTCTGTTATAGAAAGAGAAGCTCTTGCTGTATATTGGTCTATAAAAAAACTTAAGAATCTTTTGTGGGGCTGTGTATTTGAAGTCAGGACAGACCACAAACCGTTGTGTGAAATCTTTTAAAAAAAGGGAATCGATGATGTGTCAAGTAGAATCACCAAATACGTTGTGGCATTACAAGATTATGATTTGACATCAAGTACTTGCCTGGAGTGGAGAACAAAGTTGCTGATGCTTTGTCGCGCTTGGTTAATGATGATTAGAAATGCTCTTTTGATGATCATGAGCAGGATGAGGACATGGTATGTTCTATTGAAGGGGGCAGCATTACTAAAGAAAGGCGAATTGATGCTCTTAGTACAGACAGTATGTTGCTTAAGGTTTTAGAAAGTGTAAGGGCAGGTTGGAAGACAAAACCCAAAGGTGAGGATGAGTTTGAGAAATGTTGGCATGTTGAAGATCAACTTTCTGAGCTAGGAGGTTTACATGTCAGGGGTGTGAGGTTAATTCCACCAACTGCCCTTTGAGCGGAACTTGTTTCTTTAGCTCATGCAAGGCATCAGGGTATGTCAAAGACTAAGGAGAGGCTGAGATTGTCTTACTGGTGGCCCGGAATGGATTTACATGTAGAACGCAGTATCAGAGATTGTGTACAGTGTACATTGAGCGAGAGAGTAGCTAAGCCTAAAGTTCAACCTATGGTTATACGAGAACGCCCCGATGGTCCATGGAAGGAAATTGGACCTGATATTGTTGGCCTTATTCAGTCTTTGGGTTCTGGTTTTGGTTGATTTTTTTGTGGATGGCCAGAGATAACTATTACACGGGGTATAGAAACCAAGCATGTGAAGGCGTTTTTGGAGAAACTCATGGCCAGAGAAGGTACACCTGATACCATATTGACTGACAATGGTGTACAGTTTGTCTCTAGAGAAATGGAACAGTTCTTGAGTAGACATGGCATCAAACACAAGAGGTGCTCATTGTACCATCCAGATACTAATGGAATGGTGGAGCGCTTTAATCTTGTTCTAAAAGAGACCATTGAGATGGCAATATCCGCAGGGTTGGATTGACGTGAAGAAATCTGCAAGAAAGTTGAGATTTACAGGTTATCTCCCCAAGCCATAACTAAGAAAACTCCCTTTGAATTATTCAGGGGTTGACGTGCCAACACGTTGGTGGCCCCAACTTGGGTCAATGACATGCAAAATATTTGTGATGTCTACAGTGATAAGAATGATTGGAGATTGGCTGAGTCAAGGAGGATTGAAGCTCGTAAAGAGCTTTATGATCAAAGGAAAAGTGTAAAGAAGACTGTTGTGAAAGTGGGTTATTGGGTTTTAATAAAAAATCCTTGCAAAAAGGGTTATTCTACAGCGTTTTTGAAACCAAGGCAGGTACTTAAGATCTTAAATAATGCTGTCAAGACTGCTGATCATCGTATTTGGAACTTGAACAGAGTGGTTGTAGTTAGAGATGATTTGGTTCCATTTCATCCCTTGTGTGGAGGATTGAGATCTGACTCAGCTAACTGCTCTAGGGATTCATAGGACACTTCTGGAAATTCAGGCACCATTCGTAAGTCTTCAAGAGTGTCTTCTCCTCCAGCATATTTGAGTAAATATGTAAAGTGATTTTCATGCTTATGTTTTGCTTTTGTTTCTTATGCTCATTTCTTTTATATTTTGTTACCTTTGCTTTAATGTTTTTCTTTATTTGTAAAGAAGGGAGATGTGTGGCATTCTAGGCATCTGCGCCTGTTACCAAGAGCTTCATAATGTATTGTCGTAAGAGGTTCTTGAGGACAGTTGAAGTCTGCTCCCTGATTGTGCTGTTACTGTGGATGGGATCCTTTTCATGGAATAAACTTGTTTTTAATATCCATCTGTGTACACCACTTCTTTACATTATTTCTCTGAAATCCTTCCTTTCCAAATTGAGTTATTGTCCTCTGTTTCTTTCAAAGCTACACTGGTTTATTACCCACTTAGGCCCAGTACCACCTTTGAGTATAATATAGCACCTCTATATGCCTCATTAATTGAGGCTATTTTTATACTAATTACTTTCAATGGATACAGTAGAACGTATGCTTGATGTTTTATCTTTGCGGTCAGCTCAGTTACTCCATATGCCTGGACAGACCAATCCAAATTCCATTTACACTCCTCTGGTTTGCTCCTTTAAAGGTTTCTGCTCATGATCTTTAAACTTCTCACTCCAGGCCATGGGCTAAAATTACCAAACTTAAACTGGAGCAAGCATCATTAGAGTACAACACCCAGTTAACTATACTGGGTAAAAATCAAAAAATATTGCTGCGGCTAGCAGTTGGAATGAAGCCGCCTTGAATAGTGCCTCCTAAAGTGAGCCTTAGCACCAGGCGATCCTCATGCACACCATGTTATACTGAGTGTCTCCAGGTCACTGAACATCAATGGAAATGATCTGGAAGGAATATTACAATGAAATAGGTAAGTCTAGCACAGCTGAATGAAAAAAAAACACATTTAGAAATTTGGAAAGCTCACTCTGCCTTTTATTCTAGCAAAACGGAGGCAGCAGAGAATTATTAGAGAATTAATTAAGACTGTGAATGACTTATCACAGTTAGATGCCTCCTCCGCTTAAATTGTTCCATCTCAGGGTCTATGTGATGCCGTTTCTGATTTCCTTGTTGAAATATAGCTACAACCTGCCTTACTGTTCAACCTCTTGAGAAGGCAGTTCTTAGGACTATAAAGACCTTGGGCCAGCAGCATTTCAGGAGTTCTCCCTCTATATTATCAAGATAGCTAAATTAATTAAATATGACTCCCACTAGACCCTTGTCATTTGGCGCTTGATGTGTTGGTACCCAAGTTTACTACTTTCCTGTGTCCACTAAGGGTGGGCATCAAATTACGTTCTGCTCGCGGAATTTGCGATATTTTGACATTTTCGCGTTCCACAGAGAGCGCCAAAATGCCCAAATTTCCGCTATTTGCCACGTTGCGAACATTTATTTCATGTTCGCGCTTTGAAAATGCGTTTTCGTGCGCGCGATCGCCTTACCGGGTTACCTGGGTTCGCCGATGAGTTTTCCAATCCGTTCGCCTGCTCCACGAGATGTTGATAGCCGGTCGCGCTATCCCGTGAGAGTTTGCGATCGCGATCACGTCATTCTCCTCGCCATCAGACACCGCGAGAGTCTGAGATCGCGAACACATCATTTTCCACCGCGAGAGAGAGCGTGAGGTCGCAAACACATCAATCTCCACCGCGACAAAGAGCAGGAGATCGCGAACATGTCATTTTGAACGCGCCATCGGCATCCGGCGGAAGTGTGGTGAAGGTCGCGATCACGTCAAATTTTCGATTTGGAGAAGAATATTAACTCTAGCTGCATAAAACCTTCTCTAAATGATGATTTGGATGGAAAAAACTCCTCTGATTGACATTTGGTTGTCCTTTTTTGTGCCAGGAGTCCTTTTAAAAAAAAAAAAAACTTTTGGGGGGGGGAGAGGGAGGAAGTGCCACAGAGTCTCCAACTTCCTGTTCCTGTCCATCAGGCTCCTACCAGTGCTTTGTCCATCTCCTGTTCATTCTGCCTTTGGATTTCAGATGGAAGGATCACTCTTTGTGTCTGCTGCATCATTATCATTGGATTTGAGCACTTTTGAATTTTATATTTTGCAAGTAAGTTGGTGCTGCGTCTGTTTGATTGGGGGCATTGCAGTTGCTGCAACTACAATTTTGGTACTTATTGTAGGAGAGTAGGGTCTGCAATCCCATGATCACCCAGATTTTTTGCTTTTGCTTCATTGGTTTACGCCATGTGCACAGCGCCTATCCTAAAGAGTCCAGACTACTCCAAAACATTCATTGTCCAAACAGACGCTTCGGAGTTGGGTGTGGGAGCTGTTCTATCTCAGCTGAATTTTGATGGTCATGACCAGCCCATAGCTTTCATTAGCAGGAGGCTGACCCCCAGAGAGAAGAATTGATCAGCTATTGAGAGGGAGGCCTTTGCTGTGGTTTGGGCCCTGAAGAAGTTGAGGCCATACTTGTTTGGCACTCACTTCAAGATTCAGACCGACCATAAGCCCCTCTTGTGGCTAAATCAAATGAAGGGTGAAAACTTAGGTGGTCCATTTCCCTACAGGGGATGGACTTCACAGTGGAGCATAGACCTGGCACTGATCATGGCAATGCAGATGGTCTCTCCAGGTATTTCCACTTAGAGCAAGAAGACTCACCTGGTCAAGGTTAGCTTATTGTCCCAAAGTTTGGGGGGGGGTCATGTAGGAGAGTAGGGTCTGCAATCCTATGATCACCCAGATTTTTTGCTTTTGCTTCATTGGTTTACGACTTTCCCTGGCTGCGGGCCTGCCAATCAGACCCACAGCCTAGCTGTTCTCTCTCGAAATTAACACACATGTACATTAGGTGCATCCACTAATTGGAACTGGGCCGCCTTATCAGTCCCTGTATCAGCATACCACAGGTATCCAGGGCATCGGTGTACCCAGGGCCTACCAGGGGCTGCAGCATGTATTGTGCCACCCCTGGATGGCCGCCCAAATCTGACACAACTGGCTGCACGACAGCTGGGGCAAGGTGGTGTAATCACCCGTTGCTGTAGGTGTAGTATTCCTATACCTAACCCCAAAATGGACGCATGGATTCCTGTCAGTCACTCCTATGGCAGGCCTTATCAATCCTGAAGGCAGAGTGCTGGGAATCATGTGAGATGGTGCTCTGGCGCGAGCTGAGCCCGTCGACGGCTTGCGGAACCAAATCCTAATAGCCGTTCCATGGTGACGCGGGCCAACTACCTTAAAGTGCATTATAATCCTCGTGGTTATTTGCTAACTTTGGCATCGCGTCACCCAAACATGTCGAGTAAGGTGTCATACGAATTGGAATACGAACCCCTCGCCAGTTCTGGCGACGGGGTTAGCATTCCACCCTTCTAGAGGGACACGACATGGAAGTAACCTTGAACCCCGGTTAAAAGTTGACTCAAGCCTCAGCATCACAAAATGGATGCTGCCACCAGACACAAGTCTGACCCCCTGCTGCTGGGAGACCTTCCAGCGAGGGGAGCTTGGACAAAGGGTTCCTGCCAAGGGCGGTGTTAGCACCATCCCAGACAGGGTTTGTGTATCCCAGGTAGGCAGGGCTGAAAGGAAGGTGATTGCAAGTGGCACCCCGGTGCTCACTGTGCATAGCCCGGCTCAAACTAGTTTCGGGGGCACACCAGCCCCTGAGCTGGGGCGAAGCCGGACAAAGGATAGGGGTGTAACCACCCCCCTCCTGGTCCCACCCATAGGTAGGACCTAGTCACGGGCCAGCCCCTTTTTCCTAGAATAAAGGTTGGAGCGGGTCCCCTTTCCAAATTGGATAATTCTGAATCTTGAA
Organism: Triturus cristatus; assembly: GCF_964204655.1. NCBI lineage: Eukaryota > Metazoa > Chordata > Amphibia > Caudata > Salamandridae > Triturus > Triturus cristatus. The sequence continues at coordinate 1,152,010,985 of NC_140584.1, forward strand.
CTACTTTCCACGAAAGGAACTCTTGGCTATTTCTGAAGACTCTCCCTTGTGGCTAAGGAGTAGCCACCCTGCACCAGCAGGCACCACCTAAGCGCTTGCGGTTTGCTGCACGTCTCTCCCACGGATCAAGACTGCCCAGCTCGATGAGACCCGGGTTCCCTGCCATCTCTGACCTCTACCTACATCATCAGCTCAGCTGAGATTCGTAGGTGTGACGAGACCTGCGGGGCCGGCCATCTTCAGAACCTGCACGACGCTTATCTAGCACGCCCACCGAGGGACCCTCGAGTGAGTGCACCTAGGGTTTGAGAAGCCCTAACCCTGAGCGGCTCCAGCACCGAAGTCTGCCTCCCCAGCATCCACGAGATCTGCGTGGGGGCCCTTCTGCTCCTTACTGCTCACCGCGTTGTCCGACCACTCGCCGACCGGCTTGTGGCCCTCTTCACGACGCACCACGACAGACTTTCATCACTGGTCTGGTTGCTCCAGACTGGCTCTTGCTCCCCTTCAACAGAGGAGTACCTCGGACCCTCCTGGTCCACTCCCGACGCCATCATGACTCCACCGCGTGGGTTTGCCACTGCCAAGACCTGCTGCCCCATTCCTGGGCCCAGCATCATCGACAGCAGACACCTTCGTGGGACAGCTCGCCCTCCCTCCGGGTCGCCGCCGCGCCTCCTGGTCCAAGGAACAGCCGAGTCCGACGTCATCCACTCACCTGGTCGAGGTGACTTCATCCGGTACCTTCCTGGTACCCACACGATCGCTGGCTAGCGGTTGAGAACTGAGTCCCCTCTGCTTTCAGGTTTCCTTCATCACCGATCCAGGCTTGGATCTCTCTGAACATCGACACTGGTCGCCTGCCAGCAACTTCTTCTTTCAGGCTCCTGAGACTACAATGAGGACTCCCAACATCTTGCTGAACCCCACGCAGTCGCAGCCTCTGGGCTAGGTAACTCGAGCATCTCGGTGCTCCACCGTAGGTTCACTCTACAAGTGTCCAGTTCCTTTTTCGTTTAGTCCCACTGATCGGATTCCTCCGGAATCAGTCACTTTAAACTTTCTAACCTCTCCCATTCCACTTACAGTGGAATGGTTTCGTGCCCTTCGGGCATTTGTGTAAACTGTGCAACCAGAAGTATTTTCATAAGAGTTTTGTAGTGTGCTTAGCTCCCTGACTCATAAAGAGCCAGGGTAGTCTTGTTATAAATAAATATCCTTTATTTTCATAACAGCTTGTGTGGTGTCCTTTCACTTGGTGTTCAAGGGGTATATGTGATGGTAAACAGCTGGCTTAACACGCCCTCTAGAGTTTAGCCTAAAGACTGCTCGTATCCACGCTACTAGGATAGCTGGTCTATAAGGTTGACTTACAACCAATCATCAATAAGGGTCGTTTGGAATGATACATAGTGATCACTAGAATAGTGAGCACTACATATCAGGCCAACTTCTCACATTGGTGAGCAGCGGTTGGGATTTGAGCTTGCTGTTGGTTACCACACACGTATCCTAAGAATATCAAAGTGAAAGATCACATAAGTACCCAGGTACATATAACTTAACTTAGAATACTCTGAGTTCTACTGAACCAGCTGTTGTAGTGTAACAGGGCTTAGCACACCCTGACTACAACTCTTAGCAAGGGATCAGTAGGTAAACAAATAGTGTAGGTAGGTGCATCACTTACACCTCACTAGAAAGCATGTCGGTCCACGGAGAGTCTGCAGAGACTCCCTTAGTGGTCAGTGACCCTCCACAGGTCGTGTCACGATATGCAGCTCTTAGCTTCAAGGAGATGAGACAACTGTGTGCCTCCAGGAAGCTAAACCAGGGTTCTAACCCTACCATCGCATTTCTGATAGGTCTCTTAGAGACATACGATGCTAGGAGGTCCCCTAACACAGGTCCCCCCAATGCTGATGGGAACATGCCTCCCTTAGAGGGAACCCTTGGTGACCCGGACCTCGACCTCCATACAGAGGAGGAAGACGAGGAGGAGTTATCAGGAGACGAGGCAAACAAAGGTCCAGTGGTAGTCGGCAGGCTTACGAGGACCAACTTAAGCAGGCATGAGAATGGAACCGGGGGAGCCCCGGCCCCACGCTCAAGCAGGCCTAACGTTGGGAACGGACGAGCTAGGTCTCTCTCCAGAGGCTCTAACAGATCTGTTCGTACACATGTCTCTCAGGCATCTTCTCAGAGAGGAATGACGTCCCCTCAGAGAAGGGAGCATGAAGCGAAGATGAGGGAGGTCAATCTGAGGATCGAGCGGGAAGAACTTGCCCTCGCCAAAGAAAGACTTGCCTTAGCCCGAGAGCAGAAATTAAGTGGGTTAGATCCCACTGGTGGCAGCATTCTCATTAGAGAGAAAGACAGGGGTATAGATACTAGACACCTGAGTAAAATAGTGCCCCCCTTTAAACAAGGGGACGACATCCACAAGTGGATAACTGCTTTGGAGAGGGCCTGCACTGTCCAGTGCGTCCCCCAGAGTCAGTGGGCAGCTATACTGTGGCTCTCCTTTGAGGGTAAAGGACGAGAGAAGCTCCTCACTACTAGAGCTGAGGATGCGAACAACTACCAAGTCCTGAAGAATACACTGATTGATGGGTTCGGCTTAACCACCGAGCAGTACCGGGTGCTGTTCAGGGACACCCAGAAAATTCAGTCTCAGGATTGGACTGACTTTGTCGATTGTGCCACTAAGGCTTTGGAGGGCTGGTTGCTGGGTAGCAAGGTTACTGACTACACAGGATTGTACAATCTTATCATGAGAGAACAGATTTTAAACAACTGTCAGAACCAATTGTTGCATCAGCACCTTGTCGACTCGGATCTGACCTCTCCCCAAGAATTGGGAAAGAAGGCAGACAGATGGGTCAGAACAAGGGTCAAGCAGAACCAGACTCAGAACCAGGGTGGTCAGAAGAAAGCAGACCAAAAGGGTAGTAACAAGAACGAACAAAATGACCAGAAGTCTTCGACAGGTCCCCAACAAACTAAAGAGGGTGGGGGTCAGGCTTCACAGAAGAAGAAGACTCAAGAAGGCCAGTCAAAAAGGTGGTCCCAATACTGTAAAAGTAAGACTCACTGGTTTAGTGAGTGCACCAAGAAAGGAGGGCAAACTCCTGCCACTGCAGCCCCTAAGGCACCTGCACCCCCTAGTACAGTCAGCAGTGGTAGTGCGCCTCCCAAGGCATTAGTTGGGTTAACCTTGGGAACCGAGGGGAGTGACGACTTAGTCGGCACGCTCACTCAGGCCGTCCTTGTCTGTACAGGGGATATGGATATGTCCCCTGATGCCAGTCCCAATACTTTGGGCAAATACAGACAGACACCTTTGATCAATGGAAAAGTGGCTCAGGCCTACAGGGACACTTGTGCCAGTGTCACCATGGTGACGCCTAACTTTGTGGACCCTGGACAGATCATGCTAGGTACCGACTACCTAGTGACCAATGCCAGCAATGTCACTACCAATCACAGTATGGCAGTTGTTGATTTCTCCTGGGGAGGGGTAAGTGGCCCGAAAAAGGTTGTGGTTAGTTCAGACCTCCCCGTAGAATGTCTGTTGGGCAATGATTTGGAAACGTCACAATGGTCAGAAGTGGAGCAGAGGACTCACATGGAAATGTTAGGCTTGCCAGCACATGTCCTTGCTGTGACCAGGTCACAGGCCAAAAGATGCCCCACTGAACAGGTGCTGGATCCTGGAAGAACGGACCAGACACCTTCCAAGAAAAGGAGCAGTAAGGGTAAGGCTTCGCCTTCCCCCTTGCCCCAGGTCGTGGATCAAGTCTCCGAGGAGGCTGACCTTAAAGAACTGAGGGAAACTGAGCCGAAAGAGCTTGAACCTGGTCAGGTTGAGTTTCTGGGCTCAGGGGGACCCTCCAGGGAAGACCTGGGGAAGGCACAGTTAGACTGCCCCTCACTTGAACCCCTCAGACAGCAGGCTGCTGCTGAGGCTGCAGGGAACGCCACAGGTACCCACAAAGTGTACTGGGATGATGGACTCCTGTACTCCGAGGCAAGAGACCCCAAGCCTGGCGCGACCAGGAGGCTGGTCGTCCCCTTGTCTCTGAGAGGTTTCCTCCTTACCTTGGCCCACGAGATTCCCCTTGCAGGTCACTTAGGCCAGAATAAGACATGGGACAGAATTGTTCCACACTTTCACTGGCCCCACATGTCCGAAGATACGAAGGAGTTTTGCCGCTCCTGTGTCACTTGCCAAGCCAGCGGTAAGTCAGGTGGCACGACAAAGGCCCCCCTTATACCACTACCGGTGGTGGGGGTACCCTTTGAACGAGTGGGGATCGACATTGTCGGGCCAATGGAACCCCAGACAGCATCAGGGCACAAGTTTATACTGGTGGTGGTGGACCACGCCACCAGGTATCCTGAAGCTATTCCCCTTAGGACCACTACAGCACCTGTTGTGGCACGAGCCCTAGTTGGAGTGTTCTCCAGAGTGGGCTTCCCTAAGGAGGTTGTCTCAGACAGAGGTGCAAACTTCATGTCGGGATATCTGACTGCTATGTGGAAGGAGTGTGGTGTCAACTACAAATTCACCACACCCTATCACCCACAATGCAATGGGCTTGTTGAGAGATTCAACAGGACCCTCAAAGGGATGATTCATGGACTACCTGAAAAGCTTCGGCGGAGATGGGATGTCCTGATACCCTGCCTCTTGTTCGCCTACAGAGAGGTCCCGCAGAAGGGGGTTGGCTACAGCCCTTTTGAACTTCTGTTCGGACATCCTGTAAGGGGACCCCTTTGTTTGGTAAAGGAAGGATGGGAGAGACCTCTCAAAAAGCCGGCATCAAACATTGTGGACTATGTGCTCGGTCTCCGCTCGCGGATGGCTGAGTACATGAAAAAGGCATCTAAAAACCTTGAGGCGAGCCAAGAATTACAAAAAGCTTGGCATGACCAAAAGGCTGTCCTGACTGTGTATCAGCCTGGGCAGAAGGTGTGGGTGCTGGAGCCAGTGGCCCCAGCAGCACTCAAAGACAAATGGTCTGGGCCCCACACGATCATTGAGCAAAAGGGAGAGGTCACCTACTTGGTAGACCTGGGAACTCCCCGGAGCCCCCACAGGGTGCTCCATGTAAACAGGCTCAAGGCATATGTCGACAGGGAGGGCATGGGCTTGCTCATGGCCACAGATGAGGGACAGGAGGAGGAGAGTGACCCTCTCCCGGACCTGCTCTCTCAGAACCCTGACGATGGATCTGTAGATGGTGTTGTCTTTTGTGGCAGCCTCTCTGGACATCAACAAAAGGATTGTAAACAGGTTCTTCAATCCTTTCGACATATGTTCTCTCTGACACCCAGTCAGACCAATTGGTGTACCCATGAGGTCGACACTGGGGACAGTCTGCCCGTAAAGAGTAAAATCTATCGACAGCCTGATCATGTCAGAGACTGCATCAAGACAGAGGTGCAGAAAATGTTGGAGCTGGGAGTCATTGAGCCCTCGGACAGCCCCTGGGCTAGTCCCGTAGTTCTCGTGCCGAAACCTCACACCCAGGGCGGTAAGAAAGAGATGAGGTTTTGCGTGGACTACAGAGGCCTCAATGCAGTCACTAAGACTGACGCCCACCCGATACCGAGAGCAGACGAACTTATAGACCGGTTGGCTTCGGCCAACTACTTAAGTACGTTTGACCTGACAGCTAGGTATTGGCAAATCAGGTTAGCTGAGAAGGCCAAGCCCAAAACAGCATTTTCTACCCCGGGTGGGCATTATCAGTTCGTGGTAATGCCCTTTGGTTTGAAAAATGCACCTGCCACCTTCCAAAGGCTGGTGAATCGAGTTCTCACTGGGTTGGACGACTTCTGTGCGGCGTATCTGGACGATATCGCTGTCTTTAGCTCCACGTAGGAGGATCACCTGGTCCACCTGAGGAAAGTGTTAGAGGCCCTGCAAAAGGCAGGCCTCACTATCAAGGCCACTAAGTGCCAGATAGGGCAGACACAGGTTGTATACCTGGGCCACCTTGTAGGTGGAGGCCAGGTTCAGCCATTGGAGAGCAAAATACAGGCCATACAGGACTGGGCTCCTCCAACCACCCAGACTCAGGTTCGAGCTTTCTTGGGCCTGACTGGTTATTACCGGAAATTTGTCAGAAATTATGGATCCATTGTGACCCCGCTAAACGATCTGACAAGTAAAAAGATGCCAAAAAAAGTTCAGTGGACAGCCAGCTGTCAAAAGGCATTCGATGACCTAAAGCAGGCCATGTGCACAGCGCCTATCCTAAAGAGTCCAGACTACTCCAAAACATTCATTGTCCAAACAGACGCTTCGGAGTTGGGTGTGGGAGCTGTTCTATCTCAGCTGAATTTTGATGGTCATGACCAGCCCATAGCTTTCATTAGCAGGAGGCTGACCCCCAGAGAGAAGAATTGGTCAGCTTTTGAGAGGGAGGCCTTTGCTGTGGTTTGGGCCCTGAAGAAGTTGAGGCCATACTTGTTTGGCACTCACTTCAAGATTCAGACCGACCATAAGCCCCTCTTGTGGCTAAATCAAATGAAGGGTGAAAACCCCAAACTACTTAGGTGGTCCATTTCCCTACAGGGGATGGACTTCACAGTGGAGCATAGACCTGGCACTGATCATGGCAATGCAGATGGGCTCTCCAGGTATTTCCACTTAGAGCAAGAAGACTCACCTGGTCAAGGTTAGCTTATTGTCCCAAAGTTTGGGGGGGGGGGGGGTCATGTAGGAGAGTAGGGTCTGCAATCCTATGATCACCCAGATTTTTTGCTTTTGCTTCATTGGTTTACGACTTTCCCTGGCTGCGGGCCTGCCAATCAGACCCACAGCCTAGCTGTTCTCTCTCGAAATTAACACACATGTACATTAGGTGCATCCACTAATTGGAACTGGGCCGCCTTATCAGTCCCTGTATCAGCATACCACAGGTATCCAGGGCATCGGTGTACCCAGGGCCTACCAGGGGCTGCAGCATGTATTGTGCCACCCCTGGATGGCCGCCCAAATCTGACACAACTGGCTGCACGACAGCTGGGGCAAGGTGGTGTAATCACCCGTTGCTGTAGGTGTAGTATTCCTATACCTAACCCCAAAATGGACGCATGGATTCCTGTCAGTCACTCCTATGGCAGGCCTTATCAATCCTGAAGGCAGAGTGCTGGGAATCATGTGAGATGGTGCTCTGGCGCGAGCTGAGCCCGTCGACGGCTTGCGGAACCAAATCCTAATAGCCGTTCCATGGTGACGCGGGCCAACTACCTTAAAGTGCATTATAATCCTCGTGGTTATTTGCTAACTTTGGCATCGCGTCACCCAAACATGTCGAGTAAGGTGTCATACGAATTGGAATACGAACCCCTCGCCAGTTCTGGCGACGGGGTTAGCATTCCACCCTTCTAGAGGGACACGACATGGAAGTAACCTTGAACCCCGGTTAAAAGTTGACTCAAGCCTCAGCATCACAAAATGGATGCTGCCACCAGACACAAGTCTGACCCCCTGCTGCTGGGAGACCTTCCAGCGAGGGGAGCTTGGACAAAGGGTTCCTGCCAAGGGCGGTGTTAGCACCATCCCAGACAGGGTTTGTGTATCCCAGGTAGGCAGGGCTGAAAGGAAGGTGATTGCAAGTGGCACCCCGGTGCTCACTGTGCATAGCCCGGCTCAAACCAGTTTCGGGGGCACACCAGCCCCTGAGCTGGGGCGAAGCCGGACAAAGGATAGGGGTGTAACCACCCCCCTCCTGGTCCCACCCATAGGTAGGACCTAGTCACGGGCCAGCCCCTTTTTCCTAGAATAAAGGTGGGAGCGGGTCCCCTTCCCAAATTGGATAATTCTGAATCTTGAACTACTTTCCACGAAAGGAACTCTTGACTATTTCTGAAGACTCTCCCTTGTGGCTAAGGAGTAGCCACCCTGCACCAGCAGGCACCACCTAAGCGCTTGCGGTTTGCTGCACGTCTCTCCCACGGATCAAGACTGCCCAGCTCGACGAGACCCGGGTTCCCTGCCATCTCTGACCTCTACCTACATCATCAGCTCAGCTGAGATTCGTAGGTGTGACGAGACCTGCGGGGCCGGCCATCTTCAGAACCTGCACAACGCTTATCTAGCACGCCCACCGAGGGACCCTCGAGTGAGTGCACCTAGGGTTTGAGAAGCCCTAACCCTGAGCGGCTCCAGCACCGAAGTCTGCCTCCCCAGCATCCACGAGATCTGCGTGGGGGCCCTTCTGCTCCTTACTGCTCACCGCGTTGTCCGACCACTCGCCGACCGGCTTGTGGCCCTCTTCACGACGCACCACGACAGACTTTCATCACTGGTCTGGTTGCTCCAGACTGGCTCTTGCTCCCCTTCAACAGAGGAGTACCTCGGACCCTCCTGGTCCACTCCCGACGCCATCTTGACTCCACCGCGTGGGTTTGCCACTGCCAAGACCTGCTGCCCCATTCCTGGGCCCAGCATCATCGACAGCAGACACCTTCGTGGGACAGCTCGCCCTCCCTCCGGGTCGCTGCCGCGCCTCCTGGTCCAAGGAACAGCCGAGTCCGACGTCATCCACTCACCTGGTCGAGGTGACTTCATCCGGTACCTTCCTGGTACCCACACGATCGCTGGCTAGCGGTTGAGAACTGAGTCCCCTCTGCTTTCAGGTTTCCTTCATCACCGATCCAGGCTTGGATCTCTCTGAACATCGACACTGGTCGCCTGCCAGCAACTTCTTCTTTCAGGCTCCTGAGACTACAACGAGGACTCCCGACATCTTGCTGAACCCCACGCAGTCGCAGCCTCTGGGCTAGGTAACTCGAGCATCTCGGTGCTCCACCGTAGGTTCACTCTACAAGTGTCCAGTTCCTTTTTCGTTTAGTCCCACTGATCGGATTCCTCCGGAATCAGTCACTTTAAACTTTCTAACCTCTCCCATTCCACTTACAGTGGAATGGTTTCGTGCCCTTCGGGCATTTGTGTAAATTGTGCAACCAGAAGTATTTTCATAAGAGTTTTGTAGTGTGCTTAGCTCCCTGACTCATAAAGAGCCAGGGTAGTCTTGTTATAAATAAATATCCTTTATTTTCATAACAGCTTGTGTGGTGTCCTTTCACTTGGTGTTCAAGGGGTATATGTGATGGTAAACAGCTGGCTTAACACGCCCTCTAGAGTTTAGCCTAAAGACTGCTCGTATCCACGCTACTAGGATAGCTGGTCTATAAGGTTGACTTACAACCAATCATCAATAAGGGTCGTTTGGAATGATACATAGTGATCACTAGAATAGTGAGCACTACATATCAGGCCAACTTCTCACATTGGTGAGCAGCGGTTGGGATTTGAGCTTGCTGTTGGTTACCACACACGTATCCTAAGAATATCAAAGTGAAAGATCACATAAGTACCCAGGTACATATAACTTAACTTAGAATACTCTGAGTTCTACTGAACCAGCTGTTGTAGTGTAACAGGGCTTAGCACACCCTGACTACAACTCTTAGCAAGGGATCAGTAGGTAAACAAATAGTGTAGGTAGGTGCATCACTTACACCTCACTAGAAAGCATGTCGGTCCACGGAGAGTCTGCAGAGACTCCCTTAGTGGTCAGTGACCCTCCACAGGTCGTGTCACGATATGCAGCTCTTAGCTTCAAGGAGATGAGACAACTGTGTGCCTCCAGGAAGCTAAACCAGGGTTCTAACCCTACCATCGCATTTCTGATAGGTCTCTTAGAGACATACGATGCTAGGAGGTCCCCTAACACAGGTCCCCCCAATGCTGATGGGAACATGCCTCCCTTAGAGGGAACCCTTGGTGACCCGGACCTCGACCTCCATACAGAGGAGGAAGACGAGGAGGAGTTATCAGGAGACGAGGCAAACAAAGGTCCAGTGGTAGTCGGCAGGCTTACGAGGACCAACTTAAGCAGGCATGAGAATGGAACCGGGGGAGCCCCGGCCCCACGCTCAAGCAGGCCTAACGTTGGGAACGGACGAGCTAGGTCTCTCTCCAGAGGCTCTAACAGATCTGTTCGTACACATGTCTCTCAGGCATCTTCTCAGAGAGGAATGACGTCCCCTCAGAGAAGGGAGCATGAAGCGAAGATGAGGGAGGTCAATCTGAGGATCGAGCGGGAAGAACTTGCCCTCGCCAAAGAAAGACTTGCCTTAGCCCGAGAGCAGAAATTAAGTGGGTTAGATCCCACTGGTGGCAGCATTCTCATTAGAGAGAAAGACAGGGGTATAGATACTAGACACCTGAGTAAAATAGTGCCCCCCTTTAAACAAGGGGACGACATCCACAAGTGGATAACTGCTTTGGAGAGGGCCTGCACTGTCCAGTGCGTCCCCCAGAGTCAGTGGGCAGCTATACTGTGGCTCTCCTTTGAGGGTAAAGGACGAGAGAAGCTCCTCACTACTAGAGCTGAGGATGCGAACAACTACCAAGTCCTGAAGAATACACTGATTGATGGGTTCGGCTTAACCACCGAGCAGTACCGGGTGCTGTTCAGGGACACCCAGAAAATTCAGTCTCAGGATTGGACTGACTTTGTCGATTGTGCCACTAAGGCTTTGGAGGGCTGGTTGCTGGGTAGCAAGGTTACTGACTACACAGGATTGTACAATCTTATCATGAGAGAACAGATTTTAAACAACTGTCAGAACCAATTGTTGCATCAGCACCTTGTCGACTCGGATCTGACCTCTCCCCAAGAATTGGGAAAGAAGGCAGACAGATGGGTCAGAACAAGGGTCAAGCAGAACCAGACTCAGAACCAGGGTGGTCAGAAGAAAGCAGACCAAAAGGGTAGTAACAAGAACGAACAAAATGACCAGAAGTCTTCGACAGGTCCCCAACAAACTAAAGAGGGTGGGGGTCAGGCTTCACAGAAGAAGAAGACTCAAGAAGGCCAGTCAAAAAGGTGGTGCCAATACTGTAAAAGTAAGACTCACTGGTTTAGTGAGTGCACCAAGAAAGGAGGGCAAACTCCTGCCACTGCAGCCCCTAAGGCACCTGCACCCCCTAGTACAGTCAGCAGTGGTAGTGCGCCTCCCAAGGCATTAGTTGGGTTAACCTTGGGAACCGAGGGGAGTGACGACTTAGTCGGCACGCTCACTCAGGCCGTCCTTGTCTGTACAGGGGATATGGATATGTCCCCTGATGCCAGTCCCAATACTTTGGGCAAATACAGACAGACACCTTTGATCAATGGAAAAGTGGCTCAGGCCTACAGGGACACTTGTGCCAGTGTCACCATGGTGACGCCTAACTTTGTGGACCCTGGACAGATCATGCTAGGTACCGACTACCTAGTGACCAATGCCAGCAATGTCACTACCAATCACAGTATGGCAGTTGTTGATTTCTCCTGGGGAGGGGTAAGTGGCCCGAAAAAGGTTGTGGTTAGTTCAGACCTCCCCGTAGAATGTCTGTTGGGCAATGATTTGGAAACGTCACAATGGTCAGAAGTGGAGCAGAGGACTCACATGGAAATGTTAGGCTTGCCAGCACATGTCCTTGCTGTGACCAGGTCACAGGCCAAAAGATGCCCCACTGAACAGGTGCTGGATCCTGGAAGAACGGACCAGACACCTTCCAAGAAAAGGAGCAGTAAGGGTAAGGCTTCGCCTTCCCCCTTGCCCCAGGTCGTGGATCAAGTCTCCGAGGAGGCTGACCTTAAAGAACTGAGGGAAACTGAGCCGAAAGAGCTTGAACCTGGTCAGGTTGAGTTTCTGGGCTCAGGGGGACCCTCCAGGGAAGACCTGGGGAAGGCACAGTTAGACTGCCCCTCACTTGAACCCCTCAGACAGCAGGCTGCTGCTCAGGCTGCAGGGAACGCCACAGGTACCCACAAAGTGTACTGGGATGATGGACTCCTGTACTCCGAGGCAAGAGACCCCAAGCCTGGCGCGACCAGGAGGCTGGTCGTCCCCTTGTCTCTGAGAGGTTTCCTCCTTACCTTGGCCCACGAGATTCCCCTTGCAGGTCACTTAGGCCAGAATAAGACATGGGACAGAATTGTTCCACACTTTCACTGGCCCCACATGTCCGAAGATACGAAGGAGTTTTGCCGCTCCTGTGTCACTTGCCAAGCCAGCGGTAAGTCAGGTGGCACGACAAAGGCCCCCCTTATACCACTACCGGTGGTGGGGGTACCCTTTGAACGAGTGGGGATCGACATTGTCGGGCCAATGGAACCCCAGACAGCATCAGGGCACAAGTTTATACTGGTGGTGGTGGACCACGCCACCAGGTATCCTGAAGCTATTCCCCTTAGGACCACTACAGCACCTGTTGTGGCACGAGCCCTAGTTGGAGTGTTCTCCAGAGTGGGCTTCCCTAAGGAGGTTGTCTCAGACAGAGGTGCAAACTTCATGTCGGGATATCTGACTGCTATGTGGAAGGAGTGTGGTGTCAACTACAAATTCACCACACCCTATCACCCACAATGCAATGGGCTTGTTGAGAGATTCAACAGGACCCTCAAAGGGATGATTCATGGACTACCTGAAAAGCTTCGGCGGAGATGGGATGTCCTGATACCCTGCCTCTTGTTCGCCTACAGAGAGGTCCCGCAGAAGGGGGTTGGCTACAGCCCTTTTGAACTTCTGTTCGGACATCCTGTAAGGGGACCCCTTTGTTTGGTAAAGGAAGGATGGGAGAGACCTCTCAAAAAGCCGGCATCAAACATTGTGGACTATGTGCTCGGTCTCCGCTCGCGGATGGCTGAGTACATGAAAAAGGCATCTAAAAACCTTGAGGCGAGCCAAGAATTACAAAAAGCTTGGCACGACCAAAAGGCTGTCCTGACTGTGTATCAGCCTGGGCAGAAGGTGTGGGTGCTGGAGCCAGTGGCCCCAGCAGCACTCAAAGACAAATGGTCTGGGCCCCACACGATCATTGAGCAAAAGGGAGAGGTCACCTACTTGGTAGACCTGGGAACTCCCCGGAGCCCCCACAGGGTGCTCCATGTAAACAGGCTCAAGGCATATGTCGACAGGGAGGGCATGGGCTTGCTCATGGCCACAGATGAGGGACAGGAGGAGGAGAGTGACCCTCTCCCGGACCTGCTCTCTCAGAACCCTGACGATGGATCAGTAGATGGTGTTGTCTTTTGTGGCAGCCTCTCTGGACATCAACAAAAGGATTGTAAACAGGTTCTTCAATCCTTTCGACATATGTTCTCTCTGACACCCAGTCAGACCAATTGGTGTACCCATGAGGTCGACACTGGGGACAGTCTGCCCGTAAAGAGTAAAATCTATCGACAGCCTGATCATGTCAGAGACTGCATCAAGACAGAGGTGCAGAAAATGTTGGAGCTGGGAGTCATTGAGCCCTCGGACAGCCCCTGGGCTAGTCCCGTAGTTCTCGTGCCGAAACCTCACACCCAGGGCGGTAAGAAAGAGATGAGGTTTTGCGTGGACTACAGAGGCCTCAATGCAGTCACTAAGACTGACGCCCACCCGATACCGAGAGCAGACGAACTTATAGACCGGTTGGCTTCGGCCAACTACTTAAGTACGTTTGACCTGACAGCTAAGTATTGGCAAATCAGGTTAGCTGAGGAGGCCAAGCCCAAAACAGCATTTTCTACCCCGGGTGGGCATTATCAGTTCGTGGTAATGCCCTTTGGTTTGAAAAATGCACCTGCCACCTTCCAAAGGCTGGTGAATCGAGTTCTCACTGGGTTGGACGACTTCTGTGCGGCGTATCTGGACGATATCGCTGTCTTTAGCTCCACGTAGGAGGATCACCTGGTCCACCTGAGGAAAGTGTTAGAGGCCCTGCAAAAGGCAGGCCTCACTATCAAGGCCACTAAGTGCCAGATAGGGCAGACACAGGTTGTATACCTGGGCCACCTTGTAGGTGGAGGCCAGGTTCAGCCATTGGAGAGCAAAATACAGGCCATACAGGACTGGGCTCCTCCAACCACCCAGACTCAGGTTCGAGCTTTCTTGGGCCTGACTGGTTATTACCGGAAATTTGTCAGAAATTATGGATCCATTGTGACCCCGCTAAACGATCTGACAAGTAAAAAGATGCCAAAAAAAGTTCAGTGGACAGCCAGCTGTCAAAAGGCATTCGATGACCTAAAGCAGGCCATGTGCACAGCGCCTATCCTAAAGAGTCCAGACTACTCCAAAACATTCATTGTCCAAACAGACGCTTCGGAGTTGGGTGTGGGAGCTGTTCTATCTCAGCTGAATTTTGATGGTCATGACCAGCCCATAGCTTTCATTAGCAGGAGGCTGACCCCCAGAGAGAAGAATTGGTCAGCTTTTGAGAGGGAGGCCTTTGCTGTGGTTTGGGCCCTGAAGAAGTTGAGGCCATACTTGTTTGGCACTCACTTCAAGATTCAGACCGACCATAAGCCCCTCTTGTGGCTAAATCAAATGAAGGGTGAAAACCCCAAACTACTTAGGTGGTCCATTTCCCTACAGGGGATGGACTTCACAGTGGAGCATAGACCTGGCACTGATCATGGCAATGCAGATGGGCTCTCCAGGTATTTCCACTTAGAGCAAGAAGACTCACCTGGTCAAGGTTAGCTTATTGTCCCAAAGTTTGGGGGGGGGGTCATGTAGGAGAGTAGGGTCTGCAATCCTATGATCACCCAGATTTTTTGCTTTTGCTTCATTGGTTTACGACTTTCCCTGGCTGCGGGCCTGCCAATCAGACCCACAGCCTAGCTGTTCTCTCTCGAAATTAACACACATGTACATTAGGTGCATCCACTAATTGGAACTGGGCCGCCTTATCAGTCCCTGTATCAGCATACCACAGGTATCCAGGGCATCGGTGTACCCAGGGCCTACCAGGGGCTGCAGCATGTATTGTGCCACCCCTGGATGGCCGCCCAAATCTGACACAACTGGCTGCACGACAGCTGGGGCAAGGTGGTGTAATCACCCGTTGCTGTAGGTGTAGTATTCCTATACCTAACCCCAAAATGGACGCATGGATTCCTGTCAGTCACTCCTATGGCAGGCCTTATCAATCCTGAAGGCAGAGTGCTGGGAATCATGTGAGATGGTGCTCTGGCGCGAGCTGAGCCCGTCGACGGCTTGCGGAACCAAATCCTAATAGCCGTTCCATGGTGACGCGGGCCAACTACCTTAAAGTGCATTATAATCCTCGTGGTTATTTGCTAACTTTGGCATCGCGTCACCCAAACATGTCGAGTAAGGTGTCATACGAATTGGAATACGAACCCCTCGCCAGTTCTGGCGACGGGGTTAGCATTCCACCCTTCTAGAGGGATACGACATGGAAGTAACCTTGAACCCCGGTTAAAAGTTGACTCAAGCCTCAGCATCACAAAATGGATGCTGCCACCAGACACAAGTCTGACCCCCTGCTGCTGGGAGACCTTCCAGCGAGGGGAGCTTGGACAAAGGGTTCCTGCCAAGGGCGGTGTTAGCACCATCCCAGACAGGGTTTGTGTATCCCAGGTAGGCAGGGCTGAAAGGAAGGTGATTGCAAGTGGCACCCCGGTGCTCACTGTGCATAGCCCGGCTCAAACCAGTTTCGGGGGCACACCAGCCCCTGAGCTGGGGCGAAGCCGGACAAAGGATAGGGGTGTAACCACCCCCCTCCTGGTCCCACCCATAGGTAGGACCTAGTCACGGGCCAGCCCCTTTTTCCTAGAATAAAGGTGGGAGCGGGTCCCCTTCCCAAATTGGATAATTCTGAATCTTGAACTACTTTCCACGAAAGGAACTCTTGACTATTTCTGAAGACTCTCCCTTGTGGCTAAGGAGTAGCCACCCTGCACCAGCAGGCACCACCTAAGCGCTTGCGGTTTGCTGCACGTCTCTCCCACGGATTAAGACTGCCCAGCTCGACGAGACCCGGGTTCCCTGCCATCTCTGACCTCTACCTACATCATCAGCTCAGCTGAGATTCGTAGGTGTGACGAGACCTGCGGGGCCGGCCATCTTCAGAACCTGCACAACGCTTATCTAGCACGCCCACCGAGGGACCCTCGAGTGAGTGCACCTAGGGTTTGAGAAGCCCTAACCCTGAGCGGCTCCAGCACCGAAGTCTGCCTCCCCAGCATCCACGAGATCTGCGTGGGGGCCCTTCTGCTCCTTACTGCTCACCGCGTTGTCCGACCACTCGCCGACCGGCTTGTGGCCCTCTTCACGACGCACCACGACAGACTTTCATCACTGGTCTGGTTGCTCCAGACTGGCTCTTGCTCCCCTTCAACAGAGGAGTACCTCGGACCCTCCTGGTCCACTCCCGACGCCATCTTGACTCCACCGCGTGGGTTTGCCACTGCCAAGACCTGCTGCCCCATTCCTGGGCCCAGCATCATCGACAGCAGACACCTTCGTGGGACAGCTCGCCCTCCCTCCGGGTCGCCGCCGCGCCTCCTGGTCCAAGGAACAGCCGAGTCCGACGTCATCCACTCACCTGGTCGAGGTGACTTCATCCGGTACCTTCCTGGTACCCACACGATCGCTGGCTAGCGGTTGAGAACGGAGTCCCCTCTGCTTTCAGGTTTCCTTCATCACCGATCCAGGCTTGGATCTCTCTGAACATCGACACTGGTCGCCTGCCAGCAACTTCTTCTTTCAGGCTCCTGAGACTACAACGAGGACTCCCGACATCTTGCTGAACCCCACGCAGTCGCAGCCTCTGGGCTAGGTAACTCGAGCATCTCGGTGCTCCACCGTAGGTTCACTCTACAAGTGTCCAGTTCCTTTTTCGTTTAGTCCCACTGATCGGATTCCTCCGGAATCAGTCACTTTAAACTTTCTAACCTCTCCCATTCCACTTACAGTGGAATGGTTTCGTGCCCTTCGGGCATTTGTGTAAATTGTGCAACCAGAAGTATTTTCATAAGAGTTTTGTAGTGTGCTTAGCTCCCTGACTCATAAAGAGCCAGGGTAGTCTTGTTATAAATAAATATCCTTTATTTTCATAACAGCTTGTGTGGTGTCCTTTCACTTGGTGTTCAAGGGGTATATGTGATGGTAAACAGCTGGCTTAACACGCCCTCTAGAGTTTAGCCTAAAGACTGCTCGTATCCACGCTACTAGGATAGCTGGTCTATAAGGTTGACTTACAACCAATCATCAATAAGGGTCGTTTGGAATGATACATAGTGATCACTAGAATAGTGAGCACTACATATCAGGCCAACTTCTCACACTTATCATTCTTTTTTTTTAATTGTTGGGGGTAGCGACTAGGCCCAGAGTTAGTCATGGGTGGGTGCATGATGAAGTAACTGTTCCTTTGGTGTGTGTTGAATGTTTTTCATACATCATTTAGGGCATGGATGGCATTGGATTGAGTTGGAAAATGTGTTTTTTGGGGGGTATTTCTGTTTTTGGGTGTGTGTTAAAGAAATGCCTTTGTTGTGTGTGCTTGGTGTGTTGGTGTGCACCCTGCAGACCTTGTTTTGCCCTGTGGATTTTCGTTTTTGCATTTTATTGCATTAAAAAAGCACAGCAGTGTGGTTTAGCATGCATCTTTTATCTGGCTTCTTTATAGGCCTTTTGACAGTTGATTGTTTCCCAGGCCTCCAGCTTGTTGCTTGTGATTTGCGAGTGTCCATGTGGCTGGGGGCCTTTTGTGGTGGGAGCTATTAGTGTGCTGCTTTTGCCATATATAGGCCTGCATGGTATTCCTTTGTGGCCTAGGCTTCTTGTTGTGGGCCTGGCTATGAGACTGGTGGCCATTTTGAAGGCAGGCAGTGTGTTTTTTCCAACAGGCCTACATTGTCTGTCTTCTGTTTCTTGTAGTTGGGTGGGCCTGGCCATGTGGCTGGTGGCCATTTTGAAGCCTAGGCCTGCAAGCTTGTGTGGCCTTGTCTGCCCACAGGCCTGCTTTTATCCAGTAGACTCAGAGTATGTAGCCACAGGTGCATTAAACAAGTGTTTATCTGTGTGTTCGGTTGAATTGTAAACATCATTTAGGGCAGAGGTCTTCAAACTTTTTGATGCCAAGACCCCCATCTCAAACGTTTTTAGGTGTAAGGACCCCCTCCTGACAAAATATTCTAGAACCTGTTACTCTCCATCAATAACCATAAACACCCTTAATTCCTCTGGCAAATCATTTTTACGGTGGGGAAATATTATTAATCAGTGTATTCTGTAAAAATGTTTAGGTTTTTCACCGCCAGGTAGCTACGTATAAAATAACTAGTAGTTTAAGTGAAAAATACATTTAAAAAGTCGTTACTCAGTGGGAAATGCACAATAGTACATTATGACACCTTTATTGGTTTAATGCACTTCAGAGGTCTATGTGTAACCAGGGACCCACATAATTAATTCTTTAATGGTACAGTGGAGAACAGTGACGTGTGCATTTTCTGTGCTAGAAGGTTACAGCTTGTTACAGAAAGTTGTACGGCGGGAACCAAGCTGGGAGCAGCACATCTGCACCAGCGGGCCAACCCCACCGACCTAGGCCCAAACCCATGAGTGTCGCAGAGGTAGCCAGTCTATTAACGAGCAGCGATGTTGAAATTTCATTATCGCAAAGTAGTACACAATAAACACAGGCGGAAACTCAGCAGATAAGTCTGCAGCAGCAGGTGCAGCCGCAAGAACAGCAGCAGCCGCAAGAACAGCCGCAGCCGCAAGAACAGCCGCAGCCGCAAGAACAGCCAGAGCCGCAAGAACAGCCGCAGCCGCAAGAACAGCTACAACAACAGCCCACAATAGTAGTTGTTCCTCCTGAAGTAGGGGCATTTCAGGAAATCGAGCTTCCTGCAGACAAAGAGGGGCAAGCCACTGTTTCAGAAGATCCATTGTCTTCCAGACCCCCAGCAAGGAAAAGGAGGGTTAGTCCATCATCTTCTTCTTCAAGCCCCGCTTCTGATGATCTTGATGCCATTTGGAAGACACCAGCTCAGTCTGAGAGTGATGCACACCACAAGACAAGGCTAGTGAAAGGGAAGGTTCCAGAAAGCCTTAGATTTATGGAGGTAGATGTACAAGAGGGGGATGATGATGATGAGCCAATCATCACGGACATCACTCCCGGCCCAAAGGATATGGAGACCAACATTATTACCCTATCCAAAATGGCCTCAAGGGATGTAGAACGGATACCACCAACACAGGTAACACCACCCCGACCTCCAGCTTCCATATTTTCATTTGCAAAGGAAAGGCAGGGACCTACATCCAGCTCAACCACCACCTCAGTAGGTAGTGCTAGAAGTCGCAGTGTAGCTGCACAGAGTCACATTCCAAGCACACCCTCCAGTTCATCTGGTATTGAAAGTGGCACATCCAGCACCAGCAGAAAGTTCTCCTCCCCAGTTTGGGACTTCTTTTCAGGTAGCAGTAAGGAGGAGAACATTGCTATATGCTCAATTTGTCGACATGCTGTTAGGCGGGGTAAGCTTGGTACAAACTATGGTACCGGAGGCCAAACAAGTCATCTCAAAATACACCACACTATCGTGTGGGAGGCTCACCTACTTCGCTTAGAACAAAGTAAAACTCAACCCATTGTTGTTGGATATGAAGAATCAGGGGACGATATTATCGCGGTGGAAGGTGAACAAGAGGGAGACATTTCTAGCCCTGTCCCCATAGTGTAGTAGTACCGCCCACATCCTCCTCAGCAACATCTCAGTGGCACCGCAGTAAGAGTCAGAGTCAGGCTGAGACACCAAGGTGACCGAGTAGTACTGCAATGATTATGAAACAAGTGCGTTGTTGAGCCTAACTGGGTTAAAGAAAACAACTGCACCACAAAGGAAAATAATCCAGCCTACCTTGACAGCATGCTTAGGTTGGAGGGGCAGTACCAACACAGCCACCCAACGGCACGGTTGTACAATGCGAAGCTGGCTAAAATGTTCGCTCTGGACCTTCTCCCTTTTTCATTTGTGGAATTTTCCTTGAATTTTGTGTCAACCATCGGCCCTAAATGGAAGGTTCCCAGCCAGTCCTATTTCGCAAGAGTTTCTGTTCCAGCACTACATCATGATGTGCTGGAATTGGTTGGACAAGCTTTGCAGCAGAGTGCTGTTCACAATATCCACCTAACAACAGACATGTGGACCAGTTGCCAAGCCACTGATTGCATGTGCATCACTGCACAGTGGGTCTCATTTGTGGGGGTTAGAGATAAGCTATCTGAAGTAGGTGCTGTTGACACAGCTGAGATTTTTAAAGCTACTCGAAAACATGCAACTGTATCCATGTTCGCCATGGAGAAATCTCATACTGCTGTAAACACATTGGAAGAGTTTCACAGCAAGGTTTTTGAATGGCTGCGCCCAAGAGGGCTTAAGATTGGTTTTGTTTCCACAGATAATGGCAGTAACGTACTTAAGGCCATGGAGCTTGGTTCCTATTTCAGGGTTCCGTGTTTGGCGCACTGCATTAACATTATTGTTCAAGACTTACTGAAAAAAGAGGCCATAGTCAGCAACTTACTGACCGCCTGCCGAGGAATATGCACTCATTTCAGCCATTCTTTTAAACCTCGGAAGCAGCTGAGGATCATTCAACGTGACTATAGAATGCCAGTCAAAGCACTCGTCCAGGAGGTGGCAACACATTGGAACTCAACTTATTACATGCTTGACTGTCTGATTGAGCAGTACAGGCCAATCAATGAATATGTCATGTGAAGAGGGGATGCTACTGTGAAAGGCATGACCCTTCAGATGGACCAATGGTGCCTAGTTAAATGCCTGACTGAGATGCTTCTTCCTTTCGAGGTCTTCACACGTGAAGTCAGCAAGGAGGACTGTACTATGGGCCAAGCTATCCCATTGTTGCAAATGCTAGAGCATCAGCTGAAGGAAGTCTCTGAAGCATACAAAGATGAAGAGGAAAAAAAAAAAGCATATGAGTTGGTGGAGAGCTTAGCCCGTCGCTTAGCTGACAATCCAAGGGTGCAAAATAAGATTTTGTCACAAAAACATAACATTTGTGCCACAATTCTGGATCTACGGACAAAATGGGCACTGAAGACATTAATTCCTTTTTCAGAAATGGATGTTGCCCGGTACAAAACTTGGATAGCTGAGTCAGCGAGTAATTTGGAAAATGAACGGCTGCTAATTAAAAGCCTGCTAGTTAAACCCACAACAAGTACTGCAGCAGGGCATCTGGCGTCAAGTTCAACTTTGGAGCCTGAGGGCAGTGCGTTTGGCTCAGAACACTCACCAACACTATCGACAACAGCAAGAACTGGATCTTCAGGCCCAGTAAAATCGTTACAGGATTGGTATTTACAGCAAGGCATTGGTAAGTCCAGTGCTGATGCAACGAGAAAAGAGCCCGAAAAAGGTTTTGCACCCCTGAACATTGAGCGGATGGTCCAGGCCCATCTGGACGACCCAACAGAGGTCTGCATTGATTAAAACCCATTGAGGTATTGGTATGGGAAAAGGGGCCAATGGCCAGTGCTCCGCAGGCTGGCGATAAACTATCTGGCTTGCCCTGTCGCAAGTGTCTCTTCGGAACGTGTTTTCAGTGCTGCTGGTTCCATTGTAACAGTGAGAAGAACCAGTCTCTCGCCCAAAAACGTGGAGAGGTTAACAATGATCAAAATGAATCAGCACTTTATACCACCGAATTACACAATACATGAATCAAGGAGGAAGAGGAGGACGGCGGCTCAGGTGACAGAAGTGGTGTGTTAGATGATGATTACCTACTTCTGGTTGAACCCCCAGAGTTTGAGGACGAGCTATACTTCCCTGACAATTAGGCTTGCACTTCCAGTTCTTACTGTCTTCCTCCCATATTTTCTTTTATTTGTGTGTCTGTCTTTCTGGTTAGAAACTTCGAATCACAACAAATCCATCACCACCGTCTTCTAATTGTTTTATTGCCATATACAAGTTTCGGCTGTCTGCATATCACAGTACACTCCTCCGAATCCTGCGCCTCCATCCTCCTGAATCTCCCTAAATCCATTGCCCTCAAGAAGACAGTTGATGATTAGATGATGCAAAATAGAAGAAAAAAGAAAATATTTCCTAGTCCCTCCAAAAGAAGTGGAACATGATTGATGATGACTACTATAGCTATCCTCCTTTATGATCCAAGAGAGACTGCCCATTAACTGAAGATGAGAAGGAACAGGTAATGAATGATGCCATGCATTGGACGCTGACTGGGTGATTTTGTTGTTGTTTGTCGTGCATGAAGTTACTTCATTGTGTACTTTATGTAATAATCTACACACTAAAAGTAACTCAGTCCCTTTTCCCTTCTTGTACTTCTACTGCAGGCCGATACATTGCATTTTGAATATAGGAAGGGGGCTCACTCGGTACACTCAGACTGAGTTGAACAACACCATCATGATGACCACAGTGACATAGTATCTTCACAGTCGCTCAATACACGGATCGGAGATGATTGATGGAATAAGTCAGGGCGTTTCATGAATGGCATAAAAGGTAAACAAGTAAACAACAACCACAGCAGACCTAAATGTCTGTGTAGCGGTGGAGTCAAGTGTAGCGGTGGTATGACTGCGGTGCATTGATTTAGTCACTTAAATTGTAAAATGCTATGTTGCTGCATATGTGCTTTGTCCAACTCTTTCAAAAAATGTACGCTAAATGGAGGATTTGCAAAGGGTGCTGTCACCGTGGGCCTGCTCTGTCATGTTGGTGTTGTAGGTTAATGCTGGATACAGACTAGAGTAGAGATGATGCATCCATGCCCCCTCGGAAAGTGTTCTTGTTGCACTACACCATAAATTGTGCATTTTTTTCAACTTGGTTTCTCAATATCCCTTTTGTTTTTGCATCTACAATTACAGGCCAGACCTTACAGAGTGCTATACTTGGGAAAACAATGCACACTTACCTTACCAATGAATCAGGATAACACAGTAACAGTATCAACTTTCATCATCTTTTAAATATTTCGATTCATTTTTTTGTCTACAATTATTACAACAGTGTGTTCTTGTTGTTATTACAATTATTATCATTAGGTTTGCTCTCTGTCTATAATTCATCCCTACAGATATTTTAAAATGTTCTTTGCTATCTGTAAAAGTAAGCCCGGTAACACTGAACACAAACTGTATGTAATCCGGGTCTCCTTATCATCATCATGCATGCATTTCCTTTTTCTCCATTAACATATTGATATGGATATGGTAGTCTACAAAGATTCTGTCATTTGATGTTTGTCCATGCGTACTGTTTTTCTTTCTCAAACCTTTCCCCAAACCCCCCTTCCCAACTATTCAACAAACCCTAACCCTCTTCCCCCGGGCTGTGTGACTTATTGAGGCATGACTACATTAAATGTACACCAATAAATTATCACACACTTGCTGGGGCGGATGTGGCAAAAGCAACAGTACTTCAATTTCTAGGCAGGGAGGGATCTTCTTCTGCTTGCCCATCCATGCGCAGTATATTTGTGAGGTAATTTTTTTACCAAAGGAACCTAAAACATCAGCATTAATTCCGGGCATTGATTGGATTAATAGATTTCATTTGTTGTCATCCTCCTACATAGCACTAACAGTTACGCTTGTGTCCAGTGTACTGTAGGCCTAGTCAAGTGACTCGACACAACTAGAGTTTATAACTCTGTGTACTACTAGGCTATCCCCACCACCATTATGTTGGATCCCAAAGACGTAAAAAACTTCCGCCCCATCTCTCTTCTTCCCTTCCCAGCTAAAGTAATCGAGAAGACCGTCAATAAACAGCTGACTTCATTCCTCGAAGGCAAACAACTCGCTCGACCCGTCCCAGTCCGGATTCCGTGCCAACCACAGCACCGAGACCGCCCTCATCGCAGCCACCGACGACATCAGGACCCTGATGGACAACGGAGAAACAACCGCTCTCATCCTCCTGGAACTCTCGGCAGCCTTTGATACCGTATGCCATCGCACCCTAATAACCCGCCTTTTCAACAGTGGGATCCAAGGAAAGGCCCTGGACTGGATCACCTCGTTCCTCTCCGCCAGAACCCAGAGAGTCCACCTCCCTCCCTTCCGCTCGGCGGCCACCGAGATCATCTGCGGCGTACCCCAGGGCTCCTCGCTCAGCCCTACCCTCTTCAATATCTACATGAGCCCCATCGCCGCCATCGCATGCAAACACAACATCAACATCATCTCCTACGCCGACGACACCCAGCTGATACTCTCTATCACCAAAGACCCAGCCACCGCCAAAACCAACCTCCAGGAAGGAATGAAAGATGTCACAGAATGGATGAAGCTAAGTCGCCTGAAGGAAGACGGAGGTCCTCATCCTCGGACAATCCCCATCCGCCTGGGACGACTCCTGGTGGCCCACAGCGCTGGGCGCCGCACTGACACCCTCGGACCACGCACGCAACCTGGGATTCATCCTGGACTTCTCCCTCACGATGACCAAGCAAGTCAACACCGTCTCGTCCTCCTACTTCAACACCCTGCGCATGCTCCGAAAGATCTTCAAGTGGATCCCCACCGAAACCAGAAAGACCGTCACCCAGGCCCTCGTCACCAGCCACATATCCGCCCACCTGACAAACCTGCACTGGCTTACCATCAGCAAGAGGATCACGTTCAGGCTCCTCACCCACGCACACAAAGCGCTCCACAACATGGGCCCCGAATACCTCAACAGCCGCATCTCATTCTACACCCCCATTCGCCAACTCACTCCACCAGCCTCGCTCTCGCCACCATCCCACAGATTCACAGAACCTCTGCCGGAGGAAGATCGTTCTCCTACATGGCAGCCAAGACATGGAACTCCCTCCCCGCACACCTACGAATGACCCAGGACCATCTCGCCGTCAGGAAACACCTCAAGACCTGGCTATTCGAGCAGTAGCAGAACCCCCCCTCCCTTCAGCGCCTTGAGACCCTCGCGGGTGAGTAGCGCGCTCTATAAATGTTTTTGATTGATTGATTGATCGATTGTTGTATTTTGGCATATTATTGTTTGGCAGTAAGTTCTGTACTGTACTTCATTCTACTACTCCTCGAAGAGTCTCTCTCTCTGCTACTAACTGTCTCATTTTCTTTTTTTGTAAATGCTGCTGCCAGTGTCTACTAGTACTACTACTAGGGGTGGGCGGAATTTGCGTAATCGCGTTACGCAAATCTCCGCGAAACGGTAAAAAAATCTCCGCGAACACGCAGAAATTCCGCGAACACGCGGAATTGCTTGTTCGCGATGCTTTTTTCCTGTTCGCAATTGCTATTTGCATGCTCGAGGAGAAATATCTCGCGAACATGCATTTTGAGAACGCGAACAAGCAAAAATTTCGCGAAATCGCGGAAAGCAGACGTTTGAGCAATTTCGCGTTCTCCGCGGAACGCGAAATTACGCAAATTATGCAAATTCCGCGAGCAGAACGGAATTTGCCGCCCAGGCCTAACTACTACCATGACCACAACCATGGCATGTTAGGAAAGTAAACCATCATCACCATGCAGCCATCGCTGTGCCTAAGTTAAACATCAAGCAAAGGTAAGAGAAGTTTGGGGGAGTCATAATTAATAATGGACATGTTTTCATTAATTCAATTTCACACACCCCTTTGAGTCCAGTTTCAGAGTGCCTAGAGTAGAAGAGACTGACAGTAGTGGTAGGACAAGTCACTCAGTGAGGGGTGCCACATCTATCTGTTTCTGTCTTACAAAGTCATCCAATTATTAAAATCAACCACTGGCTGTGGGCAGCCCTGTACCAGCAAGGAAAGAAGGATACCGTGTGATGTAAAACAGTAACCCCACCCAGAAAACATTAACAACATTGTATGTAAAGTAGAAATATATTATTTATTACCCTAACAAAAATAAACTATGTAAAAAAATCCCACACCTGACCCACCCCTCTCCCTAACCCCAACCAATGTCCGTAAAGAAAATGTCCAATTGTCCAAAAGAGAAAACCCAACGCCCGATTCCCACCCACCCAAAGAATAATTAAAAAAGGGGCAATAAACAGGGTCTAAGTTTGGCGGGCTTGACTCAGGAGGACACAAACTTGCTCCTCCAGGCGGGCAACACGGCGCTTCAATGCATGGCAGTTGCATCCACGGGGGGGCAGCACTGATGGAGGGGCGGCGGCGGGTGGCTGCCAGACGGTGGCACCGTACTACTGGAGGGCGGTGGCTGGGGTCCGGGGTATTGGAGGAGGCTCCTCCTCCTCTTCCAGAACCACCAGCCGACGATATTCAGTCTGTATGGCCAGCAGCTTCCGGCACCGGGCTTTGGCTCCCAACTCCTTCCGGTCAGGTTTCCCCTTGGAAGGAGTAGCTATATATGAAGACTATTGTAAAATATACTCTTAGCAAAGCAGTAAGACAAATTATTTCTACACATAGTGTCACAGTAGCACTAGCAAGCACAGTACATTTCATTTGTGGTATGTATCCATCCTCCCACTTTCTTGGACTTTAACATTTGTGGGAGTTTCAGGCATTCAACCAACCATGCATCTGATTCCTATCAGCCACCTATACATGCTGCATGCATCCCACGAATCCTTCTCTGCCAGTCATAAATATTAAATCTTGCCCGTCCTTCTTCCTTCCACTCTTCTTTCCCTTTTCGTTCAACCCATCCATCAAGGTCATCTGATCTGACTTTTAGTCTTCTCCATAAAACTTTCACAGCTGAGTTGAAATCAGATAGAAGAGGCCATTGGTTACTCAACACTCCTGCCACTAATGCTTTTACTAATGCTAAGTAAATGATGTCTTCAACCGTTCACAACAACTTCTTACTTAGTAAGTCAACTGTACAGTGTTATACAGTACACCCTTGCATGAGTGTAATGTCAATAAGTAAGGATTAGGAATCTAACTTACCACCACCCGCCACTGCTGCTGCCTCACCCCCTGCAGCTCCTCCTGCAACTGCCGCATCCTCTCCTCCATCAGCAGCTGCATCGCCCTTGCCGCTGGCCCCAACACTGGTGGTTGGTAGTGCGCCTTGAAAAAATCTTACACATTTTTTAGGTGTCATATCCACCTCCCTCTATTTTTCACTAGCAAGATTGAAAAATGAGTTAATAGTAATACATACATATACCTCATACTTCACTAGTACAAATCAGGTAGTAGTAGAGTAGACACTAGTAGTTATATGGTCCCTAGGGTCATTCTAGTCTTTGCTTAGTTAGCCCGAGCCATGCTACCATTTTACCTTTGTGTCTTTTTATTTTAGCACACGTGTCGTTACCTCGCAGCTTGTTGTATAAAGAGTGACGCCTTTGAGCCCACATGAGCTCATACTGCTACTGTCTAAGCGCTGCGTACAAGGTCAAACAAAACAAGCCACTTTGTTATGGAGTTCTGGTGTTAGTCCATATTACTTATCCAAAATGCTACACTTTTTGCCACGACTGAGAAATGCTTGCAATATACTAACGCGCACCATTTTTCTCCTAGCAGACAGAAGATTCCCTTCTATGAACCAGAGCTTTGCAGAGCTTATGATGTAACCAGTACTAGCTTCTTCTAAGGTGTGGGGTCCACAGAATTCGCTCAGAGATCTTCATTTATAATTTTATATAAACTATATTCCTACAAAGGGGATGGTGGTGCTTCCACCACTGTTCAGTTATCAATCATGATTTCTCTTTTTTTTTTCTTCGTTCTATGGACTTGTAGTTGTTGTAAGTGTAACTAAGTGTAACAATGTTTATAGTTGTAATCTTATGCATTTTGCTGTTGGTGCTGCATTATAGAACAACGTACAGAGCTTTTCAGTTGCAAATAACATTTTTGAACTTACATAGACACGGTGGTATTTGGTGTGGATGGACTTACACGAGTGAGCGAGCGAAAGGAAGGGTGTGCAAACTGTGCATGTGCATTGTTTCCATGACTGAGAGGTCGGGAGTGTTATGTTCTGGGTTGTCTAATCATTGGGTATCTTGGGGGGGGTTCGGAGACCTAATAGTAATGAAACACTATTATAACTAGTCGGGCAGTGGATTGTGGTGGGTTCTGTTCAGATTGAGGTGTGAAGAAGGTCCAACCTCCCATCACCAACATCCTATTTTCTTGTGCAAAGTTCTGTATGTGGAAAATACCTACAACAGTAGTAGTATATCCTATCCTATCAAAATAGTAAAATCTGGTTGGGCATTTTGTTGGTGTGAATTGTCGAAAAACATCAAGAAGATTAATAAAGCCTCAAAGATTAAGAAGAATAAAAGGAGTACAAGAGGACAACCCAAAGGACTGGACTCAATGGCTAGAGCTACTGGTGAATCTGAGTTTTATTTAAAACCTTTTAAATAAAGAGTGGCCAACTGGGCATGCTTAGCTACAGACAGACTAATAGTAGTAGTACAGAGAGTCATAGCAGAGGCAGTTAGAGGCAGGGATAACAAGAATTTAGAAACAGATAGTCTAGATCGAAGGATAATTGTTGATAAAAAATAGCATTAGGAAACGGAAATAATAGTTCGGGAAAACGAATACGGTGCAGTTAAAGTTAGTGAATAAGAATTATTAATATTAAAAACAGGAAGACTTATTGCGGCCAGCAGAAGAGCCCTCGTTCTGGTCCTCCTGTCCGACTGGAACTGCTCCCGCCGACTCTGCCCCCGTCTTCTTGCCCCTGGGTGCTGATCATGAAAGATATAAGAAAGAAAGAGACAAACATTGATGATTGGTGTGAAACAAATAAAATATTTTTAAAAGACTGTCAAAAAAACATTTGTGTAAACAACAATTGCAATAAAATTGACCTATCTAATCTGGTCGACAATTAGTATCTGGGGATTGGCAGACCGACTTATTATTTATCTACACTAATCCAGTGTTCCATTCTGATTCAAGAATCCTAACTAAGTCTAAGTAGTACGTACCACCTGACCGAACCCACCTATTCCATGCGTGCCAATTGTACATTAAGTAAGCATTTCCACTTCTTTTAGTCCTCAAAAATGCATAAATGAAGGACATATGCCTCCATTTTTGCATACACAAAATTGTTGGTTGGTTGATGCAGATGTTCTGCTAGTGCTAAGCCTATTACCACTCACTGAACAAACTACAAAAGGTTCTACTAAGGACTGGGGTAAGCACCAGCAGCACTCAGCAGCACGTGACGTAACAGAGGGGGCGTAACGCGTCGCAGACCAAAAAAAAATTACAAACCTTATAATAAGTAACTAAACCTAAGTATCAATCCACCCCTATCTCTTAGTGATATGACAAAGGAAGGACTAGTCACTCTAGCATTACCTAACTTAAGTTTTCTAAAATAAACTCTTACATAATCACGCAAAACGAGCGCAAACGCAAAGTTGCAAATAACAAGATTAGTAATGTAGAGCAACTGTGTCATAACAATCACAGAAGACTTTTAAACGTAAATTACCTGTAATGTAAGCAGCAGCATTCTAGCTGGTTGGAAAAAAAATATATTCGCAATATATAACACAGAGCAGAAGAACAGACACAAAGTAGTAATAATTAAATAGCTATTCACCAAGACCCGGGACCTCCACCGGTGTGTCAGCTGGTTCTGGCTGCGCCTCACACCAGAGCAGTGAAACACTTCCCCGCGCACCTTTCTCCACCGCTGCCGACGCTCCCGGAGCCTGTACCCGGACCCAGGCCTTCCGCCTGCTGCCAGAGTTAAGGGGAGGTGGCGCTGCACAAAAAAAACCAGTGCGGCCAACTCCACCTCCCCAAATAAGGCCCGTGCCTGAACCCCTTGTGGGCGCCGCCTTCCGCAAGGAAGGCGTTCGCGGCTCAGGCTGCGATGCACCCTGTGGCCCTACACAAAAAGTAGACAAAAACTAAAAATATATAATCAGGAAAATAGAGAGATAATAAATAAAAAAGATCAAAAATAAGTTTTCAGAAACAAAGGATTGAAAAGATAGAAGGGAGGATTGAAAAGCAGGCCCCAGAACCGTAGCATAGAGTGAAAAACAAGATGGCCGCACCCATTGCGACCGCATGGGCAAGCATGTGAGATATTTTCCCCCGAGCATGCAAAAAGCGTTGCGAACGCGCAATACGCGTTCCCGAACAGGAAATACCTATCGCGAACGGGCACGAGCATGCATTGCGCAATCCGGAACAGGAAATAGCATCGCGAGCGGGTGGGACAAGTGAAAACAAGATGGCTGCACCCATTAGCGACCGCATGGGAAAGTTGGCAACACATTTCTTACGCGATCACGCAAAAAAAATCGCGAACAGGCAGGACAAAAACTTCAGCGTCTTCGCGATATTTCCGCTGAGATTTTTTTGCGTTTTCCCAAAGATTTGCGTAACGCGATTACGCAATTTCCTCCCACCATTAGTGCTACAGCTAAGTTTCCAGCATATTGGAAACAAGCTATTCTTGTTACATTTAAAAAAAAAAAAAACTACAGAGATCTTCAGGTCCCATGCAATATCAGACACACTTCACTGCTGCCATTCACAATAAAAATCGTAGAGAAGGAAGTAAGGGGCATATCAACAAGGGCTTTATCTCTGCTTTTTTGGCTTTAAAAGCCAAAAAAGGAGAGATAAAACTAGCGCCCTATCAACAACAGGGTGCTAGCATGCAAATTTGCATGTTAGCACCCTTTTACTCTACGCTTCCCCTTGCATCTCTAATGAGATGCAAAGGGGGCGTTCCAGAGTAAAATAATAGGAGAAATGTCGCTAAGCGACATTTCTCCTATTATCAAGAATGTCGCTAACCCTGTTAGAGACTAAAAAAGCAGCGCTAACTGCGGTTAACGCTGCTTTTTTACATCTGGTATTTTTCAGACTTAGCCATGATATCATATGGAAGAAGGATATCATGGCTAAGTTTGCCTGTCCCTATCAACAAGGTAACGTGAGATTATCGCTGGGTTTCCAGCGATAATATCACGTTAGCCTGTTAGCGTGAGGATTTTTATCGCTATTGAGATAAGCGTTGCTAATAGCACGCTATCTCAGCGATAAAAATTCACGCTAGCCGGTGATAATTATCCTAGCGCTAAGTACGCTTAGAGATAATTATCGCCGGTTGTTGTTGATATGCCCCTTAATGTTTAGCTCTCTTGCTATATTAAATCTTTTATTCTTGACTCTGTGAAGTCCAAATTTTGTTCCTCCTTTTCAGTGAGACAGCTCTCCTGGCAGTCACAGAGGTGGTCTGTGACACTGTTGATCAAATAAATAAGGTGGCCCTCATCTTGCTGAATCGGTGACGCTAATTTGATACTGTTTTGCATGATATACCTATTCAACATATCAACAGTTTAGCAATTAGTAAAACGGTACTATCCTGCTTTCAGTTACTTGGAACTGATCATCATTAGGCAGTAGATCTTCCTCCCTCAATTCACTGATAAACTTCTTACTGCTAGTCTCCTCCACGTACCCTCTCTGTAATAATCTATTCAATCTTTAAGTATCCCCTATCATTTCACTAATAAAATTCTGGTTTTGGGTTCTCTACTATGTTCTATGTAGATGACTAACAAACCAAAAAAGTCTGGTGGTCTATACATACAGGAGAGAGATACAACAGGAGACATACAAAGATAAGAAAACCTTAGAGTACTGTATGGCTAGAAAGGATTTCCATCAATAACCAGTAGATGGTCAATTTCATCATCTGGATATCCAGCCTTCCCACCACTATAGACCTCTCCAACAAGAGGTATTCTTTGTGGTTAGGTGTCAAACAGATCACCAATAGTACACATGGGAAAGAGAGGACAGCGAGAATTACTGGCTTGACCAAGACATATATCATGAAATGATGTAGAAGGAGTGCAGTGCAAGAAAGTGAGAATTAAAAAAGGATTTAGAGGAAGAAAGGAGAGTTTATTCAGGATATTCCTACTAATCCTTAGAATAAAATTGGTGCAAAAAACAGCTTTTAACAAATAGGCTGTGTTACAATACGGTCGACATGTTTCAGCCTTCCTGACTCAGTGGTCAGATGGCTTTCCTCAGGACCTTATACCATGTTCGTATTGCTACTGCAACAATATGTGTGAAAAAAAGAAGAATAAGTGTATAAAATACAATACAACCTTTGTGGTGTACATGCCTTCGTGCAACTGGTATAACTGTTTTACCTAAATACAGTAGGAGATAAGCACAGAAAGGGGAAGAAAGAACACAATGTCTCTGTTAGATAATTAAGTCTCCTATTATAACAATATATATCGGGAAGAACCAATATACCAACACCAAGTGCTTACCTGTTTAGCACGAGGAATATGCCTCACCTCACCCGGTAAAGACTCAGGTTGATGGAGGCCCCGCCCTATAAGGTAGAGGGAATATTAAATGAATGACCATCAGTGAGAGAGTCAATCGTGGAAGACTCCCATTAGGGAAGATCAAAATGTTGTAATGGTTTCTTTATGGTTTCTTTAAAAGGATCACATTATGGATCCACTAATACGTCTCCTGTCTCGACTCTCCTCGAAACAACTCTCCAATAGTGAGGGAATGGTGTCATTAAAAAAGACGTGCCAGAGCGTCCATACACTCATACCAACAGTGGTGTACTCGTGGTGTGGCTAATAAGTGCGTTTGGAAACCGCAAGCAACAGCAACTGATTAAATATATATTCTGCTGCTTATAGACCAATGACTGTATTCCTCAGAATGCAAAAATCGAAAAATCCTTACAGTGGAAGAGTACACGCTTACCTATCCGTCGGTACCTCAGCGTCTGCCTGAATCGTTTGGGAGGTAACTGACGGGCTCGGTCGCGGTCTTTTTAACGTCAACAAAACACGCACAATGGCGTGTATGTCTGTCGACCAATGCGCTTCTAGTGACATCATTACAAATGGCTGTAAATGTATTGTGTTGAAGAACTACTGAATGACGTGTCTAATTCAGGAAAAGGTAGTTCGTCCATAAAGCGTGCGTTTCTAACAGCCAAACCCCTTCTTGTGACATCTACGTTCGAGAATTTAATTGACGTAGAATAAAGGAACTACAAAGTGACGTATATGTAACAGGAAGCGGTAGTTCGTGAGCGCTCCCTGCTCTTTGGAGTACTCTGAGAGAACAAATAATTATAATTATATCAACAAACTGATAATTATATCAACAACAAGGTAGAATAACAGCGAAGCTGGTATAATGGATGCTAATTTTTAGCTTAGTATTAGATCTTAAATATAAAGCAACTACCTAGTGAGATGACTAGCTGCCAAGTCAATCTATAGGTTACGAACACTTTGAACTAATTTAAAGTTATTTAGAAGGAAAGAACCTAGTTCGTGAATATTCCTCCCTCCTACTAAGTCATGAGAAAAACGGATGAATGGAGCCACTAGAAGTAGTATTATATTGAGTTTATCAAATTAAGTTGGAGGTAATTACTTAGTGGGAGATCCCAGTAAAATTAGCCCACTCCATACAGCCGCAATAAAAATTGCAAAGTTCATTTGAATGGTATCCATATCCGGTTTAAGAAGTCGGTAGAACACCCTGTTGAGGGCTATTGAACAATTTGTTGAGTTGTCAAACTTTATTGAATCGACAGGGCGATTACAAAAATTGGAAGTAATTGCTTGGTGGGTAAAAACTACAATGCTGGCCCATACCAGGCAGCGACAACAGCAATTATAATGTTATTAAGTAGTACCCATAAGCGGAAACAGCACAAAGAGTTATTTCCCACAACGTTGGATCAAATATATTAAATATATTAGAGAGAGGACCATGAGATTGTGTCGTTTAGGCCTGTGGTATCACTACGGATTTTGAAAACCCATCTTTGCTCTTTGCGGAACAAAAAATGAGATACGTCACTCACATGGGACGGTACAAAAGGTTTCTCCAGGACTGTCCATGTGAAATCATTAGCTTGATGGTTAGTCTCAAGAAAGTGTCTTGTTAATCTGGTGTTGGCTTTTTTGCATCTGAAAGTGCTCTTATGTTCGAGCATTCGTAGTCTGACTTTACGGGTAGTCATACCTACATATCGGTATTTGCACGGGCATTCAATTAGATAAATCAAATGATCACTGTTACAGTTGGTGAAAGTTCTTTGTTCCCAGGGTGTCCTTGTACCAATGTCAATGGAGACAAGAGTGTTTAGTTTGAGGGCAGATGGAACATGTACCGCAAGGGTGGTGTCCCTGAACTGCTGGTAAATCCCACAGCGTTCCAATTTGGCGTGGTTTAGCTTCTTGAGGTCTGGTGTGAACCAGTTTGTCTCTAAGATTCACACCTCTCTTTAAAGAGAATAAAGGTGGCTGTATCTTCTCTTTACATGAATTCAAGATTCGCCAATGTTTCTTGACGCTCTTCTGGATGCCATTGGTCAGAGTACTGTAAGTGTGGACAAACGTTAGCCGGTCCATCGGCGGTTTTTCAAAAGGAGGTTCAATCAATGCCTCTCTGTTGTTATTGGTGGCTCGTTTAAGAGATGTCTTAATTAATCTCTTAGGATACTTCTTTTCAATCAGTTGTTCAGTAAGATTGCGGGCATGCCACTGATATTTGTCTGGTGTGGAGCAATTACGTCTCACACGTAAAAACTGCCCGTACGGTAGGTTATCTCTTAATGATTTGGGATGCTGGCTGTCGTACCTAAGTAGGGAGTTACGAGCCATGGATTTCTTGTATAGTTCACTTTCCAATCCTGTAGGGGTTACAAAGATGGATAGATCCAGGAAGGACAACCTCTCTTTATGAATTTCCACTGTGAATCTCAGAAACTCGTTGCGACTGTTCAGCCAATGTAAAAAAGCAGTGATGGAAGATAAATCCCCTCGCCATACTACAAAAATATCATCGATGTAGCGCTTCCATATTCTGATAGAATCATGGAAGGGGTTGTCGGGATTGAGTACATGCTCCTGTTCGAAAGAGTGCACATATAGATTGGCCAGACTCGGTGTAAAAATGCTTCCCATGCTGGTACCCGAGACTTGAAGGTATGTTACATCTTCAAACCTGAAGAAATTTTCTTTCATCGCTAAATGTGCAAGTGTCATAATGAAGTGAACAGGAGTGATGGAATCCAAATCTGTACCATTCAGAATGGAGGCAACGGTGTCAAGTGTTTCGTCTTGTGGAATGGATGTATATAATGATTCTACATCAAATGATACTAAAAAATCTTTATCTGCATCGAATTCCACTGTTGGTAATAGACGTAGGACATCCTTGGTATCTTGTAAATACGTGGGCATTTTCTTCACTAATGGCCTTAAAAAATGGTCGACAAAAGTAGACAGAGGCTCTAGTAGTGATCCTAGGCCCGAAATAATAGGCCTCCCAGGTGGGGGACGTTGAGTTTTGTGTACTTTTGGCAGAGTATAAAAGTACGGCATCACCGGGTGTGAAGTTTGTAGGAACAGTGCCTCTTGTGAAGTGATCCAGCCTTCAGCTAGAGCTTCTTCCACTGCTTCTGTGATGGCTTTTTTGATACGTTCTGTGGGATCCACTTCTAGAGGTTGATAAAATCTTCTGTCATCTAATTGTCTCTTGCATTCTTGTCGATAGACCTCAGTCTCCTGAATGACAATAGCTCCGCCTTTATCGGCGGGCTTGATGATGATGGTATGGTCTTGTGTGAGCGCTTTCAATGCCAGTTGTTCTTTCTTTGGAAGGTTACTGTATTGATTCCTCTTCTTTTTGTTTTCACATAGAGAGGTAGATAGATAGATACTGAACTTTATTCGATATGTAAATACAATATCAAAAAAGTACACATGAATAAAAATCCTTAAAACAGCTAAAATTACATGCAATTAATAACATAAGTAAAATCACAGAGATTAAAAAGATAAGTACAGCTAAGCAACAAAGTATAAGACAGGTTAGGGTTGCATTGATGACCTCAGCCTCATCGTCATTTTCAGATAAGATGACAAAGCTGCCAGGACTAAAGGGGGTTCCAAGGTTTTTAATTTGCAGTATGCCAATTTGCATGTGCGTATGCCCCAGGATCTCAGCAATGGTTTTAAAAAAGTACTCCTTGGCAGATGATAAAATCTGCAGAAAAGGATGCAATGGATATTGGATTGGGGCGAGAGGCCATCGCAGGGGCATTTTTGTAGGTCAGTGTCCCAGCAGTTTGGGTTAGGAAAAGTAAGGAGTCTAAAGAACGTGTTGGTACGAAGACGGGTCAGGAGCATACGGGTGAATGGAGATGGCTCTAGTAATAAGTATTGCTGTGTACCAGTCACAGTGATCAAATTTTGGTAATCAACAATGGTGGACTTCTGTGTTTCTAAGAGCCAGCGTTTGCGGTGCAGATGATTTAAAACGAGTCGCTTTAGCTCGGCTTTGGATATGTGAGTTAAGGTTGATGGATCAGCAAAAAATTCCGGATGCCCGATGTCAGTGGATAACCCTTTTACATAGTTCAACCATTTAATGTTCCTGACCTCTGTCAATTTTAGACAATCTACTATGATTTCCCTATTAAATGGTGTTTCTTCATTAATCCAAATTTTATGCCATAGAATGAGGGGAGAGGAGTTGATTGTGTCTGCAATGTATGTAAGGCCCAGTTCTGTGTGCACCATATGGGTAGAGGTGCCGGGGGGAACAGCCAGGAGATAACGTAGAAAAGCATTCTCAAGGCGCTGGAGTTGTTCGGCAGGTTCAATCCCCCAAATCCCTGACCCGTAGGTGCCGGTTGAGGTGCACTTCGCCCGGTAGATCTGGAGTAAGGGGCGTATTGGACGACTCCCTCATTTTTTCGAAAAGTTTGTCAGTGCACCTATTGCTTTAGACATTGCTGAACCTCTGGCTTGGGCCGCGGCTCTCCAAGTGCCCCTCTTATTAAAAGTAATGCCCAGGTAAGGGAAACTATCGACATTGGATAATTTGTTGCCATTCAAAAAGATAGTGCATGGCTTTTTCCCAATCCCTGGACCACAGGACATGCTATGGGTTTTGGAGGTGTTGACTTTTAGACCTCTCTTTGACATAAAGTCAGAGAATTCAGAAACAGCCCTCTGAAGCCCCATGGGAGTCTGGGACATAATTGCCGCGTCGTCGGCATAAAGCAAGATGGGGATCGATTTACCGTTAATTGTTGGGTAATCGTGGAAAGTTCTAGACAGGTGATGACTGACAGAGTTGATATAAAGGGTGAAAAGTAAGGGGGCTAATATACAACCCTGTCTTACACCTCGTCTAATAGCGAAACTGTCGGAACATTCCCCGTTGGTGCCATATCTCACGCGGGCCGATGCATCCCTATACAGCTCTTTAATGAATAGTATGATTGTAGGGTCTAAGCCAATCTCTGTGAGGGAGTCCCATAACTGCCCATGATCAACACAATCAAATGCTGAACTGAGGTCAACAAAAGTTATATAGAGGTTTCCTTTTTTTGCCTGAGTATATTTGGCTATTATAAGAGACAGATTTAGACCCTGTTCAATGGTGCCTTTGCCTTGTCTAAAACCATATTGCATTTCAGAAATAATATCTTGGGTGCTTAGCCAATCGTGTAGTCTGTTTAAAATGATTCGCCCGGCTACCTTCATGAGGGAGTCTAAAAGTGAAATAGGGCGGTAGTTGGCGGGATTATCCCTCGCACCTTTTTTAAAAATCGGGACAACAACAGGCGATGGCCAGGTGGAAATGAAACCGGTGGAGTTCAGAGAGTTCAGTGCATTAGTGAGCAGTGGGGCCCATAAATCAGGCTGTGACTTAAAAACGTCTATAGGGACGCAGTCAGGGCCTGGGGCTTTCCCGGAGGGGCTGTCATTTAAAGCCGTTAGTACTTCAACGTGGTCGAAAACGATATTTAGGGGGAAAGAAAAGGAGGTAGTTGGGTCGGGAGGGGAATTGGATACAGAATCAATTTCAGACGGTAGGGTGTCCGAATTAATAGGATTATATAGAGTTCTAAAATGAGTGACCCAGGTTTCGGGGGTGATGGCTGAGTCCAAAGTCGATGGCTGAGAAAATCGGAAAAAGGGGGCATTGACTGCCCTCCAGAAGGCGGTATTATCTTTCTTTTCGGAGGCTTCCACCAGGGCTGCCCAGGCCAACAACTTCAGCTGGTTTTTCCTTGCCTGACGCTTGGTGCGGTAATTGTGTCTGGCAATCTGGATCTCATGACGGTTTCTAGGGTTGGATTTCAGAGCTGCTTTCAACACGCGCAAGGCTTTAGAGCAATCCCTATCAAACCAACCATGGGGGGAAGGGGCAGATTTCTTTGGCGCACGCGCAAGAAGGGTTTTGATTTCTGTCATTATTACGGAAAACGAGCTGGATATTATCTGTGGGTTTTCCGTAGGTGACAGGCAAATTTGGAAGTGATCGTAAGTATTAGCGACCAAACTTTTAAGGAAGATAGAGGGGACTACTTTGTCCCATTTGAGGAAAAGGTCCGTGGTGGTGCCCAGCTGCAGGGGAGGAGAGTAAATGGTATTCTGCCTGACCGGGCCGTTAATATTCGGGGTTAGCTTTAAGGTAACCTCGATGGGGTAGTGGACACTGATAGGAATTTCGAGGGTCTCCCAATTGGTTATCAAGCCTGAGTACCTTGTGGATATGAGTGAATAGTCGATCGTGGTGTGACAACCTCTCCCATTATAAGTGGGTTTAAAGGGCTTAGGGGGAAAACATAAATCATTAACAAAGGATAAATTAAAATGAAATAATAATCCGTTTAACAAGTCTCCCAATTTAGAGTGGCAGAAATGATTAGGGGAATCATCCATTTCAGTCATCCGACCACAAGTGCCTCTGATATTCTGAGAACAAAGCGGGCAGTTGAAATCGCCTACCAGGACAATTAAAGTATCAGAGTTGTTTTGGGACTCTTTGTTTATTAGGTCGGATTTTAATCCGTTAAACACCGAGTCCAAGTATACATTTGGGATGTTATTATAGAGATTGACCAAAGCGACATTATGAATGGAGCCGCCGGACAAACTAATTAATTGGTAGTAAGAAGACTGTGTAATATAAGTTGGTTTTAATCGGAGTTCTACAGAGATGTAGGTCGTGAGTCCTCCCTTATATCTGCCATGGGGACTAGGGGAGGCCGGGGTGTGGAAAGTCTGATAGCCTGGAAGATGGAGCTCTGTAGGGGTCCAGGTTTCCTGGAGGCAGATCATACTATATCGGGAGACGATTTGAGTCCATGCAGGGTTAGACAGCTTGTCAAGGAGACCTGCCACGTTCCAAGACAAGAGGCTGTCTCCCTGCAGGGGCTCAATCGTACAGATAGTACCAGTCGGCGAGTCTGTTACAGCCTTGGCAGTTTCTATAAAATGCGGGGAATTTATCGAGAGATGACGGTCGCTGTGGGCCAGATGGGGGGAAAGGAGGTTGCTAGTCGGGACCGCCGGCGGGAACGGTGGCTCTGAAAGTGAAGAATGGGAAACGATTGCAGGAGGTGGTTTCCACCCCATGGTGGTACTAGGCAGAGTGTGAATCATGATGTTAGAGGTGTCTAGTACTAAGGTGGGTGACAGAATACTCATTTGAGATGGATTGTCGGCCATCAGTCCAGGGTGAGAGAGTCAGTCCTGTTCGTTCAAACCCGAGAGGGTAGCGTAGCTGTTAGAGGTGGGAATACTGAAGTGAGATATCTCGGGAGTAGCCCTCGATAATAGGTGTGAAGGTGTGGGATGTGTCAGAAGGGAACGGGGGTAAAAATAACTTAAATCGGCCGTTGAGATTCCAGAGCCCCTACACGGGGAATACCAGTCCACAATGTGAGGTAGCACTCTATGATCACGAAAATTAATAATGATGACATCTCCCTGTTTGTCCTTAGGTCTAGGGCCCAACCAATTGAGTCTCCTGACGTGTAGAATTTCGCCATTGATTTCAGGGGGGAGCGGTCTGTTCTGAGTCAGCCAGTATACTACTTTATTTTTGAGTTCCTGGTAGCTCTCCGTTTTACCCTGTGCAAGAACTGGGACACCAATGAGAGTGACTACATAAGGTGCTGCTTCAGGGGGCAAGTCAATGTGTGAGCTTCTATCTAGTTTGTGAGCTGAGGAGGGCTGCCTATTGAAGTTAATACCCCGGGGGACTGTGATAATGGGAGTTGGATCTTCTCTGGTTGCTCCTTTGGCAGTAGATTGTATCTGTAGGGTAGACAGGGAAGCTTGTGTGTTCTGTATTTGATTGGATGTGTTAGACTGGGTAATCGTTTGAGTGTGAGGGAAAGAATGGGTGACCGAGGGGTTTTTACGTAAATGGGAGTTCAATTCTGTGTTTGAGGCAAGGAGAGAGGCGTGCGAGACTTCCAAAGATGCTAGCTGTGATGCAATATTCTTAACTCTCCCTGTTAGAGGTGAGAGTAAAGATCTTACCAAGTGCTCTATGTCGGTAAGTAAGTTGGAATAAGGGGAGATAGGAGGCTGCGTGGGAGATACTGGGGGCCTAGTTCGTGTAGGGGACCGTATTAGTTGGGGCATATTTTTAAGCGCGTCCAAGTGGCCGTCCTTTCTCCTTTTTTTTGATGGAGCAGACCGGATGGTTTTTGCTATTGCCTTCGAGCGGCTGGGTCTATTATTTGCCGGTTTTCGCTTAAGGGTCTTAGCAGTGTGGGTAGGTGATGAATCCACAGGAGGGGTGCCGACAGTGGATTGAGGGTTGGGGGGGCAAATTTCAGGCTCGATGGAGGTAGACGCTATATCTATTATATCGCGGTGGGGCGCAGATGGGCCAGGATCAGGGATTGAATCAAAGTCAGAATCCCTAAGTGGCGGTGAAATGGCCTGTTGGATATGGCCCATTGAAGAGCGCTTCTGAAAGGGGGGGTCCAGTGATAATCGGCGTTCCGTGATGGCGATCTCTTTTTCTAGCACGGAAGCGGCCCTGGTAATAAAGTGGTCAAGTGTCCCCCTAACTGAGCCCCCAACCAGAGAAAGCCTTCGTTTAGTCGTATGAGAGGTCATATTGGTTAACTTGGTAAAATCAAAACACAGATCACATATAAGCTAATGCGGTTATACCATATGGAGTGTAAGACGCATAAGCCTGTCGAAAGTCTATAGCGGGCAGTACCAGTAAACCCAGAAGGAAACAAGACACAAGTCAATCACCTGGGTCAGGGACGGTTGACGACGTTGGAGTAGGCAGGAACAGGGGGGGTGGCCCAGCCCAGCCTCGATCGGCCTTGGACGGCCGTAGACGGCCCGCCCTTTGCCCGGGCTTAGCCAATTTCAAGGCCTGCCGGTGGAAGGGAAGGGGCTGCTGATAGTGACGCTGCCCCTCGCTGCCTCAGGTCCCTCTGGTCGCTGTAGTTGCTGTAGTGGCAAGTCCGTATGCCGTCCGCTGCGCGTCCCGCGAAGCGGAAGGCGCGAGGTCAATTTCAAGGCCTGCCGGTGGAAGGGGAGGGGCTGCTGATAGTGACGCTGCCCCTCGCTGCCTCAGGTCCCTCTGGTCGCTGTAGTTGCTGTAGTGGCAAGTCCGTATGCCGTCCGCTGCGCGACCCGCGAAGCGGGAGGCGCGAGGTCAATTTCAAGGCCTGCCGGTGGAAGGGGAGGGGCTGCTGATAGTGAC
Source organism: Triturus cristatus (assembly GCF_964204655.1). Classification (NCBI taxonomy): domain Eukaryota; kingdom Metazoa; phylum Chordata; class Amphibia; order Caudata; family Salamandridae; genus Triturus; species Triturus cristatus. The sequence continues at coordinate 1,152,052,382 of NC_140584.1, forward strand.
GCTGCCCCTCGCTGCCTCAGGTCCCTCTGGTCACTGTAGTTGCTGTAGTGGCAAGTCCATATGCCGTCCGCTGCGCGTCCCACGAAGCGGGAGGCGCGAGGTCAATTTCAAGGCCTGCCGGTGGAAGGGGAGGGACTGCTGATAGTGACGCTGCCCCTCGCTGCCTCAGGTCCCTCTGGTCGCTGTAGTTGCTGTAGTGGCAAGTCCGTATGCCGTCCGCTGCGCGTCCCGCGAAGCGGGAGGCGCGAGGTCAATTTCAAGGCCTGCCGGTGGAAGGGGAGGGGCTGCTGATAGTGACGCTGCCCCTCGCTGCCTCAGGTCCCTCTGGTCGCTGTAGTTGCTGTAGTGGCAAGTCCGTATGCCGTCCGCTGCGCGACCCATAGAGAGGTAACCTCTTCTGTAACAGCTTTCTCAAAGGTGAGGACTTGTGGAGGTACACTGTGTGAAGGAGGGTTAAAGGTGGATCTCTTCTTAAGACCGGTGTTGATCTCATCCGTTGTAGTTTGAGACAAATCTTTATTATGAAAAAAGAAATGTAATCGTATTTTCTGGAGAAATTTAGACAGTTCACATTGTACCTGGAAATCATCTCCATCCGTCGTAGTTACAAATCCGAGGCCTTTGTTGAGAACAGATATTTTGTCTGTGGTCAGGACTTTCTTACTTAGATTGATGATCAAGTCATCTCTGTGCTCGTGCCTGGTTGTGGTTGGCTCTTCTTGGATTGGCTGCGTGTGTTCATTTGTTGGGGCATGGATGTCGGCAGATTCCAGTGTACTTGTGCCAGCCGGCCTTTTCTTCGGCCCCTGGACCTTCCTTGGCCAAACCCTAAAAAAGGCTGATAATTAGGATCTTGTTGATTCATTAGGAACGGATTCTGGGGTGGTAGCTGAAATTGTTGGGGCAGATAGCCCCACGGTGTGGGAGGCCACCAGTGTTGAAACTGGGGTGTGTATTGTCCTCTCCAATTCCTTCTGTTACCACGTCCTCTATACTGTTGTCTACCCATTTCCGGGCCATCTGTATCGCTCACATCGTCATCAGAACTGCTCCCCGAATATGTCGAGCCATAGCGACGTCCTTTTTTGTTAAATTCTGGAGGTGTATATGTGTCGCTGGTAAATGGATAAATCACCTCTTGTTTGAATTTGGCCAAATCTTTCTTGAACTTCTCGATCTTTGAAGTCAAGATTGAATCTTTAAGTTCTTTGTTGCTTTTATTAGCCTCTTCTTGATTCTTCTTAAACAAAGCAGCTGTAACAGTGATCTTGATTTGGACCTCTAACACTTGTATTTCAAGTAGAATGGCATCAGCTGCTCGCTTGGCTGTGCTCACTATTAAAATGAGCCAATCACGCGTGCAGCGCCACGCTATCAGGGACCAATCTTTTAAAAAGATTTTATCTTGTAGGAATGGACGGGGGGCATTGGTAACAATCAGACCCGAAGGGGCGCAATTGCCCGAGTAGATATTCAGCCATAATTGCGCCATGTATCACTGTCCGTGTGTGGGATTTTTTTAAGGAAAGTATCTGGCTCCAATCATCTACTGTCGAGCCTGGTGGTCCAAGGGCATTGTCTAAAATGCTTGGTGTGTTGTCAAGTATGGATTGATATATGGCGTCATCGTATGCTAGGCCACTAAATTCTGCCATCTCAAGAGAGAAGAGAGGCCCAGAATTAACCTATCCCAACCAGTCAATATTTAGAGAGTCGTCGTGGAGTGTCAGAGAACATGGAGACAAAAAAGTTAAACCACAGAAAAGACTACCCGATAGAGTAGTCGTTTTTTCAAAAATGTCTAAAAGGGACCCGCAGCCGTCAGCTGCACAAGAAGCAAGTATAAGGTAAAGGGGGGTCCAAGGGACAATTTAAAGACCACGACCAGACTCGATCCCCTGTCCAATAATTAACAAACCAAAAAAGTCTGGTGGTCTATACATACAGGAGAGAGATACAACAGGAGACATACAAAGATAAGAAAACCTTAGAGTACTGTATGGCTAGAAAGGATTTCCATCAATAACCAGTAGATGGTCAATTTCATCATCTGGATATCCAGCCTTCCCACCACTATAGACCTCTCCAACAAGAGGTATTCTTTGTGGTAAGGTGTCAAACAGATCACCAATAGTACACATGGGAAAGAGAGGACAGCGAGAATTACTGGCTTGACCAAGACATATATCATGAAATGATGTAGAAGGAGTGCAGTGCAAGAAAGTGAGAATTAAAAAAGGATTTAGAGGAAGAAAGGAGAGTTTATTCAGGATATTCCTACTAATCCTTAGAATAAAATTGGTGCAAAAAACAGCTTTTAACAAATAGGCTGTGTTACAATACGGTCGACATGTTTCAGCCTTCCTGACTCAGTGGTCAGATGGCTTTCCTCAGGACCTTATACCATGTTCGTATTGCTACTGCAACAATATGTGTGAAAAAAAGAAGAATAAGTGTATAAAATACAATACAACCTTTGTGGTGTACATGCCTTCGTGCAACTGGTATAACTGTTTTACCTAAATACAGTAGGAGATAAGCACAGGAAGGGGAAGAAAGAACACAATGTCTCTGTTAGATAATTAAGTCTCCTAATATTACAATATATATCGGGAAGAACCAATATACCAACACCAAGTGCTTACCTGTTTAGCACGAGGAATATGCCTCACCTCACCCGGTAAAGACTCAGGTTGATGGAGGCCCCGCCCTATAAGGTAGAGGGAATATTAAATAAATGACCATCAGTGAGAGAGTCAATCGTGGAAGACTCTCAAATAAAATTGCCTTTTAATGACAATCATTCAATAGATGTGCGGACAAACTTTCAGCTTTGCATTTTTGAGTTGGCGAATAGGATCACATCCAACTCTCTGGAAATAATGAGCAACAAAGCTAAAGTTCTTATCGATAGTGGCCATTCTTTCACCTGATCCCGGATGATAAGACTCCATCTCAGCTCTTTCATCTTTTCCCATCTGGTCTACTTACATTGACTCCTTGCCTGTCACCAAATGATCAATCTTTAAAGCACTCTGCATATGTCATAAAGTCTTGGCAGGTATTACAATCTCTGCTTTCAGTGACTCGTATCTCAGTATAGATGAATAATTGGTCTTCGTTATCCCCTTTAACTGGTCGACATGTTTCAGCCTCGTCTACAATAATGAGGCTTTCTTAAGGACCATAAATATGTGAAATGTGATGTGGCAAAAGGTAATATAGCCATTTTAATTTTTCAGCACACAAGCCAAGGTGTGCTGTGCATGCAGTGGTGTAGCTGTACTTACGGACTCCACAGTCTGGTTAAAATCAGGAAGACAAAGCACAGCATAAAAGGACATACAAAACATTTAAAGAAACATCATTGTAACTGTTGCTAGGTAGTTACATTGTCCGATTTTTGGTGATTTGCTTGCGACTATATTCAAGTGCAATCTGTGAGTCAATCTCTGGATTCATCAAAAACAGTCATTCACACATGGAGTATGCAAATTTGTGCATAGTGATTAGTGTAGGCATACTTGTCTCACGGTGAACGGTAAAAACGTGCTGGGTTTGACCCATGCCTTGTGGTCGAAGCTTGAATCATGATATGCAATTTTTTGCTACCGTTAATTTCAATGTTGTAATGGCAACAGGCGGTAAAAAAGACCTAGAATTACTGTTCGAGTAAGGGATTATCCTTAATGTGTGTGCATGCGTAATCAATACACGCATAATAAATGCACACTTTATAATGCAAGCGAAAAAAATGGCAAGAGGTGTAGAGATGTCTTACACCAGCTATGTGAATTGGGCGGCTGTAATGGATCCCGGAGGGGGCGGACTCCTGTAGTCATACACTGTTGAGGGAAATGCGGCGAATGAGACATCGAGTGTGGGCGGGTTGCCCGATAGAGAAGGGGCCGTGTGGGACTATGCCTAGCCAGAGTACAGAGAGAAGATTTACATCGTCAAGGCTATCCACCCGCCTTTGTTATCTAGTCCGGTCCTGACAGGATCCAGATGATTACTGAAGCCAGCGGTTTCCAAGCTTAAACGCTTACCGGCAGTGGTGGGGGGTGTTCCAGCACGTGATGACGTTGCCATGTAGGATGTGACTCGTTACGTTGGCCATGTGCATGTCAAACACTAGAGCGTTGACCTACTTCACTAAGTTGGAAGGCGGATGTGGTTTTCACCTGGAAGTATATATATTTATAGAGACAATGCCTGTTTGATGGTATTTCGGTCCATAACGGAAATGTTGTGAAACTGCCCAAAAATGTTTTACAAACCTTTTACAGATATTTGTATTATTTGCGGAGAACCATACTTAGGGGGATATATCAGTATATCATTTTCATGTGAAATGGAAAGTACCCGTTCAGAGTTTGGAAGTGTAGATAATCTATTTTAAAAAATGTGAAATTAAAGTACTCCCTGTTTAAGCTTCTATGAATAGCTTCAGGATTCAGCATACCAAAAGCCTGATCATGTAACAGACAGCCTGTTTGGGCTCAAACTCCATCCATATTAAGAGTATACTCCACACATAATGGGACTAGGATACTATAACCATAATACTATGTCTTTCAATCCCGCATGTTCACACTCTCAGATTTTAGTGGGAAATACTATTGGATGTGTGGATAGTTGGTTAGAGATGCTGTTTTTACCAGTTGTCAAGGGACCTACATTGTCTACTGGTATGGTCTATTCAGTGAGTTCCATGGGATATTGTCATTGAGTCAATTTTTATTTGTTGACAAAAGGTAGACCCACCGTTGTTCTTTTTCAAGAAGGCTGCTTTGTAGGTTGGTTATGTTTTTCACCAACCTAAACATCTGGAGATGTAGCTCATCTGGAGGACTGACTTGGGCCACGGTAGTCCACAATAAACACCCAGTATCTAGTTTCGCCGCCAATTAGAGGAGTGTGTATAACCTTTCGATTCAGATATCAATTGCACCACTGATACGTTGACTTTCTCATATAAGTCCTAAAGTTCCATAGCGATACTCTGTAGTCTTTACCACTATTTGCCATAGAGTCCTCACCATGATCGATTCTCTCTACATTTAAATCATTTTAAGTGTGTTTGACACTTTCACTTACTTTCTTTTCAGAGCGGTGTCCCTCCCCTGAGCTGTTGCCAGGCTGAGGTGAGGCCTCTTATCCGTAAAATGCAGGTAAGATATTCTTCAATTGATTGTAATAGCCTTAAGTGGATTGTAGGTAGAGTAATGCATATCCCACTCACTCCTTACTGTGTACTAAATAACACGTTGTGAGTTTCTAACCCATTGGTTTTATCTTGTTGCTTGTGTCTTTTTCATAGGTATGGTGAGTAAATCGTACCCTGCATAACAGATAGATTACTGGTTTTTTATTTCACCTTTATTTTTTCCTTTGATTTCACGATCTTCGCGTAATTTTCACGCAGTAGCATTGTCCAAGGTCCTGACAAAAGCAGTGACCCCTTGATTGGTCCCTAAGGCTGAAACATGTAGACCCACCTTTTTCATATGACACATGCAGTTCTATATTCATACTGCAGGTGCACTGTTTTTAATCCTGGCAGCGAGAATGAAGAATAAAGGCGACTCCATCGCTCTCGTAAGTTAGTTTTAGCTTCACCACATACACTTTAGAGTTTTTCTTTTTGTAAGCACTGCGCCCTCATCACACCAGTTTGGTCTCATACATCTGAAGGATTTAGTATATCCTAGTAAGCGCAGGAACAAAAACATCCCTGAGCTCCTTCCTCATAGTGAGGGAGTTGTACCCTTGGCGAGGCTAGACCTTCCTGCCAAGAGGAGAATCCCAGATGATGTAGCATGCCACCTATGGTGGATGAGAGATTTCGTCCTGAAAGGGATCTTCCCACAAGCCACTAGATACTACCTCTAGAGTTACTTTGTTCTGTTCTCAGCACTTCAGACCCAAGAATTTTGTTGTTGTTAAATGGTGATGTTTTTCTCCAGTTGTTCAATGACCACCCAGCTTATATTGTTTGTTGTCATCTTTGTAGTGTTCCGTTTGCATCTGATGTTGCTGCGGTGTTCACAGATGCAGACTTTGATTTTGCGGCTGGTCATGCCGACATACCGGGGACCACAAGGACGGGTGATCAAGTAGATCACATTACAGGAGTTGCAGTTTGTGTGTTTTGTGATCTGCCATGTTTTCCACTGTTCTAGGTTCAAGAATTTAACAGTTTTTTTTAAACCAGAGTTTATTGCCATATAGCATATCAACACTTTACATACTGTTCAGTTTATACATTGCTTACAGTATTCTTGGTATATTGCTGCTGCATTAATTTCAAATTCCCCAACTGGTGCCCCCTTCCCTCCCTCCTCCCTTCCTCCCTCTCTCTAGAGTAGCGTCCGTTGGTTACTCTCTTTTCTCTGATGATGACTGGTGACTGGTACCTCCCTGAGGTTGGATCTATTGAGCATGTGTTCCATCTGCTTTTTGCCTAATATGGGGGGGAAAGGGTGGATCTTCCCAGCAGGGCCCTGTCTCCTCTCTAACTGCCCTGTTTCTTATCTACTGCTTGGTTTCGCGGAGGGGTAAGATTTTAACTGGTTTGGTAAGGTAGCACACACTGCAGTTCCCACAAGGGAAATGGCCAGTCACATTAGGAAGGCCCCAAGCATTGAGGACAGTGTTAGTGGGATTCTCATGTGTTTGTGGGTGTGTTTCCTCCAGGCTATCCTTAAGGCTTAGGGCTCTTTTATATGAGAACATGGGTTTTTCCCAGTTGAGTTTGCCTTTTCTGATCATCTTCCAATCTTTCTGTATAATCTTTAATACTTTGTTTAAGATGGAGTTGTAAGTGGTCACGCAAATGAGTGGTATTGGTGTGGACATGTGTTGCGTCTCTTCAGGTAATCCTTCTCGGTTTTTGTTTCTCGTCCATTTTTGTGCAGTGCTAATGACTTTGTCTGTATACCCTCGTCCCTTTAGTTTTGTGGTGAGTGAAGTAGCTTGGTCATGGTAATCTGTGATGTTGCTGAAATTCCTGCGCAGTCTGAGATACGGGCCAAATGGTACATTTTCTCGTAACTGCCTTGGGTGGACACTATTGAAGCAGAGAAGAGAATTCCTGGCTGTTGGTGTGAAGTGGGTTTTAGTCCTTAAATGACCTCTCTCAGCTATGATATCTAGATCCAGGATGGTGATGGTCTTCTTATCCACACTGTGGGTAAATTTTAAATTTGGGTCACGTCCGTTGATCCATGTGAGGAAGGAGTGCAAGGTCTCTTCCAGACCTTCCCATGTGAGGAAGAAATTATCAATGTACCTTTTGTAAAATGTGATGTCGTCTGTAAAAGGCATGCCTGGGTTGAGGATGTTTTTTTTTTCAAAGTTGAAAACATACAACCCTGCCACAATTGGGGCGAAGGTACTACCCATAGATGTACTGTAGGTTTGAAAAAAAAGGTCACCTTCGAACTCAAAATAGTTGTCTTTTAGTGTTAGTTCCACACACTGTAACACAAATGACCTGGGGTGTTGTAATCCCAGGTTGCTGCCTCAAGTGATAGTTTAAGCACGTCTAGTGTGTCATCTTGGGGAAAGGCTTGTGCACAAACTCTGACAGGCTGACCAGGAAAGAGGTATCCTGATCAAAGGGGAGAGTATTTAGTTGCCCTAATAGGTCTTTTGTGTCTTAGAGGTAAGTTGTTGTTGCCTGTACTATGGGTTGAAGGAAAAAATCACAGAAGTGTGAGAGTGGTTCCAGTAGTGGGCCAATACCCAAAACTATCATACGGCCTAGAAGGGGGTGCTTGTTTTTATGTATTTTTGGGATCGTGTAGAAATGTGGGATCCTTGCTGCACTTGTGAGGAACTGAGTAAGGGTGGGCGTAGTGCTCCGCTCCGCCCGTGGAGTGTGCGTAGTGCTGCCTGCTTCGTGGTCCAGGAAGTAGGCGTAGCAGGCAGCGCTACGCACACGCCACAGTGGAGCAGAGTTGCCCGCCACCCGCCTCCCGCATGCCCTCATTTTAAAATAACTTAAAGTGTTTAAAAGTAAGAAAATGTCTTACCTGAGGTGCGGCGTACCGGGGCTCCCTCTTCCTGCTTCAGCGGCAACTTCTTCCTCGCAAATGCGCATGCGCGGGCGCCCGTGCATGCGCATTTCTCACGAGAAATGCACATGCGCATTTGTGAGGAAGAAGTTGCCGCTGAAGCAGGAAGAGGGAGCCCCGGGACGCTGCACCTCAGGTAAGACATTTTCTTACTTTTAACCACTTTAAGTTATTTTAAAATGAGGGCGGGCGGCGCACAGTGGGGCTACGCGGAGTGCGCGAGTGTGCGTAGATTTGGCCACACGTTTTTTGATTTGGCTCCACGTAGCCCCACTACGCCCACTATGCCCAGGGTTAGAACTGAGCCTCTTGTTTGCTGATTTTGCCCCTTGTTTTTGCATCCTCCACTAGTACTTCAATTTTGGTTTTTAAGCCTAAGCTGGGATCCTGCTTCAAACGTCTATAGTTCCTAGTGTTGCTGAGTAGGCGTCTACATTCCTCTCTGTAATCATCCATATTTTGGAGTACTATCCCGCCTCCTTTGTCTGCTGGTTTCATAATGATCTTGTCATTTGATCTCAGGGTCTGTAATGCTTCAAACTCTGCGCTGCTTGTATTTCTGAAGTGTGGTTTTTCGGCTGTTTTTTCAATGTTGTTGAAGACTGCCTGTTCAAATGCAATTAGTTATGCTGGTATCGTATTAGGAGGAGGGATGAACTCAGATTTGATCTTCAGGTTGGTATCGCCTTGTCCTTCATCTCCTGTTGGTTGGTTCTGGAAAAATGTTGGAGTCAGGATGTGGGAGGAGAGATATGTGACTAGGTTCTGTGGGAGCTAGGTCCTGCTTGTTATTCTTTGGTTTTGCTCCACGTGTTGGCCCACTGGCTCTGGTCCTCCTCACAGTGGACATTCAGATATCCTATAGCAGGAGACAGATCATACTGCGTACTTGCCACAAAGCACTGGAATTCTCTTCCTCTGGAAATTTGTAGCACCTTAGAACTTGTCAGCCTAGGGAAAAAATGTAAAACTTGGTTTAAGGTTTGTAACTTGTCTGGCTCTTTACCAGTGCCAGGACACTCCCTTGCATGTTTATACATACTTTTCACTCATTCAGATCGGCCTTAAACATTATGTGATACATTCTATGGCTTTGATTAAATTCATTGTAACTGGTCGATAACTATACCATGAAAACATTCATTGATATAACCTTATAGTCCACTGCCGAAGGCTACACCAGTTGTTAAAGGACCTATACCCGAGGTTCTGGCCTATAACGAGGGAAAGGCCCTATAGTAACTGATGCAACACAAGGAAGAAAAGTTAAAAGGCTATTATAACATTCTAGGGTAAAATGTTGTAAATTAAGAAGGAACAAGAGAAAAGCATCCATTGAAATGTTGGAGCAGGAGGTTTATACCAGCCATTATTCGCCCTGAACCGCTTAATTTCTATCAATGGAGCTCTCAACATTCCAATTTTCTAATATCATATAGTTCACCAACACATAGTAGCATGCATATAATTGTTCCCATTAATTCTTAATACCATGCATGTTCTAATCACAATATGAAATCTTTGCAAGATGAGCTCTCTATGACTCCTCTTGTAGAAACAATGTAGTTGAACATTGAAGTTCTTAATACTAAAAGATGATTCCTTGTGAAAATAAACAAAGTGCAAAATAAGATTTTGTAAAAGCTTTGTGAAAAATAAACACTTGCAATATAAGTGGTTACTGTCCTTAATGAAGAAATCCTAAAATAATATTTATGTGAATGTCTTCATGCTAATAGGCGTGTTAGGTTAGAATACTTCTTATGTCTTTTGTCGTCGTCCAAGGATAACAGGTTAGGAGGATTTCAAACATCTAAAAAGTGAGTCTTGTATTATTTCTGTCTCTGAAAATCCTCAGCAGGTTCTGCCAAGCTTCTGTTCCTGTATGAGGGAGGTTGCTAGCTTGAGTCAAAGTAATTGTATCAAGTCAAATTGGGACAAACAGAAAATCTGTTTTTCATACAGAAAATCTCGTCCTGGTTCCCGGTCTGCTGGCCAGCTGATCTGTGCTCTATGCCAACTCCTGCCACCTCTGGATACTGACATAATTTTAGATAATTAGTTCATCTTTTTCAAACACATGAATCAGGTCTCCAAAACTTGCTATTGCCTAATTAAAAATCTTACAAAGATCACTCTATTTTTCCACTGGACATGAGGAAAACTGTAATTCAGTCTGTAATCTCTTGTCGACTTGACTTTAGTAACTGCACCTGTAAAGGACTTCTAGATTATTTTAGCCATCTCCTTCAGGTCATCCAGAGCTCTGACAACAGATGACTATTAGGTCTCCAGGTCACCGCATCATTGCCAGCAGACCTCAAGAATCTACACTGGCTGACAATTAAGAAGCATGCTACATCCAAGGCTCTATGTATCATTTGGAAAGAAGTCCACAACTCCAGCCCTTTCTTCCTGAGACATAAATTCATTCCTTAATGACTTGCCTGACCTGTCTGTTCGTCTGGTACCATGCGAATGGTGGTACCTCGCATAAATAAATCACAGCTTAGGGGACATTCCTTTTTCTACCATCAAACTCTGGCTTGACCTTCCTCTCTCTCTTAAAGGCATTGGTTGTTTATTGGCGTACAGAAAGATGCTCAAAACTCATTTGTTTAAGTAATCCTTTGCCTCCAGTTCTCTGTCTCTAAACCCTGCCCTTCCCCTTCTTTCACACCAGGATGCCTTTAGGTATTAGTTCTGCTATATAGATTCAATATCACAAAATATATCAAATGACTAGTGTTGGACTTGGCCCAATCCCATTTCTAACAACTAGCAAGGACACAATCGACTAAAAGGAACTTACACCCTAACGATTTAAGATGGCTGCCACCATTTGCAATTCTCGTGATCGTCCTGTGGTTCCTTTGGACATGTAGTCCTTTCTGCCTTCACTCAGGTTTTTAGCATGGTGCATTGTTCTGACACACAAGGCCTTTGTGCAGGCGGTGCCTACACTCTGTGCACACATCCATCCCCTTCTTCTCCTAAGTTTCAGAGTAGTCTGTCTGGGGTGGGACTGGCATACCAATGTATGCACGTCCAGCACATCCTTCTGCAGAGCTCGTCAGTTATCCATCACTATTCGGATCACCCAATGAGAGTTTTTAATTAAACAAACTTGGAGGTAGGACTCTGAGAGTCCAGAGATCCAGACTCTAGAATACACTTCAAACCGAGGGCAGAATCCAACCAATGCCATTTGAGGACAATTCTGAAACTGTAGCTGCTCTAGCTGATCTTCAACTTAAAATAAGTGGTGTAGTAAACAGAAAATAAAATATACCAGCTCTAGGATTTCCTTCAAATCTGAGTGGAAGACTGTGCGAGGAGACAAGAGGTACTAACAACAGTAGACTGTGCCAGAAGGCACAAGCATCTTAGAATGTGGTGCAGTGAAAGGGTGGCACAAGGACCTAAGAATTGAGGTGAGCAAGACGGATGAAAAATGTGGGACAGTGAGGAGAGACAAGAGGATCTCAGAATGGGGAGAGTTAGTGAAAAGAAGAAGGTATGAGAACTAGGGACAGGGCGAGAAGTCAAGAGGGCCTGAGAAAGTGGGACAATGAGTAGTAGCACAAGGGTTTGAGAGCGAACAGGGAAGTGTGACAGGAGAAAAAAAGTGCTGAGAATGGAGTGCCAAGAGAGGAGGTATGAGGCTGTGAGAACAGAGGGTAGTGATAGAACATAAGAAGGTCTGAGACTGATCAACGTTGAAAAACGTTATAAGGTTTTGATTACGGGGCATGGTAAAGGGGGAGGCAAACACCTCACAATGTAGCACAATGAGAGGAGGTAGTATGAGGACAGTGAAAGCGAGAGGAGAAAGGAGTTGCTGAGCCACAAGTGTTAATGACTGCAGAACTTCTCCCAAGCAAAGGTGGATCTCTCACTCTTCATTCAGAACACCCCCTGGCCTGCCCTGCTGGCTGGCCGTGGTGTGTGATAGCAGGGTCTTAGAGGCTGGTGGAAGCAGTGTGCTCCTGTCTTGCATTGCCTGAGGCACTTTCAACATGGATGAGTTTTTGACACTCTGATAAATCATGTGTTTCAGAAAGGAAGGAAATTCACTTTACAAATAGTTAGTCTAGTAGTTGGAATGCCCATTACCTGCACATAATTGTGCCAGGCTGTATGTGTCAGCTGTACTGACTGAAGTAGTACTCTGATCCATACGAGCATAGTCAATTATATTCCTTTGCTGAGCATTTCAGGATTGTCACTGCTGTTTTAATGCTCTTTTGTAGATCAAATGATTATGATTTTAGACATGGCTATCCGTTCCCCCCTCAAGATAAGGTGTCACTCACAGTCTCACTCCTAAAGCATGCAAGATGTAGTGAGCCACCCGGTCTCACTCGGCTTGCACTCACCCGGATGTGCACCAAGTACATCCTCTGTCCAGGCATGGCCAGAGGCTGAGAAATGAATGGGCGTAGACTGCATTGAGTCTTACTAATGCAGCATACAATCTGAGTGCACGTGTGTTGTTGTGGGCCAGGGGAATCTGTGCAAGCCTAACCAGCGGGCATCTTGAGGAACAAGGTATAATTGAGAAGGTATCAGGCCAACACCCTGAGTCTCCCTGATGGAGATTTTTTAAAAACCGAAGCAACCTTGGAAAATACGCCTGCATATCAACATGCACCTCCCGAACCGCACCATCAAACGAGAACGCCAAATAACACCAACAATTGATTATATAATAGCTGATGTGAACGGTTCACGTTGGGTCTCAAAATTGGACTCAAACGCAGGACACCATCAGTTGCTCCTGGTGGAAGAGAGCAGGCACATCACAGCATTCAGTATGCATCTGGGCTGTGTCGGTACAAGCGGCTAAACTTTGGCATATTATCAGCATCTGAAGTTTTTCAGAATGCTATAAGGGAGACGCTATCTGGATTACATCCATTCAGCTGCGGAACACCACAAGCACCTGCGTGCTACACTAAAGCGACTCTGGGAGCACAGCGTCATGTTGCACAAAGAAAAGTGCTAGTTTTTTCAACCATCCATTGAATTCTTTGCCTACTTGTTTAACCAAGACGGAGGACAAGTCGACCTACTAAAATCACAAGCCAACAAACAAGCTCAAGCACCTACCACAGTCTCAGATGTATGTAGCGTTGTATCTATGTTGTGTCCTAGCAACATCAGCATCTTTTTGCCATCTCCACTGGATTCCGGATTGTGGAATCCAGGAGACAGAAAGAGCAGGCAGTTGTTGATGAGGAAGGACCTTTAGGGTTGCTGTGCCATAAGAATACACCTTTCTAACCTACTCTGTGTGGCTCCTGTGGACTTAAAAGTGGCGACGAGGATGGGATGTACCCCAAGAGTGGGGCTGGGACAAGAAGTTCAGTTTGTTTTGTGAAGGAGCTCAACAACCCCTTGATCGTGGTGCTGTTCGACGTTTTTGCGGTTTTATGTGCAAGGCGATCTTCCTGCTGACTGCTATGTGCCCCGCCTGTTTCAACCTTATTCCTGTGAGGTAGGAGTGCCTTTGGGAGCTTGCAGGCCTCCTATTTAACTTTCAGAGCCTGCGGGCCCACTATTTAATTTTGACCCAGGTGCGTGAGACTGAGCCGGTTATGACGCGTGCTGTCAGCACCTACCTTGTTGCTGAACAGCGGCGTCCTTGAGAAACAGTTCTCGTGCATCGTGGAGTCCGGAGTTGGTGACGTCTTCTAGTCATGCTCCTGAGACAGCTACGCAGTGACGAGGGAGCCCAGCAGGATTGTGAAGCGCTCAGCATGTCAGATCGTGCTGTGCGGTGACAAAATACCACAGCATTGCCTAGACATGCATTTCCACCGTGTCCAGCGGTTGCCTAGAGACGCTCCGCTGTGCCGATGGAAGAGAGATGCACCAGCATCCAGTGCTTGGCTAGAAGTTTTCAGTGGTTGGCGGAACTACAAGTGGTGGTGGCACTGTGTGAACAGAGACGTTTTAAGGCAAGGGCAAAGTGGGCTCTGGCCCAGGGCCCCAAACTTTCAAGGGGCCCGCAATAGAACCAGCTCTGTTCTGAAGAGAATATTTCCTTGATGGCCTTGAATAATTCTTAAACAGATTATTTTAAATACTGCTTTTCTTTAATTTATTTTTAATGTGGGTGATGTCTGAATGTCTATTACAGACATTTTGCAGAGGAATATTGTGTTTATGTATCATGCAACATCTACAAAAAAAAGTTTATTTTAGATCAAAACGGGACCTCAGATATGAGAAATGGGAGGGGGTCACAGAGATTATTTGTAGGAGCGTTAGTGAGCTGCTGCTGTGTTACAACATTGAAAATATACTATCCTCGAATTATAGATGTAAACACATTTACAATTTGGACGAGGGTGCCTGTGCAGTCTCAGTGACCTGGCCACTGAGGGCTTGAAAGAGCTGAAATTGGATCATAAATTCAAAACTGTTCCGAACAGGGGCCCCCAAAATATGTTTGGCCCAGGGCCCCTGAAATCCTTAAAATGTCCCTGTGTGTGAAAATCCATCGACTGACATTCCAGATTCCAAACACGTTACAGGTATTATCACTACTGTTGGGGGATTGGTCCAAGGCAAACTCACTGTTTTGCTTTTAAAGTCTGCAGAGTCTACGGTGTCTACTTCAGTTATTTTAATTTATTGTGTTGCCAATAATTAGGTGATTTACAGAGTCTATGGTGTTCACAAGCTTTAGATTTGTAACAGGTGACTGATGTACAAAGTCCACGGTGACTTCTTTATTTATTTTAACTTATTGTGTTGCTATGCCTTCAAGACATTGTAAAAAGTGATTATTGCATGGCTACATATATGTTAACTTAGGGTTGTATTTCAGAATATTTGGGGGTATTTATACACACATTCTTGTTGCTGTTACACTTTAGAAGGAAATTATGGATACCACATCATTTATTGCTCCCCTCACAACATTTTTACAGAATCCTGGAGTTCCATCCATGGTGTGGGAAGATTGACAGGAATCGTTTGAAACTTACCTGGAAGCAATAGGAGGAGAATCCTTTGTAGCATCTGGGAAATGAGCTTTATTAAAAACGTAATCTAGGGGTAGAAGGCAGGAAGGTATTGAAAACCGAAACCTATACGTGCCAATTCGACCAGCCGTGAATGTGAAGGTGAAGAAGAGGGGTTAGTTTCAAAAGAAGCAGTAATTGATGAGTATATTGAAGCTTTAAAAGCTTTAGGTGACAACTACAGGAAAAAAAACTAGTATAGTAGTTGAAAGACACACAGGTTCTTTCCTAGAGGACAGCTTCCTGGAGAAAAAGTAGAGCAAAATGTGGGTGTATTAAGAACGTTAGTGGCCACATGCAGATTCAGGGCTCTACATGAAGAAAAAATTAAGGACCAATTCATAAACCAAATCAACAACTGCAAAATCCAAAAGAGGTTATTAGAGTTAAAGGATCCTTCATTGCAGAGAAGCATTAACATAGCCAGAATGGTAGAAAACACTTCACGTTATGTCAAAGAACTCAACAGTGAACAAGGGAAGGAGAAAAGTGATGCTAGTTTTGTCAACACTATTCGTAAGACCAAGAGTGTGGGTGAGGATGCGCAAGTTCAGGCTCGACCAAAACTTCCTATTGTAAAGGAATCATCCAGCAATAGTAGGTGAATTTGTTCCAGTTGTGGAAGTTTAAGACATACCGCTGAAGCAATAAGGTGCCCAGCTGCTAAAGTCACCTGTTTCAAATATAAGAAACTAGGCCATTTTTCAAGAATGTGTAGGTCTGGGAACAGTGAAGGTTGGAAACAGCCCGGGAACCTGGTGAGGGTTAATGATGGGGGATCATCAGAGGACGAGTATGACAATGATGTGGAGGTGTTGGTAATATGGGAGAATGAAGTAAATGAAGTGTATGAAAAGTATCATCCTCCCAAATATGTTTTATCGTTAAACCAGGTTAAGGTATCATTGTGGGCTGATTCATGTTCTCTTTACACAACAATTGATAAAAACGTGTGGGAGTCTACGGGCAGATGCAACCTATTGCCACCGGACATTGAACCTGAGGGGTACTGTGGTATCAAACTTCCATTGTTGGGGTATTTTATGTGCCATATTTTGTACAAGGACAGGAGCACACAAGGGAATATGTATGTAGTAGAAAAGGGCAGAGCTCTAATTGGCTGGAGGGAGCAAAAAAGCTTAGGCATCATACTTGATCCAAAACACCCCGATCAAGTTTTACGAACAAAAGACTCTGGGAAGTCTGAGTGCCACATGAAATATCTGGATTTGTTTAGTACGAAACTGGGATGTTTAAACAAATTTGAGCACCGGATTGTGTTGAAGGCAGATTGTAATCTTGTTGTTCACAAAGCCAGGAATGTGCCACTTGCTTTGTGAGCACAACTCAGGGAAGAATTGGACAGATTATATGATGCCAAGGTCATTGAGGCATCGGGTGGGTAAGTCCGATCATTTTGGCACGCAAATCACTTGGCAAGTTGTGCATGTGTGTGGATTTGAGGGAGTTGAACCGCAACATCTGGGTCGATCGCCACCCTTTACCATGCATTAATGAAATGGTGGCTAGTGTGAAAAATGCTACGAATTTTTCGTCCATTGACCTCTCCAATGTGTACCATCAGGTGAGATTACATCCTGGTTCTCGACATCTGATGTCGTTTATATCACCTGAGGGTGTGTTCCAGTTCTTGCGAATGCCCTTCGGATTGGCTTCTGCGGTTTTCCAAAGACTTATAAGCAGTGTTTTGAAGGGGGTTGACAACATGATGGTATTTCAGGATGATATTTTGGTTTGGGGTGCAACGTGAATTATCATGACTTTGTGTTGAATAACGCTTTGAAGAAATTACAAGATTCAGGATTAACGGTGAGTGCTGAAAAGTGCAAATTTGGTGTGAGGCAAATCGATTATTTGGGACACACACTATGTGGGGATAGTGTTAAACCCCCCATAAATTCACTTGAGGCCATTGAGAATGCTCCGGCACCTTTGGACAAGGAACAATTACATTCCTTACTGGGCCTAGCAGAGTATTATTCAAAGTTTGTGCTACACTTTGAAACTGAAGTACACAGTTTAAGACTCCTGATGAAGAAAGGTACACCGTTTGTATGGAATGAGGAATGTCAGATGGCTTTTGATAGCATAAAAGCAGACATAACTAAGGCAGTGGCTCTCAAACCTTATGATCCTCACAACAAATCCATTGTGGTAGTGGATGCCAGTGTGTATGGTTTGGGCGCAGTAGTCATGCAAAGGAAAGATGGAATAGATTGGGTGGTAGTTTTTGCTTCACGAACGCTCAAAGGGGCAGAAGCTACTTACTCCATCATTGAAAAAGAGGCCCTAGCTTGTTGGAGGGGTGTCAATTATTTTAAGACATACATATGGGGAACGAATTTCGAGTTGACAACCGATCATAGACCTTCAATTGACATTTTCACCACAAGGGTGCTGGAAAGGCTACACCCAGGTTAGCGAAGTGGTAGTACTGATTGCAAGAATATTACTTCCAGCTGAGATATGTGCCAGGTCAGAAAAACATTCATGCAGATTGCTTATCTCGATTGCCTTTATGAGGGCATTTGGAAGATGATGTTAGAGAGGAGGAAGAAGAATAGCTGGTGGCTACAGTGAATGAGTCATGCAAGGGGGCTGTGAACGAGGAAAAGTGGAAGCAGGCAGTTTCTCAGGATGCAACTTGGCAACAATTAATCTCATGCTTATCTGACAGCAACTAACAATGCATGTTGATTAAAAAAGAACTCTCAGAGTACAGAATGATATGGACAGACTTATCAGTTGGGTGCGGCGTTGTCAGGAGAGTAGGCGAGATAATAGTACCGGTTGCTCAACATACAAGGTTGTTGGAATTACTGCATGAAGGACACAATGGTATGTCTGGTATGAAGAGGAGAGACAGGAGTGATTTCTGGTGGCCTGGCATGGACAAAGACATAGAGAAGATGTGTACGTAATTGTGTAGCATGTAGGTGTAGTGACAAATCACACAAGTCTCAGGAATCCGCCATTTGCACACCAGTATGTTTGACAAACCCCGGCAAAAACTGGCTTTGGACAAATGTGGGCCGTTCAGTGCTAGGGTCATAGATAACAAGTATGCCATCGTCATGATGGACTATTTAACTAAATGGCCTGAGGTTGCATTTGTGAAGGAGACTAAATCAACCAACGTGATAGAGTTTTGCAAGGATGTGTTCCATAGGGAAGGTTATCCGGAGTGTGTCACTACTGACAATGGTCTGCAGTTGCTAGCATGGGAATATGGAAAAGGCGGGTGTGAAGCATCTTACCACTGCTGTTTACAATCCCAGGGAAAACCGCATGGTAGAAAGATTAAACACGTGTTAAAGGAATGCCTGCAGTTGGCTGATGCGGACGGGGTAGATTGCAAAAGAGCGGTGAAGGAGATGATATGGAGTTATCGCAATACACCTCATACGGCTACGCAGGAAACTCCATTCAACCTTCTTAAGGGCCATCTGGCGTGTGACAAAGTGAGACCGGCATTGATGTATAGAGTGAGTTCCAGACGTGTTGGTAGGGATGTGTTGGCACGCAGGGTGCATGACTACTAAGAGAAGTACACACAGGCACAATGACAAGATGAGGTGCTGTGCACGTAGATTCAGGGTAGATGATTGGGTAAGGATGTATATGGTGGGAAATCAAAGAGTGGGAATGTCTAAATAGTCCAAACCAAAAGAGGTAATGAAGGTTGTAGGTAACAACGTGCGGTTAGATGATGGAAGGAGGTGGAATATGCGGAAGTTTACTAGATGTAATAAGTTGTAACGTGATGTCTGGTTGAAGGGAATAAACAATCCTGATACTTCTGTCTCTAGTGAGCCTGGGTGTGGAAGGCTGGATCGTGTCAAGTTCAAACCGAGTTGGCAGAAGGATTACTTGTGTACTTAGACCTTGTATTCTGCTCATGCAGTGTTTCGTCTGATGTTTCCATGGATCCATGGAATATTCTTATGTTGTTTTTTATTGTAATTTGTGTTAAAGTGGGGATATATGTTGTATCTATGTTGTGCCCTAGCAACATCAGCATCTTGTTTCCATCTCCACTGGTTTTTGGAGTGTGGAATCCAGGGGAAAGAGACCGCATGCAGTTGCTTATGTGGAAGGACCTTTGGGTTTGTTGTACCATAAGAATAACCCTTTCTAACCTACTCTGCATGGCTCCTCTGGACTTAGAACGTAGCTTCTTTGGTATGGCTACATACTGTGGTAGATTCATCCCAGGCTTAGCAAACTAAGCAGAACCACTGAGGGCTCTGACCGAAGTGGATGCAAGATGGATGTGGAGCCAAAAGGAATATGACGTCTTCCAGAAAATTAAAGACACCATTCTCAACAGCACCACCATCGTAGAAGCCAATGGAACTACTAATGGATGCCAGTCCTGTGGGGCTCAGTGCTGTTCTCACTCAACAGTTTAAACCCAGCAGATGGGCACCTATGGCGTTCGCCAGAAAAGCACTGACACAGACCAAATCCCTGGCAATCACGTGGGTGTGCGGGCGCTGCCACCTGTACTTGAGCAGTCGACCCTTTAAAGTCAGCACAGACCACCAGCCTCTCATCCAGTTGTTTCGAGGATCAGCCCCACATCTACCACCACGTATTGAGAGATGGGCTATCTAATTACAGCATTACAGAATGGATTTAGTATATCGACCGGGGGCCGAACTCTCCCATCACCGTACTTCAACAGATGACCTGGCTGCTACCAGCATCGACACAGTGGAGGACTATGTCAACATGGTCTCTCAAACTACATGCCTCAAAGCACTGAGTCTGGATGACAACGAAGGAGCCACAATGAGAGACGCCATACTATTAATAGTGAAAGCGGACGTACAGAAAGGTACCTGCCAGAACTTCTTGCAAGATGCTAATGATTGGGCTGGCCAAGACAGGGAGAGATTTGTAAAAATGTGGAGAGTAAGTTTTGAATTTAGCACCACTCAGGATGGCACCCTGTTACGAGGACATTGACTTGTAATCCAAGCTGAGTTTACAATGCCAAGTGATGCTAGTGGCACACAGTGGGCATCAGGGCACCATGAAGATGAAGTCCCACATGCATGAAAAAGTATGGTTCCCTAGACTGGAAGCGGTGGTTGAGGAAGTTGTTTGACAATGCCCTGTATGCCAGCTTACACGCCCTCTGGAAACCCCAGCATCTATAATCACTGAAGATCTATGCACCATCCAGTACTCCAAACTAAGTCTTGATGTTGGGAGCTTCCCAGACGGGAGGGCTATGATGGTCATAATAGAGGGTTACTCCAAACATCCCATCATTGAGGTGGTTGAATAAACTGCATGTAGGCACATATCCCCCATCCTAGAGAAAACATTTGCCACCTCCGGTTTGACTTCTGAACTCAAGACTGACAATGGGCCGCCTTTACAGTGGTCAGAATTGATAGACTTTCTAAAAAAACTAGGGATACTTCATTGCTGCATCATCCCGCAATGGCCGCAGGCTAACAGTGAGGTTGAAAGATTCATGCAGACATTGAATAAAACATTCCGGATTGCAGTAGCTGAACAGACCAACTCTGGACGAAACATTTAGCTGTTCCTCAGGGAATACCGCGAAACACCTCATTGCACCACCCAAAAGGCCCCATGGACTCTAATGTTCAATGGACCTCAGCAAGACACCATCCCGACATATCCCTGGTGGATGCCACCGCCAAATGACCCCAAAGAAACTTACACCCGGAGCACGCAGAGCAATACACAAAAGAGCCAAAGGCGAAAGATGAAAACATGAACGATATCGCCGGGGACATGATAGTTATCAGAGAACGCCGACCAGCGTAGAAGTTCACAACACCTTACGAACCAGGAGCCTGGACCATAGTGAGGGTTGACAGAACCATGGTTATAGCAAGCAAATGCAAAGAAACAGTCCTAAGGAACATCTTGTGGATTAAAAAGATTGATGCTGGAATCCAACAGATGGCCAACAGGGAGGACCTGGAGGAAACTGGCCAGCCCAAAGCTGATGAAGATGATGAGACCTTTCCCGGCAGGGGAGAGTGTAGGCACATGGCTGAAGGTAAGAGAGTGAGTGAAAACACCCAAAACAGTCAAGTCAGTGAGGAGCTACTAAGTCACACACAGCACCAATAATACGACTTCCGGACGAATCCACAACCAAGTCAGTGGCTCAGAGACTTTGTGTGGAAAGTTAGATAAACAGTTGTCTTCCAAACTGAGTTGGGAAGGGATTTAGTGAGCCACCCGGCCTCACTCGGCTTGCCCTCACCCAGATGTGCACCAAGTACATCCTTTGGCCAGGCATGGCCAGAGGCTATAAAATAAATGTGCTAGTCCGCACAAGGTCTTACTGCAGCACCATACAATCTGAGTACACATGTGTTCCTGTGAGCCAGGGGAATCTGTGTGTGCCTAACCAGCAGGCCCATCTACTGCCACGAGGGTACCCGTGACACAAATGTGACGCATAGGCACACTCCAAACTTGGAAATAGGACACAAAAGCATCTTGAAAACTTGGCAGCTATGCACAGCGGTGGCATGGGATGAAACAGAAGGGACTGAAAATTTGGGGCAGTCAGAGAAGAAAGGAAGTCAGAAAGTGAGAGGGTTGTACGGGATCTTGGAAGGAGGGCTCTGGCCAGTGCTTACTTTGTGAAAAAATAAGTGCAAGCGCCCTCGTCAGGAGACCACTACAGCATGCACCACCAATTGCCCTAGACCGCACTGCCAATGCTATAACCAACAGAACTACTAACCATCACATTCCTCCAAGTGTGACAATTCAAATTATTGCAACTGTTGTTGTGGTCATCTTTAAATTAGATAAACAACACCACCATGTAGCACATTGTCACAGTGCCGGTGTTGATAATTAAACGCCGGTGCCAGCACCAGAAATCATCAGCTCAAATTAAGCACTGGCTGTGGCAGTAGAGAGAGCGGGCCTCAGGGACAGAGAGAGGAGGAGGAGGATCATAGCAATGGGTGCAGTGGGAACAACCAAGAGAGGCAAGGAGAGGATACAGCTTACAGTGTTCCCTAACAGTGGAAAGTGAGAGAACATACCAGAATAGGAAGAGGGAAATGAGAAACGGCATGAATAGGTAATATTCTCTAACACGGAGGACAGTTGCCCCACTGCACTCTGAGCAGTGAAAAAAAGGAAAAATAAAATGATAATAAGACAATGTTGTAATCATTTTACTTTTTCATACTGAGCCTGTTTTGGGGCTGGGCGGGCTGGGCTGTCACACAGTCAGGTGGGGTAGAAGTGGTTGGTGCACTTGATGGTTTGGCCAGCCATCTTGGGCCGGCCAAACAATCATGTGCACTCAGCATGTTCTCAACCCGGCTGAAATGCACAGCCTGGGTGGAGAACATGCACAGGCTCTCAGTCCCTGTCTGAGCACTGAACCAGGCCACTTAGACCAATCATGACACTGCTATCATGCTGTTAACAGCAGCATCGTTATTGGCTAGGGGAGTCAGGTAGCCAGTGTGCTTCCGAGAGTCAAAGAAGACGGAGGAGAGGCGGCAGCCGTATAGAAGTGTTTTTTTTTCTCATCTCATCCCCCTCCCTCCGCCCCTCTACCCCTGTTCTGAAGCAGCTGCCACTGATATTAAAAATAAAGACACGCTGAAGGATGAATCCTGCCATGGTTAATATCTGAGACCAGCAGATCAACTCAAACATGGATTGTAGCAGATTGTTCCCCCCGGTTTACTGAAGTTAGAGTCAAAAAGATGAATGAAGAATGTTAGTAGTAAACTAGATTTTCATGAACTACCAAAAATGTAGTGAGAGTGAGTAATAAAATGTTACGCCTAAGTAAAAGAGAGCACCATTTGAGAGGAATCACTGAGTCCTGGGGTCTGACAAGACATCCCAGCAGGTTGCACCCGTATGTGAAGAGCTCTCTGCTCCCCTCCAAAAGCAGATTCAGGAATGAAAAGATCTACCTAGCTAACCAACCAGGAACCCTCGGAAATTCTTATGTGTGAGCAACATTGGTACACTGTGGGATGTGCAGAGAAGATCCTAGCTAAATTCAGAAAAGCCAAATTGCATATCAATTGTAATTCTGCAATAAATGTTGTAGATTTGAATAGAATGTGCCATGTAGTAATTTTGCAGATAATAGATTGATTGTTTTCATTTTCAGCAATTTGTTCAACAATTATTATATAATAGATGCTTAGGGGTCGATTACAATGGCGGGCGGATCGCCACCGCCTGCATGGTGGTGGCGATCCGCCCGCCATAATCCACCGCCTGCCACCCATTTCCCCCCTGCCATATTACTATGGCGGTGGGGACCCCGACGGACGGGAAGACTGTCTGCCGGTTTTCCGCCGGTAGACTCGTCGACCGGGCAGAAAAAAGCCCATAACATGAAAGCGGTGTCTCGAAGATACCGCCGTCCATATTATGTAGCAGGTGGTCTTTAGCATTGCCGCCATGGAAAGGCAAACGGCCTCCTTGCTGTTGGGGGCCCGTAGTGGGCCTCCAGGGTGTGGGGGGGTGGGAGGTGCACATGGGTGGTACCTATGGTACCCCCCCTGCTTTTGCATGGACAACGTGGCAGGCACCGCGTGGTGCCTGTCACGTTGTGCATTCAAATACAAAACTTGCATTTCTAACCTTGCGGCGGGTGCTGCTGGCAGCACCGCCCGGCGCAATGTTAGAAATGTGGGATGCTCCCACCTGTGTTGCGGGCACATCCAAATTGCACATGCGGGACGGCCGCATGCATAGCGGGCGTTCCCATGTCCCGGGACTATGGCGGGTGGACAAAATAAATGAAGAATATATGAACTTCCTAATCATAGTGGCCATACGTTTGCAATAAAATATTTAAATTATAAAAAAGCATAACTATCAAATATAATTTTAATAACACATGGCTGAATGATTCTCAGTCTGTCAAGTGTTCTTTTAATGATTTTATAAACATTATTTAGCTTTATTGTAAATCACAAGACATATGATTATAGTTGCTGTAAATGAAATATACTATTGGTTTTGAATGACAGGAACCAAAAGATTTAGTAAAACAAACAAGAATGACTAAACAAAGGATAAAGGATGGAAAGAGAAATGCATTGTCAAAGTAATGGGCTACTATCCCAGGCACTGACAAAAGAGCACTTCTTTTTAGGTGGATGTGCACATGTGTAAGAGCAAAATCACTGTGCAAAAGATCTTGCGGCTGAAGTGGGCTGACCCAATGTCCCATGCTGCATTCTGCGGTGGATGGAAGAAAAATGTGAATGACAGCTGAACACGCCAATGAATGAAGAGGGCTCACATAAAGCCCCTTCTGCATGTATTTACATATGTGTATTTTCTATGAATGTTTGTGTTTACAAGAGCCTGGCATGACAGCTAAAGCTTTCTCTAGGCCTTATCTAAAAACAAAGAAAATTATAGAATACACGTCGGTACGAAAATGAAGCAAGAGACCAATCAAAGACAAACAATAATATTGTGGCAAATTAAAGTGTGTTAGAACATTGGAATGTTGGGAGCTCCATTGAAAACAATGGAGCGCTCCGGGCTTATAATGGCCGGTATAAGCCCGGAGCACCAACATTCCAATGTGTCTTTGTTCACAGCTCTGGCTGTGAACAAAGACTTCAGGGAGCCTGAGGGGATTTGAATCCCCTCGCGCTCCCTGAAGGCTTTGTTTTGTTAGAACATTCTGCCCTCTAGTGGCAGAATGTTCTAATAGCCTTATAGCCCTTCGTAGCAGGGCTATACCGGCTTTTAAAGTCCCGCTGCTTTGTTAAAGTCCCTCGCCTTCGGCTCGGGCCTTTAACGCTGCAGCGGGCCTTTAACAGCCGGTATAGCCCGCTACGGCGGGCTATAAGGCTATATTAATCTAGCCCAGACAGTAAGTACTTTGGTCTTAAAAGCCCAAGTGCACATGGTGTTTTATCCCCGAGTAAATTGTGGGTCACCTCACCATCAAGACAAGAAGAATTTAAAGCCCAGGAATATTGGAAAGAGTAAAAAAATGATCATACTGTCACAAGGAAGGCTGACCATGGTTAAAAGAAGGAGGTAATGCTTATGTAAGACTGGTTATGTTCCACTCAAGGCACAAAAATTGCCGAAATCCCCCTGGCTTCTCATGAGGTAATAAAGAAATTAATAGTAAAAGATATGTATATATAATCCTTACTAGAGAAAAAGAAGGACAGACAGCATAATTAATACTGCAATTCGAAAAGCTAAAACGAAAGCTGGCTTTTCCTTCTACGCTAGAAGAACAGTGAGAAGCAGAAATGACAAAATGTTTATTTTTTTGCACACTTTAGATAATTAGATTCGTAGTCAAATTTATCTTTCTGTTTCTACACATTCTGGGCTGCAGTGTTTTTTTTCTTTCTGAATTGTGTTAAACTGATGCTGGAGAGCTCGGCATGTCTAAGCCATTACTCCCTCCCACTAATGAGCCTAGTGCTCTAAGGCTGACTAATAATAGAAGGAGGGTAAAATGGCCCTATTTTAAACACTCTCCTACAAAATTGGTGAAAGTTTGCCAAATAGTAGTTAAACTGATTTTTATATCTTTAAACAAATATCTAGCCGATTTTTATGTGTTTTATTGTGTGCTGGAGACTCTACTTTAATCCTTATGTCCGCAGATGAAAGAGCAACATGTCAAGTCTTAAGTGGTTTATGCGAAGTGTAAAGGTGTGACCTTGTATTACAAAAACTTTACGTAACCCCTGCTGTACATTATGAAGATACTGAAAGTCACCTCGGATTTCCATTAACTTATAAAGGATCTCTGCCTTTGGCTTCCTTCATGTATATGTTCATGGAACTCCTCTGTGACATGCAATATCCTTATATTGAACGGCTGGGAGTACTTTATCCCTTACGTATGTAGATTCAGTGGTGGCAGCCGTGTAAGAAGGTATACTCATGAAAATTAATAGTTCATAATCCACTTGAGTCCTGGAAAAGGTATCAGATCTCACAAATGAATGAGGACAGTGTATAAGGCAAGCCAGTCAACGCTGCAAACAAAGTAGAGGCCTATGGCCGTATCATGAAGAGATGCTCTGTCTCAGTGCAAACATGGGTGCCTGTGTTTTTGTTTACAATTGAAGTATTTTAGGGTAGTACACATAACTCGTAATTTCTGCAACTTGATGCATATAATGTAGACAGCAAAAGTCGGTAGTGATCAGGGATTGCCTCCCTCTATCTAGCCCTGTCTAAAGTTCATGCATTAACTCTGAGAATTTCTGAGTTATATGTTTGAGGTTTACACACCTCAAATGCAAGAGAGCGGCATGCGAATCCATGCTGAGTCAGCACAGCTCTTCATGATATGGCACCAAGTATTTGTAGTACATACTCGACTGAAGCAATTATTCTAGAACACTTGAATGCAAAATTTCTTTGTGTTAAGTAGAAATCTTTCAATGCTGTGTGTTAGGAAAAGATGTACCTCGGTCAATTGAAGATAGTAGCTTCTGATACAATTATAGACTCAGAGACTGACGTACTAAATTAATTCAGGGGCCAAGGCAGTGATGCAACCATCATTATCCATGCTGTCATCAGTAGTAGAGCGTCTGCATAAACAGACGCTGACACAAGAAAAAAATCATGGTGGTCCCACGCGAGATGTGATCCGGGTGCAGCATTGTAAATGCCAACGCATTGATGGGGGAACACTTTGAATAGCTACATCATTCAAAAACAAGTGATAAAATAAATAAAGTAATACCAACTGCTGATGTCTACATCAGATTTCATGTAAGACAAAATACACAATTGTAAGTGACTGCAAGAGCAATATCTGACAAAAAGTTATGCTTTGGCTCCAAACGTTGGTCAATGGAACACCACTGGACATTCGCTGGCACATGCATAGACAATGCCATTTGCGATTCCTTAATAGCGAAAAATAAGGATTCGCTAATAAGGAATAGCAAAAGGCTATGCATGTAGAAATCGCTTACAAAATAGCGATTTCTAAACATTCCTTAATTGCTACTCGCAAATTGCGAGTCGCAATTAAGGAATACCTCCCCATTGATTCCTATGGGCCTAGAGGCCCATAGGAATGAATGGGAAGACTTTCTCAATTTGCTAATCTCAATTAGAGAATCGCAAATTGCTCATGCTATTTCAAGGGTGCCAGGGCGTCAAAAAGATACCCTGTTGCACCCCTGAAATCTGCATATGAATACATCTTGCACACACACATGCCCCAAGGGCATGTGTGTGTGTAAAATGGAACTTTGAAAAATGCACTTTAGTGCATTTTTCAAAGTTTTTGCAAATTACCATGAAGTTCAACTTCATGGTAATTTGCTCCCCCTATTAGCGAAATCGCTAATTTTTAAACTTTCATGCATTGCATTTAAGGAATCTCAATTTGGGATTCCTTAAATGCAATAGCAATTCAAGGAATTGCAATTTAGAGATTCCTTAAATTGCGATTTTTGCATTTGGGATGATGCATCCCAAATTTAAAAAATCCCAGTCGCAAAGGGGCAGATTCTGAGAATCTGCCCGTTTGCGACTGGCATTTGCTTTGATGCATGTGGGCCTCTGTCCATACAGTACTTCTTATCACAGGTATAATTTAGACTTCATATTGGACAACTTATAGAATTAGGATATGATTGGTAGGAGATCTCAGTACCCCTTCAGAGCCCATATCCTCTGAGCTCCCAACTCAGAGCTACTTTCGATCTCAATATTGTTATCACTTATAGCCAGACTTAAAAGTACCAAGCCCGCCCGACCAACGCAAAACTTTAACATCATACACCAAAGGCGGACACCTAGCACTAAACTGTACTCTCTCCCCTCTCCCACAAAATCCTCGCTTATCAAATCAATTCAAGATAAATGGGAAAACCTAATTTCCGATGCACAGCACACCCAGGAGGACTTGCCAAAGTGGCTGTCCATATGGGAGAGCCTAAGAAAATAACCCCATCACTTGCACAATGTCAATACTGGATTGCCAATATAGCCCACTAGACTCCAGCCAAACGTTGCAAACTAGGCCTTAGGCCCTCTGACACCTGCTGACACCTGCCACCTGCTGGAGTTGCAAGAGGAAAGCAGAGACTTGAGGCACATGCTACTGGAATCTACCTTCAGACCATTACACTAGGTATCTTCACCCTGACATAAAATATGCATTGCATAAGCAAATTCTATAGTTATCCTCTCTGAATGGAAAGGCTCATCCAAACTCTCCTCTCATGCCTAGTGGAAATGGGTCCAATTGACCAGAGGTGCAATTAACTCACTAAACACATTCCTTGAGACAACACCACTGAGAAGAGGTAGAATCTGGTTCAAATTAAACAGCTTTATGTCATTCATGTCCCCACAGCAGCACTAATATCCAATCCAGTCCACTCCTCCCCTCTTAACCTAACCCCCCACCTCTGCATCCTCATCCCACACCCTTGCTATCTGCTACTCTCCACTCTCCTCCTCACTATAACTCAGATTGTATTCTCCTGTCTTTTTCTCCTTTCTCATGTGCACACAAACAAGGTACCTCACACACCTCCGTCGGTAAACAACGTAACCATCTAATCATACAAAAATAAGACAACCCTACCTCATCTTTATAAACTAATACACTTTTACCTCACCTCTACGTAAAACCCATGTATTATGGGATATACTGTTTCCATACGGATAGTTAGTACCCTATGGTTTACTTTCTCTGTACTTTCTCAGCTGTCTCTTGTTTGCACAAAATCCTAATAAAAACTTTCTAAAATAAAAGAATTTGGAGATGATCACAGCTCAAACAATTCAACAGCATGGGCTCAAACTGGGTATTGTATTAAGTAAACATGTTCCAGTCCTCAAGTGTGTTTAGACCATTTTCTGTGGTTTCAACATGCATTAGCCATTTGCATTAATTCTTTTTTTTTGTGGGAAATTACTGTGCTAAGGGGGTTTAGCACCACATTCAATAACCTACCGACGTATGCCATTAGATCTGACATTATTCAAGACATTTTGATTCTATTAAATCAAAATTTATATGTGCACTATTTTTACTTATAGTGTTTTTTAAGCCAGTCCTCTTCATCAATTGGTCAGGTATTGTGTCATTCTTATTTTGGTTCTGCCCACTACAGTTGGAGCAAGGGTTCAGGCCACTTAAGCCATTGGCTACCTTCACTGCCCTTCCTCGGAGAGCAAATTCATACACAAAGAAGTCTGTGGTATTGTTATCATTTTCTTCATATGTATTATCCCTCTATTAAACCTGCCAGTATATTGCTACACAGGGGGGGAATGTGGTTCCTTAGCACTCACCTGGGTGTACAACTATTTAGTATACATGGATCAATTATGCAGTGCACAATGAAAGGGAATGCCCACCCAACATCCAACACGAAACGCCTTAAAACCGCTGTATACACGCCACAGGAGACTATTTTGCATATTTGGACCCGTAATCAGGAAATTTTATATAGACCACACTGTGATTTTGGATACAATGACAGGGTAACATTTTGTACTATTAGAAACTCAGGAGTACCATTGATTTGGGCGAACTACATTGACATAGAGCCCTGAGGAATTCTTGATTACGAGGAAACACGTGTTGTTAATTGTAGAAACTATGAAGAAATGGAATAAAGCACTCGTAAAGAGCAAGACTGAAGATATCAATTGAAGACTACATTTTTATAAAAATTGACGTTTGTATGATTGCTTGTGCCATAAGGTTGTATATATGCTTATATCTGCTACTATAGCCTTATAACCCGCTGCCGAGGTCTATACTAGTGGTTAAAGGCCCTGAACCCAAGTTATAGGCCCGAGTCACAGATGACGGCCTATAACGAGGGCGAGGGCCTTTAACAACTGGCATAGCCTGAGGCAGAAAAGCTATAAAGCTATTAGAATATTCCACCCACTAAGAGTACAGTGTAAAGAGGGAGAAACAGAAAAACAAATATTGTGATGTTGGAGCCGAAGTCTTATGCCAGCCATTGTAAGCCCAGAGCCACTCCATTGTCTTCAATGGATTTCCCAACATCCCAATGTTCTAATCTGTAAAATGGAATGTTCCAAATGGCATGTTTATTTTTGAAGTAGAAACTGTGAAGAGTTGCTGAGCTAGCTTAGAGCTGTTCTGCTGTCAATGGTGTTTCTTCACCTAAATAGAGGATCCTCTTTGTTTCTACCTCTTGGTTATGTGTTGTTCATTCTGATTTCACATTTGACGACAAATGGTCTCTGTTTCTACACAATTTTGGAGAAACTCCAACACTCTGTTTCATGGATTTCAACTTCAACTCTACTTCTAGATTTCTGAATGACCTTTTCCTGATTCCCCTGGCATTTCTAAGGTACTGTTTTTTATTGGCTTTTCTCACAGACATGCATTTATCTCTAATCCTCTAGTTTCTGGGAGTTTTATGTGCTCTCTCTCCCTCCCATCTATGTGGGATTTCCTGTGCTACTTGCTACAGTATTATCTGTTTCCTGCATATGTTTGTGTACTTAGTAACCTTTAGTAGTCACTTTATGCCCTGTTGGGTTAATTTTTCTGTTAACCCGTCCTTCTTGA
The DNA here is from genome assembly GCF_964204655.1 of Triturus cristatus. Classification (NCBI taxonomy): domain Eukaryota; kingdom Metazoa; phylum Chordata; class Amphibia; order Caudata; family Salamandridae; genus Triturus; species Triturus cristatus. The sequence continues at coordinate 1,152,083,095 of NC_140584.1, forward strand.
GCCTACATGAGCTTACACCAGCCCATTTTCAGCATGAGCTTCTTTACAAAGATGCCGCCTTGTGCCGCTCTGTGTTATATGTCAAACTTTGGCACTTGTATTTAAACATCCCAGCATCACTGCAGAGACGCCAGAGTTACCAGCTCCATCGTGGGCACAGGCGAGCTATTTACTTACCCTTCTCACTTTAAGATCTCAGCTGTTTCAAGATGTTCTGTCTCTTTCTTTGTCCCTTGCTGTGCCTTCATGCTCTCCTTCTCTGGTTTCTCATCAGGAAGGCCAAGCATCTAGTACAGGAAGTTCCATCAAAATGACTAACATCAGTGCAACCTGCACAGAAAGAGAACTGCCCTATTTACATGGACGTCGGTTCACCAAAATGCCAGGCATAGGGCACGTGACATCATATCCCCTTTGACCTTAAAGATGTCACAGGAAGGAACATCATATGACCTTGGAATCATCCCAAGAAGTGATGTCACATAGCCTTATTCCTGATGACATCACAATAATTAACATTGCTGAAATTACATAATTGCATAATTAATATTACATATTCTTCTGGGGGAGTTTCTATTTTTCATGGGAGTTCCCTGCCAAAATTTACCAACATGGTGCCAGCAGTATAATGTTGCTAAGGGTATCTCATATGCAAGTACTGCCTTCAGTATTCCAGTGCCAACATCTTGTCAAAGCTGCTTCTATATGCCAAGAAGATTGCCAGGTCCAACTGCTGATCTGCAAACATAACAACACATGATCACTTACATTCACTTATTCACACTCATTCTATTATTAGCACTGACTGGCACACATTCAGTTTCACCTACTTTGGTGCACTCACTCTCACCCTGAATCACTCATTTGCACTCTCTTACTCACTTATACCCTGACTCACTTATACTTACTCACTCATTTTGACACCCACGTCCACGATCACATACACAAACATACATGCTATCACATAAATACTCTCTCACCCAAACTCACTCTCACCCACATGCATGCAAACAACATACATTAAAACCATTGTATTTTTCTTCTCTAAGATGGTAGTGAATGTTCAGATCTTGCTGTTCCACATTTAATTACGCTACTAGTGAAAAATAAACTATTGTTCACTATAAATGTAATGAAAATGAACAGAAAACGAGGTTAGAGCCTGACTCTGATAATGCAAGACACCACTGTGTTCTTGCCACAAATTTTGCCACCTCTGAGGCCAAGGGTTCAACGCTGGGGGTAGCAAGGGGCAAGCTAGGGGTCACAACAGTGACCCCTGGTGACCCCTAAATGATGTCCATGCCTACTTACCCGAAGAGGAGGTCCTTTGTTTCTTGGTTCACTTGCAGCTCTCAAGAAGTTCTTCTGTCAAGGTGAAGCTCTCATAGAATGTATTGACCACAGAAAAAATAAGCTTTTGTTTTTTCCTTTATTTATATCTACATGTATCACCTTAAAAGAAAACATCCATGCTATTACATTATTTTGGCGCTGAGGGTCAGGATATATGTGAGAATTTACCTGACAGCTATAGTGAGGTGAGGGTGGTGCTTCTTTAAATGAATTTGAAGCGGCAATTCAAAAATTGGACATTTATTTTCTTCCCAAGGTTTTAGAATACAGAGGATTTATTTTAAGAAAAGGATTCAAAATGATGAATAGTTTGTTGAATATTTTTTAACGGCTCTCCGTAAATTAGCAGCTTTGTGTAACTTTGGAGAGAATAAGGAGGAAAGAATTAGAGACCAGTTCATGCTTAAGTGCTAGAGAGAAAAAGATTAGTGAAGATCAAGAAATGATCCTAGTCTCAATGAAGTGTTAACTACTGGCAATCATGTGGAGCACTCTATGCAATGTATATGTGACCTGCAGAAAGCCAAAGGAACTGTCTCATTTATACGTTCCATTGCATCCAAACAGAAAAGGCAACCGTTTTTGTTCTGCAAGACTAAAATTACCTCCTTTAATTGCGGTAACCCTAATCTCATGGCTAAATTTAAAGATTGTTGTTGGACCTGTCAGCCCTAGGGTGGTCTCCCCCTCTATTTTTGATCGTGCCTCATTTTTTTCCACCCTCATTTTGATGTTGGACTTAGGTCTCCGGGCGCCTTTTCATTGCCAATCAGTGTTAAGGTGCAGGTGCTCCCTTCTCCCAAGATAGCTGCCACAGGCCCCTGCTACTGCAGAGTGGTCTTTACTAGTAGCACCCTAGCTGCCAGGAGCTGGCTGGGACCCCACAACAATGTTGCGACACCAGCCCGCCTTTTTTGTCCCATAGGTAGAATGGGGAAGCTCCTGGAATGTGCTGGAACCTTCTAGAAGGGTGGTGGGGTTTTTACTTTTGCCGCCTTGGCTAGAGGTCACCTGACCTGGGGATACATAAGTGAGGGAGGGAACATTTTCTAGTTAGTTGGCCAGTTGGGGTGAAGCAGAGCTGGAGAATCCATGCAGGAGTTTTAGGCGGTAGGGCCTAGCCAGGGACTTATGCCTCTGAGAGTGACAGGATTTAGGTGCTGCCTCTTAAGTGAGTGAGGGATCCTGTAAAGCCCACTGATCTTGCCCAGCAGTAGGAGGACCCAGGGAACCTCTGCCCAGCCTGACTAGGAAGGAACAAGTCACCAACTCAATCCCTAACCCCAAGGAACACAACCCCCCCAAGGGCGCCAGTGACATCTGCACCGCAAGAAATAAATGCTGAAACTTCACGTTACGATTGAATGCTGAACTGCTGGGGATCAACCAGGTCTTAGCGCTGTGACCCCTGCACTCCCTGACCTGGCCTGAGAGTCCCGGCATCCATCCATGTTGAGCGCTGATCTCTCCCGCTTAATTTGACCCACCCCCCTGACGCGGGGACCAGAGCGCGCTCACCGCCGCAGCCCGGAGGCCGGAAGCTTGCACCATCCACACGACGAGGCCCGCGGAGAAGCCCGGGGCCCCATCGCTGCCGTCGCAGCTGCTGGCGGAAGTGGGGGAGGTCGTGACCGCTGAGGGATCGACTGCGGAGTCCGAAGCGGCAAAGAACGCCTGCCGCGGTGAAGACTCCTCGGACGCCGAGATCAAGGTAACCCCCGGGGGCCTGGAGGTAGCGTGGCCGTGCGGAGGCCTGGGACTCACCCCCCTGCTCCCTGGGAGGCTTGGGAAGGACCCGGTGCGCCCCCTGTCGAGCGGGAGCGGCACCGCACTCTGAGACGCGGGATCCCCTCTGCGGGATTCCCTCTGCGCATCGGAGACTCTGATTCCCCTCTGTGGGATTGCCCCCCTTGCTGCTAGACTGCCGTGTAAACGGGGACCAAGTGCCTACAGTGTGATCATTACGAGTGGCGCTGTATTCCTAAGCTCTGCTCACCAATGCTTAATGTGTGATCATTACGAGTAGCGCTGTATTCCTAAACTCTGCTCACCAATGCTTAATGTGTGATCATTACGAGTAGCGCTGTATCCCTAAGCTCTGCTCACCAATGCTTAATGTGTGATCATTACGAGTAGCGCTGTATTCCTAAGCTCTCCTCACCAAGGCTTAATGTTTGATTATTACGAGTAGCGCTATATGCCTAAGTTCTGCTAACCAATGGTTAATGTTTGATTATTATGAGTAGTGCTGAGTTCCTGAGTTCTGCTCTGAAGTGCCCCATGCCAGATTAATACGAGTGGCGCTGTGTTTGTAAGTTCTGCTCTGAAGTGCTTAGTGCCTGGATATCCCGAGTAGCGCTGGGTCCTCAGAGTCTGCACTTAAGCGCTAGTAGTCTTCCATGGGTGGCGCTACATTTTCCAGCCCTGTTTCAAGCGCTGATAATCGCTATATACTGCGCAAGGGTGGGAGGGGCGCAGCGCGCTGGTTAACTGCTGTGTTCACCGTTCCCCCCAGGCTCGCCAGGTATTACCAATGGAACTATGATGAGTTGCTGATGAAATCTGACGCCAATGTATTCAGGTACTGCCTATTGCATCATAGTGTATTGCCGGTGAATCTGACGCTAACGTATTCAGGTACTGCCTATGGCACCATAATGAAATGCTGGTGATTCTAATGTCAATGTATTCAAGTAATGCCCATTGTCATCTCATGAACTGCATTTGAATCGAACTGCTTAGATAAACTTGTTTGATTTTCACTGAACCTACGGTGTGGCGTTCATTATTGTGCGCGTTTTCTGCTTCAGGGGATGTGTGTGTTGTATGGTCGCTTTACACTTAAGCCTTTGGGTGCCCAACCGCTCGAGTCACGTTACCCCCTTAGGGCTTGGTGACCCCAGGTCTTACATTGGTGGCCAGCGGTGGGATTGATTAGGACCTGTGACCATACAGGAGCCTCCCGGGAAGCGGAGGTCACCACAATTAAACGCCTATTGTTTTAAGCTCTACAACTGTTTATTGCTGCATTACATTCCACTGTCCAGACTGAGGGTGTAAAATCCTGGTTAGCTTGCAACTGTCACCCAGATCCTAGGAATTTGTTTCTTCTTCCTTAGTATCTAGGTCCCCACCTGTCACGATGGAGTTCCGGTTAGCCGACCTCGAGGGGTACACTGTAAGGCAACTGAGGGAATTCGGGCAGGGGATGGGGGTGGCTGGGGTGCGGAGGGCCAAAGGACCGGAACTCCGTACCGCCTTAAGGGCATGGGTAGAGGCCCACCCAGAGGGGAGAGGGACAGGAGGCACCAGATGCACCTCAGGAGGAGAGCGCCCAGGAAGTACTAGACATACTCAATGTAGATGTGTCTGAAAATGTGCCCCCAGGGAGACGTTCTGGGGCCAATAATAGGACAGGGTCTAGTAGGAGCGCGTCTCCAAAGGAGTATGAGGACAGGAGGGAGGAGAGGCAGTTAAAGTGGGAGCTGGCCAAGTTGGAACAAGAGAGAGAAAGGGAATTGGCCAAGTTGGAACAACAGAGAGAAAACAAGAAATGGGCAATGGAGGAAAAGAAGCTGGCGCACGAGCTTCAGCTGAAGGAGTTGGAGCTGCGCGCCCTCCAGATAAATGATTCCAATAAAGACAATGGTGGCAGCGTACCAAGAGAGTCCCATGAGTCAAAATTTTATTTACCCAAAGAAGTCATTGCCAGCTACACAGTGGGGGACGATATTGCCAAATGGTTGGAGGCATACGAGGTGGCCTTGACCGCCCATGGGGTTCCCGAGAGCAATTGGGGTTGGGGCCTATATCGCTATATACCTCCCAATGTCAGGGACACCCTGTTATACTTAGCCAAGGCGGATCAGGTCAGGTATGCCCCCATGAAAGAGGCCTTACTAAAGAAATTTGGTCTCAACCCCCGAGAGGTACAGGCAGAAGTTCCGTGGCAGCCATAAGCTGTCCACACAGACGTGGGTGGCTTTTTTGACTATGCCCGTAAGGCACTAGATGGTTGGGTGCGTGGCAGCGAGGTGCAGGACTACCAAGGGGTGTACAATCTTTTTTTACGGGAGCACCTCTTGGATAAGTGCTTTCCGGAGCTGCGCCAACATCTGGTGGGCCGCAAGTTAACGGATCCCCGTGAGCTTGCGGAGGAGGCAGATATTTGGGTGAGCACCCGGGTGTCTCACAAGGGCCCCGGGGGAGATGGCTCGAAAGGCGGACAGGGTTTCCCCCAGAAGAAAGAGGGGGGGAGATAAAAAGGTGGAGTTCTCAAAAGGCCCCCAAAATAAGTTTGGGAAAGGAGTAGGAACCCCACCCCCGTCCAATTCCACAAAACCCACTTACCCTGACAGGAGTCAGCAGCCAAGGATTGTGAGGTGCTACGAATGTGGGGAGATTGGACACTACAGAGGAGATCCCAAGTGTCGCAAGCGACCCCCAGCCCCACCGGGCGGGAAGAGCCCCGGGGTAAGTAGTGTAGCGCTCGGGGTGGAGCTGCCCTTAGATAGGGAAGGAGAGTGGACAGGCCTGACCCTGGTTTCACTCGGGGATAGAGAGGTGGTCCCCATAGTGTCCCTGCCCCCGAACACTGCTAAATATCAGCAGAGGGTGAAAGTTAACGGGGTGGAGGTGGAGGCTCTGAGGGACACAGGTGCCGGCATGACCACTGTAGTGAGGCGGCTGGTGTCCCCAGACCAAGTAGTCCCCGAGGAGTTCCATCCGGCCGTATTGGCTGACGGCAGTGTGAGTCACTATCCAGTGGCTCATGGTCCATTTGAGTGGGGAGGAGTCAAAGGCCTACTGAGAGTTGCGGTGAGCCCTGCCTTGCCTGTGGGGTGCTTGCTAGGGAACGACCTGGAGCACACCAAATGGAGAGATGTAGAGTTTCGAGCTCATACTGAGATGCTGGGATTACCAGGGTGGACATGCGTAGTCACGCGGTTCATGGCTGCCCGGCATGGAACTCAACCCGGGTTGGAGCCTGGAATTATGGCCCAACCCAACGCCAAGTGTGGAAAGAAGATGGTGGTAGAGGACACGCCCCGTGAGATGGATGGGGAGGCCGCAGAGGTGCCCCCGGAGTCCGCGGAGGTGGATGTCGTTCCCGTGGGGGACTTGCCGACCCTTGCCGACTGGCATGTGGAAGGAGGGCCTACCCAGGAGGAATTTTGTCAGGCACAAAGGGCGTGCCCCACGCTTGAAGGCATGCGGCGACAGGCCGAAGCCCAAGTGGCCAGTCAGGAGATGGGAGGATATCATGTGTATTGGGAGGATGGCCTCCTATACAGTGAGCCCAAGGTGCCGGTACATGGATCTTCGAGGGCCATAGTGGTCCCCCAATGTTACCGGGCCTACCTGCTGGAGTTAGCGCACGAGATACCCTTAGCCGGACATCTGGGTCAGGACAAAACCTTTGCACGGTTGGTCCCACATTTTTATTGGCCCAGGATGAGGATCGCCTCAGACACCTTTTGTAAGACCTGTAAGTCTTGTCAGGCAAGTGGCAAGACTGGGACTAAATTGAAGGTCCCTTTGGAACCGCTCCCGGTGGTCGGGACCCCTTTTGAGAGGGTCGGCATAGACATTGTTGGGCCGTTGGACCCTCCGACCGCAGCGGGACACCGGTTCATTCTGGTCTTGGTGGACCACGCCACTAGATACCCAGAGGCTATTCCTCTGAGGACATCACTGCACCGGTGGTGGCACGGGCACTGTTGGGGATTTTTACCCGAGTGGGATTCCCCAAGGTCGTGGTGTCGGACAGGGGCACGAATTTCATGTCGGCCTATATGCAGGCCATGTGGAAGGAGTGTGGAGTGACCTACCGGTTCTCCACGCCTTACCACCCCCAGACTAACGGGCTCGTAGAGCGCTTCAACAAAACCTTGAAGGGAATGATCCGGAGCCTGCCAGAGGGCTTGAGGCGTAAATGGGACGTCCTCCTCCCCTGCTTGTTGTTCTCCTACCGGGAGGTACCGCAGAAGGGAGTCGGGTTCAGCCCGTTTGAGTTGCTCTATGGCCATCCCGTTAGGGGTCCCCTCAGTTTAGTGAAGGAGGGGTGGGAGAAGACTTCGCAGAAGCTTCCCCGTGACATTGTCAGCTACATGCTGGCGTTCCGCAGCCAGATGGCCAAGCTGTGGAAGGCGGCCTCAGAGAACCTAGAGGCTAGCCAGACCGTTATGAAGGAGTGGTACGACCGCAACGCTCGGACGGTCGAGTTGGGCGTTGGACAGAAGGTGTGGGTCATGGAACCTGGGGAGCATTGTGCCCTCCAGGACCAGTGGACTGGTCCGTATGACATTGTGGAGCGACGAGGCCAGACCACATACGTAGTGGATCTAAAGACCCCCCGACAGCCCCTGCGGGTATTCCACGTCAAACGCCTGAAGCCGCACCATGAGCGATCAGAGCTTGCTCTCCTTTTGGTGACGGATGGGAGCGAAGAGGAAGAGAGTGAAGCTCTTCCTGACCTTCTAGCGGTACAGGAGAAGGATGGCTCGGTAGAAGGTGTAGTCCTTTCCCCATCCTTGACCCCGGAGCAACAGAGGGACTGCCGCCATGTCCTGGGACAGTTCGCCTCATTGTTCTCCCTCACGCCTGGAATCACTCATCTGTGTACCCATGATGTGGACACAGGGGACAGCCCCCCGGTGAAGAACAAGTCTTACCGGCTCTCTGACCGAGTGAAGGATAGCATCCAGCGTGAGGTAACCAAGATGTTGGAGCTGGGGGTGATAGAACCTTCCAGCAGCCCGTGGGCTAGTCCGGTGGTGTTGGTGCCGAAAGCGGCCCCACCGGGTACCACACCGGAACTTCGGTTCTGCGTGGACTACAGGGGGTTCAACTCTGTCACGAAGACAGATGCTCACCCCATCCCACGAGCAGACGAGCTGGTGGACCGGCTGGGAGCAGCCCGGTACCTCAGCACCATTGACCTGACATCCGGATATTGGCAGATCGCCATGGCTGATGGAGCAAGGGAGAAGACAGCATTCTCCACCCCCGAGGGCCACTTTCAGTTCCGAGTGATGCCCTTTGGGCTCAAAAATGCTCCGGCCACATTCCAGCGGTTAGTGAATCAGGTACTATCTGGTCTGGAGTCCTTCTCAGCGGCATACCTGGATGACATAGCTGTCTTCAGCAGCACCTGGGAGGACCATCTGCAGCACCTCCAGGAGGTATTGCAGGCGCTGCAACGCGCTGGCCTAACCATTAAAGCCAGCAAGTGCCAGATTGGACAGGGATCTGTCGTGTACCTGGGACACCTGGTGGGCGGAGGTAAGGTGCAACCCCTCCAGGCCAAAATAGAGACCATCTTGGCTTGGGAGCCCCCCAAGACCCAAACAGAGGTCCGAGCTTTCCTCGGCCTCACTGGGTATTACCGCCGGTTTGTCAAGGGATATGGTACCATCGTAACCCCCTTGACAGAATTGGCATCTAAGAAGCAACCTCGCAAGGTTATATGGACAGCTGCTTGCCAGGAGGCATTTGACACGCTGAAACATGCGATGTGTACCGCTCCAGTACTCGCCACTCCAGATTTCAGTAAGGAATTCATTGTACAGACAGACGCCTCAGAGCACGGCATAGGTGCGGTGCTCTCGCAACTCAACACCGAGGGCCAAGATCAACCAGTGGCCTTCATCTCCAGAAGACTCCTCCCTCGGGAACGGCGATGGAGCACCATTGTGAGAGAAACCTTCGCGGTGGTCTGGGGTCTGAAGAAGTTGAGGCCATATCTCTTTGGAACTCACTTCCTCATTCAGACCGACCACCGGCCCCTTCGCTGGCTCATGCAGATGAGAGGCGAAAACACCAAGTTGTTGAGGTGGTCCATTTCCCTACAGGGGATGGACTTTCGGGTGAAACATCGGCCCGGAGTTGACCACGCCAATGCTGACGATCTCTCCAGGTTTTTCCGCCTTAGCGATGAGAACTCCCTAGAGGTTGGGTAGCTCTCCCCTCTTTCGACTGGGGGGGACGCGCGTTGGACCTGTCAGCCCTAGGGTGGTCTCCCCCTCTATTTTTGATCGTGCCTCATTTTTTTCCACCCTCATTTTGATGTTGGACTTAGGTCTCCGGGCGCCTTTTCATTGCCAATCAGTGTTAAGGTGCAGGTGCTCCCTTCTCCCAAGATGGCTGCTACAGGCCCCTGCTACTGCAGAGTGGTCTTTACTAGTAGCACCCTAGCTGCCAGGAGCTGTCTGGGACCCCACAACAATGTTGCGACACCAGCCCGCCTTTTTTGTCCCATAGGTAGAATGGGGAAGCTCCTGGAATGTGCTGGAAACTTCTAGAAGGGAGGTGGGGTTTTTACTTTTGCCGCCTTGGCTAGAGGTCACCTGACCTGGGGATACATAAGTGAGGGAGGGAACATTTTGTAGTTAGTTGGCCAGTTGGGGTAAAACAGAGCTGGAGAATCCACGCAGGAGTTTTAGGCGGTAGGGCTTAGCCAGGGACTTATGCCTCTGAGAGTGACAGGATTTAGGTGCTGCCTCTTAAGTGAGTGAGGGATCCTGTAAAGCCCACTTATCTTGCCCAGCAGTAGGAGGACCCAGGGAACCTCTGCCCAGCCTGACTAGGAAGGAACTAGTCACCAACTCAATCCCTAACCCCAAGGAACAGAACCCCCCCAAGGGCGCCAGTGACATCTGCGCCGCAAGAACTAAATGCTGAAACTTCACGTTACGATTGAATGCTGAACTGCTGGGGATCAACCAGGTCTTCGTGCTGTGACCCCTGCGCTCCCTGACCTGGCCTGAGAGTCCCGGCATCCATCCACGTTGAGCGCTGAGCTCTCCCGCTTAATTTGACCCACCCCCCTGACGCGGGGACCAGAGCGCTCTCACCGCCGCGGCCCGGAGGCCGGAAGCTTGCACCATCCCCACGACGAGGCCCGCGTGAAGCCCGGGGCCCCATCGCTGCTGTCGCAGCTGCTGGCGGAAGTGGGAGAGGCCGTGACGGCCCCCGATGCTGAGGGATCGACTACGGAGTCCGAAGCGGCAAAGAACGCCTGCCGCGGTGAAGACTCCGCGGACGCCGAGATCAAGGTAACCCCCGGGGGCTGGGAGGTAGCGTGGCCGTGCGGAGGCCTAGGACTCACCCCCCTGCTCCCCGGGAGGCTTGGGAAGGACCCGTGCGCCCCCTGTCGAGCGGGAGCGGCACCGCACTCTGAGACGCGGGATCCCCTCCGCGGGATTCCCTCTGCGCATCGGAGACTCTGATTCCCCTCCGTGGGATTGCCCCCCTTGCTGCTAGACTGCCGCGTAAACGGGGACCAAGTGCCTATGGTGTGATCATTACGAGTGGCGCTGTATTCCTAAACTCTGCTCACAAATGCTTAATGTGTGATCATTACGAGCAGCGCTGTATTCCTAAGCTCTGCTCACCAATGCTTAATGTGTGATCATTACGAGTAGCGCTGTATCCCTAAGCTCTGCTCACCAATGCTTAATGTGTGATCATTACGAGTAGCGCTGTATTCCTAAGCTCTCCTCACCAAGGCTTAATGTTTGATTATTACGAGTAGCGCTATATTCCTAAGTTCTGCCCACCAATGGTTAATGTTTGATTATTACGAGTAGTGCTGAGTTCCTGAGTTCTGCTCTGAAGTGCCCGATGCCAGATTAATACGAGTGGCGCTGTGTTTGTAAGTTCTGCTCTGAAGTGCTTAGTGCCTGGATATCCCGAGTAGCGCTGGGTCCTCAGAGTCTGCGCTTAAGCGCTAGTGGTCTTCCATGGGTGGCGCTACATTTTCCAGCCCTGTTTCATGCGCTGATAATCGCTAGATACTGCGCAAGGTACCCACGGCAGGTTGAAACGCTAGTGGTGGGAGGGGCGCAGCGCGCTGGTTAACCGCTGTGTTCACCGTTGCCCCCAGTCTCGCCAGGTATTACCAATGGAACTATGATGAGTTGCTGATGAAATCTGACGCCAATGTATTCAGGTACTGCCTATTGCATCATTGTATATTGCCGGTGAATCTGACGCTAACGTATTCAGGTACTGCCTATGGCACCATAATGAAATGCTGGTGATTCTAATGTCAATGTATTCAAGTAATGCCCATTGTCATCTCATGAACTGCATTTGAATCGAACTGCTTAGATAAACTTGTTTGATTTTCACTGAACCTACGGTTTGGCGTCCATTATTGTGTGCGTTTCCTGCTTCAGGGGATGAGTGTGTTGTATGGTCGCTTTACACTTAAGCCTTTGGGTGCCCAACCGCTCGAGTCACGTTACCCCCTTAGGGCTTGGTGACCCCAGGTCTTACAATTGTCCTGCTATACTTGTTATATGTTAACTGTGTGGGATAAAGGGGCTCTTAACCAAATGTTGCAAATCCTATATAGACAAAGAAAATGTGAACTAAATTTGTTCTGAAGATTCCGATATTGTCCTCCAGATTGTCAATGACATCAATTGTGTGTCCAAAGTGCAATGTGATCACCCCTATGATGTTGCATGTCTGAACAGCACAGCTGTGTCAATGATGATGGATTCTGGTGCGAGGCTGTCCTTGGTTTTTGAAAAAGACAATAGACTCAACAGCTGACTATATAGACCGCAACTCAATCATAGTTTACACAATGTATATAATGTCCTGTGCACTACTTATCCATCACCTGCCGATGTTCGGTGCCACTGTCCAGCAGATGAAAGATAATAGCACATGGTTAGGTGAACCATCAAATGGTAGAAGTCCAATACATTTCCAATATATGTATTCCAAATATGCTCTTTATTATGATTCTTCTGTGATCAAATTAGATAAAATCCAGGGTACACATTTCGTTCCAACTACTTCTGTAACTTCATCAGGGCTTAAAATGATAGCATGCAAATGCATTTCTAGATTATGTATCAAGATCGGAAGTACTTTTCTTCTTTACTTCTCATGAGAGGAAGGGATACATATCATGGTATTGAACGGTGATAGATTTGTGAGAACATTGGATGAATTGTCCGTAGTTCACAATATATTACTGAGAGGAGGGAGACTGGTTCCACCTCTAATTGTTAGGCATCATTAATTGAATCTTGCCCATGAAGGTATTCAAGGGATTTGTAAAAAAAAAGGAAAGGTTAAGATATACCTATTGGTAGTCTGGTATGGACTTTGCTGTGGGGAGGATGGTAAGGGAGTGTTGGGAATGTAGAGTGAGCGATAAGAGGATGAAAGTCAGGATATCTTTTATAGTTTGTTGGGATATTCCCAAAGAGTTTTGAGATGAAATTGCTTGCATACAGATGAACCAATTAATATAGGCAATACCACCAATTATTTGCTGGTTGTTATGGAATGCTCCTTAGATGGCCATAGGTGGGAGTTACGAATGACAAAGGGGTGCAATTAATTTATAAGGAAATGGAAAGGTTCCTCGTGGAGAGGGGAATTAAACAGAAGAAGTGTGCCCTGTATCATCTGGAAACTAATGGCACGGTTGAGAGTTTCAACAGGATATTGAAAGAGACAATACAGATGGTTTAGTATTGTGTAGAAGGGTACAAGTTTACTCTTCATTCTACACCAGGTGATTGTCCCTTTGTGTTGTTCATAAAACGTAAACCCTGCTCCAGGGTATGTCCTCCCCGAGTAAGAGTTTATGGAAACAAAGTTCCTGGAGTGGAAGAAATGAGCGAATAATGTACATCCAAAGAAGTCCAACTTCAGTTGAAAAGGGTGGAGGGTTTTGACTTAAGGAAATCTGTTAAACCTCTTTGTTTTGAGGTAAGGGATACTATGAAAGTCAAGCTAGCCAAAAGGTATTATGTTTCAACTCACTTTAGTAAATCTTATGGACTAAATAGGGTGTTCAAGGAAGCCACCAAGATGGATGACGAGAGGTGTAGAAGAGGTGTGGTTTAAAATGATGTTCTAGTGTTTTTTTTTCTCTTGTTACTTTCCCCTTTTTTTAAATTTTTCTCTTGTGCAGCTATCAAAAGGTTTTTTGGGTTGTGAAGGGGGTATGCAGTATTGGTATCCTTTACTTACTAAGGTTCGTCCTTCTTCTCTACCTGCTAATCTGTAATATGGAGTGTTCCATATGGAATATTTATTGTTGAAGTGGAGACTGTTAAGAGTTGAAGAGCTACCTTGGAGCTTTTTCTACTGTGGCTGGAATTTCTTGACTTAAATAAAGGATCCTCTTTGTTTCTATCTTTTGGTTTTTGTGATGTCTATTTGGATTTCACAAAGGCCCATCCAATGCCAGCCGATACAGTAGAATTCTGTGCTTTTAGAGGCCAAGAAATATTTCATTTTAGCCAAGCTACCCAACATTTTTTTTAAACCATCACAAAACAAGCTATGACAAATCCAAAAGAATGGCAGAAAGCGCAAGACTTATTGGCTTTGCTAATGCTTGTTTTAGCATAGCTTGGTGTCAAACAATGTGAGAGCAATGGTGTATCAGAAATGCTGCACCTGATCCTGCTCCTATGTTGGCTAGTCCTGGCCTCCATTGTGGGTGTTTTTCTGTCACCAGAGCAGGTTAAAGGCAGGCGGTTCTTTCTGTAGTAAAAGGCGAGATGCAGTTTCACATCCATCACTTTGTCTATCACTGCTGCACTCTCCTCTTTTCAGGCACAAACATGAAGAGTGTGCTCATGCTCTGGGGGAACCATGGTGTTTTTGTTACTTTTTTCGAAATTGAGTGCATGGTCCTGAGGTACAGGCCTAACCATGTGCCCATTACTGTAATACGTCATCAGGTGTGGACAGTGCATGCTATGAATGATTACATTATACAGACATGTGTTTCACAATAAGAATCCAAGGACAGGCTATGCACATATAGGTGAACACCCAACCCCTTAGTAACGTTTTGGGTATTTGTGATGCTTGAGTAATATGTATTGAGTACACATTTGGGCACATGGTGTACATAGGAAGGAATGAGGCATGCAGGTGGTACAGATACTGTGTCAACTGAACTTTGCTATTACATTTTCACACAATATGAGCACAAAGAATGCAACCAGGAAAACACACTGACAACTATAAATAAAAACTAAACATGTTCATAAACTATAACTTGATTGTTGCAAACAATGCATTCAATATGCAATTAAAGGGCTAGAAAAGTGATTTTTAGTTACCAATGTAAATAAATAGAGCCATGCGTTACGTACTTGATGCATCACCCAGGAATAGGACATGCTTAGTCCACTAGAAACACCTTTAAGGCACCTTGTATCTGGCTGTCCCCTTCAGTCTGTCTGAGGAGTTTACATTTCCATGCAAGGTCAGGCTGGGCGCGGGCCAGGAGCTCTTCGCCAACCAATGGGTCACATTACCTTGGCTTCCGCCCAACTCAGTACCGGGTAATTGACAACATATTAGAAATAGTTTCTCACAAACTGAAAGGCAGCATTTCTATTTTGCAGTGTGTCTGGAAAAGTCATGTGAAACAAAGACTGAAAATCTGGAGTGTTTGTACAGCTGGTGTTTGACGTATCTATGAAATCTGGACACAGTTGCTCTGAATATAACCTAAAAATGTAAGGCTCACTCACGAGATGATCTACACCAAAGAGGCCCCCTTCAGATCATAATCAAGGAATTTACACAGAAAGTTATGCCACACGCAGGCGTTAGTGTGGCATTTTGAAATTTTTGTTTAGTTTCACAGCGTCCAAGAGCATTACAGCGATTGTGTAACACATTTCGCGCAATAACTGCACTCCACGCTGTTACTTGAAGAGTAAAAGGCCTTTTTATTCGGACAAGGTTGTAACACTTAACATTATTATTAACCAAAAACATCAATGCAAGTATAACACTTTCCATCATCATACTCCTCATTCGCCCCATCCATCCTCAAACCATCACACCTGTTTCACTCCTCCCCTTTCACTCTGCGACTTCCTCCTTCTCCCTATTCTACACTTCACCTTCCCTCCAACATCCTCTCTTGAATTTTCTTAATTGCTCTTTGCATCCCGCACCCTGCCGTATGTGACTCACCACCCCTTCAAAGTACTGCTACCCCAATCACCTGCAACCTGTCCTAAACTGGCATGCTAAGCATCGCCGGCACCCATTCCCATATAACTTGTAGGTTGGGTGGGTGGACTAACTTCAACAGTGCCTCCCTAGTGGTGCCAGGTGTCAGGAAGAGGCTGAGACCTCCTCTCCTGCACCTTTATATCCCACCCTAATCCCTCCCTTTACCCAACTCATTGACCCCCTCCACACCATGTCCTTCCGGCCCTGTGCGAAGATCCCTGAGGGAAGACTGGTGTGCGACCCTACTTCCCCCGGGGCCCGACATCGCACAATAACTACACTCCACGCTGTTACTTGAAGCGTAAAAGACCATTTTATGAGGACAAGGTTGTAACAGTTAACATTATTAACCAAAACATCAATGTAATTATAACCTTTTTATCATCATACCCTTGATTCTCCCAATCCATCCTCAAACCGTTATACCTGTTTAACCCCTCCCCTTTTACTCTGCGACCTCCTCCATCTGCCCATTCTCTGCTTCACTCTCCCTCCAACATCCTCTCTTGAATTTCCTCTGTTGCTCTTTGCATCCCGCATCCCACCATCAGCCATTTGTTCCCCCCCCCGAGGGGTGGATCCACCCGTAGGTGACTCACCACCCCTCCAAAGTACTGCAAACCAGGGAACCCCCGTAGGGCAGTTACCTGCCCCCCAACCAAATCTTGTGCACCTTTTGCCCAATCTCAGCATCTCCTGCGGCACCAGCTGGACTCATTCCACAACCTACTAATCGCATCACGCATCTTCATCATGGAGTAGGCATTCCCCATTTGCGAAAGGTGCACCCCATCGTCCCTGAACAATAACGGCTCTTCCAATTTTAGTCCCACATGAGCAATCACTTGTATGCCTCTCACTTGGCAGAAAACCCTCATTGCCCTATTCAATTCCCTGAAGGCTTTCTCAACGGCTGCTTGCTTGACAGCCCCCTTCCACACTTTGCGAGGCACAAACTCAGTCCATAATAAGCATGTTCCAACCAGATTGCATTTTATCGCCTCTAAATCCCTCTGCATGTGTTGCAATATTGTCAGTCCTGATAGCCATACCAAATCGTTTTCACCCAAGTGTAGAATCAACATGTCTGGGCAGACTCTTTGCGGCACCAATTTTGTCAACCAAGGCAATAAAGCCTCCCATTGCATAACTCCTTTTCACCACCAACACACTTCATGGTGGCTGCTCCTCAAACCTAGGTTACTACCATACACCTGCCGATCTGCGTATTTGGATGCCCAATGCATGAAAGAATGTCCCACAATCCAGGTAACCATCTTGGTTCCTGGGCCACTCACACAGCCTGAGACATAAAGGAATGGATAGGTGCATAAAGCATAACAGTTCCCCTCTTTTCCCATGTACTAGTACTTCCTGCTCCCGCCCCTCTTTGGTTCTGCCTCCCTTAATTGCAAAAGTATCTCTTGCAGCACCTACACTTCCATCTCCCTATTTGACAGATTCTGTTCCAAGACCATCCTAAACGTTCTGCCGCTATAGCAGCGCCAATGCGGAAGGAATGTGTTCCAAACCTGGCTGGGTCTCTGCCCAAATGTCTTAGAGCCATGCGTAGGACAGCCAGCAGCTGAAACGTCGTCACCCGGTCTCCTGACACATGGTAAAAAATACCTATCGAAGGCGGTCCTGGTCTTGTTAAATAAACCCGCCATTCCTGTACCACACAATTCCTGTACCAGGCACACACGACTGCAGCCACTCTCATTCAACCAGACCCATCTACTCCTGGCAGCCTTATCAAATCTCACCTTCTCATAGGACCTTCCTGACTGCCGTACTGTTCCCAACAACTCTGAGACCCGGAAAGCCCCGAAAAACATCCAAATCATACATAAACTAAATACTGACCCCTCAAACGTGTCGTAACAACACTCAGGCAACACCCCCAACAAGTCTTTCAACAAATCCAATGTTATGGCCTCCATCGGAGCTCCCTCTGCCCCACCCCGATTCACGCCCCCAACCTTTCAACATTCTGCTCAGAATCTCATCTTTGGCGGGATCAAAACATAGATATAATTTGCTATAGAAATATATCCCTGCCAGGTTACCTGCTATTGTCGTCTGTGACAAACCCTTGTCAATCCAACGTAGAACAAAAGGCAACACTCCCTGCTAAGTGTCCTGTCTCACCATGCTCCATGCGGCTGCAGACTGTCCCATGAAATTTCCAAATTCAGACCACGCCATCCCGTAGCTCTTTCTTGTAGATTCTACCAAAGACCTCTGGCCAGGCCTATCATTCTCACTCCCCGCAGACCCAGATGTCGTCTGGCAGCTCTGTCTTGCATTTGTCCGCTCCGAGGGCCAGTCTTCGAAATCGCCGGCACAGCAAACATGGCAAAGCAACCGCAATGTCATTACTCACCTCTGGGACATGTTTGGCACAAAAACCACATTCAGCATCAAGCACCTCAGCATGAGCCTTCGCAAAAGCTGCAAGACCCTCAAGCCCTTTGCTTTCTGCCTGTTCACCAGCTCCACCACAGTCATGTTGTCTACCTGAAACAGCAACATCCTATTATGCAGTTTGGCACCCCACACCGCCAGTACCACCAACAGTGGAAAAAACTCAAAAAATGCGATGCTCCATCCCTGCCGCAACCAGTGTGCCGACCACTGCTCCGCGCACCAATGTCCATCCCAAAATAGTCCAAAATTTGGACCTACCAGTTTGTATTGTCCTCCATGAAATCCAAAGACACCCCATTGAATTCTGCCAAAAACGTCTGCCAAACTCTTAAATCTGCCATTACCCCTATCGAAATCCTGACCCTATGGTGTGGTAGCACTGCCCGGACATGGCCATGCCGAGGCGCTGACAAAACGCTCTCCCTACTCTCACCATTCGGCAAGCAAAATTCAGAAAACCCAGCAATTGTTGTACTGCTCTAAGGTCAATCTTCCTCTCCCCTACCAACCACAGCAGAAAAGCCTGTATGACTGTCACTTTTTCACCAGGCAGCCTCGCCACCCATTGGACCGAGTCCAGTTCAATGCCCAAAAAGTTCAGTCTGTAGCTGGGCCAGCAGTTTATTCTGGTGCTAAGGTGGCCACAAATGTCTGAGCCAATTCTTGAAAATGATGCAGTGCCCTCCTACAATCTCCTGAGGTTCCCTCCCCAATGAACAAAAAGTCATCCCGGTAATGGCACACTTCCCGGTGACAGCTGCGCCTCACGAAAACCCACTGTAGGGAAGTGCTGAACAGCTTCAAGAGTGCACAAGAAAATGCACAACCCATCTTCAGGACTTTGTCCACGTAGATGGGGCCCTCAAACTGCATCCCCAGAAGCGATAAATCCGCTGGGAGTATAGGCAGCAAGCGAAACGCCAATTTCACATCACATTTCGCCATTTCCGCTCCTTGCCCACACAACCTCACCAAGTGGACCGCCTCAGTCACTGAGCCATACAGAATCCTCGAGTCCTCCTCCGCAATGATGTTATTGACTGAAGTCCCCTCAGGCCAGGATAGGTGGTGAATCATCCTGTACTCCCCTGGCTCATTTTTGGCACTGTTAGACCTGTCAGCCGTAGGGTGGTCTTACCCTGCATTTTTTTCCCTGTCTGCCTCAATTTTTACCACCATTTTTTTGTTGGACCTAGGACTCTGGGCGCCTTACCGCTGCTGAACAGTGCTGAGGTGCAGGTGCTCTCTCCTAACAATATGGTTGCCATAGGCCCCTGCTACTGCGAAGTGGCCACTGTCCTTCTGCACGCTAGTAGTTGGGATCAGGCTGGGACATGATGATACTGTAACCCTGAGCGTCCCGCCTCTTGTCACCAGAGAAGCCACCACAGAGTCCCCAGAGCCTTCTAGAATCTTCCAACCCTCCAGGCTGGCGCCAGAACTTGCCACCTTTTTTGAGGGTCACCTGACCTAGGGGTATAAAGGTAAGGGAGGGAAAACCTGACCGTCAGTTGGTGCACAACTGCACCTGGAGACCCTCCGCTGGAGTATAGGGTGCTGAGTTAGGGGGGAGACTACACTGCTGAGGCTGACTGAGATTAGGCCCTGCTGACCCCAAGATAGCTGAGTGATCCTGCCAGCCTGCTGACCTGGCCCAGTGGGAGGGGAACCAGGGAGACTAACTCCAGTGGGTTTGCCCGGGACTAACAGCATTCCCCCTACTGCAACTGGCTTCTGCAACTAAACCCTGCAACCAACCCCTGTAAATCCTTCCTGTCATCTGCTGCCAGCGCCAAGGCTGGGAAGCGCTCCAAGAGGTGATACAATCAAGTCCTCCATGGGCCAATTTGAGAATGGGCCCGCTATCCTCCTTTCCTCTACTTCCTTTCTCAATTTTGCTGCTACTTCCTCTTGCTGATTTTCAAGTTGTCTGCACACCTTGTTTCTCTGGGACCTTGACATCCCACTCGAAAACCCTTGACGAAACTCCACTGTATTCACAACGCAGCCTCTACGTCAGAGTAAATCAAGAGCCACGGGCCCATTTCCTCGATCCTAACCGGGGTAGGAGCCCATGGCCCAGACTGTCCTCGGCCTTAACTGGCCCTTCACTATTCATCTGGGGTGGACAGGGTAAAACACTGCGTAAACTGGTGTGGTCCCCCACATTTGGAGCATTCATGTTTAAACATGCAAGGGTGCCTGGAACAGAAACCCTTGTTGAAATTCCAGCATGCCCCCGTGGTGACTCCCCCTTGCTTTGGTGGTTCTCCTCCTCCTCCTGCTCCAAAACTACCCCTCCCGCGCCTGGCTGAGTGGGACACGCTGGAAAGGACCGTTACGTCACTAGCAGGCTGCTGGCTGTATGTGTGGATCCGAGGATTGTGTGGATGATATCCACTGCACCAACAACTCCTGACCCACCTCCCCCTATAGTTATCTGGGTTGGCACTGATTCTAACGCTAAACTCCTCATCGTAACGCAACCATGTGAAACCCCCGTGGTGCATCTGTGCCTTCCGTACAATATCCATATACTTCAGAAAGGCAATCATTCCGTCCAAGTGCTTCTCGCCGTAAATATTTGCATATACTAGGAAAGCTGAGGTCCAGTTCTCAATATTAATGGGAATCCTTGGTCTCCTCTTCTTTTGATCCCTCCTTCACCTGAATCTCCCTATGGAGCAACTTGAAAACATTGACGTATTCATGTTTCCATATCCTATTTTTTGTTTTGTCAGACAGATGTGAGCTCAAGGCATTTCCAACTAAAAGCTTCGTCCCGCTCTGCTTTGCGCCTAATGCAGGAGCCGCTTCTGCACCTATGTTCGCCGTCGAGTGTCTTACAGACCCGTCACCCACACCTGCCGACCGGCAGGCTTTTTTCTTAGAGCCCTTCGTTCCCCTCCCCATGCCGCCCACCAGTCCCCATCACATGATAAACCTCCATGGGCCTCTTTGTCCTTGCCCCGGGTGCAGGCCTTCTTCTGACCCGTTGTTTTCGAGTTGTCCTTAGCCGCACTTGCTGCCAGTGAACAGTGGCTAACTGCACTCAATATTTAGTAGCCCATAAGATAGCTCCGTAGATTAAAGGGGCCTTCTTATGAATAATGTCAATTTCAGACCAATCGGACGTCATTGAAAAAAGGGACATTCCGGACCCCTTGTTTATGATGTAAGATTTGGTAAGAGGGAAAACATTATATTTTTATTTGGATGGTCTCTTTAAGAGATCGTTGTTGAGATCTACATGCAACTTGCAAATCACAGAATCAAAGAGTGGCAGGGCCAGCAATGCTTTTCATCCTTCTAAAGTTGATACATTCGGATAGCTAGGATGAAAGCTACTGGTACTCTGATTAGCCACAAGACCATCAATAACAGAAGGAAAAGAGCTGCAAAAGCCAGATTACATTACCAATCCACCTTTGAGGACTACTAATTCATTTTTCGGCTTGTCCATCAGACCTGCTTCCCAGATGTCATGGTTTGTTAAAATGTTAAAGTTGTGGGGTTGACGCTCAGAGCGTGAAACCAACAAAAAGAAACATGAAGAAATTGCTTTCCTTGCATTAGAAGTAGATTGAAGGGGGTGCCTGGTGCTTTAAGAGAGCGCGATGCCATTCAGAGGACAATGTCCTTTGTCTGGTGTCTCTGAGAGCTGTGGATACACACAGCTGCTGGGAGAAAAGCTGCTTTTTGGAGCAAAGCAGCCTGTGTTAAAGAGCCTTCTCTCCGACCTTAGCACCACTTGCCAGCAAGGGTGGATGTCCACATCACCTTTTCTTTGTCAGAAAGCAAACATTTGGTTAATTTTCTATATAATCTAGTGCTGGGGTGCTCTGTTTGCATCCTGCAGGCCTGGATCCAGGCCAGGGTTTCAGGATATCCAAATGAGATACACATGTTTATTTGAGAGTTCTTTTAAAGCGTGAACCTGACCCAGGGATATCATAACACTGAACAAAAAAGAATTTCCCACCAGTAGGAGAAGTTGCATGATGTTCCGGGTTAGTTACATATATGTTATAGCCATACTAGATGGACTATCAGCTTGGATCATAAGTTACATAGTAAGAATATCAGCTTGGAGCAGAAGTGACATGGAGTTCAATCATACATATTCAGTTAAGCATGAGCTCCCTCCTTGTATTCCTCATCAGAGGCAGATCTGGGAGACTTCTGTGTTCACTGTGGATTGTCCACCTATCAGAGTGGTTGCATAGATTCAAGGTCAGTTTCATATCTGTTTTATATCAAGTATAGAAAGATATTCAAGGTCATCTTGACATCTGTTTTGTGTAAAGGATATCGGTTTCATACAAAAATAGAAATATCAGCCTGCAGTAGAGGTTCTAAATTATCACAGTTTTGTAAATTCAGTTTTCATTTCATAATGTTTCCATCTCATGGTCCTCCATCTGAGCTGTGGATTTTCCGGTGTACTATTCCGATCTTTCTGGTATGTAGATTTAGACGAATTGTTAGGTTGTCACAGAAATTAGGACCAGTTTGTACCACGGTGTCTTTTGAGCGATACTGCTTTCAACCTTTTCTTGAAGTTGGACAGAGAAAGGTTGGTGTGTAACTCTGGAGGTAGGGAATTCCATATGCTAGTTGCGTTGTCTGAGCAAGAGTTGCTTCTTGAAGCGTGGCGGTGCCACTAGTAGTGAGTTGACACTTCAGAGGGTGTGCGATTTTTCTGACATTTCACCAACACATACGCTAGGTTTATAAACCTTAAGACGTAGTTGCTCTTGCGTGCACACATGGAACTCTCCAGTATGCACCTCAAAGGGTCAACAGGTAATGCCCGGTCAATAATGTTCGACAGTGTCGCCGTTACCATTTCCCAGAAGCATCCAATAATGGGACAGGACCACACCACAAGTATGCTTTCAAGGCAGGTCAGCAGGGGCACCCAGGGGCCACAGTCGAAAACATGTGGTGGATGCGCATGGGAATTAGGTAAATCTGGTGCAGGTAGTTAAATGAACTTCAACCTAGGGTTTCTAGATGCTTTGTGTACCTGTTTGTGCACCATGGTCCACTGCCTGTCTGTGAGTTCCCGGTCTATTGCAGTCACCCATTTGTTTCTGAGCATGGGGAAGTCAGCAATATAGGTGTCTAGCATTGACTTATACAGCACTGTGATAGCACGTCTGTCATTCCTGTGACTAAGCAGGGTATGCAGAGGCCTACAGGGGTCCAGATCCATGCAGTCAGGTCACCAGAAATGCCATATAGTGGCCAAAAGTGCTGAGTCAGTCATAAATTGGCCCTCTGTAAGGCAATAGTATTCCTGAGGTTCTGCAAAAGTTAGAAGAGTTTTATGCCCATAGAAGTCTCCAAGTACAGCGAGGCCTGCGTCCCTCCATGGTCCAATATTATGGTGCGCTCCCACTCTGCGGAGAGTTGGCGGATCCCATATCGGTAGTTTCGGTGAGTAGGGCAGCCGGCAGCACTTAAGCTGGACATATCTGTGCCAGCAGTGCTTAGCAGTCGTGGTCAACAGGCCTGGGCATAGGACAGCCACCTGGAGATCCAACCACCAGCTTATTATTATACGGTTCCATTGGTCCCTCTACACAACCGCTTGTTCTGGACTAGGAGTGTCTGAAAGCATGTGCACTCGGCTGCCGCATAGTAAAGCTCATAATTTAGTGCTCCTAGTCTGCCATGTTCAGGGGGAGAGATATATTTGGTGGAGAACCACACTCTCGTGGCCGGACCCCCAAACCAGATCGGAGAGGATAGAGTCCATCTCTCTGAAGGAACGCCGGAGGAGACTAACTGGAAGAGCTGCACGAGCATCTTAGCTATCTCCACCCTGCCCATCGGTGACCGCGACTGGGATTCCAGAACGCCAAGTAGCTGCACGTACTCACTACAACTACCTTCTGGTTCCCTTGTATGAGATCATCATTGGAATGGTAGATGATCACGCCCAGGTAGCAGAAGTGTTGGCACGTCATTCTATTGCCATAGTAGTCAGTGCTTCTCGCTTCCCCTGCGTGAGGTTACACATGGGCAAAAAGCCAGATTTCACCAAGTTCAGCCACAGGCCCTTCCAAAGTCATCTAGCTTTTCCATTACAGGCACGGGGTCCCTGCACACATCCCTGAGGTACACTAGCAAGTCATCTGTGTATAGTGAGTTGCTTTCCCAGGAATTACCACTTGAAATCCCCCACTGCGGGCCCCTCAGGCGAAAAAAGGCCCACAAAGGTCTCCATAACCAGTGCAAAGATGATCGGTGACAAAAGGCATGCCTGCCTCAGATCTCTTCTGCATTCGGAATCCACAGAGGTACCTCTGCCAGTTTGCACTCAGGCCATTGGGAGAGTGCAACTTAATGCTGTCCATCACACTATCTCTGGGCCCAGTCCCATTCTCTTCAGTACTTTCATCAGGTAGGGCCACCCCAAGGAGTCAAAGGCTGTCTCGATGTCGAGAAAAAGAGCCCTACATGGTGGGGTTACCAGCTGGTTTTCTTCCATCAGTCGGAAGAGATTCCTTAGATTTAAGAGTGTGTTTCTCTCTGGACTGAAACCACTCTGGTCTTGGTGGACCAGTGTGGAGGGGCAGGGTAGTAATCGCTGCAATAACCTTCCCTAGGGCCTCATATTCTGAGTTGAGGAGGGAGTGCTGTCTGCACGATCGCACCTCCAGTGGGTCTTTGCCTGGCTTGGGTAGGACCACGATCAGTGCTTCTAACAGGGATGCTGGGAGGGTGCCCTTCTCTCTTGCCCAGAGGAACATTTTGTGTACTTTCAATCGAATTCCACTGGGAATCCATCCATCCCAGAAGTTTTATTATGTGCTAATTGGCCAATCACAAGACAGACCTCTTCCACAGACAGCACCTCATCTAAAGTTTGACGCTGTAGGGGGTCTAGGCACAGGACAGATAGTACTCCTGGGTGATGGGGCCTTCCTGATTCCACTCCACTCTCACTAGATAAAATCATAAAAGACTTGATTAATGTCGACCTGTGTATGCAGCACTTGTTCAGTCGGTGATCTGAAAGCGCTGATGGGAGCCCTAGGGGTCTCCGACCTCAGGAGCCATGTCAATACTCGTTATGCCCTATCGCCTTCTGCATATTGCCTTGCCAAATATTCTGTGTATTCTAGTTTTCCCAGTCAAGCGAACACTTCCCTATGTTCCCTGCAAAGGGGGGTCAATTTGTCTTGTTCCCTGTGTCGGTCCCTGTCTGTACATCTGCCACCCATATATCATATTTGAGCTCAACAATTCGAGTCCACAGTGTGTGCTTTACCTCTGTGAAGTTTTCATGCAAAAGCCACGTGTGAGCACCTTAAAGATATCCCATTCAATCCCTGCAACAGTGGCAGTTCCCCCATTCTCAGTGAAGTAGTAAGTGACATGCGCACCCAAGGTATCACTAAAAACTCTCTCTTGCAGTGCTGGGGTATATAGTTTCAGGTGGATATCGATGTCAGCCGCCTGCTCCATGGTAGTGTCATTTTGAGGGGACTGTGGTCGGAGAGTGTGTGGCCCAGGTACTCAGTGGCCACAATCTAGGATGCCATGTGGGAGTTTCATAAGAAGAGATCTATTCTGGTGTGTAATTGGTAGAGTCAGGAGAAAAATGAGTTTTCCCTTGTGTCTAGGTGTATAAAGCGCCAGATGTTCTGCATCTGTCCATGTGTGAGCCAATCTCTTCGGGTGTTCACCATTCTAGTAGCTAGTGTTACCTGTAAGGGAAGAAATGGCCTGTCTTCTGCTACATGTTTCTTGATGTGATGGCAGCCAATCAGATCTCACTTTAAGATCTGTCGGCTCCATGGATCCACAGCAGCCTGAAATATACAAACGTTTTGAGCCTTCATTTTTCGCCAAACTACTGAACAGATTTACACCAAATCACAAAAAGCACACTCTCTGGACCAAGATCTTGCTGTATGTCAAAATTTGTGTGGTTCCATTCAGCGCTTTTGGCTGTAGCTGTATCTAATTTTCCTATGGAAAATGAATGAGGATAATGCATTTTGGGTACAACATTTATCTTGCCCCCGCTTGGTGGATCACCCTGAAACTTTCAGGTTAGAAACTGAGGTGGAGAAACATTTTTCTTGGAATGTTTTGTGAAGTTTTGTCAAATGGTGTCAAAGTTATAAGCAAACCAATACATGCTTTTTCTATGGAAACATAGTCAGAACTATATCTACACAGTGGCGACCGCTACTGGATAATGAGTTATATATAGATATATATATAACGCAATCCCCTCCAATCCTCCAAAGATCGGGCGCACACACCAATTTTGCTGTTTGCAAGAAATATATTTAAAAAATGCTGTTATGACACGTTTCGGTCAGTCCTGGCCATGATCACATATGCGCTATGTTTTAGAAGACAGACTTATATACACCACATGATGTTTAAACATAAACAAAACACTGTGCAATTCACTGCAAAAGTTCAATCTTTTTATTTTTTTAACATACTTCTCTGGACAGTTCGGCACTGGCGACTCTACCGCTCTTGCACTGGTGCTCTTCGGGAGGTCGGGGCCTCCTATCTTATAATGATCTGTGATTCTTTTGTGAGCAACAAGAGAGCTGTACTCTATGTATTTATCTTTAAAACAATTTCCACTCTCCTACTATAAACAAATACTAATAGTACTAGAAGTAGTACACAATAATTAACAAAATAATAGTTCTATTAAAAATTATATATAAAGTACTTAAACGTATAACATTTTACGAATATCAAAATGATTTAAAACAATTTTTGAGAGAGAATTTTCCTGTGAAAACATGTTTTTTTTCACTAGAATACCTAATTTTTAAGGATGTTGTTGCTAGGCCTGCCTTTAGCAAATAGCTATGTTTAGAATATTTGTTCACTCTTTTTTTATACTTTACAAAGTGTATAAAATTTGCAAAAAATGCTTCACAAACTTGGAATAGTTTTAGGACTTTGGCAATAACTATGTAGGTTACCACTTCCAAAATGCACTAGATTGTAAAATTAAAACCAATATATGAAAAATAGAACAACTGTGCACATACTGCCAAAATCAAGTACATAGGAGAAATGAATACTATGATAATATAAGTGTGAAAATTAAACACACTTACAGAGCAGGACTTTGTGCAGCTAACTTAAAACAATGTTTTTAAAATAACAATTTCCACATTGTATGAAGTTGGTGGCATAAAACGAAGTTTAAGAACATGTGGGCAGGACATAGATCTTTTACCACTCATCCAATGAGCCCATGCAATGCAATCAAACAGGCACCATATCCTTTTCTGCTTCATGTTATCACAAAACTAAGGCAAACAACCATAATTAGTGCCAGAATTCTATGCATTTTAATTGTCCGATCCAATCTCTGCATTCCACACAGGGTACTAATTCTAGGCATTAACGGAAGCGAGCCTAAGAAGTATAGCACAGTCAAACACTTGGTCAAACCCTCGTAATCCAGGGATACCACTGAAAAATCACAGGAAGCAATGGTTTGTATATGAACATAATCTATGCCAGTGGTCTTAATGGGTGGTCCACCCCCTGGGAGTCTGTGACGTTTAATCAGGGTGCCCACGACTGTTTAGAAAATATTAGCATGTTAATGCAGTATATAAACATACAAGAGCAAAATGAAAACCTGAACATTATTAAACACTGTAAATGTGAAGGAATTTGAAATTGGAGACTAAAAATTAAGTTGCATCTTTAGCTTGATTCGTAGGAGCAGCAAAATAACAGCAAAAAATAATATGAACGATTGATGGCCTCATTTGAGGCACTAGTACAGTAGTCTTCAAACTTTTTTATGCCGTGCACCCCCAATGAAAAACAAATCTTCAGTGCTCCCCGTCAACATTTTTCCCAATTATTCTATTACACTGGCTTTGTTTAAATATGACTTATTTAAACAATGCTGTTCTGTTCAGTTACCGTTTTAAAAATGGAATCAAATACATGATTGCCAAACATGCTATTCTGGTCAGGCATTGTTGTAAAATACGACAGGAGTAAACCCATATACCACGTTGAGAAGTGGGTAGGTACGAAAGAAATAACAACAATATCTCAACTGGTGTAATTCATGTAAGACAGTTAAATAAGCATGTCAAATACATTGCAGCAAAGAAGAAGGGAGACTCTTGCGAACAAAATTTAGTTTGAAAGGTGCACTGGGCATCGTATAGTTTAAAGCATAACTGAGCACAGTTGTAACAGCACTGTAAGCAAAGATTTGCATAAAAACAACCCAAAATTGAACTAAGTGCTAAATTGTGTAAGTGACACAACAAGTGGCGACGCAAGTGACAATGTGTATTCAGTGGAAAACGGCGCAGAGTGAGATTGGTGACTTAATATATACAGTGAATACTGGTGGTTCCGATAGTGTTTTAATACATTTGAATTGTAAGGCAATTATTTGATGGGACCACAGCGTATGGTGCGCTATTATTTGCGCTGAGCGGTCAACGATGTTTCGATCCTCTAACTCAGGATCATCTTCAGGCCTGGGTTGTTAGATTTAAAACGGTGCTGGAAAAAACACACGCCAAGGCGCGTGTTGTGGTGGATGCCAAGTGAGAGCGAGGCATCAGACAGTGGAGCGGGCGAGAAATCAACCCGTCATTGAGGCACCGCAAATCGGTGTCGAAGGGGGGCTGTGGGAGCACGCCGAAGATGCGTGTATGGAAGCCGAGTGACAGACGATTAATGGCAAGTCACGGTGGCGGGAAAAGAATTTGCCCGTCCAGGAGGGACCGCGAATCGGTCTCGGCGGGGAAGAGTTGTGATTCAGGAATTAATCTGAACGTAAGGGGGTGCCGGTGCTGGCGACTCTCCGCTGCGAATGAGGTCAGGCAGGCCTTACAAACGTGTAAAAGTTTCCATAGTATGATTATGAAAAATGGGGTGGGGGTTTTGAAGAATATTTGGAGTCTCTTTCCTTTTGACACCTTCTCCCAGCCAGGATATAAATTATAAAAGATGTTAGTGATGGTGCTTCACAGAGGGCTCTCTGGCACTCATTTTCTTCTGCTGAAAACAAAGCTGTTACCAGCATAATGCTTCTTTTGGTCATAGCTTTGAGCCTCCCAGGGATCACTTGAGACCCCCGTAGAGGGCCCAACCCCCAGATTGAAGACACCTGCTCTTGTATGTGCTGGCATAAAGATGGCATGCATTAAGGAGCAAAAATAATAAATGCTAACATATCACTTTGTCTTTTAGAAATATAATCACATTTTGAAAAGCTTCAACCTTCCCAATTAATAAAAAATGAGATGCTTGTTTTCTTTATTTATGAATTAAAAATGTATTTCATAATTTGTGTATTTGTTTGGTGTATGCTTCTTTTTGTAGTTTTTCAATTTTTGAGTTAGAAATTACTCAGGCCATGATCCCTGTCTTCCAATATTTATTTAGTGGGGATCCACAGAAGTTAAAATGTTTAAAAAAACGATGATCTATGCACTTCAATCTTAGCTGAAACTTCATTTCTTAGACCTTCTTCTGTACCATTCTATATTTCTCATGGAGTCTTTGCAACAGCTGCCCCCATCCCAGGAAGAGCACACTCAGAAGTCTCCATTTCGGAGTGGATTAGAAAAATGATTGCATCATACAATACGAAAAGCAATATGCATTTCATCTATCAGGGTGAAAGGTAGAGTCACCCCTGCAGAGAACCAAATCTGGCTTGCACATCGCACACAGATGTCTGCTGCAGGCACTGAATTTAAACTTCTCTATCTTAATAGCTCTACTGGCTTGTTCCTCTCATCACAGAACACTGGGGAAAGAGGTTTAGGGCTCCAAACTAGGGGCAAGTGAAGTTTGTATTATGGGAGCAGTCTTACGTAGAACCGGATGTTTACCTTCCCGTAATTTGCGTAGTTTTCCATTTTTCTTTCATCTACCTCCTTACTTACTGAAAAGAGAAGTGGCTTTTTCTTTTAGTTTAACTTAACAATTGTTTGTCTTAAATCTTTGACACAAGATGGATATTCACAATCTTTTTGTTTTTAAAATAACTTTAAAGGTGCAAGAGAGACCTACATTTATTGGGAAATTCCACATGTAGAAAAATGTCCTAAACACTTTCTGAACTAACAGTAGTAATCGTAGTATTCCCAAAGAGCTTTGGAAAGTGTGTGAGAGAATAACTTTGCAGCTGGACCAACAGTGTTCTCGTTTATCATTTTTTAGTTGGATCTAGTGTCAATGTGGGAATATATCAATTTATTGTGCGCAAAGATAGCAATGTGGAAATAAGCCAGCTAGTTCAAATGTTATATTAATCATGACAGTGTAAGAGTCATAGTTAATACGTTTATCATACATTGTGCAAACTGTCAAAGAAATGTGCAAAACAGCAATCATATATTCGCATTTGCTGTCATATATCTCTCACCTCTCAAATGTGATTGCTTTCTAATCTGGCAAGATACCAAGACAGTTCCATATATTGAAAAGCAGTATTATAAATTCAAGAATATACTAAAATATAAAACCCTTAGGAGCCGATGATTTTGGTCGGAAAGCCTTCAACCTTATCGTCGGTTTCAAAACAGAGAGCCTCATTACAATGGAGGCTGTCGGTTTTTAAACCATCTGGACATTCCGGCTGGCTTCCAATGAGTTCAAAGAGCCTGTCTGCCAGTCTGAACCAGCACGTAATCCATATGGATGGCGTTTTACGCCATTACGCCGTCCGGATTAGGGTGTCAGTGTCCGACATGAAAACCCTGTTGGAAAGCAACTTTGGGGGCCCCTATCAAGGCCCCCCTCAGCCAGCGGCATCCGGTTAGGGGCAGAGGGGGCCCCCTATTAATCCCTGCACTGCGTGGCAGGCAGCGGTAGGTGGGTGCCTGCCACGCAGTTCAGGGAAGAACACAAACTCACTTTTATGTTTGAGAGCTAGTGTTGCAGCCGGTTTCCGACCGCAGCACAAGCTTCCTTTCAGAAAAGGGAGTTTGCGACCACACCATGTGCAGTTGCATCATAATTAAGCGGTCGGGACCGCAGACCAGAGGTCGGTCAGACCCGTATCCGCGACGGTGTTGGGCAGATGCAAGTCCGCGCTACATCGTAATAAGCCCCTTAGTCTTGCACTATTTCTATTTTAAATTCATAACAGACTTTTTTGATGTGAAGTAGCACTATGTATTTTCACAAATTCCAAA
This sequence comes from Triturus cristatus, assembly GCF_964204655.1. Taxonomy (NCBI): domain Eukaryota; kingdom Metazoa; phylum Chordata; class Amphibia; order Caudata; family Salamandridae; genus Triturus; species Triturus cristatus. The sequence continues at coordinate 1,152,114,087 of NC_140584.1, forward strand.
TGTGCAAAACAGCAGTTGTGTGAATTAGCAGATTAGTGCAATATTATATTACAGTACATATCCCAGTTGTCAATGTGTAAAATAGGCAAAATCATACACAATAACAGAGCTTTTTTTTTTAAAACAATCTTATCTGTCCCCATATTTTTTTCACAAGAAGATTATTTTACAATTCCTGTCTTTATAAGACCACCAGACACATGTGTCATAGGACATAAGAGATAAGTCTAAACTCTCATCAAACAGCTTTATAACACAATTGCACATTGGTGAAATCATTGTAATCATAATTCCTGATGAGTTTGTAAAGGATCTACCTTAAAAATAATCAATTTCAGTAACCCATACTAAATCATCTGATAATTCTGGGGAAAATAAAAACATCCCATTTTTTTCAATTTTTTAGGTTTCAATTAATCCTGTCATTATCAAAGTCTCATATTTATAAACCTATGTGTTGTCACCCAAGGATAATTTTCATATGTTCAAGTACAATGTTTTTCTACAGATGTAACATGTAGTTCAGCAACAATATTTAAACTCCCTGGCTGTTCTGTTCCCATTTGGTTAATCCATCTGGATTCCATTATCTACAGATCTCCACTACGAGGTTTCTTTAAAACATTTTGGATGCCAAAAACATTCACATTAACCTTATCTCCATCATGAAACTCCCATAGATGTATTTTTGGGGAAATTTTGGGAAAGTTCGTCAAACGGGGCTATAGATATAGTCAATTCAAAAAAACGCTTCTCCTATGAAAAAATTGTCCTAAATAGAAATACCTACTGTAGTCCGCCACTAACTATGTTTTATAAATATATCTATAAGGCACGGCTCCGTCCAGGTAGCATTTTTTATTATTTATTTACTAGTCATCAACAAACAGGAAAATGCGTTTCGGCCATAGCCTTCCGCAGGGTCATAGAGTGTATGTGTGCAAACTGTCTCTTTTAAAGAGACCACCACCATTTTACACTGGAATATGTAAAAAGCCAATCGGACCGTAAATTAACAGGGGGAGATCACATATCTATTTTGAGCCATAATTTTTTAACATTATCTGTGAAGTACATAATTTGAGGATTTTCAGTTACATTTAGTCAAGATCTTTTTCTTTTCACATCTTTTAACAAACAGTTTCTTATAAAGTATCAATGCATTGTCAATGAGCTATCTAATTTAATATCTCACTACGTCCAAAATGCGACAATAGAAAAATCAACTAATTATATTGCTTATTGTTAATTTGCCATTATGATTCCATTCAACCAAATCATCATCTAAAGTCACGATCATCAGACTTTACCTGAAAAGTACACTTCTTAATTGGTATTTTGAGGAAGCCCTTGCTGCCATTCTTTGATATGCTTCCATATTGTATTTATATTTATCTGTATCTTCTCTTTTTTTTTTTTTAATTTTTAATTTTTTTTGTTTACAAATGCAGAAAATACAGAGATTTGACTTTTTTCCGGCTCCCACCCACCTACCCCTCACCCCCTGTTACTGTGAATATACTAAATTTCAAGGACACGGAGAGATGTACAATTTAAAAATATTGAGTTCAGGATCGCCAAGGAGAATTTTACAAGGTGACAGAGAAAGCAGCAAAAAAGAATTTTTTTTTTTTTTAAAAAAGAAGTCAGATTAGCCGTATGATCCAGACTGTTCAGATTGCTCCAGCCAGGTGGTGAAAGGTCCCCAGATATCTAGCTCCTTCTTTTGCCCTTTGCGCCCTTTTTTAGCATACACAGCCTTCTCAAGATGGTAGGTTGCAACTAGCCTAGCTAGCCATTGGGCGAAGGAAGGTGGATCGATCTCAATCCATGCTGACGCAACGCAGATCCTCCATATTGTCATAGCAACAAAGATAAGCGCTCCACCTTTTTCCCTGTTGACCTCTTCCTGTGTCCCCAACAGTATGGTTATGGGAGTCAGAACTATAGTCTGTGTAATGACCCTCCCAAGAAAGTCCTGTATTCTGAGAAGAACTGAAGTAAGTTTTGGGCAGGGAGCAAACATATGTATTGCATCGGCGCCAAACTCCGAGCACCGAGGGCACAATGTACCTTTGCCTGCTCCCCATTTGGCAATTTTGCTGGGTGTAATATACAAAAAAAAGATGGTTTTGAAGTGTTGCGCCTGCAATTTTGCTGATAGCAGGTCGCTTTGGGAGAGTGCCAGTGAATTGTAGAACATACTATGCGGGGCCTCTAGTTTTATGAGCCACTTGTCTGCTATCCTAGGCAGGTCATCTGGGGTTTGGCTGTTTAAAGCAGAGTAAATGAGACCTATCCTGGGAATCGTTGGGGCCCGCAGCGTTTTAATAAATTCAATCTCCGAAAACCCTGCAGGTCCCCCGGCTTTTCGGGAGAGAAAGTCGTAAATAGTAAGGTGTTTGAAGGTGTCTTGATTTTTTAGTCCATATTTGCTTTGTAGATCTGCAAAGGATTTAACTCCTTCGCTGGAGATTAGGTCTCCTAGCTTAGTGCTACCAGCCTTGTACCAGTCCAATAGATAGAACCTGCCAAAAATAGCAGGGAGATTGGAGTTCTCACTAATAGGAGTATAGTAATTGAATGTTCCCAGCCCGTAGGTTCTGCGGATATTGCAAAAGACCTTGAAGGAGTTCATCAGCGTCTTGAACCTAACGCGCTTGTAGTATCCAAAGGATACTTGCCTGAACAGACAGCCGCGAGTTTCCTCTCCCAGTAAAAGGCGAAATGGTGAAGAGAGACCGGTTGAGGGAGAGAGGGAGTGTTCCTTCACCAATTCAGTGCTGTATTGCAGAACTGAGGCCCAATAATAAAGTACTATATTAGGAAAAGCCCAGCCACCCCACTCCCGGGGAAGAGACAGTTGCTTAAGTGCTCGCCTAGGTTGTGAATAAGCCCAGATAAATTGCCTAAAAAGGTGTTGAAATTTCTGGAGCTTGGCTTTACTAAATTCCAGTGGAATGGAACGAAAATAGTATAGCAATTTCGGGAAATAGGTCATTTTAATTACGTTGCATCTGCCTACAAGAGTCAGGTGTAAGTTGTCAATTTGTTTGAGGGCTTTCCTTGTTTCAGTAATCAGTTACAATTTCATCTATGTTGGCAGTAATAGTGACCCCCAGATATTTGGCTTGCGTAACAATCCGGCTATCAATCCAATTGACTTCTTTGTTCGTTATTATTTGGGTTTTGTTTTTGTTCAATGCATATCCCGAGATTTTTCCAAATTTTTGTGCCTCCAGTTCCAGTGCCAAAATAGCGCTCTTAGGTTCAGAAGTGGTTGTGGCCAGGTCGTCAGTGTAAGCCATAATTTTGGTATCGATTCCCTGCATTCTTACTGCTAAAATTGCTGGATTCTTTTCGATTTTCTTAATTAGGGGATCTATGTAGAGGGCAAAGAGCAGAGAGGAGCAGGGGCATCCTTGCCTAGTGCCCCGAGAGATATTAAATTGCTCGGTTAACCTCCCATTAATTGACACACAGGCCGTCGGGCTCTGGTACAGAGCCCGTACAGCCTGCGTGAGTTTTGGCCCAAATCCCATCCTCTTCATGACACACCACAGGAACTGCCAGGAGACCCGATCAAATGCTTTTTCAGCGTCTAGTAGAATCAGAGACATCGGGTCTCCTGTGCTGCGTCAAACAGAGTAATGGCCCGCCTAATGTGTTCAGTGGTGCCCTTCTTTGGAATGAATCCGTGTTGCCATTCTGACACCAGGGATTCAAGTACAGTAGATATTCTTGTAGCGAGTATTTTGGAATAGACTTTAGAGTCGCAATTTATGAGTGTGATTGGCCTGTAGGAGCCCATCTCTAAAGGTGATTTGCCTTTTTTAAGAAATATAGAAATTTTGGCATTGGACCAGGAGGCAGGAGGGGAAGCCCCGTTGAATATGGCGGTTACTACAGCAAGAAAAATGGACTTGATTTGGGCTGCGAATATTTTATAGAACTCCACGGGAATGCCGTCCATTCCTGTGGCTTTCCCATCTGGAAGACTGGTTAGGGCTTCCAAGATGTCATCCCAAGTCGGGGTAACTTCTAGCTGCTCGCAATAGTCCTGGTTGAGCTGTCTTAGCTCTACCTCTTTTAAATATTTGGTCATTTCAAGATCTCCTGAATCGGCTGACCTGCTATTCTCCTCTAAGTATAGCTTGGCGTAATAATCTCGAAAACCCTTATGTATTTTAATAGGATCACTGGCTTCTACCCCTGTTGGCAGTTGGATCGCAAGTATTTCGCTGTCTGTGGCCTGCTGTCTGGTTTTGACATCAAGGTGATGACCGATGCGGTCGCTACATTCGTAGTTCATTTCTCGCATTGCTGCCCACTTGGCTGCAGTTTTTTCAACAAATACCGCCCCTATTTCAGCCTTGATAAGTATTACTTCATTTTGTATGTTCTCAACATCCTGTCCGGTATGAACCATTTGGACTAGTTTCATTTCTGAATTTTTTAGATTTTCCTGGAGATTGATCATTTGTAATTTATCTTTCTTGTTTTTCCTAATAGAGAACCTTAAGGTTTCTCCCCGAATACCCGCTTTTAGTGTATCCCAGACTACCATGGTTGAGGCCGTTCCGGTGTTTATTTCCAGAAACTCCTGAATCCAAGCTTGCATATGAGCCCGATAGCCTACATCTTGCAAAAGTGCTTTCTCGAAACTCCATCTTGGTGCTTCTTTCCAGTTCTCCAGCCCCCCGATATTCAAAATAAGCGGATTATGGTCTGTCATGAAACACGGTGCCGTGTCTATGATATATTTGCCTAATAGGGAGGATGAAATCAAAAAATAATCTAGTCTAGCAAATGACCGGTGCGGTGCAGAAAAGTAGGTATAGCCAGGTTGAGTGGAGTTAAGCTTAGATCAGACGTCGCTCAACCCATGGGTTTGGGCTAGATTAATTATTGCTTGAAACACTAAGGGTTTCCTGCCTTTATACTTCCACTTGCTGTCTATTTTCCAATCACAGGGCAAATTAATGTTGAAATCACCGCAGATGATTATTGGAGTAGGCCAGTGAGCTAGCTCCCCAGAAATCAAATTGATGATCCCTGGGTCATCAACGTTGCTGCCATACATAGAGCATAAAGTGAAAGGGGGATTAGGGGAGAGGTGGCATTCGGAGATTACCCATCTACCCAGTGAGTCGGATTTAACACGCGGATTTTTTAGAGGAAGTCTCCTATCGACCATAATTCCTACCCCTTTCATTTTGGCTCCTTGTGTAGTAGCCGCTATAACCTTAAGCCCTAGTGAGTTTAATAGCTGTTTTTGTGATCCCTCTATGTGTGTCTCCTGGAGACAGATGATATCGCCCCCAAAGAGTGTAATCCTTGCAATACATTTTGCCTTTTTAAGGCATCGTTTAGCCCACAAATATTGGCAGAAATGAACCTGAGAGTATTTATTTTAGCCATTTGGGTGTTTTGAATAAAATAGGCCAGAGGTTTCTTGATTAATTAAATATTCTTCCTTGGTGAATTCTTTAGTCATGTCCACTATATAAGTGAGTAAGTGATTGTATGTGAGAAGGTGTCCTTGATTCCTCTGTGTTATTCTAAAAAAAAACCTCCCCCCGCCAACCCAACCCCCCCCTTCCTTGGAGCAATCAGGAAAAACCTGAATGATGGTGGTCAGTGGTGAGTCTCAGCCGCTAGCCACGCCTAAATAAGTTAAGTGTATGTTCGACTAGTTTACCCTTGAGAGTTAAAGTAGAGCATTACTAAATCGACAGACTTTGTACATCGCCTGAAACCAGGCTGATATAAAGAACTCCCAGAAAGTTAAAGATGAGAGGGTTAAGAAGGGGTGGAAAGAGCCAAAGAACATAGGAATCCCTATTTATTTAGCCCTCCCCATCCTTCCCTTGCACTACCCGTACCCGTGCCCGTGTCTGTGCTTAAGCCTGTGTCCGTGGTAGACTCTCTATCTTGGACCCTTCTTGGATTTGATCTCCTCCAGGGATTCCCCAGCCTTGATTTCGGACAGAAAATTTTTAAAGCCCCCATTAAAGATTACTTTAAGTCTGGCAGGGTTCAAGAGGTAAACTTCTGGTCCTAACTGCTGAAATGGGGAGATTAACTGCCTCAAACGCCATCTGCGCTCCACTGTCTGATGGCAAAAGTCAGGTTTTGCAAAAAAGGTTATTCCGTTGGCCCCCTTCTAAGAGTTTGGGCGGGCCTGGTCATAAATCAGCTGCCTCAGTAGGAAGTTCCCGAAGTATACCAAAAATACTCTTGGTTGTCCGCCTGCTGCGTTGTTGCCGTCGCGTTGTCTTCTTATGTTGAAGGGGTAGCGATGTGCCCTCTGCACCTCACGGTCCCAGTCCCAGCCTGGGTGGTCAGGGAAAGATTCTTGAAGGAGTTTTACAATGAACTGCCTAGGGTCTTCACCTTCTTTCCCCTCTGGAATACCAAGCAAGCGAAGATTGTTCCTGCGTTGGCGATTTTCCTGCTCCTCCATTTTTGACATGATATCCACTAGACAAGCGGCATTGGTCTCGCTCTGTTTTTTAGTGGCCGTGGTCTCTATTTCCAAGCATTCGGTGCGCCCCTCGATCATGGAGACACGATCACTTATGTCGATGCATGTCTTATTCAATCGTCTTAAGCCTCCTTGCAGCTTTTTAGCAGCCCCTTCAGCTGCTCGATTGACTGCTCAAACCTCTTCCTGGAATTCTTTAATTGAGGTTAGGATTGATGCTAGTGAGGGCTCAGTGGTGACCGTTGGTAAGCTCTTTGTCTTTGTCTTTTCCCAGGTTGCTAGATGAGAGTCGTCTCCATCCAAGGGATAAGACATCTGTGAATCAGAATAATCCCACTTGAGTTGACTACGTCTCTTGCCCTTGCTTCTTGTTCTCTTGGGCCGCTGCACCGTACCGGTGTCTTTGATCGATTCCTCGCTGTCATCTTCGCTTGAGTCAGTCCCTCCCTCATCGAAGGTGGTTTCTGTACCATCAGATACCGAGAAGAAGTTCTCGGGCCCAGTTTCCGGAGTCCAAGGTGCTTGTGCACCGGCCGTAGCTTCCAGGCCCTGGATGTAGTTAGCGATACCGGTTTCTGGGGCTATAGAGGGAGTATCAGAACTACACGGATGGGGGCAGCCTTCAGAGTTTAACATTGCGTCAGCTAAAGTTGGCTGGTTTTCCAATCCGATCGCCTTTTTGCCACTATTGACTAGAAAGACAGGGGGAATTGCTCAGCACTTTAGCTGAGCCTTGTAAGTCCGCAGTAATTCCTGCGTCAGGTTGCAACCCGTCCACTGTGTTTGATTCTGCTGAGCCAGTCTCTTGATGCTGTTTTAGCACGGGCCGTTGGGAAGTTAGTGGGTCCAGGGGGGTGGTCTCGAGGGAGGGGGCATATAAGGGGGTCTTGGCGTTTGCGATGGATGGCTGTCCCTTGGCACACAAAAACATTTTTGCGAGTGGTGGCTGAGCGCCAGCTGCATCTTTAGATGTCCCTGTTCCCCCTGGTCACCCCAGCAGTTTTTTATTCCCACTAACCTCATGTCTGGATCTGGAAGTGCTTTCAGGAACCGCATCTCTAGAGTCGATGTTAGTGGCAGCTTTCGATTTATTGCCCTTCTTGGCTCCCCTGCTGCTCATGGTCAGGGAGCTTCGATGACAATGCTGCTGCCGCCGGCGATTTCCCTCGTGTCCTGGAAGACTAAGCGTTGTAAAGATGGAGGCGGTAAATACGGGCGGATCAAAGGCCAAAAGTAAAATAATCCATAAGAGCCGAGCTAGCAGGCTCGATGCAGACAGCACCCGACGATACGCGGAGTTTAGGAGGCAGACTGCCAACGTTCTACTTTGAGACCGCGAGCCGGGCACTAGCGATCCTCCCGCTGTCAATCGGTACATCGGTCTGAGCATCGCGGCATCGCAGGGCGCCTAGCCGATCAGCTACGCAGCTGGCGTGAGAGGCTGATTAGCTCGAGTGCTCACGCTGACTCCATCATCCAGCTGACTCCGGGTAGGGGCCGATTCCGATGGCCGGTCGGACAGCTTTCCGTAGCCTTACCCTGCAACCGACTTATCTGTATCTTCTCAATGCCATATATCATATATATACATATATATATATATGAAACAACCAACACGCATAGACGTGTAAAATGAAGAGCACTCCAGCAAAAATCCAGGGACAATGTTTTTCAAAGCATGAATGCTTTATTTGGCAAGTTCCCCCCCGTGCTACCCCCGAAACGCTGACAGACGCGTTTCGCCGACTGGCTTTTTCAATGTCAGTTTCCATTATGTTAAAACGGCACATTTAAAGTTCAACAAAGTGTCACATGACAATGAATGCGTAAACATAGAAGATGGATTGGCAGCAACATTGTATCTAAATTCATGGCGGCCATCTTCTAGTAGCAAATATAAACAAATAAAGTGCCTAGCGTTCATACAAAAAATAACATATGTGCAGATTAAAATTACAATTTCAAATTGGCAAGCAGCATAAGTGACAGGTGATAATAGGATGTTTATATATTGCGTTATTCGAGATGGGAAAGACGCACGATTTTAGATACATAATGTTCTAAAATAGTTTTTGGACTGATTAGGATCTACAGGATGTATGCAATCCTCAAAGTTGTTGGTTGATCTACAAGTTTATGGGGGGTAAGCAGACTAGAAAAATACTGAATACTCGAACTTAGTTCGTATAATGTTTAGTATGTCAAGCTGCCCCCCTAAAGTCAGGCATTCCCTCCAGATTACCTAGTCACCTGTCCTTGTGTATTAATAAAGCCCTGAATGGGCAGAAAGCCAACTGTTGAGAGAGAGTACTTAGATATGTGCTGTTACCAGGGTGGAAAAAGAAGAAGGAGAAACGTGTGGGAATAAAACAACAACATGTGACAATTATATTTGATCTCAATAAGATTTTGTAACATTAGAGACCCAATGCAGGGGTGTCTTATGTACAATGGATGTCCCGACCCAAGGTTTAAATATTTTCACCCTCTCACAGGTGGACCCATAATTCCTCATCATTGTTAAGCCCCAGTGGGGCCTTAGTTTGGAGATCTATTATGTATGTTGACTCCAGAATACGAAGTTTTCGTATTCTATCGCCACCCCTCTCCGACTTGCCTACTTGATCCAGACAATAGAATTTTAAGAGATCACGGTTGCTCTGATGATATTGCTCAAAATGTCGAGCAACCGGATATGCTGGATCTTTGTTGGAAATTGCCCGCATATGCTCCAGAATCCGTTTTTTAGTAGGATGTATGGTGCTTCCTATGTATCTTTTGGCGCACGGGCAAGTGAGGCAATAGACAGTAAAGTCTGAATTACAATTGAGGAAAAGTTTCATCTTGCGTACAGGTCTGGGGTCATTGGGTCTGCCTGAGTATGTTGTTGTTTTCTCACTAAATTTACAGGCTTTGCAGCGGTTGCAGGGATAAAATCCTGTAAGGCCTATTCTGTTTTTGACTCTAGGGACCGGATCAAAGTGACTATGAACAAGGTAGTCACCAATAGATAGGCTACGCTTGTAGGTAATGACAGGGCGTGCAGGTAATTTCCTTTTAAGAATGTTATCTGTTTGTAGGATGTGCCAATTTTTCTTGAAGATCTGCATGATCTGACTAGATTTTTCATTAAAATTGGTTATCATCCTAACCTGTCCTTCTGTTGATTCAGTATCTTTTTTTGCAATTAATAGATCTTTCCTGTCAATCTCTTTGACTTTAGTATCAGCTACGGCGAGGTCTGCGTTGTTATAGCCTCTTTCCCTGAATCTTTTGGTAGATTCTGTCTTTACCTGGGCATAGTCTTGTGCTTTGGAGCAGTTCCTTTTGAGGCGTATGAATTCCCCAAATGGTATGTTCTTAATGGTACTGCGTGGGTGGTGGCTGTCAGCATGCAGGACAGTATTGCCTGCTGTGGGCTTTCTGTAGACTTTGGTAGACAGTGTATCATTGTCTACGTAAACTTCTAGATCCAGGTATGTGACAGATTTGTCACTGATTTCCCCCGTGAATCTTAAGTTGAGATCATTTATATTAAGGGAAGCCACAAATTCCTCAGCCGAGGTGCGACTGCCACGCCAAATTATAAAAAGATCGTCTATGTATCGTGCCCAAAGAGCGATCTTTTCCACCCAGCATTCATTCGCCTCGCCCCAGGCCACGTGCTTCTCCCACCAGCCCACGAAAAGATTCGCGTAGCTGGGGGCGAAGCACGTTCCCATCGCGGTCCCTCGCAGTTGTCGATATAACTTTCCTGCAAAAGTGAAAATGTTGTTGGTAAGACAGAAAGTAATCATTTGTATCAACATTTTGTTATGTTGGTAATATTTCATAGGTCTTCTATTCAGAAACCAATCTATAGCCAAGATGCCATTGTTGTGATCAATGCAGGTATATAGACTGGTGATGTCCAGAGTTATGAGTAGCATATCAGTGTCCCAGGCAGTTCCTTCAATCAATCTTAGGAAGTCTTGTGTGTCCTTGATGTAGGAGGCCAAGTCTTTTACTAGTGGGGCCAAAAATAGGTCTATGTAGATAGATGTGTTTTCCAATAGACTATTGATGGACGCCACAATGGGTCTGCCGGGGGGATTGATTGTACTTTTATGCACCTTAGGAAGATGGTAAAAAGTTGGAATCGTGGGTGCCTCACATTTCAGGAATAGGAATTCATCTTGATTTAGCAGACCATCTGCTTTCCAGATTTGTAGGAGATTATGGTATTTGTCGATGCTTTCAAGATAAATTGCTCTGGATATTGGCAAATAACAGTCTTTGTCGTTAAGTTGCCGCATCGCTTCATCCTGGTACTGCTCTTTGTTAAAAAAAAAAAAAACTAAAAAAAAAAAAAATATATATATATATATATATATATATATAGATATTATCTACTGGCGGTCGCCAGTAGATAGTTATAGTTAGGACCGTGTTTCCATAGGAAATCCGCAACATTCTATTTGGAATAACTTTGGCGCCGATTGATGAATCCTTGCGAAATTTTCAAAATAGGTGGGGCGCTCCGCTCCGCTCCTACCCTGAAAGTCTCGGGGGGATTCGTCAAGCAGGGGCTAAGAAAAAAAGGGGTCCCAAAACACGTTTTTCCCATGCAATTTTCCATAGGGACCTTTAGTCCAAGGTACAGCCCAAACGGCTGAACAGAATTACTTTAAATTTGTCAAAGAGGTAGTCCTCAGGTCAGGGATGTGCCTTTTGCATATCTGGAGTCAATCTGTTCATTAGTTCCTGAGAAATTGCAGTTAAAAGTACATACATATCTATAGGCGCGCACCGTGCGCGCACGGTGACGTGCACGAGCGCAATTCTGATTGGTTGTTAGATGTCAGTAAACATTCGAATCGGTCGAAATCAGGAAGTGTCGGCCGCCATTTTGTCTCTCGCAGTCTGAGGCAGTGAAAAACAAAGGTGGAGAACGTGAAATGGGGGCAGGGTGGACAGTTCCTGACCCCCTAGCCTTTGTCAGGGGGGTCACTGAAGGACCCCCAAGGGTGAAAAAAACACTTTTTTTTTTTCAAAAATGCGCGGGGTGCGCGCACCGTGAGCGCACGGCACGCTCAACGCATCGTGGGCGCTCGGTGCACGAAGCGCACCGAGCGACCACAGCGCGCGCACGGTGAAAAATCTGAAAAAAAAAATATATTAATAAATACATAACTTAGCATTTAAAAAACCGTACAAATTCACTTAAAAAACCATAGGTATCACACATGTTATAGTTAGCTGGACATTTCCCTCGTAAAAAACCAATGAAATTCCCCCGTCATAGTTAGTGCAGGCAACTATAACTCACGCGACCGCAATCCTCTGCTGATGACGTCAGATATTACATCTCTGATTACATATGTGTCTTTCTGAAAAATAAATATTTGTAATATATGTATAGCTAAAGATTAATGGAAGAAGACATGGGTAAATAGGTGTCTAAATACAGTGATGTAATATCTGACGTCATCAGCAGAGGATTGCGGTCGTGTGAGTTATAGTTGCTTGCACTAACTATAACGGGGGAATTTCATTGGTTTTTTACGAGGGAAATGTCCAGCTAACTATAACATGTGTGATACCTATGGTTTTTTAAGTGAATTTGCAAGGTTTTTTAAATGCTAATTCCTAACTATAACGTGTGTGAAACCTATGTTTTTTTAAGTGAATATATATATATATATATATGTGTAAGAAACAGAATGGAAAATCGAAAGTGAAAAAACAGCAAACCGATTTGTAAAGAGAAAATACAAACCAGGGTTGGTAACAAAATGCTGGGAAAAAACCAATGAAAGAACACGGGAGGATTGCCTGGCGGTGAAACAAGTTGAAAACAAGGAAAAATCTGATCAAATACGGATGATAATGGATTACGCACAAGAAAGTAATCAAATTGAAAAAGATTCTACAATTGGATACCACAGTGAAAGAGATAGTGGGGAATCATCCCACAGTGACCTACAGAAGAGCAAGAAATCTAAAAGATCACCTGATTCACAGTCACTTCAAAGGGAAGAAAAAAGAAGACACATGGCTCAAAACAACAGAGTTTGTAAAATGCCATTCATGCAAGATGTGCCAAATAGCTAAACCAACCAAAGAAGTAAAATTAGCTAACAATAAAGTTTGGGAAATTCGACAATTAATCACTTGTAAGACACAATACACAGTATATGTGATTGAATGCCCATGCCCACAAAGGTACGTGGGGAGTACCATTTGTGAACTAAAAAAAAAAATAATGGAGCATGTGAGGGCAACAATACATAAAGACCAAACAAATGCGGTATCTAAACATATGGAGCAATTCCATCAAGGAGATTGGAAGAAATTGAAATTCTTTGGAATTGAGACAATCCCCAAAAAAGATCGGGGTAGAGATTGTGAAAAGATGTTGTGCCAGAAGGAATCGCGTTACATCTTAAATCTGAGAAGTCTCAGTCCGCATGGCCTAAATCATTCAGAAGAGATGTATATTCATCTATAAATTCGGGACACAGCAATTTTACAAAGACACAAGTGGAACGACAAGATCAGAAGAGAGAAAAAAATAAGGAAAAAACAGTTCGATTGAGAGAAAAAACAACAAGTGGATACAAAGGAATATATAAAAAAAATAATAAAGTGTTGTCAATAGAATAAACACATATAAAAAAGCAAGATAATTAAATCAAATAAGCAACATAATGACAAAAAGCTTTCTCTCGTCAAGCACATATTCACTAATTTTCTATGGTAAAAGAAAAGAAGAAACAAGGAAAGACAACAAATGTGAATGAAGATGAGTAAAAAAAAGGAAAAAAAAGAAAAAAAAACAGCAAAAATACCAACAAACCCTTCACCATAACCACTGGTGACTACATGGACCAGAAGGCAGTGAGTCTGAAAGAATACAGCAAGTGATATCACAGCAGAGTGAATGCTTTTCTGTGGGACTTGGACAGTGGGTCAGTTGATCGTGAGCAAGGTGTCAGGAGGCATCAAAACGCGTAGATCAAGTCTGCTGATTATGCCCATTTAAAAGAAGGATTACAATAAAAGCGGTTTGTGAATTCAAGAGTGCGGCCCGTTATTTCTTCCTGGCTAGGAAGATTTGATTTTCAATAAGTAGCGGCGTGGTTCGGCCGCAGGAGAACGCACCCACATGGAGCGCTGCAATACCGGCACTCAGGAACCACAGTGGAGGATATATATATATATATATATATATATATATATATATATACCATAGGTGAAAGTTAGTAGTGTAATAGTAGTAACTTTACGCTTGTATATTCCGTCCTAGAGACTCCAGCCCCTCAGTACGTCTAAACTTAGGTCAGCGGCACACTGCAAATTTATGGGGCCCAGAATGTATTGAGGGGCTCCTGATACTCCCATATGTCACAGACAATCATAGTCCTGAGTCCTGTAGGTAAATGGGTCGCCCCTGAAGGGAAAGGCCCCCCTGGATGGCAGGAGTTGCAGGGTCTTTGTTATGCCTGTGACCTATAATAGGATAAAAGTGGGAAGTTACATCTAGGCACTGGAGTAAATATACATGTGAATTTACATGTGTATTTCCTTATATGAATCAGGCCGTGAGTCTGCCTCTCCACAGTACACACTATGCATCCATATATTCCTCTCTCCGACACCCGCCTGCCTGAGCTTCCTTCATTCGATTTATACATTCTACATTTCATGTATTCCTTTGTTGCGCGTGTGTGTGTCTGTATCTGAGCATTCAAACTCTAGCTCTTTTTTAATTTTTAATATTCCTTTTACACTCTTACCCTCCACTCTGAAGGTCTCTCACTCGAGGGCTGCTTTGTGCTTGTCACCTCGCTCTATCGTGACATGCCAACACGTGCTTGCCAGTTCAACACATAATTGCCAAAATGAAGCAGGCGAGAGAATGAAAAGTCAGAGTCTGTGAAAAGTTGCAGCAATTGAAAATTTGGAAGCTAACTTCACGGCCACCTGCAGCAAAGAAAAGATCCAGAAACATGCTCCAAGATTCCTGCTTGTGAATACCGCGGAATTATGGGAAATTTAAGTTTGGCTCGAGTGCCAGGAACGAGAGGCGTTAACTTGGACATGGAGCTATGCTAGGAAGAAAAATATTTTCTCCCTCTTTCTCCTCAGTTGCAAACTGTGCCAACTGTGTGTTGGAAGGACCAAGAAAGAGGGATATACTGCCAGTGGACTTGACCTGTCATGGCATTTTATTGCTTCCTTTCCGGCTACGTGGCTGGTGGTCAGCATGCGTCATACGAAGAGCTTACGCCTGAGAGGTTCACGTCATTTTCCATGTGTGACCTTAAGATGGAGAGGTAAAGGCAGATCAAGAGCACGTCAAACAGAAAGTCATTCGGAGGTCTGCCTGTGGGCGTGTCCTACAGGTCTGTGACTTCTAATTAGGATTACCAGATAACTCCATGGTGGTAGGACACCATGTTCCATTCCTGGATTTTCTATTAGAAATCATTGTAACATGTCACATTAGACAAGTTGGTTTATTTAAAGGACGCTACCAGTATGCAGTAGGTTGCTAAATGAAAAGGAAGTGGCAATGCCATCTAGTTGTCTATGTCATTAGGGCCAAACGTAGAACAACATGGATTTTGAGACGACAGCACTTAACTTGCTGGGGCTTGTAGTTAAGTACATTTTCTATTTTCAGTATGAAACTACAGGTTCCAGAATGCTAAGGGATTTTGGCAAAAAAGAGACTGTATTTGTTGTAGGTGACAACCTTCATATGGGGCTGGCTGACAGTTGCCAGCTGACATCACAAAATAGACAAAATCAGAAGCCTTCAAACTTTTTTTGTTCCTTGTCCCACACGCTGAATGTTTTGAAGTTACGGCCCAATACAAAACGTCAAGGCAAGATGTAGTATTGAAGTGTCTCGCATCACCCGACCGTGGCGGGCCCACTCCAAGGCTGACCATTCTCCTTTGGAACTCTGGTGTCCAGTTGTTCCAGAGCACCATCAGCTCTGGAATTAGTGGCCAATTGTCATTGGTGTACTTGCTCACAAGTTTATTCAACATTCAAGTTTACATTGAAGGGAACAGAGGCTCAAGTCTACAGAATTTGGGGTCATTGTATTCCAAGAATATTGTGCAGTAATCTCTAGTGGATCATTTACTACGTGGGTCATCTATTGTTTTTGGATTAGCTATGCAATATGTAAATCCACCACCAGCGTTTTTGAAAACACTAGGTGAATCGCCCATTAAATGGAGGCTGTGGCATGATGCTTTTGAAACATACCTAGGAGCAATTGGTGCATCTAGATTCAGAGCAGAAAGGAAAAAAAGACTTACTGTTACATTCACTGGGTTTTGAGGGAAGATCTGTTTTTAAACATCTTCCTGACGTCCAACGTAAGGCGATGTTGAGTTTGATGTGTATGAAGAAACAGTAAAAACACTGGTCACCAGGTTTGATGTTGCTCCCAGTCTGGTGGTATTGAGGCACAAATTGTTCAAGAGAGAGCAAGCACATTGTGAGGATGTTGACAGTTACATCTCTGCGTTGCGCAAGTTGGCCGCAGAGTGCCAGTTTGAAAATTTTGCAGGGCAGCTGATACGTGATCAGTTTATTTGCCACTGCAATGACAGGTCTATCAAGCAGAAATTGCTTTCTTAGGCAATCCTTCCTTGACAGAAACCGTCAGGATTGCCAAGAGCATAGAGACTCCAATCAAGTCCGCAAGGAAATTAGAGAGCAAGACTGATGATCGATTTTGCAAAAGTCTGTCAGAGTGCGAGATGGAGGTTTACTAGGGTATATGTGATCAGTGAGGATTGTGAGGTGGATGTCGAGAACTTATTGGGTGAAGTGTGTGACATGGTTGTGGTGGTGGGTAAGGATAGTGCGAGCTGCATGCAGGATGAAGTATGTGTTGAATCTTATGTATATGTGCAAGTGGGAGACAAACAACTTTACCTTTTGGTGGATTCTGGGGCTAGAATCACCATGATAACTCAAGAGTTGTTCCAACAGAATTGGCCCGGGCGGACCCTATCCCCACCTGATAGGTCTCCATTCTCCTATGAGGGCAGGAAAATTGATCTTCAAGTTTTTTTAAAAAATATTCCATGATGTTTTAAGGGAGGCATATTTGTGGTAAAATCTATGTTGCTGTTAAGGGGTTGAACATCTTAGGGTGGTTTTACCAAGGGCTTTTTAGTATGGTCCTACATCCAGGCACTAAAGAACAAGTCTCGGTTGTTAGAGACTCAGATGACATTGAACTTTTGCTGAATGAGTTTCCCAAAGTATTTTCAGGGGAGTTGGGAAAAATTGTTGGTTTCCAACACAAAATCAAGATTAAGGCCAATGCGATACCTGTGAAACACAAATTGATAGGGGTCCTCTTTGTGGCTTTCGCCTTTAGTCATGGCCAAGAAGAAAAATGGGGAGCTGAGGGTATGTGTGGATCACAGGTCTCTCAACAAAGAGATATGGGTGGATTCTCACCCTCTCCCAAAAATTGGGGAGATGTTTTCATCTATTTCTTGAGCAAAGTTTTTCAGCAAGTTAGATCTAGCATCTGCCCATCATCAGGTTGTGTTGGCTGATGAATCGCATCATCTTACAGCTTTTGTTTCACCTTCAGGAACTTGTCAGTACTGCTGTTTTGGTTTGGCTTCGACAGCCTCTGTGTTTCAGAGACTTATGTCCGAATTGCTGAAGGGTATTTCCAAGGTGGCTGTGTTCCAGGATGATGTCTTGATTCATGCATCTTCTCGAGCATCTTCTCGAGAAGAGCACAAACTTATTTTGAAAAAGGTTCTTACCGTGTTTGACCAAGCTGGTGTCGTCCTTAAAAGAGAAAAGTGCCAATGTCTTAAATCTTCTGTTGAATATTTTGGTCATGTGGTTTCTGCAGAGGGGGTACGTCCAAGGCCTGGATTTGTTGAGGCCAATCTTGATGCACCTCCCCCAATTGATAAAGCAGGAGTGAAATAATTTCTTGGTCTGTGTGAGTTTTACTCACTCTTCATACCCAATTTTGCATCGAGACAGAGCCATTTCTATGTTATTGAAGGATAAAACTGAATTTGTGTGGAGTGATGAATGTCTGCCTGCGTTCTCTGACATTAAAATACAACTTACCAGTGTGAATGCATTAAAACCTTTTGATCATAATCTGAAATGTGTGCTGACAGTAGATGCGAGTAAGTTCGGGGTTGGTGCTGTTTTCTCATAGAAAGATGGGCAATATGATTACACCATTGGTTTTGCGTCAAGGGTATTAAAAGATGCCGAACTTCACAATTCAGTGATTGAGAAAGAGTTGCTAGCATGCTGGTGGGCTATGGAAAAATTAATGTGTTATATGTGGGGGAGAAGTTTCGTTTTTCAAACTGATCACAAACCATTAGTGGCAATCCTCAATGGTTCCAATGGCAAGAGCTGCACGCCCAGAATGGCAAGGTTTGCTGCCAGACTTCTTCAATTCAATTTCGAGGTTGTGCATATTTCAGGAGGGAAGAACGTGCAAGCTGATTATTTATCAAGAAATCCCCTAGTTGAGAAGGATGTGATGGTTGGTGTTGGTGACGATTGATGTTGTTTCATTGCGGCCTTGGAGATCGGGAATTGCTGTCAGTTCAGCGAAGAGTATTGGAGAACAAAGTTGGGTCATGATGATGGTTTAAAAGATGTCATGAAGAAGGTTGTTTTGGGATGGCCTAGGGGAAAATCTTTACTACAAAACATGCAGCCATTCTTCAAGGTGTCGGAGGAAGTGACAATTGAAGATGGGCTGCTTTTGAGAGGTGACAAACTGGTTCCCCCAGATGAGTTAAGGCACAGTATTCTTTCCAAACCTCATGAGGGTCACTTGGGGTCCACATTGACCAAACGAAGGCTACGTGAGTCGTTCTGGTGGCCACAAATGGTCACACAGATTGATGGAATGGTTAAGAGTTGTTGTGTGTGTTCCTGTGGTGATAAAACATTCAAAACTGTCACCCCACTGCTGAAGCCCATTGAGTGTCCATCTGGACTGTGGAAGAAACTAGATATTGATTTGGTAGGGCCATTTAATATTCTTCCTCACAATTCCCGTTATGTCCTTCCTAGTTCTCATGGACTACTATTCTAGGTGGCCGTGTGTAAAGTTCATTGGTGAGCCTGACTCCAGGGCTGTCATTCTTTTTCTCAAAGAAATTTTCATGAATGAAGGTTTGCCTGAGGAAATCATCTCAGATAATGGAGTGCAATTTGTTTTGGGTGAGGTAGAGAGTTTTTTAAGGGATAGTTCCATACATCATCTCAAGAGCTCGCTTTACAATCCACAAACTAATGGCCTGGTGGAACGCTTCATTAGGGTGCTGGGTGAGTGTGTGAGATGGGCAGTATCTCACAAGTGTGATGTACACAATGCTATACAATCCATGTTGTGGTTTTATAGGACCACTCTGCATTCCACGACAGGGTTCTCTCTCTTTGAGGCTTTTAAAGGATGGAAGGCTGCTTTGCAGTTCAGGCCAGCCTAGATGAGTAGGTTTTTAAAGGAAGGTGTGTTGCATCATTTATGCAATGACTTGCTTCAACGCAATGTGGAAAGGGCACAGCAGAAACAAAAGTGTTATTATGACACAAGGAACAGTGTCAAAGTTTGCACTTACAGTGTGGGTGATATTGTTTGGATTAAAACTCCCAGCGGACACATTGGTTATTGATAGAGTGTGTGGCAACGCCATAAGAGTTCTTGGTCCCAATTGGTGGAACATCTCTAGAGTTGTGAAGGTTCAGGAACATGATGGTTTTGATATTGTGGTTAACTTTGGTGCCTTTTTGAGACAATCTTCCATGATGGCAAACAGGTCTCGTGGCAGTTCTCCGATACACCTGGCAGACGTCAAGGTTCCCACTCAACCCCTGCGCAAGAGCCTTAGAGCTTGTAAAATGCCCAGCAAGTACCGTTAGGCTCCTCTGGGTCTTGGGGTGCTGTGTATACTTTATGTCTCACATTTTCTTTTTGCAGGTCAGGTTTTGGAAAAAAAGGTGCGCAGGTGGTATGGGGTACTATGGGGTTCTTATGGGATTCTTACTTGCCATGTTTATTTTCATTATGTTTTGTTTTATGTAGTTTGCCATGTATATTTCCTTTATGATGTTTGACATGCATTTCGTTTCCTTATTTTTTACCTGCACCTTAATTGTTGTATTATTTATAGTGTAGGTTTAATGCTGTCCTCCAGCATGCATTCTAGCTGGTTGCTCGCGCCTTGTTACTTATGTTTGAGCTTGTTTCAAAGTCTTTTTCAGTTTTTCTTATGTGTTAATTTCTTTTGTTTTAACGGTTGTACTATACCAAAGTTATTTTTTTTTTTTAAAAGAAGGAAAACTCAATGTAGTATTGTAGTCTCTCGCGTCACCTGACCATGATGGGCCCACTCCAAGGCTGACCATTCTCCTATGGAACTCTGGTGTCCAGTTGTTCCAAAGAACAGTAGTTGTGTTGGAGAGAGAGCCTGAGGCGGTCGGGTGTACAGTGTATGGTCAAATAATGTTGTGGTTTTACCCACGGTGTTGTCTGCCACCTACTTCACAAGGGATGGGTGAATCGGAAGTACAGGACTGGGTTTGAGCAATTACTTCAGTGGTACTTTTTATGTAGCTCTTAATTCACAAATCTGTGAGTTATAAAAGGGCTCATGCTGGAATGAAAGCAGAAACTGGCCAAGAAACACTGCTATTCATGATTGAGCTGCATTAAGCCCTTTACACTTTTGGGGTCCTGATGCAGCTGCAACAGCTATGGTCCTAAGAAGCAGGCTGCCTTCTCTACCTCTTTTACCTCTTCCCTTAACCTCTACCATCACACTTATCCCATTCGAGGCTGTCTCTGTCACTATATGAAAAAGCAATGAACCTTCACAACTTGCTTTCACTCTGCAAGGGTGCCCTGAGCCATAATGCTAGCGAAAGGACCCCACACTCCTTTTGTCAAGTACAACAGCCATAATGTGGATTCAGTGGGCCCCTCACACTGACAGGCCTCAATGCCACCGTGTTAGACCTAGCATTTTTTGGCATGGTTTCTCCTGTCTTTTTGCCTCTGACCTGTTTTTAATTCTGTGCTGAATATAATTTTTGTTGATTTTAGGACTCTAGGCACTTTACCACTGCTGGCCAGTGCAAATGTGCAAGTGCTCAATGCCTAAGATGTAATGGTATTAGGTTTCTCCATGATTAGCCTATTTGATTTATTAGTTAATCCCTAGTACTGTGCACCAGGTGTGCAAGGCGCCCATGCTCAAGACTTGTGACTTTTCCAAGGAATTTGTGGTGCAGACTGATGACTCAGAGCATGGTGTTGGGGCAGTGCTATAGAGGGCCTAGTTCAACCTGTAGCCTTCATTAGTTGGAGGTTACTCCCCAGGGAACAGAACTGTAGTGCAATAGAACAGGAAGCTTTTGCTGTGGTCTCGGTGCTGAAGAAGCTAAGACCCTACTTGTTTGGGATTCACTTCTGTGTTCAGATAGACCAGAGGCCACTCAGATGGTTAATGCAGATATGTGGTGAGAATCCTAAACTGTTGAAGTCATCTATCTCCCTACAGGAAATGTACTTTACGGTGGAACACTGCCCTGGTACAGAACATATAAAGCTGATGGTCTTTCCAGATTCTTCCGCCTTAGTGATGAGCACTCCCAAAAAGTTGGATAGCTCTCCCCACTTTTAGCTGGGGGGAGCCAGTGTTAGGTCCGGCTTCTTTTAGATTGTTTTCCCCTATCTTTTTGCCTCTGACCTCCTGTTTTAGATACTGTGCTGAATTTTATTTTCACTAGTTTTAGGACTCCAGCACTTTATCACTTCTGGCCAGTGCTAAAGTGAAAGTGCTCTACATCTAAAATGTAATGGTATTTGGTTTCTCCATGATTGGCCTATTTGATTTATTACTAAATCTTTTGTACAGTGCACCAACTGTGCCCAGGGCCTGTAAATCCAATGCTACTAGTGGGCCTGAAGCACTGATTGTGCTACCCACATGAGTAGCCTTACAAACATGTCTCAGACCTGCCACTGCAGTGTCTGTGTGTGCAGTTTTAATCTGCTATTTCAACATGGCAAATCCACCCTCAGCCAAGCTCAAACCTTCCCTTTTATTACATGTAAGGCACTTCTAAGAAGGGCCTAGGCAGCCCCAATGACAGGCTGTGGTGTATTTAAAAGGTAGGGCATGTACTGTTGTGTTTTACATGTTCTGGTAGTGAAAAACTGCTAAATTCGTTTTTCACTACCGCAAGGCCTACCTCTCCAAAGGTTAGCATTGGAGCTGCCTTGTTAAATCTTACAAATGTATCTGCAAATTGAGGGCGGATAGAAAATTGGAATTTGGTGTCTCTGGACTCACAATTTGAAAACACATCTTTCAGTGAAGCTGGTTTTTTAATTGCAGGTATGAAAATGCCGCTTTTAGAAAGTGGGCATTTTCTCACTTTAACCATACGGTGCCTCTGCCTGTCTCTGAATACATGTCTGCATTAGGGTGACAATTGGGCTCTTATGCATTCACTCTAGACAGTTGCATAAAGGGAGCTGAGGTGTGCCCTGCATATACTGATGGTCCATCACCAGGCTGATGGGCCTTCCTGAGCTAGAGTGGTGGGAGGATTTGACACTGACACCTTCATAGCGCTGTGCCTGCCCACACACAAAGAGGTCTCCAACCCTGTACTGTGCCTGGAGCCAAGGCAGGGACAGGCAGGGTATTGTACACTACAAACACCTTTCTTTGAAGTGTGCCTACTTCAAAGGCTGGTATAAGTACTGGACCTCTGACATCATATACTTCTGGACTGAGGACATTCTGCCAAGAAGAAGAGCTGTGTTTGTGTCAGGAGGGACTGCCATTTTGCTGTATGCTTAGCTGTACTAGCCTCCTGCTTTTTATGCTTCTTTCCTGGAAGTGAAAGGACTGGACTTTGCTCTCTACATCCTGCTTTCCAAGTTTCTCCAAGGGCTTGAGTTGAGCTTGCCTCTTGTTAGAAGTCTCAGCGCCATCAAAGACTTTATTTGGCAGCAACTGGGCTCCTCTGCTGAGAGTCCTGCTCTGCCAAGTGGTTGCAATTCCAGTTCTGGGCCCTTGGAAGTGAGTTATGATGCTAAAAGAAGAATCACACGCATTGACTCGGAGCATCACTTCCGAATCTGTGCACCCTGCAAGAATCGCTGCTGCCTGCCCTGAAGCCGTGGTTCCCACCCGCCGAGTGCACGACGCACCAAGCACTGTTTACAACGCAAGCTCCAGCTTTGCGCAGGGCCCTAAAGACTCGACGCTTCTTGAGTCTCGTAGTTTTATTTATTGAGTCTCGAGCACAGTATCACCAACGTCCATGCCGCCCCGTTCAAGAATCTGAAGCAACACCTGTTCTTTGACATCGACACTGCGGAACCAACGAATCGCGCTGTGGCATTGATGCATCATTGGCACCACCTAGCATTCAGGAACCAAGGTATTGCACTCGCAACCAACGGATCACCTCCCCTGCGCCCCTGTGTGGCTTTTTCTGTCTCGCCCTAAGTGCGCCGGGTATGCCCAGACATGGGTCGCGGGCTCACTGTGCCACTGGATTCAAGCTATCCTGGCTGATGAGGGGTGAAACCCCGAAAATGGTCCTAGGATGCTTGTTTTCGGTCCAGGGAGGACCTGGTTTGGCAGTTCGGGCTGGACTGTTACCATGAGGCACAGGGTCAAGATTGATTGGCATATGGCCAGGTCGAAAATGCGTGGCATGGTGAGCAAAAGATTGATGGCTTTCGCTCCCAGATCTCTTGACTTGGAGTGAATATTTTGATTTGTTCTGCATTCCGTCCATCAATTGTGTGTCTTTTGCTCTCTCGCCCTAAGTGCGCCGGGTATGCCCAGACGTGGGTCCTGAGCTCACTGTGCTACTGGATTCAAGCTATCCTGAAGGATGAGGGGTGAAACCCCAAAACCGGTCCTAGGATGCTTATTTCCGGTCCAGGGAGGACCTGGCTTAGCAGTTTGGGCTGGACTGTTCGCATGAGGCACAGGGTCAAGACCGATTTGCATATGGCCAGGTCTAAACTGGGGTGGCATGGTGAGCAAATGAATGATGGATTTAACCCAAATCTCTTGACTGGGGGTGAATGTTTTGATTTGTTCAGCATTCCGTCCATCAATTGTGTCTTTTGCTTTCTCGCCCTAAGTGTGCCGGGTATGCCCAGACGTGGGTCCTGGGCTCACTGTGCTACTGGATTCAAGCTATCCTGGCTGATGAGGGGTAAAACCCCGAAACCGGTTCTAGGATGCTTGTTTCTGGTCCAGGGAGGACCTGGCTTGGCAGTTTGGGCTGGACTGTTCGCATGAGGCACAGGGTCAAGACTGATTTGCATATAGCCAGGTCTAAACTGCGGTGGCATGGTGAGCAAAAGAATGATGGATTTAATCCAGATCTCTTGACTGGGGGTGAATGTTTTGATTTGTTCTGCATTCCGTACATCAATTGTGTGTCTTTTGCTCTCTCGCCCTAAGTGCGCCGGGTATGCCCAGATGTGGGTCCTGGGCCCAGTGTGCTGCTGGATTCAAGCTATCCTGGCAGATGAGGGGTTTAACCCCGAAACCGGTCCTAGCATGCCTGTTTCCGGTCCAGGGAGGACCTGGCTTTGCAGTTTGGGCTGGACTGTTCGCATGAGGCACAGGGTCAAGACAGATTTGCCTATGGCCAGGTCTAAACTGGGGTGGCAGGGTGAGCCAAAGAATGATAGATTTAACCCAGATCTCTTGACTGGGAGTGAATGTTTTGATTTGTTCTGCATTCCGTCCATCAATTGTGTGTCTTTTGGACATTGTCCCTAGGCACTAATGGCCTCACTTCCCTGCGCCGCCTCCTGGAACTGATGCATCGCTTGCTACAAGTGACGCATCACCTCCTTTGTGCATCACAACATCCCAGAGCGCCAGCATGCCAGTGACCTGCACAGCAGGAAGGAACGTGTGCATCACCTGCATTAACGATGCTGCACCAACCTGTGCCACCCATCGTGTTTGCTTTTTGATCCAACTAAGGTACTTTGTGCTGGTCAAGTGCAACCATTGGTTTCTAAGAGCTATGACTTTATTTAACCTTTGAAAATCCATATCTTGACTTGTGTATGTTGGATATTTGTCACTTTGGTCTTGTTTTAATCAGATAAATATTAGATATTTTTCTAAACTGGTGTGGAGTACTTTTGTGGTGTTTTTGCTGAGTTACTGTGTACAAATATTTCACACATTTCTTCTGGGGATAAGCCTGACTGATCTTGCCAAGCTACCAAGTGGGTGAGCATGGGTTATTCTGAGGGTGTAGCTTATTTACCACGACTAGAGTGAGGGTCCCTACTTAGACATGGTGCAAACCACTGGCAACTAGAGACCCCATTTCTAAGATACAGCAACTGCTGCACAAGTTATGGTGTATAGCCTGGGAAGCAGGCTATTTCTTCAGTCCCTTACTAAAAGAATTAGTTCCCATCTTGTCCCATCAACTCTCCTAGGCCACTTGCCTGAGAGCTAAATTTGGATGTCTGCTCTGTGTCTAATTTACCCTCCCAGCGCATTCAATCTGAAACATGATCCACCTCAACCAAGATACCCCTCTTTCCTAATTCCAAAGGGTTCTAAATGGAACAACTCTGTCTTTTCCCACCTGCTCGAATGGAACCCTTGAAACTGACACTAATGGTGCCTTGATATTAACTTCTGACTTACCACTCAATTGGCATGCCTGCAGAACCTTTCTGTATCTCTGGGCATCCCTGGCAAGAAACACAGAGTTTCCAACATATCAGGGTCTTTCTAATGCCCAAGTATCCTGCTAAGGGCACTTTGTCGTCCAGTGGCAAGAGAAAATTCCTGTGCGGTAGTGGAACAATTTCTTTGCTAGCCCCTAACACAGGATTCACAGGCTCACGGTAAAATGAACCATCCTTATAAGGCCAACCAAGATAAGGCCTTCCAATCACCATCTTGCTAGCCTGTTCTTTTGCTTTCTTCTGATGTCCTACAAGTGCAAGACAGTCAACTTGTGCCTTTGAGAAATTCCCCTTGGGCAGGTTCTCCAGCAGCTAAAAACACCTGAAGCTCTGGCAGTGACCCTGACTCCAATGCCTTATCTGCTTCAAGTGTCCCATTACCCTCTCCATGTGGAGCAGGAACAATGAATGTAATGGCCAGTGCCTTCTCAGAGCCTTCCCTAATCCACTTACTGCCTTGACCTAGTGTAGGAAAAGTTGCGATGGTCCGAGTCTCCTCTTGAGACTGACGTGCAGCCCGTAATCTCGTCAGCATAGCATGTAGGCTTCTGGTACTGGTACTAAATCATGAGCAATCATGCCATTGTCCAAGAGACACCCAGCACCTTGTTTCTCTATCAGTCCTACATCAGCCATGAGCAAGTATCATTTCTAGACTGCTCTCCAGACACAGCCTTTGTGTAGAGTGATGCCTCTCACAGCAAGGTAGTCTCCAGCCTGGAGCACACATAAGAGAGACAGAAAGAGGTGTGTGGTTTCTGCCCATGAGTGTCATCATCAAACTGAGAGTGTGATCAGAGACAGATAAAATGCTGGGCCTCACCTAAAGGGTCTCCTTCATCTTGCACAACACAGTCTGGAGTTCCGGCAGTTCCCCCTACCAGTCCGAAAGTTCAGGATCACTAATCAACAACTCGTTGACAAGCAAAAGGCCTAATTGAATTTGTTTTAATGTATTTATTAAGCATATCCAGAAAATATAAATACAGATACATACAGATTCATAGAAAAAGGAGACAAAAGGAAAATTAGGTCAAAGTTTGGGAGACAAATCATAATAGTTCCTGTAGATGTTACAATGGGAAGATGAAAAAGAGCAACAAAAATGTCATTACAACTTACTCGGGATTATACAATTAACATACTTAGAGAAACTCGACCACGTTAACCAGACAGGCGCTAAGTCGCACTACTTTCCACCCCCCGACCCCCCTAATCAATCCTTGCGTCTCTGCTCCATTCAACCATATGTGCCCAGATCTTCCTCCCCCGGGCTCTGGCCTGTCTGCCTCGACAAGCATATATGGAAAGCTCTTGTTTGTAAATTCCGAGGAGGCTAGCAAGCCACATATGAAAGCTTGGTGGCTCAGCATCTTTCCATCTTGCAGCTGGTAGTATCCTAAACACCGCTGCCCACAGAAACAAACCATATTCTTGTTTGGTATTAAGACCCAGCGTACTATCATATCCAAGAACCAGCAGAGTAGGAGTTAGTTCTAATCTAAGGCCAAACACTGCCTCTCAAAAACCTAGCAGCCCTTCTTTCAGTAAAGCCAGTTTATCACAATCATATAGCATGTGTATCAGACTGGCAGGTCCTGACCCACATCTGGGACATTTGTCATCTGCCCTTTTCCCCCGAAGGTAAAGTTTAGCAGGAGTGAGAGAGAGATTAAATAAAGTTTTATATAGTTGTGATTTTAAATTCGAGGATAACAACATTTTTGCGGATAAGGAGAGGCTCCTGTAGATATCCACATCTGGGTATCCCAGTTTTATTGCCCAGGATGCCTCCATTTTTTCCAGGTCGTCAGGGCTTTTGTCATGAAGCACTTTATAAAAATCTCTAATTCTGCACGTTTCCCTAGCTACCACTTCCAAAAGTGGTATCTTATATAACGTAATCTTGGGGCGCCATATGGTGAAAATATTCTTAATCTGAATAAATTTAAAGTATTGGTTGTCTAAAATGCCAAACACCCGCTGTAGCCTAGAAAATTGAAAATCTTGTTCTCCCCCACAGAAATCCCCTATTGTTCCAACCCCGTATTTTTCCCACTTTTTCCCTATATCGTCATTAGCCAGACAGGGCAATAAGTGCGAGCGCCATAGGGGGGTGTATCTAGAGATTCTCGGAATTGCCATAAATTTAGAGACCTGCTTCCAGATTCTCCATGAGCTATAAATCACTTTGGGTTCCAATTGCCTCAGTAACAACCCAGAGGCTGCCTTCCCCATAGAAAGTTCATAAATTGTGGGTAGTTTTGGGCCCTGCGCTGGTTCCCTAGTATTATTCACCGATAAAAGGGTAGTCATCTGATGTAAAAATGCTGCCCAGTAATACAGAGTGATATTGGGAACTGCAAGCCCTCCCCTGTCCGGGGGCAATGTTAAATATTTCAGTGCTCTTCTAACCTTCCCATATTGCCATATGAAATTAGAAAAGGTTGATTCCAGTGACCTCAAAAGATTGTCTTCTACGACCAGCGGAATTGCACGAAACAGATACAATATTTTTGGTAACATGGTCATTTTTAAGAAATTCCCCCTCCCAATAATTGACAGATGTAACCCGTTGACCCTCCTTAATTCATTCCCTATATTTTTAATCAAAGGTTCAAAATTAATTCTGCTAATTTCATCCACTTTGGCGCTTATTCGGACCCCCCTAATTGAATTTCTAAAGGAGCTTTTTGCTCACTCTCCTCACGTCAGTGTCTTGGTCTCCCCCCGCCAGCCATTATCAGCAAGACATATTAGTGTCACCTGACAACCTGCCTCGTGAATCTCAGTTTCAAGGTGAAATGTAGAGGTCAGTTGATATTTCCTAGTCTGTCGATGTTGACAAATGTCAAAGGGATATTTTATCCATTCGATGCACATGAACCCACAGAAATGTTGCTCATACACATGATTCAGATGGCAAAAGGGGGCAGTGAGATGCAGATGGAGTCACAGACATATTTAACCAATAAATTGCAGAGGAACAATTTGTTGCTTGTAGGGTGCACCCTGAATTGGACTGATGGCTGTTCTACCAAGTCCTGTGCTGGATGCCAGCTATTGTGCCAATATAGTCAATATAAACAATAGGGTAAAAAAAGGCACATTTTCACACAAGGTAGCACAGTGGTAGGTATGGTGACATTAGACATTTCACATAGTGATTGCTATTTTTATAATCCTTTTTATTAGGTCTCGCCTGACCCAGCGCATGCGCTGGTCTGGCGAGACTTTTTGTGAGAGCTCAAAAAATGCTACCATGGCCAGCCTAGAGCTACATTGCATAAGCGCGGGCGCGCACTTAGGAGCAGAGGCTGGCAAACCTCGTCATGCTCATTAAGTGCCCGCGATCACTTTCACTTTCGCCCGCGATCACTTTCGCGGCACCCCTTTGATGTTCTTGTTCAAAGAACATCAAACATCAAAGAACATGTTGTGTTAATGCTTTGCTGCGGCCGTTTGACTTACAATGTACTTTCTCTTTCCACAAACTCGATGTTTGTGTTTCTTTATTTTGAGATGCTTTTAGTATTACTGTTTTGTGACTTAAAGAACATTAAGGAAATGTTACTGTGAAACTGGACAACGTTCACAGTGTTTATTTCTGATCGCAGTGGCTACTTCATGTTAGTTGCACCATTCAGGGAGTCCTTTCGTTGGCGCTTTCATGAGGACATGATGAGGAAGCTGGAAACTTTTGGCACATTCTCTTTAAAAGCACAGCATGTTGGCGACTGGTTAATCGATTAGACCTATGTAGCGCTTTAGATCTCAAAGCGCTATGGTGGGTGCAGCAGTTACAACTCATGAAATATGGGGTGCAACTCACAAGGAGGGGGCAGATTTGAGTGCACATTGGCTGGAATCAAACTCTTAAGATGATGGGCTGTGTGTATCCATTATCAGCACTCAGACTTCGCTAAGTGATCTTGTTTGTTTTGTTGTTGTGTTAATGCTTTGCCGCTTGCCCGTTTGACTTGCAATGTGCTTTCTCTTTCCACAACTCGATGTTTGTGTTCCTTTATTTTGAGATGCTTTTAGTATTACTGTCACACACACAACCACACACACAACCACACGCACAACCACACACACACACACACAACCATACACACAACCACACACACAGCCACACATACAACCACACACATATACAACCACACACACAACCACACACATACACACAACCACACACATACACACAACAACCACACACACAACCACACACACAACCTCACACACAACCACAACCACACACACAACCACACCCACACAACCACAACCACACACACAACCACACGTACAACACACAACCACACACACAACCACACACACAACCACACACACACACAACCACACACAACCACACACCCACACACACAACCACACACACACAACCACACACACACACAACCACAACCACACACACACACAACCACAACCACATACACACACACAACCACACACACAACCACAACCACACACACAACCACACACACACAACCACACACACCCACAACCACACACATACACAACCACACACAACCACACACACACAACCAGACACAACCACACATACAACTACAACCACACATACAACCACAACCACACACACAGCCACAACCACAGACACAACCACACACATACATACACACAACCACACACACACAACCACACACACACAACCACACACAACCACACACACAACCACACACAACCACACACACAACCACACACACACAACCACACACACAACCACACACACACAACCACACACATAACCACACACACAACCACACATACAACCACACACACAACCACACACACAACCACACACACACAACCACACTCACACACACAACCAAACACACACAACCACACACACACACACACAACGACCCACACAACCACACTCACAACCACACACACCACACACACCACACCCACACACAACCACACACATACACACACACAACCACAACCACACACAACCACACACACACAACCACACACAAACAACCACACACACAACCACACCCAACCACACATCCACACACACACCCACAATCGCACCCTCACCCACAACCGCACCCACACCCACAACCACACCCACACACACAACCACACACACAACCACACACAAACAATCGCACATACACAACCACACACACAACCCCACACACACAACCACCCACACACACACAACCAACCACATACACAACCACACATACACAACCACACACATACACACACAACTACACACAACCACACACACAACCACACACAACCACACACACAACCACACCAAGCATTGGCATAGCCAATAGGTCTCACCTTTGGGACCTTATAAGTGTTTAGCCACGCAACAGTTGATGTGGGTGCACCAAGGATATTGTGCTGCATAACTAAATACTTAGAAGGTCCCAAAAGCGAGACCTATTGGCTATGCCAATGCTTGTTTATTTTATAGTGTAGTTATAAATCAACAGTACAAGGTAGCATACTTTTAGGTGGCAGATACAATTGTTGTTATGACCCTGAACCAAAAGTCCCTTTTCACCCAAGCAGACAGTAAATTACGCCCGCAGTCTTGGTGAGGTGGTATAGTATCGATGAGACGTATTCCGGGTCTACAGTTCCCATGCCCCCAATTTCTTTTATGTTTTTATGGCCCAACCTCTCCATTTATGTATCTCCTTTTTGGATTTAAACCAGAAATGCATGCCTTTATGCCAGACAGACAGTAAGGGAGGGCTGAGCAACCTCCATTGTTGGGCAGTGTTCAATTTGGCAACAAGATACCCGTTGCCTGCAAATGATATGTGGTGTGGAGTATCTGCCCATCCATCCATTCTCCACAGAAGTACTACTTTGGGGTTTAATTTGGCCATAATGTGCAGCTCTTGTGTCTCACCAATATTCATCATCGTGTTCCTCCAGATCAGTCGCCCAGCTATCCCTGAGCTTTAAGAGGAGGCCTGGGGTGATGAGGAGGCGGGATCTGTACAGTTAGGAGATTCCTTGTTGACCTAATGGTCCCATCATTAATTTCGTCTCCAGGGGGTTGGATACAGGGACTCGTGTGAGTAACTCTTGGTAAGTTTCAAGCACGTATCGCACTTGTAAACACTTGAAGAATTGCGAGGGATAAAGGTTGTATTCGGCTTTAAGATGGTCAAAGAGAACAATGTGATCGGTATCCCATATGTTGCCTAGTGTGGTGATCCCTTTCTGGTCCCATCGCTCAAAGCTGTCTAGGCACATTCCCTGTCCAACCACGTCCCCTCCCATAAACGAATATGTGTTGTCAGTGTACCCAGGCATTTTATCTGTGGAAGTGCCGCCCTCCAACACAGGAAAGGGATCTTGGTGATGTGTGGAAGGGAGGCAGAGGGGCTTGTCCCATAAAGTAAATTGTGGACACTTCATCTCTCAAGCAAATTACGTCCAAGGTGCGAGGAAGAGCCCTGGGGATCCGCAAACAGCCAGTCATTCATCTGTATCATTTGTGCCGCACAATAGTAGAGGCGGAGACTAGGGGTTCCCAGGCCTCCCTCGTAGTGGGAAGCAAAACACATAACCTGCGAGACTCTGGGAGACCAGGCTTCCCAATGAAACCTTGAAGCCATGTAATATAAGTCTGGGAAAAAGGAAGGAAGTAGTGTGAATGGGTAGTTCTGTACCACATATAAGAATCCTGGGAGAATTAGCATTTTATATAAGGCAATTTGACCCGGTAGTTCAGTTGAAGGGTGGGCCAGGTGTCAAGATCCGTGCAGGTGCATGTCAGGATTGGTGTAATGTTTAGGTCACATGCAGTCGGTGGGTCAGAGGCAATGAGAATGTGAAGTTACTAGAAGAGGCAGGAGATGACCTTTCAGTCTGGTGTCAAGTAACAGTGGAAGGGGTGAGCCCGCAGACCATCTGCATCTCCATAGACCTCCAGAATTTTTCTGGGGGAATTGTAGGTATAGTTGTATGTCGTCTACATACAGTGCTGCTCTATCCTCTTGATGCAGGGACCGTGAGAAACTCTTTCTTTCACAAATGAAACACTGAAAGACACACACCTATGTACAAAAACAATTTAACCTAATAGCCAGTAGTGGCTCCTCTGCAATGGCAGAGGAGCGTCGTCCCACTGCCTGGCTCGGAGCCAGAAAATGTCAAATAAAACAATGCTCTTGCATCGTTTGATTTCACACTTGCCAGCTCTGCCAGCGGTGTTGGCAGAGGCGGGGCTTAGGAATGGGAGGAGGGAGGAGGAGTGCTAGTTGAACTCCACTCCCCATGTGCGCATATGTGTTTTGGCCGGCCGTCTCAGGCTGACCAAAGCAAACATGCGCACTAGGGTTTCTCCAGCCTAGCTGCACTTGAGCCGCCGGGCTGCAGAAACCCCACAGACTCCCTGATCTGAGCAGTGCGTCTCCCCTGCCTGCTCAGACCAATCACTGCGCTAATATGCAGCACGGGCATTGGATGGGAGTCTAGGTCCCAGGGGCTGCTGGGAACCAGGAAGAGGAGAGACGGCGAACATGACGCGACGCTGGAGGTGGCCGCTGCGACTTTTAAAGGTAAGTTTTATATATTTTTTAATATTGTTTTAGTATTCCCCCCGCGCGTGACCCCACCCACCCCACCACCCTATGTTTATGGCGGCTGCGACTGTTTATAGCTGCATAATCTGAGACTTCTATTGGTGTCTTTATAAGTCCACAATGGGGCTTGATTTATACAGGGAAAACTCCCAAATTGTTAGAGGAAGAATTCTAATTTTGTTTTTACTTAGCAGGACTGTTGTAAATATTAATGGCAGGTTTTTCACGACTAAAAATGTAACATTCTCCATGCATGAGAGAACTTTCTAAATAGGCACTTGACTTCCATAAAAAAAAAAATTATTGCAATTTTTGGTCCTCTTTTTCAAAAAGAACTGTGGCTTGTTTTTTCTTCCGCAAATTCTCTAGTTTCAGTATTTTAAGTGAACTTAAGAGTAGGTCTTACCATGTGTTTTTGGTGGTTGAGTTCTTGTGAGATAGATCTAACCAAATTTATTGTCTCAACGTATGTGCACTTGAAGATTTTATTTTATGCCAGTTTTACCATCATTAAAAGTGTGCATATTAGGACATGCAGTCGCAATTTCAGGTCGTCATGGATGTTGACCTATGGCGCGTCTCATTAGTCATTAATCAGCAATTAATTAGCCCATAGCCAGCACCGTCTCCCATACTTCCATGATTTATTCACAGAAGACTAAGCTTCTCACTCAAAATATTGGAAGGAAGGCTGTCCCTGATAGTTTATACATCTTTTTCTCTTACAAGTCTATCCTTGGTCACAGTAAACTGATATTCGACTTTTGGAAACTTTCTTAAAAATGATGAAACCCTTCATTCACACTTGGTGACAAGCTTCATGAAAGGGGCCTCCATCACCCCACCCTATGAGCATGGACGTCAAGTCACCAAAATACTAGAGGTAGCGAAAGCGTCATCACATGTCTTTTAACCTTTACTTTCACTCACACACCCATGCTCAGTAATACACACATTTGCACATACACAAACTCTCTTACATAAGCACACTCTCACCCACAAGCACATACACAACATATATTTAAAAGCATCTTTTACTTACCTCAGCTGGCTGATATTGTCATATTCCAATTTTATTAACTTGTTTATTATAATAATAGAGAAATAAAATGATATTCTTCACTATTAGTGTAATAAAAAAATTGACTAAAAGTAAGGATAGTGGAGCCACAACCAACGTCACGAGGAAGAGCTTCCCCTTTGTTCCTGACACTGATTTTGCCACCTCTGAGGCCAAGGGTCACAGAGGCAGTGCCATGGGTCGCAAGGGTCAGGCCAGGGGTCACAGCTGCGACCACTGGTGACTTATTTATAATATGGGAGTCCGGTACAAGGTTAAAAAGAGAGAGTGGTGGTAAAAGTAACTATTAGGGTTCCTTGCTCACTCACTCTTCTGGGTCAATGTGTTTGAGACCTCTAGTGTACTAAACATAAATCCTCGGCGTTCAGCAGGACCTAGATATAACTCTCACACACTAACTCATCCCTCATCTAATGAGTCAGTCAGTCAGTCATAGTACTTTATTTTGATAAATCAATATCATAAAAAGACAAGGGAACAAGATATGTACACTCAAACAAAAAATACAATTGATACCAAATAAATACTTGTCTTATATACATTCAATCATAATATACACATAGATAATACTAAAATAGATACATTCAATAAAATTCAATCCTAAATGTGCATTAAAAAGAGGTCAGTTAAGATAAAATAAACTGTACAAATCGTTTACATAAAATCAGTTAAAAGTCTTTGTTAGAGTGTTCACTAACCATGGGCAAAATACAGTTCAACGCATTTAGGGACCAAAATTCGGAGTAATGTCGATCGACAGCCTTTTCTTGACTCTAATAGCCCCCACTAAAAAGTTGGCAACATGGATGGTTATCCTTGGTGTCTGTAATAACTGTAAAAATAGGAGTGCGGGCTTAACCTGTATGAACCCAGCCTCTTTAAGGATTGGAAGCAAGTATTTCCTTCTTAATGCCGTGAAATGGTCACAGAACATCAAAAAATGCAAAGTGTTCTGGGTCGAGAAGTTGTCACAGTTACATGGCAGGGCGTTAACGGGAGAACACCAAGTCGGAAAGTGACCCAAAGATAAATGGATCAGGTTTAGCTGAAAACGGGTTAGGAGAAAGCGATGATAAGGCAGGTTAACAATAGTTAAATATGGTTCCGGGCCAGCATGAGTGCTCAGGATAATGCCCGCCCTTACCATAGGTTTCTCCAATTCTGTTTGTTCCCTGTCTGATCGTAACATATCTCCCATCAGGCCTTTGATCTGGACTAGGTCTTTTGCAGTTATTGTAGACGGGGATAAGTAGAGGCCCTTCTCCCTATCTTGGAGAGACTATTTTTGATATAGGCTAGCCACGGTATTTTGCATGCTCTATCTAACTGCATGCAATCTTTTAAGATGGTATGGTTGAGCGGAATTTCCTAGTTCAGCCAGATCCTCAACCAGGCCAGAACAGGGGCCATTTTAATATGGTCATTGATATGACCCATGCCAAGTTCGGAGTGTACGATGTAAGTGGGAGTTGACTGGGGGACGGAAAGGACTGATCTTAAAAATGTATTTTCAGTGATCTGGATGCTTTCCGTCGAACAATAACCCCAAATGGCACTGCCATATGTTGCGACAGCTAAACTTTTGGCTTCATAAATTTTTAACAGAGTGACTATCGGTCTTGCACCTAATTTTTTTATAAAGCTCTGGAGGGCGGAAGAAGATCTGGCAAGAGCAATAGTTCTATTTTTTATATTCGGCGCCCAGGTGCCTTTCTCGTCAAACGTCATCCCTAGGTATGGAAAGGTGGCTACTCTACAAAGCTCTTGTTTCCCACAGGAGAATGTCTTTGTTGGCCTATTGTTCGTACCCCTGCCCATGATCATGATTTGAGATTTTTTAACGTTGATCTTTAGATCCAGGGAACTCATAAATGCCTCAAAAGCATTCAATAGCCTTTGGACGCCCACACCAGTACTGGAGAGCAAAACGGCATCATCCGCGTATAGGAGAACTGGAATACCAAGTTCACCTATACGTGGAACATCAAGAGTTGCCGCTTTGAGGGAGGGTTCCAAGGCATTTATATAGATTGTGAATAGGAGGGGTGCCAGGATGCAACCCTGCCTCACCCCTCTTTCTGACTTAAAGTGGTTTGTGCAACGCCCTTCCGAGGTTACTCTGACCGCGGCTGTTAGGTTAGAGTGGAGGTCAGCTAGAAGACAAACTAAAGCCCTGTCCAGTCCTATGTTAAGCAGGATATTCCACAATTTGGAGCGATTAACAAGATCGAAGGCCGACGAGAGGTCCATGAACCCCAGGTACATGAGCCCCTCTCTGGCCCTCGTATATTTTTCGACCAATAGGTGTAAGTTAAGACTTTGATCGATTGTACTCCTTTTGGGTCTAAAACCGTACTGGACGTTGGATAGTATCCCTTTCTCAGTTATCCAATCATTGAGCCTAGAAAGGATAACCCTACCCAATATCTTCACCGATGAGTCGATTAAAGATATCGGTCTGTAACAGGATGGATCTTGCCTGTTACCCTTTTTAAAGACCGGTATGATGATCGATTTTTTCCATGAATCCGGAATTTTATCGGTGATAAGAACATTAAAAACGTTACATAGGATTTTAGACCAAAATTTGGGTGCATGTTTAAAAACGTCCCCTGGAACCCCATCAGGGCCTGGGGCTTTATTCTTCGGGGACAAATCAATTGCCCGTTCCACTTCTACCGGTGCAAAAGTAACAATTTGCTTGGCGGGACTCAGAACCCCTCCTTCCACTACTAAAGGGGCAACAATAATATCAGTGCCAATGGGATCTGTGTAGATCTCACTAAAGTGTTTAATCCAACCCTCATCGGGGATGTTGGCCTCAAGAGGGGTGTGTGTGTCCTCCGAAAAAAGTGGCTGATTTATAGCGTTCCAAAAAAGGCCACTATTTTTTAATGTTACTGGGTCCAATAGCTGCGCTAAAGCGTTGTCCTTTAGAACCCTCTTTCTCTCTAGAATAGTTTTCTTATATATAGACCTTGCACTCACTATGTCCACACGAATTTTGGGTGTAGCCTTCAGGGCTTTTAATAAGTCCCCATGGGCATTAGAACATTTCTTGTCAAACCATCTTTTTCCCCCGGACACCATCGGGCTAGGTTTTTTCTGGAGACTACGGTCAATTTCTATGCAAATGTTATCAAAGGCTGCTATGACCATATTGTATTCAATTCTATTAGATAAACAAATTGCAACTTTGTCCTCGGTCCTATGCAACACTTCCTTTAAAAAACTTTCAGGAACTATTTTTGCCCATTTCAACCTGCGATTTTGATCTTTTGCCACAAGGTTTGCTCCCCCTCTTCCTTTAGCTGCTTTAAGGGACAATATGTTGGCAAACAATAACTCTAGAAGAACAGGATTATGGTCACTAAAAACTGATACCTCCGTAAAATATTTAATAACATTACACAACAAACAAGAAGTCAAAAATATATAGTCTATGATGGTACCCTTGTCGTTTCCTTTAAATGAAGGGGTTCTGTTAATTCCATCCCCACAGGCTGATTCATATAAGTTCCATCTAGCTAGAAAAATTTCTAGAAGTTCAGCACGCCTGGTATGCTCTAAATGCACTAGGAAGGAGAAGGGGGGGACATCAACATCCTGACTAGTACATGATAAAGGGCATGGATGTATGTTAAAATCCCCTAATAATATTAATTCATAAGTATGGACATTAGTACTATAGGCTGACAAAAATGTGTCCAGTACATCTAAATTGTGACTGGTGCAATCATTGGCATTAGAATTATAAAAATTAACAAAGAGAATCTTAGCCTTGTCTTGCGCAGCAAGTTCAACGATCAGACAATTTTCAGAGCCAGATAAACGTTGAGTAAGTATCCCTTTTATGTCTAGTTTAAATAAAGTTAACAGGCCCCCCTTGGGTCGTCCAGCCACGCTACTGATAGCTGGAATGCAGAAGCAGCTATAACCGTCCAAAGAAAAGCTATTCATCAGATCCCATGTCTCTTGTAGCGCAATAATATCAAAGGCTTTAAGTGACGATAGCCATTCCGGGTTCCCCATTTTGTTCTTTATGCCAGCAATATTCCAGGTGGCAATTTTAAGAAATGATGCTAATGACTCGGGTGGCTTCCTGGTTGCATCAGGGAGTCAATCGTTTTCCTCCATTGAGGACAAAGCGGAGTAACGATTAGAGAGGGGAAAAGTGTGATCCCACTGGCTGTTAGCTGGCTGATGGCCATAAAAATCCCCTTCATTTGAATGCATAGGAACCCTCAGTGACATGTTAATAGGACGGCCAAGCCCTCCCCTAGTAGTGTCATTTCCGTGATGCTCGGGCAATTGGGGCCGTCGCTGCTGAGTGCTGATCAGATGACTATAAAAATATCCAAGAGGTCTAACAGCAACTGAGTTATCCTGGTTCGGTAAAGAGGCGGCTCTTAAGAGGACGGTAGCCACATGTTGTGGGTATTTGAAGTTGATTATGATACAGTCCCCTCTTGTGGTTTTCCTTCCACACCCAATCCAGCCTACTCTACGAGTGGATATTATATCGTTTGAAAAAGCCAGCGGAAAACCACAATTTTTATTCAGCCAAGCAAGTGATTTATTTTTTAAAGCAACGTGGGTATCCTGCCTAGAATTCGACATACAGGTGTCAACCTCAGGAACATTGATTAGTACCACTGTGTAAGGAACACACTGTGGTGGGAGGTTGACAGCATTGTTTCTCTTGTATTTAGTGAACCCCGGAGCTTCACCCTCGACTAAGTTCATCTGGGTATTCTGAGGGCATTTTTGTACTAAACGTGGTTGTCGTGAGGTAGGTACTGAGACTGATGGGATGGCCACTAGTGGATGTGATGATAAAGCGGGTGGCAAGGCATTTACAGGCCGACATGTCTGACTACTACCCCCAGAGCCCCCAGGACATCCCTCGCAGGTGTTAACAATGGGGTGAGAGATGGATTCCAATGAGCTATGGCCCAAGGGGCCAGACAAGTCGGGTTGAGGGGTTATCAGAGAAGTGGGCCGGGTCAGGTGGGAATCCAAGAGACCTTTCAGTCTGTTTACCTCTAGAGAGACTAGATCTAACTTCGCCAACAAAGGGCTAAGTAGTGACTCTAGTTTAGACTCTAAAATAGAAGCCAAGAGATCTATAAGGGCCGGGTGGAGAGTACTCCCCTCAGCTTTGTTAGTGGCCTCTGGGGTATCGTTTAGTGACTCTGATGGAACCCCCCTACTTGGTTGTACTGCGCCTTGTTTTTTGGGCTTTCGGATTACCACCCTCTTTACTGGAGCCTTCCTACAAGCACGCACCCTTCTGTGCGTGGGAGATGGAGATGGAATGTCCTTTGAACAAGATGCTAGACACTGGGAGGAAATTGAGTCATTAAATGTTACATGCTCTTCCATACTTTCAACGTTTGCCAAATCGTTTGTTATATCTATATTGACATCTGCGGTGTTAATGTTATAGCTGCTACTTTCTAGAACAGGAGGTCTAATGTTAGGAGTGGTAGACCTTGTTGGTGACGTTTCTGGGCTCAGTCTGCCAAGGGAGAGTCTCCTGTCTTTGTTAATCTTATTTACCACTTTCACAAGATAATTGTCCATAGTCCTGTTATCACTTGTGGGAGGTAATTTGGTAGACCTGAGCTTCGACATCAAGGCGGGCCACTGTTAAAACTTACAAATAGGTAAAATGACAGGGTCTTCACCTGGTGTTCAGAACTATCATACAATCAGCATACCCTACTACGAACTATATGAACCACAACAACGCCACTGATCAACAGGGTGGCTTACTTACAAGTCCCGAACCCAGTAACCTTGGACAGGATCCGTGGCCCGGCCCGGCCTCTTCCGGCCCCGGACGGCCACAGACGGCCCGCCCTCTGCACGGGCTCCGCCAGTGAGCGTTCCGCGACGCGGAGGGAGCCTCGTTCTATGTAGCGCCTCCGGGCGCGTTGTCCGGCGGAAGTGGGCGGGGCGGAGGAGAATGCTGGGGCCTGTAGTTTCACCCTACTGCGGCCTCGGTGGCAGGAGGCGGCGGGGGAAACAAACGGCCAGAAGGATGTGAAAGCTGCTGACAGGTGCCCAAGTTGCCAGGTAGGTGCTGCGCTGTGTCCGCGGTATCAGGTTTCACTGTAAGGACCCCCGCTCCACCGAGGGAGCCTCGTTCTATGTAGCGCCTCCGGGCGCGTTGTCCGGCGGAAGTGGGCGGGGTGGAGGAGAATGCTGGGGCCTATAGTTTCACCCTACTGCGGCCTCGGGTGGCAGGAGACGGCGGGGGAAACAAACGGCCAGAAGGATGTGAAAGCTGCTGACAGGTGCCCAAGTTGCCAGGTAGGTGCTGCGCTGTGTCCGCGGTATCAGGTTTCACTGTAAGGACCCCCTTAGTCATAAGCACTGAATATTCCCGCCCATGTGCGGTGACCCTGAAGGCAGAAAACCCTCGTCCACGATCCTGCATCGGCTCCCGCTATCATATCTAATCATAAGTGTGTGAAAGAAAAAGGTAATTAACCAAACCTGTTAGGTTCCTAACCGAGATAATTTATAGGATTGAAAAGGAAGGGGTAGACATTACAAATATTATCTTTGATTTTGTTGTAGGGTCAATTTTGCCAATCACCAACTCAGATCAGACATTCCACACTCTGACGCAAACTGTGACACACTGTGTTGACTGGCCTAAACTAGCTACCAAATTTATGTAGCTCCTTGGGGCTTTCGAC
Organism: Triturus cristatus; assembly: GCF_964204655.1. NCBI lineage: Eukaryota > Metazoa > Chordata > Amphibia > Caudata > Salamandridae > Triturus > Triturus cristatus. Next base: position 1,152,154,744 of record NC_140584.1, read on the forward strand.
GTACCATTTGGACCCAACCCCGTGCCGTAACATGTGGGTTCTGTAAACAAAATCATAATTAAAAGAGCCGTGTCACATTCAGGGCCCGATTCACAGAACTAACTTAAGACAAAATCCTAAACTTACTACTTTTGGCATTCACAGAAGTTAGGATTTTGTCTTAAGTTTGTCTTAAGACAAACGTAAGACAGACTTAAGACAAAATCCTAACTTAAGTCTGTCTTAAGTCTGTCTTAAGTTTGTCTTAAGACAAGCTTAAGACAAAATCCTAACTTCTGTGAATACCAAAAGTAGTAAGTTTAGGATTTTGTCTTAAGTTAGTTCTGTGAATCGGGCGCTCAGTATTTATCCTGAATAACATTGTATGTAATTCCTCTTTAGTTGAAAAGGGTAGTCAATATGGACAATGCTTATGGTCAACGAGTCAATGGATGTTGACTTACCAGGTTCTGCCATCCACCTGGTGTGACAGGTTAGTCCAGGGAAGATGCACAGGCAAAGTTACAGAAGTGGAAGTGGAGGCAGGTGGCAGACAGGATGGGAAGACGGGGCCTGTGAATTAAATGGTGATATTGAATATTTATGAGGCCATTCAATTTGTCACTCATACTGCGTGGGTAGAACGTTGTCTTAACATTTGCTAACTACATATGACCAGGCAAGAGACAAGCTGGGACAGTGTAAGTTGTGCGTTTCTTAGGTGTACACGAACCAATGCTTGGGTAGATGAGCGCACTCCTGGGTATAAATTTTACACAGTTTGAATGGGGTGGGTGGTGCAGGTTGCTAAATCCTCCTGAGTATGAGGATGGAAGAATATCTGAAAGCGTTGTCCTCACAACATGAGGGCGTCTCCAACTTGCACTCAATAGAGAGTTGTAAATAAATTGTTCACTTCTTAATAAATTCTTCTCAATTAACTTTATTGAGTTGTCAAATATTTATTTGAATTTGTCAATCGTTATTCATGCATAACAGTGATTCTCACTTAATGACATGCATTTTTCAATTTTACATATGTTCATATGCCCAATGCATTTCGGGCTGTTGGCCTTCATCAACGCGTTTAACTTTGGGAATGGTTTCCAACGCCGTCACTATTTCAGCACGGCCTTTCTTACAGTGAATGCGACATTGCCGAAAAATTCCAAACACAGCGTTGAAATTAAGCCCCTGATGAAGGGCAGCAGCCTGAAATGCATTGGGCATATGAACATATGTAAATGACATGCATGTCATTAAGTGAGAATCACCGTTATGCATGAATAACGATTGACAAATTCACAGAAATATTTGACAACTCAATAAAGTCAATTGAGAAGAATTTATTAAGAAGTGACAACTCTCTATTGAGTGCAAGTTGGATACGCCCCTCATTTCGTGAGGACATCGCTTTCACATATCTTAGGTGTGCTGTTGGGACAGTCATAGCAGTCACACAGACATGGCTAGCTGACAGAGATGGTACTAGTCCTGATTGTGGCACTGTAATATTGGCATAGATCTACGCCAATAACTTTGTGAATTGCATTCATGAGTATGTGAAGTAGTATTACAGGAGTACTTCTACTCAATATTCTTGTCAGTGCCTTTGTGAATTGTCTACATTTTGTACACTGGTCTTCAGAAGACATGTAGACTTACACCATGCTTCTTCTTAGTATGAAACCCAAATATGTGATAAAACAATATAGCAGCACATTTAAAAAAAATTATATTTCTCACAATGGCTGTCATGCAAAGTTGAAAGATGAAATGTGTGAAGACTTCAAGTACCAGCTTTCACTGTAGTCACATAGGTTTATATGAAGTTTATGTAAAGTGATTCTTTACGGTAAAGGCACTTATAGGAGTGCAGGTTAAAAGCTAGGACATTTGCAGGAGTTTGGCGATTGGGAACCAGATGATCAACCAACAGCAGAGAGTGTTGAAAGTTACCCTCCGTCGAATATGTGAACAGCTGAAATTCATTTTTGAACATATTTAGTGCATCTTCCATCTGATCCACCGCACTGGTTCTCTTCGCATGGCAGCTCCTCCAGCATGTGCTGCACTTGTCCAAGGTAGGATGCAACACAAAGGTATTGCATTCGCTCCAACTAGATCATCCCAACCTCGAGTGCAAGGATGGGCTTGGAAGTGGGATGGAATTTGTTAGACCTGGCATCATTGGCATGAGTCTCTCCTCCATTTTTTTTCTGTTTGCCTCCTCTGTTTACGATGTTTTTGCTGGATTATTGCTTTGGGCACTGTGCCACTGCTGATCAGTGCCACAGTGCAAGTGCTCCCTATGTTAAATTGTTACATTGATTGGTGTTACCATGATTGGCTTGGTTGACTTACTGTTCAGACCCTAGTCTAGTGCAAGCATGTAAGTTGACTGCTGCTGGTGGGCTTGCAGCACTGGTTGTGCCACCCACAGAAGCAGCTTGTAAAATGTGTCTCAGGCCTGCCACTGCAGCGCCTGCGTGCAGTCCCTGACTGCCATGTCGACTTGGCAAGGAAACCTACTTGCCAGTCTCTAAACCTTCACTTTGCCAAATTTCAGACACCTCTATGGTAGGCCCTAGGGCAGGGTGCATTGTTGGTAAAAGGTAGGTCATGCCCTGATGTGTGTGGCATGACCTAATAGTGAATTACAGCCATTTTCGTTTTTCACTATTGAAGGGCTACCTGCCTCCAATAGGCCAGGCTGGGCAGACTGATTATTAACTCCATTATAATCTATCTGACTCAGGGAGCATGGTAGCAGGTCGAATTTAGTATCCCTGAACTCAGAATTTAATAACACACCCTTTAGGATGGATGGTTTTTAAATTCTATGTTTGAAAATAGCCCTTTTAGAAAGTGGCTATTTTCTTGTCCAACTATCCACCGGTCTCTGCTGGTTTGGTGTGTGAGGGGCTGGGTGGCTCCAGAGGTCTGAATGAGTCAGTGTGGGGTGAATGAGGCATTTACTCATAGAGTGAGGGAAGAGTAGCCTGCCCTGCCTGACACAATGCTGGCTCCACCTCCTGCTGGGCGACTGATAGCCCTGCTCCTGCCAGTGACAATACTGGCTCCGCCTCCTGCTGGGCGGCTGAGGACTCTGCCCTGCTCAGTGAATAGGCCAGGTGCCTCTGCCTGGCAACACCCACAACGAACCTGAGATGGGGGGAATTTCCCTGCTTGGACAAAGGGAACAAAGGAGAAAAGGGGTATAAGAGAAGGACCCCTGAACCAAGAACTCAGATCACTTCTGACAAGGAAACCTGTACCAAGGACAAGAAGCCTGCTGATCTAAGGACTTGCCTCCCCTTTCTGCCAGAGTGCTGTTTTGCTGTGGAGGAACCTGAAAGCTGCTTCTTTATTTTTGCCAAGGAACAAGGAGAGAGGAACTTGGTGTGTACTCTCTAAAAGCTTGCTAGAAAATCTCCAAGGGCTGGAAGAGTGCCAGTCTCCTGTTGAAGTCACAGGGCCAAAGGACTTCATCCATCTATTGAATTGCTGAATTGCTGGAAAGTGTTGTTTCCAGTACACAAGGGAAAATCTGCAGTCTCGACGCCGCCGACGCCGCCGAATCCAGCTCGACATCGTGAGTAACGGCTCCAGTGTCCCGAGCCTTCGACGCCGGCCGCCGGGCCCGATCGACGCCGGCAGCAACGCCAGTGAGCAGTGGGTATCGGCCCCGGCTCCAAGTGACCCCGTCTCGACGCCGGTATCGACGCCAGTGAGGAGCGAGTATCGGCTCCACCTCCAAGCGACCCCGTCCCGACGCCGCTGCTGATCGCATCGACTCGACACCCTTCTCGACACCGTGAGCGCTGCTCCGGCCCGACATCCCTCGACGCCGCTGCAGATCGACCCGACTCCGAGGCACGATCGACGCCGACCTCGACGCCGACATCTCGACGCCGTGGATCATCGTTTTTCTTCATTCCCAAAGGTACTGTGTTTGTGGGGTCTGTTGCAACTCCAGGCTCGACGTAGCGCTCCTCGCGGTCGACGCCGAACCTTGGGAATATAGTAAACTCGACGTCGAGTGACTCCTGTGGGGGTTACATTGTTGCCAAAGAACTGTGCTCAGAAGAATACTTAATTTTGTTGCTAAAGAACTATTTGCCAAGAAGAAACCTTACGTGAACTATCATTTTTCCTTCCAAAGAGTATTTATCAAGACTGTGGTATATTTTTGTCGTTATTTGGTCTTGTGCTAAGCCTTATATAAAAATACTATTTTTATAATAACTCCTGTGTTGTGTCCATTTGTAGTGTATTCACTTTATTACTGTATGTGGTCATAAATGCTTAACACACTGCCTCTGGGATAAGCCTGTCTGCTCTGCCAAGCTACCAAGGGGGTAGCAGGGGTTATCTGAGTGTGTAATCCCCTTGCCCTGACTAGAGTTGGTAGGTCCCTATTTGTCAGAAGTGTATACCTCTGCCAACTAGAGACCGCCGGTTCTAACAGAAGTACATTGTTTTTCTTTTCTCTGTATCTTTTGAGATATGTCCAACTACTGCTGCACACATTGTTCTGGTAAATAGCTGATTAAGCAGCCCATTTTTGCTAAGGAGTGTAAATGTTAGTCCATTATTAGCAGGATCCTTGAATGTACATTTAAAAGACTACCTCTGCCTTCTCACCCACTGGTACAAAAGGGGGTGGTGATGGACGGAGCATCAGAACCAATCAAACACTCACACCCAGTCAACAGATCTGGGTTTGATCCATCACCGTTCTTTAGCCCACTCTGCCACCCCAGTTCAGACATGGCCATATGCAAATCAGTCTGACCCTGTGCCTCATGGGAACAGTCCAGCCCGAACTGCCAAGCCATGTCTTCCCTGGACCGGAAACAAGCTTCCTAGGACCGGTTTCTGGCATTTCAGCCGTCTTCAGCCAGGCTTGCCTGAATCCAGTGGCAAAGTGAGCAAGGGACGCACGTCTGAGCATACCCTGCCAACTTATGGCGAACAAAGTGGTACAAAAGGGGGTGGTGATGGACGGAGCATCAGAATCTGTTGACTGGGTGTGAGTGTTTGATTGGTTCTGATGCTCCGTCTATCACCACGCCATTCTCTCACACATATAGTAAAGGTACAACACGGGTAGCTAACACACCAGCGAAGAAGTGAGAGGAGTGAAAGGGTTGTTGTACGCTCTGTGCAAACAGCCATAAATATGCAAGAAATACAAGACTCCGGTAATGAACAGACAACCCTCTGATGGAATTACCATGCATACATGTGCTCTGTCCTCTGTTTATGGAGTCCCTAGTTTAGGTGTGGTTATGTCCCTTTGTCAACATTTATGTTCTCCCATTGTTCAACTATCAGGCCTATATAACAATTGTGCATGGGTCATCTAACCCGTTTTTACTGGGGTCTCCTTACTACAAAATTAAAAACGAGAGGGTCCAGCAATGGACCATGGTTCCCTTTTCTGTCAACATGTTTCGGCTCTTGAAGATCGCCCCTAGAGGGATAGGCACCTTCCTAGGGACTTTATCTCACATAAGATATTGTGAAATAGTTCCTGGTTCATAGCACATGTTACTCAAGTGCATTACCTAGTACTGTCCAATTTCTAAACAAAGATCAACCTGTGCACCAATAAGTACTTGAATATTTACCAGTTGTAAAAAGAAAGTCTCAAATTCAGTATCTGAGGTGTGTTTCCAAATTTTCTTTTTTTATTATTCAGACGTGACATGTGTATACAGGAAAGAACAGCCAATGCGTTTCATTTTAATGCATTGAACTCACTCATTGCCTGTGAGGGTTCCGGAGATGTGCGTTCTGCACTCTGGCACTTATTACGATGCCAATTCGAGGGATGAATTGCCCTTGGTCTCTCATATTAGGACTCACCTACACAATTGACCTTACCGGATGGATTTTATCATAATTAAATTACTAATCGGATTACTCTTTTCCACTCATTGACTTGAATTGAATCCACGGAAATCGAGTTGGCTGTTCCTTCCTGTATATGCATGTCACGTCTGAATAATAAAAAAAAAAGATTTGGAAACACACCTTGGATACTGAATTTGAAAGTTTATTTTTACAACCGTTAAATATTCAAGTATTTATTGGTGCACTGGTTGATCTTTGTTTAGAAATTGAACAGTCCAGGTAGGACCGCACCTTGACAGTGGGAGCTTGAACTGTGTGCACACAGACTCAAATAGGGCCATTGCCTTTACCATGAGAACCTTAGCGACAGCGGGATAGGTGTGATTTTCAATAGAGGCTTAACTGTTGTGCGTAGTTTCTGCATTACCTAGTAGGTCATTGTGTTTTTGGATCAGCCCAGTCACAGCCTAAGTAACTTTGCTCTAGACCAGTGATACTCAAAGTACGGCCCGGGGGCCGCATGCGGCCCTCCTGATCGTTGCATGCGGCCCCCTGAGCAGCAGCAGCACTGGGCTGCTGTTCACTCGATTCAGTATTAACATGAATACAAATTTTAAATATACAGCAAACCCTTATTTAAAGGTTAATTGCAGTTAGGATAGGACGTAACTAGGCCCTGAACTTTAGGAACATCTTCATTATTAAAGACAGCAAACAAGTAAACATACCATAGTCTTTTCAAGAAGTGTATTTCAATGACCTGTAGAGCCATTTCACCCTAGTAAATCAAATTATAGCAGTGCATTCAGAAGTATTTTTCTTAAAGTGATGGTTTTCAAACATGAATTAAGAAACGTTCATGCCCCCCCACCCTGACAACAATGCCTTGCGTTACTGATTACATCCAAGCACAGGAGATGGTTTTTAACAGCATGCATCCCGTAGTCATGTTTTTCGAGTTCCTCTTACATGTGATAATGAAGAAAAAGGAGGGAAATTGAAATAAAACAATTACCCAGGGTCACACAATTTGGTCAAGTGGAGAAGCCGGGAATTCATCCCAGGTTTTCTGGTTTCAAATTGTGCAATTGAGTTCAGCCACTAAATATACATGCTTTGCTCCCCCTACACCGATGTTACACCCCTGCTGGCATCACTTCGGCCTTCAGTCACACCAAAGAGCAAACTTTGCGGCCCCCGGGAAAATGTTTGTGAGTACCCATGCTCTAGACCAACACACAGGTGCAGCCCCTTCCGATAGGTTTGAATGCACTCTTTCAAGTGCTGTGTAGTCCCAGTTTTGCACCTGTTCAGAACGTTGAGGGCTGTCACTGATCCACCATTGCCGAGACCACCTTACCAACTCTCCTAACCACCTACACTTTTGCCCTGCTCAGAAAAGCTGTTTTTCTTCAGTGAATCTCACACACAAACTAGATCACAAAACCCCAAGGAACCCCCATTTGTTTTTGGTGTTCTATTTTACAATTTCATCTAGCCCTTTCTTGACCAGGAATTTGGGGATCTGGGAATTCATGCTACTGAACTTGTAAATTTCACACCACGTTGTCCATCTTCCCTACATTAAGAAGGCATAAACTATGTTACATGTAATCCCTCCCACCCCAAAGCCTTCATTGATAGTGCACGTGACATGTGCTTGTAAGGAACCCTGTCTCTGAAGCACAAAACAAAGGGATGTCATATATCAACATTTTAAACCAGGGAATTGGAAAATGTTGATAACAATATCGGTGAAATGTATATTACCCACTGACTTCTAATGAAGCAGAAGCAATTTCAGACAGAAGACACCTGAAATAAAGACATCTTTTTTGGTCCAAACATCGGGAATCTCCCGCCTTGTTCGGGTCAGATCATGATGGGATGTGGTGTTGAAAAGCGAAAAATGCTGTCTCGTTTGATGGATAGCAGGGTCTGGTTTCTTCGTGGCTACAGGCTCTCTCCTCACATATAGCTTCTGTTTTCCTTCCAGCCGCCTCGGGAAACGTTCCTTCACCCACCGTCTACTTGTCAAAAGGGAATTAAAAACCTCATATTTATTTTCATTTACAAATGATAGCAGCCGTGGCCAGTAAGCCGAAACCACAACAAGGCGTTGTCATGGGAAACGGCCGCCCTCGATACTTTCTCCCCTTCCCCCGAGCTCCCGCCAGCCGAAGAAACGCTGCTGCTGGCGCGGAGACTGCAGACATTTCAGGGACCACCAGGGAGCGGCTTGTAAAATGTGCGGGATTTGAGTTAATGCGCTGTTGGCACTGCCAGCCCCGGGCGATCCCGTGTCCAGAGGGCAGCGCAGCTGGCTCGCGAGGGAAAGAGATGCCCTCCCAAAGGAGCCATGGCGATGGCGAGCATTACCAACAAGTTTACTTTGGAGTTATTGAACCGCTCGTGACTCTGGGTGCGACTCGTGACACCCGATCCCCCCCAGCAGGGGGCTGTTGTCCCCCGCTCTTACACATTACACCGTTGTACGGGTTGGTTTCAGGCTCCCTGGAATCTCAAGTTTCACAGAAAATCAGACGATGAGAGAGCCCCTATTCGTGTTTGCATCTGAACTTCACGCGCAATGATTTGGCGACTTAAAGTTTTCCTCTTTTCCTCGTGACAAGCACTCTTTCTTTCTGCTTGAGTCGCAGCAGAGTCATCCATATACTTTCACCTTTACGTAGGGGATAGGCAAGAGAGACCTTTCTTGGTAGTGTGGGTGATGGCAGGCATGACCGCCATTCTAGTGATCCTCTTGTATGCATTACATACGGCAAGGGAGAATAAAATGATGCGGCATGGTTCACTATAGAACAGAGTGAGGCAAGAAAAGGTGCAACGCAGCAGCACATTTTGTGATAGTATTTCTTCATTATTTTGTAATTTGTAACCCATGTTAACACTGTATAGGCAGGTTTCACCTCATTAGTACTACCTTAATACCTGAGACCATCAATAAGAAACTGAAAGGTGACCAGTCACTTTGTAAAGGACCTTCCACTGCAAGGCAAAACGAGTTTTTGCGATTTTAGTAAGATTTCTCCTTTGGAGCAAGGGATTTTTTTTATTTAAAACTGCAGATGATGGATTATGTGGTAAGTGTGGCAAATCGATAACTATGTGGGAAAAGCGGCCGTCTCAGACTCGCTTAATTCCAGTAGCTGCTTGTTTCAACCCCAAGAGTTTGCATTCTGTTGTAGTCGGTCGGTGTCCTAGCTCCTAGGCAACAGTTGGGCCTGTTGAAGGCACTGGCCTGTCCCAGTTCTGTCGAAGGGTTATTTACATGCAGCCATGTCAAGATGCAATAGACGCTGATGGGACAGTCAGTGGATTTGTAAAACTCCTTGAAGATTATTCCTTGGGGAGGGGAGAGGGAATGACGAGAGTGGTTTGAAGAATTGACAGACCTACTTTGAGGAGGCTCGAAAGAAGTTGTAGAAGTCACGGTCAAGAGTAACCTGTAATAATTGTATGGGACCCTGTCTTTAATTCACCTATTACAGCCACGTTACGACATCACCTCTGGCCTGTAATAAGTGCCTAACACAGCTGCTACTCAAGTAATACGTTCCAACACTTCGCTTGTGACATCACAGTGGCGGCGCCAGAGCAAAGGAGAGAATGTTAAGGGCATTTCAAGAGAAAGAGTTACAACTTCTATTTAAACAATTAAATGCATAATTGGCTTTTCAGCTCTTTCTTCTGAATTGTTTTTCTGAGAAATTCACAGTCATATGTTGGTAAGATGACAATTTTGGCAGTGCAGTGATTTATCACACTGCTGGAGTTCTTTGCAATGCAGCAGGAATTTATCTGCCTGTCACCACCCTTCTGAACTGTAAGCGCTGTCGAAGGTCGCATATTTACATAATTATAATATATATAGCAACAAATCCAAAACTGCATATTGCCATGTACATTCACACAGACCAGGCTCCATATTTATTCTTCATATCTGCAACCAGAGTATATCTTTCATGAGCTGAGTTAAAAAATAAAAGAGGGTGTTAGAACTGGGGGGTCTCTAGTTGGCTGAGGTAGGTACCTTAGTCCAAATAGGGACCCTTGCTTCTAAGTCAGGGAAAGGAAGGACACCATCTCAGACAGCCCCTGCTCACCCCCTTGGTAGCTTAGCACGAGCAGCCAGGCTTATCTCCAAGGCAAATGTGTAAAGTATTTGCAACCACGCTCTCAGTAACACAGTGATAACACCACAAATGGACTCCACACAAGTTTCATAAAAACAATGTGCGACTTCATTGATCTTGGGCAGTGGAACTCGGACCTCGGCGATGGTTCGAGGTCTCTCCTTGGCAAAGGCAGGCTCGGGCCGGCGGCGGTGAATTCCCACAGCTCCTCTGGAGATGCCGGTCTGGGCCAATGGCAATGACGATCGCAGCACTACTGGTCACGCTGTTGATCGAAACAGAGATCACGACTGCTCTGGGACACACAGTCACGAGGCAATTTCTACCCTTAAGGTCTCAGGCTGCTACAGGGCACATGCACACAGAGTTGCTGAGACTCACTTGAGCTCCGGGTGTACACGATTACAGGCTGCACGAAGCACATGCACACAGCGTCACTGAGACTCACTTGGACTCCGGGTGCACACGTTCACAGGGCAATCCTCACGAAGGTCTAAGGCTGCACGAAGCATACGCACACAGCATCGCTGAGACTCACTTGGACTCCGGGTGCACACGATCACAGGGCAGTTCTTACGAAGTTCTCAGGCTGCAAGAAGCACACGCACCCAGCGTTGCTGAGACACATGATAATGCGCTTTCAGCACTCTATTTTGTATGGGTGCACTATACTCATGGTTGATACGCACTTTCACATATTCCTATTGTTTGCAGTGTCTTATGATCATTAACATGTATTCAGTAGCATTCATTGTAATGAAATGTTATATTATGATTTTGTATGTATCGTTATGCCTGCATATACTGAGAGCAGGACAGTCTTATAAACACACAGTGTAACAACGTTTAGTTGAACTTGCCCGAGTCACTAGGCCTGAAACCGCAATTATTTTGCACCTCCTTGGCTTCTCGAGAAATAAATAATTAAATGCATGTTGTTTTCAAGAAATAGCACTGTTCTCATCCTACTGCAGGTATTGGAATGCCAACTCGTTATTTTCAGATTGGAAAAGATACAAGGAATGCTTTGAAGACAGTTGGAAGCGAGAAGGGAGGATGTCTCTCGTGTCTGGCTGGTCTGGGAACCAAGGTCGGCTTGGTGAACAAAGAATTTTAATTAACAGAGCATGAACCTCCCCGCATAGAAAAAGTGGCAATGGAAATTTTTACCAAGATGAATCAGAAAATCGAATTCTATATTGTATGATGCACAGGGACAGAGACCCCAGACTTCTGCTAGCTTTTGGAGAGAAAGGAGCATCTTAGAACCAGCTCCTAACCTTAAGCACTTTAACCCATTTGACTTGAGTACTTATCAGGAAGTCAACACGTGCTGACATCTTTGGGATTAGATGGAAGGGTAGTTGGGTAGCGTCTCCTTTTAGTATAGTGTAGGGACAGATTTGTTTTATTTCTAATGAAAAGAGATTTAGATTCTGCTCCCATCCTGAGTTGTATCTTGATCCTTGAATTTACAATTGTATTCTTGTTATGCTGAATTACTTATATTAGTAGAATTGGCTCTGATTTTTCTATATATATGCTAATTTTATGATGTGTATACATCCTATTATTCTTGGCCTTATAATACATTGACAAACCCAAAGTCGGAGTCTGTGGTACTTTCAGGTATGATATTGACCTCTTGTTATGAAATGTTTCTTCCCCTCCACTACTTTTAGTAGGTACATAAAAGATCATCGGCGCTAAATGCTAGGAAGAAGACAGGGGTGCAATGTTGCGTAATCATTTGCTAGCAGAGGATGGTTTACCTTTAAAAGGTGAGGGGAAAGAGAATTACGGTGTAGAGTAGGAAGAATAGAGGTTTGGATGCGACGGATGGAATATCGGCGACGAGTGGCGGAGACCGGCGGACATTGACGGTGCAGCGGAAATAGGAGCGGCGTGTGTATGAACGGTTGTGTGAGGTGTGTTAGATTGCGGTGTGTTTTATTCGGGTGATGTTTTGCGGAGTTGAAATGCATGTTGAATGATTGAGGTTATTGGTACTGGTCCGAACACGTGCAGATCAGGTAATTTGGTGAACGGGCTCAAGAGAAGTCCAAGATCCCGTGATAGTATTGTACTGTAATTGTCTGAGTAAACTGTGGAAGTCGTGAAGCGCTATCGACTGTTCACTTGTGTTAGGGAACTTTGTGTGAGTGTGGGAATAACTCGCTGTGTGAATCCCCAGGTGCCGGGGGTAGATCACAGTGATTAAGTGAACAACGCAGGTCGGGGGTCACAGTAAATGCGTGTTCTTGTGTGAGTGTTCTATCGCACGTATAGTGGACAGACAATTACTTGTTTTGTAACTGTACGTTTTTGTGACTGTGGTAGGACCGGTTACTTGGTTGATAACTTTGCGTTATACAGTTACTTGTAGAAGTGAATGTGTGAGCGAGTGTATGAAGTGAAAGTGTAAAGGCGGGTGAACCGCTGCAAGGAGTGAGCAGTGACGTCAGCGCACGCCGTGCTGGGATTGGTCGGTTGGGGTAGCGCCGCACTGGGATTGGTTGCTCTGCGTTCATAGTCGGATATTGGTTTGTGGGTTGCAATTTGATCAATTTTCATGATGCGTTGTTTTCGGGAGTTGAGAGATTTGTGCAGAGGCGACAGAGGGGTGGTGACTCGGGTAGGGGAGGAAGCCCCACCGGAGGATACCCCTGCACATTATATGGCAACGAATGTGGGCTTGCATACGATCCTTTGGCTTCAGAATTGGCATAAAATTACAGAGAATGAAGGGGAATTGGCTTTCCTTCGTTATGGGTCATTTCGTATGGAGGTTCTGTACCAGCTGAGGGGGGTGATGGCTGCCCTTAAACCTCCACCTCGACCCACACAATTTGAGGCATTAGACACTTGGATGAGAGCTGTATTAGCAAAGAAACGAGAGGCTTCACAGTGACAAATGAGGAAAGCGATGAAGGCATATCAAGATGCCAGATGGGATGCACAGTTGACACGATGGAGAGTAGATACCATAGAAGGAGAGCGCTTGTACCCCTTTCGATTGTTAGCAGGCGAGTCAGAGGGAAAGAGTAAGACAAACGAGGACAGTGATACAGATGATAGTTTCCTTGACAGGCTCTTAACAGAACGACCTCCACCTTGTGACTCTAAGTCGGAAATAGAGAGATCGTAACCACCAGTGGGAGCAGGGCAGATGGGATTGGAGGAACAGTCAACAGGAGACAGGGGAAAAATAGCAATGGTACGGATTCCAGGAGGGTCAGGGGGAATGAGATACGCTAATTATGAACCAGCACAACCTGCAGGGAATATGCAGTTGCCAGATGCTTTGTCAGTGCCAGTCACAATTGGACCAGTGGTCCCCATATATACCCCTGAAGAGAGAGAAAATGATAGTCAACAGTATACAGGGGATAGGGAAGAGACAATATCTGGAGGGAGTCTTACACATATTGGAACAGGTTTAGGACTGGCACCCGTGGCTTATAGTACTCCACTGCCTGCTACTGCAGATCCATCAAGAATGGACAGTGGGTCAGAACGCAAACCAACAGGAATTTTAGCGAATTCTAGGTCAGATCTCAGAATGTGGGCTCAACCAGTGAGAGAGACAATGTTGCCAAGAGAAGAAAGGACGAGGGCAGAACCTTCTAGGATACTGTTTGGGCCGCAGGTTGTGTGTGATATTGGAGGAGTAGGAGCTGGTATAGAGAAGATCGTACAGCCTCGAAGAGGGAAGAAGGAGCAATACCAAGGAGAACACAAAGTTGTGACAGAGAGAATGTAGAAAGGGAAAGAATTCAGAAAGTGTTGCAGGGTGCAATAAAAACACCAATGTTGGATGTGGTTCAATTAAAGGTGGAAATAGATGAAGTGGTTGAAGGAAATCTGCCTTTGGAGAGAATTGATCCAAATGAACTGTTATTTGTGGCCAAAGATATTACAAGAAAGGCAAAGCGGGCTTACGATGCCCTATGGCAGTTAGCACGAAGGTATGATGTTGATTTGACAAAGACCAAGATGATGCAGGGGTCTTGCAGATTAAATTATACAGACAAGGAGTTGGAGGAAAAGCAAACTGTTGGGTTGAAAGCCCAGATTAGAGAACTGGTACTAGGAATGCGAGCATGGAAAGCACTAGACAGATGGGAGGAGAGATGGGCCAAAAAGAAATGTGCTAAGACTGGAATAGGTACCTCTTCACCTCAGGGGGAGCGATGGAAGCCACCGGAAATTTTCCCTTGAGAGAAGTGCAGAACAAAGGGTATGTACATGTGCCATGGAGCAGGGGTGATTTGGATGCTTTTGCAAATGATTTTCCTCGGCGTAGGGAGAAACCAACAGAGTGGTATAAGCAGATAGACCGGTTTGTAAAGATCTCAAAGGTGTTGTGGATCGATTTGAACACTTTGTTTGATATAGTGGTTCCGGCAGATCTGTGGGCAGCATGCAAAATTGCTATTGAGTGGCCAACATCTGAGCCACTCAGAGATTCAGTAACGCATGGTCCTTCACCTGATGTGATGAGGAAATATGAGCAAGTCATTACCTGGTTGCAGTCTAAGGTAGCTCCGCAGATTGTTGATTGGCTTAAAATCGATCGTACGACTGAAAAGCCTAAGGAATCAGTGCATGATTATTACGAACGATTGTTATTGGCTTTTAAACAGCATAGTGGGTTGGACACTATTGATGAAAAGGATATGGGACAGTTTGTCTCCAAGTTTGTGTTAGGTTTGAAATCTGACATTAGTTTAATGATACAACACCACCTGATATGTTGGTAGAATAAGTCGGTGGATGAAATACTGCGGTATGCTAAATATTGTAGTGATCAAGTAGAATCAGCACAAAAGAAATTGCAAGACAAGTTGATGTTGGCTCAGTTGAGAAATGCGGATAATATGCAGGGGGTTGGAGGAGGTATGGGTCGAGGAAGAGGAAGTGGCCGAGGTATGGTTCAACAAATGGCAACCCAACCAGGACAGGGATGAGGGAGAGGTATAGAGATGAGTACAAGTGAGTGGGTGGCACAACAAAAGAAGGTTACTGCCTATCATTATTGTCACAAGACGGGGAATTGGAAGCGTGAGTGTCGATTGAATCCTGCTAATCAAAGCCAATATGAGGGAGAAGGACACGTATGCGAGACTCTACAGACTGTGACTAGACCTAGGTCCATTATGGAGGTTGAAAGCCACAAGTACAGGTGCCACAGCCTCCCAGAATGCCCATGCATAATCAGACATATCAGCAGATGTTGCATTTTGAAATACGAGACAGATACGAACAATCTCAGGGTCCTCTGGACTGCCAGAGGGGGGCACAGGAAGAATGCCCTCTCGATACAGTACTGGAGGTAGATCAGAGTGGGGCATTCGTGGATGCAAATGTGAATGGATATCCTGTCACCTTTTTATTTGATACTGGAGCTGCGCGCTACACAGTAAGAACAGATATGATCCCCAACTTATCTCTTTCTGGGCAATCGTTTCAAGTAGTGGGTGTCAGTAATCAGAAAATGACCAAAGCATTAACAAATGCATTACCTGTTAGAATAGGGCCGTTCAAGGATAAGCATCAGTTCGTGATTTGCAACACAAGTCCGGTTTGTCTTTTGGGCCGTGATCTTTTGTGCAAATTAAATTGTAACATCTCATGCACTCCGAGAGGTGTGGAGCTGCAGACCTATGATGATGATGCCGATTTCAAAATGAAATGGCTGATATGAGCACGTGTGCAGAACTGTTTGTGGTTCTCACAAAAGCAGAATTGCCACATGATTTGAGAGATTTAGTTGACCCGAAGGTGTGGGATTTCACAGGTGAGGAGATAGGGTTAATCCGAGGGGTGGAACCTGTTATGATACAGGTAAGACCAAATTCTGAGTTTCCATGAACCCCACAAAATAAACTGTCTGCAGAGACAGTGGCGGGATAACTCCTGTTATTGAGTCATTGATCACACAAGGCATTCTAAAAGAGATACGAGGAAGTCCCGGTAATTCACCGATCATGTGATTGCAGAAGCCTAGTGGCAAGTATAGAATAGTACAATACCTGCGCAGGATTAATGAAATCGTAATTCCCTGTTGTCCCGTAATACCGAATCCGGCTGTTATTCTCTTCCAAATACCATGTGAAGCAGAATAGTTTACTGTCATAGATTTGTGTCAAGCATTCTTTTCCATACCTTTACACGAAGAAAGTCAGTATTTATTTGCATTCCGGATGGGCGATCGTGTCTTAACATGGTGTAGAATCCCTCAGGGGTATACAGAAAGCCCCTCTAGCTTTAGGCAGTGTCTGAAAAAAAATCTTGAAGGGCTGGTGATGCCTCAGAAATCAGTCCTGGTTCAGTATATTGACAACCTTTTGATCGCCTCAGAAAATGAAGATGCATGCAGGATAGACACAGTGGATTTGTTGAACCATTTGGCAGAGAATGGACATAAGGTGTCCTCAAATAAGCTGCAGTATTGTTTACATGAAGTTCAATATCTGGGATATCGTATTGAGAAGAGAAAGCGAAAGGTGTCACCAGATCAAAAGAAGCGATCTTGCAAATGGGAACTCCGAAAACACAGAAAGGAGTCCGCATGTTTTTGGGCATGGTCAGCTATTGTCGACAGTGGATCCCAAAATTTTCTTTACAAGCAAAGCCTCTGTTAAGACTAACACAAAAAGACATCAGTGATCCGGTACCATGGGACCAAGAATGCTTGAGAGCCTCCCATGAGCTGTGAAAAAGCATATGTCGTGCCCCAGCTCTGGGAATGCCAGACTATAATAAAGCATTTTCGCTCTTCTGCTGTGAGAAGGAGGGATGTGCATTACGGGCCTTGTACGAACACATGGAGGTGCCCGTAGACCAGTGGCTTACTTTTCAGCTACATTAGATCCAGTAGCTTCTGCGTTGCAGGGCTGTCTCAAATCCGTTGCTGCAAAAGATGTCAGCATTGAAAGATGCGAAAGCATCGCGATGGGTCACCCATTAATCGTTTATGTGCCAATTCTGTGGAATTGTTGATGACCAGAACAAAAACACAGTATCTTACTTAGGTTGACCAAATATGAGCAAGTCATTCTAGCATCTGAAAATGTTACGTTGAAATGTTGTACCACTCTAAACCCCGCTACATTGTTGCCTGTTCCTCAAGATGATGGAGATGAAAATTGTGAAGAGCATGACTGTCAAGATGTCACTGAACTATCTACCAAACCCAGACCTGACATTGTCAATGAACCTTTACCTGAATCTGATTTGCTCCTATTTGTGGACGGTTCATGCCTAGGAGACAATGAAGGGTACCTAAGAGCAGCGTTTGCTGTATGCACCATCACCAGAGTAGTAGAAGCTGCCTGTTTGAATAGAGTATTCTCTGCTCAGGTAGCAGAAATCATTGCATTAATATGTGCCTGTATTATTTCACATAGAGTCCGAGCAGGCTGAGAAAAAAGAGACAATGGCATTTGGGTGTCAACCGATAACAGAGCAGTACTTCCTAACTGTTTGTTAAGCCCAATGGCAAGGCAGATTCACGGAGCAGTCCATCTGGGATGAGATGCCATGGTGCGATTCATTGTTCAGGCAAACATGGTTTAATCCATGCTTTCGTGTGATTGCTGAAGAAGTGTGTCATAGATGCGTTACGTGTCAGCAAATGAATGCAGGAAAAAGAACGGTGGTTACAATGAGTCACATTGGAAGATCAGGAGGTCCTTTTAACAGGATACAATTGGATTTTATTGGGATGCCAAGATGCAATAGGCTGAGATATGTTTTGATGGTGGTATGTATCTTTTCACGTTGGGTTAAAGCATATCCAACTCGACGATGTGATAGTCTCACTGTAGCAAAGTTGCTGTTGCGAGAACTGATACGGAGATACGGATTCCCGACTTCAGTGGAGACACATAGAGGAACTCACTTCCATAGTGAACTCATGAAACTGTTGTGTGCTGCTTTAAACATAGTCCAGAGATTGCATTGCAGTTACAAGCCAAAAGCGTCTGGTCTGGTTGAACAGGTGAATGGCACAATCAAAATGAGAGTGGCTGATGTTTGTTCATCGACTGCATTGAAGTGGCGGATGCTTTGCCTCTTGTTCTGATGAGCCTGCGTAGCACCCCTGATAGGAGAACAGGGCTATCCCCTCATGAAATACTGACAGGGAGAGCTATGAGATTGCCTATGGTGCCATCCAGAGCATTGATAAATATCACTGATGATATGGTGTTGGATTATTGTAGGGGACTGGCTGATGTGGTTAATTCTGTGTCCCACCAGGTAGAGGCTGCAACTGCATCCACCTCGAGAGATCTGCTGCATGATCTAAACCCTGGAGACTGGGTACTTGTACGCAAGAACTTGCGGAAGAGCTGTCTTGATGCTCGTTGGAGAGGATCATATCAAGTCATATTGGTCACAAGTACAGCGGTGAAGTGTGGAGGGCTGCCACAT
Organism: Triturus cristatus; assembly: GCF_964204655.1. Taxonomy (NCBI): domain Eukaryota; kingdom Metazoa; phylum Chordata; class Amphibia; order Caudata; family Salamandridae; genus Triturus; species Triturus cristatus. The sequence continues at coordinate 1,152,173,181 of NC_140584.1, forward strand.
TGGATCCACGCTTCACATACCCGCAAGGTTCCAGAGTCTGTGGAGGGAGCACCCATTCCTTAAGTTGCCCGAAGAGCAACTGAAGCTGAAGACTTATAGGGAGAAACAGAGAGAGGAGAAAGAGCACTGCCTGCTGAGGAGCAGCATACAGAGCCCGAAATTGATTACATTGTGGAAGTACCCTCTGAACCAGACCCGAGTGAACGGCCTGGTGTAGAAGGAACAGACAAAGAGGAAGAGCGGAGAGCAGATGCCACAGCAGAAAAGTGGCCAACAAGAAAAGAAAGGCTAAATATAAGATTTGCATCTGAGAAAAATCTTGCTCCAATTCCTGAAACGTCCGAATCTGAACAAAGCGAACAAGAAAATAATCCAGATGATTTAAGACGCTCAAGAAGAAAAAGAACACCCTCTCAGAAGTACGCATCTCCTGAGTGGACATATCTGGTTGCAGATGCAGAGCCCAAGGAATTCTGGGAGATTGGGAACTGGAGCTGTGAGCTACGGAGGGGACACCCTCTTGACTGATATTCAGTTGTTAGTCCTGGGGGTCAACGTCTTTGGAACCCTGACACTGCAAGTTCCGAATCCACCCAGATTGAGTGGGTTGAGATTTTTGATCCTTAATCAGGTTGTTTTCCCTTCCTTTGGTCAACAGCTTACTGCATTGGAATTGGGAGAAATTTGAGCTGAAATCCTGCAATTGGTTCTCAACATACTCGGCTCTAACCTCATTAGAGATGAACCTTGAACTGTGATCGAAGAACTCATTAGGCCTAAGAAAGAAGATAACCTAGCCCATAGTGGAAGAAGATTTAAAATAGGATCCTTTCAATAGAGAGAAGAATTCAGGATTAGGGCTGACTACTTCTCTACAATAGGTTTAGTATTGTTGGACTGAATCCGACAATAATCGAGTGAGAAATTAATTACAGACATTGTAAATTGAAACTAAAAGTACAGAAAAGAAGAACAGAGACTCTCAACGTTTCTTTGGGGTGTCAAATACGACAGTAAAAACACGGCTTCTGAAACATCTGGACGGAAACAGAAATTTATTATTGGAACTCTTATAGCAATAGTGCTGCTTCTTATAATTGTGGTGATTGTCACATCTTTGATTGGGTCTCCCAATGATGAAAAGAATGGGGAGCAAACTACCCTTACCCCACCTGTTTCAAATGTAGATATAGAAGAATGTCCATCCATAAAAGATAAGGAAATGATTAAAGAAACTAGTTGTAGATTACATGTAGATTTGTCAAAGGGTGATTTCACGCTGAATGTATATGCCCGTTTGTTGTATGAGTATGTGGACACAATGGAAGCGAAAGATTGTCATGTGTGCATGCAATCACCAGCATCAGTAGAGGAAGGCATACAATACCATCACTTGCCCGTGACTTATGGCATTACATGCAGCGTGCTATTAAGCATTTTTTATAGTAAAGTCCTTTATGAATATTATTTCCAGAATTATGATGTGGTACTCTCTAAAGTTCCAGTCCTAAAATACATGAACAAATATGATTATTACTAGGAAGTAGAGCGCATATCTCAGTATTTTGTGCCTACCATCACTCTAGATACGTCCTATGCTCACAGACATAATTTGACCTGCATGTTAACTGACATTGAAAATAAATTCGTAGATCAGATAGAAGATCGACATAGGTAAACTTTGTTTCGACCAGATCCGAAGCATAAGGTATTGCCATGGACCTAAGAAGAATTGGATCACAAGGCGAAAGGGAGTTCAGGACCCATTGCGTTAGAGTTTTAGCAGAAAGGAAATTTGTGCATTAGACATCCATCCACATATTACGACAAGATATTCGTGGGTGAAAGTGATTGTGAGCAGATTTTTCTGATTGAAGAGTCTATAAGGAAAGCACTATTGGATACTTTGACCATAGTGCCTAATGTCTATTTTGTATGTGGAAAGAATGCTTATGTGAAACTGCCCAAGATTTTGTATGGGACATGCTATTTAGCTTTAGTATTTCCCAAGACATTCCATGTGGATGATTTATGGCCTTTGGAAGGAAAAGTATCTCATAGAGGAAAATGTGGTGTAAGTGCTGGAAAAATCATTGGTGATGTGCTTGGAGCTATAAACAAAGTAGGTCGCACACTGCTCGAGAGGCAATTACCTCGAAACACGTGTCCAGGGATGGCATTATAGTGACATACTCGTGGCATAGGCGTACTCACCGTTGCTACTTCATTATCCAGAGTTCTATGGGGCTATTTGCTGGTATGACGAGCAGTGTGCGACCTACTTTGTTTATGTATTTAAGCTCCCTCGAGCGATTTGGGCTGACGAGCCTTGGTTCCGCACCTGCGCGCCGTAAGAGGTATTTTACCTTTAATATTTTGGCAGTCTACTTGGCACCCCACACACCTACCTGCTCCCTGCTGACGAGAGGCAATTACCTTGAAACACGTGTCCAGGGATGGCATTATAGTGACATACTCGTGGCATAGGCGTACTCACCGTTGCTACTACATTATCCAGAGTTCTATGGGGCTATTTGCTGGTATGACGAGCAGTGTGCGACCTACTTTGTTTATGCTTGGAGCTATGATACCTAGTCTAGGTGTGGTTTTGAATGATGTAAAAATTCAAAAGCTGGCAACGATAGTGGATAAACTCTCCGTGAATACAGCACTAATCCTGTTATTAGTGGATGGTGAGATGGTCTCGATAAGGGCTATGGTTCTTCAAAATCGTCTTGCTTTAGACATCCTACTACCAAAAGCTGGAGGAGTCTGTAAACATTTGAGAGTCCAACAGTGCTGCACTTATATTCCTAGCATTAGTCAGGATATAAGGAAGTATATCGCCAATGTTTCAGATATCCATCAAGAATTGATAATTTGGTCACTGAAGCACTGTGGGATCACATTGGCAAGGGTTTTGGACAGATTGGAAGTTGGTTTGGCAGTTTGGGACAGGGAATTATGGGATACATCTTGAAACCCATCATAATAGCTGTCAATTGTATAATTGTCTCATGGGGAGCCATCAGAGCATACAAATGGCAAAAGGCCAGACATCAGGAAAATGTTCTGAGAAAACGAGAACAGCAAATGAAACGACTGTAGGACCGTCATTATCAGCACCTTAAGGGGTTAGAAAGATTTAGACATGGACAGCAAGCTACAGCTTCTGTTTAGGTCAATATTTTCTACAAAGAAGAAATTCTGAAAGAAGAAAATTAGGTGTTATGACACTAGTCATAAGAGGGGGAACTGATAGAGCGCTTTCAGCACTCTATATTGTATGGGTGCACTATACTCATGGTTGATACGCACCTTCACATATTCCTATTGTTTGCAATGTCTTATGATCATTAACATGTATTCAGTAGCATTCATTGTAATGAAATGTTATATTATGATTTTGTATGTATCGTTATGCCTGCATATACTGAGAGCTGGACAGTCTTATAAACACACAGTGTAACGAAGTTTAGTTTAACTTGCCCGTGTCACTAGGCCTGAAACCGTAATTGTTTTTCACCTCCTTGGCGTCTCAAGAAATAAAGAATTAAATGCATGTTGTTTTCAAGAAATAGCAGTGTTCTCATCCTACTGCAGGTATCGGAATGCCAACTCGTTATTTTCAGATTGGAAAAGATACAAGGAATGCTTTAAAGACAGTTGGAAGCGAGAAGGGAGGATGTCTCTCGTGTCTGGCTGGTCTGGGAACCAAGGTCGACTTGGTGAACAAAGAACTTTAATTAACAGAGCATGAACCTCCCCGCATAGAAAAAGTGGCAATGGAATTTTTTTACCAAGATGAATCAGAAAATCGAATTCTATATTTTATGATGCACAGGGACAGAGACCCCAGACTTCTGCTAGCTTTCGGAGAGAAAGGAGCATCTTAGAACTAGCTCCGAACCTTAAGCACTTTAACCCATTTGACGTGAGTACTTCTCAGGAAGTCAACACGTGCTGACACCTTTGGGATTAGATGGAAGGATAGTTGGGTAGCGTCTCCTTTTAGTATAGTGTAGGGACAGATTTGTTATATCTCTAATGAAAAGAGATTTAGATTCTGCTTCCATCCTGAGTTGAATCTTGATCCTCGAATTTACAGTTGTATTCTTGTTATGCCGAATTCCTTATATTCGTAGAATTGGCTCTGTATTAATTTTTCTATATCTATATATGCTAATTTTTATCGATGTGTCTACATCCTATTATTCTTGGCCTTATAATAAATTGACAAACCCAAAGTCGGAGTCTGTGGTACTTTCAGGTATGATATTGACCTCTTTTTATGAAATGTTTGTTCCCCTCCACTACTTGTAGTAGGTAAATAAAAGATCATCAGCGCTAAATGCTAGGAAGTACAATTTAGCGTAATAACACACTTGGAAACCTTTATGGTCCTGAGTTGCCACAATAGGGAGGCAGCTCTCCTCGGGCCCTTGGAGACACGTTACTTAGCAAACTGCAGGCCAGCCCCAGAACACACAGCAAGCTTCAGTCCTTCTCTTTAGTCTCTTCAGCTGTTCTTCCTTGGCAGAGGTTCCTCTTGAGCGGAAATCCTTTTCAGTCTTAATCAGTCCAAAGTCCAGGGGTTTCAGCTCTCATAGTTATACCCCTAAATGTCTTTGAAGTCTTTGTGTTCAGGGGCACTGACCCCTGTCCAAACCAGTTCTGGGTGTCTCCCTGCCAGTGACACCTTCTTCTTTTGATAGTGGGGGTCTGGACCCTCAATCACTCAGCAGGAGATAGAGCCATTGTTTTATGGCAGCAGCCCAGGCCTCTTCACCTCCAGGGGCTACTCCTCCCCCAGATGCAGGTCAGCCGTGGCTGTCTCACCTACTCCTCCCCTGGGTCAAGACATTCCCAAGATCCTATCACATTCAAATCCAGACAGTCAGTCCACAACCAGGCAGAGACACACAGAATTGTTAGAACAAAAAAAACAGCCACTTCTAAAAGCGTGGTTTCTAAACACACCATTAAAAAACCACCTTCACAAAAAGATGTGTTATTAAATTGTGAGTTCAGGCACACTAAACCTCACCTCTCCATTTTAAACCTATGGAAAGATAGGCTGGAAACATATTACACAGCCTCCCCTATTCTGTCCTATGGGCAAGATGGCCTTGCAACAGTAAAAAACGAAATGGAGAGTATGTCACTGTCAGGGTATGGTACACACCTTAGTACATGTACTACCTTTCACATACACTCCACAATGCCCAGGGGGGGTACCTTGGGCCTACCATGGGGGTGTCTGATGTGTATAAAAAGGGAAGGGTAAGGCCTGGCAAGTGGGTGCACTTGTCAGGACAAGGCAGTTTAACAAACTGCGTGCAGGCACTGCAGTGGCAGGCCTGAGATCTCTTTTCAGGGCTACTTATGTGGGTGGCACAATTAGTGCTGCACACCCACTAGTAGCATTTGTATTACCAGCCCTGGCACACATTGTGCACTTTACTAGGGACTTTACTAGTAAGACAACCATGCCAATTATGGAGAACCGATTACCATTACACTTTACACAAGGAACACTTGCACTTTGACACTGATCAGCAGTGGCAAAGTGCCCAAAGCATCTAAGTTGGCAACACCATGTCAGAAAAAAGGTCTAGGGGGAAGGCAAAAAAGTTTAGGGAACTTTAGCCAAAAAGGGCCAAGTCCAACAGAGGGCTGTAGGAAGAAGGGTAGTGCCACCATGTATTAAACAAAATAAAGTACCCTGTAACATACATATAGGGATCTGTGAAATCACTTTGAAATTCAGTGACTTTATAAAGAAACTTTGGGGGTTATTTAGAATTAGACAGACAGGATATTTTGCACAGATGCTGCAAAGTACACCGGAAGCCAAACAGGCAGTTCCCATATTGTACTGAAGCTGGGCAAACTGTTGTGTTTCTGCCAGTAGAGCCTCTCCTGCCCTGCTGTTGGAAACCCTACAAGGACAGCCCAGCAGGCATTGGGCTGTTAATCTAAGAACCTGAGACCTTTGGAGGGTGTACCTTCTAATGGCCTGACATGCATATTCTTCCTGCTCGGTAGCCACCAAGAAAAGGTTGATGATGATAAACAGAAAACAAGCATTAGAAATGCAATGGGTCTCGTATTTTTGGAAGTTAGAGCTATTGGCATAGCTCAACAGCAACACAAATTGCCACTTTGCAGGTGCCACACAGAGCATTGCTCCATGAAACAACCTGAAAGCCTAAATCAATGATGATAGCCTACAAAATAAAAAGGCACATCAGGATGACTAGGAGGAACCGCGGATGTATTGGAATGGCCAAGGCAAGCAAACAATGAGTGAAATCGCCTGGGCATGACCCAAGCACGCAAAAGCGGGAGAATCAGACCCAATGCACCAATAAAAAACCCTTATTTCTAAATGGCACAACAACGAACAAATGGCAATTCATGGGCATGCCAAAGCCGATAGAGGCAATAACAACAGGTTTTGTAGACAGCGCATGCGCACTGCCTAGGCTCGACCTAAAAAATATAAATGACCCCTGTAACCTTGTAGAAAACTCCCAGGGAGTCAGAGATAATAATTTCACTACTTTTTCAAAAACACACTCACTCTTCAGGAGCAATTTTGTTTAAAAACAAAAATGTTTGTTTAGTGGCCCCACGAATCATGGCACCAGCTCAGCAAACTTGGGGTATTTTCAGAGAAACCGCTGTAGCAGGGGCTCCTGTGAGGACACAAAACTCTCCGCCAGGCAGGCAGAGATTTCTAAATAGAGAGGGGTAGATTGGAGTGGGGTAGATTGGGGTAGGATGGGTGGGGTACATTAGAGTGGGGTAGATTATGGCAGATTGGAGTGGGTTAGATGGATGCAAATTGGGGTAGATTGGAGTAGGCTAGAATTATAGAAATAAACACTTAATTTGTGATTGCCTAACTGCTAATATGTTTTGATATATGTGCAGTTTATTTATAGGTATTTATATTTCGTTGTGATTTAGAGAAAATGACAGGTGTTTCCTTTCTCACCAATCCTCTCTTTGTCAAGTCAGAGATGGGTAAGTAAACATCAATTTCCATGTACAAATGTTTATAAAAAGCAGCAATTTGTCAGAAGATACAGTCTGACATTTGACCTCGATCTGTGAACACACAGCAAACATGACAAGATGCAAACAAAATGTAAAGATGTCTTTATTGCTTCTTCACCTTCGAAATTCCAGCAGGGTTATTTTGGGGTTGCTGCAGGCCCCCCAAGCCCCAACATCCAGTGCCTATGCTCTCCATTTTTTTTATTTTACCTCCTTTGACCTTTTGTGACTTCCTTAAGGCAAGGATGCCTTACAATGCATGACTTGTCCACCACTTTCCTTTTATATCCTTTCCTCCTCTTTTTTCCATCTCTCCTTTTGTATCTCTTGTTTAACCTCGAATTCTACCCTTTCCCAGTCCCTCATTTTCACTCACTTTTCCTCACTTGCTGTTTCAACTTTCTGCATACTGTTCATCCACAACAGTAATTATACATCTGATTTGCGACCTCGCACAATAAAAAAGAACTTAGAGATGGACAAAATGAGACACAGGCAATTGATTGCATAAGGGTCCCCACCTAGAGAATGGAGAATAACTGCAGACACAGTTTTTCTAGGTTGAATTCCACCCAGCACGAACAGGTGGTCAATGCCGGCGAGGGTCTTGAGTGAGGAGGCTGGTAAGAGGCTGGTACAGGGGGTGCCAATAGTCAAGGAAGAATATGGCTTCGCAAATGAAAGTATTACATGCTTCCCCACCACATCCTCCCCCCAACATAGAAGGTAACCATTTGTGTTTACAGGCTGCTTTGTAATTGCAGCCGATGTCCAAAGCCAATTTACTGGCCAGCAAAATCCATTCTGTAGTCCCCACACCCTGGACTTCCTGGTGCACAAACACAGGGCCAATTATAATTCAGTTTAGAGGTATCCCACTGAGGATACTGCTGGGTCCAACTTGTAATAGGAGGAAGAGACCACCATCCCAAAATGAGAGGGACAAATTGGGCCCAAAAAATGTCAAAAGGGTATGCATATGCACCTGCTACTTGTGGAAAGTAAAGAACCCCATCCAAAATCAAAGCAACTTCAAAACACATGAGCACAGCTCTCCAGACTGATGCTGTGTGACTATTCTGAGGACTATTCACGAACTGCATGTTATAGTACATTATTAATACTAACAATAGTGCTGCTAACGTACTACAAAATGCTAATCACAAACCTACTTACCGAGGTCTCTGCCTTTCCTAACTTTTCTATGTGAAGATCTTCACCCCGTCTACAGAGATCTCAACACATGTAAGAATACATTTTAGTACTGATTGTGGGAGAGACATAGGGAAGTGGCTGGAAAATAAGGAATACTTGCTACTGAAGAGGAGGGCGTTAAGGAAGGAGTAAGGAAGAGGTGCCACAGCAGGCTCTTTATAGCCTCCATAGTTTCCTAACTTACCTAGAGACACTTTAGCCTATTGGTACTGTCTAGCTTTATGCCTTGGCCAATGTCTCTACCCTTTCTACCGAAAGGAAACCTGGTTAGGCAATTATTATCAAGAAAAAATGGTTCATATGGGTGTAAGTTTTCAATTTATGCAACATCCATAGGGTGTGTGTTTTACTTCAATCAATCATGTGCCTTTCCAAATTATTAAATAGAGAAGGTTCATACTGGATTAGTCAAAAAGACTATTATTCTTAATGATTGAATCAAAAAAGGGTTTGGAGTTGCATTTCTGCATGGATGCATCTGTCTTTAGCACAAGGCAAGGCAAGCGTCATCCGAGAGCCATAGTGCCATTATCGGCAACTTCCCCCACCCACAGTCTGAGCATGCATGAATAAATAAATACACAAGACAACTTTTGTTATGGGAAAATATTGCTGCAGGTTTATTCCATACAAAAGTATGCAATATGGTGGGTTATCTTACGGGCGATCCAAGGGCAGGCAGCTGTACCAACCTTTGCTGCCCCAGCCCGCCTGATGAGCCAGCACTGTGGGTCACCCAGTCAGTGCTACACCTTTTGGTGATCCTCCTCCGGATCACGTGACACGTTGGTCTCTTATTACTCACGCCCTTTTCAGGGCAGAGCGTAGCAGGGCAAACCCCCGGTTGGTCAGGCCCCCAACCGCCCGAAGGACTAACGGGGTGCCGTGGCGGTTTTCCAGGAACCTGCCTTGAGGCCCCTGGTCTTTGGCTCTGGCACCCCTACAGTGCCGCACAGAGGTACCCTTACTGTACCCGTCTGCCGCAGAGGTACCCTTACTGTACCCGTCTGCTTCCAGATCGCCCTGTAACTCCGCCACAGCTCTGGAGGCGGCCCCCATCGCCACCAGAGCCACCCCTCCAAAACAGCTCATTTCTGACCCGAACCTGCTTTCTAGGGCCTCCTGCATGTCCAGTGGAACGTGTCCATGCCCACCTGTGACAAATGCACCCCATGTTTGTCAACCAACCTTAGGCATACGCCTGTATGGGAATGGGCGTGGCTGGTGAAACAGAGGACGCCAGGAGGGGCGGGGGAGGCATATATACCCTCCCCCCACCTCAGCGCACCAGATGAGACGCCCATATGGCGCCCCGGTGAGCGGACTCCTACAGGAGCCCAACCACTAGAGAGGGATGAGCTGGTGCCCAAATAACACTAAAGGGACGCCCTTTTGGAATGGCCCCCTGCGGGAGCCACGGACAGCCGCAGTGTCTCCTTGTCCCAGTCCCCACCTCTTGGTTCATTTCATCTGTCAGTGGAGTGGGAGGGATGAAGCAAGGAAGGTGTGGGGAGCGTGCCTGTTTCTCCGATCCTTATCCTCATGTCCCTTCTTGCCCACCTCCTGAAAAGCTGGATTGGGCCACTGGGCGTTGCTCGAGGCAGTAATGGCTGTGTGTATCTCCTCCTGCACTCCTGCCCATCTGCCCAATCCTGGGAAGGCCGTTAATACTAATGAGGTGTCCCAGTGTCCCGCAGAACCTGGGGCATTAGAAGTGTACAACAAACAATTGGTTCTGTAGGGAAACATACAATTTCTTTCAAATTGAAATATTTGTTTCCTGATAAACTAGGAAAAGCCAATAAATGGTGTGACACAAATAATATTACTAACATGAAATAATAAATCACAACTGACATAAACGCTGTACTTTGCACAATATATTAACATTCATATGTTGTGGAGAAACACAAAAGTCATATATCAAAGGCAGAGGACAGTCATGCTATATTAACATGACTACTGACAGACAATAGATTTATTGCTAGGCCAAATAATGCAATTCATTTTATCAGCTACAGAAAAATGAAAGCAAAAGTGGAAAATCCAAGATTTAAAATGGTCAAAGATTGATGACTGTACTGCGTACATTTGTCCACTGAGTCATCAGACTCGACATCTACATGGATTCTGGCGCTCAAGAATTTGTGTAATAATTTACTGCTTCTTAGAAATCTGCCTCTCATATCTTTCCTTTGCCTAAATCCATCTCCATACATGCAATTATATGTCTCAATAGTAAATTACAGTGTGAGGGACTGGTGAAGGAATGGGAAAATGGGTAATATCTACTATAAAACAAAATGGGTCAGTAGAAATTTAAGGAGAGGATAACGGAGGAACAAGCTGATACCAACACAAATGAAATTAGCCATTGTTGTTCAGAAATACATTGCTCAAGTTACTACAGCCCTGGTGCCAAAACAGGGGTAAATGAACTCAAGCCCTTGAGTAAGTCAAGCACCTGGCAGGCACTGCAACACACTCCCACAGAAAATGATGAAGGAGGGTAAATAAAAAATAAACCCTTAAGAACTAATGTTAAGTAAACTAAAATATGTTGACATTTAAAGTGTCTGTGTGTATGTATGTAAAAAATTATATATACAATTTAAAATTACGATTTCATTTTTTGAAAAACGTATTAATAAACGTTATTAAAAATAACAAATGTCTATCAATAAATGTAAATTAATTTAAATTCATTCAACTCATAACATTTAACAATATTTAGTATGGATTAAGTAGCAATAAAAGTATTGATGAAGGTGGGATTTTTTATTATTTATTAAGAATATCACTTATGAGTTAAATTAATATATTTTAATGCATTCATTAATTAGATATACATGTATTTGATTATTTGACATGTATTTGCTTACTCATATGCTATGGCTGTTTATTTTATTACATTTTCATTAGTAATAAATATTTTAAAATAATTAACATTTGTTTTATACACTTACATATTTTTAATTTTTTTTAAAGAATGATAAGCTTTAATCATTTTTCCTATTGTTTTCATTGGGACATTTCTGCCACAGTGATGGAGGTGACTACCTTTGTGGGTAAAGTTACTAGCAGTAACGTTGCACTTGCAAATCCTGTTGTAAGAAGCCCCACCCCCTGAAATGAGACAGAAAAGACATATAAGCCTACAACTAGTTGTAAATCTACACTTGCAAAGGGTAAATAGAAGTAAAGGATAGCATCATACCTAGTTGTAATAGTAAGTATACACTGTAAGAATTGGGTTACTGGTTGAGGGGAGTGATACCATTCCCAAGCAGCAACCACAGTTCTTCTCAGGGTGAAGTCATAAGCAGACCTAAATTACCCTGCTCTCGTCCCTTGGGCAGCTTGGCGTAGAGCATTCAGGCTTTACTCGGAGGTAATGTGTAAAGTGTTTGTGCAGCATTTCATACACTAACACAGTGAAAACACTCCAGAAAAGGAGCTTACAACAGAGTTAGAAAATAAAGTAGTTTTTAATAAATAAAACAAGGCCAAAATGAGAAAATCCAATTGGTAGAACCGGAGATATTGAATTTAAAAGTTTTTAGAAAAAATAGCGACCAAAGGCATACCGCGCCAACTGTGAATACCTGGTCACGCCAAACCGGGACAAAGTCACAAGTTCAAGTCGACTGTGATGGTGTGCAGGTTGGCTACAGGGACCCAGTTAGGCCCGCTGTACAAAGTATCTCAAATCCTGGGTTGCTGAGTGTTGCATGGATCTACATTGAAGTTGCCTCGCGCAGCCGAAGCGATGTGTCCATGCCGAGGTGCCTCGAGACTGTGGTGTGAGGTTCTGCTACGTTGACGTCAAGGATCCTGTTGACTGAGTTTGCGATGAAAAGTCCAGTGTCAGGGATGCGGTGTACAGTCAGGGCGATGCAATCATTCTGAAGAGGTCTGAGACTGTGATGCAGAGTCTGGTACTGTCATCGAGGCTGCAATTGACGAGCGATGTGAGAGCCTGTGCTGAGGATGTGTCACGCAGAGGGGGTTTTGAAGGCGATGCAGACTACAGCTGAGATGCAAGTCTTTGTGACGGGTCCATTACATGCAGCAGGGGAGATGCGTTGGTTCTGCTGGCTCCACAGAGGCTAGCAAAGCCCCTTAAGCCCACTTCCAAGGGCCCAGGACTGGAGTGGCACTACTTGACAGGGTAGAGTCGCAGATGTCAGAGTTCAGGTGCAGATGCAAGGTTGTTATAAGCCTGTTTTGTCCCTGAGGCATCAGATCAGGAGGCTGGACACTGGCCCTTGGACTCACTCTGTGTTCTGGGGTCAAGACACACAGGTCCAGTCCTTTCACCTAGGCAAGAGGGCAGTACGCAGCAGGCCAGCACAGCAAAGCAGGGACCCAGCAGAGTGGCAGTCCTTTAGCAGCACAACAGTCCTTCTTCCTGGCAGAATATTCACAGGTCCCAAATTGTACTGAAGAGTTGGTGTCTGAGGTCCAGTATTTATGCCAGCTCTGCCTTTGAAGAGGGGGGAGATGCTTCTGGAGAGTTCCCTTTGAAGTCCCTAGGCACACTGCCTTCCCTGCCGTGGCTCCAGTCTAACTACAGGGGGTATGCAACACCTTGCGGCCCTTTAGCATAGTGGGTGAATCGCCACCGCCGGGCCGCCAGTGGCATCCCATCTTCACCCCCTGCCATATTAGCATGGCAAGGTGCACCGCGGCGGAAGGAAAGACCGTCTGCCGCTTTTCCGCCAGTCGGATTCCCGGACGGGCGGAAAAGGCCTTCAATATGATGGTGGTGCCTTGCAGGTACTGCCATCCATATTAGGATTTGCCATGTTTAGGGCCTTTCCATGGCGGAGACTCCGCCATGGAAAGGCATGCGAAGTTCTCTTTGGGGGCCCGTTGCAGGCCCCCAGAGGGTGGGGGAAGTGAGGTAATTCAGTTTTCCGATCCCGTTCGTATTTACCCACCATTTTGGGTCTTTCCGCCATTTTGTGTTGCCCTCACTCGGCAGCACGGTGAACAAGGTGTTGTTTTCCCTCTTCCTACTGCAACGTGTCAAATAACCTCCTGCCTCTGTTTAAAGCTGGTGTTAGAGTCCGGCCGACTCCACTAATCCTCGTCTGGTTTGACTGATCCCTGTTTCAACTATCTGTTGGTTCGCAACATTCTTTCCTGACTTTATCTTATCCTCTGGCCTTTGCTATTCTTTACTCGTATTCTCTCATTTCACAACTGTCCTCCGGGGAATACAAATGTGTCCTGCCACCTGCAAGTCAACTTATAAACACTACCACTGATTAACTTGTGGGGAAGGGTGACAAACACAGTTGGAAGAGAGGCTTATTTGAGTTACTTAATATCTTGTTTTCACATTCTTCTCATTGGTTAACCCTGTATGCATTGGGAGTGTTCTTTGTGAATATGTGTGTTATAAAAGATTGTGCGCCACAAAGTAAAGTGGCAGTCTCCTAAGAACATACCGAGTGTACTTCTGGGACAACTGTACTTAGCTGCAGCTAATAAACCTTATCTTCTACGCCTAACGGAGTGTCCCGTGTCTCTGTAAGACAAAGCAGGTGAACTCAGGAGATTAAGACGTACCCTGCGGTGCCTGTCACGTTGTACTTGCCAATGCACAACATGCATACATTGCATTGTGGCGGGTGCTACTTACAGCACCGCCCGCCGCAATGTAAGAAAGGCGGGATGCCACCACCACCGTGGTAGTGGCATCCTAATTGCCATGGCGGGACCGCCACACCTCTGGCAGTCGGTCCTGTGTACTGTTACGGTGGCCGGCGGAAATCGTAATGGACCCCTTTGTGTGGAAGCAGGACGCAGCATAGTCAGTTGTAAGTGGGGCTAGGTTCAGCTCCTCCCTCCGGTCTTGCCATTAATGACCCATCAAGGCACATCTAAGCTCCCTATTGTGTTTGGTTGTCTAGGAGGAATACCCAAAGCTCAACTGTCAGCTACATCCAGTCATGTGACCAAAGACAGGCTACTAGCACTAACTGGTTAAAAAAATGGCAACTTTCTAAAAGTGCCATTTTCAGATTTGCAATTTAAAATCTGACTTCACCATGAGCTAGGATTTTAAATTGTTATTCCCGAAACATAAGGCATGAACTAGTTATGCCTTCACATTTAGAAATTACATTTATAAAATGTAATAAGGCAACTCCAATGCTATCCTATAGAAGAGATAGGTCTTGCAGTAGTGAAAAACAATTGCAAGAGTTTTTCACCACCATGAAATTTAAAAATTAAATGTACATGTCCTACTTTTTAAATACATTGCACTCTGCCCTCTGGGCTGTCTAGGGCCCACCCTAGGAGTGATTTATATGTATTAAAAAGAAAGGTGTGGACCTGACAAAAGGTTTGTTTTGTCAGGTTGAAATGACAGGTCAAAACTGCACTCACAGTCCCACCAGACCTCCAACATGCCATCATCACGGGGATCCACCAAGACGGCAAGCCCAAGGATTGTTGTGATGCATACGTCCGAATTCACTGTTAAAAACTGAAGTTAAAATACTGGCCAAGACATTGGCCACCCGGCTTCTGAAGATAGATACATGGAGACTAATCAGACTTTACGTTGGGTAGGTTGACCAGGTATAACTTGAGATGGCTCCATAACTTGCGGAGATTCTGGATAATTGAGAACCCCATGTGTTTCTCTCATTGGACGCTGAAAAAGCGTTTCATGCTATACACTGGCGTTTCCTTCATCAAACGCTACAGATATTCGGTTGTGGCCCCAACTATAGGAAGTGGATAGCGCTGGTACACCAAGACTCAACAGCAGTGGTGAGGGGTAACGCTATTGTCTCTTCAGTCTTCCCGTTTGAGAGGGGGACCCAACAGGGATGCACCCTGTCCCCGCTCCTCTTGGCCCTCACTACAGAACTGCTGCTGCAAATGCCCTCCATATGCAGACAATGTTCTCCTCTACATCACTGAACCCCCAATGACAATCTCAACCATTTTCCAGACCTTTGAGACATATGATGGCTTTTTGAGTTATAGAATATACAAGAGAAAGTCAGTTATTTGCAAGCCCTTGCGTGCACCTGAACTGACCACCCTCCCTCAGAGGCTGGCGACAGACAGAGAGGAATTTCAATACCTAAGCCTCTATATCACTTCCTGTAGAGAGATCGAATAAGTTAGAAACCTGGGGCAGGTTGTCCAGCAATTTCAGGGAGATGCAGAGAGATGGAGGAGTTTGCCCCTGATGGTTTTGGGGTGCACTGCAATCTACAAGATTAGAGATCATGGAGGGAGCACCAGAAATGAAGTCTTACTCTCTTAGGTTGGTCTTTTAAGTTTCTTTTATACTTCTTAGTGACACAAATGATAGGGCATCAGCCGACGCGTTTCATTCCTTTCAAAGGAACTTCATCAGGGCTAAATATTAAAGGTGATAATGTCCAAAGCATTAAGTTCAAAGAGTCCAAATGTATATGGAACACTAGTCCCCACAATAGGGGTAGTGGTAGACACCAGTCAAGTTAATCTGAAGAGTCTTCCTGGTACCAGTGGCAAGTGTGCCCGGCAGTGCTGCAAACGGGCACACTTGCCGCTTTTATCAGGAAGACTTCAGATTAATTTGCCCTATCATTTGTGTCACTAAGAAGAATAAAAGAAACTGAAAAGACCAACCTAAGAGAGTGAGACTTCATTTCTGGTGCTCCCTCCATGATCTCTAATCTATTTGTCTGGATTCCAGTGAGACCCAAGTGCGGCGGGTTTCGGAGGTAGATTGCACAGGGCTTATTAATTGTATCACTGGGATTGAGGTGCTGAGCTGGGGGGGCATGTACAACCTAAACACACATGTTCTTCTATTTAAGTACCATGCACACTGCCCTACAAACCTTTAGGGCCTACCATAGGGGTAACTTATAAGTATTAAAAATGAAGGTTTATGCCTGGCAAAATGTTTATTTTGATCATTCAAAATGGCAGTTGCATTGCAGCTGTAGTGACAGGCTTGAGATGTTTTACAGTGCTACTTTGGTGGGTGGAACAATGAGTGCTGCTATCGACTAGCAGCATTTAATTCACATGCCTTGGGTACAGGTAGCACCATTTACTAGGGACTTACAAGTAAATTTAATGTGTCAGTTAGTTGTAGGCCAATTTGATCAGGCCCCTAAAAATGAATGCGGGTGGCCCCACTGACTCAAATTAAGAACTGTTTGTATGTGTTTTTCCTTCTCGTGCCTCAGGAAATATTCAATGAGAAAAAATAGTGCTGGTCCACAAAAATGAGTGTGGGTTTGCACTTTTACATGTGAGATACGTAGTGCTATTATGAGTTTAGCCCTGAAAATGGGGCCGTGGATTTTGTGGTTTTTGCACCAACATTGGCCTTTTTTTGCGGATTCCCCTTATATAGATGTACTGCTGGATGTAAGATTTATTACACCCCGCAGCTACTGAGTTGTGTAAACTCTGACCAGAGTGTAATTGCAGCCTCTGCAGAAACAGTTGTTACACATGGCTTTTATTACTGCAGCTCTTGTAAGCAAGGCACAATTGTTCTTCTATGTACTACCTTTGTATATACAAAAGTCTGCAAAATTTACTACTGTGCAAAGAAAATCTCGGCAATCTGGAAACTTGGAAGGTCCTCATACATTTTCCGGCTTTGCTGGGTTTGATTAGAAGTTAATAGCAGTCGCTCTGTGGTGAAACATATTTGACTATGTGGGGGGGGTAAGCCTAGCACAGGAGAAAGCGAAGACGCAGCTTCGAAAGCTTTGAAAGGAAAAACCCAAGACCTTTACAAAACGTCATGAGCAAAAAACTTTAAACAGCTCACAGAATTTATATTTTTGCACTGTGGCTCCTACTGTAGCTGCAATATTGACCTGTATTGAATACTATTTGGAAACACGTGATTGATCAACCTTAATAGAAGGCGGGCCATTAATGTCAGCGGATCTCGCGGGCAGTCACGCAATCTCTGTTAATGACCCTGAAACCTGGATCAGATCTGTGTACGTCACTACATAGACAGATTAAGCACTCTCCTCCTCTCTATATCCATGGACCTACCCATTCTTGTCCAGCCCTTAGAAGAGTAGGGTCAAAGAAGGGTTGATGTAATGGATCTCCTGTTTCCACTGCCAAAACTGTGCAAGGGATCCTGCAGTCCACCTGGCCCCAATATGCTTGGCACTCACTGGGCTTGGCAGGGACCAACAGCCAGTCTCTGAAAGAGCTGGGCATCAAGAGCACCAAAACCTGAGAGATGGACCACACGCAACCGAGACCAACTGGGTGGACTGGGCAGATTTTGCAAAAATATGTCAGGACTAGGAAAAGAATTCAGTAATGACAAGAATGTCATTTAATATCAATGCAGCTGTCCCCTTGGCAGTCTCTCTCTGAATGTGGGGTACTTTCTGACCAAGAGGTGCCGGTCTCATTTGCACAGCATTTTAGAGGACGGCATGAGTCAGATTCAATAAAAATAGATCTGATACCCTTGGAAGGCATGGGCCGTCTCTATCGCTTCTATATATCAATTTTCGACCAGATGTGATGCTTAATGTATGAAATGCAAATGATTGTTCTGCAAATTTTCTAGATTCCTAGTGGATTGTATGGGATTTAGGGCAATGTTCACCAACAGGTGGAAGACTGGTGCTATGTTACTAGCCCTAACCAAGAAGTTAATGTACCATGTAAGTAACAAATTAAAGAACCAAGTCTGAAATGTTTTATAGCACTTGATATATTCAGACATACAACAGAGAAAGGATGGAGTGGGGGTGATCCAATGGTGGGTAGTCTGATGGCAGAAACTACATCCATTCGGGAAGGAAGAACAGCGGAGTTTGAGAGAAGAAGACGGCTGAGGGCTAAAATATTTGTAGTGCCGCCCGCCATGTTGTTATCTTGAGAGCTGATGTTATTAGGCTGGGCAGAATTTTGAATAATCGGAGTCATTTCAGTAATTCTGCGTTACACTCGGATGCAGAATGACCTATTCTTACAGGATAACTCCTCCTTGTGTAATTAAGAGTATTTTGGGCCCGCGTGAGCACATGTAGAGCGCGTGAGTAGCTGCTGTTCGGATTCTGCTTCATTTAGCACTATCTCATACCGCAAGGTGCATCCTTGTGTCCATTTTGGTGGCGAGGGGGCATTTTTGCATGAAGAAATAGCACTAAATGCAGAATTTATCTTTTTGCATAATTCAGGCTTAATCTCATGGAATTCATAGGTAAATCCGTGTTAATACGTAACACCGAATTACTCAAGTTATGCCCAACCTGTGTTTTTATGAGTCAGTGCCACGGTTACTGTTTTAAAAATAGGGAGATGCTAAACAGATGTGAAAAGGAAATGCTGTACTTTTGTGGATGTACCCCCTTTTAATTTTTAGCCCTTATAGACCACATTATACATTATTTCTCAAATTACTAAAAACCCTTACTTTCACTCACCTTTTTGTCCTGCTGCTTTTATCCCCGCATTAACATCTCATTGCTCATTTACTTCGACCTGCTCCTGCAATTTGAGGGGCATATTATCAAGAAACAGCGTTAAAATTATCGCTAAAGCGACGATAATGGGCTTGATAATATGCCGCAGAGAATTCCCATAGAAGCCGATGTTCAGGTGTGAACATGGGCTTCTATGGGAATTCTCAAGGGCATATTATCAAGCCCATTATTGCCGCTTTAGCGGCAGTTTTCTGCCACTAAACCGGCGATAATTTTAACACCGCTCTTCATAATATGCCCCGTGGTTAAGAATAATTGTGTGAAAAACAGAATTTCTGCAAACACCAGCTGTTCGCATTCTGGCTGTTCACATTCTTCCCAGTCTCTGTATAGTAATTTACCTGCAACCACCATCATAATTGCTCAACATGGTGTAATGGAATCGTTTCTGGAATTTCGCTCAACAAGCATTATGCGAAGTTCCTGAGATGACACAAATGACACCAGAGTAATTCAAATGTACCCGAGCCTAGTTAGGACCATAATCCATATCTCACACTACAGCCATACATACCATAAAACGCACACCAAATTCTGTGCTTATAATGTCACAATATTCATAGCAATGAAAATGACACCTAAACGCAAAATTTAATAAAGGGACATCACCTAATCAAATCAATTTAAGAAACTATATTCATGCACAGTGTTGTTAGCAATGATGTCAGTGATGTTGTCATGGATGTCATAGAACATGTCATGAGTGCTGTAATATGTGAGGTAATGAGAAGTGCATGGCGAGGGCGCGAGCTATAGTTACTTTAGGGCACGAATTGAGATGACTATAACTGGCGAATTTCAGTCGTTTTCGTTATTTAAAATGGTCCTTTAAGCTTTGTTTTTTTTACGCAACTTTCTAAGGTTTTTTTAAAGTCCTAATTATAACTGTCACTTAAAGATATGTTTTTTTCAGTGGATTTCTAGGAGTTTCTTGATTTCTAACTATAACTATCACTTTGATTTTTGGATTTTCAGTGACTTTTTTAAAGTAAGGTATTACCAATAAAATAAAGATAACATAATGGGTTTTTTTTTTCAATAAAGCATTTATAGTCAAAAAAGCATTAGTTAATCTTTATTCGTGCACTTGGAAGCCACACAATGAAAGCATAAAACAAACTGCAAAGGGTCCCCGCATTCCCCAGCTGAAGTGCGAAGATTCCAGCACTGGGAATACTTAAAATATCAGTAACAGTTTTTGGGGTCATATTCTGTAGAACCCAGGAAACACAGGGTTAATTTTTTTAAGTATTTGTGGGGGCTACTGCAGTTCCTGCAGCACCCCAATACTTAAAAAACATGCTGAGGTACCGCCGTCCAGATTGAGGGTACCATCAGCAACAATATATGTGTAAGTTGGGCCGTGAGTGACATTATGGGAGCGCTTCTTGCTAGAATCAGTGACTAATAAAGGAGCGGCTTCGGCCACCCATTTATTATTCACTTTTTATTATTTTCATTTATCTTTGCTGGGGTGCCTTGGTTCCACCTTGGATACCCACAGATACAATTTCCATTGGGGAGAGCAAGGGGAGACTCAAGGCCCCCATGCCCCACCTGGCCCCCTGTAAGTGGCCCCATTGCATGGGTGGATCAGGAGCTGGGGTGCCCCATTGCCCCCACACCATTATTTTATTGGGGACTGCAGGAAGAGGCCCATGGCTCCCTCAGCCCCACCGGCTCCCCTGTCTACACCCAGCCCAGGTGTGGCATCGGCCGGCATTGTTCCCACCCAGTGGGAGCAGCTTTTCTTTTGCTTCTACTGGGTGGGAGCAATTCTTTGTTTTCCTGCTTGCAAGAGTGTGGGCAGGGAGAAACTTTTGTGTTCCCACAAGGTTGGAGCATCTTTTTGCTCCCTGTAGGAGGGTACACATAAGACTTCTGTGCCCTTCTCTATTCACTCAGAGGCTTAATTATGAGAGGCTTACTCCACTGCAGAATCACTTTTTTGGTGGTCTGGCAGCGCAAGCTTCTCAATGATATCTATGAGGCGATGCAAAGCCACTCTGCCTGGCTTTGCATAGCCTCACAGATATGGAGTTAGATAAAGCGCCGCAAGTCACTGCTGTGCCTTACTCTGTATCAAGCAGGCATTCCAGTGGGCACTGCAGTGGGTTTTCCCATGCAGCACCCATGGATTTTGATGCTGCCCTAAATTTACTTAATCACGTAAACCTGGGGCAGCGCCAAAACCTTATGCCGCCCCAGAGCAGGCATAACAAGGAGAAATAGTTACATTTCTCCTTGTTCTTTCTCCTTCTATGTGTGCACACACAGAAAGAGGAAATCACCAGGATTGTATTTTGACACAAAACTCTGATTTACAAAGACTTGTAAACCTAGGTGTGCACCAAAAGCATGTCCCTTCCCGACAGTGGCATAAAAAAGGAGAAAAAATCTTAGTTTTCTTGTTAGTACCTCTTTGTGCAGCACTCAAAGAAAGAGGAAACTCCTTTTAGGATTGTTTTTGTCTAGGAAGGTGTCCCTTCCTGCACAAAAACAATCCTTCCTGCAAAGGAGGCACCCTTGCACCATGGTGCAAGGGTGCGTACATTTTATTTAGAGTTTTTATAGCGCAAACTAGACCCGATACATAGGGTATCAGAGCTCTTTACATGAGCACCAGTTTTGTTACAGATGGACACATTCATTTTTGTTAGGCATGGGTAGATTAGGTGATTTGCCCAGAATCACAGGATGTTGAGCGTAGTTGCCTAGTCTCGAACCCGTTTCCCCAGCTTCGAGGTCGACCGCTCTAGCCGTAGGGCTACATCCTCTCCCCAAAGTACATTAGTGCCAGGCAGCATATTGTGCGCCAGTGCAGGGGGAAAGGACAGGAATGCAATGTATTTCATAAATATGGTGCATTCCTGCTCTTTCACATTGGCGTAGTGCAGCGCAGCAAGAAGTCTTGTAGCACTGCCCTACACCAATTCCTCACAAATGAGGCCCGCAGACTTCTCTGCCCGATAAGAAGAAATTGTAAATTTTTTTCAGGATAGGGTACTGAGTCCCTGAATTCTAAAATGGTTATCTTCACATGCATGTGGTGGCAGCCAATCAGATAATATCTCTACCAAGATATTGGTTTCTGCCAAATTGGGTCTTATTTTTTTTAGTGGTTTTGGCTGTAGAGGAGTCTAATTTTCCTATGGAAAATAAATTGGGAAAACTTGTTTTGGTACCCTCCTTTTACTTGACCCCTGCTTGATGGGCCACCCCAAATCTTTCCAGGAAGGAGCTGAGGTGGAGGAACTCATTTTTTCAAAGTTTTGTGAAGATTATGAAACTCTGCCAACCTTATTAGCAGACCAAAATATTCTTTGCCTATGGAAACATGGTCCTAACTATAACTACCCAGTTTATTTGACGTGTGTTTATAGAAAAAATATATTTAATGAAGTTTATTGCTTGGAATATCATCTGAAGGTGCTGTTTATCTTTGTTACACCTAAGCCTTAAGTAATGGTCATTAAAAAAATTCATCGACCTTTTTCCGCTTCAGAATTTCTTTTCTTCACTTTCTCATCATTTGCAAGCAGGGACGTATAATTTGCCTTCCTTTCCTTAAGTTTTTTGCTGCTCACCACTGTTAAAGTGTTCTCTCTTCCCAAGCACCTGCTGCCACCAGCTGTGAGATCCCCTTACTCAAGCATTTCCTGCCAAGTGAACACATGCTTTCAGCAGACACCTCATCTGGCTCCCCCTCTGGTTTATCCTGCCTGTTATTGCAATTCACAGAGTGATGCTAGTCAGCTTTCTCCCAGTGGCTGCCTGGGGCATCTGCATTCTTTTCAGCACCTGAAGAAACAGGAGTTGGGGGAGGGGGTGATTTCCCACTGAGCTCCGTTTCAAGTGGCCCAAGGAGGAGGCAGTGTCAGGCACCTTCTAAGAATACACATTTCCAATCCCGTTTCTCCTGCAGGAAGCTTGTACAATGTTTACTTAGCAATCACTGGGGATAATCTGCGACTTAATAAACAGTTTAGAGGCTACACATTTACTACCTAATCTGCAGCTCACAATTCTGAATCCAAGCATGACCGACTCACTACTTCAACAAAGCCTGTACCATTAAGTTGCTATTAAAGCACTCTCTCATAGGGAGTTCACTTCAGTATCTCAGTTGCCCCTCGTACTGCACTCATTCATGTTATGAGAGGACAACTGAATGACATGAATGAGTGCGCTATGGGTGCCAAATGGAGTGTGGGAGCAATCGTGGAATTCAGTTGCCCACTCAGGTGTATTTCAGTTATCCATCCATTTGTCACTCATAATGCACCATTGCGAATTCAGTTCATAATGCACTCACTTAAGGTCATTCACTTGCCCACTCATAGTGTGCGCAGTCATGTAATTCATTTCCCCACTCATAGCTCGCTCACTTGTGTAATTTATTTCCCTGCTCATAGTGCACTCACTCATGTAATTCACTTGCCCATTCAGTTGTCCACTCATGGCGTTCTCACTTATTGAATTCAATTTTGCATTCAGTTGCTCACTCACACTGTGCTCACTCGTGTAATTTACTTGCTCACTCATGGCGCACTCACTTGTCAAATTCACTTTCCCATTCAGTTGCCTTTTCTCAGTGCCCTCCCTTGTTGGTTTCAGTTTCCCATTCAGTTGCCTCTTCACAGTGCCCTCCCTTGTTGATTTCAGTTTCCCAATCAGTTCCAAATAGTAGTGCTCTCACAAGTGTCATTTATTTTCTCATTCAGTTGCCCACTCATAGTTCACTCCTTGGTTGAAGTCAGATTCCCATTCAATTACCCACTCACAGTACTCCACTCATGTAATTCAGTTGTCCTTTTATAATGAGTGCACTTAAGGTAATACACTTACCCACTCATAGTGTGTGCAGTCATGTAAATCATTTACCCACTCATAGCCAATCACTGCTTTAATCTAGTTCACCATTCATTGCGCGCTCACTAATTTACTTGCCCATTCAGTTGCCCACTCTAAATGTGCTCACTTACTGAATTCAGTTTCGAATTCAGTTGCACACTGATAGTGCATTCACCTGTGCAATTCACTATCCAATTCAATGGCCTATTCATAGCACTTTGAATTCAATTTTCCCATCAGTTGCCCACTCATAGTGTGCTTAGTCATGTAATTCACTTGTCCATTCAATTGCCCACTCACAGTGCTTTCACTTGTTGAATTCAGGTTCCCACTCAGTTGCCCACTTATAAAGCGCTCACTATTGTAATTCACTTGACCATTCAATTGCCCACTCACAGTGCTTTCACTTGTTGAATTCAGGTTCCCACTCAGTTGCCCACTTATCAAGTGCTCATTATTGTAATTAACTTGCCCATTCAATTGCCCACTCACAGTGCTTTCACTTGTTAAATTCAATTTTCCACTCAGTCGCCGACTAATAGCATGCCAACTATCGTAATTCACTTGCCCATTCAATTGCCCACTCATGGCGCGCTCACTCTTGTAATTCACTTCATTCAATTGCCTACTCATAGGGACATATTCAAAAGGAGCTATCGCCGATTTAACGGCACTTTATCTCAGCCAAAGTCGTGATAAATTTACCTCCCCATTCACAAGCTGGTGCGAACAGCCCACAGCACCAGTTTACCTGCGATAGCAGCCGCAAAAAACATCGCCATAGAGGCCCCCCGCAACTATCACTAATGAGATGCAGAGTGGGCATTACCGTGCCAAAAGCCGCAACAACATCACACCTCAACTTTCTTAATGACCAGCCAGATC
This sequence comes from Triturus cristatus, assembly GCF_964204655.1. Classification (NCBI taxonomy): domain Eukaryota; kingdom Metazoa; phylum Chordata; class Amphibia; order Caudata; family Salamandridae; genus Triturus; species Triturus cristatus. The sequence goes on from NC_140584.1 coordinate 1,152,197,705, forward strand.
TGCGATGAAAACACAAAACAGGTGATAAGGCGCATTAGCACCAGGAAATCTACACCTGCTCTGACCTGGTGTAAAGTCGGTATGGCAGACTGCACCACAAAAGGGAGTACAGCCCAGGGTCACATCGGAAGGGCAGCAGATGCCATGGAGCCACCCATCATGTGGCCCGGACACCTAAGAGGGCCACAACACCCACCGCCACCACCCCCAGGACCACCCCTCCCTGGCACCCCCCCCTGACCAAAGACATGCCACATCAGCTACACCTAAACATGTACAAAATAATCTGCCTGACGTCACACAATTACCACTGGTGACATGCATTTGTCGACACAGAAATGAGCAGCACACATTCACTTTCGAAGTAACAAATGAAACTTTACTCAAATTAACACTGAAATGAAATGAAGACACATGGCTGCTCCCCTCGGGACAAGCCTGCAAGACAAAAAAACATGATGAGAAGGTGTGTCCTGCGCACATCAAAGGGCAGAGAGAGCAAAGGAGAGAGAGAAGAAGAGAGGGAGAGAGAGAGAGAGAGAGAGAAGAAGAGAGGGAGAGAGAGAGAGAAAAGAAGCGAGGGAGAGAGAGAGAGTGCACCCAAAGTCACCATCCCGTGGCGGGGTGCCTATGCCGTCTGCAAGGCCTCGGATGCCACTAACCCTGTACAACCCCAGTCTGCGCAACGTGGCGGTAGGCCTGTGCCGTCCGCCAGGCCTAGGATGCCACTAACCCTGTGCAATCCCAGTCTGCACCACGTGGCGGTAGGCCCGTGCCGTCCGTCAGGCCTCGGATGCCACCAACCCTGTGCGCAACAACTCATGGGCCCTTTATGAATGAGAAGCGTGGAGCGGCCGTCATCCAGTCACCACCAGAAGAGGGGAATGTGACGTCGTTGGCCCCTTATGTTGGCAGAGTCACATGGCTAGTGATGCCTGTGCCGGATGGGTGTGGTTGTGTGTGGTTTTGTGTGCAAACCTGCCCTCAGGGAGTGGCTGTGACATGCTGACGACTAGACCAGTGACCTGCACACCACCAGCGCGTACGCCTGTGACGGGTAGCAATGATGGCCCTCCTCGGTGCATCATCGGAGTGGTCTGGCCTGCCGTACACCGGACAAGCGCAGGGCTTGCAAAAATGACTCGTGGGCTCAGGCGTGGTCCACTCCATGTCCGGACAAGGAAGTGACTGATGCGTGTGTCCCTGTTGTAGTGTTCACGGGACCAGGTACACAAAATGCAATGTCGCACCCTCTGAGTCGAATCCCACAGGATGAACATCATTTACGCAAGGGAAGGCACTGTCCCCACATTCATCCACACATCCATACCTGAATGATGTAATACATGACACAGCAGTGCGTCATTGGATGTTTATTTGCACATCCAGTGCAGTCATGCAGCTGGAGCGGTACAGGGCAATGCCAAGCACACTACACAATATGGGCCAATGGAGGGCCAGCCAGAGTCCATCCGGGGATGATATGTACTGCGGAAGAGGAAGGGTACAGCCCGCAGTATGTCCGCCGTGTCATTGGTCGTCAAACAGGATGTGGCAGTCCATGTCGCTGTCCAAGGTGAGTGCATCGGAGTGTATTGGGGGTCAGTGGAAGGTCATGAGGCCATTCGGCACCAAGCAGAAACAGGCCAGGTGGCGGAAATGAATGCTAGTGCCTCCTGATCACAAACCCATCCACGTCCTCGTCCCCAGATGTGTGCTCTGCCCCACCTGTGGGTGTTGCAGTACCGGCTGCGGCACTGTGTGCCACTGACACATCAGGGGCTGGAGGGGGATTGTTGGCAGCACTGTTTGCTACTGACACATCAGGTGCCTGAGTGGATACGCCTGCCGCACTGGGAGGCACTGACACACCAGGGGGTGGGGATGTGGATGGTGTGGGGGCAGAAGCATTCATTGGCGCCACATCTTGTGGGGGCAATGCCATGATGGAGGTCTGCAGGGCATGATAGATCCCAGCTACATTTCGATGATGTGCAGCGGTGGCTGCCATCCTTTCCGCCTCTATCCGCACCATGTCCTCCATGAGCTTTCCGTGGGTGCCAGCCCACAGCAGGCATCGCTGGAGCCACTCTGAGCGGACAGCTGTTCTTCTCTCTGCGTCATGACTCCAGCGACGTCAGTCAGGGCTCGTTGGAGACCATGGGGCAGACATAGACACAAAAGGATGGCGTCCAGTTTGGCAGCCATGAATTCGAACCCCACCTGCACCTGCTCAGCCATCTCCCATTGGCCCTCTAGCACACAGCATTGGAAGGCCATTTGTTGTTCCCGCATGGTACAGGTTGACATTCAGACAGCATGGCATTGTACATTGTGATAGTCTGTGGGTCTGGGCAAGGAGCCAGGGTCATTGTGGGTGTGTACTGTGCCCTGCTTGATTGTGCATGTGTGCCATCGTGGCCATCTCCACCCGTCCCCACAGTACCTGGTGGTCACCCACCCTGTTGCGGTTGTGTTGTGTCCTGTCGAGCAGTGTCCGGTCCCCCGACTCTGGCCACAGTATCCACACTGATGACTGTCGACACCAGCTCCTTCATGTCATCCAGCATGAGCTGTGGTGATGGAGCAAGGTTTCATAAATAAGAAAGTTGCTCGGATGCAATTCTCTAAAATAATGTGTAATACCTTAATCAATCTGTTTGTAAATACTAATAATGGAATTATACACAATATATTGCATCTAGGGGATGCTTGCCTATGTGTATTACTAACCAGTAACCCGAGTGCCTTAAAATGGTCGACAAAACGTCGGAATTTCACTGAGCATGCATCTACTACATTTACGTAGTATGGCGTTTTCTATGCTTGGAGGGAAACTTTTGCAGCTGCGCAATAGCTTCTAAAATAGCCGCTTGAAACTCACAGTTAATGCGCATGCTACTGCTTATAAAATTCTACTAATTGCTAATGCGAAAGATTATTATAAGTAAATGGGATTAGAGTAGTAATAAGTGGTATACAGTGAATTCATTTATTTTCGTATTCTAACATGTCTTTCTCTGACTTTATTATTAGTTCGTATTTGGGCCTCGGAGGGTGACTGAAATCCCTACCCCACCTGATCTGTGCGCACATGCACTAAACTCTGCCCGGAACTATGATGACACCATTGAAACCCAGCTAAGGTCAAGCTGGCAAGAAACACATGGGAACTTAACCCATCGAACCGGACAAGAGCAACATATTATAAATTGTATAAATTGTATTAAGCCTAATGTGAAATGCGGGTGGGAATAAAAATTTGGGAAAGTAAATTAAGGGGCGGAAACATAGAACAAAGAGCCTAAAGTAAAATATTAAATTTAAAATGGTGTGTGATGAACTCACCTCCTTGCCCTGTCCAATCAGAAATAGGGGAAAACACGATATTGAAACATTTGGGGGTAATACACGAAGACAAAATAGTATAATTGAGGTAAGTTAGTTAGAGGTCTCTGAAACTGGAGAAATCCGACCCGACACGTATGCTGCCACAGACACTGTCTGAGATGCTGTCTCAGACCTTGCAGATGCCAGGGACCCTGTTTGAGAGACTGAAATACTGATCGGTAATCCAATCATCTAGAAGGGGAATCGCGGAAGAAAGACCGAGGAGATTAGTGCCTCTTAGAAGAGGTCACCTTCCCGGTTGTGAACCTGTCCTAATCCTCTGTCTACCACCTCTCCTGGTGGATTCCATCTGCCCATCTTCAAGGAGTTGGGTTTCATCTATCTCCTTAGGTAAATATAATTCTGTGAAATCTGTTTGTGTACCTGCTCTCTCTTTCCTCCCTTTTCAGGTACTGTCATCACAATATTTTATTGAGATTTATTATTGAACTAAATTTGACTTATTTCCTGATTGAAACTTGATGTTAACATTGTATTTGATCTTTGACTCACACCATTATTGATTAGATAAACTTTTAGTTGAGTCTGTGATTATTGGAGAAAACTTAAATGTTATTTTTCCCCCATACTACTAGCTACTAGATTCATTGACCATTTTTGTGAAGGAGATTGGAATGGTAAGATTTGGGTAAAGATAACAAAATCTTGCAGGTAAAACAATATTGACTCCGGCGGTACTACTAGCTTATTGTATGAATGTTCATGGGCCCCGGTGAGTATATGGTGTATGAGTAACCCAAGCTGGTAAATACGCTGGATCAATATTTCTTGGTAGCAGAGCTATGGTTAGGGTTCTAGTTAGTTAGGTAGAGAATATTGTGGATTGAATTATTGATTTATGTATTAACACCCGTTATTCGTTTGTATTCTGTTCTATGTTCTATGAGTAGAGGTTGGCGAATGGAAGCCACACTGCAGTGAGGTTACTTGTCTGGATCAAGAAGGTGCTGAAAGTTATGCAGTACGAGAAGCACTGATTTAGGGATTATTTTCTTTCTTATAAAAGTGAGAGTAATTGGTAGCAAAAGAGTTCACTGGTGAAACTTTGGTCTTATATCACCTAGAAAGGGTAATACTGAAGGAGTAGCAGGTTCTCTGATGCTTGAGTGAAGAGTAAGCGGAAAGGTTTTTACTCGTAGTGTGTGAAGAGTAAGCGGAAAGGTTTTACTCGCAGCAAAAGCAATAGAATATTCATTGAATTTAGAGGATCAGACAAAGTAGCGAATGTTTCTATGTTGTTAGTTAATGAAAATTGCACATAAATTGAAGAAAATAAGTTTTCGCATTACCTTGTGAAGGAGGGGCCAGTTGCGAGTGCTGCACTGACGTCACAGAGCGCCACGCTGGGATTGGTTGTTACAGCGGGCGTGTGACTGACGTGAAGAATTGGAAAAGAGGGGTCAGTAGTAAAGAATGATACTGATGTCACAGTGATCCGCGCTAGTATTGGCTAGACACGTAGCAGAACAGAATCCGATTGGTGAGAAGAATAAGAAGCCGCGCGGGTAATGGTCAATTGTTAAAGTAAAAGCGAACATTTGATTAGTTGAAAAATGGAAGCCACAATAATAATTGATAGTGGGTCTTGCATGTGGAGACACGATCCTACTTTGGTAGGGAATCGACCAGATAGAAGGTATTTAGGATTTGCCCACGAACAGTACATAAAAGGAAGATCTCGAATAATGTACGGAGAGAAAAGGAAAATGTCGTTTATGCAGAAAATTAAAAATTATTTTAAAAGGGATAAACCCATTGAAACTAGAGAAGGGATTCTTATTCCTCCCCCGAAAACGCCTGCACTTTATATGATGATGGAAAGAGGCTATCATACCTGTGTATGGTTAGAAAATTGGCTAGAGTACACAAAAGACGATGGGAAACTAGCTTTCCCCGAATTTGGAACATTTAATGGGAGAATCCTACATAATTGACGTACTAGAATGAAAAAATTAGAACCCAGACCCAGATTAACACAGTATGAGGCATTAGAAGAATGGGAGACTGAAGCATTTGAGCGCGATAGATCAAGAAGTGACAGAAACTTGAGCAGATTTGATCCCAAATTTCCACGCGAAACTCGAGATAGGCAGATGAAACAGTGTAGGCAAGCAAAGGTGACAGAAGGATTATATCCTGTATTGATGGCTGAGGAACAGACAGGAGGAAAATGCACCGAAAAAACAAAGCACTTAACAATGGCAGGTAGTGGAGACTCAGAAGATGATTATTTAGAAGATATTTCAATGAAAAATCCTCCGCCTTATCAAGAAAGATCTCATAGAACTACCCCGAGTGCCCCAATTGTAGATATACCTTTAGTTCCACAGGTAGTACATGAAAAAACAATGGAGAGGGTATTACAAGAAAGAGAAAAGGAAGCGGTAAATAAGAACAGAAGTGAATTAATACAGAAAATTACTCAGTTAAACACGCATCCTGAAGCTTTGACTATACCAGTGATCATAGGTCCTGTAGTCCCATTGTATGGGGATAAATCAAATTCTCCTAAAACACCCATCATGACTACACCCATCATTGAACCGAGAAAAGAGAAAATAATAATTGATGATCAAGCTAGTGAATGTGAGTCAGTGATTTCATTAATGGATTTACAGATAAGAGGGCAAATAAACGACACACCAAGAAGGGACACTCCAGGTTGCTCAAAAGAAGTACAAATAGGGACATCCACAGGGACAAAAAGTGCCACAATAGTAACCCCAGAAGAAATAGAAAGATGGGCACTAGAAAGAGAGAAACCTAATCCACCACCGAAAGTATTAGACCATTAAAATTAAAAGTTGAATTAGAAGAAATGATCGCTGGAAATGTAGGGCTGGATAGGTTGAATACCTATAGTGAAGAAGAGTTACTGTTCATTTGCATCAGCATCAGCATCACCAGAAATACAAAAATATTTCATGAAAAATTGACAAATTTGGCCTCTGAAATGGGAATTGAAATAGGGAGATCCAAGGAGTTGCAGGAACCCTATAGAGCAGAATTTTCTGAAAGGGATTTGGAAAATATGAATATGTCGGGAAGAAAATTGCAGTTTATGGAGTTGATGATGCTATTACAAAAATGGGGAGATTTAGATAGATAGAAAGTCAGATCGACTAAGAAAAAGGAAGAAGCACAGACAAATCGGTCGACGTCTGAATATTTGATGAAAGAAACAGAGAAGGTTGAAAGATTGTACCCAATGAGAGAGGTTCCAGGAGGGGGATATGTACATGTCCCATGGACCCGACAGGATATTTTATCATTTACTAATGATTTCCCTAAATTGAGAGAAAAGCCAGTGGAATGGTACAGGCAAGTTGAGAGATTTGTGAAGGATTCGAAGGTTTTGTTGAAAGATTTGGATGGTTTATTTGACATAGTGGTGCCTACTGATTTGTGGACCAAATGTAAAATTACAGTTGATTGGCCAAGCGATGAGTACCCGAGAGATGAGAAAACAGGAGCTCCGTCAGAGGAGATTATGAAAAAATATAACCAACTGATCACTTTCTTAAAAGGAAAAATTCCCCCAAAAGAAACAGATTGGATAAAGATAGATAGAACAACTCAAGAAAAGGATGAGTCTGTACATGCTTTCTATGAACGCCTTTTACAGGTATTCAAGCAGTATAGTGGATTTGAAAATATCAGAGATAAGGACATGACTCATTTTGTGTATCGGTTTGTGTCAGGGTTAAGACAAGAAATATCCCAAATGATTAAGCAGCACAATTTGTGCTGGGAAGCGAAGCCCATAGATGAGATCCTAAAATATGCAAAGTATTGCGGAGATGAAATTGACAGTAGATGAAAGAATGTAGAGGAGAAAGTGATGTGGGCTCGAGTGAAATTAGCAGAACAGCAAGAACTCCAGCTACAGAATCAGGCAGGAAATACAGGAAGGGGGCAAGGTCATGGTGAGAATAATGGGGGTAAACCAAAAGGGCGATTGAGCAGAGAAGAGGCAAAGAAAAAGTTTCCCTGTCATGGGTGCGGAATATTGGGGCATTGGAAAAACGAGTGCAAAAGTACACAGATTAATAATGGCCCAAATAAAAATGAAAATCCACAGATGCAGAATGAGGTGATAATGAGTCAACCGCAGCAGGTTGCAAACCTACAGAGTCCATTGCCACCTGCCCCAAAGCCAAATTTTGTGAGTCAAGCCAAGCACAGTACAGATACGGGATTTCAAGAAGGAAGTGGTAAGAAACATTTTGTAACATCGCAGTTTCTTTTGCAGGATTCTTATTTTGATGACAGCAGCTTATGACGGTGCCTGAGGAGAGAGGAAGAGGAGTGCATACTTGGCGCATCCTTGCCGGTAGATCAGTCAGGTCCATATATTGATGGTAAGGTGGAAGGAAATGACATTACCTTCTTGTCGGATACTGGTGCTACCCTTTCTACTGTGAGAACAGCCGACATCCCAAACCTACCCCTCTCGGGAGAAGCGATCCAAGTAGTAGGTGTCCCTAATAAACAAATTAGGAACCCAATTACAAAACCAATGGAGGTACGTGTTGGCAAATTCAAAGAGATGTATAAGTTTGTAGTGTGTGATTCCAGGCCTGTGAACATATTAGGCAGAGATCTATTATGCAAAGATAAATTGCACCATATTTTGCACACCGGATGGTGTTGCTATTCAGACCCCAGACGAAGATGGAGTGTACAATATCATGCTAGCAAAACAAGGAACAGAAGTAGATGAATTATATTCTGTAATGACCAAATAAGATTTACCAAATGAGGTCAAAATAACAGGGAATTCTGAAGTGTGGGATTTTACAGGAAAAGAGGTGGGATTAATGAAAAATGTAGATCCCGTAAAAGTGACTGTAAAAGAAGGTGCAAGTTTATCCAAATATACGACAATACAAAATGAGTCCTGAAATAAAAGCTGGTGTTGCAGTAGAAATTGATCGAATGGTCGAACAAGGCATTTTAAAAGAAATAATGACTAGTCCTTGTAATTCACCTATAATTGGTATCAAGAAACCTACCGGGAAGTATAGGGTAGTACAAGATTTACGAAGGATAAACAAGATTGTTGTGCCATGTTGCCCTATCGTACCTAACCCTGCAGTGATTTTGTACCAGATACCATGGACGGCAGGATGGTTTACCGTAATTGATTTGTGCCATGCCTTTTTCTCTATTCCCTTGCATTCTGATAGTCAGTTTTTATTTTCGTTCAAATTTGAGGATCGTATTTATGTTTTGAATCGTGTTCCTCAAGGGTATACTGAAAGTCCTTCGATTTTTAACCAAATATTTAAAAAGTGTCTCGAAACATTAGTGTTGCCTAGGGAGTCAGTTCTGGTACAGTATATTGATGAACTGTTGGTCGCATCGAAAACAAGGGACGACTGTGTTACTGATTCCATTGCTTTATTGAACCATCTAGCCAAAGGCGGACATAAAGTGTCCCCAGAGAAATTACAGTTTTGCCAAACAGCAGTTAAATATTTGGGACATCAGATACAGACAGGACTAAGAAAAGTGACCTCTGAGAGAATAAAAATATTAAGTCAAATGAAATTGCCACAAACCCAAAAAGAAATAAGGATGTTTCTTGGTGTTGTAGGATATTGCCGACAATGGATTGTAGGTTTTTCCCTTATTGGCAAACCCCCTGATACAAATGACAAAGAAACGAGCAAAAGACCCTATAGAGTGGGATGATCAAAGCATGGAAGCCTTTGTGAAATTACGTAATTGTTTGTGTGAAGCACTTGCTTTAGGTATGCCTGACTATTCAAAAGAATTTGCACTGTTCTGTTGTGAGAGAGATAATTGTGCACTCTCGGTCTTAACACAGAGACATGGTCTAATGCGACGACAGGTGGCATTTTTTTCTGCTACCTTGGACCCTGTAGCATCAGCATTGCCTGGATGTCTAAAAGCGGTAGCTGCAATGTGCATGAGTTTGGAACAGAGCAAGTCCATCGTGATGGGACATCCTGTAAAAGTGTACACCTCACACATGCAGTCGTAATTCTTTTAACAAGAACCCAAACTCAGCATCTCAGTAGAATGACAAAGTACAAAAGAATTATCCTAGGGGCAGAAAACGTGACCATAGTCAGATGTACTGTTCTTAACCCAGCTACCTTGTTACCAGATCCATACAATGAAGAAGTGAAGGATGAAGTCGAACATGAATGTCTCGACGTGACAGAACTCAGTACCAAACCCCGTCCTGACATACAGGAGGAGCCCTTGGAGAATGCTGAACATGAGCTCTTAGTAGATGACTTGTGTATGCGCCATGAGGAAGGTGGACTAAGTGCTGCTTATGCTGTGTGTACATTGGCAGGAATAGTCGAAGCATCCTATTTAGCAGGAGTCAAGTCTGCACAAGGCGCCAAATTTATAGCTTTAATGAAAGCTTGCAAAAATGGGAAAAATTAGAGAGTAACCATTTACACTGATAGTCAATATGGTTACATGTTTGTGCATGACTTTGGCCAGCTTTGCATGCAGCAAGACCTTCTGACTTCTTCATGGTCTCCCATTAAAAATTGAATATTTGTGAAATAATTACTTGAGGCAATACAGTTGACAAAAGAAGTGGCAGTGGTCAAGTGTGCTGCACATCAGTCAGGAAATGACCATGTGATGGCAGGTAACCGATATGCTGACCAGGTTGCCCAACACTGCGCAAAATTTAATTTTAGAAACATGGAAAGAAGTAAGAGAACTACAAGATGAAGTGGAAACAAGAGAAAGAGAGGAATGGGAGAAAGTTGGTTGTCAGAGAAGGGCATAAGATGGTGTATGGGTTTACTTAGATGGCAGGTCGGTAATGCCAGACTGTATGATTGCACCAATGGGTAGGATGTATCATGGAGACACCCATGTAGGCAGGGATGCAATGATAAGACTGTTTAGACAAGATTGGTTTAATGCAAAATTTAGGACTGTTGCAGAGCGTCTTTGCCAGAGATGCTTAACATGTCAACAAATGAATCCAGGCAAGAAAACCATAGTCAGTTTAGGAAGAATTGGAAAGGCAGAAGGTCCCTTTGTAAGACTGCAATTAGATTTCATTCAATTGCCAGTTTGTCGAGGGTTAAAATATGTACTCGTCATAGTCTGCTTATTTTCAAAATGGGCGGAAGCATACCCAACCTGAAGAAACGACAGCCTGACAGTGGCCAAACTCCTATTGAGAGAACTCATTCCTCGATTCAGTTTTCGAGTAACTATTGAATCAGATAGAGGGTCTCATTTTAATAAAGAAATAATTTAGTTAATTTGTGAAGCATTCAAAATTGAACAAAAGCTGCACTGCGCATACCGCCCAGAGACTTCTGGAGTGGTAGAACAAGTAAATGGCATCATTAAATCAAGATTGGGAAAAGTGTGTGCATCCACACCACTGGACTGGCCTGATGCTTTACCTCTTGTTCTGATGGGAATCAGAAGTATTCCAGACAAGAATACCAGATTGAGTTCCCATGAAATACTCATGGGAAGAGCAATGAGACAAGCATGCATACCAGGACACAAGCTGTTAAATATATATGATGATTTGGTGCTAGAGTATTGCAAAGAGTTGGTTGACCAAGTGCGTTCTATCTCTCACCAGGTTGGAGAATACGCAGTTGCCAGGCAGCCGAACCAAACACATGATCTGAACCCCGGCGACTGGGTAGTTGTGAAGAATCACACTCGAGCATCGTGCCTAGCACCAAGGTGGGAAAAACCACATCAGGTTACATTGGTTACAACGACATCAGTAAAATGTGCGGGCTTGACTAATTGGATACATGCAAGCCATACTAAAAGAGTACCAGCACCTGACGAAGACGGACCTCAACTGACCCAAACAGTTGGGAACGCTGAAGGTTGTACAGCTGAAGGATGCAGAGAAACAGATCCTGAAGTAGCTGATCGGGAACAACCGAGCACCAGTCAGGATGATTGGATTCCCATAGTAGAGATACCTGAAGTATTTGTAAGAACAAGGAGCCAAACTAGATTAGTTAATCAGGAAAAGAGTGAGGACCAGATAGGAGCAGAAGAACGCGCTCAGGTAAATGAAAATACGATTGTTAGGGAACCTGAGCAGAACCAGTCAAGGAGAGAACAATCTACTCAGACAGAAGAAACTGAAACCACAGCTCCTGAGTCTGAGGAGGCTTAGAAGGCGGCAGAAAGCCAAAGTGCAGTAAGACCTGAGCAGGACCAGACAGGAAGAGAAAAACAAGTTCAGGGAGAAGAAGAAGAAAAACAAATTGAAATAAAACCTGAACAGGGTCAGATTAGGGAAGAAGAAGGCATCCAGGCAGATGATACTAAGGCAATAAGCCCTGGACAAGGTTAGATAGAGAGAAATACTGAAGACGAAAATAACCAAGTTGTGCCACAAACCAATGAAAAAAAAAGAACACTTGAAGAAAGTGAAAGTGCAGTACAAGCCAAAAGAGGTCGAAAAGGCGATAATCGGCCTAGTGTTATCAAGAGAGTGAGATACCACCTCAAAACAATAAAACAGGTATCCAGTCAGCCTGAACAATTAAATGAAAAATCCAAACGAAGAAACTTTGAAGAAGAAATTGGAATGGAAAAGTGCTGAAGTTGGCATCTGAATTAGTAATTTAAATTGGTGATGGCATAAAATGCCATCAGAGAGGGGATTCATAAATAAGAAACTTGCTTGGATGCAATCCTCTAAAATAATGTATGATACCTTAATCAATCTGTTTGTGAAAACTAATAATTGCATTATACACAATATATCGTATCTAGGGGATGCTTGCCTATGTGTATTACTAACCAGTAACCCGAGTGCCTTAAAATGGCAGTCAAAACGCGGGAATTTCACTGCGCCTGCGTCTACTGCATCTACGTAGTATGGCGTTTTCTATGCTTGGAGGGAAACTTTTGCAGCTGCGCAATAGCTTCTAAAATGGCCGCTTGAAACTCACATGGTAATGCGCATCTACTGCTTAAACTAAACCTCATAAATTCTACTAATTGCTAATGTGAAAGATTATTATAAGTAAATGGGATTAGAGTAGTTATAAGTGGTATACAGTGAATTTATTTATTTTCGTATTCTAACATGTCTTTCTCTGACATTACTGTTAGTTCGTATTTGGGCCTCGGAGGGTGACTGAAATCCCTACCCCACCTGATCTGTGCGCACGCGCACTAAACCCTGCCCGAAACTATGATGACACCATTGAAACCCAGCCAAGGTCAAGCTGGCAAGAAACACATGGGAACTTAACCCATCGACCCGGACAAGAGCAACATATTATAAATTGTATAAATTGTATTAAGCCTAATGTAAAATACGGTTCATCTATCTCCTTAGGTAAATATAATTCTGTGAAATTAGTCTTTGTACCTGCTCTCTCTTTCCTCCCTTTTCAGGTACTGTCATCACAATATTTTATTGAGATTTATTATTGAACTAAATTTGACTTCTTTCCTGAATGAAGCTCGATGTTAACATTGTATTTGATCTTTGACTCACAAAATTATTAATTAGATAAACTTTTAAAACTCTTTTTAAACTGTCATTATTGGAGAAATCTTAAATGTTATTTTTCCGTGATTATATGGTGTATGAGTAACCCAAGCTGGTAAATCCGCTGCATCAGTGGCGCCGGGCCCCCACCTCCGGTCTGTGTTGCTGCCTTCTGGTTGGTGGAGAGTTTCTCCTTGGTCTTCCGCTTAATGTCATTCCAGAGCCTCTTGACCTCGTCCATTGTCCGCTTGTGCTCTCCGATGGCATTCACCTTGTCGACTATGTCCAGCCATATTCCAGTTTTGGTGCCCAATGACACGTTGGAGATGACGAAGAGTTGTTGATGGTGTTCCATCACCTCCGTGACTATGATCCTGTTCGCCTGCGGACTGAACTTCGTCTTCCTCTTCTTCTTGTCCTTACCCTTCCCTGTCCCCGATGTCCCGGGCTGGTCATCCGGGGTGCTTGTGGGGTTGCGCTCGTCCTCTGCGCCTGTTCTGGCTGCCTCCATGGTGCTTGGGTGTAGGTCAGTTTGTGTGTGGGTGTTTTTTCTACTTTTATGGTGATTTTTTCAGCCTGCCAGGTGTGTGTTGCAGGCCTGGCGCTGCTTATCGCTGATTTCCTCATCGCGCTTTGGCCCATTGCGTGTTTTTTGGTGTTGTGGTTTTATCTCCGTCGTGGTGGTTGTATTGTGGACATTGTCCACGGTTTCGGCAGACTATCGTTTGCTACCACTTTATTGTGAATTCCTTGTTGTTACTGGGTTATTTTCCCGTGATAGGCTGCGATATTGAAAGTTGCGTTACGCTACTCTTGCTGTAGTTATCACACGTTCTTGTGAATATACCCCATAGTGCTTTCACTAGTTGAATATAGTTTCCCACTCAGTTGCCCACTCATAGCGTGCACTCCTGTAATTCACTTGCCCATTCAACATCGCACTCATGTAATTCACTTGCTCTCACATCACAAACCTACATTCCCCACCAGCAGATGCAGAATGTGAAATGCCTCAAGGCAGGCTGTGGATATTCATGCTAGACCATGACTGATCTTTACTTCACCCACTAGATAACATGAAATAATGTATTCAAGCCTTGTTTGCACAGCTGCTTGAGAATGAACATTGTAATAAATCTGTTGAAAAGAAGAAATCTCCAAACAGGTAAGTTCCAGTATCAGTCTCTTCTATCCACTTTCAACATTCCAGTGCAGGCTCCCATCACAGAACCTCTGGGTACCAACATTCCAAGTTATGCCTAAACCTGACTGTAGGGGTGCACCAACAGGTTGGCAAGGGAGGGGAGAAAAAGGAATACTCAAAATATGTACCAATAGCACCACTGCTTCAAAGTAACAGTTTTAAGGCAGAGAAAAATAAGAAGATAAAACACAAGAAGTAACAAAAATATTAGAGAATCCACTATAGATTCCCTGACGGAAAGGTGCTGGGGGCGGGGGCGTGGGGGAAGCAAGCTAGGACTGTTAACACAATTGTGATTGGACAATTCTTGAAGGCCGTAGATAAAATTGTCTTTAGGTGATGACATCAAGGGTGATCTCACCTTTCCCAATTCTCCAGTGGCCTAACCCTCATTAATAATGCAGCGGTAAAGTGACAGTACAAAGAAAGATGAATGTGCGGGGACACTGTCAACATGCCCCCCCAAGGGGCAGGTTCCTCTCTCTGGGTGACTAATTACGCCTCTCCGCAAGTGGAAAGGTGCTCTATGAATGATTTATGGAGGCGTTCCATAGGTGGAGCATGGGTTTTTCCGTGCATCCACCCATAGATTCAGAAGCATTCCCACATTTACCAATACTGGTAGACCTGTGAATGTGTCAGAATGCTACGCCTCTCCAGGGGAGGCATAACGAGGAGGAATATCTTTATTTCACCTCATTTTTTCCTCTTTCTACAGGTGCTGAATTTCAGACATTATGTACAGGTAAGAAGGGGGAACCCTTCTAACCCTCTAAAGCCTGGGCTACACCACAGAACATATAATAAAGAAAAATAGCACTAACAGGATGGATGAACTGAATCAACCAAGCAAACCACTTTTTTGTGGTCTCTGGCGGACTTACTCACCTGCTGTGATTATTTCATGTTCACAGACAGATACATATGCAATAAATTAGCAACAATTGTACAGGTATCGCTGTGCAGAAACGAGGAAAACGGCAGGATGGTATTATTATTCAAAATGTTTTACTTGATAGAAGGCCAGTGGTAACCTCGAAGGGTCAGCAAATTTCACAGAAGGTGTGAGAGACAGGAAGATATGGGTGTTGTAAAGTTGCAAACATTTCCTCAACAAAGCTGTGAGAAAAATGGTTTGAAGGTACCTCACGAGAAACCAGCACTTGACTGGAAATATTACCAGTTAGCAGGAAAAAAAGACTCTGAGGCCTTCATAGGAAAAGAGGAAAACTGTCAACTAGAGAGAGCCTACATGTGAGATCTGTGCAAGAATTTTTTTACTTGACAAAAACTTTGTGTATCTCTACCATAGACGTAATTTAGCGGTCACCAGGGGTCACAGATGCGACCCCTGGCTAGTCCCTTGCTACCCCTGACACTGTCCTTGCGACCCCTGGCCTCAAGATGCAAAGACAGCACCGTTTTCCTGTTAGAAAATCACCATATTTGGGATTTTTCTCTCTGTAAAAGAGCAGCTGCTCCAGGCTGCTGAGAACAGTACACTGTTGGAATATCACATTGTTTCAGTGTGTGCCATCAAGTAAGGTGTTGCTACTGCCTTTAATGCCTCCTATGCCACAAGCTCAACCAAGCACAACTTTGCTTGTCCTGGAGGCTGTGGATTCTGGTATGTTTCATTGTATTGGACTGCATCTAGGGTGGCCACTTTTCATAGAGAATAATACTGGCTATTTGTTCATGTTGTTTGATAGGCCAAGAGCTGCTGATACTTAAATAGCAAAATGTGAAAAATGCTTTTTGTGAACTATGATTTATATATTTGTATACATTGGTAATATTACTTCTGTCTGCTGCATAAACCAATAGGATCAGTTTAGAAAGCTCTAAAACAGTTTGAAATGAATTCCCCTTGTGTTAGCTGCTGTAAGATTTCAAAATGGAAAAAAGTACCAGCTGATTTTTCTAACTTTTCACCGGCCTCGGCAATATATCAGCCATGTTGATAACATACATGCAACATTGCAGCCCTAAATGCATCAAAGAAGGAAGGGATCAGAAAGAGTCATGTCAGAAGTCTGTGCTGCCTTATGTTTATAATTTTGCATCCACTTCCGAAATGTCACTTCCTGTGGCTAAATCAGGGCCAAATGTCACAAGATGCCAATTTCTGTGATATCATCAGGGCTAAAGAGCATGTGAAGTCTCATCCTATGATGTCATGGACATTTGATGTCGCGCTCGTTACCCCTGGCATTCTGGTAAATCGACGTCTATGACCCCTACATGCATACCAAACTCGAACACATGAGGAGGTGACAAAAAAGAGTCTGTCATAGTCTTGGTATCAGGAGATGCAAGGATTACTTGGTTGCAAAAGAGGAGTTCAATAATTGACTTCATCATGTCTTCCCGGGTAGATCTAGAATGCAAATGACAACCATCACCAGATTGGAAATCTCAGCACAGAAAGCCTGGAGTCATGGAGAAAACCCTTCACCGAGACCCTAGAAAAATGTTTGACTCCATGTCAGTCTGGCACGCTCACTTTGGTAATTCAGAAAGGAGTCAAAGACCCACTTCTTCAAGAAGCAAATCATTGAGCACCAATTGGCACAACCCCGGATTCACTAGTAATTGGCCCGTCAACTGGATCCCCCTTATCACTTCACTTTTCGCTGGTGTGTGCTTTTGGAAGTATGTGTACCCATTCCCAAGATACCTCCTATGTCGTCACTTTGCTCTTTCCATAATAATTCTTAATGTGATACAATACGGTTACACAAACGTGTGGATTAGCACTTTACCCTATTGATGCCTGATCAGTAGCGGCTGCTGCTGGACGAGGGTGGTGGGTGGGGAGGGAGTGGGGGCGGTGGGGGGATGAAAAGGACAAAAAAAAAAAACTTGAGTACAGCCGGCTGCCGCCTCTTCTCCGTCCTTTTCATCTTCTTCCTGGAATCTGCAGCAGGTAGCACCTGAGCTCCCAGGCTCCACTAAATCATTCACAGTGCTGCAATG
This sequence comes from Triturus cristatus, assembly GCF_964204655.1. Lineage (NCBI taxonomy): Eukaryota > Metazoa > Chordata > Amphibia > Caudata > Salamandridae > Triturus > Triturus cristatus. The sequence continues at coordinate 1,152,214,795 of NC_140584.1, forward strand.
CAGTGTTGTGATGGTCTTAGTGCTGCGGTTCGATGCTCAGACAGTGACTGGGAGCCTGGGCATGTACAATGCAGCCGGTAGAGAACATGGCAAGCGCGTATGATGGTATGGCCAGCCCAAGACGGCCGGCCAAAGCATCATGCGCACTTGGAGAGTGCCACCACTCCTCCCCCTGCAGTGCTCTGGCGTCACGGAGCCCGACCCCACCCACAGGAAAAGGAACTGAGCCACTGCAGTAGAAAAAATAAAATAATAATAACGTTGCGTTGTCTTTTTATTTTTTATTTTTTATTTTTTTTATTTTTTTTTAAACTTTATTGTGCAAATTAGCATCATTACAAATATGGGCCTACAACCACCAGGGCCGGCCGCTAATATATGCATGTCAATTACTTGACGTCACGAAGCAGCGACTGATCCCCAGAGGCTCAGCAGGGTTACAGGAGACATTATCTGCAACTCAGAAGCTAGGCAGGATACAAATATTTTAAATTTTAAGGGAAAAGAACAAACAAGGAAACAAGGAAACAAAACTCAAGGCGAGAAACAGTCTAGACGGTGTCGAGCACCGATGGGGGGGTCCCACCATACCAGGTAAAGAATCAGGAGGACAACAGCGATGACCGGGAAGGGGGAGGCAGCGGGGAAGTCAGAACAATCAGACAAAAGGGTACAGTATTCCAGGAACCTCAGGATCAGGGGGACAGAGAAATGTCCGGAGTATCTACAAAAGGGGGCGTACAGATGTTACCTCGGTAGGTGTTCCACTGACCCCAAATTCTACCCCACGCCCCAGGCTTACCACGAACCAGATACACCGTCTTCTCTCTGAACATGCACCAGTCCATGTTCTCCTTCCACACTGACACCGTGGGAGGCCGTCGGGAACCCCAAAGCTGCGCAATATCCCTCTTTGCGATCATGTTCCCAAGTGCCGCCCACCGGGCCTGGGCGACGTTGTAGTCATTCGGCTCCCATACATTCAACAAACATCGACGAGCCTCAGGCAACAGAGCGACCCCAGTGACACACTCCATTACAGCATGCACACGGTGCCAATATGCCGCAACCTCGCGGCACTCCCAAAGTATATGAAGGAAGGTGGCGCTCATTCCACAGCCACGCTTACACAACCCATCCAAAGAAAAACCCATCACAACCAAACGAGGACCCGTCACATAAACACGGTGAAGAATTTTGAGCTGGACGAGACGGAGACGGGCAGGGATGGCCACCTCTTTCGGGGAGGACAGTGCGAACTGCCAGTCTTCGTCATCCAACTCCAACCCGTCTCCGGTCCAGGCCTCCCTAAGACGCACCAGGAGGTCCGTCCGATTGTTGATTAATTTCTTATAAATCAAGGAAATCGTACTATCGGGCAGATGACCATCAAGTATACGGTCCTCGAGTGGTGAAGATGCAGGGACTGTGGAACCGGCCTGGAAGACCGACAGCAAAGCGTGGCGAACCTGTGCATATCTGAAGAACTCCCTCTCACTCAACTCATACTCACTCTGAAGCACCGCAAAGGATTTGACCGCACCTTTCACCCAAAGATCACCCACTCTGCTAATGCCAATCGTATCCCAGTTCTCAAAACCTTTCGTTGTCCAGAGGCATCCCAATCTGTCCTATGCAAACAAGGGGGTCGCTCGTGTCAGGCGATCATTCCATCCCACAGCCACATTGGCATCCTTCCACACACGTACTGCAATCTTAGTGGGTCCCGTTAGGTTCCTCCCCACCGTCCGAGAGTAGAGCGCTCTGTTGAAGTTGCCACCAGGCAACTGATATTTGTCCATCTCGAAAGCCGGATTTGGACCGGGAGCATACGTAGCATGGTTGATGGCGGACAACTGGGAGGCCCAATAATACCTCCTGATGTCCGGGAGCATGATGCCCCCGTCATACCAGGGGAGAGTCAGTTTTGCAAGAGCGATGCGTGCGCAACCGTCCCAAACAAGTCTCCTCTGTAAACCCTCCACCTCCCGGAAGTAGGCCGCTGGAATAATATCAAAGGAGTTCTGGAGTGCGTAGAGAAATCGGGGCAGGGATATCATTTTAAAAAGGGCCGCTCGACCGAGTGGCGACAACGGCAACCTACGCCACCGAGCCACGTCCAACTTCAATCGCCGGAGAGGAGGAAGGAGATTATGCTCGTGGCGGACCGCCGGGTCCAACGATACGTAGACCGCCAAGTACTTGAAACCGGATTTCGAAATGTGAATGGGAAACCTATTCGGTAAGGGGGGAAGGCCACCAGAGATAACATACACACACGATTTAGACCAATTAATGATCAAACCGGAGTTTTTACCGAAAGAAGTGAGGACGTCGAATAGGACGTTAAGGGATTCACGCGGGGAGGTGAGGTACAAAAGAATATCGTTGGCGTACAATGAAACCCGATCCTCAAAGTCAGGGGCCCACTGAATGCCCTTTTTCGATGGTTCCCATCGGAGCCAGGCTGCAAGCGGTTCTAAAGCAAGAGCAAAGATCAAGGGGGACAACGGACACCCCTGCCTAGTACCCCTCCCGAGAGCGAAGGGCTGGGACACCCTACCATTGACAACAACCTGAGCCAGCGGATCCGTATATAGAAGTCTCACCCAACTAATAAATCCCACCCCGAAACCGAACTTCGCCAGAGTGGCCCAAAGATATGGCCATTCTATCGTATCAAAGGCCATCGTGGCGTCCAAGGAAGCCAAGATGGCCGGCTCGGAGAGAAACTCCGCCCTGGCGAGAACGCCATGTAAGCGCCGCAAGTTAAGAGCAGTGTTCCGGTGCGCAATGAAACCCGACTGATCCGGATGGATCAGGTCACAGATGACAGCGAGTAAGCGATTAGCAAGGACCTTGACAAGAATCTTCGGTTCAGCATTCAAAAGGGAAATAGGCCTGTAAGAGGCACAACGATCACGAGGCTTGCCCTCCTTAGGAATCACAACTATAGTGGCCAGACGCTGATCACAGGGGAGGGAACCAAGCTCACGCGACTCCAGAAACATATCACGGAGAAACGGTGCGACTTTATCCGGGCGCAACTTGTACAATTCAATAGGCAATCCATTGGGGCCCATAGCTTTGCCAGAACGAAGGGAACGAATCGCGGCAGCAATCTCGTCGGCCGACAACGATGCCTCCATGCGCCCTCGATCCTCTTCGGACAGGCAGGGCAGCGTAATGTCCCTCAACAAGAAACGAGAGTCATCCTCATCTCTATCAGACACCGGGGAGTAGACCACACGAAAATAGTCCGCGAAACACTCCACAATCTCGCCAGGGTCAGTCACATGCACACCATCAGAATTCTGAAGCACGGGGACCACACGGTTCGCTCTCTCCTTCTTATCAAGCCATGCAATCAATTTACCCGCCTTATCCCCGACATCATACAGTCTACCTTGCTGTTCCTTGTACATAGTCTTGGCAGCATCCGTAACAAGGGATTTATATTCAAACTGTTTCAAGCTAAGGACGTGGAGCCTATCCTGGGTAACACCTAAGTCTAGATCAGCCTCCAACTCCAGTATTTCGGCCTCCAGCTTCATGACCTCCCCATTCCTAGCTTTCTTGGTCTCGACTATTAATGATAGGGCCTGTCCACGAATAACAGTTTTGAAGGCTTCCCAAAGGGATACTGAGGACAAAACAGACCCCTTGTTCTCCAGGAAGTAGTGGTCGAGCGACTTAATGAGGCTGTTACGAGTCTTGGGGTTGCGCAGATGCCAGGGGTTAATAGGGGCGATCCGTCCCGCGGCTTGCGTCCCAGTGTCGAAAAGAAGCCACACAGGGGAGTGATCTGAAATGCCCCGGGCCAGGTGTCTCACCTCCCCAACGTGGGGGGACTGGGCCGCGGGCATGAGGAAGTAATCAAGCCTGGAGAGACTCCCATGAGCCCCGGAGTGGAAGGTGTATTGACATTGCGTCGGATGCATTAACCTCCAGCAATCCACCAAACCAAAGGTGTCCAAAAACCCACCAAGCCATGATTGGGAAACGAGAAGGGCCCTGGTGGGGTGGTTATCCAGATCACCGGATAGCACGGAGTTGAAGTCCCCACCCACGAGGAGAAGACTATCGGGGAGTTCCAGCAACATCCGACCAACATCAGAGAAAGTGGAGGTCTGGAGGCCTGGGGGAACATATATTGTGACTAAGGAGAGAGTCTTACCCTCCCACCTACCGGTTAGGGCGGCATAACGCCCTCTGTCGTCAAGGATGACATTATCAATCTCTAGTGGGAGGGAAGACCGGACCAGAATACCAACCCCTCTGGAACCAGTGGTGAACCCAGAGTGTGCCACCAATCGGTACCCCCACCTATTCATAGCATGACACACGTTGCCAACCAAATGCGTCTCCTGCAGGAGTACCACATCCGGAGTCAAACGACGCAAATATTGCAGTACAACACCCCGTTTAATACGATCCCCCAATCCATTGACGTTCCAAGATATCAACCTCAACCCACTACTCCCCATCCCCACAAGAGTTGCATGAGTCCCCCCACAGAGAGCAGGACACCTGAAACAGAGAAAGAACCAATATGCCACCTTGAGAAAAGAAAACACGAACACAAACACCCCCTCCCACCCCCCAACCAAAACCCGTTACAACTTCCCCCTCCCTGCACCCTTGCAGACTAAAAAGCCACCCCAAAATGCAGTGTGCCTGTCGCCCTAACAATCCCATTCTACAAAAAGACCCCGGAGGAGGAGAGAGGCCCGTCTCCACCCGCCACCCGGACGCGAACTACTATAAGGCAAAATATACAAAAGAAGTAGAACCCAACTGAGCAATGTCCGATTGTCAAGGTTAGGGACCAAAGGGTCACTTCTGTGTAGGCTCACCACCCTCGGCACCACCAGGGTGCCCCGTGCGATCGCCCCGACCAGGTAGGGAATCCAACCAGTCACTCACACTGTCCGGTCGCTCGAAAAAGAAGGTCCGTTCCTCGTATTCCACTCGAAGCCTGGTAGGGAAAAGCATAGCATACTTCAATCCCAGGTCCCGGAGACGTCGCTTAACCACCTGAAAGCCCATCCTCTGTCTCTGGACAAGTTGAGTGAAGTCCGGGAAAAAATTGACAGAGGAGTTTTCAAATTTCACCGGGCCGTGCACTCTCGAAGCTTGCAAAATCGCATCACGGTCTCTGAAATGAAAAAGTTTTGCGATGATAGGCCTCGGAGGAGTGCCAGGCTTGGGCTTACCGCCCGGGACACGATGTGCACGCTCCACCGCAAAAAACTTGCTCAGTCCGGAAGGGGCAAGATGGGTGAGGATTAGATCTCCGACCAGGAGGTCAACCGAACGAGTCTCGGGATTCTCTGGAACACCTATGACGTGAATGTTGTTGTGTCTTGCCCTGTTCTCAAAATCCTCCAGCCGATGGGACATCAAGTCGTTGGCCGATTTCAGATTGCCAAGGTCTGTTTGAAGTTCCGACACATCGGCCGTGAGGCTGGAAGTCTTCAAATCCAATGACTTCACCTTCTCGTTAGTCTTAGACAGGTCGGCCCTGATTAGAGTGACATCAATGGCGACCGTGTCAATTTTACGAGCCAGAGCCTCATACTGCTGGCTGATGGTCTCCTTCATGCCGGTGATGGCGCCCATAATGTCCTGCAGGGACAAATCAAAAGGGGCAGAAGGGTCGTCTCTGGCTTCCTCCGGGGTACTGCTGGAGAGCCCGGGGGATCCTTTGGCTTGAGTGTAACGGTCCATAACATTTGTCTGGAACGGTCCCCCACGAAGAGGCGTCTTGGTCTTCCGCTTCTCGGGTTCACCCCTGCCCGTCATGTTGGAAGATGCACCCCGGAGGGGCCCGCGAGACCTGGTGAAAATGGCCGCCGGCAGGTTGGGCACCAACAGGTCAAGAAGCTGGCTCGTACGATCCGAAGAAAGTCACAACTTGACCCAAGAGGCTATAATAAGGAGGCAGCGATGACACTGAATGGAGGCTGGATTGGTCCCCGGCCGAGCGAAACTGTCTATCAATCAGACCATGTCAGGATCCGGAAACGAAACCGAAAGTGGGGGTACAGCCACAGATGAGGTCCCACTGCCGTTGTTGTTCAACTACGTCCCGGCTCCACAAATCACCAAGTCCCCGGCACGGCCTCCAGGTGGGTCTCAAAAGTTCAAAGTGCTGTAATTCTGGTCGCCCAAGTCCGATTCAAATTCTGGAAAGAGTTATGGACTCAGTCGAGGTTCACCTTCGAGGGTCCGTCCGAGAAATCAGGATATCATCAGGATAAATTGCGAGGAGTGGCGAGTGTCCGGGGAGCCCTGTGCTCACGCGACCATCTTGGATGCGCGCTAAGCTCCTCCTCCTGTCTTTTTATTTTTGAACTGCTCAGAGAGCAGTGGGGCGACGTTCATCCACCTTGGAAGAGGAGCCACCCCTGTGCCTGATTTAAAACTGACTTTCATCCAGCTGATTGCTCAAGATATGCCCTAGCTAGCTCAAAGAGGACTAACCAGCTAAAGCCTTTCCAGCAGGCAACATTATAAGGTCAGCGTGAGAGCTCCAATGTGATTGCCTGCTGCATTCTCACCCGCTCATCACATTACATCCAATGCTATATTACAGAATCAACCACTGTTATATTTAGGGTTTCCTAGACTACATACAACTAGATGAGAGATTAATATCCACTTCTGCTGGAGCCTACTTGGTAAGCTATTACTCTATAGTAAGGTGCTAGGATACCTCCAGTATGTTCTTCACAAGTTGCCATTCTGATGTACATATATGTGTGTGTTTTGTATGGCACAAGCCAAGCCAAAAGGATACTACAAGCTCAGCCCTTCATCCTGCTAAGGAGTGGAAAGTCCCACATCGGTCAGACAATAATAATAGGTATGTGACACGTCAGATGCTGAGTGCAGACAGCAGCATTTCAAAGGAAGTGTCAATACTTTTTTCATATTGATTATTACTTAAATGTTTTCCCGACAGTAATCTTTCAAACTCGGTTTCTACGCCCAGAGCCGGACACTGGTTGTGATTTGATTGCTTGCATTACTTCTAAATAGTACCACATACCTCATACTAGGATTCTAGAGAATGCAAGGCCCATCACCACACATTTAGCCAAAGACTATGGGGCTCATTACAATGGCGGACGGACTGCAGTCCGTCCGCCATCATCCGCCCGGGGATTGGGACCGCTGCTTATATGGCGGCAGTCCTGCACATGACATTACAATGCATTGTGCTTGTTTACCATTACGGGGAGTGCTACTGGCTGCAGCACCTGCCATAATGGTAAAAATGCATGTTGTGCATTTCCCTGCACTATGAGGCAGGCACCACGCAGTGCCTGCCACCTGGTGCAGGGCCTGTAGGGGGCACCATAAGTACCCCACAAGTGCAAATTCCACATGCCCCTGCACAAGGGGGGCCTGCAACGGACCCCCAAAGTACATCCCCACCAGCCTTTCAAAGGCGGTCGAACCGCCATAGACAGGTTGGTGGGGATGCAGCATCCAATTCTGACAGGCGGTGCCTGCTAGGCACCGCCACCATTTTATGGATGCAGGGTGGGTCCAACAGGCAATTGTTACGATTGCCTCTGTCGGACTAGTGGCGGATGGGCATTTCACCCGCCAGGCACACCACCCACCATCCTGATCTGGCGGGTGGCAAATGGCCTTACAATGGCGGTAAACCCACCACCAGATGCCTTCAGTGGCGGGTTCACCGCCATTGTAATCAGGCCCTCAATTAGCAGAATAGAGGTCGTATGAGCACTTTCTGAAGGTAGTGTGTAGGTCAATCTGTCTTACATGTACTGAAAGTTGGTCAATTTTACTAAGAGTATTTGTAGTAACAGCAAACTGTGATTTTTCTATACCTGCCCAGGGATTGGAATCTAAAACTAGTCAATGCACCCCAGTAACTTTGCCCAGGTGCATTTCAGTAAGTAATATCTGCTGAAATTTACCATTGTAAAATGCCCGGTGAATACCTAAAGACATGTATTAAGTCCCATTTTAAAAGGCGAAACATGTGTTAGGTGGTAACTATTGCAGCTTTCATGTCCAGATCCCCAGGTTCTCGACTATCAAAATGTTCCATACTTACCACATGATCGGTGGGGCCATTCATAACAGGGGCGTTTGCGGACTGTTTTCTCCTGTCTCTTCCATAAATGTCCATGTCATGGGCCCTCAGAAGAAACTTTGGGAAACTTTGCCTTACAATGTTGGCTTTTTGGAAGATGGCAGGAAAGAGGAAAAGTGAGAAATTCCTTGTCCATCTAATTTATACCCAAGAGGTAATGTATGGGGTTACCCAGTTTAATATTGATATGGGGTTCCCCAGATCCCTATTGCTACACCCTGCTTCCTTCCTTGTCCAATGCGCCGTCCCTCTAGTATTATCCAATGGAAGCAGGGCAAGTTATCATCAGAGATGCTGCTCTGTCATTGGGCAATGTTCCTGACGTCCTCGGAACACTATAACTAAAGGGAAGCAGCTGTTGGGGCTGCCAACCTCTGTCTCGGGGCTCGACATTTCATGGAAACTTCGTGTTTTCCTTCGGAGACTTTTGTTGGGCGGCTTGTGGAATTATGAGAAAATTGGATTTTGCATGACATGAAAATGTTGAAGTAATTGATTGCCCTTTGACTGTGAGGACTCAAATGCGATCCATACGGCCGAATCTCTGGTTTGAAAGGGAGGGCGGCCCCGCCAAAAGACGTCGGAATGTTGGCAGGTGCCTCGCTGGCGCCTTCGTAGCGCTGCCTTTGCCAATGGAGCACTGCTGTGCACTCTCAAGGAGAGAAAATAAAATAACTTCGGGGTAAGTGCCTGAGCGGTGACTTTCCAAACCGCTATACCTCAAGTCACCGTTTCCGTGAAGTCGAAGCTTGGCATGGTGAGCTGTGAAATCGATGATTGAAAAAAAGGCAGCATTTCAGTAAAATTGCATGAAATTATGCACAAATACAGTTCGGCGTATCTCGAGTGTAAATTGAAGGCCAGGGCATAACTATCTTTCAAAAGTCTCTCGAGATAGCGGCAAGGCACAGATCCGAAGAGAATATGCCTCCTACAAAACATTTTCTGCCTAAATTAGACTTCATGAGACATTTTCTGTTCAAATTGGGAGAGGTTGTGGCCTTACGGCCAGAGCTGCCGACTTTAGAGCAGGGGAACCAGGTTCGAGCATCGGGGTCGGCTCAGCTTCCTGTGATTCTGGGCAAATCACTTAATCTCCCTGCGCCTACCAGAAAATGAATATGTCCTTGTGTAAGGTAACTGGTGCTCATGTATAGCGCTCCAATACCATTGGTTCGAGTTCGCACTATATAAATCTGCAAAAAGAAAGTCAGTTCCTGCTTTTGGTAGAGATGCAAAGACACAGAGGTGGGACCCCCAAAATCCTCTATAAGGGCCGAATTTAGGAAGAAACAGAACTGCAACAACTCCAGGCCTCCTGGGACGGTGGTGCTGGTGGGACAATCTTTGTTGGCGCCCACCAATGACCTCCTTCTCCATGGATTCCCTCACTACCACCCTCCAACAGTGCCCCTCATGCCTCCATAGTCCCTCTCTCACATGTATTTCATTTGTTTTATAGCGCTACTCACATCATTTTAGGGTGTCAGAGCACTTGACATCACACACATATTCTACAGAGACGACCATAAATGTGTAACTCAATGTATAGGAAATGCTACATAAGACAATGAGGACTACAAAGTGTCGGAGCCACATGTCATCCATACTGGTGGGCAGTATACTTTAAGAGCACTTGCTCCAGAGAAGCATAAAGTCAGGATTTAAAATGTAACACAGTGGTTGGGATTGTCATGAATTTCTTTCTACCCGAACAAACCCTTTTTAGCAACATTAGTTTAATGAAAGACTGATACAAAAACATATCTTTCTTTATACCATGCAGTTTGCGTGCAGGTCTTTGATCATAGTTTATTGCTCACTGTATTATATCAGGATTGAAACTTATGAACTGCAGGTAGGAAAAGGATCTCTGTGACAAAAGCAGCCAACCCCCTGATCTCTACGCATATATGTTACAATTCTGTTACGAAATGCATGGTACAGTGCTCTGCAGCAGGCACACTAACCCTCTGCTCTACTTTATGATGAGACAAGCTATCACTAGCCGGGCGGGACTGGGAACCCAAAGCACCCCAGGTAATTTTGTAGGACCAGACCCCAGCCCCCTTCCAGGGCGAGAAGCGGGGTGCAAGTGTGAAGCACTGCTGCTTTTGTTACTTGGGGCCGATATTTCAGCACTGCTCGAAAACAGCCCATAGTAACAAAAAACAGCGCCCACTGCTGCAAAACCGTCCACACCCTTCCAGCCTCCCGGGAAAAACGCCTGATGCCCGCTATGGCCAGTCTTGCCATGTCCACTAGAAAAATCCCAGATCTCGCACCAACGGATAATGAATCATTTAAGTTATCTTTACATTTTTATTGTTGCCCGACAACTGTGCAGCTGGTGCTTTAAACCCATAAGGTGTTTCTAAACACGGATCTCGGTACCGGTGCTGTGGCACCGGTCGCACCCACCTAAAGCCGGACATCATGTTCTGGATCTGCAAGAAATGCATGAAGCATGGGTTGGAAATACTCGGCTCCCTGGTCTCACTTCAGAACAATTTAAAAGGGACAAATGCGGGCCTCCTTTTTGCATCCGCCTTTATATTGTGCCATTTATTAAAGCGCTTTACTAAATTTGACTAAATCGCAGTGTTCAAGGATCTCCCTAGCCATATCTCACTAAGGCCACTCCACTCAAACCCAACGAAAAGTAGCGTGCTAGGCTACTTTTGGGCAGTTTGATGTTGGGCAATTTCAATAAAAATGGAAAAAACATTCGAATCACTGGAGGCTGCAGGATTCGTCAGTGATATCTGGAAAGCCCGGCTTCTGTCAATCAGGCACATGCATCAAGCTAGGATTTTGCGAGTCCTTAATTGCAAATATTAAGGATTTGCAATTAAGGACTCGCAAAATCCTAAGCATGTAAGAATCGCTATAATAATAGCGATTCCTACACATTCCTTATTTGCGACTCGCAAATAGCGAGTCGCAAATAAGGAATAGCTTCCCATTCATTCCTAAGGGCCTACAGGCCCATAGGAATGAATGGGAAATTGCAAGCGCAATTTGCGAGTACCAATTGGTACTCGCAAATTGCTCATGCAATTTCAAGGGTGTCAAAAGGACACCGTTGCACCCCTGAAATTGATCTGTGCACAAATGTTGCGCACACACTTGTGTGTGTAACCTACAACTTTGAAAAATGCACTTTAGTGCATTTTTCAAAGTTTTTGCAAATTACCATGAAGTTCAACTTCATGGTCATTTGCGCCCCCTAGTAGCGAAATCGCTACTTCAGAGTGGTTCTTGCATTGCATTTAAGGAATCGCAGAATGCAAATCCTTAAATGCAATCGCAATTTGAGAACTCGCAATTAATTGCGAATTCTCAAATTGCGAGGGCCTTGACACTTGATGCATCGCAAAAGCTAATTTAACGATAGAAAACGGCCGATTTTTGCGAATCGCACCGTTTCCGATTGCAAAAAGCTTTGATGCATGTGCCAGATAGTCTGTAAAAAGAATGAGGAATTTTATTACCCACATCTTTCAGGAGAATGGGGGTCACACCGTGTGCCTCAGCAGCAGAAGAATGTTTGAATAACTCGGACTTGCAATTGGCCTGTGGATTTGTAAAGTTTATAAAAGCAGTGCCAGGTACGTTGAAGTCTGAACTTGCCTCAGGAAATAGCTTTATTTGTAAATGGAGGCCAACATTTATGAGAAGCACTGCTTGTCAGCCTTCATTACATGCCAATTTAGGTAGAGTCTGTTAGGCGGAAATATGACAACTTCTTTTTCTGAGGCCCTGGGTGTATAAAAACCAACTATAAAGATTCCAGATTTTATTAGTTAGTGTTTTATGACAATGAGTTTCTGTCGACACTAATTTTAATAATTGTAAAGTTTTTTATCGAGATTTTATCTTGTATGTGTTTGCAACTGCGACATTCTTAACTCTTTTAGAAAAAATACAGAATAAGTAAATTACTCAGTCACTGGAACTAAAAAAATACAAACGTCCTCACTCGCATACTTCTGTGTTTTTGTGTAATTCACATAAAGCAATATTGAGAAAACAACATCAATTAAAAGAGCGCAACAAACGTTTGACAGCACCATAACAAAAAGTGACCTGCTTCATGTACATCAGCTCAACACTACCCTACAAAAGAATAGACCAGAGTCCTGGCTCCCATCCGCTCTGGACAAGACACGGCGCAATCCTAGATGGTCGTAGGGTCCCTATAAACTGATAGCCCTAGGATTAAGGGATTCATAGGGCTGCTCTCGTTTGCTAGCCTTTCTAACCTATAATTGCTTTAAACCCCACGAGAGCCTTTGTAATCTGGTATGTAAGACATATTTCCAGGGCCGGACTGGGAACCAAAGCCGGCCCTGGCAAAGTGCTTGCCGCCCCCCCCCCTCCTGGGCTTGCGGGTGCCGCCGAGCGCTTTGCCAGGGCCGGTTTTCGGCCGATTTTGTTACAGGGCCGATTTTGCAGCTATGCTGCAAAAACGGCCCTGTAACTAAGACGGCCCCCAGAGGCCCAAAACCGGCCCCCACCTGTGCGGCACACTGGGGGATTGCCCGGTGCCCCTACGGCCAGTCCGGCCCTGCATATTTCTAGGGCTTGTATCCTGCTGGTAGTATGGCTTTGCAACGCTATCTATGTCTGGTACCTTCTCGCCCTGATTTTGTGGATTCTGATGTAGACAGGTCTTTCGTTGGGCTTATGATGTGGGACTTTATAGTGAGCAAGCGGGTAGTTGTTTGCAACAGGTTTATTTTAATAATCAATAAAGCATTAATGCTAGCTTCTGTGAGCTATAACAGTTGTTAACGACAGAACCTATAACAAGGGAGAGGACCGTCAGCAACTTTTATAGCCAGAGGCAGAATACCAATAATGCTGTTATAACATTTGACCCATGGAGGGTAAAGTAAAGAAGAGAACTAAAGAAGGAGAAACAGAAAGACAAGTGTTGCAATGTTGAAGCAGAAAGCATATACAGCCCTTATTGCTCTGAGCCACGTCATAGTTTCATTGGAGCGCCCAGCATTCCAATGTTCTAATAATGAGTAGAAATTCCAAGATCGATGGGTTATGGAGTTTAATTGGTTGAATAGGTATAGTCAAGTTTCTGGCTAAAATAGTTGAGTTGTCGTCTGGGTTAATTGTCTTGTTCAGCATTGTGCATTGAGCTGCCAATGATGTTTGGGAGCCATGACAAAGTGATCAGTGTTGGTTGTGGTTGATTGGAAAGATCATTTTTAATGTCTTCTGTTGATCATTAGTTGGTGTCTTAAATTGGGACTGGCTTTCGCTGTTGGTTGGGTGTTGTGTAGTGTACAAGTTGCATGGCTTCAGGCACCCTTTACCTCCTGCCTTGTCATTTTCCCTTTGCATTTTCCCAAAACTGCCTCCTTGTTTCCAAGGCTTCATTCAGATCCAAATACACACATGTGATGTGTCTCCCCGCTGCGCCCAGGCACAGCCCTTGCTTCTTGGGATTAAAGGCCATCCCCATCAGTATGACTCACATACCAAAGTTCACCAGACCAGCCAGGATCTGTAGTTTGCAGGCAGTCATGGAAAGCACCTTTGTCTGTGGGAGTGTGGAGTTGACAAGTGTCAAGATTAGTTTGATGTCATTGAACACCTGCATTGTTCTTGGTCCATTGCTCTTGTGCTAGTGGCTTCATGATCCCTCTCACAGGCATTCGAAAGCAGCCATTATGGTCCTGCATTCAATAGTGCCTGCATTTCCCATAAAGAACAAGTCACTCATATGATGTATCATGCCTTCTGTTACGACCTTCTGTAGAACCCTCTGCCTGAAGTGGCGTAATGCCTCGAAGAGGTGCCGGGAATCAACCGCAGCCCGGTATTCATCAAATTCCTATTGTCCTTTGTCCCAGAAGGCGATTGTCCATTGATGTAACTGGAATGCTGATTCATCATCTGCCCTCGCCTTTGTTGCTCGCCCCAAGGGGCACGAAGCTTGTGAATGGCATTGCCCAGCAAAGCATGACTCACTGCTGACAATAGTATGTTGCGGCTTTCTTTGACAGATGTCCCTTTAGGGAGAGACAAATTGCCAAGGAACTTCAACTTTTCCTGGAAATTCATGCCCTGAATACTGCTCCTTCTTCTGTGTAAAATGCTTCACAGCTTTTTAAAAGTGTTTATAATTTTGTGCATATGTCAACTCATGGATTTCTAGGCAATGAAACAGTAGCCGCACTGCAAAGAAAATCCAGTCAAGCTGCTGCTTTGAGGATTGCAGGTGGCATATCAGAATGTTCGACGCTTCGACAGGGGTAGTAAGTGCTGTATAAATGCAATGTGTTTATCAAGAAACAACCAGATTTTACTATCATATATTCGTAAAGACCCAAATATTTGCTCATATTAAATCTCTGAGAACACCCCTACAATCGTCTCCCTCAAGGTCACACAAATAATTTCCAAATTCAATGTGAGGTTTCTCCTTCTTCATTATTTATCATAGTGTGCCCTGACTCCATTATGGGTCTTTTTAAGCACTAATAGTACAAATCTAATGCTCTAAGTCTGGTCGAGTTTGTTATTGACCATCAGGTGTTCAATAAGAGGCTGAGAGGTTGCCTTGGAATTTATTACATTGGTTATCCAGGTCATACCTTATCTTTACCATGGCTTGTACTTCCCAAAGTTTCAAGTACCATCTATGAAGTGTGTGGGCTTCATACTTTTTCCGGTTTGCAGCCATGAGCTGTTTTGCAGCTGTTAGTGAGTGTTGCTCTGGTGGTCTCGTGCTCACCTTTCGTCCCAGCCATGAAACCGGGAGATTGCTCCATCTATTACAGTCTTGCTTAAAAGTCTCTTTCTAGTGCTGAGTAGTAGGCATGCACCAACTTTGACAGGGATGGGGTAATATTGATCCTAAATATTTAATGAGAGACATGGCAAACCTAAATGGAAATTCGCCTTTTAGTTCCAGAATGTCTGCGTGTGTAAGCGTCAAATTGAGTATTTCCGATTTATCGTTAATTATACGTAATCGTGCTGCTTCTTCCAAGCATTGTAGCTGGTGTGCCGCCGCAGCCAGTCATATTTTTGGTGGGGAGAGTATCAAGAGGACATTGTTGTCAAAACAATAGAGTTTGCGGTGTTCTCCCCCAAATTGAATTCTACTAATAATCTATTACGTTTGGGGTCATGTCACAAGTTTCTATAAAAAAAAGACAAGTCAGGGACAAATGCATCTGTACATGGTGTAACCTGCAGTTTCCAACTAGGTGTGTAATTTCGGTGACTTGATTGTCGCCTCTCCTTTCTCTTGTGTTTTTCTCCCCTACTTTTCATCTAACAATACAACGCATGTCAGTTCGATTAACACAGTACAATAAGAATCCACATGTAAAGGCTTTTTGGCTTTAATATATGCATTTCAGTATAAATAAATGAGGCCTCTTGCCTTTGTTGTAACTTGTCTAAGGACAGATTTGAACTGTGGTATCTGGCAACCATTTCCTCTTGAGTCAATCTGGTCTGTAGCCTTTGTCATTGGCTTGACATCTTAACTAACTCAACCATAATGTATTTAGCATTAGACTCCCCTCAAGGCAACCGTAAGGTGCACAGTAATAAAATTGTAGATATGTATGAAACAACATTTGTCACACCATATAAAATCCCCTCTTAGAGGGCATAACAGGGATTATCACACTGCCAGTTTTCTATCCTCACCGTTTGTCTGAGTAGGTCGCCAACACTTGCCCACTTAGACGATCTGTGAGATTCCATTTAACAAAATGCCTGCCTACAGGATTGACCAAAGTGTAATAACATCCACCTTTAAAAGCCTATTGCCTTTAACACTTAAATAAGTGTATCCTAGTAAGTAAGTGAAACCCACGGCCTCTAAAAATACACAGGTCAAACCTATCTAATCTGACATCACTTTTCCCAATGAACTAGTAAAGCTCATAGCTTTACCACTCGCCTCACCCCCCAAAATCTGCACAGGCTTACTGAAGTGTGCATAGGCTTGGAACCATCATTCACACAGTTATTAAATGACAAAAATTATCAAAATTATAGTTGGCAAAACAATATACTACCTCTCTCAAAAGGGTCTAACAGGAATTATCACAATCAAATTCTTCTAGCCCCCTGGTTTTCCACAGAGCATAACTAATACCAAAGCCCTTGCCTGTTGGGGAAATCTCTGAGATTTCACGTGGCAAAATACCTATGGACAGCCTGTAACACAGCGTGATAACAATCTATTGTTTGAGACGGATTGATAGATTTAACAAATGCTTTTCACAATAAATCAGCCACGCCTACTGACTTGGTTATAATGTTTTATAACAAGATTTTACCCATGGCTTGAGGTATAACTTCTACCAGTGAACCAATTAGGCATGTGGCCTTCATCACTGGCTTGGTACATAAACTCAGGCCTACTGAACTGAGCGCAGGTTTTCCAACTAAGCAATTCTAAGGCATTCTGTTCCAAAACTAGAAATCTAAAGAACATTACTGTTGGCAAAGCAAATATTACGTTTAATTTCCTATCCCCATGGTTTGTCAGTGCGGGTAAGTCCCTCTAAAACCATTGCCTACTATGACACACTTTGACATTTCATGTCACAAATTACATTTCTGCAGATTTTCATAGAGTAATAGCAATCCATCTTTAAATGCTTATTGACTTGAACAAATTCTTTTCACAAAAAATAAGCCAGTCCCACTGCCATTTTCTTAACTTTTCATAATAAGAGTAATACACAAATGGCCTTGATCATTGGCTTGCCACAACAGTCAACAAAGCCATGCTGTATCAAGCATAAGCTTTCATACATGGCAACCAGAGAAGAACAAACAGTGGCCTAGCAAGGTCAGGTTGTACCCGGTGCAGAAAATGACAAAATGGCCAATTTGTCACCCCCCTCAGTGATGACACTTCCCCTCCCTCTCCCCGCTCCCCGGCTTGACAAAATGCCAAAAATATGTGTTTAAAACACATATTTTTGCCATTTTGTCACCCCCCTCAGTGATGATACCCGGGGAAGCTTGCACCTACTACACCCACCTTCCTACACCACTGAGAACAAATACCATATAAATCTAGGAGAGATTGTTTGATAGCATTGCAGTGACATTTATGTGACCTTAAAGAGCAAGTTCTGTCTTTCAAGAGCTTGGCTTGATAATGAGCTTGGCTCAAGCTGCTGGATGAACAATTGATCACAGGTTCTTGGAGGATAAGCACTCTTTCTGTGGAAGTGCACCGCTTTTGGTAACTCAAAAGCTATACTCAGATGAATCAACATCTATGTGGAGCCCCAGCACCTCTCTGTAGTACAGAGGCCTGCTGTTGGAGCCACCATACCTTGTGGATTAGTTGCCAATGTGTACTAGCTGCATTACTCCGCACCACTCCCTAGAAGCTACATCTAGTACAAAATATGGTAATTAGGTTGGTTTAAAAATTTCTCATGTTTACCATGTGTCCAATGCCCAAAAGTCCTTCCACTGGCTTGGTGTGTAACAATGGATTGTCTTTAAGCACTTGCTTAGGCCATCAAGGCTCTTTGTGATCACGCACCGACACACATCACTGTCAGGTTGACTGGACACACTTATTCTTGCGCTCCGCCTTTCCTCTCTCTTGCTGTGAGTCAAAGCTACAAGATATGCAGGAAAGGTGGCAGGCCATTTGTCTTCCTCATAAGCAGCTCTGAAACAGTTCATCACTGGTCTTGTGTCAGATTGTCAATCATGAAAGTTCAGTGGGACTCTAAATTCCCTCCTGCTTGTTAGTCACTGAGGTTAGCTGCTTCTCCTTATTTATTTTATTTATTTGTCAAATTTGTATAGCGCATAGCTGTCCCAGCAACGGGGCGTCCCAGCGCGACCAAAGACAGTGAGAGTTGCCGGAGGAGAGCAGTTTAAAAGTGAACCGGAAAAAGCAAGGTCTTAATGGCTTTACGAAAAGCAAGATGATTCTGAATCCCTCTGACCGGAACCGGAAGCAAATTCCAGAGTTGCGCCGCAAGACTGCGGAAAGAGCGGCCTCCGGCTCTCGCTCTCAGAACACGAGGGACACTGACTAACGCTTGGTCAGCCGATCTGAGAGAATGCCGCCTCACATAGTCGTTCCGAGTCCTAGCACCATGATGCCGTCAGTGACTGTGTGCGCTTCACAAAGTCCTACTAACTCACCAGATATTAGGCGAGCTAGTGCATGGAGGCGACATTTTAAGGTGGAAATAATGATATTGATTACACCATTTAGCAAGGTGATTCCTCTGTCAAAGTGAGTTGAAAGCAGAGCCTGAAGCAGTTCACAAAGTGTCAGGGAGGATGAAGTGTTTGAAAAGCGAGAATCTCTTGGTGGCAGGTAATGCAAGTCTCAGGATTTTAAGTAGTGCTTAAAATTAATGTGAAAACTGATGGCTTCGTACAGTGTGAGGGAAATAATAAGAAGTTCATTCTGATTTGTATGTGGGTTTGCTAAACACTACTGTGTGGCAAAACATAGTTTGTGTTGATGGGATTATGTTTGAGGTGGACAGGCAGCACACAGGACTGCATACATGCATATGGTTGAGAGAGAGAATCTGACATGGTGACTGTCAGATGCTGGTGAGACCCTGTACTAGAGCGAGATGTATTGATGACTTGTGAGGTGAAGTGTGTCCAGCAGCGCACACCCACATCTCAAGTTAAGGATGGATCCTTGGCGTACCCTGTGATGAAAGAGGTGTGTGACAGTCAGCAGTCTTTGTTTTTATGATATTAATATATTACAGGACTTGTATCAACCTTTTAAATGCTATAAAAAGAAGGTAAATGTCTTGCTTTATTCATACAGTCAGCTGAATAATACTGAACTTGGGATATTTACAAGCCCGTATCGCCACCACAACATCACTTTTCTCGATGTTATGGTGGCGACAGGGGCTTCGCCTTATTCACAAGGCAGCGTTAAGCCACTTTATGTGGCTTAATGTCGCCTTGTGAATGAGGCCCCCTTTCACGCTATACTTGGCATGAAAGGAGTGGGCAATGGGTATTGTGGTGGGCCTTCCACCGCAATACCCATTGATTTTGACACTGCCCCATATTTACAAGGGTGGCGTAAGTATAGGGCAGCACCAAAATTAAGACCAGGGAAAACCCGCAAAACACCATTAATTGTTTATGTGCAGGACGGTGTCCCATCCTGCCCATAAACAATCATAAACAAATTACGTCTTGCAACTTCTATGTGTGCTGAATAATGCAACTCACATAAAAGTTTCAATACTCCAATTCAGATTGTTTATGTGCAGGAAGGGGCACCTTCCTGAACATAAACAATCATTCCCCTTAATGAAAACACCCTTGCACAGTGGTACAACGATGCCTTTGTTGGCGGTAGGGGGCTAAATTAGCGCCAGAGCTGGGGGGAACAGAAGGCTGCACTGTATTCTTGTAAATATGGTGCAGCACTGCGTTTCAGATGTGGTGGAGCGCGGCGTTTAGCCAAAGAAGCTAAAACAGCGCTCCACCACTTCCTTGTAAATATGCCCCTTTGTGCGTGTGTAAATCACCATCCTCCATTCTTCATTTCTTTAGCGGAAGAATTGTGTATTTTTGCTGCTTGGCATTCACAGCATTAGTAGGTAGGAGGTAAAACATTCCTGCTAGATGGCCTTGCTATAAGCTTTGGTTTCTGCACACGGATATGAATGTACCATGGACTGATGCTTCCTAAGGCTTCAATGATAGCAGTGTGTTCAGCGGATGTTGCACCACAAACTGCTGAGTGAGAGGGCTCCCACCATCTCCATAAATATGCTATGGATAAAAAGGTTTACACAAGCTCAATCTTAGCAGGGAGGAGCAGGGAAAGAAACGAGATGCTCAGGGTCATAATGTCTGTCAGAAGAATTAGTAAAAATCTGTAAAACGTTTTGAAATGTCAGCATCTTTCAAGTGTTTAATACCGCGGTCATCGGTGATGCTAACAATTTTAGAGTTTTGACATTCAACCTTTAGATAATTAGAAAACAGTTTTCCTGTCCTATTGAACTTAACATTGATTTATAATAGCACACTAGAAGCATCTTTGGTGTCTTCTTAGTTGGATGTAAAATACTCATGTTAGAGTTGTTTAATAGATTAAAATAAACATGAAGGTTCCTTGATAGCTTTTTTCATTTTATTTGCTACATAATCAATATTATACATTTGACTGGCCATTGCTTAAAAGTGTCCCAGGTAGTATGAAATGGAATATCCGGGGCAGAATTGAACTTGAAATACTCCTGCAAAAATCATCGTGTGCTGGGAAAGAATTTGGATTTTTCCCTTTTATTCAACAAAATTCCTTAAATTGACACTTTCAATAACAAAGCATGGCCTTCTGAGTACGCTTGTAGTAGTTCAAAGTGTATGATCGAACTCATTTAGGACTGTGATTTGCGGAACTTTAAAACAAAAATTATTTTTCAAGAGAAATATTTTTCTCTCCTCGTTTTTTTAAACTGTTTTTAAATGATTTTAACGTTTTCAGAAACATTTTGAATGGTTCATTGATAACTTTATGCACTGACACCTAGTAAAATGTGTATCTCAAATGTGTATTATTATTGTTGAGTATTAGGAGTGTTATGTTTCATATAGATACTCTAATATAGGTCCAGGGAACATCATACCCTTTCACCTACATCATCTCCCCTACATTTCACACGAACAAGCCTTTTAGGGACATAATGCCTTATAAGGACAAGAACACCTAATAAGGACAAAACGCTTTATAGGGACAGAACGCCTTATAAGGATCGAATGCCTTTTATGGCCTAAAGCTTTCACCTAGTTCCATGCAGAGGGAGGGTTTTTCCCAATCAATACTGCTCGGACGTCATCCTTAGCACATATGAATAATTTATGAGGATAATACCCAGGGGGTATACTTCACCTTCCTCCTGTCTATGCACAAGGTTTATCCCATAAGTCATCCTCATACTAAACAATGGCTAACACGCGCACAAGGGACAAAGGGACTCTGTATAAATACAGCACCTCTTGCAATCAGTAGTTGGAGGGAACCGAGACTTCAAGGCCGACACACTGACGAAAGACGCTGAGGATCCTGCATGCAGTCGCCCCAGCTGACAGTGGTCTAAACATCCCTTGCGGGGTGTCCAACTCGAGACCAGGACGAGGTCCCACACTCTCAATATTCAGGTAATGGGGTTCGACTAAATCCTAGCGGGATTCTTGGCTCCTAGGCTTATTAGCTCTTTCGCACCTACTCACATGCTAGGTACACTTCGGTACATCTAGACAGACATCGTATGAGTATGTGCTTTATTTTATAAATGCATTTTATATTCATGTATATGTTCATGACTATTGCAAAATGGTAGAACTGTATTTTTATTCATTGTACTGCTGATCCTATATCTCTGCTACTGTGTAACAGCTGTAGCAGCAGATATATTTTACGCTAAACGAACAACGGTGCAATAAATTCTTATTGTAAACACGCTCAACTGTTTCTTCTGCGTAACTCTCTGAGACCAAATGAGCAAACACGAGTGACTGGGTGAAAAGTAGTATATTGTTTCCACGAGTCTGAGGAATCAGGTTTATGTTCTGAGGTTGGCAAAAACTAATCTCCCTGATAAAAGGAGATTCTAATTGCACTGTGAGCTAGCTAATGCAAACAAGGCTAACATACGCGGTGGGGGTGCACAGAATCAGTCTACCACCAGACCCACAGTGTATGTTATCCAAAAGCGCAGGTCCTGCAGAGGTACTACAGGAACTACACTACTATGCTAGGCTTAAGAAAGGAATGAGCAGATGCAAGGGGGAGAGACTATGGAGATTAGCCATCCTAAGGGTGTGTTTAGCCAGCTTTTCTTTCCCTGCTGAAAGTTCTGACATATTATATTTTGGAAGAATCGTGGTGTAGTGATTAAACCAGACAGGTAAGTGTAAGAGTACGAACTTTAATGACTGTTCATCTCCACAGCTTCCAGGAACTGACAACCTCCTGGGATTCAAACCATAGCATTCCATTGTCATGACAGTGACATCATAAGAATAAGAGACTGGAAGTGCAGCATGCTAATCAGAAACTACTACAACATCTCCTCTCTTTCCATAAATACACAAAGGAAGAGAGAACAACCAAAGAAGGAGGGAAATAAAGAAACAGAGGAGGAAAGAAGGAGAAAATACACCAAGGAACAAGAAAAGGAGAAAGGCAGAGAGAGTACCTTCTATGAAACAAAAAGAATGGAAGATAAAATGAAGAAGGAGTCCACAAATGCATACAAGTAAAATAGGCCAAATATAAATGCATTACAGAAATAAAAAAGACTAAAGATTTAAACGTTTGGGCGGGACACTCGTCCTACCACTCCTCGATGGAGGAACATATCTCAAGGAGGATTTCCCGTCCTGAGAAGAATGGGAACTTTTTGGAACAGAATCAGACTGAACGGTGTTGCTCGTCTCAAGACCCAGTTGCAAATCAACCTTCATTGGAATCTTATAAATCCTGGATAGATTACACCAATTTTTGCCATTGACTCTTATAGCAAATCGAAAAGTAGCATCCACCCTTACAGGAGGACCAAACTTTGACAGTCCCTTGGGAACATTGAGAGGGAACATAATTCTGACTCAATCCCCCACAGAGACAAAGGACTTAGAGTTGGCCACATCCGGAACAACGGGCTGTGTCGGGACCGTGGGAAGGGGTTGTATGTCTCTGTCTTCCTGTGTCTCCCGGCACCTTGACACCTACACCCACTTCTTCATCCAAGCAGGACACACATGGAAAGAAGCTTGTCTACCCCTAAGTAAAGTGAAGGGACTAGAACCTGTGATCGAACTAGGGGTAGTGCGATGTGCCCACAACATACTTTGGACAGCTTCCTTGATGTCAACTCAATACGAAACAGCCCACTGAACACTCTCAACCAGAATGCAGTTGTTGCGCTCAATTAAACCATTGGCCTGTGGGTGATATAAAGCCACATGCCGGTGGGTAATACCGCACTGAGACTAAAAAAACAGACATTTCCTTGGAAGTAAACTGTTCTCCATTGTCGGATACAATTTCCTTGGGGAAACCCTCTCTGGCAAACACACTCTGAAGGAACCTGATAACCTCCTGTGCGTTGGGATCTGTCATGAAATGGACCTCCCACCACTTGTTGAAATAGTCAGCAACCAGCAGAGCGAACTTTTATTTATTGCCCAGCACATTAAAAGGTGCCAGAAAGTCGATGGCCAATCTCAACCAGGGACCATCAGGCGCCTCGACCTGTTGTACTGGAGGTAAAACAATTTTGACAACCTTATCACTTGTAGAACAAGTCAGACACATCTCCACAACATCATTGATTTGACGGTCCATGGAAGGCCACGAATAAACACTGCAAACCCTTTTCTTAGAGTTCGTCTATCCAAGATGTCCATCATGGCCATATTCGATGATACGACCTCTGAGAGATTCAGGGGGAACAAACTTATCCCCATGCATGATTATCACTCCACCCTCCAAAGTAAGCTCATCAGCGACCTTTGTGAAAGCATGTAAATCACTGTCTAGATGCTTTTCCTTGGGCCAACCTGAAACGATAAATCCCTTCACCCTCTTAAGTAGAGAATCAGACTTCATTCTACAAGACCAATCACGTTCAGTGAAACAACCCACACCACAAGCGTCAACTGCAGCAATCAGACAATCTTCATCTGCATCGTTGTCATAATCAGATTTCCCTAAGGGTAAAGGAGATTTAGAGAGATAATCAGCTTGTGTGTTTTGCCCACCAGGGATATGCGCCACCCCAAAATTGTATTGCAGCAACTTTGAACTCAACCTGGCGATTCAAGGAGTGTGGTCTTTGAGTAAGGAGAGTAAGCGTCTTCCACACACAAAAAACATTTGAAACGCTCAACAGCCCAACAGCATGCAAGCAATTCTCGCTCAATGACCGAGTAATTCTTTTCACTCTGGCGTAATGCTTGTGAGGCAAAGCCTGTTGTGAACTCCTTTCCTTGCTTGACTTGGGAGATCATACCACTGAGTCCATCAAGACTGGCGTCGACGGACACCGTACATTGAAAGAGAGAATCAAGAGGGGTACGAATGTTGCATGACCCTAACTCTTTTTTAATCTGCAAAAACTCTTCTTGACAGAAGTCATCCTAGAGAAACACAGATTTTCTCTTGTGGACAGTCTTTGCAGCAAAATTGGAAATAAATTTAGTATAAAATTCACACAAACCTAGGAATGAGGAGACTTGTTCTTTTGAGGTTGGACAAGAAGCATTAGAAATATCCTCGATGAGACATTCTCTTGGCACGATACCGTCTCCAGAAATACGGTGTCCCAGATATTCAATGGAATTCACACCAAAATCACACTTGAGCTTGTTGGCAACAATGTCTTTCCCTTCCAACCTTCCCAAAACATCAGCAAGATTCTTGTCATGCGACTCCTTGCTCTTTCCAGCCACCAAAATATCATCTTGGAAGACAACCGTATCTGTGACGCCCTCCAAAACATTCTCCATAACACGCTGGAAAAGTGAGGCTGCCGAGCACAGCCTGAAGGGCATCCTCCTAAATTGGAAAGTACCGACAAGTGATACAAAAGCAGTCAAGTGCTTACAAGCAGCATCAAGCTCAACCTGATGGTATGCTGATGCTAAGTCAATTTTGGAGAAGTACTTTGCACGAGCAAATTTGGATAGGATGTCATCAATACGGGGAAGAAGGAGAGAATCCACCCAAATCTCCCTATTGAGGCTGGGCAAGCCAATGGAAACCCTAAGAGTTCCATTCTTTTTGCGCGCGACCACCAAGGGAGATAACCAGAGAGAGGACTCAATAGGTTCAATGAGTCCTGATTCACACATTTTCTTAAGCTCTAATGAGAGGTCATCCCTGATACTAAAAAGCACATTACGTAATTTATGTTTAACCGGGAGGGCCCGTTCCTTGACCTTAATAAAGTGTTTTAATCCTTTAACAAAACCAAGTTTGTCACCAAAGACTTTGGTAAACTTTATGGACCAGGTAGCTAAACTCTTCCCTTCAGATTGTTCACCCACGACTGAAACCTGTTCAGACGTGCCAGGCCTGAGAGTCATCCCGAACAACCCCTGGTGATACCAGCCAAGAATGTTGAGACCCTTCTTGGCCACATAAACCCTGCCTTGGATATGCCTATCCTTAAATACTAGAGAAGTCTCAAAGAACCCCGTCAAATCAATTTTTCTTCCTTCATATGAGACAGGACTTCTGTCAGGAGGATTGAGGAGTCTGTTCCCCCAAGTGCTCTCAAACAACTCTTCTGTAATCATAGTCATACAGGCCCGCGAATCCACAAGCAGGTGCAGACACTTCCCATTCTCCAACACATCTACAATGGGATCAACACAATCCTCTTTGACAACCACAACAAAATCGGTAAGAGAGCTAATTACTTCAGATACAAGATCACTCTTCGGTTCCTCTGAATACACAACATTTATGCTCCCCCGGAAACCGTCCATTTTTGAAAAATGGCCTTGTTTCCCACATTTGCGGCAAGAAGCATCCTTTGCCGGACACACTCTTAAATTGGGAAAATGCGATGGGAACCCACACTTATTAGATAGATTTTTTGAGTAATAACCTTTCTTCTCAGCCTTTGTGGAAGCAAACCTGTTCCCTTTTTGTTCTTGCGGTTTGACTTTGTCTCCCTGAATTTTTTTCACTCAAATCCTTATGATCCTTAACCAAACCTATAACATTCTTCTCAGGTTTGAGCTTTTTCGATGCTTTTTGAGAAAGCTCAATACTCTTGACAATGGTAATTGTTTCATCCAAAGAAGGATTCTTTAAAGTGAGCAATTTCTCTTGTACTTTCTTGTCCCTACAATGTACAACAATTTGGTCAAGAAAAAGTTGAGACGAGAAATGTTCAAACTCGCATTCTGAAGCGAGAATGCGCAAAGCAGCTACATAAGACACAATGCTCTCCTCACAGACCTGCTCTCTCGTCAAGAACTTGTGCCTAGCAACAACTAAGCTGCTCTCTATATCAAATTGTTTCTCTAGCATGCCCACAGCTTTATCATACACATTTAATTCCTCTTCACCCACAACCACAACTAGGGGAGGCAGATGTTCCAAAACAGCTTGTCCTTCAAATCCCAGGTTATGCTCTTAGATGAAAAGCTTCCTTTCAGCGCTAAATCTTGAGCCTCCCCATAGCGCCTAGGTATTTCACAAAGGCTCTATACCACACTTTCCACTTGACTGGTGGATCACCTGGAAGATGCAAAAAAGGAGGCGAGGGTTGTACATTCTGCATGGTGAAGACAAGAAGAAACAATTACTGTAAGTGGTAAAATACCTGAGGAGTAAAGAAGTTAATCCTAATACACTACAGTAAATAATTAGATAGTCCACCTGTGAAATAAAAGGTTACTATTGATGAATGAATAGAGCAACCCCACGTTGAAGATGGACTTCCACTTTGACTGTTAAATGTCACAGAGAACACTATGCAGCAAAACGTCGCTGTGCAGTACTTAGGCAAGAATGGCAAAAGTTATAAATAAATGCACATCCCTTCTTAAAAAACGTTAGTCACTCTTGCGATAATAATGGATAAAATAGATACTGCAAGACTTTTTCCAGAACAAGAAACAGTCCATAAGCTGAAAGTGTTTGAAAATAGAACAGTTATAAACTTGCAGACATTTCCAAAAGCTGGACAAACAATGTGATGTCAAACGCGGTGTGTCTCTCAAAGCAACAGACACTGCGCTATGCACGGTGTGTATCTCAGAGCATAGGACAATGCCCATGCACCATGTGTCTTACAGTCAAACGCTGTGTCTTTCTGGGCAACAGACAATGCGCTAAGCACCCACTCCAATGTTATGCGTGGTGTCACTGAAAGCGCAAAAAAAGATCCGACATCAGGGATCAGAGAACCTAGCTAGATGGGATGGGAGGGGTCTACTTAGTGAGTAAGACGCACCTCAAATAGGGAAAAGAAAATACTTTTCTTGAGTCCCATCACTCACCAAAGTTTTCCCCTAGGTGACATGCTTCATCATTGGGGCCATCCCAAGCATCTACTGCTTGGGGCGTGCTGCGACTTGCGACAGTTACGTAGGAGCACTATTTAGTGAAGACTTTGTGTAGTGCAGTGAGAGGGGAGTGGTGTGGGTTTAAATTAAAAATGACCTAGCTAGTGAGAGTAAATGAGTTTATTCGTGCTCCTAGTTGGTAAAGGATGAAAAGGGGGGTTAATACAAGGGAGGAATTAGGTAATAATGTGCTAATAGTCCCTAATATTGAAAGCCAACATGTTTCGAGTTTATCCCCTAAACCTCTTCTTCAGGACCGCATGGGGACCAGCCCCATGTGTACCACTCCGTGCAAAGACCTATAATAAGGTGATAAAGTAAAAAGGAAAAATAAACGCGCACATTAGTGTCAGCGTAAATCAATTACATACGGTTAGATTGAACGCGTAGTATTTAGTAGTTAATCAAAATTTGCCTCATGGTCTGCCGGGGTGGAGGAGCCTAAATAACCTTGACTCTGCTTGCCTCCGTCAAATTGACCTATTGGATCCCATCGGCGGACCGCACTGAAAGCAACACACACAGCACAGTAAACGCTTTGCTCAGACTTGCTCACCGTGAAATAGGACACAGAAGTCAGCATACACTTTTATCCCAGATCAAGCGTTAAATCTGTTGGAACACGGCTGGCTTCTGCGTGATGGTGTGCACACTGTGTGCTAAGTATAGCCAAGTATCACATAGCTAGGCAACAATGACATACACAGAGTAACGTGCTGATGTTGTTGAGTGATGCTCCTCATCTGCAAGATGACGCACTCTTTTTGTAGCCAGGTAACAACAAGTTCCTGATTGACGCGTAACACAGGAGATGACGCATAGCCCTTCTCCACTAACTCCTGAGGGAGGTTCTATCATGTCATCAGTTGAGAACAGCCACAGCGAAGGTACGACCTCTCCTCCATGTAATTTCAACTGCGAGCAGCGCTGAGGGACAGAGAGACTATATTATGTTAGATAGACAAAAGGACTCCAAATCAAATTTGATCACAAAGTACAGTCACGCTTGCACACCTGAGAAATATTCTGGGTTAGCATTTTGCTACACTTTGCAGGAAGTGGTCAGACCTTTGGGTGGAACCCTGCAGCCCATTGGACAGGAGTGCCCTCCTGCTTGACCCAGAGAAGTTGGAATAAGTATCTGAGAAGGGCAGCGCCGCTCAGATCTGCTGCTTGAAACTTAAGAAAGCAAGACGGGCCATGCTGGAAATTTGATGTGCATTTCCTGCACTCTGAAGACTGCACCTTTTGCACCATCTGTAACTACAGCCTGTGTATTACTAAAGAGTGGACTCCCTGCAAGCTACAGGTTGACAGAGCTCACCTGGAACATCACCACAAGAATCCCCAGTGGATTTGTAAGGGTTTTGTCTAAGTGGATTGTGGGAAATGAAGTCTCACACTTTCAAGCACCCTCCTGGAGAATCCACAACCTTGGATTGTGTGCTGGATGCTTTAATACCCGCAAGAAGAACTTCAGGAAGGAGTTCTAACCAGAACCAGCCTGCTGGAGGGTTCTGCACAAGACTGGTGAGAAATCCTCTAGAACAATTGCCAAATGTGAATGTGTCCCTGCCAGAGGAAACAAAATTACCAAAAGGGGCAATGTTGGTTTCTAAGCACTAGAAAGTGACTCATCTTTAAAAATTCATATCTCTGGTTCCCTACAGTGGATTGTTTTCATTTTGGTGTCTTTTAAAAGATAAACATATTTCCTATTTTTATAAATTGGTGTTGGATTTTTATTTTGTGTTGTGTCTTAATTATTTACTGAATTGGTGTTTTTAAATGCTTTACAGACCTGCCTTTGAAGTTAAGCCTGCCTGCTCGCAGCCACGTTACCAAGGGTTGAGCATAGGAATAATTTTCTAAGGCCAATTCTGAGCCCTATACTGTGTTAGTGGCCTTACTGTCAGTGGCAGACCTACATTTGCCCCTACCAATAATTCCCTTTCCAACACCAACTTTATTTGAACTAAGAACATTTACAAAAAGTAAGTCATGAACATAACATATTAAATATAATATTGCATAAAGTCATAAAACTATCAATAAAACAGAGTAGAGAGCTATTTACATTTTCACAGTTTGGAGGGGAGAAGAAGGGGCATAGAATATAAATCTGTAACATTGATAGAAAATATGGCAGCAATTAAAATACGTAAAAAAAACTATCTAATGATGAAGAAATAATAAAGAGGAATAAGCAGAGAAAAAACAATTTATGCGAGTTGAAAGTTTTCTGAATGTTTACGAGATACCTGTAATGCTGCAACCTTATTTAAATAATTAGTTAATGGTAACCAATATAAATCTCTATTTACAAATGGTTTGCAAGAGGAGGCATAAGCAATATTCAATCTATGGTAATGACAAACATTATTCCACCAAGCTTTAACTGAAAGTTTAGTTGAACATTTCCAATTTAGTGTAATTTGCTGAAACATAAGATCAAATAACCCTTTTTCATGTGGAGATAGCCCCAATGACTCTGATAAGCTTCCTGTAAAGAGAATGGTATTAGATAAAGAAATATGCAAATTAAAACGAATGTATAGACAAGACCATATATTTACCCAGAATTAAACTACAATGGGCAGGAAAACGAGAGATGTTTAAAATCAGCTGACAGGAAATTAGATGACCAGCAAGACCTATTATTAGTATGGGAGAAATCAGCTATGGACATAGGAGTAAAATACAATCTGTAATGTAGAAAAAACAGATCGAGTAGTGGAAGAAGACCTAGAAATTTAGCGACCTAGCCCAGATCTTGTTCCTGAAGTCAATGCTCCAAAACAGCCCAAATCCACCTCACAGGACAACTCCAATTTATTTTTAGGACAGTCAGGTACTGGAGTGAAAAAATATTTATAAATCAAGGATGTTTTCGGAAGTAACGTCAGTATTAGGAAGAGAATAAAAAAAGTCTAGATAAGGATTGAGAAATTGAGCCAGAATGAGCGAGAACACTTAAAGGTAGCCTGAAATTGAGGAAAAGAACAAGGAGTCATACCATCAAACATATCTTGGACCCAAACTATTCCCCAAACTCTCCAGGATTTCCAATAAAGAGGTCTATTTTTAATGGTAATAAAACGGTTGTGGTAAGGAGGAGAATGTAGGAAAGAATCCCAGGAGACGATCTTTGGCCGACAATGAGGTTTTAACAATGAGCACGTATGATTAAACAGTGGAATAGAAGTTATATTGGCCTTTGCAGTAAAGGCAACAATTTTTAAAAAAGTAAAGGCCGCAAGTAGAGTCAGTTTCATGACAGTCCACAAAAGTGTGAAAGAGGAGAGTTCTGTAAGAAGCCATTTAGATACTTGTCTAAGACAGAAGGCCTTATGATAAAGATTAAAGTCAGGAAAATTCACTTTTCTGGTCAATTTAGGTTTCCTAAGATGTGACAGCGACATTCTAGCTCCCTTATTGTTCCATAGGAACTTGTAAAGAAGGGAGTTAAATGTTTTCAAGTAAATGGACGGAATATGGACAGTAATCCTGGTAAGAATATATAACAGAATAGGGGTAATCATCATTTTAATAGAATCTAAACATCGCCACCATGAGAGAAAAAGAGGATTCCAGGAGGAGTTTAGAGACTTGATGAAACCCTTCCTTCATATTAATCTTAACCGAATCCGAAATTGAGTTATTAAACAAAACGCCTAAGTATTTAATTTTAGAACTGTTCCATTGGAAGCCAGCCAAATCAAAATGCTGCTTAGGACATCTAGATGGATCTATGGCAGCTTCACTCATTATGGTCCGTATCCATCTAGCTAAAGTTGCTTAAGAGACTAGTTTATGGGGTATAATCCTTTTATTCACCACTTAAGAGCAGCAACCTTAAAAGTTCCAACAGCAGAACTAAAACTATCTCTTAACTAAACAGAACACTCAGGTCCAAATAAGTCCCTCAAGGTTCCATGTTCCTCCTCTTTTGTTTGTCCGCTTCAACTTAACCTCTTCTTTTTGCCTCTTGATTGTCCAACCTTTCATTGATCTGTACAAATAAAAGCAACAGACACAAGTATATCCTTCTTCCCAAAATATAGAGTAACAACCATGGCAATACAATCCCTTAATTTCTGTACAAAAATGCACTCATCAATTTTAACCCAAATATTCACCTGGGTGAGTAAGGTGGGATAATGTTAGCCTCCTCGTCTTTAATAGAATCATAATTCTTTATTCAGTGACCCTATACGAATCAACATTTTATGGGAAGACAGGCGGCTAGCATTATGCATGTTCAAAGTTTCTCAAGCGCAGCGTGAAACATGATCAATTGGTCTAAAATAGAATCTCCTAAAATGATCTTCATTAGACCAATCTGCTTTCATTCAACTTCCCTCTAGACATAAAAGTCTTACTAGCCATGGCACCCCTCACTGAGTGTGCTTTGTATTTTGACAAATCAATACCTGCTTCTCCCATAGCAGACCTCACCCATCTTGCAAAGGTAGCATTCATAACAGCATCAAAGGGTTTAACATAAGAAATAAATAACTGGTTCTCTCCATCACTCCTTTTCACCAACATACGTGACTCATATTCTTTCACACATCTAACCACACATAACTTTAACACTTCATCCCAAATTGGATAAAAGATAGAATCTGACATAGTTCATGTCTTTTTAAAAATTTGCTCAGAAGCAGCAAACAAAAGAGAAAGAAGATGGTGGTCACATGTTATTTATGGACTTGAAGATTCTTTTTGATTGTGATGTTTTAAGGTTCAATGAGCTTTTAATGGTGCTGCTGAGAAGTGGGAAATAAAAGTTATATGGATAATGCTAGCCTCCTGTCTTGACATAAAATTTCTGTCTTGTCAAAATTGATTTTATAACCGGAATCTAAAGAAAAATAAGAAATGTCTTGCAATAAAGGGAGATTAGAGGTTTCGGGGCCTAATATAAAAAGTAAAACATCATCCACATATGCCGATAACTTCAAATGTTGATCACCATAGAGGAATCCAGAATTGGAGGAGTTATGGCGGATACGAGACAAAAAAGGTTCCAGAGATAAAATAAATAATAGAAGAAATAAGGGACAACCTTAACGTACACCATGCTGTAACGGAAGGGAGTGAGAGATAAGTCCTTTAATTAGAACAGAAGCTCTAGCCGCTGAATAAAGCAAAGAGATAAGGGAAATAAATCTACAACCAAAACCATGCCAATGAAGAGCTTTAAATGAAAAAGACCAGTCTACTCTATCAAATGCCTTTGCCACATCGATAGAAACTGCAGCCAAAGAATAGGAAAAAGTAGAAGCCTTGTTTAAAACATTAAATAGCAGTCGAGAATAATCGGACGTCAACCTATCCTTAACGAAGCCACATTGCTCTCCAGTGATCAAATTCAGCAAAAGAGGCTTAAGACGTAAAACAAGCAGTTTAGCAAAAATTTTGTAATCGTCCATTTACAAAGGATATAGGATGATAGTTCTTTTATTGCTTAGGATCATGGCCCTCTTTATGTATTAGACATATCGTGGCTTCTAAAAAGGTGCCATTCGCCTTGCCAGTAACAAACTTTTTTTAAAAAGTTGTTAGAGTATCGTAAGAAGTAGGTTTGAGAAGTGTAGATAGAATTCTACCATAAATCTATCTATACCCAGGGTTTTTCCTTTTTTAAGAAGACTTAAAGATTGAGAAAGTTTCAGAATCAATGCATCAAACTGTAGAGCTACAAAGTCAAGATTCACATGCAAAGGAGGGGATCCTGAGTAGGATAAGTATCAATAAGAGAGACAGAGCCAGGGGTTTCTGGAGTATATAGACTCTTATAAAATTTCATAAACTCATCTAAGATGTCTTGATCTTTAAAAAGATGCTTTCCTTCCGATGATTAAATGGACTCTATCAACATATGTTCTTTCCGAGATTTGAGATAATTAGCCAAAAGTGTACTGAAGCATTCCTGACATAAAAGACTGACTAAAAGGAAGGCTGATTAAATGTAGGTTTATTCCATAAGAAGATCCCATCCATCAAGATTAAGGTTAGAACTTCAACTGAAGCTCACTCAAGACATAATAAATCTTGATGACATACATAGTATTCCAATATGACATACAAGTGTTCCAGACTATGCAGATGTCATTTAAAGAGACATACCACACACCTCCCTTCCTTAACAACAAAAATTTAAAAAAATTAAAAACATGAAGAAACATTAAACATAATCTGTAAGATAACCAGGATGTTTGATAGTCATAGAAGAGCAACAGATGTTTTTCAAAACATTGCTATTATTATTAATTTTTTTAAATGAACCAACAGGAGTAAAAATTGCATTGTCTACATTTGCATCCAATCTTCCTTTGACCACCACAATTCTTATTAAATTCCAAATGCGATGATCCTGGGTTTTAATAGCATTCTTAAAACGTTTGATGACCATAAGAGGTTTACTGAATTTAGAAATAGAATTACGTCCCAGACCAGGCCGCTTAATCATGACCCAATCTCCGACTTTCACCAACAGCATTCTTTATGTCAAAATAACATTTTTTTTTATTGCCTTTCATGTCTTCTCTCTTTTGCACGTCATTACCATCACACACTCCTCCCTTTCCTTTAGCTAACTCTTTAATATTGACCCAAGAAGGTTCCACAAATGTGTTAGGTATTCCACGGAATAAAATAAAATGAGTTTTCCCAGTGGTACCATGAGGAGACATTCTGTACTCCTCCACTTTTTTTAGAACTTCACCTTTCCAATCTAAGGACAACGACTTTGCCAAGGTAATAGTTTCCTTAAGAACTCTATTAAATCTCTCAACCTTTCCGTTGGATTCTGGGTGATATAGAGCACAAGTTTTGTGAATAATACCTCTCAAGCTTAAAAATTCTTCCATTTCTCCAAGTAAGCTGAACACCATTGTCCGTTAAAATAGACTCAGGCAAACCCTCCTTCGAAAACAATTCTTTCGAACACATAATTACATGAGCTGAGTCTATTGCAGACGAAAAGAAAACTTCTGGCCAATGGGAATACATATCAATTATTACCAAAAGATACGTTTGCATGCCACCATGATAAATCGGACCTAATATGTCCAAAGCAATGATCTGCCAAGGACGAGAGGGACGCCTTCTTATGATCATGGGTTGCACTCGTGGACATTTGGATTTATCACTTAACGTGCACGGCACACAATCTCGCACCACACGCTCTACTAGCTTGTCCATACCAGGCCACCAATACAACTTGCGCAACCTTTCTTTGCTTTTGGTAAGACCAGCATGTGTTGCGTGAACCAGATCCACTAATTCATTCCTGAGACATCATGGAGGAATTAACCTAGTGCCACGAAACAACAACCCGTTCTCAACAGACAACTCGTTTCGTACAATCCAAAATGGTCTCATAGAGTCAGAACCAGCCTTTTTGTTAGTCCACCCCTTTTGAACAAACAACATCACATCTGTCAAAATCGAATCATTGGCCAACTCTTCCAACTACCTTTTCTCAGAAATTATTTCATGATCTACCACACACACCCATTCACTTGTATCATCATATTCCTCACACACGGTGGATTCACTGGGGATGAGATTCGATAAAACATCAGGATCATCATTGTCAATTCCAGGAATATATTTTAGTGAAAAACTATATTCTTGCAAACCAATACCCCCATCTGGTGATCCTGCTAGAAATTAGATCAAGACCCTTCTTGTTGAAAATTTCCACTAATGGTTTATAGTAAGTGCGCACCTCAAAATTAATACCCCACAGGAATTTCTTTAATTTATTTATTGCCCAGAAGACCGCAAAGAGATTCCCTTTCCTCCACCGAATATCTAGTTTCAGGATGTCTCAAACTTCTGGAAAGAAACATGACAGTTTGCACCCCAGAAGGACCATGCTGTTGTAAAACAGCCCCTAAGCCTTTCTCACTAGCGTCAGTAACTAGAATAAGTTTAATAGTGGGATCAAAGCTCTTAAGTGAAGGAGCAGAATTTAGTTTTTCCTTGACACCTTTGAGTTCACTCTCACATAACTCTGACCATTCAGAGTCAATGCCTTTACATAATAAAGACCTCATATTCACAGTTGAATCTGCAAAACTCTGCGTAATATTCCACCATACCAAAGAACTTCATCAACTCACTCTTATTAGTAGGAGAGCTCATGTTGTGAATAGTAATAATCAAATCACTTTTTGGTTTAACTCCATGACCAGATATATTGTGACCTAATTATTTTTATTTATTTATTTAAACAGTTTTATATAGCACTGGCTAGACCCGTAGGTATCAGAGAGCTTTACATAAGGTCAGCAAAGTTACAACAATAATAACAATTACACGTTACATCAAATATATAAGACACATTAACGGGAGAGAAGGAGAGACAAGTAGAGAGGGAAGGGGGAGAGGGGGAGTGAGAAGGGAGAGGACGAGGGGGAAGAAGGAAGAAGAGACAAAGGTAAAGTCAGCCCAAAGACCGAATGGGTAGGTGATGGCCAGGGAGGTAGTCCAAGGCCAGTCTCCCCTATAGCTCTCAAGGAAGCTCCAATGGGTGTCGGTCAGAAAGGTGGATAGAAAGGAGACAGGCAAAAGCAGAACGGCAGAAATACGATGAGGGGGAGGGTGGGCAAGACAGGGAGAAGAGGAGAAACTGTGCCCAAGGTCCGGCTGGGCAGGTGACGGTCAGGGGGTGAGCCAAGTCCGATCTCCTCATTAGCTGAACAGAGCAGCTCCACCTAAATAGTTTGTCGAATCAGCTCTGAACTTACACTTCTCCATTTTAATAGTAAGATTACACTCACACAACCTTTCCAACACAATTCTTAAATGAGCAACATGTTGCTCCACATCATCACCAAAAATGAGAATGTCGTCTTGGTAATGGTATATACATACCTCATGAGTGTCTCTAAGTAAATTTTCCATGGCCTGTTGAAAAACAGATGAAGCGGATACTAATCCAAACGGCATTCTAATGAATCTAAATGTGATAAAAGGTGTTATAAAAGATGTAAAATCCATTCATGATTCTTCTAACTCAACCTGATGATAAGCAGAGGTTAGATCTATTGTGCTAAATACTTTTGCTCCACCTAGTAAAACTAACAATTCAGTGATATTTGGCAAGGGATATCGATCAACAATCACACATTTATTTAGTTGTCTCAAATCAATGCAGAGACGCAAATCTCCATTGGGTTTTCGGGCTGTGACCACCGGGGCCAAACATTCAGTTCCCTCAACCTCTTCATATAATTCCAGAACGTTGGAGTTTAATAATCTCTTTTTGCATGTCATCCCTTACAGATAGAGGTACATTTTGTACTTTGCGACATACTGGAACGGAACCTTCCTTCAATTTGATTTTGTGTTGATAGCCCTTTAAGCAACCTAACTCATGTTTGAAAACACCTGGAAATTCTTTCTTAATATTATGTAAAAATTCATTTT
This sequence comes from Triturus cristatus, assembly GCF_964204655.1. Taxonomy (NCBI): domain Eukaryota; kingdom Metazoa; phylum Chordata; class Amphibia; order Caudata; family Salamandridae; genus Triturus; species Triturus cristatus. Next base: position 1,152,251,486 of record NC_140584.1, read on the forward strand.
CGTCAGATTTCATCACAGAACACACTTTATCTTTTATTTGAATTGGAGGATCTGCGTTTGGATCAAGAAATACACCTAAATCTCCTTGATGTAACCAACTAATAATACTATTGCCTTTTTTTGATACATTTTGACTGATTTAAAGGTAGAACCAGCACTGGTACAGTTTTTAAGACAACTGTATTCAGGGGCAAAAGCCAAGATACGGTATGGAACGAAAAGGGAATGTACTGCGTCATTCAAAGTAGAGAGAGGAGTAAGGCAGTGTTGTGTTTTGGCTCCATTCCTGTTCACTTATACGAACTCTTTGGAACAGGAATTGGTGTCAAACACTAGGGACTCACCTTATGTCAACAAACGTCCGATAGTCTCCCTTCTCTACGCAGACGACGCAGTACTCATGACATGTACACAGATAAGTCTACAAAAGGCACTTACTGCTTATACCGGATTTATGAATGAACTTGGATTAAAAATGAACGCGAAGAAAACTTTTATCATGTCTTGCAGGCGGGGAAAGCAAAAAAGCAGTAGTATCCGTGTAGGTGGAACCAGAATAGAATCCACAAACACACTTACTTATCTGGGTGTTCCTTTTAGCCGCACCTGTTCCTGGACTCTTTTTATGAAATCGACAGCGGCTGTAGTTAACTTTTATAAAAGACTTGGTAAAAGGCCTCCGGAAATTCTCCTAAAGATTTACAAGGCAAAATGTGTAAGCATAGCTACATATGAGGCAGAAATTTGGGGCTTCCAGGACTGTTCACTCATTCAATATGTTGAAAATGTGTTTTTAAGATTTGTTTTAGCAGTTCCTGCTAGTTCTCATGTTTTTAACTGTCACAAGGAGCTGGGGGTCACATACATCTCCGATGTTATTAAGATACAACCTGTTTTACTCTGGCACCGAATTTGGACCTCAGACTCCACAGACTTAAATAAGGAAATTATGAAGGACTCAATGAATTTGGAGCATGCAACTTACCTGGTTAAAGCATGTAAAAAACATTTAATGATCTTGGGTGCCCAAATGATTTTACTTTACCAGAGACTTTAAAGTCCATCTGTCGGAAAGAATTTAAATTAATCTGCATGTCCCACCTGGAGAAAAACAGGCTAGCATTGGAAAAGAGCAAACCTGCGGTTGTACAATATCAATTGTCTGCAATAACACATGACATTCAACCATACCTTTTACGCTGTATAGGGGGATATGACAGACATGTTTTGACACGTTTTAGCTATCCGGAGATGAACAACTGGTCTAGAGAGTTATGCTTATGCTCCTATGATGATCTTTTCCCACAATCAACTATCCACGTGATTTTATTCTGTAAATTTTACTTCAAGGAAAGATCTAGGTGGATTATACCACTCCTGAGAAAAGGGAATTGGAGGCAATGTCGACCTGCTTTTCTGTATTTACAATTGTTGGGCAGTGATTACTGTATTGGAGTCATGGCTGGTTATTTAAAGAGTATACTGAGATCTAGGAAAATTATTAATGCCTAACACCCTTTTCAAAAAGATTAGTATGTATTAAATTAAATCATGTAGTATTGCTTTAATTATGCATGTCTTCCTTATCCTGATCATTTTATGCTAACCTTTTTCCATACGTCAGCCGCGGTCGGTAGTAGGAGCAACTGCATTTGGGGATGCAGTGCACGCAACGAAATTCGTTTTATTAATTTATATGTTAATTTACCTGTAAATCTCCGTAATCCATAGTTTACTACCCCCCACCCTGCCACTCCCCCGCCCCACGTCACCGCCCTGCAGTTACTCCTACTACCGACCGCGGCTGCCATACGTATGCCCCTTTTTAAAATGCAAAGCAGTTTTATACATAATCTATGAAATGTTTTTAAATGTCTTTTTAAATTGTGACTGCTTTTGTAATTTTATATGTCTAAAACCGAATAAAGCTCTTTTTGATTTGATTTGATTTGATACATAAATCTTTCCAGATGTAAATCTGTTTTTATATTCGATCAAACCAGTAAAAATATCCATGTAATTTTATGGGATCACCACCATAGGCCAAAGGAGTAACGTCAGGCTTTATCAGTGAAACTTTGTCTTTCAATTTAGATTGATAAAAATCATTAGATACAATTGTAATTTTTGCACCAGAATCGAATAAAACACAAGTGGTTTCCCTTTCAACAGTAATATTGTCAAAAGGGCATGATTTCTTATTAGTCTCACTCGGAACCTGAATAACAATTTGTCCAAATTCAAAATCATCACCTCCCACCGCATTGTCTTCGGTCTCATAAACTTCTACAGTTTTAACTTTTGGTACTGACTTACTTTTGCACATAGAAACAGAATAACCTTTTATTTTACACCTAGTGCAAGTTTGACCCAAAGCAGGACACCTCTAGGCCCATAGGAATGAATGGGGAGGTATTCCTTAATTGCGAATTGCTATTTGCGATTCGCAATTGAGGAATATGTAGGATTCGCAAAATTATTTGCAAATCCTACATACATAGCATTTTGCAATTCTCAAATAGCGATTCTCTAAAAATCGCTATTTGAGAATCGCAAAACCTAAGTTTCATACATATGGCCCTTAGTTCTTTTGCAAGAAACCCATTTGACGGAGACAGAGGCTTTGAAGCTCAAATGAAATTGGGTTGGTTTAGTTTTAGTGTCTCCTATCTCTACAAAGAAAAAATTGTATCATTATCTTATATCATAAAAAGTTCAAATGTTCTGTTGTTTCTCAAGACATGGATTCAGAGGGTAGATGGCTATTAGTTAAACTACTTATTGATAATATATCTTTGACTGTATTTAATGTTTATGGTCTGACTCAATTAGATTATTCCGTCTGGCCTAATTTATGAAAAAATGTATCCAATATAAAGATGAATTGTTTATTCTAGAAGTTGATTGCAATCAGATCGTGGATCCATTTGTTGACCGCCAATCCCAGTGTCGGCTGGTATTGAACGAGGGTGGTGGGGCGGCAGTGGGGGGAGTTAAGAAATAAACCTCTCTTACCTTTAAAGAGAACCGGCTCTCCTCCATCACCGTCTCTCCTCCGCTTGGTCCCGCTGGAACAGGAAGCGCAAATAGGCTCCCCTAGCTAATCATAATGCTGCAATGCAGCGCTGTGGTTCGGCACACAGACAGGCAGTGGGAGCCTGTGCATGTTCCCCACTAGGCTGTGCATTACAGCATGGTGGCAAACATGCAAAGTGCGCATGACAGTTTGGTTGGCCCAATAGGTCTGGCCAAACCATCATGTGTATTTAAGTTCACATAATTCATCCTCCCATAGCTGGCTGCAATGACAGACAAGCCCCACCCCAAAACCAGCGCAGAAAAATAAAATGATAACAACATTGTGTTGTTATCATTTTATTTCTCCTTCTTTGAAATGCTAAAAGCAGTGGGGCGACGCTGCTCCACCTTAGCGGAGGAGCCACCACGGCAACTATGTGGTTTTTTCAGTGCTACTGAGTCAATAACATCTTATTTTAATTACACCAAACTCAGGATCAGGCTGGCCAGTTCACCTGCTGTGGCTCTGTAAATTTGTTACCAAGAGGGGACACATGCATTTCTTTATGGGACTCACTTGTGCACTATGGCACATCCTCGGGAGGCTCACAGATCCCACCGTTATTACTTCAGTCTGGGTGTATTCACTCCCAGCCAGTGTTGCTCTATCCAGACACTGGATCAGGGACACACATTTACTACCACTTATGCATGGAAATGCCTGGTAGCTTAGATACGGATTCCTTAAATTATGAAATGGATTATACCCCTCTATTTAGCCTTCAGCAACTGATGAAAACATTAGAGTCCACTGTGAAATTGTAAGACCAGGTTGGTGGACTCTCCTATTCCCAGGAGCCCCCAGGTTAAGCTGTGGCTGCTATGATTACCCAGCCTGTGATATACTCAGCCCTTCTGTGTGAACTGGAAAGATTTGATTTATTAGGCGTAACATATCCCCATGTGCAGAGCTAATTGGCTGATTACGAGGTCTGGCTGCAGATTGCCTGCACTCAGGGACTGGAAGGCGATGAGGGCAGATGTGTTACTGTCTGGACAAGCTGTGGTGCTGACAGCTGGCTGACCCAGGCGGGATCAGAAGAGGAATGTGGGGTGGTGGCTGGTGCTGCGGGGGGGGGGGGGGCGACACTGACAGGTGCCATGCTGGAGCAGGCCTAGGGAGACAGAGTCAGGAGGCAGTGTAAAGGGGTGGGAGCCTAGAGTCCAGCTGGCTAAGAAGATCTGATATAACAGCCCTCCAGCAATATAATGCCATGTTTACAAACGGTAACTTAGTTTAAGGTTAAAGTGCCCATTGGTGTGAGATGTTACTGAATGATGGAAAGTAAAAGGTAAGGAGCTAAGAAAGTCTCTGGGCTACAAAACAAATGTCAAGCATTACGAGGAAAGTACACATCGAATACTTTCAGTTGTGTCGTGGGGAGGCTTTTTTATGCCTGATGCTGCCAAGAATTTTGTCATGAACAACTCACAGAGAATGGGATTTGGGTGAGTTCACTTCACTCATTTGCTTGTTTAGTTCAGTTTCCTCATCCCTTGCTCGTTTTCAGTGTATGTCAAATGTAGGAACAGCTCTGGTGTTTTAAAATTCTTTACCTTTTGCGGTGATAAGGTTTAGTGCAAATCTTGGGATGAATTGTGGTTTATTGAGTAATGGTGCAAATCTTTCAGGATTCACTACATGAGACTTGAATATACAGACCTGTGCTCCAACCCAGAATGTGTAGCTCTTAGGATAGCCCACCAAACACACTGAGCCTGGTTGACAAAGGTAACTTGGGGAGAGGAGTTGGCCTAACGGCTAGGGCGGTCGACCTCATATCTGGGGAACCGGGTTCAAGTCTCGGCAATGACGCTGAACATCCTGTAATTCTGGGCAAATCATTTAATCTCCCAGTGCCTAACAAAAATGAATGTGTCCTCATGTAACGCAACTGGGGCTATGCAAAACGCTCTAATACCCGATACCTTCGGGTCAAGTGTACGCTATATAAAACTCCGTAAAATAAACCTACACTTTTTAATGAGTTTACACTTTTGAGAAAGTTTACAGTTTTGAGTAAGTTTACACATTGGAGTAAGTTAGCTACTTTTCAGTATTCAAAAACTTCACTTTGGTAGTAACGTACATATTTGTTATAACTTACACTTTTATAATGATTACAACACTACACATGGAGTACCCTTGTTATTGGGACACCTTCGCTTAGAAAAAAATGGAGGTACAACAAAAGTGTAAGTTACTACAAAAATATTATTAGTAAATAACACTTTTGTTGGACTTTGCCCTTTCTGCAGGGTCATCCCCAGACTTTTTTTGCCTTCGCCCTGTTTTCTGAACCCGGTTTAGTTGGCTTTTAGGGCTCTGTGCACTTTATCACTGCTAAACAGTGCTAGAGTGCTTGTGCTCTCTTCTTCAAACACGGTAGAATTGGCTTACACACAAATGGCACATTTTAATTACTTGTAAGTCCCTAGTAAAGTGACACTGTCTGTACCTAGGCCTCAGGCCTGCCATTGCAGCCTGTATGTGTAGTTTTAAACTGCTATCTCAACCTGGCAAAATAAACCTCTTGGGTTTCCGGTCACGACCGTTCACGATTCAGCATGCAAATATGACAGGCATTTTAAAGACTGTGACGTTGGCACCACTTTCATGAAGATGAACTGTTTGAACAAAATTTGAGGACATTATACTTTTGTCTGGTTTGTCTATTAGTGTGGATATTGGTTATACAGAATCGTTGCATTGGTAAATGGGGCATGGGGGAGTACATAATACCAAGAAGGATTTGTCATACAGCATTCTGGGACATGTATTATTGGACAGCAAACAGGAATGAGGGTGAGCGCGCTTAACGCGAAGTCCATTGTTTAATTTCCTTTCAGAGCCTTCCCTTTTTGATGCACGTGACAGTTCACCTGGGGGGAGTTGGGTTTATAATATAAGGAGCGATCTTCCAATAGTTGACTAAAAGGGAGAAGTGTGCTTCTGCAATCCATGAAATCCAACGCCATGGCAGTTTTTTTTTGTTGTTTAAAAGAGTTGTCACCCCACAAGCGCCAGGATACCCTTCGGGTGACAGTCTGCGCTATACAAGTACGCCATACAAAGGGGGTACTTTTGAACATTGGATGTAAATGCACCATGTGTCACGGTAAGCGTCCTTGAGACGATAAGTGCCTAAGTGATAAAGAACAAGTGATGTACACCAATATGGGAAAGTTTTACGTTAAACTAGGGAAGGTTTTCCAGTGACACGCAGGGATAGATAAAGGTACAGGCGATGTGGAAAGGGATGCTGTTCAATGTACTACAAATGTCGTTGGTCATAAAAAACACAGTGTTCCTCTTAGCATCATTTTGAGGGAAATAGATGCAGCAAGTTTGTTAATCGAATTGGTATGGCAATTAAAATGCAATGGAAATGCTGTTGGTTAAAAATAGATGCAGTATGACGTTTCTAGCTTACAGTTTACTGATAGAACAGACTTTGAGTTAAATAGAAGTAGGAAGTTCGCTTAGTGAATTGAAAGTGCTATTATAATGCTGATACTGATGTGCACGGATTTTTTGTATTTTAGATACCCCTGATGAAGGGATTCATCCCGAAATGCATTGGGTCACTTTTTTAATAAAGTCATGACATGTGGAACCAACCACTGCTCCTGTGCTTGTGTGAACTCTTCTGCAAAAATATTTGAATAAATAAAATGAATTGAAGTAAAGTAAAAAAGACGGCGAAAAAGAAATGGAGTAAAATTGAAAAACAGAAGATTAAGGAATATGAATTTGATTCATTGGATTCATTCAGTTTAATGATTGTGCGGCTTGATTGGAACTGAATGGGATTCCTTCGTGTTTGTTACATTGCAGCGCAATGGGGCGTGGTGCGGGGCAATCATGCACGCCTACACAGGTCTGATGGTGTTTAAGCTTTTTAAAAAAAACTGGGATTACTTTGGTGTGCATCTCACCACCTCTGATGCTCATAAAATAAACCTCTTTGCCAGGCCTAAACCTTTCTTTTAATACATATAAGTCACCCATAGGGTAAAGCCTGAACATCCCAGAGGGCAGAGTGCAGTGTATTTAAAAAACACTTTTACATTTTACATGTCGTGGTAGTGAACCACTCCTATAGAAATTTTTCACTGTTTCAAGGCATAGCTCTCTCATAGCATAACATTGGAGTTACCTTATTGCATTTAATAAGCTGTAACTTCCAATTGGGAGCAGGTATACGTATCGAGTTTGCTCTCTAAAGAATTGTAATTAAAAGCCCTCCTTAATGGTAAAGTTGGATTTTAATCACAATTCTGAAAATGTCCCTTTTAGAAAGTTTGCAATTAATTTGGTGCCTGGAGCCTTATCTTGGGTCACATCACATAAATAGGCGTAACTGGCAGTTGATCTTTGTGTGTTGCTCCTAGACAGTGAGATCAAGGGAAGATAGGAGTTGGCAGGAAGAGCCACTCTGTGTCAATGAGGGGGAAGAGCTATCATCTACCACACTTGCACATCACAAAGGCTATGCCTGAACACTCTCATAAAGGGCTTGGGCCAGGACAGGGGGTAAGGTGATGCTTGACATCTCTGGGAGGAGGAAACCTCTAGAAGCTTCCTCCACTTCAAAGTGGGCACCAGGTATAAATGTTGGATCTCAGGCCCCAACTCTTCAGTCCACCACTGGACCTATGGACTCTGCCAGGAAGTTGGACTGCTGTGTTGCTGAAAGGACTGCCACCCTACTGGACTGCCACTTTGAAAGATTGCTGCCCTACTGTGTTGACCTGCTACATGTAGCCCTCTTGCCTGGGTGAGGAGGACTGGACATGCATATGTTGAACCCAGGACCACCAGAGTCATACCAAGGGCTAGTTAGCAGGCCTGCTAACCAAAGCCTCAGGGACAGAAGGATTCCACAACCTAGAACCTAACACCTGGAATCTGCCAAGTGGTGCCAGCCCAGTCCTGGAACCTTAGTAGTGCGCCTGTAGGTGCCCTGCCAGCCCATCTGTGGATCTAGCAGAAGCAGCGTATCTCTTTACTACACAGGGCAACCCAGAGCAGAACTGATGCATCACCTCTGATAATTGGACTTTTTAGACGCAAGGACTTTGCATCGCCCTTGCAGCCCGCAGCCTCATTGAGACCAATGCTGAGTGACGCATCCTCGGCGCAGGCCCTCACATTCTAAGCCTTTCGTTGATGGCAGCCTTGATGATGACACAGGATTTAGCATTGCAAGTCCACTCATCGATGGCACCCTCAACGATGACGCAGGACCTTGCATCACAGCCTCACAGTCCCTCCGAAATGGGGCCGTGAGATGCATCTCTGACCCAGACCTTGCATTGCCTCGGCTGAGCAACACATATTCAATGCAGGACTCTTGTCAACAAGGATGCATGGTACTCTTGTTTCTGCTGGCGTAACTGGGTCCCTGTAGCCGGCCCGTGCTCCATCGTGGTGGGCCTGAACCTGTGACTTTGTCCCAGTCCACCGCAAGATAACCACAGTTGATTTGTGGTTTTTGGTGCCATCTTAACTTTAATCTTTAAAATTGCATATATTCAGGTCTACTGATTGGAAATCTGAGGTTTAGGTCTTGATTGATTTATTAAAATGTACTCTGTTTTTCTAAATTGGGCTAGCATTTTTCTTGTGCTGTTTTCACTTTATTACTGCTTTAAGTGCTGCATACATTCTTTACACATTGCCTCTAAGTGAAGCCTGACTGTTTTGTGCCAAGCTATCAAATGCTTGAGTACATGGTTATTTAGGTTTTGCTTGTGACTTCACCCTGATAAGGATTGTGGTTACAGTGATAGAGTAGGGTTTCACCTCCCACAACCAGTAACCCAATTTCTTACAACTTTGTAGGTATGCAGACATAATATCGATGTCTAAATATCGATATACTATTATATTGATGTTTAAATATCGATATGACAGAAAATCGACCATCAAGAATATCGTCGACCAGATTATCGACATGCAGGTAAGAAATATCGTTTTAATTAATATCGATGTTAGTAATATCGTTAGTAAAAATATCGTTGTTAATAATTTTATTTTATTTGTTAATTTTTTTTAATTGATTTTTCCCCAACCATCGCAGTATTAAATCAACGTTACATACAATAGCCTCACGCAAGAGAGCCAGGCAACTTAGGACAGTGCATGAGAAGTTAAGTCCGCAACATTTTCTTCCCTAACCCCCCCACAATATCGTTGTTAATAATATCGATTTTATTTTAGTGTTTTGTATGTTAGTATATGTGTTAAAAGTATAGCTTATTTTCGTAATGTAATGAATTTTATGTTATTTAATTTTTGCGTATTTTAGTTCCGTAGTGGGTTTTGGGTGTATAGGGGAATAGGGTGGAAGTAATTTAATTATAATATATTTAATAATTTTTTAGAAGTTATTAATTGTTTGTAAAATATAAATATTGCGTTTTAGTTCCGTAGCGGGTTGTGGGTTTATAGGGGAATAGGGTGGGAAGTAATTTAATGTAAATTAATTAATTAATAATTGTATTAATTAATAGTTTTGCATTTAATAATTTATATTGTTAATTGTGTGTATTAATTTGTTATTGATTAATTATTAATTGATTATTAATAATTAATAATTAATTGGTACATATGTTAATTGTGTAATTTTTTGAGGAGCGGGTTGTGGTTTTATAGGGGAGTAGGGTGGGAAGTAATTTGATTATAATTAATTAATTGATACTTTTATTAATTAATATTCATGTAATTAATATTTCATCTTGTTAATTGTGTTAGAAAAAGTTATCAATTAGTTAATAATTGGATATTAATTATTAATAAATAATTAGTAAATATGTTAATTGTGTACTTTTTTAATGAATTGGTTATGGGTTGATAGGGGAGAAGGGTGAGAAGTAATTTAATTTTAATAAAAATGTTTATTTTTTATATACAATAGTTATTTAAAGTTATTTTATAGTGTTAATTGTGTGAACTAATTTATTTTTGATTGTTTTAATTTGTTTCTTAATTGTTATCAGTTAATTAATTAATTGTTAATTAATTATGTTAATATTTTACAATATTGGTGGTGACGTTTATAGGGGAATATAGTGGTAGGTAAATTATTTTTGAAAAATGTATTATTCCCCTACGCTATCCAACACTTTCCCTACTGTTACACTTGGTGGAGTGGGAATAGTCAATTATTCCCACTCCCTATCCAACACTTTCCCTACTGTTGCACTCGTTGGAGTGGGAAAAGTAATTTTTACCCACCCAGATATCCTATACTTTCCCTACTGTTGCACTCACTGGAGTGGGAATAGTAATTTTTACATACCCGCTATCCAACACTTTCCCTAATGTTGCACTCGCTGGAGTGGGAATTGTAATTTTTACCCACCCGCTATCCAACACTTTCCTTACTGTTGCACTCACTGGAGTGGGAATAGTAATTTTTTCCCACCCGCTATCCATCACTTCCCTACTGTTGCACTCACTGGAGTGGGAATAGTAATTTTTAACCACCCGCTATCCAACACTTACCCTACTGTTGCACTCACTGGTGTGAGAATAGTATTTTTTACATACCCGCTATCCAACACTTTCCTTACTGTTGCACTCGCTGGAGTGGGAACAGTAATTTTAACATATCCGCTATCCAACTCTTTCCCTACTGTTGCACTTGCTGGAGTTGGTATAGTAATTTTTTACCCACCCGCTATCCAAAACTTTCTCTACTGTTACACTCGTTGGAGTGGGAATAGTAATCTTTACCCACCCACTATCCAATACTATCCCTGCTGTTATGCTCACTGGAGTGGGAATAGTAAATTTAGCCCCCGCTATCCAACACTTTCCATACTGTTACACTTGTTAGAGTGGGAATAGTAATTTTTACCCACCCGCTAGCCAACACTTTCCCTACTGTTGCACTCACGGGGGTGGGAATAGTAAATTATTCCCCTCCGCTATCCAACACTTTCCCTTCTGTTGCATTTGTGTAGTGGGAATAGTAAATTATTCCCCTCCGCTATCAAACACTTTCCCTACTTTTGCATTTTATGTAGTGGGAATAATAATTTTATCCCCTACGCCAGTGGTTCCCAAACTTTTGACACGTGAGGACCCCCAGTAAGTCACTACTGGAAGCCGGGGACCCCCAAGCAATTTGTGCTATTTAAATTTCAAACATTAAAACAGAAGTCCGTGAAAAATACACAAACAACTGCATACCAAACAAATACTCTAATAGCTAAAGATTTGATTGTTTTATAATTGAAAAAATTTGCAAAAATCTAAAGATTTTAACGGGAAGGTTGGTGCTACACCTCGGCGACTAACTTCTTTCAATGTTTGCTTTTATTTTGCGGTATGAGGCTCCTGCTTCTGCCAGGGCCAAGCCAAGGCAGCCCTGGCAATGTTGTCAGAACAGTGCGCACCAAGGGGCCGATTACGATCCTGGAAAAACCCGGTACAAACCGTGGGTTGGAGCTTTTTCTCCGTCCGACTCGTACCGGGTTGTAAAACTTTACAAACATGCAATTACGATTCGTACGGAAACACCATTTCCGTACGAATCGGAAAAAAGACCAACCGACAGAAAAATACATACAAATGTGATCCGGGACACCGCGGACGTGACGTCCGGACGGAGTTAGGCATGTTTTTACGTACCAGCAATTACGATTCGCACCGACTGCAGTCCGGATGGGAAAATTTTTACGGCACCTAAAAAGTGCCGGAAAAGCTAAGTACGCAGCGATGCGAGCTGATTAGGGGGCCCGGTACGCGCCGTACCCCCCCTCCCCGCCCCCCGTATGTACGGAGCGTACCCCTGTACCCCCAGCCCCCCGTATGTACGGAGCGTACCCCCCAGCCCCCCGTATGTACGGAGCGTACCCCCGTACCCCCCAGCCCCCCGTATGTACGCGCTGGGGGTCCGCACCGTACATACAGGGGTGGGGGTACGCTCTGTACATACGCGGGGCTGGGGGGTACGGGGGTACGCTCCGTACATACGGGGGGCTGGGGGTACGCTCCGTACATACGGGGGGCTGGGGGTACGCTCCATACATACGGGGGGCTGGGGGGTACGGGGGTACGCTCCGTACATACGGGGGGCTGGGGGGTACGGGGGTACGCTCCGTACATACGGGGGCTGGGGGGTACGGGGGTACGCTCCGTACATACGGGGGGCTGGGGGGTACAGCGCACCCATCCGCGGGGGGGCTGGGGGTACGGCGCGAACATACGGGGGGCGGGGGGGGTACGGCGCGTACTGGGCACTTGTTTGGACATCTCCATGGTTGCTATGGGAGTTCGCTCCGGATGGTCTTTTATCCATACAGTTGTACAATCGGATGGATGGGACAGATCGTACTTGCGCATTTGGACTTCAGTTTTCCCATTTGTACGTAAAAATGTCCGGGGACGTGTCGGAGACTTTTCCCGACCCGAGGACGTGTGGGGGAATTTTCCCAATGCGATTTGTATGGACTTTTTCCCATACGAATCGTACTTGGCAGTTTGTACGGCGCTTTTACCATTTGTACGGAAAAAAGTCCAGATTTAATTCGGTTGGGGAAATTTTTTCCAGGATCCTAATCGGCACCCAAGTGTAGCGAGTGAGCCTGATCACTTCAAAGGGAGCTTTGGGGGGCTCCCCCCAAATAAAATTTGGAAAAATGGTGCATTTCACATACATTATATATTGAATTGCATTAGCTTTTAAAGCATAGTAAATGATGACCTTACTGTGTAGCAGGATACAACGATCCTTTGTTGGGGCTCCTCAATGATTCCCTCACTATCACCCTCCAACAGTGCCTCTCATCTCGCCATAGCCCCTCTGTCACATGTATTGCATTTGTTTCATAGCATCTCTCATACCATTGTAGGGCAGAGATAATGAATCATACATGTGCAAATCAGTGTATAGAAAATGTTACATAAGGCAAAGGTGACTTCAAGGTGTGGGATTTATGTCATCTATACCTGTAAGCATTTTTATAATAGTGCTTGGTCTGGAGAAGGACAAACTCTGGATTCAGAACATAACAGTGGTTAGCACTGACGTTAATAAAAAGAATGTATTTCTACCCAAATAAACCTTCATTAGCAGCATCAGGATAATGAAAGACTGAGAGAGAACATAACTTACTACCTTGTGCCATGCAGTTTGAATGCAGCTCTTTGATGGCAGTTCATAGCTCACTGTGCTGGTTTACGATTGTAACTTATGAACTGCACAGTAACAACAGAAGCTCTGTGAAAAAAGCTGTAACCCACTGAACTATGCACATAAAATATTGTTTTTTTAAATGCATGGTATATGTTCTTTGCAGCAGGCATATTAAACCTCTGTGCTTCCTCAGAGGAGTCAAAGCTGCCAATAGACAAAACTCCCATCTCTCTCTCCAGCAGGTACATTAATCAGCGGAGTTATCTGGACGCTTTTATGGTTGCTTTGAAAACTGTTTATTATACAAGGAACTTTGCAGTGTTTTTGAAGCTGCTGCCTGGGGACCCCCTGTGAATGTGTCAAGGACCCCTAGGGGTCCAGGGACCCCAGTTTGGGAACCACTGCCCTACGCAATCCAACATTTCCCTACTTTTATAGTTAATGTAGTGCAAAATATTTTTTTAAATAAATATTATTTTTTATATTTTAATTTATTATATATATATTTTATTTGTATATTTATATTACCGGTTTATGTATATATATATGTGTATTTATAACTTTTCTTATGTTTCTAGCATTTTATAATTAAATAAAATAATTATTTATTAATAATATTAAGTTAACATATATATATAAAATATATGTATGTTTAATCTTTTTTTATATTACATTTATCAGTTTTTAACATTTTTAAATAATTGTAACTATGTTTTTATTAATTATATTTATTATTTAGTTATTTTTAAGACATTTAAAAAACAATATTTTAAACTACGATATTTTAAACAACTATATTTTGGTTTCGATATTTTTGTAGAGATAGGCTGTTGATATTCTGTCCATCGATATTGTAGACTGGATATTCCTGTAGCTCGATATTCTGTCCGTTGATATTCTCTCAGTGATCCAACTTTGTAATGCGTCTTGTAAGTACTACGAAACCTTCTACAAAGTGCAGTTTGTGAATCTGGCCCTCTGACTCCAACACCAAGTTAGATGGCAGTGATGGAGAACTGGCTAATGGAAACGGAAAGATAGAAAGATTGGAGTGGCTAAGGGCGGTGCAGTAGGCGGGTCTTGAAAAGCTACTTAGTTGAGAGGATGCCTGTTGGGTGTCCAGGTGCATGGTTTCCTGTAGCAGTCCCGCCAAGTACCACGCGTCAGGTGTTAGACTAACGCATTTCAGTGTTGTGCTCCGCATCACCGCACTGAAATGCTTTGTCACGCATATGAATAGTGCCTCAGCAGCCTCACTGAAGCACTGCCTAAACCATATCATGGAGAGCGTGGCAGCTGGCAGCGTGCCGCCGAGACTGCACACGCTCTTCCCGGTGCAGGCTTGGTTCTTGCAGCTAAGTTACGGCTGCTGGCAGGCTAACTGCACTGTGCAACAATGTTTAACTGTGAATATTTTTGGTGACGCCGTGTTAGTGCCCAGTGTGTTTATACATCAATTAGTCTGGCGCTGCGGGGGCACTAATCGTCACGTCCTGCTACCGAGACTGCAGGGGAGTTTGTTTTGGGGGAAGCGGCTTGGGCTAGCTACAGGTTTGCGGGCACCATCGCCATCATGGCACTCGCACCTGCCAGGGCCCTTCATCACATGCTGTCAAAAATCTTGTGAGCCTGCGGTGAATTCAATTATTCATTACCAAGCTCAAGTCATGCACTGGCGTTTGCAGCAGCCCGGCCGCCCAGGACAGTCTTTCACCGGACAGCAGCAGACTCTGAGAAGAGCTTTTGACTAAGGAGGCGGGTGGCAAACGACTCGTAAGTACCAGCCACCCTAGTTTGGATTAACACCATGCGGCTGCAGTGCTGAGAAAACTTTAAAACGTTTTCAGTTGCAGTGGTTCCCAGCATATGAGCTCTAGTTTCCGTGTTTTGATAACACTTGTCTCTAAAATTGTTTGTTGTCTGTTTTTGCACTTTTATACAGTGCAAACCTGAACCAAAGAAGCGCTTTAAAGTAGCACCAGTCACGTGGCACGGGCACTCAGTTTTTAGGTGTTTTGGCCAGAAAAATGGGTGATTTGGCCAGAATAACGGAATATTTTGCAGGTCCGTCCTCATGGCCATGCGCACATTCTACCACAGATTGGGTCATGAGAAAGGCATGAAGATTCTGAAACCTTAAGGTGCTTTGCTCTGGGCTGATTAGAAGAGTCGCTACGCTGCGCAGCTACAGGTAAACAAAAAGATGAAATATGTAAATAAAATGGTTTTGGAGGAGCAGAACTGAAGTGTTTTTGCCAATGTGCTTGTAGTCGTGTTACACACATCGTCTAAAGTCGGTAATTTGCATGCTCTATGAGGCTTCAATCAGCCCGAGTTTCTGTTTCACATACCTTGCCATGCATTTGAGGTGAGTAAAATATGCACATACATAACAACAGACCCTACTCAGGCCGGAGACTCACGGTTTTTTAAGCCAAAATTGACTTAATTGTAGCTGTCTGCTTCCTAATATGCCTCTGCTATATAATTCTACACCCCCACCCGGCAGCTCCGCTCCACCGGCCTCGCCCTCGCCACAGTCCCCTGCATCCGAAGAACGACCGCCGGTGGCAGATCTTTTTCCCACCCCGCTGCCAAGACCTGGAACACCCTCCCCACCAACCTACGGCAGACCCAAGACCTACTGGCCTTCAGAAGACTCCTCAAGCAGGGCCAGACTGGGAACCACAACCGGCCCTTGGGGGTGCCGCCGAGCTCTTTGCCAGGGAAGGTTTTCGGCCGATTTTGTTACAGGGTCGATTTTTCAGCTATGCTGCAAAAACGGCCCTGTAACAAAACCGGCCCCCACCCATGCGGCGCACCGGGGGATTGCCTGGTGCCCGCTATGGCCAGTCCGGCCCTGTCCTCAAGACCTGGCTCTTCGATCAGTAGCAGCGCCCCCTACCTCCCCCCAGCGCCTTGAGACCCTCACAGGTATGTAGTGCGCTTTACACGTGCCTTGATTGATTGATTGGGAGTGCTGGCTCATAGGTATGTGTATACACATGTAGAGATAATCCTGTGTGTGTCTTGTGGTACACGGGATGTCATGTGTGCAGGTGCACATTCACAAGATACAGAGAAGGTGCAGGTTTTATGGTAATCTCACATGTGCAGCGATGGCAGGAGTATGAGTGCACATTCCGCAATAATCTCAGGTGTGTAGAGGTCGATGCACAGATTTTTGTCTGTGAGTACATATAAATTAGAGAACCTAAATTCAGTGTATTGCAGGTGAATCAGCGCAGATTATGAGTGCAGACAGTGAGTCCGCCGCTGCAAGTACCTTGTGATTGGAGTTGACTGACAGTGAATCCTCCGCGAGTACACTTTAGTTTCACCATATGATACTTCGCCCCCTCCGCCAGCCAACAGTAAAATGCCACTCCCTGTTTGCCGCCAATTTGCTGCCTGTCCTCATGGTGACCATTGGGAAAGCAGATGAGCTTTTACAGTCATCTCTGCTGAGGCTGGATCTCAAAAGATCTGACTGCCTCCAGCGCCAGGCTAAAAGACAGCAAACGTTTCAGTGTTTAAAAATAGTCCCTCATGAATTCCAAAGGAGGGGTAGGGGTGTTATTTCTAGGGGTGGGCGGAATTTGCGGAATTAACCTTCGCAAATTATCGCGAGAATGTTTAAAATTATCGCAAACAAGCAGAAATATCGCGAAGATGCGGAAGTTTTTTTCCGGCATGTTCGCGAGATTTTCTGCATGGTTGCGGGTCGCCAACTTACCCATGTGGTTGCTTGCGGGCGCGGCCATCTTGTTTTGAGTTGTTCTCGCGGTGCATGATCGCGAGAAGAAAGACGTGATCGCGCGACGCATGACGTCACTGCGGGCGCGAACTGTCGCGAGACAGCGCAAATGGCTAAAAACAATACAACATCTCATGGAGAACGCGACCGGATCAAGAAAACTTGTCGGCGAACGCAGGGATTCAGGTAAGGCGATCGCGCGCGCGCGAGAATGTATCATTTTACAGCACGAGCAAGAAACAAATTATCGCCAAGCTGCGGAAACCGGAATTTTTGACATTTTCGCGCTCTCCGCGGAACGCAAAAATGTCAAATTATCGCAATTTCCGCGAACGGAACGAAATTTTTGCCCAGGCCTAGTTATTTCTTATATTTATGTTTCCCTCATTTTCTTTGCTTGATTTAACTTGTGAGAAAGTGTCACTCATAGTCGTTGAAATGTCACTCATAATTGCACTGAAATTATGAAAATGCCACACACAGCAATCTGAAACCTCGGCAGCTATGCTGTAGCCATATGCTAGTAATCCACTTGAGGATGTTACAGGGCCCAACTGTGTCACCAGTGGTGTTTCACCTCTGGTGTCCTGGGGTCTTTATATTGTGGACGCTCACAGTCACACTGGGGATCAGGTGCCCAGTTTAGCACTTATCTCTCAGGGTGGAAAGACAGAGCAGTCCAAGCCTGACTCGGGAATGTGCTGTGAGCTTGAAACCAGAACTCATCAACTCACAAAATCAAATGTAATAAACCATAGTACAGTCACGGTTTTTTCTTTAAAAATTAAGCATACTTTGATACATACAGATCTGTATGCTACAGACAAAAATGCTTATATTTACAAGATTGCAGGGGGAAAGTGAAATTATAAGTTAAAACCCCGTTTTGAGGGGACATCACAAAATAACTATGTTGTTAATCACAAGCCTTAATCTGTGATTTCATTAATTATGTAATTTAAATTGTCATCAGTGATGTCATAAATGATGTCATAGAACTTTTCATGAGTGAGGCCATATGTGTGGTCATAAGCAGTGCAGAGCAGTGGTGCAAATTATATTTAGCACTGCTAACTATAACTTGTGAATTTCCGTGTTTTTTTAGTTCAAAACGTTAATGTTGACACTGACAAATTCATCCAACTATAACGCTACTTTAACCTTTGTTTTTTCAGTGAATTTATAAGTTTTTAAAAAAAAAAATCAAATCTTTTTTAACATACCTGACTATAACGTTACTTTAACCTTTGTTTTTTTCATTGAATTTCTAGAGTTTTTTAAAATGTAAAGTAATACTTAATTACCCTATGTAAATGCACCCCCCTCCCCACACTAGGGGGTTGGCTGCATGGGCTGGCCGCTCCTTACAGACCTCTCTCTCAGATGACGCATGTGCATTGTAGGGTGTGGAGAGGGACTGGCCTCTCCTTTCATATCCCTCTCTCAGATGATGGGTATGCATGGTACGGTGTGGGAGGGACTTCCCTCTCCTTTCGGACCTCTCTCTCAGATGACGGGTGTGAGTAGTAGGGTGTGGGGATGAACTGGCCTCTCCTTTTAGACCTCTCTCTCAGATGATGGGCGTGCATGGTAGGGTGTGGGGAGAGACTGGTCTCTCTGCTGAGACATCTCTTTGTAATAATGGGTTTATGTAGTAGGGTATGTGGAGGGACTGGCCTCTCCTTTCAGACCTCTCTCTCAGATGACGGGTGTGTGCAGTAGGGTGTGGGAGGGACTGGCCTCCCTCTTCAGACTTGTCCTCAGATGACGGATGTGCGTAGTAGAGTGTGAGAAGGGAGTGGCCTCTCTGCTAAGACCTCTCTCTGTAATGATGGGTGTGTGCCTTAGGGTGTGGGGAGAGGCTTGCCTCTCCTTTCAGACATCTCTCAAAGATGACAGGTGTGTGTAGTAGGGTGTTGGAGGGCCTTGCCTCTCCTTTCAGACACCTCTCTTACATGACAGATGTGCAGAGCAGGGTGTGTAGAGGGTCTGGCCTTTCTATTGAGACCTCTCTTGGTATGATGTGTGTGCATAGTAGGATGTAGGGTCGGATTGTCTCTCTCAGATAACAGATGTGCGCAGGGGAGTGTAACGAGTGATTGGCCTCTTTTCTGAGACCTCTCTCTGTAATGATGGATGTTTGTAATATGCTATGGCGAGGGACTGGTCTCTACCTTCAGACCGCTCTCGCAGATGACGGATGTGTGTAGTAGGGTGTGGAGAGTTGCTTCTCTGCTAAGACCTCTCTCTTGGATGACAGGTATAAATAAATAAATACATTTGTAGATTTATGTAGCACAGCTTATCCACCATGAATGAATCCAGGCGCTGTCCATGGGCACGTGGAGATTTAGTGATTGGCCCAGAATCACAGGATGTTGAGCCAGCGCTAAGACTCAAACCCGTGACCCCAGCTACCGAGTCAGCAGCTCTGTCCGCTGCACCACATCCCCTCCTTCGTCTGCATAGTATGCTCTGTCAAGGGACTGTCCTCCCTGCTAACACTCCTCTCTCTGATAACGGGTGTGCATAGTAGGGTGTGGGAAGGGACGATAATCTACTCACAAATCTTACAGGGGTGATGGGCGTAAATAGCAGACTCTGAGAAACACCATCTGCAGAAAGACCCCTTTCTACAGTAACAAGTGTGCATACTAAAGTGTATTCAAAGGCCATCTACTCCTTCCTACTTTTTATGATCCCGCAAGACTCCCGCGACATCGACATCGTAACATTGAAAAAGAAAAAAAACAAATGTAACCTTCTAATCATCACAGTACTTATTTCTTACACACTTCCTCTCAAAAACAAGGACCACAAGAGGCATTCCTGCTAATAGAGTGTATTGAGACCTCATCTACTCCTTTTTACTATTTACAATCGCGCAAGAATCTCACGAGATCATAAAATCTAGTTAAAAACAATGTACATTTATTTTCCTCCCAGTAGTTAACCCTTAGACACCTTCTATCTAAATCTAGGGGGACAGCATGCCTTTCTACTGCCCCCTTATATAGCTTTTTTATTTCATTCCACAACACCTCCAATTTGACACAGTAAACAGAAATGGCGGACATTTCAATTCTAACATTCCAACAGCCAGCCTATCAGAGTACTCGCTCTTGCAAGACACATGGGAGCCTCTTGCTCCTGTGAGAGCATGAAGGCTCTTAGGCAAAACTGGCTTCTCGACCAATCACAGAGCTCTATTTTTGATTTGGCGCAACTGCAGGCCCAACTGCCAAAATATACAATTATTTTTTATCTAAAAAATGAATTAAATGGATGTACACTGAATCAAAAAAAGCACAATCTGCAATCCAAGATCTAGCTTCCTGGTATAATTAGTTC
This sequence comes from Triturus cristatus, assembly GCF_964204655.1. NCBI lineage: Eukaryota > Metazoa > Chordata > Amphibia > Caudata > Salamandridae > Triturus > Triturus cristatus. Next base: position 1,152,271,823 of record NC_140584.1, read on the forward strand.
AGCAGTTTTCTATAAGACCTGTCTTAGAAAAAATCTAGGGAAAATGCATGAGGATTTTACATTTTGGGATTCCCCTTTGTTCTCGCCCCCCGCTAGACGGACCACGCAAAATGTTTCCAGAAAGCAGCAGAGAAGGAAGACATTTTTTTGTGTGAAAGTTTTGAGAAGATTAATCAAATGGGGTGAAAGTTCAATTCTACCCCTGGCCCGGCTTCTAGGGCCGTTAAAAGATGGTAGTCCTCTCCAGACCTGTGGCAGCTCTTCTAACCTGGGCTAAGCACTGCCCACTCTGTCCTGATTACTTCCCTCTAATATTTTAAAGAAATCTCCTTTGGTGACTAGTGCCACAGTTCTGCTTGGACCCCTTTGTCTCAGGTGGGAAAATCCTCTGGAATCGTTAGGGAATTGCTTCTAGCAGTGGAGCAAAACATTTTCCAACGCTGCACCCTTGCTCCAGCAGAGGTCCAAGTTCCCTTGAATGAGGTTGTTGCGATGAAGGGTATTTCATCTGCCAACTGGTTCAGCACAGCACATAACACTGCCAGCTAAGCCGCTCAAATCACTGATGACACGAAGGCTGGATCAGTAAAATATGCCAAATTATGAAGTATGGTCAATAATCCAAATGTGTCCAAATGGACCTCCTACTAGGATTCCAGGATACCCATGTGTACACAAGACAGGTATCCTGGCCTTTCTATCACATGCCAGTCTGGAGATGCAGTAAAGCAAAATTTACACTTATTGTGCACTGGGAAAAAATCACTTGTGGCGCGCTATACCCAAAATGAGACGTGCAGTCCCTTTTGGGTTCCAAATAAATCCTAATCATTTTGTTCTGGGCACATTGACAGCGGTGCTACCTGTGCACAGACCTAGCTTACACACATCTTTGCACAAATATGTGCAAAGAGGGACCATCCCCTACATGACATGCGGCCAAATACCCCTTCTCTCTGTGATCTGGCGGTGAGACTTGCTTCACACTAGCTGCTCTAGTGAGTGCGCTGAGGTCTGCACAGTGTAAAGTCAAGGTCCAGAGCCGGTTCTATGACCTGGAGTGTAGCTCCAAGCATGGCTTCTTTAATGACGTAAAGTGGTGCTGGTATTGTACTCATTTTTGCAGATTATCAGTCCTGAGTTGACCATTCTTCGGCTCCAGGAGGGAGAATGACCTACCTATCCCGCTCATGTAAAGTTCTGCTGAAATGTAACGGCCACACCCACATACTGCCATTCTGTGTGCATGTGTACTTGTGTGTTGACAGCATATATACTTAGTGGAAATGTGGCACATGTGCAAAGAAGACTTCTTGTGTAATACAAGTATGATTGTTGGGAACAGTGGGGGATATGTACTAACAAGTGGCAGAGCATGTTGTTAGCTTCCTTGGCTTAACGACACGTTCTGCCACTTCTGAAATACAAGGTTGCACCATATTTACAAGAATTTGGTGCAGCCCTGCGTTTCCCCCTGCGATGGCACTAAGTTTAGCAACTTAGTGCCAACGCAGGCACCCTGTGTCTATGTGCAGGGAAGGATTGGTTATGTGTGGAAAGGTGTCCCTTCTTGCACATAAACAATCCTAAAAGCCATTTTGTAACTTTCATGTGTGCTGCTTGATGCAGCACACATGAAAGTTACAAAGTGTCATTTTTTCAAAAGGTTTGTTTATGTACAGGAAGGGAAACAATCCTAAAATGCCATTTTGTAACTTTCATGCGTGCTGCTTGATGCAGCACACATGAAAGTTACAAAATGACAGTTTTTCAAAAGGTTTGTTTATGTACAGGAAGGGAAACAATTCTAAAATGCCATTTTGTAACTTTCATGCGTGCTGCTTGATGCAGCACACATGAAAGTTACAAAATGACAGTTTTTCAAAAGGTTTGTTTATGTACAGGAAGGGACACCATCCGACACATAACCAATCCTCCCCTGCGCACAGTTACCCTTGCACTCTGGTGCAAGGGTGCCTGCGTTGGCGCTAAGTTTCTAAACGTAGCGCCATCGGAGGGGGAAACACAAGGCAGCACCACATTCTTGTACAAGGCAGCACGCATGGAAAAAGCAAAAACGAGAAAAAATAATGCCTTTCTCCTTGTTTCGCCAAGTTAAGACCAGGGTTTTCCTGGTCTTTATTTTTGCGCTGCCTTCTATGTAAGCCACCCTTGTACATAGAGAGCAGCGTCAAATACAATGGGTGTTGCATTTCAACGCCCACCACAACACCCACTGCACGCCCCTTTCACGCTAACCATAGCGTGAAAGGCTGCCTCATGTACAAGGCAGCATTAAGCCACATTAAGTGGCTTAACGCTGTCTTAAGGCGCAGCCCCTATCGCCACTACAAAGTCACAAAAAGTGATGTTGTGGTGGCAATAGGGGCCTGTACATACGCCCCAGTGTTTTTTAATTGATGGTTCCTGGTTTAGTATGGCCCAAGATGGAGGCTGGATATGGCTTCCCTAGACAATGGCAGTGTATCACCTGCAGTCATGTGGTTGGCATGTTGGGACCCAGACACTGAAGTGAGGACGGGTGCAGACAGAGATGCCTTAGAAAGCCTATGAGGACCATTCCAGCAAGGGATTGCTGATTATATTTTCCTGAGCATTGCCAGTGGATAGTAGGGGAGAGTGGGTAAGTTAGCAGATTTCGCTGTTACGGGTTGGGACATTTCTAGTCCCTGTCTGTCTTTTTGTCTTTCCCTGATTGCTGCTTCAGGAAGGCTGATGACAGCCAGGTGCAGACACCACACACTGCATTGTGCCCCGCCCCATGTTTTACATAATCCCGCTTGGAGCCTGCATCATCACTACCTGCTGTGAGGACCCTCACTTTGCACAAAGGCTGTGTTTGCACTACAGCCAGAAGATAGCATTTAAAAGGCAGCGCCTCAAACTGGTTCTACGACCATAGGTAGTGGATCCACTTACCCTGTCTGGGAAATGAGTATAAAAGTGAAAACCACACAGTCCAGTTTGTCTATGTTCCAAGATGCTCTCCTGACCAAGGAAGGGAGTGCGCTGAAGCTGAGGGTCTGCCTAGTGCCTAGAAAGCCTGCCCACTTCTAAGAGAGGCATGAGAGTGCCTGGTCTTTCAGAAGGAGTGACTTTCCAGGAGGAGATGCCTAGCCGTGTTGCTGGTATTCGGAGCACCCAGAAGAAGTCGAGCACTATCCAGCACCGCCACTGCGTATTTGGAGTGACTGCTGCTGCTTGGCGTGTGATGTGTCGTGACAAGATCCCCTGATTGCTGTGCTTGAGAACCTGTCCCATGATACATAGGCCACAACTCCCAAAGCCAAAGCACCAGTCAACCAGGCCTGTGGCACTGTTCACCCGAGTAGCTTGAATGAGGCTGCCGCCCATGATCCTGCACCACTTATGAATCCATAGCAGGTCTGAACCAGACATATGTACCTTTCGGGGGGGGGGGTACAATAGCATCCACTGAAAATGTGTAACATGGGGCCTGGAAAGAAAAGAATGAGAATGTATTTTGGGCTACAAAGGCAAGCCTGCCATTAGGGAAATATAATTCTCAATGTGAGCACTTTCTGCTCAAGATCACACAAATAGATCTATGAATTACTGAAACATGGTGATTACTTAGTGAACTCACACCTCTGCCTGTAGTTATCTTGTGTCCTGTGTTATCGCCTATAGATACATCATACCTTGGGGACCCCCACAAGAACTGGGAAGATGGCATTAGAGAGGGTGGAACTCTTAGATGGAACCTGTGGTCGAGAATATCAAATGCAATACTGAGCCCCATATGAGTGGGTAGTATTTTTTGTTTGCTGTTACATTAAAGTACTTACCTTATCTTAAATCCAGCACTGGGGTAAACTCTGCTTGCCTACATGTAGGGACTCTTTATCTGACATGATCCTGGATGTATTTGGAGACTTAATCTAAATGGGATGATAAAACCTTCCTTCCAAAACGGGAGAAGTTGTATCTCTTTAAGTTACTTAAAAGTGTTTGCAATTACTATGCATAGGTTTGGAGTAGTGTGCATCGAGATGATAAAGGAGGGATGAGGAGACTTGGTGGGCACAGCAGGCATCTGTTAAGCTACGAGTTCTTCTTCTGATTTTCCCTGCTTTGTTTTTCCCAGTTCGGATTTATCCTGCTCTGATTTTCCCTGTTCTGATTTTCTCTCTTCTGATTTTCCCTGTTCTGATTTTCCCTGGCCCTTATTTTCGTTGTTCCGTTTTTCCCTGTTCTATTTTTCCCTGTTTCGTTTTTCCCTGTTCTGAGTTTCCATGCTTTGAATTTCCTTGTTCTGTTTTTCCCTGTTCTGTGTTTCCCCTGTTCTGATTTTCCCTGTTCTGCTTTTCGCTGATCTGGTTTTCTCAGTTCTGATTTTGCCTGCTCTGATTTTGCGTGCTCTGATTTTCCTTGTTCTATTTATCCTTGTTTCGTTTTTCCCTGTTCTGATTTTCCCTGCTTTGTATTTCCTTGTTCTGTTTTTCCTTGTTCTGTTTTACCCAGTTCTGATATTGCGTGCTCTGATTTTCTCAGTTCTGATTTTGCCTGCCCTGATTTTCCTTGTTCCGTTTTTCCCTGTTCCGTTTTTCCCTGTTTCGCTTTTCCCTGCTCTGATTGTCCGTGTTCTGATTTTCCATGCTTTGTATTTCCTTGTTCTGTTTTCCCTGTTCCGTGTTTCTGTTCTGATTTATCCTGTTCTGATTTTCGCTGATCTGGTTTTCTAAGTTTTGATTTTGCCTGCTCTGATTTTCCTTGTTCCGTTTTTCCTTGTTTCGTTTTTCCATGTTCTGATTTTCCCTTCTTTGTATTTCCTTGATCTGTTTTCCTTGTTCCGTTTTACCCGGTACTGATTTTCCCTGCTCTGATTTTCTCAGTTCTGATTTTGCCTGCTCTGATTTTCCTTGCTCCGTTTTTCCTTCTTCCAATTTTCCCTGTTCCATTTTTCCTTGTTCCGGTTTTTCCCTGTTCTGATTTTCCCTGCTCCGATTTTCCTTGTTCCGTTTATCCTTGTTCCATTTTTCCCTGTTCTGATTTTCCCTGCTCTGATTTTCCTTGTTCCGTTTTACCTTGTTCTGTTTTCCCTGTTCTGACTTTCCCTTCTCTGATTTTTCTTGCTCTGATTTTCTCTGTCCTGTTTTTCCCAGTTCTAATTTTCTCTGTTCTGATTTTTCCTGCTCCTATTTTCCTTGATCCCTTTTCCCTGTTCCGTTTTTCCCTGCTCTGATTGTCCCTGTTCTGATTTTCCCTGCTTTGCATTGTTCTTATGTTCCCTGTTCTGATTTTCCCTGATCTGGTTTTCCTTGTTCCGATTTTCCCTGATCCGTTTTTCTCTGTTCTAATTTTCCATGTTCTAATTTTCCCTGCTCCTATTTTCCTTGTTCATCAATCAATCAATCAATCAGTTAATTTGTAAAGCACACTACTTACCCGCAAGGGTGTCAAGGCGCTGAGTGGGGGGGGGGGGGTGCTGCTGCTACTGGTTGAAAAGCCAAGTCTTGAGTCGTCTCCTGAAGGTCAGCAGGTCTTCGGTTTGTCGTAGGTTGAGGGGGAGGGTGTTCCAATCAATCAATCAATGCATTTAAATAGTGCGCTACTCACCCGGAGGGTCTCAAGGCGCTTGGGGAGGGGGGGGGGTCCACTACTGCTCGAACAACCAGCTCTTGAGCTGCTTCCTGAAGGTGAGGTGGTCTTGAGTCAGGCGGAGGTGGGTCGGGAGGGAGTTCCACGTCTTGGTGGCCAGGTAGGAGAAGGACCTTCCTCCCGTGGTGGCTCTTCGGATGCGGGGGATGGCGGCGAGGGCGTGGTTGGTCGATTGAAGCTGGCGTGTGGGAGTGTAGAAGTTGAGGCGGTTGTTGAGGTATCTTGGGCCTTGGTTGTGTATGGCTTTGTGTGCGTGGGTGAGGAGTCGGAACGTATTTCTCTTGTTGACCGGGAGCCAGTGCTGGTCTCTCAGGTGTCCGGAGATGTGGCTGTGTCGGGGGATGTCGAGGATGAGTCTTGCTGAGGCGTTCTGGATCCGCTGGAGTCTCTTCTGGAGTTTGGCAGTGGTTCCGGCGTAGAGGGAGTTGCCGTAGTCCAGTCGGCTGGTGACGAGGGCCTGGGTGACCGTCTTCCTGGTCTCAGTGGGGATCCACCGGAAGATCTTACGTAGCATGCGCAGGATATTGAAGCACGATGAGGAGACGGCGTTGACTTGTCTGGTCATGGAGAGGGAGGAGTCCAGGATGAAGCCCAAGTTGCGTGCGTGGTCTGTTGGTTTGGGTGCGCTGCCCAGGGCGGGGGGCCACCAGGAGTCGTCCCAGGCAGAGGGCGACGAGCCCAGGATCAGGACTTCCGTCTTGTCTGAGTTCAGTTTCAGGCGGCTGTTCATCATCCACTCGGCTACGTCTGTCATCCCTTCGTGTAGGTTGGCTCTGGCGGTGGCGGGGTCGTTGGTGAGGGAGAGGATCAGCTGGGTGTCGTCGGCGTAAGAGATGATGTTGAGGTTGTGTTGGCGTGCGATGGCCGCAAGGGGGCTCATTTAGACATTGAAGAGGGTGGGGCTGATCGAGGAGCCTTGAGGAACGCCGCAGATGACTTCGGTGGCTTCTCATCTGAACGGGGGGAGGCGGACTCTCTGTGTCCTTCCGGCGAGGAAGGAGATGATCCATTCTAGTGCCTTCTCTTGGATTCCGATGTTGCTGAGGCGCTGCACTAGGGTGCGGTGGCAGACAGTGTCGAATGCCGCGGAGAGGTCCAGGAGGATGAGGGCCGCAGTTTCCCCGTTGTCGAGCAGGGCTCGGATGTCATCGGTGGCTGCGATGAGGGCGGTCTCGGTGCTGTGGTTGGCCCGGAAGCCAGACTGTGAGAGGTCGAGGGATCCGTTCGTCTCGAGGAAGGCGGCCAGCTGCTTGTTGACGGTCTTCTCGATGACTTTGGCCGGAAACGGGAGGAGCGAGATGGGGCGGTAGTTTTTGAGTTCGGTGGGGTCTGCTGATGGTTTCTTCAGTAGAGCGCTGAGTTCGGCGTGCTTCCAGCTCTCCGGGAAGGTAGCGGTGTCGAAGGAGGTGTTGATGATGCCCCGCAGGTGGGGTGCGATGACAGCGTCGGCCTTGTTGAAGACGTGGTGAGGGCAGGGGTCGGTTGGAGATCCGGAGTGGATGGAGTTCATCGTGCGTCGGGTTTCTTCGGTGTTGATCGGGGTCCAGGCACGGAGGGTGGTGGTGGGGGGTGCAGGTGCGGTCGTGGGGTGCGTTGGCTGTGTGCTGAAGCTGTTGTGTATGTCTGCAATCTTGTTGTGGAAGTAGGAGGCGAGAGAGTTGTAGAGGTCTTGTGATGGGGTGATGTCGGTGTTTCCGGCGTTGGGGTTGGAGAGCTCTTTTACGATGTTGAAGGTCTTGGCGACACGGTGGGAGAAGGACCTGCCTCCGGAAGTGGTCCTACGGAGGCGTGGGACCGTGGGCAGGGTGTGGTCAACGGAGCGGAGTTTTCTGTTGGGTACGTAGAAGGAGAGTCGACTGTTGTGGTAGGCTGGGCCGGTTTTGTGGAGTGCCTTGTGTGCGTGGATCAGGAGTTTGAAGGATATTCTTCTGTCGACGGGGAGCCAATGCAGGTTCCTCAGGTGGGGGGTGATGTGGTCGTGGCGTGGGACGTTGAGGATCAGGCGTGCAGAGGCGTTCTGGATTCTTTGCAGTCTGCTGATAAGCTTGGTCGGGGCTCCGGCGTAGAGGGCGTTTCCGTAGTCGAGTCTGCTGCTGACTAGGGCCTGGGTGACTGTTTTCCTTGTGTCTGTCGGGATCCATCTGTAGATCTTGCAGAGCATGCGGAGGGTGTTGAAGCAGGTAGAGGAGACTGGGTTGACTTGTTTGGTAATGGTGAGTTTCGAATCGAGGATGACTCCCAGGTTGCGTGCGTGGTTGGTAGGGGCCGGGGGTGTCCCCAGTGATGCGGGCCACCAGGAGTTGTCCCATGCTGAGGGGTTGGGACATTTTCCCTGTTCCTTTTTCCCTGCTCTGATTGTCCCTGTTCTGATTTTTACTGCTTTGTATTGTTCTTATGTTCCCTGTTCTGATATTCCCTGATCTGGTTTCATTGTTCTGTTTTTCCTTGTTCTGATTTTCCCTGCTCTGATTTTCCTTGCTCTGATTTTCTCTGTTCTGTTTTCCTTGTTCCGTTTTTCTCTGTTTTGATTTTCCCTGTTCTGATTTTTCCTGCTCCTGTTTTCCTTGTTCCGTTTTCCCGGTTCCGTTTTTCTCTGTTCTAATGTTCGCTGTTCTGCTTTTCCCTACTCCTGTTTTCCTTGTTCCGTTTTCCCTGTTCCGTTTTACCCTGTTCTGATTTTCGCTGATCTGTTTTTTTCTGTCCTTATGTTCCCTGTTCTGATTTTCCCTGATCTGGTTTTCCCTGCTCTGATTTTCCTTGCTCTGATTTTCTCTGTTCTGTTTTCCCTGTTCCGTTTTTCTCTGTTCCGTTTTTCTCTGTTCTGATTTTCCCTGCTCCTATTTTCCTTGTTCCGTTTTCCCGGTTCCGTTTTTCTCTGTTCTTATGTGCTCTGTTCTGATTTTCCCTGCTCCTATTTTCTTTGTTCCGTTTTCCCTGTTCCGTTTTACCCTGTTCTGATTTTCGCTGATCTGGTTTTCTCTGTTCTTATGTTCCCTGTTCTGATTTTCCCTGATCTGGTTTTCCCCGATCTGTTTTTCGCCGTTCTGATGTGCCCGCACTCGAGTTCTCCTGCTGTTTGCCTTGTCCAGACTTCCACAACTGTTACGCAATGATGCCAGCGGATGTCTGGGCAGCATTTGTCGCGGTTTCAAGTAAACATTTTTATTTATTATTCAAAGTTGTGAGTAAAACGCTGGGGCGGCCAGGCAGCAAGAGGACATGGGAACGAGCAACGAGATGCCAACGATTGGTAGGGAGGGGCAGTGCCAGGCAGCAGGCCTGCCTCCTGCTGGCGTGGTGTAGACATGGGCTGCTGGCTGCAGCAGCGGCGGCTCCCAGCAGTAGGGTGGGACTCCGAGCACAGCTGCTGCTGAGGCAGAGGTGATGGGGGCGGGGCGGCGCGGCCAGATGCAGATGGGTGCCCAGTGCCTACCCCTGCTAATTGCACCGTACGGGCTCCCGTCACGGCGCTCAGACCCAGGCCAGGTGTCCGTGTTGTGACAAGGCCTGGCTTGTGTTTAGAGGGCTGTGAACTCCGCTCCCAGGTGGCTGCTGTCTGGGAGCTGCGCGCGAGCTGCGGAGGGGCTCGGGCGGGGGCTCTGTGATGGAGCTGCGCCTCTCCTGGGTCAGGTTGCCCGCACCAGTAGGCTGCATGGTCCCCAGGGAGGAATTAAGAGTTTCGTGCCGTGGCTCCGGCCAAATATGCGCAGAGCCCTCCCTGGCTTTCGTGCACAGAGCTACTTTTACAGCAACGAGAACCGGCTTCAGCTCCTCTGGGCGTTGGCACAGAAAGCGTGTTAGAGGAATTATGTAACATTACATTTAATGGCATTACACATGGCCTAATTGTCTACAATGTGCGTGACTTATCGAGTTCCCACAACAAAAAGAAGCACATAAATCTACAAACGGCTGGCAGAGGGAGCCAGGGTTTATTCAGCCTCCGCTGCTCGGATCTGAATATTGCCATTTCGGACTCCCTGCCCGCTCTCCGGATCTGCCGTAAAACAGTAATACAGTGCTCGCCCATACCACATACACTGCCGCAACACCGCCGATACCACATACACTGCCGCAGAACCGCCGATGCCACTTACACTGCCGCAGAACCGCCGATACCACAACCTCCGATACCACATACACTGCTGCAGAACCACCGATACCACATACACTGCCCCAGACACCACATACACTGCCGCAGAACTCCCGATACCACATACACTGCTGCAGAACCACCGATACCACATACACTGCCGCAGACACCACATACACTGCCGCAGAACCGTCGATACCACATACACTGCCGCAGAACCGCCGATGCCACTTACACTGCCGCAGAAACGCCGATACCACAACCTCCAATACCACATACACTGCTGCAGAACCGCCGATACCGCAGACACCACATACACTGCCGCAGAACCATCGATACCACATACACTGCCGCAGGACCGCAGATGCCATTTACACTGCCGCAGAACCGCCGATACCACAACCTCCGATACCACATACACTGCTGCAGAACCACCGATACCACATACACTGCCCCAGACACCACATACACTCCCGCAGAACTCCCGATACCACATACACTGCTGCAGAACCACCGATACCGCATACACTGCCGCAGACACCACATACACTGCCGAAGAACCGTCGATACCACATACACTGCCGCAGAACCGCCGATACCACAACCTCCGATACCACATACACTGCTGCAGAACCACCGATACCACATACACTGCCGCAGACACCACATACACTGCCGCAGAACCGTCGATACCACATACACTGCTGCAGAACCGCCGATACCACATAACCTGCCGCAGATACCACATACACTGCCGCAGAACCGCCGATACCACATACACTGCCGCAGAACCGCAGATTCTACTTGCACTACTGCTTAATCACCGATGACACATACACTACCGCAGAACCACGGATGCCACATTCACGACAGCAGAGCCGCCGATTCCACATACACTGGAGCAGAACCGCCAATGCTACATACCTTTCTGCAGAACCGCCGATGTCACATACGCTACCGTAGAACCGCCGATGCCACATACTCTGCTGCAGAAACCCCGATGCCACATCCACTGCTATAGAATTGCCGATGCCACATGCACTGCTTTAGAAACACTGATGCCACATATACTGCTGCAGGACCGACGGTACCACATACACTGCTGTAGAACCACAGATTCCACACACACTACCGCAGAACCGCCACCACCACATGCACTGCTGCAGAACTGCCACCGCCATATGCACTGCTGCAGAACCACCAATGCCACATACACTGCTGCAGAACCACCAATGCCACATACAGTGCTGCAGAACCACCAATGCCACAGTCATTGCGCAGAACTGCTGATGCCACATACACTGCCGCAGAACCACCAATGCCACATACACTACCGCAGATCCACTGATGCCAGATACACTGCTGCAGAACTGCCAATGCCACATACACTGCCGCAGAACCACCAATGCCACATACACTACCACAGATCCACTGGTGCCACATGCACTGCGGCAGAACTGCCAACGCCACTTATGCCAATAGAATGAGCAGAAATGCTGATGAAACATACACTGCTTCAGAACAGTCATTATGTAGGAGTAAAGCCTGAGCAATAATCAAGCCAACCAATCGTGGGACCGAGTCTGTTAGTTGGAAAAGTCAAACATTCGTTCCCAGAGGGTGACATCTGTAAACAACTTTCCCACTTTTGATGGACTCCCAAAGAAACGCAGATTTACTCCAGGAAGTCCAGAGCAGCCATGGATGTCGTTGAATCACCGATATGTACCTTTTGCCCATGTGTTATTTCCACTGAGTGACGCACGTGTAACTTTCTATTGAGGGAAGGGCTCCCCCCGCCCTCCCGGGCCACAGGAATTATGTGGCTGGAGAGGGCAAACTATGCGAAGGGTTTAGTAACTTATGGGGCACGAAAAGGCACATTTTGCGGCATCACGCAGCACATTTTGTAATTGCAATAGTAGTACTTCATACTTGGTAACACTTCTAGGCCTCAGTTGCACTACATTTTGCCAATTTAACGCTCAAATATGTCAATAAACTGCAGTAAGGTGACCAGTCCAGGGTTGCAGAGGTCCTTTCACTGCGTGGCGACATGAGTCGTCGCATTTTTAGTACTTTTCAACCGTTTGAGCTAGAAACAATCTTCTTTTGTTAAAAGCTGCAAATTATGTGTCAGATGAGGAATTATGTGGCACAATCAGCAAATCTATAATTATGTGAAAATCGCTGCGGCCACACAATTGCACAGTTTCAGTGGCACTGTGCCCGCCCCCCTACGCACTACATTAACTTGCTTGTGTTCCCTCCAGTCCCACCTTTGAGACACACTTCCAGGCTATGAAACTACTTTCAATATGTTAGTGAAACAGGTGAAAACTCGCAAGTTTGTGTATGTTCACCTGCTTTTGCAGTCTGTCCCATTCAGTAAAACCCACGGTTCCATCTCTAGCCTTACATTTGGAACTGGGGTGGTTTGAGTGTCTCCATTCGAGTGTTGGGATTTAGTTTTGAGCAGAGCCCATCTTTGCATCCTAACTTCAGCTGAAGAAAAGAACATGCTTAGTGAACTCGGCTCTCAGTGCGTACACGTGGTTGTGGGCACTTACATAGACACTGGGCCTTGCTAAACTTTTCAAACTCGTTCTTGCTCTTGGCCGACAGGTTATGGAACTGTGGGAGACGTGAATCACTCGAGTGATTTTTTAAGCCAGAAAGGAGAGGGAACGCCGGGAGGTCTGGTTCCTTCTGGGGGTGATATTCCTTGAAGTCCCCGCTTCTTCTAGAGTGCAGGAGAGTTGGACCCGTTCGGATGTTGGCACGGGTGCTGTTCCATATCTTGGGGCGCAGACAGAGAAGGCCAGCCTCCTGCGTTTCTCTTTCTTGCTCATTCTATTTCAGTTTTTAGTATGTGCTTGTCTTGGCTCCTTGTGTGGCATGATTTGCCCGAGGTGGTTAGTTTCCAGGGCAAATTAATTTCTATTTTTTCTTTCATGTGAATTTCAGCTAAATCTGGGTCAGCGGTTAGGCAATAAAGTTATGTTGATCTGTTTGTTTGAGGTTATTTAAAAATGTGTTCCAAGAAAGAGAATGTTCAGCCTCATGTACATGGCACGAGGAGGCCTGGTGACTAGGGGTGGGCGGAATTTGCGAAATTCACTTTCGCAAACTATCGCGAAAATGTTGAAAATCTCCGCAAACACGCCGGAAATATCGCGAAGACGCGGATGTTTTTTTCCCACCTGTTCGCAGTATTTTTTGCGTGATCACGGCTCGCCAACTTACCCATGCGGTTGCTCACGGGTGCGGCCATCTTGTTTTCACTTGTCCCGCCCGCTCGCGTTCAATATGACATGCCCGCGTCTTCACGCTCTCACTCGCGGTGGAGAATGACTTGTTCGAGATCTCAATCTTCTCATACTCTCACAGTGCATGATCGCGAGAAGAAAGACGTGATCGTGCGACAAATGACGTGATCGCGCGACAAATGACGTTAATGCGGGCGCGAACTGTCGTGAGACAGTGCAAATGGCTACCAACAATCCAACATCTTGTGGAGAACGCGACCGGATCGGGAAAACTTGTCGGCGAATGCGGGGATTCAGGTAAGGCGATCACGCGCACGCGAGAATGTATGTTTTTTACAGCGCGAGCAAGAAAGAAATTACCGATAAAATGCGGATTGCGGAAATTTTGACATTTTCGCGCTTTACACAGAACGCGAGAATGCCAAATGATCGCAATTTCCGCGAGCGGAACGGAATTTTGGCCTAGGCCTACTGGTGACAACCGAGAATAAAGTTTAAATGTGAGTTGAAGAGTGAAAAAGGTGAGAGTCTGAATTCAACATTGAGAACGAGGAGGAGAAGGGGGGCGAGGGAAGGATGGGCCGCATGGTGAGAAGTTCAGCTGTTGGAGGTTTGCACCAATAGGAAGGCAGCGTTGGACCACTACACTTCAAGCTGAGCAATCCTGAGTGCCTGTGAGGCATCCTGTAGGAGCTGTTCGGAGCCTCGACCAACGAGGAGCTGCAGGCTCTCCGGATACGAAGGGATGTGCTTTCTTATTAGTTTATGGCGCTGAAATGCCCCCCATCAGTGATGCTGTTAATACATACCACAGCTCACAGTGCAAGTTGACAGAGGAAGACCCATGGTAGCGACATAAAGAAGAAGACTGCCGGAGAGACTGCAGCCCTTCATTGCAACCTTGCACCAGGAGACTCTCGTGCATGCAAGATGCAGCAACTAGCTTCAGTAGAGCGTTCATGTAGCACAGGACCGCCTCGAAAGAGAGAGTGCGAGCGAGCGAAAGAGAGAGAGAGCGAGAGAGAGAGAGTGTGAGCGAGAGAGAGAGAGAGTGCAAGCGAAAAAGAGAGCGAGCGAGAGGGAGAGAGAGTGCGAGCAAAAGACAGAGAGTGCGAGCAAAAGAGAGAGGAAGCAAGAGAGAGAGAGTGTGTGAGCGAAAGAGAGAGAGAGCGAGAGAGAGAGAGAGAGAGTGTGAGCAAAAGACAGAGATAGAGAGTGCGAGCGAAAGAGAGAGGAAGCAAGAGAGAGACAGAGAGAGTGTGAGCTAAAGAGTATGAGAGAGGGAGAGAGATTACAATGAGCTTCGGTAAAAGTGTTCAAGAAAAGGAGACTATGGGTCTGATTTAGATTTTGGTGGACGGGTTAATCCGTCGCAAAGAATATCCCGTCAGCCGATATATAAATTCCATGGAATATAGTGGGATTTATATTTCGGCGGACAGGATATTCGTCACCGTAGTGACGGAGTAACCCTTCTGTTGAGATCTAAACCAGGCCCTAGATGCAAAGTCCGAAGGGTACACTGAGAGGGGTTTTCAAGAACAGAGGCGCTGCACCAGAAACTAATAGTCACATGAGGCAGAAAGAATCCGCAAGGAACTTGAACCTGTATTTAGATCCATGTTCCATGTCCACATAGCAAAAGCCTCCATCGAGACAATAGGTCACAGGTGCCAGAGGGGAAACAGCCATAACATCGCGACTCGAACCATGCTGTGTCTTGGCAATGCGGTTCGAACCACAAATGTGTCTTTGTAGTGCATTTCTTTACCACGCAAGTCTTTACAACTTGCCTTAAGGAAGGCGTTGTTGGACTGATGTTTGACTATAAGTCCAACACTTTCCCTATTGCTGCGCAGACTGGAGTTGGGATAGTAAATTAAGTATTCCAAAGTCCAGTGCTTTCCCTAAGGGAAGTCATTGTTACAACTTGAATGACTAAGGAATGTGTTGTAAAGACGAATTGGTGGTTCAGACCCCGTTGTTTAGGCAGGCGTAGTAAATGCCTGCGTGGTTCCGACATACGACTGTGCCGGAGACTGGGATTTAAGTACAGATATCAACAACACCTGTAAATCTATCTTCATCGCAAGCTGCAGAGTGAGGCTGTCAGCTAGTGAGAGTCGCTCCAAAAAGTCGAGTCGTAGAAAAGAGAACCCAAAGAATGAGTGATGATATGGCTTCAGTAACTATCCCTACTTGCAATTGATCCCCAGAATCCCTTAGTGGTTAGCATTTCTTGGCTGAATGATCTGCTGTGATGCCGAAGCCAGAGACCAATGTAAGTTCCACTAAACTCTTGTTTGACATTTCTTTACCAGACTTGATTGAGTTTGAGGCAGTCATCAAGAGATCTCACTTATTCCTTCTCTTCTCTAACGCAGAGGGCCAGAGATCCACCAGTCAACAGAAGCAGAGGTGCGTTTATGAGTGAAAAGAGATGCAAAGAGCTTTTTGTCAATCATCACAGAAAGGAGTCAGAAGTCAGTGCATAGCAGCGAAACGTCAAGTGACTCTAGGCGCTTGTCTGTACTTTCATGCATGTGTGTGCTTGCGTGGAGTGAAGCAATGCTGGCCAGGGTCATTGTTGCTAATTTGATCAAATGGCGATGAATTGCTAATCGGTGATCTCGTTCCTGTACATGACTTCAATGATACTTCTGGTCATCATTGCTACCAGGCATGATGTGGTCACTGACAGCCTTGAGAAGAGTCCATCACCAGCACCTCACCACAGACCTTGCAGATGTTAGACACAATGCATGAAGCTAGGGAGCGGGATGACACAAACCAGAATGACCCTGGCTTGAGGGAAGCGTTCACAGAAAACAGCACAATGGAACACATTAGAGATTTTGCTGAAGGAAAAAGCCATTATGTGAGTGAATTTAGAGCATGTGGAAAACAACTGTAAATAGTTCCAACACCCTGCACAAAGCAGGGACAAGTATGGCCAGACTTGCTATAAAGGACGCATAAAGTCACTTCTGCTGCCAGCAGGCCGCAGGGCAGGGCGCTGCTTACTGGGAGAGATGGGGTAATGGAGTCTCAGCCCATCCTGCCACCACATCAGTCTCAGGGAGCTGCACACAATGTTAAATTAAAAAGACAGCGCCCCAAAAAGTAGATACATGAAGTACGAAACTAAAACTTACGTTACACAACAGTAAAAGATAAAACCATCAAAAAATGTGAATAAATGCATGAAGTAGGGCTGGGATTATGGATGGGGTTAGGGAGATGGTTAGGGTTGGTTAGTTTTAGATTATTTTAGGAAAAGTTTAGGGTAAATGTTTAGCATTACAGTAAGGTATCAAAAGGTGAAGGATATGTTGTATGTCTTAAGGACTAGGGTAGGAATAAAGGCTGATGTTAGGGTGGGGCAAAGCTAGAAACAGTGTGAGGAATTGGTACAGGTTTAGGCTAACTGTAAGGAGTTGGGTTACTGGTTGAGGGGGGTGAAACCCTACTCAAGAGGCAACCACAATTCTTTGTTAGAGTGATGTCACAAGCAATCCCTACATTTACCTGTGCTCAACCCTTTGGTAGCTTGACACAGAGTAGCCAGCTTTAACTTAGAGGCAATATGAAAAGTATTTATGCAGTACTTCAAACAGTAATAAAGTGAAACATAACACAACAAAAATCCCACACAATTTACAAAAAGAGAGTAAAATGTAATTAATGATCTAAGACTAAAATGACAAAATCCAATCAGTAGAACCGGAGATATGCAATTTTAGAGAGTGTATTGAAGAGTTGTATCTGAGGGCCCATTATTTATAGCAGGTGCCCACTTTGAAGTAGGAGAAGGTTCTGGAGGTTTCCACCCCACTGTGGTGTCAGGCATCCTTCTTACTTCTTGTCCTGGTGTCAGTTTGTCTGGGACACAAAAGATTAGTGATTAACCCTTTGTGAGTGTGTTCAGACATGGCCTTTGTGATGGCCAAGGGGGTAGGTGACTGCTCCTCTACCTTGTTAAGTCAGAGTGGCCCATCCTGCCAATATCTATGTTTCCTTTGTCTCACCGTCTGGGAGCAATACAAGGACCAAGTGCCAGCTACAGTAAGTCATGTGACCCAGGAACAGGCTGCAGACACCAAATGGTTAGAACAAAAACACTTTCTAAAAGTGGAATTTTAAGAGCTGTAACTTAAAATCGGACTTTACAATTAAAAAGGGCTTATAGGTATAATTCTTTAGACACAAAATTCAAACTGTCTACCTGCTCCCAATTGAAAGTTATCACTTATTAAATTTATAAGGAAACCCAATGTCAACCTAGGGAAAGATAGGGTTTGCAGTAATGAAAAATACATTTAAGAGGTTTCACTACCAGGACTTATAAAACGTAACCCTTTCGGTGCATCGGACGGCTGGGAACCGTCCCTACGCACGAGTGCTCATGTGCGTCGGATGGCTGCTGGCCATCCACGCACATGGCACAGGAAATCCCTCTGATGTGGGCACCAGAGGGATTCCCTTTTTGTCAAAACACCCTCGGGAGCTGGCGAAGAGATTCCTCAGCTCCCGACAGTGTTCTGATCATTTCTCAGAAATTACGGTCAGCGCGCATGTTGCGCTGATGTTATTTTGAAGAAATTGAAATTCAGTTTCAATTTCAAGGCCTCAGTGCTCAGGGAGCTATTTCAACCTCCTCAGCAGCAAAGCAGATGGGAGGGGTATCATTGGAAAGGGGAGAATCTCCCTTTTCCAATGATACCCCTCCCCAGTGGATCCCTGCCTGGGGATCGCCTCAGGAGGGCGATCCCCAAGCAGGGATCCACCCACTAGGCACCAGGGAGTGGGGAGCGGCCTCTTGGGCAAGGGCTTTTCCTCCCCCCCATTATTTTGGGCACAGACAGTCTTTCTGCCACCCCGGGAGACAGATGGGGGGCAGAAAGCACACTAGGCACCAGGGATTTTTTTTCCGATTTACACCTGCGGGGGCGAGGGCTGCCTAAAATGGTAATGCCAATGAACCCACCCCCCTCCCCAAATTCCAGTCTTTCTGCCCCCCGGGGGGCAGAAAGCACACTAGGCCCCAGGGATTCTTTTAATCTTTATATGCCTGTAGGGGTGGGGGCTGCTCAAAATGGGCATGCCAATGCCCCCACCCAAATTCCATAGTCTTTCTGCCCACCCTGGGAGGCAGATGGGGGCAATAACCACCTATATGCTCCCCCGTGGGGGCAGAAAGCACACTAGGCACCAGGGATTTTTTAAATGTGTTTTTGCTTTTTACACCAGTAGGGGTGGGGCTGCCCAGAATGGGCATGCCAATGCCCCACCCAAATTCGAGTCTTTCTGCCCCGCCGGGAGGCAGATGGGTGCAATAGCCCCCAATCTGGCCCCCCAGGAGGGCACAAATTACACAAGGCACCAGAGAATGTATTCTATTTACGCCTGTGGGGTTAGGTGCTGGCCAAAATGGGCATGCCAATGCCCCACCCCCAAATTCTAGTCTTTCTGCTCCCCTGGAATGCAGATGGGGCAATAGACCCTAATCTGCCCCTCCGAGAGGGCAATAAGAACACTATGCACCAGGGATGTTTTTCTATTTACACCTGTAGGGGTGGGGACTGCCAAAAATGGGCATGTCAATGCCCCCCCCCAATTTCCACAGTCTTTCTGGCTCCCTGGGAAGCAGGTGTGGGCAATCGGCCCCAATCTGCCCTCTGGAGGGGCAGAAAGCACACTAGGCACCAGGGATTTTTTTTATGACTGTAGGGGTGGGGGCTGCCCAAAATGGGTATGGTAAAGCGCCACCCCCCCAGAATACCACAGTCTTTCTTCCCCCTGAGGGGGCAGAAAGCCAACTAGACATCAGAAATTATGTTGTAGTTTTTTAAACATAGACATGGGTGTTGCCCAGAATGGGCATGCTAATGACTAACCCTGGGCGAGACACTACGCTTCGCCCACGTAGTGTACGTAGCGCTGCCTGCTTCGCAGTTTTCGAAGTAGGCGAAGCAGGCTAGCGCTACGCACACCCAGGGCGAAGCGTAGCTGCCTGCCGCTGCCACCCGCCTCCCGCCTGCCCTCCTTTTAAATCAAACCCCCGCAATTTCAATAAATACTAAGTTAAAGAAACTTACCTGAAACGCGGCGTCTCCGGGGCTCCCTCTTCCATTTCAAACTTCTTCTGACTAATGCGCATGCGCGGACGCCCGCGCATGCGCATTTCTCGCAAGAAATGCGCATGCGCAAATTGTTCGCAAATTTCTGTGTGGGAAAGTTGTGGGATCACCATGCTTACACAAATTTCCTATCACCCAGCATTCCCCCAGGTCTCCCGATAAAAATTGTACCTCACTTGTGTGGATGGGCCAGGTATCTGCAACAGGCAAGGGCCCAAAACTTATTGTGGAGACATCAAAATTACTTATCACAAAAAACAACCTGGTTTTGCAAGTGGGGTTACCTTGGTTTTTGGCCCTGTGCTCGGCGGCCATTTATGGAAACCTACCAAACCAACACATTTCTGAAAAATAGACACCCGGGGGAGTCCAGGGAGGTATGGCTTGTGTGGACGCCCCAATTTTTTCCTACCCAGAATCCCCTGCAAACCTCCAATTTACTTACAAAGTCACATTTTCCTCACATTTCTGTGTGGGTAAATTGTAGGATCACCGCGCAGGCACAAATTTCTACCACCCAGCGCTCCCCTTGGTCTGGCAAGAAAAATTATACCTCACTTGTGTGGGTGCCTACTGTAGCATCAGCCTAAAAACATATAAACAAACTGCCCTTTTAGACCCGCCTTGGGCCCCCTCAATCTCTACATGTTTTGGCCCTTTCATGTCATAGGCACTTGGCCTATCCACACAAGTAAGGTTTCAGTTTTTATTGGGAGACTTAGGGGAATGCTGAATGGTATGAAATGTGTGCCGTGCAGTGATCCCATAACTTTCTCTCACAGATAATAAAGGAAAACTTGACTTTTTAGCTGAATTTGAGGTTTGCAGTGAATTCTGGAAAGGAAAATGTTGAGGGGTCCACCCAAGCCATACCTCCTTGGACTCCCACGGGTATCTAGTTTTCAGAAATGTCTGGGTGTTTTAGGTTCCCTAGATGTCTACAAGCCCGGGACCCAAAACACAGGCGTCCACATATCTATTGCAAAATAACCAGGTTTTTCAAGGGTGTCACCTGCGTTTTTGGTCCCGGGATCAGCAGCCATCTAGGGACACCTACCAAACCCAGACATTTCTGAAAACTAGACACCTGGAGGAGTTCAGGGCAGGGCAGCTTGCATGGATCTCCCAACATTTTCCTACCCAGTATCCCCTGTAAATCTCAAATTTAGCTAAAATAAATCACATTTTCCTCACTTTTCTGTGTGGGAAGTTGTAGGATCATCGGATCGCCACAAATTTCCTATCACCCAGCATTTCCCCCAGTTTCCAGATAAAAAAGGTACCTTACTTGTGTGGGTAGGCCAAGTGCCCAAGACAGGAAACACCGCAAAACGTACTATGGAGACATCAAAATTACCTATTACAAAACAACCTGGTTGTGCAAGGGGGGGGTCACCTTGTTTTTTGGCCCCGGGCTCGGCGGGCATCAAGGGAAACCTACCAGACCCACACATTTCTGAAACCTAGACACCCGGCAGAGTCCAGGGAAGTATGGGTTGCGTGGACCGCCCGATGTTTTTCTACCCAGAATCCCCGGCAAACCTCAAATTTAGCTGAAAAAAATAAATGTTTCTCAAATTTCTGTGTGGCAAAGTTGTGGGATTACCGGGTTGATGCAAATTTCCTACTACCCAGCACTTCCCAGGTCTCCTAATAAAACTGGTACCTCCCTCGTGTGGGTGGGCCAAGTACCCGCAACAGGCAAGGGCCCAAAACATATTGTGGAGACATCAAAATTACCAATCACAAAACAACCTGGTTTTGCAAGGGGGGTCACCTGGGTTTTTAGCCCTGGGCTCAGCGGCCATGTAGGGAAACCTACCAAACCCACACATTTCTGAAAACTAGACACCAGGGGAGTCCAGGGAGGTATGGCTTGCATGGACCACCAATGTTTTCCCACCCAGAATCCCCTGTAGACCTCAAATTTAGCTGAGAAAATAAAGAATGTCTCAAATTTCTACATGGGAAAGTTGTGGGATCACCAGGCTGACACACATATCCTTACACCCAGTGTTCCTCCAGGTCTCCCAATAAAAATGGCACCTCACTCGTGTGGGTGGGCCAAGTACCTGCGACAGGCAAGGGCCCAAAATGTATTGTGGAGATATCAAAATTACCTATCACTAAAAGCAACCTTGTTTTGCAAGGGGGGTCACCTGGGTTTTCGGCCCTGGGCTCGTGGCCATGTAGAGAAACCTACCAAACCCACACATTTCTGAAAATTAGACACCAGAGGGAGTCTTGGGAGGTATGTCTTGTGCGGAACCCCCAAAGTTTTCCCACCCAGAATCCCCTGCAAACCCCAAATTTAGCTGAAAAAATAAAAACGTTCTCAAATTTCTGTGTGGGAAAGTTGTGGGATCACCGGGCTGACACAAATATCCTTACACCCAGCGTTCCTCCAGGTCTCCCAATAAAAATGGTACCTCACTCCTGTGGGTGGGCCAAGTACCTGCGACAGGCAAGGGCCCAAAATGTATTGTGGAGATATCAAAATTACCAATCACAAAACAACCTTGTTTTGCAAGGGGGGTCACCTGGGTTTTCGGCACTGGGCTCAGCGGCCATGTAGAGAAACCTACCAAACCCACACATTTCTGAAAATTAGACACCAGAGGGAGTCTTGGGAGGTATGTCTTGTGCGGAACCCCCAAAGTTTTCCCACCCAGAATCCCCTGCAAACCTCAAATTTAGCTGAAAAAATAAAAACGTTCTCAAATTTCTGTGTGGGAAAGTTGTGGGATCACCGGGCTGACACAAATATCCTTACACCCAGTGTTCCTCCAGGTCTCCCAATAAAAATGGTACCTCACTTGTGTGGGTGGGCCAAGTACCTGTGACAGGCAAGGGCCAAAACATATTGTGAGACATCAAAATTACCTGGTTTTGCCAGGGGGGGTCATCTGGGTTCTTGGCCCCGGGCTCAGGCCCATCTAGGGAAACCTACAAAACCCACACATTTCTGAAAGCTAGGCACCCGGGGGAGTCCAGGTAGGTATGGCTTGCATGGATCCTCCAATGTTTTTCTACCCAGAATCCCCTGCAAACCTCAAATTTAGCAGTAAAATCACTTTTCCAACATATTTTTGCCTGATATCACCGGGCCGGCACAAATGTTCGACCACACAGCGTTCCCCTCAGTCTCCTGAGTAAAATGATACCTCACTTTTGTGGCTGACCAATGCAGAATTAGTTAAAAAAAAATGTTTTTAAATGTAGCGCTTAGAATTCGCTGTGCTATATCCTTTTTGCCTGTGTTTTTGGCCCTAACGAGTCCCAGGCCCTTCCCCAACCACACAAGTGAGGTATTATTTTACTCGGTAGACTGAGAGGAATGCTGTGTGGTAGGAAATTTGTGCCGGCTCTGTGATCCCACACAAATATATTTGTAAAATATATCATTTTTAGCTTAATTTGAGGTTTGAAGGGGATTCTGGGTAGGGAAACATGGGGGGTGGAGGTCCACGCAAGCCATACCTCCCTGGACTCTCCCGGGTGTCTATTTTTCAGAAATGTGTTGGTTTGGTAGGTTTCCATAAATGGCCGCCGAGCACAGGGCCAAAAACCAAGGTGACCCCACTTGCAAAACCAGGTTGTTTTGTGATGGGTAATTTGGATGTCTCCTCAATACATTTTGGGCCCTTGCCTTTCGGGGCCCACCCACGGGAGTGAGGTACCATTTTTATCAGAAGACTTTGGGGAATGCGGGGTGGGTGGAATTTTGTGGATGGACACAGATTCCAGAACTTTCCCATCACAGAAATGTGAGGAAAATGTTTTTTTTTTGTTAATAAAGTCTTCAGTTTGCAGAGGATTCTGGGTAACAGAACCTAGTGAGAGCCACACAAGTCACCACCTCCTGGATTTCCCTGGGTATCTAGTTTTCAAAAATGTATAGGTTTGCTAAGTTTCCCAAGGTGCCGGTGCTGGAGCAGGGTTTTCTATTTAAACTCAAACTTCAGTTTATATTTCTATATGTCATAATTAAAATTACTAACGATTAATTATTAAGTATTAATTTCTGTCAGGTATTTTAATTAATCAACCTTACTAATGAAAGAATTACACGTGGGAATGCAATTGCATGGCTTAATTAATAAGTGAACTAAGTTGGTGAGCAAATTAATTAAATAAGTGTGGTTAAAGTGCTATTTGTTATGTGTTTGCGCTTTAAAATAATATGCTTTAATGCTTCTTTATGTCGCAAATGGCTAGATAATTACATACACATAAGGGTATTAGTAAAAATTGACACTGTATAATCAATACGATGTAGTAACGTTGTTTTGTGTTTCTTTTAATTAAGATTGTCCATTTTGGCCTATTGAGAAATGGCCGACATCTACAGCCTGCATTTGAGTAGATAAAATATGAAAGAGGCCTTGCTGAATATGGTTGAAAATATGACCTCGGCCTCTGTCTGAGCTGAAAGTTACGAAAGGACAGCAGCTCTGGGCTTGTCGCCAGTTATCCTTGGAGGAGAACAATTGTCACAATGAACATTTTGATAAACTGGCGGTGGCTTCACTATAATTCCGGAGAAGAGCATCCATGGATGTTGCGAATGTAGTTTGTGCTTCCTTTTTCCGTGTTTTTATTTTTGAGATATTCGAGAGCGGAGATTTTTCTAAATGTTGCGAGCCGACATCCTTTCCTGCTCGCTCTGCTCAACGGACGCTTAGAGCTTGTTTGGAACTTTTAATGTGTAAGTTTTGGTATAAATATTGTTAGACTAGAGAGGGTCTAAGGCCACTTCTTCCTGAATTTATGCTCAAGAGGATCGATGCTGATTGAGAGGACGGCGACTCGGGAGACTTTACTGAGAGACCGGTCCTGACCTAAATACAACATTTAGCTAGAATATGTAATTATGAGAATAATGGTTTTGCAATTGAATGACTTTTCATTTGAACTAATTTAGATAAAGTAATTTCTTGTTTGAATTTCAGTGTCGGGTGGTTATTTCTTGTCATTTTTATTGGGATCTCAAATGTGTTTGAACTGTTCTAAATCATGACTCGAGACAAATCAATTAGGTTGCATTGACCTCAGATTAGATGCAGATTGATCAAGGAGTTCTCTCGTATGATTAGTGTGGATAGAGTAATAGAATGAATGTTAGTATGATGGGCCCTAGCGTATGGTGAGTGTATGTGCATATGACTGTGGAATTACTCTGTCCGTGGAAGTAGGGAGAATTTATAGGCTCTGATCTGCAGCACCGGCAGAGCGAGAGTTCAAAATCTACAGCTAGACACTTTGCCAAAAAAGAGTAAATTTTCACTGTAGTAAAAATGTGGTTTCCACGTTGCATTTTGGGCCGTTTTGAGTCGCGGGCACGAGGCCTACCCACACAAGTGAGGTACCATTTTTATCGGAAGACTTTGGGAAATGCTGGGTGGGTGGAATTTTGTGGATCCACGCACATTCCAGAACTTTCCATCACAGAAATGTGAGGACAATGTTTTTTATTTTTTTTAAAGTTTGAGGTTTGCAAGGGATTCTGGGTAACAGAACCTGGTGAGAGCCACACATGTAACCACCTACTGGATTCCTTTGGGTATCTAGTATTCAAAAATGTATAGGTTTGCTCGTTCTCCCCAGGTGCCGGCAGAGCTAGGTTTCAAAATCCACAGCTAGGCACTATGCAAAAAAAAGTCTGTTTTCACTTTAAAAATGTGGTGTGTCTATGTTGCGTTCTGGGGCGTTCCCTGTCGAGGGCACTAGGCCTACCCACACAAGTGAGGTACCATTTTTATCGAGAGACTTAGGGGAACTTAAAAATGTAGAGCAACTGTTATTACCTATTGACTTAAAAGGCATTTCTGCCTTCCTAATGTAAGACAATGTGTAAAAATTAAGTCACTTTGAGAAATGTTCTACAATTCACAGGCTAGTATGGGTACCCACAATTTCAGAGATGTGCAAATTGCTACTGTTTCTAAACTCTATATTTTATTACCATTTCAGAAATACATAGGTGTCTTTGATACCTATTTTCCACTCTTTATATTTTACCAAATGAATTGCTAAATACCCGGTACAAAATGAAAAACCACTGCATGATGCTGCTCAGTTTTTGGCTCTTGGTTCCCGGGTTCTTAGTAAACCTACAAGTCATATATATCCCTACAACCAGAAGGGTCCGGTGGATTTAACGGTATATTGCTTTCAAACGTCTGTCATAATTAGAAGATGTTACAGGTGAAAACGTTCACACAAATGGGTGTTTTTTTCAACTCATTTCCATTTTTTTTTATTTTCAACTGTTAGCTTCTATAAAAAAAAACATTGAGGGACCTACACAAATGACCCCTTGCTGAATTTAGAATTGTGTCTACTTTTCAGAAATGTATAGCTTTCCGTGATCCATTACTGCTTCCACACCCATTTCTACCACTAACCGGAAGGAGGTGAAAGAACAAAAAGTAGCAAAAATAGGCTATGTCCCAGTAAAATGCCAAAACTGTGTAAAACATTTTGGTTTTCTGTCAAAAGTCTGCTTGTCCCTGAAAGCTGGGAAGAAGAAGATTTCAGCACCACAAACCCTTTGTTGATGCCATTTGCAGGGGAAAAAAACCAGACACATCTTCTGCAGCACTTTTTCCCCATTAAAAATAAATTCTGGGTCCCTTCCAGGGGAATCCACAAACCTTGAATACCTTTAAAATACCCATGATGTTGGAAGAAAAGGGCACAAATTTGGCGTGGATACCTTATGTGGACAAAAAGTTACTGGGGCTTAATTAGCAGCTAAAAAAAGGCTTAGCACAGTAGGGGAAAAGGCCTAGCAGCGAAAGGGTTAAAAGTATGTGTCCAATTTTTTAATTACACTGAACACTGCCCACTGGGCTGTTCAGATCTACCCTAGAGAAGGATTAGGCCTGATAAAAGATTTATTTTGCCAGGTCGAAATGGCAGTTTAAAACTAACTGCACACACAGGCTACTATGGTATGCCTGGGATATGTTTAAAAGGCTACTTAAGTGGGTGGAATATTGAGAGCTGCAGGCACACTAGTAGCATTTAATTTAAATTAGCTGGGAACTTGTAGTACCCGATTACTGAGGATGAACAAGTCAATGAAATGTTACAATTGGGTGTAAACCGACTTTACCATGTATAATGGAGCGCACAAGCACTTTAGCACTTGTTAGCAGTAGTGACGTGCACAGAGCCCGAAAAGCCAACAAAACCGGGTTCAGAAAACAGGACGGTGAAGGCAAAAAGTTTGGAGATGACCCTTTAGAAATGGGCGAGTAAAACAGTAACCTTAGCGTTAATGTAACAGTTAAGGAGGATGTAGCAGTTACTCATTATATGAAGGTTTAAGGGATAAGGTTAAGGGGTAAAGTTATGGTTAAGATTAAGGCTAAGGTTACTGTTAAGGTATAAGGCATTGTTAAAGTCAAGGTTAAGAGATAAGGTTATGGTTAAGGTTAAGGCTAAGGTTAAGGTTACTGTTAAGGTATAAGGCATTGTTAAAGTCAAGGTTAAGGGATAAGGTTATGGTTAAGGTTAAGGTTACTGTTAAGGTATGAGGCATTGTTAAATTCAAGGTTAAGGGATAAGTATAAGGTTATGGTTAAGGTTAAGGCTAAGGCTAAGGTTACTGTTAAGGTATAAGGCATTGTTAAAGTCAAGGTTAAGGGATAAGGTTATGGTTACGGTTAAGGCTAAGGTTAAGGTTACTGTTAAGGTATAAGGCATTGTTAAAGTCAAGGTTAAGGGATAAGGTTATGGTTAAGGTTAAGGTTACTGTTAAGGTATGAGGCATTGTTAAATTCAAGGTTAAGGGATAAGTATAAGGTTATGGTTAAGGTTAAGGCTAAGGTTAAGGTTACTGTTAAGGTATAAGGCATTGTTAAAGTGAAGGTTAAGGGATAAGGTTATGGTTAAGGTTAAGGCTAAGGTTAAGGTTACTGTTAAGGTATAAGGCATTGTTAAAGTGAAGGTTAAGGGATAAGGTTATGGTTAAGGTTAAGGCTAAGGTTAAGGTTACTGTTAAGGTATAAGGCATTGTTAAAGTCAAGGTTAAGGGATAAGGTTATGGTTAAGGTAATGCTTAAGGTTATGGTTAAGACTGAGGGACCAGGCGTGGGTAGGATGTGAATATATATAATTCACAGCAATGTGCACTTTAACTTCTGCATATTTGTATTTTTTATGTCATACATGTTACTCATAAATTTGTTATCTCCTCTTTTATACCTCAACTTTTATCAAGTCCGCTTTATTGCATTTTGTACATATAATCTGTTTTGTTTAAGGAATGCACAGGATTTATGGCTGCAGATAAATAAAAGTTTGTAGGCACGGTTTCTCTTCAAAACAAGCTGCAATATCTGGGACATTTTAAGTTTAAGGAAATATATTTGGAAAATGTCACTGTGAACCTATTCACTTGGTCCCACACAAAGGGGGAACTGCTTCATCCTTTTCTGTGCGGGCAGACCCCCTTCATACATTCGCTCTCTCCGTGTTACGCAAGGTTGGCACGGAAACGGTTTCCAGGGCTGATTTATTCTGACAGTAGAGCCATGAGTGCATGTCTTTTAGAGCCAATGAGAAACGGCCTTGAACACTGATGATTTGTTATCTTTATTATATGTAAAAAAAGTTTAGAAACTATATCTAAAGCAGATGCATTTCCTGGAAAATTCACAGAAATCTGTTGATAGGAGGCAATGAGTTTGGAGAGGTTCCATAAATTTGCACGGATCTGTAAAAGTCTTGCCTACAATTCACAGAAAACTGCACACAAGAGACATTGGGATGCTAAATTTAGAGGCAGCGGCACATGACTGACACAGGTCAGGTAAAGTATCTTGAAAACTCCCAGCAGCCAAACACGCCTCTGACAAAGCACTCAGAGTACAACTGAAATCCCACTTGTAGGGTCCAAAATGCTGCATGTACCACATACAGCTCTTGGGCGGGATCCAGAAAACACAAAGCAGCCAGTACAGCTCTAAGAATGGGTGCAGGAATCTGATAATCGTGAAATGGGAGGTGCCTGGCGCCTGCTAAGCTGCACTGTGCAGTTAAAGTGATCAGGAGTGACAAGTGAACTACCAGAGCTCCTCAGTTTGCTGGTTTGGTTGTTCGAACTGTTTCATGCAGCGGACTGGAACCTGTAGCCTAAGATTTAAATATCCTGCTAGAAAAATATTGATGGACAAATTATCTACAGTTGTATGACACAACCGCACTTGTCTAAACAACGCGGTCTGAACCACGACACGTCTTTACCACACATGCCTTTACAACAAACTTCGTTGTAGAGACATTATTTACTAAAGAGAAATGTGTGGTAAAGTGCACACAGCAGCCCCACCTCCCTGAACGCTAACTCCCGATACCCCGGCCCTGGAATCCTCTCCGCCGTAGCCCATAAAACTACCCTGACCCCCCACCATGAGCCCTAAAACTGTGCCCCCTTGCTAAAAAACGACCCAACCCCCCGTACCCTGAGCCCTAACCTTTTAAAACTACCCCCCCCCCCCCAAACCCAGCCCCATCCCCACTTACTAGGCCATGTCCTGGAGCTTCCTTTCCCGATCCTTCCTGTCCCTCCCCCCTCCATATGCACATCTAGGCCACTGACTGCCTTGACCACGCATATGCGTGGTTAAGGCATATGCAGGGTTAAGGCAGATACGTGGTTGAGGTAAGCGTTGCTTCACTTGAATGGAAACGGCACGCGTGGCTCAGCCCGCGTTGTAAAGGCTGTTTTCCATTATCAACAGCCAAAATATCAATAATGTAAAGGGCCGCACCGGGAACCTAAAGCAGCCCAGGCCAATTTTCTCACACCAGCCTCTTTACGGTGCTCGCAAGAAACGCAGTGAGTAGGGGTGGGCGGAATTTGTGAAATTCACTTTCGCAAATTATCGCGAAAATGTTAAAAATCTCCGCAAACACGCGGAAATATCGCAATGATCCGGAAGTTTTTTTCCCGCCCGTTCGCGGTATTTTCTGCATGGTCGCGGCTCGCCAACTTACCCATGTGGTTGCTCGCGGGCGCGGCCATCTTGTTTTCACTTGTTTCGCGGTGTATGATCGCGAGAAGAAAGACGTGATCGCGCGATGAATGACGTCACTGCGGGCGCGAACTGTCGCGAGACAGCGCAAATGGCTACCAACAATCCAACATCTCATGGAGAACGCGACCGGATCGGGAAAACTTGTCGGCGAACGCGGGGATTCAGGTAAGGCGATCGCGCGCACGCGAGGATGTATTATTTTACAGCGCGAGCAAGCAAAACATTTCCGGTAAAATGCGGATAGCGGAAATTTCGACATTTTCACGCTCTCCGCGGAACGCGAAAATGTCAAATTATCGCAATTTCCGCGACCGGAACGGAAATTTAGCCCAGGCCTAGCAGTGAGCTAGTCTGACCACTGCAAGGGGCTTTGGTGGGGTTTTCCTCCTAAGATAACTTGGAAAATATGACAAAAATGCTTCATTTTACAACACATAATTCATTATATATTCAAATGTATTAACTATTAAAGCATAGTTAAGGATAACAGTAAAGTGCACCAGGACACCCAGTTATATCCACAGGCACTGTGGGTACTCCAAGCTGCAGACAGTCCTGCTGTGATGAGTGACACTGCACAAAGACTGTGTCTGCAGAGCAGCATTGAGAGAGAGGCCCTTGAAACAGGAACCCACCCCAACCCAGTTCTGTGTATCTAAAGTAGAATCATGTTTATCTGGATACAGACTGATTGAAAAACTAATTCACGTTTGTGAAATATAATCAATGTTTGTAAGCGCACATGCTATTTGCAGTATGAACCTGCCCATATCTCTGCACATGCTACCGCTGTTCATGTCTGCGACTGCTACTTGAAGCTTTCTCCCGTTCGCTACTTGTTAATCAGTTGAGCAGCTTGTTTAGCACAAGGAAACCTGATATAAGTGATTCAAAACTTGCTTTATAAAGAGCCAGTCTCGAATATTGCTGAGAGTCAGTCTAGCAAGAGTGAAAAATCTGTAAGACGTATTGTCACTTTACCAAAGAAAACAAGCATTTGCAATGCAATAGGTCTCGCATTTGCGAAACTTTGAGCTGTTGGCATTGTAAATGACAATGCCTTTTATTTACGTGTTGGTTTTTAAAACATAAATAAAAGGCATTGCCATTTACAATGCCAATAGCTTAAACTCTCACCAATGCGAGACCTATTGCATTGCAAATGCTTGTTGCTACAGTGTTTAGTAAGTCGCCATCTTTTTTTCTTTTTTTTTATCCCTGGAGGGTGCAGTGGTGGGGTGCTAATCCTGCCTGACACGTAGATTGTGATACATATTAGAACGCAGTTGTGTTTTCAACAATGTAGTGATGTGAAAGTATAAGCAGTAGTCTTAATATTTTAGTTCATGCTATCCTATGTAAGAACCTATTTTGGGTCTCTAAATCTTTAAATATATAACAGGGGAAACCGGTGCCTAGCATTTAACCTGCCCGTCTGTCTGTTTTCTGACCTCATTTTAAGTTGGATTGCCTGGACACTATAGGGCTAGTGTGGGGTAGATTGCGCCGCAGCCATGCCACCTAATGTAATCATCTTGTCCTCCAGGCTGACATGTTTCCCCTGAAGCTTCTCCTGCATACACAGCAGGAGCTGCTTCTGTGGATAGTGATAAGTAATGGTAAGTTTGGTCTGCCATGCATACTTTGCAGTCCTGTCTGCCCCTTACGTTATTACTGAAGACAGACCTCCAAACCAGAGATTCACCTCAGGGAAAACATAACTAATGTACCCCATGCTCTGGAAGTCCTCTCAGCACTTGGGGACTTTTTCTACCTAGGGCTGCCATGTCACAATGATGGGCGCCACAAGGAATAGGTTTGCCATGGTGTTGCTGGCATTGAACGCATTGAACGCCTCCCTCTTCCCCCATGCACTCTAAATGTAGTAGGGAGAAAGAGGACGCTGGATGGCTAGTCGAATGCACTTGTTTCTGTCCTGTTAAAACACTTGTGTAAATGGACCCTTTATTCCTTTTCAAAGCAATCCATTTGACTGGACATTAACCTTTCAGTTTGATAACTGTAATTAGGTCTGATCTAGAAACCACGTTAGCCGTCTTGTCAAGTTCCTGTTTTATAAAACCAATCCTAAAAAAGTACAGATATGTATATGTACATAGGTATAGGAGGAGTTTGAAAGAGCGGACGTGTGAGTGGAGAGCGTGGGTTTGGGTGAGGGGCAGAGAAAGAGGAGGGTTACACGTGGTGGAATGATTGAGGTGTACGGAGATGGTAGGGGTGCGAAGGTATGAGGTATGTGAGGTAGGAGGGTGTGGTCAGAAGAACTTGCAGGGCTTGAGGAAGGCGGCATAAGCGGTTTGGTCAGGTGTGAGAGGGAGGGGCTTGGGGTAAGAGGATATGCTGAAGGATGCATGAGGGGGTAGGAGGGAGTGTAATGAAGTAAGGGCGTGGGAAGGGCAAGGGGCAGTTCCCTGGCAGGGACGGGCACACGGTAGCACCAATTAGGCGAGGGGCTGGCGGTGCGCCATGGGCTCCCACGGTGGATTCGGTGACAGAGATCACCTCATGGTCCCGGATTGTCTTTAAAGTTCGCGCCAGCTGATTCATTCATTCCACCTCCACCTCCAGCTGCCTGCCTGCCCTCCGGTGGCTGCATGCCCAGGCCTCAAGCCTTTTCCTAAGGGGCATCCTATTGGGTTCTCATCTGTGAACCACCGCCAGTGTCAGGGACTGTTGTAGAGCTCAGGGAAGACAGGTTTGAGTCCGCAGAAGACAGTGTTTGTTTGGGGAGTCGCACAGGTATCCGAATTGAACTACAGAGCATATTTTTGTCCACAGGGAAGTGCCAGCATCTCTGGAAAGATAGATTCTGAGGTCACATTATTCAGTCTCAGGGTACCTAATTGTTGCAGAACAGCGTTGCAGTCCCAGGAGACGGGTTTGCAGTGCCGGAGTGTTAGATCCTCATGGTACACTGTTGCGATCTCATTACAAAAGTGGTGTAATCTCGGGACACAGTGGTGTTTCAGTCTCAGGACAGAGTGCTGCACTGTCCTGGTACAGTGCAACACTCTCAGGCTACAGTGTTAGACTAGATAGGCACAATGTTGCAGTCCAGTGGAAATGCGCTAAATTCTCTTGCGTGGTAATGCAGTGTTTGGCCAGTGTTGATAGCCCCATGGAGTAATGTTGCCGTCTCAGGTAAAGTTTTGCAGTCGGTTTAGGGTGTAGAATTCTCAGAACACACTGCAACAGTTTAAAGTTACAGCGTTGTTGTCCTAGTGACTGGAGGTGAGTGCTTGCAATGTTCAACACTCCGGCCATCGTCCCCTTTAGTTTTTCTTTGTTCGCCCTAAATTGGCAGGGTATGCCCAGACATGGGTCCCTTGCTCACTTTGCCACTGGATTCAAGATAGCCTGGCTGATGAGGGTTATGAACCCGAAACCGATCCCAGGATGCTTGTTTCCGGTCTAGGGAAGACATGGCTTGGCAGTTCGGGCTGGACTGTTCCCATGAGGCACAGGGTCAGACTGATTTGCATATGGCCATGTCTGAACTGCGGTGGCGGAGTGAGCTAAAGAATGATGATGGATTAATTAAACCCAGATCAGTTGACTGGGGGTGAGTGCTTGCAATGTTCAACACTCCGTCCATCGTCCCCTTTGGTTTTTCTTGTTTTTTCTTTGTTCGCCCTAAGTTGGCAGGCTATGCTCAGATGTAGGTCCCGTGCTCACTTTGCCACTGGATTCAAGATAACCTGGCTGATGAGGGTTATGAACCCGAAACCGGTCCCAGGACGCTTGTTTCCAGTTGAGGGAAGACATGGCTTGGCAGTTCGGGCTGGACTGTTCCCATAAGGCACACGGTCAGATTGATATGCATATGGCCATGTCTGAACTGGGGTGGCGGAGTGAGCTAAATAATGATGATGGATTAAACCCAGATCAGTTGACTGGGGGTGAGTGCTTGCAATGTTCAACACTCCGTCCATCGTCCCCTTTGGTTTTTCTTTGTTCGCCCTAAGTTGGCAGGGAATGCCCAGACGTGGGTCCCTTGCTCACTTTGCCACTGGATTCAAGATAGCCTGGCTGATGAGGGTTATGAACCCGAAACCGGTCCCAGGATGCTTGTTTCTGGTCCAGGGAAGACATGGCTTGGCAGTTCGGGCTGGACTGTTCCCATGAGGCACAGGGTCAGACTGATTTGCATATGCCATGTCTGAACTGGGGTGGCAGAGTGAGCTAAAGAATGATGATGGATTAAACCCAGATCAGTTGACTTGGGGTGAGTGCTTGCAATGTTCAACACTCCGTCCATCGTCCCCTTTGGTTTTTCTTTGTTCGCCCTAAGTTGGCAGGGTATGCCCAGACGTGGGTCCCGTGCTCACTTTGCCACTGGATTCAAGATAGCCTGGCTGATGAGGGTTATGAACCCGAAACCGGTCCCAGGATGCTTGTTTCTGGTCCAGGGAAGACATGGCTTGGCAGTTCGGTCTGGAGTGTTCCCATGAGGCGCAGGGTCAGACTGATTTGCATATGGCCATGTCTGAACTGGGGTGGCGGAGTGAGCTAAAGAATGATGATGGATTAAACCCAGATCAGTTGACTAGGGGTGAGTGCTTGCAATGTTCAACCCTCCGTCCATCATCCCCTTTGGTTTTTCTTTGTCCTAGTGAACACCAACACAGTCCGGGTAGTTTGCATTGTCATGTCTGCAATCTCGAAACACAGTGTTGCTGTCTCAGGGTTGATTGTTCGATTCTTGGCGGTCAGTCTGAGGGTACGGCATTGCCCTCTCAGTGTGCTTGCTGGAGTCGGTCGCTGCGAGCTGCCCCGTCCCACGCCACCACCTCTAGTCCAGGCTATGCCAGCGCTGAAACCCAAATGAGGACTTCCTGTTTCTTTAAATACGACCCCCTCCATGCCACGTGTTGAGAGGTGAGCTTTCCTTTCGGAGCGGGGACGGCGTCACTCCTGTGCTCTTCTGAAGACCGGCAGTGACTGTCGGTCCGCCGACTGCAAGGAGCCCATACATAGACAGGGCCGGACCCTCCGCTGCATGGCTGTTTACGCGGCTGGGCTTTGCATTCGCACCTCCGGGTCTAAAGCACAAGAAAAACAAGCATGCAAGTGGTGCGCATGCGCCCCACAGCGAGACATCTGTTTTGCATTATCGGGCACGATAATGCAAAACAGATGTTGGCCGTGCGGGTAACCGGCCCTAATAGGCCATGGGCGGGGCAAATGCGGGACATGCGCGCGCATTTGGCCAATTGCGTGCTGTCTTTGTTAGAAAGACGCATTCAATGCCCAATAGCCTGCAACGATAACAAAACCACATGCACAAGCATGTGGTCAGCTTTCTGAGGCCCCTACAAAAAGTCTTGCGCTGCGCGAGCAGGGATGCGCACTGCAACGCTAGGCGCGAGACCTAAAAAGCACTTTTGTATCCTCTTTAGTGGCACCCGAAACACGTTTTTATATTTAATGTTACGACTACATGATATTTGGTCTAAAACAGGAAACACTGTTGTCATCCAGGTGCCTATTTGTTTATAAAAGCTGGTTCCTGCTGAATGATTCAGCTTGAGGTTGTCTATAAAAGATGACTAAAGAGAGCAAATAATTCAAGGAAGATTGAGGAGGCATGTACCTGTGAATAGGCCATCTAGGGGTGGAACTCATCTTTGTAGTACAGCTTAAACGCTGGATGTTCGAGGGGAGGACCTGTGCAGTTGCCGGTAGGGGTGCTTTTTACAAAACTCCATAGACATGAAGAGTGCTTAATTTGAGCTGGTGTTTTCCGGTGCTCGGCACAAACACTTTATTGCCAACACCGGCACTTATGAGAGTCTGCCACATGGTGGTACTGTTTGTCTAATTTAGAGACAAGCACAACAACAGCTGTTCATTAATTCAATATGCGTTAAAATGATTAACACCTGCTTCCAAAGTCATTCTAATAACTTTGGGGGCCTGCAATAGTCAGAAATGTTATAAATGTTGCAGTGTGATGGGTAGTAGATGTGCTGTTAGTGTCATTGGCAGCACTGATAGTGGGCACTTTTTTTTTTTTTTACAATTTAATTACTGCATTAAGGTGTGCATAGAAATTTTTTTTAGAAACACAAAGTAGTGGAACTAGAACTATGGGGGCCTGGAAAGTCAAGCTTGTTCATGTAGACTTTAAAGTCTTATATCATTATTTCTGCACCCCATCTGAAAACATGTCCAGCACAGCATATAAAAAGACTGATCTCTGGAAGAACACCAGATCAGGGTGAGTTTCAAGAGAAGCGGATCCCACTGGTGGGAGCTGGGCTGAGAAACACGGTTCTCTTCTGACACATCTCAACCTACCAGGGGCCAATGGGAGCTGACCGCGCCAGCTGATGTTTTGTAAACATTGGCCAGGTCTCTGGATACTCCAGTGTGGGGGTACGCGGTCTCCATATTTCGTTATACAAAGTGATTCAAGTTCGAACTTTGATGCACTTTTAGAGTTGTATCCCCTTACCCTGGAGCATATCCTGAACTGTACAATGGGGTACCATTCCTTGAACCTTGATGTATATTGGTGGTGTGTCCATGGGTGTTACAGTGTATACTGGCATGGGTTCCCTGGTGATATATGACCCGGGTACTAGTGTATCCAAATAATTTGCTACAGACTCTGCAATGTCAGTTTCTGGATCCCACTATGTTGAGCCTAACCTCGGGAGTTATGCCCAGATGTTGCTGTACAGATCTATCCTGCCTCCAATATCTGCTCTGTAGATAAGGATGGTACCCATTATTCTGCTCAGCAGCATTCTTAACCAGATTACAACACAACGGCATCCTCCAGAAACGGAAAGCTCCCAAAGGCGTCACGAATGAGGTGAGATGTCTTGAGTCTTTGTGCAAAGGGACTTGGTGATAAGCAGATGAATCCCTCAGCACACTTAAGGGAGCGCAGATTTTTAGTGTGCAAGATCTATCATCTGCTTATCACCAAGTCCCTTTGCACAAAGACTCAAGACATCTCACCTCATTCGTGACGCCTTTGGGAGCTTTCTGTTTCTTGAGGATGCCGTTGTGTTGTAATCTGGTTAAGAATGCTGCTGAGCAGAATGATGGGTATGTCATAGAATGTTGGGGTGGGGGTTTGTTCATTACTGGAGGAGCTGAGCTGAGGCTTGACGGTTGATGCTGGATCTGTACATCTACTAATAAATCTCCATTCTGATCAATCTGCTAGAAGGAGTCATATTATACACTGGTGACGATGGACTGTTTGGCTTGATTGGGGACAAGCGCTTCCAGCATTAACTCCCCTACACCTTTCTTGGATTTTAAAGGTTGGATTTTCGCTCGAACCCACGTAAAAGCTCTGTTAATTGGATGGTGTGTTGCTGCGCTACGATGGAAACCTTTTAACGTACGAACTTACTGAAGAGAAGTGACATTAATGATGTGGCTGACGCTATAGCCGTTCAAGAAATTTTGACCTTAGTGAAGAAATTGCATCAACGTGTGGTGAAGGGAATCGGCAGCGAGCAGACTTTTGTTTGGTTTGATTCATATTTCACAACTTTCTACTTGGAGCGGACTTGTGTTAAGGTATGATTACTTGTTTTCTTACCTGGTGAACGGCCGCAAGCTGTTTTTTTTCAATCCACTTGAACGTTCGCACACGAGGAGATCGCGAGTTTCTGCGCGTGTCTCCATTCTGCTTTGCTGTGTCCTGCATTCACGGGCTGAAGGATTCTATCGGTGAGCGCTTCCTTTCTTCGCAGCGTACTAGTGACGTCTTGCCTCTCGTCATCGCGCCAGGGTTGCGCAGCGTGACCTTACGTGAGCGCCATCTTGTGGAACTAGCGATACTTTACATCGCGTTTTTTTGGATTTGAAGACGCTTTCGAGGCCATTTCTTTTCCGGTAATGTGACTGAGCTGTGACTGCTTATTTTGATTACAATAATTCCTCCAGAACTATTGGGCATTCGGACTACGGTGACTACATTTATTTTTTTAGTTTTTTTTTTTTGACTTGAAGACTGATCACATTGCTTTGTTGTTCATTTCTATTTATGGTTTTATTCATTTTACACGAAGTACACAATATGTCATCTCACCACCATACAGATTTCTTGAATAGTTAACTTCTGCACAGATTTGAATAGTTAAGTTAGGATGGCCTCTTCAACAAGTATGTCTCAACCCCCAGCCTTCCTCTCGGAAAAGGGGGATCCCATACTTCCATGGAAAAGGTGGAGGAATCTGTTTGATTCCTATATTGTAGCTATTGGAGGGGAAAAGTTTTCGGCCACTAGAAAACAAGCCATTTTATTACACAATTTGGGGGTGGAGGGTCGAAATATTTATGATAGTATAGATCTTATTCCGGTTGGGACTGGGGATGGTGATTCCAATGATGTTTATGAGATGTCAATGACGATGTTAGAAAGATATTTTGGTCACAGGATAAACGTAGTCCTTGAGAGACATAAGTTTTTCACTAGAATACAAGGTAGTAATGAAAGAGTAAAAAGTTATGTAGCATCGCTTAAAACCCTAGCACGAACATGTGAGTTTGGAGACCTTTCTGATTCATTAATCAGAGATCAGTTAGTACGATGCACAAATAGTACCCGAGTGCAAGAGAAACTTCTGTCTAAAAATCCTACGTTGGTAGAGGCAGTTGCGATTGTGGAAGGCATGGAGAATACCTCGTCTTGGGTGAAAGAAATGAGGAAGACCCATGAGGAAAAAAAAGAAGCTAGTGAAGTTCATGAAGTTCATGAAGCAGAGAACTTAGAGAGTTTGGAAAATGTGGCAAAAATTTCTCCTCATGAGAAGTCCAAAACATCTGAAAAAGACTCACGTTCCCACAATGTCTCGAAAAACCTGTAATTCAAATCTGACAGGGAAGTTCCCGCTAACCCTAGCGAGAATGAAAAGAAATCCAAAGATTTGCCTAGAATGAAGTGTTTTAGGTGTGGCAGTTCTTCTCATTTTTCAAATGTTCCTCATTGTTATGCCAGAGAGTCCATTTGCATGAAGTGTGGGGTCAAGGGACATTATGCGAGGGTCTGCAAGTCAACTCGCAACTCAGACAAGAAGACTGAGGTTGTACGCACAATAATTTTAAATGTTGATGGTGGCAATGGTGAGATTGACAGTGGTAAATTAACCATGCCTGAATGAAAGATTTTGGTTGATAATTTTGACTTTATGGTTCTGGCAGACTTAGGTTCCCCTTTCACAATGATTGGGAACAAACAATGGGATGAAGTGGTAGGTTTTGACAATGTCGTGCTTCTTCCACCTGACATCAGTCCTGTCAGTTATGGAGGTGCAAAGATAAATGTCTTGGGGTATATTCAAGCTTGCATCAGATTCAAGGATAGAGACACGGTGGGGAAAGTCTATGTGGCAGAGAGAGGAGATAATCTATTGGGCTGGAGGCACCAACGTGATTTAGGCATTATGCTTAACCCGAATGCCAAGGATCCTAAAGAGCAAGTCATGTTGGTAGATCGAGAGGCTGACATTGGTACTATGGGTAACCAAGATTGTGGGTATTTTAGCAAGTTTCCTGAAGTCTTTACTGAAGATTTAGGGTGTCTGAAGGTTTTTGAACACCAAATTATTTTAAAAGACCGAGCAGTACCTTGTGTGCATAAAGTAAGGAAAGTACCGAACATGATGATGGAGCCACTGAAATTTGAGCTTGATAGGTTGTTGAAATTGGGAGTTATAGAGGAGATAGAATCTTCTGAGTGGTTGGCCCCAATTGTTTTGGCCTCAAAGGATGGTGGTGCAGGGGTCAGGATGTGTGTTGACTTGAGGAGTTTGAACGAGTGGATTTGGGTAGATAGACAGCCCAATATATCAGAATCCCTCAGCACACTTAAGGGAGCGCAGATTTTTAGTGTGCTAGATCTATCATCTGCTTATCACCAAGTCCCTTTGCACAAAGACTCAAGACATCTCACCTCATTCGTGACGCCTTTGGGAGCTTTCCGTTTCTTGAGGATGCCGTTTGGCTTAGCGTCGGCAGCAGCATGTTTCCAGAGGGTCATGAAGAAAGTTTTGGAGGGCATAAGTAACATCATGTTTTTTCAAGATGATATCTTGATATATGGGAAAGGAAGTGAGGAACATGGCCGAACTTTGGTGGAGGTTTTAGAGAGATTGAAGGCGAAGGGACTAACGGTAAAAAAGGAAAAATGTCGTATTGGGGTAGAGACAGTTTCTTACTTAGGCCATGTAATATCTGGTGATGGTATTCAACCAAAATTGGAACTAGCACAAAGTGTTGTGGATGCCCCAACTCCAAAGGATAAGGAAGAATATAAGGTCATTTTTGGGCCTTGCTGAGTTTTATTCGAAATTCGTCCAAGGATGTGCTTGTGTGACTGAGCCTATTAGAGCATTGTTGAAGAAAGGGACACATTTTGTGTGGTCTAGTGATTGTCAGATGGCTTTCGATGAAATCAAGGTTGAAATTGGGAAGATGCCTATTCTGGGGCATTTTGATGTTAACAAGAAGACGGTATTGACTACTGACGCTAGTCTCAAGGGATTGGGTGCGGTACTTTCTCAAGTGGTTAATGGAGAACACAGGACAGTAGCGTTTGCTTCCAGGGCTCTTAGGGGAGCTGAAAGTAATTATTCTTGCATTGAGAGGGAGGCCCTAAGTATTTTCTGGGCTGTACAACATTTTAAATTTTATTTGTGGGGAATTCCTTTCCTAGTTAGGACAGATCATCGGACATTGTCCAAATATTTTCTTGCAGACATAGTGAACATATCACGCCCAGGATTAAACGCTGGAGTGAAGGTCTGCAAGAATATAATTTTCGGGTACAATACATACCTGGGTCCAACAACAAGTCTGCAGACTGTCTTTCTCGCTTGCCTTTAGTGGAAGTGGGTGGTGATAATGATGTTGAAAATGTGTGTTGGGTTACAGAGACTTCTATGACGCAGGAAGCATGGATGGATGGTGTGGAGAGAGATAAAGAATTGGGATTGTTAAAGTTGTGGGTTAACCAGGGCTGGCCAGATTACAAAACGTTGGATCAAGAGATGCGAGCATATTGGTCTATCAGGGATGAACTTTCATTCATAGGTGGAAATCTTATGAGGGGTGAAAGAATTGTTCCGCCTGTGGAATTCAGAAACAAAATCATAAACACAGCTCATGAGGGACACCTAGGGAGAAGTCTTACCAAGGCTCGGGTGAGAGAGAGATACTGGTGGCCTAGCATGGATCGTATGGTTGAAGATGTGGTCAGAGAGTGTGTGTCCTGTGCATCTAGTGATAAGTCTCATGTTGTTAGTCGGGCGCCATTATCCCCTGTTGAGGTCCCAGATAGAGTTTGGTCAAAGTTAGGACTGGATATTGTGGGGCCTTTTTAGTTGTTGCCATCACATGAGCGATTTTTCATTTTGCTTGTTGATTACACTTCCAAATGGGTAGTCACAAAATGTGTTTCCTCAGTGAATACGAGGACGGTGATTGATTTCTTGAAGGATGTTTTCGTCTCAGAAGGTGTGCCTAAGTTTTTAATTACTGATAATGGGGCGCAATTTGTATCTCATGAGATGCAAGAGTTTCTCAAAGATCACAACATCGTTCATCAGAAAACAGCACTGTATGCACCTCAAGCAAATGGGTTGTCAGAAAGAATGAACCGTGTGGTGAAGGATTGTGCACAGCGCTCTCTTAACTCTAGGGTTTCGTTTAGTAGCGTGTTGAGGGACACATGGTGGGCACACCGTACGACGCCTAATGCAGTCACTCAAGTGTCGCCTTTTGAGGCTTTGAGGGGAAGGAAGGCTATCTCTAAGTTGAATCCATTTTGGCTGCCTGTGAGCGCTGGTGGTGTGGTTCCGATGGAAGTGAAACATAGGAGAATCTTGGATTATCAAAACAAGTATAAGGCGAGCTATGGCTCAAGGATGCGAGTGAAGAGTAAGAAGTGGAACATTGGTGATAGAGTGATGGTGAAAGACCCTAGACACACACTGAAGGGGAAATCTTCATTCATTGGTCCTTTTACGATAATTTCTATTAGGAAAAATATTGTGAGAGTGAACACTGGTTGTGTGTGGAGCATGTCCAGGTTGGTGAAGGGTTTGAGGAGATCCACGGATGTGTGCCATCCTGTTGGGGATGGATGGGGTGTTGGAGGAAATGCTGATGATGGTACTCTTGCTCGAGAAGATGGACAAGTTATGAGTAGAGATTCTGTTTTCAGGAGAACTACTCGAAGAAGTGGGAATCTTCCTGTTAAATTCAAGGACTATGTTATGAAATGAACCTTGCATTGTAATGGGAACTGTAATTTTTAATGCCTGTTGTTATCTTTTATTTTGTTCTGTTGTCATTGTTATTTTAGTTATTTTATGGTGAGGGAGATGTATCTGGTTAAGAATGCTGCTGAGCAGAATAATGGGTATGTCATAGAATGTTGGGGTGGGGGTTTGTTCATTACTGGAGGAGCTGAGCTGAGGCTTGACGGTTGATGCTGGATCTGTACATCTACTAATAAATCTCCATTCTGATCAATCTGCTAGAAGGAGTCATATTATTACACTAACCTCGGGAGTTATGCCCAGATGTTGCTGTACAGATCTATCCTGCCCCCAATATCTGCTCTGTAGATAAGGATGGTACCATAGGGTTGTTCTTACACAGTGGCTTATTGTCCCAGATGTTGATTTACACTGGTCTGTGCTCCTAAAGTTTTTATAAACTGGGCTGGTACTGTGGTTTAAACACCGGTTATTGGGGTACATACTAGACTTGTCCAGAGGTTTCTCTATACTTTATATAGGTCTGGCCTACAGGGTACGGTTTAAATAGAAGTGTGAACACCAGTAAAGTCTATCTACTGATCAGCTAGCTTAGAAGGTCAAGCCACCTGCTGCTGAGGTTCCTGCAGGGCCAGCAACATTGGTTGCAGTACTCACAAGGAAACCAAAGGTGTTGCAGATACTGGTGTGTAATTTGCTGATCATACTTTTGAGTAACAATAA
This sequence comes from Triturus cristatus, assembly GCF_964204655.1. Taxonomy (NCBI): domain Eukaryota; kingdom Metazoa; phylum Chordata; class Amphibia; order Caudata; family Salamandridae; genus Triturus; species Triturus cristatus. Next base: position 1,152,314,009 of record NC_140584.1, read on the forward strand.
AACACCTGAGAGGGTTAATATGCCTGCTGAAAAGTACTGTATCTCACATGCTGATCACATTCGAATCCCAGAAATGCAGAGCAATCAGTTTCAGTGCTTTTCCAGAGAGCCTGATGCCACATGCAGGTCACGCGTTCCCATCCTGCCTGGGTGGGTGCCTGCTGCAAACATGCATGTAGCCAGAAAGGTGTCTGTTTGAATCCTTTCTGGACTGCTTCTAGACTTGATTGTGACATGGTGTGAAAAGTGAGCACCATTCAACGTGGTGCTATTTAAACCCTGTTATTGTACTCCAAAATTCAGTTTGTATTGTGCTACATTTCAATTATTGTACATCGAATTGTCAAGTTGGTACTTTCCTATGAAGACAGCATGCAACATTTAAAAACGCAGCTACAAACGAATGCAGTGCAAGCAATAACTGCTGCCTCCCATTGTTCCTCTGGTATGAAGAAGTTATTTTCATCATAAATCCTTTGGGGCTTATTTACAAGTCCTTTGCCGCCACCAGTTCATCACCTTTTCCCATATTAAAAGTGACATACCAGCGACGCAAGGGGCTTGTAAATAAGCCCCGTTGGGTTTTTACACCAGATATAGGGCCAGGACGCTTCCATACTGGTTTATCTCTTGATCAACTAGTGAGCAGGTTCGCAGTGTGAAGTACAGTTCTAGGAGATCATGGCCATCAGCTATGACCAAACAATAAAGTTGTCAACTATAGTTACATTTTTTCATAAATGTAGGGAAAAAGGTACAGTATGAAACGCTTTCAATAACACAAACTTTTTGGAGGTTTTTGATTATTAGTGTGATTGGTTGCCCTACTAGTTATCGGCCACCAAAATATTGTGGTACAAGACTACGGAGGACAAAATATCGAAAGGTAGGCGCGTGTAGAAAAGTATGGATGTTTTTTTCTTAATTCCACATCTACGTATCTTGAAGCTATATATACATATATTGAGTAGGTACATATATTTGGAGTAAGATAAAGAAAATATATACTTACCTGTCAATAATTTTTATTTGATACATTATGCCATCAATTTCCGGTTTTGATATTCAGGGTGCACACTGTGCGATTCTATGTAAAAATACATGGATTTTTTTAAGGTACGTAGTACAGCACACACAAACAACTTTCCACAATCCAACTTTAAATCTTTTCAATTAGATGGGATTTAAGGTACAGGGTTGTATATTTGTAATATTGGCTGACTCAATAACTTTGTGTATTTTCTAAACTTTTCAAGCTTTGTGAAATCCAAAACTTATAAAATTATTTAAAAAAAACATATGGTAGCCTCAGCTCAGAGCCCTCCCTCTCACATCTCTCACCCGACGTAGTGGAATTCCAGCATCCTCACTCAATATCCTTTTGCTGCAGGATGTTCTACCTTGGATATTCTGTATCAGGGAAGCATCACACCTGAAAGGGCAGAAAGTTGAAAATTACCTCAAGTAAAGTTAGGAAATGCTATCTGCTTCATAAAGGGTAAAGTTTCCTAATTCTGCACAACTTTGTAAGTGAAGTTTTAATTTAACTTACCACTAATTTAACATCACTTCATAGGGTATCTCTAAATGGTAAATAGGGTGTTCTAAACATGTCAGAGCTGCAAAAATGATGAAAACTAAATAGAATTTAAATATCATTTTACAGGGGAAATTAGGAAGGTCCCAAAATGAATTTCACTATAGGGTTGTGATAAAAGATGGATAGTTCAATGACATTTGATTAAAAGCACCAGTCAAAACTGCATAGACTTGAAGCAGGCTCCAACATTGGCATACACCCCTCACAGTTACAAGCAGGTTTCACAAAAGGTACTGTACAAAAAAGGACAGGTGGGCATGGTATGGAATAGGTGTTTGTGTGAGTAATGGGTCCATTTGAGGCTGGGGTCTGGCTAAGGGCACCAGTTCCATCTCCAGTTAGAAGAGACGTAGATGGGCAGACACAAGCACTACCTATGAGTGAAGGTTTCAGGGTTTGCATCTAGGATACTGATCTGTGATAACTTCGCTCTTTTTGATGATGCTTGCGATTGTACCTCCCATTTGCATGCGACTGAGTCCTCTATTTTTGAAAATATGAACATTCTCCTCTCCTTCACATGAGGTAGACTCTCTACATAGGATCTTTCTGGTGGTGCCTATTATGTACCCAATGTTGTTTGGACAAACATTTTGTTTCGTTTTTGGCTTAAAGCTGGTTGTGGTTTGATTTTATATCAAATTTCCATTTTTTTTTACATTTGAATCATTTGTGTCTTATGCAATTCTTTTTTTCAATGCAGGGCTTAAATTCTTTTAAAGTATCATTGTGTGACTGGTTTCCTTGATTTTCTGCTGCAGCAAAATACCCATCTTCTTTAGTCTGTTTATAGGTGCTTGTTGTCGTTCTATTTGCAGACTCATTTGTCAAAGGCACTAAAGTCCATTGTTGAGGTGGGTGATGGATCTTCCCCAAAGGTCCAGGCATTTTTATTGTGGTATGATTAGATCCTTTTTAGGAAACAAGTGCCAAAGTATGCATTCAAATTCAATTGGGCCAGGTGTACTAGCCAAAACATGAGAAGCTATAAATTCCACTTCAAATCTCCAATCACCTTTTCTCCATGTGTATCTATCACTCATTTTGCTCCTTGGGGTTCTATTTGAAGTTCTGTCTTCTCCTAATCTCTATGACCTCTGCCTCTCTCACCCTTTTCCCCACTACCCATTTCAGTTTACCACTGCAACTGTCTGCCTTCCCCTTCCCGTCCCTCACGTCTCTTGTTTCTTCTATTTATTCTCCTTTATTTCTCTCCTTCTTCTCTTAAAATATTTTTTCATTCTCTCTCTTGCCTTCTTCTCCACAGCCCATATATAGCAACTGAAACTTTGTCTTGGCTGTATAGGGCCGTAAGCAACCAATGCAACCATTCATTGGCCACTGTACTTAACATTGTTCCTCAGTCCTGGAAGCCAAACCTCCTGGGGGCCTTCTGGAACTGAAGAAGTACCAAAGGATCATGGAACAAAGAGGTTATTGGAATGTGCCATACTATCCCTGAAACTTGTTGTCTGGTCTTATTTGACAGGACATCAGGCTGCAAGGATTTGGTGGGTATTGACTGTGTTAGGGCAGAAGATGACTTGTTGACATCCACTGCACTTCCTTGACCCTGTGGTAAACTTCAACGGGCCATCCACTTACTGGAAAACAAAATGTTTGTGGTAAAAACACCAGAAACATCTTCCTTCAAGTCCAGAGTTTTTTTGTTTTTGTTTTGCTGTATAGCACGGCATGCTGTGCGTGCTGACATCACAGTAAAACAAAAGTGAAAGCAGACTGTGCTAATGGAATTTCTAGGAATCCACCAATGCATTACCACACAGCACTCCTACACATCTTCTGATAACCATAGAACTCCTCTAGTGTGGCTGGGCTGTCACCGGTGAAAGGAGAGGCCCCAAAATGCAGCGAGGAACCATCCACATTTTGCTTTGCAAATTTACCCATTCTGGTGATGTGGGTAACTGCAGTATTTAGGCCAGGGCTTGGTCCGCACCAAGAGAAACATGCCAGGTCAGGACATTTCTGAAAACAAGGTACCTACAGTAGTCTGGTGTGGTGTGGTTTGCATGGAACCCAGCACCTTTCCATTCCCAGAATGTCCTGCAAACATAAAACTTTGGTTAATCAAAGATTTTCCTCATATTTCTGTGAAGGAAAATTCCTGAGTCTGTGAGGATCAATAAAATTCCTACAACCAAGCATTTCAATACTTCTCCCAATAAAAACGGTACCCCAAATGTTCATCAGTCATTATGCATTTTGTACCTCATTTAAATTGGACCTCATAACAGCAGTTTATTTGCACAGATCATGAATTAGATAAAGATAAGGCAGAATTACAAAGGAGTTAATTCATTTTGAAAAGCAGATTCAGACTGCACAGATCTTAGATTACAATATATAAAAAAAATCTGAAAATGTTAGCCGATGCTGTAAGAGATGTCTAGAGAGTTCAGCTATATTACAAGAGCTATCATCCTCAGATGCGCTGATGACCCTAGCAGAGTTATCTAGATATTAAACCAGTTTTGAAAAATAGCTCATTATAGCCGCCCCTTGTGACATGGAAGGTTATATTGGGTCATTTCAGATTCACACTACTGTCAGTTTAGGTATTTGCAGCTTTCTACAGCAGGCACATGTACATAACATACTATCTGGATCCTGCAAACCAAATAAAGATCTCTAGAGAAAATACATTTTCTCATCAGGCTATATTTCACAAAAGGGTAATGTCCCTAAAAAAGGCAGTAGGCTGGAGCAATGTCAGTTAAATGTCAGTCATACCTGACTTGTGATGACGTCTGCCCAGCCTAGTACTCTCATCAAAGAACTAAGACATATTAGAATCTGGAGATTTGCTGAGTGGAAATTGCATATGAACGGATGGTAGCTTTACTATTACCCATTGATTTCCTTGCCTTTCAGCTTTGACTGCGAACTAGTGTTGGTACCACCTTTCACATCACCTACTCATAATACTGTGCCATCCCTCAGAGGTCCATCATATCCACTCTATTATACAATATCTATCTCAACCCCTTAAATGCTTAAATCATTCAACCTCACCTGTTACAACTATGCAGATGACTCCCAAATTCTATTGAAATTGGAAGGCCTGGGCAACCTCTACAATTTAAAACCTGATGACTGCCTTCAGGCCATTAACACATGAATGATGAATCACCATCTAACGTTTAATACCACAAAGACAAAGATTATGACCTGCCAACGATGGCACAAATACCAGCCTACCTCCATATGTCCTAAGGAAAATGAGGAGAAGTTTCAAACCTATAGATTAACCATGGGTTCAAATCTATACTTCATACCGCATCTTCACAACATCACATAGAGTGCCTTCTATACAATTAAAACACTACATTGCATCTTCGCATACACTGGGTAACAAATGAAAGTGCAAGCCACACTTGTAATCTTCAAAGTTGACTATGCTAACAGCCTATACCTTGGTGCACCTGCATTCATTATATGCAATATACAACGCATCCAAAATGCTGCTACAGAAATTCTTCTCTAATTTCACCCTAGAGAACACATGACTCCAGTCTTGCAGTCACTCAACTATCTACCTATAGCTAGAAGGGCAATGTTCAAGGTACTTTGCATTGTCCGCAGAGCCTTCCAAGGAAAGGACCTCTATACCTACAACTTAAATTCAAACAATACACACCAAACTGAACACTACGCTGCATGCTTGCACCACTTATCATCATACCACCTTATGATAAGAAATCTTCAGGAGGCTCTGCTTTCTTACTACAAGCCACCAAGCTCTGGAATTCACTACCAACCAGCATTCAAAGCATTCAGGAACATATACACTTCAGAACAGAGTTGAAAACATGGCTATTTTCATGACAACTACACCACCCCACACAAAGGAATCAGAACCCAGAAAGACAGTTGCACCCTCAAGCTTAAAATACACAGATTGGAAACAACCCAAACAGCAAATTTGAGGACTTTTGGATTTGAGATTTTACAAGTAAGTTGGTGTTGTTTGTTTGATTGGGGCATTACAATTTTTGTACTTTCTATCATTTTTTGTAATTTATTGTGGGTAGCCAGTAGGCCCAGACCTAGTCACGGATGCATGAAACAACTGTTTTTGTGGTGTCTGTTGAATTTAAACATCATTTAGGGCATGGATGGCATTAGATTGAATTGCAACATGTGTATTGTTTGGGGCATTTCACTTTTATGGTGTGTGCTAAAAAAAATGCCTTTGTTGTGTGTGTGGTGTGGTTGTTGTGTAACTTGTACACCTTGTTTAGCCCTGTGGATTTTTGTTTTTGCATTTTATTGCATTAAAGCTGTGTAGTTTAGCATGTCACCTTTGCCTAGCCATTATAGGCGTGTTTCAGTTCATTTTTCTCCAGGCCTCCTGATTGTTGTGACTGTGCGTGACCATGTGGCTGGTGGCCATTTTGTGGTGGTAGTTTAGAAGTGTGCTGCTTTTGCCATATAGGCCTGCATGTGTTTCCTTTGTTCCGTTTGGCCTAGGCGTCTTCTTGTTGCGGGCCTGGCCATGTGGCTGGTGGCCATTTTGAAGCTAGAGTGGGCTTTTGCCATAGGCCTGCATTGTCTGTCTTCCCTTTCTTGTTGTTGTGGGTGACCTGGCCATGTCGCTGGTGGCCATTTTGTGGGGCCAGCCAGTGTGCCTTTGCCTTTGGCCTGCAAGCTTGTGGCCTAGTCTGCCAATAGGCTTTCAGCCAGTAGGCCCAGAGCTACTCATGGGTGCATGAAACAACTGTTTATGTGATGTCTGTTGAATTTAAACATCATTTAGGGCATGGATGGCATTGGATTGAATTGCAAAATGTGTATTTTTTTGGGGGTATATCACTTTCTGGGTGTGTGTTAAATAAATGCCTTTGTTGGATGTGTGTGTGTGTGGTGTGGTTGTTGCGTAACTTTCCAACCTTTTTTAGCCCTTTGGATTTTCGTTTTTGCATTTGTGTATTAAATCTGTGTTGTTTAGCATGCCACCTTTGTCTGGCCATATAGGCCTGCTTGAGTTCATTGTTTTCCAGGCCTCCTGCTTGTTGTGACTGTGAGTGGCCTTGTGGCTGGTGGCCATTTTGTGGGTGTAGTTCAGTAGTGTGCTGCTTTTGCCATATAGGCCTGCATGTCTTTCCTTTGTTCCTCTTGGCCTAGGCTTCTAGTTGTTGTGGGCCTGGCCATGTGGCTGGTGGGCATTTTGAAGCCAGGCAGTGTGCTTTTGCCATAGGCCTGCAATGTCTGTCTTCCCTTTCTTGTTGTTGTGGGTGGCCTGGCCTTGTGGCTGACGTCCATTTTGTGAAGCCAGCCAGTGTGCTTTTGCCATCGGCCTGCAAGCTTGTGGCCTAGTCTGCCAATAGGCCTTTCATTCAGTAGGCCCAGAGCTACTCATGAGTGCATGAAACAACTGTCTCTTTGGCGTCTGTTGAATTTAAACATCATTTAGGGCATGGATGGCATTGGATTGAATTGCAAAATGTGTTTTTTGGAGGGGTATTTCACTTTTTTAGTGTGTGTTAAATGAATGCCTTTGTTGGATGTGTGTGTGTGGTGTGGTTGTTGCGTAACTTTCCAACCTTTTTTAGCCCTGTGGATTTTTGTTTTTGCATTTTTGCATGAAAGCTGTGTTATTTAGCATGCCTCCTTTGTCTGGCCATATAGGCCCGCTTGAGTTAATTGTTTTCCAGGCCTCTTGCTTGTTGTGACTGTGAGTGACCATGTAGCTGGTGGCCATTTTGTGGTGGTAGTTTAGTAGTGTGCTGCTTTTGCCATATAGGACTGCATGTCTTTCCTTTATTCCTCTTGGCTTGCTGCTTCCATCCCATTTGCCAGTTGCAGCTCCCTAAATGACGTGATGCGCAAATTAATGCCAAACAGGTTCCACTTCCATTACATTTGTATTTTTGTTTTTGTTCTTCTTCTTTACGATCCGTCCTGAGTGTACACAGTATACCATGAAAGCCCTTGTTGTCAAAGTCTCACAAATGGCTACACTGTTATGTTTTTTAATAACTTAAACTAAGTTAATAAAATATAATAATATAACACTAACAAGTGTGACCACCACACACTAAGTTATATATTATATTTGTTTGTTTGTACTAGTAGTAATTGAACCACAACAACAAATGCAACATTTCACTGATGTTCTTCTGGCTTCTTTGTTTTCAGGTGCACAAAAAGACTGAGGAAGAGGTGTCATCATCACCCGTTGTACTGCCAGACAGAAGTCCTGCTGCGCACCACATCACGTGACGTGTGACCACAGGCATCTCTGCCACTTGTGCATCCGCTTCCTGCTGACATCGGAAGACGGTACCAGGTCCTCCAGTACCAAGAAAGTTGCCAGTGAGAAGAAACAGAAGAAGGAAGTGGCACTGCCACTTACCAAGACTGGTGTGCCGCCCAATTTGTTTTTTGGGTAACAAAAAACTTACGCCTGCATCAGCGGTGTATGGAGACCAAGCTGGGAGCAGCAGCTCCACATCACGGGCCCACCTCACCAACCTAGGGCCAAGCCCATGAGTGTCGCAGAGGTAGCCAGTCTAATTGCGCAAACGCCAACGAGCAGTGATGTTGAAATGTCATTATCGCAAAGTAGTACCCAATCAAAGCAGGCGGAAACTCAGCAGATAAGTGGGCAACAACAGCAGGAACAACAGCTGGAATACCAGCCGCAAAAACAGCTGCAACAACAGCCGCAACAGCCGCAACAACAGCCCACAATAGTAGTTGTTTCTCCCGAAGTAGGGGCAGTTCAGGAAATCGAGCTTCCTGCAGAGGAAAAAGAGCAAGCCACTTTTTCAAAAGATCCATTGTCTTCCAGATCCCCAACAAGGAAAAGGAAGGTTAGTCCATCAACTTCTTCTTCAAGCCCCCCTTCAGATGATCTAGATACCACTTGGAACCCACCAGCTCAGTCTGACAGTGAGGCACACCACGCAACAAGGCTAATGAAAAGGAATGTCCCAGAAATCCTTAGAGTTATGGAGGAAGATGTAGAAGAGGAGGATGATGACGAGCCAGTAATCATGAGGATCACTCCCGCCCCAGTGGAGATAGAGACCGACATTATTATTACCCCATCTGAAATTGCTGTGAGGCATGTGGCACGGATTCCACCAACACAGGTAACACCAACACTACCTCCAGCTTCCATATTTGCATTTACAAAGGCCCGGCAGGGACCTACATCCAGCACAACCACCACCTCAATAGGTAGTGGTACTGTAACTGCACAGAGTCGAATTCCAGGCACACCCTCCAGTTCATCCGACATTGCAAGTGGCACCTCCAGCAGCACAAGAAAGTTCACCTTGGCAGTTTGAGACTTCTTTTCGGTCAGCAGTAAGGAGGACAACGTTGCTATATGCTCAATTTGTCGACAAGGTGTTAGTCGGGTTAAGCTTCGTACAAACTATGGTACCGGAGGCAAAACAACCCATCTGAAAAAACACCACATGATCCAGTGGGAGACGCACCTACTTAGCTCACAAAAAAGTAAAACTGCACCCATTACTGTTGGTGGGGATGAAGTAGAAGAAGATATGATTGCGGTGGAAGGTGAACAAGAGGGAGACATTTTCTCTGGTACACAAAGTAGCCCTGACCCCAGCAGTGTAGTGGTACCGCCCACATCCTCAGCAACATCTCAGTGGCACCGTAGTAAGGCTGACACACCAAGGCAACAGAGTAGTGCAATGAGAAAAAGTGTGTCGTTGAGCCAAACTGGGACAAGAAGTCACCTGCATCAGCTGCACCAGAAAGGAAAAAAATCCAGCCTACCATTGTCAGCATGCTTAGGTCAGAGGGGCAGTATGAATGCAACCACCCAACAGCATGTTTGTACAATGTGAAGCTGGCTAAAATGTTAGCGCTGGACCTTCCCTCTTTTTCTTTTGCGGAAGGGGTGGGTTTCCCTTAATTTGCACGATGTGCTGGAATTGCTTGGACAAGCTTTGCAGCAGAGTGCTGTTCACAATATCAACCTGACAACAGACATGTGGACCACTGATTACATGTGCATGACTGCACACTCGATCTCTTTTGTGGGGGTCAGAGAAAGGATATCCGAAGCAGGTGTTGTTGACACTGCTGATATTTTTAATGGCACTTGGAAACATGCAACTGTAGCCATGTTCGACATGGAGAAATCTCATACTGCTGCAAACATTTTGGAAGAGTCCCCCAAGAGGGCTTAACATAGGTTTTGTTGCCACGGATAATAGCAGTAATATAGTTAGGGTCATGGTGGCTATTTCAGGGTCCTGTGTTTGGCGCACTACATTAACATTATTGTTCAAGACTTTCTGAAAAAAGAAGCCCGAGTCAGCAACTTACTGACCACCTGCAGAAGAATATGCACACATTTCAGCCATTCTTTTAAAGCCTGGACGCAGCTGAGGATCATTCAACGTGAGCATAGAATGCCAGTCAAAGCACTCATCCAGGAGGTGCCAACATGTTGGAACTCCACTTAATACATGCTTGATCGTCTGTTTGATCAGTACAGACCAATCAATGCGACTGTGAAAGGCATGACCCTACAGATGGACCAATGGGGCCTACATAAATGCCTGACAGAGATGCTACTTCCTTTTGAGCTCTTTACACGTGAGGTCAGCAAGGAGGACTGTACTATGGGCCAAGCTATCCCATTGTTGCACATGCTAGAGCAACAGCTGAAGGAGGTGTCTTAAACGTACACAGGTGTGGAGGAAAAAAATGAAGAATATGAGTTGGTGGAGAGCTTATCCCGTCGCTTAGCTAAAAATACAAGGGTGCAAACTTGAAAAACATTACATTTGTGCCACAATTCTGGATCCAGGGTACAAATCGGCACTGCACACTACGACATTAATTTCTTTTTCAGAAGTGGATGTTGCCCAATACAAAACTTGGATAGCTGAGGCAGCCAGTGATTTGGAAAATGAACGTCTGGTAATTAAAGGCCCGCTACTCAAATCCATAACAAATACTGCAGCAGAGCATCCAGCGTCAAGTTCAACTTCAGAGCCTGAGGGCAGTGCGTTTGGCTCAGAGCGGTCACCAACACTATCGACAACAGCAAGAACCGGATCATCAGCCCTAGTAAAATCGGTACAGGATTTTACTAGCAAGGGCTTATCGGTATCGGCGGGCTCTGAGTTGCTTGTCCACCTGGACCTTTACCCGCTCTTCTAGGTGCTCCTCTAAGGGTGCCATCTGGAGGAGCATGCGACGCTTGAATGCCCTACAATTGCATCCAAAGGGGGGCAGCAGTGTTAGATGTAGTGTGGCGGTGGGTGGCTGCCTGACCGTGGTGCTGTACCACTGGAGGGGACTGGGCCTGGCTGGAGCCTGAGGTATTGAAGGGGGCTGCAGCTGCCTCCTCCTCCACCAGAACCACCAGCCACTGATATTCACTTTGCATTGCCTCCAGCTTCCGGCACTGGGCCATGGCTGCCAACTCCTTCCTGTCCGATTTTGATTTTCCTTTGGAAGGAGTAGCTATATCGAAAAGAAAAAAAAGACTATTGTAACAATATACTCTTAGCAAAACAGTAAGACAAATTAATTCTACACATAGTGGCACAGTAGCACTTGCAAGCACAGTACATAACATTTGTGGTATGTATCTATCCTGACATTTCCTCTGCCTCTAACATTTGTAGGAGTTTCAGGCATTATACTAGCACTATGGACTCGATTACACAGTACACCAGTCTTCTTCTTCTCTCTTGTTTAGCGAAATTATGTAACCTTGCTGTAGCCGGCATGCCAGCTCAGTCAGCTTGCGCCCAAGACAAACATACTTGTGATGCAGACTCACGTTAGTTTTATTTACTACTGTCTGCAGGTGGGGGAGCTGACTACACAATCATCGTATTTTTCTATTACGGGTGGCACTGGCCATACTCTGTAACATCAAGGGCAACTGCTCAATTTCACTTTCACCCTTCACTGACTACTACAAAAAGGCAGATGATATCTGATCCAAATGATCATTGCTTATATATGGGACGACATGAGGTACTTTGTTTTGATTGATTGTATAAACAATAAACATGCAGCCGATAGGCCACCCATGGCAGGCTGACACAGTCGAAAATAAATTAACATAGGGAGTGGGCCTCCGAGTCAGAGGGAGGTGCATGATGACAAAATACATACACAATATATATGCTGTGCTTGCAAACTACTGTGAGTCAAGGGTGTATTCTGAAAATACAACTTAGTTCTATTCTCCTTTGCTTTGCAACTCTGGTGCAGTTTCTTTTACATTCTCTTCAAACTAAGACTCTTCATCCAGTGACAGTCTCCACCTATGCTATCTATGATGAACACCATCCAGACATCCATCCATTCAAAGTAACCATTTCTATCATTCTTCTTAATCTCTCAACAAACCTTAGTTTGTTTTACCATCAACAAACAGTTATTCTTTTTTTTTTTAAACCACCACCCATGCGTCCTTCCTTCCTTGCTTACTTTGGCTTTGAGTTTGACCCATGAAACACCCCGGAGTATTCTTGCTATCCACCCATACAGTTTCACCCACTCAGGCAGGCATCTTTTCTTTCACCTTCCACCCATCCTTCAACTACCCATGCATCTGATCCCTTCCTATCAGCCACCTAAGCATGCATCTCGCGTATCCTTTTCTACCAGTCATAAATATTACATCTGGTCCGTCCTTCCTCCTTCCACCCTTCTTTCCCTTTTCGTTCAACCCATCCATCAAGGTCATCTGATCTGACTCTTAGTCTTCTCCATAAAACGTTCACAGCTGAGTTGAAGTCAGATAGAAGAGGCCATTAGTTACTCAACTCCTGCCACTAATTGCTATTGCTAATGCTAAGTAAAGGGTGTCTTCTTCAACCGTTGTTCACAACAACTTAGTCTCTCTCAATAGTACAGTGTACACCCTTGCAGCGAGTGTAATGTCAATAGGTAAGGAATATAACTTACCACCACCCGCCACTGCTGCTGGCTCACCCCCTGCAGCTGTCACATCTCTGCTCCCTCCTTACTGGCCTCAATCGCCTTACCGCTGGCCCTGGCACTGGTGGTCGGTACACCTAGAAAAAACATTACACATTTTTTAGATGCCATATACACCTCCCCCTATTTATTCTTTTTCACTAGCAGGATTGAAATAAAATTTAATACATACATATACAACATACATCACTAGTAAAAATCGGGTACTAGAGTAGAGTAGACTAGTAGTAGAATGTCCTATCCCATCAAGAATAGTAAAATATCTGGTTGGGCATTTTGGTGGTGGGACTCGCCGAAAAGCCTCAAGATTAAGAAGACTAGAAAAGGACAACCCAAAGGACTGGACTCAGTGGCTAGAGCTATTGGTGAATCTGAGTTTTAAAACCTTTTAAATAAAGAGTGGCCGACTTGGCAAGCTTAGGTACAGACAGACTAATAGTAGTAGTACAGAGAGTCATAGCAGTGGCAGGGGTATCAAGAATTTAAAAACTGATAGTCTAGATCGAAGAAGAATTGGTAAAAAATAGAATTAGGAAACGGAAATAATAGTTCGGAAAAAATAAGGTGCCTTAAAAGTTAGGGAAGTATAATTATTAATATTCACAATAGGAGGACTTACTGGGCCCAGCAGCAGGGCCCTCGTTAGAGGAGCGATCCTGGCCGGCATCTTGTGCAGCTGCTCCCGCCGACTCCAACGACCCCGTCTTCTTGCTACTGGATGCTGATTATGAAAGATATAAGAAAGAAAGAAGAGACAAACATTGATGATTGGTGTGAAACAAATAAAATATTTTAAAAAACGCTCCAAAAAAACATTTATGGAAACAACAATTGCAATACAATTGACCTATCTAATCTGGTCGACTAGTAGTATTGCGGGATTCTCGGATCTTCTAGTTATTATTTATGAACACTAATCCAGTGTTCCATTCTTATTCCAGAATGTTACGCCTAAGTCCTACTGACCTGACCTAGCCCACCTATTCCAGATGGGCCAATTGTTTACTAAGTCTGTATTTCCATTTATTTTAGCCCTCAAAAATACATAGATGGAGGACACATGCATACATTTTTGCATACACCAAATTGTTGGTTGGTTGCTGCTGATGTTCTGCTAGTGCTAAGCCTATTACCACTCACTAAACAAACTACAAAACGTTCTACTAAGGACTGGGGTAAGCAGCACTCAGCAGCACGTGAGGTAACAGAGGATGCATCACGCAGACCGCTAAAAAATTACCAACTAATACTAATAAGTAACTAAACCTGTCAATCCACCACTATCTCTTAGTGACAGGAGGTCGAAGGAAGGACTAGAGTCTCTCTAGCATTACATAACTTAAGTTCTCTAAAGTAAACTCTTACATAATCAGCCCAAGCGAGCGCAAAGTTACAAACAAGTAAGATTAGCAGCGCCGAGCACCTGTGGCATAACAATCACAGAAGATTTTTTTAAATTAATTTTCTTGCAATGTAAGCAGCAGCATTCTTACTATTCAGAAAAAAATTATATTCGCAATATATAACACAGAGCAGAAGAACACAAAGTAGTAATATTAAACAGCTACTCACCAAGCGCCGGGACCTCAACCCCTAGCAGGTACAGCAGGTCCTGCTCCCGGTCCAGGATATGGACCACCGGTGCGTAAGCTGGTTAGAGGTGCGCAGGACCACAGAGCAGCGAAACACTGCCCGGCGCACCCTTCCCCATCACTGATGAAGCTCCCGAAGACCGTACCTGGAGCCAGGCCTGCTGCCAGGGTTAAGGGGAGGTGGCGCTGCACAAACAAAATCAAATGCGGCCACCTCTGCCTCTCCAAATAAGGGCCGTGCCTGCACCCCTTTTGGGCGCCGCCTTCAGCAAAGAAGGCGGTCGTGGCTCTGACTGTGGCTACGTGCCTTGCCCTTTGCCGTGGTTCTGGTACTCGGGGGGGGGGGAGGGCGGAAAAGAAAAGGTAGGAATTAAAAAGGTAAATAAAAGAAAAGAAAAAAGCAAGTAATAGAAAAAGAGTGAAAAAGTAGTGAAAAACACACAAAAAGTAGAAAAAAACTCAAAATATAGAATCAGGAAAATAGAGAGATAGATAATAAATAAAATTTAGTTTATTTCAAGGTTTTAGAATGTTGTTGTGTATTAGAAAAAATGGACATCCTACAGTGTTTTTTCCACACTCTCTGTAGATCCGAGTGAGATTACTCCCTAGTACATATAATGAAAGTATGGTGGGTTACACCTAAGATACCTACCATACTCTCATTGGGAGCTGTGGGTGGAGCCCTTAGGTCCCCACAGTCCCAGCTGGCTCCTCGCATGCTGCAAGAGCCGGTATTGCTCCCACCTGAAGGAAGCAGCTACTAATGGTGCTCCCTGTGGGCAGGAGCAATATTTTGATCTATTTCCCTGCCCACGCTGACAGATCAAAAATCCACTTCTAGCGGGTGGGATCATATTTAAAGATCCCACTCGCTGGGAGCACACTTGGTGTTTGCTCCTGCTTGTTGAGAGATTAAAAACTGCTCCCGCCAGGCGAGAGCATACACAAGTTGCCCTGACCACGCGGGTGCGGGCAAGGAAATCACTATGTCCCCCATCTAAACTAATTTCAACCCTAGGGGTAAACTCCCTGGGGCCTCTGGATGCTCGGGAGGGGTGGCTTCCTCCCCTTTAATGAAAACCAGTGGCCCGGGGATTAAATAGAAAGGGTCCTGGGGTCCCCAGGGCCTAATAAGGCTCAGGGGCATGTGGCCCCATTCCCTGTTTAAAAAAAAGGCCCTGGGAGATGGGGGTCCGCAGGGCCACGACCTGTGGCCAACCCCCCTCTATGCACGGCTGAAGGCCCTGCACAGTGTGGCGTAGCTGTCTTCACAGGGGTTGGATGCAGTCTCTGGATGTAGACCAGGCCTTGTGGCCAACACCTCACTGCGCTCGGCCTTTGGCGGTGCACAGCGTGGAGTCAGCTGCATGTGGTTTAGGGCACAGGCCAGGCCATGCAGCCAACCCCCATTGTGCACCGCCAATGGCCGTGTGCAACGGGGGTTGAATTTATGCATTATAATAAAATATTACGTTACATAAAAAAAAAAAAGAAATTCACTGAAAAAAAACAAAGATTAAAGTCATGTTATAGTTGGAGAATTTGTCAGTGACAACATTAACATTTTGAACTAAAAAAGCACAGAAATTCACCAGGTATAGTTTGCACAGCTAACTATAACTTGCGCCCCAGCCATGCACTGCTTATGACCTCACATATGATATCACTGATTACATGTTCTGTGATATCATTTATGACACCACTGATGACATCTCAGATGACTTCATTGATGACATCACACAAGACATTATCCAAGCTTCTTTTGTACACATTGCTCTATGAGCTGGTATGCCAGTAGAGCTATGAAAATAAGTGTAAAATAGCTTAGGCTAATGTGAAGCTGCTATCATACATACCACCCCATAGGTAAAGCACGCTTGTGTTATTTGCAACACTGACCTTATAGCATACACTTCATGGGTAGCCGAGTCATGTTAGCTATGAACCAGAGATGAAAGGGTAACCTATCCTGTACACTGTGTTCAATCTGTATACAACTGTTCAGATAAATCCAAGTTCCTCCCGATACTGAAGGCCTGTTACATAACTAATGCCCTACTACGGACACTCTTTACCTGTATCAAACCCCTGACAGTCACTGAACCTACATTGAAAAAAATGAAGTGGATAGGAGTAGAAAAGTGGGTACTGTTATCAGTGTTTACATTATAGAGAGTGCTTGCTCCATGCCACACTGTGAGCAGAAAATTAAACTCTCATTAAAAATACACAAAAGAGGATTAAAAGGTATCTACTAAGCACAGTGTAAACTTGTCCAAAGAGCGACTATTCACTTAAAATAGCAAAGGTCTGGAGGTGGTAAAGATCATACTACCTGTAGGCTTCATACTGGTGGTGAAAACTTTACAGGTAGCCCATCTTTTGTAGCAGAACAAGCACATGTATCTAGGCTAGTACCCGGTGCACATAGCCATCTACAGGGCAGGACTGTCCGTAGTGGGCACCAGGCATTTCCCCGGTGGGCCGCCAGGGTGGGGGCCGGTTTTGGACACCTGGGTGGCCGTTTATGTTACAGGGCCGTCTTTGAGGTATAGCTGCAATATCGGCCCCTGTTACAAAATCAGCAAAACACGGCCCTGGTAAACAGCTCTGCTGCACCCCCAACCTCCCAGGGGGGCAGCCGATCACTTTGCCAGGGCCGGTTTTGGTTCCCAGTCCAGCCCTGGTCCTCTATGTTAAGTAGAAACTGTTATGCTGAGATGGAAAGCTGCTTGCAGTACATAGTATGTAGCATCTTTGCCCAGCTGGAACCTTTTTCTGCAGTACCAAAAAACTTGAGAGGAACATAATGAACACAAGTCAACTGTCACCTGTACACAGAGGTACTCTTCAATACAAAGATTCATAACATGTTCAATACTCCAGTACCTATGGTGCCTTAGGAGCACATGTGTTTTGCAATCACTTATACCGATTAGCTGGACACAGGCTGTACAAAATGAGGTGGAAAAGTAATATGGTAGTTACCTGCCACTATGAAAACTATAAAACAAACTAACCACTCATTGGATGATGCCATCAGTAAGCTCTATGCTTAGTTCTATGTGACTGTAAAGTACCTACATGCACTGTCTATGCAGCACAATTGCAATCACTATGAGTAATTCTTTGACCTGTTGCTTTACTAATATTGCAAATTAGGAGTCTCAGTTTGACAAACGTTTTGTAGAGCGCTGGATAGTTAAGAATTGATTTCTGAGGAATCCTTTCTCCATTAGCTTCTGACTATAGACTTCTTTAGCCATCTTCTGCGAGCACTACTGTGGTCAATGCAGGGCCCACCATTTAGCGTATGGATACACTCTGACATTGACTTAAGATTATTCTTTGGTGATACAGCTGAGTAGCTCCTTAATGCACACACAGCCAGCACAGATCTGTCCAGAGCTTATGCTGCTTCTTCGGTCCTGGCAGGGGATTCACACCGGAGGCTCACAGCCCTGCCAACTCCCGGCCCACTCCCAATGGAGGCGGCTCGCCCGGGGTAACCACCAAGCCCTTCACACAGTGCATTTCGGATGCATTGGATTTACCAGTGCTTGTTCCACATGTGGATGTGAGTGATGTTTTGTATGTGAATGATGTTTTAATAATTATAAATCCAAATAAACTATATTTAAATAAAGATCGCTGAAGGTTATTCCTTTCATGTACGATTGCTGGTTTGCTACACTTCCACATAAATTCAGTTTATTAATAACATATTTGCTCCCCTTCTATCATTCATTGTCCATTCTTAAGACCTAAAAGCCCATTAGAGAACCCAGATTTCAGGCTGGATATCATTACTGCTCTGAATGTTTGGCAAGGTGTGCAGAAGGCTGGCTTGTGTCTTCACCAGTCATTGGCTCAGCCCATTAAGAATTAATTCACTTAGAAAGCTCATAAAAGCATAAGCCCCACAGGTAACATCACTTAAAAAGCTTTTTTGGAATTCACACCCGATGCAGAGTGCAGGCACTCCTCAGCCACTCAAACATCCCTAGGGCATCGCGAAGATCTGTCTTTCATCCACAGACTGCTCCTGTTCTCTCCTTTGGACAAAGCTCTTCCTTAAGTGGTTTAACATAAAATGACAATGAAGTCTGCCTTTTTTCTGGGACGTGGATCATTCAGTTTTTCCACGAATACTTCTGACTGCATTGTACAGAGTTTTCAAAATGGATATTCTTTTACGGTCATTGATGTTAACCCCTTGTGCGCTCATGACGGAACCAC
Organism: Triturus cristatus; assembly: GCF_964204655.1. Taxonomy (NCBI): domain Eukaryota; kingdom Metazoa; phylum Chordata; class Amphibia; order Caudata; family Salamandridae; genus Triturus; species Triturus cristatus. Next base: position 1,152,332,417 of record NC_140584.1, read on the forward strand.
GCCGTCATGAGCCACGGGTGGCGTGTGCTCATGACGGCGTGGTTCTGTCATGCTGCGCCGTTGGCGGCCGCTCCTCCCACGCGGCACTAATTCCCCGCCTGTGCGGGCGAATTAGACAGTGGGCGGAGTCGTGACGGAACCACGCCGTCATGAGCACAGCTCGCCCGTGACTCATGACGGCGTGGTTCCGTCATGAGCATGGCGGCGCCGCGCTCACCCCTCACCCCCCCCCCCCAGCGCTGCGGCGTAATTCGCGCCGCAGCGAAGGGGTTAATGAGACCTCGCTCCATTGATTCCTTCCCTTTATTCTCCTATATTGTTAATTTAATTTGTATCTCCATTCTCCTTATTTTAGCTTAAAACATAAATTGATATTAATCAAATGTATATTTAGTATTTTCGTGGTTAAGCCTTTGAGTTCAACCAAATTTCCAGAGGGGGATTTATAGGTTACCTTAGAGATACATTGGCTCATCTCTGTCTGTATCTAGAGAAAGAATACTGTGAAAAAGAATAGACTACACCGCTAATTTCTCTTACGCCTATACTGCTGTCTTCTACTAGCATGTATTTTTTGCAAAAGTGAAAAATGAGATGGCAACCCAGAAGAGCAGAGAGCTAGAAAAGACATAGCTAAGTGACAAGGTGCCCACGCAGCAACCAATTGAAACAAACAACATGGTCATGGAATGCTTGAATTAATCTCTGCCACTGATGATCACTCAGGCCGCATTCAGTTCCATCATTTTTCAATCACCATGCCACTCTAGACACAGGCCCACTTTATGCACAACTGACCCTATTCCTCATGTGAATAGTCCATCCCGCACTAACAGGTAAGTCCTCCTCCAGAAAGGGGCACTGCAACCATAGACAGGTTTTGGTCTATTTGGGTCTACTCAATAGGGTGCGGCTTGAGTCATTTAGCATAGTGAGCACGGGACCCATGTAGAGGGCAAACAAGTCATGCTTAGGGCGTGTAGGTGCAACAAACAGTAGGGTGATATTTGACACACTCGTCGCACTTAGGATGTAACTGCAAAAAACAAAAAAGGTGATGGATGAAATGCTTGATTTATCTCAGCCACTTGTGATCACTTGGGGCTTCATTCCCATTCCATCATTTTTTTGCCCACTATGCCTCCCTAGACAGAGACCTACCTTATTTAAATGAAACAGAATAGACCTTGCTCCTCGTGGAATCAGTCCATCCTGAACTGCCATGCAAGGCCCTCTCTAGAACACAACACAAGTAACCCTAGAGAAGTTTCAACCTATTTTGGCCTCCTTCGTAGGGTGCAGCTTGAATTCTCTGACACAATGAGCATCATACACACATCTGGACATGCCTTTCGACTTACAGCAATAACAGCTACAAACAACAAGATGATGGATGGAACAGACTGTTCTCGTGAGGATCGTGAGGCTCAGGGTCAATACTGATTTGAAGAATGTTAGACCTGGCACCTTGGCGTGAGTCTCCCTCCCACTTTTTGTCGCTGTGCCTCATGTGTTTTGCTGGTGTTAGCTGCTCAGAGCACTGTGCCACTGCCAACCAGTGGCACAGTGCAAGTGCTCTCTATTTAAAGTGTATATGTTGGTTGGATTCCATGATTGGCTTTTTTGGTTTACTGTCAGACCCCAGTAAAGTGCACCAGGAGTGCCCAGGGCTTGTAAATACAAATGCTGCTGGTGGGCTTGCAGCACTGGTTGTGCCACCCACAGAAGCGGCCTGGTAAAATGTGTCTAAGGTCTGCCATTGCAGAACCTGCATGCAGTCTGGTACTGTCATGCTGACTGGGCAAGTGCACCCACTTCCCAGTCCCTAAACCTTCCCTTAACTTCATATTAGTCACCCCTATGGTAGGCCCAATGGCAGGGTGCATTGTAAGCATAAGGTAGGACAAGCCCTGATGTGTGTGGCAAGTCCTAATAGTGAATTACAGCCATTTTCGTTTTTCACTATTGTAAGGCTACCTGTTCTTCATAGGCCAGAATGGGCTGTTAGAATTGTTACATTCTATGATCCTAACAGACCCAGGGAACATGGTAGAAATTCGAGTTTAGCATACCTGAACTCAGAATAATACATCTTTTAGTAAAATTTATTTTAATATTCTGTGTTTGCAAATACCACTTTTAGAAAGTTGGTATTTGCTTGCCTAACCATTTCAGCCCACCTCTGCTATGATGTGTATCTGCCTGTCTGGTTTGTGTGAGTGACAGGGCTGGGAAAACCCAGAGGGGCAGGGCTAGGTAGCCTGGTGGTGAATAGAGAGACTGACATCCAGATGGGTGGGAGGAGTACACCTGGACTCTGAATAGGGCTGTGCTCTGCCACCACAATGCTGGCCCCACCTCCTGTGGAGCAGCTGATGTCTCTGCCCTGCACCCTGAATAGAAAGTCAGAGTCATGTCAACAAAGTGCTCAGGAACTGGTTTGGACTCGGCAAAGGCCCCTCTACCCCAGAGGAACAAAGGAATTAGGGGTATAAGTATTGGGACCCTGCTCCCAAGAAATTAGATCCTGCTTGACAAGAAGAACCTGTGCCTGAGGAGAAGGAACTGGGAAAGCTGTAAGGAGGAGTACTGTCCCTGACCAGGGGGATTGGCCTGCAGTGGTTGCGTTGCTGCTGAAGGAGAGGAGAAAGACTACAAAAGACTTTATTTCAACTTGTGCTTAAAAAGATCTCCAAGGGCTTGGAATAGAGCTTGCCTCCTGCTGAAGTCTCAGGAACAACAGACTTCACCCCCAGCTCCGCAGAGTTCTTTGGAAGTGCCTGCTGCTGTTGTTGGGCCTTCTGAGGGACTGCGTGTCGCAAGGAGCTGGAAGCGCGACTCAAGAAAGAGAAGCATGCTGCCGTCGGAGCTGTTGTCGTCGCATCTCGCAAAGTGTGTCGCCGCTGCAGCATCGCATCGAGCGGAAGCATCTCGCATCATCCAGGAACTGACTTGCAACGCCGAAGCGCGTCGCCATTGCAGCCATCGTAGCTGACGTATTGCACCGCATCAAGAGAAGAGTCTCGCATCGAGGAAGAAGCGTGTCGCCATCGCAGCCATTGTAGTTGTCGCATTGCACCGCATCAAGAAAAGCGCCTCGCATCCACGGAGAAGCGTGCCGCCATCGGAGCCGCTGTCATCACATCGCGTAAAGGGGTGTCGCCGCTGCAGCATCGCATCGAGCGGAAGCGTCTCGTAAACGTTGGAGAAGAGTGCCGCTGCCAAGGCCGCTGTCGTGGCATCGCGTAAAGGGTGACGCCGCTGTAGCTGACGCATCGAGTCGAGTCCTCTCGCAACATCGGAGAAGCGTAACGCATCTGGAAGATCTTCACATCTTTATTTCTTTGCACCAAAAACGTAATCGCATCAACATCGTTGCAACACTTTCGTTGCCCTGCATGTCGCATCTAAAAGGTACATTGACTTAAGTGTCGCATTTAAGAACTTAAGAGATCTAAGCAAACTTCTACCAACTAAAGTAACAGTATTGTGTATTTTTGTCGTTTAATGGTCTTGTGGTAACTCTATATAAAGAATCCTTATTTTTAATATAAAAACCTGTGTGGTGTCCATTTGTAGTGTTGTCACTTGGTTACTGTATGTGTTCACAAATGCTTAACCTATAACGCTCTGAGATAAGCCTTGTCTGCTCGCGCCAAGCTACCTAGAGGGTGAGCAGGGGTTATTTTAGGAGTGTAACCCCTTACCCTGACTAGAGGAAAGGTTCCCTGCTTGTCACAAGTACCTACCTGTGCCAACCAGAGAACCCAGATTCTAACATTGGTGGTCCGCGGTGAGGATTCTGGACTTGCATTTGTGACTCATGTACAGTGATTGGTGAACACTACTTAGTGAGTGCAGACCTTAAACGCAACCAATACTTGTTGGTAGATTCTTTTTGGGACTTTCTATTTTTGAGTACTGCCAAGCCTAACCATGGTGGAGAAAGCAGCATCCATAGTCTCTGTTAATACTGAATGGGAATGGGAAGAAGAGAAACTGGACAGCTACCCGGTGAGACAGCTAAAGTTCTTCTACAAGAAATTTTATGTTTGCACTACTGGATGCAAAAACAAGCCAGAGTTCTACAAGGCGCTGAGGGCCTGGGTAGAAGCAGGGAATGCCACTGATGATGATAATGCAGAGGAGCAGCTGGATGGGCCAGTGGGTCCAAGAGGAAGGAGAACCCCTTCCCCTGCCGGTAGCAGTGTTTCTGGTAAAAGTCTATCTCCAGAGGAGTTGGCAGATAGAAAAGAGTGTAGGATGCACGAATTGGAGCTGACCAAGCTCAAGTTAAGTGGGCAGTTAGAATTTGAAATGCAAAGTAGAAAGTTAGCCCTAGAAGAAAAAAAGCCACAGTATGAACATGAAAAGGGTTTGAGGGAGTTGGAGCTGAAAGCCCAGAGTTTAGAAAAAGCTCCCTCTGGTGGCAGCACACCGTCAGTGCAGGTAGAATCAAGGGTGTACATACCAAAAGATGTAGTAAAAGAATTTTTTTTAAAGGAAGACATAGGGCAGTGGTTCAAAGCCTATGAGGTAGCCATGTCTTCCCACCGGGTCCCTGAGAAGGATTGGGGAGCGGGGTTGTGGGGACGGTTCCTTAGTGAGGGGCGGGACACACTGCTAGACTTGCCTTCAGCTGATTATAATTCTTATCCCCATATGAAGGCAGCTTTGATGACTAGGTATGGGTTGACCCCTGAGTTGTATAGGCAAAGGTTCAGGGGTTGCACCAAGATTCCAAACAGTACGTATGTTGAGTATGTGACTTTTTTTTGCAGAGCACTGAATGGTTGGGTGAAGGGTAGCAAGGTTAATCATTTTCAAGGGCTTCTTGATTTAATGGCATGGGAGCACTTGTCCAGTAATTGTTTTCCTGAGCTACGCCAGCACCTGATTGATAGTAGGCTGACTAACCCTAGGAAGCTTGCTGAGGAGGTGGACCGCTGGGTCAGTACCAGGGTCCACAAGGGTCACGTGGGAGATTCCGCCAAAGGGGGCAGGGTCGCAAGCAGAAGAGTGGAGGGGACAAGGGTAAACAGAGGGAGTTCCCAAGAAGGCCCCAAAGTAATGCCCAAGGGAACCAAGGGAAAGGTTCTCAGCCTCCCCACCCCAGAAACCGACCGGGGCCCCGACAGGTACACTTGTTCAAAAGGGGCCCATAAAATGTTACAAGTGTGGTAACATGGGGCATTTTGCCTCTGATGTAAAGTGTCCTTTGTATGGTAAACCAGCACCCACTGGTGCTCCACCCCGGCATGTGGCTAGTGTAGCCTTGGGGGAGGAGATGGGTGTCCAAGGTGGGTGGGGTCCCACAGAGATGTCCCTTGTCTCATTAGGAGACTGTGAAGTGGTCCCCCAAACCCACCTGCCTGAGAACACTAAGAAGTACAGGCAGTAGGTGACCATAAATGGCCGTAGAGTGGAAGCTCTGAGAGATACAGGAGCCAGTGTGACAGCTGTCAAGTGTCACCTGGTGTCTCAAGAGCAGGTTGTCCCAGGAGCATTCTATCCAGTTGTTGCCGCTGACAACACAGACAGTCACTGCAAGGTGGCTCATGTTCCCTTTGAGTGGGGGGGGTCTCTGGTACTCTTCAGGTAGCTGTGAGGCCCACCATGCCTGTAGACTGTCTGTTAGGGAATGACTTGGAGAGCTCACCTTGGGCTAAGGTGGAGCGGAGTGCTCACCTGGAGATGTTGGGTATGCCGGATTGGGCATGTGTCACCACACGTCCATGGCAGCAAGTAGAGGTGCTCAAGAGGTCCCGGAGCCTGAGAGGGAGGCCCAGGGACCGGCCTCGGAGAGAAAGAGAAACCGGCCCCTGAAATTCCCACGGTCCAGGAGGGAGCAGACCTTGAGGGGTATGCCCTGGAGCCTACAGGAGAGCAGATGGTTGAACTGGGAGACCTGCCTCAGCTGACCCATTGGCAGCAGGAAGGAGGTCCCTCCAGGGAGGACTTTTGTAAGGCGCAGAAAGAATGCCCTTCTCTCGTGGGTATGCGGCAGCAGGCTGCAGACCAGGCCGCAGGTGACCAGTCTGGGTCACATTTCATTTACTGGGAGAACGACCTCCTGTATACAGAGCCTAAGGTTGCTGAGCCTGGGTCAGCCCGTGCGCTGGTGGTACCCCAGGACTTCAGAGCCTTCCTACTGGGGCTGGCTAACGATGTGCCATTGGCAGGGCATTTGGGGCAGGGCAAGACCTTTGAAAGGCTTGTCACCCACTTTTATTGGCCTCAAATGCGCAGGAGTTCAGACACTCACTGCAAGACATGCCAGACTTGCCAGGCAAGTGGAAAGAGTGGGAGGAAGCAGAAGGCTCCACTCCAGCCATTCCCTGTGGTCAGTACCCAATTCCAGCGAGTGGGGATTGACATTGTAGGGCCACTGGACCCCAGGACAGCCATGGGCAATAGGTTCATCCTGGTCCTGGTGGACCATGCCACCCGGTACCCGGAAGCCATCCCTCTGAGGACAGTGCCGGCCCCCGTGGTGGGACGTGCACTGATGGGAATTTTCTCCCGAGTGGGATTCCCTCTAGAGGTGGTGTCTGACCGGGGTACCAATTTCATGTCCAAATACATGAAATCCCTTTGGCAAGACTGTGGTGTAACCTACAAGTTCACCACACCTTACCACTCCCAAGGAAATGGGTTGGTTGAGAGATTCAACCGTACCCTCAAAGGCATGATAATGGGCCTAGAAGGACCCATGAGGCGTAAGTGGGACGTCCTCTTACCATGCCTTCTCTTTGCTTACCGTGAGGTGCCACAGAAGTCTCTAGGGTTCAGCCCCTTTGAGCTCCTGTGCGGCCACCCAGTGAGAGGACCTCTAAGTCTGGTCAAGGAAGACTGGGAGCAATCGCCGAGGAAACCTCCCCAGAATGTATATAGTTACATGCTGGCCTTCAGGAATCAGACTAGGCGATTCAGGCAACTTGCTGAGGCAAATCTGGAAGCCAGCCAGGAGGAGATGAAGCGGTGGTACGACCAGAATGCCACTCTGGTAGAGCTTCGGCCTGGACAGAAGGTACGGGTCTTGGCCCCCGTGGAGCCGTGTGCGCTACAGGATAAGTGGACCCGTCCCTTTGAGGTTGTGGAGCGCAAGAGTCCTGTTACCTACGTGGTGGACCTGAAGTCTCCTAGGAACCCCTTAAGGGTCCTACATGTCAAAAGCCTCAAGCCCCACTTGGAGAGGTCCCAAGTGGGCATGCTCTTGGCAACAGATGCTGGGATGGAAGAGGAGACCGAGCCTCTTCCTGACCTCCTGTCAGCCCAGGTGCAAGATGGGTCAGTGGATGGTGTCATCCTCTCTTCCGCCCTGACCCCTGAGCAACAGAATGATTGTCACCAGCTGCTGGGACAATTTTCTTATCTGTTTTCCCTGGTTCCCAGTGTCACTGATTGGTGCGTCCATGATGTGGACACTGGGGATAATCCACCCGTGAGGCACAAGGCCTACAGGGTGGCTGACAGGGTGAGGGCATGCATCAAGGAGGAGGTCTCCAAGATGTTTGCACTCGGGGTAATTGAGTCCTCCAGCAGTCCTTGGACCAGCCCAGTGGTCTTGGTCCCAAAGGCTGCCGCGCCGAGAGCCACGCCCGAACTCCGGTTCTGTGTGGACTACAGAGGACTCAATTCGGTCACCAGGACTGATGCACACCCCATCCCCATAGCTGATGAGCTCATAGATCGGCTAGGGGCTGCCCACTACCTCAGCACGTTTGATTTAATGTCTGGGTACTGGCAGGTCGCCTTGACCGAGGGGGCCAAAGAGAGGTCAGCATTTTCTACCCCAGATGGGCACTACCAGTTCCGGGTTATGCCCTTTGGGATGAAGAATGCCCCTGCCATCTTCCAGAGGTTGGTCAACCAGGTGTTGGTTGGACTGGACTCGTTCAGTGCAGCCTACCAGGATGACATCGCGGTGTTCAGCTCCACTTGGGAAGAACACCTGCGCCACCTCTGGGAAGTGTTGATGGCACTGCGCAAGGCAGGCCTCACGATCAAGGCGAGTAAGTGCCAGATCGGGCAGGGTTCAGTGGTGTACTTGGGGCACCAGGTTGGGAGCGGCCAGGTGGCGCCCCTTCAGCCCAAGATAGAAACCATCCTGAATTGGGAGTCACCCAAAACCCAGACAGAGGTGAGAGCCTTCCTAGGTCTCACCGGGTACAACAGGAGGTTTGTCAAGGGGTATGGCAACATTGTTGCCCCCTTGACAGCGCTGACTTCTAGGAAGCAGCCCAGGAAAGTGATTTGGACTGACACCTGTCAGAAAGCTTTTGAGGCCCTGAAAGCTGCTATGTGCACGGTGCCCGTGCTCTTGGCTCCCAACTTCTCCAAAGAGTTTATCGTTCAGACAGACGCTTCAGAGCATGGTGTGGGGGCTGTTCTTTCACAGATTAATGAGGAGGGCCTAGATCAACCTGTAGCCTTTCTTAGCAGAAGGTTACTTCCACGGGAACAGAGGTGGAGTGCTATTGAGCGTGAGGCATTTGCTGTGGTCTGGGCACTGAAGAAGCTAAGACCCTACCTGTTTGGGTCTCACTTCCGGGTTCAGACAGACCACAGGCCCCTCAGATGGCTGATGCATATGAGGGGTGAGAATCCAAAGCTGTTGAGGTGGTCAATTTCCCTACAGGGTATGGATTTCACGGTGGAACATCGCCCTGGTACAGATCACGCCAATGCTGACGGTCTGTCCAGATTTTTCCGCCTTAGTGACGAGGAACTCCCTGGGGTAGGGTAGTTCTCCCCACTTTTCAGCTGGAGGGGACACGTCTTAGACCTGGCACCTTGGCGTGAGTCTCCCTTCCACTTTCTGTCGCTGTGCCTCATGTGTTTTGCTGGTGTTAGCTGCTCAGAGCACTGTGCCACTGCCAACCAGTGCCACAGTGCAAGTGCTCTCTATTTAAAGTGTATATGTTGGTTGAATTCCATGATTGGCGGAGGGGCAAGATGGCGGCCGTGATCTCGGCCGAGTGAGATAGCGTTTGCTCTGCTGGACTGCAATGGACCCCTGAATGACGGCCCTGCCCCACAGCGCTAATATGCGGCGAAATTGAAAGACAAACAGAAAGAAAATCGATATGAGCTCATGGCCCTCGTCTCTCACCTGGCTATCGTCAGACTCGCTCTATCTTTGAAGCTGCGGTGGTTCTGGCGGGCTGCTCAGCGTTTGGACCTCTGTGCACCGTGGTCGGCGTCTTTGGGGCAGCCTCCCCTTTCCAAGACCGGCGTTTCTTCTTCAGCCTTCTCTTTGATATTGAAGATGCCACCGAAGGCTGCCTCTAAAGCGGCAGCTGCCGCTTCGAAATCCCGTAGCTCTACACGCAATGTGCAAGATACAGACACGAAAGGCTCTGGGACTGCTTGTCAGAAAAGTCGAGTGTCGACTGTGGATACATTTTCTTCTCTCAATTCTGCAGCTACAGCTGCCATGCCTTTGTTGCCCGCTAAGGGGCAGACGCTGCCTGAGATCTTCGTCAAGCTTGGAGCTAGAGAAAGGTCTTCGATGCTGACCACAGCCACCAGTCTATCTGCTGCTACTCCGGGGGATGCTCCGCCGATCTCTAACTGCTCGGATGGTAAGGAGGGGACAAAGCTGCAAGCATCTAACGTTATCATGCTCCCTCATTCTGAGGCTGTTGCTGTTAGTTCTGACACACTACAGAGGTCCCTTTCTTTAAGTATACCTATTTCACCCTCTTATGGTCTGACAAGCTCTGTGCATATAGTTGCACCTTGGGACTTACCGGGATCTATGACACTAAATGATATTCAACAGGAAGTAACGCGGACTCCGGGTCCTTTTAGTGCTGTACCTGCTCCGGCTCAATGCATTCTGGGTAATACAGTTCAATCTCCCAACATACTTATGCCTGCCACTTTGGAGCTGCCTACAGAACGTTCTCATAATGCTAGGGGCTCTGAGGTCAGTGAGTCCACAGATAAGTTCTATTCTGTATCCGACCATTCCGTGTCCGGGGAGGAGGACGATCCCGATCTTCAGTGGTCGGATTATGATAGCGATGCGGCTGACTGGCGACTTAGTGTGACTCCAAAGGATATGATAGCGGGTACGGTGCGCAAGACCCCTGGCTCTAAGGCATCTCTTCAACATATCGAGCAAAGTCTACAGGGGGACTCCCGAGAGGATCGATCTCAGCTCAACCTGCAGGATGCCCCAGGCAACTGTGGTAAATATTTCGTTACCGGTACTATTTTTATGCGGTAAAGTCTAGTAAGAATAACTCAGTAAATATAAGAGGCAGAATCCGTGGTATTAGAGGTTTTAAAAGGCTTTATTCCTATACAAAGGAATACAATTCGAATTGTAGGCTTTCTATTCCATCACCACGAGAGTTCAGGAAGGAAGGGCATACATTATTGACAGATAAGCAGTTTTATAGAAAATGCATTACAGTGAAACAGATGCAAGAGGCGTAACAGTTGATAGTACAGATAAAAGGTGCATACGTAACTAATAGAGGCGGTCATATGGGCGTAATTTAATAAACGTCATTATACATGATGTCACAAGTGGGTGGATCCATAAAAGAATCCTGCAATGTCAGCAGAAATATTTGGCAGAGATGCGCGCGCAGCCGCATGACGTGTGATTGACGTGTAACTAGAGGGTGAAGGGGACTTGACATTTAGCTCTACATGTGGAGACAGAAGTCTGGGGGTCATGTCAACCTAATCCCAAATCATATCTAATATCCTATGTTTAAAGAACTGTGTTATCCAAAAGGAAAGGTCTCTAGGATAGAATCTATTCTATACTGACTGTTAGTGCGTATACAAGCGTCTAAGTGTCTACATGAGATGCGAGGGGGTTGGAATATTCCATGGTAACGGGGCTATGAATTACTTGCATGAGGACAGCGAGGCCTGGCCCTTTTGCACGGTAGCTGGAGGAATGTTTACCTAAACTACTAGACAGGAATGCATTGGATGAGGAGCGGAGTAGATAATCTTGAAGGTGAAATACAGTTTTTGGCAGGCAATATGCTGGATCAGGCACCGTTAGCCGCGCAGGGAGTAGGACAAAGTTCATGGATACAGATGCAGGCTCAGACTGGAGCTTTCAGAGGCAGAAGGCAGGAAAAGGCTTGATGACAGAATTCAGGGCCTACTCGCCTGAATGTGTAAAATGTGGAAAGTGAACCACATAAAGTCGGTGGCCTTTCATACTTAGGAATGGAATATCTGACCCATTCATGGCGGATCTGAAAGAGGACATGTTGACGGTGGACGCACATGTATTTGCGTCTTCAAAACTGGAACTGGAGGGAACATACATGTACTTATAGCATGCACATGGAGCCGTTGGGGTCTACGATAGGGGACATAACTGATCACAAAATTCATATTTCCTCATTCCCTCCTTGTCCCCTACGGACCCTCAGGAGATATCGATCTTCATCAATCCATCGATCTGTTCATATAGCATCATTTGTTCTTCTTTCTTCTTCCGGGATCTTGAACGAAAACGTGGATGTGGGATACACGATGTGGCACACAGACCACAAATCGCTGGCCCACATTGTAGACATAAGCAGCAACTGAATAGTATGAGAAAGCCAATACCTAGGAAGGATAGGATTCTCCATCCCCAGGCTGACAACACGCCCCAGAACCAACCGGACCAAGTCCAGGTGCCTGGACTCTGGTGTATCTGGCTTATAATCTTATGAAGGCGAGTTATGGCTTTATATACTGACGGCGAATTTTCTGGTATGAAAATGCAACAACTTGATCCGATGACCCTACAAGCTCCGCCCCTATCGGCCAGGATGACGTCAAGGACAAGACGATTTTGAAGCACAACAATCCGCATAGCAGACTGCTCTTCTGTTAAATTGCCTAAGGCGGAAATAGTTTCGTTCACTACTGCTTCAAGGGTTCTGGTTAATCTACGTATCAGCTTACTATTAGTGACTGTACCTATATAGGGAAAGAACCCTTTATTGAAATCTGTGTATTTTTCCCATGCTGTTTAAGTGTAATCGACAATTGGGAGATCTCTCTGTTGTCTATTGTGTACTAAATGGGTATTTCTGTGATAATCAGGAGGGGCTAGGAAAACAGGTGGCAGAAGGAATGCTATGTAACAGGTACCATCCCAATCTAAAGGTAGACATATATATGCGGTCTGGCCACATATGAAGTAGGAATGATGGGAAGCTCTAAATGTAGACTTGCCTCGATCACTGAATTTTATTACAGTGGTGCATTTACTATGGCCCATGTGTATGGAACCATTCTTTCTTACACATAATTCCCCTTTTACTGGGAATACTGACATGGCGGGCAAGATTGGTGTAGCTTCAGATTCAACGTTCAGGATCATGAGGTTAAGTGTAAAATTACCTAATCCATATACTTCATTTTCTAGATCAGTTCCTGTTCTTTTGGGAAGTCCCTCCTTGTTAGGGTAGCAGACTTTAAGCAAAACTAGGTTCAGGTTTCCCCACACCCAGTTGTCTTGATAAGCTGCGGAATTCGAATCTAGGGAATTAATCAAACTAAACCATGCTCCACAGGAGCCATTGTGTGTAAACGGATATGGAAAGAGGGGCAAAACTCCCTTATAATTCTGATAGGGAGGGAGTCGGCCACATATCCAACAATTCGTGGCATTGCTGGTCTGATGGGAATGATGTAACATACTAATGAATGTGTTGTTGCGCAGCGCAAATCTATAGGACAACTCATGCGGAGGTAATTCGCTAAAAGAATGTTCTGCAGTTACATTGTAAACACGCTTAAGAATAGGGTAATACATATGCAATAGTATGCTGAAAATAATGATCAGAAGACTTAGAAAAAACAAAATTAATAATGTTACTATGCAGTGACTACGAAGTGATTTACAATACGCATGCTTTTTCAGCTGTATCTGTTGATTTCTTTCTCTATTCCGGTCTAGAGGATACATGTCAGAGACAAATTCAACCGATTCACCTTGGAGAGGACTTAAACAATCAAATTGTCTGACTTGCTAGACCTCAATTTTAGTTTGTACAGTTCTGGTTTCGACTGCTCAACCAAGGGGAGCTTTGAGTCTATCTGTGAGGGAATACAAGGTTGAGTATTCACACTGGATGGTAGTCCATAAAATTTCTTGATATGACTCGAGTGCAACCACCCTTTGCGACCCTCAATCTTCACGGCTGTCCTTGTAGTGAGTAGAACCAACTTAGGCGACTTCCACCTAGGCTCCAGTTGGGTCTTCCGGTCGAAATTCCTGACCAAAACCAGGTCACCAGGAACCACGTCATGGGGCTTCACCTCAGTATTATCGGGAAAAGCTGCGGTTACCTGTGAACGACAAGATTGTAGTGCAGACATCAAGGAAGCCAGGTAATCTGTCAGCATATTACAGTCAACATCAGTGATTTTGCGAGGTATAGGCGTCCCCCACATATTTGGTGGTCTACCGAAGATCACCTCATACGGGGATAGCCCTGTTCGAGAATGTGCTACCATTCTCATGTAAAAGAGCGCAACTGGTAAGGCTACTATCCAATCGACTCCTTTTTCTCTACATATTTTAGACAATCTAATTTTCAGAGTTTGATTATGGCGTTCCACGAGACCTGCTGCCTCGGGATGTCGGACACAGTGGAATTTCCATTGGTAGCCTAACAAAAGGGAAACGTGTTTCATTAGTTCGGATGAGAACGGCTGGCCGTTATCTGAGTAGACAACACGTGGTAAACCGTACCGTGGGAAGAATTCTCGAACTAACTGTTTGGCAGTAGTCGGGGCGGTGTAATCTGAAACCGGGTATGCTTCTGTCCAACGGGAAAGAGCACAGACAACTACGAGAACATATTTGAATCCTCGACATCGTTCCATCTGGATATAATCCATCTGGAGGACTTCAAAAGCATGATCGGGAGGTTGAAATCCACCCTGCTCTACGGGGATGCTTTTACCTGGATTAAACTGACAACATATCATACAGGTACGAACTTTCTGTTTAGCTGCTGCTCGCAAGTGTTTGTTGAACCAAATGTGTTGAATGCTGTCTAGCATAGCTTTTTCTCCTAGGTGCGCTGGACTATGTATTGTGTTAATGATGACTTGAACCATAGAGTCGGGAAGAAACCATATAGATTTTTCCTTCGTCATCCATCCTTGATCCGTTTGGATCCCTCCTAATTCAGTCCATTTCTTTATTTCTTCTGGTGTAGCATGTGTCTGTATGTCAATTACATCAAGGGCGGGATCCTTAACTGTCATGCAATGTGTTGGTGTCAGAACTATTGTCTTTGTCATGTCAGTTGTGTGAGTCTGATTCTGAGCAGTCTGTTTAGCTGTTCTGTCAGCTAGGTCATTACCCTGAGAAATGATGTCGGTAACTTTTGTATGGGCTTTGCATTTCATAATCGATATTGCAGTGGGTAGATGAATCGCGTCCAATAGGGTTTGAATGAGGGGTCCGTGCTGGATGTGGGCACCGTGAGAAGTTAAATAACCTCTCTCTCGCCACAGTACGCCGAAGTCATGGACGACTCCGAATGCATAACGTGAATCTGTGTATATGTTGACTTTCTTATTTTTGGCTTGAATACAGGCTTGTGTCAGAGCGATGAGCTCTGCTGCTTGAGCTGACAAAGTGTTAATACAATTTGTTTCAATAACTTCAGTGTCTGTTGTGACTGCGTAAGCGGCCACTAACTCTCCTGTACTTGTTCTCATACATGACCCATCTACATACAATGTCAAGTCTGGATCTGACAAAGGGATATCTGTCAAGTCTTGTCTGGGTTTAGTCGTGATAGTAATGACTTCGACACAATCATGTGCCAATGGATCTGTTCCGCCCACTGGTAACAGTGTGGCAGGATTTAACGTATTACAACGTCTGATTTCTATGTGTGGCTGAAATAATGTCAATTCGTAACCGGTAAGTCTCGCTATAGTCAAGTGTTGTGTTTGTGTGCGGTTCAAAAGAACCTCTACTGCGTGTGGTACTTGTACTGTCAGTTGGTGTCCTAACACTATGGCATCGCTTTGTCTGATTGCTAAAGCTGTTGCTGCCACCGATTTCAGGCACGCAGGAAGAGCCTGAGCTACTGGATCTAATGTACTAGAGAAATAAGCGCATGGTTTGTGTGATCCTGCTTGTTCCTGAGTGAGTACTGACAAGGCAGTACCTTCGCGTTCTGTAACAAAGAGTGTAAACTGTTTACTGTAACATGGTGTTGCTAAAACAGGTGCTTGGCATAAAGCTTTCTTTAAACTTTCAAAGGCGTGTGTATGTTCTTGAGTCCAAGGGAGGACAGTCGATGTGGCTGCCTCCTGTGTTGTCAACTGGATGAGTGGTTTTGCTAGAAATGCATATTGAGGGATCCACTGCCTACAGTATGAAGTGAGGCCTATAAAAGCCCGCACCTCCTTTTGTGTCTTGGGTGGTGGCATGTTAGCGATTAACTGGATGCGGTCGGGTGTAAGCTGCCTTCCCTCCTTGGACAGCGCGTGCCCAAGGTAAACAACTCGCTGGACACAGAATTGCAGCTTAGAAGGGGACACCTTGTGCCCCTTGTCAGCCAAAAATTTTAAAACCGTCAGTGACGCTGTTTCACATTCAGGTTCGCTTCGGGCGGTGATCAGCAGATAATCGACATATTGAAGCAAGGCGGTGTTAACTGGCATGTGGATACTGTCAAGTTCTCGTTTCAGTGCTTGGCTATAGATGCTGGGGCTTTCTGTAAATCCTTGAGGTGCGCGTGTGAATTTAAAACTTCGTCCATTTAAACTGAATCCGAACAGATATTGACTTTCCGGATCGATTGGGACACTAAAGAAAGCATTCTTGAGATCAATTACAGTGAAGAACGTTGCTTCTGAGTCAATAGCTGTGAGTAATGAAGAGATATCTGGGACCACAGGGTATTGTGGTACAATACATTTATTTAATTCGCGCAGATCAATAACTAATCGATATACTGGTGGTGCTTTTGGATCCGTTCTTTTAAGAATCGGAATTATCGGGGAATTACATACATTGGAGTCCGTTTCGACAACCACTCCTTGTGCAATGAGCTCGTCAATGATTTGCAGCAAAGCCACAACAGCATCGGGTGGTAATTTGTATTGTCGCATTCGTGGTAGTATCACTCCTGTTTTTAGTGTAACTCGATATGGTGTAATATTCATGCAACCAACATCAGTGGGGCCTTGTGCCCATAAATGTGTAGGTAAATTCTGCAGTCGGTGATCCATATCTCTGGACACGTAGTGACCTTTGAAGTCACGTAGAAATAGTCGTACTCCTTCCGGAGAACAACATATTATAGCTCCTAGAGCTTTCAATGTTTTTATACCTAACAAGTTTTCTGGACATGATTTAGTAAGCAATAGATCTGTAGTACGTGTCAATGGACCGATCGTAAGTGGAAGAGGTTGTGTTACGTCATTAATTATGGGTTTTCCTGAGAATCCAAGGGAAATATTTTGTGAGCCTGAGAGGGGTGCCCCTGGAACTTCACTGCGTCTTATAGTTGTTCTGCTTGCCCCTGTATCAAGTAAAAACTTTCTGTCTTCCCCTAATAGTTCACTATGTACATAAGGTCCCTCTTGGTCTACAGGAACCTCTATAAGGGGTAAGCCAACTTCCCTCTCTAGGCTATGTCATGTATATCGCTGATAATCGGGATAATCTGCTTGTGCATACTGATACATCTGTTGTGTTGTTGCTTGTGTTGCAGCAATAGGCTGCGTTTGTGGTGGTGCTACGATCTGTTGTGGAGCTCCCTGTTGCGGAGCTAGTCTAGGTTGTGCATGCTGAGGGATTTGTTGTTGATTCTGATCCTGTCTAGGTGGACGTGGTCTCTCCTGGGTTCTACCTGTAGCAATATTATGTTTCAGTACTGGACAATCGTGTATATAATGACCTGGTTGTTTACAATAGTTGCATGTCCCTTTCGTAGGACCTGCGGAATTACCCTTTTGATGACCATCGGCTGGAACTGACTGAGCAACAAGCATTTTCATTTTTGTATCTTTCATACGTCTTTGTTCGTGTTCTTGTTCCTCTCTAATTCTATTATGGTGATATTGTAACATCTGTAACATCTGTGATGGGGTATTACCTTGCCAGGTACTTTCGAATTTCAATACTCTATTCTTGACTTGTAGCAGAGAATTGTCAACTAATTTTGTCACAAACAGATGTGGATATGACTCACTACTGGCTTTTATACCACTATTTATACCAAAACATTTTTCAAATCGGGAATAGAAATCACTAGTGTCTTCATCTGGCTTTTGTTTACAGGCTGAGATTGCACCCCAGTCTTCCTTTTTCGTGGTTAATAAACGTGGCAGTACCTGTACTAGTAGTCCTGCTAGTGCTGTAGTCTTTTCCCCAAGTCCTGCTCCTGCAGCTCGGGCCCTTTCTTCGTTTTCTAATGCTGTCCAATCTATCTTTTGGTCTCCCACCTCCCATTCCTTTTCTTTGAGTTTCTCATAAACACCGGCGGGTAATAGGACTTTTAATATTTTCATAATGTCGGGGTAGGTATACTCTCCCATGAGTAACATGTCTTTTATTTCACGGTGGAAACCTGCTGGATCCTTGTCATGGCTGGGTACTACTTTCTTCATTTCTAATAATTCCAGTTTAGTTATAGGCGTGTACACAAACACGCGTGTAAAGTTATTACCGTCACCTCTGATTGGGTGTACTTCGCGTAACGGGTTCTGTCTATCTATGTGATACATTTTTCTTCCCATGATGGGAACTGGAACGTGTTCTGGGCATACGAAATTTAAATATTGGTTTCGGAATTCTAGAATTTCCCTAATCAAATCAGTACCTGATCCTCTCCATATATTCGTGAGTAGTTCTGTCAATATGTCAGGTAAGGGTCCTGGATCGGAGTGTTGGCTTTTATATAATATAAGGAGGTGTTGAATCATGTATATACTAGCTAAACGCTGTTCGTAGGGGTCAAGATTCAGAAATGTGTGTGCAAGTACATCATCATTGTATTCGCTGGGACTGTCAGCCCATTGTACTGCTGACCTGGCTAATTCTTGTTCGTCCATGGAATCGAGCATATGGTACCCCCTTCGCTCTCGGAGTAATTTATCAGCGGCTTGGAATAAGTGTTCGGGGGACTTTGTATTTAACATAGGGTTTGGAAAATGTCTATTATATTCTGGACGTATTGGACGTATCTGATCATTAAAGCCTCTAGTATTATTATGGGGTCTTCCTCTACCTACATAAGCTATCGTTTCTAATTGTTCTGATTCTTGCTCCTCCTCCTCTTCTGATTCTACTCTGTCTGTTTCTCGTCTTTCTTTATGTATTCGTTCTACTTCCTTGCGGATCTTTCGACACATGGCGATTATACACGCCTGTCTATCATGTTTCTCTTCAGATATATTCTGACCCCATTTGACAAGTCTTTGCATGGTATCGTGATCTGCCCCGGGCCTGTCTTGATTCCTAATTACACAATTTATGAAAAAACGTAGTAGTTGTCTTTGTACATCCACTTTCTGGTATTCCATAGCTTCGTTAATACTTTCTGACCCTCGTCCTGTTTGGACAAAGCGATATATTTCGTCTAGGTGTTCACCCATTCCTGGTATCGTCATTAAATATAATGTAGCTCGTCGTATACGTAGTGATGATATGAGCAATTTGTCCTGTCTACCTGGTACTGGATCGTATCTACAATCCACAAGCTGTTCTTTAAACATGTCGGACGTCGCTAATTGGGGTGTACGTTGGAGTGCTAAATCTCTAAGGGTCTGTTTGTTTTGCGGCGGGGTGGCAAACATGTCTGTCGTACCTCCTGTAGCACCATCTGAGGTGCTAGGCACGAAAGGATTCGTTGGACGTAGGATAGAGATTGTAGATGTGGGAAAAACTGTAGAAACGGACGGACCTGTGGGAACTTGTGTAGGAGTTTGTAGTTGCGGGGATACAGACGGATGCTCTTGGTGTTGAACACCATCGGCAAGCGGTGTGGGTGGCATGGCATTAGCATACTCGGGAGCTACGTCATCTAAATAGGAGGAAAGGAAAACGTCCTTTGCTGTTTTGGGATGTGTTTTGGGATGTGCTTTTATCGGGAGTAATGGAGGAGTTAAGTCCTTTGGTATTTCCGGGATAGCCTTAGGTAACCCTTCGGCCAGAAGAGGATACATACCATTCATAAGAGTGTTTCTTTGTCTATCTACTTGTTCTGAGTTTACTCGGGTACCTTCCTCAAGTAATAGATTTTCTCGAGTTTTATTTGAATTCTCTCTACCTTTCTCTTCCTGTCTGAGTGCTTTTTCTGTACGTCTGTATGATTCTTTACGCCATAATTCAATGGCATCTTTCTGTGACTGTCTGGCTTTCTTTTTCCATAATTCTTCTTCTACTCTCATGATGCAATCTGCATCCCAGGTCCCTGCTGCGGGCCATCTCTGACTCTCTGGTAATTCTTTGGTGTAGTCCACCCATAAATCAAGAAATAATACGGCATCTAGGCCATGCTTATGATACATAAAGTATCCTGGAGTGTCCCTAGGTGGAATGGGAACAGCTTCTTCGAGTACACCTTTTCTAGTTTTGATCTGTCTTAATTTCGAAAAGAGCGGCATTTTTAGATCTGGTTACTTAATCTTAAACACACTTAATACAAATAAACGCAATAATGAACAGTCATTCACACCACAATGTATAGAACGTATTAAAACATTTAACACTTAACAGTTTTAACGAACAATGATAACTAATAGAAAACTAGTTACTGACATAATACTGACACTAAATAATACTTATTTATATGCAAGATATACTATATATACTGCTAAACAGTACAGATACACTGCTGAAACAGTGCAGACCGGATTTGTGTACCCAAACCCGTCTTGACCGGCACAGACTATGTGCACGTAAAATGCCTCCCCGGTAATAGTACTCACCGGGTAGCTCGGAACGGAAGGCCTCGGAACGGAACTGAAACTGGACCGGACTGGACTCGACTCGACTGGACTCGGAACTTCGGAACCTGGTGGGCCTCTGTATACCTCGGATCTTGCTCTCTCAGCTAGGCTCTGGTCGGGATACTTCGCACTTCTCACCGCCTCGTCTGGGTGTTGATCGCAGCCTCAGTTGCCCCCGCTTGGCCGGAGGGAAATACAGGAAATCCTGCAGGTACGCGTTTTTGTCCGTTCAGCTGTAGCAGGAGACCGGGCCTGCAACGCACCGCCGGCGCGTGAGATGAGAAAGTGTCCCTGTTCGGGCGCCAATTTATGTGGTAAATATTTCGTTACCGGTACTATTTTTATGCGGTAAAGTCTAGTAAGAATAACTCAGTAAATATAAGAGGCAGAATCCGTGGTATTAGAGGTTTTAAAAGGCTTTATTCCTATACAAAGGAATACAATTCGAATTGTAGGCTTTCTATTCCATCACCACGAGAGTTCAGGAAGGAAGGGCATACATTATTGACAGATAAGCAGTTTTATAGAAAATGCATTACAGTGAAACAGATGCAAGAGGCGTAACAGTTGATAGTACAGATAAAAGGTGCATACGTAACTAATAGAGGCGGTCATATGGGCGTAATTTAATAAACGTCATTATACATGATGTCACAAGTGGGTGGATCCATAAAAGAATCCTGCAATGTCAGCAGAAATATTTGGCAGAGATGCGCGCGCAGCCGCATGACGTGTGATTGACGTGTAACTAGAGGGTGAAGGGGACTTGACATTTAGCTCTACATGTGGAGACAGAAGTCTGGGGGTCATGTCAACCTAATCCCAAATCATATCTAATATCCTATGTTTAAAGAACTGTGTTATCCAAAAGGAAAGGTCTCTAGGATAGAATCTATTCTATACTGACTGTTAGTGCGTATACAAGCGTCTAAGTGTCTACATGAGATGCGAGGGGGTAGGAATATTCCATGGTAACGGGGCTATGAATTACTTGCATGAGGACAGCGAGGCCTGGCCCTTTTGCACGGTAGCTGGAGGAATGTTTACCTAAACTACTAGACAGGAATGCATCGGATGAGGAGCGGAGTAGATAATCTTGAAGGTGAAATACAGTTTTTGGCAGGCAATATGCTGGATCAGGCACCGTTAGCCGCGCAGGGAGTAGGACAAAGTTCATGGATACAGATGCAGGCTCAGACTGGAGCTTTCAGAGGCAGAAGGCAGGAAAAGGCTTGATGACAGAATTCAGGGCCTACTCGCCTGAATGTGTAAAATGTGGAAAGTGAACCACATAAAGTCGGTGGCCTTTCATACTTAGGAATGGAATATCTGACCCATTCATGGCGGATCTGAAAGAGGACATGTTGACGGTGGACGCACATGTATTTGCGTCTTCAAAACTGGAACTGGAGGGAACATACATGTACTTATAGCATGCACATGGAGCCGTTGGGGTCTACGATAGGGGACATAACTGATCACAAAATTCATATTTCCTCACAACAGTGGAGGGGATTCTTTTGATATTCCGGAAGAGGTCTCTTTGGTAACAATATATCGCACAATAATGTTGCATAGAGAAGCTACTAGACAAGAAAATATGCGTACTCAAGGCGTTTGCCGCAAAATGCAGAATTCCCTCCGCCGTGTCATCAAGTCCTCCACTGAGACCACCTCAAGGGTTGCAGAAGCTGAAGTACGAATCTCAGCTCTTGAAGATGCCGCAGTCGCACAGAAAGATCTAGTTATGGAGGTCAAAGAACAGCGCAAAGATATTTTATGGAAACTCTCTGATCTTGAGAACCGGGCCAGAAGGAATAATTTGCGCATCCTGGGGATAGAGGAAAACATGGAGGGTGATGATGTTCGAAAGTTTATCGTGGAGCTTTTCGTAGATGCCTTTCCAGAGGTCACGCAATGGAATTGGAACTTAGAGGTTCAGAGAGCGCATCGTTTCCCATTTACAAAGAAAAAACAGTCCTTGGCTAGCGCCAATAATCCCTATCCTCGTCCTATTCTGGTGTGCTTTAATAACTTTCTTGCCCGTGAGCGCATATTTGACCTAGCCAGACCTAATAAAAAGCGGTCTGCCAAGGGCTGCCAATTCTTTGTTCGACCGGATTTTTGTGCAGAGACAGTTGATCGTCGCTGGCATTTACGCCAGCAAATTTCTTTGTTTCAGGCGAAGGGCGCCCAGGCGTTTCTGCTTTTTCCGGCAAAGTTAAAAGTGATTTTTAAGGGCCAGACGAAGTTCTTTCTGTCGGAGATATCTGCCAAGGAATTCCTGGATTCAATGTAGTCGTATTGTCCTATGTTCTGTTGTTTTTTCCTATTCGCGATTGCGGGGGAGGTGTCATTCTATATTGTTTTTTCTTTTTTTTAGGTCTTTGGGGATGATCTGTTTCATATATATGAACTTTCGAACTTTTTTCTTTTCCTAATGACATTTAGGATCATTTCCCATTTATTCTCCATAGGGAGAAACTGTCGGTCCAGCGGAGTGTGGGGTGACGCTTACTCAACCATCACAAGGACTTCGGTCCTGTGCTCTGAATGGGGGGAGAGGGGTATGGGGGAGCAGTGGGTGGGCGGGTGGGTCCAGCAGGGGTGGGGAGGGCAGGGTGGGGTTATCGGGCGGGGGTGGTGGTGGTGGTGGGAGCAAGAGATGGCTAGATTTATTGATGCAGATCTTAGTAGTAGTAGGAGTATTTCAATGCATTCAAGATGTTGTCAACTCACTTATTTTTCAGGATGGATGACAGCAACATATTTCATAAAATGCTCTAATTGTTTGACAGACGTGTCGCTTTCTATAATAATCAATGGGAGGTCCTAGATTGACGTGTGCAACTTGGAATATTTGGGGACTGAATGACCCTAAGAGGCGTAGGATTTTTCATAAGATGTTACAGGTGATGCAGGTGGACCTAATTTGCTTGCAGGAAACCCATATCCCCTGGGGTAGCAGAGGCTATCTCAGATTCCTGGGCTATGATTTAGTGGCTTCCACTCGACAAACTTCTACTATCAGGGGTGTTGCTATTATTCTAAAAACCGGGGTTGGGCGGGTTAAAAGGATAAAGCAAGATAATTCAGGCAGATGGCTAGTTGCAGGATTGTTGGTTAATAATTGTCTGCTCTCTGTGTGCTCGATATATGCATCTAATTTAGATGACCCGCAGGTCCTGAAGGATCTAAATTTAGAGTTAGCTACATGGCCATGCCCATTGATTTTTTGCGGGGATTTCAATATCAATATCCCTAGCCAGATAGACATCGCAAAGCATAGTGCATATGTCGGGCGGAAGCCCCAAGTTTATAAGGTGCTCCGTACTTTGCTTTCTGAGCATGGGTTGGTAGATTTATGGCATTATAATCATCCAAACGAAGATGGGTTTACTTTTTATTCAATACCTCACAATAGAATGGTCTGTATTGATTTTGTTTTTATGTCTACTGAAGTTGTAGGGTCCACCAAGATTCAAACCAATCCTCGGACCATATCCGATCACAACCCTATTATTTTTAGTTTTCCATGGGATCGTCCCGCTAATCAAATTAGATCATGGACCTTCGATAGGAAACTATTATTTGATAAACTATATCAGGAACGCCTGTCGGTTTGGATTCCAGAGTTTTTTAAAATCAATAGCTCCACAGCATCGGCTGGCATTGTTTGGGATACTTTTAAAGCCGCCTTGCGCTGCGAAACTAAGAGAATTGCGTCCTATCGCTGGCAAATAGAACAACAGACTGTAAAAATTAGAGTAGCAGCACTTCAACAAGCAGAGTTGGATCTAAGTACCAATATTCGTAGGGGGGAGGATGTAACAATAAGCCAGAAATTGGTTGCTGTAGCAAAGGCTAATCTTTTGGAACCTTTTTATGAGGATATAGCAGCCAAGTATTTCCAATTTCGATCTTCAATGTATGAAGTGGGAGAAAGGGCTGGAAAGGTCCTAGCAAAACGCCTACAGCAAAGGGCAGTAGCCAGTCAAATTCTTAGGGTCAAGGGTCAGTTTGGCATCATTCAAGATTCACCTAGGGGTGTTGTAAATACTTTTGTTGATTTTTATTCGATCTTTTATACCGAGGAGTCAAATATAATTGAGCAGCAACAAACTCGATTGACGCAATTCTTTGAATATCTTGATACTCAGAAGGTTACCGCCGATCAGAATTCAATTCTTGTAGAACCTATTAGCTGGGATGAAATTGCGGCTGCAATAAAATCCCTTTCCAATCGTAAAGCAGCGGGGCCGGATCTTATTCATCTTGAATTCTATAAGACCTTCTCACATTTATTCAAGCGGCAGTTGCTAGAGGTCTTTCAACTTGCTCAGATGGGGGTCATCCCTGATTCCTGGTGGCAGTCGACAATTGTTTTGTTTAAGAAGAAGGGTAAGGATGAATTAAACCCTGCATCATATCGGCCCATAGCACTAATAAACACTGATAGTAAAATTTATTCAAGGATTTTAGCTCTTCGTTTAGTTCAAATAATTCTTCCCTTAGTTTCTATTCGTCAGCATGGGTTTATCCCTGGCAGGGATACGACTGACCATATTAGGTGGGTTATCGCCCTCCTAGATTGGGCTAAGGTGACAAATTCTCCCCTCGGGGTGATCCTGTTGGACGCCGAGAAGGCGTTCGACAGAATCTCCTGGGGGTATTTATGGGCTGTTCTCCACTGGAAGGGTTTAGCGCCGGAATTCATTCAGGCTCTACAAGCTTTGTATATATCCCCAACCTCCAAAATACGTATTTCAGGGAATTAATCATGTTATTTTCCCATTAGCAGGGGCACCAGACAAGGATGCCCCTGCTCTCCTTTTCTCTTTGCTTTATTTATTGATCCTTTTTTGTCTTTGATAGAAAAATCTCAAAATATCTCTCCGATCACTGTTCACGGAATTGAATATAAGTCATTGGCATATGCCGACGACATAGTGGTATTAACAGATAACGTTGCTGGGTCTTGGAGCATTGGAGCATTGGAGATTTTGGCAGCTCAATTTGGCTCAATTTCGGGCTATAAGCTAAATATTGCAAAGACGCAAATTCTGCAAACATCGGCTATGCCAATATCTCAAGTCCCTATTAGTACACAGGCAACATATTTGCGTATACAGATCTCGGCCGATGTCGAGCTGATTTCGGATTTGAATTATTCTTTTGTCACTGATTTGCTCCACAACAAGCTAGAAAGATTGGATCATTTACATCTTTCATTATTTGGGTGCTGTAACATCTTCAAAATGTTTGTCCTTCCTAAATTTTTATATTTATTTAGGTCTATTCCACTTTTAATTTCCAATTCCACTTTAATAAGAGCTGAAATGGTCAAAGGTTTTTATGGGCGTATCGTAAGCCAAGAAGGGCCACCAAATGGACCTGTCTCCCGCAGGATCGTGGGGGGTGGTCAGTCCCGAACTTAACATATTACTACTGTGCAGCTATGATCCAACATTTTGTTCTTCCGATATTAGGGGAGACCGCCAAGATTCCGCTGCATTTAGTTCCATCAGTATATTCAATTGCATTAGGAGATGCCACAAAAGGAATATTACCACGCATTCTTGAGCCAAGCTATTTTAAAAAAACTAGATTCAAGGTGGCGTGGGCGCTATTCGCGATCTGGCAAAAGGCACGGCGTCATTTTCATATCCGTAAGCTTAACTACTACACGCCATTAAATGCCTCTGGATTACTTCCAGTAATATTTCAAGAGGGGGTAGCCTCCATCTGGGCTTCTCAAGGTCTGAGGGATATCGGAGATTTGGCTGATCTTGGCCTGATGGCTTCTTTCGTGTCTCTAAAAGACAAATTCCAACTACAATCTAATCATTTTTTCAAATATTTACAATTCAGAAGTTTCCTTGATAAAAAGCTTTTGTTGAACCCAACTTTGTTTGATAAAATTGAAATTGTGGAACTAGTAAGAAGGAAAGTAAAAATTTGGATTTTGTATCAGTCTTTTCTGTTTCAACTTCCAGATGACTTAGCTGATCATAATAATAAATGGGCGATTAAATTTGGAGTACCTCGTATTGATTTAAAATTTCCATTGACGTTAGCTAGGTCCGTTTTTGTCTCCGGTACTCTTCGCACTCAAAGTTATATGGCTATGTTCAATCTTTACCATACGCCTGCAAAATTGGCTAGATGGGGGGCTGTTAGTGGGGGTAAAAGCTCACTCTGTGCAAGATGCAAATTTCCATCTGCAGATTCTCTCCACATGTTCTATGACTGCCCCGAGTTGTCATTCTTCATCAATCAAGTCGAAACCTTTCTCACGCAGATTACTGGCTATCAATATTCCATGGCCCCTGAAAGATCAAGATATATGCAGGCTTTCTTGTTTATTGCAATGGCAATGGTGAGACTTTGTATCACGTCTCTTTGGATAATCTTGAACCGCCCACCTTTTGTCACTGGCAAGCAAGGATGCTTGCCTGGTTCAAATTAGAGACGTCTGTACAAAAGTTTAGAGGGAAGAGACGACGTTTAATTGTCTCTAAGAACTGGGCTCCTTTTGAAGAGTGGTTGACAAATTAATAATGTACCTTAATTAATGTATTGTTTTCTATGTATATCTTTTTATTTGTTTTTGGTTTTAGTGTTCAATTAATAATGTTTTCAGTTGTGTAATCTCCTATGTATATATGTCTGTATGATTTTGGTTTCAGTGTCAATCTCTTTCCCACCACCATGGGATAAAATAAAAAACAATAAAAAAAAAAAAAGAATTCCATGATTGGCTTCTTTGGTTTACTGTCAGACCCCAGTAAAGTGCACCAGGAGTGCCCAGGGCTTGTAAATAGAAATGCTGCTGGTGGTCTTGCAGCACTGGTTGTGCCACCCACAGAAGCGGCCTGGTAAAATGTGTCTAAGGTCTGCCATTGCAGAACCTGCATGCAGTCTGGTACTGTCATGCTGACTGGGCAAGTGCACCCACTTCCCAGTCCCTAAACCTTCCCTTAACTTCATATTAGTCACCCCTATGGTAGGCCCAAGGGCAGGGTGCATTGTAAGCATAAGGTAGGACAAGCCCTGATGTGTGTGGCATGTCCTAATCGTGAATTACAGCCATTTTCGTTTTTCACTATTGTAAGGCCACCTGTTCTCCATAGGCCAGAATGGGCTGTTAGAATTGTTACATTCTATGATCCTAACAGACCCAGGGAACATGGTAGAAATTCGGGTTTAGCATGCCTGAACTCAGAATAATAAAATACATCTTTTAGTAAAGTTTATTTTAATATTCTGTGTTTGCAAATACCACTTTTAGAAAGTTGGTATTTGCTTGCCTAACCATTTCAGCCCGCCTCTGCTATGATGTGTATCTGCCTGTCTGGTTTGTGTGAGTGACGGCTGGGAAAACCCAGAGGGGCAGGGCTAGGTAGCCTGGTGGTGAATAGAGAGATTGACATCCAGATGGGTGGGAGGAGTACACCTGGACTCTGAATAGGGCTGTGCTCTGCCACCACAATGCTGGCTCCACCTCCTGTGTAACGGCTAATGTCTCTGCCCTGCACCCTGAATAGAAAGTCAGAGTCATGTCAACAAAGTGCTCAGGAACTGGTTTGTTCCCCTCTACCCCAGGGGAACAAAGGAATTAGGGGTATAAGTATTGGGACCCTGCTCCCAAGAAATTAGATCCTGCTTGACAAGAAGAACCTCTGCCTGAGGAGAAGGAACTGGGAAAGCTGTAAGGAGGAGTACTGTCCCTGACCAGTGGGATTGGCCTGCAGTGGTTGCCTTGCTGCTGAAGGACAGGAGAAAGACTACAAAAGACTTTATTTCAACTTGTGCTTAAAAAGATCTCCAAGGGCTTGGAATAGAGCTTGCCTCCTGCTGAAGTCTCAGGAACAACAGACTTCACCCCCAGCTCCGCAGAGTTCTTTGGAAGTGCTTGCTGCTGTTGTTGGGCCTTCTGAGGGACTGCGTGTCGCAAGGAGCTGGAAGCGCGACTCAAGAAGGAGAAGCGTGCCGCTGTCGGAGCTGTTGTTGTCGCATCTCGCAAAGTGTGTCGCCGCTGCAGCATCGCATCGAGCGGAAGCGTCTCGCATCATCCAGGAAGTGTCTCACAACGCCGAAGAAGCGTGTCGCCATCGCATCCATCGTAGCTGACGCATTGCACCGCATCAAGAGAAGAGTCTCGCATCGAGGAAGAAGCGTGTCGGCATCGCAGCCATCGTAGTTGTCGCATTGCACTGCATCAAGAAAAGCACCTCGCATCCACGGAGAAGGGTGCCGCCGTCGCCGCTGTCGTCGCATCGCGTAAAGGGGTGTCGCTGCTGCAGCATCGCATCGAGCGGAAGCATCTCGCAAACGTCGGAGAAGAGTGCTGCTGCCAAGGCCGCTGTCGTCGCATCGCGTAAAGGGTGACGCCGCTGTAGCTGACGCATCGAGTCGAGTCCTCTCGCAACATCGGAGATGCGTAACGCATCTGGAAGTTCTTCACGTCTTTATTTCTTTGCACCAAAAACTTCATCGCATCAACATCGTTGCAACACTTTCGTTGCCCTGCGTGTCGCATCTATAAGGTACATTGACTTAAAGTGTTGCATTTAAGAACTTAAGAGAACTAAGCAAACTTCTACCAACTAAAGTAACAGTATTGTGTATTTTTGTCGTTTAATGGTCTTGTGGTAACTCTATATAAAGAATCCTTATTTTTAATATAAAAACCTGTGTTGTGTCCATTTGTAGAATTGTCACTTGGTTACTGTATGTGTTCACAAATACTTAACCTATAACGGTCTGAGATAAGCCTTGTCTGCTCGCGCCAAGCTACCTAGAGGGTGAGCAGGGGTTATTTTAGGAGTGTAACCCCTTACCCTGACTAGAGGAAAGGTTCCCTGCTTGTCACAAGTACCTACCTGTGCCAACCAGAGAACCCGGATTCTAACAAATAAGATGGTTCTTTGTCTAGAGGGGCACAGTGGGAGAAAAACATTGGATTGGAATGCTACCTAGAGCATTGCCCGTACTTTGTCTATTTGCAAGCATTCCTCCCATCACCTTATGTGTGATTGATCACACAGCAACTCACCGCCTGTAAGAACCCATCCACCTTCATACAAACTTCAAAATTTAAATATAGGCACTTGGTGACCTGGCAGAAGAGCTGAAAGCTGAAGTAATGTTCACCTTAGATGCACCTAGCCCACCAAAAGAACCATACAGCTGTGTTATATTCTATGGTTGTCATCCTGCTATGCATGCTATGTTATTTTATGTCATGCATTCTGATTCCATGTGGTATCCTTTGACGGAGTCTCTGGCTCTGAAAGGTCAGTTGCACTGAGCCCTAATGATGACCAGACCGCTCCATGTTGCTGTGCTGCAAGAATTAATTATATTGAAAATACACTGGATTTGTGTACTTCCTACAATTGGCAACGAGGATGGGATACTATTTTTACATTTCTCTTTGAACCACCACGGGCATATTTTAGAAGCTTTCAAAAGGCGGAAGGGATTAATTTCTGTGACTGAGTGTGGAGTGATTCTATACATCCATATCCTCTCTTTCAAGAAATTTTTCCAATCGCCCCTCAATTTGACCACATCCGAAATGTAACTCTCCAACACGCAGTTGAAACGCTCAACTTGACCATTTTCATGTGCTGCATAAAGTGATGTAGTTACATGTTTTATATTGTGACATTTAAGATATTCCTCCATTTACGTAGAGGTAAGCTGTGCACCATTATCAGTCACTATGATAGTGGGACAGCCTTCCCTCGCAAAAATGTATTTAAAGAAATCCAAAACCTTGTCAGTGGTAGTAACAGACACCAACTTGACCTCGGGCCATTTGGAGTGATAATCCACTAATACCAACGCAAAGCGTGAATCAGATGGAAGATTCATAAATGGACCTGATATATCAAAAGCTAATTTCTTCCACGGTTCCTCAGGCCACTTGGTGTTTTTGAGGGAAGGCACATTGAGTTTAAGCATTTTCTCACTTGAGTTGCACACATCACACTCCCTGACTGTGCAATCTATCATACGATCCATTCCAGGCCACCAGAAATAGCACCTAATTAAACTATTAGTAGCAGACATACCAGGGTGAGACTTATGAGCTAACTTTAGAATTAAATTATGCACCCCAGCAGGTGGCAAAGACTTTCCATCCTTTTTAGTAGGTCACAAACTTGCTGTAATATTCACACACACCCGCAAAAGACAACAACTGCTCTTTATTTATTGGGGCTGGAGCATTTATAATACCATCCACATTAGATGTTTTGGTACCACTCCATCACCTGTAAGTGTGTGTTCTAAATACTCCACAGTTTTCTTAAACATCTTACATTTATGTGCCTTGAGAGTCAGGGCAATTTTTTTTAATCCTTCACAAACCTCTGATAAGTGTTTCAAATGATCATCTTCATTGGCCAAAAATATTAGTATATCGTATATTAGTATATCGTCTTGAGGTATTTCACCCCTTCCTGCCTTTGTTATCACTTGCAAATACAAATTTAATCAGTAACCTATAAGAAAAACAGACAAGAGGAGGTAATCATCACATGAACAGACAAGCCACACAGGTCCCTTAAAAAAGCCAATAAATCACCCTTTAAACCTCCCCACCATCGCCTGTTTATCAACCAGCTTTCAGAGGATGATCTTCCGCAGGCATTTGAGTAAAGGGCAGAAGAGGAGAAGCACAATTTACTGTGAAGGGTCACAAAGCCAGACCTCTGCTCTTTATTAACCAAGTAAGTCACCAGCATGTGATTGATACCAGTCAAACCTATCACAACCTTTCACTGTTTTCCACATGCCAATGTATCCGACATACCAGACTGGCACATCCACTACTTCAAAAACCCGGGCCACATCCCTGATATGGTTGCATACAAGACAACAGCCAATAACAGCTTACATCACATCAACACTCACTCTACAGTCCACACTGTATGTGTCATAGCAGACACCATTGTTGATGGACACCTTTGAATAAATGAACAAGTTGGTCCGCACACAAAGAAGCAATAATGTTTAATCTATGTTTGACATGTATTATTATGAATTTAATGAGAAAATAGGAACTTAAATGAAGGTTGTTGGACATCCAAACTGTAACAATTCAGCATTGAAACATGGGATTCCCTTATCTCTACTTTCACATGCATCCTTCTCCCCACAGCTACAGTATTCAACTCATCAAAAGAAAACACAAAGGTGGGTTAGGGGGCACAGTCATTCACAAGTCCACATAGGTCTGGGCTCTCCAGGAAAACTGAAACCGTAAAATTCCTGAAACTTCCCATCTGCTTCATCAACTTATCTACCTCTCAGAACATTACAAAATAATAATAAATCCTCCAGGAAATCACCAGCTCGCATCCATCACCCATACCAAAAACACCCATCAACAATAAAAAAAAAAGCACTCTTATATTATCTTGGCACTCCCACGTTGCACAGCATGGAACCACCTCTTTGGAATCTCTCACAACCCAATCATGATCACACTCCTGAATGTGAACGGTCGTGTGCAGGGGGGCATTAAGAATACTTTGTCTCAGAGGGTAGAGTGTATTATGATTCAACAGTCCCAGAAATTCACTGAAAAAATCAAAGGTAAATGTGATATCATAGTGAGGTAAAGTAATAGGATTCTAACTTATGTTAAAAAAAACTACATTTCACTGAAAAAAAAACAAATTATAAAGTGATATTATTGGTAAGTGTTGAAATAAGACAAAAATAAATGTTTAAAAACCCCAAAACATGGAAATTCGCTGGTTATAGTTTACTGAGTTAACTATAACGTATGCCATTTCTATGCACTGCTTATGACCTCACATATTACAACAGTCAAGATATGTTAAATTACATCATTGATGACTGCTACTTTATCTCCTCGTGCCTCCCCCTCACTGCTCCCACAACACTGCTTCGGTTGCTTTATGTCCCTTAAACTCCCTGCGCCTCCCCCTGACCTCTCCCACAACACCACTTGCAGGCCCCCAACACCCTTCTGAGGCCACTGCTGTTTAGCTCGTTTTCTTTTTGCTATTAGGTTACGGTACGCATAATTTGTAGTGCAGTACCCTCGTTTAATATCCCTTCGCCGTCTACCCCCACTCTCCTACATGGCACTGCTTGCCTGCCCCAGAGATCGCTGCATTAAATTCTTATGTTATTTTACATTAAACACCTTTATTTATATAGCGCTCCTAGCCATGGGCTCGGGGACATTAAACAATTAACCCATTATCACAGGCTCTTAACCCCTTCGCTGCCAGGCCTTTTCCCCTCCTGTGCCACGCCCTTTTTTGGCTATTTGGGGTAGTGTGCGCTGAGGTCCCTGTAACATTTTGACCACATAAGGTATCCACGCCAAATTTGTGTCCTTTCCTTCCAACATCATGGGGATTCTAAAGGTACTCAGGGTTTGTGGATTCTCCTAGAGTTGTCACAGAAATGAGCCAAAATACAGCAAAATTTTGTTTTTTTTCAGAAAAATGGGAAAAACGGGCTGCAAATGAAAGCATCTGGGTTTTTCCCCGCAAATGTTATCAAAAAAGGGTTTGTGGGGTTGAAATGACCATTTTCCCAGCTTTTCGGGGATACCAGACTTTTGTCAGAAACTCAACATTTTTTACACAGTTTTGGCATTTTTCTGGGACATAGCCTATTTTTGCTATTTTATGTGTTTTTGACCTCCTTCCAGTTAATGGCAGAAATGGGTACAAAAGCAATAATGGATCCTGGAAAGCTATACATTTTCGAGAAGAAGACAAAATTCTGAATTCAGCAAGGGGTCATTTGTGTAGATCCATCAAGGTTTTTTTTATAGAAACTAACAGTTAAATATAGGATAAATTGAAAATTAGTTGAAAAAACAGCCTTTTGTGTCAACGTTTTCACCTGTAACTTCTTCTAATTATGACAGCTCTTTGAAAGTAATATACCATTACATCCGCTGGACATTACTGGTTGTGGGGATATATAGGACTTGTAGGTTCACCAAGAACCCGACGAACCCAGAGCCAAAAACTGAGCAGCAACTTGCAATGGTTTTTTATTATGTACCGGGTATATAGTAATTATTCTGTAAAAATGTGTACATGGAAAAATCGGTATGAAAGACACCTATGTAGTTCTGAAATGGGAACAAAATATAGAGTTTAGAAACAGTAGATATTTGCACATTTCTGAAATTGGGAATACTCATACTAGCATGAGAATTATCAGTCATTTTTTAGAATGACTTCTTTTTTACACAATATCTTTCATTTGGAAGGCAGAAATGCATCGAGAGTCAATAGATAATAACAGTTCCTTTACAAATCTGAATTACCCTAAGTCTCCTGATAAAAATGGTACCTCACTTATGTGGGTAGGCATAGTGCCCGCGACAGGAAACGGCGCAAAACTCAAAGTGGTCACAACTCAATATCGCTGTGAAAATGTACCCTTTTTTGGCAAAGTGCCTAGCTCTAGTTTTTGAACCCTAGCTCTGCGGGCACCTTGGGAAACTTAGCCAACCTATACATTTTTTAAAACTAGACACCCAGGGGAATCCAGGATGGGGTGACTTGACTGCCTCCCACCAGGGTCTGTTACCCAGAATCCCTTGCAAACCTAAAAAATTGTCCAAAAAAACACACTTTCCCAAAATTTCTGTGGTGGAAAGTTCCGGAATCTGCGTGGATCCACAAATTTCCACCCACCCCGCGTTCCCCAAAGTCTTACGAGAAAAACTGTACCTCACTTGTGTGGGTCGGCCTAGTGCCCGCGACAGGAAACGGCGCAAAACGCAACGTGGTCACACCTCAATTTCGCAGTGAAAAATGACCCTTTTTTGGCAAAATGTCTAGCTGTAGTTTTTGAACCCTAGCTCTGCGGGCACCTTGGGAAACCTAACAAACCTATACATTTTTGAAAACTAGACACCCAGGGGAATCCAGGATGGGGTGACTTTACTGCCTCCCACCAGGGTCTGTTACTCAGAATCCCTTGCAAACCTAAAAAATTGACAAAAAAAACACATTTTCCCCACATTACTGTGGTGGAAAGTTCCGGAATCTGCATGGATCCACAAATTTCCACCCACCCCTCGTTCCCCAAAGTCTTACGAGAAAAACGGTACCTCACTTGTGTGGGTCGGCCTAGTGCCCTTGACAGGAACCGGCGCAAAACGCAACGTGGTCACACTTCAATTTCGCAGTGAAAAATGACCCTTTTTTGGCAAAATGTCTAGCTGTAGATTTTGAACCCTAGCTCTGCGGGCACCTTGGGAAACCTAGCAAACCTATACATTTATAAAAACTAGACACCCAGGGGAATCCAGGATGGGGTGACTTGACTGCCTCCCACCAGGGTCTGTTACCCACAATCCCTTGCAACCCTAAAAAATTGACAAAAAAAATACATTTTCCCCACATTTCTGTGGTGGAAAGTTCCGGAATCTGAGTGGATCCACAAATTTCCACCCACCCCGCATTCCCCAAAGTCTTACGAGAAAAATGGTACCTCACTTGTGTGGGTTGGCCTAGTGCCCGCGACATGAAACGGCGCAAAACGCAATGTGGTCACACCTCAATCTCGCAGTGAAAAATGACCCTTTTTTTGCAAAATGTCTAGCTGTAGTTTTTGAACCCTAGCTCTGCGGGCACCTTGGGAAACCTAGCAAACCTATACATTTTTGAAAACTAGACACCCGTGTGCTTCCAGGGAGGCATGGCTTGCATGGATCCCCCAACGTTTCCTTACCCAGAATCCCCTGCAGACCTCACTTTTAGCTGAAAAAAATCACATTTTTCACACATTTTTGTGTGGGAAAGTTGTGGCATCACCGGGCTCACTCAAATTTCCAACCACCCAGCGTCCCCCCAGGTCTCCCAGTAAAAATGGTGCCTCACTTGTGTGGGAGGCCCAAGTACCCGCGACAGGCAAGGGCCCAAAACGCAGTGAGGCGACATCAAAATTGCCTATCTCAAAACCACCTGGTTTTGCAAGGGGGGTCACTTGGGTTTTTGGCCCGGTGCTCGGTGGCCACTGAGGGAAACCTACCAAACCCATACATTTCTGAAAACTAGACACCCGGGGGCTTCCAGGGAGGTATGGCTTGCGTGGATCCCCCAACGTTTCCTTACCCAGAATCCCCTGCAAACCTCAATTTTAGCTGAAAAAGTCACATTTTTCACACATTTTAGTGTGGGATAGTTATGGCATCACTGGGCTCACTCAAATTTCCCAGCACCCACCGTTCCCCCGGGTCTCCCGGTAAAAGTGGTGCCTCACTCGTGTGGGAGGCCCAAGTACCCGCGACAGGCAAGGGCCCAAAACGTATTGAGGCGACATGAAAATTGCCTACATCAAAACGACCTGGTTTTGCAAGGGGGGTCACCTGGGTTTTTGGCCCGGTGCTCGGCGGCCCCCAGGGGAACCTACCAAACCGGCACATTTCTGAAAACTAGACACCCGGGGGATTCCAGGGAGGTATGGCTTGCGTGGATCCCCCAACGTTTCCTTACCCAGAATGCCCTGCAAACCTCAAATTTAGCTGAAAAAATCACCCTTTTCACACATTTTTGTGTTGGAAAGTTGTGGCATCAGTGGGCTGACACAAATTTCCTACCACCCAGCGTTCCCCGGGGTCTCCCGATAAAAATGGTGCCTCACTCGTGTGGGAGGCCCAAGTACCCGTGACAGGCAAGGGCCCAAAACGTATTGAGGCGACATGAAAATTGCCTACATCAAAACGACCTGGTTTTGCAAGGGGGGTCACCTGGGTTTTCGGCCCGGTGCTCGGCGGCCACCTAGGGGAACCTACCAAATCCACACATTTCTGAAAACTAGATACCCGGGGGATTCCATGGAGGTATGGCTTGCGTGGATCCCCCAACGTTTCCTTACCCAGAATGCCCTGCAAACCTCAAATTCAGCTGAAAAAAATCACATTTTTGTGTGGGAAAGTTGTGGCATCAGCGGGCTGACACAAATTTCCTACCACTCAGCGTTCCCCCGGGTCTCCCGATAAAAACGGTGCCTCTCTCGTGTGGGAGGACCAAGTACCCGCGACAGGCCCGGGGGAACGCTGGGTGGTAGGAAATTTGTGTCAGCCCACTGACGCCACAACTTTCCCACACAAAAATATGTGAAAAAGGTGAATTTTTTAGCTAAATCTGAGGTTTGCAGGGCATTCTGGGTAAGGAAACGTTGGGGGATCCCCTTGCAAAACCAGGTCGTTTTGTGATAGGTAATTTTGATGTCTCCTCAATTGGTTTTGGGCCCTTGCCTGACGCGGGCACTAGGCCTACCCATGCAAGTGAGGTACCATTTTTCTCTGAAGACTTCGGGGAACGCAGGGTGGGTGGAATTTTGTGGACCCACGCAGATTCCAGAACTTTCCACCACAGAAATGTGAGCAAAATGTGGTATTTTGGACACATTTTTAGGTTTGCAATGGATTCTGGGTAACAGAACCTGCTGAGAGCCAGTGAAGTCACCCCATCCTGGATTCCCCGCGGTGTCTAGTTTTCAAAAATGTACAGGTTTGCTAGGTTTGCCTACGTGGCAACTGCGCTAGGGCCCAAAATCCACAGGTATGCACATTGCTAAAAAAAAATCGGGCTTTCTGCCGCCCTGGGGGGCAATCGGGGAAGGGGGTTTCATCCCGATATGCCTCTAAAGGGGCAGAAAGACTGTGGCTATTTTTTGTGGGGGTGGGGACATTGGTATGACCATTTTGGGCAGCCCCCACGCATAAAAAAAGCTGGCGTACTCGCTGGCGCCTAGTGGGCTTTCTGCCCCCCCAGGGGGCAGATCAGGGGCCACTGCCACCATCTGCTATCCCGGGCGGGGCAGAAAGATTTGAATTTCTCTGGGGGTGGGGTGGGGTATTGTCATGCCCATTTTGGGGAGCCCCTACCCCTACAATAATAAAACAAAAAAATCCATGGTTTCTAGTGGGCATTCTGCACCCCCCAGGGGGGCCAGATTGGGGGCTACAGCTCCCATCTGCCTCCTGGGGGGCAGAAAGACTGTCATTTTTGTGGGAGGGAGGGTGGGGGCATTGGCGTGCCCGTTGCGGGCAGCCCCCACCCTAAAAGAAAACAAAAAACGAATCCCTGGTTTTTAGTGGGCTTTCTGCCCCCCCGAAGGGGCAGATTAGGGGCCAATGCCCCATCTGGCCCCCGGGTGGGGCAGAAAGACTGTAGTAATTGGGGGGTGGGGTGGGGGCATGGGCCTGCCCGTTTTGGGCTGCCCCCACCCCTATTTTTGTATTTCCCTGGTGTCTAGAGGGCTTTTCTCTCCCCCGGGGGGCAGATTGTGGGCCAATGCCCCATCTGCCCCCCAGGGGGGGCAGAAAGCCTGTAATGGTGGAGGGTGGGTGGGGGCATTGGCGTTCCCGTTGTGGGCAGCCCCCACCCTAAAGAAAAACAAAAAACTAATCCCTCGTTTTTAGTGGGCTTTCTGCCCCCCGAAGGGGCAGATTAGGGGCCAATGCCCCATCTGCCCCCCGGGGGGGCAGAAAGACTGTAGTAATTGGGGGTGGGGTGGGGGCATGGGCCTGCCCGTTTTGGGCAGCCCCCACCCCTATTTTGTATTTTATAAAAAAATCCCTGGTGTCTAGTGGGCTTTTTGACCCCCGGGGGGGCAGATTGGGGGCTACTGCCCCCATCTGCCCCCCAGGGGGGGCAAAAAGACTAAATTTGGCCAATATTCTTTGTGGGGAGCAAAGGCCCTTGCCCAAGGGGCCGCTCCCCCCTCCCTGGTGTCTAGTGGGTGGATCCCTGCTTGGGGATCGTCCTCCTGTGGCGATCCCCAAGCAGGGATCCACTGGGGAGGGGTACCATTGGAAAGGGGAGATTCTCCCCTTTCCAACGATACCTCTCCTGTCTTTCTACGTGCTCTGTAATGACGTCGGCGCGACGTGCGCGCAGATCGTCATTACAGTGAAAGGGGGGGGGGACGCCTCGGGAGCTGGGGAAGCTCTTCCCCAGCTCCCGAGGCTATTTTGGCAGAAAAGATTCCCTAGGGTATGCCTCATGACGAGCTGGACTCGTCATGGGCACAGCACGACTGTGCTCCATGACGAGTCCAGCTCGTCATGGGCATACAAGGGGTTAAGCCGAAAGCCGACTCAATCAAGATCCCCAGCTCACCAGTCAAAAGCTCTCACCACTACACCATATACTTTGCCTAGCCATGTTGCAGGGTGCAGTACCATATG
This sequence comes from Triturus cristatus, assembly GCF_964204655.1. Classification (NCBI taxonomy): domain Eukaryota; kingdom Metazoa; phylum Chordata; class Amphibia; order Caudata; family Salamandridae; genus Triturus; species Triturus cristatus. Next base: position 1,152,370,602 of record NC_140584.1, read on the forward strand.
TGGCAAGAGGTCCCAAGGGACACCTAGCTACAGGCTGTGGCACTGCACCCTCATATCACTGCTTGTGTTTTTTTTGCAGTTGTAGCACTAACCGAACCGGAAGGTATTGGAGCGCTTTATGTAAGCACCAGTTCTCCACTTCAAAAGTGGCAGATCGCTGCGCTAACATTTTCCAATGAGGACATTTGTATTATAATCAGCAGGCCTGCTCTGTGCACTAATATGAAGCGGTATTTAATTTCACTTTGCAATCAGGCGTGCACAGTTGGGAGTGCTTTGGTGTCTACGCACACTAGAGGGGGCAGCGCTTTTCTGTTATTTTTTTGCAGTTGTAGCGCGAACCCGACCGGAAGGTATTGACGCACATTACATGAGCACTAGTTCTCCAGTTCCAAAGTGGCAGCTTGCCCTGCTACCATTTTCCAACGAGGAAATCTGACATCAATTGCTTTGCTCCTCAGCTCACTTGCTGAAAACCAAGACCTCAACAAACAGCTCTTACCTTCTCTTTCCTCTCCTTTCCTTGATTTGCTCCCCTGTGAAATGTATCCAAAAAAGAAAGAAACACTTTGGCTGCAAATGTTATTTTTTTCTGATATTTTTCTGTTCCAATGTGTGCAGCCTTGGAATGGAGAGAAAAAAAGATTAAAATAAGAAAAGTGGCCATATTGGTTTAATTCATAATAAAACACATTAGCTCCACTTTACAAATTTTGCCAGTGAAACGTTACTTTCGTTTTCTCTTCTTTATCTGACAACAGTGTTCAATTCTCTTGCTCTGCCACTGCCCCTCCTCCCCTTTTTCTTTCTTTCTCTTCCTCTTATTCCACCACTGAGGCTCTGCAATACTTTGTTGATGCATACAGTGGAAAACGCTTAAGGTGGCTTCTCTCTTTCTATTTCTTTCCTTTATTTGTTGCCTTGTGAAATGGTTTCCAAAAGAAACACTTGCAAATTTCATCGTTTTCTGACTTTTTTCTATTCCAAAAACCAGCCTCAGGACGGAAAGAAGAAAAAGGTTCAAAATACGAAACAAAAAAACCCCAAAATAAAGCAATAAAGGAGTGGTGGCATGATGGCCAGATTGGTTTGATTCACAACCGCACACACTAGCACCATTTTACAGAGTTTGCCAGTGAAGCACTACTTTTGTTTTCTCCTCTTTATTGGAACAACATTGTTTTCCCCTGGTGGGGAAGTGCACCATTCCTGGAGCTACTGCAATACCTGGTTGATGCATAAAGTGGAAAACGTTTAATGTGATCCTTATCAGCAGTTTCCCTTATTTTAGTCAATAAAATGTGTACCACTGCTCTGTCTTCAGGGATGTGGTCTTTTTAAACCATATTGCCTATGTTTTGAAAGGATATAAGCAATGGAGATTGAAACAAGTCCCTTCTGGCCCTGTAGTCATGTTAACTTTTCAGGAAAAAACGCTCAATGATATCTGAATAATAGGTGTAAAAGCATTAAGGTAACTATGTTTTCCTTCTTTCATTTCCCATGCTTTGCTTAATCTTGCATTCCCTACGAGTTTTTGCTCTTTCCAGGATGTTACTTTGTTTTCAGGCAGCATATTACTCTTGTCTCCACTCCCTCATAACCTATTTCCCATTTTCTGGTACCCCAGTGCCGAAAGGTCTTATGATTAGCAATAGCGCTATGCAAATATCCTCACTCCTCTGTTTACAAAATACTAAAATAAAAAACTGGATGGGCTGCCGGGTGACTTGTTTAAGCAGGAACCAGATGTCTGGTCCCCTTATCTTATGACTCTCTTCAATGCCATTCTTGGAGGCATGGCCGTGCCAGGTACTTGGCTGGGCGCAGAGATTGTGCCAATTTTTAAAAAGGGCTCGCCTCTGCTCCCAGCCAACTACAGACCTATTAGTCTCATAGATGTACCACAGAAGATCTTTGGCAGACTCATCCTAAATCGCCTCCAGGAATGGATTGAAGACTCGGCGATCATGAGCCCTTATCAAGCAGGTTTCCGAAGAGGTATTTCCACCACTGACCAAATCTTCCGTTTAAATCTTTTATACTGGAAGACGGTGCTGTTCGAGGGCGGCAGCCTTTACACAGTTTTTGTGGATCTCCGCGCCACCTTTGACCTGGTGCCCAGGGACAAATTATGGGCGGTGCTAATGGACCTGGGGGTTCCTACTGACATTCTCTCAATTTTGAGAAGATTGCATCAGGGTAATTTTGCCAAGGTCAGATGCGGAAGAGGAGGCACTCTATCGGATGCTTTCCCCGTTGACAGGGGGTTAGACAAGGATGCGTCCTTGCTCCGACCCTCTTCTGTCTTTTTGTCAACGGGGTTATAAATCATCTTAGCGCCCTGAGTAACATCGATGCCCCAAAGTTGGACGGCAGCAGGGTTCCTGCAATTATGTTTGCTGATGACACCCTGCTGCTTTCCAAATCCCCTATGGGTCTACAACGGGTCCTGGATGGGTTCGCGAGTTTTTGCGTGGATCGCGGTCTGGAGATCAACGCTGCCAAAACGAAATACATGATCTTCAACCCGCCCCCCACCACACGCGCGAGCCCTACCATAGGGTCCTCTAGACTAGAGAGGGTCTATACCTTTGAATACCTGGGGATAGTTATTAATCAGTCTATGACCTGGGACTCACACAAAACAAGGGCAAACATCAAATTGACTCAGTTGGTGGGCGGCATTGCCAGGATGACCAAAGGACTGACCTATAGGCCCCTAGGCCCTCGTATACAAATCTACAAAGTACAGGCCAGAGGGACAGTCACTTATGGAGCCGAAATCTGGGGGCACACGCTAATGCAGAAGCTTCAGGTAACGGAGAATACTTTTCTCAGGCAGCTGGCAGCCCTGCCTGTAAGTACACCTCTCCTGCCACTTAGACTAGATTTGGGTCTAAGACCGATCTCAGAGGAGTTGGGCCTCAAACCCCTAACCTTCTGGTGCAAAATCTGGTCTTCGCCGGAACTCTCTAAATATAGAGCAGAGCTGACAGAGATTTTGCGTCTTTGCAAGAATATACAAATTCCATGGTTAAGTTACATAAAGCACACTTGTGAGCTACTAGACAGATCAGATCTGTGGCATAACCCTGGAACAGCATGCCCCAGGGTCTCTCGCAAATTAATCTCGAAGGCTTATTACGAGCATTGCCTACGAGATGCTATATCAAACGTGCGGGAGGGGTCCCACATTGCCTATTTTTTGGCCTTCAAAGACTCATACTATCTAGAGCCGACCTTTAACGATATGGGCCCGCCACTCACAAGAAAGCTTTTTATGCAATGGCGCTACAATACTCTCCCTCTTAGGGCGTACACGGCACATTGGGCACACTCAGATCACACAGTCCTATGCCCATTTTGTAAGCACCAACAAGAGACAGATTTGCATGTCATATTTTTTTGCCCAGCGTACCAAAGACCAAGGATGCACTGGATTCGTCCTCTGCTTAGAAATCTGGGCTTTAGACAGTATTTCCCTGCTTTTAGAATATTGAAGACAGATCTTTCGGTCCCAATAGCCTTTGCTGTTGCTAAATTTTTAACGTCTATGTGGTTTATTCGTTTGCGTCATCTTAAATTACTTCAGCAGATGAACTAACTTGATGACTTATTTTAAATTGAGTAATCTCCTATTTTCATTGAAATATGAATACATTTATATTGTCATGATTTTATTGTATTTTTCTGTATTCTCTTATGGTCCGAGTGACCGAAATAAAGATAAAAAATGAAATGAAAAATAAAAAACATTATCATTTTCAACGCCAAGAGCTCTAATTTTCAAAAATGCTAAACCGATTTCATTGCAAATGCTTGTTTAAATGTCCACTCGACTCAAAACCAAAACACTTTGGGTCAAAGACATTGTCGTTTACAATGCCAAGAGCTTTAACTCTCGCAAATGGGAGACCTACTGCATTGTAAATGCTTGTTTATTTATTTTATTTATTTGTAGATTTGTAGAGCCCGCAGCTACTTGACAGGGTTTCCTGGCGCTAAGCAGGATAACACTCAAGACATAGATTGCAACTAAAACACAGAATAAGGATTACACTTGGCTGTAGAGGAATGTCTTCAATTTGTTAAGAAAGGCAAAAAGCGATTGACACATCCTGAGGTCCATTAGAAGAGAATTCGGCAGTTTAGGGCCTAGGTAGGAGAACGAGCTGCCTCCCATACGAGTAAGAAGGAATCTGGGCACAGAGAACACAGAAAGGCTTGCAGATCTCAGCTGTCCAGTAGGCATGTAAGGTTTGACCAGGATTCATATGTAGGGGGGCATCAGACCATGTTTAACCCGAAACATGTAGCATAAAGCCTTAAACTTGATGCGTTTGTACACCTTGAGCCAATGGAGTTGATGAAGCAAAGGTGAGACAGAGGCATATCCACACAGCCGGAAAAGGAGGCGTGTGGCCACATTTTGTACGAGCTGCAAGTGATGGACGGAGACTTTATCAGTGCCCAAATACAATGCATTTCCGTATTCAAGTCTGGAAATCACCAGCGCCTGCATTACCTTTCTCTGGACGGCAGGTGGAATTAACAAGTGTATTGTTTTAGCCACTTGAGTCACAAAGCAGGTCGCCGTGACCCCAGCCACCTGGGCTTTGAGGGAGAGGTTGTTATTAATAGTAAAACCCAGGTTCTTAACTTTAGGGACTGGAGAATGCAAATGCCCCAAAGTGTCAGGCCAATGGTTAATTCCCCAGAGTTCGGTATTGTTTCCCAGAATAAGGACTTCTGTTTTAGTACCGTTTAGCTTCAAGGCATTTCGGGACATCGACAATGAGATATTACTCAGTCCGAGCTGGTGCTGGGAGGGGTCCTGATGCTGAGCGGCTGAAAGAACAAAGATGATCTGTATATCATCCGCATAGGAAAAAATTGTCTGTCCTGACTTCCCCGCAATGTCCACCAGAAGGCGAACATAGAGGTTAAAAAGCAGAGGGCTTAAAATCAAACCCTGCGGCACTCCTGAAGATAAAGCTACAGGATTTGATTTTGTGGTATGTGAAAGGACTTGGAACGAGCGATCTTTTAAGAAAGAAATCAGCCACCTCAAATCCACAACCTCAAGTATCGAGGGTTCAAGACGATCAGCCAGGATGGAATGTGAGACTCCATCAAATGCAACACTCAAGTCCAGTAAAATGTTTGTTGTCATTGAGAAAGCTTTGTACAACCTCCTTATTATCGAGTGTGCCAATTTTATGTCAATACAGGAGGCTAGCATTATGCATAATCCTTTATTCACCACTTCTGAGCAGCACTTAAAAGCTTCCAATAGAACAGAATGAAGTCACAAAACACTAGAACATACAACATATTAAAGGTCCACAACATTCCAGGCTCTTCCTCTTTTGTTTGTTGCTTCTGAGCAGATAAGTATATTGATTTAACTTTGAATGATATTTATCTAATAGGTTTTAAATTGATGTTTTTAGTAAGGTTTGATTATATTTGTTGGTTGTTAAGATATATGTTTAGTGGGTAAGTGGTAAGTATGTTTAGTATTCAAATATGATAAATGTAATGTTTTTGTGTATTACCCAATTTACGGGTAAAATGTATGTTTTGTTCAACTTTAAGGACCTTATTAAGAGTTTAGTACTCTGTGTTAGCTTAGGAGGAAAATCGCAACATAAACATTTGGGTACAAAGTTAAGTAAACAGTTTTTACCATTTTGCAGTTTGCAGCCTATCAAAAGTGGATCGCATAGAGGCGCGTGTAAGAAGAAATACTCTGTACAAGATTTTATACTACGGAGTTAAAGCATAAGGAATTGGACTGATTTATTAAGGAAATAGAGCGTGTTCAGCCCACGTGAGGAAGCTACGCGCCTCTTTATTAGAAATTGGGCTTGACTGGTGCACATGAGAAAAACGTCCTTTTGTAGACAACGATAACTAGTCAAAAGCTCTCCAAGTGGCAGAGAATTCAGTTAATTGACCATTGCCTATCGGAGAGCAGTTTTTTTTTATGTGTTTGGAACAACGGGGAAAAAACAATTGTGAAAAAATAAATAATATATAATAAATTAGCAGGAAGTTGGAGGAAGTATATAGGTTTGTAAAATGAGTGAGGGAGCTGAAGTTAGTGGCCAAGAAGTACAGGAGGAGATTATTAGAAGACTTATTGAGTGGGAAATAGGAAATAAGGTGGAAGAAACTATTGAAAGGTTAGTTAAGGAAGGGAAAAGGAATATTGGAGAGCTAGGAGGAGAAGAGGAGGAATTTTTGAGAATTTCAGAGGAAGGAGAGTCCAAGGGGAACGTGTTTGAAACAACGTAAACAGGGAAGTACAAGGAAGGATTTTACAGAAAGGTTAAAAAAGAAAATAGAGCCTACAACTAGTGGAAGGTCATTGGATGGTGTCCTCTGTGGCACATTTCAAATGAAAAATGCAGTCAGCCTACCTGGTCTCAGCATGAAGAAAAGGGGGAATTGAATGAATATGTATTGGATCTAGATGATAATGAGGATCACCATGAGTTTCAGACTTTGGGAGTTCAAGTAAGGATACGGTAAAGGAGGTTAGAGATCCAAGGTGTCAGTGTTTGTTTAATCCAGCTAAAATAAGGCACCCGAGAAGTTCTGAGTGGTAGCCTTTGAGTCATGTGGCAGACTATAATACATTTTGGAAAATACATTTTTTTGAAAGAAATGAACGAAACCTTATGAGAGCAGGCTCATATCCTATAATAGATGTCAAAGGGACCATGACCCCAAATTTGGATCCTGATCTAATAACCTATCTATTTAAGTTGGGTTGTGATCTGAGGAAAGGGCTTGAGAGATCACTAAATCAATGTGAAGACAATGTGCTAGATATTTTTGGTCCAGTATCTAAATTTTTCGATATGGTTGAAGAATCTTATCTGAATGAAACGGAGCTGAATATAAATTTACTGCGGGGTTGGAGCCAGAGAGCTATCTGCTTTATTGGTAATGCGAATGCAAGTTTAAATACCAAAAGGCAGTGTTATTTAGAATACGTCCGAAACTAGGAGATATTGCAAAAAAGGAATCGAGTGAGGAATCAAAAGAGTTTCTTTTTGGTTAAGGACTAGTAAAGTCATTAAGCAAACATATTCAAACATGGTTTTTGGCAATGGAGGTTTGTATGGAAGGGCCGGTAGGTGGGGTCAGACTTTTGCCCGTCCATATGGAAGAGGCCCATTTTATCAAAGAGCTTGAATATTTCAAGGTAGAGGTGGAGCAACCTCTTATCCAGGATCACTGTATCCTCAGAGAGGAAGAAGTGGCAGAGGAAGAGCAAATCAAGTCATGGAAGAGGTGGTTTCCAAACAGGAAATCCATCAAGTCAAGGTGAGTACGAAAAGTATAATTAGTGTTACCTTTCACGATTGCCGGGACCAGAATCAGCAAACTACCAAAATGGCAGCCGGCCGGGAACACGCATGCGCGGGGATGGGTCAGGCAGGTTAAAACTCAGCCTCCCTCCAGCAAATCCGCTTAGCGTTCTCGTGTCTGGATACAAGTCGGAGATTCATCCTTACCTGCTGCTTCCAGGTTACTGCGCCGCTTCAGTGGAGTCCGGCGTTGACGTGGCGTTTCTGCAGTTGGGATCATCTCTCGGTGTCTGTCGGTCTCCAGTTTTGTTTTCTGCATAACAAGAAAGAACCGAAAAGCTGCATTATTTATGTATACGGTAACAGCGCTCTCGCGCTGACACAGTACTTATTTATTGCTTATTCCAATCGTGCGATGAAAAGCTGCATCATCTATGTATACAGTTACAGCACTCTCGCGCTGACAAAGTACTTATTCATTGCTTATTCCTACCACTTACCTGATCCTGTGCTCTTGGCGCTGTGGGGATCTGTCCCTTCTTAGTAGAACCTATAAAAAAGGGGAAAACAATAGGATAATTACTCACCTGAAGACAAGGTTTATTTTTTTATTTAATTGAAGACAGTGACATTGGAGATTTTGTTCATGAGCTAAATCTGGATTATAGGTAGGCATTTGCATGGAATAATATTATTTGCTTTAACACTCCTCTCATTAGCCATTAACTTAACAAAACTCTGTTACTTTCCAGCACCAGACATAAGCTCTATACTAGTCCATGCTTCTACCACTCATTACATGAAAGAAGGGATATCATAAGGTAGGGAGTGCTAAAAGTACGAGAATAATAGAATAGCTGGTGAATTATTCCACAAGCTAACTTGTTCGTTGTGATTCTCTCTTGCCCACAGCTGTCACCTTATTTTGACGGGTCCTGTTGCCATTTGGGTTGTGACATGGGATTTCTTCCCCTTTTTCCTTGTTTTGTTTCCCTTCATCCCCGGGTTACCATTGCCACCTTGACTGTGTCGGGTGCCATATGTGATTTGGTGAAGTTGTGAATCTTTCTTCATATCCATGACATTCCTGCAGAAACACAGGTGAGATTCTTACATTACCCAGAGAAACACAGGAGGAAGATTGAAACAATATATAGAGAAATGGAAAGAGATAACAGAAGATGCTAGGTTTTAGAAACCATTAGAGGATATTTGATAGAATTTGTGACAAAACCAAAACAGGAAAGGGAACCAAGAATAGAAAATTGTGGAAAAAGAAATAAAAGAAATGTTAGAAAAAGAAGCGATAATAGAGATTCCGGAATGTCAAAAGGGGTTTGTAAGTACCCTTTTCGTGGTGAAAATAAGGAAAAAGGTTGGAGACCAGTGATAAATTTAAGGGATTTAAATCATTATGTGGTTTACAGACATTTCAAGATGGAGGGTATTCATCTACTAAGAGACATTCTGATGGACAAGGACTGGTTGATAGAAATAGATTTGAAAGATGCTTATTATTTGGTCCCGATTGCTCAAGAGAGTCAGTGTTACCTTCAGTTCAGGTGTAAAGCAATTCTTTACCAGTTTGTATGTCTCCCATTTGGGTTGTCCTCAGCCCCTTGGTGTTTTCAAAGATTATGAGACCAGATGTAAGATATCTGAGAAAAAGAGGAGTATGTTTGTTGATCTATTTAGACGACATTTTGGTAATAAATGGGGACGTGGATACATTACTGGAGCACAGCTTTCTGTTACAAAGCGTTTTGAGGAATTTAGGATTTGTGATAAATTTGGAGAAGTCAGTTTTGGTACCAGCACAGAGAATGGCATTTTCGGGATTTGTAGTGGACACAGTGGAGAAAGAGTTGAAGTTACCAGAGAGGAAGATTGGTCTTATAAGACGGGAAGTAAAGTGGCTGTTGAAGAAAAAGGAGGTGAGTTTGAGACAGTTAGCAAGAATAATAGGACTTTTATCCTCTTCGAAACAAGCAGTTTTTCCGGGACCGCTGGATTACAGGGCTTTGCAAAGGGTGAAGAAGTAGGATTGAACAAGGGTCTCTGGTATGGGGCCAAGTTGAAATTGGATATCGATGCTCAAGAGGAGTTGGTTTGGTGGTTGGAGAATCTTGAGGCGTGGAATGGACGTACAATTTGTGGAACAAGTCCAGATTTTGTAATAGAGATGGATGCAAGCAATTTAGGGTGGGGTGCGAGGCTCGGTGCACTGGAAACAGGGGGAAGGTGGAATATGCATGAACTAGTAAAACATATAAATTGTCTGGAGATGAAAGCAGGTGTATTGGCGGGTGGCAGTTTCGAAGAAAGGATTCAGAAGGCTGCAGTTTTGTTGAAAATGGACAATATTTCTGCGGTAAGTTACATAAACAAACTAGGTGGCAGCAGATCAAAATAATTGACTGAATTGGAAAAAGATTTCTGTAAATTTTGCAAAGAACACAAGATAAGTGTGTCTGCACAATATCTTTCAGGGAAGGAGAATATGGTTGCCAACTGGAATTCCCAATATTTAAAGGATTTCAGCGACTGGAAGCTGAATCCAGTGGTTTTTCAGGAGATAGAGGAGGAACTGGGTTCTTTGGAGGTGGATGTATTCGCTTCAAGATGGACAAATCAATTAGAGAGAAATGTGAGTTGGAGGCCAGATCCAGGGGCAATGGCAGTGGATATGTTCAGCATGAATTGGAAGGACATGAGAGGTTATGCGTTCCCACCTTTCTCAATGATTCAGAGAGTTTTGAAACAGGTGAGGATTCAGGGCTGCACAATATTATTGGTGACTCCTGGGTAACTCAAGCTTGGTATCCTATGGTGATGGAATTGGGTATAGAAGATCCATTGTTAGTAAAGGGAAGGAGAGGACTTTTACAAGATGTGGACAGACGGGAGCATCCTTTAGTAGAGTCAGGGGTGCTCAACCTTCATGTTTGGAGCATTTCAGGAAATCTGGAACATTCAAGGATTTATCAGGAGAGGCTTCAGAGTTGTTGTATGAATCCTGGGCCCTAGAGACAAGGAAAGGTGTTCTAGTGTATGGAAAATGTGGTTATGCTGGTGCGTGGAGAGGTAATTGGATCCCGTTGAGACCGATAAGGTAATGATTGTAAATTGTTTTGGTAAGAAAAGTTTAAGGTATAGAACTGCACACTGATATAGATCAGCAAAAGCAGCAGGCCATTCATTGGTTGATGGTATTTCAGTAGGGAAAGGACAATTAGTTTGTAGGATTATAAACGGCATTCGTATAAAGAAGCCACCAGGATCAAGATATTCCTTTGTTTGGGATGTTAATGTGATATGGAAACTGTTTGAAGAGTGGCCGGTTAGTAGATATTTAGCATTAAAACAATTGTCATGGAAGTTTGCGACCTTGCTTTGTATGATCTCTTTTAGGAGCTTGACTGATGTGAAGGCTTTGGATAATTCTGGTAGATATTTCAGTGGCATGATAGGAGTGTCAGCAACATGCTTCACCCCATGCATTATAAAGTTAATTAAGAATAGCTATTTTAGCTAGGATATTGAAGAGCCTTGCTTGGCAGTCTACCTCCAGGTAAAGCTCAGTTTATGTAGCCAAGTTTGTTGGCGATCCCTTCTTACAGCACTGGTCAGCAGTGTGAAGAAAAAAGAGCTGAGGATGAGGAGTGGTTTCTCTGTTGCCATCTCCTATAGAACACCACTTCACAATGGCTCTAAAATGCTGACTTTCAACTACCTCTTTATAGGCTATAATGAAGATGCTATTCCTCTCCCAACAGGGACATAAGAAAGGGTTGAAACACTGATCTTAGAACTTTAGTAATGTTCTTCATATTGAGGCAAATGTAGTGAGATATCACACTCTTCACATCTCTCCAACAGCAGCTCAGCACATCACATTATCTGAACACCTCCCCTCACTCCCAAACTCTTTAGAATCCTCTTTTCCTTATGTACCCACTCTGTTTTCCTATTGGGGTACCTAGCTTGCAACCCCTGGCTTGTAGAGGAATAACACTGTTTTGCTAAGTTCATTCACTTTGACTCCTTCATAGAATGTTTTGCGCTGATCCATCAAGTAAGGGCCAAGAAAAGAATGATTTTCTAAACATCAATATTCCATTTTAATTCCCTTAGGCAAGTTTGCTATCCAACACAGAAAAATCAGCTAAATGGAATTACACCAAATTTAACACAAAGCTAAAACTTTACCCTGAAAGTATGCTTTTCATTATTAGGGGTAAATCTATTCAATCATTTTTGAGAAATATGATTTAAACGCGGAGGGCTTAAAGGTTAATATATAGAAAACTTTAGCGATATCTGGACCGTTGGTGCAAGATATGCTCTGATTGCTGATTAAAAGGTGATTGATCAATCTTGATTGACTAAACACGACAAGAACAATATGTTGTGGTTGCCATTGCAGGATTCAAGGACATGGTGCCAATGTCCTGAAAATTAATAAAAAATATTTTGCTGATGACCTCACATACTATATCACTCATGATATGTTAAATGACATCATTGATGACATCACTCATTTGATGATAAGAACAACAGTGGTCAAATTACTACTGAATACCGCGGTCTCCCTAAAAAAACGAATGAAAGAAAGACGATGGTGGTGCGGAATGACCACACGCAGAGCGTTGGGCAGTATGTCATGAGTGATTAAGTATTCGAGGTCACAAGCAGTGCATGATGAGGGTGAAAGTTGTAAATAGTTGGATATATTAGAACAGATATATTTCAGTTTTTTAAAAAATTTTATTGTTAGTTGTCCTTTCAACACATTTACTATAACGACACTCAAACATTTGATTTTTCAGTGAAAATGGGTACTTTAGTATGGCAATGGAGAGAAAGGGTGTTGCGTTAAGAACAGAGCTGCTGACTTTGGAACTGGGGAACCTGTCTCTGAGTGGGTCACATTTAATCTCCCCATGCCAAAAAAAAGAGAATGTGACCTTGTGTGATGATGTTCATGTCAATCACTCCAATACTTTTGGGTCGAGTTCGCGCTATATAAACTGCAAAAACAAACAAAAAAATAAGTTGACCACCGGCGGTTGCCCCCTTAGGACTGCTATTTTCCTTTAAGATCATGTCAACACTTATTTTTGAGACATCGAGTTAGAACCTTAAAATATTTTTATTTTTTTCGTTATAAAAAGCATCTAAACTTTATTTCGGGCGCATGTCTAAACACAATCCTCCTTGATAGAAGCACTTTGAAAAATCACTTTTTATCATGTTCTGGGTTGTGCCTCCCTGCCGTGGTATCTTGCTCAGTGATTTGGTTCTTCGTGTCCTTCTTTCACTCCTTTCTCGCCTGCTTTTTTCTGTCACCCTTTTTAGGTCTCGGCTATCGAAAGCAGCGCATTCGCTGCTCTCGGCATTCGAGAGCTTCTTGAAATCGATACAGGTTCCGAAGCTCTCGGTGGCGGAGTTGAAGCCCCGCCCATCTTTTTAATTGGCCAGCGTCATCCTAAATGCAAAACGCTGGCTTCTGATTGCAAAGGAGGCTTCTTAGTCCCTCCTTGTTGCCGCCTTGTCTCCTTTTGGCCCCGCCCACCGGGACTGGATCGTTTACTGGCAGCAGTATTCAGGCTGTTTTTATTGCTTTTATTGCTTTTAAAGAGTGCGCTCTCGCCGTCTGTGTTGGTTTCTTAGGGCAATAACCCTATTCATCCCTTTCCATTCAATTGAGAGCAGAACACCATTGCACCAGCACCAGCCCACAAACAAAAGGAAGAGGAGGGAAGGGGAAAAGTATCGCAGCCATGGGAGAATGCAAAGTTACAACAGCTTACCCCATAGAGGCCCCTCTCTTACAGCTCTGTGGAAAGGTGGCAGCTGCTGTCCCTAAGCTCACATGGTTGTGGTCGGAGCCGGCAAGCATATCGCTCCCTCACAAAGTGCTGCGCTGTCGGTACAGCGTTTCCAGAGCCGGCAAGCATATCACTCCCTCACAAAGCGCTGCGCTGTCGGTACAGTGCTTCCAGGCGACTGAGGGTTCACCCCGACAGCACCCCAAAGCAGGTCGGGCCGGAGAGGGCGCCCAGGAGCCACCAGCTGACTCCCTCATGCCCGTGTTGGTCCAGTGGAGGAGATCACTGCTGGTGCTCCGAGTCCCTGTGCGACAAGCTGAGCTGGCGGCCGAGCAAGGACAAGCAGCTGGAGAGGGACCCACGGCTCGCCTGCATCGTCTGAAACAGCCTGGTGATCGCCTTCCACATGCCGGGCAAGAGCGAGGTGTTGAGTATCGAGCGGGCCGGCTGCAGCGTGTGTGCAGTGCCCGGGAGCCTGCCAGGGACAAGGCGCCCCCAAAGCAAGACAAGGCGGGTGAGTAGAAGTGAACAGCCATAATATTTAACTGGGACCTGTTTACCACGCCTATGTCTGGCTCATATTCTGTGGTGGCAGGTTTCACAGGATTAGCAAGCAGGCAGTGTGGAGGGTTATTGTGCAAATGAGTAAAAGATACATTGCCGGGTCAAAGGGTATTGGATGGTGAGGGGGTGGTTGCTATGTATATTCTGGGAAGGGGCACGAGTTGCAGATAGGCAGGGGTGAGCAGGCACCTGTCCATGAGCGATCTGGACGAGACGGACAGACATACAGTCGGGTATGTTTGAGTACAGTCGGTGTCTTGTGTTGGGTGTGACTCGGTGCAGACATAGGCACGTATTCAGCGTTGATCAGTATCTCATTGTACAACCATGGGAAAGGCATTGTGGGGGGGAATGGACATCAGTACCTTGTGGCTTCTACTCTCCAGAGTCTTTGAATCGTCGTTCCCCTCACAGAGAATGCCACAAAAGCAGCTCATTAAGCAAGTAGGCAATTCAGTTCACACGCAGTCTTTTACCCCCTCCTTAACCAAAAGTATTCATTAAGTCCAATTTGGCTTATAGTTGCTGCAAACTTTCGTTCTGTCAGCCCTAAAAATCACGCAAGCAGCACCTCACTTGCACAGAGAGACATTGGACAGGGGAGTCACCTGCTTGACTTTATCCCCCGTCACCCGTGGTAGGATGAAAGACTGCCACGTGCCCACCTGAGAGCTTAAAAGGTAGGTACGCTGTCCCACCATCCTTCCAACAGTCTCGAAAGGATAGAATGTGCAGGCTTTACGGACCTCCTCATGGAAATCCTCACTGCTAAGGTGTCCCCAAGCTCTAACAACATTTTTCTTGGTGACTTTAACTTGCATTGGAACGATCCTAAAGATCCTCAGGTTAATGCAATCAAAGACCTCTTGGCCGATCTAGCCCTTACCCAAGCCTGCTCCCTCCCCACTCACGTGAAAGGTGCCACCCTCGACTGGATCATTGCTAAGAAATCAGCGGTCAAACTTATCTCCATTGATCCTTGTGATTGGTCTGACCACCACGCCATCACCTTCCTCCTGCCCAGCACTCGCAAAGCATGGGCCCCCCCAACCTGTGATTCCCAAACGATGGGTCAGGGACACCAAGAACCTCGACCACGAGAAATTGGCAGCCCGATGTGAGTCTGACCTCCCCCCCCTCCACTGTGCACATCGGTCACAAACCTGGCAGACCACTACTCCTCCACTACATCCGACATCCTTGATGACCTGGCACCGCTAAAACTAAAAAGAACACAGATCACAGACAGAAACCCCTGGTTCAGTGGATCCCTCAACAAGGAGAGGAGATCCCTGCGACAGTCTGAACGAATCTGGAAAAAACACCCATCTGCAGCACATCTAAATCTCCTTCGCCAGGCCAGAAATGTCTATAACAAGAAAATACTCAACACAAAAAAAGAATTCTTCAGAACTGAACTGGAAAATGCGAAAAATCGGCCTCGCAAGCTGTTCGACTTGGTCAAACACCAATCCAACAAACTATTGAAAACTGCCAAAGAAACACCGAAACCCTCAATATCAAGTGAGGAATTCTCTTCCTTCTTCTGTGACAAAATCTCGGCCCTAAGAAATGAGCTTAAATCTGCAACCCACCACCAAAATCAAAATCAGCCAGCTCCACCTCATCTCTCCGTGTTGTCCACCCAAACCTCACCCATAAACCTAGCACACTGGTCCAACTTTAATCTTTATGACGATCAATCTATCTCGAAAACTCTTGCCTCCCTAAAACCGAACAATCACTTCAACGATCCTCTCCCCTCTAACTGCCTAGCTGCCGCCTCCAAGGCTATCATCCCTTCCTGGACCTCAATAATCAACGCCTCCCTCCTATAGGGCTCAATTCCTGACTCGCTCAAGGCGGGTCAAGTTGTCCCCATCCTAAAGAAACCTACGCTGGACCCTGCCTCCGCCGAGAACTATAGACCCATCTCCAACATTCCACTCCTTGCCAAAATTCTGGAAAAATGTGTGCAACAGCAGCTAAGTCTTCACATTAACAACTTTCACCTGCTAGATGACTTTCAATCTGGCTTCAGACAGGGACACAGCACAGAAACCATCCTCCTCCACATTGTTGATGACGCTCTCCAAGCCCTAGATCTAGGAAAAACCTGTCTCCTAATCCTTCTAGACCTTTCTTCCGCCTTTGATACGGTGAACCACAAAATTCTCCTTGAACGCCTCAAATTCAGGATGGGGTTGGAGGGCACCGTCCTTGAATGGTTTAGATCCTTCCTCCAAAACCGCTCACAAAGAGTCCTCATCAATGGCGATCTTTCCGCCCTCTCTCCAGTCTCCGTGGGAGTCCCCCAAGGATCAACCCTCTCCTCTACCCTTTTCAAACTCTATCTTGAACCTCTCACTGAGGTGCTTTGTGCCGCCAACATCTCCTACTTTATGTACGCCGACGACACACAGGTCTACATTAAAATCTCTTCCCCTCAGGACATTCTCTCCCTAAACAAGGCACTCAAGCTAACAGTCCACTGGCTCACTGCCAACCAGCTTAAATTCAACGCAAACAAAACCGAATTCCTTCTGATCTCCCCACCCAAACCAAATTCAGACATCCAGGAATGGATCAAGACATTCACGGCACTAAACTGCCCTCCTACCATTGTTGACTCGGCAAAATCCCTGGGAATAACCCTGGACGGCAGCTTGAATATGCACAACCACATAAATGCGATGGCCAAAACGGCTAGATTCCACCTGGGCTACCTAAGATACCTAAAACCCTTCCTCGATAGGTCCGACCTTAAAATGGCTACCCAGGTCCTTGTCATCTCCATACTTAAATATTGATGCTCTACTCTCGCAGGACTACCAAAGAACTCTCTGACCCCACTGAAAGCCTGCCTCAACACCGCTGCCAGACTCATAACGGGCTCAAAAAAATTTGACCACATCTCTCCCCATCCCCAAAGCTCTGAACTGGCTTCCCCTGGAGGCCAGAATACAATTTAAACTGGCTTGCATAACTCACAAAGCTCTGTACACAAACTTACCGACATTTCTTGCACAAAAACTCGTGATATCCGGACAGGCCAGAAATTCCCGATCTGCCAAAAACCTGCTGTTGCAGCCAGCACACTTACGGAAGAAAAAAACCTACAATCGAGCCTTCTCTGGAGCCGCTCCAAGAATCTGGAACTCCCTTCCACCCTCCATTAGAAGACTCCCGTCCTTGGCACACTTTAAGAAGGAGACCAAAACTTTCTTAATGGGAAAATACCTCATCTAGCGAACTCTTTATAACCACCTCATAGACTTGCCTCTTGTACCTTACAACTACCTGTTCAATCTATTATTTTTTTTATCATTTATCCCAAATGTAGCGTCGACCTCAGCTATGATGCACCTCGTGGACTGGAAACCTTTTTTATTGTTACTCTGCAGGCTTACATTTTTCTCCCACATGTTGCTTGACTTTAAACTGCGTGCTCCTCCTGTTTTCCCTCCTGTAACTGTCTCTCCCAGTGTGATCCCTCCCACCCTTATGTTTTATTCCCCCCCTTCAATCCTGTAAAGCGCTCTGATACCCTCACGGGTCTGGTTCGTGCTCTATAAAACTGTAAAATCAAATAAATAAATAAATCGTCCATTCATTGGTGCAGGGATGTAGGGGCTGCCCTGTGATGAAATACGGATCCTCCGGCCATTATGTCTTATTTTGAAAGATTAAATGCTGGTAGGATGCATGAGCCTCATCCTTTTTAAATCGGAAAAATACTTGGGTGTTCTTATTTCTTGAGAGATAGAGCTGGTGCATTACCTTCACTCTTTCTTAAAGGGTAAAAGGGCGGGCACTGCTCTGTATCCCCCGAGTGCCCTCTTCCAATCACAAAACAGTGATTCTTTACATCGAGACATGGACACATCCTTTTTAAACTGGAGTGATAAACTGATAACGCTCAGCCATCTTTTTAAGCGATGAAAGGCGGGCACTAGCTCCTCCTTTTGACTTCCCATGGAGGATATGGGTGACATCCTCTCATAGTTTGAAAATGAATTCCGGATATTTAACGCCACTGACGTCAATGCCACTGAACAGGCACCCAGGCGGTAGCAGTGCATTCCTGCACAGACTATATAGCAGTGTAAGCGTCAGTACCACTGAACAGTCTTACCAGACAGCAGCAGTGCAACCTTCTCTTACAAACTAGGTAGCAGTGTAAGCTTCAGTGCCACTGAACAGTCGCACCAGGCAGCAGCAGTGCAAGCTTCTCTTACAGACTAGGCAGCAGTGTAAGCTTCAGTGCCACTGAGCAGACACCCCAAACCACAGCGGTCCAAGCTTGAACAGAACAGGTAACAGTGTAAGTTTTGATGTCACTTAATACATGCAGACTGCGGCAGCAGCGCAAGCCTCGTTCAGATACAGAATAGGTGAATTTCTGGCAGCCAACAGTACAAGCTTTGTCTTCCAATAGATAGGCTGCAGGCAGGTCCTCGATGAAATATTAAGTTGCTGCGATCGGATTGCCTGAGGATCTGTTTCTATAGCTACGTAACCAATGGTGGGGATAGAAGGGGCTCTGCGCTGCAAGAATCGGTGGACTTAAGCAGAGGTATATCCACCTTTCGTGAATGTAATTTTAAATGTGAAGTGCATAGTGTTTCATGATCCTAGCCTCGTCACAGGCAGCGGTAATGTGAAATGCCAAACCAGTACATCACTGCCAGCAAAGCACAAGTATCACTTAGATAAAACGCTGCAAGCTTCCATCACATGCAGAATATTTATAACACAGAAGAGCAGCCACGATCTTTGTGTTTCTTGGCCAGTTGGGAATCATGCATTATTGATACATGAGTATTCTTGTGCTGGTGACAACAGGGTTCAACTGTCGTCCCCAGTGGCCTCTGTACAGTTATTGTGTTCAGTTCATACGTATTCTTTAACTCATGTTAACTCTTGCCATGAGCCGGGAGGACCAGGACGTCTCTTCTTCCTCTGGGGCCTTCCCTAAGCTGCCAAGCAGGCGCAGCAGGACGGCCACTCCTTGCAGTGTGTGTGTGTATTATGTTACATCCTTCTATAGCGCCTCTAGCTTGGCTTTATAATCACATTCTTACCCTACGAAGAATACATATTTGCTTTGTTAAACAATACCATTAGCAAAGCAAATGGCTTTAACTTAATCAAAGGCGAGACCAATTGCATTTTCAATGCTTGTTCTTGTTCTCAGTAAGTCACGTCATGTGGGGTTAGCTAAGTATATGTGTCGAAGTGCCTGAAGACACTGTTGTACAAACTGCGAATGACTAACCTTGTAACAGTAATGCTAATGTCTTTGCTCATAAAAATTAATAATAAAATACTATGAAATCAAAAAAAAGTGATTTGGTTGTTTTAAAACGTATTGGGTTTTCTTTCTTTTCTCTGAAATGTGCACTTTCTGTTTAAGAGCTCTTGATATCTCACATCCTATTGCTCGAAGAGGGGAACGAGCCTGTAAGTATCGGCGCCATTTTCCTCCACGTGGACCGGAAATACTCGGCTGGCTTCTGGATAATTAACACTTTTGTGTTCACTGCATTGGTATCATCTCTCAGGTCGTCGGACAGTGCACTCAGACTACTCGCCTCATCATCTGTATGGGCTAGTAACAAAATGAACCTCTCGCTGCAGCTGCCTGACACCTGGGAGCGGGCTCCAGGAAACGCCAACCCGGGGGGTTTCCGGCGGAAGTGTGAAACGAGGCTCAGCACCCGTGGCCCTGTGATTTAAAACCTGCTAATGGAACGGGCTGCCATACAGAACCGAAACACCTGCACATAATGTCAGATTCCTTCGCCATATGCAAGTTAGTGGAATACAAATGTTCAACGATGGATGGGTTCCCAAACTGTAAATAAACAAGCTGTGAACGCCATATGATCCATTTCGGCCTGAGCTGTGGGCACACCTGGGGTGCCTGACCACAGCATGGCACCCCTGCATCTATAATGTCTGGGAAACCAATAACATCCACTCACAGCTGGCGAATGAGAGCCTGCACTCTCACGTCATGACTCAGGGCAGGCTGCTGACATTATGCCTGTGTTCTGTGGGAGCATATACTAGTTCGACTTCCTTCGATTCCTCCAGAGAAGCAACAGCCAATGTTTTTCCGGGTGTAGTTTTGTGAAGGTCAAAGGGCACTCCGAGTATATCCGTGATCGGAAAAACACCAGTGAACCTAAGAAAGAGAAACTGATTTAGCACAGCTGTGACTTGGGTAGCTGCTGCACAGGGTACAGATTGGAGGGATGTAAAGAAACCTCTAGCCTTTTGGCACCTAAATCGTTCAGTGTTTTTGGGAAACAAGTACCCGAACTGTCAAGCAAAAAGGATGCAAAAATTATCTCTGCATAATGGGTGTTCATCAAGAGTTTACGATGCTGAACACTGGGATGGACTCATGATTTCTCAAACAAGACAAGACACAAAGTCATCCAGGTTTTCAGATTTCGGAATATATTTCACAGCTCGAAGATCCGTCTTTGTTAGACTGGAATGGCTAATGTGCTATGAGAAGAAGCATGCCAAATTCACCATCATAGTGGTCACAGGGGGCTTTTCACTTTAATCGGTGTTCTAACCATGGAGAAGACGACAGAATCCAACCCACCCACACCAAGAAAAGAAAAACGGGCGTCGCAGCCGCAGGGGTAGAGGTGAAGCGGAACGAACACAAGGAAGTTAGTAAAAGAGAGAAGTTACTAAAAGGTAGATGGAAGGCCCACACAGTGTCCTTGGAATGCCTCACATCAGGGGCACGAGGGAGCCAAGGGCGGCGTGCCGCCATGGAAAGAGTAGATGTGATGCTCCCGGGGGACCCTGGGAATGCCTCACGGCAGGGGTACCGAGGGAGAGAAATGCAAGGACTCAGCCTCTGGAAAATAGAGTAGATGCTCAAGTAAGGTCCTTGGAATGCTACACGGCAGGGACCCCTGGGAGCAGGGAGGGCCCATGAAAGGGTCCAGGGCGAGCGGGACGGCACTTGCAGCCCGGGCAGGTCCAAACGGACACCCTCCAAGTCGGTAGCAAGTTGAAGCCTAGACCCTTGTAGTGGAAGTCCTGACAGGGGGCCCCTTTTTCCCGGGGAATTGAGGAGGCTGGGTTTTTATTGCAAGCAGAAACAAGTGCAAGGACCAGTAAATGTAAATATGTAACATGGACATTAAGTAAACAGTTGATATGACTATAGACATATGATGTTGAATAAACTGCGACCTTTTAAGGCACCAAAGCACTTTGTCAGTGGTGATTTAAGGGTTAAGAGGAACGCAGTTCATTGTAAGTGGGCGAGAAGGAGGGCAACTCGCCACCTGGAGGGTGTTTATTACACCACTGCTGAGCCAGTAAGAGCAGGTCAATTACACCACTCCTGAAGGAGTAAGAGCAAGTCAATTACACCACTCTTGAGGGTGTAAGAGCAAGTCAATCACACCCCTCCTGAAGAAGTAAGAGCAAGTCAAATACATTACTCCTGAGGGAGTAAGAGCAGGTCAATTACACCACTCCTGAAGGAGTAAGAGCAAGTCAATTACACCACTCCTGAGGGATTAAGATTACGTCTATTACCACTCCCCTGAGGCAGTAGGAGCAAATCTATTACACCCCTCCTGAGGAAGGAAGAGCAAGTCTATTACACCACTCCTCAGGCAGTAAGAGCAAGTCTATTACACCACTCCTGAGGCAGTACGTTGGCTTCAAGGGGGCTCTGTGATTCCACTAGTGAGAATGGCACAGAGCATGTCATGTAAACGTCTGTAGTTTATGAACCTCGTGGTACGCTGCTCCAAAGCTCTGGGGCACTACATGGAAATGTGAGACCTTGTACCTGTGGTCACAGGAAAACTGAACTCCACCTTATTATATGTGTCTGTTGTGTGTGATGTTTAACTGCACGAGCAGTCAATATATTTGAGTGTAATTCCTTTAGATATCTGTTGAAATCAGGAAAATCAACACCACAAGCATTGCTAAGATTAGGGGTTGATTCATGCATTGGGACACTGAGGCCAGCTGTCTGTGGTTGGAAGAGATATCTGCTGAATACATCCCAATTTGTAACTTTAGCATGTACTTTAATTCACTAATTGAGGCACATCGGTTGTGTGAGATCTGGTTAGGCGCATCACTAAGTAAAACAATACTAAAAGAAAGAATACAAATTGTAAACTCAAATCAAGTTTTGAGGCAGATACTACAGTGTGAAGCTGCCTTCAGAGCTGTTGTGATTTAACTTCTTGTTATGATGAAGTAAGTGCACCAATGTACAATTCTGGTGTAAGACATTATGGATATATGAGGTTTAATGATGACAACGCGATATTTTGCCCATAAATGTTAAGCACTGAGGGAAACTGATGCTTAGCCAAATAAATGAACCAGCAAGATATTATAATCTAACAGCTGACCATCAGTACTGGATGTGTTTAGTAGGGGAGGAGCGGAATGTTTTATTCTACCCACAGAATTGGTGGAATTTGGCGACTCCATGTTGTTCTTGTAATGTGGAGGTCCATCCGAAGTCGGGCAATGGCAGTGTGGTGGAATTTATTCCCTGTAAAGGCTCCAGAAAATGCAAACTGGCAAGCACGAGCAAGATTTGGTGTCCCTTAGCGCAATTCTCAAATACGGGCGGTCAGAACTCGTCGGAGTCAAAGGGCTGCTTCTTGAGTACATTTGCTGTATTTAAGTAGATTTTCTACTCGAGCGGCGGCAAAATCAACTTGAATGGCTGTGCGCTCCTCAACAACGCATGGTGCTCTTCGCACTGATTTTTCAATGCTGCTCACGCTACCGGCACTAAATTGCAGCACGAGGTGCATATTGTGTGCTCGTTGGTGGAACTCAATGGCGTAATCTTGCAGATTTTAAGTAACTCCATGGAAATCTGCGGAGTGAAACTTTGTAAGTTCTTCCCGCCCCCCAGCGTTTAGTACATTTTAACTCTTCGATAGAGTGAAGTGACTTTCCACATGTTGATAAGTGGATTGTGTGGCAGCGGAGCAGCTTTATGGTGAGATTCACTGTACGCAAGGTTCGAGGTGTAGGTCTTCCATTTGGCAGGCATGCGGAGTCTGCTTGCCACACCTCCAAGATGGGGGATGTTGAGTATCGGTCTAGTTGTTGCTTTGACGATAAGACAGCAGCGTCTGCCGTGCTTCTTCCAGGATTTCCATTGATGGCAGCAGCATAAAGAGGCACAGCTTTGACTAATGGTGGCGAGTGTTGCTGTTCTTGCATCGTTGGCACTTGATTGTTGCTGGCTCTCATTTAACAGATGGGAATAGTGCCCACACGGGGTATAATTTTGAATCTCTCGTATTAGTAACTATTGAAATTGGTCACGTTTAGGGTACAGATTAACTCGGACCTTAGTAGAATCACAGCAGCCTATAGAGGTGGCTCCCATTATATATTGAACATTTCTTGTTGATGTAAGCATTTGAATACATTCATCAGTATGAGAATATTTGACACGAACTAGTGATTACCAGTGTTAAAGAGTCCACGATTTACTTAAGCTCCTGGGTGATATTTCACAGCAGTTGATTTCATATAGACATTGTTTCAAGGGTTGGGCATTTGTGCCCTTAACAAGTACAAATATGGCTTTAAGGGAGTATCAGAGCATGATGTATTGAGGTTATGTTTGCCCAGTCGGTGACTTGTCTGGGACACATCTACTTACATAACCAGCATGTGCTATTGAGGATGTGCACTCTTGAATGACTCAGAGTTTGCTATTTATAGGCCATTGGATAACTACACTTGTTGCCTTCATTGCAGAGTCTTGCACATGCAGGTGATAACCATTGTGAGGGGCCCGATGCTCATATAGAGTGTGATAAGTAGCTGGTGTTGAATGATGGACAACAGTGGTACATGGACTAAGTCGACTTTTCTCTCTTTATACAGATGTGCTAGTCAGGTGACATTGGTCCTGATGAGACCAGATAAATACATAGGGGTCAAAACGTTGACACCCCCTCGTTGTTTTGTCATTGAATCTTGCAAAAAGATACTGTATGGAAACAGATATTAACTCTTACTTTATCTATTGCGAATTATCATACCATATGAAGTTTGTCCAGTGTCTTTGAACATGTTTCACCATTTGAGCACTGCATCGTCTGCACTACAATTACACTGTATATATTGCACTGAGTTCCTATAAAGCAAATTAAAAAAAAGAGATAACCATGTTATGCCATAATGTGATTATTCAGTAAGTAACAAATGATTAAATGATGTTGCATACCTCTGAGTCACATGAGAGGTATTTCACAAATAAGTCGCACTCGACAGTACCCTGGTCCTCGTGGGCAAAAAAGGTGTCCTTGTATTTTTGACACACACACATGTTTAGTAAACTGTGTCATGCATGTAAATAGGTTTTTTTTCTTTTAAAGAATTAATGTTGTTTTTCTTTTTTAAATATAATTGCCAGCTTGTTTAAATTTACTAGGATTGAATTGTATAAATATTTAGTAGCAACTTAAAACAAACGCAATAAAGGCACTTTGCAGTTAATTGATTTGAATTTAGCTGAAGTGATTTGGATAGAAGTGCATAGAAAGCACCGGTGACAGCACTGTGAGGTTAGCCCCATGCGGGCACAGTATATACCTTGTAGCACTCTCTGCACAAGTTTAGATTTGCTTTGAACACTAAGTGACATGGTCGTCTTGCAAGTCAGAGACAAGGTTTGAAAGCTTCCCTCCAGGGTCGTAGCTGTCATTAGTGTAGAGGCACTGGGCGTGGGGCCTGAGGGTCCCACTGCAGCCACGTCTGACTGTCACTTACTTCCAAAGTGATGCTCGGGGGGTTCCTTGCTTCATTAGAACCGAAGGCATCCCTTAGCCTTCCATAGACAATGTGCTGCACTATGCCCAGTCTACTCACTCAGAGTGGTTACACGGTGTTCATTGGCAGGGAGTGTATTGTTCACACAAGAACCGTGTTCACAGAAAATAAACCAGGATTAGACCAGCTTTATTATCTCTCTTGGCTGCATTTAGGGAGATTAATTATTCTGTTAGTAATAAATTGAATTATTTCCTGACTTTTCCACAAGTCTGGACACACTCAGGTAAAAAAAAGAATGAATATTTCAAGTTTAAAAATAACTGAATAGCCCTTGTTCCCCCTGTGGTTACTTTAATATTTTGGATAAAAATGCAGATAGGATTTTATTGTTTGTCAGTTCTGTTTTTAACTGACACAAAACAATTGGATTAATCAAACTCAATCTGCAGGGGCTTTCAAGGAACGTTGGAAGCCCGAGGGCAGCTTTTCTTAGAAATCGTTTTTTGGCACTGTGGTTTGAGGGGAAGCTGAATTTCCAGGAAAATTCTATCTGTCCTGGCAGGCAGTATGTTTCTCGTTGTGTGTTGACTATAGAGACCTTATAGATCTATGCTGATAAAACTGTAAATCATCAAAGTGTACTCTCTAATAAAAAAGTTTAAAAAAAGAACAAAGGCTTATTTTCTCCAAAAACTCGCTGAAAAGGTCATAGAATTATCCATATTTTCTTGTGAGGTTCCCCTGCTGTGAAAGCATTTTAATTTAAAGTTGTAAATATAAGGCATTGATAATCCACCATGTTAACCTCTCAAGTCCACTTTAAAAATATTCCTTGAAGTCTCCTTCATAAGGCTGGAAAAGTGTCCCTGTCTACCTGATATTTGTGAACAAATGTTATATCAACATGCTATTTCCATTATTCTTTTTGCACACTATGAGTCAGTGATTTTCACCCAAACACATGTTGGTGTACTCCGTCTAATTATTTATAAATGTTGTCTCAACCTTCCCTCAAAATACATAAAAAACACCTAAAACAAAGAGTTCTATGCTGCATGTTAAGTTATGAAATATTATCGGAATATTTCTAAATCATGACATATCAAATTTGTAGCACTGAGAAAGAAAACTAAGTCCTTCATTTTGTGTCAGCCAGAGCAGTATCTCAGGGTAATATCACCCCATTTGGTTCTGTGTGGTCAAATTACCACATGTGGGCACATCAGGCCTGGTGTAGTGTAGTCCCAAAAGTACCCTGTCACGCAGGACCTACGACGTTTACGGATAAGCTATACTGTGGGTGTGGTGGTAGACTAACTCCATACACCCCGCCGCATATGTTAGCCTATGGTTTGCATTAGATAGCTCGCAGTGCCCCTAGACAGAGAGATTAGCTTTGGCAACCTCAGAACACAATAACCTCAAACTCGTGGAAACAATATATTACTTTTCACCCAGTCACTCGTGAAGGCTTATTTTTGCTCTCAGAGAGATACATAGAAGAAACAGTCGGGCGTTTTCACAATAAGAGTTTATTGTACCATTGTTCTTCTCATGTAAAATATATGCGCTGCTATAACTGTAATACAGTAGCAGAGAAATAGAACCAGCATTACAGTGAATAAAAAGAAATAGTATTGTTCTACCATTGTGTAATAGTAATAAACAGATACATGAATATAGAATTTATTTATAAAATAAAGTGCGTACTCCTAAGATGCCTGACTAGATGTACCCAAGTGTACCTAGCATGTAAGTAGGTGCTTATAGAGCCTAAGAGCCAAGAATCCTACTAGGCTTTTAGTCGAACCCTGTTGGACTTGGCCCTTTTTGCAGGGTCATCCCTGAACTTTTTGCCTTCCTCCTATATCTTTTCTGACCTGTTGTTGGCTGTTTTATGACTCTGGGCACTTTACCACTGCTGATCAGTGCTAAAGTGCAAATGCTCTCCCTATTCTAAATTGATGTATGAATTGTGATTCCATGATTGGTTGGTTTGGTTTACCTGTCAAACCCTAGTACAGTGCACCAGGAGTGCAATGGGCTTGTAAAATCAAATGCTGCTGGTGGGCTTGCAGCACTGGTTGTGCCACCCACAGAAGCAGCCTGTAAAAGTGTGTCTAACGTCTGCTTGCAGTCTGGTCCTGTCATGCTGACTGGGCAAGTGCACCCACTTGCCAGTCTCTAAACCTTCCCTTTTCTTCATATCAGACACCCCTATGGTAGGCTCAAGGGCAGGGTGCATTGTAAGGATAAGGTAGGACATGCCCTGGTGTGTGTGGCATGTTCTAATAGTGAATTACAGCTATTTTAGTTTTTCACTATTGCAAGGCTACCTGTTCTCCATAGGCCAGAATGGGCAGTTTGATTATTACATTTTATAATCCTAACTGACTCAGGGAACATGGTAGAAATTCGAATTTAGTATGCCTGAACTCAGAATAATAAAATACATCTTTTAGTGAAGTTGGTTTTGGTTTTAACATTCTGTGTTTGAAAATGCCACTTTTAGAAAGTAGGCATTTTCTTGTCTAACCATTCAAACCTGCCTCTGCTCGGCTGTATATTCCTTGTCTGGAGTTTGAGTGACAGGGGCTGGGGAATTCCAGGGGGCTGGGAAATCACCGGAGACAGGGTGAGTCAGCACAGGGCTGAATAGAGAGATCTCCATGTACATGGAGGAGTTGCACCTGGGACCTGAATAGGGCTGTGCTTTCCCTCCACAATGCTGGCTTCACCTCCTGTGGTGCGTCTGATGTCTCTGCCCTGCAATCTGAAAGGAAAGAAGGAGTCAGGTAAACAAAGTGCTCCAGGACTGACCAGAACCGGTTTGAACAAGGCAAAGGCCCCTCTGCCCTCAGAGGACAAAGGATTTTAGGGGTATAATTATAATTGGTCCCAAGAATTTAGATCACTTTGGGAAAACAGGAAGAAACCTCTGCTGAGGAGAGGAACCAAGAAGAAACTGAGGAGAGACTTATCCATGAAACTGGGGATTGGCCTGCAGGGGTTGCCTATTGCCAAAGAGAGGAGAAAGGAACTTTGTGTGTACTTTTGCTCAACTTGTGAAGGATCTCCAATGGCATGGAAAAGAGCTTGCCTCCTGCTGAAGTCTCAGGGACAACAGACTTCACCCACCAGCTCCCCAGAGTTCTTTGTAAGTGTATGCTGCTTTGGGCCTTCTGAGGGACTGCGTGTCGCAAGGAGCTGGAAGCGCGACTCAAGGAGAAGCGTGCTGCAGTCAGAGCTGTTGTCGTTGCATCGTGTAAGGGGGTGTTGCCGCTGCAGTTGTCGCATCGAGCAGAAGCGCCTCGCAACGTCGGAGAAGAGGGTCTCCGCCAAAGCCGCTGTCATCGCATCGCGTAGAGTGGTGTAGCCGCTGCAGCTGATGCATCGAATTGAGTCTTCTCACAACATCGGAGAAGCGTGCCGCATCTGGAAGATCTTCACGTCTTTATTTCTTTGCACCAAACTTTCATCGCATAAAAATCGTTGCAACACTTTCGTAGCCCTGCGTGTCGCATCTAAAATGTATATTGACTTAAAGTGTCGCATTTAAGAACTAAAGAGAACTAAGCTAAATTCTACCATCTTAAAGTAACAGTATTGTGGATTTTTGTCTTTTATGGTCGTGTGGTAAATCTATATAAAGAATACTTATTTTTTATATAAAACCTGTGTGGTGTCCATCTGTAGTGTTGTCACTTGGTTACTGTATGTGTTCACAAATGCTTTACACACTGCCTCTGAGATAAGCCTGTCTGCTCATGCCAAGCTACCAAGGGGGTGAGCAAGGGTTATTTTAGGAGTGTACCCCTTTACCCTGACTAGAGGTGAGGGTCCCTATTTGTCACAAGTGCATACCTGTGCCAACTAGAGACCCCCAAGTCTAACAAACCCCATTACCTGAATAGTTAAAGTGTGGGACTTCGTCCTGGACTATAGCTGGACACTCCGCAAGGGATCGTCAGACCACTGTCAGCTGGAGCGATGGCATGCCGGAGCTGCAGCGTCTCTGGTCAGAGTGTTGGCCTCAAAGTCTCGGGTTCCTCCTGCCTTCTGATAGCAAGAGGCGCTGTATTTATACAGTCTATGTACGTGGGTTACCCATTGTTCAGTATGAGGATGACGTTGGGGAATAAACCTTGTGCGTCGATGGGAGAGGTGAAGTGTACCTCCTGGAGAGTGTACTCATCAATTATTCCTATGCGCTAAGGATGACGTCTTAGCAATATCGATTGGGAAGAACCTACCCTCTGCATGGAACTAGGTGAAAGGTTTAGTCCATAAAAGGCTGCAGCCCTTATCAGGTGTTATGTCCATACAAGACTTATTTGGAGTTATGTCATTATAAGGCTCATTCATATGAAATAATGAGCGCTGAAGTCGGGAAAGTGTACGATGTTCCCTGGACCTATAGTAGGGTACCGATATGAAATATAACACTGGTTTTACTGAGTTCAAATATGTCAGAGGGCTCACTCAGAGGCTGGCTTCCATCCAACCCGTTCCCTGGACCTATAGTAGGGTCCAGGGAACGGACATACTATACCCACTCCACCTTATACTTAGCAATAATAATACGCGTTACTTGAAACACACATGTATAACAGTGTCAGTGCATATAATTTGTCAAGCATTCATTTAAAATGTTTCTAAAAACTTTAAAAAGTCACTTAAAAACAGTTTAAAAACAATGAAAAAATGTTCTCTGGTAATGTTTGCAAAATGATCTAAAAGTCCGCAAATCACAGTTTTAAATGAGTTCGATCACACAAGTTGAACTACTGTAAGCGTTTATAGAATGCCATGCTTCAGAAAGTTTCAATTTGCAAGAGTTATTTTGAAAATAGAACAGGAAGGAAAAAGTTCCATAGTTGTTCCCAGCACACGGTAAACCAGATTCAGATTAGAAGTCCTGGCTGGTAGACATAACATTATCGCTGCCGGCTACAGCAGGGGACAAACATTGAAGTACCTCGCATAGCACGTCAAGTGTGCATAGATGTAACTCCTTCTGTCCAGTAGCTGTTGTGTAAGCTTCCGTTACCAGATTCGAAACCTCGGTGTCAATGCTGGAGCTGAAATTTAAATCAGTCATGAAAGGCACCTGTGGCTCCTCAAGGAAGGCATGCTTCAAGATGGGAATACGCCGGGGACAAAGTCGAGCATGGGACCACAAGGGCTCCAGCCTGGAGTCTAAGTCCGCTGGCGTCTCCGTCAGAGGGGTCAGACAGATGTCCAATATGCATTCGCCTCCGCAAAACAGGCATCGGAAGACAGGTACGATGCAGTCCTCAAAGACTGGTCTGAAGGATAAGAACCAAGAAGCACTTAGTTCCCCTAGGCAAGGTTCACCGAGATGCTGTATCATGCGCTCACTGTAATGTCTTTCCAAGAGAGCTTTCGCAATCTCGCTGGCGGATGGTCCGTCCATTGCGCAGCAGGTAGACGATAATCAGGATTCCAGCTACAGCGAGCAGCATCAGAGTTAGGAATAACTCTGAGGATATCTGGAATGTGCTAAGGAATCCGGACCCTATGGTCTTTAATAGGTAAATTATGCCACTCGTATCAGACATGTTAAAGATACGACTCACCATTTCTACGAAATGTAGGGGGCAATTCGTTCGAATTAGTGCCTGTATCTCGTTGGAGGTCCTTGCAACCTGAAGTTCACAGATTCGAAACTGAAGCATTACAGGCTCCGTGCAAGGTAATATCTTGGCATATGAGAGAACCGCTTTAAGCGTTCTTGCAGTTGGTACCACTAAGAAATACTTCTCGATCCCTACTCCGGCATCGGAATTTATATGGTAAATCCCAGGATTTCTTAATGTATTCTTTACCCAGCTGTTCATATGTGCCTGCCTGTCTCTGTTTGAGGCAATAGCGAAACTAGAATGTAGTGACCGGGAGAGTGATTTAGCCATGGATAAGCCACTCAGTTGATGGTAATTCAACTACTGTAAATGGAAGCCTATCCAGTTTTTCAATTTGCAGCTTTGTATATTTAGCTCCTCTTTGTGCCATTTCTATCTGTGTATCAGTTAGATTATGTTCTGAAAACAGAGACGTACTGTTTATAAAACGCCAAGGCACAAGGCCTGCATGCAAGGATTGTAGCACCCAGCTCAATAACATAATAGAACGTAACTGAGATTGGCTGTGTTGTAATATGGCAAAATCCTATTCTAGTATGTCAATAGCAGAAGATACAATGTTGCCCTATGATTATATTCTGGAGGGCAAAGTTGTTAACCCATCATCCACCGCAGCAAAAGCTTTTTCTAAGTTAATACGGTCTATTTCCTGTATTCTCGCTGCGGCTTCTTGTTGGGAAATCTTCCAGATTTTATTATAGGCAGCATAAATGCCTGCATATATGAAACGTTTTTGACGTTGTTTCCTAGGTACTAGCAAAAAGTCCCTAAGATCCATGTCTTGTGTGAGTAAAGTTAAGTGTTGCTTCATGTTGGAAGGCGGACCCCGAGAAGTCGGCGAGACCACTCAGGGGGGGGCCCCCACACTGTACGAAGTAGCCGAGCGCTGCAGAGAAGCCTCCTGGGAGATCCTTCTCCTATTATGTACTAGCACAGTAACACCACCACACAGAACTCAAGGAGGTTGTCTCAAGACGAGCAATTCTTTATCAGCACTTAAAGGTTACGGGATCAATATTTACACGAAAAGGGATCAAGGGATCCACAAAAGTCTCAGTGTCTCTTTAGAAGGGAAGGGGTAGCGGGATAGTCTTTGGCAGGAGCTTGGTACGAGGGTACCTGGGGCCCAGTTCTTATCCTCAAGCTGGAGGGCCTCCGGAACTCGGAGGGGTCGAGCCGCGACGGCGTCAGCAGGGCTCTGGCGTTCAGTTCGTGGAGAGCCGCGACCAGGTCAGCGGGGCTCTCAAGATGGTTTCTGCTCAGCTCGAGCCGCGACGTCGTCAGCAGGGCTCCGAGGGAGGTTTCAGCGAGGTTGGGCCGCGACAGCGTCAGCAGGGCCCCGATGTTCCGGGGGGCTTCAAGGTTTCAGCAAGAAGGAGCCGCGACGCAGTCTGCAGGGCTCGTGGTGGTTTCAAGCAAGAGTTCTTCTCCGTAGGGTCGGCCGCGATTCAATCAGCAGGGCTCTCGACTCCGGGATACAACTGCCGGTCTGTTGCGGGGTCGTCCCAGATATAGGCCTGGAGCCCTTTGAAGTCCGGACCCTTGCGCCCGGAGGGGCGGAGAGGCCGGGTTGGGAGCGGCCAGACGCCCAGCAGGAGAGGCGCCGGGCCCAGGAGAGATGGAGGCCGATCGCACCTCGGTGTGTGGGGACGGTTGGGGGTCCCATCGATACCGCCCTCCGCCAGGGCGATGAGGCATTCACGTGATACCCCCTGGCCAGTTCTTGGTGCCTCAATGTCTGGGCCTCGCTGGGGCCGAGGCCGGGTTGAGCGGAGTCAGGTGGACTGGTGTGCAGGGTCACGTGGCAGGCAACAAAATGGTGGAGCCCCGAGGTGTATGCGACCTCGTGCGGCTCGAACGGGTGGCCCGTGGAGGCCAGGGCGGGGAACGGGCCCAACCCCAGGGAAGTCAGGACCACGCCACGAGGCCGGGTCCAACAGGCGTCCCCCCCAGCCGAAGGCAGGGAGAGTCACCCATCTTCTTGGGGATTCTCCTCGTCAAGGCGGAAGAAGCGGGACAGGCCGTCAGCGTTGGCGTGGTCATTGCCGGGTCGGTGCGCAACCGAAAAGTCCATCCCTTGCAGGGCAATGGACCATCGCAGCAGCTTGGGATTCTCGCCTCTCATTTGCATTAACCACCGCAAAGGCCGGTGGTCGGTCTGGACCCGAAAGTGGGTACCGAAGAGATCGGGCCGGAGCTTCTTAAGGGCCCACACTACAGCGAAGGCCTCGCGCTCGATGGTGCTCCATCGTTGCTCCCGGGGCAGCAGCCGTCGGCTGATGAAGGCCACTGGGCGGTCGAGTCCCTTCTCATCAACCTGAGACAGAACGGCCCCGATCCCATATTCGGAGGCGTCTGTCTGTACGATAAACTCTTTACTGTAGTCAGGGGCCTGGAGCACAGGGGCAGTGCACATCGCGGCCTTGAGAGTCTCGAAAGCTGATTGGCAGCGGGGAGTCCAGTGCACCTTCTTGGGCTGCTTCTTCGAGGTGATCTCCGTGAGAAGCCCCACAATGCTCCCATAGTCCCGGATGAACCGCCGGTAGTATCCGGTGAGGCCAAGGAAGGCCCGCACAGCGGTCTGGGTAGTGGGAGGTTCCCATGCCTGGATGGCATCGACTTTTGGCTGGAGGGGGGCCACCTGACCGCTTCCCACCTGATGGCCCAGGTAGGTCACCGATCCTTGGCCGACCTGGCATTTGCTGGCCTTAATCGTGAGCCCAGCCCTTTGGAGGGCGGCCAGGACGGCCTTGAGGTGAACTAGGTGCTCAGCCCAGTGGTTGCTGTACACGGCGATGTCATCCAAATAGGCCGCGCTGAAGGCCTCGAGCCCGGCCAGGACCTTGTTTACGAGTCTCTGAAAAGTGGCCGGGGCATTCTTCATGCCGAAGGGCATCACCCGAAAGTGGTAATGCCCATCAGGGGTAGAAAAGGCGGATCTTTCTCGGGCGCCGGGGGTAAGCTGAATCTGCCAGTACCCGGCGGTGAGGTCCAGCGTGCTCAGGTAGCGGGCGGACCCCAAGCGATCGATGAGTTCGTCGGCCCGGGGTATAGGATGGGCGTCCGTCTTGGTCACAGCATTCAGGGCCCGGTAGTCTACACAAAATCGCAGCTCCGGGGGATGGCCGGGGGCTGCGGCCTTTGGTACCAGGACGACAGGGCTGGCCCACGGGCTGTCAGAGGGCTCGATGACCCCGAGGGCCAACATCTTCGCTACTTCGGCCTGGATGCATGCCCGTACTCGGTCGGGTACCCTGTAGGCTCGGTGTCGCACGGGGGGGCTGTTCCCGGTGTTGACGTCGTGGACGCACCAGTGGGTCACCCCCGGGGTGAGGGAGAAGAGGGCTGCGTAGTCCTGCAGCAGTTGTTGACAGTCGATGCGCTGTTCCGGGGTCAGGGAGGAGGCGAGCTGGACACCTTTGATGGATCCGTCGTGGACGTCGTTCTGCAAGAGGTCGGGTAGGGGCTCGGAGTCGTCCTCGCCCCCCTCGTCGGTCGCCAGCAGCAGGCTCAGTTCGGTCCGGGCGAAGTAGGGTTTGAGCCTGTTAGCATGTAGAACCCGGAGCGGGTTCCGGGGGGACTCTAGGTCAAATAGGTAGGTGACGGGGCTCTTCTTTTCCACCACCTTGAAGGGCCCAGTCCACTTGTCCTGGAGGGCACAGGGCTCAACAGGGGCCATGACCAGACTCGCTGGCCTGGCTCGAACTCGATGGTAGAGGTGTTCCGATCGTACCACCGCTTCATGTCCTCCTGGCTTCGGCCATGGCTCGGAACTTGCGGGTCTGGTTTCGTAGGGTCAGGAGGTATCGGTAGACGTCAGGAGGGGCGCCTTGGAGCTTCGTCTCCCAGCCCTCCTTGACCAGGCTGAGCGGTCCGCGGACCGGATGTCCGTACAATAGTTCAAACGGGCTGAACCCCAGGGACTTCTGCGGGACCTCCCGAGAGGCATGGTAGTAGGACATCCCATCTCCGCCGGAGGGGCTCTTCCAAGCCCTGAATCATCCCCTTCAGGGTTCTGTTAAAGCGCTCGACCAGCCCGTTCCCCTGAGGGTGATAGGGGGTTTTGAATTTGTACGTGACCCCGCACTGCTGCCACAGGGACCGCATGTACTTGGAGATGAAGTTTGTGCCCCTGTCGCTCACCACTTCGCGGGGGAATCCCACTCGGGAGAAGATCCCCATCAAGGCCCGGCCTACCACGGGGGCCGTTACAGTTCTTAGCGGGACCGCCTCCGGGTACCTGGTGGCGTGGTCCACGAGGACCAGGATGAAGCGGTGGCCCAGATCGGTCCGGGGGGTCCAGGGGCCCCACGATGTCGATCCTGACCCGTTCGAACGGGGTGCTGACGGCTGGAAAGGGCTGGAGGGGGGCCTTGACCCGACCCCCCGTCTTCCCGCTGGCTTGGCAGGTCCGGCAGGACCGGCAGTGGTTGTCCACGTCTCTCCGCATCCGGGGCCAGTAGAAGTGGGTCACCAGACGGCTGTAAGTTTTGTCTTGCCCTAGGTGTCCGGCGAGGGGCACGTCATGTGCCAGGTTGAGAAGGAACTCCCGGAAGCGGAGGGGGACCACCAACACGCGGCTGGCCCCGAGTTCTGCCACTTTCTGTTCACTGTACAACAGGCCCTCGGCCCAGTAGACCCAGTGGGTGCCGGTCTGGTCCCCGTCGGCTTGTGCGGACGCTTGTTGTCGGACCCCTTCGAGAGAGGGACAGAACTGCTGTTCTTGCTGGAACTGCTCACGGGTGGGGCCCCCTTCGTGGCGCCATTGTGCAAGTTCTGGTAGGGCGCCGAGGGAAGCAATCTCTTCGGGGGAGGGTTCAGTAGGTCCAGTGTCGGTGTCCGCCTCCCCCTCGCTGCAGGCGGGGGGTGGTGCGAGCCCCTCGGGCTGGGCGGCACCGGGGGCCAAGGACGAGCGGGGGGCCTGGGCGGTCATGGACCCGGTGATGGCGCAGGCCCATTCGGATAGTCCCAGCATTCGGAGGTGCTCCACTTGAGCCCAGGGGGAACTCTCCAGGTCGTTCCCCAGGAGGCAGTCTACTGGTGAATCGTCGCGGACAGTCACTTTTAGTAGGCCTGTCACCCCTCCCCACTCGAAGGGGACCAGGGCCATCTGGCACAGGCTTTCGCTGTTGTCGGCCGTCCGGACGGGGCACAGCACATTGGGTAGGATCTGTTCGGGGGTCACCAGGTGGCAGCGGACAGCGGTGACACTGGCGCCGGTGTCACGAAGGGCTTCGGCCCGTTGTCCATTGACGGTGACCTGCTGCCGGTACTTCTGGGTGTTGCTTGGGATGGGGGTGCGGGGCACCATTTCTCGGCTGCCCAGGCAGACCAGGGACATGGCCGCCGGTTCCCAT
The DNA here is from genome assembly GCF_964204655.1 of Triturus cristatus. Taxonomy (NCBI): domain Eukaryota; kingdom Metazoa; phylum Chordata; class Amphibia; order Caudata; family Salamandridae; genus Triturus; species Triturus cristatus. The sequence goes on from NC_140584.1 coordinate 1,152,406,157, forward strand.
TCGGTGGTTCCTCGGTCGAGGGTTTCTTCTTCTTCTTCTCCTTCCCCCAGGGCGGCGGCCGCCAGCTGTCGGGGCGGGGGCCCGCCGGCCCCGCTTCTTCGGTTCAGGGGGCAGACCGGATCGCTGGCATAGTGTCCGGTTTGTTGGCAGCCGTAGCATGTTACTGGGGGCCGTGGTCCGGTTCTGGCTGGGGTCGCCCCTCTTCGGGCTATGCTCGGGGAGAGGGGTTGCTGCAGCGGCCCTCGAGGTGGGCTCCTGGGGGCCCCGGCGGGGGGGTCCCGGTTCCTGTTCGGCCCTCCCCCTCCACCGCGTTGGTGGGGAGGTCCGGTGGGGTTCCTCTGGTACTCCCCCATCGAGTTCCGGGGGACTCGGGTGTTGACCCATCGATCGGCCTCGACGGCGAGTTTTCGTGGGTCGGTCATCTTGCTGTCGAGGAGGTGTTGCCTTAGCTCCACGAAGCAATTGTTGGAGAGATGTTCCCAAACAATGAGGTCGACCAGCTGCCCGTAGGTGGTGACTTTGCTACCCTTGATCCATCCTTCTAGGGCCCGGCTGAAAAAGTCCACATATTCCACCCAGGTAGTACCCGAGATCTTCTTGCAATCTCTGAACCGCTGGCGGTACATTTCCGCGGTTAGCCCGTAGCGGGTGAGCAGGGCCTCCTTCATGTGGTCGTAGGAGGTCATCACCTCCTCTGGCAGCTGGAGCAGTGTGTCTCGACCTTCACTCAGGAACCGACCCCACAGGCCGGCGCCCCAGTCCTTTCGGGGCACCCGATGGGAGGTCATGGCCACCTCGTATGCCTTGAACCATTGTTGGATGTCGTCATTCTTATAGTACTCCCTGACGACATCTTTCGGGATATGTACCTTGGCCTCGGCAGGCGGTAGGGTGTCTCTATTACTGGGGGTGTCGGTCCCCCCGTTCTTTGCCTTGATTTCGAGCTCTTTGAGACTTCGCTCGTGCTCAAGGGTCAGTCTTTTTTCCTCCAACTCTCGGTGCCGCCTCTTCTCTTCTATCTCCTCTTGTAGCCGTAGCTGCTCTAGGGCCAGTTTCTTTTCCGCCAGCTGGAGTTCGCCGTCCAGCCGCAGTCGTGCGAGCTCTAGTTCGTGGTTCCGGACCTTCTCCCGCTCTCGTATCTCCTCTTCGGAGAGGCCGGTTTCTAGGCTCTTTCCTCCTCCGGTTGCCGGAGTCGGTGCGGTTGATGTGGCCACCGTCAGGGGCAGGGGACCTTTTTCCTGGGAGTGGCCTGCCTCGGCCTCCAGCCAGGTCCTCAGGGCTTTCTGCATCTCCTCTTTGGTACCTAGGCCGGTGGTTGCAAGGCCTTTGTCCTTGCAGAACTGTTTCAATTCTTTGTGCGTGTATTCCTCCAACCGTTCGGGCTGGAACTCCGTGGTCGCGTTGTTTCCTTGGTTGCTCATGACTTCTGTTTGTCTGGATGGGTAGCTAGTGGGTTACTGGCTGGTACGTACTGCGTTCGGCTCGGATCCCGTCGCTGGCCACCAAATGTTGGAAGGCGGACCCCGAGAAGTCGGCGAGACCACTCAGGGGGGGGCCCCCACACTGTACGAAGTAGCCGAGCGCTGCAGAGAAGCCTCCTGGGAGATCCTTCTCCTATTATGTACTAGCACAGTAACACCACCACACAGGACTCAAGGAGGTTGTCTCAAGACGAGCAATTCTTTATCAGCACTTAAAGGTTACGGGATCAATATTTACACGAAAAGGGATCCACAAAAGTCTTAGTGTCTCTTTAGAAGGGAAGGGGTAGCGGGATAGTCTTTGGCAGGAGCTTGGTACGAGGGTACCTGGGGCCCAGTTCTTATCCTCAAGCTGGAGGGCCTCCGGAACTCGGAGGGGTCGAGCCGCGACGGCGTCAGCAGGGCTCTGGCGTTCAGTTCGTGGAGAGCCGCGACCAGGTCAGCGGGGCTCTCAAGATGGTTTCTGCTCAGCTCGAGCCGCGACGTCGTCAGCAGGGCTCCGAGGGAGGTTTCAGCGAGGTTGGGCCGCGACAGCGTCAGCAGGGCCCCGATGTTCCGGGGGGCTTCAAGGTTTCAGCAAGAAGGAGCCACGACGCAGTCTGCAGGGCTCGTGGTGGTTTCAAGCAAGAGTTCTTCTCCGTAGGGTCGGCCGCGATTCAATCAGCAGGGCTCTCGACTCCGGGATACAACTGCCGGTCTGTTGCGGGGTCGCCCCAGATATAGGCCTGGAGCCCTTTGAAGTCCGGACCCTTGCGCCCGGAGGGGCGGAGAGGCCGGGTTGGGAGCGGCCAGACGCCCAGCAGGAGAGGCGCTGGGCCCAGGAGAGATGGAGGCCGATCACACCTCGGTGTGTGGGGACGGTTGGGGGTCCCATCGATACCGCCCTCCGCCAGGGCGATGAGGCGTTCACGTGATACCCCCTGGCCAGTTCTTGGTGCCTCAATGTCTGGGCCTCGCTGGGGCCGAGGCCGGGTTGAGCGGAGTCAGGTGGACTGGTGTGCAGGGTCACGTGGCAGGCAACAAAATGGTGGAGCCCCGAGGTGTATGCGACCTCGTGCGGCTCGAACGGGTGGCCCGTGGAGGCCAGGGCGGGGAACGGGCCCAACCCCAGGGAAGTCAGGACCACGCCACGAGGCCGGGTCCAACACTTCACATCTGCAAGTGTTGAGGTTTCTAGCCATTGTAGGCACAACTTCCCAACACTATAAGATGTCACTACCCGTGGATGTTCTCTCTGTACATAACGTGGGTCTGGCCTAGGCATCGTGAGTCCCTCGGTGATGTCCAGGAACCTATTAACGCATGTGTTTGTGTCTAAGGGCCAAACCACCCACTCCTTGCAGTTGGGATCTGTTCTATTGTACTTCAGTATGTCATCAAGTGTTGCCCCTTCCCCTTCAGAAGAATTTTGCCGACCATTCTTTGGTGTTGGAAACTTTGGAGTGTTCAGTTCTTTCATCTTGGCTATTCCTAGACAGGATGTTTGTTGCACAGTGTCATTTAAAAAGATTATCTGCTGTGGAATGAGGCAAGTTAATAGTGCCTCTGTACCCTGGACTTGCCAGCCCCTTGAACCCCAAATTGATTTTGTGTCAATTTCGTCCTGCCATAGGTCGAAACCCTGTTCAGACAATTGGGCCAAAAAGGAAGCAGAGTAAATCTGTTTGGTGTTTGTTAGCATAATTTTCAGTGGTGATTCTGGTGCAACCTTATAGTAAAATGAGGCTGGATCTGTGATGTTAAACCCTGAAAAGCATGCAAATTTTTGTGCAAATGTTTGTGAGCTACTCTTCGGTGGAGTTGGGCAATGTTCCCACTGTTGGTACTCAAGTACATTCCTAGGTGAAATGGACTTGTGTAGGAAGTGATGACCATAATGTTGATAGCAGTACAGTTTATCAAAATCTGATGAACCACCTAACATTTCATTGTTAGAAAATGCAGTAGTTTTCTCTAAGTCAGATAGCATGTTATTAACTGTTTCAGTGTCCCCATCATCAGAATATGTACTGGCGGTAATGAAATCACTTAATGAGATTTTAAATACATGGTTAATTTTTAAAAGTTCGGTCGGTCCGAATATGTTGAAATCAACCTTGTCCCAAACTATACCATCCGGTATAGGACCAGCTGTGATGTTCACTGTTGACAAGTCTCACTGTTCACGATGTGACAATGTGTGTGGCTTCAGGATGATGTTGACTTATTGGGCTGTGGAATCTCGTTGAAGATAATGTCCATTGATAAGCATACTGAAAGTCAATACTAAGACTAGCCATAAAAGAAAAACATTATCCCAGAAATTACCCAGAGTTCAATCCAAGGTGATATCAGGTATGTTTTTTGAAGAATGAGAAAAAAGTTCTTTACTTGTAGTTTGAATGGTGTTTCGGCTGGCGTAATTTCCGGCTCGCTTGGATCCAGTGAAAACGTATCAAAGTTCATGAAATAGCCAGAAGCTGTTCGATCAATTGTAAAAATTGCATCGGGATTAGGTAAAATGTTATTTTCCTCTTGATGAGGCAAGTTAATGTAGATGTCTGTATTTGGTCAAATTGCAACTTGTGAATTATTTTGATGTTGAATATTTGCTTCAAGTGGAAAAAGTTCTATAGCAGTGTTGCTTAGTCCTTCATTCCTTACAGGTGGCTCTTCAAACGTGATGAGTCTTTCTGTTTGAAATTCTTGGATTGTCGCTAGAGGAAGACGTCTGCTACATCGGAGTCCACTAGGCCTACTGTTCAGTATTGGCCACATAGTGTGGTTTGAGTAAGTCAATTGAGACAAATCTTTTCTCCTTTTTTGCGGCAAGAGGCGGGCGCAGCACAGTTCTTGTTCCATGCACTGCAAGGACAGGTACAGGTTTTCTGTTGCAAGGTCCAAATTTTTGTCCGCAAATTTCTCTCTGACCAGCTCCCCGACTTTTGGGATTCAGACAGGTCTTGCCGTGACTACCTTGACTTCTTCAGTGGCGGTCTGCTTTAGAAGGACATTGCTTTGTTTTGTCCTGGAATCTTTCAGATCCTGTAAAACAGCCAAACGATCATGGATGTCAAATGGCTTTTCATCTGCCACTGTGCCTTCACAATCAAAATCAAGTACCCACATTCGTGTCCCAAAGAGGACCTCATATGGAGTGACTCCCCCTAGTGATGTTCTTGGCTAGTGATTTAATGCCCGGTGAACCCCATAAAGGTGTGTGACCCAACTACCGCCTTTGCCTAATACCCTTGCTGTTAAAGATTGCTTTAAGTTTTTTTCTCTCTGCAACAGAATTTCCCTCAGGATGATATGGAGATGAGAACCGCAATGCGACACCCATTCCTTCAATGGCCTCTTTGTAAGCCCGAGAGCTAAATGCAGGGCCGCGGTCAGAGTGTAACGTTCTAACTGCGTATGTACTGATAAAGACTCACAAATCTTTTATAACATTTCGAGCGTCAGCAGAACTCTGAGGCCAAACCTATAGGAATCTCAAGCAGGAATCTACTGCAACCATGATGTACTTGTAGGCCCCATCCGTTTGTAAGGGGCCGCAGTGGTCCAAGTACACACATGCAAGTGGTTTTTCTGACTTCAGTAATGGCGTCTGTGCTGGGCGTGAAATGGTGGAGCCTTTCATCTGCTGGCAGATGTCTCATTTCAAGACATTATCTTTAGTTTGCTTCGATAACCCTGGCCACCAATAGCGCTGTTTCAATAAAATAGTCGCCGTGACACCTGTGTGCGCAGAGCCCAAACCCTCATGTGCAGCTAGTATTAACCCTTGCCTGCGATCCATATTTGGTATTACTCTGTCCTCCACTCCAGGAATTTGAGCATATGGAATGTTTTGTGCATCTCATTTGTAGGAGTATTTGAGTGGAAATTGTTTCGGTACTGCTGTGCTGCCTTTGCGTGATGCAATGACAGCTACCATTATTTCTCCGTCTATTCTCGTTTGTGAATGAGTCAGCGCAAACACGGAAGCTGAGAGAGCAGCCCCCTTTGCGGCTTCATCAGCCAATGAATTCCCTTCAACGTGGATGCCATCACGTTTATGACTCAGTGTATGGATCACGTGAGTCCTTGGTAGTTCGGTTTTCAATTCCGCTACCTGTTCTCATAGTAGTTTATGCTTAATTGTGCCACCTTTTGGATCTTTAAACCTGTTCTGTTCCCAATGTTGTAAGTACTCATTGTACGACTGTACACAGTAAAAAGAATCACACATGATAAGTGTGGGGAATTCATGATCCGTATTTTTTAGTGCAAGTATTAGTGCTTTTAATTCTGCCAACTGAGCCATGCAGTCTCCTAGATATTGCGTCTTTGTGCAGCTGGGATGCAATTTGCCATCATGCATGCGACCTTTAACGATTGCACACGCTGAAAAATATTGCTGCTTAGTCCCTATGGCAGGTTGCGCAGATCCATTAGTATAGATAATATATTCATATTGATCAAGAGGCAAGATTTCATGTGGTAGAGGATATTCTTGTTCATATTGCAGAAATACCTGAGTTTTTAGACTGGGATCAAATCTGTATTCAACGTCTGTTGCAGCTAGAGAATTTGCCCATTGTATCCATCTCGGATGCAACGCTTTTGCATTTGGGACACTGGCCTTTGTGACAGCTTCTAAAGCTGGTACTGGAGTTACGACAATAATGTGTTTACACTGAGCCAGTGCTGTTTCTCTAGCCACGGCAGTCTGAACGGCTGTTAGTATTTTTTCTGTTGAAGTGAAACGCATTTCTGCATTTGTATACAGGTGCGATTTGTATGCAATTGGTTAAATATGTGTACCCGCATTGACCCGCTATGATTCTGATCTCTAAGTGGTGTACGTTTACGCATGTTTGTAAGTGTTTGGAAGCCATCATGTCTTCCTGGAGTAAGCAAAGAATATTGGTATGTTCTTGTGTCCAGTTCCTGGCTGAAAAGTCAGGTTTTATTAATTCATAGAAAGGTTTTTACCCTTTATGCATAATCTAAAATGTATGTCCTGCCGAAATTTAGGAATCCCAGTATTGATTGTAGATTTTTTAATGAATTTGGAGGTTGGAGCAGCGCACACTTTTCTAAAAAGTTAGCCGCCAGACTTTTGCCTTCACTTGACAGGTCATATCTCAAAAAAAGGACATTCAGGTGGGCTATTTTTGATTTTTTAAAGTTGAATTTATAGCCCTTTGCAGCAAATCCCATAATAATGGTGCCTCACCCTGGTCAAGTGCCTCAATAAGTCGTCGTCAGTTAGGTAAATATCATCCACATAGGACAACGCTTCTTCATCAAAATTTTGAAGTAACTCTGTTACGCTTGCTGAAAATACACCTGGGCTATTTTTATACCCTTGTGCTAAACGACAGAATTGTCGCTGGGACCCAATGCACTGAAAGCGGTCAGATACCTGCTTTCAGGCGCTATATTTTGGCAGAAGAATCCATTTGAGATATCAAGTGTGGTTTTGTATTTTTTGCTCACAGTCTTATTCATTATTGTGTGCATTTTGGATAGCAAATGTCTTTGTGAGTGAGTTTAAATGTCTGTTATCTAAAACTAGATGATATGTGTTGTCAGGTTTAGAGACGGGAAACAAAGGATTGTTCATTGGTGAGGTACATTTTTCAATGACCCCCTGGTACTCAAGTTGATCTAGGATCTCCCTGACCTGTTTTTTATCTCCTTGCTTCATCGGGTATTACCCCTGAGCATTAGGTGAAACTCTCAATGGGATCACGTGGTAGGTTGAGTTCTCATCCCACCGTGCATGACTTTTATACTGTGCTGGAGCTTGGGCTACTGCCCACTCCTGTGCATAAGCATGTTTTAAGTGAACTGGAAAGTAGTTGGAAAATGCAGGAAAAATGACACTTTCTCCTCTGGGGCACTCCATAACGGATGCCGGTGGCCAATCTTGTTCTGCTAATAGGATATCATAAACAGATGGCACGTTCTTCTTCCAAAAAAGACTTTTTACTTTCCTGGGCTTGTACCCCTCCAGTCGGAGTGTTACTTCACACAACCCATGTGGGACGCTCACCCTGGTGTCTGGTGTTTCCACCGTGATGTAATCATTCAACTCCGCTGTCACCAGAAATTCCTTCAGGTTCAGGCGAGCTATTGTTACTCCTGCCGCACTGTCTAGCATCGTTAGAGCCCATTCCCCGTTCAGAAATTGTGTCCTCAGAATTTTGGGAATGTCTGATTTTCAGACCAGCAACTTTCTTTTTCTTAAATTGAGGTTTTGGATTTTGTTTCTCTTCTTTTTTAGAAGTAAAGTCTTGAGTGCGCTGCTTGTCTCTGGACTGTGTGCGCTCCTCTCTGTGTTCTGACCGTCCTTCTCTTTCGGAGCCTTTCTTCGAACCCTGAAAGGAACAAGAGGAACGTGTATCAGTCTCCTGATACCTGTCAGGTTTCTTAATATTATCCCTATTCCTAAGGCTGTACCTCTTTTCAGAGGGATCCCTTTGGGGAGACCTACCTCGGGATTGAGATCTCTTGTCTTTAACATTTTCTTTTTTATCATCCCACTTCTTCTTTGAAGAATTTGGTGTTTGCTTAAACTTGTCCTTTTCAGGACTGCCTTGTAGTTGAGGTTTTAAAGCTTTTCCCCCCAAGCTATCTCTGCCTAATTCTACATATGTTGTTTCTATTATTTTGGGTAGTTCATTCTCCGGTTCTAATGGAGTGAACTCCCTTAGGCGTTGGCGGATTGCCACTGATGCTGCTTCCCCTTCAATGTAAGCTAGTATAATTGCTGATACCTGGTCGTAGTTATTTAATAACTTCATCCCTAAATTTAGGGCAGGTTCTGCTCCATAGTCGTTTTGTATTTGTCTTAATACATCTGGCACTACTGCTAGTGAAGGAATACCATGTGTCCTGGTATATATGGCAGCAAAGACTGTACCCCAAGAGGTGCAGTCCTCTAACTGTGCGTTATCCCCATGGGCAAACAGATTGTTAGCATTCTGTGTTTTTCAAATGGTGTTGTGTTTGGAAATACTGCTTCTAACTGGGTTATTTTCTGAGCGACCCAGAAAGGAATTTGTTCAGGTTTTGTGGGCATTTTGCCCATTACTGTGTGTAATGTTTGTGGGGTAATTTTAGTTCCTGAACTCTGTGGGGGAGCTGCTGTACTTGTAATTACTGTGGTTTGGACCGCAAGTGTCCTCAAGACAAAGTTTGTCATGTTTCTGTAGAGTTTTATCAACCCTTTGTGTTTAACAATTAGTTCATCCTGTGGCATTGTGTCAATGTCTGGATGTGGTGCATAGGTCGCTAATATCGGCCATGTTGCTCCTGGAATCCCTAAAGGACCAAGCCTTGCTCTTGTTCTTATGTGGGGTAGGGCGCCATTAAACCAGAAAATATGTTCCTGGAAAGTAAGCGGAATCTCAGTCTCCTCAAACGGAGTGTAGACCGCTGGAATTTCATCATGTAAGTAATAATGAAAAGTTTTTGTTACAGCATTTGCTGCTGGGAATATAACCCATGAGTAGAATACCTTTGTTTTGAAATCTTTGTGTGCCTCTATCGCAAATATTACTACACCTCTGGGTAATAACCCATGTTTGACAAGTTTAACTGTCAGAGTTTGTCTTACTTTGGGTGCAATATGTATTGCATTTGTACATTCCTCTGAGTCTGGAAGTGGTTTCTCTAGTGGGTTTAAGTTTCTCTCCTCGCCCGCCATTGTGTTTAAGACATGGAATTATTGTCCAAGGAAATTTTATGAGAAAGCTTTATGCAAAGGTTTTATGCACAATTTTGGGAAATTTTCCTTTCAAGCTCGATTAACCAACAGCCAAAACATAGGGTATCTCGCCTACTCAGCTGTGGCAGAGTTTTTTCCCACTTACTCTGGTTTTGTAATTAGGGTCTCTGAGAATAAGACCAAGCACGACTGAGCTACTCAGATTTTACTGTTGAGTAAGTGCGCCTTTATTAGACCACGATGGGCGCCAGGTAGTGTAGTCCCAAAAGTACCCTGTCATGCAGGACCTACGACGTTTAAGGATAACCTATACTGTGGGTCTGGTGGTAGACTAACTCCATATACCCCCGCCGCATATGTTAGCCTATGGTTTGCATTAGCTAGCTCGCAGTGCCACTAGACTCTCCTACTATCAGAGAGATTTGTTTTGGCAAACTCAGAACACAATAAACTCAGACTCGTGGAAACAATATATTACTTTTCACCCAGTCACTCGTGCAGGCTTATTTTTGCTCTCAGAGGGATACACAGAAGAAATAGTCGGGCGTATTTCACAATAAGAGTTTATTGTACCATAGTTCTTCTCATGTAAAATATATGTGCTGCTATAACTGTAATACAGTAGAAGAGAAATAGAACCAGCAGTACAGTGAATAAAAAGGAATAGTATTGTTCTACCATTGTGTAATAGTCATGAACGGATACATGAATATAGAACTTATTTATAAAATAAAGTGCGTACTCCTACGATGCCTGACTAGATGTACCTAAGTGTACCTAGTATGTGAATAGGTGCTATAGAGCCTAAGCCTAAGAGTCTAAGAGCCAAGAATCCCACTAGGCTTTTAGTCGAAGCCATTACCTGAATAGTGAAAGTGTGGGACTTCGTCCTGGACTTGAGCTGGACACCACACAAGGGATCATCGTCAGACCACTGTCAGCTGGAGCGATGGCATGCCTGAGCTGCAGCGTCTCTGGGCAGTGTGTCGGCCTCAAAGTCTCGGGTTTCTCCTGCCTTTTGATAGCAAGAGGTGCTGTATTTATACAGTCTATGTACGTGGGTTACCCATTGTTCAGTATGAGGATGACGTTGGGGATTAAACCTTGCGCGTCGATGGGAGAGGTGAAGTGTACCTCCTGGAGAGTGTACTTATCAATTATTTATATGCGCTAAGGATGACATCTTAGCAATATCTATTGGGGAGAACCCACCCTCTGCATGGAATTAGGTGAAAGGTTTAATCCATAAATGGCTACAGTCCTTATAAGGCGTTATGTCCATACAAGGCATTCTGTCCTTATTTGGAGTTATGTCCTTATGAGGCTCGTTCATATGAACTAACGGGTGCTGAAGTAGGGAAAGTGTACAATGTTCCCTGGACCTATAGTAGGGTACCGATATGAAATATAACACTGGTTTTACTGAGTCCAAATATGTCAGAGGGCTCACTCAGAGGCTGGCTTCCATGCAACCCGTTCTTACTCCACCAGCATACAAAAGCCATCCAAGTAGCATCTGAGCCAGTGACATGTGGTAGAGGAAAGGTCCCCAGAAAAAGGCAAAACCGTGTGGAAAAGTACCAGGGAATCCCGGGTCTACGTGATTATTCCACATTTCTGGGATTTAAAGTTGTATTGCCAGAGATTAGAGAGAATTATGGCATGAAATGCGAAATTCTGACCCCGGTGTCTCCTACCCTAAAATCTTGACAGTTTGTCATGAGGATTTAGGGATTAACTAATACCGAATGTAGCTGTAGGAAGTTCAATAGGGCTGTGCAGATCTCATGTAATTTGCTTTTGCATAATTGCATGAAATTTTGGTGAAAGCACACGAAATTACTAACCCCGGGCGGAGCTGGCGGAGTGGGGCTGCGTGGAGGTCCACTGAGTTGGGCACAAACTCTGTGCACACATGCACAGTTTTTGCACGCTGATTGACCCAAATAGGAGACGGCGAGGTAAAGGAGGACGCCAGCAGTAGAGGTAAGTGTTTATTTATTGGGTTTTAATAAAGTATTATTAATTTTTTAATAGGCGGGGTGGAGGCGGGGGCTGGCCAACTCTGCTCCACTGCGGAGTACGAATTTGCGCTATACTCCGCGTTCTACGCGGATCGTGGAGTGGGCAAATCTCCGCACACTCCTTTGGCCGAGCGTAGTTGTTTGCCCGGGCTTCGAAATTACACCTAATTTTGCAAAATGCAAATGTGTCATTTGGTGCTGTATTTTAGTATGAAATGTGTCCCAGCGTTAAATTTGGACTCGAGGACGCATTTCAAGCTGAGAAAAGTACTGCATAGAAAAGCCCCACAAACAAAAGCCCCTCGGCTCTGTTGTTCACATTGCTTCTGTGCGTTCGCTGTAAATTTAATTTTTACTGCATGCAACATGTAATTATGCAATGTGGCATAAAAGTGTAATTTCAGGAATTTCAAGTAAGATGAGAAACAAAATAATTACCAAATTACTCGAATAATGCTGGTTGTAACAGACATTTCGCTCCATCATTAAACTCAAATATTTGATCAGGGCTCTTTGAAACCTTTGCAGAAAGATGGGCTTTTTTTATCGGCTTACATTTTTTGCATGAGGTATTCTGCTGATACACTGAAGGAGAATTCTTCCTGTAGCATGAGGTTCTCAAGAGCCTGACTTGTGCAGAGTGCAAGGTTCAAGAAAGCGTGCCTGATGCAACGTCTCTTGTAAAAAATCAGACCATTTTATAGAGCGTGCACTAAAGCACATCACCAGTATGGTGCATTTATGATGACTTTTGTTCCTTTTTGCTGGAGGAGAGCAACCTCTGTTTACCCTTCATACTCCACAGTGAATACACAAAAAGAGGGAAAGCCGATGTCCATGAGATGCATGTGTTCCGTGTCTCCCAGATTGGTGAGTCAAGGCGCCCCGGTGAGTCGGTGCTCACCTCGCAGTTTCTCAGATTTCCAGTATAGTATGGTTGTAAGTCATTACCTTTTGTAAGATTCTTCATGCTCCCAGGCCTCTCCTTCACAACAGGTTGCTCTGTGCCCGCCGTCTCTCATTTTCTATACTTGTCCTTTCCTTTGGTTCTTCTCCTACCAACCTGCCCCCACCTCCACCCACCGCTCATCACTTTCTCTCAACTTTCTTTAATTCTTGTTTTGTTCAGTCTGTCTGTTATGGCTGATGTGGTCTGCCGCTTGTGGGGCAGTGGAAGGAGCATTCAAGGAGAAGGAATACAAGATGAAGCTCATGCTTGTAAAACTGCTACCAGAATCTTCTGCAAAGCTGCAGGAATCAGGGCGCTATCTCTAGAGTCACGGAAACCATTCTCTTTAGTTTCCACAGTGATATTTAATATGTATTTTTATAGAGCGCGAAGTATGCCCGGAGGCGTCTTGGCGCTAGGGACTTTAACCAGGGAAGATCGCCGGCACTTGCCGTATTGCATCTACACGGAGGGTGGAAAGGCCACGTTTTGAGCTGTTTCCAAAATACCACCAGGTTCGACTGGTTTCTTAGCTGCCAGGGGAGCGGGCTCCAAAGTATGCAAGTTGAATGTGTAGAGCTTCTGCCACCACACCAGGCACTGTGAGTTATTTGTATCCTGACATCTTTGGAGATCTCTGAGCGAAGGCCCCTTCCCTGGACATACCCTACACAATTCTCTGAAGGAATTCTGGCCGGACCCTGTGGAGAGACGTGTGCGCTGTACACACTTTTTTATGGGGAGCCAGGGCAGCTCCTCCAGGGGCTTTGAGGCTGGCTCGAATTTTTGGGATGTTTCTGATTGTTTGTTCTGCATACAAATGCACAATATAGCTCTGAAGTGCTGTGAATACAAATATTACAAACAGTTATGGGGGAAAAGATAACATTTAAACATCTGGCATTGAGGGTCCGGTTCCACTGGTGCATGTTCAGCACACACTGGCACACAAGAGTCAGAGAATCCCCTCAAACTCTAATTCTGCTGCTAACAAAGCTGGTAAATCTACAGATTGAATATAAAAACTGCTGCTACACCTAGGTTGAAGATACAAATTAGTCTAGAGATAACTACAGCAATAAAAGAATCACAAAGTAACAAAACCCACCTTGGAGATTCTGAGGGAAGTATTTTTACTCACAGCTACTGAATGGGCTTGATAAAGTCACAGCACCAGTCGTAGGTGCCCACGTTGTGCCAAACATTTCTGCCTACCTGAACTTCATCAAGGCAGCTCATGAGGGTACTTTCAGGCCATGGAGATGCTTCATGTGGGCTGCTGGTGGCCACTTATGCCAAAAGCAACCAACAATGTGTACTGCAGCGTTAAATACACGAGAAAACTCAACCGCCTATGGTTGCTCGGCCCCTATTTATTTATTTACAGGTTTCATATAGCGCTGGCTCCACCCTGGGGTATCAGAGCGCTTTACTTTGGAATGACTACAGTACATGGAATACAAAACAATAGCAACGAAATGCAGCATTAAGATATGGAAAACTTAAAGAACAAAAGGAGTAATATTTCTTGATTTGGATAAAGAGTGCAAAATGTAGCTATTTACGAGACCATATATGAATACAATAATTACAAATTATAAAACAGTATAAAGGAGGTAGACTCGTTTTTTTGTCAAAGGAAGGGTTAGGCGAGGGTTAGGCGGGTTAAATAATTTTAATTAATTTAAAAAGAAAAAATGAAAATACATTCAATAAATTGCTTACATTTTTTATCTTTTCTTTGTAACATACTACACACCCAGTACCCCTAAACTGAACATAGCACAGCAGAAAATGCAGAAATATATAAAGTAAAATGAATAACTAAATGAAAACATAATTACATATAAAACTAAATAAAAAACTACACAAATCAATGTATATATTAGTTATAGTTAGGACCTAATTTTCATAGGAAAAGTGTGTTTTTTTGCCAATAACTTTAGCGCCGTTAGAAGAATCTTCAGGAAATTGTCAAATATAGTACGACAGTCATTTCACTCTGTGTGTTGAAAGTTTCAGTGTCAATCATCAAACCGGGAGCAAGGAAAAGGAGGGGTCCCAAAACGCGTTTTCCCCATGCAATTTTCCATAGGGATTCTGAACACAACTACAACCCAAACCGCCCATCGCGTACCTTGCAGTTGTTTGTTTATCCGGTCTTCAAAAATAAAATAGTTATTGTTGAGGCAGAAGTTGATCATGTCAATAATCCTTTCAGTATGTAGTAAGAAGGCATGGGTCTTGCTTTAAGAAAATGATAACATGCATGACAATCTGCCTCAGGTAGAGGCTTTTGACATCCATAGTGGTCAAGGTGTAATCATCTTCCCATTGGATGCCATCAATGGTGTTAAAAAATGAGGTAAGTGGGTTCAGCAGTCACAAAAGGTCATAAATAGTGATCTGTGTATTTAGAGGTATTTTCCAGTAATGACCCTATAGAGCAGACAATGGGTCTGCCTGGAGGGTTGGTGGCATGTTTATGCATTTTGGGTAGTAGGTAGAGTATGGGAGTTATGGGTTTGACATTTTAGGAAAACAGACTGTTCCCACTCAAGGAGTCCCAGTTCCCTCCAATCAGTAAGTATCTCAATGCATCTCCTGGTGGTTGCTGCTAGTTCAGCCCTATTGGATATGATGTAACATTTACTGTAAGCCAGCGGCCTAAATCCTTCTTCTAGGTACATGTATGTGTATTGAGCACAACAACATTACCCTGTTTGTCTGACTGTCGGATAGCCACATTCGGATCAGAATTAATCCTCCCAAGTGCTAGGTAGGATTTCTCCTAGCCTGTGGTGGTCGTTTGAACCTCATCTGTTTAAGGTCCTTAATGACTCCCATCTGAAATACATTGATGGCTTCACAGGAAATCATAAGCAGGAACACAGATTTGGGCTTGAAATCATTAGGGGCATTGAGGCCAGAGTCCACCCCACACTCCCACAAATTAAGAAAAGTATCCTCATGGTGTGTATCAGTGCTATCCACTGAGGAGAGTGTGTATAATAGCTCTATATCTTCAATACTTAATGTAATTGTCGGTTGTGCTTGGTATTGCTCACCACTCTCTTGGGTATTTTGAACTTCAACTTCCTAGTGAAGAAAAATATGTCCTCTAAGCTCTGAGCATAAGTAAAATTGCCAGAGAGGCAGGATAAAAGGCCCAATGATAATAACTCAGTTTCAGTGTTAGTCAAAATACGATCTGATAAGTTTACCACATTCATGGTGCCTGTAGACTGCCCCTTATTGTCATTCCCATGCAAGCTCTGTTTCCTGTTTTCTGTTCTTTTCTTTGCCTTCTGACACCTCTTCTTCCTCTGGAGCCTCTGCCTCTTCGATAACCTGAATCGGACATCGGTTCTGTCCTAAATTGATCCACTAGCTGGAACTGTCTTAAAAGATTCTACCGCGCACCAGTTCTGGAGGACTCTGAGGCATCTGATGGGTTATTATCTGACACGTCACTTTCCGAAGTTGTCTATGGGCTGTTCCTTATTGTAGAGTTGATCATACTTTCTATGAATGGTGAGGATGCGTCCTGCATGAAGTTCTTGTAATCTCTGATAAAGTTGTGTTGTTTTTTCATGGTTATTCCTTCTTCAATTTTGTAAATTTTTATCTGCAGATTTGTGAGAAACTCTTCTAGACTTTCTTGGGAAATTGCTGTAAGCAGCTTTTGTTTCAGTCTCTCAATCTCTTCTAAGATTTTAACCCTGTCCGTGATAGCATATTTGATTAGTATGCGCATCGTAGTGATTGAGCAGTTTTTAGAGTTATCTGCCCAGTCTTCCAGCATCTCTGGGTCATCTTTGGCATGGTGAAATTTCTTAATCCCCTAGGTACCCATTCTACCTCTATGTACTTTTGTAGGGATTTTGCTTTCCACTATTTGGGGAGGTCTTTGTATGTAATCTCTCTAGTTTGTCCAGTTTAAGTTGTATATTGATGCCCCCTTCATGGTTACCGGAGGTATTTGCAGTTTCTGTACTAAGAGCAAAAACAGCTTGTTTGATGACTCATTCCTTCTAGCTTCAGTTTTGAGAGCCATAGTGATCTTCAAGTGTCTTAAAGGGGTATATCCTGGCCCACTGATACCACAAGTGTTGCTGTGAGAAGCACTTCCCAGTGCAAGTTCTGTGCACAGCAACCCCGCTTCCCTTACTATACCACTGCTCCTGCTGGTACATGCCGACTAACCAGAAAAAACAAAAGGTACTCACCACTTACTGCTCAGCCCCTGGTTCGGTGGCGTGAAACCAGCGGCTTCCCCTGTAGTTTCTGGGCCAGCACACGTATTGCAGATCCTGTTGTTGATCTGTACATTAGTATGCTGCCGCAGTTGATTCCAAATCCCGATGTATCCATCGGTTCCTCTTGAGTATCATCAAATATATATATATATATATCAGTCTATGATGAATATTATCAACATACCTTATTAAAGGCTCCATATATACATATATATCTCTCCTGACAAAAAACAAAGGTTACCGGGACATTATAGTTAGGCTGACATTTCACTCGTACAAAACCAGAGAAATTCAGTAGTTATAGTAGGCTGAGCTAACTATAACTTACGCCCCTGCAATGCACTGCTTATGACCTAACATTTTACATCACTCATGACATGGCCAGTGACATCACTCATGACATCTCAAATGACATCACATTTCTAAGGGAACTATATTCAGGTAGTCAGGCGAGAGTACGGTATGAGATTAGGGATGAATGCAAATCCCCCATTAGGGTAGAGCTAGGTGTCAGACAGGGTTGTGTCCTTGCACTTTTTTTATTCAACTTGTATATTAATAGCTTAGCGGACATGCTGGCACAAAGTTGCAGGGACCTCTCACAAATTAGACAACATCCAATCCCGGTCTTGTCTATGTGGATGATGCTGTACTAATGGGACTACAGCACCTACTTACGTCCTTCTACAACTTTATGTTGAAATTGGGCCTGAAGGTTAACTTGCGCAAGACTTTTATAATTAAGTGTGGGAAGGTTGTTGTGAGATGTCGTGACTTATTTGTTGACAATACTAAAATAAGTTTTACAAAATCGTTTTCCTACTTGGAGTAACATTTTTGAGAAATGGAGGTATGCCATTAAAGCCAGGAAATTAAGTTTCACAAAAGAAACCTTCATGTGTATGTGAATATAAATCCAATACGAAACTTTGTTATTCAATCATGAGTCATTCTGTCTGTAACAGGCCATTGAAAAAAATGGTAATTGCTCATCTGAGCAAACACCTCTAACACGAAAAGATTTGAATAAATTGAATATGCTAATGTGAAACATAGGGGCATATTTACAAGGAAATGGTGGAGCGAGAAGCTGCTCCAAATTACCGTGCTCCACCATTTCCAAAATGCAGGCATGCGTTGTATTTACAACAATACGGTGCACCCCTGTGTTTTCCCTTGGGCTGGTGCTAAAAATAGCTACCTAGTGCCAATGCAGGCACCCTTGTGCCATGACGATGCAGGAAATAATTGTTTATATGCAGTGAGGTGTCCCTTCCTACACATATAAAGTCAATAATAGCGTTTTGCTCTTTCTATATTTGCTGTAGAATGCAGGACACATAGAAAAAGCAAAAATGAGGAGTGATAAAAGTATCTCTTCCCAGTTGCACCATTCTAACACCTGCTATTGCATGGCACTTGTTTTTGGTGCTGCCTCAGATTTACACATCCCTGTAAATCTGGAGCAGTGTCAAAAAGCAATGGGTGTTGCGGTGAAATGCCCGCGGCAACACCGATTGCACATCCCTTTCACGCAAAGTGATGCATGTAAAGAGGCTGTATTTACAAGGCGCCATTAAGTCACTCAAAGTGGCCTAGAGACACTTTGAAAACTATGGAGAAGGCATAGCACCACCAGAACTTCGGTAAAAGTGATGTTCTGGTGGCTCTATCCCCTTGTAAATACACCCCATACTCTCCCCACTTTGACCAATTGTAGCACCTGTAATGTCATTTACACTACTGCATGTGCCTGTAATCTCATGTAGGTGGTCTAGGTCATTTATAAGATTAGAGAGGGAGCATCTCGTAATAACAGGATGATCACATGCAATTTTAGATATGTTTCTCCTATTCAATAGTTATCTGAAAAAACCCCAGAGCTATGTATTTTAAGGGAAAGTTCATCGCAGTGGTTACTAGATAACCATGAGGAGGTGATCGTTCTAATCTCATCTGCTGAAAGAACAACACTCTGTGTAAACTTTATAGCTTTGTTCTGTTTTGGCGCTGTCCCAATAGTACTTTTTTGTAACTCTAGGTTTTCTTTGGAGGTTTTATTTTAAGTTTAGAAGTATTACAATTCTCCTTGATGATGTTTTAAAAACAACCCATTTTTATTCTCTAATGGTATTTGTATCTGGATGCATTAATACCTACCCACCATTTTGTATCATGCACTGTATTTATCTGTCTAGTGCACATTCATGTGTCTTTTATGATTCATTGGCAAGCGGCAGTAGCCCTTTTCACTCCATACTTGGGTGAGTTCTTTGGTTTACTTGTCTGCCTAATTTCACCTGTTTGGTGGCTCTACCTTTATATAATGAATTCTCCTTATCTAGATACTTCAAAGTAATTCTGTGGGGACCTCATACATTACCTTTAATCTCTCTGTAGGGTATTTATTTAAGTGTCAGAATGCCCTCACCACTCTCCTAAGCAATATGCATCTCACCTCTTGGCTGATTCCCCTCTGGGAGCCCATCCATATAGCCAATTGATCCTGGAATCAGGGAACTCACCCACCTTCTTTTGCTGCACCGTGTTCAGGTGCTGACCTGCGCCCTCTGAGTCTCTCGCATTTGCAACCTGGTATCACCCGGTCTCCTTTTCACCACTCCTGAGTACTGGCCACAATCTTGCCGCCTCACTCGATGGTGCAGAGCCGACCGATTTTTGCACCTCGCTGGGCACTGATCTTGAATCAGCTTGTTGTGTGTTTGATAGATCACAATGGCTTGTTGATGATCTTTAACCCATCAAAAGGTTTTATTGTTACAGGTTGAATTGCAGGGTTTAAACTGCCATAGTCATGCTACACTGGTAGACCAGAAACCTTGAAGGTACTGCAGTCCACTAGTGACATTAAACTTTCAGGACCGAGGTACATTTTGTACCATAAATACCTACTAAACGCTTAAGACGCCTGTTGCCCCAAAAACGTATGCATCAACTCTTAAATCAAACTGGATAGACAAGTTCAACAATTGTCCATGCTGTCTCATGTGTGGATGTGAGGTTGGTGACCGCATTCTAGGTGCTGAGCTTCTTTCTGCCTTCTCTGGCGACATCCGGAAATTGTCCAAATTGTATTTTCTTGTTTTTATTTAATTTTTAATTGTATTTATTTTTATTTTATTTGTATTTATTTGTTTTTATTTTTATTTTTTTTGTTTTTATTTTTATGTATTTTTTATTTTTAATAAATTGTATTTTTTTGTTTTTAATTGTTAATTTTTAATTGTATTTATTTGTTTTTATTTTTATTTTATTTTATTTTATTTTGTTTGTATTTGTTTTTATTTGTTAATTTTTAATTGTATTTATTTGTTGCTATCGTGGTCCGGCAGAACAGTGATCATCTCATCGTCCATCTGTTTAAGCCCTTCTGTTTCCATCTCTGATGTTCCAGGCGATGGTGATCTCCCAGTACCCTCTTTGGTTGTTGTTCTGATGCTCTTGTGTCACTTATGTTCAGCTGGGTGCCGTCCTTCCAAACATGTTAAACAAAATAATGAATTGGCCTCCTAGATTATCTTTAATTTTGCAGAAAAAAACATCATATACTAAATTCTCCTTTACGCAGATCAACTTTGACTTTATCAAAGGATCGCCGCCTCGTTTAGACTTTCTATGTTTAATCTATGAAGACAATGCCCATATGGTTATCATAAGTGTAGAGGGCTGTGTCGATGGGCTGGCCTTAGGATTGCATTTATATTTTCTTGGGCTGTGTCCCTGGCTTTGGTGCACGCCGAGGAACAGGTGCGATCACAAAGTGGGTGGACAGGATTTCCTGTTTTATTGTTGTTCTTGAAAATTTTGAATGAATTGCTCGATCTCACATCCCTCCACCCTCTGAGGTTGGCCCACCAAGTGAATATTGTTTCTCCTGGACAATCCCTCTGGATCTTTTGCTCTAGCATGAAGATGTTGGCTTGATTTCTTCAAGCAGCGGACCTTAGAATTAAGCAATTTGAGCAAGTCTACATGTTATTCTAACGTTCGTTCTGCTCTGTTGACCCTAGCTAATATTTTGTGAAAGTCTGCTCTCAGGACATTGATACCTAAGGCAACAATGTCGGTCTTGTTTTCAAGGGCAGTCCTTGGTTCCTTGACTGCCATTTGCAACTCACTGAGAATAGGATCTTGGTGGTCTTGGCCCTATAACCCAGTATCCCTATTCTCTCTTGGTATTGCCCACCCTTCTACACTCGTGGATGGTATGGAACCTCGCCAAGCTCTTTGTCCCAAGGGCTGCAAGAGAAAGGTGAGTTAAGGTGAAAGTCATACATTAAAGATTGTATAAAGCTCATTACCCAATGTGTCTCAAATTAGCTTTCAGCGACAAGTGTCACATTAGCACAATTACATGACACATCACTTAACTATGTGAAGTCAATAGTTTATTCAGACATGGCGCTGCTAAGGATATGATCTCACTGCTTCTGCCTCAGATTCTCCCTTTGTGGACATATCTCTTGATGATGGCTGCTGACCTAGTGTCCTTGAACACAGAGGTCCATATGCCTCCCTTCATCCAGCAGCCAGAGAGGAGAGCAATGAGAGAACAGAGGTGTATGTGAATGGTACTGGGGAAACTGTGACAGATGACACAAATGCTGTGATTACAGATAACCTTGCACATGACATACAGTGCCGGATGACTGATGGTTACAAACTTCAATGGCTGAGGGACTGCAGAGGGTCAAACAGCTGCTTCAAAGATGTCCCCTGGTGCCTCTGAAGTATGGGGTGTGCTGTGACCATTGCATCATTGAAGCATACAGAGAGATATGTACAAAGTAATTTCATCTCTGAGAAAGCTATCACAAATGGTATGAGGGTACAGTAGCAAGTTTGTTACATAGTATATTAACAACACCTACGCCTTTTGTGTGGGGCATCATCTGGAATACAACTGTCATTATTTGCTGACATTAAATGATGTGTGAGAGTGTTAGGTACACTGACAAAGGATATGTAACTCAATGATTAACTGCAACGGGACGAGGAGTCGGTGAGCGAAGTTATGTATATACTCTTACAAACAAGGTAGTACAACGCACATGTGCATACGTTAACCAAAGGGTGCTGACATGTGGCCACTGGTCAGTTCAACCACTATACCAGGCCTAGATATTGTGCTTGCTGCACAGCAGAATGTCATGCCTGCTCTTTTGTCATACACATAGCCTACACCATCTTCTCCAATAAAATGAAGGCTCACTTTTTCTCCAAGATGAAGTTTACAAAAAGAGGACTTCTGAACCCACTATGTAAATGAAAGCCAAAAGAATGCTATAGAAAACACGGCTGGTAGTGAGGAAGGTGAACAAGTCATTGTTTGTGTCAAGAGTGGCACTGAGTAATGTAAACCACCTCTGTTCAGCATGCGCGTCCCACCACATTCTCCCCCATCTTCTGCAAATTACACTTAACCGCAACACCAACCTCCCCTATTGTCCACCTCACACTATGCAGAAGCATACCAAGCCCACCTTCACCACACTTTCTGGGTTTGGCTCTACACAGAAACTCTCCTCTCCAACTGGGAACTTACTGATAGTTAGGCCCAATGAGAAACACATTGCAGACTACACAAGTTGTCACAAAGTAGTGCATGCTTAGAGCCAGGCAGGCACCTTGATACAGAGGCCCGCAGGCACTCATGAAAAACAAGCATCCAGTTATATTGGAACAGCACCTAAGGAAAACCAGTGCTTCTGATGTAGAAGCATTCAAAGAGGCGGGAAGAGAGGTGATGATGAAGCAGATGTTGTGCTGAGGAGAATCAGCCCTGCCAATCATAGTGCGCAGTCAGCACCCACCAGCAACAGCATTTGTTTGACAGGGGGTTGCAACTTATTCTGAGAAAATACTGCACAGTGTGACACTCGGGTGTGGACTAGCATCCCACTCTCTTACCTCCTGCCATGGTGACTAAGGAAGAGGTGACCAGAAGCACAAAAATACAGAAACACCCAGAGAGAAAGTGTAAAAAAGTTAAAAAAGGTCAGATATCAAGGAAAGTGTACAACTGAAGTTGTGTGGGTGGGATGGGATTCAGGAGGCAGGCAACAGCAGCATCCCTAAAGTTGCTGACTCATGTGTGGGATTGTTTTGTGCATGAATCTGCAAGGTAATGACAACGAATTTCGTAATTTAATGAGGATTTATTGGTTGTCATTTCATGAAATTAAATGTTCATTTCACAGAATTGTAAAGGAATTTCACGAACCTTTCTGAACAAAATGATGCAATGTATGCACAGGCTTATACAAGAGCGAGAGAGAGAGAGAGAGATTTTTGTCAGGTAATAATCTATGTGCAAGAGATGGGTTTCAGATGCAGCAAGCCTCTCTGTATGTGTTTTGATCATGTTATTACAAGTTACAGGCCATCAACTATTTTACCATGTCCTGTGTTTGTGGGCAGATATGAATACGCTTAGTATAAATGTGTTCTTTGATCTTGAGGGTTTGCTCTGTGTGTGCAGTCTGCAGAATGATGTTATTTTGTGTGTGCATGTGTGTGAATTGCCATATGCTTTTGGCCTGCCGTGCGTTGATTAAAACACACTTTCCACTTTCACTGCTCAGTACTAACAGCAGTGATGAGCTAAACCCTTCCTTCAGAATGATATGACTTCCAGCTGCCTAACAGTAAAGCATTGTTTTCAGATATCTGTTGCCTCCCAACAGAGGGTTCTGAATGAGTGGTGCCCCCACTAGCTCTATAGTCATGCCTTAAAAAAGGGTGCAGCAGCCCCTCTTCCGTAGGGAATAAGAAAGAGAGACCACAGGTTAAGGCACGTGCTGTATGGGCAAGAGTAGGGAAGCTGTGGTTATGACTTAACAGAAAGGGAGGTAAAGCTGCTGTCAATGGGCCAAAAGGCAGGGGTGGCTAGCAACTGTGAAAATTGGTGGGGCAGAGCGCGCCATAAAACTGATCAATATGAAAAGGGGGGGCTCTTGGCCCCCCCGCCCGCATGGCGGTGCGGCGACCGCCCTGGCCTCCGGGAACTCTCGGGGGAGGGGCGTGTCCTTTGGGGCGCGCCCTGCCACCGATTGGCTGGTACCCTCCATTGACCTGGATGTCGCTAATCGACATCCGGGTCGGGGGGGAGGGGGCGGGCTGCTGAGGGGGTTAAAGAAGCGGGGAGCGCCCAGGTGACCCTCTCGGTCCTTGGTCGCTCCCCCACACCGGACGTGCCCAGGGCTCGGGGCTTCTGATTTTTCTTTTCTTGTTTTTCAGAGCTGCTGGCGTGGTGAACTAGGACTCCTCGGCGCTGGAGGCTGCTGTCGACTGCGGGACCGGGGCTGCGGAGCTTGTCGCCATTTTGTGGAAGCTGTTTTTCGGCTGCGGGACCGGGGCAGCGGAGCTTGCCGCCTGTTTGTGGAAGCTGTTTCCGACGGGACCGGGGCTGCGGAGCTTGCCGCCTTTTTTGCGGAGGCGGGCGGCTGGTTTTTGTCATTGCTTGAGGTGAGGTGTCGGGGGCTTGTGCGGGGTTTGTCCGGTTTCCTCTGCCTTCGGCAATTTCGAGTGTTCCACGTGTCGGGGTGAGTCAGCGAGCAGCGGTGTCCCTGCGCACCGGGCGCCTTTGTTAATACGTGGTAGCAATACTTAACTGGGTGCGAGTCTTGGCAGGAAAACGGAACATCTTGTGATTCTGAGCAAAATGACTTACTCTCCCCGTGCCTAACATAAAGCACAGATTGGCAGTATCCATAAGTCTCTCTTAACTCACGTGACTCAGCATTAACCGGGTGCCAT
Source organism: Triturus cristatus (assembly GCF_964204655.1). Classification (NCBI taxonomy): domain Eukaryota; kingdom Metazoa; phylum Chordata; class Amphibia; order Caudata; family Salamandridae; genus Triturus; species Triturus cristatus. Next base: position 1,152,430,351 of record NC_140584.1, read on the forward strand.
AGCGGGTGGGGGAGTGTCTCTGTATGCGGTGGGCCAGCTCTGCGGCCAGATTGAGACATTGAGCGTTGAACAGACCCCTGCAGTTTTGTGTAAATATCAGGAGGATACTTTAGCAGCGCTGTTGCTGGTTCGCTTGGTTCCCATCTGCTGCTGCGCGTGGGGTGTCCCGGGTCACCCATTTGTATGAGTTTTGCGCTGTTATTTCTTTTGTTGTTTCATACCAGGAAGGCGGTGACAGTACCATTGTTGTTTAAGTTTTCAACTGCATCCCTGCAATTCCGGGTAGGAGACGCTGAGTGGTGAACATCAGTGGTGGTCACAAGTCCAATTCCGGCTAGGAGTGCGCAGGATTTGAACGGTAAGAGGAGAACGGGGGGCTCGCATTTCATCGCTTCTTGTAGCCGCCGGGTGGGTCTACGTTAGAGTTTACTCACCCCTGACAAACCGGATAAGCCGGGGTGTTGCGGTTGCGGTTGCATGGTGCTTACAGCCCCCTGTACATCCTCCATCTGGTGACGGTAAGAAGCGCACTTGAGCCTGTGTGGAATATTAGGAGTATAGGGGTACGCAGTCATGTCAGGGTCGGAGGGTAGTACAGGAGGGTCCAGGATGGAGGTTATGATGCAGGCCATGATGCGGGAGATGACCAGTATTAATAGGAGGTTGGGGAAAGTGGATGAACTAGAGGCCCGCATGAATGAAAGGTTTGCGGATCTCCCAGGTCCTTCAGGTAGGCCCACGCGGCAGCGAAAGGCACCCTTGTCAAGGGGGGATTTCGTTAGCCCACCTCGCAAGTCTAAGGCCAAGAAGCCCAGGCACGGTGCCCCAGCCCCGGTAGTTCCGGTTTTGATTCCACCCCCGGTTCAAGTACCTCTTGTACCTATGCCTGTAGTTCCGGCGCCCGCGGCACCGGCTCCTGCCATACCGCTGGCGCCCCTTCCGGCGGGGCCTCCTTCCCCATCCGTGCCACCGGTCACTCCGTTGCCTGCCACACCAGTGCTACCGCTCATCCCCCCTGGGGCGCCCCCTGTCCCAGCGGGTAACCCAGACGCGGTCCCTGCCGAATTGGTATCTCAAATAGCGGCTTTACTGCCTTGGCTGCAAAAAGGGGGCGTGTTACCTGCTTCATCGGATCACGCTGCGGATGCAGCACAGTTGGTAGAACGGATTAAAGCGGCAGCGGCGGCCGGCAGTACTGCGGTTCCCTCATCTTCTTTACTTACAGGTTCCAGCCCCGCCCAACCGAATGCGGATGGTGGTCAACCGGCCCGGGTGGCCGACAATGGTAAGGAATTGGCGCTGCCTCTTTTGGGGGATGGGTCAATACCCTCCAGGAGTGAGAATTTGGCACAACATGTGTCCCAAGCAACGAAAGAAATGATCTGGGCGGGACAATATATTTACATATTTTCATTATTACTTGATAGCAGGGAAATGGAGCGTGCAAAGATACGGAAGGAGTGGATGCTTCCGAATGAATGGAGGGCAGAGTGTTCTAGATTTAGGGTGGAGGAGACTTTGCTCAACTGGGTTAGGGCTTTCGCAGTATTCACGACCGTCATGGCCGAACGGCCTCCCAATGTTCAGGCGCCATTGGCTTGCTACCAGAGTAGGATTGTGGGGTGGAGTGAACAGTACCCAGGGGATGCCTGGAAGGAGTATGATGTCAATTTTAGAAAAGCTAAAGAATTTGACGCATCGCTGGCATGGGACAGGGTTGACTCTGTGTCCTGGCATAAGCAGTTCTCAGGGAACGCAGCCCCACCCCAGCTCACCGGTGCGGGCAGGGGGTACTCCGCCAGACCCCAACATCCCTTTCGGTCGGCCCAGGTGAGTGAGGTCCCGGGTAGGGGTAGGGGGGGGTCTGAGAGAAAAGGGGTGTGCTGGGATTTTAATAAGCGCTCCTGCACAAGGGCCCCTGGCACCTGTAGATTTAGGCATGCATGTTCGGTCTGTGGTCACCCTTCCCACCCCGAGTCATCGTGCAGATCCAAGCAGGGCAACCACAGTCAGAGGGGGAGGGGGAAGCCAGAGTAGGACAGATAATTTGAATATCCCCTCCCCTATAGATGTTTGGGCAATGATTCCTTGGTTGAATAGGTACCCGAACCACACAGCGGCCACTCTGCTTCAGGAAGGTTTCTCCCAAGGTTTTAGGATCCCGGCAGGGGGGTACACGGGTAGCACACATTGCAGGAATCAATTGTCGGTCAAACAGAATCCCGCAGTGGTGGCTGCGAAGATTAGCAAAGAACTGTCTCTAGGCAGGATAGCTGGCCCTTTCCTGGAGGTGCCTGTACCCAATTTTGTGTGTTCTCCGCTAGGGGTAGTACCCAAAAAAGAGAAAGGGGAGTTCAGACTGATACACAACCTATCGGCACCTAGAGGAGCGTCATTGAATGATGCGATTGATGAGGGGATTTGTAGTGTAAAGTATGCCTCATTTGACCAGGCAGTTGACTTATTGCGGGCGTTGGGGCCAGGGGGAATGATGGCAAAAATAGGAAAAAGAATCTGCTTTCCGTCTCCTCCCAGTCCACCCTCTGGACCACCATCTCTTGGGTTTCACTTTTGAGGGCAAGTTTTACATGGATAAATGCATGCCCATGGGCTGTTCCATATCATGTGCTTATTTTGAGACGTTTAGCTCATTTTTGGAATGGGTCATGAGGGAGGCGACGGGCCATCAGCGGGTTATGCATTATCTGGACGATTTCCTCTTCCTAGGTGCAGAGGGATCTCAGGAGTGTGCTTGGGCATTGCAGGAATTTTGCGTGCTCATGCGGGCTTTTGGGGTTCCGCTAGCGCCGGGGAAGACGGTTGGCCCGTCCACCTGTTTGGAATTCCTTGGTATCGAAATTGACTCAGTGGAAGGATGCTTCAGGTTGCCCAGGGACAAAGTGTCTAGGTTTAGAGCAGCCCTGCGGCGATGCCTACGCACAGACAAGGTTACCTTGCAACAGCTACAGGAAGTGGTGGGGCAACTGAACTTTGCACTGCGGGTCATCCCAATGGCACGCCCTTTCTCACGCTCCATTGCCCAGGCTATGAAAGGGCTACAGGAGAAGCATCACCACACGAGGTTGTCATCTGAGGTTCGCCAGGATATGCGTATATGGATGGCATTCCTGGAGGATTTTAATGGCAGAGTAGTGTGGTCGGGTCCACCCGCCACATCAGCAGAATTGGGTTTATGGACGGACGCTGCGGGGAGTGCGGGCTTTGGTGCCATCCTGGGGACCAAGTGGGTCGCCCAGCGGTGGCCGGCAGACTGGAGAGCACGGGGTCTGACCGCCAATATCGGATTCCTGGAACTCTTCCCGATATGGGTAGCATTGATGGTCTGGCCGGAACACTTGTGCAATCAATCCGTGGTGTTCTGGTCTGATGACATGACAGTTGTGGAATGTATAAACCAGCAGGGGGCACGCTGTCCATTTATACTCCGCTTGATAAAGGAGATTGTGCTGCGATGCTTAAAATTGAATGTGGTTTTCAGAGCCAAGCATGTTCCTGGCATACTCAACAATGCAGCTGACTCCCTTTCTCGCTTTAAAATGCAGGGTTTCAGGGAACATCTTCCTGCAGCAGACCCCTCGCCAGCGCAGTTCCCGGCAGGACTTTGGCAGATTGGTGCCCCAGATTACAGGACCTCGTGGTTGCTAGCCTAGCCCCCAGGACCAAGACAGCTTACGAAGGGGCGTTTTTGTCTTACCGGGCCTTCTTGGGGCAGGAATGGGAGGTTAGGTGGGCCCGGGAGGACAGCTTTGCAGCTTACCTAGAAGCGATGCATAGGGAAGGGCGCTCAGTAGCGGCTGTGAGCAGATATAGGGCGGCGGTCTCTTTCTTCGCACAGGCTAAGGGCATGCGAGATCCCACTAACACCTTTCTGGTACGCAAGGCCTTGAGGGGTTGGCGCCGTTTACAGGGTTACCGGGCTGATAAGAGAAGGCCCATTGGACTGGCACGGCTGACAGCCTTATTGGGGGCACTTCACAGTGTCTGTAGCTCTGAGTGGGAGGTACTTCTGTTCAAGGCTGCATTTTCCCTGGCCTTCTATGGGGCGCTGAGGATTGGGGAGTTAGTTGCTGGATCGAAAGCTGATAAGGTGGGCGGCTTACAGTGGGCCGATGCGAAGATAAGTGAGGACACCATGTGGATAACAATTCAGAGATCAAAAACTGATCAGGAGTCTCGGGGTCACACCATAGTGCTCAACCGGGCCCGGGCCAAACCTTGCTGCCCGGTTTCTCACGTGGAGGCCTTCTGCAGGCAGCAGGGGAGCACGGCGGGGGGCGCACTGTTGTGTCACGCCAACGGTACACCATTGACTAGGTACCAGTTTAGGCGAGTCTTAGAGCTAACTGTTCGATTGGCAGGTTTTGATCCAAAAGAATTCGGCACCCACTCATTTAGGATTGGGGCAGCAACGGAGGCAGTGGCGAGGGGTCTCCCAGTTGAGAATGTGAAGAGGCTGGGGAGATGGTCGTCCGAACGTTACAAACGTTATGTACGAATTGACATGTTGTGACAGGATGGTGCTCACACCTGGTATGTTTCTGGTTTCTTGCAGTTTCTCAATCCTGTGACGCAGGGGAGGAACTCGCCACCGGACGTCAACGATCGACGCCAGCACAGCACGAAGAACACAGGAAATTGGTGATTTGGATTGTGGGCCACTCTTATGTTAGGCGTGCAGAAAATGTTTTTCTTTCTAGGGACCGTAGGACGAAGGCGGCGCAAAAGGGGTTGGATATCGCAATCTTCGGGAGGGGGGGTTTATGCCTCAGCCAGTTTAGGAATTTTTTCCAGGGACTCTTAGCTCAGCAGCCCGCCCCCCCCGTCAGTGGTGATACTTCACCTGGGGGAGAACGATTTGGCAAAACTGGGGAGGCGCATACTTATTGAGGAGATCATCTCCACTGCGGGGTGGGTGGCCAAGACTTGCCCGGGTTCTACGGTAGTTTGGTCGCAACTTATCCCCCGGTGGCAGTGGCGGGGGGGGACTCGGTCAGGGCGTTGAATCACTCAGTCCGGAGGATCAACACACAGTTGGACAAATTATTTTGAGCCCCCCGGTTGCAGACTATTCCACATGGGTGTATCTGGGGCGAGCAGTTCTATCTAAAGGACGGGGTACACTTGACTGAGGCAGCGAACGTCTTGTGGTCTAATAATGTCTGGGCCTGGTTGGAGGGATTTGCCAAGTAAGCACGCTCCTGTCTTAGGTCGAGGTTAGGGGGAGGCCAGATCGTCGGGTAACAATGCTGGCCTGTGGCGGTAAGGTCATGACCGGTGAGCAACTATTTTAAGGTCTGAGAGGGCGGGCATCATCCTATGGAGGTTCCCGCCCAGGGGGAGGGGACATTGGCCCCTTCTAGAACTTCAGGGGCAAGGTAACTGGTGCTTCAAAGGGGCGCGGGTTGGGGAGTCACGCTTTCCTTAGGCTGGTAGCCATCCCGCGCGTGCATACTCATGACGTCACCGGATGGCGCAGAGTAAGGGCCCTCCTTAAGTGGGTAAATGAAGTTCACGGCGTGGACCGGGTAATTACCGGGCCCGGCTGCGCATGCGCACATCTTTAGGGGAGGCGCAGCTAGTAGGACCTGACACCGGTTAGCGACCTTGCCATATGGCCCTGAAATGTTAGTATACAAAAATGCAGAGGAGGATGTTAGACTCGGTTAGGAAACAATCTGTATTAGAGTCTTTGTTAAGGATAGTCACTCACACCTGTTGACAATAATGTATCTAATGTCCTGCTGATTTTTGTATAACTGTTTATCGTGCAATCATAAATTTTATTGTTTTATAACTTAATAAATACGGCCGGGGGGTCTTGCGACCTCCCGCCTTCCAAAGATACCACGTTCTATGTTCCTGTGTCTGGGGGTGGGTGAGGTCTTAGGGAGGGGGGCGGCAGCCAGTCACTGACCATGTGTTGCCTTTCTCCTCTCCCCTCTCCCGAAAATTAGCACGAAGGAAGGTGGTTTGCTTCCTGCATATGCATCCAACCAATCCGGAAGCTTCTGAAAACAGCCCCAGGATTGGTTGGAGCAGGTTAACCCAGCACTCATTTTGAGGCTGGGGGTCTGTGCCTGTAATCCCTCTGCTGTTTTACAGAACTGGGATTGCAGGCTTTGAACTGCGCATGACGCATTATGCCGCTGTTCGCAGCCGGCCATTCTGTCATGCGCACTGAGCAGTAATCCTGCAATACGCAAGAATGGCGCTTGCACTAGCGCGGCCCTTGGCACACAGAGTAATAAAATGTTAATGACAATTTTATTATTCTGTGTGTACCTGCTGCGCTCGCAGCGGGGGGGAATGCTCCTCTCTGCGCTTTAACGGAGGAGTCGCTGTTGCCAAAACTTTGTTTTCAACTAATAGATTAGGGTTTAGGGATGTTTGTTGGACAATGATTAGGGTTTACTTTTAATTCATACTCATAATATTAGTTATCGCACATCCATTATTATGACAATCTGAATAATGAGGACATATATTACATGAGTCCATAGTAAACACCAAGTATTATCAGATGCCAGGTTTGTGTGTGTCTTGATTTGAGAGCTGTGGGTGTTGTTCCTCAGCACTCCCAGGAGCTTCTGTGGTTGGTCAGTCGGATTCCATGAATTCCTATGATCATTGGCCAAAGCAGGGGGTGGGCGGTACCTGTCAGCCAAGGCCCAGGATGTGCACAAACTTGTCCGGGACCCTAGAACGAGGGGTTCACAACTGTTCTGGGTGCAATAGAAGTGTAGGCTCCTACTGTTCATGGTTCATGTGTTCTGTGTATGGAGGAAGCTTCCATCGTTTCAACATGACTGTCACAGGCTTCAAAGCACTAAGCTTTTTTGTGATTCTCAAAATCACAGGGTGTGCAACTATAAAAAGGCAAGTTACAAAATACAAAGGACACAGTCTAAGTTGGAAATGTCTTTCCTGCTCTCGAATGCGGGGATTCAACTGATTGTGCTTCAGTGGGGGGAAGGGCATGAATGAAGTGACGCCTTCCTACCTAACTGCAGTGTACAGTATCAATGCTGTGAAACTGCGATATGGATCGTAAAACATGGATCTGATACTCAGCCTCCTGGAAGTGGGGCTGTCCTTGTGACACAGCTTCACTGTGTCATCGACACGAGTAGACAGACAGTAGTCCAAGCCAATGACAACTTTTGTATCTGAAAGCATCCTTTTAGGCTTTAAGGGAGCCAGGCTCCTTCAAAATTAAAAAATATCAGCATTCATGAATGGGAACACAGGGATGGTCTGTTGTCCCTCTCAGGCCACCATCCCTGCATTGACAACCATTGGCAGGGACTTGCACGAGTACTCCCGCCTCATGAATATTAATTGAGTAGGAATCTTTGATCCTCTCTGCGTGTATACCACTTCTTCACTGCTGCTAGCTGTATTTACCCAAACTGCGTGAATAAATCTTGCATTCTGTGCCCTGTTCGGTGTGTGAGGAGTGTGTGTGCTGCTGCTACCCATGATGCACCTGTGCATTACAGAAGCTAAGGAAACCTTGTTTTACTATACAAATGCTAAAAGTAATTACTTTATGAAAGCTGTCCCTTGGTAGTGGGATTGACAAGCTGATGGGGCGTGGACATACTTTACACGTGTAAGGGTGAAATTATAACAAAGAAATGTGCCAAGGTCCCTCCCTTCGCATATGCACGAGGGACAGGCAGATATGAGGGACCTTCTTCAACGCCTTAGTAAGTCCTTTCACCCTCCAGCTCTTTTGCACAGCGGAGTTTACCCAGCTACAGTCACTCTTTCTCTACTCGGAGGTGTGGATGGGCGGGCATTGGTGGTCTCAGATTCCCCCTGAGCTTGAGGAGGTTCTGGTGACGCCAGCACATGGCCTTCCTCTCATTAGTGTCATCTCAGCTTCAATCCCAGAGGAATGTTTACAGAAATACCTTTTTCACGCTTAAAAATGAATTATTCTACGCAGTGCGCGTGCATGCGCGTGCATGCCTCTATTTCGCGACAACTGTTTGGAACCTGTCCTTGACACCTGCCACTCATCCCAGTGAAGGATGATGTCCTGGAGAAGGCAGTCAAGCCAAGATGACTCAAGATAACGTGATGTAGACGTCGGCATTGTAAGTCCCGAGACATGTCATGACGTGGCTGTCATAACACACTGTCATGTGAGAAATACATGATCGTGTCAAGATAATGTCACCTTGAGCACTGTCTGTGTTGTAAGTTGGTATTGGAAGATCACCTGAAACAACACACATGCCTTCAGCTGCCAGGGCAGGGTGCCAGGGATGTTATTTCACATTGACCAATGTCTTCCTCTAGTCTTCACTTGTGCGGCTCAGCCAAGACTCCGGTGTCTTCTGATCCTCTCCGAGGACTGCACAAAACACCTGTCAGGGGTCAAATCTAAAATGAGAATTTGGAAATATTATTGGATGCCTTTAGGGGAACAAACGTACCTGGTGCATATGATTCTGTATGTTTTTTAAAATTATTTACAGATTTGTATATGCCCATTCTGTGTCAGAGGACTTTTGAACAAGAAAAGTTTCATACATAACAATTTCGTTTCATTTAATTGCAGTTTACCAGGACGAGTTCCAGGTAAAATTACAACTAAATCCGTTTCATTATAAGGACGTTCTTAAAAAAGGTTCACAGCTGTTCAAACAGATTCATCCACCTCTCCTTAGACAACAGGCTCCTGAAAGTAGCTGGACGCGTATAGTTTCCTTTCTCAATGTACATAGACATTGTGCCTCGCCATGGGATCCCTTATCTGTTCATATATGCTAAAATGTCATTCTATCTTGAAATATGCTTCCAATGTTGCATTGATTCACATTCTGTGATGCAATATTTGCCTTTCCTTTTTCCGTAATGTGCTTTTTGTTAGCTGCATGCTTTAGTTCACCCCACCGCATGATGTAATCGCTGATTTCCATATAATTCTGAGGCTCTGCTTAACGTCAGTACAACCGTCCAAAGCAATGACAACTTTTATTTCTGAAAGGAGACTTTCAAGCTTTAAGGGAGAGGGGGAGAGGGCTGCACATTGAACCCCTCCTCCTGCATGCATATAACAGCTTTTATTGTTAACTGTCATTTTAAAGTACCAGCTAGAAACTACTATTATGGCAGGAACAGCATCTAAATCAAAGCACAAGAACTTTCAGGAAATGTTAAAGCATTTGTTGTTTTGGATTTCAATCTTAGTATATTTTAAGGCCTAGTCACAAGTTGCATTTTGTAGTACATGAGTGGTCGTACAGCAGAACTACTTACATACTGCAAAATGCCATGTACAAACCTACAGCCAGGGACATCCACCCCGGCCTCTCAAAATTTCTGTTTGGAGGTCTCCGCCAAGGTGGCGCAGATCTCTGGAAACAGAGGTACAGGTTCTGTAACAAATATGGGAGGGACAAGGGGGAGTGGCTGGAAAATTAGGAATTCCTTTTCTAAATGGGAGGGAAATTTAAGGAGAGGTTTATGATATTCACAAAAAAAAGTTATATTATAGTCAGGTAAGATACTAAGTGAGGCCTTGTCATAATATAACAATCAACATTTTAAAAAAAAAAAAAAGCATAAAATGCTACGTGACATCATTGCTGACATCACTGATGATATTTCAAATGCCATAATTCCGTCAAATGACATCGCAGGAGGCCTCCCTTGGATCCAATGCACACTTTTGTTTCTATTTTGGCCCCAGGGGCCAGGGTACCCCCCTACCTTCTTCTATATCCTTTTTTTATTGTAAACACAGGACACAGTGACTGAGTAACCAAATCCTGAAATGGCAAAAGCAATATTTCTCTTCATGTTGAGGCCAGTCAATCAGATCCTTCGGTCCTGTGAGACAGGGACTGGTCCCACAGGACCGAAAGGTTTGACTGGTAAAAAAACCCTCTCAGTCAATCAGAATGCTCTATTTTTATACATTTGTGGTTCTGCAGGAGTACTGCAGTACCAACTGTCCTGCTATTATTATATGTTTAAGCTTAATGTATCTAAAACGGCTGAACCAACTTACAGCTACATTTTTGGCCACATTATGTGAAATTCTGTTCAGCCGCTTTTTGCATCACTTCCCAAAATGTGCATGGGAAATCACATGGGAAGAACGTGTTTGGGGGCTGCACCTTTTTCTTGGCTCCCGCTTTATAGATAACCATGAAACACTCCAGGGAGGAGCTGAGGTTGAGCAACTTTGTTTGAAAAAAGTTTCATAAAGACTTGTCAAACCGTGCGAAATGTATTAGTAAAACAATGATTTCTTCGTATGGAAACCATGATCCAACTATAACTACACAGTGGCAAGGGGGATATGGGGTTCTAAAACACAAAGTTCCAATTTATTTTAAAAAGTTCTACAGCAAAAACTGCTGAACCAAATTACACCAAATTTGACAGGAAGTTCTATCTTTCTCCGGAAAGTGTGGGTATTATGAATTTGTGTAAATCCATTCAGTAGTTTTTGAGAAATCAGAGACCAAGTATTTTTATATCTCTCTACGATTGGGTTTGAGGGACCCTCGCAAAAGTCCCTCAAACTAATTTTGAAGAAATAGAGCACTGTGATTGGCCCATAAGGCTTTATTTCCCTTTGGCCAATTGCTCCCATGGGAGTAAGGCTGCTGCGGGAGGGAGTGCTCTGACTGGCTGCCTGCGACATGAGCTATGTTGCAGGCAGCCATGACAGTACTCAGGGACTCAGTCTCCTGTCCTGTGTGTTATAAACAAAAAAATATACAGGGGCAGGGTAGACATAATTGCAACTGTCAACAATAACCATTTGTACGTGGACTCAGCATATCCGCCTTGACCAGTAAATACTGTCAACATCTTTATGTCAGCAAAGCATTTTAAAGTAAACATAACATATGTCTGTGTTCTTTTAAAATGCTTTGAAGCCATATAAAATGGGATCATAAAAAGGCCCTAGAGAGCTTCCCTTTCTGATCATATAAAATGTAACAATAGATTCTGCCACTAGAGGTCTATATACAACATGCACCTTCTTTACATAAAATACAGACATACAACTTGCCCCTAGATGGGGCTATTCTCCAAGTTGTAGAGCAAAAGCTCCAGCCTTGGGAATGCTTTTAAAAATTACGTAAAAATACCAGAGGGCCAATGATTCCATGACCCTGCAAATATAGGATCACTATATTTAAAACCTCTTGGGGGGAGCTGCTGCACCCTCTAACATAAAACGTAAGCATTCTTATGTGCGTAAATAGTTCATTTATTAGATAAATGTATGCAAAGTTATTTTTTTTCACTGGTGGGAAACTTAATCAGAATGTAGAGAACAACGAGAGAGCTAGGGAAAAGAGTGGTGCGTCCGTATCCCCTATATATAAGTCAGTTTTATCAATGGTGGACGAACCCAACTATGTGTGGTACGATCACTGTAAGACAGTGTTTGGGAACCCACTAGGTAAGTTAGAAGACCCCTCACACACCAACCTGGTTGGTGTCATGCTTCATCATCGGGGTCCCAACCTGGTGGCCGAATGCCCCCCGGTTGTGCTACAACGCCTGGCTACAGCGGAGCTGGTGTGGTGCAAGAGTGTGATGTCGTGAATATTAAAAATATCTCTGAGAGTCCTTGCCGTTGGAAATTTATTACTGGCGGCTCAGGATATAAGTAAAAACAGGGTATGTGATGCAACTACGAAAGACCTGTGCTGTCTTGTTTCCTTCCACAGGTTTTGCGCTGCAGTGTCCGCAATTTTGCAGACACTGGGTCCACACACCTTAGAGAGTGTGTAGGTAACCAACCTTTTTACTATTTTTTCACTTATCACGTGGCACTCTTCACTTTGCCACTCACTTACTTCACTGGTCCTGACGAAAGCTCCATATTTCCCCATGAGAGCTGAAACATGAAGACCTACAACACCGACAACTAGTAGATAATAATTTCTTTCGTAGTTGCATCACATACCCTGTTTTTACTTATATCCTGAGCCGCCAGTAATAAATTTCCAACGGCAAGGACTCTCAGAGATATTTTTAATATTCACGACATCACACTCTTGAACTACACCAGCTCCGCTGTAGCCAGGCGTTGTAGCACAACCGGGGGGCATTCGGCCACCCGGTTGGGACCCCGATGATGAAGCATGACACCAACCAGGTTGGTGTGTGAGGGGTCTTCTAACTTACCTAGTGGGTTCCCAATCACTGTCTTACAGTGATCGTACCACACATAGTTGGGTTCGTCCAGCATTGATAAAACTGACTTATATATAGGGGATACGGACGCACCACTCTTTTCCCTAGCTCTCTCGTTGTTCTCTACATTTATTCACAGCGCACAGCTGTGAGAGCATTTTTCTACATTTTGCGCAACTTCCCCCCCCCTTTTTTTCACTATGGCTGAGAACCCGGGCTTAGGGTTCACATTGGATGATGTCAATAGCATACTTGACAACCCCCCACTACTGGCAGATTTCAACTTGGCAACCTCCATTCCCAAACAGCTGACTGGGATAATCTTAATGAAAAGAAACGTAACCGGATTAGAACCATACTCCACGGAGTAATTCTAACCGAATATTTACGGAACAACACCGCACCAAGGGGCCTGATTGTTACCAACGCCCCACGTATCTTTCTAGAAGATCCCACCTTCAAGAAGAAACTAGATGAAACCAATAAAGAAATAAACGAATACAAAGAAGGCCTTACCCAAAGCAAAATTACCAAATTCCAGAAGGATCTAAAAAGATTCTCCTACGCAAAGACCTACCCTTACGCCGAAGCTGACTACCAACCACCCCACCGGGCAGACACGTCAGGTACATCATCAGATGAAGACTCATCAGGGAGCAGTGGCTCCAGTAACAGCAGCTACCGCAGACGTCAGCAAAGTAGAGGGGGCCAAATAGGGTGGCAACAACCATGGACCCAGGGGCCCCGGGGACCCAACGTATTATACCCACCCATGTATCCCCCAATACACCCACAATTTGGTTACGGTTAGAATCCAACATTTGGTCCACCACCACCATACATGAACCTGAACCAACCACAGCCTTTTTTAGGATGAGGCCGAAGAGGTCGCGGAAGGAGACGCAGAGGGAACACAGTACACTGGCAAGACAATCCACAACAGGGAGCACAGACAAGGAGCCAAACCAGAGACCAACAACCAGGCCCGAGCACACGCTAAGTCTTATCACCAACCTCTCCATACATGTCTTAACACCCACAGAAGAAGCCATCCTAGAGAAAGGCCTTGGCTATGCCCCAACTACTAAACTTGACAAGTTCAAATTGCATTCGAATTAGCTGAGTTTTTTCGCAAACTCAAACTCAAGGCCTTCTTTGAGAATACCCCCACACCCAATGACTCACGAGATCAAGGGGACACTACCTTAAGAGTCAAGTCCACCTTTATGCCACCTCCAAGCTCTACCCCGCCGGAAATTTTGGTCTATGAACAAACAGTGTTCAAGGAAATCGAAGCTCTCAAAGAACCCCACACGTTCCAAAACACCAGCAAGTTAGAGCGCATGGCCTTACAATCACTGAAAAACAACTCCGAGATCATAATCAAACCAGCCGACAAAGGGGGAGGCACGGTAATACTCAACAAAGATGACTATCACCAAGAATGTAAGCGCTTACTCAACGATACAAAGAACTATGAGCGGCTCACACATGACCCCAGCACCTCCTTGAAAACGCGCATCCACACTCTAGTGGAAGAAGCGGAACCGACTGGCCAGATCTCTAAAAACGAGGCCAAATTCCTCACCATTACACAAGGCAAAATACCATACTTTTATACTGTTCCCAAAATTCACAAGAACAAAACTCCTCCCCCTGGTCACCCTATCGTCTCAGGCATCGGGTCCCTGCTGGAACCCTTATCACGCTTCTGTGACCATTTTTTACAACCCTTGGTCCAGTCAACCAGCACGTACCTGAAAGATACCAAAGACCTCCTAGGACTCCTAGCTGATATACACTATGACCCTAACACTTCTTTCTTGGTATCGCTTGATGTAGAAAGCCTGTACACCAGCCTCCCTCAAGATGACACTCTACGAGTATTAGAAGAAGCTCTCAACGAGGCCGACTGGCAATACCACACGCCTCCCTCGTTTGTACTTAAATGTGCTACCCTTGCGCTCAAAGAAAACTACTTTGAATATGAAGGCAATCTCTATCTCCAGAAGTATGGTACATCTATGGGGAGCGTTTCCGCTCCCAGCATAGCGGGTCTGTATGTATTTAACTTTGAGACCAAACATCTGCTCAGTAACAACCAACCACGCATCCCACAAATCAAATTCTACAAACGCTACATTGATGACATCCTTCTGATCTGGGAAGGATCCAGCGAATCACTGACTACCTTCTGTGACTGGCTCAACACGTGTGACCCCAACCTCCGTTTCACACACAGCTCTGACAGGCACCAGACCACATTCCTAGATCTGGACATAAAAGCAGCATCAGGAGGGCTCATGAGTAAGACTCACTTCAAACCCACTGCTCGTAACTCCCTCCTGCATTTTTCCAGTTTTCACCCCAGAGCCCTCCGTGAAAACCTCCCGTATGGCCAATTCCTGCGACTCCGCAGAAACAGCAGTGACCCAAAGGATTACAAATTGCAAGCCAAGGACCTCTGCCACAAGCTGCACCAACGCGGCTATCCACCTCACATAGCCAAGATTGCTAACAAGAGAGCCAGAAACCAAAACCGCGAAGGCCTACTGGAAACCTACCCCAGAGAACCTACTCCTCCGCCATTGACATGCGTGACCACCTACAATACGGTGACCAACAAGGTTTCCCAAATCATTAAAAGAAACTGGAAGATCTTGAATACAGGCAACCTGAGTTGGGAACCTCCCCTCCTCTCGACCAAAAGAGCCAAATCTATCAAGGACACTATTGTATCTACCAGACCGGTTGTCCCCGTTAGACCAATGAACACGGTACTTAATTCCTGGGGCCTCCCAAACATCAAAGGGCACTTCTCTTGCGGAAACTGCAGCGTCTGTCACATCACTGAGACGACCAAAAACCTTAATCTAGAACCTGGCAAAACATGGGAATTACGCAAACACACCAACTGTAATACAGAAAATGTTGTGTACCGGATCATCTGCCCATGTAACCTCATCTACATCGGTATGACCACTCGCAAAATTAAAACCCGGATTTGCGAACACCGCAGCACGATACGCTGCAAGAAAAATACTACAAAAATGACCAACCACTTTTTGGAAAAAGGCCATACGACCAATGACATGAGATGGGTCGTCCTGGAAGCCTTAGATCATAACCTCCCCAACATCCAGAACCGCCTATTGGAACAGGAACAGAGATGGATATACCGTCTGTCCAGCCATATCACCGGCCTGAACGATAATATCCCCTGGAATAGCCTCAGAAAACCCTAACTTTTCCTGGAATAGCCTCAGTGAACCGTATTCTGCCCTGCTCTGGTGCACCTGTCCATAATCATTTTTCCAATTTTTCCATTCTCTCCGTCTTATTTAGTACTCTTTACTTTTTACCTGGCTCTACCGAGACCTTCAACTTTTGAGCCCCTCACAGGCATCAGCACCGGCCCTTCACCGGTCCCCCCTAGGCCCATTGGCACTTTTTTCACTATTCCTGGCCCCTTGCTCTATTTCCCAACTGCACACGCTCGGGTGCAGGGAAAGCACTCTACCTCCCGCACCCGCGCGATTTACTTTCCTTTCTCCAATGCGCTCTTGTAGCATCCACGCATGCGCGCATCCACGCATGCGCGCCAGGCCAACACTTCTCCTAGACGCCTGCGCGGACCTCTCTGCCCTGCCCTAGCTTACCAGCCAGCCTGCACGTACTCAATGGAGCACAGCACTACTTAACCTCTCCCCTCCTGGGGTCCCACACCATTCGGACTTCGGGAGACCCCAGTAGGTGCCAGGAGTTGACTACTCCTGGCACCTACTGGTGCCAGGAGTAGTCAACTCCCCTTTTCCCTGTGGATTGCTTAGACTTCTCTTTCCACACCCCTTATGCCTGTAACTTCTTCTCCCCACAGAATTTGCGCGAGGAGCGCTCTCCTCCCGTTTCCTGAGCAGCGTATTCACTCAGCCATAGTGTAATTATTTTAATTATTTCACTTTTTCTCCTCCCCAGCATTGTGCACTTGGGCATTACAACCCCTCCTCTTTTAGCACTCAATGAGTAACGCGGCCCCAGCCTCGTCCTTCTAGCGCTCACTGGGTCATCCACTGTGACACACCTCACCCGAGGCCTCACGGTACTTCCTCCCACCAGATCGATGCCTGCAACTCACCAGGCACCTTACGTGCATAGTCTACCATCTGTTTTCACTGTTTGTCGTGCCGTGATACCTACCACTTGGCACACATAGTTCACAGAGCGTTTACCTAGCAACTCTAATTGACTTGCCTCCGATTTACCATACGCTTAGCAGCATGTAACACTTCCATAGTTTGTGTGTTACCACAGGTACGATCCTCTTATAGACAGGTTTGTTCCATCACAGCACTTAAGATTGCATTTTATAGTTGCTATAATCCACGGCACCAAAGTGGCAGTTTCATATGTGTTCCTGTGCTGTCTTGTTTCCTTCCACAGGTTTTGCGCTGCATTGTCCGCAATTTTGCAGACACTGGGTCCAAACACCTTAGAGAGTGTGTAGGTAAACAACCTTTTTACTATTTTTTCACTTATCACGTGGCACTCTTCACTTTGCCACTCACTTACTTCACTGGTCCTGACGAAAGCTCCATATTTCCCCATGAGAGCTGAAACATGTAGACCTACAACACCGACAACTAGTAGATAATAATTTCTTTCGTAGTTGCATCACATACCCTGTTTTTACTTATATCCTGAGCCGCCAGTAATAAATTTCCAACGGCAAGGACTCTCAGAGATATTTTTAATATTCACGACATCACACTCTTGCACCACACCAGCTCCGCTGTAGCCAGGTGTTGCAGCACAGCCGGGGGGCATTCGGCCACCCGGTTGGGACCCCGATGATGAAGCATGACACCAACCAGGTTGGTGTGTGAGGGGTCTTCTAACTTACCTAGTGGGTTCCCAAACACTGTCTTACAGTGATTGTACCACACATAGTTGGGTTCGTCCACCATTGATAAAACAAACTTAATCAGAAGACAAAAGTAAGTAGCAGCACAAGGCAGAAACAGTCCGCTCACAATTGCTCTACTTATGCTACCGAGACAACCAAACTCAACAATAAACCTGCCAAAAGGTCTTTTCCCATTCATGAGTTCTTGGTTTTTCCAGAGAATTGAGGTTTTGCCTTCTCTGACTGGTGGTTGAGTGGTACATAGGTGTCATCTGTCATCAGGAGGACATACTTAATGTCATAGAGGAGAGCATTGATGTTGAGGCAGTCAAGGAGGTGCTGTCTAGGTTTCCAGGCTATCATCCAATGCATTAACAAGAAAGTTCTTGAACAAACATGCAAAGAGTTTAGTGACCTTCTGTAGACCATTATGAGTGAGATATGGGGTGCATGTCAACTGTGATAGCTTAATGTTTGGATAAATCTAGGGGCTGGTGAAGTTGGAAATAGGGAAGTCCTGGGTGTTGTCTGATGTTGGCAGTTCTTATCATAGAGTCAAATGAGGGTTTCACAGTCTTGGTTGCAGCATCTTTTGAGAGGCTAAAATAACCATGGGAAGATGTTGGTGTATTGGGTGGAGGCTGCCAGAAGTAGGTCGGACATATCAGTGAGAAGTTGAGATTGGAACTGGCATGTCAGTGTATGAAAGGTCTGAGGTTCGGTCAGAGGAGAGTGCCAGGAGAGAGGTTCAAAATTGTTCTGTATTGGTTGTAAACTCACAGACCAGAGGAATGGGTATTTGTGGATCAGTGTGATATCTACTCCTCCTACCTTCTGTCTGTTTTAGTATTTCATGCTGTAGTTCTTTAGCACCACAGCACTGAGGATGAGTGAGGTTGTATGGAAGATCCAGGTTTCTGTAATGTAAGCAACATCTAGGTTAAATGTGGTGATGAGATGTCTTGCGTAAAGGGCTGCAAAGTGAGCATTTATGAGCATGAGCAAATGCGTGGAAGTAATAGCGACATAAATCTTGCTCAAATTGGAGAAGAAGGCTGTGCATGTTTATTGCAAGTGTGTGTGCTGCTTGTGTGGGCAAGTGATATTGGAGATGGTGTGTAGACCCATGTTGCTCTTGGCACGGACCATTGTGTTAGTGATATGTGTAACTAGATGATTTGTTCAGGCCCTTACCAGGCCCCAACATGACCAAAGAGAAGACAGCATTATCTACTTTTATCCTGAGAATAGGACACACAGGTGTAGGAAATTCAGAAGTTAGAGAAGAAGAAGTGATGAGTTGGTGCTGATTGTCCTTGTCAGGATGTCCTTGTGCTTTCTGCTTGCTTGCTTCTATTATGTCATGCTGGATGAGGCTTCATGCTTTTTATCCCTTCCTATTCACAGGACGTCCTGTGAATGGAACTTCCCACAAACACATGAATTTGCCTTTGTTTGTTCTCCGTTTGTTGCATTCCTAAATTATGGCTCATTTAACTTAAAAATAGAAATAGAACAATACCCCTTTTATGATAGATTCCTTTGGATGAATTAGTGACTTCAGACCTCACAAATGAAGATTATAAACAGCCTTTAGAGTAGGAATCTCTGCACATTCAAGCATTTTTCATAATCGAGCACAAAGCCAGTATAAGAGCCTACCAAAAATAATTTCTGCAATATTATATTTATGGATCTGTTGGAATCAATTAATCTGCTCCATCATTGCAGTGTCAGGTACTTGAGACAGAGTGTCTTAAAAATATGAACAACATTGGTGCAACAGCCTGCAAAGATGTGAGGGAAGGTAGAATTTTCAGCTTATTTCAAAGTTTTGTACAAGTGCCCTCAGTTGTCAACTATCAAGAACGATAGACCCAAAGCCAGGGTTACAGTGGATTTGGAAATGCCTATCTTGGTACAATGCACTGCCATGACACAGAACCTATTGTCCTTAAAAGTGCTTCTGTGATGGATATGTGAAGGGGCAGAATAAATTAATAGTAGGTGGAACTCATGCCCGAGGGCAGCACTTGCAACATAATGATAAGATGCACAGACTGATTGATGATGCAGTAGGTAAATCAAAAGGTAATTCATTGCCTTTGATAATGGAAATTTCAGAGAAACAATGCAATGTTGAAAGGAAGTAGAAAATCAAGGTAGGCACTACAACACCATAGATTACCAAGCCTTGTATGATCAAGGTAGCAATATTGAATGGTCGTCTTTTTGAATTGTCAACCCAGAACAGGAATCATGCCAATATCCTATAAATAATGTAAACTGGGACTGTGGAAAGAACACCAGTAAACAAAAGTTCGAAAAGACCAGATTAATCAATTTGCAATGGTGTTACTTTATAAAGAGGGAGGTATCAAATCAAGCCTCTCTGGATGCCACAGTTTATAGCCCGGTTGTCAAACTGATTATCAAGAAAATGCTAGACATTAAATATAGTATAGCAAATGTTTTACAGATTTTTATTGAGAAGATGGCCCCTCTGAGGGCTGTAGCTATCAATAGTTTATCAAGCGCAGTGGATGGGTCCAATGCACCTAAATTATAGTTGTATTTTACTGCCCAGCCTTCGAACGTGGGGGATGCAATTTACCTTGCTTGCACTAGGGCCAATGACACCATTGTTATCTCACTGGCCCTTTTCACCTGGGTCTCTAAGCCCTTGTCCTGCATTGTGAGGCCTTAGGGAAGGGGGCGTCTTCCTTGGGCCTTGAAACATAGAGGCTTGGCAACAAGCTCAGGGTGATGTGGCAATCAATAGTGCAGCAGTTGTAGTGGCACTGGAGCCCAGGGGCTTTAGGGGGCCAATGTACCCAAATTATGACTGTACTTTACTGTATAACCAGTGCAGTGGGTAAGGATCATGACCTATTTACATTGTTTGCATTAGGGTGCATGACAACATCGCTACACCACTGACCATCTCCCACTCTCCACGCAACATTGATCTAGTGCTGCGAGGAGCAGTAGAGGTCCATCTCCCCTGGGCCTCACAGCCATGGTACAGGAATATAGACTCTGTAAGGCCCAGCAAAGTAGGGTTGGAGCGTGCAGGACTGTCCCTTATTTTAGATGTTTGTCTTGCACCCTGCTGTGATCTCCTGCCGGACATCAAATGTCTACCTTTTTTGCTCGCCTCTGTCTTGGAATCTAGCTGTTCTCAAACATACACAGTCAAGCTTTAGAACCTCCCACAGCACAGAGTCAGCCCTGGTAACAGTTGTAGATGTGCTTTACTGGACAGAGGGCCCCAGTTGCTGGGCAGCCCTAATTTCTTTTGCTCTATCTGCCACTTTCGACTCTATAACCTACAACATCCTAATCACCGGGCTTTGCTGGATTTGTATTGGAGGCTTGGCTTGCATCCTATTTACAAAATAGGACATATGTCGTGAAATAGGCATCCTCCTTTTCTGAGGTGAAACCAGTGTTACACAGAGTACCTCATGACTCTTCCTTGAGCACCACACTCTTTGATATCTATATGGCCCCATAAGCGCAGTCGATACATTGAAACGTTCCGCTACACTTTCACGATGTATGCGGGTGTCACTCGGATTATCATCTACTCAGACGGTTCGACTGATTCTCAATAAGAGCATTTTAGAAGTTGGCTCTCATAGGTGGTCATTTGTGGAGCACAATAACACCCTTAATATTAACTCTGATAACACTGAGGTGCCTTTAACTGGAAAACCCAACACTGCCTGATCCTCTAGCTGGTGGCCACTGTAGAGGGGCTATGCCTAACTCCTAGTGTAACAGTAAAACATCTGAATTTTCACATAGATTTACTCTCATATTTTACCCGAAGGTAAACGAGGTCATATCTACTTGTTTCTTTTTATTAAAAAATGTTTTTTTTTAAATTCTCTTCTGTTTCCTTTAAGATGTCTAAAACATTTTTGTCACACTTTGATAATCTCCAGGCTGAACTACTGCAGCTGTCTCTACATTCCAGTTGGCAAGAACCTGGTTGCAAAACTAAAATTAATTCAGAACATTACTGTTTGCATCATTTTTGCTTCACACCAACAAACCCAAGTC
Source organism: Triturus cristatus (assembly GCF_964204655.1). Taxonomy (NCBI): domain Eukaryota; kingdom Metazoa; phylum Chordata; class Amphibia; order Caudata; family Salamandridae; genus Triturus; species Triturus cristatus. The sequence continues at coordinate 1,152,451,520 of NC_140584.1, forward strand.
ATTCCTTACAGATGTCTCTGTCACTTTCGGCCTGTGGATAAACAGATTTTTATAACTCTTTGTCTTACTTGTAGTGCTACAACTGGACCCGGTCCTAAATATCTTCAAATAAGTTTCATCTTCTGCCCTTCATTTAGCTACTAATCACAATCTGTTTGTCCCTGTTCTCAAAAAAGTAACAGCAGGTGGCCGTGCTTTAGTTTGATAGCTACCAAACACTAGAATGGTCTCCTCAAATCTACTGGAACTTTTCTTCAATTCAGGAAAGCTTTAAAAATGCTTCTTTTTTCTTTCAAATATTTTATATTGGTTTTTACAGATCTTGATAACCGATAAGATCCATAATATAATGAGAAGAACTTCCCCCCTCCCCATTCTATCCCACTGATCTATGGCTACAGAGAATTATATTCATACACATTCAAAGCAGGACTTTTAACGTCTGTAGTGATAACAAGTCACGTAATATTGTTGTATCAGTCGGTCCTCTTATTCCTAGTTAGTTTCAGTGATCTCAATGATCTCGGCAAACCAATGAATGTCTTCTTCTCTACAGATGTTCAGTCAGAGCTCACCATGTATAATCAAATTTACTTCCCATATCGTCTAGTTCCGTCTCCATCGCCAAGGATGACCATAGCTTGCCCGGTCATAGTCGGAATCCCAGGCAATTTCTATTTACAGTCCAGCGATTACTTCGCTGCAAAACATATTGGTGGCTATTCTCCAGACTGAATTGGTTAAGTATTTCAATTCTTTGGTTCATTGCTTCAATAAGATTGTAGTGGGTCAGGTTTTAAGGGAAATCTCAGTAGCCCTCTCACATGCCTTAAAATCTCCTTCCAGAAAGTCTTCAATGAGGAGGGGATGGCAAGGCCACCATACATGCACGTCAACTCGCTCTTATCCATGCCCCCTCCAACAAAACCTATCACATGAGGATACATCTCTTTCACTTTCATTGGAGTGATATGCCATAATACTATATGTTTATACATTGACTCACACTTTTCTACACTTTTGCATAAATCAAGGTATAGTTTGTAGAGTTTCTGCCAACGGTGGGTGCTGTATCATTGTTTAACATATGTTGGCTCCTTAACATATACGGCCATTGTAGACAGGGCCCAACGCCTGCTAACATTGTCTAAAAATACTCGAAATCAGGAAAATGGTGATGTGTAGGGAAAATGCCTCTTCCCACTCAGTTAGGAGCCTAATTGCTGCCTTCCTGTTTCCTGGTTGCATTGCCCAGTGCCTCTGCTAAAAATAAAACTTTTGATCAGCCTCTCTGAGTTTAAATGTCCTTTGCCCTGGGCAAATGATTTAATGCCTCCACTTTGAAACAGGTTTTGCAACATTCTACACCCCCTTTCCTATAATCTTCCAGCTCACTTCCTCCCTCCCCAGTTCTCCCAGCAGTGAAATCTGGATAACTCCAGAGTGCTATTCAGTGGGACCGAAAAGAGGTGAGAACCTATGGTCTTGTGAGCAAATTTCCAATGTGTTTAGAGGAACAAAGGAACCCAATTGTAATGGTCAGGGACCTTGGGTATTGGTAAGTTACAAATATAGTTGTCCCTGACAGGGAGAATACATAGGAGAAGGAATGAATATAGACTCTGAATCAGTACTATATTGAGACTGTCCAGCCGTTCAGGGTTATTTAATAATGTTTCAATTTGAGACACAAATAAAGTGGGGCACAATCCTGCGTCCAATGCAATACATATAACACAAAAACAAAGGCTCAGGCAGGACAAAGAGCTTGTGTGCTATACAGGAGATAAAACAAGCAAAAGTGAACAGCGACAGCCACACACCACTAATTCTTCCCTCCCTCCCTCCTTCGCAGGTCATTGTACCGCCTGTCCCCGCTCTGGAATCGCCATTGCGCTCCAGTTAATTTTCCATTTACCCACTTGCGCTTGAACAGACGGTAAGCAGCATCTGCTATTCTCGTGTTTGGATCACCTCCATTTCACACAACCCTGCTTACGGGCTTATTTGCTCCCGTTTTAGGTCATTTTACCGCCTCTTCTCCAGCCCAGTTGGTTCCCGTTCTGGACTCGCCACTGCGGTCCAGTTAATTTTTCATTTATTCGATTGGGCTTTTACGAATGGTAAGCGGCACCTCCTATTTCCGTGTTCTTAGTACCTCCGGTTCACACCACCCTGCTTACAAGCTCATTTGTTCCTGTTTTAGGTTACCTCCTGCATTGTACCACGCTCGGTTTCGCCCTACAGGCGAACCCGCGCCTTAAGGGAATTCACCGCCTCTTCATTAGAACGCTTGCCCATGTGCACCCCGCACGGTAAGCCTTGTTGTTTTTTCTTACCCGCTAGTGCTTGTTTCCTGGCGACTCTTCTTTTTTTAATCCGGCAATAATCACTGAGCCCTTAGCCGTCTACGACCAGCACCCATTCACTGCACCCTCAGTATGCCCAGCCCGATACGTAGGTCTGTTTTGCCTTTATTATAGGCGCGCCACAGGCAACCTTGGTGGTTTCTCCACCCGCTGGCATTTTCGAGGTCTAAACCTCCTCAGCAAGTTTGATCTGAGTAGGTCTTATCCCTCACAATTACCACTACTATCACTCGCCGGTTCTCTGCCCTCACTTAAGTATTTTTCTAGGCCATGCATCTCCTCACTTGCCGTTTTTCACCAGCCGTTATCATCACGGTCTGCCTTGTCTTTTAATCATGCTCTACATTCTGGCACCTAGCACAAGACTTTGTCGTATTGAATGCATACCACTTGTTCTTCACCAGCACTATGTTGTTAGGATGTGTTTTTAGATTCTTTGATCTTCTCGCTGTTTTCTCCTTTTTCCCCATTTCCTCTATTGTTTTACAGGCAAATCTTTCTAAGGCATGTAATACTATGTCCTGATGATGAACCCAGTATTTCTCTTACGGGATCGAAACGTCGTTGACTCATTGTATACCGCAAACACAACTCAATTTGCTATTTATGTGTAACGTTGTTGCTGTTCACTTTTGCTTGTTTTACCTCCTGTATAGCATACAAGCTATTTGTCCTACCTGAGTTTTTTTTTTTGTTTCTGTGTTATATGTATTGTGCTGGACGCAGGATTGTGTCCCACTTTATTTGTGTCTCAAATTGAAACATCATTAGATAACCCTGTCCCGCTGGACAGTCTCAATATAGTACTGATTCAGAGTCTATATTAATTCCTTCTACAAATTTCCAATGTGGGCCATATTATTTCACAGAAATAGTAAACGAGGGGTCTGTTAATTTTAGACAGCCAAGATACTGTCCATGGTGTTTTGCCCAGTACAGCCGCATCCATGTGTATTGAATGTCTCTCCATCTCATAGATAGACCACATAAAGCTTGATAATAATAATGTTTCATATCTGACAAACCTAAACACCCTGACCTTTTATTTACCTTCAGTACCTTCCAGGCAATGAGTGCCTGATTCTCCTCTCCATGTAAACCACCTATAGCTGATTGCAGAGACTTCATATCAAACTTAAGGATCTTAAATGAGAGGGCCTGAAATACATGTATTAACCTAGGCACAATATTCAGTTTTACTGCAGCCACCCTACCCAGCCAAAATATATACAAATCCTGCCATTTATATAAATCCATGGTAATGGTGTTAAACAGTCTGGGCTAATTGGCAGATTTGAAATTGCAGCATTTTGGTGTAATATAATTTCCCATATATTTAATTTTCTCTTTGACCCAATGGAATGGAGTAGCTGTGGTGAGGTGATCTACAACTATTTGTGAGAGTCCTACCATCAATAGTTCAGATTTCCCCAGGTTGACCTTGAACCCTGAAACTCTACCAAACTGTTTTGTCCCACTAGGACCAGCAGAAGAGATTCCTTGTCTAATCATAGCAGCTAGGGGCTGAATCACCGATATAAAGAGTAAGGGGGACAAAGGACAACCTTGATGCATGCCTCTGTTTAGTGACTTGGTCTTTGTTTTTACCCTATTGACTAATATGCTAGTAACTAGATGTTTGTAATTACCACTATCCAGTTCAGCATGTGCAGACCGAGTCCAGTGTCTACAAGTACTCAATTCCGAAACAGCCAAATTACTATGTCACATGCTTTTTCTGTATCTAAAGTCAGAATGGCCATAGGGAATTTTCTATAGTTAACTTTTTCAAGGAGATAAAACACTTGCCCAATATTTTCAGAAGCTTGGTAATTTGGAGGGACCCGACTGATCTGGGTGTATTAAATAGCGCAAGTTTGGCATCTGTCTGGTCACCAATATATTAGTAATTATTTTTGTATAAGATTATAAGAGTGCTATGGGCCTGTGTACCTTGCCCTTTCTGCAGATTTACCAGTTTTATGCATCAAGGTTAAATTGACCGCTGTCATAGTGGGCATTATTTCTCATGTCTGGAGAAAGGAGTGAAATATATTCTACGAGATGCAGAATGAGTTCAGTGCCAAAATATTGATAGAATCTGTTAGTCAGACTGCCTGGCCCAGGAGCATTATTTGGGTGGAGGCCTCAAACCCTTTGGGACCTCCTTAAGTATTATGGGGCAGATTTATGAGCCCCTTGCGCCACTTTTGCGTCACTTTTAACATGGGAAAAGTGACGCAAAAGTGGCGCAAGGGGCTCATAAATCTGCCCCTATCAGTTTATCTAGTGCCTCGTGATTAGCTATGGTCAGAGTAGGGAGACTGGCAGCTTCAACAAAGGTGTGAGCCTCACTTAGGTTAAAATATTTTTCAGAATACAGTGCTTAATAGTAATCCATAAATTACCTCCTCTTACCCTCTTCTCTGGTAATAGGAGTATCACCTTCCTCATGCAGTGTTGAAGTCTCTGGTGTCTGTCATTCTGGCCAGGAGCATGCCTGTCTTATTCAACTTTTCATAGAAGTTTTTGTTTCAAGAATAGCAGAGCTTTTGCAGATTTTTAGCTATCCAGGAGGTTAATCTAACCTTTCAATATTATTGTTGTCCATGGGGCTCCTAACGAACCCACTACTTGTGTGCTGTTCCTCTGCTAGACGAAGCTCTGCTTCTAAGTTCCCCTGGCATAATATGCAGGTTTTTCTCTGTGTCACTCATTCTGATATTCACTGTCCTCTTATAGCAGCCTTGAAGGTAACCCAGGGAACACCAGGGGACACTTCTCTAGTGTTGTTGTTTTCAAATTGCTGGTCAAGTGTCTCCTAGGGAATGGGTAATATGTCTATCTTTGAGGAATGATTTCCCAAATTTCCAGCCTCTTCTTCATTGGGTATGGTTGCATTTTCTCTCCCTCCCACACCAGCATGGTGTGATCTGAGATCGCTATTGTGCCATGCAATGATCTATTAAGAGTCAGTCACCATCCCCCAGATTCTCCATGCTAGGTCAATCCTAGAATAGGATCTGTAGAAGTGAGAGAAACATGTAAATTCCATATATCAAAGAGACCCAACTCTTTCAGAGACTGAGACTTGGCCCATTATATGGGTCTGTTGGGAAGATTTCTATCTAGGTGTGAATCTGGAGCTAAATTAAAGTGGGCAACCCACAGCAATTCAGCTGGATCTCTGTCTCTGACCCTGGTCAGCAGTACGAAGTAGAAGGCTTCCTGGCCAGTGTTCAGGGCATAGGCATTTAGCATGTTGAAGCTGTGCTTATGAAATTTTCTCCCCATATATATATATAAATAATCCCTCTCTTGAGTCCTTACTATTTTAACTTTCTCAAAGGGAAAATCCTTATGTAGGCCTATCATAACCATTGAATGGAACAGAGTTTAGCTTTCAGAAGACTTGTGTCTGCAGTTCTCATGTGAGTTTCCTGAAAGCATACCACTAACGGCAAAACCTCATTTATCTCAATCCAGATTTTATGTGTCTTAACTGGGGTTTTCAAACTCGTACGTTCCAGGAAAAAATTCTCACCATGGTCTCACTGTAGTAGGTGTCTGATTGTGAGGTCAGGCTAGATCGTAATTTTTGCTAATGTTAGGCTTCAGGTGTCAAGATTCTCCACTTCAGCACCCATTGTCAGGCCTGCTTCCCTCTCCTTTCTCCAACAAACCCTCTACCCCCTACCCTCCCTATTCCGCAACAACAAGTCTCCATTGTCACGGGGAGGTATTAGGCCGGGTTAAGAAACGCCATCTTTACATGCTAACATTCTTAAGTTGCCTTCCCTCCCTAAACACGATGACATATGGCACACAATCATTTGTGAGCAACCAGTGGATAACATTCCTCGAACTTGGTTTGCCTACAGTCCCATTTTGTAGACACTCTATCAGAACACCTTGACACTCTGTACGAGGGCTAAGTTCAGCACGCAAGATATTGTTACTTGTTTTTGGCCGGTTGGCGACAAAGCTATCACAATAGAATAAACAATAGAGGCCTGACTGGGGCATCAGCATGGTAGTGATGTTATTATATATACAACATCAAGCTTTTACTTATTCATAGGAGAAGTTTCCCGGCACTGAGAGGTTGGTCATGTGGGAATTCCGGCTCAGCTGATTCCTGTCACCTCATGCGAAGGATACTGTCCAATTCTTTACCGAGACAGGAAGCTTGCTGACATTAACCCACAGGTCATGGGGAGTTATCCGATATGGATTTAGCGGATCCACTCACCTTAGACACAAGAGGGTAGAATGTGCTAGGGAGGAGTACACTATCTTACAGTACTTGTGTGTAAGCATATAGTTTTCTGTAATAAGCAAAATAGTTGAATTGTTCATTTTCTTCACCATTCTCATAATGTTAATCACATTATTCTGTTTCCTTTTGTTAATCATTGCAGCACATGTATTTTACTCAAGAATCACAATGCTTCAATAAATATTGATACCACATGTTGTTTACTTTTTATTTATCTCCTTGGGTGTGCATAAGTAACTGAGTTACCAGATCTGGAACCACGATTTCCTTGTGGTATCAAGGTTGTCATGTTCTGAGGTTGCACATCCATTTGTTTCCCTGTAAAGTAAGGGGTACAGATGGTGCCCTGTGAGCTAGCAGGACTATAAGCCAACATATCGTGAGGGGTGGTCAGAACCAGTCTTGCACCAGTCCAACGTTTATGTTGGCCAACAAATGCAGTTTTACTTGAGAAAGTATAAGCTGTATGACACCGTAAGATCAGGAATAGATCCATCCTCATGCGGTAGTGAGTCACGCAAAGGTCCACTACTCTTCTCCCGGCGAACATCCTCCCTGGTCCACCAAAATTCAACAATATGCTCATATCGCATGAGATAATACATATCATGAATAAGACATGGATCCAAAAAGTAAATAATATATCTCAAACTCAGTTCACTAGTCCTACAGCTAAAGGCAGTGCTGAATCACTCTAGAGTCCATCACTAATGTTTGTGTGCCAGCCATAGATGGCTGTGGAATTAAGTCTGAGTAGTGGTTTTGTCTTTTCCCAGTTTTTTAGACTTTTCCTGAATCTACTCTTCCACCTTTGGAAGTGTTTGAGGACTCTCCCTAGCCGGAGCAATGATCTCCTGGGCTTGTTCCTAGGTTCCAACCATGTGTCTTTTTAAATTCATTTGAAACCATAGAGCAAATGGGAAAGTCCATCTATACCAGATCTGTCTCCTTCGTAATTTCACCTTTTATACATTAGCATGCGCCTTTTATGTAAGGTGCATTGTGAGATATCTTAAAAGTCATCATTATTTTAATCTGAGAAAGCAAGGGTGTCATGTTTGCGAGCTTCTCTCATTATTAATTTTTAGGTCTCGCCTGACCCAGCAAATGCGCTGGTCCTGCGAGACTTTTTGTAAGGGCTTAAAAAAATGCTACCATAGCCAGCCTAGAGCTACAGTGCATGTGCGCGGGTACGCGCTTAGGAGAGGCGCCATATGGCTTTCCTCGCGCTTCGCTGGCTTGATCGCGATCACTTTCACTTTCGCTGCCGCTTTGATGTTCTCAGTAATGCTTGTGATTTCATTCTGGCTGATGATTCAAAATCTTTTTTACTTTCTCTTGTTTCTCTGTTTCCTTAGGAACGCATCACTGCATGCTTGTCAGCAAATGTAGCTTAGATGGCCTCCCATTTTTAAAGCTCAATCCTAACAAGCCTGAGAACCTGTTTTTTCTGCTCAATGTTCCTATCCAGCTCCACCTCTCATTTCCTTTCCACCCACCACTATGCCATACGCTTCATCGGCTCTAAATCTCTGCTTTGTATTTAATTCCTCTTAGAATTTCACAACTCCGATTACCATCATGATAATCTTTTCAAAACCTGAAAAATCAATCCCCTTATCACTTTTTTCTGTTTTACATTACTTCTTCAAATCCAGCTGTTGTCTTACTTTAGCCCACTGCTCTTCTCAGTTTGAGGACCTGCTTAAACATTAAACTATTGCACTTCCAGCAATACAGATCTCCTGTGCCGGTTTACTATTTTCCCTTCTATCTCGCTGTCAATCATCCGCTTCCTCCTGCAGTGATAACTTTTTTCCTTGCAATGTTAATTTTGCTGTTTATGTATGTGTTTGTATGTTGCCATTATCTTACTGTTGCCTATTGTCGCTAATTTCCCCTTATTTTTCTGGCCATCCTCTTTATCTGCCTTTGGGTGTCAGTTATGGACACCCCTTCCGGAATGCAAAGACATTTATTTATGGAGCGTTTTTTGACTAATGCATGCTGAGGGGAGACAGAGTGTGCCAGATGTCCCACATGCTTCTTTCCACAGCTTGAATGCCACAATATTTCTTTCTTTATTGGCTGGCAAGCAGGAATTCAATTGATATTTAGTGTGACATCCCTGGGCCACACTGAAGCAAAGAAAGAAAATAGTATACAGCATACTCATCAACACCATATTTAGGTCTTCAGGATCTTTTGTCTTCAATTACATATGATTTTAGTCAGCCCATGTTCATGATTGGATGTCTTTTTCTGTCTGTCTCATCTTCCTGCTTCGTATTCAATGACTTTCCTGCTTGTTCTTGTTTTTGTCCGTACCTGGAACGTTACCGCTTTGCGTCATTTGAATTTGGATACTGCCACTGCTGTTGTGGGTGGAATGTTTCTTTTGCTTTATGTCATTTGCGATGGGATGACTTGTATCCTTCCACTGCTGTTGTGAGTGGAATGTTTCTTTATTTGCATTTCAGTATCCATGTGCGTGCATCGCTTTTAACAATCTCTTCCTCATATTTATTTATTTATTTAAAGATTTGTAAAGCGCCTGGTGACCCGGAGGCATCCCCGCGCTGTGAGAGCTTGAAATTGGCCAAGAGGGGAGGAAAAAACTTATTTAGGGAAAAGCAGAGTTTTGAGCTGCTTGCGAAAACGCAAGTAGCAGGGTTCCAACCGCAAACTGCGGGGAAGCGAATTCCAGCGTGTGGCTGCCTTATTCCCTCTGCCACTGCTGTTTTATTTTAAATATATTTAAATGTATTATTATTATAATGTTTGCCCAGGGCCAGATCGTTTTTCCCATTTGCTGCCAATCCCTGTATCCACAACTTCCCTCTCCCTCCGTTTATTATTTACATGTTTAATTTGGTTTTCTTTTTGGCATGTGGCTGGTGGCTGCATGCTGACACTAGTCTGCTCACTGTTTTCCCATTAGCTGCTGCCCCATGCAGTTTACTTCCACCTCCCCTCCCTCTTTTTATTTAAAATATTTTGTGAGTACCCAGCAACTATGCACTTCCCCTCGGTTGATCGTGACTTCTGCCATGGCGTGGCATCCCTATGCATTCTTTATTTAGTCTACAACTTTTAGATGGTAATTAAAGAATAAAGTGAATAAAAATTACAAGGTGGCATACTCATGCGTGCTTTTGCACAGTGAACCTCTAGGATGGATTTTCTTGTGCTTCCTTTTTAGGTCTCGCCTGACCCAGCGCATGCGCTGGTCTGGCGAGACTTTTTGTAAGGGCTTAAAAAAACTGCTACCATGGCCAGCCTAGAGCTACAGTGCATGTGCGCGGGCGCGCGCTTAGGCAGAGGTGCCATATGGCTTTCCTCGCGCATCGCTCGCCGCGCTTGATCGCGATCACTTTCACTTTCGCGGCGGCACAGCCGCTTTGATGTTCTTAGTAATGCTTGTGAATTCATTCGCGGCCGCTTTGATGTTCTCAGTAATGCTAATCTCAGGGTGACCATTAAAGTGCTACATTTGCTCGCGACAAACATCTTGCTAACCAGCTCAGCGATCACAGACGTGCCTCGTGCTGCCTGCGTCTATTTGACAGTGCAAGACTCTTCCTAAAATAGAGCAGCGGTCCCTGAGCTCTGGTTCAAGCCCTCGTAAACTTGATTTTTTCAATGCAATACGTCTGTTCAAAAACAAGCAGGGCCCTCTCCCCCTCGCTGCCACCGCACACAGGCCCCGTTGTGCCAGCCGCGGTGAATCACTCTTCCTGTAGGCTGCTGAGACAGGCCCCTCTCCTGGCGCTGGCGCGCGGCCAGGGCGGTTGCAGCTGGGCCTTGCTGTCTGTTATTCAGGATGGGTTGGCACTCACGAGCGTGCCCTATTATGGATGTTGCCTGTACCCAATTTCCCATTGTTCCTCGCCTCTACCCTGGCCCTATCTTCTGCCTCTGGCTGTGGAGTTCTCTCTGTTTCTACCTCGTCTCGCACCCTCCCCCCCAAACAGTGGCCGCACCTGGTACCCCCTCCAACCTCACACCCTTTTCCCTTCATGTCTAATGAACTGTGTTTCCGTCACTGCTCTCTCTCCCTGCCAATGTCGCCTTTCTCTCCCAGTACCCTCTGTCTCTGTCCCTTCCCCAATGGCTGTCTCTCTATTCTTCTCTCCCTGTCACCTCTGCAAGCGTCTCCTTTCTTCATGCCCTCCAATCCTTTGTTGACATTGTCACTCTCTGCTCTCCTCACGCACCCTCTCTCCTGAAGTGTCAGTAATCACGGCTGTTCCTCCCTCTCTGTCTGTCTGTAACAGCGTCACTGCTTCTCCCGCTCCTGTCCGCCGGCGGCTCCTCCCACTCCCTTGCTGTCTGTCTGACACCCTCTCCCATCCTGCCGTCTCCCTCACCCCATCTCCCATCCTGCCATCTCTCTCACCCTCTCTCTCCCACCCTGCCATCTCTCACCCTCTCTCCCATCCTGCCATCTCTCTCACCCTCTCTCTCCCACCCTGACATCTCTCCCAGCCTCTCCCATCCTGTCATCTCTCTCACCCTCTCTCTCCCATCCTATCATCTCTCTTGATGCAGCGTGGAATTTTAAATCCTCCCTTTGTCACAGATCAAATATCCCTAGCACATTCACTCAATACATTCATTGGTGGGGCCCATAACACCAACACTCACACTTCATTGATCCGTTCTCACAGGAGAGATCAATTATCCAAACGCTGACATGAAAGGAATATCTTTCAATTAAAAGAACCTAATTTACCTGAACATACATTAAGTACTTTTATTAAACTCAGAACCTCGAGACATTCCCCTCATTTAGCCGACAGATCAGTTAGTTGCTTTTGGATATTTGGTGACTCAATTCTTTAATCTACATTTAATCTTATTCTAATTTCTCTAAATAAATCACCCGACACATTTGTTTATTAGAATAATAATTTTGTTTATCTAGTCAATTGCAGATTTAAAAAATCATAAACCAAATTCACTGAACATCATATTTACCTAATCTGGCTATTAGTCGTCCTCTAAGTCAATCAAGTCTTAAAAAAGTCTTTAATTCATCAAAGTCAGGCATCAATTCAGTCTTTCAAAGATTCAGGATAACAGCTGTCCAGCAGTGTCACCGTCCTCTCCGTCAGTATAACGTCAGGAAAATGGAAAAAGGAACTGAAACTCGATCTCTTTAACTCCCTAGTCTACCTTCTTTTATAATGTAATTAATGTCAAAATGTAACAATAATCAGTTTTAGAAAATCCTGATTGGCTGGTTTGGGGTCATTCGGTAAAGTTCTCACATAGTCTGTTAGGTTAAGTCATCACACTTGCTGGTTCCGGTTTTAAAGAAAGTCCTTTGTTTCGTGATTTTGGCGAGCTCCCAGGGTGTCCTTGATGGGTACATCTTGCCTGGGGTCAGGACGAGGCCACTGTTGCTGGGCGGTGGCGCAGGCGCACTTCACCCAAAACCTCGTGAAACGGTAGTAGTCACGTCGTATGTCTCAGTCAGCCATCTTTTCTTAGGCCCACTTAAGGTCAACTTAAGTAAAACAAACACAAAACGTAATTAAAACATTGAAATGGCTAATAAATTGTTAAACCCTCACTAATTCCCCTATGTGTAAGTAATTATCTAGCATGATAGCAACATTTAAAGCGTTCATATTCACCCAGTGATGTCATCTGGTGCAACTTACAATTACGTCACAAAAAGAAGCATATATCATGCAAAATTCTAATTTTCTACCATTAGTATGCGTACATATATTAGTATACAATTAGTTTAGCCATGCAAAATGCAAATTCCACGTGTAATTCTTTTGTTAATATAATTGGTGAGTTATCACTTCAAACAGATCAATAATATTACAATTAATAGATTATTCGGATTAATATAAACATGCAGAATGGGGGATATACAAAAGTTTGTACTACCCACTCCAGCACTCTCACCCTCTCTCTCCCATCCTATCATCTCTCTCACCCTCTCTCTCCCATCCTGCCCTCCCTCTCACCCTCTCTCTCCCATCCTGCCGTCCCTCTCACCCTCTCTCTCCCATCCTGCCGTCCCTCTAACCCTCTCTCCCAGCTCGTCTGCCAGGCTCCCTCTGACAGACCCCACCCCACCTTCACTCACTGCCCTCTTCTCTTTCTCTCTGCCCTCTGTCTCCCCTCCGCTAGCCTGTCTGTCCTTCCTTTGACAGTAACAGTCTGCTTTTCTTTTTCTCCGCTCTCCTCTTTCTCTGTCCTTCTTTGTGCCCTCCCTTTAGTCTCTGTCCTCATTCTCTCGCGGCTCCTGCCATCCACCATCTATGCCTCTCTCCCTCTCCCATCCCATCTACCCCTTTCCGCACACTCTCTCTCTCATTGTCTCTCTCTCTCCGTGTGAATTTATGCTGCAGATAGACCTTTCAACCCGGCAGCACGTTAACACACTTACGAGAGTACCTGTTTGTGTGGGGTCCGTTTTCTGTGTTTGTGGTTGTTCATATGGGCGTCTCAGAATTTCTACATCAGTGTTCTGTGTGCGTCTGTATGTGTGGGAGTGCGTATGTTCCTTTGTGCATGCGTAGGTGATCCGTGTGTCTGTGCGTGCTTGTTCTTTGTGTGTCTGTTGCACATCTGTGTTTATGTGTGGTTTGAGGCATCAGAGCTGCCTCACAGGCCCGGAGCAGCACCTGGGTGTTGATGTATGTGATTGGGTTATATAGAAGCGACTGCACAATCAATCAATCAATCATAACACTTGTATAGCGCACTACTCACCCGGAAGGGTCTCAAGGCGCTTGGGGGAAGGGGTCCGCTACTGCTCGAATAGCCAGGTCTTGAGTTGTCTCCTGAAGGCGAGGTGGTCCTGGGTCAGCCGAAGGTGGATGGGGAGGGAGTTCCATGTCTTGGCTGCCAGGTAGGAGAAGGATCTGCATCCGGCGGTGGCTCTTTGGATGCGTGGTACGGCGGCGAGGGCAAGGCTGGTAGACCGTAGCTGGTGGGTGGGCGTGTAGAAGGTCAGGCGGTCGTTGAGGTACTTGGGGCCCAGGTCGTGGAGAGACTTGTGTGCGTGGGTGAGGAGCCTGAACGTGATCCTCTTGTTGACGGGGAGCCAGTGCAGGTCCCTCAGGTGGCCGGAGATGTGGCTGCGTCGGGGGAAGGCCAGGATGAGTCGGGCGGAGGCGTTCTGGATGCGTTGGAGTCTTTTCTGTAGCTTGGCTGTGGTTCCGGCATAGAGGGTGTTTCCGTAGGCCAGTCGGCTAGTGACGAGGGCCTGGGTGACCGTCTTCCTGGTTTCGGTCGGGATCCATCGGAAGATCTTGCGAAGGGTGTGAAAGCATGATGAGGAGACGGCGTTGACTTGTCTGGTCATCGAGAGGGAGGAGTCCAGGATGAAGCCCAGGTTGCGTGCGTGGTCTGTTGGCTTGGGAGCGGTGCCCAGGGCTGGGGGCCACCAGGACTCGTCCCAGGCGGCGGGCGATGGTCCCAGGATGAGGACTTCCGTCTTGTCTGAGTTCAGTTTCAGGCGGCTGTTCTTCATCCACTCGGCGACGTCTTTCATCCCTTTGTGTAGGCTGGTTCTGGCGGTGTCGGGGTCTCTGGTTAGGGAGAGCATCAGTTGGGTGTCGTTGGCGTAGGAGATGATGTCGAGGTTGTGTTGGCGTGCGATGGCAGCAAGAGGTCTCATGTAGACGTTGGAGAGGGTGGGGCTGAATGATGAACCTTGCGGGACGCCGCAGATGACTTCGGTGGCCTCGGATCGAAACGGGGGGAGGCGGACTCTCTGTGTTCTTCCGGCGAGGAACGAGATGATCCACTCCAGTGCCTTCTCTTGGATGCCGGTGTTACTGAGGCGTTGGACTAGGGTGCGGTGGCAGACAGTGTCGAACGCTGCAGGGAGGTCCAGGAGGATGAGTGCCGCTGTTTCCCCGTTGTCGAGCAGGGCTTGGATGTCGTCGGTGGCTGCGATGAGGGCGGTCTCGGTGCTGTGGTTGGCTCTGAAACCGGACTGCGAGGGGTCGAGGGATCCGTTCGTCTCGAGGAAGGCGGCAAGCTGTCTGTTGACGATCTTCTCGATGACTTTGGCAGGAAAAGGGAGGAGCGAGATGGGGCGGAAGTTTTTGAGATCGGTGGGGTCTGCTGTTGGTTTCTTCCATAGGGCGCTGAGCTCGGCATGCTTCCAGCTCTCCGGGAAGGTGGCGGTGTTGAAGGAGGTGTTGATGACGTCCCGGAGTTGGGGTGCGATGGTGGAGTCGGCCTTGTTGAAGACGTGGTGGCGGCAGGGGTCGGTTGGAGATCCGGAGTGGATGGTGTTCATCGTGCGGGCTGTGTCTTCGGTGGTCACCGTGGTCCAGGTGCGGAGGGTGGCGGTGGGGTGCGTTGGTTCGACGGTTGGGTGTGTGGATGGTGTGCCGAAACTGTTGTGGATGTCGGCGATCTTGCGGTGGAAGAATGATGCGAGAGAGTCGCAGAGATCTTGTGAAGGAGTGATGTCGTTGTTGCCGGTGCTGGGGTTGGAGAACTCCTTGACGATGCTGAAGAGTTCCTTGCTGTCGTGGGCGTTGTTGTCCAGTCGCTCCTTCAGTGATTTCTTCTTGGTGGTGCGGATGAGCTGGTGGTGCTTGCGGGTGGCGTGTTTGAGGGCGGTCATGTTGTCAGTGGTCTGGTCGAGGAGCCAGGCTTTCTCGAGGGTGCGGCAGGTCTTCTTGGAGTCCTTGAGTTCGTCGGTGAACCAGGGGGCCTTCTTGCTTCTGGATCTGCTGGGAGGGTTCTTCCGTGGTGCGAGGTCGTCGGCGCAGGCGGTCAGCCACTGCGTGAAGTTGCGGGCTGCTTCGTTGGGGTCCGTTGTGCTGGCAGGTGGGTTCTGGCTGAGGGAGGTGGTGAGCTGGTCGGCGGTGATCTTGCTCCAGCTCCTGTGAGGAACCTGTTGCGGGTGGTGGTGGGTTGTGGTTTTTCTGAAGCTGAAGTGGACGCAGCTGTGGTCGGTCCAGTGGAGTCCGGTGGAGTGGCTGAAGGTGATGTGCTTGCTGGATGAGAAGACGGGATCAAGCGTGTGGCCGGCGTAGTGGGTGGGGGTGTTGACCAGTTGCTTGAGTCCGAGGTTGGCGAGGTTGTCCAGCAGGGCGGTGGTGTTGCAGTCCTTGTTGTTCTCCAGGTGGAAGTTGAGGTCCCCTAGGAGGATGTAGTCGGCGGAGGGGAGGGCGTGTGGGCTGATGAAGTCCGTGATGTCTTCGCTGAATTGTGTGCGTGGTCCCGGGGGTCTGTAGATGAGGGTGCCTCTGAGGGTCGTCTTTGGGTCGGTGTGAATCTGATAGTGGATGTGCTCGGCGGCGCGAAGGTGTCGTTGGAGTCGGTCGTGATACGGATGGTGTTCTTGTGAATGATGGCGATGCCTCCTCCGGTCTGGTTGACGCGGTCCCTCCTGATGATCTTGTACCCGTCCGGGATGGCGATGGCGATGTCGGGGGCTGAGGAGGTGTAGGAGAGTAGGGTCTGCTATCCTATGGTCACCCCAAATTTTTGCTTTTTGCTTCACTGGTTTTTGACATATTGAGGCTGTGGGCCTGCCAATCAGACCCCCAGCCTGCTGTTCTCTCTACTAAATTAAAACTATGCACCCTAGGTGCATAACCAATTGGAAGTGGATCACCCTGTCAGCCCCTGTACCAGTGTACACTAGGTACCCAGGGCATTGGTGTATCTAAGGCCTGCCAGGGGCTGAAGCATGTATTATGCCACCCCAGGCTGGGCCTAACAAATTTGACACAACTGGCTGATCACTCAGCTGGGGTAAGTTGGTGTAACCACCTCTTACTTAGGTGTAGTATGCCTATACCTAACCTTAAATGGGACACCTGGTAACCTATAAGTCACTCCTATGGCAGGCCTTAACAATCCTGAAGGCAGAGTGCTTGGTTCCATGTGAGATGGTGCTCTGGCATGAGCTGAGCCTGTCTGCAGTGGTCGGAACAACTTCCTTCTACTGTTTCCAGATATCGTCATACCATATACTCTTAAGTGCATTATGAACCTCGCGGTTAAATGCTAACTTTGGTTTGGCTTTATCAAAACATGTCGAGTAAGGTGTCATACGAATTGGAATACTAACCCCTCGCCAATTCTGGCGACGGGGTTAGCATTCCACCCTTCTAGAGGGACACGACATGTACAGTACCTGAAACCCGGGTAAAATCAGACATAGCCTCAGCTCCACAAAATGGATGCTGCCACCACAGACACAAGTCTGCCCTCCTGCTGCTGGGAGTCCTTCCAGCTTGGGAGGTGTGGACAAAGGGTTTCCTGCCAGGGGAGGTGCGTGCACCACCCCAGACAGGGTTTTGTGTATTGGTCAGGTAGGGCTTGAAAGAAACCAGACATGCCTGAGGCTCACAAGGAGCCTCGGTGCATATGCCAGTTCAAACCGGTCCTGGGGCACACCAGTCCCGGGCCTGGGGTGAACTGGACAAAGGATTGGGGGTGTAACCACCCCCCTTCCTGGTCCCACCCTTAGGGAGGGACCTAGCAGGTAGTCCGGCCCCTAGAATCCGCTTAAAGGTAGGAGCTGTGTCCTAAGACTTCAGACATCCTGGAATCAACTTGAAACTAAGAAGAAGACGGGAACTTCGACACTCTGCTGCACAGAGGACTGAAGCCAATCTCCCCTGTGGTCAGGGAGTGACCACCTTGCTAACGCAAGCACCATCCAGCGAATCAACGTCTGCTTTGCCGCCGCCTCCCGCCGGAGCCCGAGCCCAGAGACTGACAAGACCTGGACCTCCAGACCTCTCACCGCCCGATCCACAGTCCCTGAAAAGAGGAGACCCGTGGAGGCACCGAGACACGTGGAGCCAGCCATCTTGAAAAGACCACGACAAGCTGCAAGCGCAACAACCGAGGCTCCCTCCAAGTTGTGCTTTGGGATCTGAGAAGCCGAGCAGCATCTGCATCAAAGGTGATCCCTCCAGCATCTCCACGATCTGCGTGGGGCTCTTCTGTATTTTGCCACTCGACGCGCCTAACCGGTTGCTGGCCCGCTGGCTAGTGGCCATCTTGGCGACGAACTTCAAGAAATACACTGCTGGTCTGGTTGCTCCAGACTGGCCCTTGCTCCCCTCCAAAGGAGCAATCCCTCTGACCTTGCTGGTCAGAACCATCAGCTTATTTCGTTTTCCACAACAATTGCTTTTGCCAAGGCTTGTTTGCTTCGATCAAGTCGCTGACACCGCCGACAGCGAGAGCCTGCGTGGGACAGCTCGTGAACCGACTCCTGGACGTCGTCGACCTTCAGGTACCACGTGGCTGCAGAGACAAGCTACACCTTCCTTCCTGTTTGTGCCCGACATCGCCTGGTACCCACCTGGTGCCACGCTGGTCACTGGCTAGTGACTATGAACACTGTCCCCTCTGCTTACAGGTCTTCAACATCTCCGATCCACTCTTGGATCCACCGCATCTCTTCCGGACCGGCCGCCTGCAGCATCTTTGTCCACAGGCTCCATTGAACAGATAGAAGAAACCCGACGCCCTTCGACGCCTATGCACCCGCTTCCTGTGGGTGAGGTAAAGCTGGCACTCCGGTGCCCAAGTGTAGAGAATCATCTCTAGTGTCTGTGTTTCCAATCTTAAGTTCCTAGTCCATCCGGAAGATCCTCTTTGCAGTAACTTTGTACTTTTTACGCACCCATTGAAAACCTATGGGAGCTCGCGTGTGACTATTTGCTCTGCACACGCAACCCGTGGACCTCCTGGTCACTAACTGAAGTTAGCTCCTTGTAGGCCCAGCGATTCTAGAGGCCCTAGGCCTTTTCCCTTTTCTGTTCGTGGTACTTATACCACTATTTTAGTATATGGTTTGAGCGGCCACCAGGGCCTATCCATATAAAGTGCAACTTCTGTGTATTCTACTGTAATCTTGTTTGACGATTTGTGCTCCTGTGCTCATAAAGAGACTAGGGGTTACTTTGAGAAATAAATACATATATATTTTGAATATATATCTGTGTGGTGTCCTTTCATTGGTATAAAAGGGGGTTACATTTGGTAAAACAGCTTGCTTAACACGTTTCACGAGTTTAGCCTCAAAGACTGCTTAGCCTACGCTACCACTAGGGCAGCTAGTCCGAAAAGGTTGACTAACAACCACACCATAAGGGTTGCTTGGCATGGTACAAGGTGGTCACTTTAACTAGTGAACATCATATACCAGGCCAACTTCTCACATTGGTGAGCAGCGGTTGGATTTGAGCTTGCTGTGTTTTACCATTGTAATCTCTTGGTTACCAATTGAAAGATCACATAGGTACCTGTAGGTACATATAAAACAAGATTAGATGTACTTAAGTTCTACTGAACTTAGTTGTTGTAGAGCAAAGGGAGTAGCACACCCTGACTACAACTACTAGATAGGTTTAGTAGGTAAACCCAATTGTAGGTAGATTGCAACACATCCACCCACACTTAAGAGCAATGGCTGGGGCAGAGGGGTCCACAGTACCCATCTCTGTTGAGAGTGACCCCAAGAGGGCACCATCCATCTTTGCTACCCTAAATCAGAATGAGCTCAGGCATTTGGCAACTCTTAGAGGCCTTAAACAGCCCAAGAACCCTACCTCTGCTGAGCTCAGAGAACTCTTACAGAATGATGAAAATCAGAAAGAGCTCGATAAAGCTTCCCAGTTAGCCCCCTTAGGGACAGGAACAGGAGGCCCCCCTTCTGAAGATGCCACTGAGGTACCCCTTTCCAATAGCCATCCCTTAGATGAGCACCATACTACAGAGGAGGAAAGTGAGGGGGATACAGATGTGAGTGAGGATGAAGGGAGAACTAGCCCAGTGCCAAGTGTTATACTTGGCCCAGCTAAACTAAGGCTATTGGGGACTGACAGTGGGTTTACCCCATTGGATCTCCCCAGTGGACTTAACGCAGGGCTTGGGAGGCAAAGGAATCGCTCAGGTGAATCCAATGCTTCTCATGGCTCTAGAGGCTCTCAAGGTCACTCCAGGAAAAGGATGACCACCCCTCAGAGGAGGGAACATGAGGCCAGAATGCAAGAAGCCCAGCTGAGGATCAGGAAGCAGGAGCTAGAAGTAGCCCTGATGGAAGAGAAACTGAGCAATGCTAGGCAGCATAAAGAGAGTGGGTCTATACCCACTGGTGGCAGCATTGTCCCTAAGGGCAAAGATAGGGTCTTTGATAATAGGAACCTGTCTAAGGTTGTGCCCCCCTACAAAAGTGGGGATGACATCCACAAATGGATAACTGCTCTTGAGAGAGCCTGCAAAGTACAGCAGGTTCCTGAAGACCAGTGGGCAGCAATCCTCTGGCTCTCCTTTGAAGGAAGAGGCAGAGATAGACTCCTCACTGTTAGAGAAGAGGATGTAAGAAACTACAGAGTCCTGAAGAGTGTCCTAGTTGATGGGTTAGGCTTAACCACTGAACAGTACAGGTTAATGTTCAGAGACACCCAAAAGACACAGACTCAGGACTGGTCTGAATATGTTGAATGTGCCACTAAGGCTTTGGAGGGTTGGTTGCTGGGAAGTAAGGTATCTGATTTTACAGGATTGTATAATTTGATGATGAGAGAACAGATTTTAAATAACTGTCAAAACCAGCAACTGCATCAACACTTGGTTGACTCTGATCTGACCTCTCCCCAAGAATTGGGAAAGAAGGCAGACAAATGGGTCAGAACCAGGGTTAAGCAAAAGAACCAGAACCAGGGCCAAGGGGGTGATCAGAAGAAAACAGACCAAAAGGGTGGAGATCAGAAATCTAAAGACCAGAAGTCTTCAACAGGGCCCCAAACTACTGCTAAGGAGGGTGGGTCCCAACAGTCCAAAAAGAAGAAAGAAGGTCAAAAGAAACCCTGGTGCAATCATTGCAAGAATACAACTCACTGGACTAGTGATTGCAAAAAGGGTGGAGCCCCCAACACTGTTGCCCCTAAGGCACCTGCTCCCAGTACTACTGTTAGCAGTGTTGGTCCCCAGACAAAGGGTGTAGTGGGAATCACTATGGGAACTGAAGGAGATTCTGACTTAGACAGAACCCTGACACAGGCAGTCCTGATCTGTGATGGGGACATTGATTTGTCCCTGACTGTGAGCCCCAGTAACCTGGGCAAGTACAGACAGACTCCTTTAATCAATGAAAAAGTGGCTCAAGCCTACAGGGACACATGTGCCAGTGTCACTATGGTGACACCAGGCTTTGTGGATCCTGGACAGTACATACCAGGTGAGAATTACCTGGTGACCAATGCCAGCAATGCCACTACTTCACACAGTGTGGCAGTTGTTAACTTCTCATGGGGAGGGGTAACTGGCCTCAAAAGGGTTGTGGTTAGTGCAGACCTCCCAGTAGAATGTTTGTTGGGCAATGACCTAGAGAGTTCTCTATGGTCTGAAGTGGAGTACAGGACACATGCAGAGATGTTAGGTATATCACCACATGTCCTTGCTGTGACCAGGTCACAGGCCAAAAAGTGCCTTACTGAACCACAGGTCTTGGATCCTGGAACAATGGACCAAGCACCTACCAAGAAGAAGAACAGGAGGGTCAAGGCTGTGCCTTCCCCCCTGCCTCAGAGTGATGATCAGCCTTCCCAGGAAGCTGATCTAGAGAACCCTGAAGGAACTGTCCCTGAAGAGCTTGAACCTGATCAGGTTGAGTTTCTGGGGACAGGGGGACCTTCCAGGGCTGACTTGAGGCAGGCTCAGTTATCCTGTCCCTCTCTTGAACCCCTCAGACAGCTGGCTGCTGCTGAGGCTGCTGGGAATGCTCAAGGTACCCATAAAGTGTATTGGGATGATGGGCTCCTTTATTCAGAGGCTAGAGACCCCAAGCCTGGTGCAACCAGGAGGTTGGTTATACCTCTGCAATTTAGGGGCTTCCTTCTTACCTTGGCCCATGATATTCCTTTAGCAGGACACTTAGGCCAGAACAAGACTTGGGACAGGCTTGTCCCTCACTTTCACTGGCCTCACATGAATGAAGATACAAAGGAGTTTTGTCGCTCCTGTGTTACCTGCCAAGCCAGTGGCAAATCAGGTGGCACAACAAAGGCTCCCCTAATACCACTACCTGTGATGGGGGTCCCCTTTGAAAGAGTGGGAATAGACATAGTGGGTCCCATGGATCCTCCCACTGCATCTGGGCACAGATTTATACTGGTGGTAGTGGATCATGCCACCAGGTATCCAGAGGCAATTCCCCTTAGGACCACTACAGCACCTGTTGTGGCCAGGGCCCTGCTGGGAGTATTCTCCAGAGTAGGGTTTCCTAAGGAGGTAGTATCTGACAGAGGTACCAACTTTATGTCAGGATACTTGACAGCTATGTGGAAGGAATGTGGTGTCAACTACAAGTTCACCACCCCTTATCACCCACAATGCAATGGGCTTGTTGAGAGATTCAACAAGACCCTAAAGGGTATGATCAAAGGATTACCTGAAAAGCTCAGGCGAAGATGGGACATCCTTCTACCCTGCCTTCTGTTTGCTTACAGAGAGGTCCCACAAAAAGGAGTTGGCTACAGCCCCTTTGAATTGTTGTTTGGGCACCCTGTAAGAGGCCCACTGTGTTTAGTGAAGGAAGGATGGGAGTTACCTCTCAAAAAGCCTAAACAAGACATAGTGGACTATGTACTTGGTCTCCGCTCCAGGATGGCTGAGTATATGGAGAAGGCATCCAAAAACCTTGAGGCAAGCCAGGCCTTACAGAAAGCTTGGCATGACCAAAAGGCTGTCTTGGTTGAGTTTCAGCCAGGACAGAAGGTATGGGTGTTGGAGCCAGTGGCCCCAGCAGCACTCCAAGACAAATGGTCTGGACCCCATACAATCCTGGAAAAGAAGGGAGAGGTTACCTACTTGGTAGACCTAGGAACTCCCAGGAGTCCCCACAGGGTACTCCATGTTAACAGGTTAAAAGCATATGTTGACAGGGCAGACATGGGCTTGCTCATGGCTACAGATGAGGGACAGGAGGAAGAGAGTGACCCTCTCCCAGACCTGTTGTCTCAGAACCCTGAAGATGGCTCAGTTGAAGGAGTGACCCTTGGAGGCAACCTCACTGCCCATCAGCAGACTGAATGCAGACAAGTTCTACAATCATTTCAACATCTGTTTTCCCTAATACCTAGCCAAACTGACTGGTGTACCCATGTTGTGGACACTGGTGACAGTCTGCCTGTAAAGAACAAGCTCTACAGACAACCTGACCACGTCAGGGACTGTATAAAGGCTGAGGTACATAAAATGCTGGAATTAGGTGTCATTGAACCCTCAGAGAGCCCCTGGGCTAGCCCAGTGGTTCTGGTCCCCAAACCTCACACCAAAGATGGCAAGAGAGAGATGAGGTTCTGTGTGGACTACAGGGGTCTCAATGCTGTCACCAGGACAGATGCACACCCTATTCCAAGGGCAGATGAGCTCATAGACAAACTAGCTTCTGCAAAGTTTTTGAGCACATTTGACTTAACAGCTGGCTATTGGCAAATCAGATTAGCTGAGGAGTCTAAGGCCAAAACAGCATTCTCAACCCCAGGTGGGCATTATCAATTTGTGGTGATGCCCTTTGGTCTGAAGAATGCACCTGCCACCTTCCAAAGGCTGGTGAACCAAGTCCTCACTGGGTTGGATGACTTTTGTGCAGCATATCTTGATGACATTGCTGTCTTTAGCTCCACCTGGGAGGATCACCTGATCCACCTGAAGAAGGCTCTTGAGGCCCTGCAAAGGGCAGGCCTCACTATCAAGGCTACTAAGTGCCAGATAGGGCAGAGTAAGGTTGTATATTTGGGCCACCTTGTAGGTGGAGGCCAAGTTCAACCACTGGAGAGTAAGATACAATCCATCAAGGACTGGTCCCCTCCAACCACCCAGACTCAAGTTCGAGCTTTCTTGGGCTTGACTGGGTACTACAGGAAGTTTGTTAAGAACTATGGGTCCATTGTGACTCCTCTTAATGATCTGACATCCAAGAAGATGCCCAAAAAGGTTCAGTGGACAGTAAGCTGTCAAAAGGCATTTGATGACCTGAAGGAGGCCATGTGCTCTGCACCTATCCTGAAAAGTCCTGACTACTCCAAAGAGTTTATTGTCCAAACAGATACTTCTGAGTTGGGTGTGGATGCTGTGCTGTCACAACTTAATGTAGATGGTCAAGACCAACCCATTGCTTTTATTAGCAGAAGGTTGACCCCCAGAGAGAAGAATTGGTCAGCTATTGAGAGGGAGGCCTTTGCTGTGGTGTGGGCCCTGAAGAAGCTGAGGCCATACTTGTTTGGCACTCACTTCAAGATTCAGACCGACCATAAGCTCCTCTTGTGGCTAAATCAGATGAAGGGTGAAAACCCCAAACTGCTTAGGTCCATTTCCCTACAGGGTATGGACTTTACAGTGGAGCACCGGCCAGGTACTGACCATGGGAATGCAGATGGTCTCTCCAGGTACTTCCACTTAGGACATGAAGACGAGACTGGTCAAGACTAGTTTAATGTCCCTGCGTTTGGGGGGGGGTTGTGTAGGAGAGTAGGGTCTGCTATCCTATGGTCACCCCAAATTTTTGCTTTTTGCTTCACTGGTTTTTGACATATTGAGGCTGTGGGCCTGCCAATCAGACCCCCAGCCTGCTGTTCTCTCTACTAAATTAAAACTATGCACCCTAGGTGCATAACCAATTGGAAGTGGATCACCCTGTCAGCCCCTGTACCAGTGTACACTAGGTACCCAGGGCATTGGTGTATCTAAGGCCTGCCAGGGGCTGAAGCATGTATTATGCCACCCCAGGCTGGGCCTAACAAATTTGACACAACTGGCTGATCACTCAGCTGGGGTAAGTTGGTGTAACCACCTCTTACTTAGGTGGAGTATGCCTATACCTAACCTTAAATGGGACACCTGGTAACCTATAAGTCACTCCTATGGCAGGCCTTAACAATCCTGAAGGCAGAGTGCTTGGTTCCATGTGAGATGGTGCTCTGGCATGAGCTGAGCCTGTCTGCAGTGGTCGGAACAACTTCCTTCTACTGTTTCCAGATATAGTCATACCATATACTCTTAAGTGCATTATGAACCTCGCGGTTAAATGCTAACTTTGGTTTGGCTTTATCAAAACATGTCGAGTAAGGTGTCATACGAATTGGAATACTAACCCCTCGCCAATTCTGGCGACGGGGTTAGCATTCCACCCTTCTAGAGGGACACGACATGTACAGTACCTGAAACCCGGGTAAAATCAGACATAGCCTCAGCTCCACAAAATGGATGCTGCCACCACAGACACAAGTCTGCCCTCCTGCTGCTGGGAGTCCTTCCAGCTTGGGAGGTGTGGACAAAGGGTTTCCTGCCAGGGGGGGTGCGTGCACCACCCCAGACAGGATTTTGTGTATTGGTCAGGTAGGGCTTGAAAGAAACCAGACATGCCTGAGGCTCACAAGGAGCCTCGGTGCATATGCCAGTTCAAACCGGTCCTGGGGCACACCAGTCCCGGGCCTGGGGCGAACTGGACAAAGGATTGGGGGTGTAACCACCCCCCTTCCTGGTCCCACCCTTAGGGAGGGACCTAGCAGGTAGTCCGGCCCCTAGAATCCGCTTAAAGGTAGGAGCTGTGTCCTAAGACTTCAGACATCCTGGAATCAACTTGAAACTAAGAAGAAGACGGGAACTTCGACACTCTGCCGCACAGAGGACTGAAGCCAATCTCCCCTGTGGTCAGGGAGTGACCACCTTGCTAACGCAAGCACCATCCAGCGAATCAACGTCTGCTTTGCCGCCGCCTCCCGCCGGAGCCCGAGCCCAGAGACTGACAAGACCTGGACCTCCAGACCTCTCACCGCCCGATCCACAGTCCCTGAAAAGAGGAGACCCGTGGAGGCACCGAGACACGTGGAGCCAGCCATCTTGAAAAGACCACGACAAGCTGCAAGCGCAACAACCGAGGCTCCCTCCAAGTTGTGCTTTGGGATCTGAAAAGCCCAACACCCGAGCAGCATCTGCATCAAAGGTGAGCCCTCCAGCATCTCCACGATCTGCGTGGGGCCCTTCTGCATTTTGCCACTCGACGCTCCTAACCGGTTGCTGGCCCGCTGGCTAGTGGCCATCTTGGCGACGAACTTCAAGAAATACACTGCTGGTCTGGTTGCTCCAGACTGGCCCTTGCTCCCCTCCAAAGGAGCAATCCCTCTGACCTTGCTGGTCCGAACCATCAGCTTATTTCGTTTTCCACAACAATTGCTTTTGCCAAGGCTTGTTTGCTTCAATCAAGTCGCTGACACCGCCGACAGCGAGAGCCTGCGTGGGACAGCTCGTGAACCGACTCCTGGACGTCGTCGACCTTCAGGGACCACGTGGCTGCAGAGACAAGCTACACCTTCCTTCCTGTTTGCACCCGACATCGCCTGGTACCCACCTGGTGCCACGCTGGTCACTGGCTAGTGACTATGAACACTGTCCCCTCTGCTTACAGGTCTTCAACATCTCCGATCCACTCTTGGATCCACCGCATCTCTTCCGGACCGGCCGCCTGCAGCATCTTTGTCCACAGGCTCCATTGAACAGATAGAAGAAACCCGACGCGCTTCGACGCCTATGCACCCGCTTCCTGTGGGTGAGGTAAAGCTGGCACTCCGGTGCCCAAGTGTAGAGAATCATCTCTAGTGTCTGTGTTTCCAATCTTAAGTTCCTAGTCCATCCGGAAGATCCTCTTTGCAGTAACTTTGTACTTTTTACGCACCCATTGAAAACCTATGGGAGCTCGCGTGTGACTATTTGCTCAGCACACGCAACCCGTGGACCTCCTGGTCACTAACTGAAGTTAGCTCCTTGTAGGCCCAGCGATTCTAGAGGCCCTAGGCCTTTTCCCTTTTCTGTTCGTGGTACTTATACCACTATTTTAGTATATGGTTTGAGCGGCCACCAGGGCCTATCCATATAAAGTGCAACTTCTGTGTATTCTACTGTAATCTTGTTTTTACGATTTGTGCTCCTGTGCTCATAAAGAGACTAGGGGTTACTTTGAGAAATAAATACATATATATTTTCAATATATATCTGTGTGGTGTCCTTTCATTGGTATAAAAGGGGGTTACATTTGGTAAAACAGCTTGCTTAACACGTTTCACGAGTTTAGCCTCAAAGACTGCTTAGCCTACGCTACCACTAGGGCAGCTAGTCCGAAAAGGTTGACTAACAACCACACCATAAGGGTTGCTTGGCATGGTACAAGGTGGTCACTTTAACTAGTGAACATCATATACCAGGCCAACTTCTCACAGGAGGCGTTCATCCAGGTTTCCGTGAGGAAGGCGATGTCTGGTGATGTTGTGTTGAGTAGGTTCCAGAGTTCCACGGCGTGTCTGTGGACGGAGCGGGTGTTGAGCAGGATGCACTTGAGGTTGCTGCTGGTGCTTGGCTTGGCGGGCGCGGTGCAGTTTCGGGGGCAGGTGAACTTGCAGGTTCTGCAGGTGAAGGGTCCGTGAATGTGTTTCGGGGCGGCCCGGCAGCAGGTGGGGTTCCGGCCGGCATTGAGTGCGTTGAGGGCAGCGGCGTCGTAGGTCTGTCGGGTCGTCTTGCGTCGGTGGGGGCCAGGGGTCCTGGCACTGGGCGCGGTCCAGGCGCGGACGGGGCTTGCGTTTGGCGCGCCTTCGGTGCACAATCGGCGCGCCCGCTGCGCGTGACCGCTGCGTGTCCGCGCGGTCGCCATTTAAGGCTAAGTGGGAGGGAGGAGCAGCTGGGAGGCGGGAGCGGGGAGGACACAAAACAAAAGGGGGCGTGGCCGCGTGAACGGCGGCGGGGAGCGGGGCGGGCAAGGCACAGGGGGACAACAGCAAAGTTAATACAAAAGGCAATAGAAATACAACAAAACCACAATATACCACGAAAATACGGCGGAACTGCTGGGGCAGGGAACAGCGAGGCAGGCAGCTAGGGCGGCAAGGCAGACGGCACAACGAGGCTGCGAGCAGCAGCGAGGGGCGAGGGGCACGCACACAGCTGGTGGCCGTGCGGCGCGGGGGTGTCCTGAGAGCAGGTCACACTCACCTGCGCCGCGCGGTCGCCATTTAAGGACAAGTGGGAGGGAGGAACAGCTGGGAGGCGGGAGCGGGGAGGACACAAAACAAAAGGGGGCGTGGCCACGTGAACAGCGGCAGGAAGCGGGGAGCGGGGCGGGCAAGGCACAGGGGGACAACAGCAAAGTTAATACAAAAGGCAATAGAAATACAACAAAATCACAATATACCACGAAAATACGGCGGAACTGCTGGGGCAGGGAACAGCGAGGCAGGCAGCTAGGGCGGCAAGGCAGACGGCACAACGAGGCTGCTAGCAGCAGTGAGGGGCGAGGGGCACACACACAGCTGGTGGCCGTGCGGCGTGGGGGTGTCCTGAGAGCAGGTCACACTCACCTGCGCCGCGCGGTCGCCATTTAAGGACAAGTGGGAGGGAGGAGCAGCTGGGAGGCGGGAGCGGGGCGGGCAAGGCACAGGGCGACAACAGCAAAGTTAATACAAAAGGCAATAGAAATCCAACAAAACCACAATATACCACGAAAATACGGCGGAACTGCTGGGGCAGGGAACAGCGAGGCAGGCAGCTAGGGCGGCAAGGCAGACGGCACAACGAGGCTGCGAGCAGCAGCGAGGGGCGAGGGGCACACACACAGCTGGTGGCCGTGCGGCGCGGGGGTGTCCTGAGAGCAGTACATTCTGAGGCTGATCTATAGCTGGTCTGAACTGAATCTGTATCGATTTCTACCCAGGTTTCGCCTCTTCTCCCCCTAGACCGCCATTGCATCCCCTCCCCCTGACCCTCAAACCACCACAGCCACACGCTCAACTGTGATCAAAAAGGCTGCAGTCCCAGACCACCTCTTGTAAACTTTATTACACAGCCAGCTAGGGATATGCAATACATCAAACTAAATGCAGGCCGGAAATATGTATCGCCCTGTCCGGCTCCCTCATTACAACGTATGGTATTCATGTGCCTTAGGAGGGATTGGGAACATGAGAAATGAAACAGTGATGTAGCTTGATAGACATGCAAAGCTATGCCCTGGGAGAGGCACCCCCTCAGCCTCTGACTCTTGCCACGAGCAAGAGAGGGAAAGGCGGAAAAGAAAGCGCATGTTTGAAGCTGTTTTCTGAACGAGCATCTCTTGAATTGAACAAAGGCTTTTACGAGCCTCTGTGCAGCCTTTCTGCCAGTGACGTGTAAGTGAGGTAGAGTAGATGTGTACATTACCGCCTCACCTCTGTGAATGCGTACATTACATTTATACATGTGTAAACTAAGCTGAGTATGTATATATTATGACCTATTTACTTTTATATAGGAAGCACTGACATGATGTGTGCATTACACAGTTTATTTTTGTAAGGAAGCTCAGCTGGGAATGATGTGTACATTACAGGTTTGCTTGTGGAAAGAGAGCGGGAGATGTCCACATTAAAGTTGTACTTTTATAGAGCAAGCAGAAGTCATGGCAAGAAAGCTGGTGTAACGTGTACGGAAAAAATGTCACTATTGTCGAGGAAGCAGGTATAAGGTGTGTACATCACAGTTTTACTAGTGGAAGGTCAGGGAAGTGATATGATATGTACATTACAGTTTTACTTTTAAAACAGACTCAAGAACAGAATGTGCGCATTGTTGCTTTCGCTTTAGAAAGTAAGCAGAGAATGTGTAATTTATATTTTCACTTGGGTACGTTATGCAGGAATATGGGCTCTACACTACAGTCTACCTAAGTGAAGTAACAGAGGACGGGGTACCCCTGTACCTGTTACTTCTTCCACTTTCTCACCCAATGGTCTTGATTTTTTCTTCCCCCGCCAACCCACCCCACCCCCCACCTTGTCCATGTCGCTTCTTCCCCTCCCACTGCCCAATTGTCTTGATTTCTTCCTCCCCTCCAGCCCCTGCTTGTCAGTGACGCTTCTTACCCTTCCACCACCCCTCCTTGTCCGTGTTACTTCTTCCCTTCCAACCCCATCCTTCTGTTGACCCTCCTGCTTCTTCCCTACCACCCATCACCTTCCAATGGTCTGTGCTGCCTCACCACCCTTCATAAGCGAAACAAGCATTGGCATAGCCAATAGTTCTCGCCTTTGGGACCTGATGCATACCTAAATACTTATAAGTGTTTAGTTATCCAGCACAATATCCTTGGTGCAACAACATCAAGTGTTGCGTGGCTAAACACTTATAAGGTCCCAAATGCGAGACCTATTGGCTATGCCAATGCTTGTTTTAGTTGTGATGAGCTCAGTTTTGCCACTATGTCTTGATGGCATGACCTGGGTGCCTCTGTAAGGGCCCCCACACTGGGGGCTCATTTGATGGGAACATCAAACAACTGATCCTCCTTCAACTCAGACGGAAGAGGCATTGACAATGTTGGCCCACTTCAAATCATTCATTGTTTCCCTGAACAATTTGTATTGTTATATTGTTGCTGAGGGAATTATCTACTAGATCTGCACATTTGTCCCATAGTGGCCTGAACTCTTCCTCTTTCTTGTCCAACAACTCTTCGGATTCCTCCAACTCTTAGCTCATTGCTATTATATTGTCTTAATTCATTTGGGTGGTGACCATTTTGGAGCTCTTGTCATGTAGCTCGCCTAGGCAGTTCTGTATGTCCTCTTTTACTAAAGAAGAGGAAGCATCTCCCTTTTTGGTTACCATTCCTGCATCTTGTACCCGGGTTTGATTCCCCCTTAGTAATTGTCGTTTTGGGGTACATATCCTTTTCTAGAAATCACGGGGTTCCTTTTGTGTACCAAGCTTTTATAGGCCTTAAAGGCAAAGACCTGTGCAGTCAATTTTCAG
The DNA here is from genome assembly GCF_964204655.1 of Triturus cristatus. Lineage (NCBI taxonomy): Eukaryota > Metazoa > Chordata > Amphibia > Caudata > Salamandridae > Triturus > Triturus cristatus. Next base: position 1,152,481,964 of record NC_140584.1, read on the forward strand.
ATGCCGAGTAGTTGCTTCTGGGTACTCACATATCCATTTGCTTCTTCCAACCCTCAAGAGTAGGGCTGCTATTAGTACTTCCAGTCATTACATTGGTCCACGAGGACTCTTTTTTTTTTTAAGAGGGTTACTTAAGCTAACCAAACTCCCTGCCCTATTGCTGGGAGAGCCTTTCATCACCTAGTTTTAACGTATTTTAAGTATTGAAGCTATTCCCTTGTTTGCTTTGCTGGACCCGTTAAGGCTATAATGCCACAAAATTAAAAGCGATCAAGCTATAAAGCTTTATCTTCTTGCCTACCATTGGTTGCTATCTCAAAGAGGCACCCTGGCAAGCCCAGGGTCCAGTGTGGGGTGCCTTATTACTTCAGCTTGGCCTTGTTTTCAAATGCCCACACTCCAGGCAGCCCATAAGATGGTCAACATGGTACCAATGTGCGCCTGTTCACCACTGATCTGCTTTCCTCCCAACCGCTGGGCGACCGTTTCACGGGTATCTCAGCTGATGCCTGTCTGTTAGTGCCTCATCTTCCCTGTTCTTGTATGTCATTATAGCTAGCAGGGACAAACAGCAGAGCTGATAAATGGTGCCCCACACAAACCTCATCAGTGAGATGCTGTTCAAATCTGCCCTACCACAGACCACACCCCCAAATCAATTCTTTTTTAAGAACTTTATCTGATCTACACTTTGCCATGTTAGTTTTAGTGGCAGGACACTCTCCTGGATAGCAATTGTGCTAAACAAATTACAATACCATACTCAACACTTTTTTCACTAGATTTTCAAGTGATAGATTGGTGTAGAGATGAATGCCCGGATTGCACAGGACCTTGAGGGAGGATGGGGAAGGTTACATCAATGTATGCTAGTAGGCCACAAGCAAGAAAGGAGATACTTTGGGTGTTAACAGGAACTCAGCTTTTGGTTGAGTTTATCTTCAGTGAGTTAAAATAAGGCAGTTTGTCAAAATCTTTCCTTCTTGTGCAGGATTCATACTTGCACCTAGAATATACAGGCTAAATAGGACTTGAGTGTCATCCATGTACATGTAGAAGCTGAATTCGGGTGCTGTAGGTGAATTGATTAAAAATCAATTGGGCTATACTGAACACTGTGGCATGCCGCAGTTCAATTGCTTAGACATGGAATGTAATGGTGGTATCTTAGTTATCTGCTAATGCTTAGATTGAAATGATATAATCCATTTGATGACTTAGCCCGCCCAACCCCACTTCAGCTAGAAGATTTGACGTTTGAATGATTTATGATATTGTAGGCTGCTGGCAGGTCTAAGAATACCAGTGCCTCAACACCCTGTTATCAAGCAGATGTTGAATAGCAACCAAAGCCAATAACTTAGTCATACTTTGTCATGGCCAGAATCCAGCTTGGAGGGCCTCCAAATGATTGTTTCTAAAAAATTCCAGTTGTGATGCAGAATTTAGAAAAATCACTGTAAGGAGGTGAAATGATATGCATTCATATCAAAACTATAATTTGAATCTGCATCAGGCAAATTTACAAAAGAAAATATACTCAAGGACTCCCTAAGTGTATACTAATAATCATAAGCCAAAATTGTAATTGCTGCAGAGGTGCATGATAGGGGACTTACAGCATGGCCCAAGGCTCGTACCATTGAACCCTTTTAGCCTACATATCATTGCATTCTGGTAGTTTCACACTTAATAATGCAAGCTGTGGCTGAAAAATCCCAGAATGCTAATCACTGTTAGAGGAACCCCTAAATAATAATGCTTTGTGTGGACATCACTCTGCTGCCCTTTTCTTAGGTCTCAATGTACCAAAAATCACTAAATAACATTGCTTAATTTCACAGTTAGCTGAGTGATGCTTCTAACAAATGGCAACCTATTTTCCTATTATGTTTTGTTTGCATAAACACCTTCTGTGCCACACACCTTAACTTGCACTAAGTATATCGAAACCATCTTTTTAATCCACATTGCTCACCCTTAAGGGTATCCTACATGCTGCAGCATGTCTCATTAGGACTTGAAGAAATATGGCCACATCACCTCATCCAGATGGAGCTCCACAGGCTCCCCTTTCCAGCTTTATGTAGTTCAAAAGTAATTTGAATGAAGAAATAAAGAATGAAAATACAAAATATGATGAACAATATGCATACACATGAATAAGAATTAAAGAATGAAGTAAATACAATTGAGAAAAAATATCATGCAATCATGGCTGGGATGGAATGGCAAAACAACAAAATAACAATATAATCGATAAGATAATGCATTTCTTACAAAATATATAAAAAGGAAGTTAACAGAGGTATACAATAGATCATTAGATGAGGGGTGTCACGGAGGCCGGGCAACTTCTTGCAGAATAGGAGTTAGGGAGATAGAGCTCTTAGCGTTAGCATCAATGTCTGTTGTAACTGGTGACCATAAATTCAAACGTTTTATAGCTAAATGGGTAGGATGAACAAATGCTGCGTCCAGTCTAGGGTTATAGCAAACAGCATACCACCATGCCTGGAAAGATAATTTAGCCAAATCTTTCCAATGTTTAGTGATCTGCTGAAATGCAACTGCTAACAATAAATCAACAATCTTCATGTTATGAATGTAATCATCCCAAATAGGTGATAGTCATCCTAGAAATAAATGAATAACAGAGAAAGGGAAATTAGAGCCAAAGATTAAATTAATTTGGGCACAAACATTTTTCCAGAAAGTGTGCACATGTGAGCATGTAAAGAGTAGGTGTTTCAAATAAGCAGATGTGGAAGAGCAAGACCAACAAGTATCAGGCACGCCATTATGTCTTTTATGTAACAAGACTGGATGAAGTAAAAGTCTATTATAGATAAAAAAAATAATGTTTGTGTAGTGTTTGCTGCTCTATAAGTGTTCCTGATCTTGGTCCATATTTTATTCCAAAAATAAATTGACCAATCTCTTTCAAGATCCTCCTCCCAAGAAAGTTACATTTTAGTCTTCTCCCTATCAGAATGTAAAGAACGTAGATGAGGGTAAATAGGGATAGCTTTAGGGCAAGAATATAGGAGAGTGTGTAAACCGTTAACAGGGAGAGGGTTAGGGTGGGAATGAGATAAAACGTGAGCATATGCATTGGAGAGAGCTTGTTTAATAAGGTTATACTTAGACTGAAAGGAAGGGGGTAGGTCAAAAAGATGACTGGCCTTTGAGAAAAATAGAGCATAATTTTGAAAAATAAGTTAGTATGTCCAAATTAAGCCTTTTTGTCTCCAAGATTTCGAATAGAAAGGTTATCCACGGATCAATATAGATTTATTGTGCCATAAAGAGGAATTGAGAAAGGAGTTTGGATCAGTAGAGGATATCATTGGATTAGATTCTAGAAGTTTACAGGTGTGTTTGAGAATAGAGGTAGATATAGATTGTGGTTTGCGGGTGAAAGAAAGATATTCTTTAAAAGAAAAAGGAGAAAGGAATGAACGTTCGAGATCCACCCAGAGAAGACAATCTAACAGAGAATCAGAGAGCCATCTCGAAGCTTGGCGAAGTAAGAAAGATTTATGATAAGTAAGGAAGTCAGGATAATTCACTCCACCGTCTGATTTTAGCTTTATTAATCTCAGCAATGACATGCAAAATGTTTTATTATTCCCCAAGAATGATGATAATATAGATTTTTTATTTTTTATTTTAAAGGAATGGGAACTGGAATATTGGAGAGAGTATATAAAACTATAGGGGTGAGCAACATTTTAATGGTATCTAAACGCCCCCACCATGAACGATATAGGGGGTGCCATTTAGTTGTTAAAGTGGAGATTTTTTTTATGCACTTATCCAAACACAGAGACATTGTTGTTGAAATTAAAGGGGTAAAATAGAGTCCCAAATATTTAATATGATGGCAATTCCAAGTAAAATCTGAATCAATAAAATCGTCCTTGAAAATATACTTAGTTAAAGGTAATATTTCACATTTATATCTGTTTAGTTTGTAACCAGAGAAGGAAGTAGAGAGCTCCATTTCCTGTAAAAAAGCAGGGACAGAGGATTGTGGATTTGAGAGAAATAATAATATATCATCGGCATAAGCTGCCAATTTAATTTGTTTGTTCTTAGCTTCAAATCCCTGTATGTCTTTGTTTTGACGAATTCTGGACAAAAAAAGGTTCCAAAGCTAAGTTAAACGGAACAGAGATAAAGGGCAACCTTGGCAAGCACCTCTTCTCAGATCAAAGTAGGGGGATGTATTACCGTTTACAAAAATGGCTGCTCGTCGAATATAGAATCGAAATCAGAGAGATGATCTTTGGGCCAAAACCGAACCATTTAAGTGTTTGAAAGAGATAAGACCAGTTGACTCGGTCAAGCGCTTTCTCCACATCCAAGGCCAAAGCTGCTAATGAATTATATAAATGGGAAGATTTGGAGAGGATATAAAAAAATAAACAAGTGTTATCCGAAATAAGACGGCCTTTAACAAATCCGGATTGTTCCACACCTAATAATTGAGGGAGGAAGGTTTCCAAGCATATGGCCAATGCCTTAGAAAAAAAATTGTAATCAATACTGACAAGTGAGATAGGCCTATAATTTTTACAATATTTTAAATCTTTCCCTTCCTTAGGAATTGGACAAATTAGAGCTTCCAAGAAGGACCTAGAAGAGCCACCCGAATGTGAAAATAAATTTAAGATAGTAAGTAATTTGGGGAAGAGTAGTGGAGCAAAGTGTGTGAAGAATTCCACTGTGAAATCATCAGATCCTGGGGTCTTGTCTTTCTTGAGTGTTTGTAGAGTGGTGAGAAGTTCCTGTTGTGAAATATCAGATTCTAAAGGAGTAAAATCTAATTGAGTATCATAGGATTGGTGAGTGTCTGAAAGGAACTGTGAGCTATTAGATTCCCAGGGTATGATTTCAGGTGTGTATAGTGTTTTATAGAAAATAAGAAATTTGTTTAATATTTCTGAATCTTTAAACTGTAGTGTATTTTGCTCAACCATAAATCAGTCAATATCAAACTTATTATGCTTAATTTTTGAGTAATTCTCTAAGAGCTTGCCGGCATTATTCTGGCCACCATAAAACTTTGCTCTAGATTTTAACAAATAAAGGGGTCTATTAGTATGGTGGGCGGAGGCACCACCGCGGTGCTGGCGGAAAATGTTTTTATCCGTACGACAGCAGCGGTCTTCATGCCCGCCATATTAGTATGGACAAACATAGCCCATTTGCCGTCCGCCGCGGTGCAACCGTGGCGGTGGGTGCCAATGGAGGCTCACTGCCGTGCGGAATGACGTCCCGTCCGCTGTACAAATCAGGATGCCCCAAACATCCAGTCGCACTGCAGCGGAGAAACCACCAAACCAGAGACAGCAGAAGAACCACAGCGGAGTGCGAAACCAGAGTCCTGGTCCCTCCCACCCAGTCCCGACCATAATGGATCCAGCTCTACACGCCTTCCCGTGCTGTACCTGATAGATTACCAGCAACTCATGGATACCCCACACTGACACACAGCCACATACACAGACCACATGCCAGCAGCAATGGAGTACAACATATAGGAAAGCAAAAGTGAGGTGCACACAAATGGAAGGCCAAGGATCTAACCACCAAGCATGTGTACATCACATCCAAGACAAGGAACATATAACAACACCCTCAGCCCATCAAATCACACGTGGCTGGAACAGTGAGTGAAGTCAAACCACAGTCACCCCAGTGCAACAACTCAGGAAGACAGCAAGGCAACCCATGTATAGGCACAGGGATGAAAGGAAGGGTATGAAGTCAAACAGTGAACAGCCACACATCTGTATCCAACTATTTGACAGGAGTATGTCAGCAGCACTACACACAGGGCCCATTGCAACTCTCCATGACTGTCAAACACAAGTAGGAATCTTCACACATACCCCCATCACACCTGCAGCACACAACACCAGTGTCAAACACACAGAAGGGTGCCAACAATGTCCAGTCAATACACTGCCAAATAATCACACTCCCTGGGGGGTATCCACAAACATCACACACACACAGTGATGCCTGAACCAATGATTGCACAAAAACAACAGCCAGACACATAACTCAACAAAAACACACACAGAACCACAACAAAACCAGACATGACCTGTGCAGCAAAACTGTGGAAAGGCAATGGGAGCACAGACAGATCAGGAGTGCACTACCTCATCAGTCAGGAACAATGCAGAGACAACATACCACAACACAGACAAGACGTGCACATTCACAAAACAATCATGGACACAAACTGGGAGAAATGGGCCTACAATGACACAGACAGACATACCACACCACCCATCAAGTCAACATGGTGTCACAGTGTACCACATGCCTGCACATGCACAAGTATGACAAGAGACAGCTCAAATATGAGAGGAGAAAACACCAAGGACGCACCTAACACAAACACAGAAACTAGAATAGACCTAAGTTCATGTGACAGACACACAAGTAAGGCACACCACACTGGCAACACACATCTGAACAAAGCACACACACTGACATGCAAATAGAACACCACACACAGAGCTTCTGTCAGCTGCAAGAGACAACACAGCCCAAACACTGCACACAGCCACATCAAACACACAACAGATGCACATGCCAATACATCACATTGCAAACACAGCAGGACATCAGGGGATGCACACCAGTCAAGGACAAGGCAACATACACTCACAGCACTGCATACACAACAAGCAGTGTGTGCACACCAAACATACCAGTTCCACACGGATATGAGTGACACACCATGAACACCCACTGCAACAATCAAAACAGCACACAGACAACATATCACTCAGGAAGTGAAGCAGTACCTCAGCAAACACACATACAGGTAACCCGACACCCACAGATGCACAAGTCTGCGACCCCAAAGTGGACACAACATGACCTAAGGACCGTGCAGCACAAACAGTTGAACTGCATATGAGCAACCATGGCTGATAAACAGTGCAAGAAATTCACATTTAACCAATTGGGAAAATGTCCTGAGTGGCACATTGCTCCTGTGCACAGATCTGCGCCACAAAGCACAGTGTTACAAATGAAGTGATGGAGAGGCACACACACAGGCAACCCAAGGGAACAGGTGACATGAAAGTGAAGCGTTATGTACATCACTAGTGGGCATGGCAGGAGTGTACCATACACAAATAGATGGAGTGCAGACTCACAATGGCTAGGCATCTGAAGCACAGATAGGGGATGGTATGACACCACACACCACATGCCATACTGGAGGCAATAAAGCCCCATGTGACAGCAATGCATGAGGAAACACACCCACAATGTCAGTGTGGCTGAGCAGGTCTGCACAGTGACCACAAACAGTATCAAGACACATGGCTGATCAACAAAAGACAACACTGACTTGCCAGTCACACACTCTGCATACTCACAATTGCCAAAAACAACAGGTAGGAGTCATCCAGAACTGCAAGGACACACCAATGCACTGCACAGTGCACAACATACAACACACACATGTGCACACAATCACAATTACAGGGCTGAACAATCACACAAACAGGCACTCTACTACTGGGTGACACCAGTGTGTAGTTGATATTGCAGGGGCACACATACATCAACACTGCTGACAAAGTCCCCCTCTTCACACTGCACACTTCTTGACCACCCAAGTGTACACATTGAAAGTAACCCATGTGACAAGATGACTATACACCTACACTGCTGGGCATACATAAAGTAAGATCACACATACATGATTTTCCTGGCCAGCTTGCCTGCAATCCTGTGGATAGAATCCCACTCTGTGCTGGCAGTGCCTCCAAACCTGACATATGTACAATATATCTAACATGAACAAAGAATGATAATGATAACGGTATTTCATCAAAAACCATATTTCACAGATAGGCACCAATATCAGACAAGAGCAAGGCCAGTGGCCAGCACAAAGTGCAGAGTAGTTACATGAGAAGCTGCACAGTCAAGTGGCAAACAGAAGTGAACAACAAGGCCAGTGGCCAGCACAAAGTGCAGAGTAGTTACATGAGAAGCTGCACAGGCAAGTGTAAACAGCAGTGAACAACAAGGTCAGTGGCCAGCACAAAGTGCAGAGTAAGTCCATCAGAAGCTGCACAGGCAAGGGGCAAACAGCAGTGAACAACAAGGCCAGTGGCCAGTCCAATGTGCAGAGTGAGTCCATGAGAAGCTGCACAGGGAAGGGGCAAACAGCAGTGAACAACAAGGCCAGTGGCCAGCACAAAGTGCAGAGTAAGTCCCTCAGAAGCTGCACAGGCAAGGGGCAAACAGCAGTGAACAACAAGGCCAGTGGCCAGTCCAATGTCCAGAGTAAGTTCATGAGACGCTGCACAGGGAAGGGGCAAACAGCAGTGAACCACAAGGCCAGTGGCCAGCACAAAGTGCAGAGTAGCTACATGAGAAGCTGCACAGGCAAGTGGAAAACAGCAGTGAACAACAAGGCCAGTGGCCAGTCCAATGTGCAGAGTAAGTCCATGAGAAGCTGCACAGGGAATGGGCAAACAACAGTGAACAACAAGGCCAGTGGCCAGCACAAAGTGCAGAGTAAGTCCATAAGAAGCTGCACAGGGAAGGGACATACAGCAGTGAACAGCAAGGCCAGTGGCCAGTCCAATGTGCAGAGTAAGTCCATGAGAAGCTGCACAGGGAATGTGCGTGACTGTACTCTGCCATGGTAAGCAACACAGTCAAGGGGGTAACAATGGGCAGTACAGGTACCTCTGTGGGCGAGACAGGTGTGTGAGGGTGACTACGACTCAGACTTGGCTATCAGTCGGTCTGGGAGCTGGCTGTGTGTTGGGGACAGTTGGAGGACTTGACCGGGGAGAGAGAGGCCCAGCTGAGGTAGAGGCATCACTGGCATGGGAAGCTGGAGGGCTGCTTGGACCAGGTGGTGTAGTGGCACGTGGAGGTGGAGTCATGCTGCCGTGAGACACAATGTGGGTGGGAGATTGTGGAGGGGTGCCCTTCCACTTCTTGGGGAGTCGAAATGGCTTCCATGTCTTGGGATTAATGGCAAGTGGTGTTGACACAACAGACACACTCCCCACCAAAGCTGCATCAGGTGCAGATGGTGGGCCTCCCTCTGGGGACATACTGGATCCAGCTGTTCGCTTGGCCTGGCCTTGCCCCTCCATCCCCTGTTTACCAGGTTTACCCCCTACAGTGCCTTCCTTTCCCTGCTTCATAGGGCTTTGGATGGGGGTTGATGTTGTGGGTGAATCTGCCTTGGATCTTCTTATGTGTACTCTTAGCAGGCACCACCTTCTCAGCAGGCACGGAAACTGGCCGCTTGTCTTTGCGAGCCCCTTTAGGGACAGGAGAGTCCTTGGCTGGGGATGCCTCTGAGGCATGTGACCCTGAGGTCTGGTTCTTGGCTTTGTGGCCCTTGGTGTCGCCAGACGGGCTTTTGTCTTTGCTCTCTGGGGTGGCTTTAGTTTTCTGTGGAGAGGGTGTCTGTCCCTGGACCGCTAGGGCTGCTGCTGCTGTGTACTGTGTGTGATGTATCTTGCCTTTGATATCTGTTGTGCGTGGTCACTATCATCAGATGTGTCCACTGGCAGGGGGGTAGACAAAGGGGCTGGAGCTAGACTCCGAGATTGTGCCGGTTGAAGGGCTGACGTCACTGCGGAAGACAAAGACTGGACAGTCCGGTGTAGCCCACCCACGTCTGAATGTATGCCCTCCATGAAAGCAACCACCTGTGCCAACTTTTTGTTGTGGTCTATGAAGGCATTGAGGATAGCTGTCTGGCCCACACACGGCTGGCGAATAATGTCCAAAGACTCGGCACTGATGGCAGCATGGGGGACAGGGGCAGGGGTAGCGGTGCCTGAGGTGAAGGACACTCTTCCCTTCTTACTGTTCTGAACACGGGCAGCACTAGTGGAAGTAGCTGGGAGGGTGGGCACTGTATGCTGTGTGGTGGAAGAGGGGGCAGAGTCCCCGTTCCCTGTGCCCGCCAACATGGATGCACCACCGCTGGCGTCAGATGACGTAGAGGTTTGCGTCTCTGCCTGTGATTCCTCAAGCAGACTCCTGTCCCCCTCCGAGGCGCTGGTCACATCTGTGTCACTGTGCTCGTGTCCAGCTGTTGTGCTTGATGCCTCATCACTGATGTCCTTCCCCTGTCCTTCCGTGCCCAAGGGAGATGCTGCATGAGAGAGAGAGCGATGTAGGGTCAGTTTATTGGCATCAACAGAACAATCATATTCAAGCAAAGCATCACTAAAGAAGATGAACCTCCCTGTGCAATAACATTGGGCAACCTCAATTATTAACTCCGACATTGCGTGTCAACAAGCAAACCAGGCATAAGTTAGCCATGTGATGACCATACAGCACAATATCCTGCCCGTGGCTCCGTTCAATCAGACACACAAATAGCTCTGAGCACACCTAGGGCCTGGATAGGTGCAAGGATGAACCCCACAACATGTTGCCACTGTCATATCTGGATGGAGCAGAAGGGGACAACACAGATACAGACTACACCATAACAGTCCACAATGGCCATGAGCTCATGCTATGGACCATGTAGTACTTTGGGCCACAACTACTGTTGCACATTGGCATCAGATGTCTAAGCCTCACATATCTGAGGTCAGGCAATGCACGCATTGACGAAAGCACACTCAGATTAGGCACACCTCCGTTCCCTTCCATGTGATTTTCCAGACTACCCCAATGCAGACGATACCTGAAGCCCACGACTCAGAATGCAATGTCAATGCCCAGTACTCAAATTACATTAGGAAGTACAGGTAGGGTAAATGCATGACAGCTGCACCCAGCACAGAGGCCACTTACAAGCCACTGCATCACACTACCAACATCACATGGCCCGCGCTGGGCCAGGCTGTGTACACATGCAGCCACTCACAGCCAAAGTCACCCTTCCAAGAATACTCACCACTAGCTTGCTGCTGATGCTCCTTCAGACGTGCATCCAGCTCAGGCTGTGTCACGGCCAAGATGGTGGGCCATTAGTGGTGTCATACTCCGCCGCGCCAACCTGCCAGTCCGAGGGAGCAGCCCAAGCATCATCTCCGCCACATTCTTGCTCAGCCGGCAGATGTCATCCCACCTCTTGTGACAGTGGGTGCGCTGTCGGTTTGAGACACCCAGAGCCCACACCTAGCATGCAATGGCCCTCCACATGGACTTACGACGGTGTACTTTGAGCTGCAGGCATGGGAGACAAGAGGGGGAAAACATCAGTGACACAGTGTTATGTACCAATATCTCTCAGTACAGTAGCATGATACTAACTCATCCCAAATCCACAGATATGTCTAACAGAGACAAGAATGCCTCTCACATGGAACATCAGCATGGGAGTACCACACGTAAATGCATGCAGGTGTGAGGGTGGACACAGTACCTGCCCATCCCATACACATGCAGGATGCCAGCACAGAGAGCCATGTGTAGTCTGCCCACATTGACTGTCCATTTTTAGTTAGAGCAAGAATCACTGTGTCCAACACTGCTCAGCCCTCAATGTCCTTGCCCTTTGAATGGCTCTCTGTGTCATGGATGTCACACTGAGGGACATGATCTCACAAACCCACACCCTTCTCACAAGGCCTGTCGTGTGAATTTTACAGGGCTGAGATGGATCATTGATGGAGAGTAAGGAAAAAAAGACAAATGTAACGCTCAGTGATGTGTCCTTGTCAGATTGGGCGGTGACTGTGCAGGCCAGGTGGGCTCACACTGAGAAGGACAACAGGGACCCACACAGCCATTCACACAAGAAATCACTGTCCTGACTCCTGCATTACCAACTTGCTACGCCACTGTATGGCTGACAAGACAATACATTACCCTCAAATCTTGATGTGCAGGCAGGGAAACAAGTGAAAAAGGCTACACACCCCTTTCCCCTGGAGAAAGCATGCTAGGCAGTGCATTAGAAAACCCCACACTCTCAGGCACATACTGCAGCAGCTCAACTTCATGTGTGCCCCCCTGCACTCTCACTCACACTGTTGAAGACTTACCATGACATTTGGGGCACCATATAGCCTTGGATACTGTGTGAGCACCTCATCCACCAGGACCTCCAGCTCCTCGCTGGTGAAGGGACTGGCCTGTTTCTTCTCAGTCCTCGCCATCACTGTGGCCAGGAGACAGCAGCAGTTGGTGTTGAGGGGTGGCAGGCAGCAGTCCCTAGAGACAGCAGCAGCAGCAGTTGGTGGTGAGGGGTGGCAGGCAGCAGTCCCTGGATACAGCAGCAGCAGTTGGTGTTGAGGGATGGCAGTCCCTGGATACAGCAGCAGTTGGTGTTGAGGGGAGGCAGGCAGCAGTCCCCGGAGACAGCAGCAGTTGGTGTTGAGGGGTGGCAGGCAGCAGTCCCTCGATACAACAGCAGCAGCAGTTGGTGTTGAGTGGTGGCAGGCAGCAAGTCCCTGAATACAGCAGCAGCAGCAGTTGGTGTTGAGGGGTGGCAGGCAGCAGTCCCTGGAGACAGCAGCAGCAACAGTTGGTGCTGAGGGGTGGCAGGAAGCAGGTTCTGTGATCTGTGGAAATGTGAGGCTCTTCAACACACATATATCGCCCTCTGTGCTAGTTTCAGTGGTTCTAAGCTGCTGCAATTGGTGTTCCAGGTCAGCCTTTTTCAAATGCATCCAATGACCGGCTCCGGGGTGGCGGAGCACACCGACCGCGATTTTCAAAATTGCATTAGGTTACTGCGATTGCGGTTCCCATTGGCTGTAAGGGCATGGTGCATGGCCGTGACACACCACAGGGGCCAGGCGAGCGCTACCGCGGTGGTGCATCTTTCAATTGCATCCAATGACCGGCCCTGCGGTGGTAGAGCACGCCTACAGTGGTTTTCAAAATTGCATTAGGCTACCACGATTGCGGTTCCCATTGGCTGTAGGGGCATGGTCCATGGCGGAGACACACCGCAGGGGCCAGGCGTGCGCTACTGCGGTGGTGCATCTTTCAATTGCATCCAATGACCGGCCCCCCGGTGGCGGAGCACGGCTACGGCGATTTTCAAAATTGCACTAGGCTACCGCAATTGTGGTTCTCATTGGCTGTAAGGGCATGGTCCATGGCGGTGACACACCGCTGGTGCCATGCGGTAGCTACCGCGATATGTGTGCCATCCACTTCTCCTTCAAGAAACACACCACGCACACAAACCACAATGAATCCCCCACCGCAGCTGGAACAAGGTCACCGAAGACCAACTAATCACCACCCTAGCCTGAGACCCACCAACCGACCCCACCGACACAGCCGCCCGCAACTTCAGGCAATGGATCGACGACTGCGCCAACACTCTCACCCCGATCAGGAAACCCTCAAACAGACGCACCGACAGGAGGGCCAGCTTGTTCACCACTGACCTCCAGGCATCCACGCAGACTTGCCGAAGACTCGAGATGAAGTGGCACCACGAACAGACACCGGACAACCATGCACCCCTCAAGATCGCCAGCCGCATGCACCATCAACTCATTCGAACCGCCAAAAGGACCTCCTTCAAGGAACGCATCAACAACAACACGCGCAACAGCAAGGAGCTCTTCAACATCGTGAAAGAACTCGCCAACCAGAGCGCCAGCTCCAACGACATCCCACCGTCGCTAGACCTCTGCGACTCCCTAGCCACCTACTTCCACCATAAGACCGCAGACATCCACGACAGCTTCAACACCCAGATCCCACCGACAGCCACCGAAACTTCAGACTCACCGCCCCCCAACCACACCAGCCTCCTGCTCTCCTGGAACTACGTCAACGACGACAACACCATCAAAATCATGAACACCATCCACTCCGGCTCACCATCCAACCCCTGCCCTCACCACATCTTCAACGAAGCGAGCTCCATCATCACACTCCAACTCCGGAAGATCATCAACAGCTCCTTCGAGACCGCCACTTTCCCGGAGAGCTGGAACCATGCCGAGATCAACGCCCTTCTCAAGAAACCCAAGGTAGACCCAAAGGACCTCAAGAACTTCCGGCCCATCTCCCTGCTCCCGTTCCTGTCAAAGTAATTGAGAAGACTGTCAACAGGCAATTGACCCGCTTCCTCGAGGAGAACAACATCCTGGACTCGTCCCAATCCGGATTCCGCAGCAACCACAGCACCGAAACCGCCCTCATCGCCGCCACTGATGACATCAGGGCCCTGCTGGACAGCAGCAAATCCGTGGCCCTCATCCTCCTGGAACTCTTGGCCACCTTCGACACCGTCTGCCACCACACCCTACGCACACACCTCCACGACACAGGGATCTGTGACAAAGCCCTGGGCTGGACCACCTCCTTCCTCACTGGCAGAACCCAGAGAGTCCGCCTCCCCCCATTCCGATCCGAAGCCACCAAGATCACTTGCGTCGTACCCCAAGGATCTTCCCTCAGCCCGACCCTTTTTAACGTCTACATGGCACTGCTCGCCAACATCGTCCGATCGCACAACCTCAACATCATCTCATATGCTGTCGACACCCAGCTGATCCTCTCTCTCACCAAGGACCCTGCCATCGCCAAAACCAACCTTCACGAAGGAATGAAGGCCGTCGCCGAATAGATGAAGAACAGTCGCCTGAAACTGAACTCAGACAAGACGGAGGTCCTCACCCTCTGCCCCACCCCATCCGCCTTGGACAACTCCTGGTGGCCAGCCGCACTGGGAGCTGCCCCGACTCCCACCGACCACGCACGCAACCTGGACTCATTACTCTCAATGACCCAGCAAGTCAACGCCATGTCCTCCTCCTGCTTCAACACCCTCTGCATGGTTCACAAGATCTACAGATGGATCTCCACCAGAACCAGAAGACTTCATTGCATACAGAATGCCTCCGCATGCCTTATCCTCGACATCCCCCGCCACAGCCACATCACTTCCCACCTGAGAGACCTGCACTGGCTCCCCGTCAACAAGAGGATCACCTTCAAGCTCCTCACCCATGCTCACAAAGCACTCCACAACGCCGGACCAGCATACCTCAAGAAACGCCTCACCTTCTACACCCCGATCCGCCAGCTTCGCTCCGCTGACCTATCCTCGCCACTGTTCCAAGCATCCACCGAACGACCACCGGCGGCAGATCATTCTCCCACGTCGCCGCCAAGACATGGAACACCCTCCCCATCCACCTGCGACAGACCCAGGACATGCCTCCCCCTTAGCGCCTTGAGACCCTCACCGGCGAGTAGTGCGCTCTACAAATGAGCATGTGTATATGCCTATCACTACCACACTTCCGTTTTGGGGATTGATGGTGACACAACGCTGGTGCCAGGCAGTAGCTACCGCGATTTGGGTGCCATACATTGACATGAATGACTGTGAATTCGCTGGTGGAGCACTTTGACAGCACCTATGGACACATCATGCTGTGTCAATGGCCAATGGGCAGTTATCAACAGTGCACAGTGGCCACATGATTAATGGCAAATCATTGTGCACACAATGCCAATGTAACATTGAGCCCACTGCTGACTACACATGCCATGTTTGTGTATTTGATTTTGAACATTGGCATGTACTCCCTCACATGTCACTTGTGAAATTGATGGGCATGTACACAGAACAGTGTTGTGATGGACTCTCCAATGGGTACACATGTCAATGTGTGAAAGGGCTGTGAAAATCACAGTGATGTATGTCTTCATGAACAATGTGGATATTTGACTGTCTACTTTTCTTGGCTCAGGCACCTACTTTTTTTTACTCACAGACTGTGCTCATTGTGTTGTTGATTTGTGCCCAGTTCAATTTAAGCCTGAATGTGTGGCAGGTACATCAGCTAGGTATGAGACAGTAGTGTTGCAGTTTCACACATATGCAGTATGAGATACTCTCAGGGTTATTCATGCTAGATGTGGCCATATCCCTTTGTGCATTCTCATAGTCAGATATTGTTTTGGAGGTACTTGCTGAGTGAAAGGGGACAAGTGTACGAGTAGTGTAGCTGAAGGTGTCCCTACATGTAAGGTGGTCTGTAACTCGACTGTGATGACAGTCATTGTTGGCGTTGTGTAAGTCAAAACGTAAGATGTTGTACACATCTCATGGTGTATTGCATTGACATGTGTCCTCTTTCATGTCAACTAGGAGGAGACCTAATCTGCATCGTCCCTTCACAGTGCTGGCAGACATGGAGAATGAGGAGATCATCAGGAAATTCCACCTGGATAGAGCCACCTTATGAACCCTATGTGCCATGTTGGAGCCCCACCTGCAGCCTCGCAGAACATATCCAACTGCTTTCACCCCAACATCGAAGGTGATGAAGGCCCTGCATTTTGTTGCCACTGGATCATTCCAGCACACGGTGTCCAGCGCAGGTGGAATGTCCCAACCTATGTTTAGCATGGTGCTACGGGATATCCTGTCCGCTCTGATGATCTACAAGGACAGATATATCCATTTCCCCAGAAGGCATGAGTTGGTGGGTATTAAGGGTGATTTTTATTCCCTTGGGCACATCCCCCAGGTTGTTGGTGCCATTGATTGCACACATGTTGGGCTGGTTTTACCACAGGCACGTGAGCATGTCTAAGGGAATCAGAAACATTTCCATTCTCTCAACATGTAAGTGCTGTGCCAGGCGGATATGATCATCTCGCATGTGTGTGCCAAATTTCCAGGCTCGGCTCATGAATCATACATCATGCATAATAGCATCGTGCCCCAGCTGATGGTTAACCTGCTTCCTGAGCGGGCATGGATTGTGGATGAGTATGCAGAGTCAATTAGCATGATGTGTGTGTGACATGCTGTCCTCTGCCACAGTTGTATCACAAAGTAGGTCTGTTAATCTCACATCTAGGTGACTGCATATCCTAACCGTCCTTGGTTGCTGAACCCACTGCGCAATCGCCAGACACCGGCTGAAGTCCGCTACAACGATGCCCATGGGAGGACCCGTCGTGTGGTGGAGCGTACTTTTGGTCTCCTCAAGTCACGGTTTCACTGCCTGGACAGGACCGGAGGTGCCCTGATGTACTTGCCCCAGAAGATGTGCCAGATCGTTGTTGCATGCTCCACAACCTGGCCTTGCGCAAGGAGATCCCTATGCTCCTGGATGGTGATGAGCAGCCGAGGCCCCCGCCTGCAAACCAACCCATGTCCAGTGACGAGGATAGTGGAGAGGAGGAAGGTGTTGACATGTGTCAACAGCTCATCAACCGCTACTTCTCTTGAAGGTGAGTGACAAGGTACAGTGGGGCCATTGTCTGCTGATGTCGTCGTTGGTGAAAAGGTCTATGTGATCTTTGAGACTGCAGCCTGTTGTTGACTCAGTGCTGGCTGCCAATGTTTAGAGAACAGGTTAGTTATGCACAGCTACAGGATGTCTATGACGGTACTGTTGCTCATTGTAATGTGTGCAGATTGGAGTACCTTGATAACAAGTGTTGTGTGTTGGCTGTGATGCCACTGCCTGACTAGTGACAATTTTACTGCTGTTTTTTCCTAGGTCCCTTCAGTCTCTCCTTGCCTACGGACAATCCGTGCTCCTGTGACCTTGTAATCGTGGTTAACATTGCACATACTGTGATAAACATGGAGCAGACACAACGACATTGGTGTGGAAGGAGTGTTTATTTTCAATGGGTATATGTGACAGGGGAGTGAATATTTACATAAATGTGAAGGGTGAAGCAATGAGTTGTCAGTGATGGTAGATGAGACAATTGATTCCTTACCACATTGATGTGGTGACCCAGTCCAACAGACTGATGCCATTACCGTGGCAGTGTGGGGAAGAACTGTTAACAAAGTCAATGGCAGGGTGAAGAGGTGTGCTATCATGGCTGGCTCCTTGGATAACTTTTGGCAGGTGCTTTGCCACAGGTTGCTCCCAAGGATTTCTTTGGACGGCTCCTTGGTTTTTTGGCAGGGCGGCCACAGCTGCAGGGCCAGTGGGGTCTGAGGATTCCCCCCTCTCCGTGTCCACAGGGGAGGATGGGGAACTGTCATCCTGCGGGACACGAAGGGAGGTGGAGATGTTGTTTGTGCTGCTGGCCTGATCCTCAGTACCACCACGAGCTGACCCAAGAGGTCCACGATTTGGTCCATGCGGTTGTCCATGGACCTCAGCAGCTGTTGGAGCTCACGGGCATCTTGGTGAGCCTGGCCCATTTGTCCCTGGACCTGTTCATAGGCCCCAAGGACTCTGGTGATGTTTGACAGGGCTTCGGTCCCATAGTCCTGTTGTCTTCATATCTCCTTTGGCCTCCCACCTGCCCTGCTGTCACTGACCTGTTGCCTCACCACTTTATGCACACGCCTACTCTCCCTGCCATCCGCAGTTGTTGGGGTTGGGTGGTCATCCTCTGGGGCAGGGCGAGTGTTGCAGCCAGCACTGGTGGTGGTGGTGGCCGCACAGGTCGTTCCAGCAGGGGTCAGCGTTGTTGTTGTTGCTGAGGGGGTGGGGCTGGCTGTGGTGTCTTGGGACCTGTTGCGCCCTGGCATACCAGATGGGCTGGCTAGGAGATCAAAATCCTCAGGATCCAGGGAGTCCGCATCAGAGAGTCCATGTTCCGGGGGAGGAGACTGGCTCTGCAGGTTGATGTTGTCGTCCTCTGCAGTCAGTTCTTGGTCACCTGTGGGACAGAGTGGAGATGGTCATTGACGTGCACATCTCAAGCTCGATGTTCAATGTCTCTTATTTACAGGTAATGCAACACACATTTAACAATTTCACACATTGTATGTCTGCACAGTGATGTACATCATGGGGGTACATACATTATTTTTCCATGGTGTGACATGTCAATGGATACCATGCCCCACGTGAAGATTTTAGTATTACGATGAAAGGTTGTCATCTGACAACTGGCGGATATACAACTTGATGTGAAGCATCTTTGCTGATTACTTTGCCTGGCAGCCGTTACTACTGCGCATGAACTAGCCATTGTCATCTAATGCATAACTTTGTCCTGTCCTGTGCTTTGATTTCTTTGTTCAACAGACCATGCTTGTTTTCTCTTCCTATGGTCCTTCATGATCAGCCCCCATGGAAGTTACAGAGAGCATTTGTTGCTGTGCATGTTGGTGCCCTTATTTTCTTCAACCTCAGATTTGATGAGTCACACTTCTGTTTCTGTGACAGTTACATACGCTTAGCTGTCTGCACACTGTAAATTGAGATTGTATCTGAGTCAATTTTTGTGTGATGTCAGGCCATGTGTTGTCATATGTCTCCTTGCTTTTCTTGAGGTATGCTGGGTTGCATGCACTGTCTGCTTACCTGTCCTGTTGTCACATTGTGTTGGTCTTTCTGGCACATGCTTCTGGGTGGGGTGGAGTGCTCCATCCTGCTCAGGGGTGGGACAGGGGGCCTGGTGGGAGTTGTTGTGCAGGCCTCCCACCCACAGACAGAACAACCTTGGTAAATGGCTGCCTACCTGTTAGTTTGAAGTGTACAATGCAATGGCTGCCACATGCATCTGGGTGAGAGGGAGTGCTCCATCCTGCTCTGTGGTAGGACAGGGGTTCCTGGTGGGAGTTGTATTGCAGGCCTCCCACCCCCAAACAGAACAAGCTTGGTAAATGGCAGCCTACCTGTTAGTTTTGAGTGTACAATGCAATGGCTGCCACATGCATCTGGGTGGGAGGGAGTGCTCCATCCTGCTTAAGGGTGGGACAGGGGTGTATGGTGGGAGTTGTGGTGCAGGCCTCCCACCCACAGACAGCCCTCCCTGGGAAAATGGCTACCTACCTGTTGTTTTGTTTGTAGTGAACTAATGGCTGCCACATGCTTCTGGGTAGGAGGGAGTGCTCCATCCTGCTCAGGGGTGGGACAGGGGGGCCTGGTGGGAGTTGTGGTGAAGGCCTCCCACCCCCAAACAGCCCTCCCTGCGAAGCTGGCTACCTACCTGTTAGTTTGTTAGTAGTGATCTAATGGCTGCCACATGCTTCTGGGTTGGGTGGAGTGCTCCTTCCTGCTCAGGGGTGGGACGGGGGCGTGGTGGGAGTTGTAGTGCAGGCCTCCCAATGCCATACAGCCCTCCCTGGGAAGATGGCTACCTACCTGTTAGTTTGTTTGTAGTGATCTAATGGCTGCCACATGCTTCTGGGTTGGGTGGAGTGCTCCATCCTGCTCAGGGGTGGGACAGGGGTTGCTGGTTGCCTGGACACATGCCACCCTGTAAACGTTGTGTAGCTTTGGGGTGATTCAGATGGAGTGAATGTTATATCTGTGAGACCTGTGTTGCGTATTGTGGTGCAGATGGATGGACTTGGGCCTAGAAGGTGTAGCTTTGTAGTTGTGCAAGACAGTACATAGCAGTGTGATGGTATACATTTGATTGTACTTACAAGCCTGCACTCTCCCGGCTATTCCAGTGAGACTCTCTGGATGCAGTATGGAAAGCACCTTCTCCTCCCATGAAGTGAATGTTTTAGTGGAATGGGAGGGTCACCGCCAGTCCTCTGAGCCAACTCACGGTTCTTGATCCTCTTCTTCTTCACGACTGTCTTCAGGTCATGCCACCACTTCATGATTTCATTTCTGTTGCGCGTGGTGGTCCCTATTTCATTGACCTTGTTAACTATCCTTACACACAATTGTGTTCTGGTGGATAATGGTGTCTGTTGGACCAGGTTACCAAACAATTGTGGTTCAACTCTGATTATCTCATCTATCATAACATTTAACTCACTCTCTGTGAATGTTGGCATTTTCTGTGGTTCCATGGTGTGTGATGTGCCAAGGGGTTAGATGTGCGGGTGTGGAAGTGGTGGTTGTGGTGATGATGTGTATGGTGTGTGATGTGCAAAGGGGTTAGAGGTGCAGGTGTGGAAGTGGTGGTGGTGATGTGTGTGTGGTGTGATGATTTGCCTCTCCTTTCAGCTGTGGTGTTTGTTCCTTCACTTCTGGAGTATTGCAAAGGATTCTGGTCAGGGAAGGGGCTGGTTTTATACTCAGCTATGTGAGTGTGTCAAAATGGGGTATTGCTGTCAGGTGTGTTGTATGGGTTGTCCTGGGATTTGTAGTTTTTGAATTTGTCATGGGGCAGTGTCTTTGGGATGTGTTAGGTGTTTTTGGGGGCACGACTAGTTTGCTGTGTGCACTTGGTGGCCTTGTGTATTTTCATTTCGACCGCCATTTTTTCACGGAGAGTCTGCAGCGGTGGCTATGCTACAGCCCTTCCGCATCTCTCCCATTCATCACTGCTTGCGACCACGGCAGTCGGAAACAGCGGAACATCCCGCGGTCACATCGGGGCTATCCTAATTTTCCGGCCGGTGTCTCTGCTGTCCTAGCGGTGGTTTGGTACTTTTCTGCTGCGAATCCGAATGCCGCGGATGGGTTTTCGCCTTCTCTGCCCGCTACGGGCGTTTTTTCGGTGGCTCTTACCGCCGCAGTCGGTTTTTTTGGGCATTAGATCCTAATCAGACCGCCGGTTTTGCTGTGCCACCGGCGGGCAGTTGTTTTCCACTGCCATGGTGGTCGGGGTGGTTTTCTTGCCGCCATCCTAATGGGCCCCAAAGTGAGATATTCTCAGTCAATTCCTTATTGAATTGGAACTTTGCCTTACCAAGTTGAAACAGACAATTTTGGACTTTGAAGAATAATAGGAATACTCCAATCTCTATATCTCGGCCAAAAGATCTTTAGTTGCTTTGCGTGAAATTTTGCGTTTTCTGGAAACAAAACCAATAATAAAATCTCTAGTGGCTGATTTAAATGCATCCCAAATTACGGAGAAGGATAGAGTATCAGTTTGGTTTAAGGAGAAATATTCATGAAAGAAGGTAGCTAAAGAGGAGTTAGATTTTCGGTCTAAAAGGAGTGAGTTATTAAAACGCCATCTCCTAGCTACATTGGATTTTGGAGCTATATCCAATTGAATGGAAATGGGAGCATTATCAGATATCAGAATGGATCCAATATATGCATTTCTTAATGATTGGGAAATAATGTGTGAAACAAAAAAGCAATCAATTTGAGATTGGGTTTGGTGAACCGGGGAATAAAATATATATTCCCTCGTGGGAGGATTGCAAATTCTCCAAGCATCTATGAGTTTATATTGCTGAGTAGTCTGAATGAATAATTTATGTGTTTTATGTGGTTTAAAAGAAACCGACGAGTTGCAGTCTAAAATGGATCTACTACTTGGTTGCAATCTCCAGCAAGGATGAAATTGTCATCAGTAAAAGATAAGATTTGTTGGGATAGAGATGTCCAGAATGGGGGATCACCGTTAGTGGGAGCATTGATATTAAATAAATAAACTGGAGCACCCCCAATTTGCAATTTAGTATATAGCCATCTTCCATCTTTATCAGATAATGGAGAAAGCAACTTAAAAGCAATGGAATTATGACAAAGAGTTATTACACCATTGTGTTTACCATCACCTGGTGAGAAAAAAACTTCCCCAACCAAAACTTTTTTCAATTTCAGAGATTCAGTTGCTGTTAGATGGGATTCTTGTAAAAGGGCAATATCAGCCCCCAATTTAGATAAATGTGTTAAAACACATTGTCGTCGAATGGGGGAAATTTAGACCTCTGACATTCCACGATACAATTTTCAAAGACATAAAGACATTAATGAGGTAACAAAAAGATGCAGGTCCATCAAAGAGCAGAGCACAAAATATGTATCAACCCAACCATGAGAGCATGAATTAAGACAATAAAAATAATTTCAGGAGATTGAATACAAATATGAGTGTGAAACAGTGAACCAGAAAAAGGAGAGAAAGATAGTCAGAAAATAAAAGAGGAAGTGAAGCAAAGAAAGAAAAGGAGAAAGTAAGAGTAAGGGGCAACAATAAAAAAGAGGCAACATACCTAAACATAAGGAGATCATAAGAAGATGCGGGGGAGAGACCACATGGAACGGATGGCAGAACAAACCTCAACGGAACGTAGAACGTGGAAGGACCATGTCACTTCACAAAGGGTAAGGATATATGACAGGAACAGACATCAACAAACCTGGGGAGAAGGAGAGAAAATGGTTATCAAAACAAATAAACAGGAAATATAAAATACAATGACATGACATTGTTGCAGGGATTCTGCTCATGCACAGAACTATGCGCAGGAAACCAGGACCTCAGTACATTGCGGTGTACCAAAAACTCACTTCAGAACCCAGAACCCCAAACCGACTAGCATCAGTGTCCCATTCGTCCTCCGTATCCTCTCGGAGCTCCCATTGTATAGACAACCCAGAACAAGCAACTTAGAGTACTCTCAGGAATGGTGGGAATCAGAAATACCTGTTCGTTATTATTCTCATATCAGTCCACAACAAGAGTAATCAGATACACGGTAAAGTTTAAAATGTTTATTTTATAAACTACGTGTCCTAAGATGCAGTACTTTGGCTAACATAACCAGACAAATGATTAAAATTAAAACCATCAGCATTGTTACAATACCATAGAAAATGAAGGGAGAAATCATATTACAATTGATAGGGGAATATAACCACCCTCCCTTCACTAGTGAGCTAGTATTATTATACTAATAGAAGGTCTCTAGGCTTGAATGGGGAACCCCATACCGTAAAGATCAGCTTAGGTGAATCACATCACAGGATCAGCTTTGCTCTGCGCCTGGAAAAGTTCTTCTGCAGAATGTGTGTCTAATGCATGCAAACTGCAATATTAAAGGCTCTCGACTTTCAGATATTTGCAGCTGTGTGCGTGTTATGGCTAGAGCATGGGCCGATCAACCTGAACTCAAAAACATACATTGTTTGGTGGCTCAGACTGTTTCTGCACACAATGTTCAGACCAAGGTCACAGTGCACGTCTAGGGATGTGAACAACAGACAGTTTTCATGTGAAGAAAAGGCAAGCAAGCAGTTTTCTAATAATAACATGTACCTGCAGTGTCGTGTGCAAAAGCAGCAAAAGTGGCAAGATGGCGTTCCTAACGTCTAAGGCGCTTATGCTAACATAGCAATGTATGTATCTAAAACGCTGCCTTCACTACACCCTCCCTTGATCGGACCACAAACTATTAGGGATACAATTAAAAGAACGCAGAGTTCAAGTTCGCAGAGCGGAACAAGGTGCATGTATCGGGAATCCAAATAAAGGGGAGTGAAAGTTCGAAGAAAAAACCAAGAAAAGAGAAAGAAAAAAAAATGAAGGGGAAAAAAAAGGAAATGGAAATTCGTAACATCTTGCGAAGGCTCAGCCAGCCGAAATGTCGAATCAAAAAAACAAAAAAATGTGTGGGTCGTACAAGGAAAGTTGGACGACATCCAAGTTAATCCATCAACGTGTAAGCACAGTAAGTAGCGACAGCTTCCAAGAGGAAGTCATTGGAATGTTCTGTAAAAGTTTCCGCCATCCAGTCTAACAAGGTAAACGAACATACATGTTCCTCGACAACTGGGGCCTCTAGCACAATCAGAGGACAACTGGCGTGTTCTTCAAGATAACTTCTCGCCAAGAAGTCATACGCTGCCGTACAGATGTCCCAAATCCCTAGGACTCCATGTGCCGCTCCACAGGCCATAATCCTAACACCAGAACAGTCCAACTCATGAGCCACTAAGGGACTCATCAGTCGATCATAATCCGGGGCAGGAGACACCGAGTTTGACAAGCACAAATCCAGAGCCCATTCGAAAGGACAATCTAGGCAATGAAAAACAGGCTGCACGCAAGTAAATAGGAAAACCGGAAGGACAATCCATAGGCTATACTCAGGGTTGCCAGTGGTAATGTTCCGTAATATTCAAGCATCCGAAGATGGAGCAGCCTGGACAGGCTGTCGTGTGACACAAATTGTGCAGCCATTACGCAGTAAGCAGACCAACAAGAGCACACAGCCGTGAGGGTGAAGGGGAGCCCGCCAAAGACGCTGGAAAAAATAGAATGAAAAAATGCCGGTATCACAGCAAAAATAATTTGGAAGGAGGTCACGAGACCGGAGCCCACAATTTTGAAAAAATGCACCAAGCGAGTTGTGGACGAGGCATTAAATATAGTTTGAATCAGGACACCGAAATGCAGTGGGAGATCAGTATTTAAAAACGCATGCACCTCTGTGCGGGTGTTTGCTACGTGAAGGACAAATGTTTCACGGGAGGAAGTCAGGGCGACTTCTTTTTGAGACAATAGAGCCCTTATTCTGCTCATCTTGTTGAACTCTGCTTTCAAGGTTGGAATGGAAGGCCAGATGGATTCATCCAGCCGCCCATGCGGGGGTGGGAAAAGGACATTTTTACAGCAGACTGCTCTCTGTGAAACGGTCACAATGTAGGGAATTCCCGCTAGCATCCCGCAGCAAGTCTCGTTATTTAAAAGCAAATAACTACCGTTAGCTAGCAACGTGAAAGAGGGTGTAATAGCTGGTACTGGAATCCCTTTCAGGACGCATGTTAAATTAGGTGCTTGGACATTGCACGTGCCATGTAATTGGATGTGACTACAGACTACAGAGTGATCAGGTGTGGAAGTGCATTCCTCACCCTTCAAATAAACTTCTCTACCTTCTCTCATGCACCTATATGTAAATGGGAGTGACCAAACTTCATGCAGGAAAGCAGTACCCAACGGTTCATATCTGCCTAGGGCATAATGTTTCATGCAAAAACTGAATTTAAACAAAGGAAATGGTAATGTGATTAACCCGTGGATAAGCCACACAGCGGAGTTCAATTTGGCCACAGAGAAAGGCAAAGGTTTTAACTTTTCAATATGCAGTAATGAGTATGTTGCATCTTTCATTGACATGAATTGTTGTTTCGCAGTTAGATTAAAGGGAAGGAATAAAGATGACGTATTCATGTAGTCCCAGGGGACTTTCCCAGCCTTTAACGTGTGCAAACAAAGTCCATGCAAACTGCATTATAGAACTTAATTGATTTTGACCATATAGAAAACAGACATATCATCCTGTACAATATCAACAACAGATGAAACAATATTATCTAATGTGTAAATTCTGGAAGAAAGGGTGTTAATGCTATTATCGATAACAGCTAGTACTTTTTAGGTCTCGCCTGAGACAGCGCTTTAGCGCTGCTCTGGCGAGACTTATAGTAAGCGCGTTTTGGAAGTGCAAACGAGTGCTTTCAGGCCTCCAACTACAGTGCATGTGCCCCGGGCGCGCGCACCATTTGGCAGCCTGAAAGCACTCGTTTTCTTTCACTTTCGGGGCCCCTTTGATGTCCCGCACCACTGTGCCCGCCCCCACTCCCCCTCCCACTCCCTCCTCGTCAACTTCAGTGCGCGCTTGTCTTTCCACCCCCACTCCCCCTCCCACTCCCTCCTCGTCAACTTTTGCGAAAACATTTTACTAAGTGGAGAACTACCTGGCGATAGTGAGCACATTTTGAAAAATCGACAACAGCCCCTTTGTTTTAAGGATATACATTACCTCGTGAGACAACTGCCCTGATTGCTTGGTTTTAAAAGTTTTTGTAAAGTTTCATTGATCTGTTTTTAACATGGGCGGAGGCGCCACAGGACAAACAGAATATTCTTAAAGTTCTTCTTAAAACAAGTTAATAAAATGCACTTAACAGATCTGCAACCAGCTAGTGGCGAACCACGGTGCCTTAAAAAAAGTGCGAATTATAACAAGAAAACAAAACGAAATAGTTTAAAAGACATCAGTGAAGATTTCGCTAACAGAATTAACACAAATGCCATATTTGCGTTTCGCCCAGGCTTGATGGCAGTCACGTGGTTTTCACATCCTCCTGGAGTTTTTGCACACAGGCGTGAATAACAGGCTGTGAATAGCGGCGCGGTCTCTTTCACATGCAGATTAGCTTGTCTTTCGACTGTCTAAATAAATAGCGTTTCTTGCTATTCTCCCTGGTGGCTGTATGGCTCCCGGCAGATTACATGCAAATTTACGTGTCGCTATAATTGGTATTTTTCAACATCAGCCTCCAACATCCGCTTTACCGAAAATAAAGTTACTCCTGTCCACAATTCTACAATAATTGTTTTTTGAGTTTCAAATAAGCCCTCTGAAAGCATCTGTGCGCCTCCCCTCCACAGAGCCCCTACCTCACACCCCCATCCCATCCCCGCAGGACCCCACCAACGGATTACTGTTTAAATCTCATTACATATTCTAAGATGACTTCCTTGGTCGGGTAAAGGACCCCCTGTCAGGGAAACAAACACCATTGCTTCAAAAACAACATCCTCATGCACAAAACTAACAACAACAAAAAAATCACTGCAACAGAAATAACAGAAAAAACAAGCATTTGCAATGCAATAGGTCTCGCATTTATACGAGTTTGAGCTATTGGCATTGTAAATGACAATGCCTTTTATTTATGTTTTAAAAACCCACACATAAATAAAAGGCATTGCCATTTACAGTGCCAATAGCTCAAACTCTTAACAACTGCGAGACCTATTGCATTGCAAATGCTTGTTCCAAATTGGCTTGATCAATGGCTCTCAATATGGAAGGCGGTTCAATTTGAGATCATTTCCAAACTTCGTTATAAACAGCATACACCCATCTTTTTGACCTGCCACCCACAGGACCCTTAACAAAATCATTCAAATCTATTTTGTCATTTAATTTAGATACATGAAGTTTAACAGATGCCAAGGTAGAATGTTGCAGCCAGTTCTGACATAACTTCCCTACAGAGCAGGTAGTAACTGTAAGGGAAGATTCAAAGCGGGGTTCTATGCGAACCTGCGTAAACCCCGGTTGCAGACCCAGAAAACGATGCTGACAGGAATCTGAGCTCGTCTGCCACGTTAACCATCCTTCTGGATCTAATTTGGAAATATTGAAGGATGTATTAGTGGTTTATGATTGCAACGCCTCAAGGGCCAGATCTGTATGATTATCCCAATTTGGAGAAGCACCGAGATCCGGAATAGAGGGATAATTAAATGTTTTAGAGGTAGCCAATCCAAAACAGGTGGTCTGAAAAATAGTTGAATTCAAAAATAATATGTGGTTTGGGATGAGGCAGGCACGATGCAAAGCTTCTGTTCCTTGTACCTGCCATGTTTTAGAACCCCAAACAGTTTTAAGATCAATAGTAGCTTTCCACAGATCATAACCTCTGACCGCCAAATCATCCATAAAGGATTTGGAATACAATAATTTAGTGTGTGTCAGCCTAACCTTTGAGGCAGACTCCGCTGCTACTTTAAAATAAAAAGCGGCAGGTTTTGAAACACTGAAATCAGTACAATATGCAAATTTGTTCACCAGTGTGTTGGAGCTGCCTTGCATTGGCGTCGGACAATGTTCCCATTGCGTATAATTTACAAAATTTCGAAATGTATTGTCCTTATGTAGGAAACGATTGCCATAATGTTGATAGCAAAACAGTTCCCCATAATTAGCAGTGTCTAAATACAAATCTTCAGCATCAAATGCGGCATAATATTTCAAATCAGAAAATGGCCTGAACGTCCCAATCATCAGAGCGGATGTTTTGTTTCACTACATCCCCCATAGAAACACGAAGAACATTTGGAACATTAATAACCTCAGTGGGTCCATGAATTTGAAATTTAACAGCATCCCACACAATCCCATCTAACACAGGCCAGGCAGTAATATTCACAAAAGTCTGGTCCCTCTTCATGATGTGTGATGAGGAGTGGGGGGCCAAAGTTACATCAATTAGTCTAATTGTAGATCTTTCCTTCAGGTAGTGTCCATTTACAAGAAGAAAAATAACCACCACAAATCCAATGGACATAAACAAAAAAATGCATATGAGCAGCAGCCAAATGTAAGTCCAAGGAGGAATTAAAAAATATATTTTAAACCAAACAGCAAAAATAGAAACTTTTGATGGAGCACTGGAGGTCATAGAGTTAGTGTTAAAGGAGAAACGTGACTGGTTAACTGCGGTTGATTGTAAAACAGGCAATGATACATCTGCGGGATAAGCATACTCAATATTTTCAGGTGGACCACCAGCCGGTGGTGGCAACAAAGGAATAGTAACTGTATGCATCTCAATGGCAACATCAGGCAAGGTGGTAGGAGCCGGAGCCAAAACAGAATTTCTCAGCATCGCAGGGCAAGAAACTGCTGGAGTCATACTAAGAAGAATCGACCACTCGCTGTAGTTTGACATTGTCAATGCAGATGTACCTGTTATCCTTGCGACCAGGAAGTGGAGGTAAAATGACTGTTCTTGTACCCTGCACGCCAAGCACTGGAACCGGGGCACGATAAGAGGGGCCGAACTCCTTCTTGTTCTCCACCTTCTCACGGACCAGGTCTCCAACTCGAGGTAGCCAGCTGACTACCAGAATCTGAAGCGCAGCACCAGATGTGGAGGGCAAGTGTTCTTTTGCGAGACTATCTCTGGTCTCTTGTAGATTCTGCAATACAGCACAGTGATCATCTACGTCAAAGGGTGCGGCTGACATTTTTATGCCGGGTCAAACATTTTTATGCCAAAGAGCATCATGTATGGGGTCCGCCCACCCAGAGACCTTCTAGGGAGAATATTAAGTGCACGTTGTACGTTATACAGATGGGCTAACCAGTTCCGGCCAGTGCCTAAAACCCTGGCTGTCAAGGATTGCTTTAAGTCACGGTTTATTCGCTCCACTACACTATTGCCCTCAGGTCGGTATGGAGACGAAAATTTGACTTGGACCCCCAAAGATTTCATGGCTTCTTTGTACGCCTTACTGGCGAACGCAGGGCCCTGATCAGAATGAAAGGTACCACAAGCAAAAATTCCCACAAAGACACGCAAATCCCTTATGACAGTACGAGCATCAGCATTCCTTGGAGGCCACACCCAGAGAAAACGTGTGCACGAATCCACTGCAACTAAGATGTACTTGTACGCAGTATCAGAGGAGAAAGGACCGCAGTGATCTAAATAAACACACCCAAGTGGTTTATTAGATATGTACAACTGAGTTTGTGGAGGGCGCGCAGAAGTCGAAAGTTTAATCTGCTGGCAAATGTCACAATCAAGAACATAAGTGCGAGTTTGTTTATACAACCCGCGCCACCAGTAACGCTGTTGTAATTGAGTAACAGTAGCTGACACGCCGGCATGGGCAGAGGCCATACCCTTGTGAGCCGCTGTTATCAAGGACGGTCTGCAGTCCGCGTTGGGAATCAATCTGTCACCAACATCGTTAATTCTCACATACGGGATTTTATCACGACTTAAGTGATAATGGTACCGAGAAGGGAAACCTCTCGGGTAATTACTTCCCTTCTCTGCAGCAGCAATAGCTGCCAAGATGTCATCATCGATCTTACTTTTGGATCTTGTAACCGCTGCTACTAGATATGCCGCCACTGCTGTTTTCGCTGCCTTGTCAGCTAAGCTGTTGCCGACAGCGTGGACACCAACTCGCTGGTGACCAAGAGTGTGAATTACATTCACGAGAGGCAGATGCTGTTTAAGTTCTGCCACTCGAACCCAAAGCCTTTTATGCTTAATTGTGCTACCTTTGGAATCACGATATTCATTCTGAGACCAAAAGAATAGATTGTCGTTAAAAGACTGAACACAGTAAAACGAGTCACTCACTATAACAGTAGTAACCCGAGGATCAGTAAACTCCAGTGCAAGCACCAGAGCACGGAGCTCTGCCAACTGTGCGGTACAATCACCCAATGACTGCGTATGAACGACATCAGACTTGAATTCTCCATTCACGAAAGTACCCGCCACAATTGCGTAGGCTGCTGAATAGGCATGCTTCGACCCCGTCGCCGGTTGCGCCGAACCGTCAGTGTAAATGACACAATGGTAATCTTCAAGCGGGCGCAAAGACAGAGGAGCTGGATGAACGAATTCATACTGCAAGTACTCCTGAGTCTGTAATGAGGCATCAAAGATATAGGTGACATCTGGCGATGTCAAAGAGGTGGCCCATTGTATCCAACGTGGATGCAAAGCTTTAGAATTAGATACACTGGCTTTCGTCACTGCCTCCTCTAGAGCAGGATATGGTGTAACCACCAATATGCGTTTTCCTTGCGAGAGCGCTCGTTCTTTAAGAATCACCATCTGTACTGCAGTCAAAACTTTTTCGACTGTGGAAAAGCGCAGTTCAGCCGAAGTATACAGGTGTGATTTGTAAGCAATGGGGACAGTGTCGCCCTCATTGAAGGTTAAGTACGTGAAACCCACTGCGCCCGGCACAATTCTTATTACCAGGTTAGTGTGGTTATCACGTGTCAGTTAGTATTTTGAAGCAAGAAGATCAGCCTGCAAAGATTGCAAAATAGCTGAATGGTCTGGCAACCAGCTTGATTTGGAAAAAGTAGGTTGTTACAAGGCATATAGAAGCTTGATACGCTGGGCATATTCGGGAATGTAAGTACGACTGAAATTCAGAAAACCCAGCAAAGACTGCAATTTTTTCAGTGTTATAGGAGCACGCAAGCATGCGCACTTCTCCAGAAAGTGAGGAGTTAATCCTCGACCTTCATTGTTGAGCTCGTAGCCCAAAAACAACACTGTATACTCTGCAATGTGAGACTTCGCAAAGTTGAATTTGTAACCGAAGTCTGCAAACATAACAATGATGCGATCAATGCGACACAGATGCGGCCACAACTCGTCGTCTGTGAGATAGATATCATCAACATACGAGTACGCATCAGGGTCAATGCTCTCTAGCAGAGAGACAACACGTGCGGCAAAGACGCCAGGTCTGTATTTATAGCCCATGGCTAATCTCTTAAACTGTTTTTGTTTGCCGCTGGAAGTAAATGCTGTCCACTGACTACTAATAGAGGACAGGTTATGGCTGTAAAAGCCATTGGATATGTCAAGTGTGGTTTTAAACCTTTTACGGACGAGACTATCAACGAGGGCAGAACTGTGGCTATTCTGTACAGCACACGTCCGACAATGAGAGTTCAAATGCCGGTAATCCAAAACTAGGCGGTACGACCCATCAGGCTTCGTTACAGTGAATAAAGGATTATTCATTGGTGACACACATGTTTCAATAACACCATGATATTCCAATTGCTCAAGGATTTCCGCGACGTGAGATCTAGCTTCGTGGCGCATGGGATATTGGGGCTGCGGCTGGGGCATAGACCATAAAGGAATCTCCTGGCTTGGAGACAATTTATCCCACCCAACTGGAGTACGGTACAACGCCGGAGAAAGCACCTGAGCCCACTCTTCGGCAAACCTTTCAGCGTGCTCCTTTGGCACTGTGTGCGCAAAGGACGGGAGGTTTACCTCCTCCCCTCTAGGAGCATCCAAAATGAAAGCCGGGGGCCAGTCCGCCTCCGCTAAGAGTATATCATATGAAGAGGTTAGATTATCCCAAAAAATCCCTTGTATTGTACGTTGTATATCACCCTCAATTAAGAGGACTATGTCATATAGTCTGTCAGGGGGAGCCACTCTAGTGTCAGCAGTTTTTACAGTAATGAACGTGTCAGTTGCTGTCACCTCCAGATATGGAGGCAGTGCTTGCCGCACTACTGTAACCTCCGCTGCGCTGTCGAGCAGCGTTACTGCCCATGTCAGGTTCAGAATCTGCATTCTCACTATCTGTGGCATACCTCGCTGTTAGCGCAGCAACTTTCTTCTTCTGAAACGGGGGACGTTGACGTGCAAACTCATCCTGCTTTCCTTTACTGTCAGGCTGACGGGGTTGCTCACGTCCTTGTTGGGCACCCCGACCTTTGCCACGTTCTCCGTCACCAGACTGTGAGACCGATGTTTCCTGTGAAGAACGAGGAGAACGTTGTTCAGTAACCTGAAATCTATCAGGTGACCTAATACTAGTGCAATCGCGCAAATCGTATGTGCGTACACCAGTCGCCTGTACTGGAGACGCAGGACAAGACACCTTTTTCTGCTGCTGCTTTCCCTGCTTCTTTGTTCACCAATTTTGTTTAGGAAAAGTTGGACGATCGTATTTGACAGACGAACTCACCTTAGTTTGCTGTATTAAGTCTGGAATGACAATAGTTGGCTTAATCCCTAAACTACTGCGGCCAATAATTCTATAAGCTTCCGCAATCATTTTAGGCAACTCTCAGGGCTTATCGAGCTCATCGACGCGGGCTAAGCCATTAGCCACTTGAAATTGTACCGCATCTCTCTTGAGATTACCAAGGACGAGAGTGGCAACTACGTCGAACACACCGACAAGCCGCATTCCCAACTTGACTGCCGCCTCCGGACCATGTTGATCTTGAACACGTTTGATGACGGAGGGAAGCACAGCCATAGATGGGGTGCCGAAGCACTTCGAGTAGTCCGCTGCAAAAACCTTACTCCAGTTGTCACAATCGGACACCTCTGGGACTAAGTCTTTCTGAAAACTAATGGTGAGGATCCTGTGTTTCTCCACAGGAGTAGAGTGCGGAAATACTACTTCCAGCTGGTCAAATTTCTCAGCAAGCCAATAAGGCAAATCGTCCTTATTCTGGGGGCGCTTGCCCATTACCGAATTAACCATGACGGGACTAATAACAACCCCTGTCTGGCCAGCTGGCTGCCCCGCAACAGCAGGTGCCCCCACCTGCACGTTGCATGAAACGTATTGCACTAAAGCCCTATATACAGTAATGAGGGCTGTATGGAGGACACGAAACTCATCCACCGCAACATTCAAATAACGAGGATGAGGTGTAAATCCGGCCAGCACCGGCCAAGTGGACCCTGGAATTGACAAAGGGCCCATATTAACCGAAATAGGAATTTCTTGCGTCCTATATGGCGTATAGTTTGCTGGGAGCCGCGTGGGAGTATTGGAGTGAAACGTATCATCATCCGCATTCACCGCCGGCATAGTCACCCAAGAGTAAAACAACTCATAGGGGTAGGACGCATCGGCACTCACCACAAAAATAATGGCCATCCCATCGTCTGGCACCCCAAACTGCGTCAAATGACGCCGCAGAGGTGTACGGCTATGCGCTGCAATATCGACCGCCATAAGGACACTGAGTAGAACAACAATGGATATTGCAGTAGCACAAGGGTTCAGAAATATAAAAACCTTTTTAATTAACAAGCTTGAGGGAACCTATCATACAAACAGGTAGGTTAAAACCGTCACTCCCGCTATCCGGAAACAAGAGTGAGGGTGTCATGGACTAATATAAGCACTACTAAGGCGTTTCAAATCAGTTGACCAAATGTTAGGTGCGCCATGTTGCAGGGATTATGCTCATGCACAGAACTATGCGCAGGAAACCAGGACCTCAGTGAATTGCGGTGTACCAAAAACTCACCTCAGAACCCAGTACCCCAATCCGACTAGCATCAGTGTCCCATTCGTCCTCCGTATCCTCTCGGAGCTCCCATTGTATAGACAACCCAGAACAAGCGACTTAGAGTACTCTCAGGATTGGTGGGAATCAGAAATACCTGTTCGTTATTATTCTCATATCAGTCCACAACAAGAGTAATCAGAGACACGGTAAAGTTTAAAATGTTTATTTTATAAACTACGTTTCCTAAGATGCAGTACTTTGGCTAACATAACCAGACAAATGATTAAAATTAAAACCATCAGCATTGTTACAATACCATAGAAAATGAAGGGAGAAATCATATTACAAATGATAGGGGAATACAACCACCCTCCCTTCACTAGTGAGCTAGTATTATTATACTAATAGAAGGTCTCTAGGCTTGAATGGGGAACCCCATACCGTAAAGATCAACTTAGGTGAATCACATCACAGGATCAGCTTTGCTCTGCGCCTGGAAAAGTTATTCTCCAGAATGTGTGTCTAATGCATGCAAACTGCAATATTAAAGGCTCTCGACTTTCAGATATTTGCAGCTGTGTGTGTGTTATGGCTAGAGTGTGGGCCGATCAACCTGAACTCAAAAACATACATTGTTTGGTGGCTCAGACTGTTTCTGCACACAATATTCAGACCAAGGTCGCAGTGCACGTCTAGGGATGTGAACAACAGACAGTTCTCATGTGAAGAAAAGGCAAGCAAGCAGTTTTCAAATAATAACATGTACCTGCAGTGTTGTGTGCAAAAGCAGCAAAAGTGGCAAGATGGCGCTTCTAACGTCTAAGGCGCTTATGCTAACATAGCAATGTATGTATCTAAAACGCTGCCTTCACTACAACATATTGATCCGATAAAAGACAAAATAGCAAATATCATGAAACTAATAAGCCGTAAGCTAGAACTTTGGAACAATAGAGCCGAAAAGAGAAATTACTACAATGGATGAACAACATCAAATCAAATATTTTGCGGAGACGATGCACTAGAAAAGTCTATTGATTCTGCTTTGCAGGAATTAATGAGGCTCTGCAATTTGATAGGGTCCTCATATGTTTCATTTTATTTTTGTAAGTAACCTTGCAGAAGCAGGGATAAAAAAGTCCATAGCAGGCCCCCAAAGCACGTAAATCAGGTCTCATGTTAAGAAATTCTTTGCGTCTGTTTGCTATAGTTTTGGCATAATCTTGAGCAAAAAATAAAGTGGAGTCTGACCATAAAACACGTTGAATTGATTTAACTAATGAAAGTACTTTGAGTAGGTCTGTATACTCGAGAAAGTATATGATGACACCTATTGGTCCCCAAGAAGTAGATATATTGGCACGATGATGACCAAGTCTGTGAGCACGTTGGATGTTAAGCTATGTTTCTCCTGGTAAATGCAGCAGTTTAGGAAGGAAGGACTTGAAGAAAGAGAGAGTATCCGGGCCCTCTGTGCCTTCCGGCAGACCGTAAATATGGAGATAATTTCTTCTATTCCTGTTTTCAAGGTCTTCGACCTACCGCTGGAGTGAAGAAATTTGAGATTGAAAATTGTTAAGCTTCTCGTTTGTGTGAGAGTAGGAGGAGACACTATGTTCCACTGAAGTGAGACAATCGTTCATCTGAGACCAATTCTCTGTTAGAAACTGCAATTTGGTGGTTGTTTCCTCCATGAAGGGACGAAGAGCACGTATCTCCTCTAAAAACATGCCTAGAGAGACAGGAGAAGAGGGCTTTGATGGGGAAGGTGGATCCTTTTTCAATCGTTTGGTTGTGACCTTCCCTGCAATAGGAGCGCCAGTGCTTGAAGGAAAGGAGGCTTTAGAAATAGAAGTCAACGAGTCCTCCATTTTAGAAAATTCAGTGAAGATTCTAGAATTTTTAATAAAGGATTGCGTAGAACGTGATGCAGGGGGTCCCGATTTTTTCAATTGTCCCATAAGAAGTTGTAGATGATGGAATATTGGGACTCAGTTATGATTAGAAATATACATGCTCTCCCTCAAATGCAAAACCACAGTGAAAATTTTACCAGCAATGTGACAGAAAAATGATGACTTCTTTCAGTGAAAAAAGGAAGAAAGTGTATCAAATTGTCACCAAAGAAATGTGGTACGGAGATATCTCATAATAAATTCAACAGGAAGAAGTGAAGTAATTCATCGAGTAACAGCACACACAGATATTTAAGTAAGTTCCTGATGCAGGGAGACAAAATGGCAGATGAAGCAGAACTTGTTTTAAATTGATTATTAGGTAGCCCCTACAAGCTGCAGAGGCTACCACTTGTTAAATACTCAAATTTTGAGAGAAATAATACCATTATGAGCAGAGATTGTCAAATGTCTCTCACCAGGCTCCTAGTTGAAAAGGCGGTGCTGTGCCTAAAATAGCAATCGCGGTCAGCATGGCGTTAATTGAAGATGTGACATGAAGGATTCCTAGTCGCGCGTTTCAAAATATTTTCTGAAAATGTGCCCAGGAAGTCAGCACATCACTGGCAGGTCAGAGCACCTCATCACGTAAAAGCAATTGGCTCCGAAATGTGGCTGGTCCGTGTCATCCCAAGGAGCCTCACACGGGCGCCGCCATCCTCCGCAGTTGTCAAGCCACGCCCCTTCCCCTTTCCAGCTTGATAACACTTTGGAAACCAGCTGCATTATCTGCAAAGCCATTATGACAGTCATTCCTGCCTACTTTAATGCAATGCTCACGTTCACCAGTGTCACTCATCACAACAGTAGCCAGGACATCTTTAGAAAGGAGATAAAGTGCAAAAAATGAACAACAAAAAAAAGCAAAAGCTTTCTCAATCTGTGCACTGATGATCTCAATTGATATTCCCAAATCCATCCAGACAGCCCCAATGCGTAATTACTGAAGCTACGCCTATTACAAGCCAATGACTCCTACTAACACATGTTGACTGTGTTTACCTTGGATTCTATACAGCTCTCATACGTCTTTTGATTAGGTCTGCACTGTATAAATACCACATATATATATTATGATATACTAATTTTGAAAAAGCTTTTATAAAATTGGCATGAAGATATAAGTTTTGGGGAAACCAGAGCCAAGCTTTACCACTCAGTTGGACTAATATATTTTCACTTACTAGAGTTTTGAAAGGAAAGTTGCTTCATTCGCTTCAACAATGTCAGAAGATTAATAGTCAACTTTTGTTACGTCCTGTAATATTTCTTCTGTGATATCACGTGAGATGCAAATTAGAGGGATCTCTCACGTTCCCTTTATGTTCAGGGTCCCTGCAAACAGGGTCTGTGCTGGCTCTCCAAACACAGTCTGTGTTATTAATCTGGAATCCATGACTTGCTTGTCTTATTTTGGGGTCTACTGAGATATTGCTTAATGCTTCTTGGCACTGCCTAAATGAGTGGAGCAAATGTTTTCCTTGGATTTAATATTGTGTCCACTGCCTATGAGGGGGCGCGGTTAAAGAGCACTGTAAATTTAGGTAGTTAACTGTAGTGTAGTGGTAAAGCTCTGTAACTATTTTTTGTTCTGCTTAACATGCTCTAATCTAGTCTTTATATATCTATATATCTATATATTTATATATAGATATAGATAAATATATATATATATATAGATATATAGATATATAAAAATATATGATGATAAAACGCAAACAATTACAAAGCATACTTTTGCAACCCGGTGTTTACATCGCAACTACCATTACATCGCATGATTTTACAACGCGTGCCATTACAACGCATTTTAAAAAACTACCATTGCAACGCATTCCATTACAACGCATACCATTACAACGCATACCATTACAATGCATAATACTTTTAGGGCAACAGAAGGCTAAGTGTTGGATAGTGTAGGGGTAAAAACTACTATTCTCACTCCAGTGAGT
Source organism: Triturus cristatus (assembly GCF_964204655.1). NCBI lineage: Eukaryota > Metazoa > Chordata > Amphibia > Caudata > Salamandridae > Triturus > Triturus cristatus. The sequence continues at coordinate 1,152,520,045 of NC_140584.1, forward strand.
GCAACAGTAGGGTAAGTGTTGAATAGCGTAGGGGTAAAAATTACTATTCCCACTCCAGTGAGTGCAACAGTAGGAAAAGTGTTGGATAGTGTAGGTGTAAAAATTACTATTCCCACTCCAGTGAGTGCAACAGTAGGGAAAGTGTTGGATAGTGTAGGGGTAAAAATTACTTTTCCCACTCCAGTGAGTGTAACAGTAGGGAAAGTGTTGAACAGCGTAGGGGTAAAAATTATTATTTCAACTCCACTGAGTGCGACAGTAGGGAAAGTGTTGGATAGCGTAGGGGTAAACATTTCTATTCCTATCTGCCCCAAAACCCATACCCACCCTAAAACAAAAAAATCTCCATTACTTACCATACAATGCGTTGTAATGGCATGCGTTGTAATGGTATGCATTGTAATGGCATGCGTTGTAGTGACATGCGTTGTAATGGCATGCGTTGTAATGGCATGCGATGTAAAGGCAGTTGCATTGTAACAGTTATGTTGTAAAAACAGTGCGATGTAATGACTGTGTTGGAATGGATGTTTCCCATATATATATTCAACGTGTGATCTTCACATTTCATTTAAGCATGATGAAGAGGGCTCATGTTAAGTTAGCCTTAGTTAATGTAGGCCTCAGTTAAAAGACTCATGCGAATACTGAAACGTGCATTTTGGCTTTGGTGATTCTCTTACTCTACCTCCTGTTTGAAGAACCAAGCTATATGTGTTATAATTGTTGCAATTATCACAGCTTCTGTTTATCAATGTGAGGGTCACCAAAAGCAGAATCATGAGTTTTCTACACCCGTGCCTGGGACAAGCTGACTTCAATGCATCATCCTTTGCGCGATATCTCCTGAAGGTTCCGAAGTTGTGAGCTCCCTTTGTGCAAAGTCTGGGAAGAAGGGTGAAGACATGTAATCAGGAAATGCTGTATTCTGATTGGTCCCCACTTCTTGGGATCCATGAGGAGTACTTCATACTGCTGGAAACTGTGTGCTTTAATTGTGTATTGATGAGTTAGTTAGATTCAGACATGTTTTCTCTCTTGTTGTAAGCAGATGCCCCATTTCCATGCTCAAGACTTACTTGCCATTGCTCGCAGAGGTAAATCTTTGAGCAAATCCTTCCTCATTTACCCAATTGAATCTTCATTTTTGCTACCAGCTGCTGTATAGCTTCCTCCAACCTTTTTTGAATTCTCAGGTTAGCATTAGGGAATTTCCCTTTAGTGGAAAAACCTGCCTTGTGTTTGCTATCTTGCCTCGTTTTGGATTATACAGGACAATGCTTTTATAAGTTGAATGTTCATTTATGACTACTTTGAACAGTTTGAGGTTTTAACCTTGCTAACCTGCTGATAAACCTTCATGGTTTGCAAATCTTCTCCTCTCTGTTATTCTCGTGGACCTAATGTGCTTCACTGTCATTGATGTACTGAGTTGATGTTAAGCCTCAATTTGAGACAAAGGTCCATCCTCTTAAGTACAGCTTGTACTTGGATTTACACCAATGATTTGCATGGTGCAAAGTCCATCCTGTACTGCCTCATTCGCTCCTCATGTAAACAGAGAGCAACAGATCTATGGTCGGCTATTTTCATGGCGCAAAATTCTCCCTCACTTTCTAAACGCAAGAGAACATGAATGGTGAGCTTGAGCAGCGGCTCACGTTCAGTAAATGTGCTCTCAAAGTAGGCTTTTATCCCCAAAATTACTCTAAATTATGCTAGTGTGCATAAAAGCGGTATTATTGGTAAAGAGTAACGCAGAATTACTGAAATTACTCCAACTACCCCGGTGTATTTAGAATTCCAACCACGCCTATCGATGTGCGCTTTTTCCATATAAAACTGACAAGGACCTTCTATATGTTTCATTTAGAGCTTTATATAGGTATCCTGAAGATTTTACATATGTCTGTCCCTCCTCAGCATATATTTAAGATCCAAGAATTAAATATATCCATTTACACGTTTCAGTATGCTTATATTGAAAGTGTAGACAAAGTATTATAAGGTAATTGTGTGGACCACATGAATCTCTAAAATGTAATAACATTAAATAACATGACCAAATACAGATCTATTTAGGAACAGAAGTAATTTAGTGTATGGATGGGTACAGACCAAAGGACTGGGGGCAATATCATTTCTGCTGAGCTGGCAGTTGAATTATGATTAATATTTTCCTGGAAATCCCCTTCAAACAATGAACAATGATGGTTGGGGTGGCTGCCAATTTTCTAAATATTCATATTTTTCAGACCAAGTGAATTCTAATTATTACAGATCTTATTCTCGTGGGTAGCATTGTTGTCTGTGCCAGGTAAGTTTAATGGACATGTGTGCAACATTCCATAATGCCACATGCTTTTAACACCAAAGAGTAACTTCATGAAAATGTCCAAAGTTTCTCAACCCCCAAAAAACTGTTCTTGTGCAATAACATATCTATGAGTAATTGGGAAACTTCAGCCCTTTCAACTCTCTTGAGAAATGACGCCCCCATCCTTACATATGGTTTCTCTCATCTTCTCGATTTGAAACAGACAGTTTGAAAGTTAATCCATTTCAGGGTTGATTGATCTAAGGCATGGGTACTCGCAAACATTTGCCCAGGGGCCAGAAAGTACTGTCTGTGGTGTGACCGAGGGCCGCACTGATGCCAGCAGAGGGGGGTGGGGGGGAGGGGTCCGGGTGCATCAAGGATTGTGTAAGGTGGTCTCAAATATTGTTAAATAAATGAGCAAACATGTATTTGCAGGTTAACAAATGCTTACCTGTTTATTTAACATTTTTTCTGAATATTAGTGCTCAGCAACTAAACAGCATCTGGTGCTGCTGTTGACCAGGGGTCCGCATGTAAAGGTCAAGAGGGCCACATGTGGCCCCCGTTCCATACTTTGAGTACAACTGTTCTATCGGAGGGTCCTGGAGTATGCAGTGCACATATGCAAGTCTGTTTCTTCGTCTATGTGCACATGCTTGCACATTTGTTACACTGTGTAAAAATGGGTTCTTTTTGTGCTGATCTGTGTGTGTAGGTGCATTTTCTGTGTGGATGTGTGTTATGTGCCTGGGTGTATGCACTATACAAAACCCATACCTACTGACTTTGCCAAAGCTTTTAAAGTGTACATCCGCTGTTAGGAAAAAAAAAGTTCCCTGTACCCAGTCTGGCATCGCGAAACAATCACAGACAATAAGCATCCCTGAATGTTTCAGTGTTTGATGATGTCTGCTTGGTTTTTTAAACTTGTTGTGACATCATTCACTCGATGGCCTGATTAAAGTATGTCCTTCGTTTATTTCCATTGTCGCCCATTCTGCATATGATGTCACTCTTATTGGCATCATCTAAAAGGTGACTACTGCTGTCACTTTGGTGCTGGTGGCGCCCTGTGCGACAATGTTTGTTGGCGCCCCCCCAATGACCACCTCCACGACGGATTCTCTCACTAGCACCCTTTAACAGTGACCAAGTCTCCATAACCACACTCTCTTAGATGCATTGAGTTAGTTATATAGCGCCACTCATACCAGTGTAGGGTGTCAGAGCACTTTGCATCACACACACATTACACAGAGGCAATCAATCATACGTGTGTAAATCAGTGTATAGGAAATGTTACATAAGCCAAAGGACTGAAAGTGTAGGAGTCACATGTCATCCATACTGGTAGGCAGTATAGCTTAAGAGTGCTTGGTGTGGAGAAGCACAAACTCAGAGTCGAAAAAGAAACAGCAGAGTTGGGAGTTTTCTTTAATAATAAGAATCGATTTCTAGCCAAATTAACCCTTTTTGCAACATTAATCAATGTTCTAATAATGTATACTTTGCAGTGTGTATGCAGTTCTGGGATGAAAGTTAATATCTCACTATTCTCTATTAGGACTTTAAGTTATAAATTGCAAATAACAAAAAAGATGTCTCTTTTGAAAGCAGTAACCTGCTGATCTGTTTACATCATACGCACTCTGTAATCTACTTAGTACACGTTCTTTGCAGCAGGCATGTTAACCCTCTGCACTAACTTCACCTAAGTCAAAACCTCAACTATACAACATGCTGATCTCTCTCCAGGAAGATAATTAATCACACGAGTTATCTTGACATTTATGTGAGGCCTGTTAATTTCCGGAAAGAAACGCTGCAGCCGGTGCTTTAAAAGCTTAATCAACTTTCAAACACCCCCTGGAAGCCAGCACCCGGTGCGGTGGCACCGGTCGCACCGCCCTAAAGCCGGCCCTGGCTGTCACTTTAGTAAGTAACGCACTGCCTAGCTCATAATCTGACATACTACAATAATGTGCAACAGTACTTTACTTACAGTGCATGAGAGGTGTGAATTCGAATGAGTGACTCTGCTCCTTCTCTTCACCGTCCACCCAATCACGTTCCTCTGAGCATGAGACTAATATTAGTACTTCCACGAATCATTCACAATGTTCAATGTTAGTGCTTTGTTGATGTGGAATACACATGCTAAAACATTTGTAAACAATGACAAGTGATGGTGAATGGAGGAATTTAACCAAAAGGTATCGGATACGTCCTGCCGGTCCCCGGTCGTGTGTGTAAGGGCCGGGCCCTTGAGAAACACTCGAACAGTGACCAGCGTGTCACTACAGTGGGGTTCCCAAACAAGACCTGTTGTATATTTTCAGGTAACTTAGCTGAGAAGTGGGCGAAAAGATGTTTGCCAAGTTTCTCCTTGGAACGATCTGGCAGACTGTGTTCACAAGTGTCAGAGTGTCAGCCGGTTTAGACAGTTGCAGGAGTTGTCTAGAAGGTGGCGGTTTGCAGAAGGGTCAGTGGAGCCAGGAGCAAGGGTAAGCAGCTGCATACATGCCCATATTTACCAAGCCTTTGAACTGTCCTTGCTTCACTCAAAGGCTTCAGTAATATTTACAAAACCTCACAAGGTGGGGTTTGTGGCTTTGTAAAGAAATGTAACACAATGCATCTGCTCGCTCTGTGTTACGTTACATTACAAGCTGGGAGGCATTCCAGGGGTGAAGCATGGGCGTTTCCATGCATACACGCATCGCTTTTGGGGCATTCCTAGATTTATTAAAGTTAGAAAAACTGTGACTGCATCAAAATGCTTTCCCCACTGAGGCATAAATGTTCATTTCTCCTTGTTATTTCCGCTTTCCACGTGTGTTGCATTCTGCAGCATGTCACCAAGAATTGTCTTTGCGCAGTAAGGTGGCCCTTCTTGCAGAAAAACTATCCTGCCTGTAATGCAGTCACCCTTACACTATGGTGCGAGGGCGAACATGCTGGCGCTAGTCTGCACACAGTGCGCCAGTGCAAGGAGAGAGCAGAAATGCTTCATATGTTTGCTTTTCTACTGGCTCCCTTTCATGCAACGCAGTGCAGCGACTGTGCTTGCTTCCTGCGTAGTGTGAAAAACGAGTAAATATGCCCCTTAGTGCTAAAAAGGACTGAAGATGCAGATTTACTAGACTTGTTTTGTCCTTGCACGACGCAAGTCAGTGCAAGGAAATGCAAGTCCTTAGCTAGGATTTACTAAGCCACGTAAAGTCACTTTGCATTCCTAGTGAATACAAACGAATGCAGAGCAGTTCATGGGGTAGCCTTGTGTTACTTTTCATCGGGTAGGCATAACATGGGTGTTCACATGCATCCACCCATGTATTTTGATGCAAACCCAGATTTACAAAGGCTTCTAAACCTGCGTTTGTGCCAAATGGTGCGCCTACCCAACAGAGGCGTGATGAGGAGAAATATCACTCTGCAGCACACATAAACAGAGGAATATACCTCTAGGAATTGTTTTTGTGCACAATGTCCCTTCCTGCACAAGACCAATTCTGCCTGTACCACAGACACCCTTGCACTACAGTGCAAGGGTGTCTGCGTTGGCGCTGCATTGACGCTAGGCAGCACAGAGTGCGCCAGCGGCAGGAGAGAGGAGAAATGCTATATGTCTTCATCAATATGGAGCAATTCTGCCCTTTCCCCTTCACGCAATGCAGTACAGCGAGGTGCATTGCCGCATTGTGTTGCGTGAAAGAATGGTTTATCTGTCAAAAGAGTATTGCAGAGTCAGAAATGATTTGCTAAATGTCATCAAACAGGTCAAGGATTTGGGATTATACTGCAGATTGCACCATGTTTTTCAAACAACACGGAGGCAGCGGGGAGATTGGAAGGGCCTTATTATGGGTAGAAGCTTGGACCTCAACAGTACACTTTTTCCTGCGCCCTCTTGTGGCGTCAAGCGCTGGAGGGAATCAGCTTGAATCAAAGAAGAGCACCAAAATGAAAGTGGCCACCATTACTGAACCAGACAGCTAAAATTGTGGCCCATATTTAGAAATTGGGCCAATTCTGAGCTTTTAAAGACCACTGTATGAGTCTTTAGCAAGGTATGGAGGACTATATGGATGTGAGCTTGCTGCAGGCAATCTTTTTTTTAATATCAGGTAAATCAACAATTAAACTGACCCAGCAGACTATAAAGCGGTGCACAGACAGAATATCGAGTTGTTTATTTCGAACTACCATAATATCGAGTTTGAAATATCGAGGTACAAGAATATCGACTTTTTTTTAATGTATGTATTACACTTTTAGCAGTAATTACTTTTATGTAAATTAATTTTTGCGTATTTTAGTTCTATAGCGGGTTTTGGGATTATGGGGGAATAGGGTGGGAACTAATTTAATTATAATGAAGTAATTATTAATATTTACTTATTAGTATTTATAATTAATTAATTATTAATTGGTTATTTAATTTTAATAATTCTTTAATTGATAATTATGTTAATTTGAACCCTCTGCTATCCAGCACTTTCCCTACTGTTGCACTCACTGGAGTGGGAATAGTAATTATTAACCCTACGCTATCCTACACTTTCCCTACTCTTGCACTCTCTGGAGTGGGAATAGTAATTTTTACACCTCTGCTATCAAATAATGTCCCTACTGTTGCACTCACTGGAGTGGGAATAGTAATTTGTACCCCTGCGCTATCCAACACTTTCCTTACTGTTGCACTCTCTGGAGTGGGAATAGTAATTTTTACCCCTATGCTATCCAACACTTTCCCTACTGTTGCACTCAATGGAGTGGGAATAGTAATTTTTAATCCTACGCTATCCAACATTTTCCCTACTGTTGCACTCTCTGGAGTGGCAATAGTAATTTTTACCGGTACGCTATCCAACACTTTCCCTACTGTTGCACTCACTGGAGTGGGAATAGTAATTTTTACCCCTCTGCTATCCAAAACTTTCCCTACTGTTGCATTAACTGGAGTGGGAATAGTAATTTTGACCCCTTCGCTATCCAACACTTTCCCTACTGAGTGGGAATAGTAATTTTTACCCCTACGCTATCCAACATTTTCCCTACTGTTGCATTCAATATAGTGGGAATAGTACTTTTTACCCCTTCGCTATCCAACACTTTCCCTACTGTTCCACTCTCTGGAGTATGAATACTAATTTTTACCCCTACGCTATCCAACACTTTCCCTACTGTTACACTCTCTGGAGTGGGAATAGTAATTTTATCCCCTCTGCTATCCAATATTTTCTCTACTGTTTTAGTTAATGTAGTGTAAAATGTATTTTAAAAAGATTAAAAATATTTTACAATTTTAATGTGTTATATAAATTTTTAATTTTTATATTATTGGTGCATTTGTATATATATATGTATTTATAATTTTTAAAGTTTCTAACAATTTATAATTTATTAAAATAATTATTTATAAATATTAAGTATGTATATATAATATATATTATACATATGTATGTTTAATTTATTTTTACATTATATGTATTACTTATAATTGTAAACATTTTTTAATAATTCTAACTTTACATTATTGGTGCATGTGTATATATATATATATATGTATTTATAATTTTTAATGTTTATAACAATTTATAATTTTTACATTAAGGGGCCGATTCCGATGTTGGACGGACTCATGTCCGTCCGACATCGGTCAGGAGCCGTAACCGACCGACCTGCTGTCGTCGGTTACGGCCCTGCTAGTACGATGCGACCGACCAGGGTTCGGTCGCACTCGTATTCAAGACAATGCAGGCATGCATTCCGAGCGGAATGCATGCCTGCTTCCTTGAAAGCAGGGGTGCAGTTCGTCCCTGCAACCTGTGGGCGGCACCCCAAGTGCCTGTCATCGGGTGCAGGGATCCACAGAGGGGCACCATAGGTGCCCCCAGGCTGCCATTTGGCAGCCTTGCACCCATGGGGGCCCTACTGGGGTCCCCAAAGGCAGTTTCCGACTGCCTTTTCATGCTGGAAAAACCGGCACGAAAAGGCAGTGAAAAGCTGCCATCGTACTCCCTCGTCGCAAAGAGGCGGCCGGGGGAGTACTGGGAGATTTCCGGACGGCGGACGGGCTCTCCGAGCCTGTCGTCTGCAATCCGGAAATCCGTGTCGGATTCCTTTCCGACCGAGCCCATCGGAATGGCTTGGTCGGAAAGGAATCCGGCCGATATGATCCGATTCGGTCGGAAGGGCTCCGACCATTGGTCGGAGCCCTTCCGACGGGAATCGGAATCGGCCCCTATATGTATTACTTATAATTTTAAACATTTTCTAATAATTCTAACCTTACTACTACTAAATGCCTTTTGTGAACACCGAAAGTTGTAAAGATAGGATTTTGTCTCAGTTTAGTAGTAGTAAAGTTAGTAATCCTAACTTTACTGCTACTAAATGCCTTCGTGAATAGTGAAAGTCGTAAAGTTAGGACTTTGTCTCAGTTTAGTAGTAGTAAAGTAAGGAATCCTAACTTTAGTACTACTAAATGCCTTTTGTGAATACCGAAAGTCGTAAAGTTAGGATTTTGTCTCAGATTACTTTTGTGAATCGGACCCAGTGTGTTTGGGAATAGGGTGGGAGTTTGGGTTTGGGTTTGGGTTGAGGAAGGGGCCTTAGTTGGGGGTAGAGGTTTGGGCAGGTTGGGAGGCTCGGGTGAGTGAGGAGGCTGCTATTTTGGCAAGCAATTTCTCCATGCCAGACATTAAGGGTCCGATTCCGATTACGGCCGCAAAACGTACCGACCGACACGGACCCGGAACGGAGACTGACCGACATGGACCGGTGCCGTACGACCCATGCAGTACAATGCAAAGTGTGTGAATTACAACCGACTCGTACGGAATACAAGCCGTACGACCGAGCCGTAGGGAAAACAGTGACTCGCCCGGAAAATGGACACGATTTGCACTGACCGGCACGCACCAGGAATGAACCCGACCGACACGTACCCGCGATGTCCAAACCACTCAGTACGATGCAATGTGTGTAAAACAAGACCGACTCGCACGGAGCCCAAGCCGCATGACCGACATGCACAGAAAACAGGGACTTGAAGCAATAGAGATCTCCGCGACCGACGCGTATGAAACACAGAAGAAAGTCAGCATGAAAGAGCCGGAGAAGCCCGTCTCGGTCAGAAGAACGTCTCCTTCATGCCTAGAAAACACAAAGGAAAAAGTACAAAAAAAGGACCAAACAAGCAATGACAAAGTCAATAAATATAAAAAAAAACTTGGAACAAAGACACACCCACAACTGCACCTATATGAAGGACACCAATCACTACCATGATCCTTTGCAAATTGAATACAACAGCCAGCAGAAAACATCATTGCACAGCAACCACAGACACACTCACAACTCACCCATCACACAACTTTCACACCATTAGCACCTCACCAAAAGCACCCACACATACAGCTAGCAAAACTGACACTCACCCACCCCCACTTGCACCCTCACACACACTTCACTCACCACCACCACCCATCACCATGCCCCCAAAGAAGAATCCAAAGTTCACAGATAGTGAGTTAGAAGTGCTGGTAGATGAGATCATCAGAGTAGAGCCACATGTGTTTGGTATATTGGTCCAAAGGACCCCCATTTCACAGAAAACAAAGATGTAGGCGAGGATTGTTGACAAGGTGAACGCACAAGCACCAATGTTGCGCACAAAGGACGATATCCAGAACAGGTGGTATGACGTGCACAGGAGGGTCAAGAAACTCATTGAGAAAGATCACGCCTTGAGTCAGCGCACTGGTGGTGGCCCTCCTTCCATACCAGTATAATTCAGGTCCTGGGAGGAGAAGGTGCGGGAAGTCCTACCACCAGAGAGCGTCCATGGTCTAGCAGACATACCAGAGACTGGTGAGTACACAACCAACATACTCAGTATTGTGTGGCAAGGGGACAGTGAAACCATGCTCCGTTAGCAAGCCACAGTAACCAATAGGTAATCATCCCAAGATGTGTATGCTAGTCAGACAAACACAATACCTGCTATCTCATAGTGACTTGTAACTGTGTCATGACATGTACAAACCTACCAACAAATAGAGCAAGGCAGTGGCACAAAGCCAAATAAACACTGTCAGACAGTTTGCCACCACAAACACACTACCTCACAGTGCAGCTGACTTACAGGAAGGAATAGTGGGTATGCAGGTGAAGTGAGTGTATCCAAAAGCATGATGGGGTTTGTAGTCACAGATAATGCTCCCCCTCCAAATTGGCCCATCAAGACTTCTCTGAACCATGCCCACATCACAGGGAGTGGAAAATGACTGACAAGATGGCTGACACTGGGTCCTGCTGTGGGGAGAACAAGGCCCTGATAGGGGTTGTGAGCAAATCCGAAGCAGGACACCAATGACTGACATCCTGAAAGACAACTTGCACGCCCTCCAATGGAAGCACGTTTCATGGTGGGATGTCTGGCCGGGTGGGAAGGAGGACTGACAGCTCTGACCATACTTACCAGCATGTGTAGACACACACACCCCTCAACACAAACTCCACATAACTCACTGGGTAGAATGCATTGACTTACACTGTAGTGAAGTATCACCGAAAGATACACTGCACTGGGTGCTGCAGTGTGAAGCACAGGGGCTCTCTTTGGACTTTGAGCCAAACAAACACCAGGACTTCACAGTCAGCCATCTTGCCATTGCTGTCACACTCCCTCACAGGGAAGCAGAGTCAAAAGGAAGGAAGTATGGGCATGCTGGGAAGGGGGTCTAGCCAAGAGCATGATGGGAGTTTGCAGTCACAGACATTCCCCACCCACCCACATGGCTCAGCAAGCTCACAGTGAACTATGCTCACCTCACAGGGAGTGGGAATGGACTGACAAGATGTCTGACACTGGGCTCTGTTGTGGGGAGCCATGCCGGGAACTGGGCACCAACAAACACCAGGACTGCACTGACTGACATCCTGAAAGTTAACATGCACCCACTGCAATGGTGGCACGCTTCATGATGGGATAACTGGCCTGGGGGAGAAGGAGGTCCTGACTTGAAAACAAATAACACCGATGCTGGCCATACATACACCTTCTATGCTAAAACACATTGCACACGTGGTACCAGTCACTCACAAAGATGATGCCCGGACAAGATGTCTGACACGTGGGCCTGATAAATGATGTGGCTGAAAATCACACATATACACTGGCCAAACCAAACATGGTCGCACACACAGCCATTGCAACCATATGTTCAAACTCACTGTCTGGGTATGCAGTGTCCAGGGGTGCCCCCTGGCCTGGCTGTGGAGGTGTGTCTTGCAGATGACAAGTGTGGAGAGCCATATATAGTACATTGCACAAAACACACAGAACCTCACATATACATCATTGACGGGGGACATCTGGCAGTGAATGGAATAGACACACCAATATATCCGACACCATAGCATGGTCTCATTCACACTCGGTGCTGTTGTGAGCTGTATTTCACTCCTACATCGTGCTGCAACATATGCATCCTTCACACAACACACCACTCACTGACATAGACACTGTAGACACAAGGTCTAACCTGGACTGCATTGGAGGAGACATGCCACTCACAGCAGCCAAACTGCAACACACACACCACCGGTTCTCACAGTCATGAGCATTGAAAAGACAGAGTGCTACCTTGCCCAATCCATGTCACCATGGAGAACATTGACAAGTCAAATCACATATGCACGTACAAAACTCAGCACCAGACTCATTAACGATGGTGACATCATCACTGAAATGAGATGGGAACTAGGAACACTGTAAAAAAAATCTTTCTCCAAAGAGATCACAGGCATACCGGACTGTGACCATGTCGTACCAATACACCAATGCGACACACAACGACTAGCAAAATCTGCTACCACACATGTCCCAATCTTACAACATCTACTCAGTGGAATTGCATGTATGTCCTTGTTAAAGCTCAAATGTGTACAGGGATGACACACCTGTGTCAGCAACGTGATGGCCCTTGAGTAGTAATGGCCATGTACAGACAAATCTATACATGAGCTGGGCATGAACACACTTCGACATGCACATTGAAATGTTTCATTTTGGCTGGGCAATGTGCCACAACAATATCAATCTCTGTCCGTGACAACCTTGGACAAAGCAGTGTACAGACACGCATCCTGACGTACAGTAGAAAATGTCATGTATGTGAACCATTGATGCCTGTAGAAACATAACTTACATTGTGTGTCTCTTCCAAACACAGGTGGTGCTGGGGACACAGCAGCAAATGAAGAGGAATCCCTGTCCCAGACTCTGGTGGACCCTCAGCTCTCTGATGTGGATCCGTCTCTGTCCTCTTCAGATGACGACGAACAACCTGGCACCTCCGGTGTGAGTCATCATGCAGCACCAGCAGTACCAACATCTGCACCCCCTGTGCCCACGCCTCCAGCATCTGGCAACAAACAGGGCACCCCCGCCAACACAGGCAGACCAAGGCCACAGAACACCAACAGCACAGGGACACAGGACCCTCAGGAAGCGATGGACAACACCACCAGCAACAACACCCAAGGGGTCCCAGTGTCACCTGTGCGTGCCGCCACAGGTCCTGCCCGTGTGGATAGGGGTGCTGGGAGGGGTGTTAGGCAGAGGGCGCGCCTTGCAGAGGGTTCTGGACTGCATGATGACCCCCAACTGCCACGCATCATAGATGCATACCAGGATAACACCAGAGGATTGTACCAGGTAGTGGGGATCCTCAAGGACATTCAACAACAGCAGGCTGCCCATGGAGGCAAAGTGGGATGCACTTACTGCGGTGCATCGGGACATACTCCAATGCCTCCGCCAGATAAGCACCAACATGTCCACACCTCCCTGTGTGGCCACAACATCTGTTGCCGCACCATCTGCCAGTGCCACAGGGAGGGAGGATGACTCTGGCGGAGAGTCCTCTGCACCGCAGACGCCTGCACCTGTGAATCACCCCCGAAGAAGAAGAGGGGTCGTCCGAAGAAGGACAAGTGAGACGCAGATGTCCCTGCACATCCCCCAGGGCCTCTAAACCTGTTCTGGACAATGTTCTTTGTGCGCAACACGTTCATCTTGTCCAATCGCACACAACTCGCCTACATGACATGGAGGGTTCATGTTGGTCCAATGTAGCAGATGACTGTGGACTTTACTCTGGACGTTTCAGCTACCAACACTTCCAACTCTACTGTGAACTTTGGATTCAAAACCCAATGTACAGCACCCACCATCCTGTGCACTATCCTCACACATGTTTGTAAATAAACTCACCAGTACACTATACATGCCTCTGTTGTGATTCCAACTTGTCATGTGTCATGGAGATGTTGATCTGCTAAACAACACAGTGCATGCCAAATACTACAACAATGTGAGCACCGTTATGTGAGTCATGGTGATGTGACACATGTGAGGGAGACACACCACTATGGCATCACAGCACATACTCACCATGTCCATGTAACTCATCTCACACAATGATGTTGACCTGAAATACATTGGTATGCACAGACACCCCACCTATCCACAGTCAGTGGTAACAATACCACAGGTGAGGTAAGCAAATGTCAGTCAGATGTGGGAAGACAGACAACGCACCTAACAAAGCATAGCACAGGTTCATTACACATCATCAACACGTTTATTCCACAATAGTTGCAAGGTAATTGTACGTTACAGTGGACACACGATCACAAAGTGTCGGAGAATTGAAGTCCAGGGGTGTGTGGCACATCACTTGATGGGAATTGACAACTTCCACACTGGTGTTGGATTCTGAGTGTTGGGGGTCAGTGTTGACCAAACAACAGGCAAAGTACCTTGGGAAGGACAGACCCAAGACACAGTCAAAAGTACAGCAGAACAGGAGAGAAATGCAATACACATGCACAAAATATGTCAAAATAAACCTACACAGAAACAAGTTACAGTTCGACACTATTGTGGAGTACAGACCACCTGAAAGGACACATCACTGCACGCATCCAGTCAAGTGGCACACTGACACACTCAAACAGCAACAGAGCAGCACCAACACATTTCAGGCTAACTCAATACATTGACATAACAACCCTGTAAACTCACATTCAGGTGAAGAAGTTGTTGATGAGCTGTGTGCGGATGTCACCCTCATCATCATCATCACTGGCATCGTGGCCCAGGCCTGGCTCCTCCACAGGTGGCGGAGGTAGGTCATCGTCATCCTGGATGAGAGGCAACTTCTTCCGCACTGTCATGTTGTGTAGCATGCAGCATACAAGGATAATTTTGCACACCTTTGCAGGGTCATATGGGAGGGCCCCTACGGTCTTGTCCAGGCAGCGAAAGCGGCTTTTCAGGAGACCAAATGTCTGCTCAATCACCCTCCTGCTCCGACCATGTGCCTCATTGTAGCGCATCTTGGCTGGTGTCACAGGGTTCCTGAGGGGTGTCAGCAATCACGGCATGTTGGGGTATCCCGAGTCACCTATATACAAACAATTGAACAATTAGCTGAGATTTGAAAGAGGGTGGAATACAACATTGCCAAACACACACAATGGTAAACAGTCAGTACACACCGACAAGCCAGACACGCTGGTCTGGCACCTGTGAAATCAGCGTTGCAATGCGACTACTCCTCATGATGTAGGCATCGTGCGCAGAACCGGGGAAACGTGCACACACATGTGTGATACACATGTCTGCAAGACATACCACCAGAGCATTGATGGAGTGGAAATGTTTCCTGTTCCGGTATGCCGGCTCATGTGCCTATGGTGGTACCAGGGCCACATGTGTATCATCAATAGATCTGATGACGTTCGGAATCCTCCCCAGTGTATAAAAAGCATCCTTTATTTCAGTGAGTTGACCTGGGCTAGGAAACTTGATGTACAGGTCAAGGAAATGCAACATCCCCTCCAAGACATCGCGTAACACACCACTGAACATAGTTTGCGACATACCACCAGCAGTAGCCACAGCGTACTGGAAGGTACCAGTAGCAAAGAAGTGCAGAGCTGCCATCACCTTCACCTCTGGCGTCAGTGCTGTAGGGTATGTTCAGCCAGGTAGCAGATGGGCGCCGACTGCTCCGCCAACTCCTCAATCAGTGGCCTGGTGAAGCGGTACCGTCGGATGCAGTTGCGTTCCTGCAAGGTTTCAAGGTCTGGGAACGGTCTATGGACAGCTGGTGCCCTGCAGTACAGAGATGAAGAAAGGAAGATTGTCGAATCATCCACCCATGTTGCTATGACCAAGCAAAATATCACATGATACATCATGACAATACACAATGTACTGAGGTGTGTGCTGTTGAGTATGGACACATATGTCACCTACATGCCCATCACCTCACATCTCAAGTCCACATGTCTACATAAGTTACATGTAGTGCAATGGCCAATCATTGGGCTGTGTCACAGTACCTATGTACTGCTGTCACATTACAAACACACACCACAGTGACAAGTGAGTCCTGATGTCTCCCAGGCATCACAGATCTTTGACATGCAGATACCCAGGGTCCCTGTATTGCCACATGGACACTGGCATGACATGGCGTATCATGTACACGCCATAAGACAACCGTGAGTCCCACAGGTAGTGGCCACTGTTGTCTCTGCAGGCACTACATGTACGTCTCGTAGACACACACACAACATCAATGTTGATGCACAAACCACATGGATGTGGAGACTGTCTCCCATTGGGCACATTTGATCAGCCACATTTGAGACACAACATGCACACAGACTGTGGGTGTACATCAGAATTGGGGCTATAGGTCTCACTGTGACGTACATACCATCATCCCCAGGACTCAGGGTGTATGTGACATGTCCCAAACATATCCAACCTGAAACTGTGTCCATGACTCATTCCCATAACTGTACAGTTGCACATCACAGTGGTAATGTGCACAACACACAAAGGATTCTGTCTCAATGAACACGTGCACAGCCTGGGAGTGGCTGCACAAAAGTGCCACACAACAAACCAAATGTTGCCCCCCAAAACATACAGGGAATGCAGCCTTACATGCCATGGGACACAGTGTGGCACATGCTGTAGTGTGGTAGTGTGGTAGGTGTGCACCTGAGTCCCTGGCAAGTAATTGTGTGTGGAAGGCGTCAAAAAGTCACACCAATGTCAACCGATGCTGGTGACTTCTACAGAGACGCATTGCACAGTTCAGGACCGAGCCGTGCGTACACTTAGGCATTGACTGCAATGAGGACTGATGTGGGTGACTATCATGCGTACGCATTGCACAGTTCTGGACCAAGCCGTACGTACGCTTAGGCATTGAATGCAATGAGGCCTGATGCGGGTGACTATCATGCGTACGCATTGCACAGTTCAGGACAGAGCCGTGCGTATGCTTAGGCATTGACTGCAATGAGAACCGATGCGGGTGACTATCATGCGTACGCGTCGTGCAGGCTTGGACCGAGCCATGTGCACGCTTAGCCATTGACTGCAATGAGAACCGATGCAGGTGACTATCATGCATAAGCGTCGTGCAGGCATGGACTGAGCCGTGCGTACGCTTAGCCATTGACTGCAATGAGAACCGATGCAGGTGACTATCATGCATACGCGTCATGCAGGCAAAGACCGAGCCGTGCGTACGCTTAGCCATTGATTGCAATGAGAACCGATGCGGGTGACTATCATGCATACGTGTCGTGCAGGCATGGACCGAGCCGTGCGTACGCTTAGCCATTGACTGCAATGAGAACCGATGCGGGTGACTATCATGCATGCGCGTCATGCAGGCATGGACCGAGCCATGCGTACGCTTAGCCATTGACTGCAATGAGGACCGATGCGGGTGACTATCATGCATATGCGTCGTGCAGGCATGGACTGAGCCATGCGTATGCTTAGCCATTGACTGCAATGAGGACCGATGTGGGGGACTATCATACATACGTGTCGTGCAGGCATGGACCGAGCCGAGCGTAGGCCTTGGCCATTGAATCGTATGGAGACGGGTGCGTGTGTATTTTCAAACTACGCGTTGTACAGTCAGTTGACCGAGCCGTGCGCACCCATTGGCTCTGGACTGTCATGGAGACGGATGCGGATTCAAAACTTGTACGAGTTGTGCGTTGGAAATTCAGTTTAATGCCTACAACAATGTTGCAATTACTAGGGTTTTATGAATGTGAAGATTTGAATGATGTGTAAGACGTGTACGAGTCATAGAACGCAACTGTGTTGGACCTATCACTTGGGACACATGGCACAGATTCTGCCTTTGCAGCGCAGATATAAGGCTGGCTGGCCCCCAGGGAGCTCACTTGCCTGCACTACATGCTACTGGACCACATCTCTGATACCACTGCTGCTGTCTCTGCATCCTCTGGCTACTGCTATGGGACGTACTCTGGAGAGGGCCCCCAGCCTTCACTGAGGAGGAGAACAAGGCCCTGCTGGACGGGCTCCTTCCACAGTACAGCAAGCTGTATGGGAAACCAGGGGAGCAAGTGAGTGTGCAGTCCACTGCCTTCCTAATTGTGCATGTTGTCTGACTAGCAGTACTAGCAGTGTGTACACCAGTGGCAAGCGTACTCACTGAATACTTTCAACCCCAAAAGTGTGTAGGTACATGTAATGAACAGGTGTTCTGCAGCTAAAGTGCATTTGTGCAAGCTTAAACTTCCCAGGCATTGTTAACATGTCAGACATGCAGGACATTTGTCCATTTCCTGTGTAACTCATTTTCCTCTGTGATGACAACATGTATATCCAACTGTGTGCAGAACAAATATGGGGCATGTGTGTTAATGGACTTTTAACTTTGTCATCCTCACAGGTTGATGCCCACCAGAAGCAAGAGATATGGCTGACCATCGCCCGGGCAGTCCGATCGGTGGGGGCCTACAAGCGCCAGATCCACAACTGCCAGAAGAGGTGGCAGGACCTTCGGGGCTGGACCCGGAGGATTGCAAGGGTCCAGCTGAAGCTGTCGCCTCCTCGCAGGAGGGGCGGACACCGGGCCTTGACCCCCCACATGCTCAGGATTCTGGCGGTGGTCTTCCCAGACCTGGATGGGCAGCTGAAGGCCAGACAGCAGCAGGGTAAGTCCGTGCCTAATCTGTCTACTATGTCTGACATGCTATTTGCAGTTTTTTGGCCTGATCACACTTCCACATTACGTCGGTCATGTAGTCCAGGACTCATGTCCCTTATTTGTGTGATGCACCCTCCTCATCTGATCCACAGGTGTGGACCCTACAGTCTGTGGCTTGTGTCACTAGGGCTCTGTGTCCCTGCAGTCTGCTATACTTCAGGTTCCAGACAGCATCTGTTACTGTGACTCTGTTGTGGGTTTCATGGGTGGGTCAATTGCCTGAGATCTGACATGTGATCTGTGTGTGCCCTTGATATGTGTTACAATTACTGGTCTGACTCGCCACATGTGCCTGGGGTATTTCAAACACACCCATGCAGCACGGGAGTCCAATTTGTGGGCCTCAGGAGTATGTATATCAAGTGTGTCACACTTGCTTAGCCACCTGACTACTGTCCAGGGCTACACACTGCTTCACGTAGACCTGGGCAGTCATGCCTACTCAAGGGCATTTAGTAACACTCTGTAATCCCACTCCTGTGTATCAACTTACAGGTTGTGCTTAGTGACATGTGCCTTCAGGTGTCTGCTTCGGTGTCATTGTGGTGTGGCGTCCTTTTCCGGACAACTGGGGTGTTCGTGAGTTTGAGGGTCAGCAGGATATCTGAGATGTGACTATGAGAGACAAGACCTGTGTGACATATAGGTGCGTGATCACTTGACAGTGCACAATGGTGTATGCAACTGTGAACTTCAGGCAGCTGTGTTTCATGCACAGCAGACTGTGATGTGCTCATGTACAGCGAGGTGTGTTTTCAGAGACTCATATGTCTGTTTTGTTTGATGTGGGGTCTTCTGGGTCTTGGATATGTTGTTTGCAGGGGATGGACAAGTGCACTTGTCAGCTGCAGAGTTTGCTTTACCCATGACCTATAATTTTGTGACACAGTGCATACTGTTGTTGTCTGGATGCCCTGACCCTGTGACAGGAGACAGTGATGACTGACTTTCCAGGCATGCCAGTGCCATGGCATTTAACCTGCTATGAGTGATCCTGCATTGGGGTCAAATGTGCTCCATGCACCCCATTGTGGCATTGACTATCAGGACATGAGAACATCAGAGTGTGTGTTGCTGGTATGCATCACAAGCATGTGAAATGAGACTCTGGCCATCCCTTCATCCTGACACCTGTACTGAGTCAGTGGCAAGAGATGTGATGTGTGTATAGTGACATACTCCTACATGTTCACTTGCATGTCCAACAAATGTGTAGGTGGTGCATGTTTGCACATTGGGGTATTAGCATCCAACATGCAACAGACATATGGGTGCAAGTCCAGGAGGGATATGAGTGCCATGGTTGATGGTGAGACTGACAATTGGCTTATTCTAAACAGTGTGAGCACTTTGAGCATTGTTCAGCTGATGATGCCAGGGCTTGCCCTGTGATGTGCTGTACTCACTGTGGAGTGTGCGGTCAGTGCAGGTGACTGGTGTTGTTCTTTGTTTCCTGATTCTATCTAGATCCATCTACGGCCACAGGAGGGGACAGCTCCACGGACCAGGAGGTGCCACAGAGCCTGACTGGGACAGAAGGCGAGGAGTCGGAGGGACCCAGTGGCACGGAGGGCGAGTGGAGCCACACCGAGGAGTCCTCAGCACCATCGACCCCAGCTGAGGGCCACAGCAGCTTGGAGGATGACTCCCTTGTGGAGGCGGGTGTCAGCAGCCACCAAACCCAGCTAGTGAGGCTGTCCCCGTCACCACCACCACCATCACCATCCTTCCATCAGCTCCCATCCCAGATGTCCGTGGAGACTCCTGTGTTCGGGAGCATGTCTCCTTTGTGCCAGGCGCCGCACCCCCTGCCCCTGTGTCCCCTGCTGCCCTGAGTGTGGAGGCTGTGGACTTGCTTCGACAGATCCATGTAGGACAGGCATCAATGCTGAGTGTCTTCCATGCACACACCAGTCTGTTGACACAACTGGTGTCGTTCATGGAGGGCATTTCATCAGGCATGTCTGCCCTACAGAGGACCAATCAGTCCGTGGCCTCCTCCCTGACGGCAGCAGTGTCCCTCCTCCAACAGTCCCACACCCCACCTACCCCTGCCCCACCCACGATTCCTAGCACCCTACCTGTCCCAAGCACACACGCACCAGCACATTCACCCAAACCCACAGACATGGGCAGCACACAAACACCCAAACCAAGGGCTAGACGTGCACACAAGCACCCTCAGGGGACTGATACCACACTCACAGGGGATGGTTTGCAAACAAACACACAGTCATCGACAACCACTCCGCAGTCCTCCGATACCTCTCCCTCCCAGCCCCCTTCCCTTGCCTCACCTGCAGCCCCATCTCCCCAGAAGCTCTTTCTATGTGACCTTGGCCTCTTCCCCACCGACACAGCAGATCCAGCTTACAAGGGGAAGATGAAGTCCCCACACACAGAGGGGAGTGCCCCTCACACCCGGACACTCTCCCTCAGGCGCAGTCAGACTAAGACCCCCACCCACAAGTCCCCCCGGAGCTGGAAGAGCAAGACCCCACCCCTGCCCCACAGCTCCACGGCAAAGTCTCCCTCCAACATCCCCCAGGCCACCACTCCACAGGTTCCACCGCCACACCATGCCCCAGGTTCTCCCACCCACAGATACACCATCCCCAAAATGCTCAGGCCCTCCCCCCCACCACTTGCTCTTCCACCCTCACCACCCCCAGTCAGACAGTTTGTGCCACTGATGTGGGGACTGTGTCCCCCCCCCTGTCCTGCCGACCTCACCTGAACCCCATTCTGCTCCCATTGAGTTAGGCACTGCAGTGGAGCCTATGACCACCCGTCTGACTTGGGCACTGCAGTGGGGACCCAGTCCACTCCATCTGACCTGCCCACTGCAGTTGTGCCGGCACTCACACCATCTGACTTGTGCCCCACAGTTGTGACTGCACCCACAACTTCAGTCAGCTCCACTGCAGTTGCCAGTGACTCTCCTACATCCACCACCCCTTCACAGCCTCCTTCTGTTGAGCCCTGATCCTGTCCCTGCAGTGCCTGGCCTGCCCCCATGTATGCCCCTCCGAGGGGATGTCCCTTGTCCTTACCAGTGCAGGCAAGCAACGTGTGACAGTTGTCACTCAAATCACATTGTTGACATTTGGATATGGACGGGCCATTGGCCTTTGTTTTGTTTTAAAGGACATTTAAAAATTGCTGAATAAAGCATTTTTCTTTATCCTTGTGAATTTGATTTAGCTGTACATTATGTTGATGATGTTTAGCATGACCTTGCAGTTGTATTACTGGATTTCCAATGTTGAATACTGAGGTGTTGATGTGAGGTACTCCATGTAGTCCATGAGATATGTATCCTATTCTGGGCGGTATCCATGTCATCCTTTACAACTAACTGGGTGTGTCCTGAATAACAATTTGTGAACATCTATGTAAACATTTCATTTGCATGGTTACATCTGTGGCTTGCACACATGCACATATGATGTGCTTCCCATTGTCCAATTTGTCTATTTCCCTGACTGTGGGCGCATCTCCACTGGACATGTAGGTGTGGGCATCATTGTTGTAGGAGCAACTGGATCTTCTGTGCAACTTGCTGGACATATGTATTGACTACGTGCAGATGACTTAAGGGACACTCCCGTACCCAGGCTGTTGTGACCAGAGCCTTCATTATGTGGTAACTGATGGCTGACTGACCAAGTGTTCTGCTGACATGACTGAGACCTGCTGGGACTATGTTTGGCACATCTGAGCATCCACAGGAGTTGATTCCCCTCAAGTAAGTGTGTTGTTCTGTGACATTGCCTGGGCCCATGGTGTGTGTTGTGTGAGCATGTGTGTGTGTGTCCACATCCCTTTTCATCCACAGGCAGTGTTCCCTTGATATGTTCCTGTTGTTGATGCTAGCTGAGTTGTACTGTGTTCATCCCACATCTTTGCCATGGGCTACCAGATGTGTGTGTGCATGACACACTATTGTTAATTGGTATTTCATCATTGGGATTTGTCAGTTCTGAGTGGTGATGATGTAGTCAGACGCAGATGGGACACAGTCAGGGGTCCCCAAGGCACTACTTTGTTCGCAATATCATGTAGTTGTCCCTAGGTGGTACCTTTCAGTGATTGAGACATGTGTATGTGTGTGTGACTGCTCCCACTCGTCAGGCTCAGGGCTGCAATGTTGGCAGGTGTCAGCATGCGTGCCTTGTGGTTCTCCTTGGCTTCTGCATTGTCCTGGAACTTTGGCAGGTATTCCGAAGGTTACGGGAGCTTTGACGTCATGGCCATGTACCGCATACTGTGCAGTATGTCTGTCATTCACCAGGGTTGTAGACTGTCTGTGTGTGATGAGTCTGTGCACCTTAGTTCCTCTCAACATTATTGTGTTTGTCATGGGTGCATGTGCCAATGTCACCTGTCCATGTGGGCTGCACAGATACACATTGGTGCAGTTCAGGGTGTGGTTTTGAGGGTGGACTGATGTAAATGTTTGCATGGATGGGCCCCTAGCTCCCGTTTGTCCATGGATGATGGGCCATGCTGAAGGATTTGTGTTTGTGTAGGTGTGATGTACGTTTGTGGCACAGGACACATGTCTGGGTTTCACAGTTTGTACGACATCTACCTTTGTCATCACAGTGGCCGTATCATGCATGCTTGTGTCACCCCAATGTCTGGTCCCTGGGGGTAGTGCTGTTGTGTGTCAGTCTCTTGCTGTGTTAGTTGCTGTTCATTCCAGCTTCTGTCACATGTGTCTGTTGTGATCCCTCTCATCTCGCAATGCCTGATTGCCCACTAAGGGGGGCACAATGATGGGTTACTTTTGTATGGCACTGTGTCCACATCTGTCTCACTTTGGTTCAGCCCCCCTCATGTGTTGTGTACTTGCCTGGGGACACTGAGACACACACACACGTTGTGTCAGATGTGCAGTGTGAGGTTGCCTGTTTGTGTTTGTGCATCTGCACCAGTGCATTGGTATTGTTGTTGTGGGCCATTGTCTGGATGTTGTTTTGTGGTTTTCCCTGCTGTCCCTGTGAGTCATATCACATCATTCTGCACATTCATCCTGGTTGTTAGGTCCCATTGCTGCCATGGAATGGGAGTTTGTGACCTGACACCTACAGTCTACACAGGATGTTTTGATTTGTGTGTCACTTCTGCTTTTGTGTCATTGTACACTGTATGCAATGTCAGCCCCCATGGGTGGTGTTGTCTGCACATGGCCGAGAGTATGTTAGTGTTTCACAGCACTGTTAGCCTCACCACATCTCTGTGGGTATGGGACACAACCACTACTTTGCCACAAAAGTGTTTCATGTGTTGGGAGCAGGAATCATACATGCTGTTTGGCATTTGCAGCTTTGACCATGATGACACTTACCTTTTGGTCACTGTGATGAGGGGGGTTTTAGACCCCATCACCACAATGCTCAACATGTGCTGCAGTTTGGAACCCCATAATTAACTTTTGTTCTACACAGTGAGGGGGTGTTAGTTTCACATTGACACAGTGCTACAGTGATGCCTGCCTTGTGTAGGCTACACTCAGTTTTTGGTCACACATGTGATGGTAGTTACATTGTATGTTCGAAGTCATAATCACTGTTGTGGGCATTTGTCACAGACTACACACTGTTGTCATGATGTTAGGGCGGATGTATTTTGCTGACATACCTAATGTGGGTGTATGATGGATATGTGGCACATCACCCATCCTATGGGTGGGGGTGTCGGGGGTGATGGGCAACATACGCCCTATGAGTGGGGGAGGCAGTAGTGCTGGGCCACATAAGCCCTATGAGTGGGGGTGGCAGTAGTGATGGGCAACATAAGCCCTATGGGTGGGGGTGGCAGTAGTGCTGGGCAACATAAGCCCTATGGGTGGGGGTGGCAGAAGTGATAGGCAACAGGTCCCCTATGGGTGGGGGTGGCAGGAGTGATGGGCAACATAAGCCCTATGAGTGGGGGTGGCAGGAGTGCTGGGCAACAACAGCCCTATGGGTGGGGGTGGCAGGAGTGATGGGCAACATAAGCCCTATGAGTGGGGGTGGCAGGAGTGCTAAGCAACATAAGCCCTATGGGTGGGGGTGGCAGTAGTGATGGGCAACATAAGCCCTTTGAGTGGGGTGGCAGGAGTGCTGGGCAACATAAGCCCTATGGTTGGGGGTGGTAGTAGTGATGGGCAACAGGTCCCCTATGGGTGGGGGTGGCAGGAGTGATGGACAACATAAGCCCTATGAGTGGGGGTGGCAGGAGTGCGGGGCAACATAAGCCCTATGAGTGGGGGTGGCAGTAGTGATGGGCAACAGGTTCCCTATTTGTGGGGGTGGCAGGAGTGCTGGGTAACATAAGCCCTATGGTTGGGGGTGGCAGTAGTGATGGGCAACATGTCCCCTATGGGTGGGAGTGGCAGTGGGGATGGGCAACAGGTCCCCTATGGGTGGGGGTGGCAGGAGTGATGGGCAACATAAACCCTATGGGTGGGGGTGGCAGTAGTGCTGGGCAACATAAGCCCTATGGGTGGGGGTGGCAGGAGTGATAGGCAACAGGTCCCCTATGGGTGGGGTGGCAGGAGTGATGGGCAACATAAGTCCTATGAGTGGGGGTGGCAGGAGTGATGGGCAACATAAGCCCTATGGGTGGGGGTGGCAGTAGTAATGGGCAACAGGTCCCCTATGTGTGGGGGTGGCAGGAGTGCTGGGCAACATAAGCCCTATGGGTGGGGGTGGCAGTAGTGATGGGCAACACGTCCCCTATGTATGAGGGTGGCAGGAGTGCTGGGCAACATAAGCACTATGGTTGGGGTGGCAGTAGTGATGGGCAACAGGTCGCCGATGTGTGGGGGTGGCAGTGGTGATGGGCAACATACCCCCTATGAGTGGTGGTGGTAGTGGTGCTGACCATGCAACCCCTATGGTGGCCTCTTGCTAGTGGCCAGGATATGGATCCTCTGGGTGTGTGTGACATTTGGTGGGTACGTGTCGTTTGTTTGTGTGGTGGGTGTCTGACTTACCGTCATGATGTGTTCGTCTCGTACACGCTGCTTGTTGCTCCGTCTCGTACACATTGCAAGCTGGTCCATCTCGTAGCTGTGGATTGTGTTCTGGCGTGAATCGTAGCTGATATGCTTCTTTTCCGGATGCTGTGGCGTGCTGTACGTTGCGACCCGTCCGTCGCGTATGATTTGCGCATTGTACTTGTCCTGCCGGAAACTGCTGTGGATACTGCTTCCAGGCGACTCGGTTCGGCGTTCGGAGGTACGTCTCGGACGGAGAATGAAGCTTGAATCCCAGCCTATGTGTCGGTCAGATTTGTGTCAGTTATGCGCATCGTACTTCATCGCCCAGACGGCTCCGGGTACGAGTCGGTCGCAAGGTAAGGCTACAGACAGCTCTCGGAGAGCTGTCTGACCCGGATCGGAATCGACCCCTAAACTGTGAATGGCCTTGAGAAATGCAACCATTTGTTGCATTTGGCAGCTTAGCCCCTGGATTCCAATCACTATCGCAGTCTGGCAAATAGAGATGCTGCGTAATAGGTTCCTCACTCAGCGCAGCGGGAGTGACAGGGGCAGGGGGTGAGGTGCCTGTGGCAAAGAAGACCCCTGCCCTTTTAGGACTTTGGGTTTGGCCAATGGAGGGCGCAGGAGGGTGAGTGGAGATGACTCTTTGGGTAGTGGAGAAGGATGAGGGTGTAACAGTTCCTGTATGGTCCACCACCACTAGGGACTGGTCACTTGTGGAGGCCTCTGATGAAGATGACGAGGTGGTAGCCTCTGTTCCAGCCCCCACACCCTCCATGCCACTGTGTCCATCAGTGTCTGATGATTCACCACCCGAAACATAGTGGCCAGATGTTTCCCTGCCTTCTTGGCCAACGTCTCCTTCTCTGGCTCTTGAAGATGCTGTAAAGACATATGCAGCATCTGTGTAAATATAACTGATCAAGAAGTTTTTTCTGAAAACATTTTCTAAATATTTAATACTTCACCTGCTTCAAGGCTTTTAAACTTTAGTTTATTTTGATCTTTATCTCCTGCATGTAGGGAACATCTTCAGAAACCATCTTGTCACAGTTTTGTTATTTTCTATTATTGCTCCTATCTTATTTTTAATAATTTTTCTTAACCATTTTCAGTTCTTTACAAGTACTTTTTTACACTTCTGAATGGTTCGGTTTTGTTGTTTTGAATAGTGAACTTATGTTTTAAAAATGTAATATAAAGCAAAAATCCCTTTGTATAATATGTGTAGAAGACAAAATAAGATGATTTTTTTTAATGCCTTTAAGTAAAAATATAAATCATTGTGTGTTAATATGTTTTGTAATATTGTTCCAATATTTGTATAAACTGAAAGTCTGCTTTTTTTGTTTGGGCATTTCACAGTGGTAAAACATATTTCAATTAACCTAAGCATTTGTTAAATGTAAACATTTATTTTATTGATTCAGTACTTAAGCTGCTTAAGAATGTAACATGCCCTATGTATTTACTTATGCTGTTGACGAAACCCAAATATATATAAAAAAGGGCTTGATACATTTTAATGCACTATAGAACAAATATTCATTCTTTAACATTTTACTCTAATATATTTTAATTAATGTTTTGTTTGTTTGAAAATAATAATAATAATCTGAGTTTCAGTTGAGTCAAAAAAGGGTATACCATTACAGTAAATTTGTGTATAAATTGATTCAGATATATTTCTAAAATGAAAAATCAAAATGCAATGTACAATTTAAAATAATTTTCCTTTGATGCATTTCAATTTTTTTTAAAGGAGTCATTTTTGGTGCCTGATTTTGAGTTTTGCTGATTGGATTCTTCAACATATACGTGACAAAATTACCATCTGTTAAATTCCAAATGCATTATAAAATATTGCACGTGGAATAGATTGGACAAAATATCCGTTTCATTTGTGACTGAACATTCCATCTGCAAAAGTCTATTTAAGTATTCTATTTTTGTTCACTATGCAGTTACCATCTGGACATAAAAATAATGTTTTGGTATGTGTTACTCTGTCACTAAAGTGTTCACATTCCTGTCTGTTTTTTTCAAACATGTATGCCTATAAAATTCATTTTTCAATACACAGACTGGCTTACTTTGCACATTTATGAATAAGACATTATTCAAAATTGTCACTTTAAATATAAACCAAATGGATTTTTTATTAAAAATAATTTTGTTATGTTTGCAATCAAAATGTTGGCCATTTAATTTTATGTTTACAGTCATTTTTGATCACATTTACTATTGGTTATTGGTAATTCTTACTCACAAATGTGGCGTTTGGATCATCCACTATATCATAAGCGCATTTTATGCTAAGTCTCTTGTAATAGTGGGAGCATAACATCCTTTACGGAGCATCACACCTGACACAAATACATTTTTTAGCCTGTTTGGTAAAACTGTCCCTTATAAAATCTGACAAAATCATGTCATTGATTTTAGGCATACATATGTCTACTCACAACAATCCTTAGTAAGTGATTAAGACTATATTGGCAGCAGTTTTAACAAATGTTTTTAAAAAAACACATCATGATACACCTTGTGCAAAACTTAGACCTTCAAGAACTCTTCTTGTGCATTGGTCACGTGTCAGCCTTTATAATTGTGTCAAATTTGTTGTTGTAACATGAAATCGTTATTTAAAAAGAAAAATACAAAACAACTTACCCCCTTCATGCTGCTGTCATGCTTTCAATTGCACATGAAGCTGGGGATAGTGCACCACAAGTATGTGGTGCATTAGGGGGGCTCAGGGTGGGCTGCACACGCTTCAGATATTGGGAGGACTGACCAAGCTGGACTTCTGCTGACTACTTGGTCCTGCGTCGTAGGTCCTTCCATCTACACCGGCACTAAATGCTGCGCCGCTAGTAGACCCCAGGGCCCACACCTTCTTGGTGATGTCCTTCTAAAGCTCCTTCTTCTGATGGGAGTTGACCTGTATGGATACACAAATCTAAACAAATATATATTTTTGGCTTTGTGCTACGAAACAGCTCCATACCACTGCAAATGTCACAACTTGGACCTGAGAGGGCCTGGCTTGTTGTTAAGTACAATCTGTCAATATATTTGTTTTATTAATTTCAAGTTTAATGATCAAAAATAGTATTACATTTTTTGGCTCATTTATATGTTTTTCATATAGGAGACTCAACTTATCCTAACCGATGTTGAAATGCCAAATGAAGATGATAGTGGTGAAGAGGAAGGGATAGACTTACGTCAAGATGACAACTTCTTCACAAGTGTCAGTAATATATTTACATATTATTATATCAACTCTTAAATCAACTTTTAATCTAATGAGTATAAAAGTCTGTGCTAGACATTTTTTAGAAACACCAAGATAAGGAAAATCCAGGGCAAAGATGTTTGTTGATCAAAGATTTGACACATTGACTACTTTGTTTATTTACATTGTTTATCTTTGATTGTTCTTAGGAAATGTGTCCTCAAAATTAGTCATTTGTAATGTGTCTATTTTGTTATGTAATGAAAACACCTTATTGTTTTATTCTGTGTTAGGTTCTTTCACCATGTCATCTTCATTTGGACATTTCAAAGCAGTGACATTTGCAATTATATGTTCCTTTTGGAAGTACAAAGGGAACATGGGTTAAATCTGTGAAAGACATACACACACTTTGGATGTACATATCTTGAACAAAGACAACTTGCACAGTGACTGAATTGTAGTTTTTAACATTGTATTGACTTGTTTCATTTGAATGGTGGCAAGATCTGGAACTGCAATTGAAAATATAGCTTCAAGTATTTGAATTATGCATGGATTCTCATGTATTTTAAAAATATGAAAAACTAATATTTATTTCATCTTATTACAATAATCGTTTTTGATTTGTAGTTTTTGTTCTTTTTTGTCATTTAAAGAAAATGGACAAAGCATAACCTACATGTAATTTATTTATGAATAAACAATCTTTTTAATTTGACTTTTTAAAATGTATGATGAAACAAAGACATTGAACAAATTGAGAAAAGAAATACAATTCCAGGTTTTGAATTTCTAATTGTTGATGATATTTAACGAAACAAAATAAAAAATATACAAGATAAAAACCTAAAAACCAAACATAAAAAATAAAATTCAATCATGGTGAATGAAACTATTATAAAATATAGCTGGCGTCACAAACGTAAATGTGTCCAGAAAATAGTCCATGGAGTGAATGCTAGTTCTTCTTTACCATATTTCTTATTGGATGAGTTGTATCCTTCCATTGCTGACATAAGTGAACTACCTTTTAATTTAGCTGTCTTGGGCCAAAGAGCTATTATCTAAATTCAATAAATTAATACATAGGGTGGGCTTTGGATCAGGACCTTGCTCATAACTGGCTGACTTTTTCTAGTATATTTCAGTTCCCTCCTTATTCAATGTTGTTTCTCCATATTCCTGTATTTGTACATGTCTAGGAGCAATTATTCTTTACCATTTTTCTTATTGGATGAGTTGTTTCCAATGTTTCAATTGAAGAGACATTTCTAATGGAAGATTATCAGTGCTGTCAGATTAAAATTGTTTGTAAATTTAACTCACTGGATATCTTCCACTATTGGCATTAGGGAACTACTTTTCATTGGTGTTTCAGCACTGGGAGTGTATATCTTTTCTTGGTGTCACCCCCATCATCTCCTTCTACTTCACATCCATGAATGCCGCACTCTCTTTAGAGGGTTACCACCCTTGCTTATCAGTTGCTCAACTAAGCCTCCCCTTCCTGTATGTTTTTAATTTGTGTATGTGTGTAAGGGAAACTGCTTTGACAAGGATTCAGTAACCACATCTATCTACCTGGAAGTGTTCTTCTTTATCTTTGTGTACCATAATGTATAAGCTTATTTTTTAAATGTGCTGTTTTAAAACGGTTGTTGGCCATCTTTGAAGGAGAAACTAAAGTTTATAAAAGCCAAAATGACTGTGGGTGTGTCCACTCTCTCTCTCTTTGTTCCTCTTTGTGTCCAGTTTGCCGCTCTCCATTCTCTCTTTTTGTGCCTCTTTGCTCCTGTTTTCCACTCTCTCTCTCCTTCTGCTTCTTTTTGCCCTTATTCTATTCGCCACTCTCTCCTTTGTACCTCTTTTTGCCAGTTTTCCTTGTGCCTGCTTTTTCCTTCGAACCTGTTCTCCTCTGGTTTTATAAGCACTTTCACACCTCCCCATGCGGTGCTTTTGCGAATCCCACCTACCCCATTCCTTATCTGCATCCCCCTCACATGCCTACTTCCTCACCCCGCCATTCCCTAGCCACACCATCTGCCCACACGGTTCCCCTCTCCCAGGACTTACTTAATGGCAGCCGCTGTGCAAACCCAGTGAGCAGGTGCCTAGGCCCCAGCTCCCACTTACCTGGACTGGTCTTCTGACCAGTCTAAGGCCCCTTTGGACCCAATCTCGAGGCCCAGCATCATTCTTCTACTGTTTTGCTCCCCGCTCCTTCCTCTTGCCCTACACTCCTGTGCCCTTCTTCTTGTCCTTTTCACTCTCTCTCACACTCTTTTGCCTTCATCCTCGTGCCCATTCTCCATTCTCTACTCTCTCTTTTGGTGCCTCTTTGTACCTGTTTTCCACTTTCCACTCTCTCTCTTTTTGCCTCTTTGTTTCCTTTTTCCACTCTCCACTCTCTCTCCTTATGCCTCCTTTTGCCCTTGTTCCACTCTCCACTCTTTATATTTGTGTCTCTTTTTGCCTGTTTTCTTTGTACCTACTTTTCCTTCATGCCCATTCTCCTCTGGTTCCTCCAGCTCGGTCCCCTCCTTCCACCTACCCCACTGTTGCGCTTTCCAACCTCTGCATTTCCCTTGCATGGCTTCTCCTGCATCCTGCACCCTAGCCCTACCCTCTGCTCCCATGGACAGCCCCCCAGGAGCTACTTAATGGT
Source organism: Triturus cristatus (assembly GCF_964204655.1). NCBI lineage: Eukaryota > Metazoa > Chordata > Amphibia > Caudata > Salamandridae > Triturus > Triturus cristatus. Next base: position 1,152,551,407 of record NC_140584.1, read on the forward strand.
AGCCACATTATGACCCCATTGAGCAGGGGCCTAGTCCCCAACTCCCACTTACCTGGACACTTCTTCTGACCAGTCTAAAGACTTTTCAGACCCGGCCTTGCTGCGTCGACTTGAGGCCCCACCTCATTCTTGCACTCCCTCTTCACTCTCTCTCTCTCTCTGCATTTTCCTCTTGCCTTTTACTACTGTGCCCTTCTCCTAGTCTGTTTCACGCTCTCTCTCATTCTTTTGCCTGCAATCTTGTGCCCGTTCTCCATTCTCTACTATTTGTGCCTGTTGGACAGGCCCCACGAAGGGCTTGCTCCCTCCCCGCATGACAGGGCCCAAGCCCCGGCCCGCCAGGCGTGACCCACGAAAAGCACCCGCACCCCATCTCCCGACGGAACTCCTGCCCTCGGACCTCCAGGTATCACGGGCCCCAGCCCCCACCGGCTCCCCCGGCCGGGTCAAGCCGCCATCTTGGGCCCTGCACCACGAGGCCGCGTGGCCTCCACCCGACCCTAACCCTGGGCCTGGCCGGCCCCGACATCCCGGCACCACCATCCACCCAGGAGGTGAGCGGACCACTTGGCAGGTCAATGGGAGAACGAAGCGTCAAGGGCTCTCCCCCGCCAGGTGCCGATCGCCTCCAGCTCCCCCAGGCGCTGGCTCCACCCCCTGCTGGGTGTCTGGACACCTTCATCCCGGGCCCTCCGACCTCCAAGTGCGAGGGTCCGGACATCAAAGGGCGCCTGCCCTATAACTGGGGCAGCTCCGGAGCAGGAAGGCAGTTGTATCCTGGAGTCGAGAGACACCGAGAGAACTCAGCCTTGACGGACTACTGGCGCTGCCGTAGCCCTATCTTGCGAACTATCGTCCTGCCTGCTGGCGCTGCCGCGGCCTTCTGCAACATCCATCCTCGTCGGGACCTGCTGGCGCTGCCGCGGCCCGTTGTAACGACCATCCTCACCGGGACCTGCTGGCGCTGCCGCGGACCGTACATCGACCATCTTCACCGGGACCTGCTGGCGCTGCCGCGGACCGTGTACCGACCATCTCTACCGGGACCTGCTGGCGCTGCCGCGGCCCGTACCAGCTAAACCACCAAGCTCGAGGATTGTGAGCTAATCATCATATCATCCGAACTACCAGACTGGTAAACAGACTGTCCCGCTACCCCTTTCCCTATCCTGAGAGACTTAAATCGAGGGGACCCCTGAGTCCAGACCTCCTTGTACCATTTCATCGTACCTTAAGAAGTGCATATAAAGAACGCTAAATCTTATCCTTGTGTGGCATCTGTCTGTGGGGGGGGAAGTTATTTGTCTGTACGATCGCTGGAGACGGCTCTCCCCGGAGACCTCTCCCCCTGACCTCGGCCGACCCTCCCGGTCCGTCTAACATTGGTGGCCAGCGGCGCGATCCGAATCAACGCGTAATCGTACAGAGAGTAGCTCACCCCACGACAAAACCACTATGTCAGCCAAAGATAGCGGTTCCACTGAAAAATTCCAAATGGATAAGTTGGAAGAATATAGCCACCGCGAACTTAAACAATTCTGCATGGAACTAGGCATTGCTACCACCGGCCTGAGTACCAAAGATGATTTGAAGCACGCCCTTGAGTCGTGGACAGAAACTGGGATCGCCGGACCCTCCGACCAAAACAGTGTCGCACCAGAGGGGAACGCCACGGCTCCCGAGGAGCGGGGAACGGGCCTCTCGCAGGAGGAGATCCAAGAAAGAGAAAGAACCAGATTACACGAGTTGGAAATGGTACGACTCAAGATGGACGGTGAACTCAAGTTAGCCGAGCAGAAACTAAATTTAGAGCATATGCGGCTCCGAGAAGAACGAGAAGAAAAGCAGAGACAGAGAGAGCTTGAGGAAAAAAGAATAACACTCGAACACGAGCGCAAATTGGCGGAAATAGAACTTCGGAGACAGAATAAAGAGCCGGGGGTGCCTGAGCGACCGCACACCCCGGGGCCAACCGAGAAAAAAGTCCACATCCCCAAGGATGTTGTCCGAGAGTATGTCCGAGAAGACGACATACAACAGTGGTTCAAAGCCTACGAGATCGCCATGACCTCCCACCGGATTGACCGGAGTGATTGGGGAGCCGGACTATGGGGGAGGTTCGTCAACGAAGGTCGCGATGCCCTACTGCAGCTCCCAGATCACCAAATGTCGTCCTACGACCACATGAAGGCTGCCCTCCTCACCCGCTACGGCCTCACACCCGAGATGTACCGCCAGAGGTTCAGAGATTGCACCCGGATCCCGGGTACAACTTGGGTGGAGTACGTTAACTATTTCAGCCGAGCCTTCGAGGGGTGGATCAAGGGGAGCCATGTCACGACCTACGAACAACTCTTTAACCTTATGGTATGGGAACACCTGTCGAACAACTGTTTCGTCGAGCTCAGGCAGCACCTCCTCGACAGTAAATTGACTGACCCCCGGCAGCTCGCCGCCGAAGCTGACCGATGGGAAAGCACCCGGGTGGGCCGGAGAGGGCCACACGAACAAAACCGAAGCAACCAAGGCCAGCACCGTCCTCGGGGAGGAGGAGGAGGCCAGGGGCGAGGGAGAGACGCCCTACCGGCAACACCCGTGGCCAGCACCCCGCCTCCGGCCGGCCGGGGCAACCCCCCGATGCGTCCTGGGTTCCGAGCCAACGTCACGTGCCACCGATGCCAGCGAGTCGGCCACTACGCCAATGACCCGAGCTGCCCGCAGAACCAAACACCCAAGCCCCGCCAGGTAGCTGCCGCCGCCCTGGGGGAAGAGCGATTATCAGAGGAACAGGAAGAGTATGAGCCGGCACAGCAAGAGTGGGAGCCGGCCGCCATGGTCCTGGCGTGCCTAGGGGGAAAAGACATGGTCCCGCGGGCTCCCCTACCCGCTAACACCAGGAAATACGGTCAGTGGGTGACCATTAATGGACAGCGGGCCGAGGCCTTACGTGACACAGGCGCCAGTGTGACGGCCGTCCGCTGTCACCTGGTGAAGCCCGAGCAGATCCTGCCGAACATTCTCTGCCCCGTCCGCTCAGCCGACAATTCTGAAAGTCTGTGTCAAATGGCCTGCGTCCCATTCGAATGGGGAGGGGTCTCCGGCCTGTTGAAGGTGACGGTCCGGGATGATGCCCCCGTGGACTGCCTCCTGGGGAATGACCTCGAGAGTTCCCCGTGGGCCACCGTCGAGAGAAGAGAGCACCTGGGGATGCTGGGCCTCCCGGACTGGGCCTGCATAACCACCCGGTCCATGGCCGCCCGGGCCGTCCCCCGATCAGAAGAACCAGAATGGCCAGCACCTCCGCCCCCGGTCGCCCTAGTAGGAGACAACGACGAGGCCAACCCCACGGAACCGACGACCGAAGGAGACGCGCAACCCCCGGACTTTCCCGGCCTGGCTCAGTGGCGTCAAGAAGGGGGGCCCACCCAGGAACAGTTCCGCCAGGAACAAAAGACCTGCCCCTCCCTCGAGGGACTCCGCCAACAAGCCAGCGCCCAGAGCGCAGGGGACTCCACCGGATCTCACTGGGTCTACTGGGATAACGACCTGCTATACAGCGAACAAAGAATCGCAGAGCTAGGGGCCGGTCGAGTGCTGGTGGTACCTCTCCGCTTCAGAGACTTCCTGCTCAACCTGGCCCACGATGTCCCCCTGGCTGGACACCTGGGCCAGGACAAAACTTACAGTCGCCTAGTGACCCACTTTTTCTGGCCAAAAATGAGGAACGACGTCCTGAACCACTGCCGGTCCTGCCCCACGTGCCAAGCCAGCGGGAAGAGTGGCCGTAAGCTGAAAGCCCCTCTGCAACCCTTCCCTGTGGTCACCACCCCGTTCGAGAGGGTAGGAATAGACATTGTGGGGCCCCTGGACCCCCGCACGGCACAAGGACACAGGTTCATCCTGGTACTGGTGGACCACGCCACCCGCTACCCCGAGGCGGTGCCCCTACGAACTGTGACAGCTCCGGTGGTTGGCCGGGCCCTAATGGGGATCTTTTCCCGGGTGGGCTTTCCCCGAGAAGTCGTCAGCGACCGAGGCACGAACTTCATCTCCAAATACATGAAGTCCCTCTGGCAACAATGCGGGGTCACCTACAGATTCCCTCTGGCAACAATGCGGGGTCACCTACAGATTCACGACCCCATATCACCCCAAGGGAACGGACTAGTGGAGCGTTTCAACCGCACTCTCAAGGGGATGATTGGGGGATTGGAAGAGCCCCTCCGTCGCCAGTGGGATGTACTACTCCCGTGCCTCCTCTTCGCCTACCGAGAAGTTCCCCAGAAGTCCCTTGGCTTTAGCCCTTTCGAACTCCTGTACGGGCACCCTGTGCGAGGGCCCCTCAGCCTAGTCCGGGAAGGTTGGGAGTTGGCCCCCCTAAAGACCCCTCCAGACGTCTTCAAATACCTCCTGGCCCTACGCAATCAGACCCGGCGCTTCAGGGAGATGGCCAAGGCGAACCTCGAGGCCAGCCAGGAAGACATGAAGAGATGGTATGATCACAATGCCTCCTCCGTCGAGTTCGAGCCTGGTCAACAAGTGTGGGTGATGTCCCCCACCGAACCATGTGCCTTGCAAGATAAGTGGACGGGGCCCTTCAAAGTGGTCGAGCGCAAAAGCCCCGTCACTTACCTCATCGACATGGGGACCTCCCGGAACCCCCTTCGGGTCCTCCACACCAACAGACTCAAACCACACTTTGTGCGCTCAGAACTCAGCCTCCTGATGGCTACGGACAGTGGGGCAGAGGAAGACTCCGAACCCCTCCCGGATCTCCTGAAGACTCAGGAGAATGACGGTTCCGTGGACGGGGTCCGGCTCTCTGATGCCCTCACCCCGGAGCAACGCCAGGGCTGCCGGAACCTCCTGCGGCGGTTCGCTACACTGTTCTCCCTCACCCCCGGGGTCACCCCTTGGTGTTTGCACGACGTGTACACCGGGGACAGTCCCCCTATCCGACACCGGGCCTACCGCGTACCAGATCGGGTACGGGCCTGCATACAAGAGGAAGTGGCCAAAATGCTCACGATCGGGGTCATCGAGCCCTCGGACAGTCCCTGGGCCAGCCCGGTTGTATTAGTCCCCAAGGCCGCTGCCCCCGGCACCACACCTGAACTGAGATTCTGCGTCGACTACCGGGGCTTGAACGCTGTCACCCGGACCGACGCTCATCCTATCCCCCGAGCGGACGAACTGATCGACCGGCTGGGGGCCGCCCGCTACCTCAGTATCTTCGACCTAACAGCGGGCTACTGGCAGATCGGTCTCACACCCCGGGCTCAGGAACGGTCCGCCTTCTCTACCCCCGATGGCCACTACCACTTCAAGGTCATGCCCTTCGGCATGAAGAACGCCCCCGCCACGTTCCAACGCCTTGTGAACCAGGTCTTGGCGGGGCTCGAAGAGTTCAGCGCTGCCTACCTGGACGATATCGCTGTATACAGCCGCCACTGGTCCGACCACCTCCTCCACCTCCAAGAGGTCCTACAGGCCCTCCAGCGGGCCGGCCTCACAATTAAGGCCGGCAAATGCCAAATTGGCCAAGGGTCCGTGACCTACCTTGGGCACCAAGTGGGAAGCGGGCTGGTGGCCCCGCTGCAACTTAAGATTGCTGCCATCCAGTCCTGGCAGCCCTCCGTCACCCAGACCGAGGTCCGAGCCTTCTTAGGGCTCACCGGCTACTACCGGCGGTTCGTGAAGGACTACGGCAGCATCGTGGGGCCCCTCACGGGTCTCACGTCCAAAAACCAACCAAAACGGATTAACTGGACCCCCGATTGTCAAGCGGCCTTCGAGAAGCTGAAGGCCGCCCTGTGCACCGCCCCTGTGCTCCGGGCCCCCGATTACGGTCGGGAATTCGTGGTACAGACAGACGCCTCCGACCACGGCATCGGAGCGGTTCTTTCCCAATTGAACCCCGAAGGTCATGACCAGCCGGTGGCCTTCATCAGTCGACGTCTCCTGGCCCGAGAACAGCGCTGGAGCACCATCGAGAGGGAGGCCTTCGCAGTGGTGTGGGCCCTCAAAAAGCTCCGGCCCTATCTCTTCGGTACCCACTTCCGGGTACAAACCGACCATCGACCCCTGCAGTGGCTGATGCAGATGCGGGGGGAGAACCCAAAACTATTGCGCTGGTCCATTTCCCTGCAGGGAATGGACTTCACCGTGGAGCACCGACCGGGCCAAGACCACGCCAACGCAGATGGCCTGTCACGCTTTTTCCGCCTCGACGAGGAGAGTCCCCAAGAAGATGGGTGACTCTCCCCGCCTTCAGCTGGGGGGGGACGCATGTTGGACAGGCCCCACGAAGGGCTTGCTCCCTCCCCGCATGACAGGGCCCAAGCCCTGGCCCGCCAGGCGTGACCCACGAAAAGCACCCGCACCCCATCTCCCGACGGAACTCCTGCCCTCGGACCTCCAGGTATCACGGGCCCCAGCCCCCACTGGCTCCCCCGGCCGGGTCAAGCCGCCATCTTGGGCCCTGCACCACGAGGCCGCGTGGCCTCCACCCGACCCTAACCCTGGGCCTGGCCGGCCCCGACATCCCGGCACCACCATCCACCCAGGAGGTGAGCGGACCACTTGGCAGGTCAATGGGAGAACGAAGCATCAAGGGCTCTCCCCCGCCAGGTGCCGATCGCCTCCAGCTCCCCCAGGCGCTGGCTCCACCCCCTGCTGGGTGTCTGGACACCTTCATCCCGGGCCCTCCGACCTCCAAGTGCGAGGGTCCGGACATCAAAGGGCGCCTGCCCTATAACTGGGGCAGCTCCGGAGCAGGAAGGCAGTTGTATCCTGGAGTCGAGAGACACCGAGAGAACTCAGCCTTGACGGACTACTGGCGCTGCCGTAGCCCTATCTTGCGAACTATCGTCCTGCCTGCTGGCGCTGCCGCGGCCTTCTGCAACATCCATCCTCGTCGGGACCTGCTGGCGCTGCCGCGGCCCGTTGTAACGACCATCCTCACCGGGACCTGCTGGCGCTGCCGCGGACCGTACATCGACCATCTTCACCGGGACCTGCTGGCGCTGCCGCGGACCGTGTACCGACCATCTCTACCGGGACCTGCTGGCACTGCCGCGGCCCGTACCAGCTAAACCACCAAGCTCGAGGATTGTGAGCTAATCATCATATCATCCGAACTACCAGACTGGTAAACAGACTGTCCCGCTACCCCTTTCCCTATCCTGAGAGACTTAAATCGAGGGGACCCCTGAGTCCAGACCTCCTTGTACCATTTCATCGTACCTTAAGAAGTGCATATAAAGAACGCTAAATCTTATCCTTGTGTGGCATCTGTCTGTGGGGGGGGGGAAGTTATTTGTCTGTACGATCGCTGGAGACGGCTCTCCCCGGAGACCTCTCCCCCTGACCTCGGCCGACCCTCCCGGTCCGTCTAACAGTGCCCCTTTGCGCCCGTTTTACTCTCTCACTCTTTTGCCTCTTTGTGCCCATTTTCCACTCTCCACTCTCTTCTTGTGCCTCTTTTTGTCCTTGTTACTCTCTCCACTCTCTCTCTCTTTGTGCCTCTTTTTTTCTGTTTTCCATGTGCCTGTTCTCCATTCTCCAATCTCTCTCTTTGTGCCTCTTTGTGCCCATTTTACACTCACTCTCTCTCTTTTTGCCTCTTTGTGCCTGTTTTCCAATCTCCACTCTCTCTCCTTGTGCCTCTTTTTGCCCTTTTCCCTCACTCCACTCTCTCTCTTTGTGCTGTTTTCCTTGTGCCTGCCTTTCCTTTACACTCATTCTGCACTCGTTCTTCCCTCACTTCCCCACCTCCCCTGCTCCTTATATGCATCTCATTGGTGTGCCTTTTCCCATCTTCTGTGCCCGCCCTTCCCTAGCCGGTAGCCGCACCCTCTGCCCCAGCATCTCCTTCCTCCCAAAACATACTTAATGGTAGCCACTGCACAGAGGGTACGACTCTGGCACACTAAAGGAACACAAAAGGAAAGCCCATCCACGCTGTCTGGTCCTGGACCATGCACAATTGAACGTCTACTGCTACATAGCCTCCCTCCTGAATTCACTCAACACCGGAGGCCATCACAACAACTGCTTCTGCGCCTCACCTCATTTCACAGGAGGACTTTTCTCATGCACTCCCTGCCACTTCACTTGCACCAACACGCCCTACTCACACGCCACACATCTCACCCCGTCTGGCAAGTATGCTTCTTCACACCAGATCTTTCAGCAAACATGCCCTGTGATCGGGGACACCATTGATACGCACTCCCCGGACATCCTCTTTATGATAGAGACCTTGCTTAACCCCACATCGTCACCCACCCTTTCTACCGGGCTACAAGATCTCCCACCAACACAGACTGAACAAGCCAGGAGGAGGACTCACTGTCATCCACAATGACTCAATTGCCTGCACCACTTCCACCAACAAGAGCACAACCTTCATTGAACATATGCATTTTCGACTACAGACTATCAACCACATCACCATCAAACTCACCCTAGCTAACCGACCCCACGGACCACATGCCACCTTCAACAATCTCCTCACAGACTTCATCGCCCTTGTCGCCATCAGCTCAAACGACTTCATCTTACTCAACGACCTCAACTTCCATCTTGACAACCGAAAAAATCCTGTCTCTACTGCCCGAGTCAAGAGCTTTGAGATCCTGGGACTCACCCAAATCGTCCAAGGCCCTACCTACAATGCAGGACTCACCCTTGATCCCACCTTCACATCCAGCAACAAGGTCAAGTTCAGCCACCTCACTCCGTTCAGGTGGACAGACCACTCCATCATCCACTCCATCATCCACTTCTTCATCGACGTACCCCATGCCTCAACAGCCAAGGCTGCTAGCAACCTCAGACATAGCTGGAACAAGGTAAAGGACACCAACTGGACTAACACCCTCAATACCCACCATCCAAACCTCATCAGCAACCTGCATGCTGACATGAAACCCTTCAACAACTGGATGACTATTGACACGGACACCCTAGCCCCCTAAAGAATGTCATACACTCAACATATGAACCAGCTGGTATAAGAGAGATCTTAGAAACTCCAAATGCCACAGCAAATAGTTGGAGAGAAAATCAAGAACCGGCCTGGACACCAGCTCAAGAAACACTTACTCTGAAAATACCAAACCCAACTCAATGAGGCAAGAAAAACAGCCCTAGCTCTCAAACTGTAAAACCATTCCAACAACTGCAAAGGGCTCTTCAACATCATAAAATAATTTGCTAACCCCCCTGCTGCCACCATCTCCATCACCCCTATAATTTATTTCAAAACAAAATCTTCAAGATCTACAACCTGTTCCCTTAACGCAAGACACAGAACTTATCACCCAGCTGCCCACTACCACCAATTCAGATCACCAGTTCACAAACTGGAAACCAGACTCCCTAGAAGACACCACCAAAATCCTGAGAACAATCAACTCTGGGGCCTCCACCGACCCTTGTCCCCACTGTATCTACAATGTGAGAGGAACTCTGATGAGCTTAAACCTCACCACCATCATCAACACCTCCAGCCAAAGTGGTTCCTTCCCAGACAACTGAAACCACGCAAAAATCACAGTCCTCCTGAAAAAAACAATGGCAGACCAAGAGAGCTCAGACACTACAGACCCATCTCACTCCTGCCTTTCCTATCCAAGGTCATGGAGAAAGGTATCAACAAACAACTCTCCAACAATCTTGGACTACACCACCTACTAGACATCTGACGGCCTGGATTCCGCAGCAACCACAGCACAGAAACTGCTCTAATTGCAGCATCTGATGACATCCAGACCATCGTGGCAGAGGGGAAACCACAGCAATCATACTTCTTGACCTCTTCAAAGCCATCAACACCATCTCCCACAGCACCCTCATCACATGACTCCACAACTCTGGAGTACACAGTCCTGCTCTGAGATGGCTGGCCTCTTTTCTCTTTGACAGGACCTAGCGAATGAGGCTTCTGCCTCACTCGAACCCAAGGACCTCATCTGCAGAGTCCCTCAAGGATCACTGCTAAACCCTACCCTCTTCAAAATCCACATGGATCCACTCGCCCATGTGATACAGTCCCAAAGAATCAACATTGTCTCCTATGCAGATGACACCCGGCTAATCCTCTCCCTCACAGACAACAACCACACTATTAGGACCAGTCTAACCACCAGCATGTCAAATGTAGAAAACTGGGTGAAACAGAACTGCTTCAAACTCAACACGTATCAAACAGAAGTTATGATCTCTGGTACAAGAGCTCTCCATGGGACTCCTGGTGGCCAACAGAAGGGGGACCCATGGCCACCCTCACTAACCACTTAAAGACCTCAGCATCATCTTGGGATGCACTCCTGATCGCCAAACAAGTAAATGCTGCCACTTTCTCTTGCTTTTTTGTTCTACGTATGCTCACCAAAATATTCCAATGGCTTCCCACTGACACCAGACGCACAGTCATCCATGACCTCATCACCAGCAGACTAGGCTACTGCAACGCACCCTACATCGGCATTACAAATCAACTCATACAAAGACTCCAGACCACCTAGAACGCCACCTCCAGACGCATCCTTAATGTCCCCCGCAGCACACACCTCACCTCAGAGAGCTACACTGGCTACCAATCCAGAAACAATGCCAATTCAAACTGCTCACCCATGCACATATCCACAACATCGGACATGCCTCCCTCAACCACTGGCTCAACTTCCACCAACCTACCAGGCAACCAAACTCAGCCACATTCCACTGATGGAGCAGGTAGAACAACATTTTGTATACCTCCTCTATTTTGCATGAAAATACTAACTATATAACCTGCTTATTATAATTTACTAACGGTTTGCAGTGTCATACTAAACCAACCATTTGCATACACCAATTACACGTAGGAAATTGCTATTTGCATGGCAAAATAACTCTATTAACTAAAATATGTACGCATATTGATAGTAGTACATGTGGTAATAGGATATTGCATGATTTATGGTGCTTATGTGATGTTTGCGTTCCTGTTTGGATCCTAAAGGTGAGTATTATCGCTTTAAATGTTGCTATAAGCTAGGAAAATACTAATACATAAAGGGATAAGTGAGGGTTTACCATTAGAAACATCATTTATTTATATTAATTATTCTTTTGTGTTTGTTTCGCTTAAGTTGACATTTGGGCCTACCTAAAAATGGTCCGAAATCGAGTTCAGAAGGGGCCACCGTCTCGTGAGTGTGATGCCTACTGCGCTGACTCGGATGGCTCTGTGAATTTTCTGACAACCCCGATGTACCGTGTTCCTGGTCAAGGATAGGAACTTGGTGGACTGCCAAACTTCAGTCAGTAAAAACTGGTCTAAATGAACAATTGGAACATACAAGCAAACCTTAAACATTGTTGCTAAGGGTAACATGAACTACGGAAATGAACCAGCAAAATCCATGAGAACATCCACTGATGTAAAATCGGACGTTCCCCAACCAGCCAATCACTGTTTTCCGTCGCCTAAAAATGTTTCATGTTATCCCGAAATGTATTATAAAAAGAGCAGTAGAATAGGGAGGGGCACTCCATTCTCCATTTTTCCCTGACATCTATGCTGGCATTCGGCGGTTTCAATGACTGCACACCCTCTTTGACCCCACAGGCGATGACAGATGCTTTGCACGATTTCTGGTCCTTTGGAGATCTTTGGGACTGTAACGTGCTGAGCAAAGAACTTTTGGACTTTGAGCTTTGGCCTGCTTTATTTGGACAATTAACGGCTAAATTCGGTTATGCAGAGCCAAAAGAATTAGAGAAAAATCAAGATAGCAAGAATAGGTAAATATAAATGTCCTGCAATCTGTATTACTTGACTAAATTTCTACATTTTGATTAATCATAAATGTCGAAATGAATTGCAAACAATATTTAGATAAACAAATATTTGATTAACAGAAATTACGAGTTTGTGGTTTTTGTTTTTCGATGAAGAGAATAAAGGATTCTGAGTCGTAAAATGTGTTTTAGCTGGTTCTAAATCACCATCAACCAATCCAACTAATTGGTCCGTCGACCAAGTGGGTGGAGTGCCTTGATGTTTGGGATTAGGAATCTATAGGTGGTGAATGCTAATGTATATTTTGTAAAATAACTTTTCTTCCCTATAGGTAATATGGTACCCCCCACATGTCCAGCGCGAAATCATCATCCCTCCTGTGTGCAGACTCGTGAGTGGAGACATGTGAGTGTTGGTGTTATGGGCCCCACCAATGACTGCATGTGTGAAAGAGCTAGTTTGACGTCGGGTCTGCGACGCAGGGAGGATAGTTGTATATATATGTTTGTCCTATTCTTTTCCCCTTTTTTTCCAGTCTCGCGCTGGATCAGTTTTTCTGGTAGCAGAATGATGAGTCGCGTTGCGTTCTATGTGGTTTTGAAGACTTCTGGGATGTAGGAAGTCGGATGCCTTGTAATGATTCCGTAGTAGGGCAGAGGTAAGCGCTGCTCTTGGGAAAGACGGCATTATTGTGCCCTGTAGGTACACGGGGAAAACATGTGACGATTGAAGTTGCACGACGCATTGTCTGGGTTCGATTTGGTAACATCGTCGTGTGTTATCGTTAGGGACATTTCTGTGTGAAAGAGGTGTATGGGTAGCGAAGGCCACCTGTGAAATTTTGGTCTTAAGTAACAGGAGTTCATGTGAACTCTGATTACGCTTATCACTGGAAAGGTAATAGGCGTTCCCTAAGCTTGATAGAAGGGTAAAGTAAATGCTACTTTATTAACGAGTGTAATAATTCTGTAGTAGGGCAGATTGAGGCGCTGCTCTCGGGAAAGACAGGATTCTTTGTGAATGAACTACATTTTTTCGTATGATTGTGCGTAAATGAAATGGCAGTCGACTCAATTGTGAAACTCTGGTTTTATTTCTCAGGAGCAGAGCTTCTCCAACAGGTGTCTTATTTCCAGAGAAACGGTTAGTTAATGCTTGCTAGAAGGGTAAGGTAGAGGGAAGTGCTACTTTATCGACGGATGTAATGATTCCGTAGTTGGGCAGATTGAAGCGCTGCTCTCGGGAAAGACGGAATTCTTGTAAAAAAGGTCAAGACTATTATTTTGTTAGCGAAACAGATAATGGTGGCGTATTTATGTCGTTACTAACAGAATTTGAGTAAAAAGTAACCCTGGGCGTAGTGAGCGTTGTGGGGCTACGTGGAGCATCGCGTAGCGTGGCCAAATCTATGCACACTCACGCGCTCCGCGTAGCCCCACTATGCGCCTCCCGCCTCCCGCCCGCCCTCATTTTAAAATAACTTAAAAGTATTTTAAAAGTAAATAAAATGCCTTACCTGCGGTGCAGTGTCCCGGGGCTCCTTCTCCCTGCTTGACGGCAACTTCTTCTCACAAATGCGCATGCGCAGACGCCCGAGCATGCTCATTTCTCACGAGAAATGCGCATGCGCGGGCGTCCGTGCATGCGCATTTGTGAGAAGAAGTTGCCGTCCAGCAGGAAGAGGGAGCCCCGGGACGCCGCACCGCAGTTAAGGCATTTTATTTACTTTTAAATTCTTTAAATTATTTTAAAATGAGGGAGGGCGGACGGCGGGTGGCGGGCTGCTCTGCTTCGCCGCGGCATGTGCGTAGCGCTGCCTTCGTAAACCGCAAAGCAGGCAGCGCTACGTACACTCCGTGGGCGGAGCGGAGCACTACGCCCGGGCTTAGTAAAAAGTGAATGTAAGAAAGTTTGCAGATAAAATTTGTAAAGGAGGGGTCAGCAGAAGCAGGAGTAGCGAGAAAATCTGACGTCAGAAAAGACCGCGCTGTGATTGGTTAGTTAGTGAGGGACGAAGATGCTCCTGATTGGTGCGTTAGTGTGCACCGCGCTAGGAGTGGAGAAGTACAGGGTGACGTAGACGCTCCGGATTGGTGCGTTAGTGAGAGTCGCGCTGGGATTGGAGAATTGCAAAAGTGACATGGACGCTCCGGATTGGTGCGTTACTGTGAGTCGTGCTACGATTGGATAAGGCAAACAGAATAGTCGTAGAAGAAATCTAGTGATACTAAGAAGAGAAAATCATGTATTACGATCCACCAGAGAAAGAGAAAAAGTCCTGGTTCGGAAAAATCAAGAACTTATTTAAAAAGGACAAACCGATTGTGACTAGAGAGGGACAGTTGCTTCCTCCACCGAAATCACCTGCATACTTTATGGTTGCGAAATATGGCTATCATACATGTATTTGGTTAGACAATTGGGCAAAGTATACAAAAGATGATGGAGTTTTAGCATTTCCAGAACATTGTTCATTCAATTTAGCGGTATTGAGGAATTTGAGACAAAGAATGATGAAACTAGAACCGAGACCTAGACCTACTCAGTTTGAAGCATTGACAGAATGGGAAGATGAGATGTATGACAGAGAACAACAGCGGAGTGGCGGAAGGTACAAATATATGTTTGGTTGACCGTGTGGACAAGAGAATCATGATGATAGAATGAGAAGATGGCGAAGTGCAAATATGACTAATGGTATGTTCCCTATGAGAAATGCCGAAGAGACTACTAGTAGAAAATGTACAGAAAAGAGAAATAATACAGGATCAGAAGGTTATAAGTATGATGTGCATGAGTCGGAGGATGATGTTCTTGAGGACATGTTTTATAAAAATCCACCCCCGTATAAACCAAATTCCACATTATTGACACCAAGTGCCCCAGTAAAAGAATCACCACAGAATATAAGATTTGAATCAATACCACATGAGGTAGGAAGAAATAATCCCTTTAGAGAAACAGAAAATACACAACCTAGTAAAATGGCAAATGAAAATTCAGCTGAATTAGCCAAAACTACTTTAGAGTTAACTGAAAAGATTAGGGAATTGACTAAAAACATGGAAGCTGTAACTGTTCCTGTAACAATAGGACCTGTAATGCCTATTTTTGATAAACAAAAGGATAGTGAGCATTGTCTGATGATTGCTTATAACAGTAATAAAGAAAATGAAATACAAAGAAGAGGTTCAAGAGAATATTCATGGGGACAAGCGGTAGGAATTTCTGAACAAAGTACTCCTAAACATTTGACAATAAATAAGAGTCTAACAAATAGAGCAATAATGACGACAGAATCAGTACCAGGGTCACCAAAAGGCTTAGAACAAACCCAAAATGAAATGATTCCTGTCGGTCCTACATCTGATGAATTAAGTGAATGGTTAAGGAGTTTACAGCAAAAAGATGCTGAGCCTTGACCTTTAGATGTGTCCAAATTGAAAATAGTTTTGGAAGAATTAATAGTAGGAACTATTCTAACTGAAAAATTAAAAGCATATCAGGATGAAGAATTAATGTTTTTATGCAAAAGTATAACATGGAGAGCAAGAAATGTACATGATAGATTAGAAGACGTAGCAAGTGAAATGTGTATTGACTTTGAAAAGGTAAAGTCATTACAAAAACCATACAGAGTAGACTTGTCTGAAAAATATATTGAAAATTTGAATACTACAGGACGAACAACACAGATTAAAGACTTAGGGGCATATTATCAAGCCAGGCGATAAAATTATTGCCGCTTTAGCGACAGAAAACTGCCGCTAAAACGGCGATAATGGGCTTGATAATATGCTCTATGGAATTCCAATTGAAGCCCATGTTAAACGTGAAGGACGTCTAACATGGGCTTCAACTGGAATTCCATAGAGCATATTATCAAGCCCATTATTGCCGTTTTAGCTGCAGTTTTCTGTCGCTAAAGTGGCGATCATTTTAGCGCCCCTTAATTATTTTACTGAGAAAATAGGGCGATGTAGACATATGGAAAAGTAGATGGTTTCGAAAACGAGACGATGCAACAGACAAAAAGTTTGCAGCCTATCCTGTAACAGAAAAAGAAACGGTAGTGACTGAATGTCCCATGAGGGAGATTCCAGGTGAAGGCTATGTACGTGTCCCCTGGACCAGACAAGATATTTTATCATTCACCAATGACTTTCCTCGCTTGCGCGAGAAGCCGGTTGAATGGTACAGGCAGGTAGACAGGTTTGTAAAATTATCAAAAGTACTATGGATTGATTTGAATAGTTTATTTGACATAATTGTACCAGCAGAAATATGGGAAGAATTTAAAATTACAATAGGTTGGCCTACTCAAGAATACCCTAGAGATCCAAAAACAGGTGCCCCTGATCCAGAAGTAATGAGAAAATGTGAACAAGTAGTGACCTTTCTGAAAAATAAAGTACCTCCTAAAGAAACTGATTGGGTAAAAATTGATAGAACTCATCAAGAAGTGAAGGAGTCCGTACACGCATATTACAAGAGATTGATGCTCGCTTTTAAGCAATACAGTGGTGATGAAAATTTGAGTGAGAAGGATTTGAGTCATTTTGTATATCGATTTGTGTATGGGTTGCGACCTGAAGTGAAATGATTAAACAGCATACAGTAGATAGGCAAAATAAAAAGATAGATGAAGTACTGAGACATGCAAAATATTTTAGTGATGAAATTGAAGCAAAGCAGTGTAAATTAAAACAAAAAGCCATGTGGGCTCAAGTAAAATTGGCAGAGAGACAGGAAGCTCAATTGATTGAACAAGCAAATGGTACGGGCATGAGACATTGGGAAAGGGAGAGGACAAATTAGTCTAGATGAAGCCAAAAAGAAATGGCCATGTCATAATTGCGGAAGAATAGGGCATTGGAGAACCAAGTGTAGATTTCCCCCAAGTGCTATTGGTGATAATGCATCATTGAATCCACAGGTGCAGAATGAGGTGAGTTGTCAACCGCAGCAGGTTGTTGCCCAACAGAGTCAGGCGCCAAAACCGCCTTTTCCACAGAGCGTAAATCCTCAGAAATACAGTAATGAGACAGGATTCTACAATGAAGAACAGGTAACTAAGCTGCCGCGTGCTAGTGCTGTTTCGCAGTATTGGCTACAATGCGATTAGAGTGAGTCAGAAGAAAGCTATTGACGGTGCCGAGGGGAGGAAGAAGAGTGCGTACTTGGCGCAACTCTTAGTAGACCAGACAGGCCCTTTTGTGGATGGAAAGGTAAATGACGAAAACATTACTTTCCTAGTAGATACTGGTGCTACTCGTTCAACTGTTAGTTCAGCTGATGTCAAAAATCTTCCTCTCTCGGATGAAACGATCCAAGTAGTTGGAGTATCCAACAGACAGATAAAAACGTATCTCACTGAACGAGTTAAAATTAACATAGGGAAGTTTTCTGAAATGCACCGTTTTGTCGTGTGCCATTCAAGCCCTGTACATTTGTTAGGGAGAGATTTGCTGTGCAAAATGAACTGCACAATATTCTGTACTCCGGATGGTATAGCGTTTGAGACTCCTGATGAGGACGTACTGTATAAAATGACTATAGCCAATATGGAACCTGAGATTACCGAGGCATTTGCTGTATTTGACCCCGAGGAATTGCCTCAAGAATTGAAAAAGACAGTAAAGATGGGGGTATGGGATTTCACAGGAGAAGATGTGGAATTAATGAAAAATGTAGATCCCGTAAAAGTTGCTGTAAAGTAAGGAGTAAGTTACCCAAATATTCCACAGTACAAATTGACACCCGAAATAATTGCAGGAGTCACTCCTATAATAGAGAGAATGATTGAACAAGGTATATTGAGGGAAATAATGAGCAGTCCATGTAATTCACCAATTATGGGTCTGAAAAAGCCTCACGGAACTTTTAGAATAGTACAAGACCTGAGAAAAATAAATAAAATCGTTGTATCATGTTGTCCCATTGTACCGAATCCATCTGTGATTTTGTATCAGATTCCTCACGATGCAGAATGGTACACAGTGATTGATTTGTGTCATGCTTTCTTTTCCATTCCATTGCATCCTGACAGCCAACAGATTTTTGCGTTCCGGTTTGGCTAATGTATTTTGGCATGGTACCGAATCCCACAGGGGTATACAGAGAGTCCCTCAATATTTAATCAGATTTTGAAAAAGTATTTAGAAGATTTAAAAATGCCTGAAAGTTCGGTACTGGTCCAATATATCGATGACCTACTTGTGGCATCGAGAACTCGAGAAGCTTGTGTAGTGGATACCATTGCATTGTTGAATCATTTGGCAGATGGAAGACTTAAAGTATCCCCATCGAAATTACAATTCTGTCAGAAAGAAGTACAATATTTAGGCCACCAAATTGAAAAAGAATTAAGAACAGTAACTGCAGAGAGAATCAAGATAATAAAGGGAATGAGAGCCCCAATGACTCAAAGAGAAGTGAGAATGTTTCTTGAAATGGTTGGATATTGTCGTCAGTGGATTAGTAATTTTTCCCTGATTGCAAAACCTTTGGTACGCTTGACAAGAAGTGATGTAAAAGATCCCATTGAATTAAATAATGAAGAATTGAAGGCTTTTAAACAATTGAGAGATGGGTTGTGTGAAGCACCAGCTCTTGGCATGCCTGACTATGAAAAATAATTTGAGCTCTATTGCAGCAGAAGAAATGGATGTGCACTTTCTGTGTTAATACAGAAACACGGAAAATTGAGGAGATCCATTGCATACTTTTCAGCTATGTTAGACCCTATAGCTGTGGCATTGCCTGGTTGTTTGAAATCTGTAGCAGCTACTTTTAAGAGTCTGGAACAGAGTGAAAGAATTTGAATGGGATATCCTGCGAGAGTGTTTGTACCTCATGATGTGGAAATCCTTTTAACAAGGAGCCGCACTCAGTTCATGACGCATAGTCATCTGACTAAATACGAGAAAGTCATCTTAGGTGCGACAAATGTGAGCCTTGTGAGATGTCTGAATGTGAACCCTTCAACACTGTTTCTGATGCTGAGAATGTGGAAGTCAGAGATGATGTGGATCATGGCTGTTTGGAAGTGCTTGATTTCTGTACCAAACCATGTCCTGACATAAAAGATGTACCTTTGACAGAAAGTGACTATGTGATGTTCGTGGTTGGATCATGCTTGAGAACGGATGAGGGAATTCTGAGTGCAGCATATGCAGTATGTACGGTAGCAGCTGTACTGGAAGCATCTTGTCTGAAAGGAGTAAAATCAGCCCAGGTTGCTGAACTTTTTGCATTAACAAGAACATGCAAGTTGGGAAAGAATGGGAGAGTGACTGTGATAACCGATAGTCAATACGGCTTTGGTGTAGTGCATGACTTTGGGCAAATTTGGTCCCAAAGAGGGTATTTGACATCGAGTGGAACTCCTATAAGGAATGCTGAAGTGGTTGGAAAAGTGCTTGAGGCGATACAGCTGCCTAAGCAGTTAGCAGTGGTGAAATGTGCTGCGCATGCCAAGTCTGCTGATTATTTTTCAGCTGGCAACCGGTTTGCCAACGACATGGCTCAGTATTGTGCACGTAATCAGAACTCAGTTAACCCCTTCAGTGCCCATGACGAGCTGGACTCGTCATGGAGCACAGTCGCGCTGTGCCCATGACGAGTCCAGCTCGTCATGGGACCCACCCTTGGGGGAAGCGCTGGCGCTCCCCCCGTGATTCGTCGATTTTTTTTTTTTTTACTGGGGAGGCAGGGGAAGACCTTCCCCTGCCTCCCCCCGTCCCCCCGCCCGCGTCATCAATGACGTCAGCGCGCGAGCCGCGCTGACGTCACCGGAGGCTTCTCCTTTGCTCTCCGAGGCGCAGGAAGCCATTTGCTTCCTGCGCGTCGGAGAGTAAAGGTCAGTTTTGGGGCTGGGGAGGGGGTATTATTGCATCGGTGGGTTAGGTAGGGTGGGGGCACAATGTTGGGGGGGGCGGAAATGTTTTTTTCTATACTCCGCTTTGTTCCTGCGCTTGGATCGTCCAAGTGCAGGTGATTTTATGTGAAATGGATAAAAAAAAAAACCGCACGTTTTCGTTTTTCTCTCGTTTTCTGTGCGATGGGTGCTGCTAGCGTGGGATGGGGGTGGGGGGCGAAATAAAGTCAGCCATAGGGGTTGCAAAGTGGCCAGATTGATTTTATTTGCATCCAAATACACCAGCATCAGAGTTTGCCAGTGCAGTGTGACTTTCGTTTTCTCGTGTAACTTTGAACAGCATTGTTGTACCAAAGGGGGGCGAAAGAAAGTAAGACAGAGGGGTTGCAAAGTGGCCAG
Source organism: Triturus cristatus (assembly GCF_964204655.1). Classification (NCBI taxonomy): domain Eukaryota; kingdom Metazoa; phylum Chordata; class Amphibia; order Caudata; family Salamandridae; genus Triturus; species Triturus cristatus. Next base: position 1,152,571,479 of record NC_140584.1, read on the forward strand.
ATTGATTTTATTTGCTTCCAAGTACACCAGCATCAGAGTTTGCCAGTGATGTGCTTCTTTCGTTTTTTTGTCTTCCTTTGAACAGTATTGTTGTTCCCAGGGGGGGCGAAATAAAGTAAGCCATAGGGATTTACCAAGTGGCCAGATTGATTTTATGTGCATCCAAGTACACCAGCATCACATAGTTTTCCAGTGAAGTGCTACTTTCGTTTTCTGGTCTTCCTTTGAACAGCATTGTTGTTCCCCGGGGGCAAAATAAAGTTAGACAGAGGGATTGCAAAGTGGCCAGATTGATTTTATTTGCATGCAAGTACACCAGCATCAGAGTTTGCCAGTGCAGTGCGACTTTCGTTTTCTCGTCTAACTTTGAACAGTATTGTTGTTCCCAGGGGGGGCGAAATTAAGTAAGACAGAGGGGTTGCCAAGTGGCCAGATTGTTTTTATTTGCATCCAAGTACACCAGCATCAGAGTTTGCCAGTGTATTGCTACTTTCGTTTTCTCGTCTTCCTTTGAGCAGCATTGTTGTTCCCAGGGGGGGGCGAAATAAAGTCAGCCATAGGGGTTGCAAAGTGGCCAGATTGATTTTATTTGCATCCAAATACACCAGCATCAGAGTTTGCCAGTGCAGTGCGACTTTCGTTTTCTCGTGTAACTTTGAACAGCATTGTTGTACCAAGGGGGGGCCAAAGAAAGTAAGACAGAGGGGTTGCAAAGTGGCCAGATTGATTTTATTTGCTTCCAAGTACACCAGCATCAGAGTTTGCCAGTGATGTGCTTCTTTCGTTTTTTTGTCTTCCTTTGAACAGTATTTTTGTTCCCAGGGGGGGCGAAATAAAGTAAGCCATAGGGGTTGCAAAGTGGCCAGATTGATTTTATGTGCATCCAAGTACACCAGCATCACATAGTTTTCCAGTGAAGTGCTACTTTCGTTTTCTGGTCTTCCTTTGAACAGCATTGTTGTTCCCCGGGGGCAAAATAAAGTTAGACAGAGGGATTGCAAAGTGGCCAGATTGATTTTATTTGCATCCAAGTACACCAGCATCAGAGTTTGCCAGTGCAGTGCGACTTTCGTTTTCTCGTCTAACTTTGAACAGTATTGTTGTTCCCAGGGGGGGCGAAATAAAGTAAGACAGAGGGGTTGCCAAGTGGCCAGATTGTTTTTATTTGCATCCAAGTACACCAGCATCAGAGTTTGCCAGTGTATTGCTACTTTTGTTTTCTCATCTAACTTTGAACAGCATTGTTGTTCCCAGGGGGGGCGATATAAAGTAAGACAGAGGGGTTGCAAAGTGGCCAGATTGATTTCATTTACATCCAAGTACACCAGCATCAGAGTTTGCCAGTGTATTGCTACTTTCGTTTTCTCGTCTTCCTTTGAACAGCATTGTTGTTTCTAGGGTGGGAGAGTGTACCATTTCTGGAGGTACTGCTATACCTGGTTGATGGGTGAATTGGAAAACACAATGTGCACCATGGTTCTGTTTTTATGGATGTGGTCTACCATACTGCTTATGTTTTGTAAGGATGTAAGCAATGGACAGTGAAACGGTTCCCTTCAGGGCCCTCTAGTCATGTCCATAACTTTTCCGGTGAAACCCCTCGCTGATTTCTGAATAGTTAGTGAGAGATCGTTTAGGTAACCATGTTGTTTCTGCTTACATTGCACATGCTTTGCATTCCCTAGGAGTGTTTTTTTTTTTTTTTAGGCAGTGTATTACTCTTATCAAGTGCATAATTTGAATTGAGCCACATCCAAGTGTTTATAGCGAGCACAATTAGGTTATAGCTGAAGGCAGTGCGAGTTTCTCTCAGTGGGCAAGTATGGCGTTCAGTGGGGATGTGGCACTATGGCCGGAGCTGTTGAATTGGAAATGGGGAACCGGGTTCTGCATTCATGACCAGTCCACCACACCACTGTACTGAGGGAGCACATTCCCATGCTACACCGTAGAAGGCCCCACTAGACCTTAGAAGGCTTGATGTCTTAGCACAAGCAGGTGTACTGTAGTGGTGTCAACTTACAAAAGAGTACAAAGTACAAGTAGAGATATAAAAGTGCAATAAATGGCAGACACGCAAAACACAGGAACACACTGGGTAGGCACTTCTACGGGCATGGAGAACAGAATTTCCTATAATGTAGAGACTTCCTTCACACAATAGAGAGGGTGTGAATTACGTTTGGAAGTGTCTTTGCAGGAGGAGAACTTTGAGGTTAGTTTTGAAGGACTGGGAAGAGGGAGGGGGTGGTCCGGAGCTGAGGCTCAGTTCCAGATTCTCGCCGCGTTGCTTGTAAAGGATTGGGCCATCGATCTTTCCTTTTTGAAAGTGGGAGGGTCAAGCAATACATTTTGCGCAGTACGTGATGGTCTAGAGCATTATATGCATATGTTACAATAAAGTTTTTTTTCTTCTTTTTATTCTAGTCTAAAGCTTTTCGACGGTGGCTGTTCTGCAGTTTTGTGTACTTGCATTGTGTTGGTAAGAAATTTTTTGTTGTTGTATTTACACCAAATGAGTAATAATATAATGTCTGAATGAATTTTTTTGTAAGTGATGTCATATTGGCGGCATATTTAGTTAGTGGTTTGAGCATGAAATTCTTTGCGATGTGTTTTGCATAGTCTTATGTGTAATTGCTTTTCTCTTTCTTTTTTAGTGGGATATTGTTGATCCATACTGTGTCTGTACAGAGTTGGTGGTGGTGAGTAGTTTAGCTGCCTCTGGCAAGTGAGTGGTATTGTTTTGGAGTATATTTGAGTTTTTGATAAAGGTGCTTTTTGCTTATTACTTATTTTACAAAGAGTTTGTTGTTGTTGACAAGTTACCTTTATTAGTAAGCAATATGGCTAGCCGTAGAATGACTGCTCAACAGGTGGTCGGTATGCTTCTTGAATCTTCCTCTGAGCATGATTATGAGACTGACAGTGCGTCTGAGGGAGAGGAGGGAGGGGAAGATTCTGGCAGTGAGTTTTCACTCAACATGGAATCATCGGATGATGAAGGTACTCTCAGTGCAGATGAAGGTACTCTTGGTGTGGATGAAGCAACTCTCAGTGCGGATGAAGTGCCTGTCTTAGAGGAGGAAACTGCTGTGCCGATGGTGCAAGAGGCATCTGGATTGCAGTCTGAGGCTGCTAGGCTTCCTACTGGAAGTGCTGGACTTTGGGTTGATCCAAACATGGTGCAGCCGGTGTTGCCTGCCATTAGCGGTGATGCAGGGTGTACAGTGAATTGTGAAAACTTTTTGCCTATACAGTTTTTTCAGTTGTTTATGGATGATGTATTTTTGGGTGAGATTGTTGAGCAGACGAATTTGTATGCTGAACAGTTTTTGAGGAACAACAGCGACAAACTTAGGCCCCAGTCTAGAGCTACCCGGTGGACTCCCACATATCTGGAAGAGATTAAGAAGTTTTTGGGTTTGACTTTATTGATGGGTGTGGTAAGGAAGCCAACCTTGGCTTCATATTGGTCTACTAGCCCCTTGTTGGCAACTGCCATATTTCCTGCAGTTATGACTCGTAATCGGTATTTACTTTTGCTACGTATGCTGCATTTTGTTGATAATTCTATGGAGTTGCCACGAGATCACCCTGACTGTGACCGTCTTTTTAAGATTCGGCCCGTTCTTGATCACTTTGTGGATCGATTTTCTGAGATCTATACTCCAGGGAAAGAAATATCTATTGATGAGTCTTTGGTCTTGTTCAAGGGCCGTTTGGTTTTTAGGCAGTACATCCCTAGCAAGAGGGCACGCTATGGAATTAAGCTGTATATGTTGTCTGAGAGTAGGACAGGATATGTTTTTAATTTTCGTGTGTACACTGGTAGAGATTCTGCTATTGACCCCCCAGGTTGTCCGTCCACTTTTAGCGTTGCAGAGAAAATTGTGTGGGATCTTGCTAGGAGACTGTTTAACAGAGGCCACCATTTGTACCTTGATAACTTCTATACTGCTGTGCAATTATTTAAGGAATTGTATAAAGTGGACACTTTTGCATGTGGCACAATCCGCACTAACCGTGAAGCTTATCCGAAAGAGCTTGTTTGCAAAAAACTTCAGAGGGGGCAGTGCAGTTCCTTGCGTAGTGATGAACTACTAGCTGTAAAATTTGTGGACAGGAGGGATGTGTACATGCTGACTACCATCCATGATGAGAGTACTTCACCTGTGGCTGTTTGGGGTCAGGTTGCTGAAGTGCGCAAACCTGTGTGCATTCTAGACTACAATAAGCACATGGGTGGTGTTGACAGAGTAGATCAGAGGTTGGAACCTTACTCTGCTATTCGGAAGGCTTATATTTGGTATAAGAAGTTGGCCATCCATTTCTTCGAATTAGCAATGTTCAATGCTTTTATTGTGTTCAAGGAGTGTTCTCCTGCGTCAAAGTTGACATTTATTCAGTTTCAGCACTCTGTGATAGCTAGCCTTGTTGTTGTGGAACAGGCAAGTGTTCCTAGATTTGGAGTGGTGGAGGATGTGGTTCGATTGAAACATCGCCACTTTCCTGATTTCATCCCTCCCACACCGGCAAAAGATTTTCCCACTAGGAGATGTAGAGTCTGTTGGCGAAGAGATAAGCGGAAGGAGTCTCGTATGTACTGCTCCGACTGTTCATCTAAACCTGGGCTGTGTGTCCCTGCTTGTTTTAGAGCGTACCATACACAAAAGAATTTTTGGGAGCAATCATGAGTGGTAAAGTTAACTGATTGGTTTGTATTCTTTGAAAAATTTGATTCTGTTTCAAGGTTGGCGTTAGTGCAATGTGTTTAGTTTCTGATTTTGTGTTTGTAGATTTGTATCTATTTGTGATTTGTTTGTGTTTTTATTTTTGTCTAAAAAAATCCTAAATGTGTTGGCAGTGTGTGTGGACTGGCACTTCTTTGGCGGTGTACGTGGAATGGTGCTTGGCTGGCGGTGTGCATGGACTGGTGCTTGGCTGGTGGTGTGCGTGGACTGGTGCTTGGCTGGCGGTGTGCGTGGACTGGTGCTTGGCTGGCGGTGTGCGTGGACTGGTGCTTGGCTGGCGGTGTGCGTGGACTGGTGCTTGGCTGGCGGTGTGCGTGGACTGGTGCTTGGCTGGTGGTGTGTGTGGACTGGTGCTTGGCTGGCGGTGTGTGTGGACTGGTGCTTGGCTGGCGGTGTGTGTGGACTGGTGCTTGGCTGGCGGTGTGCGTGGACTGGTGCTTGGCTGGCGGTGTACGTGGACTGGCGCTTGGCTAGCGGTGTGCGTGGGCTGGTGTTTGGCTGGCTGTGTGAGTAGTGACTTGCTGCTGGTCACTACACACACTGCTAGCTGAGTGCCACTCCACGCAATCCATCTGCTTGTGTAGTTGCTGTGTCAGGAATGTGGGCGTGTGAAAGTGATGGGCCCTTGAATGGCGCTGTGTGCTGGTGTGACTTTTGTTATGTGATGGGCCCGCGGCTGGCGGTATGAATGGTTTTGTATGTCTCAAGCGTATGAAAGGTGTATGAATGGCCTGTAAAGAGGTTGGTGCCTTGTCGTGGCTTTACAGCTCACGAGCTGTGAGTCAATGGTTCAGTTTCTCGTCCTTTCAATTATTAACAGTGCATTTCATTTTTGTGGAATCACTTGCTAATACAATTGTATATTCTGAACCATCGCTCACTCTCGTGCCAAATCCAACCAGTATGTGTGTGTGCTTGAGGATTAGATGGCTGTGCAGTAATATTTGCCTTTCTGAAGCAGGGTGTACCTTGTCCCTTTTGTGAATTTTGTAATGTGTTGTTTTTGTGCCTGGTGGTGCGAATGGTCTTGTGTGTATCACGTATGAAAGGTGTGTGAATGGCCTGTAAAGCGGTTGGTGCCTTGCCGTGGCTTTACAGCTCACGAGCTGTGAGTCATTGGTTCAGTTTTTTCTCCATTAAATTATTGACAGTGCATTTCATTTTTGTGAAATCTCTTGTTAATAAAATTTAATATACTGCACCATCACTCGCACTCGTGCCAAATCCAACCAGTATGTGTGTGCGTTTGAGGAATAGGTGGCTGTGCAGGATTCTTTGTCTTTTTAGTTTCTCTGCCAAGGTGTATGTTCCATGTAAAAATAACCCACCAACTGTAGATATTGTCGTAAACCCATGGGAGTTCATGGTGATGTCTCTCTTGTGAATTCCAAAAAGGTTTTTTATCCTCAATGTCCTGTAAACCTCAAAATATCGGTCACATTGTCCATGCAATATTGTGCCAAAATTCTCACGTTGTAGAAACAATGTCAAAACGTTCTGGTTTTGCAAGGGGGTCAACTGTCTTTTTGGCCCGTGTTCGGCGGCCATCTAGGGAAACCTACCAAACCCATACATTTCTGAAAACTATACACTCGGGGGCTTCCAGGGAGGTATGGCTTGCGTGGATCCCCCAACGTTTCCTTACCCAGAATCCCCTGCAAACCTCAATTTTAGTTGAAAAAATCACTCTTTTCACACATTTTGGGGTGGGAAAGTAGTGGCATCACCGGGCTCACACAAATTTACCACCACCCAGCGTTCCCCCAGGTCTCCCGGTAAAAATGGTGCCTCACTTGTGTGGGAGGCCCAAGTACCCGCGGCAGGCAAGGGCCCAAAACGCAGTGAGGCGACACCAAAATGGCCTGTCGCAAAACCACCTGGTTTTGCAAGGGGGGTCATTTAGGTTTTTGGCCCGGTGCTCAGCGTCCATCTAGGGAAACCTACCAAACCCACGCATTTCTGAAATCTAGACACCCGGCGGCTTCCAGGGAGGTATGGCTTGCGTGGATCCCCCAACGTTTCCTTACCCAGAATCCCCTGCAAACCTCAATTTTTGCTGAAAAAATCACTTTTTTCACACATTTTGGGGTGGGAAAGTAGTGGCATCACCGGGCTCACACAAATTTACCACCACCCAGCATTCCCCCAGGTCTCCTGGTAAAAATGGTGCCTCACTTGTGTGGGAGGCCCAAGTACCCGCGGCAGGCAAGGGCCCAAAACGCAGTGAGGCGACATCAAAATGGCCTGTCGCAAAACCACCTGGTTTTGCAAGGGGGGTCACTTAGGTTTTTGGCCCGGTGCTCGGCGGCCATCTAGGGAAACCTACCAAACCCACGCATTTCTGAAAACTAGACACCCGGCGGCTTCCAGGGAGGTATGGCTTGCGTGGATCCCCCAACGTTTCCTTACCCAGAATCCCCTGCAAACCTCAATTTTTGCTCAAAAAATCACTTTTTTCACACATTTTGGGGTGGGAAAGTAGTGGCATCACCGGGCTCACACAAATTTACCACCCCCCAGCGTTCCCCCAGGTCTCCCGGTAAAAATGGTGCCTGACTTGTGTGGAAGGCCCAAGTACCCGCGGCAGGCAAGGGCCCAAAACGCAGTGAGGCGACATCAAAATGGCCTGTCGCAAAACCACCTGGTTTTGCAAGGGGGGTCACTTAGGTTTTTGGCCCGGTGCTCGGCGGCCATCTAGGGAAACCTACCAAACCCATGCATTTCTGAAAACTAGACACCCGGCGGCTTCCAGGGAGGTATGGCTTGCGTGGATCCCCCAACGTTTCCTTACCCAGAATCCCCTGCAAACCTCAATTTTTGCTCAAAAAATCACTTTTTTCACACATTTTGGGGTGGGAAAGTAGTGGCATCACCGGGCTCACACAAATTTACCACCCCCCAGCGTTCCCCCAGGTCTCCCGGTAAAAATGGTGCCTGACTTGTGTGGAAGGCCCAAGTACCCGCGGCAGGCAAGGGCCCAAAACGCAGTGAGGCGACATCAAAATGGCCTGTCGCAAAACCACCTGGTTTTGCAAGGGGGGTCACTTAGGTTTTTGGCCCGGTGCTCGGCGGCCATCTAGGGAAACCTACCAAACCCATGCATTTCTGAAAACTAGACACCCGGCGGCTTCCAGGGAGGTATGGCTTGCGTGGATCCCCCAACGTTTCCTTACCCAGAATCCCCTGCAAACCTCAATTTTTGCTGAAAAAAATCACTTTTTTCACACATTTTGGGGTGGGAAAGTAGTGGCATCACCGGGCTCACACAAATTTACCACCCCCCAGCGTTCCCCCAGGTCTCCCGGTAAAAATGGTGCCTGACTTGTGTGGGAGGCCCAAGTACCCGCGGCAGGCAAGGGCCCAAAACGCAGTGAGGCGACATCAAAATGGCCTGTCGCAAAACCACCTGGTTTTGCAAGGGGGGTCACTTAGGTTTTTGGCCCGGTGCTCGGCGGCCATCTAGGGAAACCTACCAAACCCACGCATTTCTGAAAACTAGACACCCGGCGGCTTCCAGGGAGGTATGGCTTGCGTGGATCCCCCATCGTTTCCTTACCCAGAATCCCCTGCAAACCTCAATTTTTGCTGAAAAAATCACTTTTTTCACACATTTTGGGGTGGGAAAGTAGTGGCATCACCGGGCTCACACAAATTTACCACCACCCAGCGTTCCCCCAGGTCTCCCGGTAAAAATGGTGCCTGACTTGTGTGGGAGGCCCAAGTACCCGCGGCAGGCAAGGGCCCAAAACGCAGTGAGGCGACATCAAAATGGCCTGTCGCAAAACCACCTGGTTTTGCAAGAAGGGTCACTTAGGTTTTTGGCCCGGTGCTCGGCGGCCATCTAGGGAAACCTCCCAAACCCATGCATTTCTGAAAACCAGACACCCGGCGGCTTCCAGGGAGGTATGGCTTGCGTGGATCCCCCATCGTTTCCTTACCCAGAATCCCCTGCAATCCTCAATTTTGGGTAAGGAAACGTTGGGGGATCTACGCAAGCCATACCTCCCTGGAAGCCGCCGGGTGTCTAGTTTTCAGAAATGCGTGGGTCATTGGCCAAAAACCTAAGTGACCCCCCTTGCAAAACCAGGTGGTTTTACGACAGGCCATTTTGATGTTGCCTCACTGCGTTTTGGGCCCTTGCCTGCCGCGGGTACTTGGGCCTCCCACACAAGTGAGGCACCATTTTTACCGGGAGACTTGGGGGAACGCTGGGTGGTGGTAAATTTGTGTGAGCCCGGTGATGCCACTACTTTCCCACCCAAAATGTGTGAAAAAAGTGATTTTTTCAGCAAAAATTGAGGTTTGCAGGGGATTCTGGGTAAGGAAACGTTGGGGGATCCACGCAAGCCATACCTCCCTGGAAGCCGCCGGGTGTCTAGATTTCAGAAATGCGTGGGTTTGGTAGGTTTCCCTAGATGGACGCTGAGCACCGGGCCAAAAACCTAAGTGACCCCCCTTGCAAAACCAGGTGGTTTTGCGACAGGCCATTTTGGTGTCGCCTCACTGCGTTTTGGGCCCTTGCCTGCCGCGGGTACTTGGGCCTCCCACACAAGTGAGGCACCATTTTTACCGGGAGACCTGGGGGAACGCTGGGTGGTGGTAAATTTGTGTGAGCCCGGTGATGCCACTACTTTCCCACCCCAAAATGTGTGAAAAAAGTGATTTTTTCAGCAAAAATTGAGGTTTGCAGGGGATTCTGGGTAAGGAAACGTTGGGGGATCCACGCAAGAATTACCTCCCTGGAAGCCGCCGGGTGTCTAGTTTTCAGAAATGCATGGGTTTGGCAGGTTTCCCTAGATGGCCGCCGAGCACCGGGCCAAAAACCTAAGTGACCCCCTTGCAAAACCAGGTGGTTTTGCGATAGGCCATTTTGATGTCGCCTCACTGCGTTTTGGGCCCTTGCCTGCCGCGGGTACTTGGGCCTCCCACACAAGTGAGGCACCATTTTTACCGGGAGACCTGGGGGAACGCTGGGTGGTGGTAAATTTGTGTGAGCCCGGTGATGCCACTACTTTCCCACCCCAAAATGTGTGAAAAAAGTGATTTTTTCAGCTAAAATTGAGGTTTGCAGGGGATTCTGGGTAAGGAAACGTTGGGGGATCCACGCAAGCCATACCTCCCTGGAAGCCGCCGGGTGTCTAGTTTTTAAAAATGTGTAGGTTGGCTAGGTTTCCCTAGGTGCCGGCAGGGCTAGGGTTCAAAAACTACAGCTAGTCACTTTGCCAAAAAAGGGTCATTTTTCACTGCAAAATGGAGGTGTGACCACGTTGCGTTTTGCGCCGTTTCCTGTCGCGGGCAGTAGGCCGACCCACACAAGTGAGGTACCATTTTTCTCGTAGCACTTTGGGGAACGCGGGGTGGGTGGAAATTTGTGGATCCACGCAGATTCCAGAACTTTCCATCCCAGAAATGTGGGGAAAATGTGTTTTTTTTGTCATTTTTTTATGTTTGCAAGGGATTCTGGGTAACAGACCATGGTGGGAGGCAGTCAAGTCACCCCATCCTGGATTCCCCTGGGTGTCTAGTTTTCAAAAATGTATAGGTTTGCTAGGTTTCCCTAGGTGCCGGCAGGGCTAGGGTTCAAAAACTACAGCTAGTCACTTTGCCAAAAAAGGGTCATTTTTCACTGCAAAATGGAGGTGTGACCACGTTGCGTTTTGCGCCGTTTCCTGTCGCGGGCACTAGGCCGACCCGCACAAGTGAGGTACCATTTTTCTCGTAGGACTTTGGGGAACGCGGGGTGGGTGGAAATTTGTGGATCCACGCAGATTCCAGAACTTTCCATCCCAGAAATGTGGGGAAAATGTGTTTTTTTTGTCATTTTTTTACGTTTGCAAGGGATTCTGGGTAACAGACCATGGTGGGAGGCAGTCAAGTCACCCCATCCTGGATTCCCCTGGGTGTCTAGTTTTCAAAAATTTATAGGTTTGCTAGGTTTCCCTAGGTGCCGGCAGGGCTAGGGTTCAAAAACTACAGCTAGTCACTTTGCCAAAAAAGGGTCATTTTTCACTGCAAAATGGAAGTGTGACCACGTTGCGTTTTGCGCCGTTTCCTGTCGCGGGCACTAGGCCGACCCGCACAAGTGAGGTACCATTTTTCTCGTAGGACTTTGGGGAACGCGGGGTGGGTGGAAATTTTTGGATCCACGCAGATTCCAGAACTTTCCATCCCAGAAATGTGGGGAAAATGTGTTTTTTTTGTCATTTTTTTACGTTTGCAAGGGATTCTGGGTAACAGACCATGGTGGGAGGCAGTCAAGTCACCCCATCCTGGATTCCCCTGGGTGTCTAGTTTTCAAAAATGTATAGGTTTGCTAGGTTTCCCTAGGTACCGGAAGGGCTAGGGTTAAAAAACTACAGCTAGTCATTTTGCCAAAAAAGGGTCATTTTTCACTGCAAAATGGAGGTGTGACCACGTTGCGTTTTGCGCCGTTTCCTGTCGCGGGCACTAGGCCGACCCGCACAAGTGAGGTACCATTTTTCTCGTAGGACTTTGGGGAACGCGGGGTGAGTGGAAATTTGTGGATCCACGCAGATTCCAGAACTTTCCATCCCAGAAATGTGGGGAAAATGTGTTTTTTTTGTCATTTTTTTACAATTGCAAGGGATTCTGGGTAACAGACCATGGTGGGAGGCAGTCAAGTCACCCCATCCTGGATTCCCCTGGGTGTCTAGTTTTCAAAAATGTATAGGTTTGCTAGGTTTCCCTAGGTACCGGAAGGGCTATGGTTCAAAAACTACAGCTTGTCACTTTGCCAAAAAAGGGTCATTTTTCACTGCAAAATGGAGGTGTGACCACGTTGCGTTTTGCGCCGTTTCCTGTCGCGGGCACTAGGCGGACCCGCACAAGTGAGGTACCATTTTTCTCGTAGGACTTTGGGGAACGCGGGGTGGGTGGAAATTTGTGGATCCACGCAGATTCCAGAACTTTCCATCCCAGAAATGTGGGGAAAATGTGTTTTTTTTTTTCATTTTTTTACGTTTGCAAGGGATTCTGGGTAACAGACCATGGTGGGAGGCAGTCATGTCACCCCATCCTGGATTCCCCTGGGTGTCCAGTTTTCAAAAATGTATAGGTTTGCTAGGTTTCCCTAGGTGCCGGCAGGGCTAGGGTTCAAAAACTACAGCTAGTCACTTTGCCAAAAAAGGGTCATTTTTCACTGCAAAATGGAGGTGTGACCACGTTGCGTTTTGCGCCGTTTCCTGTCGCGGGCACTAGGCCGACCCACACAAGTGAGGTACCATTTTTCTCGTACCACTTTGGGGAACGCGGGGTGGGTGGAAATTTGTGGATCCACGCAGATTCCAGAACTTTCCATCCCAGAAATGTGGGGAAAATGTGTTTTTTTTGTCATTTTTTTACGTTTGCAAGGGATTCTGGGTAACAGACCATGGTGGGAGGCAGTCAAGTCACCCCATCCTGGATTCCCCTGGGTGTCTAGTTTTCAAAAATGTATAGGTTTGGTAGGTTTCCCTAGGTGCCGGCAGGGCTAGGGTTCAAAAGCTACAGCTAGTCACTTTGCCAAAAAAGGGTCATTTTTCACTGCAAAATGGAGGTGTGACCACGTTGCGTTTTGCGCCGTTTCCTGTCGTGGGCACTAGGCCGACCCGCACAAGTGAGGTACCATTTTTCTCGTAGGACTTTGGGGAACGCGGGGTGGGTGGAAATTTGTGGATCCACGCAGATTCCAGAACTTTCCATCCCAGAAATGTGGGGAAAATGTGTTTTTTTATTTCATTTTTTTACGTTTGCAAGGGATTCTGGGTAACAGACCATGGTGGGAGGCAGTCATGTCACCCCATTCTGGATTCCCCTGGGTGTCCAGTTTTCAAAAATGTATAGGTTTGCTAGGTTTCCCTAGGTGCCGGCAGGGCTAGGGTTCAAAAACTACAGCTAGTCACTTTGCCAAAAAAGGGTCATTTTTCACTGCAAAATGGAGGTGTGACCACGTTGCGTTTTGCGCCGTTTCCTGTCGCGGGCACTAGGCCGACCCACACAAGTGAGGTACCATTTTTCTCGTAGCACTTTGGGGAACGCGGGGTGGGTGGAAATTTGTGGATCCACGCAGATTCCAGAACTTTCCATCCCAGAAATGTGGGGAAAATGTGTTTTTTTTGTCATTTTTTTACGTTTGCAAGGGATTCTGGGTAACAGACCATGGTGGGAGGCAGTCAAGTCACCCCATCCTGGATTCCCCTGGGTGTCTAGTTTTCAAAAATTTATAGGTTTGCTAGGTTTCCCTAGGTGCCGGCAGGGCTAGGGTTCAAAAACTACAGCTAGTCACTTTGCCAAAAAAGGGTCATTTTTCACTGCAAAATGGAAGTGTGACCATGTTGCGTTTTGCGCCGTTTCCTGTCGCGGGCACTAGGCCGACCCGCACAAGTGAGGTACCATTTTTCTCGTAGGACTTTGGGGAACGCGGGGTGGGTGGAAATTTTTGGATCCACGCAGATTCCAGAACTTTCCATCCCAGAAATGTGGAGAAAATGTGTTTTTTTTGTCATTTTTTTACGTTTGCAAGGGATTCTGGGTAACAGACCATGGTGGGAGGCAGTCAAGTCACCCCATCCTGGATTCCCCTGGGTGTCTAGTTTTCAAAAATGTATAGGTTTGCTAGGTTTCCCTAGGTACCGGAAGGGCTAGGGTTAAAAAACTACAGCTAGTCATTTTGCCAAAAAAGGGTCATTTTTCACTGCAAAATGGAGGTGTGACCACGTTGCGTTTTGCGCCGTTTCCTGTCGCGGGCACTAGGCCGACCCGCACAAGTGAGGTACCATTTTTCTCATAGGACTTTGGGGAACGCGGGGTGAGTGGAAATTTGTGGATCCACGCAGATTCCAGAACTTTCCATCCCAGAAATGTGGGGAAAATGTGTTTTTTTTGTCATTTTTTTATGTTTGCAAGGGATTCTGGGTAACAGACCATGGTGGGAGGCAGTCAAGTCACCCCATCCTGGATTCCCCTGGGTGTCTAGTTTTCAAAAATGTATAGGTTTGCTAGGTTTCCCTAGGTACCGGAAGGGCTAGGGTTAAAAAACTACAGCTTGTCACTTTGCCAAAAAAGGGTCATTTTTCACTGCAAAATGGAGGTGTGACCACGTTGCGTTTTGCGCCGTTTCCTGTCGCGGGCACTAGGCGGACCCGCACAAGTGAGGTACCATTTTTCTCGTAGGACTTTGGGGAACGCGGGGTGGGTGGAAATTTGTGGATCCACGCAGATTCCAGAACTTTCCATCCCAGAAATGTGGGGAAAATGTGTTTTTTTTTTTCATTTTTTTACGTTTGCAAGGGATTCTGGGTAACAGACCATGGTGGGAGGCAGTCATGTCACCCCATCCTGGATTCCCCTGGGTGTCCAGTTTTCAAAAATGTATAGGTTTGCTAGGTTTCCCTAGGTGCCGGCAGGGCTGGGGTTCAAAAACTACAGCTAGTCACTTTGCCAAAAAAGGGTCATTTTTCACTGCAAAATGGAGGTGTGACCACGTTGCGTTTTGCGCCGTTTCCTGTCGCGGGCACTAGGCCGACCCACACAAGTGAGGTACCATTTTTCTCGTACCACTTTGGGGAACGCGGGGTGGGTGGAAATTTGTGGATCCACGCAGATTCCAGAACTTTCCATCCCAGAAATGTGGGGAAAATGTGTTTTTTTTGTCATTTTTTTATGTTTGCAAGGGATTCTGGGTAACAGACCATGGTGGGAGGCAGTCAAGTCACCCCATCCTGGATTCCCCTGGGTGTCTAGTTTTCAAAAATGTATAGGTTTGGTAGGTTTCCCTAGGTGCCGGCAGGGCTAGGGTTCAAAAACTACAGCTAGTCACTTTGCCAAAAAAGGGTCATTTTTCACTGCAAAATGGAGGTGTGACCACGTTGCGTTTTGCGCCGTTTCCTGTCGTGGGCACTAGGCCGACCCGCACAAGTGAGGTACCATTTTTCTCGTAGGACTTTGGGGAACGCGGGGTGGGTGGAAATTTGTGGATCCACGCAGATTCCAGAACTTTCCATCCCAGAAATGTGGGGAAAATGTGTTTTTTTTTTCATTTTTTTACGTTTGCAAGGGATTCTGGGTAACAGACCATGGTGGGAGGCAGTCATGTCACCCCATCCTGGATTCCCCTGGGTGTCCAGTTTTCAAAAATGTATAGGTTTGCTAGGTTTCCCTAGGTGCCGGCAGGGCTAGGGTTCAAAAACTACAGCTAGTCACTTTGCCAAAAAAGGGTCATTTTTCACTGCAAAATGGAGGTGTGACCACGTTGCGTTTTGCGCCGTTTCCTGTCGTGGGCACTAGGCCGACCCGCACAAGTGAGGTAAAATTTTTCTCGTAGGACTTTGGGGAACGCGGGGTGGGTGGAAATTTGTGGATCCACGCAGATTCCAGAACTTTCCATCCCAGAAATGTGGGGAAAATGTGTTTTTTTGTCATTTTTTTACGTTTGCAAGGGATTCTGGGTAACAGACCATGGTGGGAGGCAGTCAAGTCACCCCATCCTGGATTCCCCTGGGTGTCTAGTTTTCAAAAATGTATAGGTTTGGTAGGTTTCCCTAGGTGCCGGCAGGGCTAGGGTTCAAAAACTACAGCTTGTCACTTTGCCAAAAAAGGGTCATTTTTCACTGCAAAATGGAGGTGTGACCACGTTGCGTTTTGCGCCGTTTCCTGTCGCGGGCACTAGGCCGACCCGCACAAGTGAGGTACCATTTTTCTCGTAGGACTTTGGGGAACGCGGGGTGGGTGGAAATTTTTGGATCCACGCAGATTCCAGAACTTTCCATCCCAGAAATGTGGGGAAAATGTGTTTTTTTTGTCATTTTTTTACGTTTGCAAGGGATTCTGGGTAACAGACCATGGTGGGAGGCAGTCAAGTCACCCCATCCTGGATTCCCCTGGGTGTCTAGTTTTCAAAAATGTATAGGTTTGCTAGGTTTCCCTAGGTACCGGAAGGGCTAGGGTTCAAAAACTACAGCTAGTCACTTTGCCAAAAAAGGGTCATTTTTCACTGCAAAATGGAGGTGTGACCACGTTGCGTTTTGCGCCGTTTCCTGTCGCGGGCACTAGGCCGACCCGCACAAGTGAGGTACCATTTTTCTCGCAGGACTTTGGGGAACGCGGGGTGAGTGGAAATTTGTGGATCCACGCAGATTCCAGAACTTTCCATCCCAGAAATGTGGGGAAAATGTGTTTTTTTTGTCATATTTTTACGTTTGCAAGGGATTCTGGGTAACAGACCATGGTGGGAGGCAGTCAAGTCACCCCATCCTGGATTCCCCTGTGTGTCTAGTTTTCAAAAATGTGTAGGTTTGCTAGGTTTCCCTAGGTGCCGGCAGGGCTAGGGTTCAAAAACTACAGCTAGTCACTTTGCCAAAAAAGGGTCATTTTTCACTGCAAAATGGAGGTGTGACCACGTTGCGTTTTGCGCCGTTTCCTGTCGCGGGCACTAGGCTGACCCGCACAAGTGAGGTACCATTTTTCTCGTAGGACTTTGGGGAACGCGGGGTGGGTGGAAATTTGTGGATCCACGCAGATTCCAGAACTTTCCATCCCAGAAATGTGGGGAAAATGTGTTTTTTTTTTTTCATTTTTTTACGTTTGCAAGGGATTCTGGGTAACAGACCATGGTGGGAGGCAGTCATGTCACCCCATCCTGGATTCTCCTGGGTGTCTAGTTTTCAAAAATGTATAGGTTTGCTAGGTTTCCCTAGGTGCCGGCAGGGCTAGGGTTCAAAAACTACAGCTAGTCACTTTGCCAAAAAAGGGTCATTTTTCACTGCAAAATGGAGGTGTGACCACGTTGCGTTTTGCGCCGTTTCCTGTCGCGGGCACTAGGCTGACCCGCACAAGTGAGGTACCATTTTTCTCGTAGGACTTTGGGGAACGCGGGGTGGGTGGAAATTTGTGGATCCACGCAGATTCCAGAACTTTCCATCCGAAAATGTGGGGAAAATGTGTTTTTTTTGTCATTTGTTTACGTTTGCAAGGGATTCTGGGTAACAGACCATGGTGGGAGGCAGTCAAGTCACCCCATCCTGGATTCCCCTGGGTGTCTAGTTTTCAAAAATGTATAGGTTTGCTAGGTTTCCCTAGGTGCCGGCAGGGCTAGGGTTCAAAAACTACAGCTAGTCACTTTGCCAAAAAAGGGTCATTTTTCACTGCAAAATGGAGGTGTGACCACGTTGCGTTTTGCGCCGTTTCCTGTCGCGGGCACTAGGCCGACCCGCACAAGTGAGGTACCATTTTTCTCGTAGGACTTTGGGGAACGCGGGGTGGGTGGAAATTTGTGGATCCACGCAGATTCCAGAACTTTCCATCCCAGAAATGTGAGGAAAATGTGGTTTTTTTGTCATTTTTTTACTTTTGCATGGGATTCTGGGTAACAGACCATGGTGGGAGGCAGTCAAGTCACCCCATCCTGGATTCCCCTGGGTGTCTAGTTTTCAAAAATGTATAGGTTTGCTAGGTTTCCCTAGGTGCCGGCAGGGCTAGGGTTCAAAAACTACAGCTAGTCACTTTGCCAAAAAAGGGTCATTTTTCACTGCAAAATGGAGGTGTGACCACGTTGCGTTTTGCGCCGTTTCCTGTCGTGGGCACTAGGCCGACCCGCACAAGTGAGGTAAAATTTTTCTCGTAGGACTTTGGGGAACGCGGGGTGGGTGGAAATTTGTGGATCCACGCAGATTCCAGAACTTTCCATCCCAGAAATGTGGGGAAAATGTGTTTTTTTGTCATTTTTTTACGTTTGCAAGGGATTCTGGGTAACAGACCATGGTGGGAGGCAGTCAAGTCACCCCATCCTGGATTCCCCTGGGTGTCTAGTTTTCAAAAATGTATAGGTTTGGTAGGTTTCCCTAGGTGCCGGCAGGGCTAGGGTTCAAAAACTACAGCTTGTCACTTTGCCAAAAAAGGGTCATTTTTCACTGCAAAATGGAGGTGTGACCACGTTGCGTTTTGCGCCGTTTCCTGTCGCGGGCACTAGGCCGACCCGCACAAGTGAGGTACCATTTTTCTCGTAGGACTTTGGGGAACGCGGGGTGGGTGGAAATTTTTGGATCCACGCAGATTCCAGAACTTTCCATCCCAGAAATGTGGGGAAAATGTGTTTTTTTTGTCATTTTTTTACGTTTGCAAGGGATTCTGGGTAACAGACCATGGTGGGAGGCAGTCAAGTCACCCCATCCTGGATTCCCCTGGGTGTCTAGTTTTCAAAAATGTATAGGTTTGCTAGGTTTCCCTAGGTACCGGAAGGGCTAGGGTTCAAAAACTACAGCTAGTCACTTTGCCAAAAAAGGGTCATTTTTCACTGCAAAATGGAGGTGTGACCACGTTGCGTTTTGCGCCGTTTCCTGTCGCGGGCACTAGGCCGACCCGCACAAGTGAGGTACCATTTTTCTCGCAGGACTTTGGGGAACGCGGGGTGAGTGGAAATTTGTGGATCCACGCAGATTCCAGAACTTTCCATCCCAGAAATGTGGGGAAAATGTGTTTTTTTTGTCATATTTTTATGTTTGCAAGGGATTCTGGGTAACAGACCATGGTGGGAGGCAGTCAAGTCACCCCATCCTGGATTCCCCTGTGTGTCTAGTTTTCAAAAATGTGTAGGTTTGCTAGGTTTCCCTAGGTGCCGGCAGGGCTAGGGTTCAAAAACTACAGCTAGTCACTTTGCCAAAAAAGGGTCATTTTTCACTGCAAAATGGAGGTGTGACCACGTTGCGTTTTGCGCCGTTTCCTGTCGCGGGCACTAGGCTGACCCGCACAAGTGAGGTACCATTTTTCTCGTAGGACTTTGGGGAACGCGGGGTGGGTGGAAATTTGTGGATCCACGCAGATTCCAGAACTTTCCATCCCAGAAATGTGGGGAAAATGTGTTTTTTTTTTTTCATTTTTTTACGTTTGCAAGGGATTCTGGGTAACAGACCATGGTGGGAGGCAGTCATGTCACCCCATCCTGGATTCTCCTGGGTGTCTAGTTTTCAAAAATGTATAGGTTTGCTAGGTTTCCCTAGGTGCCGGCAGGGCTAGGGTTCAAAAACTACAGCTAGTCACTTTGCCAAAAAAGGGTCATTTTTCACTGCAAAATGGAGGTGTGACCACGTTGCGTTTTGCGCCGTTTCCTGTCGCGGGCACTAGGCTGACCCGCACAAGTGAGGTACCATTTTTCTCGTAGGACTTTGGGGAACGCGGGGTGGGTGGAAATTTGTGGATCCACGCAGATTCCAGAACTTTCCATCCGAAAATGTGGGGAAAATGTGTTTTTTTTGTCATTTGTTTACGTTTGCAAGGGATTCTGGGTAACAGACCATGGTGGGAGGCAGTCAAGTCACCCCATCCTGGATTCCCCTGGGTGTCTAGTTTTCAAAAATGTATAGGTTTGCTAGGTTTCCCTAGGTGCCGGCAGGGCTAGGGTTCAAAAACTACAGCTAGTCACTTTGCCAAAAAAGGGTCATTTTTCACTGCAAAATGGAGGTGTGACCACGTTGCGTTTTGCGCCGTTTCCTGTCGCGGGCACTAGGCCGACCCGCACAAGTGAGGTACCATTTTTCTCGTAGGACTTTGGGGAACGCGGGGTGGGTGGAAATTTGTGGATCCACGCAGATTCCAGAACTTTCCATCCCAGAAATGTGAGGAAAATGTGTTTTTTTTGTCATTTTTTTACTTTTGCATGGGATTCTGGGTAACAGACCATGGTGGGAGGCAGTCAAGTCACCCCATCCTGGATTCCCCTGGGTGTCTAGTTTTCAAAAATGTATAGGTTTGCTAGGTTTCCCTAGGTTCCGGCAGGGCTAGGGTTCAAAAACTACAGCTAGTCACTTTGCCAAAAAAGGGTCATTTTTCACTGCAAAATGGAGGTGTGACCACGTTGCGTTTTGCGCCGTTTCCTGTCGCGGGCACTAGGCCGACCCGCACAAGTGAGGTACCATTTTTCTCGTAGGACTTTGGGGAACGCGGGGTGGGTGGAAATTTGTGGATCCACGCAGATTCCAGAACTTTCCATCCCAGAAATGTGGTGAAAATGTGGGTTTTTTTGTCATTTTTTTACGTTTGCAAGGGATTCTGGGTAACAGACCATGGTGAGAGGCAGTCAAGTCACCCCATCCTGGATTCCCCTGGGAGTCTAGTTTTCAAAAATGTATAGGTTTGCTAGGTTTCTCTAGGTGCCGGCAGGGCTAGGGTTCAAAAACTACAGCTAGTCACTTTGCCAAAAAAGGGTCATTTTTCACTGCAAAATGGAGGTGTGACCACGTTGCGTTTTGCGCCGTTTCCTGTCGCGGGCACTAGGCCGACCCGCACAAGTGAGGTACCTTTTTTCTCGTAGGACTTTGGGGAACGCGGGGTGGGTGGAAATTTGTGGATCCACGCAGATTCCAGAACTTTCCATCCCAAAATGTGGGGAAAATGTGTTTTTTTTGTCATTTGTTTACGTTTGCAAGGGATTCTGGGTAACAGACCATGGTGGGAGGCAGTCATGTCACCCCATCCTGGATTCTCCTGGGTGTCTAGTTTTCAAAAATGTATAGGTTTGCTAGGTTTCCCTAGGTGCCGGCAGGGCTAGGGTTCAAAAACTACAGCTAGTCACTTTGCCAAAAAAGGGTCATTGTTCACTGCAAAATGGAGGTGTGACCACGTTGCGTTTTGCGCCGTTTCCTGTCGCGGGCACTAGGCTGACCCGCACAAGTGAGGAACCATTTTTCTCGTAGCACTTTGGGGAACGCGGGGTGGGTGGAAATTTGTGGATCCACGCAGATTCCAGAACTTTCCCACCCCAAAATGTGTGAAAAAAGTGATTTTTTCAGCTAAAATTGAGGTTTGCAGGGGATTCTGGGTAAGGAAACGTTGGGGGATCCACGCAAGCCATACCTCCCTGGAAGCCGCCGGGTGTCTAGTTTTTAAAAATGTGTAGGTTGGCTAGGTTTCCCTAGGTGCCGGCAGGGCTAAGGTTCAAAAACTACAGCTAGTCACTTTGCCAAAAAAGGGTCATTTTTCACTGCAAAATGGAGGTGTGACCACGTTGCGTTTTGCGCCGTTTCCTGTCGCGGGCACTAGGCCGACCCACACAAGTGAGGTACCATTTTTCTCGTAGCACTTTGGGGAACGCGGGGTGGGTGGAAATTTGTGGATCCACGCAGATTCCAGAACTTTCCATCCCAGAAATGTGGGGAAAATGTGTTTTTTTTGTCATTTTTTTATGTTTGCAAGGGATTCTGGGTAACAGACCATGGTGGGAGGCAGTCAAGTCACCCCATCCTGGATTCCCCTGGGTGTCTAGTTTTCAAAACTGTATAGGTTTGGTAGGTTTCCCTAGGTGCCGGCAGGGCTAGGGTTCAAAAACTACAGCTAGTCACTTTGCCAAAAAAGGGTCATTTTTCACTGCAAAATGGAGGTGTGACCACGTTGCGTTTTGCGCCGTTTCCTGTCGCGGGCACTAGGCCGACCCGCACAAGTGAGGTACCATTTTTCTCGTAGGACTTTGGGGAACGCGGGGTGGGTGGAAATTTGTGGATCCACGCAGATTCCAGAACTTTCCATCCCAGAAATGTGGGGAAAATGTGTTTTTTTTGTCATTTTTTTACGTTTGCAAGGGATTCTGGGTAACAGACCATGGTGGGAGGCAGTCAAGTCACCCCATCCTGGATTCCCCTGGGTGTCTAGTTTTCAAAAATTTATAGGTTTGCTAGGTTTCCCTAGGTGCCGGCAGGGCTAGGGTTCAAAAACTACAGCTAGTCACTTTGCCAAAAAAGGGTCATTTTTCACTGCAAAATGGAAGTGTGACCACGTTGCGTTTTGCGCCGTTTCCTGTCGCGGGCACTAGGCCGACCCGCACAAGTGAGGTACCATTTTTCTCGTAGGACTTTGGGGAACGCGGGGTGGGTGGAAATTTTTGGATCCACGCAGATTCCAGAACTTTCCATCCCAGAAATGTGGGGAAAATGTGTTTTTTTTGTCATTTTTTTACGTTTGCAAGGGATTCTGGGTAACAGACCATGGTGGGAGGCAGTCAAGTCACCCCATCCTGGATTCCCCTGGGTGTCTAGTTTTCAAAAATGTATAGGTTTGCTAGGTTTCCCTAGGTACCGGAAGGGCTAGGGTTAAAAAACTACAGCTAGTCATTTTGCCAAAAAAGGGTCATTTTTCACTGCAAAATGGAGGTGTGACCACGTTGCGTTTTGCGCCGTTTCCTGTCGCGGGCACTAGGCCGACCCGCACAAGTGAGGTACCATTTTTCTCGTAGGACTTTGGGGAACGCGGGGTGAGTGGAAATTTGTGGATCCACGCAGATTCCAGAACTTTCCATCCCAGAAATGTGGGGAAAATGTGGTTTTTTTGTCATTTTTTTAAAATTGCAAGGGATTCTGGGTAACAGACCATGGTGGGAGGCAGTCAAGTCACCCCATCCTGGATTCCCCTGGGTGTCTAGTTTTCAAAAATGTATAGGTTTGCTAGGTTTCCCTAGGTACCGGAAGGGCTAGGGTTCAAAAACTACAGCTTGTCACTTTGCCAAAAAAGGGTCATTTTTCACTGCAAAATGGAGGTGTGACCACATTGCGTTTTGCGCCGTTTCCTGTCGCGGGCACTAGGCGGACCCGCACAAGTGAGGTACCATTTTTCTCGTAGGACTTTGGGGAACGCGGGGTGGGTGGAAATTTGTGGATCCACGCAGATTCCAGAACTTTCCATCCCAGAAATGTGGGGAAAATGTGTTTTTTTTTTTCATTTTTTTACGTTTGCAAGGGATTCTGGGTAACAGACCATGGTGGGAGGCAGTCATGTCACCCCATCCTGGATTCCCCTGGGTGTCCAGTTTTCAAAAATGTATAGGTTTGCTAGGTTTCCCTAGGTGCCGGCAGGGCTAGGGTTCAAAAACTACAGCTAGTCACTTTGCCAAAAAAGGGTCATTTTTCACTGCAAAATGGAGGTGTGACCACGTTGCGTTTTGCGCCGTTTCCTGTCGCGGGCACTAGGCCGACCCACACAAGTGAGGTACCATTTTTCTCGTACCACTTTGGGGAACGCGGGGTGGGTGGAAATTTGTGGATCCACGCAGATTCCAGAACTTTCCATCCCAGAAATGTGGGGAAAATGTGTTTTTTTTGTCATTTTTTTATGTTTGCAAGGGATTCTGGGTAACAGACCATGGTGGGAGGCAGTCAAGTCACCCCATCCTGGATTCCCCTGGGTGTCTAGTTTTCAAAAATGTATAGGTTTGGTAGGTTTCCCTAGGTGCCGGCAGGGCTAGGGTTCAAAAACTACAGCTAGTCACTTTGCCAAAAAAGGGTCATTTTTCACTGCAAAATGGAGGTGTGACCACGTTGCGTTTTGCGCCGTTTCCTGTCGTGGGCACTAGGCCGACCTGCACAAGTGAGGTACCATTTTTCTCGTAGGACTTTGGGGAACGCGGGGTGGGTGGAAATTTGTGGATCCACGCAGATTCCAGAACTTTCCATCGGCAGAAATGTGGGGAAAATGTGTTTTTTTATTTCATTTTTTTACGTTTGCAAGGGATTCTGGGTAACAGACCATGGTGGGAGGCAGTCATGTCACCCCATTCTGGATTCCCCTGGGTGTCCAGTTTTCAAAAATGTATAGGTTTGCTAGGTTTCCCTAGGTGCCGGCAGGGCTAGGGTTCAAAAACTACAGCTAGTCACTTTGCCAAAAAAGGGTCATTTTTCACTGCAAAATGGAGGTGTGACCACGTTGCGTTTTGCGCCGTTTCCTGTCGCGGGCACTAGGCCGACCCACACAAGTGAGGTACCATTTTTCTCGTAGCACTTTGGGGAACGCGGGGTGGGTGGAAATTTGTGGATCCACGCAGATTCCAGAACTTTCCATCCCAGAAATGTGGGGAAAATGTGTTTTTTTGTCATTTTTTTATGTTTGCAAGGGATTCTGGGTAACAGACCATGGTGGGAGGCAGTCAAGTCACCCCATCCTGGATTCCCCTGGGTGTCTAGTTTTCAAAAATGTATAGGTTTGGTAGGTGTCCCTAGGTGCCGGCAGGGCTAGGGTTCAAAAACTACAGCTAGTCACTTTGCCAAAAAAGGGTCATTTTTCACTGCAAAATGGAGGTGTGACCACGTTGCGTTTTGCGCCGTTTCCTGTCGCGGGCACTAGGCCGACCCGCACAAGTGAGGTACCATTTTTCTCGTAGGACTTTGGGGAACGCGGGGTGGGTGGAAATTTGTGGATCCACGCAGATTCCAGAACTTTCCATCCCAGAAATGTGGGGAAAATGTGTTTTTTTTGTCATTTTTTTACGTTTGCAAGGGATTCTGGGTAACAGACCATGGTGGGAGGCAGTCAAGTCACCCCATCTTGGATTCCCCTGGGTGTCTAGTTTTCAAAAATTTATAGGTTTGCTAGGTTTCCCTAGGTGCCGGCAGGGCTAGGGTTCAAAAACTACAGCTAGTCACTTTGCCAAAAAAGGGTCATTTTTCACTGCAAAATGGAAGTGTGACCATGTTGCGTTTTGCGCCGTTTCCTGTCGCGGGCACTAGGCCGACCCGCACAAGTGAGGTACCATTTTTCTCGTAGGACTTTGGGGAACGCGGGGTGGGTGGAAATTTGTGGATCCACGCAGATTCCAGAACTTTCCATCCCAGAAATGTGGGGAAAATGTGTTTTTTTTTTTCATTTTTTTACGTTTGCAAGGGATTCTGGGTAACAGACCATGGTGGGAGGCAGTCATGTCACCCCATCCTGGATTCCCCTGGGTGTCCAGTTTTCAAAAATGTATAGGTTTGCTAGGTTTCCCTAGGTGCCGGCAGGGCTAGGGTTCAAAAACTACAGCTAGTCACTTTGCCAAAAAAGGGTCATTTTTCACTGCAAAATGGAGGTGTGACCACGTTGCGTTTTGCGCCGTTTCCTGTCGCGGGCACTAGGCCGACCCACACAAGTGAGGTACCATTTTTCTCGTACCACTTTGGGGAACGCGGGGTGGGTGGAAATTTGTGGATCCACGCAGATTCCAGAACTTTCCATCCCAGAAATGTGGGGAAAATGTGTTTTTTTTGTCATTTTTTTATGTTTGCAAGGGATTCTGGGTAACAGACCATGGTGGGAGGCAGTCAAGTCACCCCATCCTGGATTCCCCTGGGTGTCTAGTTTTCAAAAATGTATAGGTTTGGTAGGTTTCCCTAGGTGCCGGCAGGGCTAGGGTTCAAAAACTACAGCTAGTCACTTTGCCAAAAAAGGGTCATTTTTCACTGCAAAATGGAGGTGTGACCACGTTGCGTTTTGCGCCGTTTCCTGTCGTGGGCACTAGGCCGACCCGCACAAGTGAGGTACCATTTTTCTCGTAGGACTTTGGGGAACGCGGGGTGGGTGGAAATTTGTGGATCCACGCAGATTCCAGAACTTTCCATCCCAGAAATGTGGGGAAAATGTGGTTTTTTTTTCATTTTTTTACGTTTGCAAGGGATTCTGGGTAACAGACCATGGTGGGAGGCAGTCATGTCACCCCATCCTGGATTCCCCTGGGTGTCCAGTTTTCAAAAATGTATAGGTTTGCTAGGTTTCCCTAGGTGCCGGCAGAGCTAGGGTTCAGAAACTACAGCTTGTCACTTTGCCAAAAAAGGGTCATTTTTCACTGCAAAATGGAGGTGTGACCACGTTGCGTTTTGCGCCGTTTCCTGTCGCGGGCACTAGGCCGACCCGCACAAGTGAGGTACCATTTTTCTCGTAGGACTTTGGGGAACGCGGGGTGGGTGGAAATTTTTGGATCCACGCAGATTCCAGAACTTTCCATCCCAGAAATGTGGGGAAAATGTGTTTTTTTTGTCATATTTTTACGTTTGTAAGGGATTCTGGGTAACAGACCATGGTGGGAGGCAGTCAAGTCACCCCATCCTGGATTCCCCTGTGTGTCTAGTTTTCAAAAATGTATAGGTTTGCTAGGTTTCCCTAGGTGCCGGCAGGGCTAGGGTTCAAAAACTACAGCTAGTCACTTTGCCAAAAAAGGGTCATTTTTCACTGCAAAATGGAGGTGTGACCACGTTGCGTTTTGCGCCGTTTCCTGTCGCGGGCACTAGGCTGACCCGCACAAGTGAGGTACCATTTTTCTCGTAGGACTTTGGGGAACGCGGGGTGGGTGGAAATTTGTGGATCCACGCAGATTCCAGAACTTTCCATCCGAAAATGTGGGGAAAATGTGTTTTTTTTGTCATTTGTTTACGTTTGCAAGGGATTCTGGGTAACAGACCATGGTGGGAGGCAGTCAAGTCACCCCATCCTGGATTCCCCTGGGTGTCTAGTTTTCAAAAATGTATAGGTTTGCTAGGTTTCCCTAGGTGCCGGCAGGGCTAGGGTTCAAAAACTACAGCTAGTCACTTTGCCAAAAAAGGGTCATTTTTCACTGCAAAATGGAGGTGTGACCACGTTGCGTTTTGCGCCGTTTCCTGTCGCGGGCACTAGGCCGACCCGCACAAGTGAGGTACCATTTTTCTCGTAGGACTTTGGGGAACGCGGGGTGGGTGGAAATTTGTGGATCCACGCAGATTCCAGAACTTTCCATCCCAGAAATGTGAGGAAAATGTGTTTTTTTTGTCATTTTTTTACTTTTGCATGGGATTCTGGGTAACAGACCATGGTGGGAGGCAGTCAAGTCACCCCATCCTGGATTCCCCTGGGTGTCTAGTTTTCAAAAATGTATAGGTTTGCTAGGTTTCCCTAGGTGCCGGCAGGGCTAGGGTTCAAAAACTACAGCTAGTCACTTTGCCAAAAAAGGGTCATTTTTCACTGCAAAATGGAGGTGTGACCACGTTGCGTTTTGCGCCGTTTCCTGTCGCGGGCACTAGGCCGACCCGCACAAGTGAGGTACCATTTTTCTCGTAGGACTTTGGGGAACGCGGGGTGGGTGGAAATTTGTGGATCCACGCAGATTCCAGAACTTTCCATCCCAGAAATGTGGTGAAAATGTGGGTTTTTTTGTCATTTTTTTACGTTTGCAAGGGATTCTGGGTAACAGACCATGGTGAGAGGCAGTCAAGTCACCCCATCCTGGATTCCCCTGGGAGTCTAGTTTTCAAAAATGTATAGGTTTGCTAGGTTTCTCTAGGTGCCGGCAGGGCTAGGGTTCAAAAACTACAGCTAGTCACTTTGCCAAAAAAGGGTCATTTTTCACTGCAAAATGGAGGTGTGACCACGTTGCGTTTTGCGCCGTTTCCTGTCGCGGGCACTAGGCCGACCCGCACAAGTGAGGTACCTTTTTTCTCGTAGGACTTTGGGGAACGCGGGGTGGGTGGAAATTTGTGGATCCACGCAGATTCCAGAACTTTCCATCCCAAAATGTGGGGAAAATGTGTTTTTTTTGTCATTTGTTTACGTTTGCAAGGGATTCTGGGTAACAGACCATGGTGGGAGGCAGTCATGTCACCCCATCCTGGATTCTCCTGGGTGTCTAGTTTTCAAAAATGTATAGGTTTGCTAGGTTTCCCTAGGTGCCAGCAGGGCTAGGGTTCAAAAACTACAGCTAGTCACTTTGCCAAAAAAGGGTCATTGTTCACTGCAAAATGGAGGTGTGACCACGTTGCGTTTTGCGCCGTTTCCTGTCGCGGGCACTAGGCTGACCCGCACAAGTGAGGTACCATTTTTCTCGTAGGACTTTGGGGAACGCGGGGTGGGTGGAAATTTGTGGATCCACGCAGATTCCAGAACTTTCCATCCCAAAATGTGGGGAAAATGTGTTTTTTTTGTCATTTGTTTACGTTTGCAAGGGATTCTGGGTAACAGACCATGGTGGGAGGCAGTCAAGTCACCCCATCCTGGATTCCCCTGGGTGTCTAGTTTTCAAAAATGTATAGGTTTGCTAGGTTTCCCTAGGTGCCGGCAGGGCTAGGGTTCAAAAACTACAGCTAGTCACTTTGCCAAAAAAGGGTCATTTTTCACTGCAAAATGGAGGTGTGACCACGTTGCGTTTTGCGCCGTTTCCTGTCGCGGGCACTAGGCCGACCCGCACAAGTGAGGTACCATTTTTCTCGTAGGACTTTGGGGAACGCGGGGTGGGTGGAAATTTGTGGATCCACGCAGATTCCAGAACTTTCCATCCCAGAAATGTGGGGAAAATGTGTTTTTTTTGTAATTTTTTTACGTTTGCAAGGGATTCTGGGTAACAGACCATGGTGGGAGGCAGTCAAGTCACCCCATCCTGGATTCCCCTGGGTGTCTAGTTTTCAAAAATGTATAGGTTTGCTAGGTTTCCCTAGGTGCCGGCAGGGCTAGGGTTCAAAAACTACAGCTAGTCACTTTGCCAAAAAAGGGTCATTTTTCACTGCAAAATGGAAGTGTGACTACGTTGCGTTTTGCGCCGTTTCCTGTCGCGGGCACTAGGCCGACCCGCACAAGTGAGGTACCATTTTTCTCGTAGGACTTTGGGGAACGCGGGGTGGGTGGAAATTTGTGGATCCACGCAGATTCCAGAACTTTCCATCCCAGAAATGTGAGGAAAATGTGTTTTTTTTGTCATTTTTTTACTTTTGCATGGGATTCTGGGTAACAGACCATGGTGGGAGGCAGTCAAGTCACCCCATCCTGGATTCCCCTGGGTGTCTAGTTTTCAAAAATGTATAGGTTTGCTAGGTTTCCCTAGGTGCCGGCAGGGCTAGGGTTCAAAAACTACAGCTAGTCACTTTGCCAAAAAAGGGTCATTTTTCACTGCAAAATGGAGGTGTGACCACGTTGCGTTTTGCGCCGTTTCCTGTCGCGGGCACTAGGCCGACCCGCACAAGTGAGGTACCATTTTTCTCGTAGGACTTTGGGGAACGCGGGGTGGGTGGAAATTTGTGGATCCACGCAGATTCCAGAACTTTCCATCCCAGAAATGTGGTGAAAATGTGTTTTTTTTTGTCATTTTTTTACGTTTGCAAGGGATTCTGGGTAACAGACCATGGTGAGAGGCAGTCAAGTCACCCCATCCTGGATTCCCCTGGGAGTCTAGTTTTCAAAAATGTATAGGTTTGCTAGGTTTCTCTAGGTGCCGGCAGGGCTAGGGTTCAAAAACTACAGCTAGTCACTTTGCCAAAAAAGGGTCATTTTTCACTGCAAAATGGAGGTGTGACCACGTTGCGTTTTGCGCCGTTTCCTGTCGCGGGCACTAGGCCGACCCGCACAAGTGAGGTACCTTTTTTCTCGTAGGACTTTGGGGAACGCGGGGTGGGTGGAAATTTGTGGATCCACGCAGATTCCAGAACTTTCCATCCCAGAAATGTGGGGAAAATGTGTTTTTTTTGTCATTTTTTTACGTTTGCAAGGGATTCTGGGTAACAGACCATGGTGGGAGGCAGTCAAGTCACCCCATCCTGGATTCCCCTGGGTGTCTAGTTTTCAAAAATGTATAGGTTTGCTAGGTTTCCCTAGGTGCCGGCAGGGCTAGGGTTCAAAAACTACAGCTAGTCACTTTGCCAAAAAGGGGTCATTTTTCACTGCAAAATTGAGGTGTGACTACGTTGCGTTTTGCACCGTTTCCTGTCGCGGGCACTAGGCCGACCCGCACAAGTGAGGTACCATTTTTCTCGTAGGACTTTGGGGAACGCGGGGTGGGTGGAAATTTGTGGATCCACGCAGATTCCAGAACTTTCCATCCCAGAAATGTGGGAAAAATGTGTTTTTTTTGTCATTTGTTTACGTTTGCAAGGGATTCTGGGTAACAGACCATGGTGGGAGGCAGTCAAGTCACCCCATCCTGGATTCCCCTGGGTGTCTAGTTTTCAGAAATGTATAGGTTTGCTAGGTTTCCCTAGGTTCTGGCAGGGCTAGGGATCAAAAACTACAGCTAGTCACTTTGCCAAAAAGGGGTCATTTTTCACTGCAAAATTGAGGTGTGACCCCCTTGCGTTTTGCACCGTTTCCTGTCGCGGGCACTAGGCCGACCCACACAAGTGAGGTACCATTTTTCTCGTAAGACTTTGCGGAACGCGGGGTGGGTGCAAATTTGTGGATCCACGCAGATTCCGGAACTTTCCACGACAGAAATGTGTGGAAAATGTGGTTTTTTTGACAATTTTTTAGGTTTGCAAGGGATTCTGGGTAACAGACCCTGGTGGGAGGCAGTCAAGTCACCCCATCCTGGATTCCCCTGGGAGTCTAGTTTTCAAAAATGTATAGGTTTGCTAGGTTTCCCAAGGTGCCCGCAGAGCTAGGGTTCAAAAACTAGAGCTAGGCACTTTGCAAAAAAAGGGTAATTTTGCATTGTGAAAATGTGGTGTGACCACGTTGCGTTTTCAAAAATGTATAGGTTTGCTAGGTTTCCCTAGGTTCTGGCAGGGCTAGGGTTCAAAAACTACAGCTAGTCACTTTGCCAAAAAGGGGTCATTTTTCACTGCAAAATTGAGGTGTGACCCCCTTGCGTTTTGCACCGTTTCCTGTCGCGGGCACTAGGCCGACCCACACAAGTGAGGTACCATTTTTTTCGTAAGACTTTGGGGAACGCGGGGTGGGTGGAAATTTGTGGATCCACGCAGATTCCGGAACTTTCCACGACAGAAATGTGTGGAAAATGTGGTTTTTTTGACAATTTTTTAGGTTTGCAAGGGATTCTGGGTAACAGACCCTGGTGGGAGGCAGTCAAGTTACCCCATCCTGGATTCCCCTAGGAGTCTAGTTTTCAAAAATGTATAGGTTTGCTAGGTTTCCAATGTGCCCGCAGAGCTAGGGTTCAAAAACTAGAGCTAGGCACTTTGCAAAAAAAGGGTAATTTTGCATTGTGAAAATGTGGTGTGACCACGTTGCGTTTTGCGCCGTTTCCTGTCGTGGGCACTATGCCTACCCACACAAGTGAGGTACCATTTTTATCGGGAGACTTAGGGTAATTCAGCTTTGTAAAGGAACTGTTATTATCTATTGACTTTCCATGCATTTCTGCTTTCCAAATGAAAGATATTGGGTAAAAAAGAAGTCATTCTAAAAAATGACTGATAATTCTCATGCTAGTATGAGTATTCCCAATTTCAGAAATGTGCAAATATCTACTGTTTCTAAACTCTATATTTTGTTCCCATTTCAGAAATACATAGGTGTCTTTCATACCGATTTTTCCATGTACACTTTTTTACAGAATAATTACTATATACCCGGTACATAATAAAAAACCATTGCAAGTTACTACTCAGTTTTTGGCTCTGGGTTCGTCTGGTTCTTGGTGAACCTACAAGTCCTATATATCCCCACAACCAGTAATGTCCAGCGGATGCAACGGTATATTGCTTTCAAAGAGCTGTCATAATTAGAAGAAGTTACAGGTGAAAACGTTGACACAAAAGGCTGTTTTTTTCAACTAAATTTCAATTTATCCTACATTTAACTGTTTGTTTCTATAAAAAAACCTTGATGGATCTACACAAATGACCCCTTGCTGAATTCAGAATGTTGTCTTCTTTTCGAAAATGTATAGCTTTCCAGGATCCACTATTGCTTTTGTACCCATTTCTGCCACTAACTGGAAGGAGGTCAAAAGCACAAAAAAGACCAGTTATGCCTGATAGCATGGTTTCTACCATTGCGCGGATGTATCATGGACAAGCACATGTAGGAAGAGATGCTATGATCAGACTTTTCAAACAGACATGGTATAATGCAAAATTTAGACATTGAACTGAAAGCCTTTGTCAAAGATGCCTTATATGTCAGCAATTCAATCCTGGAAGAAAAACAGTGGTAAGTTTGGGAACTGTAGGACGAGAAGGAGGGCCTTTCACAAGAATGCAGATTGACTTCATTGAAAGGCCCCCCTGCAACAGGTTGAGGTATGTTCTAGTGATGGTTTGTCTGTTCTTTCGATGGGTGGTAGCCTACCCAACAAGAAGGAGTGATGGAATTACAGTAGCCAAGCTATTATTGAGAGAGTTAATTCCTAGGTTTGGTTTTCCAGTCACGATCGAGTCAGATAGAGGAAAACATTTCCATAACGAAATCATGAAATTAATTTGTGAAGCATTGAATGTACAACAGAAACTACATTGTGCCTATCGCCCAGAGGCTTCTGGTGTGGTGGAACAGGTAAATGGCACCATTAAAAACAGATTGGGAAAAATGTGTTTAGCCACAGGTTTTAAATGGCCTGATGTCTTGCCTCTGGTACTCATGACTATAAGATCTATTCCAGATAGGAATACAGGCTTGAGTCCTAACGAAATAGTGATGGGGAGAGCAATGCGACATGTTTTCATACCAGTCAACAAGTTATTGCCTCTATCTGATGACTTGGTGTTGGATTATTGCAAGGGGTTGACTGATTCCATTCATTCTGTGTTTCATCAGGTTGGATCGGATGCCACCACTCTTGAAAAGAAGCCAGCTCATGATCTGAGCCCAGGTGACTGGGTGAGAACAAAAAGTGCATAGAAGACTGTTTGGTCCCACGGTGGGGTAAACCACGTCAGGTGATCCTGACCACGACGACAGCTGTAAAATGTGCACGGGTGAAGAACTGGATTCATGCTGCAAATTTCAAATCCAGTGGATAACAAGGAAGGAGAATACTTTGAAGAATCAGATACAAGTTCTGAATCAGATACTGAAAAAATAAGAACAAGACAAACTCCTGAAAGAGGGGAGTCAGAACCAAGTCCAGCTATTGCACCAGAGAATCTTCAATTAAGAAGAAAATTGCAGATTTCTGACACCAGCTCAAAATCAGACACTGAACCAGTACAAGCACATAAGAGTGAAAATAAAAACAGTGAAGAGACTGTCAACGAAATTCTTGATAAAGAAGTTCCGAATGAAAATTCAAGAGAAATTCCACCTGAAATAACAGAAATAGATGGTAAGGTACCAGACGCAGAGAGTGAGGGAAAGATTTTTGCAGAAGACCCCCGAGGAGTTGTAGGGAAACCATACATCCAGGTAGAAGAAGGGACAGCTAGTCAGCAGGAAGATTGTGTGGAAGAACCACCGAGGAGGGACAGAAGTAGATAAGAAAAAGAAAGTGGTAGAAAGAAGAATTACTGAAAGTAAGAGTCAAGTTGGAATTGAATCGGAGGACAGTGACGAAGAGGTACCAGAAGGTCGAGTCCTGAGGAAAAGGGCATGGAGAACTGAGAGAAATGAAAAAGGAGGTAAGCTAGAAAGGCCAGCAAAGGATGAAATTTGGCCAAACAAGATAAAGAGATTTAGATACAGATTGACACGAGTAAATTCATTCAGAGCTGAACAAGTGAATGAGGTGTCTAGCCAAGAGAAATCAAAAGACGTTGAACAGACACCATCAGAAGAAAGCAAGAGAACGAGAAAACCTAACCAGAAGTATAAGTCACCAGAATGGTCGTATGTGGCACTTCCTGAAGTACGAGAAGAGGCAGACAGCCAAGGAGATCTAGAGGTGACTATACCAGAAGTGGTTGAGGAAGACGAAGAAACGGAAATCCTGAGAGTTATCTTGTCCGTCATCGGGAAGAGATGGATGTTCAGGAAGTTCTGAATCAAGATTGTGAAAGGAAAGTGAAAGACGATCAAATGCCAAACTGAAGAAACAAAAGTGCTCTGAAAGGAGAAACTTGAAATTTACCGAAAAAGACATAAAACTGAAAAGAACCAAGTAGGTGCTTAGAGCCTTGGGTTAGACAAAACTAGTTGTGAAGTAGAAGAGGCTAAGTCAAAAGACACTGATCATTTTTCGAAATGGCAAACACAGAAAGTAGAAAATCTAAATGTGTGTTCCTTAGAAGATGGTGCAAAATGTGTTGTTGTTGTACAGGATTACTAATGCTTCTGTGGAGTGCGTTAGCTTTAATTGTCTCATTTAAGGTTACATTAGAAACAATAGAAGGTCATAGTGAGAATAAGACTAATGTAGAAAAGATTCAAAAGATTTATCTGACTCAAATAGATAGAAATTATTTACATAAAGATAGGTCCATAACTGACTTTTTTAACAATGTTTTTTCAAAATTATTGTACGAATATGTGAAGACGATGGATGTGAGGGATTGTTGTGTCTGCATGCAGTTGCCTGCATCAGTGTCTGAGGGAGTGACATACCATCACCTCCCAGTAATATATGGAATAACCTATAGTGTATTAGCAAGTTTGTTTTACAAAATAGGGAGACTAGAATATTATTTTTCAGATCTAGATAACATATTTTCACAAGTACCTGTAGTCAACAAACTGAATAAAGTAAAACCTGCTAAAGTGTTAGGTGAATTTTTCGTAGAAACTGAAGAATTAACATTAGAGTCAATATTTAGAAATAATCTAACTTGTAGTCTGAAAAGAGAGGAGAAGACATTCTTAGATATGGTAGAAGAAAGGAGATTAAAAATGCAAAAGAAGATACCTGAGGGAAAAGAAGAAAAGACGGTCTGGGATGTTGAAAGAGAAAAACATTTGAAAGGAGAAGCTAGTCCAACAATGGCTCTAGATTGACCTCAGAAAGGGAAGTTGTGTATTAGAAGAAATCAAACTGCATATGATAACTATTTTGTAGGCACAACTGATTGCCATGATACTTATAGAATCATGAGTGGATGGGGATTTAAAGGAGGAAATGATCCGGTTTTTCCTGGATTATATTTTACCTGCGAGAACAAAGCTTATTTTCGATTACCTGACCATTGGTATGGCACATGTTATCTAGGCCTGGTTTTCCCAAAGATATTTCATGTGGGAAGATGAAAAGATGGTGCACATGAGATAGGTAGACAACTAACACGTAGGAGAAGAGAATCTTGGTCAGAAATTGTAGGAGACATTTTTGGAGCGTTGATACCAGCAGTTGGAATATCTCTGAATGCACATAAAATTAGAAAATTATCAACAGCACTGGATCGCTTGTCAACAAGCACTGCTGAAGGATTTTTATTGGTAAATACCGAAATGGTTGCCATGAGAGCTATGGTAATGCAAAATCGACTTGCCCTTGATATAATTTTGGCAAAACAGGGTGGAGTCTGTGGAATGCTGAAAGTTCAACATTGTTGTACTTATATTCCTGACGAAAGTCAAGATTTAAAGACGTACACAAAGAATATAACTGATTTGCATGAGGAGATTGTTCCACTGGAGGTTGAAGGTATTTGGGAAAAGATTGGGAAAAAGTTTTCTACTATTAAAGACTTTTTACTAAAACTAGGTAGTACCTTTATTGGTAAGATATTATTTCCAGTAACATGTGTGATTATTCTAGTATTAATTCTGAGATCAGAATGTCTATGTAGCAAAAGAAGGAATATACGAAATAACATAAAAAGAGAAACTGTAAAGAAAAGAGAGAAAGAAAGAAAAGAAAGAGAATTTGAAGAGGTAGAATTAGAAGAATGGAAAGAGAATATGTATAAAAAGACAAGAGAAGAAGAGACAGGAGAAACAGTCATGTGATCTAACAAAATATTAAGAGAACTGAATTCATTTCTATTTACAAATTTTACAAAATATTAAGGTAGTGTGGTGATGTTAAATATCACCAAAGGGGGGATTGATGGAGCAGGTAGAACAAAATGTTGTATACCTCCTCTATTTTGCATGAAAATACTAACTATATAACCTACTTATTATAATTTACTAATGGTTTGCAGTGTTATACTAAACCAACCATTTGCATACACCAATTACACGTGGGAAATTGCTATTTGCATGGCAAAATAACTCTATTAACTAAAATATGTACGCATATTAATAGTAGTACATGTGGTAATAGGATATCACATGATTTATGTTGCTTATGTGATGTTTGCGTTCCTGTTTGGATCCTAAAGGTGAGTATTATCGCTTTAAATGTGGCTATATGCTAGGGAAATATTAATACATAAAGGGATTAGTGAGGGTTTAACATTAGAATCATCATTTCTTTGTATTAATTATTCTTTTGTGTTTGTTTCGCTTAAGTTGACATTTGGGCCTACCTAAAAATGGCGTCCGAAATGGAGTTCAGAAGTGGCCACCGTCTCGTGAGCGTGATGCCTACTGCGCAGACTCGAATGGCTCCGTGAGCTTTCTGACGACCCCAATGTACCGTGTTGCTGGTCAAGGATAGGAACTTGGTGGACTGCCAAACTTCAGTCAGTAAAAACTGGTCTAAATGAACAATTGGAACATACAAGCAAACCTTAAACATTGTTGCATAAGGGTAACATGAACTACGGAAATGAACCAGCAAAATCCATGAGAACATCCACTGATGTAAAATCGGACGTTCCCCAACCAGCCAATCACTGTTTTCCGTCGCCTAAAAATGTTTCATGTTATCCCGAAATGTATTATAAAAAGAGCAGTAGAATAGGGAGGGGCACTCCATTCTCCATTTTTCCCTGACATCTATGCTGGCATTCGGCGGTTTCGATGACTGCACACCCTCTTTGACCCCACAGGCGATGACAGATGCTTTGCACGATTTCTGGTCCTTTGGAGATCTTTGGGACTGTAACATGCTGAGCAAAGAACTTTTGGACTTTGAGCTTTGGCCTGCTTTATTTGGACAATTAACGGCTAAATTCGGTTATGCAGAGCCAAATGAATTAGAGAAAAATCCAGAGAGCAAGAATAGGTAAATATAAATGTCTTGCGATCTGTATGCCTTGACTAAATTTCTAGACTTTGATTAATCATAAATCTCGAAATGAATTGCAAGCAATATTTAGATAAACAAATATTTGATTAACAGTTTGTGGTTTTTCGATGAAGAGAATAAAGGATTCTGAGTCATAAAATGTGTTTTCGCTGGTTCTAAATCACCATCAAACAATCCAACTAATTGGTAAGTCGACCAAGTGGGTGGAGTGCCTTGATGTTTGGGATTAGGAATCTATAGGTGGTGAATGCTAATGTATATTTTGTAAAATAACTTTACTTCCCTATAGATAATAAGGTACCCCCCACATGTCCAGCGTGAAATCATCATCCCTCCTGTGTGCAGACTCGTGAGTGGAGACGTGTGAGTGTTGGTGTTATGGGCCCCACCAATGACTGCGTGTGTGAATGAGCTAGTGTGACGTCGGGTCTGCGACGCAGGGAGGATAGTTGTATATATATATATTTGTCCTCTTCTTTTCCCCTTTTTCTCCGGTCTTGCGCTGGATCACCACCTTACAATAATACACTGAATCTGCAGGATCAAATTAGGAGGATGCTGCTACTCCTACATTACCGCCAAATCTTGGAATGACCTTACACATCACATCAGGACCTCCTCATTCCTACTTGAGTTCTGCAAGAAACTGGAGTTATGGCTATTCAACTAGGAGCTAGATCGGCCCCAGCGACTGGATACCCTTCCGGTGATAAGCACATTTTACAAACCCACAAAATATAACATGGTGCTTGTGCACGCATTGACAGTCATCATAAACTGTTTTTTTTCTCATTATAAAAAAAACACCTCCTAAAATGAATGCCCCTGTGGGCACATATGTCATCAAATTTTCTACTGCTTTTCACCAAAGGCTTTAGCAGCAACTATTGGCTGCCTTGCACTGGCTTTTTTGCTTTGTCATTGCTAGTCTTAGTCGTTAGAATGGTTTCATACTTCTTCCTATCTCTTGTTAAAAAAGTATGTTGTCCTAACCCTGCCCTTGACTCATAGACCTGAAATGAGTTCTAGCTCTACATATAATGCCATGGGGTAGATTTTCAAAACTGTCACCCATCACAGCAGCCAAAAATGCTGCGCTGGGGTGCGTGGCATGGAGGGAGCTGGAGAGCTCCATATCTCAAGAGATATGGCTCTTTCCCTCGTGCTGGAACTAGTTTCTGCTGCCGTGGGCCAGGCACAAACCTTAGCGCCATAGGTGCATGCCTGAGTCTACCATAGGTTTTGTACACGAAGGGTACCCATCCTCTACAAAATACTATGCCTAGACAAGTTTATATAATTTTTCTACTTTGTGTGTGCTAGAGAGTGCAGCACACAGGCAAAGTTGGAAAAGAAAGGAAAAATAAAAACATTTCTCCATTAACACCTCCTTTGAAATGGCATTAACTTTTCGTGCTCATCCCTGTCTAGTATTGTTTACGCTTCTATGCGGACCCGGAAGTTGCGGCCGCCTGGGGGGGGGGGGGTACCTATTTTGGCTTATCAAGGCTTGTGTCAAAGGACGTGTTTTCTTTCAATTACTTGGAGCGCTCGCTTTGCAAGCACACTGTTAGGTAGATACCTACTCGAACAATGTTGGACTGTTTCTGTGGAACGTGCACAAGAAGTGGTTATTCACTATATTGCTTTGGTTCTCGGGGATCCGAGAACTAGTTCCCCTTTTGCCGATACACACTGAATAAAGCAGTCTTGTACTTCTACTCGTTGAATACGACCAACCACGTATCAGCTGTTTGTCAGATCAAATTGTGCAAGAGATTAAATATTCTGAAAACGAATAAAACAATTGGACTATCAATCCCCCATTTCGTCTTCATATTTTGTGGATCATGCCTTACAACTTTGGACCTGTCGGATTGACAGACTATATCACTAATTGGTGGTGCTCGCGAGCCTTTTTTGCTAATGTTGTATATTTGAGAGTTTCCTTCTTGTATACCTAACGCTATTTGGTGACATAGTGTTATTTGATCTGTTGAGCACAGGAAAACTGACTGTACTTTTACATATTTCCTGAATATTGTGATGTGCCAGCTCGCAGTATAGGCCACTGTCACCTTGTTGTTTCTTCCTATTGTTTGTAGATCGGCGTTTGCGTCAAAAGGCATGGGTGGTTGCATGGTAATGCCCACGTACCACCCATGTTACACCCTCTTGGCGCTAAGTAACGCAGAGCAATGCTTCGTGCGGCTTCGTGTTACTTCGAGGGTACTTTCCAGCGCAAAACAAGTACTGTGCTCAAAAGTAAATTGGGAAAAAAATACGTTGTGCAGGTTAGCTTCACTATA
This sequence comes from Triturus cristatus, assembly GCF_964204655.1. Classification (NCBI taxonomy): domain Eukaryota; kingdom Metazoa; phylum Chordata; class Amphibia; order Caudata; family Salamandridae; genus Triturus; species Triturus cristatus. The sequence continues at coordinate 1,152,610,022 of NC_140584.1, forward strand.
GTGACGCCAACGCAGTGCAAGATGTCTGTAAATCTACCCCCAAGACTGTTCTCATTTCGCCTGCTGCCGTTGAGGTGATAAGTGATGGATGAATCCTCACTTCTGCTCTGCAAGGTTCACCGAGTCTGGATCAGGGATGCGGCTTCAGGTGTGCTGCGAGCTCTCAAATGCTTCCGTGGATACATTATTATGTACAAACTCTGCTCTGAATATCAGAAACCTCATGGCTGTTCCATAATCCCTACCATGGCTTCTACAGTGAATGGACAAACACATTAAAGGGATTAATTTAACGTGATGAAACTATAATCCTGAGCCATTTCAAACATCAGTCTGTTTTAATATTCAACTATGCGCTGTCATTGGAAGTCTGTTCTTTCCGGCAACAAAGCGCTTCGGATGTAGATGGGGGGCGCCTGGCCAAGGCAGTGGCACAAGGGCCCAGCCCTGGCTTCTCTCCTTATGTGTATTTTAGGAAAGTGTTCCCAATCAAAATACCAAATTCCTTTTCTCACAGATAACTGCCCCAGATCATAGTAATTACAGGAAACCTCTCATTCCATAAGTGAACCCCCTCCATCAGGCTCTTAGCAGGGCGTCTGCTTAAACTGATGACTGTTTCCAAATTTCGAATAAATTATACTGTGCGAAGCACATTAAACGGCTTGTCACTGTGCCCTGTGTGGGTTTTCGGGGAGACAGTATCCCTCGAACAGAAAAGGAATGCACTGCAGGAGGCTGGTTCCTGCACCCTGCCCGAATCACTCTCCCTTGGGCTAAAATGGGGAATGTCTCTGGACACCGCTCACATAACGTACACTTTACGAATATCCAATGTCAAGTTGTACCACTCCAAATATTATGTTATATTCTCCGTTTATGCCTTTATATGCAAATTCCCACAAATTCAGGCCTATCGACTTTGTCAGGATGTGTTTCATAAAGCACCCTGCCAGCTGCTCTGCTTCCGTTTGTAAGAGTTTATCTGTGTCTAGACTTAAAGCACTTGTTTTATTTAGCAGAAAACCACAACTATAACTATTTAAAGAAGAGCTGAGGAGTTTAGAATTAATCATGGCTCCCTGTTTTTTATTTTATTCTTATTCTAAGTTTTTGCCTAGTGCTAGATTCAGGCACAGACCCTCTCTCTAAACACTTGTTCCCAGAAACCCAGACTACCCAGGCAAGGGAGCAAACAACACACACAAACGCTGAGCTGAGAGAGCAGACATTGTAATGGGTTTGTTATTACTGTCTGAGGTTGGTGTCAGAAGGTACAGAGTACATTTCTCCAGGATGAGTTTCCTTTGCATGTTGAAAAGTGCTTTCAGTTGAGTACAGCGTAACGCACTTGTGTCTGCGCAGACATTGCTTATTGTGTATCGACTGCATAGCGTGTGCATAGCATGATTACATAATATGTAGGCGTGGATTACAGTCGTCCCTTCCCCACTTTACCTTCCTATGACTAAAGGACTAAAACAGATGTGCGTGTCAACAGGACTTCGGGGCAAAATGTTGAGTGTTCTCTCCAGTCCCCACCCCCTGCAAGGGCGGAGAATAGGGTCTGGGAGGGCAGCCGACCACCTGGAGGTCTGGCCCGTGGGATGGAATGGGGAATGGAGCTGTCCAGTGACAGCTGCAGTATTTGGGCTATAATGTAGGTCAGCGGGATATGTGCGGCCATTTTCTGCTACCAGCCACCATTTTATAGGGGTGACACAGTGGCTGACACAGTGGCTGATAGCAGTTTGTAGAACGTTTCTGACCTTGCTGTTAGTTAGCCTTCTGGTAGGGTTACCTTATGGTTGGGCTATTTAAATGACGGCTGAAGCGAAGGTCGCAGAGGTGCTGCGGAGCCTGGAGGACGGAGGCTGGTTGGTTTGCTGGTGAGGGATGCAGCCTGTGGAGGTTGGCAGAGGCTTCGGGCATCAGCAGGTGTCGCAACAGCGGTAATGGCATGCTTTCCACTGTGCCGAACCCCCACATTTCAGGAGAGTGAGGTGAGGGAACGGGGCTGCTCTCATCCTTGGAGAGAGGCCCAAGAGTTCAGGGGAGGAGCCTGAGCACGGGCGGCCCGCCCTCACTAGCAGTGGAGGCTGCCGCACAACGATAGTGGGGGGAAGTGAGGAGGGGAAAACGGAGGAACTGAGGTTAAAAATGAAATATATAAAAAAAAATCTCTCGCTGTCTCAATGCCGACGTCCACCTCGATGCTTCACTCCCGGCAGTCCCTGGGAAGGCACAGACTACCCAGCCAATCCAGATGATGCTCTCAGGCTATGATTGGTCTGAGCGGCTTGGTCACTGCCTCGGAACCTGCAGCTTTTCTCCAATCCGGCTGTGTACACAGCTGGGTTGAAGAAATAGAAGTGCGCATGTCTGTTTTGGCCAGCCATCTTACATGCACACTTTTAAGTGCTCACCACTCCTACCTGTCATGGCCCAGCCCGGCACGCACAATAAGTCGGAGCCCCTCACAGAAAAAAAAAAAGATATTATTGTTTTAATATCATTTTATTTTTCTGTGATGAATTCTGACCAGTGGGGCGACACTCCTCTACCATTAGGGAGGAGCCGCTCCTACTCACGATGTGTTCAGCATGTGTAAGCACTCGAGGGGGCCCCAGGGAGCAAAGCTATGAGAAGATCTATGTGGACAGCATGTCAGCCAGCGGGGAAGGAGAGAGGGAGGCTTCCTGATGTTAGGATCACAGCTTTATTCTTCAGATAGGATCCAAGTTATGCCTCATTCTATGCTTCATTCAATGCCCCACCAGGAGCAGCACCCTTGCTGCTCAGCCCTTCCACACCAACTGATTCCTTCTTCCACTCAAACACTCTCAACATTCTGATGACATCACATAGACTGAGCAGCAAGGCAAAGGGCAGCAACAGAGAGGATGCATTAATCACTTACTAGATTATAACACACTGCAGTAGTGATTGGCGGCTCAAATGAGACTGGAGGGCTGAGAGTGGTGGGTGGCAAAAAAATCAACATGCACGCTGCATCTGGGAGGGGCAATCGGGGAGGATTATTAGAGGCTCCTAAGTCCCACTGGTGAGAGCGATAGAATGGAAAGAGATGCTGCTGCCGGGTAGGGGCTCCCCTCAGAGCCAGTAGACTGGATTATGACAACGCCCTAAGGGTTGCAATGAATAAGGGCTTTTTTGCCAATCTCCCGTTCATACACAACACGGCTGCCCATTTGGTCTGCAACCTTCCACCTCACTCTCCTTCTGAACCCACGCTAACATCCTTGCACTGGCTTCCCATAAGAAAGCGTGCCCTCTTAAAGATTCTCTGTCTAGTTTATAAGTCTTTACATGGAAGTGGCCCATGCTGCTTGCAAAACAAGCTTCTGCCCTACATCCTACCTTGCAATCTTAGGTCCAGAGAGCAACTGCTTTTATGTTCCTGGTCTAATCGTATGGACAGGTATGGGGGGCCACTATTTTCTTTTTTGGCCCCCCTACATTGGAATCAGTTACCATTACAGCTAAGCTCCTGCTTTGACTCATTTTAAAAAATCCTTAAGAACATTGATTTTTAATCTTGATATTCTGCTAATTTTTAACTACTGATCTGTGTGGGTGCTCTGTTGCTCAGAAATCTCCTCTGGGGTGATTTGTGTGCTTAATAAATTTAATTAACATAACATAACAGGTACGAGTTGGGAGGGAAAGAGCAAGGAGAAGAGGTGGCAGATGCAGTTTCATGGCAGACTCCACATGGGTCAGCTTGAGAGCAAATGCAAGGCAGAGTGGGGTGGAGGGGAGTAGGAGCTTGGGGGAGGGGAGCACATGGACCTCTATGTCATTGGATGGGGGGGCTTTTTACTGCATGTGACAGCAGGTGCATGAGAACACCTGGTGCAGGTGGTTTTGGGGGACAATAGTTATCCCACCTCAGGACAGTGGGGGTCAACACCCAGGGTCGGTCAGAAGGGGGGGTCTTGAGAACATCCATGCAGGGAGCCTTGCATGCGCAGGTTGCGACTATTTGATCGGCAGGCCTTGAGCAGAGTGACGGGGAGGAGCAAAGTCAGGATGAGGCACTCGGAGGGAGTGGAGGATTTAGAGGCGAAGCACATTGTTTGAGGGGGAGAGGAAGAGATCTAGGAAGGTATATGCCAGCGTGGACCGATGCTCTGATGCGGTGGTGGCACAAGGTGCGTGGCTGAAGACACAAGGAGAGGAAAGCCGCTCATTAAAAGGGAGCGGTTGTATGTCAGAAGCAGGGACAAGTATGTGTGGGCATGAGGTAGTGACCAGCAGACTGGGCTCTCCTCTTTTTGTCAGGGCAAACAGTACGGCTCAAAGGTGGACTCGGGGGAGCGCAGTCTAACTCCAACACCCCGAGGAGAAAAGAAGGCTGAGCCCAGCACAGCCAGCTGGACGACAGCAAGGGACCGCAAGATACTGCTCAAAGAAGGTCTAGAACAACATTGGCGGTGCAACTGGCTGGTAGGTATGGCGCTACGCCGGTTGAACTACAACATGGGACACAGAATCCTGCAGTGGAGGCAGAGTTTGGAGAGCAGGGTACGGCCCCCTAGCGCAGGTCGGAGCAAAGCTCAGGTTTCACCCAAATGGTTATGCCATGGTGGCAGGTGGCAAACGCTGCTGCAGAGGATGTAGATGGCCCTAATCTGGAGGATACAGTGCTGGATTACCATGAGGAGAGTTAGGAGGAAGAGAAGAGGAATTGGTGGAGGAGGATGCACAGAGGGAAGAGGAAGCACAATGGTGGCAGTGAAGGGTGCGGGGTAGCGGGGACTGAGGGATTGTCGTTGTTCTGTTAATCTTGTGCTGGGCAGCAGCAAACATGGAGGCAGTGGAGTGCCTGAACGGAAGTGACAGGTGGCCAAGAGCGGGCTCCAGAATGGGCACAGACCCTAGCTCCAGGTAAGGATCGCAGAAGCGACTATATAGCTGCTGCAATGGTATCGGTTGGTGTGGATGAGGTGGAATCGCAGGATGCGGGTACATTACGGCTATGCAAAGATGATTTTTATGTGGCTGACATGGGGGTAAGTACAGAAGACTAGGGCTCTGTTCGGACCGACAACCTAAAGAATAGGTTCAGGGACAAGAAGCCGAGAGTCAAAGGAGGGAGCCGCGGGTCCAGAAGGTACGGATAGGGGGACACAGGAGTCACAGTCAACATGGCGGAGAAGAGTGGGGAGGGCTGGAGGGTGTGAGAGTAAACCGGGAGAAGACATACGGGAAGGAGAGCAAGGAGCTGAACATTAAAAAACTGCCCTACATGGGTGTTCTAAGCCATTAAGGGCCCACCTCACGCTAGCGACCAAATAAAAAATGTATATTAGGGAATACGTGGACAGTTGAAATTGCTACATAGGGAGCTGGGGGTTAAGGAGGGCTGCAAGGAAAAAGAGTATGAGTTAGCCAAGCGCTCCAAGGTCCCTTTGACGATAGAGAATTGGACAGCTGCTTTTCTAATTTATGCCAGAGTCTACTGCGAAAAATATCCTGAGAGTTGTGTAGCATTTTTTAAATATATGGACATTATCAGAATGGCGCAGTTTAGTTACGGGGCTATGCTTGGGCCCAATACGATGACAAGTTTATGGCACGTATGCCACTGGACGCAGAGGGGTGAAGAATTCTCAGATGTCTGGCACCATACTATGGGCCCATCAAAGCTAGTCAAGACAATCATTACAACCAGCCGGTTACCTATTGTGTATCACCCCTTTCAAGAGCACCCTACCCGGGGAGCGGTGGGGGCAGCAGGAACGGAAAGGCTGGGCACACAAGTGCATGCTGGGAACTTAACAATGGAACTTGCAACAGGGAATATTGCAAATCCGTCATAAATGTTCAAAATGTGGCAGCAAACGTCCACTTGTTAATTGCTATGAGGTGGGAGGATCAGTAGCAGCAGTAACAGGGCCCAGCAGTAGCCAGCAGTTTAGTCAAGCTTCCTAGTTTAGGGGCAGATGGGTAGCACAAGGATCTGGGGGCAAAAGCTCATACATCCATTAACGTAGACACCTCAATTATTGGTTGGTATTCTGTGAACTGAAGGACGACGCAGGTTGTTGGGAGGAGGATTCACATGGGGTTTCAGTCTGGGGTACCAGGGTCTGAGGGTGCAAAGGTGGGTGAACAATTTGAAGTCAGTCAGTGAATTTAAACACGTGGGTAAAGACAAACTGACGACAGAGATACAGGGAGGGAGGATATACAACTGGCTCATAGAAAACGTAATTATGTCACCCATTGGAGTGGTTCTGAAAAAGTAAAACGGTCAGTTCAGACTGATTCAACACCTGTCATGGCCAGAAGGCAATTCTGTTAATGATTTTATCCCAGAGGCTCAGCTTCAGTCGCGTATTTCTCAGTGGACGTGGCCCTATCCATAGTAGAGACAGTAGGTAGGGGGCACGAATGTCCAAGAGCAACATCAAGTCGGCATTCTGCTTGCTCCCAGTTCACCCTGATGACTTTCAGCTATTAGGAATTCAGTTCAAGGGGCAATGATATGTGGACAAAGCACTCCTGATGGACTGTTCCATATCATGCAGTCTGTTTGAACAATTAATTGCCTTCCTCCAGTGGGTTTTATCTTGGTCCATGGAGCACAAGCGCATAACTCACTATCATGATGATTTCTTTTTTGTGGGGAACCCCAGTTCCACGGACTGTCAGTGGGTGCTGGTGAGTTTCCAGGAGCTACCATTCTCATCAGAGAATACCCAGTGCCATGCTGTCATTCTTGGGCATTGAGATCGATTCAGTAGCAATGGACGCACGCTTACCAGTGGAGAAAAAAATGATTATGCAATTGCTGTTGGATGCCACGTTAGCAAAACACAAAGTTATGGTTAAAGAGGTGCAAGTGCTGTTGGGGCCTTTGAATTTTGCCTGAAGTATGGTGGGAGCAGAGAGGTTGGGGAGTTTACTGTCAGGACTATCATTGCCACATCACTACGTCAGATTGTCGACAGGGAGAAAAGAGAATTTTAGAATGTGGCATTTCTCTTTGGACTCTACAATAGAGTGCCGCTGATGGCCTTGGCAGACATTGAGTGAGATGCACAATTTTACTCTGATGCTGCGGGAGGAATAGGTTTCGGCCTATATTGCAAGGGAAATGGTGCACAGAGGAATGGCCCTCAGCATGGAAGCGCGGGGGACAAAATATAGCCTCCTTAGATTTTTTTCCACTTGTAGTGGCAGTGTCCATGTGGAGAGAGCAGTTGGCACACAGGAAAGTGTTAATCAGCCTTGACAACCTGCTGGTGGTGCTAATAGTAAATCAGCAGTCAGCAAGGGATGCCCAAGCATTGAAGTTTCTACACGTTTTTGTTTTGGAGTGTTTGCAGTTCGACACAATGCTTAGAGCATGACATGTGTCAGGTGCGGATGCTTTGTCACATTCACAGTGGGAGAGATTCCATGGGCTGGTCACGGCAGCATGCAGAGTGAGGACCAGGATGCCATGGGAGCTATGGTCAGTAGGCAACAGAGGATGCTTCAGCTGGTGTTACAGTCACTGGCCCTGTCGACAAGGAGGGCTTATAGGCAGGCTTGGGGGGAGTTTTTGGATGGTGGGGCGCTGAGGAGGAAGTACGTATAGGCATGGACAGAAGATGTGGTCCAATTCATTCTAAAGTTGATTGAGAAAGGGCAGTTCAGTGTTAGGATTGCAGGAAAAATAGCAGGCATTGCATTCATAGGAAAGCTTTTTTAGGTCTCTGACCCCTCAGCAGGGGAGTTCAGAACCAGGATGTTAGAGGGATGGTCCAGAGAGGCAGGGCATACTCGGTCAAAGAGGAGGGGGCTTATTTGGTGAGGTACTTGGGACCTTGTCGGGGATATGCACAAACAAGGATGAACAGGTATTGTACTCGACACTGATGTCACGGTTGGAGCTTTTAGGGTGTCTGCGCTCTTTGGGGTAAGGGTGACTCAAGGTTGTTTGGGATGAGGTCCAACCATGGAAGGCGGTGTTAAAAGTGTGGCCATATAAGTAAAGAATAGATCAGAGGGGACAGGGTAGATCCATTCTGCTACATAGGAACCCTGTGGCTAGTTTTTGCCCAGTGAAATGGGCTACCTTTCTGAAGGTGAAATCCCCAAGAGGGATAGGTCAGGTTTCCCAGTATGTTGGTAGCAGGCATTTGACGACATTTCAGCTATTGGATGTACTTCCTGCGAAAAGGGCTGACACAGTTAGGAGTGGCTGCAAAAGGTTTTGGGACACATTCTTTCCGCATAGGTATGGTGACATAGGTGGGTAGGAGGGGTTGTAGCAGGACAGATATCATGGTCCTGGATAGATGTGCATCTGATTCTTTTCAGACCAATTTGCGGAAAGGGGTATGGGGCTGTTAGTATATTTCTCAATTTCATTTGTTATTATTGTTTACCAGGTTCAGTTCCAGGCCCGAGGTCACCGGATTGTCCATATGGATAGTGGGTACTTGTTCGTTAAATGGGTCGAAAGGCAGACAAATCAGAACAGCCTTGGACTCAATTTGGGTCTTGACCCCAACGGGTTCCAAGTGTGCTGGCATGGCAGAGGGGGCATGCGAGCAAGAGAACTGTTATCCTGCTTGAATACGTTGATGGTAGGAGGGTAGTGCCCTGATTTTGTGTTGCTGTATTTGGGAGGGAATTTCCTAGTTGTTGAAAAAGGGGTGTTTTTGATGAGAGTGATGAAGGACAATTACAAGGAGATCCAGATGCAGTGGTCAGGATGCCATGTTGTGTGGACGGAGTTTATATCTAGGAGAGTGTGCTGAGAGGCTAGCAAGCCAGCGGCTATAGACAAATGAGGAAGAAGATTAACTGGGAAATGCGAGCATTTTGTAGGGAAAGAGGTATAGGTAGGATGGAGCAAGACGATTTGAGGTACGATGCTACAGACTTTTTCTGCAGGGACGGGGCCATCTTTTGTACTATGAGATTGACTTGCATTTGTTTTAGGTGCAGGACATGCTGGCAAATGTTTTGAATGTGCATTAGTGTCTGGCGACGTATGGGTGTGTGGGGGAGGCAGAAAAAGGTGGTCAGGGTCTTTTTCTGGGTGGCGGTTGCCCGAGACGTTGGCATGGGTTAGCCAAGTTTACTCTTCATATTGCCAATACAAGCTGAAAGGGAACAGGTAGACAAGCTCACGCCTGGACGAGGCAGGAAGTTGAAGGTTAATTAGGAAGTGTACTTAGTTAGAGGTGAATAGTTGCAGGAAAAATGTATTGGAGTTTTAAGGTCTCAATTGCTGAAGATCAGCACAGGAGGAGGTAAAGACTTGCAGATTAGGTTTTGTGGTGGGGCTTTTTGGGTTAGGAGGTAGTTTAACATAGGTAACATATTTGTACAGTGAGGTTTTAGATTTGTAAGGAGAAATGTCCCAGGGATTATATATGCGATGTGCATCTGTTTCAATAAAAGCAGCCTTTTTCACACAAATTCGGTGTCAGTGGTATGCCTGGGATAGTTTGGGGAATAGAGCAGTCCAGCGACTGCTGCAGAATTTGGGCTTGAATTCGGCTAAAATGTAGCCCAAGGGTATTTACAAAGCCATTTTCTGCCATTTCATAGTGGTGGCACAGTGGCTGGTAGCAGTTTGTAGAGCGTTTTTTCCAACTCTCCCACTTTTTAATTTAGAGTTTTATGAGTCTTGGTTATTTGAGGATTGACTTATTTGGGTTGGCTCCAGTTGAAACAGGTGTGCAGCGGTTATGAAAAGCATGCATGGTTGTCCCTTTGAAGCAGGTGCAGGAGCGGTTGGCCAAAAGGTTGGCATGGGTTAGCTAATTTTATTGTTGTTGACAGTGATAAGCCATGTTGAAAGGGAACACGTAGACAAACAAGCTCACGCCTTGACGAGGCAGAAGATTTAATGGTTCAATCAATCAATAAATACGTTTTTGGTGACACGCACTACTCACCCATGAAGGTCTCAAGGCACTGGGGGTGTGGGGTGTGAGCAGCTCTGTTGGGGTCATTCGGAGAGCAAGTCTTGAGGTCTTTTCTGAATTGGCGCAGGGTTGGGCTCCGACTGAGGTGAAGGGGGAGTTTGTTCTAGGTCTTGGCTGCGAGGTAGGAGAAGGATCTTCCACCTTCTCTGGTCTTGTAAAAACGTGGGACGGCTGTTAGGGCAAGGTCAGCTGAGTGGAGGTTTCTCTTGGGGGCATGGAAGTAGATTCTAGTATTCAGGTATTGGGGTCCGGTGTTGAGAAGGGCTTTGTAGGCATGTGTGAGCGGCTTGAAGGTTATTCTTCTTTCGACGGGAAGCCAGTGAAGGTCGCAGAGGTGTTGGGTGATGTGGTTGTGTCATGGGATATTCAGGATAAGTCTGGCTGCGGCATTCTGGATGGTCTAGAGTTTGCGGAGGAGTTTTTTGTTGATTGCGGCGTAGATGGCGTTGCCATAATCCAGTCTGTTGGTGATGAGTGTGTGGGTAATGGTTTTCTTGGAGTCAGGGGGTGATTCACTTGAACGTCTTGCGAAGTATCCAGATGGTGTTAAAGCATGCGGAGGATATGGCATTGATTGTTAGGAATACTCATGTAAACAACTTTTGTCATTCCTGTGTAATTTGTCAACATCCTTTTGGTGTATATGTGAATCATGTTTCTGTAATCTAAGCAATTTTTGCTATTAATCCTGTTTAAATAACGTATGTCCAGACATTTGCTCTTAACAATACTTGTTTATTTCCTGGTTTTGAACTTACCCTGTTTACACCGTTGTCAAGGATATCTATATCACGCTTCAAACACAAGACGTGATAAACGTAAAAACCACACCCTTGCTTCCTCTATAAATAGCCACACCCAACACGTAGCAGTGCTTGGCTTTTTGCTTTTTTCATATGAGGATGAAGATCAAGGACTCTCCGACTTGCGAGAAGAAGGACGACTGAAGACTTCAAGCCGTCAGCAATCAAGGGGATCCGTTATTCAAGAAAGAGCTAAGTGACACTTTTAACACGCTCTGAATAATACGCGCGCATATGCAATCTTTACCGCGCCGCTCTGAAAGTCAAACTCTGCACCTGCAAAGCGCGTGTGAGTTTAACCACATGTGGAGCTGAAAGGCAAGTGTTTCAAAGGCCATTTAACTCGTGGCATACAGGAGAGTGAAGAGCAACCTCAGGACATAAATCAAAAGCCCTCAAGACAGTGTATTAGAGACTGTGTGGAATGAACCCTTGCAGTGATTTTAACTGTGTATTATTTAATTGAACAAAGCCACCTCGATCTACATTTTTAGAGAAGTTTCTGAGAAACAGTTTATTCGTTTCTTTTGGTCTCAATCCTGATTCCGTACATTCTTGATGAACCTTTGAAATCCATGGTCGACAAGTGGCTTGTTATTTAGGTATAATTCTTATATGCTCAGTGGGTTAACTTTAGAGGGGCTCAAGTTAGTAAGATGTTAAGAAGTCATTGTACATGCTTATTGTGTTTTTATTTGTGTTTCCCTCTAACAAGCTTAGTTGTTTAAGAATTAGGTGTAACTCACCCTTTCAGTCATTTCCAAGAACAAGAGAAATTAGAGTACATCAACAGACATCATAAAGGTACTTTCTAGTGCAGTTCATTCCTTTTTTGGCTATTTATGTTTTACTGACGTTAATTAACATTCCGCTTACATTCCGCTCATTATTTACAGATAGAAGATACAAAAACAACACCTGCTCAAAAGAACTCGAATCCTGGCTGGTCCAGGTGGCAGATGATTGCGGTGTCTTCTCTTTTCTCTCTTGTCATCCCAATCCCCTTCCTTTTTGGGACAATTGCCAAGCCTACTGTTCTTCCAGTGGCCTTGAGAATTGTTACAAGAGGATTGGAGAACTAGCATCGCCCCTGCAAATCTTCCAGGACATTCAGGTGAGTGGCTGGAGTCTCATCTGACAGTGATCTGGTGACTCATGGAGAGTGACGAGTTGAGTATGATGCAGAGGTTGCATGCATGTTCCGTTGGTGTGGGTGGGTTTCCATCGGGGGCCACCAGGTATCGTCCCATGCAGAGAGGGTGGATACGAGGATGAGGACTTCTGTTTTCTCTGAGTTGAGCTTCAGGCAGCTGTTGCTCATCCAGGTCACAACAGCTTTCATCCCTTTTTGGAAGTTGTGCTTGGTGATGTTGGGTTCCTTGGTGAGGGAGAGGATGAGCTGGGTGTCATCGACGTAGAAGACGATGCTGAGCCAGTGGTTTCTGATGATGTATGCGAGGGGGGCCATGGACACGTTGAAAAGTGTGGAGCTGAGGAAGGATCCTGATCTCTGTTAGTTCTGAGAGGAAAGGCGGTAGTCTTATTCTCTGTGTTCTGCCTGAGAGGAAAGCTTGTATCCAGTCTAAGGCCTTTCCTTGGATGCCAGCGTCAGGAGTCTGGTGGCTAGTGTGCGGTGGGAGACGGTGTCAAACGCTGCTGATAGGTCTAGGAGGTTGAGGGCTGCCATGTGGCCTTGGTCGAGGAGGTCGCGGTTCTCGTCGGTGGCAGGGAGGAGGGCGGTCTTGATGCTGTGGTTGCTGTGGAATACGGATTGAGAGGTGTCTAGAATGCTGTTGGTTTCTATGAAGTGTACTAGCTGTGTGTTGACGGCCTTTTCAATTACTTTGACAGCAAAAGGAAGCAGTGAGATGGGCCTGAAGTTCCTGAGGTCCTTCGGGTCTGCAGAGGGCTTCTTTAGGAAGGGGTTGACTTTGGAGCTTCCAGTTGTTGGGGAATGTGGCTGTGTCGAGGGAGCAGTTGATAGTTTAGCATAGCTCAGGTGCGATGGCAGTGGCGGCCCTGTGGAAGATTTGCAGTGGGCAGGGGTCAGAAGGTGCTCCGGAGTGGACGATCTTCATTGTCTTTAAGGTGTCTTCTGTGTGAGAGGGGTCCAGGTGAGAAGGGTCTGTTGGGTGGTGTCATTGGGGGTGGGAGTTGAGGCTGTGCTGTGGTCTTGGTCGTCGAAGTTGTCATAGAGTGCCTTGATCTTGAGGTGAAAAAAGGAGCTGAGTTTGTTGCTGAGGTCTTGGGAGGGAGGGATGTTAGTCGTTTCATGTTGGGTTTGGTGAATTCCTGTATGATGGTGAAGAGTTCCTTGGAGTTGTGGGCGTTGGAGACGATTTTGTCTTGGAAAATGTTTTTCTTTGTTGATTTGATGAGTTGTTGGAGTGCTGTGATGGCTGTTTTGTAGGTGGAGCATGCTTCTGGGGTTTTGCTGTCTGTTGTAGTTGGGGTGCAGGTGAGGGCGGGGGGTGAGGTGTTCTTCAGAGACTTTGTTCAAGCTTCTGCATGGGAGGCGGTGTGTGTGCTTGTGTGAGGTGGGTTTCATAAATGAGAAATGGATGTAGCGGTGGTCGTTCCAGAGCAGTTCCGTGGTGTGGCTGAAATGAATGTTGTTTCCTCTGGCGACGATGGGGTCGAGTGTGTGTCCTGCTGTGTAAGTGGGGGTGAAGACAAGTTGTTCCAGTCCTATGTTGGTGAGGTTCTCCAGGAGGGCTATGGTGTTCAGGTTCAGATCGGTTCATTAGGAAATTCACTTATAGGTGAATAGTTGCAGGAAAAATGCATTGGTGGTTTAAGGTCTCAACTGTGAAGATCAGCGTAGGAGGAGGTAGAGACTTTCAGGTTAAGTTTTGCGGGGAAAGGCAATTTGGGCGTGGGAGGTACTTTAACCTCGGTAACATATTTGTATGGTGAGGTTTTAGTTTTGTAAGTCAAATGGCCCAGGGCTTATATATGTGATGTGCATCTGTTTCAATAAAAGTGGCCTTTTTCACACAAATCCTGTGTCAGGGGTCTGTGCTGCTCCCACTATTCCCCAAAGGCAGCTTTCCAAATTTCAGAATCGTCACAATCAAGAATGCCATATCTGCAGTCTAGAAACTGCCAGGATCGGATGGGCGGGCTACCATTTTTGGGTCTTACCTAGGCACCTCATGCGCTGTCTCTCCGAGACATCAAGTAATTAGTATATGTGGTGAAACTCCACCTACTCCACCTAGTGGCTTTTTATTGGTTTGTGTGCTTGTCTGCTTCAATCTCTTCGTTTTCACAGGCTAATGCAGTTGTTAGTTCCTCCTTTTTTTGAGGGGGAACGCCTCTACAGCACCTCCTAACTACAGTAAACATGCTTTTAGTGGGAATAAGTATTTGTGTTGGAACTCTTTTGTTTGGTTGAATGCTTAATCAGTTTGCTCATGGTTGCCCGTTTACTTTTCCGACTTTAGTTAGGAATAAGTATTTGTGTTTGAGCTGTTTCGTTTGGTTACGTGCTTAATTTGTTTGTGTATGTTTGTATGTTTAGTTTTCTAACTTTAGTAGAGCTGTGAATGTTAACAATGTTCTTTGTATTTTAATGTGAATGATAATTATTATTTTTTTTTTTTTTTTGTCCTCATATATGCCACCAAGGTTCTTTATACGCAATCGATCGGCTTACAAGCAATATGCTGACACAGTTCATACCAACTGGGAGGGATAGTCATGGAACCGGTCCTCGTCCCACAGCAATAGAGCTTGATAAACCAGCGAACGCCATACCGTAACCTCAGAAATTCAGCCAGGGTGGTACCCAATGCCGAAAAGGGATCAGAACACCGCTTATACCAAGCAGTGGGATAGATGGCTTAATCATTGGACCTGGGGAAAAAAAAATAAAAAAAAAATACCAGAGTCTCACTGATCCCATTTAAGAAGGTGCCAAAATAATCTTTTGTCTGGGTTCCCGGCTCTTGCCAAATCAAGCTTTGAAACATGCAGGGCAGAGGCATACCAATCATTGATAGAGGGAGGTAAAGGATCCTTCCACTTTCTGCATATCTCCCTTCTAGCCAGTAGTATAGCGTAGAATACTAGCTTCTTCGCCGAGCTGGAGACCCCCTCTAAGATTCCGAAAATCACCAACTGGGGATGAGCAGTTATTTTGGAGTCTATTGAAGACGACAGGATCTTACAGATGGCTTCCCAAAACTGAGACAGAAGGGGGCATTCATAAAACATGTGGATGTCAGAGGCTGCTAGGAGACCACATCTAGCACACGCAACCATATTCCCCTGAGTAAATTTAGAAAGGCGAAGGGGGGAATAATATGCTCTGTGGATAGTAAAGATGTGGTTCCTACGCAACCACGCCGGTTTCACCACATCCCACAGCAGTCTACAAGATGTTCTCCATACCTCATGCAAATCAGTATTGCTTATGTCAGCCCCCCAGAGTTCATGTGGAAGCTTAAATACTCCGTCCATCTCATCCAAAATCAAATTGTACCAGGACGAGATCTCCTTCTTAGCAGGGGGTCTATCAATTAACAGAGTAATAAGGGTACTGTAACCACCTACTGGAAATTTATTTTTTCGAACGGGCTGTGCAGAATAGGAACGAGACCAGCTGGACATCTGCAGATATTTTAGCCTAGCAAGGCCAGGGCCAATCTTTCTACTCAAACACTCCCAGGAGAGCAGTTCCCCCTCAACAAATAGGTCACCCCAGACCTCCAAACCCGCCTCTCTAATAGGTGCCGCAAGTGAGTCTCCCAACCAGGATGGATAATCGGGGAGATCCCATAAGGGAGTTCTACTGCTATAGTACCCTATTTTAATGGATTTTGAAACCTGGGCCCAAGTCCTTGTCATTCCCAATAGAATTTTCAATTTAATTTTTTTAAAGAACTTGGGATCTCCAAATTTCAGTAGAAACCCAGACTGGCTAACCCCTTCTCCCCTAAGCAGAGTGGTGTATAGAGTTCCCACCCCATACTCCAATGTTTTTTTTAGCAACACCCTAGCATGAGACAACTGGAACGCCCAGGCATAGACCTGGATGTCCGGGGCGGCCAACCCCCCCATTTCGCTGCGCCTCCTTAACTTTTTCCACGAGATTCTTGGAAGGTGTTTATTCCAGATAAAGGTGTTAATCTCGACCTGAAAAGTTTTAATAAGGTTTGCATCGAAGTACAGAGGGATAGTATTGAAAAGAAAGGAAATCTTTGGCAAGACAGCCATCTTAACCAAGTTAGCCCTTCCTAATAACGACAAAGGAAGATGGGACCAAGACTGAAGCAATTTACGGCAGTCCTTGGCTACTTTGGAAACATTGATATTTACAATCTGATCTATATTTTCCACAATATCGAGGCCCAGGTATCCCAATTTATTTCCTGGCTGAATACCCGAGATACAAAAGCTCTTATCCATACCCCAGGTCATCATCTCAGTTTTTGAAGCGTTGATCTCATACCCGGACACTACCCCAAATTCCGAGGCTAACTTAATTATTTCCGGGAGAGCAGTACGAGCATCAGAAGTGAAAATAAGGATATCGTCAGCGTACAGGGCCACTTTCCTTTCCCAACCTCTATACGCGAACGCCTTGATGTAGACATTGTCTCTTAAATTTTGAGCGAATGGTTCAACGTAGAGATCGAAAAGAAGTGGGGAGAGTGGGCAGCCCTGTCGCGTACCCCTCGAGATGTTAAAGGGGTCAGACAAGATGCCATTAATCAGTACACAGGCACATGGGTTCTGATACAATAGACTGATTGTCCGGCGAAACCCTGTTCCCACATTGAACTTAGCCAAGGCCTCCGACAGATACATCCAATTGACTCTGTCGAAGGCCTTGGTGGCGTCCAAGGTAAGAACCACCAGGGGGAGGGACTCCAGAACTGCCAAATCGATAGCCCCTATTAAGTCAAAAGTTAGTTCATATAACTGTCGCCCCCTGACAAACCCTTTCTGATCCGGGTGTAAGATATTGGGGGCAACAAGAGCTAGTCTATTGGCCAGAATTGAGGCAAATATTTTGTAGTCGACATTTAGTATGGAGATTGGCCTATAGGAACCACATGCAGTAGCCGGTTTCCCTGGTTTTAAGATTACCGTGATAGACGCACTGTCCCATGATGTCGGGGGCCGACCTCCATCGAGTAAAATATCATTGAACAGTAGTACCAAGAAGGAGACTAGTTCCTGCTCCAGGGCTTTATAAATTTCAGCCGGTAGGCCGTCTGTTCCTGACGCCTTCCCCTTTTTAGCATTATGTATAGCCTTGATGACTTCCTCCTCCGAGATTACACTATCCAACCTCTCACTTTGCTCATCGGAGAGTGCTGGGAGTGTGATCTTACTAAGCCAATCTTTAATTCTAGCCGGACTGATGTTCTTATCCTCACAGTAGATATTTTGAAAAAAATCTCTGAAGGCTGATCTAATATCTTCATCTCGGGAGAGTGGGGTGCCATTGACATCAATCGCCACAATGTTATTACGAACTTGGTCTGTTTTGGATTTCCATGCCAATAGCTTCCCTGCTCCTTCTCCATACTGAAAATGTGCGAGCTTACTGGCCTCCCATCTTTCTTGTATCCGCTGATTTAAGACCGAAGCGAGGTGGCCTTTTAAAGAAGTTAATCTTTCAGACAAAAGAGAGCGATCCTCTGATGTAATGGAATCAGCGTCTAGGTCTAACTGAGCCTTAGCGATGTCTGCTTCAACTGATGTCACTGCCTCTTTGTATTGCCTCCTCCTGTAAGCCATTTTGTTTGTAATAAGGCCTCTCGCAAACGCTTTAAGGGAGTCCCACACCACTCCGATGCTTGCCGATCCTACATTTGTTGTTAAAAAGTGACTCACCTCAGACTTAATAAAAAGAACATCCTCCGGGTGAGAAAGTAAGGAGCGATCAAAGGACCAACTTCTAGCTGACAAATTCAGCATTGAAGTAAGCTCCATGATTACTGCCGAGTGGTCTGATAGATGTAACGGGAGGTATTTAACATCTTTAACAGAATCTACTAATGTATGGCTGACTAATACAAAGTCTATTCTGGATTGGTGGTGATATTTTTGATTCCTATAAGAAAAACCCAGCTCTACACCTACCCTCAACCTCCAAATATCCACATAGCCATATTGCTTCATTTCACTAAGCAAAAAGGATCTAGATTTTGATGGAATTCGAGATCGACTATTATGCGATTTATCAAGAGTGGGGCTAAAACGATATTAAAGTCACCTGCAAAAATAACAGGCTCTGGGAAGGACAAAAGGTGAGAAAAAATTACCTCCAAAGATGACGGATCATCCTGATTAGGACCATAATATCCCACAATAGTAAACTGACTGCCCAAAATAGACAGGGATGCAATAACCCATCTACCCGCTGGGTCAACCTTAAAATCTAACACTTTAGCCTTAAGTTGTTTTTTGAAGATAAGTGAAACCCCTCTACAAGTCAAAGACTGAGAGGTAGAAATTTAAAAATCGATCCACTTATTCTCCTTAACTAAGGTATCCATTTCGTCTTGGACCAGATGCGTCTCTTGCAGGATAATGACCTGTGCTTCAGAATCCCGAAGATATTGAAGTACTTTCCTGGCCCTAGGTTTAGTACGCAGGCCATTTACGTTCCAAGATATTATCTTTAAATTAGCCATCTGACTTCAATGCCTCTCAACCCAACCCAGAGACTTGGGACATCACCCGTATGACCTAGCCTAATGTCTGATAATTGCATCTCTAAAACTGTACTACCCCCATCAGAATGCAATAGTACACAAGATTGGCACATGAGGAATTTTATAATACATTTAACCCTGTGACCCCTATACCCCCCCACACTCCCCTCCCACCCATGGAGAACCCTTGGTGTATCTAACCAGAACAAATCCAGTAGATAGCACCCCCATCTCAAGCTCCCGTGACCCTCTCTGACGCTAAACCAATTTCCCCTCAAAAGGTGAGCTAGTTGCGCACATATTCTAACAGAATCTGTGGATGCTGGTATTTGAGAATGGGAGTTTATGGACACAACAAGGATAGAAAAAGGAAAGGGGGAAACAAACTAAATTTTCTTTCCTACACAATATGTATATATATATATTTTTTTTCCCCTTTTCGCGATTCTCCTTTTTTTTTTATTTTATTTTTTTCTCAAATCTCCCCCATTCCCCCCTCCCCACCATGATAGTTGTGTGATAGCCAAACTACCTCTACTAATACCTAAAAAAAAAAGAAAACTAAATTCAATACCTACATATCTGCTAATATATTTTAACACTCAGAAGCCCATTTTTTTTATTTTTTTTTTTATCTGAAATTATTACAAAAAGTACATATCAGCCAGCTGCCTTATTGCCCAACTCCAGAAGGAGCTCGTCTGCGGCTTGCACTGACCTGATGTTAAACATCTTATTATTGAACATCACCTTCAGGGCAGCAGGGAACACCAACTGAGCCGTTGCCCCCAATTTTCTAAATGCCTCAAGCCGCCTACCAAACTCCCACTGCTTCTCTAACGTAACCCTAGAAAGGTCAGATCTAATGAGGAAAGTAAATCCCTTTCCAAGGAGGGATTTTTGTTTCAGGGCTAAGTTAAGGATCTGTTCTTTGAGTGCATAGGTATGGAAGTTAACCAAGATTTTACGAGGTTTAGATCTTTGTTGATTTCTCCTGAACGGATCTCAATGGACCCTTTGTATATCGATGGTCAGATCCTCTAGAGATTTATCAAGAGATAACGAATCCTTTAGCAATTGCACCACAAAGTTTTTAACGTCCGAACCCTCGGAACCTTCGGGCACATTAAGTATACGTGTATTGGCTCTCCTGGCATTATTTTCCAGTAATTCCATCCTATCAAGTAGGGCCTGATCCTCCTTTCGTAGATTAACAATGTCTTCCTTGGCTTTGTTCAAATGGATAGACATCACAGCAACAGTTTCTTCTAGCTCCCCCGTCCAAGATGTTAACCCGTCGATCTTCTTATCTAAAGACTCACAATAGTTCCGAATGTCCACCTGATTAGCAAAGGACTCTTCAAACCCTTTTTTAATATCACGGGACAGGGTTGAGAACATTGCCAGTATAGAAGCCGCAGAGATTACGCCCCCTGTATCTGGATCCACTGAGATCACCGGATCAAGGGCAGCAAAATTGCCTGCCCCCCCTTCTTCTCCTGTGTTACCTTGACCGCCCCCCTCCCCCCCCCGGAAGTTGAGACTTGAGAGCCTTGACCAAATCCATGGTCTCTAAATCTGGCTGAGCAATATCCTCCTCAGAAAAAACGCCCTCAGAAGTGAGCTTTAAACCAGAGTCTCCACCAGAAGGGACACAAGAGGCAGGAACAGCATCTGCAGCTGGAACACTCATGACACCTAGAGCACTCGAAACGGGCATGCTGTTAACGCCAGTGTCCATTACTGTCAACTGAGAAGACATGCCCTGAGCCTCCGAAAAACGAAGCACCTGTGGTACAACTTTAAAAAATGAGCGCAGAGACGGGGTTATCTTTGAATTCGAATCAGGTGGCACGCTTGAGTCCCTTTTATATTTAGCTTTACCTCTGACCCCGTATGATCTTGTACCCTTTGATTTTACTTCCACAGACAGATAGGAAGAGGCTTTCTTACCTTCAGGGGGTGAGAGTCCACCATGTACCAAATCAGCCAGATTTACCTGTAAGGCAGGAGCAGACTTCTTCCACTGTACCTTTGTGAACTCTTTACCTCTTCTACGTGAGGTTCTACTTTTAGATGACGGCTATTGAAGCTGCTGTTGAAGCTGCTGTTGAAGCTGCTGTAATGGCTGTGGACAATCCTTAGTTAGTACCTCCAGGAGCCCCTCTCCACCCTCCTTACAGCTTTCCACGATCTTCGCGCCCTCAGGGCACTCCACACCTCCTTCCCCCTCCACCGCACCTCGCGAAATATATTCGAACTTCTGAGCCTGGGAGTAAATATTACATGCAGCTGGAGACAGACAGCGCGCCTTCCTCCCCCGACGCAGCTCCAGGGCGGCTATGGACCACAAACCTAACTTTAGGAAAGCCGGTAATACAAGTTGAATAGGGTGAGTAACCCCCGCTGCTCCCGCTGTGCCGCCGCTACTTCCACCACTAAATTCGCTTCCTCTGGTCATGGAGAGGGAAAGCAGCCCTCGCATACAGCGAGCAGAGGCGGAGACCAGGTACAAACGTTTTAGGAGACAAACAATCCGTATTCCTACCAACACGCGTCTTTTTTTTTTTTTTGACAAATTATCTTAAATGAGATTCTGTTGCTCCGGGTTTACGGGAAACATTATTAGACGCATGTTCACAAACGTCTAAGCAAAGAGCATCGGGAGCCTGATTACGGAGCGCTGCAGCGGATCAGCCGACCGCCGCCATGTTCTCCCATGAATGATAATTATTTTGTTGTTTCTAGTACGGTGTGTATTTCCGTTAAAGCAATAGATAATTTTTTTTTTTTTTTTTTGCAAAATGTTTTTTTTTGTGTGTGCAGCTCATGTTTGAAAACATGCTAATGTTGTACATTTTATTTTATTTTGAAGCCGAGTTTTTGTTTTGCTGCACGATGTTAGCAGTGCTACTAAATTGCTGATGCTATTAGCCTGTTTAACATCAAGTTAAAATAACGTACAAATAGGGCGGTTAAGTTGTTTAAAGTCTTTAACTACTGGCATTGTTGTTTGGTTACAGCCAACTTAAGAAGGATGAATTTTATAATAATTAAAGTGACGGTGCTTTTATCAGTTAAACATTGCCAATGAAGGTGCTTTAAACCAGGATTCATTTTCGAATCATTTTACTTTCGTTCTGTCATGCAATTTCCTTTACAATTCGATACGTTCAGCTTTTAGTTTTAACTAAAGTCTTCCGATCCACACTTTTTTTTATAATCACTCTCATGGTGCTTATTTTGTAACAAAACATTGCCGGTGCTGTTGTCGAGCGGCACCTCAGCAGCATTAAAGAACATTTAGCCTGCTTAAAAGAGAGCCAAAAAAACAGGGAGGGAAAGTTATTTACAATGTAAATTAATGTTTTTTATTTTTTATTTTAAGTAAAAATCAAACATATTCAAAACTGTTTACTTTTTAAATCGTCATTTATTTGTACCTGTTTTTCACGTGTGTTTTTTTTTATCCAACTTCTTTAGTGCCCTACAGTTTGTTTCGTAACTTTAGCATCATGCTGTTTGTTGCTTTGCATCTCACAGATGGTGCCGACTAAAAGATTACAATCTTCACTACAGGGCTTATTTACACTTAATTAGGTTGGCCTGGATTCCTTTCGCAAGTGTAGGAAATATGCTGATGTTTCACACCTGCTGCAGACTTTTAGTCTCCCTTTTTTTTCCCAGAAGGATTGTTAACACATTTCAATATATTAACACACTTCAAGAACAAACATTTTTTAAACAAACATTTTAAGCGTGCTATAACCAGTGGTCGAAATGGGCGGGAACGGAAGGGCACGGCGTGCCCCTACTTATTTAATTTAACAAAGTCCGTTCCCCTACTTCTTCATTTCAAAAATGCGTCCCAGGACGACAGGAATGCTCTGAGTTAAAAAAAAAAACTACAGGATCATCCAGGCCGGTGTGCTGCATAGCAAAGAAGGCCTCTGCAGTTGCCAGGACCCCCTCTCCCTTCCCCACTGCATCTGTGGGCAGGGACCTGCCCAGCAACACTGTAGGAGCCGTGGTGCACTGGAGGAGCAATCAATCGGCACAAAAACCTGGCTACCTCTGATGGGCCCGGCTGTGCAGTGATTTACACCTCATTTAGTGAGGAGGCCACCAGGGGCGGCCTTAGGCATGTGCAAGCTGTGCACCTGCACAGGGCCACCAAACCCCAGGGGCCACCACGAGGAATCGGATACAATACATCTTCGTGGCGGCCCCTGGCAGGGATTTAGCGCATGAATGACTGAGGCGTGCTAAATCCAATGTGAAGCACGCTGAATGGTTGTTCTTATACTCTCTTCCTTTCTAACCCAGTCTCGTCTTTGTGTGGGGTTGGCCTTGTTTCGGGCTCTTCTGGTAGGTCTTGTGCTTGTTTAGAACTTTTTTTCCAGGAGAATCGAGCTTGTTTTAATAGTCCAGATCTGGCACCTCCGGAGGCTCGCATGCGCGCGCATGCGCAGTGCCCGTGAGTCCTGCAGCAAAGGGGTTACAGAAGCACCACGCATCACTGGCGGCAGGAGGGGTGGCAGCACCCGTGCCCGGCGTGCAGCGAGCAGCACCGAGACCGGCCGAGGCCATGCACTGGCGCGCCTAGAGACCCTGGGCAAGAAAGGCCGCCTTGCAGAGGATAGCATGCCAGTGTGCAACCTTTGGATCCAGCTGCGAGGTGAGCAGCCCGAGGGTCAGGGCATGGGGAGGGGGAGTGAGGAGGTCAGCGTGTGCCACTGCAGGGTGAACCCGAGGGAAGGTGAGCCATTGGACGAGGGTGTGGGGAGCCCTGGGGAGGAGGGCAGATCAGGCGTAGGAATGTATCCCAGCTCGTGGGGGTGAGGAGCCGGGGGCGTGGGGAAGGTTGGGTGAGGATGTTATTGTAGATGGTGTATGCTTTGGGTCTGGGTGGAGGTAAGCCATGTGAGGTGGCGAGCTGGAGGTATTCTGGTGGTCATGGGAAGGGAGGGCATGATGAATCGTGAGAGAGAGCCTCTCTCTCACGATTCATCTCTGAGAGGGCGCGGGTCGGAGAGGTGGTCACCATGCGCCAGGGGTAGGGAGTGGTACAGATCGGCGCTGTATGTTGAGGGAAGAGTGAGTCAGGAGTGCAGGGGCGGTGTTTACTTGTGGCTGAGGGGAGGCATGGTGACTTTTGGAGGTGTAACTTGGGAGGCACGGTCGTATTGGGGGGAAGAGGAGAGCGGGGTACGAGGTGTTAGACGTAATGTTAAGGATTCATTAAAATGATTACAATTACTTATCAACAATCATGAAAACAGAGTATGAAGCTGATACTTGTGATCTAATGAGTGGATCTGCCTGCACAAATCTTTTAAAACATCGAGTGTTCGAATGTACTTGGCATTTGGTTATGTCTGTTTATATGGTGTTGAGGCAGACATGAAATGCAAGCACCTATGGATGGACGCCTGGAATAGGATGGCAGTGCCTACCCATGTTAACTCAATCTAATGCCCTTTTGCAGAGACCTTGGTAGGAGACTGGCTTCTTGATCATTTCTTTAATTACATTCCAGTGCTTGTCATGTGACTAGCAGAGAAAACTAGTTTAACTAGTCTTCAGTATGCAATTGGTGAAGCAGCCTTCTCTGTCCATACTAGGGGCATAGTTACCATTGGTTCAGCAAGTACAGTGGTACTGAGACCCAAAACCCTCAGGGGCCCATTTAACCCTGATAATTGCTATATTTTACTTCCTGGGCAGCAGCCAAAGGGGCCATTTTCCTTGCTTATGCCACGGCCCATGGGGTCGTTGGTACGCTGTGCTAGTGATTCGTATGTCTGCTTGAAAGTTGTCTCCTGACTGGATGTTCCTTGCACATTAATTTTGCTTCAGTGAACCTCTAGTGCCTTTTCATAGCCTTAGGACTCACTGTAATTAATCCTTGTTTAATAAGTGCTCTGAAGGCGAGCAGAACTGGTTGCTGGAATATGGCACTATACAAGAAACCTTAATTAAATATATTGTATTTTAACTTTTGACAATGTGGTAAAGTGGACGAGTCTTTGGTTACCTGTAGGCTGTCTTCAGGATCAGTTAGTGACGTACTGAGACAGGTCTCTGTGTGCCATGATTTCAAGGTAGCTTACTCTCTTCCTGCTAAGGTCACTTCCCAAATAGATCATGAACTATTCTCCAGGCTCTACTGTTCTCAGTGGACTGAGAAAACAGACCTTGTATACCAAGTCACATGATCTACCCTATAGTTTTATAACACTCTTCAAATAAACCTTCCATATGTGTCTAGTCCTCATAATGTGTCATACATGTAGTGGGAAGGGTAATTACTATCAATCAGTCAGGGTTTGTAAAGCTCAGCTGCTTCACACATAAGGGTCTCGAGGCGGTGTGGGATTCATGCTGCTGGATCATGCTGCTTGTTGGTTGAACAGCGAGGTCTTGTGGTCCTTCCTGAACTGCTGGAGCGATGGTGAGGCTCTGAGGTGCAGGGGGAGGGTTTTCAGGTCTTCACTGCCAGGTGGGAGAACTAGCGGCCTCCACTGTTTTATCAGCGGCTGCATTGGGTGGCTGCTAGGGAGATGGTTCTGGAACATATTTTCCTGGTAGGTTGGTGGAAATTCACTCGTTCATTAAGGTATGCTGGTCCTTCATTGTGTAGTCCAGGGAAGACATGGCTTGGCAGTTCGGGCTGGACTGTTCCCATGAGGCACAGGGTCAAGGCTGATTTGCATATGGCCATGTCTGAACTGGGGTGGTGTGGTGAGCAAAAAAACGATGGATTTAGGCCCAGATCTCTGTACTGGATGTATGTCGTTACAACGCACACTTTTACAATGCATGCACTTACAACGCATTTTTTACAACGCAACATCCACTACAACGCATTCCATTACATAGCATGACACTACAACGCATGTTTAAAAATTACCTTTACAACGCATTCCATTACATCGCATACTACCTTTACAACGCATACCATTACAACGCATAGTATAGGGGTAAAAATTACTATTCTAACTCCAGGGGGTGCAACAGTAGGGTAAGTGTTGGATTGCGTTGTAATGGTATGCGTTGTAAAGGTAGTATGCGATGTAATGGAATGCGTTGTAAAGGTAGTTTTTAAACATGCGTTGTAGTGTCATGCTATGTAATGGAATGCGTTGTAGTGGATGTTGCGTTGTAAAAATTTTGTTGTAAGTGTAGTGTGTTGTAACAGTTGCGTTGTAAAGGTTGTTCACCCTCTGTACTGGGGTGAATGTATGACATTGTTCTGCATTCTGTCCATCAACTGTTGTTTTTGCAAGAAAATAAAAATGACACATCAAAATCTTTCAGCAGCCGCCACTGCTGATTGTCTTCTTTTTTTCCCTACCAACTGCTAGCCTCGCCCGCTGCATTGCACGCAAAATGAAGAGAATTCGAGTACACAAATCTGGTTATTCGAAACGAAAGAGAAAGGTGGCTCAGCAGGCTTTCGTAGTGTCACAGGAAGGAGCAATCCTGAACTTTATCACCCAAGGAAAACCTAAAGATGGAGAATCCTCTGGCCAGAGTACTGCTGATGCACTAGGTAAAACAGGCGCTGATGACCATAAAGAAGAACAAAAAAATGATGATATCCATGAGCAGAATGATACTCATGAGCAGACCAATGAAAATGAACAAGGTGACTCTGAAATTGATACAAACATGCAGCAATTACCGACTCAGGATGAGGATTATTACAAAAGACCCTCAGACAGAGAAACTGAAACATCATTCATCGGTCCATCAACATCTGGCATTCTGAAGGAGGTTCAGAGTTTACAGACGGATGATGCTGGTATTGAAAAGGAAGCCAAAGAGCAAGACCATGTTACAGACCCGCGTTCTGAATATTATTTCTGTGATTGGAGGGATCCTACTTTGTGGCCGAACTCTCTTACGGACGCGCAACGTGTTTTTCTTGTTGAAAGGGTCCCTCCAGAGACCCAGATTCTAAAACAAAGTATCCAAGTGATGAGCACTCAAAAAGTAAACGTCGTTTTTCTGTTACCATGTTACTGGTCATCTAACGCCTTTTCTGGACGTTTTATTAAAACACCTTCCTGAGCTCCGCCCCGCCCGGACCCCCTCTTCCGGGGCCCCCTACCTGCGCTCCCTGCACAGGGCCACCATGAGCCTAGAGCAGCCCCTGAGGCCACCCACCTGCCCCCACTGTGACCAATACAATGGACACATTAGGACGCATTGGCAGCCCCGCCCTTGACCTCATCTGCCCTTTATTTTCCAGCTCACCCAGACTGACAATACCACACGGAAAGGAAGAGGACTTCATGTGGAATTCGTGGCAGACTGTGCTCAAACCTTGGCGCTTTTTAAAAATAAATGTGGAAAATGTTTAATGTCTTATCTGCTGTTTTCTGTATTATAATTTATAAAATGTGTACTGCTTCTCTGTCTATGTTCAGGGATGTGGTCTTTTTGAAAATACTGTTTACCCTTTTCTAAGGATATAACATAAAAGCAGCCCGAGGTGTCCATTTCTGTGACACCCGAGCACCAGAGCCCCTTGTGAACCCCATCCAGGGTCTGACTGTGAAAACAAATAAGCCCTGGCTCCAAGGCCGGGCTGGTGTACTGGGCATCGGAAGGGAGGCTGGTTTTATTACTGGAGGCTGCAAAACCGACCCCCAGTAACAAAACCCGCAGGGCTGTCCAGCACAATGACTCACTTCTCACTCTCAAAAAAGCAAAACTCACTGCAGGATTCCTTGTAAACCCAGCAGATTTCAGGCAACAATAAAAGAGTCAAGATTTATATCTCTGGTGGTTGATCTTCTTGTTGGAGAGAGATTGGAGTATTGTCTATTGCCAGTTTTGACCCATCCATTGTAGCGCAGAGGGTTAAAATGCCTGCTGCAAAGAACCTGTACCATACAAATCACAGAACTGTATTTAATGGGCAAAGCTCAGCGGGTTACTGCTTTTGTCACAGAGAGCTGCATGCAAACTGCATGGTGAGGGTTTGGAAGTTATGTTTTTTCCCCAGTCATTCATGATCCTAATACTGCTAAAAATTGGTTTGTTTGGGAAGAAATACATTCTTATTAGAAAATCCAACTACTGTGTTACATTTTGAACCCTCGGGTTGTGTTCCAGATCTTTAAAAAATGCCAACCAGAATTGATGGCATGTGAATCCTAACACCTTGTAGCCCCTTTTGTCTTGTAAACATTTTCTAAACATTGAATTACACACGTTTGATTAATTGTCTCTGTATGCGTGCATGATGTAAAGTGCTCCAAGTCCCTCACTGGTATGAGAGGCACTATAAAACAATTTAAATACATGTGAGAGAGGGGCAGTGGAGAGATGAGGGGCGCTGTTGGAGGGTGATAGTGAGGGAATCCTTTAAGGGCCCCAACAAGATTGTCATATCCTGGTGCACCGTAAGGTCATCATTTACGGTTCTCTAAAAGCTAATACAATGGAATACATAATACAATGTGTTGTAGAATGCACTATTTATGTAATTGTTTCCAAAATTTTCTAGGGGAGAGAGCACCCTCTCCCCGTGTCCCTTTTGTAGTCAGCAGGCTTGCTTGCTGCGTTCACATGCATCACACTGTGCAGGGGATGGACACAAATTTGCCAGGGCTGCTTTGGGTTCCCAGTTTTGCCCTGTCTGGCACCAAATTAAAAGTGCCCCATTTAGCAAATGAGATATCTAAACAAGCATTGACAAAGCCAATAGGTCTTGCCTTTGGGACCTCTTAGGTTTGTGATTTTGTTTTAGCAATGCATTACAGCCTAACTAATGTATGATTGTGTCACCACAAAAAATAAAGTTGGATGTATCCTTCACTTCCCAAATGAAAATATAATTTTGCCTTTTACCCTCAAGAGCTCTTTCAAGTTTTTTGTGGGTAGGAGAGTTAGCAAGCCAGACAGTTCAAAAGGTATAGTTAGCAGGACACTTGAATACATAATGTCGATGTTTGAGCAGCTAGCTGGCTTACATGAATGTGGAGGAGCCCTGTGGGTTTCTGTGAGTCAGATCAGATTTTCCTCAAGAATCCCTTAATCTTCTGAGCCCTGCTTATGCCCTTCCTTGCTGTCCACGAGTACACCAAAGGCACACCTGTGTACACTAAGAGCACAGTTTTCATGTCCTCAACGTTTGAGGCAAAAAACACTCATTGATTTCTAAACAAAGAGTGTAAAAACTAAAGTAGCCATGTCGTTCCTGCTTATATTTCGCACGCTTTACATAATCTTCCTGTGCCTATGAGTGTTTGCTTTTTACAGGATGTTGTTACTTTTTTCAGGCAGTGCGTAATTTGAATTGAGTCACAGCCAGGTGTTTATAATGGGGCAGAATTGGGTTGTAGCTGAAGTCAGTGCAAGTGTCTCTCAGTGGGACAGAAGAGTGCTCAGGGAGGATAGGATGTGGCACTATGGCCAGAGCTACCAAATCTGGAACTGGGGAATCGGGCTTCATGACCAGTCCACCAGACCACTCTCCTGAGGGAGCACATTCCTCTACTAGACCTTAGAGGGCCATACTAGACCATAGAAGCCCTGGTCTCTAAGCACCAGCAAGTGGACCCTACCGGTGGCCAGTGTGGGTTAACCTTGAAGGCCTGTCCATCACAATCCATACTGAAGTTCACCTACAGTCTTGCGGGTGGGCCTACGAAGCAGCACACCCTAGAACAGCAGTGACTTTGTCACTGAGGTCACATAACCCTTGAGGCCAGTCCGCCTCACACATAGGTGCCTCCATTTGCCTTGTTCCAGCAGTAATAATGCAACTCACCAGGGATTGGCAATGCAGGATTTGCATGCACACCAGACTAAGGGGCATGTTTACAAGGGCCTTGCGTCATGCTTGCACCACGGAACGTGGCAAATGCACGTCACAAATCTGCAAGTCATATTTATGAAGCCACGCAAAGCCACTTTGCATGGCTTCGAATGGTTTCATAAATATGGAGTAATGCAACACAGCGCAAATTGCTGCTTTGACTTACTCTGCACAAGGGAGGCGTTGCAGTGGGTGTTCCCACTCAACTCTCACGTTTTTTATGCATTCCCAGATTTACAAGGACTTGTAAACCTGGGACTGATTCAAAATCTTACGCCTCCCCAAGGGAGGCACAACAAGGAGAAAAATCTTTATTTCTCCCTGTTTTCCTCTTTCTATATGTGCAGCACTCGTACAAAGAGGAAAAAGCCTCTCAGGTTTGCTTTTGTGCACAAAAACAATGCTGCATGCAACGGAGGTACCCATTGCACCATGGTGCAAGGGTGCCTGCGTTGGCGCTAGGCTGACGAAACGGCACCAGCACACTTGGAAAGGGCAGGAATGCACCGTATTGGATAAAGACGGTGCATTTCTGACCTTTCCCTGTGACGCAGGGCAGCACAGCAAAGTAACTTGATGCGTTGCACCACCATTCCCGTAAATATGTCCCTAAGTTCTCAAACTTCACGGTGTCTCTTTGCTTCAAGCAGCAAGCACTTTTAACATGCGCTGCCTGCGTTTGGGCCGCTGCAATTACGCAGCAATGGAGGGCAAAATTATGTTGCAGTGTTGACTAAATTATGCAGCAAAGAAAGACTGCAGCTTAATGTGGTACATTTTCTGATACTTTGTTATTTTGAAATTTTTACACATACGAACAGTCTCTGCAAAGCTTTCGCCTCATTAATAGCAGCCCTGAGAACGTGACCAGTCAACCTTTGTAAAGGGCCCTCCACTTCACAGCAACACAAGTCACGTTGTTTTGATCCATTTGAGATACAAACAAATTTTTAGGTAAAACCATCAGCTTATGAAGCAGATGGTGCTTTATGTGGCAAACACGGCAGAGTTATAATTATGTGGAAAACATTTGCAAACTAGGATATTTTGCCATTGATGTTTGAACTTCTCTCATGCAGTCTCTGTTGGGTGGTATTCCTAGACACCTACAGTGCTCATGGAGAGACAAAGGAGGAAGGTGCCTAATAGTGATTGCAGAGGATATTAGCCTGTAGGGGAGAAAATAACTGATTGAAATAATCTGAGGACCACTACCTATTTTTGACTCTACCAATGTTTGAGTCTCATAATTTCAGAATTGATGCATTTGCAATTCTGATTGCTATCTAACTTGAGTGGTAATTACACAAACTACTCATAAAATAGTTGTATCTCATTCATCTGATACTGCTAAAAGCATCTGCAAAACCAACAGGTCTGGGTTGTTTTAGAGTGCTAGGTCTAGATACAATAACAGGAAACTAAGAGGCATCTAATGCTGGCTTCATGACATGTTGCGTGAAGCATGTAAAAACACATGAATACAATTTTGCATTGACCGTGGGGCACAGAATGATGTCATCAACAGTGCTCCCCAACACGTGGGGCTTCCTGTCATCGAATCTAAAGCCAAATGTTATGTTCAGAAATAGTTAGAAAAAGGGAGGAGAAGTGCTAATGAAAGAAACTGCATGGCTCGGACACACAAATGGCTTATGATTCCACCTATATGCGTATTTGGGACATTCTGTGATTGAATACGTATCCCACATTGTAAATGTATTTTAATGTCAATAACTCATCTATTAAACCTCAAATAAACGTGTATCTATTGGTTGCATTAAATAACATTATAAGCTGTAACTCGTCAGTGAAATGCCAAACATACTAAAAATTGGGATGTTTTGCTCTTTCTAGCCACACCTCTGACTCCGCCCACTGACCCAATCCTCAGAATATTCCCGCCCCCTGATGCTCCGCCCACAGTTCCCCTACTTTTTTTCCCCCACTTCGACCACTGGCTATAACAATTGATTGGTTTGATTTATTTAACGCTACTATTTCTCTTTGTGACTAGCTGCTAACATGTAGCTGTGGCCGCTGTCTTAGTGTTTAATTTTTTTTTTTTTAAACTGAAAATGTCTGGAGGCTTGAGACCTTAGCGGAAAAGTTTCTGCTTGAACCCCCTCCTTCAAAAGGGAAAGATCGATGGCTCAGTCGTTCTCAGGTAATGCGGTGAGAATCTGGAACTCGCTTCCTCCATTGCTCCGTGCCACCACCTCCATCCAGATTTTCAAAGCTGACCTCAAATCGCTTCTCTTCCAAAGACACTTTCAGAACTAATACCCTCATTTTCAGACCTCTCTAGGAAGTTAGTTCATCATTGTAAATTTGTAATATTTTCTTGTTCATTCCCCACCCTTGATTGCTGTGTTTGATATTGTGTTATTGCCGATATGGTTTTACGCTACCTCTTCTAGTCTCCTGTTTATTTTTGTAACATTCGATTTTGTACCATTTCTCTCATGTAACATAACTGGTTCTATTCTACAACGCTCTGATACCTTCGGGTAAAGTCCGCGCTATATAAAAAAGGATTAAATAAATAAAAATCTAACAAATTAAAACAGAAATACACCCGCACTCTTATTTGCATGGTTTACTTGAATGACTACCGTGGTGAGCGGTGCAGAAGCACATATCCACACAGATAGCATGCACACCATGTGAGCTAATTTTATTTAACCTTAAATATTTGTGTTTAATAATATGAGTAATTAGCAATTGAAACGAAAATAATTGTGCTGTGTAAAATGGGTTTTTTGGCCTACTGCTAACTAGATATTAGCTACACCTCGACTCCATCTTTACAAATATGGCCGCTGAATTTATAAAAATTATCAGGAAAATTCACACTCTTATTTTGTATGACATGTTTCTTGAAAAATTATCTGATGGAAGCCTTTCTTACTTCCTGCTAGCACACTGTGGTGCATATTTACAATGAAGTGGCAGAGAGCTGTGGTAGCCTCCCTGGCTTAACACAATGCTCCGCCACTTCTAAAATGCAGGGCTGCACCATATTTACAAGTTTTTGATGCAGCACTGCGCTTCCCCCTGCGCTGTTGCTAATTTAACTGCCTCTCGCCAATGTAGACACCCTTGCACTATAGTGCAAAGGTGTCTGCGTTGCAGGGTAAGATTGTTTATGTGCAGAAAGGTGTTCCTTCCTGCACATAAACAATCTGAAATGGCGTTTTGTAACTTTTATGTGTGCTGCTTATTGGAGCACACATAGAAGTTGCAAAACGTCATTTTTTAAAAATGATTGTTTATGTGCAGAAAGGGACACCTTCCTGCACATAAGCAATCAAAGGTGTTTTGCTATTTCTATGTGTGTTGCACAATGCAGCACAAATATTGACTAATTGAGACCTGCAGATGGATTATGTTAGAGTCCTACGCTGACGCTGACAAGCAATTTGTTTCAGATATCTCTGGTCTGCACAGACCTCCCTGGTTATTATTGAGAGGTGAGTTAGATGGGATGGTATAGCTTGTATCCTTGCCCACCACCTTACAGCAATATTGCACATGATTTTTCATACATTATAAGCCTGGCCTAATGAAGATGAGGGAGCAGGTAGTAAATTGGTATATGGAATCAAATCACATTAGAACCAAGAGCACCATCCGAAGGATGAGAGTTTTTGTCCTCCATATTGGGGGCTGAGGATAGAGGAAGGGCAGACATTGTTTCCTGTCTCCTGGAGCCCAGTAACAACAATTCTCATTCTGAGGTTTTATATGGAGGTTTGTACCCAGGCTTGATAATCCCAAATAGAACCTGTTAAATCAGACACTGATAATGAAAGTGTTCAAGTCCTTTATTAGTCAACGCCAACAGAAGAACATGGGGATCGGTCAATCCTACTGCCCCTCCATTACTTCACTTCAACATTCCTTGTTAGGGTAACCCATATTATAGAATGTTGTGGGGGAAGGGGACCAGTGCAGGTGGAACAATTAACATAGCTTGAATAAGGGAAGGATTTGAGACTACAACAGAACCCAAGAGCAGTTATCCCCTATAGTGGCGAGTGGCTGCTTGCCTAGTGGTATTTAGGTGGCAAGGCAGAGTTTCTGGCTGTAGGCCCTTTCCAGCCCCTAAACAGGAAGCTGAAAGTTCCAAAAGACTCAGGCTGAATGCCCTAAAGAATCGGTTTAAATAGGAGGGAAATCCCTAGTTGTCAAGTGACCTAAATCCCATTGAGCCCTAGACCTAACAGTCAGATGATCAAGATGCAATAGGAGCCCAAACTCCAACAATCAGGCGACCTGGATCCAATGGGAGCCCTAGCTCCAACACTAAGGTGGTCTGGATTCAATGGGAGCCCTAGCTCCAAATCCAACAGTCTGGTAATCGGGATGCAATGGGATCCCTAGATCCAACACTCAGATTACATGGATCCAATGAGAGCCCTAGCTCCAACGCTCAGGTTACCTGGATCCAGTGGGAGCCCTCACTCCAACACTCAGGGGACCTGGATCCAATGGGAGGCCTACCTCCAACACTCTGGTGACCTGGATCCAATAGGAACCCTAGCCCCATCACACTGGTGACCAGGATCCAATGGGAACCCTAGCTCCAACACTCAGGGGGCCTGGATCCAATGGGAGACTATGCTCCAACACTAAGGTGACCTGGATCCATTGGGAGCCCTAGCTTCAACACTCTGCTGACCTGATCCAATTGGATCACTGGCTCCAGCACCCAATGGGGGCCATAGGAGTCACAGACCATGGTCCGCATTATGCAAATGGTGCATTTTCATTGTTTTCATTGTTTGCACCTTTTAAAAGGTGCGCCCAGCAAAAACAGTGAAAATGCAGCGCATTCAAGGGCAGCAGTGAACTCGCGCTGCTCTGGGGGCTGCGCATTTCTGTGAAAACGGAGTGGCTGCATTGAAGCCGCTCTCTGTTTTCACAGTGCAGGCGGCAACCAACCTGCATTTTGAAGGAGGATCAGAGATCCCCTAGCAGGAGGGTGCAGTGAGTTACTGCACTTGCCTTCAAGGGGTTGTCTGGGGGGGCCATGGGACCCTCACTCCCCTCTCCAGAGGACTGCCATCATGGGGCACACTGTCAGTGTGTCACCTCTTAGGTGGCACACTGTCGGTGTGCCTCCTGATAGCTTCTTTGCCTCTACACCCGTGTCTGTGATATGTCTTGAGCACAGAGGCAAAGAGATTCCCTCATTTGCATGTGGCCACGCCCCCATGCAAATGAGGGAACATCGTCTGAAGACAGCACTGGTGCCAGTGGGTCTGATTGTTCTGCCTCGGTGTGGGGAGAATTACTTCTTTATTTAGATATTGCATACTCAGTGGTCCTTTCTACCCCCCTAGCAGTCACTGAGTGAAACGCAGTAGCTCCCTCTTGTTGAAACATCTGTTACAGAAATTCCATTGTGCCCAGGCGGCATGATAGAATTGCCCTCACAACAGGGCGGCTCTGGAATTGGAGCACATTTCCACTATCCATGTAATAAGTGTGCCTGACATGCTAGTTCTGTACAAGGCCGCACTGGTTGCCATGCAAGTGGCTGTACGGTGGCTCAGCCATCTGGAAGGTGCCTACCTCCACCCACATAATTGAAAGGTGGACTGAGAGGAGGGGAAGTGCCCCACACATATGTAACTATTTTGTTCAGAGCACATCGTACAGAAAAGAGATAGAAAGTACCCATTCGTGCCTAGGGATTACAAGCAGCAATGAAAAAGTTGCCTTAAATACATATTGGGTGGGTAACGCTCAGAAACACGAGCTGCCCAATAGGGAATCATATATGGGTATTGGCTGTGTGTGCCACCAGCAGGATGCTTCCAGTGGCGGCACAATTACTCACCGCTGATGTTTGTCCAGTGAAGCAAGCACACCTCATTCTCCAGCACTGTCCAAGGTGCCCTTCTGGCATTGAAGTGCCAGTGTAGACAAGAGAAAAACTACTTAGTGCAAACTAGTCATTTGATGGAGGCTACCTGCACTCTGTCCATTGGCCAGTATTGACACCTTTAGACCTGTGACTAGTGCAGATCCGACACCATAAGTTAATAGATGTGTCCACTGCTTTGGTACCTCGTCCAGGTGAGGATGGGTGGATGCGACCCCGCACAAAGTCAATGTTATTAATTTGTGCGAACTGGGGACAATGCAAACTAATCTGTCTATGTACCTTGAGAAAAATGTCATACATGGCCTTCAAAGGCTTTGTCAAAATATATAAATGCATCTATGTATGAATATGTGTCGGTATGTATATTCTATGCTGATAGAGCACACAATATGCCCAAGATGGTCTTTTTTTCCCAAGGCACTATAGAGCATGTATTGACTTATAGCAGGCATCCCTGTGAAATGTATATAGAGAAGCAGAAGAGAATGAAAACATGATGCTAAGAGATTGACAACTTCAGCATGACACTTATTCACAAGTAACAATATTTTTAAAGGTTTTCTAAGTTTGCATGGAATTTCTCTGCTCTAATAAAGGCCCGAAGTTGATTCCTTGCCATAATTCGGTGAACTGAGAGAGACCACTGGCTCTGTTCTTCTCTACATTGGACACTCTCAAAAGATCAGCGCTTAATGAGCTGACATTTCTAGTTGGCACATATCCTGCATATTTTTATTGCAGAAGGCTTGGTCCTTGCTGGTGTGCTGCTTTATGACAAATGTATTCAAATTTAAACCAGGTCTGCTTTGACATTGGAAGGGAGTGAAAACTCCCTGGATGAGTTGACACAGAGTCGATTCATTTGAGGGCCGCCATTAAGGTAACAGCTAAATTCTGTATTACCATCACCTTCCTGGCCGGGTACCGAGGGACACCCACACAGTGTATGTTCCAATAATCCAAGCATGATTTTATCACACTTTGCTGTATGGTTTTCCTGCAATCAAAAGGAAGAATGGGTAAGATCTTCATGAAGGGCTCCAAAATCATGAAGCAGAACGAAAATAGCTTGTTGATTTGGTTAATTTGAGATTCCTAGGCAAGTGTGCTATCAAACTTGAAACCAAGATTTTTAGCTTTTTTAACAGGTGGCAGTAATCTTGGCTGGACACCTAACCTCTGATCAATCCTTATGGAAATGACAAAATCCTAAAAACTCACTCTTACCAGCATTTAGTTGAAGTTCACTTTCTTCATCCAGCTCGCCTTAGCCAACAGACAGGACTGAAAGCATTGTTGGAGCATGCCTATGTAGTCCTGTACGCTGATTATAAGCCATCATCAACCATCTGATCCAGTGGATGAACATAGACATTGGACAGCTCACAGAGAGGAAACCCGCAGCACCACCCAGGCCTTGGATTGCCATCTGGTACACGTAGAAAAGAACAGAACTACAAAAAGACACTACCAATCACACCTATTAACCTCTTAATTAAGATTATTTGGGACATAGCGTCAAAGACATCTGACAGATCAAGCAAACCCAGGAACACTGGTTTACCATCATCAAGCATTAATGTATATCAAATGAAGCAGCTATGAAGACATACTCTTTGCTCTACGGATGGCCGGTACGGAAGCCAAAATGTGATTAGATTCCAGAATCAGTGACCACCGAGTGTTAACTAGAGACTCTGGGTATTATTTAGGGGCAGATTACGATGTAGTTCGTAAAGGCTCCGAATAGGATTCGATATTGCAGAATCCAATTCGGAACTCTTGTTTCCATTTCCCAACGACCGATTACGATGCCTGGAAACCATTCGGGATGTCCAAATTGGTTTTGAAAGACATTCGGACAGCCCAAGCCTTTTGGAGCCGAATCGTACAGCTCTATGGACACAGTTTCCAAACAAGGGATTACGATGACCAGTTTGGACAGCCATTCCGATTCGGTCTGCCCGACACAAAACGGCTGTCGGAATCTGTCTTTGAGGGCCCATTGCGGGCCACCCTTCACCTGGAGCCATCTGATTGGGGCCCATGGGCGTACCCAAGAGAACCCTCTTCCCAAATCACATATTTGTTTATTTACTATAAAACCAGAACAACCTTAATTTACTGACCTAATCGCCCTATCAATACTTTCAGCCCCGAAGAAACTCTAGGCATATACTTGCCGACTGAATTCATCGTATGCAATTTATTGTGAATGTGGAAATATAATTTTTTCTATATTGCAAATTATATGATGAACACATTGGAAATTGATTGATTGATTGATTGATGGATAGGATTTTACTGGGTAGGTATCTCACACCAGGAGACGCTCAGAGTACCTCTCCTATTGACCCAGCACAGTGCAGCAAGTTGTCTTGCTGCGTTGCTTCAAATGTTAGTAAATCTGGGAATTGATGTCTAATATAGGATTTATACTGCGAGGATACCATGCTGGTACACAACAGTACGCTTAGAATGTTTATAGCTTTGTATCTGTGCTGTCCATTACAGCGCATGCACAAATTTAAAAATCCTTTCATTGAAAAAAAGCTTTTTTCAGACCTTACGCCTACATAGAGGAGGAGTACATTTTTGGCTCAAAGCCCTTCCTACCTTTTTGAATAAATAGGGTTTTGTGTTATGAACATGAATGGTTGCAGGTGAATGTCCATATACCACCCACGGGACTCACTCTTGTACCAAAGTAGGCCAAACTAGAGAAAATCAGCACTAATTACTATTTTGCAGCACTTTAAGGCTATTTTACATGGCTTCTTTGCTAATGAAACAACCATCTCAGCGGTGGCATCCCTTCAACACCAACAAGCATTGAAAACCGAGCAATGTGGTTCTAAGGTAAAGCACAAATCAAAAATCCAAGTATAAATTAATGAAGTAGTCCTTTGTCAATTCAAATGTTCATATCTTGTCTTTATTCCAAAGTGCAGTCTTCATTGCGTGCCCTCAGGCCAAGCCAACACGTGTTTCGTCCCGACTATAATAAGTCATGGACTTCATCAGGGCTAGAGGCAAAGAAATGACTAAATTTGCAATTAAATTCAAAAGGATACACGGATTCACAATGATAATGTTAACATAAGTTAATCACAGTCACATAGGAAAATGGTGAGAAGACCTCTAAATTAGATATTAATTAGTTTAATGAGACTAAAGAGTCGTAGAGAAGGAAGAGAAAATAATTAGTAAATGTCACCGAATTAAGCGTGAAAAAAGCGTGAAAAGTACCTGGTATTCTAAAGAGAAGAAAAAGGAACTACACCGGGGAAGCCAAAGTGAAACCCCACAACACACGTGAAAACTACTACAAAAATTATTGATCTCAATTGACCAAGAAGATACAAAGTAAAAACGTGTACACTACGAGTTATAAACCGTTATCAAGTGTAAAATGGGGAAAGCTAATATAGAAAAAAATAAAAAACCACAAACCCTATCTGACAAAGAGCGTAAAGGATCATATAGTTGACCCTTCAACACCAGACAAACCGTCACCAGCTGGCTGGACTACGGCAAAGCATTCTACGTAGGAATCACTTCGCTCTCACCTCTTAAAGAGACTGCATACCATACAGAGGGCCAGATGTCCGACTGTTTTTTGCGGTCGCAAATGGGCTTTAGGCCCATTTGCGACTGCATAAAACGTGTGGCCCATGTACCAACCCTATTTTGCGATTTGCTAATCAATTAGCGACTCCCAAAATAGGGTCAGCGATTTGCTATTAGGAAGGGGCGTCCCAAGGGCGTCCCTGCCTAATAGTGAATCCAAAACCAATGTATGAATGTTTTGCAACCACAATTGCGGTTGCAAAACACGCGCAGTTTACCACCCTTCTCAGAAGGATGGTAAGGCACTCGCAAATGGGAAGGGGTCCCCAGAGGACCCCTTCTCCTTTGGAAATGCATTTGCAACTGTTTTGTAAGGACAGACCCTTAAAAAATTAAGCTGAAAAGTTTAATTTTAATTTTTTTAAATGCATCCCAATTTCCGTTAAGGAAAACGGGCTGCATTTAAAAAAAAACTGCTTTATTTAAAAGCAGTCACAGAGATGGTGGTCTGCTTACCCCAGCAGGCCATCATCCCTGGGAGTGCTAGCCATTCCCAATGGGGTCGCAAATTGCGACAGTCTCATTAATATTCATGAGGTATGCAATTTGCGACCCCATGGAGAATTGCAAACAGTATCTCAGACACTGTTGTGCATAGCATTTTGCGACTCGCAAATTGTGACTCGCAATTTGTCACAATTTGCGAATCGCAAAAGGCTATGGTCGTACATCTGGCCCAGAATTCAGTGGGCAGACTTATTCTCAACCTTCACACGTGGATCCACATCTCTCCCCACCTCAGGAAGCTCCACTGGCTCCCCATTCAGAAGAGATGCCGAATCAAGATGCTGATCCACACATACAAAGCCCTACACAATCAAGGACCAGCCTACATCAACCACTGACTAAACTTCCACCAATCCTCGCATCCGCTGAATCAACAGCGTGAGACTATTCTTCCTATTTCTTGCTGTGAAGTCTTGGAAACGTCCTCCCCCTTCACCTCACGACCTCTTCTTCTCTGCTGGAATTCAGGAAAGGATTCATGATCTGAGTGTTCAACTAAACCCTCCATCAGCAAGAGGGGGTCTCATTGCCTGGATACCCTCACAGGTGATTAGCTGCCCTTCATAAATCCTGATTGTTTGGATGACTTCTGCTTAAATAAGATGAGAAGTACCGAGCTTTGAGTTATTTAAAGTTTCAAGATGTTGCAAAGAGGAATAGCCGACAAGAGGACAAAGTATTTGTTGAATAGGAACAGGCATAAGTGGAGAAGGCATTGTTCTTTAATCTGGTTTAGGTTAGATTCCAATTGGGGATGGCTCAAGGGTTCTAGTCACCAGCTAGAGCAGATTGCATGTCACATAATCAGTTATAAAAATATTATATCTTAAATATTGTTTACCAAATAATGGACTATTTCATTGTACAATTTATATTATTAATTCCACGTGAGAGATGCTTTTTTAAATTATATTTATGATACTATATTATGTTCAAATAATATTTTGGCAACAATATTCTGGTATAATATACTATTTCTCATGCTCCAGACGATTAGCATAGATGTCAAGTATTGTTTGGGTGTAAAAAGAAGCCATAGAGTAGCACAATTACTTATTTTCCCATAGGATCAACAAGCATGTTAAAGTTCCTCTTGAATCTCTGAAGAGTCTGCTTGTACTGGGAGCGAAGCTCGCTTGAATATATTCATGCTTTCCTAAAGGGGGGTACTGCTCTTATTTTTGTTTTCAGAAAACCAAGAGGCAGGTTTATTGATGAGGCAGCAGACTTTAGGGGAGCCCTTGCCAATTTGTCCATTTTTGCCACAATCTACAGAGTGGGCATCATAATTAAAAAAAATACTGAAGGGCCAGACTTTAACTTCAATTGAAAGTTGTACACAGTGTCTCAGAAATCATTTTCTCTTTTGGGGTCTGTC
Source organism: Triturus cristatus (assembly GCF_964204655.1). NCBI lineage: Eukaryota > Metazoa > Chordata > Amphibia > Caudata > Salamandridae > Triturus > Triturus cristatus. The sequence continues at coordinate 1,152,650,702 of NC_140584.1, forward strand.
AGGACAGTATATGGAAGGTGTGGGGCAAATGTTTAACAGTTCAGCCCCTGAACAGATCATATGTATGAGATAACCCAGAACCCCCTTCTACTTGAGAGATCATACCACTCTACAATGCTACATTCCTCCTTTACCATATGAACACAAAACACAACATACCATAACTCCAGGGGAATAAGAAAAAACTAATCTCCTCCAACCAAACATATGTAACACATAGAAACCATTGAATGGGCACCTTCTCCTGCTCAAGAACCCATTTTTTTCTCTGTGAAAGCCCCATAACCCAACATAATCATTGTGTCTTTGCGAAGGTAAAGGGCTCACTCGCTGGTGGTATCAGTGACTACTACCACATTATACCTCACAGCATTCGCTACCGGGCCTGGAAGGTACCGGTTTCCCCCTCTTTCAGAGGCTTCCCCTGTGGCCGTTATGTCCTCTGGAAAATGGTCATCACTGTCCTCGGTGTGGCACAGCCCCTCAGTTCGGTGCTATCTCCCCTCTTGGTCAATTGCTCCCCACAGCTCACTGTCCACAGTTGAATCTTCATAGACATGGTGGAATTTCCTGAAATGGGATATGTTCCTGGTGATTGTCTCTTCCTCTCGTCGAGCAGATACTATTGTCCCTTTTATTTCTGTGACAGTCCATGGCTCTAGCTTGAATGGTTGATGAAACTTTCCTCCTGGGTGGCAAACTTGACCAGGATCAGTTCCCGAGTTGTATGTTTCACTGTCAAGCACCCCTCTTCTGGCTGGCTTAGGTGTTGTGATGCCATGGCCTTCTGAACAAGTGCTGCTGGTGGTCTTGATTCTCCACCCATCGGGGTAGTGATGAATGGTGTCCATAACCAATAACCCCATGCAAAGCTAACTAGGTGAAACCCCAGTAGTGGAGTGTGATGTGGCATGGTACACTCACAAAAACGCACAGATATCATGCTCATTTTATGCCTGATTCTCAAAGGTAAATGTACAATTTGGTGTTACTTAACGATTGCTATTCACAAAGGGATTTACGGGTAGTATCTTTATGAATGCGTAGTCTCCGCACATAAAAAGACCGATCCTTTTGTTTTCGGAGACGCGGCACTTATAAAGATACTACTCATAAATCCCTTTGTGAACAACAAAGAATGGTAAACTTACGCAAAGTTGTGTACCTTTGGAAATCAGGCCCCATGTCTTTCAGCTTCAACAATGTGGATCACCTTTGTCAGAGTTCTTACGAACCTCTTAGCCTCACCATTTGCTTGAGCCACTGTGGAGTGATACAGCGGTGACATGTGTTTCTCGATTGAAGGTAGTCAGACCACTCGTGGCTGTTGAAAGGGAGCCTATTGTCTGAGCAAATTTCTGCCATAAACCCATGGGCTGCCATGATGTTCTCCATTTTGGGAACTGACAAATGTGGACGCTACTAGTTCCACTTTCAGGATACTTGGAATAGTCATCAATCACTATGAGCATGTGACAAGCGCCAAGGAGACTAATAGTCATCAATCACCATGAGCATGTGACCACCGCCTGGGAGGCTGCCGAAATCAGCACTGGCTCGCTGCCACAGGGCTGTGGGTCCTTCTTCCATGATCACAAGAGCAGGCAGATCAGGGAGGCTGGTGGCCTGGCATACCAGGCACTCCGCACTGTTCCCTATACAAGTTGGTTCAGTTGAAGGAACCAAACTTTGGCTCTCAGGTAGTTCTTCATCTTTAACACTTCTTAGTGGTACCCCTGTGTCAGGTGTACAGCCTCTTGACATAGGCTCTGAGGCAACACCAGATGGGTGCCTCATGGCAAGAGCCTTCTGTGTTGATGGAGAGCTCTTGCTGCACTTTGTGAAGAGACGGCAGGGCGTGTCGTGCTTCTTCTGTTTATTGGCCGGCGTGCTCCAAAAGGAGGTTTCAATAGATGAAAAGATGTCTGCGGAACATCCACTCACAAAATCTGACCGACCTCTGCGATAACATCCTGCCCGCGCCCTCAAACATGTCAGACGTCCATGATCTTATGGACCATTATAACAATGCTATGCTTAATATACTAGACTCAGTTGCACCGATACAGCTTAAAAGACAGTCCGCCAAAAACTCCAAACCTTGGTTCAATGAGAGTCTTAATTCCGAAAAAAGAAACTTAAGACTGGCAGAAAGGCGGTGGCGATCCCATTCCTCCCTCGAACACCTCCAATTGAGATCCCAGAGGTGCTTCTACAATAAACACATCAGGTGCTCAAAGGCTACCTTCCTCAGAACTCAACTTGACCAAGCAAAGAACCGGCCAAAAAAACTGTTCGAAATCATCAAGGCACAAACTAATAGTCATACCTACCGCCCACCACTAGTTCAAGGATCGCTGCTGAATTGTGAACAGTTTGCGGATTTCTTCTCGGAGAAGTCCTTGAAGATTGAATCTGACTTACGCGCCGCCCTTGAGCAACTGTCGAGCAGTCCACAGACCTCCCTCCATCACCCGAGTGCAGATACACTCCCTGCACTCCCCTACCTCCCCAAAAACAATGCTTCCTGGAGCTCGTTCCAAACGGTTGATGAACTCACTATATGAAAAATGCTGTTGTCTTTGAAACCTTCTAATCATTACAATGACCCTCTACCTGCGAACCTGTTCGCAGAAGTCAGATCCCCCCTACTAACACTCTGGACTAAAATTGTAAATTCTTCTCTCAGTCAAGGTGATATTCCTGATTATTTTAAAGCGGGCCAAGTTACCCCGATTCTAAAGAAATCATCCTCGGATACCACGGATCTTCATAACTTTCGCCCAATTTCCAACATCCCCACCGTGGCAAAGCTCCTGGAGAAATGTGTGCTTGCCCAACTCTGTAACCACATCGATCATCACCACCTCCTGGACCATTGTCAATCGGGTTTCTGCATGGGCCATAGTACAGAGTCAGCATTGACGCACATCGTAGATGATGCACTTAGAATGTTAGACCATTATGAGGCATGCCTTTTGATCCTTCTCGACCTGTCGTCAGCCTTTGATGCGGTCAAACACGATAACCTAACTGCCCTCCTGGAACACAGGATGGGGTTGTATGGGCCTGTACTTAACTGGTTCTCCTCTTTCCTTCACAATAGATCACTGTGCTTCAAGGTGAACCAATCCCTGTCTCACCCGGCCCCGGTTACTCTTGGAGTTCCACAAGGGTCAGCACTATCTCCCAAGCTCTTTAACTTGTTCATGGAGCCTCTGACAGAAATCTTGAAATCATCCAACATTCATTATCACATGTACGCGGACGATACTCAACTTTACCTGAAAATCGCTTTCACCGAAAACGTTCAATCCCTCAACTTAATCCTGTTGGAAACACAATGCTGGCTGACACGCAATAACCTGGAGCTTAATGCTTTAAAAACTGAGTTCCTCCTAATCTCTCCCCAGAAAAAATTCCTGGACATGGATCAATGGCTGTCTCAGATTACTGCCTTGAAATGTAGACCTCACCTCATGGATTCGGCATCCTCTCTGGGGATCATTTTAGACAAAAGTCTAAACATGCAGAAGTACATCAGTTCTAGGCCTCGGCAGTAAATTCCGTTCCGCTCGCGGAATTTGGGTAATTTTGCGTTCCGCAGAGAACGCGGAATTGCCAAAAATTCTGCGATCTGCGGCTTGGTGGAATTTTGGTGGAATTGTTTGCTTGTTCGCAATTTTAAAATGCGTGTTCGTGAGATATTTCTCCTCGAGCACGCAAACAGCGTTCTCGAAGAAGAAAAAAGCATCACTAACGGGCGGAACAAGCAATTCTGCATGTTCGCGGAACGTTTCGTGCTCGCAGAGATTTTTTTACCGTTTTGCGGAGCTTTGCATAGCGCGACAACACAAATTCCGCCCACCCCTCGTTCCCTCACCAAAGGAGCAAACTTCCAACTCAACATCCTCAGAAAACTCAAACCCTACCTTCCTGCTCCTGACCTTAAGGTTGCAGTGCAAGCCCTAGTGATGTTAAAGCTGGACTATGGAAGTGCTACACTGTGTGGCTTGCCCAGAGTGAAGACGGCTCCTCTTAGTGTTGCCCTCAATTCTGCTGCTAGGCTCATAACTGGCAGAAAAAAAGTGAACCATATCTCTCCAGACTTGTTAGCCCTTAATTGGCTTCCTTATGAAGCCCGGATACTCTTAAAAATCGCGTGCATGGCACACAAAGCCATCCACTACCAGACTACGCAATACCTCGTGCAGAAATTGGAGCCCTCATGTGGTTCGAGAGCCTTTGGAAGTGCCAGAACCCTATTACTCAAGCCCCATAAATTCAAGACAAAAAAGACCTACAATTGTGCCTTCTCTGGTATGGCTCCTATGATCTGGAACTCCCTCCCCCCCGAACTCAGGACAAATCCTTCCATGTTCCTCTTCAAGAAAGAAGCTATAAGGCTCCTAATGAAGAAATTCTTACCTCAGTCTGGCCTCACCACCATCGATCCGTGGCCTGGCGGCCTGGACCATTTGAATGCTCGGACTTTTCATGTCTGTGAATTTTCACTTTGTATATTACGGCCTTGACATTTTATGACTCAGGAGAATGTTTGATCACTTTTGACTGTGAAATTTTAGCTGTGATTACCATGTTGGACTTTTAAGGGTAATGAGGATGTTCGGACACCTATGACTGTGTAAGTATCACTTTGTTTATTTTCTCCTGCTGTGATATTTTATGCATATGATTCCTTCTCTTTGGTTACTCTTGGTTATTTACATGTACCCTCTTGCCACATATATTGTAAAGCGTTCTGATACCCCCAGTGATCATGTTCGCGCTATATAAAACTTTATAAATAAATCTAATAAATAAATAAATAGTCAGTTTGTGCAGCAGTGATAGCAAGTTGTGGGCACTCCGCTTGGATAGAGGCTACTACAACCTCTTTGACAGACACGAGACATGGTCATTATCTCTCCAAAACAATCTGCACATATTACTCTGTGTCATGCGCTGCTTCCTCTTCTGCCAGAGTAGGCATGCCTCTACAGGAAATTAGCAGGGTTGTGAGTGCCCTACCTGTACTCTAGGCTGAAGTTAAATTCTTGAAGTTGCACAATCCACTTCCGTATTCTCAGTGGTGGTTTGGAGCCCTACCACTAGGATAGTGGAATAACTGCATGCGGTCAGTAGAAGCCACAAAAGGATGTCCCTAGAGGTAGAGATAGAAATGGCGGCAGCCCCAATGTACTGCAATCACCTCCTGTAAGTACCTTTGTTCATTGGAAGTCAATGCTCTACTTGCATAGGCAACCTGGGCCCAGGCTCCTTCACTTTAACATTGAAACAGTACTGCCACAAGCTCTTTGTGACTCGCATACACTGCCAGTTTGATCATTTTCTGCCAATGTTGTCTTGGTTGATAACTCTTTTTTAGTTTGGCAGCAGATTTGTTCATGCACTTCACTCCATGCCATGGGAGTTGCTCTTCCTGTGAGCTCTTGTACCTGTGCTGTGAGATCTGCCAGGTTTTCCATGAACTTGCCACAGTAGGTAATAAACTCCTGACCACATATGCGGATGTAGGCACAGGTGAAGCTAGTATGTCTTTTACTTTGTCTGGGTCAGGAGCTGCACTATTGCTTGAGAACTGGTATCCTAAGAAACTGATACTGTGTTGCAGAAACTCACACTTCTCCTTGTGGAGGGTGAGTCCGTATTCATGCTACTAGGTGAATGCTGCTGCGTGTTGGGTGGACCGAAATATTTTTTATTTTTTTATTTGGTGTTTTCTATAGCGCGAACATGACCCTGCGTAGGGTATCAGAGCGCTTTACAGTTGCATATCCACAAACAAAACCTTATATATTACCAATTCATCAGTTATTGTGCCGTGAATAGATCGAAACACTAAGCTTAAAATACATATATACAAACCCACAACGGGTTAATGAACGACGAGAGGTAGCAAGAAAACAGTCATGACAGGTCCGTAGACAATAGCTATACTGTTGAAAATTAAGGGAGATATTTCCTCATATAGAATGATTTTTCTTCCTTTTTGAATGCCACGATGGATGGGATTCTTCTAATGTTAGGGGGGATAGCGTTCCAGATTATAGGAGCTGCCTCGGAGAATATCTTCATTGACATTCGCCACACCCTGGAGACAACCCAATAATGTTCTGAAAAATCTTAGCTGCACTCGATATGCCAAAATGTAACCTCTTGTAGCATCTTAATCCAACATGCGTCGAAAACATGGTGATCTGCCGTGAGTCTTGGTGGATCAATACCTGATGATATACAAATCTGAGGTCCATCTTGGAGAACCATTTCAACCCTGCAAGCTCCCAAATAATGTTTTAAATTGTGTGTGTTTCGTGCCTTTCCATCTTGATCGCTAAATTCGGCACTCTCATGTTGACACAGATTATCATTGCATCTTGTTGCTTGGACTTCCCTGCAATGATGATGGGGGATACCCAGAGTGTGGGCTCTGTAACTTTTTCTATGACCTCTGCTTCTTCGAGGAGTTTTAGTTCTTGTTCAAACTTTGTATGAATTTTGCATTCATCTGGGAGGGTAAATGTGCTGGCCAGTTCTTTGATGCATACAAAAGAAGAGTCTACAGACTCCTCAAGGCCTTGGTGGGCTTGTCTGAGGAAGAATCCCTCATAGTTTGGGTTTGCAAAAGATTTCAAATAAGCTGTTATGGCATTTCTGATGGTGACATATGTGCGCAAAGGTCCCCTTCAGCAACATTCTTCATGATATTATGGATGTCTGCACCGGCCAAGTTTATGGGCACACTCAAGGGCCGCAAAGTAATTCTCCAACCTGTCAACCCAGTCTTTCCAGTGGGCCGATTGCGGGTGAAGTGGCCTAGTCACAATGAAGGCTCCAGCACAGGGAGGGAAGTCATTAGTACACTGTGCGCAATGTGGCCTTGTGCGCCTGATATGATAGTTAGTGCGCAATGAGCGGGGCTGGGCATCGTACGCCCCCAGGCGATCAATATATGTGCTCCTATTGCTAACCTCTGGAAGCTCATAGCCTGGAGGCGAGATGGCATTTGTGGGTGGATCTAGTGGAGGCTGCAGTGCTGGTGGTGGCTGTTCCTTGTCCCTGCAGTTGGCAAATCCAGGCCTCTTAATGGGTTGTGGGTAGGGCTGCAGCACACCAACACTTCTGCATTGCTTGGCAGATACCAGCAATGCTTCCACCACCAGGATGTGTGCGAACACTGCTGCCTTCGCATGGTCAATGCGGAGGCACATCGGGCCCCGAAGAGCAAGTGCTGAACGCCACATGCGGTTGAGGATCATCGGCGGCCACCATCCCTGGGAGGGCCTGTCATTCCCAATGGGCTCGCAAACAGCGAGAGGCTCATTAATATTAATGAGCCTCGCAACTTCCTACCCCATTGGTAATCGCAAACAGTGTTAAACACACTGTTGTACATTTTATTTTGCGCCTTGCAATTTGCGACTCACAATTAGTCGCAAATTGCGAGGCGCAAAAAAAATAGTGGTGCAGCTGGCCCCTAGTCTGAAGAAGGAGCAGTGAACTGATGAATAATATACATAACCCCTGTTGGTCGGGTGAAATGAACTCTAAGCGTTAGTCCAGCCCAGTGAGGACACTAGAGAGGCCAATCTGGATCCCTGCAGTTCCTCCCGCCCACCACTTGTGCGCCATCCAGCTACCTCAGGGTTGAGGACGTCATTCCAGTGTCCACCTATTAAAGAGAGGCCATCAGGTAAATCGCCCCATAGGAGGTTAATACACTCAGTGAAGTTTGCCCCATATGCTGCCCAATGTAAACGTTCCCCATACAGTGTGCCTGTCACCATTATGTAACAACCATAGGCATTAGTCCCCACCTTAAGTGATTGAAATGGAACTTTACAATGTATTAGGATGCCCGTACCATGTGTGAACCCCGAGTTAAACACCTTTATATATCCATAGCGAGCGAGACAGGGAGCCTTAGAACCCAAGAGGTGAGTTTCTGCAGAATTAATATGCCCACACCCAGCCTTTTAGCTTGTCACAGGACAGAACTACGCTTGATCTTATCAAGCATACCTTGGAAGTTCCATGTGAGGACTCAGATGAATCCCTTCAGGCCCTCTGAGATTGAGTTAGTCATGAGTGTCTATGGCATACTGATTGTGTCTCTGGGCTTGAGTCTTGAAGGCATGAGTAATAGGGCTGTGCTAGGACACAGGCAAAGAAAACATTGTAATAACTGTTTCCCCCCTTCACCCTCTAAACAAGAATAAGCAGAAGTTGTCATCACCAACCCCAATGGGGGAGTCGGGAGAGGACACCACCAATGGATACCCAAAACCCATAAAACCTAAGCTCTAGGGAGACTCTCAACCATGTCTCTAAAGACGTGCAGGCGACATCTTGGCACACATATTACACGAGTCTATAATACAGTATTGAAGTCAGTGTAACATGTAAAAGTAGCACAGAGCTAAAACACCCAGGGGTATGCGGTATCAGTTGAGACAGTATCCAATGTCTAATATACAGGAGTCTGCAAAAGATAGTTAATCAGAAGCAGTAAGGAAAGAGAATGCAGTAACAATAACCCACAATGTATCTGAATGAAAGTGAAATTGTGAAACCAATTTCAATGTTATTTGTCGTTGCATGGGTTCCTCCAAGAAGAACGAGACCTGTTTTGGCGTTTGGAGTTTGGCTTCTTAAGGAGATTACATCTGTCACTTAGGGACGAATCTTAGTTCATTCTTGGTGGCGTATGGGGCTTGACCAAAACAAACCCATCTGCCCACTGGAATACTTCCTCGGGGTATCAAAGAATAATGTGCGGGAGTTGTAAACCTCTTGCAGGCGTGCGAGATACAGTAACATGTATTGAATTTTAAGGTTGAGTAGTTTTTGTTTTGCTTCCAGAAAGGATTGACGCTGCTGCTGAACCATCTTTCTATAGGAATATCATGATGGAGGCCGATGCATACATGAGTTTGTCCTAACTCCGGGTGTGCCAGAGTATGGCATCTGTATCCAAATAATTAAGAATTTTCGCAATGATGGGTCGAAGGCCTGGCACCCAGCAGGGGTTTCTTCAACAAGGCTCTGGGAGCCCTGTCCACTACAAATCAAAAGATAGGCTCTCTCTGGGTACCACTGATTGAAGCCATTGTGACAGAAATGTGTCCATGAAGGAGTCTTCGCATCCCTCTCTGGGAAGCCCACAAACTGCAAATTGTTGTGACGGGCGTCACCCTCAGCCTCGTGAGTTGCTTTGTTGTCACCATTAGGGTAATGACTTTTTGTTGAAGGGCTGTCACCGAGTCCTCAACATCTGAGACTCTGGTCTTCATCTCTGTGATACAATCCACCGCTTTCCGGAGGTCTTAGCGTAATAATGTGACATCGGAGCCAGCCGCCTGTTAGAAATGGGGGTCTCTAGTTGGCCATGACTGGCGCCAATGTACAAATAGGGACCCTTCTTCCTAAGTCAGGGCAAGTGGGCTACCCCCTTTCACAACCCCTGCTCAAACCTGTGGTAACGTAGCACGAGCAGTTAGGCCTATCTCAGAGGCAGTGTGTGAAGCATTTATGGCCACGTACAATAAGGCAGTAACGACACCACAAAAGGACACAACTCAGGTAGATATAGAAAAATAATATCTTTATCCAACAGTTTAACTCAAAGACTCTCAAAGCGTTTCAACAACTACAATTCACGTCAACACGTAGGGACTAAAAGAGACAACAACGTATTCACCCAAAGTGGGAAACGGGCTGAGTTCAGGGCCGGGGCCTACGCGACCCGTTGCGCAACCAGATACCTGTCGTTGAAAGGGACTACAGCACGCAGCTTCTGGAAGAAGCAGAGACGGTGACAGGTGGACTCCCAGCGACCACAGGTTTTGGAGGCTGGGGTCCGCAGCGTGCACTCACAGTGGTTCGGGCACTCAGGGGCAGGCGGGCGCTCAGTGGCAGCAGCACGTGGCTGCTTCGTCCCGGGCTGGTGGTGGCGATGACTCTTGTCGTGCAGCTCCGTGGTGGGCTAACAGCGGCAGCAGCTCTCTCTTAGCTGCGATGGCCCACAGAACAAATCCCAAGGATGCAAAGTTGTCAATGGTACGGGCACTCAGCAGCCACAGCTCTCTCTTAGCTGTGGTGGCCCACAGAACAAATCCCAAGGATGCAAAGTTGTCAATGGTGCGGATGCTCAGCGGCCACAGCTCTCTCTTAGCTGCGGCTGCCCGCGGGGCAAATTACGAGGATGAAAAATAGCACCAGGGGTGGGCACTCAGCGGCTACAGCTCTCTCTTGGCTGCAGCGGCCCACTGGACAAATCACGATGATGCACAGTAGCAAAAGGAAGCGGGCACTCAGCGGCAGCAGCTCTCTCGGCTGCGGTGGCCCACGGGACGATTCACGATGGTGCACAGTACAAAGGGTGCGGGCACTCAGCGGCAGCAGCTCTCTCTTGACTACGGTGGCCCACGGGATAAATCACGATGGTGCACAATAGCAAAGGCTGCGGGCACTCAGCGCCAGCAACTCTCTCTTGGCTGCGGCGGGACAAGGGACGAATCACGATGGTGTACAGTAGCATAGGGTGTGGGCACTCAGCAGCAGCAGCTCTCTCTTGGCTGCGGCGGCCCATGGGACGAATCACCATGTTGAACAGTAGCAAAGGATGCAGGCTCTCAGCGGCGGTAGCTCTCTCTTAGCTGCAGCGGCCCGCACAGGTTTAGCAAAAGTTCGGAAGCGCCAAGTCTGAGGTTCTCACAGTAGAACTAGAGGCTCTGGATTACTCGACGGAGGCCTCACCTGCAAGCAGAACTCCTCGCACAGGATTTCCAACGGCGGACGGGGTGAAGTTTAATGTCCCTGAGACTTCTGCAGGAGGCCCTCTCGATTCAGGCCCTCGGGTAGTTTCTTCTGCAAGCTTGATGAAAGTTGCAAAGTCCTTTCCTCTGTTCACTTGGACAGAGTTTCGTCTTGACATCCAGAAGGAACACACTTGGCCAAAGTTCCAGCGCAGCATTTTATACCTAAAAAAGTATTTGTTCTCTAAGGTTGCAAATCACTGACTCCGGTCAGAACCAGTTCGGTGGGGTTGGGGAGCACTTGGTTTACGAGGTGACATCCTGCCCTTTCAGATTGAGGGGGTCTGCTATCAGATACCCAGTGGGAGGTGGAGCCATCATTCACCTTGAGAGGCACGGCCCTGCTCAGATCAAAGAGTCACCCCTCCCCATGCTCTGAATACCGATCTCTCTCTCCAGCCAGGTCTGACCCAGCTGGCCCTGCTGCTCCAAAACCAGACGGCCAATACACATACGCGCAACAGCCTACAGTAAAGCTTAGGCAAGAAACTACCACGTTTTCAGAAAAGGTATTTCAACACATGCAATATATAAACGGTCCTTACTAAAAGGTGCTCCTCCATGTCCTGAGAATATACGTATCAAACTCGAGGGTCCTATCAGGTTCCTAGGGCCCGATAGAATGATAGAAAGCAATCTTGAACCGGCCCATCCTGGCCTACGAGAATGGATCGTTTCACAGTAGCGACAGTGAAATGGAAGGTAACTCACTATTGAAACAGGCTACAGCGATGTAGGTATTATAGTTATCCTTATTCATACAATCATTTATATACAGGGAGCATTTGCGCTGTGGCACTAAGTAGCAGTGGCACGGCGCCCAGAACATCTAAATACAGCCAATATAAAAGATAGGGAGAGTAGAGAGGAAGGCAGACCCACGCCAATGATGCCAGGTCTAACACTGCCCAAATCTTGGCATCCAGAATATCTCAGGCTGAGTGATAGCTGCAAGCAATGCTGTATTGTCTGGATACTGTGCAGGGGGTCCCATCTGTTCAACATCTCCTGGGTTATTTGTATTTGTGAATTGGCCCATAGTGCTTTGTTTGGTAGCTGTCCCCAGGTGTTTATCTCTTGATAAGATTTGATATACAGTCAGCTGCAATGTGAGGGGTGAGACAAACTACTGTGATGTGTGTGACCCATGAGACCCCAATGCAGATCTCCAGGGCTGCACGAGCCGTCAACGGGGGGCAGCTCCACTCTGATATTACATGCAGAAGGGGAGAGCAGCCAGGGTAAATCCCCCCTCACCAGTCACTCAAGACCCAGTCTGTCCCGGGTCACAAGCCACACCACGGCCTGGCCAGGCCACCTCCGCAACTGGGGACTAATAGTAGTGCTGCACCCCCTAACGGAGTGCTGTACCAGGGAGCATAACCTCACAGACTCACTGTAGGCTGGTGGGTCCCGTAAGGATGTGAGCCCAGTTGGTGGCTGCCAGAAAAGGTAATGTATTAGCCCGTATCCCCCAGGGCCAGGCAGGTGTATCACAGGGTGAATGATGGATGGACGCTGATTCCCCCATAGCACTCCCTGCAGGAAGGCTCCAGGCCACGGGGCTCTCTTCCACCTGTCACAGCGCACTCACCTCCCAGGGAGGCAATCGCCTAGCTGCACTACACACGTCATCAGGGGGGCTCTGTGGGCCTTTGCTTCCTCTCACACACGAGGCCCACACCAGGCAGAGGGATGCCCAGGCCCCAGCCAACAACAGCAGGAGCGGGACAGGGTCACCCGTCCAGCCTAATCACCTAAACTCGGGCGTGTCTCCAGGACGCACTGATGCCTCGAGAGCCCTGGCCCAGCCACAGCTCCCCAGCATGTCCCAGGACTGTCACCTCGCTGCGCCAGTGGCAGTGTCCCGCAAGGCTGCAGGACCCGAGGTGCAGAGCCTGAGGTGCAGGGCCACAATGGAAGCCACCACTCCCACTGTCACAGCAGTTCTCCCGCAGCGGCCGCTTCCACGCTAGGCCCAGCCGCGATGTGCGAGTCCCGATGTTGTCAGCATAGCACCACCATTGGCAACACTCCCCACCCCACCACACATAGCATGCATGCTAATAAATAAACACACCACACGTTTTCTGTTTGGGTAAAATTGCTGCAGGTTTCTTACATACACCGTTATGTAATATGGTGGGTTATAAATTCGGGCGATCCAAGGGCAGGCAGCCATCTGGCCCGCCTGATAAGCCAAGCAGCACTGGGGAGAACCCCATCTGTGCTGCCCCTTCTGGTGATCCTCTTCCCGGATCACTTGACACATGGTCCCTCATTACTCATGCCCCTTTCAAGGGGGTGAGTAAGGCAGTGGCTTTAGCAAGGCAAGCCACTGGTTGTTCAGGCCCACAACCGCCCTAAGGACTAACGGGGAGCCGACACGGTTTTCCATGAACCTCCCATGAGGCTCCTGTGATTTGGCTCTGGCACCCCCTATGGTGCCGCGCAGAGGTACCCTTCTGTACCCATTTGCTTCCAGCCAGATCGCCCTGTAACTCTGCCTGCAATGAAAAAAGACAACATTACAAGATTCTCTGCCTCCTGCCTGCCACAAACAACGCCGGGTAAGCGGTAGTGTGGGAGACGGCATGTCCGGCGCGCGAAAGAGGATGTCCAGATGGTGGGGGAGGCATAAATACCCCTCCCTCTGTCCTCGCGCACAGGAAGTGACGCTTGCCTTGCGTGCCGCAACAAGGCTAGGGGGGGGACTCCTCCCTGAGTCCCTGCCCATACAAGGGTGTGGGGTGCCCCGATGGCACTAGAGGGCTGCCCTATTTAGTGGCCCACTGTGGGGGCCTCGGGCAGCCGCATAGCACCACCTTTGGCAACACTCTCCACCCCACCACACATAGCATGCATGCAAATAAATAAACACACCACACGTTTTCTGTTTGGGTAAAATTGCTGCAGGTTTATTACATACACCGTTATGTAATATGGTGGGTTATCTTACGGGCGATCCAAGGGCAGGCAGCCATCTGGGCCGCCTGCCCGCCTGATGAGCCAAGCAGCACTGGGGCAAACCCCATCTGTGCTGCCCCTTCTGGTGATCCTCTTCCCGGATCACGTGACATATGGTCCCTTATTACTCACGCCCCTTTCAGGGCGTAGCGTAGCAAGGCAAGCCCCTGGTTGTTCAGGCCCACAACCGCCCGAAGGACTAACGGAGTGCCGACACGGTTTTCCAGGAACCTCCCATGATGCTCCTGACATTTGGCTCTGGCACTCCCTATGGTGCTGCGCAGAGGTATCATTCTGTACCCATTTGCTTCTAGATCACCCTGTAACTCTACCGCAGCTCTGGAGGTGGCCACCGTCGCCGCCAGAGACCCCCACCAAAACAGCTATGGTCTTACCTGCAACCTCTCCTCTCTAGAGCCTCCCGCAAATCTAGAAAAAAGGGATACATCCCCACCGGTGATAAATTAACCCCATCTATCTCACGATAGCCCTTGACGTTAGCCTGAATCAGCTAGTGTCTGATGAAACCAAAGCCCCTTTGGCCTGTGACTTGTACAATCAACTATTCACCCTTCTGCGTGAAAGTTCCACTGCCTCACATGACTCCACCCCATGCCAACTCCGGGTGGAACGAATTCAGACACTATGGCATACATTGCCCCATCTATTTGCTGATCTCACCTAGCTGCCGCCCTTCTAGCACCGTGTGTGCCTGGGCACCTGTATCTCCCATCTCTGGGACAGCAGCCCACTTGTTAGGAGACCGCTCCTTCACCCTCCTGCCTACTTTGGCTATTAGGGCGAGAAGGATTTTACTTACATTTGCACAGTCCCTTTGCTTGCTGAATCCTAATGCACAGGAATGTTTATAGCTGGCGAATGTGACAATGAGCAAGGCTGCCCTCCAGCACTTTCCCTGCATCCCTTATGGGAATTTTGCCCGCTCAGCTCCCTCTGTGGTGAAACCCCCTAGGAATACCCGCTTAGAGACCCTGTCTGATTTGCACAGTGCGCACTGTCTGCAATATGGTGCCTGACATTCAAGATTGACTACGTCCTGCTTTACCCCCATCCTAGAATATTCCCAAATAGAGGGGTTGGGGGCCCACTGCCAACCCGGACCATCCCCAGCTGTGGAAAATTACCTGCTCAGTTAAATTTAGTTTTTGTTGAACACTGGACGTGCCAAATGTTCTATTGACATAGTAGCCCATTGTGCTTGACACCTTGTTACCCCATTTATTGGGACGGCAGCACACTATGTTGGCTGACCGCGTCCGCACCAAGCGTGGCTAATATAGCTGACCGTGCGGGGCTTTTGAGCTTAACTGCAGCAACAGGTCACCTACCCTTGGTTTTGGGGTGTACTTACTTCACCCTGTTGACCAGACAATTGCCCAGACCCCTTTGAGTGCTAACCCTGGTGAACACCTCAGTGGTGTGAAATCTGGTTTGACCATATATGTATTATGCCCGCTATTGGCGACACCTCACCCTTTCATGAAGTGATAACTTATGCAGTGCACCTCGCTTGCTTAACTGCCGTTGGATCACAGATGCCTGTACCTGCTAACCATCTCTGACCCTAGATGCTTAAACACGCAAAAGTGTCGGAATCCCAGATTCCCAGTTTCATGTTAGCTGCAGTACACTTTCAGTGGATGCGCTGGGAGATACCCCAAACCGCATTGGTCATGAGAACCTTAAGAAGCACCCAATTTTGACCTGGGCGTACCTCTAAATGAGACTGGCTTCACACCACTGTAAGGCCAGAGACACACATCTTAAACCTGTTTACTGTTTTTTGCTACTTGGCACCCTTCTGTTTGCAGCTCTGTGTTTTTGTGAAGCTTGTGTGCCCCCGGGGCACGATGTCGCTAAATAGCCAGTGTATGTTACCCACTCGCTGATACTTATCTATCGCTAACTGCGCTTACTTGAAGGAATGCTGGATGCTTCCTAAGGACTGTAGACTTAATGCTTCACCCTAGTTTGACCCCAAAACTTAGGGACAACCCAAGTTGTAATCATGCCCGTATTTGGGACACCGGTCGCAGAAGATGCCCCTTCCAGTCTCAGGTTCTAGCCCATAGAAGGATAACCCGGGGGCAGACAAGTCTGTGAGAATCAGAGGGGAACATTCTGTGCAAATACCTGCCCTTTCCTGAATATTGGGAATGCCAAATGGTCTATAATACCCTGTCGCCAATTGGCTCTAACGCAGTGTTTACCAAACCTTTTTTTTTTCTTGCACCGCAGCACACCTGTTGGATGACAACTACCACCAGCCGCCTGCTGCCCTGGCTAAAGCGCGGGTGAATATGTCTTAACTGAAGCGACCTTAAAGATGCACTTGGTAGCAGAGGAATGCCCACCCAGTGTACATGGTACCTGTTTCTATATGGTGCCAGCAGATGTTCCTCATAAAGGCCCTTGCAGCCAATTGCACAATGCAGTCTCAACAACATTTCGAAGCGCCTCGCTTTGCGTTGTAATTGCCCAGAGTACGTGTAAACGTATACTTTCCACCATTGGGCTGGTAACCAGTGGCAAAGGCAGATGAAACCTGGGCATAAGATCCCAGTTTCCTAGAGTAAAACAATTATCTCTCACCATTATCACATGCAGTGAGTGTGCCCAGTGAGACACCCCCCCCCCAGTTCTGTGTGACACAAGCCCTAGCGCACCATGTGCCAGATTGTGCATATCATTCTAGAGTGACTAAGCCCTGATGGGCCCTCTTCCCTGGATGATTACCAGACAGGGGTGCAGACTGATGACCAAGTGCTGCGCCAACCAATAACATGTAGACCTGTGTGTAAAACCCACCCGTGGCCAAATGAAACCGCTAGCAGCAGTTTATCAGGGAAATGTGGTGACCACCAAGGTCCCTCCGTGCCCTCCGTACTTCCGCAACAGCCAGACAGGTCAACTGCGCGCATGCCAGGTGGCGAAACCCGGAAAGCGGCAGCCCTTTGAAAACGGAATGGCGGCGCACAATCCCTGCATTGGAGACAAAATTTCATGCAGGTTATATGCTCCCAAAACTGAAGCCAGCGTCTTACCCATTAGGCCTCTGGGATCACATGTGAAACTCCTCTAAAATTAGCATGCAATTAACACCGCAGCTAGATGACCAATCCAATCCACTGGGGCATAATTTGCGTTCAAATGGCCAGGAGCCTTGCTCTGGATTTCCTGCTGATGCTTCTGACTCAGGAGGGGCATCTTTTAATGGCCTGAGGTCTAGACGCTATGCGAATTACCTAGCCTATTGGCATAGCCCAACCATGCTCATAATGTGGGATCAGGAATTCGAAAACAATGCCCCCAGCCGTGCACGCATTGCATGCTGGGAGTTTGGGGGGTATACCTCCTTTGTCCATGTGCAGCTGTAAGCCTCAAGATACCACATATTGTTTGCATACAGACTGGCTGTCACACTTACCGAGACCTCATCTGCGTGATTGGGCGGTCTCTGTCAAATGCTTTTTCCTAAGCCAGCATGGCTTGTTTTTTTTCTATTTTATTTTCATTTGCTTGATGCCTTGTAGAGAGATATCCCTAAACCTTACCATATTGTGATGCCATTGGCTGTGCCAAACATAACATTTGCATATGTGCTTACCTCCCCCCGAAGGGGGCTTTAACTGGACATCAGAAAGCTGTTTCTGCCCGACTTGTGAAGGTTCAAGTAGTCCCATACCTCCAGGACTCCTGCCCTCGCACTGGGCATAGTGAGAAGTTTGGACTCCATCCCCCACCCCCAGTGCTGTGGCATGGCCGCCGTGTCGCTCGCGCTGATGGCCCCAGGGAGTCAAGAAAGCTCACGGCCTGAATGAAAATCAACTCCCCCCCTTTTGGACACCCAAACGTGAAGCATTAGCTCGCCAGGGCCGAGCCCGCGAACACACAGCAGGAGAGGAGCAGGGCACAATGCGGCATGGGTGCAGCGCTCGGTTCCGCGCACATTTGCAACCTGCGGCCCCTAAGGGCCTGTGCATGGGCGGTTGCAGGCAGTTATCCCGAGGTGACCCCATGCAAATGCCTGTTGTCGTCATCTCTAAAATAGACAGAGAGCGCCAACCCGTGACAGACTGTCACACGCGCCGGTGTGACAATTAAGTGACGTGCAGCACACCAGAAACCACCTGGTCGAATTACACAGGTAAACTTGATGCTGTAATTTAGCATTAGTGGCCCATTGCCCACTTTCTCACCCATAACATTACCCCTACAGCAAGCCGGAGCTATTGACATTGTCAATGGTTGTTGGTTACATGCGTAAATAAGAACTATGGTTTAGTTGTAGGCTTGGTAGCAATGGGAGGCAAGCAGCTATTCTGTCAAGTCAGACCTAGGAATGGTAAAATTGCATGTGACTGGAGCATGAACCAGAAAAAGTGGGGTCTGTTCATTTTATGTTATTTATTGGGGTGAATCCTCTTACCAAGTACTTAGCAACACAACTTGTCTTGTTTTCCATCAATATGCCATGTCTCAATATTCAGCTCTCTGCCTCTTTACCACTCAGGAAGCATCCACGTCACGCCTCCCCACCTTCAATCGCTCTGAAGAGGCCGAAAGGTAGCGTGTCAGTACTACAGCAACAACCTGCAAACAATTTAGACAGAAGGTTCAAAAGACTGCCCACTCCCCCAAACCTGTGGGTAGACGTTCAAAGCAATACGCAGGCTAAGTTGCGGGAGGCGTGCCCATGGCGGAAGTTGTCATGCCCGTCTAAAATGGCCCCTCGGAAATGCAGGGTGCCCCCCTCTAGACTTGTAAAAGCCTGCGTCTGTGGCGCAATGCAAAAAACAGTGCCCGCACAACTACCAACCGTGCCACTCCTATAAGTGCGACAATTCAGCATGCTCGGGCCCCCACAGCTCTAAGAATGGCTTTGGAGTAGGCACTAGTGCTCCATCTTCAAACCACACAAACAAATCGCACAAACAGTGCCACCATGTGGCCACAGTCATAAGTGCCACCGATCGTGCCAAGCGCATGAAACCACCGGCTCAAATTAAGTGTTGCGAAAATACCGGCGGGGCTAATGTCGACCTTTGTCTATCTGATGGCGACATGTGACCAAGCACGCAGCTCGCCCCAGGCCCGACCGGGGATAAGCATAAGATACCGGCGCAGCCCAACAACCCTTGCATGGGCAGCAGATGTGTTCAAGTGGCAGAACAATAGTGAACAACCACAGCACTCTATGGAAACCTCAGCAAATGAGCCATGTACCTTTAAAAGACTGTCGGTGCTCAGACCCAGTGAGACCCGGCCCACTTAGAGCTCTGCCCCACCGCCTTTCCTTTCACTCACCCTGTACCGCAGTTTGTCATCCAGTCTTTTACCGCGAGCATGCATTGTTGGAATCTAGCTTTGACATTGGTGGGATCAGTTCCCAGGGTGATGAGAATTTGTGTGTCGTCTGCATAGGATACGGTTTCGAAACCGTACTCTTTGATTAATTTTGCTACTGGAGACACGTAAAGGTTAAAAAGCGTGGGACTTAATATGGAGCCCTGTGGCACACCTTTATCTACTTCCTGATCTTTAGAGGAAAATTTGCCGATTTGGACTTTAGAGCTCCGACCAGTCAGGTAGCTTTTGATCCATAATAAAGCTGGGCCTTCGACCCCAACCTCCACCAAACGCATTAAAAGAATGTTGTGTGAGATGGTGTCGAAGGCAGCAGACAGATCAAGTAGAATCAGGATGGCGGACTGTTTTGCATCAAGAGCAAGCCTGATATTGTCCATCATTTCAAGTAGGGCTGTTTCAGAGCTGTGAAACGCTCTGAATCCTGACTGTGAAGGGTCTAACAGTTTATTAGCTTCTAGGTGTTTAGTAAGTTGGGTATTTATCAAGGATTCCAAAACCTTGCCAAAGATCGGAAGCAGGGAGATTGGACGATAATTCAAAGGTTGTGTTGGATCAGCGGAGGGCTTTTTCAAAATAGGTCTAATGACGGCCTCTTTCCAGTGTGAGGGAACCGTCGAGTGGGAAAGTGAGAGATTAAGGGTTCTGGTCAAGTAAGGGATGAAAATGGGGGCTACTTTGGCCAAGATTAGGGACGAAGCCGGGTCTGCTGGGGAGCCAGACTTAATTCTATTCACTGTGAGAGTTACTTCGTCTTCAGTGAATGTGTGGAATTCCCTCAGAATGGTAATAGGAGCGGGGAGGGCTATGTTAGTAGTCTGCATGAGAGATTGGTCGGTGACAAAAGGTTTAGCGAATGTTTTGTAGATGTCGTTGATTTTGTTATAGAAAAAAGAAGAGAGGGTATCGACCCATGCGTCGGACGCAACTGTGGCAGGCTGACAGGATGGGGGGTTAGAGAACTCTTTAACTATTTTATAAAGTTCTCTGTGAGAGTTCGCGGCCTGGTCTATCCTGAGCCCCAGGTAATTTTTTTTAGCTGAGGCTATATCAGTCATATATTGACGGTGTGATTTTTTTGTATTGTAATCTATCGCTAGGGTTTTTAGTATGTCGCCATTTACGTTCATGTGCCCTGACGACCAGTTTCATTGTTTTAAGCTCTGGAGTAAACCACGGGGACAGTTTGTTTGGACATCTGCGTAATTTGCTTGGGGCAATGATGTCTAAGGTTGCAGTGATAGCTTGGTCTAAATAAATCGCAGCCAGGTTGGGATCATTAAGCGATTCGATGGGTACGGGAGAGAAATGTGAGGAAAAGGATTCAGAACTGATCTTATTCCACTGTCTACTCATAATGAGATCTTTCTTAGGTTGGGGTGGGATTGAGTTAAGGTGGATATGGAACTTGATCGTGTAATGATCAGACCAAAGAACGGGTGAAAGCTGATCGATTTTTATTTTATTAGAATTTGTAAATAGTAGATCAAGAGTATGTCCGGCAGTATGAGTGGGGCCGATCACCAGCTGGTTTAGGCCTAGCGCATTCATACTCGTGATGAGTTCGCTGGTGTGTGGGTCCTGTAATAGTTCGGCATGATAGTTGAAGTCCCCTAATAAGAAGAAATTGTCCAAAGATAGAGCGTGTGATGCAATAGTTTCGGTGAGCTTGTTAACAAAGGTCGTTTTGATTCTAGGAGGCCTATACAGAAGGGCGCCTTTCCAAGACTCTTTATTCCCCAATGTTACTGTGAAAGTGCAGATTTCACCCCAGTCTGCGAGATGTGAGTCCACAAGATGTAGTTTAGCGTTGGGCCTGTGAGCGATAGCAATTCCTCCACCTCTCCTATCCGACCTGTCCAATCTCGTGATTTTATAGTCCTGAGGGAGGGCTACAGTGAGGTCAGGTAGAGAAGATTCTAGAAGCCAGGTTTCAGTTATAAAAAATAAGTCTGGTTCATCAGAGTCTAAAATCGACCAGATTTCTAGTGAGTGTTTAGGAAGAGACCGAGCATTGCAGTATAAGCAGGTTAGGGGCTTGGATACAGGGAGAGTGTTAGGGGTTGATCTGATGCTGGTACGTGCTATCGCTTGGTGTCGGCTTAGAAAGGGGGACTGAGCTGGTAGATTGGTGCAGAGGGGGAGGGAGGTGTTATCGGGTGTGCTGGGGGCTAAGTGCCCGAAGTTCAAGGCATGGAGCTCCTTGCTTGAATATTTGAAAGAAGCCATGGGGGATTGGATATGAGAGAAATATGGATGCAAGTGAACAGCGTGCCCGGCGGCTGGCGGCGGTCAGGCGTGGACGGGCGCTGACGGGCTTGCCTTTGGCGCGCCCTCGGCTCGCCGCTGGCGCGCCCGCTGCGCGCGTCCGCTCTGCGCACTCGTTCTTATACAGGGAGTGGGTGGGACCGCGCCAGCCGTGCGTGGAGCTCTGACCTTACTTTCTCACAGGAAGTGAGTATTTGGAAACTAGGTGTTTGCCCCTCCGCACATTCGGCACAAGCCGTGACGGACCAGGGGGACACCGGCGGTATTGGTGAGTAGCAGGAGACAATACAAGCAAAGATATTTTAAAAACACACATAAATTTTAAAATAGACTCGCAATGTCCAAACTGCTTAACCTACGCAATCTGAGGAGGTGTGTGTAGGTACAATCAGCTGCGTGCGTCCGCTCTGCGCACTCGTTCTTATACAGGGAGTGGGCGGGACCGCGCCAGCCGTGCGTGGAGCGCTGACCTTACTTTCTCACAGGAAGTGAGTATTTGGAAACTAGGTGTTTGCCCCTCCGCACAATCGGCACAAGCCGTGACGGACCAGGGGGACACCGACGGTATTGGCGAGTAGCAGGAGACAATACAAGCAAAGATATTTTAAAAACACACATAAATTTTAAAATAGACTCGCAATGTCCAACTGCTTAACCTACGCAATCTGAGGAGGTCTGTGTAGGTACAATCTGCTGCGCGCGTCCGCTCTGCGCACTCGTTCTTATACAGGGAGTGGGCGGGACCACGCCAGCGGTGCGTGGAGCGCTGACCTTACTTTCTCACAGGAAGTGAGTATTTGGAAACTAGGTGTTTGCCCCTCCGCACAATCGGCACAAGCCGTGACGGACCAGGGGGACACCGCCGGTATTGGTGAGTAGCAGGAGACAATACAAGCAAAGATATTTTAAAAACACACATACATTTTAAAATAGACTCGCAACATCCAAACTGCTTAACCTACGCAATCTGAGGAGGTCTGTGTAGGTACAATCTGCTGCAAGAGAGGGGCAGACAGATAAACAAGCCTTCTTACCAGGGTGCCTGCTTGCCTGAAAAAAATGTAAATGTGCACAACTTGTTAATCTGCAAATGTAAAGGTTGCCTGGAAGCCGGTATTGGCTTTAATTAATGAAATCACTTCAAGCGTCCAAATGACATAGATTTGTTCTTTTTGAATGGTAATGCAAGGGAGTTACCAGCTGAGCTTTGGAGTGTGTGATTTTAATGGACAGTTATCAAAAAAATTGCACTATGTACAGTCTAGCTATTACTACAATCTATATTTTGGTAGCACTTAGTCTTAAACCTTTTTGCGCATTTTTATAGCAGCCTATCTTATAGGGCCAGATGTATCAAACAGTTTTACCCATTCTGTGTCTATGAGAAAATGTGCTCATACATCCGGCCCATAGTGTGTGTAATGCAAGTTTAAAATAATTACTTGCACATTCGCTCATAGCACTAAACATACACAATTCACTAATCTCCACTGTATCAATTAGGATTCAGTTCCCTGGCTCTCTGGTGACAGACACAGACCTCTTTGGTGTATTAACTAATAGAGGTTTCATAATGTACGATAGAGCAATTCCCACTGATTAACTTAACTTGGATCTATTCTTCATTGAAGCTGTACCTTATTTTATATAGTTACCTGAAAGACCGAAAAAAGTTACAGAATATTTGCTTTTAGCCACGCCTTTGACCACGCCCCCTTGCTAACTCACCATGCTCACTTTGCACACAGCATCACAGTTCCTATACTTTTTTAAAGCACTTCAAGCACTGTGCACTTCAGATTGAAAAAGAGGAGTACTGTCTGCCACCAGCCAGCAGCCTAAATGATTCTGCTGATGTCACCATGGAAACCCCCTTAGAACACAGGTGACATTGCATTCCAGTAAAGGCTGCTGCTATCTGCAGCCACCGCTCAGTACAGGTGTGCAGCTAACCTTACAGCTCAGCATATGATAAAGATCTGTCCACTGGGTGTCCGTTTGAAGTATGCTAATTCCACGCGGCACCAGGCAGGCTGCTGCTATCTGCAGCCACCGCTCAGTACAGGTGTGCAGCTAACCTTACAGCTCAGCATCTGATAAAGATCTGTCCACTGGGTGTCCGTTTGAAGTATGCTAATTCCACGTGGCACCAGGCAGGCTGCTGCTATCTGCAGCCACCGCTCAGTACAGGTGTGCAGCTAACCTTACAGCTCAGCATATGATAAAGATCTGTCCACTGGGTGTCCGTTTGAAGTAAGCTAATTCCACGTGGCACCAGGCAGGCTGCTGCTATCTGCAGCCACCGCTCAGTACAGGTGTGCAGCTAACCTTACAGCTCAGCATATAACGAAGATCTGTCCACTGGGTGTCCCTTTGAAGTATGCTAATACCACGCGGCACCAGACAGGCTGCTGCTATCTGCAGCAACCGCTCAGTACAGGTGTGCAGCTAACCTTACAGCTCAGCATATAATGAAGATCTGTCGACTGGGTGTCCCTTTGAAGTATGCTAATACCACGTGGCACCAGGTGGGCTGCTGTTCTCTTCAGCCACTGCTCAGTACAGGTGTGCAGCTAACCTTACAGTTCAGCATATGATTAAGATCTGTCCCCTGGGTGTCCGCTTGAAGTATGCTAATACCACGTGGCACCAGGCGAGCTGCTGCTCTCTGCAGCTACCGCTCAGTACAGGTGTGCAGCTAGCCTTAAAACTCAGCATATGATAAAGATCTGTCCACTGGGTGTCCGTTTGAAGTTTGCTAATACCACGTGGCACCAGATGGGCTGCTGCTCTCTGCATCCACCGCTCATTGCAGGTGTGCAGCTAACCTTACAGCTCAGCATATGAAAAAGATCTGTCCACTGGGTGTACCTTTGATGTATGCTAATACCACGTGGCACCAGGCGGGCTGCTGCTATCTGCAGCCACCGCTCAGTACAGGTGTGCAGCTAACCTTACAGCTCAGCATATGATAAAGATCGGTCCCGTGGGTGTCCGCTTGAAGTATGCTAATACCACGTGGCACCAGGTGGGCTGCATTTATCTGCAGCCACCGCTAGGTACAGGTGTGCAGCTAACCTTACAGCTCAGCATATGATAAAGATCTGTCCACTGGGTGTCTCTTTGAAGTATGCTAATACCACGTGGCACCAGGCGGGCTGCTGCTCTCTGCAGCCACGGCTCAGAACAGGTGTGCAGCTAACCTTACAGCTCAGCATATGATAAAGGTCTGTCCCCTGGGTGTCCGCTTGAAGTATGCTAATACCACGAGGCACCAGGCGTGCTGCTGCTCTCTGCAGCCACTGCTCAGTACAGGTGTGCAGCTAACCTTACAGTTCAGCACATGATTAAGATCTGTCCCCTGGGTGTCCGCTTGAAGTATGCTAATACCACGTGGCACCAGGCGAGCTGCTGCTCTCTGCAGCTACCGCTCAGTACAGGTGTGCAGCTAGCCTTAAAGCTCAGCATATGATAAAGATCTGTCCGTTTGAAGTATGCTAATACCACGTGGCACCAGGCGGGCTGCTGCTCTCTGACTCCACCGCTCAGTGCAGGTGTGCAGCTAACCTTACAGCTCAGCATATGATAAAGATCTGCCCACTGGGTGTCCGCTTGAAGTATGCTAATACCACGTGGCAACAGGCGGGCTGCTGCTCTCTGCAGCCACTGCTCAGTACAGGTGAGCAGCTAACCTTAAAGCTCAGCAGATGATAAAGATCTGTCCACTGGGTGTCCCTTTAAAGTATGCTAATACCACGTGGCACCAGGCAGGCTGCTGCTATCTGCAGCCACCGCTCAGTGCAGGTGTGCAGCTAACCTTACAGCTTAGCATATGATAAAGGTCTGTCCCCTGGGTGTCCGCTTGAAGTATGCTAATACCACGTGGCAACAGGCGGGCTGCTGCTCTCTGCAGCCACTGCTCAGTACAGGTGAGCAGCTAACCTTAAAGCTCAGCATATGATAAAGATCTGCCCACTGGGTGTCCGTTTGAAGTATGCTAATACCACGTGGCACCAGGCGGCACCGTGGGAGTTGAAAAGTCTGGGCTTTTAACCTATTAGTGCAATTAGTAAATTTAGCTGCTGAGTAAATTTCATCATCAGCGCCTTTAAGGACATTGTTTGCCAAGTCAAATAACAGTTGATAATCTTGGCCCAAGGCAACTGGCGCTTTACAGCATGTTTATCCTATTCGATTGCTGTGTTCAAAGCATTAATCTTGATTTAGAAAAAGAAGCGATTTTCAGTACTGACAGAGTTAATCCTGCAATTACATCTTGTGATAACAAGTCACCTGGTGATGAAGTGGGCTCTCCGAGAAGCTTGTTTTTGGAAGATAACTGGAGTGGTTGAATTACATGAGTCATGACCTGGCTATCATTAGTAACCAAAGGTTTTATTTTGTAGGCGGTAGATTTGTAAAATTAAAACATAAACATCTCTGAAGAACATCTGGTACCTGAAGAGAAAGTGATGTGGTATGCAGTTTTTGAGCCCCTAGGCCAAATGTATGATGTTAGAACAAGCATTGGCAAAGTCTTGTGTTGTCTGCCAGCCATTTGGCTGTTTAAATGCTTCTTTTGGTTTGACAATTTTTATAAATATTGATGTGTGATAAAAAGTTTATGTTTTTAAAGCACAAATGTTTTTTGGTCTCAAATTGCACACCTGGCCATAGTATTCCCTACACAGAAGGGAACTACTTTGTGTGTGGATGTGCTCCTTGTGAAGCAGCAGAATGCCGTCACTCACAGTGGAGTTAGCCAATAGGTGAAGTGGGCTGGCTCATTGTACTGTGCTGTATGCTGTAGTTGGTGGAAGAAAAATGTAAATGACACTACAACATACTAACACTTGATGAGGGTTGCTTGAAAGCCCCAACGAGTAAGTATATTAGCTATATAATTTTCTTAAAATTAGAAGTTCTGGGAAAATGCCAGACCTAAAATTGTATTTTGCAAATTATGACAAATGTACAATGGTCTGGCCTGTGCAAGCTTTCACAACACTAAAGTAGAGACTCGCCAATAGCAGCATGTAGTCAGTCACATTGTCAAGTGGACGTTACATTTCCACATGCCCAGTCAGATTTTAGTATTTCAGATTAGCAGACAGGCACAGTAGTCATTAAAAAGTTCTATAAAGACATTGCACTGATCCTCAGTTAATATTAAAGATGAAGATGGTGATAAAAATAGGAAAAAGTAGTTTGATTAGGAGCTTGAAATATTTGATTAAGAATGTGGAGTTGTGCACGGTGTGTGACTATCTGTGCTTCATGTAAAGAATGGTCTTTTAGTTGAGCAATGATAATTTCAATAAAAATATTTTTTTTTTAAAAAGACTGTGGAGTTGTGAGCGATAGTTGTATTGTAAGTCATCCTTACATAGACATAAGCAGTGAAGAGGCAAATAAAAAACAGGCAGAATAGTGTATGGATATGCAAAGCAGAGGCTCGCATGATGCCTAGTGAAAGCATCTTCAAAGGAAAGATGAAATTCATATTGAATTGAATTGAATTGAAATGTATAAAGCGCAACTCATGCCCGGAGGCGTCTTGGTGCTATAAATGATCTAAGAACAGTAAAAACACAAGTACAGGCAGAAATCAGGTTGAATAATTCAGATGGTTTGTGTGAACAGCCAAGTTTTCATCCGCCCACATGTGTGTGTGTGGTCTGTTGACTTTCTAAGCCCTTTAGTTTTGTAAACACTTACATGCTTGCATTTCATGTTGCGAGACCATCAGACCATCATCAACAAGTACTTGTCTTGAAGGGCGGATGTTACTCTTTTAATTTTTATTTTATAGCGCCTGTCCGGTAAATAGATTATGCTATTTTGAATATCCTTGCAGATGTGTGCTGCCTCATTGTACTATGAATCACTACTCACCTAATTGGACACTCAAGATCCTTTCTCTCTGGCACTTTTACTCCATCCTGTGTGTTGCATGGCTAGTCTTTATTAAAGGTGTGTAAAATTGAAACATGTTGTTTTATGAAATTGTGTAAAAATCTATTAAAATTTGCAAAATTCCTCAAAATGTGTTTTGTGGTTTAAGTGTGAAAGTTGTATGCAAAGGAATAAATCACATCTAAAAGATGTGAGATATGTGCTAAGGGACTTGATCCAAGTGAAAATGTTCTAGAAAACATGGTCTGCACAAATAGGTCTACCACTGAAAAAAATATGCGAAATATCAGAGCTTGTGGGATTTTCGGGGATTTTGCATAGTGCATAAGTCTTCAATTTATCAATTTTGAGAGCGTAATAACGTTTTGCCAGGCCTATCCTTTATCACTTGACTCATTGCCCATTTTAACCACTCTCTTTAACATGTTCATGGAGCCACTAACAGAAATGCAAAGGTAATATGACATCCACTATCACATGAACGCTGATGATATCCAACACTACCTGAAAGTCTCCTCCCCTGAAGATATCAGATCCCTCAACTCAACTCTACTAAGTACCCAAAAGTGGCTAACATGCAACCACCTCAAACTTAAGTCACTCAAACTGAATTCCTACTAATCGTCCCACCCAATCAGTCTCCCATCATTAATGAATGGATGTAGCCTTCAAATTCTCACCGCAAGTTATTGATTCAGCAAGATCCCTGGGAATAACTCTGTATAAGAGTTTTAATATATGCAGAAACATGTCCATGCCACCGCTAAAGGAGCAAACCACCAAATGAGCATCTTAAGAAAATTAAAACAATTAATTCCCCACAGTGACTTCAAGTCTGCCGTCCAGGCAATAGTGATTCCCAGGTTGGACTATGGAGTGATACCCTCTGCGGTTTCCCAACTTCAAAACAGAGCTATGAAGGGCTTCCCTCAACTCTGTTGCAAGGAAGGCTCATCACCAGATCAAAAAGAAACAAACACATCACACATGGTTTGCAATCCCTCAACTGACTGCTCTATGAAGCAAGAATTTAACTGAAAATTGTATGCATGACCCACAAACCTCTACACTTCAACACCCCAAGCTACCTCGCTCAGAAGCTTGAACTTTTGGGAGGACCAAGATGCTTTAGAAGCTCCGGCACTTTACTACTGAAGCCTCAGAGATTCTTTAAAAAGAAAACCTATAACAGAGTCTTTTCTGGCATCGCCGTCGCCACAGTCCCTCGCATCCGAAAAACCACTGCCAGTGGCAGATCCTTCTCCTACCTCGCCGCCAAGACCTGGAACACTCTCCCCACCATCCTACAACAGACCCAGGACCTGCTGGCCTTCAGAAGACTCCTCAAGACCTGGCTCTTCGACCAGTAGCACCCCCCCCCCCCCTCCCCAGCTCCTTTAGACCCTCCAGGGTATGTAGCGCGCTTTACAAATGCAGTGATTGATTGATTGATTGATCGCACCGAGAATTTGGAGCTCCCTTCTGCCAGAACTACGGATGAACCCTTCAACCATATCCTTCATGAAAGGAGTAAGACTATTTCTCATGCGCCTGTGTGTGGTTTCAGAGACACAGTGCTGTCCTTCCAGTAATTTACAGAGATCTGGACTCATGTGCCCTCTGTGAGACGTTTTTTCAGACCATTTGGCGCTGAAACTAGATTTGCGTTTTTCTTTTGAGTTTACTTTAAAACAGCTTTACTTTTTCTAAAAATAACTTTAAAACACCTCGAAAATGTGTACTTTAAGATAAATAATATGCAGTATTCGTGTGAATCATGGGAACTTCCCCGGTCAAAACATTTCCACTAAGCGCACCACTACGGTGGAGTTATACTTCTATGCACAGATGCTGTCTGTTTTAAGAAGGTCTAAATTTCCTGAATTTGTTCCTATGCCATTTTACTCTCTGCACTACTTTATGGTGAGTCAAAACTGTCACTAGACAAAATTCCGATCTCTCTTTATTGAAAGTAGAAATGTTGTCACTTCTCTTTTGTTTCTGACTTTGCATGTGTGCTACATTGTACAGCACACCTACAAAGTAGTAAACATTTTAAAAGTTGGCTACGCATAGTATTTTGTACTGGAAGGGAATCCTTCCAGCACAAACCTATGCTAGATTCAAACACACCCTTGCACTATGGCGCAAAAGTGTGTGTTTGGAGCTCAGCAGCAAACGTCTGCCCCGACACTATGGCGAGGGGTGGAGAGTGCCATATATCTGTAGATATGGCTCCCTCCTTCTCTGTCCTTGTCACGCAACACAGCTCGGCCTCTTTGGGTGCTGCGCTGCGTTGCGTGTGTGTTTTTTGGAAGATCTGGCGCTTTGTTTTTCCCCCCAGTCATTTCTGGCTGCTGTGCTGCATTGGGTGGACCAGTCGCACCACCCCAAAGCTGCCCTTTGTGCTTCTGAACATGAACACCACTAAACTGTGGAAAAAAAAGACAAATATTATTCAAAGTGCTTCAAAGACAGTGGCGGCTGGCATGGATCGCTGGTGGTGTGGCAGGCGGGTCACGAAGAGAGGACGGAGGGTCGCACACGGGTACGGGGGGGTCACGCAGGGGGTAGGGGGTTAGGCAATAAAAACAAATATTTAAAAGAAAAAACTTATCTTGCCACCGGGTCTGGAGTCTCTGCTCCTGCTCTCCTCATGGAACTCGAGGAACATGAAGCAGACCTCACTGACCTATCACAATGCTGCAAATCAGTGTTGTGATTGGTAAGCAGCCAGGGTCCCCTGACCAATCACAACGCAGCATTGTAATCGGTTTTGAGCGTCCTGGTTCAATGCTCCACCAGGGCATGGGGGCATGGGGGCATGGGCTTGTGCTCCACGCAGGCTGTAATGCAGCCTGCATGGAGAATGGGTAAAGTGCGCAAGACTTGTTTGGGAGGCCCGAGAGGGCAGACTAAACAGTCCTTGCGCACTTAGGAGTTGGCAAACTACTCCTTCCCTGCTCTGCTCCAAGAGTAGAGTAGCCCCATCCCACCCGCCCGCCTGCAAAGCAGCACAAAGCATAAAATGATAATAACTATATGTTATCATTTTATGTTCCTTCTTCCTCGCACTGCTTAAAAGCCGTGGGCCGCCACTGTTCAAAGAGGAACGTGTTTGGCAACACATATTATGTGAATACTATGTAAATATTGTTTACTGGGTCTCCTTTCCCACACCTGTCCACGATACGGCCTGAATCTGTGTTTGGCCAGGCAGTGGCAGATCACATCTGCCTGAACATCAAAAGTCATTTGTTTCCCCTCAACATCCTTGGCATTTGCCAGTGGGTCCCTGGATCTTTCAGCCGAAGACACAATGTGAAAAGCCCATGTCCTGGATGAGTGGTAAAGGATTCCCCTCATCTGAACATATGGCGCTGGGAGGCTGAGCTCATTGGTGGTTTCCTGTCCGATGGCCATGACCTTAAATATGTACATTTACCATACTGAGTCCTTCATGTTGAAACATTTAGTATAACTAAAGAGAAAGTAAAGCCCATGTTTGGGTGCATTATTCAAACAAGGAGGTATGCAATTTCTCTGCTGTTGCCTCTGCTTTGAAAGTGGGTTCAGTAAACGCAAATTGACCACGAGTGCAATGTGGGAACACGGGTTACGGCTGCGCTTGGACTGTTTTTATCTCTGCCTTTTTTCAGGTAAGATGGAGCTGTCTAAATCTTTCTCATTTTGTTAGTTTCATTTTCTGACTCTTCCCAAAGACTTATTTGCCCAGCCATACATTGGCGTTCATTTGGATAATGCAGAACAGAAGTTGAATGACTTCATACCGTGTATTTTAAATCAGACAACTGTACACTATCATGATGTGGAATTTTGATTATCACTGTTTGATATCTGTCCAGTACATTCATAACAAGTACCTGAGACAAGTCACATGACACTATCCCTTCTTCCGTATCTAACTCAGCTTTGTTGCGGCCCAATTGTCTTGGGCCCGCTCCAGTCCCTAAAGAGCAAATTAAGAGTCTGGGAGTATGGCTAGACCGCTCTCTCACTTTTAGCCATCAAGCGGTAAAACTCTCCGCCTCCTGCTTTGGTCTATTCAGAATGCTACAAAAGATCCTCCCCCTCCTCCCTTTTCAAGCCAGAAGGATCATGGTCCAGGCGCTTATCCTCTCTCGCCTCGACTAAGGCAACGCTCTTTATCTGGGTGCCCCTCGCTCAACCATCAATAAGCTCCAGATTGTTCAAAACTGCGCTGCTCGCCTCCTCTTACAGACCCCGCGGCGGCAGTCGGCAAAACCTGCCATCAAGGCCTTACACTGGCTGCCGATCAAAGAGAGGATTCAGTTTGAAGCCATGTGCCTCGCCCAGAAAGCTTTCTGGAAGACTGGCCCTTCCATCACCCAATCTTTGATTATCCCTTACCAACCTAGAAGGGTTCTCTGACCCACCACTGCCTCCCTCTCTCTTCCCCCCAGAATAAAGAGAGCTAGAAGTGGCGGACAGTCCTTCACGTACAACGCATCAACTCTCTGGAACACTCTCCCTCTTTCCCTTCGACAGGAACTTAATCTGCTTATCTTCCGGAGGCTCTTAAAAACTTGGCTCTACAAAAACTGGCTCTAACATGCATCTCACCGGTTCTGGCTGTGCTGTCCGTAGTGCTGGGAGGCCTCAGGGTAGCCATCGCGCTTTATACATTTCATTTCATTCATTCATTCATTCGTGACAGCTGCCTGTGCAGAGCTCAAAGTTACAATAAAGAACTAGAATGCTCACCTAGCACACAGAATGTCCCTGCACTGGCAGAAAGACATTTTTATAGTAACTAAATATATACTTTAAATGTGTATTTATCATTTCCTTACATTTATCTCACAATATAAATTATTTTGTAGCTAGTGCACATTCTCACACAGAGCTGCAACTACTAACAAGAGGAAGGGGGAACAAGCAAAAAATTAATTCAATGTCCAAATAGCAACTCCTTCAGTGTCTCATTACCCTTTGTGACTTCATTTTGTTCAATTTGAATATGAGATCTGTCTGTAAATATCTTATTACATCTCCAGAAAAGCTACTCACATACATTGAAATGGAACACTCATTTTTTTTCGGTGTCTGCAACAGATGTGGAGCAGATGTGGAAAGGACAAATGAACTTAGGTATGGATCTCTCTCACGCACTGATTTGTATCCCCTTTAAAACGCCTCTGATGATTAGTAGCTCATATTTCCCCTCACATTTTAACCAGTTGGTTTCATATCTGTATTAATGCATCAGTTCTCATTTCCTTCAGCTTGTTCCAAGGGAAACGCTTTAAATTTAACGTCATCCGTTCTAACTCATTGGCATTCAGGAGTGCCTCACTTTTTTCTTGAATACAGAATGTGCATATTCTAAGCAATCTATGCAAGTATTATTGATAATAAACACAGTTTGTCTTAGCAAATCAGAGGGCCTGTTTTGCTTTTCAAATGGAGTCTGCAGCTCTTACCCTTCCATTTCCCTGTTCATTCCAGAGTTGCTGTGCTGGGCGTCGCATGCAGTGCAGTGGAGCCTGGCATCTGTGCCCATGCGCCAGTCAGCTGGCAGGGGCCATGATTCTGGGGGCTGCACTGGTGTCAATATGCCCCCGGTGGGGAGATATATTTTATAGCTACACTTGTAACTGTCCTGAAAAAAACCTATGTAAAGGAGTGGACCGTCTTCCATCAGAACATGGACACAAGGCTGCATTGGAAGCTGGGACTCTGACAAGGGGAAGTAAAAGAGGAGGCCTGCCAAGAATCAAGTAAAGCCGGAAGATGCCTGGCTGCCTCGGAGAGAGGATGTGAGCAGCATTAAGGCTGAGACACTTCCTGAAAGAAGCTTCTGGGGTATGAAACAGTCTACACGGGAGAAGAAAAGGGAAAGGAGTCAGTGACTGGCAGTGCAAGATGCTCTGGAATGTCCCCTCCACACACGTGATCTTAGGACCCAGCCTCTGGTGCTTCCACATGGCATCTCTGGAGGAAGGCATGATGAGGCGAGCACAAGAGAGCTGATCAGGTACCGTTGGAGCGGCCAGGCTCATATTGCAGAGTTCTGCAGGTCTTTATTGCTAGGATAGTTGAATGGGGCAGCCGCTCTGAGGACTAACATTACAGTGCGTTTTTAATTTTAAAGCAATCATCATATACTGTCATGAGAGGGTGGCCGCATATGCTGTGCCAGTGAAAATGTGTGATGTGTATGTCGTAGAACTGGGCTCTTGCAAAATCCTTAACTGAAAAATTGTAGATTGCAGCACTGGGGGATCAGGTAAGACCTTTCAGTGAGGCGGCATTTGGATAGTTCAAATCCCGGAAGCGCTCGCGCTGGTCTGCACAGTCCACGGTCAGAGTTTTAAAAGAATTGTGTCTTGTGTGAGCTTTCTTTGTCCACCCAAATGAGCACGCTTCCCTCACATCAAGAAGACCGGAAGAGGAGGACGCTCCTTCTCATACCTTCTCATACCTCGCAGCCAAGACCTGGGGTGACCTCCCAAAACACCTCAGAACCCCACCCCCTCCCTCACGGACCCCTGAAGGAACCTCAAAACATGGCTCTTCCAGACAAAACAGGCATGATCTCCTCCTCCCCCTCAGGCCTGGCCTACTCAGCGCCTGGATACCCTCATGGGTGATTATCCCTCATGGTGATTTTCCACGCTCTACAAATTAACATAACATAACATAGCAAATAAAATAAAATAACATAACTTGGGCTAAGGAGTGGTGGTGGGAAGAGAGCAGACGTGTCTTATGACAGCTGCGTGGGAGCCTGGGCCTGCAGTAACCATAGTTGAGCAGGAAGAGGTGCAGAAGGGACAAGGGGGAGGAGCCTCTTTCCACTGATCCTCTTAGAGCTCATTGTAAGGAAGACTGGCAGAGCATGTGAAGATCTTGGTGTACCCTCTGTGGTGAACCTGCCGATGGTTTGCTGCTAGAGTCATGAGAATTGAGCTGGGTATAGTGGTAAAGTGCTAATTTCTCCTTCCTCAGTTGTACCAGTGGAGGCATGGGGATGGGAGCTGGAGGGGTGGGGTAACAGAACCTGCAGAAGGACTGTCCTTTCTAGCGTTCGTCCTTTGTAAAATTTTCATGTACGGTACATACATGTTTCTGTTTCTGAAATTATGGTTCCAATTGTAACTTGGAGTTTCACAGTTGGTGTCATGCATGTTGGGGAAGTGCATGGTCACATAATTACTTATGTAGCTCAGCATTTGGTGTCGTGCATGTTAAGAAGTGCATGGGCACAACATTGCTCCCATAAATCATGGGCTGTCTTTCCACTCATAGTGGCAGGCTACACGTTCAGTGTCTGAAGATGTGCTTGAGTGTTTCGATCAATTCTTAGGTGTTGTGGTTAGGTATGTGTAAATTGTGGGTGGACTATGTGGTCACATGTTTCATGTCTTGTTGGTATCTAAGTTATGTGCAGGCTACAGGCATCTGAAACACCTTAACTAAGTCGTAGGCAGGCAATGGGCCACTTGCGTGCACCACTTCTTAGTGGTATTCAAGTCAGAGCCAGTCTGTGGTTGAATGCATTACGCCATTGTTGTGGTTGAGGTGAGGGCAGGCTGTGGACTATCATTGTTTTGGCTATGAGTGGCATGGATCACTTAAAGGATGTGTGTTGGTCATGCACAGGCTGTGTGGTTGCATGGGTTGTATTTTGTGTGTGCTGGTGTTATGTGCATCGATTATGTGTTAGGACCTATGGAATGTTGAAGTCATGTAAGGCAGAGTTGCGTGTCAATAGGAGGTGTTTGTTTCAATGGTATTCCTGGGTAACTGTGAATGAAATCTGTTTTACTATAGTCTGTGATTAGTCTTGTATGGTGACCTGTTATCCTCCACTTGCTGCTGATTAAATACACTGATATGCTTTGTAGTGAAATCACCTAGGTGCTTTGCAGTGTTATCACCTAGGCGCTTTGAAGTGATATCACCTAGGCACTTTGAAGTGATTTCACCTAGGCGCTTTGAAGTGATATCACCAAGGTGCTTTGAAGGCATATCACCTAGGCGCTTTGAAGTGATATCACCTAGGCACTTTGAAGTGATTTCACCTAGGCGCTTTGAAGTGATATCACCAAGGTGCTTTAAAGGGATATCACCTAGGCGCTTTGAAGTGATATATCCTAGGTGTAGCCCATAAGTAATGCTAGAGTATTTCCTTTCAGTTTTTCTTGCATAACACAATCTGCAGCTTGTTCCAGAATCTTCTCCTGCTTGCCCTGCCAGAGTCCAAGAGTGCTGTCTTCTTCGCAGGTAGTTGTTATTTTTAAAGGTAGTGAAGTTTGCATGATGTAGGGTGCACGTGCTCTTTATGCACATGTGAGGATGTGGTGTGGGGCCCATTGGTGGCTCATGATGTCGCTGCTTGAGGTGCCAGTGGCAGTGTAAGAACCCTCAAGGGCTGGCTTTACAACTCTAGTGTACCAAGATAGTTATTGCTCGCATCTGCCCTTGGGCACCAAGAACAAGTCCATATTAGACTGGCCTTGCCCAGGGTTCTGTCTCATTATGGTCTGAATGGAGAATTAGCCAACACAATTGCCCACACAGCTTTGGAAAATAATGCTTTGTCAGCACTCTGCACTGAATGCTGAACATGGCTCAGTCAATCATAAAACTTAAAATATTTCTATTACTTTGTTTGCATGCATTCTAAGTTCAATGAAAGTCTGAAGCAGCTAGATGAAGCATACACGAATATATGTCTTATTTATCAGTCTTTCAGGGGGGCAATTAGAAGATGTGTGCGGAAAAATACTCATTACAGCAAGCTGGCAGGTTAATGCCCTCTCTCTTCATTATGTGCCCTGACCTTTGGCTTTGACTGTTGACTTGGCAGGAAGCAATTACCTTAGGTTAATGGGTTCAATTAAGGACGTTAACCTCGGTCAAGACCCTCAGCAGAGGGAAAAGAAAATTAATTATTTAGGAACCTGTAAGCAACTTTTATTAATCTCCTGAGTGCCTCTGAAGATTGTTACTCCAGATCCACTTATTAAGCAATGACTGGCTTGCAGCACAAATGGCATTTCATGTATCCGCAAACTTTCTATTAACATTTATTATAGTGTATTTTTGGCAGTTTTATCTTTGGCAGCCATCATCCAGTTTATTCTTCTGTGATCTTTTTAAGTCTTTTTATGCTGCTTCTGTTACTAATGTTTTTTCCGCTGATCATTACTAAACTGTCTTCCTCCACATTATGCGGTTCAGCAGAACATGTGTTTTGAATTCCATAAAGTTAGTTTTTCAGTCTTTTTTAAGGGATAACAGGGTGAATCTATTTAATGTGTGGCAATAACTAAGTAATTTATATTTATATACAGATACAACAGTTAGTGAATGATTTTATGGTTAATTGAATTTGTAATTCCTCTGTTTTCAAGACCATTAGCTACTTTTTCTTCTCATAGCTGTTCGACGTTTGGTATTGGAGTGGCCCCGTAAATCTTTAGTAAAGACTAGAAAATTCCTCTGGTTAGTGGCATAGCTTCGAAGGAACTGTTTGTGGTGGTACACCTTCCTGATAAATGTATTCAGTAGTAAATAGATGGGAGCAGGTGCTCTCAGTCGGGTATAGTGAGGTACCTGTAGGATTTCACCTATGATTTTTACATGCACACTGAGTAAAACATACACTCACACACCCACTCACACACACACACACTCACACACTCTCTATCTCTCTCTTGAAGTCCCTAAAAAATGCTGCTTATTAAAGTATTGAGGGGCATGTTATCCACAAACGGCGTTAAAATTATCGCCGCTTTAGCGGCAGAAACCTGCCGCTAAAGTGGCGATAATGGGCTTGATAATATGGCCTTGGGGATTCCAATAGAAGCCCATTCTCAAAGGCATTTTATCAAGCCCATTATCGCCCTTTTAGCGGCAGTTTTCTGCCGCTAAATCGGCGATAATTTTATCGCTGTGCTTGATAATATGCCCCTATGTTTCAAGTAACTTACAATCCACATTACTCTCCCTTTTCCTATATATATATATCTTTATTGCGTGATTTAAAAGTAAACCATTGCAAGTACAAACATTTAAAAGGTTCAAGATTGCATTTAGAATGGTGAATTCATTAAAAGTCAATATGTATGGATAATAACAAATGAAACTTCAGTTTAAAAAGTCATATTCATAAAAAGCCAGCAACAGCAAGTAAATATTTGGCAGCATTATTCCAATGGGGGGTCGAAGACTCTGGGCAGCTCAGTATGTTTTTTTGCAGCGCTCTCCATAAATCTTACTAGGGCACAATTTAATTTAGTGTTCCTAGGATCGAAACAGGCCAAAACTGCTGCTCTACAGCTTCTAATCATGTTTCTATTCCAATGATGCTTGAGTAGGGCCCGTCTCTCTGTCAATAATAGAGGGCACAGGCATATGATGTGTATGATGTCTTCTTTGTGGGTCCCACAAAGTCGGCACTGAACTTTTCCATGTTCTCTTTTCCATTTTGGCCAGTGAGTCAACAGGTTAATAACTCCCAGTCTCAGTTTTAAAAAACTTAGTTTCATCCGAGCACTAAACGATATAGTAAGGTACGGCTGTGGAATTAGCAAGGCATAGGATTGAAGGGTCATCCACCCATGACTTCTTTTGGCAAGGCTGGCTTTGTCTTCCACTATTGATAATTGTTTGGTGCTGATTTTCGCTAGCCTTTTAAATTCCATCTGACTGGCGTGCAGGATCCAGAGGTCATTTAGGCACAGGGTTTTTAAGCCTTTTGACCAGTATTCATGTCCTGCTCGCCATAAGTTGTTGTCAATGCTGGCCCACAAATGGTATCCTAAACTTCCCTCCTTTGATAACCTCAATTTGTGACAGCACACAAGAAAAGACATGGCTCTGGCCAATCGTTGTTTGCAGATGCCAAATTCCAACCTAATTTGTGCCGGTGATGTATGGTTTGGTAATTTGAACACAGACCTGTAGATCTTAGTAATTATTTTGTCCAGATGGTCACTGTCCAATCCTTTTAAAGCTTCACTGCCGTAAGTTAGGGTAGGAATGATTTTTGCCTGAGCCACCTGAAGTGTGGGTGCAAGAGTAGGGCCTTGTAGTTTCTTTTGAATTAGTCCGATTGCAAAGGCGAGTGCCGTACCCTTCCTTTTTTGCTCTTCTAGTTGGGATTTGTATTTTCCATTGTTGTTGAAAGTGACTTCAAGGTACCTTTGGCAATTTGATTCGACAATGCTTTCGTTATTCAAAGCCCAAGACAGTTTCTTAGCTTTCCTTGAGTGCACCGCTAAAATTTTCGTCTTCCTGTTGTTGATGCGAAGCTCATTGTCGTTTGAATAGTTGGAAGTAGCATTCAGAAGTCTTTGCATTCCGATCTTTGTTTTACTTAACAGTACCACGTCATCAGCATATAGTAGATTTGTCAGCGGCAAGCCAGATAGTTTGGGAGCGTGGGAGTTGACCTTATTAAGAGCTTCAGGGAGGTCAGCTAGGAATAGGTTAAAAAGTGTTGGGGCCAAGACACAACCCTGTTTGAGGCCTTTTTCCGTCGGAATCGGGCGAGACAGTCTTGAGCCGTCCCCGATCTTAATTATGACCCATGTGTCTTGGTGTAGGAGTTGTATGGCTCTTAGAAGGGCCACTGGAATGTTGAAACTGGACAGCTTCTGCCATAGTTTACTTCTGTTGACATTGTCAAAAGCCGCTTGGTAGTCAATAAACCCCATATAAAGTGAACAAGAGCAGAATTTCGCTTGGTCAATTA
Organism: Triturus cristatus; assembly: GCF_964204655.1. Taxonomy (NCBI): domain Eukaryota; kingdom Metazoa; phylum Chordata; class Amphibia; order Caudata; family Salamandridae; genus Triturus; species Triturus cristatus. Next base: position 1,152,689,828 of record NC_140584.1, read on the forward strand.
AGCATGAGAGGGTCATGAGATTGACTGAGGTACCGGTGTTTATTGTGAAACCTGTTTGATTCGGGGGAATTATGGAGTTTTCATCAGCCCATGCCCTAAGTGAGTTTAGCAGCACTCCCGCAAAATACTTTGCTTCGTTGTCAATGAGTGCGATGAGACGATAATTCCCTGGGGATTTTTTGTACCCGCCTTTAAAGATTGGTGCAAGGATGGATCCACGCCAGGAGGGCGGTATGGTGTTGTTTTGCAGACATGTGTTGAAAAGGGGGCTTAGTTTCACAGCCCAGAAAGTTGGATCTTCCTTGAACAAAGCTTGAGGAATTCCACCTGGGCCAGGCGCGCCATCCTGACGTCCCTTTTTTATTATTTTTTCAATTTCGACCTTCTGGACTGTCACAAAGTTGGCGCAGCTTTGGGTCGAATTACGTTCTTTTGTTGGTGTCATTTTGTGACCTAGCTTATTTAAGGAGTTTGAAGTGTTCAGAAGAGGTTCCGGGGCAATCTCTGTTTGTGTTGGTGTGTCCATGAGAGGAGGATTTGGATGGTTAGTGAGCAGTTCCTGGTCATTAAAGTGGGAAAAAAGATATTCAACCCACTCTATTTCAAGAATGCTCGAAGAAGCAACTTTGGATGAGCGCCCAGATGCACTATTGATTGTGCGCCAAAACCTGGCAGAGTTGTTTGTTTTAATGTCATACTGCAATTTGACCCAAAACAGGTTCCATTGATTTGTGCGTAGTTCACGTTTTGCTTTCTTGAGGTGATTGCGTGCCTTTCTCAATTTTCCACTGCCCCTTAAGCCCCCACTCATGTCCTGCTGCTCAGATAATGTGTGTTAAAAAGATATGCCAGACAGATTGTTGTGAAATCTGAAGCTCACCCCCTCCCCAAATCTTACTGACCAAGCTACGCCCCTGCCTGTTACATATTTGACCAAGATAAAACGTTCACCGATAAAGATTTCCGCAGACCTAAATAGACGTATGTCTTCCATGCCCACACGCAGATGAACACACTTTATCATTTTCAGAACATAAAATTGTATTTTCTTTTGCCAGTAATGTATTTGGAAAATTCTCTTGCCAAACTAACATTTGTAGAATTTTGTTGAAGCAAAGTAAATTACAAAATTCACCCATGATTTTCAAGGGTGGACTTGCATTTCACCAGCAGACTGTAAACTAAGGGGATGCTTTCACTGCTCAATGGGCTGCCCTGCTTCAATACTGAAAAGCCTCCTTCGGGAGACCGGGGTGCAGACAAATCACTGACAATCTTGTAAAGTGGCGATTAGGCCGCTTTATTGAAACAGGTGCAGATTAACAGCTTATTCCTTGGCAAACCGCCTTACAAAACTTCCACCTCGCTAATTGTCCATTTTAACTAACCAATGTCCTACCCTCACCCCTGCTGTCCCACCCACAATATCCCAACTGCAAGTATCTCATTAATATGTTAGCGCATTTCAGCATCTTCAACTTTAATTTACCCAACCAACTTCTTAACCTTGAACTTCCTGCCTACCTTCCCTTTCCCCATGTTTCACCAATAGCCATGCCACTCCAAATTCTGTAAACTCCTGGAAATCTTTCCAGGCCACTGCAACTACCTGCCTCAGGCAACAACATTTACTATCATGTCTGTGTTCTTGTCACAATAATAAGACTTGTGAAAATATAAAATACGATAATCTCATTACCCCAAAAATGCTATGGAAAAGAGGATGGCAGGAGAAAAAAGACTGGATTCAAGCTAGCCTGGTTTATGAGGGGTGATACCTCAAGACCGGTCCCAGGATGCTTATTTCCGGTCCGGGGAGGGCCTGATCTGGACTGTTTCCTTGGGGAGCAGGGTCACGACTGATTTGCATATGGCTGGGTCCAAACTGGGGTGGCAAAGTGAGCAAAACAGCAATGGATTAAAGGATTAAACCCATATCTTCTGACTGGGAAAGAGTGGTTAAAACATTTCAGCACTCCGTCCATCATCTTCTTGTGTTTGCAGAGAAAAAAGACTAACAGGGCTCACTGTCAACAAAACCTAAAATGGTGACAGAGAGCCCAAAAGAAGCCCAATAGATAACCTCATTGGGCCACATTGGGCTCTGTTGGAGTCCAAGCCCAAAAAGAGGGAGGGGCAATCAGTTTTTAATGCACCCACTTCCAAAAACCCCGAGGGTGGGGGGCAGACCTCACTGTGGTCAGCTGGCCCCCAAAGCTCCATTGCCCCATCTAGTCTTGACCCTCTGTTTGAACCATTTTCCCTGGGTTGATTTTTTTTCAAAGATCGTCCTTAATGGTTGTTTCACATAATTTGCTGAAGTGAAAACAAAATCTGCAAAAACTCAATATATTTTTCTCCTGCAAGATCTATTTTCTCAGATTTGCACTCCTGCAGTTCTTCTAAAGTAAAATTTGCACATTCCAGAAGACTTTATCCTGAATTTCAAAATATGTTGTTACATTTCACATCACTTCACCTCTAAAACATGGAAGTTAAACTAATAAGCACATACATTAATGGATGTGCCAATCATTAAGTCAGATTTTTGAAATAGAAAGTAGTCTCTTAGGGGCATATGTATCAAACCCATATCCTGTTCGCAACCAGGCCGATTCTCAGAATCGGTCTGTTTGCGAACGAGAAAAAACCTTTTGGGATGTATCTGTCAGAAGGTGCTTGGTTTCCAAGTTGCACTGGAGTAGAATGTGGCTATATGCCCTCACTCCCTTCAGAAACCGCTCTGCAAATAATATTTTTGTAACTACTTGTGAACGCGTTCTAAAGGGGGAAATGGGTTGGGGACAGAGAAGAGACAGCCAGAAAACAGCGGTCCTCAGTCCAAAGATTTGTATTGCTTCTTTTTCGTCTGCAATCCTTGTATCACCTGAAAACTGTAATTACATAAACAACTAATTATACTTGTACATTCCTTTAAATATTTTTATCAATACACATATGTACTTATTACAAATATTCCTACCCAATGTTTCCTCAGGTATTGCTCCTTTTCTTTCTTAAGTCGTTCTTGTTATTTTGAATAACTGTTGAGTAAACAACAATTTAATTCTTAAATGATTGTTTTTCTTTTTAGGGAAGTACTTGCGTGTACAGGAATACTCAGAAACTACTGTGGTCGAGTAATCTTATTCAGTGGATAATAGCACTTCTATACTTTAATCTTTTCTGTCAGGGAAATAGTTGGTGAAATAAGCTAGCTCTTAAATAATTGAACCTTTTTCCCATAAGCACGAGTGCACTTATAAGACAAAGATTCCTCTCTCTTTTGACCTCAACGCGTTCGTCAGCTTGAATATTTCCTCATCCCTAGAATGAGCATAATGTATCTTTTTACCAGTACAAAAGCTCATTGAGGTAACCGGGGCAACAGCAAGACTTTAATAAATACACAGTCCTGGAAATTACGTGGTTGCTCTGTTACGAGACACTACCTAGAGCTTTTGGGGCATGCGCAGATTATTAGGCACCGTAATCTTTTTCCGAAGCAACAATAAACGACGATGAGCGTTGACACTACCCTGAATTCTAGCTAACCGATGCAGATTATCAAGAAAACATCTATTCAAGAAGATTCCTCAGATGAAGTGTGCCGATTAGAGCTCGGATGGGCTTCACATTCTAAACTGCCTTCAAGGCGGAGAAACACAAGAGCGCAATAGGAGAGACCAAATTGGCGGACATCTTGGTTTTCCAATGCTGCCAGCTTTCCTTCAATTTGCCTTTTGAACCAAGGTATTTATACCTCTTTGAGACCTTCCCTCCAAGTGTGCCTGCAACAACTAGGTGATTGATGGAAACTTTCCTTGGGGCTCTGACAGTATCATCCCAAAAGGCCCTCGCAAAATAAGGAATCGGAAAATATGCGATTCCCTATTTTGTGAATGCATTTAAGGAATCGCAAATTGCAGGAAGCACCCAATTTGTGCTATTTTGGCTTAAGAAATCGCAAATTACCACCAACTTCAAGTTGGTGGTAATTTGCGAATTCTTCGAAAAATGCACATTTTATCATTTTTCAAAGTGCCATGTAGTGCACATACATGACCTTAGGGCATGTATGTGCGCCACATGTGCATACATACACATTTCCGGGGTGCAACAGGGTGTCCTTTTGACACAGGAAACATCATTTACAATGCACGCGTTACAATGCGTGTCATTACAACGAATGTTTTACAACGCGAAATCCATTACAACGCATGACATTACATCGCACAATTCATTACAACGCATTTCCCAAAGTAACGCCCCAGCGGAGTGAGAATAGTAATTGTGTTGTAATGGCTTATGCGTTGTAATGACATGCGTTATAACAACATGCTTTGGAATGGGTTTTGCGATGTAAAAAATGTGTTGTAATGACACGCATTGTAACACGTGCGTTGTAAAGTGTCATATTCTTTTGACACCCTTGCACCCTTGAAATTGCATTCGCAATTTGCGAGTACCTATTGGGTACTCGCAAATTGCAAATGTATTCCCATTCATTCCTATGGGTCTTTAGGCTCCTTGAAATGAATGGGAAGCTATTCCTTAATTGTGATTCGCAATTTGCGAGTCGTAATTAAGGAATATGTAGGAATCACAATTATTATTGTGATTCTTACATACATTGCATTTTGCAAGTCCTTAATAGCGATTCACAAAAAATCGCTATTAAGGATTTGCAAAACGATGTTTTAATACATATGCCCCTTAAAGTTTTAGAGGACAGAAGGAATATAACATTATTTTACAGAGCATGGAGACGTAGAACCTCAGATAGTGTTTGGCAGGCAGAATACTCTGTAACAAATGTGGTGGAGTACCCTGTCTGACAAACTGATGGTCTTCCCCCTTGGCAAGGAGTCCTATTTCTGACAGCGATGTCTCTGCTGTCAGAAACTCTACACAGACGGTCTGACTGAGTTGAAGCAGTCAGTGTAGGTGCATAAAACTGTCCATTCTATTTGAAGCAGATGGTCTGATGAATTATGTTTCACTCAGGACTACCAGGGAAGCCAATAGGTCTCACCTACGAGAGCTAATGGCTTTGGCAAAGTTTTGCAACCATGATCTATAGCAAATAGGATGCTTTGCAGTGTGCCTAGAACTAATTTTAAAAAGTGCTATGATGCAGTCAGTGCTAATGCGCGTAGTCCTTTCTTTATTATTATTTTTAACCATACTGCACAGCAGCCACGCTGCTATATAATAAGGCCACTAATCATTGCCAAAGTCAGCAATGCCCATGCTGTACAGCAGGAACAAAGGGCAAAAAGCGAGTCCTTTTGTCTTTGCTAGTGCTTTTTAGGTCTCGGTACAACACCCCTGTGATTCTGACCAAATCAGTTAATTTCCCAATGAGTGAAAAAGAAAGGAAATATATAATTTGGCAAAATATTCTATCACATAAAGAAAGCAATTGCATCCATGTTCATTTCTTAGTAAAATTACATTTGGAAACAGATAACATCTGTTGTCACAATAAAAGCAGATAAAAGCTGTTGTAACTAGAAAAACATCAATTTCAATGGACAAAAGGGTTTCTTTGACGTATATGTGGTATAGTAAAACATAGCTACAAATGGCAGGAGGTTTAACAAGGATAACGGGTAAGAAGAATAAAATAAATAAAGCACCTCAATCAAACTGCGATCAGCGGAAGGACAGCAATAAAGCTAAAGCAATCAGCTCTTGGTCCATGCTCCAGACAAAAGAAGAGGAAGTGAAGCCAGCATGCGCTGGCTAATTAGAAGGCAGAAAATAAGAGTGACACTGAAGCCAAAGAATGCTAACCAACGAGCAGGCTGCATGCTCCTTGCCATATACAATATATTTTGCAAGCAAGAGCACATGAAACGCATGCGCCATCACAGGTAAGATTTAAAAAATGAAAAAAGAACAATTGATGAACAAAATGTTGAACAATGTCAAACATTCACCCCAATACAGAGATCTGGGCCTAAATCCATTCTTCTTTTGCTCACTATGCCACCCTAGTTCGGACCCAACCATATGCAAATCAGTCTTGACCCTGTTCTTCATGGGATCAGTCCACTACGAACTGCCAGGCTAGGTACTTCGTTCACTGGAAACAAGCATTGTGTGACCGGTTTTTGGGTTGCACCCCTTATCAGCCAGGTTAGCTTGACTCCAGTCGCATGGAGAGTACAGTTGATGGAAAGAATGTTGAACAATGTCAAACATTCACCCCAGTACAGAGATCTGATGGCTTAGTGAGCAAAAGAATGATGGATTAAACCCAGATCTCTTGCCCGGGGTGAGTAGTTGAAAATTTACAGCATTTAGTCCATCATCTTGTTGTGTTTTCTATGTTCGCCCTAAGTGGCCAAGTGTATGCTCAGACATGGGTCTCTTGCTCGCTGTGCCTCTGGGTTTTAAGCTAACCTGGCTGATGAGGGGTGATACCCCGAAACCGGTCCTAGGATGCTTGTTTCTGTCCAGGGAGGATCTGGGCTGGTAGTTTGGGCTGTACTGTTCCCATGAGGAACAGGATCAACACTGATTTGCACATGGTTGGGTCTAAACTGGAGTTGCATAGTGAGCAAAACTACGATGGATTGAACATAGATCTCTTGACTTGGGGTGAGTGGTTGAAAAGTTTCAGCACTTAGCCCATCATCTTGTTGTGTTTGCTGAGATCTAAAAATTCCTCTCTCGTAGGAAACTCAGTTTCAGAGTCATTAGTTTTGTTTTTTTTAAAATAAACTTCCTCTTTAAAAACAAAATTGTTCGCTGAACGGCTTCCTGAAATATGGTGACCCTGTCGGAAACTTTTGATTGGCACTGTTAGAATCCAGGTTCTCTGGTTGGCACAGGTAGGTACTTGTGACAAGCAGGGAACCTTTCCTCTAGTCAGGGTAAGGGGTTACACTCCTAAAATAACCCCTGCTCACCCTCTAGGTAGCTTGGCGCGAGCAGACAAGGCTTATCTCAGAGCGTTATAGGTTAAGCATTTGTGAACACATACAGTAACCAAGTGACAACACTACAAATGGACACCACACAGGTATTTATATGAAAAATAAGGAATCTTTATATAGGATTATCACAAGACCATTAAACGATTAAAAATACACAATACGGTTACTTAGTTGGTAGAAGAGTGCTTAGTTTCTCTTAAGTTCTTAAATGCGACACTTTAAGTCAATGTAGCTTAGATGCGACACGCAGGGCAACAAAAGTGTTGCAGCGATGCAGATGCGTTGAAGTTCTTGGTGCAAAAGAAATAAAGACGGGATCTTCCAGATGCGTTACACTTCTCCGATGTTGCGAGAAGGCTCGACTCGATGCGTCAGCTACAGCGGCGTCCCCTTTGGCGAGATGCAACGACAGCGGCCTTGGCAGCGGCACTCTTCTCCGACGTTGCGAGACGCTTCCGCTCAATGCGATGCTGCAGCGGCGACACCCCTTCTGCGAGATGCGACAACAGCGGCTCCGACGGCGTCACGCTTCTCCGTGGATGCGAGGCGCTTTTCTGGATGCGGTGCAATGCGACAACTAAGATGGCTGCGATGGCGACACGCTTCCTCCTCGATGCGAGACTCTCCTCTCGATGCGGTGCAATGCGACAGCTACGATGGCTTTGATGGCGACACGCTTGTTCGGCGTTGCGAGACACTTCCGGAATGATGCGAGACGCTTCCGCTCGATGCGATGCTGCAGCGGCGACACTCTCTGCGAGATGCGACGGCAACAGCTCCGACGGCGGCACGCTTCTCTTCCTTGCGTCGCGCTTCCAGCTCCTTGCGACACGCAGTCCCTCAGAAGGCCCAACAACAGCAGCAGGCACTTCCAAAAGACTCTGGGGAGCTGGGGGTGAAGTCCACTGGTCCTGGGACTTCGTTCTGGGGGCAAGCTCAGTTCAAGCCCTTGGAGATCTTTTCAAAGCACAAGTTGAAGCAAAGTCTTTAGTAGTCTTTCTCCTCTCCTTCAGCATCAAGGCAACCACTGCAGGCCAATCCCCCAGGTCAGGGACAGTACTCCTCCTACAGCTTTCCCAGTTCCTTCTCCTCTGGCAGAGGTTCTTCTTGTTTCCGCAGGATCTAATTTCTTGGGAGCAGGGTCCCAATACTTATACCCCTAATTCCTTTGTTCCTCTGGGGTAGAGAGGCCTTTGCCCAGTCCAAACCAGTTCTTGAGCACTCTGTTGACATGACTCTGCCTTTCTATTCAGGGTGCAGGGCAGAGACATTAGCCGCTCCACAGGGGGTGGAGCCAGCATTGTGGTACTTTACTAAAAGATGTATTTTATTATTCTGAATTCAGGCATACTAAACTCGAATTTCTACCATGTTCCCTGGGTCTGCTAGGATCATAGAATGTAACAATTCTGGCAGCCCATTCTGGCCTATGGAGAACAGGTAGCCTTACAATAGTGAAAAACGAAAATGGCTGTAATTCACTATTAGGACATGCCACACACATCAGGGCTTGTCCTACCTTATGCTTACAATGCACCCTGCCCTTGGGCCTACCATAGGGATGATTAATATGAAGTTAAGGGAAGGTTTAGGGACTGGGAAGTGGGTGCACTTGCCCAGTCAGCATGACAGTACCAGACTGCACGCAGGTTCTGCAATGGCAGACCTTAGATACATTTTACCAGGCCGCTTCTGTGGGGGGCACAACCAGTGCTGCAAGCCCACCAGCAGCATTTGTATTTACAAGCCCTGGGCACTCCTGGTGCACTTTACTGGGGTCTGACAGTAAACCAAATAAGCCAATCATGGAATCCAACCAACATATACATTTTACATAGGGAGAGCATTATCACTTTAGCACTGAACAGCAGTGGTAAGGTGCCCAGAGTCATAGAATAGCCAACAACAGGTCAGAATAAATACAGGAGGAAGGTAACAATTTCAGGGATGACCCTGCAAAAAGGGCCAAGTCCAACACGACCCCTTCCAGCCAAAACGCAGGGCAGACCAATCACCACCGTGATGGTCTTCCCTGCTTGGGGCGATAGAACAAGGACCTGGCCCGCAACTGCAGGGGCAGACTCCAGTTCTACGCCAATCTGAACCTATTGGAAACCCTCTGTCCATACTATCAGGGCCCACCAAGCCAATCCATGGGGAACCCTTCTCCTCACCTGTGGACACCACCTGTGCAGCACCTAACCTTAACTGGCTCACAGGTGTGTCCCAACAGACAGACAGCAAAATGCTACAGTGGCCAGTAGTCAGGGATGAGACCCAGGCCGTATGCCTCTCAGGGCTCTCAAACCTCTGTGGCGCCAGGGAGCGGGGGGCAGTAGCCCCAGGTGCTTGGCAACCTTTGTCCACTCTCCCTCCTGTCAGGTCAGGTATGACATCCTGGCACTGACCCACCAGCCCCAGGCCTGTACCCGGCGGCTGGACCAAAAACTGGGGTGGCCTCTCCCACACCCGGACCTCCTCCTTGGGGCTCTGTACCCTCCCACTTGGAGTGGTACCCCCTTCCAGAATTGCCAGGGCACCTGTGGCAGGTGTCCTGCGCAATTCGCCCACCAGTTCAGGGGTTCTATCCAGCAACTGGCTGCCCAGGTCAGGGGGGACACCCTGAACCTGGCCCTCCAACCTAGGGTCTAAACCCTTCAGTTGAGCGGGGGTCAGAGGCAAGGACTCCCTCCCTCTGCACCCCCTTCCAGATGGCTGTACCCTCCCACCTGGAGTGGTACACCAAGAAGACAGACTGGTAGGGACACTGATTACAGATGTCCCTCCCTCCAGGTCAGACAACACCTGAACCTGGCTCTCCAACCTAGGGTCTAAACCCTCAGGCTGCACCGGGGTCAGAGGCGAGGACTCCCTCCCTCTGCACCCCCTTCCAGAGTACTGCACCCTCCCAACTGGAGTGGTACCCCTAGAAGCAACATGGGTCAGGACACTGATTACAGTTGTCCCACCCTCCAGGTCAGACAACACCTGAACCTGGCTTCCCAACCCTGGGGCCAACCCATGCGGTTGAACGCTCGCCTGGCACACCAGGACTTCCCGGGGAGCACGCATGCCCCCCTGAGGGTGACACATAACTCATGTGTCGTGTGACAGTCTGCCTGGCGCAGATCTCCCCACCCCTGTCCATCTGACAGTGCGCGAAGATCCCCCAGGACAGAAGTGATGTCACCATGGTCATTCACTGGTGACGCAGCCCTTCTGGCTGGCCCCTGACCCACTGGTTTTTCCACTGGGGACTCCTTCCCCCTCTCACCCCTCACTCTGGACCTCTGCACCCTCCCAACTGGAGCGGTACTGCCAGACACCAGAACTGATGGAGGCCTACTTACAGACACTCCCCGTTCACCAGACACTAGGGGGTCCCGCACAACGGGCAGCCCCTCAGAACAGACTAAGCTCCCCACCTGGTGTTCCCTTAAAGAACCATCCAGGCTCTGAGACTGAGGTTGGGCACTACCGGGACATAACCCATTCTCACTCCTTCCCCTTAAAGACAGGACGTGAGGCCCTACACCCCTCTCACTACTACAGGACCTAGTTGGGCTACTCTGAGCCACTTCCACCACACTGGGTGTGAAGATACCTGAACCACTCATCTTGGGATCATTCCCCAATGCCTTTCCAGACCCTTTGGACGCCACCAAATGGTCTGCCTCCAATGTGAGCTCCCTGCGGTCAGAGAACTGACTCTCCCACAGGTGTTGGCATAGCTCTGGAAAACAGGGACTTACAATATGCTCTCCCACAATTAGATCACACAGCCCCCTAGCAGGGTTAACCAAACTATCCTTCACCTCACCATCCAGTGCCTCACACATGTACTGCACACCCCTCTCCTGAGACTGGCAAGACAGTATCTGACTGTCTCTGTCACACAACCCACACTCTTCTGGGCGGTCTTCACACTCACACACCAGGATCTCAACTATGGGGGAATCCTCCCACCACTAGGACTATGAACCCCTGTGCCAGTTTCCCAATTCACCTCACGAACGCTGCGCACCACTGGAGCTACCTCATATCCTTGAACCTCCTGGTGTAAATTAACCCCCTCCTTCAAGTCAGGTGACACATCTCTGGGTGTGTGCACTACTCTCTCAGCACTAGAAAATTCAATATTGCTGCCACCATCTGAGCTGGATTCCTCCTCCCACTCAGCAAAGCTCAATCTCTGAGCTACACACATTTCTTGTTGCGGGGCTGAGACACTCATGGTCTCAAGCCTCTCGAGCTGTAAGTCAAGCTTCCTCATAATTAACTCATGCTCCATTTCTATTTTCTTTTCCTCTAGGGCTAACTTTCTAATTTGCCATTCCAATTCCAACTGCCCTTTTAACTTGAGCTTGGTCAGTTCCATTTCGTGCATCCTACACTCTCTTCTATCTGCCAGCTCCTCTGGAGATAGATTTTTACTGGAAACACTGCTACCGGCAGGGGAAGGGGTTCTCCTTCCTCTTGGACTCACTGGCCCATCCAGCTGCTCCTCTTCATTATCATTATCAGTGGCATTCCCTGCTTCTACCCAGGCCCTCAGCGCCTTGTAGAACTCTGGCTTGTTTTTACATCCAGTTGTAGAACCATTAAGTTTCCTGCAGAAGAATTTCAGCTGTTTGGCAGTGTAGTTTTCCAATTTCTCTTCTTCCCATTCTAACTCAGTATTCACAGAGACTATGGATGCTGCTTTCTCCACCATGGTTCAGTTTGGCAGTACTCAAAAATAGAAAGTCCCAAAAGAAATCTACCAACAAGTATTGGTTGCGTTTAAGGTCTGCACTCACTAAGTAGTGTTCACCAATTACTGTACATGAGTCACAAATGCAAATACAGAATCCTCATCGCTGACCACCAATGTTGGAATTCAGGTTCTCGGGTTGGCACAGGTAGGTACTTGTGACAAGCAGGGAACCTTTCCTCTAGTCAGGGTAAGGGGTTACACTCCTAAAATAACCCCTGCTCACCCTCTAGGTAGCAGACAAGGCTTATCTCAGAGCGTTATAGGTTAAGCATTTGTGAACACATACAGTAACCAAGTGACAACACTACAAATGGACACCACACAGGTATTTATATTAAAAATAAAGAATCTTTATATAGGATTATCACAAGACTATTAAACGATTAAAAATACACAATACGGTTACTTAGTTGGTAGAAGATTGCTTAGTTTCTCTTAAGTTCTTAAATGCGACACTTTAAGTCAATGTAGCTTAGATGCGACACGCAGGGCAACAAAAGTGTTGCAGCGATGCAGATGCGTTGAAGTTCTTGGTGCAAAAGAAATAAAGACGGGATCTTCCAGATGCGTTACACTTCTCCGATGTTGCAAGAAGGCTCGACTCGATGCGTCAGCTACAGCGGCGTCCCCTTTGGCGAGATGCGACGACAGCGGCCTTGGCAGCGGCACTTTTCTCCGACTTTGCGAGATGCTTCCGTTCGTTACGATGCTGTAGCGGCGACACCCCTTCTGCGAGATGCGACAACAGCGGCTCCGACGGCGTCACGCTTCTCTGTGGATGCGAGGCGCTTTTCTAGATGCGGTGCAATGCGACAACTACGATGGCTGCGATGGCGACACGCTTCCTCCTCGATGCGAGACTCTCCTCTCGATGCGGTGCAATGCGACAGCTACGATGGCTGCGATGGCGACACGCTTCTTCGGCGTTGCGAGACACTTCCGGAATGATGCGAGACGCTTCCGCTCGATGCGATGCTGCAGCGGCGACACTCTCTGCTAGATGCGACGGCAACAGCTCCGACGGCGGCACGCTTCTCTTCCTTGCGTCGCGCTTCCAGCTCCTTGCGACACGCAGTCCCTCAGAAGGCCCAACAACAGCAGCAGGCACTTCCAAAAGACTCTGGGGAGCTGGGGGTGAAGTCCACTGGCCCTGGGTCTTCGTTCAGGGGGCAAGCTCAGTTCAAGCCCTTGGAGATCTTTTCAAAGCACAAGTTGAAGCAAAGTCTTTAGTAGTCTTTCTCCTCTCCTTCAGCAGCAAGGCAACCACTGCAGGCCAATTCCCCAGGTCAGGAACAGTACTCCTCCTACAGCTTTCCCAGTTCCTTCTCCTCTGGCATAGGTTCTTCTTGTTTCAGCAGGATCTAATTTCTTGGGAGCAGGGTCCCAATACTTATACCCCTAATTCCTTTGTTCCTCTGGGGTAGAGGGGCCTTTGCCCAGTCCAAACCAGTTCTTGAGCACTCTGTTGACATGACTCTGCCTTTCTATTCAGGGTGCAGGGCAGAGACATCAGCCGCTCCACAGGAGGTGGAGCCAGCATTGTGGTAGCAGAGCACAACCCTATTCAGAGCCCAGGTGCACTCCTCCCACCCATCTATCTGTCAATCTTCCTATTCACCACCAGGCTACCTAGCCCTGTCCCTCTGGGTTTCCCCAGCCCTGTCACTCACACAACCAGACAGGCAGATACACATCATAGCAGAGGCGGGCTGAAATGGTCAGGCAAGCAAATACCAACTTACTAAAAGTGGTATTTGCAAACACAGAATATTAAAATAAACTTTACTAAAATATGTATTTTATTATTCTGAGTTCAGGCATGCTAAACTCGAATTTCTACCATGTTCCCTGGGTCTGCTAGAATCATAGAATGTAACAATTATAGCAGCCCATTCTGGCCTATGGAGAACAGGTAGCCTTACAATAGTGAAAAACGAAAATGGCTGTAATTCACTATTAGGACATGCCACACACATCAGGGCTTGTCCTACCTTATGCTTACAATGCACCCTGCCCTTGGGCCTACCATAGGGATGATTAATATGAAGTTAAGGGAAGGTTTAGGGACTGGGAAGTGGGTGCACTTGCCCAGTCAGCATGACAGTACCAGACTGCACGCAGGTTCTGCAATGGCAGACCTTAGATACATTTTACCAGGCCGCTTCTGTGGGGGGCACAACCAGTGCTGCAAGCCCACCAGCAGCATTTGTATTTACAAGCCCTGGGCACTCCTGGTGCACTTTACTGGGGTCTGACAGTAAACCAAATAGGCCAATCATGGAATCCAACCAACATATACATTTTACATAGGGAGAGCATATGCACTTTAGCACTGAACAGCAGTGGTAAGGTGCCCAGAGTCATAGAATAGCCAACAACAGGTCAGAATAAATACAGGAGGAAGGTAACAATTTCAGGGATGACCCTGCAAAATGGCCAAGTCCAACAGGCACCAAAAGAGATGCTGTGACAGTGGCTCCTCTGAAGGCACAGAGCTCACCGCTGGTCTGGCAGAGTTCTTTAAATATGGTGGGCGTGTCATGGGCAGCCCTGATGGTGGGCCTACCAATATGTTGTAAATAAGGCCCATAAAGTTAAACATGACAATCAGGGTCATTTTGAACCCATGGAGATAGCTTTTACAAAAACGTATTCACCCACTACTGTATGAGATTTTGTGTGGTTTATCCATTAGGGCAATTCATGAAGTATAACATGACAAAGGACATTAGCATCTGTCTAGGAATTAGCATCTATGTGAAACAATAACTACAGGAAATAAACTTTTATCCTGATTTCCTTTTATCCCTTTATTTACCCTCCCTTCCCCTTTCCCCTTTCCTACTCCAAGTATGTCCCCTCTACACGTGCCAGTAATCCCCTGCCACTTGTGGTTCAGGGAAGACAATTCAGTGTGTTGTTTCAGAATAGGGTACTGCCTTCTCTGAATGAATCCAATCCCCAGGGTAGCAGAAACCTACACATTCTACCAAATGGGGGAATTAGGAGGGGGATGGAGGGTCCAAACTTCTTTAAGGAAATGCTTTAACATTATTTCATCAGATAGGATTCCTAAACAAGATTTAGGCAAAGCACAGCAAATTCTATAATTAGGGTTCTGCACACTGCCTTTGTGACAGTGTTCCTTGCACCTACCCTTTTCAGGGAACCTCTGGGTTCCTCATGATAATGTCTGCAGCCAGGCAGGAGCCTTCAGCCTCTCTGCAAAGGGCAACAAGGTCTATATGTACACTTTAAAGAGTAGTGACTGGCGGTACTACATTACTCATAAGGTCTAAGGGAAACTGGCCAATGGGAAACAAAGAAACAGCTGCATGCAATGTCAAGTATAATTATCATGTCTGTGAGCAGCATGTCCTCTCTTCCCGTGTGAGGAGACTTTTAAGAAGAGGCAACAAAAGGAACAATAATTGTCACAATTGCTGTAGCCGAGAATAAGGAAAACACATCTTGAAAAAAGTATTTCATAATACTAGAGGTAGACTGATAATAAATGTTGCAACCAGCTGTAGTTGCTGGTGAACTTGTGATTCATATATTCCCAGTTGAGAAATGAGAAAGTTGATTTTACGGGACCGAAATCCAACTTCTACACTTTCATAGCTGATTGTGGAGGTGCAGTGATAAAATGGAGGGTGGGTAGAATATTGAGGAGGGGTAATACTCGCCTCCATGTCTTTATTAAAATGTAGACTTTTCTTCAAACTAGCTGGGAAAATCAGCATTTGTTGGCAAGGCCCAAAAGCTCATATTATGCTTGTTTAAAACATATCAATAACATCAGGAACAACATTAGATATTGGTTTACGATAAAAAGTACAGAAAACTGAACCATTAATCATTAGACCAAGGAGCAACCTTAAGAATGTTCTGCAGCCTAGAACCATACCAAAAGGCTTTAGTTGCTCTGCTAGTAGAATGTTCTCCAAAAATGGAGACGGAAATACCAGCCAAAGACATGACCCATGTAACTCACTGTTCTAAAGTTGATGATAAAACTGGTTTGTGTGTTTTCTTTTAAAGAAATAAGTAATTGATTGGAGGAGGGCATTTCTTGTGAGGCTGTTCTTTGTTCATAACATTATAAACAAGAACCTACACATAACTTTGGATGATTTGGGAATACAGATAAAGTACAGAATTCAAATTAGTACTTCTTGAAATGGTGAAGTAGACTCTGGTAGAAGCGTACTATCAGGTAGAGATATCAAGGACTCTAACATCAGATAGCCTTTTGATTGAGACCAAACACAACATTATAAGCGTTGCAAATAACATCCTTAGAGATAGTTCATCATTAGTTGCCCAACTCAAGAGTAAAGGAAAACTTTTATTTGCATTCCATAAAGTTACATATTTTGAAGTTCGCGGGTTCGAAAATAGCTCGCCCTATAATAGATGACAGATAAGAGATTGTTCCACTACTGGTTTTCGATCTACTCTGACATGACCAGCCGAAACTACTGTCCTATGCGTATTGACAGTTCTGTAGTACTTACCCTGAGCTGCCAGTGACACAAACAAATTGACAACCATTGTTATATCTGCTGAAACATTATTTATGTTCCATTCCACATACCAGCTAACTTTTGTTATGCTAGTGCCCATGACTATTTGATGAAGCATGCCGCTTCTTGCAAAATGCTCAGGGTTGTCCAGAATTTCCCAAACTTTTCCAGATTTCAAGGGTTAGGGAGTGATTGAGGTCCAGATTGTGGTGTAATCCTTGGGGATTGCACAAGAGGTTGAGGAAGGAAGGTTTTAAAATAGAAAGTCAGATGGCAGCTACAGTAAAATTGGGTACCAAACTTGAGAGTGCCACACAGGAGTAACGAACATTAGGGCAACATGTTGACATCATGCTTGAGCTAGTACTTTGGTGATCATTATGAAAGGAGGCCAATCATAACTGAAACCATGATAGCAATCTTAGAGAAAGGCATCTGTGGCTGTAGCCAGATTATCCAGTCTCCAGGTGTGAAATGAGGGATCATAGGTACTTAATCACAATACACAATGGTCTATGGAGAAGAGACCCCAATGAGAAGAAATGTATTTGAATATTGACTGACACAGACGCTAATCACTGGAAACAAGAATGTGTCTGGAATACCAGTCTGGCACAGTGTTGAAATTCCCCAGAAGATGTTCTTTCTGAACTGAGATTTTTTATTGAAGGCAAAATTCCCAAAATCATTTTGCTAATTCAGCAAGAGATCTGGATTTTATTCCTCCTAAATGATTTATATATTTGACAGCGGTGAGATTGGCCATACTTAACAGGACACAGCAATTCATTTTAGTCCTAATTACAATGTCGGTCAGAGGCTTTTCGACTGACATTGTAGGTTTAAACTCCGACCGCTGTATTACAATGATGGCTGCTGGAGTTTAAACCGGACAGGGAATATGACTCGGTTCCAACTGGCTCAAGGATCCCTTCGGCAAGTCTTGAAGGCATCATAATCCCCTAAGGATGGCGTTTTCGCCGTAGGGATTACTAAGGCACTTTCCGACCCTCTGCATGTTGCCCTGGGCACATCCCTGCACTGTGTGGCAGGCACCCAGTGGTGCTTGCCACAAGGTGCAGGGATGCTTGAAAACTTCAATTTTTCAATGGGAGCTTGTGGTGCCGGCGGTTTTGGCCCGCCGCACAAGCTACCATTGAGAAATGGTAGTTTACGACTGTACTATGTGTAGTCACAGCCTAATTGCAGTGTTGGAACCGCCGACCTGAGGTCGGTCGGTTCCCCATCTGCAGTGATGTCACTCCGAGGCAACTCTGACCAGCATCGTAATCAGGGCCATAGTCTTTTGCAAATGTCCTCATCGCAAAGGATCTTGCTAGTATCTCTAAACAATCAATATGGAAAGCTGGCACTTGCTTAGATCATGTACTGCCAATTGATGGTCTGCAACATCTTTTGCCCCATCATGTCAGACTAGACCTGACTCTAATACAAAATTTGGGGTGGAAGTGAAAATGGCCCTGCTGTTCCAAGATTTTAAATGGTCTAACCACCACTGCAGTTCTAGGAAGGACTCCTGATCTAAAGAAATGACATCTGTGTAGGAAAGTCCTTTTCGCAGATGCCAAATTTAATTGAGTAGACTAGGAAAGATCACTTCTACCGATGATGAGAGAAGGCCCGCTGTCCTGGCTAGGACTCTTATTGAGATTGTGGACTTCTGTAATACTATTAACTCTCCACCTGAATACATTTTACTTTTGCTTGAGGTAATTGTAAGACTGATCTCTGTCAAAGATGGCACAATAGAAGGCTTCTCCTAGTTGATTATGAGTTGTAGTGATTGAAGTAGGGAGATTGTTAATGATGGATGATGCTGAATTGTTGATGCACCCTTGAGTCATGATTAAAATGCCATCTAAACAGAATGTAAATCTGATACCTTTGGGTCTTACAAAAGCAAAATCTGGTTTTAATAACTTTGTGAAGAACCAAATTGTTGAAGTTAGTCTAAAAGGAAGACAAGTGAATTGGAAGGTATGATTCTCCCATTAGAACTAAAGATGCTTCCTCTAATCCTGGTGAATGGGAACTGTCAGATATGCGTCCTGTATGTTTAGACATACCATCCAATCTACGTGAGATCATGTATTTCTCAAATGTAAATTTTGATGTGACTGTAAATCAGAAATTGATTGAATTGTGTCTTCAGCCAGATCAGTTGACTGGGGGTGAGTGCTTCATTTCATTTGGTTTTTGCTTTGTTCGCCATAAGTTGTCAGGGTATGCTCAGACGTGAGTCCCTTGCTCACTTTGCCACTGGATTCAAGCAAGCCTGGCTGAAGACGGCTGAAATGCCAGAAACCGGTCCGAGGAAGCTTGTTTCCGGTCCAGGGAAGACATGGCTTGGCAGTTCGGGCTGGACTGTTCCCATGAGGCACAGGGTCAGACTGATTTGCATATGGCCACATCTGAACTGGGGTGGCAGAGTGGGCTAAAGAACGGTGATGGATTAAACCCAGATCAGTTGACTGGGGGTGAGTGCTTGCAATGTTCAACACTACGTCCATCATTTCCTTTGGTTTTTGCTTTGTTAAACTTGGGAGCCAGCTTTCGAGCTAGCCGTGGCTCATAGTTTGGGATAGATTTTAAAAAGGAGATCTTTGAATCTTTCATGACAACTTGCTGCATTGGCATTTCCTAATAGACAAGTTGGCTTTAGAGTCCAATTTGATGGTCCTTCTGGATCTACAGGTTTATACTCTTTTCTCACCTCTTCGGCAGTGTCCTGTATCCCCATTAGAGATCCAATTGTGTCTAGTAATTTGTCTTGACACAGTGACCAAGCTCTATCTATCCATTTTTTGGGGTATTTTTCAAATTTACCAAAGAATACCTGCATATTAGGATCAATGAATGGAGGTACAGTAGCCTTAGTAGAGAGAGTTGACTGTGTGCATTGTGTTAGTAGTCTTGACCAAGTTTGTTTATCTAAGGGACATCTAATTTTGGGTGAAATATACTGCCCCACGTGTTTTTCCGGGAACCATTCAGTGTACTTGGGATGAAATATGGATGTGGGATCCAACATAAGTGACCCTGTAGCATCCGAGATAACTATGTTATTACCCCAAGCTCAATCCTCATCTGCTTCAATTTTAGACTTTTTTTAGGAGAGAAGGAAACAAGACATCTGGATCACATCTTTCATCATCAGCAGCGCACAGATAAATCTCATCATAAGTGTTATATAATAGTCAGAAACAATATTAGAATTCACATTTTACATTGTATGACTAACCTCACAACTTGGAGGTTCAAAAGAAAAAGGGGTTTCTTCATTAGTCAACTTCTCAGAATTCTGAGCATCTTCTGGTAAGGAATTAAATTAGAATCCCTTTGAAGCAGTCTGCTTGAATTAGTATTTTCTGTTGCATTTTATAAAGAATTTGCCAACATTTGTAAGAAAACAATGAAGCATCCTTCGTAGGAAAAATAATATTAACTCTGGCAAGAACAGGCTCCTTCCATTTCCTGATTTCCCCCTCAGAATGGGCCAAAGTAGACTGTTTCTTATCATAGAGCTAACTGACAATTTATTATTCTTTGAAATATCCTTCATAGTAGGAGAAACAGATTGCGTGACAGATGACAGAATAAAATAATGTAGGTACTTTCTAAAATTCTCTGAGGCAGATTTACGAGAAAGTGACTCAGTGAATTCCGCAGGCCATTTGGCTGCGCTGCACTGAGTCAATTTCAGAGCATAGAAATGCGACACATTTACAATAAAATGTTGCATTCCTGTGCTCTCCCCTGTGCTGGTGCATAAACAGCTGCCATGCGCCGGCGCAGGCACCCTTGCACCATGGTGCAAGGATGCCTGCGTCATGGGGAGATTGTTTTCGTGCAGGAAGGGGCACCTTCCTGCATGAAAACAATCACTATAGGCATTTTCCTCTTTCAAAGCATGCTGTTGAATGCAGCACGCATTGAAAGAGGAAAAAACGAGGCGAAATTAAACCATTTCTCCTCGTTGCGCCACGCAATGCCACCCGTAGGGTAGCATACTGACACATTTCCAGATTTACTATTCCTCGTAAATCTGGAATTGTGTCTGTTTCTATAGGTGTTGCGTGGGAACACCCACAGCAACACCCATGGAACGCCCCTTTCACGCAAAGTGCTGCGTGAAAAGGGGCCATATTTACAAGGACAGGAAAAGCCGCACAGGGTGGCTTTTCCTATCCTTGTAAATATGGAGCAGTGAAATACGTCATCAGTACGTCACAAAAAGTGACGTAATGGTGGCGCAGGGGGCTTGTAAATCTGCTCCTCCATTTCTTCATCTTCTGTATAAAACACCGGTGACAGCTGTGAACTCATGTTTAAATAGATGAAGACAATCAAAATACAGAGTAAGAAATGTAATATTTTATGAGCAAACTTTGTATTTTACAGAAGGGCCTGAAAAACAGTACAAAGCAAATTAAAAGAATGGGAAAATTCATTTTCAAAATGGTATTAATGTTATGGTCCCCTTTGACATAAAGGGTCTTATTTAGAAGCCCGTGCAGCCCCCGACTCGTTATTTTTAATATGGGAAAAGTGGCCTACCGGTGGCGCAAGGGCCTTGTAAATAAGCCTCTATAAAGCAAGTGAACTAGTTTGTGAGCGGGCCAATAATGACTGGCCAGCCTTCTTACTGAGACGATGACGTGCATCTCAGGATGCCTGTGGAGAGTGCAAGGTGCTGGTTGAGGAGAAAAGTGCAGTTCATACCCTTGAACCATGTCTGATGGTACTATTGATACATTTTCACTTAGAAAATGGAGATGAAAATGTATTGGAATCCCAATGTTTCAGTGGTTGTCTGTGGTATTTGTGTCCTGGACGTGATACAACTAGGAAGATGGTCTTGCATGTCCATGCTCCACGACTGGTTGCCACCGCCAGAGGGTCGTACCTGTGGGAGGACCTGGAATTACACTACTCTCAGATCCCAACCCAGCATTGTTGGTCAATGTGTTAGATGTGACAGTATGCAGTGGTCACGGATGCATGCAGTCATGGACAAGGGTAAGGGAAGGGTCAACAATGATGGACTTGAAAAGTGAAAGAAAGGTATGTACAAGGATCATGGACAGGTTGTCATCTGAAGGAACAACTATGCCTCCCCATACGCCACCATCTTGTCACTTGTTGGGCTTTTCCCATTCAGGGGACTACAAGTCACACATTCCCTAGTGCACTTGTCGTCTAGGCCGTTTAAGCCATTTAAAGATCCTTACCCAGAAGTCTGAACTCTAGAGTATTCTTGTACTGATGGTTTGGTTCCTGTGGCAGATTTGGATTTGTATTGAGACTACATTGCGGCAGTAGTTACACAACAGAAAACAATGATCCAGGTGCAGTGGTGTCACACTTGCAACATTATTTCCTTGGTTGTCACAAGTGAAATATGTATTTGATACCCCAGACAATTACTGGGCGTTACTAGGTTTCTGCAGTCATGTATCTGCTAAATATTGTTACTTTGAAATATCTCATTTGTAGCACTTATTCCACACGTTCCCTCCACTCCCCCTTGTACCACCCACATTTGCTTCAAAAACGTACATTTATATGTATGGAGACAACCACAATGAAGATGGAGATCTCCGTGCAAAAAAAGCAGGAGACAGAATGGATGAACAGGAAGAGAAAGATGGTGCAAGGAGATGAAGGGAGCGGGCTGGGTTGAGCATTTTAGCCAGTGCTGGACCTGACAAATGACATTGTATTGTATGCGCCCTGACAATTGAAGCTAGAATATCGAGGTATGCAAATATCGACCACAAAAACTGTATCCAAAGTGGATCTGACATAGGGTTTATGTCTTAGAAACAGCTGCTTACCACATGCTCGGAGTCAGAGGAGAGATTTTAAGGATCAGCCCCTGCTCAACATATGCGCCTAAGGCGACAAGGACGAAACACCAGCAGATCACACAAGTAAAGCAGATATTGCAAAAGAAAATAATCACTACATGCTCAGAAGAAAAATACTAATCACTGACACGTGCTTGAAGAAATCTCTGAGGACTAAACATGAGCCGCCCCTCAGCATTGACAGGTATTTTCAGTCTGTCTTGTGAATGTGGTCTTTCCAGAGTCATCCTTGTGTGCTGTGGCTGTCTCCTGTTCATTCTCTCTTGGTATGCATCATTTGCACTTAAAGCACACCCCTTCACCTCTTGCGACACTCATCACTGCAAGCCTTGGAATGCTCTGAGCACCTTGCAACCAATTGGGCA
Organism: Triturus cristatus; assembly: GCF_964204655.1. Taxonomy (NCBI): domain Eukaryota; kingdom Metazoa; phylum Chordata; class Amphibia; order Caudata; family Salamandridae; genus Triturus; species Triturus cristatus. Next base: position 1,152,712,316 of record NC_140584.1, read on the forward strand.
ACCTTTGTGGTCACCTCAATAGAGGCAGACAGCCATTTTCTATTTACTGTCAAATCAGTTTGGATGACAAATATCCTGAAGTTGTGTTTCAGTCACGTGATCCCGAGGTCTTACCCTATCTCACTGAAATGGCGCACCAGTACTCAAGAAAGCCAACTTTGAAAGTGGAGATGTTATGTTATGTTATGTTACGACTATTTATTGTGCGCACAGATACTCCAGCCAAGGAGCGTCCTGGCGCAGAGACAAGGTAGCACGTAACACAACCGCAGGCTAAAAACAGATACTAAGAGACAGCTAAAACAAGAAGGTTTTTATAGCCCTCCGAAAGGTCAGAAGGTCCTCCAGCACGCGGATTTCAACAGGCAAGGAGTTCCATGCTGACGCAGCCATTACCCTAAACGAGCGGCCACCCATGCGGCTAAGCCTAAATCTGGGAACCACCGCAAGGGCCAAACCCTGAGAGCGAAGGCTACGGGCAGGGACATAGAAAGACAGACAACTCGACAGGATTTCCGGGCCTGTACCTCGCAAGATTTTAAAAGCAAGGCACAATACCTTGAAGAGGATGCGCTTCCTAACCGGAAGCCAGTGTAGGGAGCGAAGGACACCTGTAACTGAGCAGAATCTGGGCAAGCCAACAATCGCCCTCGCCGCAGCATTCTGAACCCGTTGTAAGCGGGTTAGTTCAGCCTGGTTAGCCCCGGCCAGGAGAGAGCTGGCGTAATCCAGGCGGGAGATGATAGTAGCCTGGATCACCAGCTGCCTGGTCGGGGCGTCAAAGAACTTGAGAACAGGTCTCAAGCCCCTCAGGAGACCAAAACAACAGGCCGCGGTTCTTTTAGTATGGCCTACAAAAGATAGGCCCGCATCCAGCCATACCCCCAGATTTTTCACTTCCGATACCGGGATCGGAGTAGGTCCCAACTCTGAGGGCCACCAGTGGTCACCCCACAGCTCCACTCCCTTCCCGACGACCATCACCTCTGTTTTAGTGGCGTTTAGCTGAAGGCAGTTGCCTGTCAGCCAACTAGCCACCGCCTTCAGTCCGGACTGAAACCTGGGGGCCTCAATCTCCGCATCCCCACTGAGAGTAACCGCCAGCTGAGTGTCGTCAGCATATGAGACCAAAGTAAGGCCCCACTGCCTAGCGACATCCGCCAGCGGTCTCACGTAAAGATTAAACAACGTGGATCTCAGCGAGGACCCTTGCGGAACCCCCATGGCCAGTGGTTGGTAGTTGGACTTGAAGGGAGGGATGGCAACACAGAAGGAGCGGTCATCTAAAAAGGAGCGGAACCATTGCAACACCAGACCGCCAATGCCAGTCTCCTCGAGCCGACGCAGGAGGATGCTGTGGTCTACCGTATCAAAGGCGGCGCTTAGATCTAACAAAATAAGCGCCGCCGTTTGACCAGCATCCAACCTTGCCCGGAGATGTTCCACCATCACAAGTAGCGCAGTTTCCGTACTGTGCCCAGCACGGAATCCGTTTTGTGTGGGGTCGAGGGCATTGGTCCGAGTCAGATGTTCAGACAGGGCCAGGTTGACGTGGGCCTCCGTGATCTTGGCTGGCCAGGGTAACAACGAGATGGGGCGATAGCTCTCAGGCTTGGAAGGGTCCAGGGTGGGCTTTTTGATGATCGGGGACACCACAGCTTGTTTCCACTTAGATGGAACAGTTCCCGTTTCCAAGGAGAGGTTGACAAGGGAGCATACAGCTGTACGCCCCATAAAAGCTTGATCTCGGAAGAGAGCAGGCCTTACTGGATCGGATGGGGACCCAGATTTGACTTGCAACGCAAGTTTGTCAAAACCATCCAGGGTAAGGGGGGGGAAAACAAGCAGTGTAGTCTGATGATGGACCCCATTTATACTTTCCTCAGTGAACCCCATGCTAGGGAATGTCCTATATATAGCTTGGACCTTCCCCAAGAAGTAAGATGCAAGGGATTCACAATGGGAAAGGGAGCTCACGGTCGTAGAGGTAGACCGCTTCACTGTAAGATCTTTTACGGCCTTAAAGATAGCTTTGGACGGATTCGGACTGTTCCGGAATTCGATGGCATAAAAAGCCGCACGGGCTCGGCAGATAGCTCGATGGTAGAGCTTAACGGACTTGGCGTATGCAGCTTTTAGATCAGCCCCATAGGTTTTCCTCCAAGCCCTCTCTGCTCGTCTGCAGGCACCCTTTAGGGCCCGGAGAGTGCCATCGTACCAGGGACTCGACTCTCTGGAATTGATTTTAGTTGAGACGATGGGTATCAGAGAGTCCAAGGCCCTAGTTATCCATGAACAGAAGAGGTCATACCCCCTTTCCACATCCGTCAAAGGGCCCAGCGGCTCCTCTAATAGAAGACGATGAAAGTCCTCTAGCCGAAGCTTTTTCCAAGCCCTCTTCTGAACCCTTCTAGCCGAGGAGATGGAAGGAGTGGCCGAGACCGGGCAGAGGATGGACACCAAGAAGTGGTCTGTCCATTCCACCGGAGAGACAGAGGTAATTTGAATCCCCAACAGATTGGTAAACAGGGGATCCAAAATATGCCCCCCCAGATGGGTAGGCTGGGAAACCATCTGGGGAAGTTGAAAGGCCTCCAGGTCAGAAGAGATGGAACGCACTGTCAGGCCAGAGAGGGTATCGAAATGTAGGTTTAGGTCACCCATGATAGAGAAGTTGGCACAGTCGGCGACCAAAGGGCCAACAGTGTCAGGGAAAGCATTTCTAAACGCCACATCACTGCCTGGTGGGCGATAGACAACCATCCCGGACAGGGTAAACTCAGGGCTGACGGAGACCTTGAACATGGCACTTTCACACCCGGAGATGTTTAGGGCACCCCAGACGCAAGGGTAGATGGATTTTACCACTAACGCGATACCTCCACCCCTAGACAGCCTATTCAGAGTGTATATAGAATAGCCGGGTGGGCAGGCTAGATTAGTAATAGCGGTATCAGCGTCCTGTAGCCATGTTTCCGTCATGGCAAATACGTCTGGAGCTTCCTCCTTAATAAGGTCATAGATATGCTGATAGTGTTTCAGCGCAGACCTGACGTTTAAATTCAAAATCTTCAGAGCAGTGCGAGTGTCTGTAATACGGCGGGTCTCCGAGGAAATAGACCTTGGGAGGGGATGCGGAGAATCAAGAGCCCACCCATTACAAGGGCAATGATATGGGCCACGCAATGGGTGAACCGGTAAAAGGGTGCAACAGCGGCTTACCTGACCTGATGTGTGGTTCCATCACCTCACAACACCCATGGAATGCCCCTTTCAGGCAGTGTTCTGCCAAAAGGGGCACGTATTTACAAGGCCATGAAAAGCCACGTAAAGTGAGTTTGCATGGCTTTGTAAAAATGCTGCTGCACTTGTGTGCCACCAGAGCATCAAAAAAGTGACGGTCCCTTGGCGCAAAAATGCATCTAGTGCCTCGTAAATGAGGCCCAGGATATTTTCTGTCACCCACCACATAAAACAATTGGCAATTTTCTCTGGTTAGTGATAGCTTTGAGACTAGAAGAAATATATAGCACAAAACACAATAAGAGGACATATTTTGGGTCATTTAGTGGGTGTACATAAGTAGATATAGATCCTACTTTTAAGGCAATGCTATTGCACAGGCTTCCCCCTCTACTAGGCATCTCTTCCAGGTGGTCTCTCAGTTTAGTAGTCCGAACTGTGTTACAAACACAAACAATCCTCTGAAGCTTTACCTCCTTTTCCCAGGATAAACCTAAAGGTATCTACAAAAGCATGTGTCCAGGGATGGCTAATGCGACACATACTTATTCATACACTTCGTAGCATAGGCGTACTTGCCGTCGCTACTACATCGTCCACAGTTCCTTGGGGCAACTTGCTGGTGTGACGAGCAGTGTGCGGCCATTTAAACTTGATATCTACAAAAGCATGGTCAGATCCGCAATATAGGTCATTCCGCTTGTTAGGACTTTTCCAATGACCTTCCAACAATCATTACCCCATGTAGATCTTCCACTGATTTGGAAGCTAAAGTTCTTACTTAATTTATTCCTTTCAAACCAAGTTCTCCCATGATGTCTGTCCTCACCACTATTGTTATACCATTTACATGCCTCCTTCACTTCATGGAGTGCACCTCATACAAGGGAAGAGGTTGTAGTCAAGCCACAATTAAAGAGGTCCAATCTCAACTCCAAGATGAAGCCAATTATAGTCCATTCTCATTCCTTTCAACTGGCTCGAAGGTAGGGAATACTTTTTTAAGTCTTTGGCTACTCCAAGTCCTCGGAGAGCATCAGGTACTAGATATCGGGCCCGATTCACAGATCTAACTTAAGACAAAATCCTAAACTTACTACCATTTTGGTATTCACAGAAGGCACTTACTCATTTATGTATTCACAGAAGGCATTTACTCATTTCGGTATTCACAGAAGTTAGGAGTCCTAACTTTAGGACTCCTAAATGCCTTCTGTGAATACCGAAAGTCTTAAAGTTAGGATTTTTCTCAGTTTAGGAGTAGTAAAACTAGGACTCCTAACTTTAGGACTCCTAAATGCCTTCTCTGAATACCGAAAGTCTTAAAGTTAGGATTTTTCTCAGTTTAGGAGTAGTAAAGTTAGGACTCCTAACTTTACTACTCCTAGACTGAGAAAAATCCTAACTTTAAGACTTTCGGTATTCACAAAAGGCATTTAGGAGTCCTAAAGTTAGGACTCCTAACTTTACTACTCCTAAAGTGAGAAAAATCCTAACTTTAAGACTTTCGGTATTCACAGAAGGCATTTAATCAATCAATCAATCATAGAATTTGTAGAGCACACTACTTACCCTCGAGGGTCTCAAGGCGCTGGGGAGAAAAAGGGAGGGGGTGCCGCTACTGGTCGAACAGCCAGGTCTTGAGTAGCCTCCTGAAGGTCAGCAGGTCTTGGGTCTGTCGTAGGCTGAGTGGGAGGGTGTTCCAGGTCTTGGCGGCGAGGTGGGAGAAGGATCTGCCGCCGGTGGTTGTTCTTCGGATGTGTGGGACGGTGGCGAGGGAGAGGTCGGCAGAGCGGAGCTGGCGGTTAGGGACGTAGAAGAAGAGTCGTCTGTTGAGGTAGGCTGGGCCAGTCTTGTGCAGTGCCTTGTGTCCGTGGATGAGGAGTTTGAAGGAGATTCTTCTGTCGACGGAGAGCCAGTGCAGGCTTATTAGGTGGGGGGTAATGTGGCTGTGGCATGGTACGTCAAGGATGAGGCGTGCAGAGGCGTTTTTAATGCGTTGTAGTCATTTGATGAGCTTGGCCGGGGCTCCCGCGTAGAAGGCGTTTCCATAGTCGAGTCTGCTGCTGACGAGGGCCTGGGTGACTGTTCTTCTTGTATCTGTTGGGATCCACCTGTAGATCCTGCGGAGCATGCGGAGAGTGTTGAAGCAGGAGGAGGAGACGGCGTTAACTTGCTTGGTCATGGAGAGCGTTGAGTCGAGGATGACTCCCAGGTTGCGTGCGTGGTTGGTGGGTGTCGGGGCTGCCTCCAGTGTCGTTGGCCACCAGGAGTCGTCCCAGGCAGATGGGTTGGAGCCGAGGATGAGGACCTCCGTCTTGTCCGTGTTCAGTTTTAGTCGGCTGCTCTTCATCCAGTCGGCGACGGCCTTCATTCCTACGTGGAGGTTGGGTTTGGCGGTGATGGGGTTCTTGGTGAGGAAGAGGATCAGTTGAGTGTCGTCGGCGTAGGAGATTATGTTGAGGTCGTGCTGCCGGCGATGCGTGCGAGCGGGGCCATGTAAATGTTGAACAGTGTTGGGCTGAGGGAAGAACCCTGGGGTACGCCGCAGATGATCTCGGAGGCTTTGGATCGGAATGGGGGGAGGCGGACTCTCTGTGTTCTGCTGGAGAGGAAGGAGGTAGTCCACTCCATTGCCTGGTCTTGGATCCCTGCGTCATGGAGGCGTGCGCGTAGGGTACGGTGGAAGACCATGTCGAAGGCGGCGGAGAGGTCCAGCACGATGAGGGCTGCGGTCTCGCCATTGTCCATCACTGTCCTGATGTCGTCGGTGGCCACGATGTGGGCAGTCTCTGTGCTGTGGTTGCTGCGGAACCCTGACTGGGATGGGTCCAGAATGCTGTTTTCTTTGAGGTATCGGGTTAGCTGTCTGTTGACGATCTTCTTGATGACCTTGGCTGGGAATGGGAGCAGGGAGATGGGCCGGAAGTTCTTCAGGTCCCTCTGGTCCGCCTTGGTTTTTTTTAATAGGGCGTTGATCTTGGCGTGCTTCCAGTTCTCTGGGAAGGTTGCGGTCTCGAAGGAAAGGTTGATGACGTTGCGCAGGTGGGGAGCGATGGAGCTACTGACTTTGTTGAAGATGTGGTGCGGGAAAGGGTCTGACCGACATGCGGAGTGGATTGTGCTCATGGTCTTGATGGTGTCATCGATGTTCATGTTGGTCCATGCTGTCAGGGGGTCGTGGTCGATGATGGGTGCCGAGTTCGGTGTGTCGGTGTCTGTTGGGACTGTCCGTGTGTTGAAGCTATCGTGGATGTCGGCGATCTTGCGGTGGAAGAAGGTGGCGAGGGAGTCACACAGGGCTTGCGACGGCGGGATGTCGTTGGTGTTGGAGCTGGGGTTGGAGAGTTCCTTCACAATGTTGAAGAGCTCCTTGCTGTTGTGTGCGTTGTTGTCAAGGTGGTCTTTGAAGGAGATCCTCTTGGCGGACCTGATGAGGTGATGGTGGTTGCGGACGGCGTCTTTGAGGGCTGTGTGGCTGTCCGGTGTCTTTTCGCTGTGCCGTTTTTCCTCTAGTTTCCGGCAGGCACGCTTGCATGCTAGGAGTTCCGGGGTGAACCAGCTGGCTCTCTTGCTGGTGTCTCTGTGGGTGGGTTTTTCAGCAGGGCGAGGGTGTTGGCGCAGTCGTCTATCCATCGTCTGAGGTTTTGGGCAGCATCTTTGGTGTTGGAGGGGTCGGCGGGTGGGCTGAGAGCGAGGTTTGCCTGTAGTTGGTCTTCGGTGACTTTATTCCAACGGCAGCGTGGGATCTGTTGGGTGCGGTGGTGTGTGGTGGGTTTCTGGAAGGTGAAGTGGTTGCAGCGGTGGTCGGTCCAGGGGAGTTTGGTGGTGTGGCTGAAGGAGATGTGGGAGCTTGAGGAGAAGACGGGGTCTAGCGTGTGGCCGGTGGAATGGGTCGGCATTGTGACGAGCTGTCTTAGCCCGAGGTTGGCGAGGTTGTCGATCAGAGTTGTGGAGTTGCTGTTGTTGTTGTCCTCCAGGTGAAAATTCAGGTCCCCGAGGAGGATGTAGTCGGTGGAGGTCAGGGTGTGCGTGCTGATGAAGTTGGCAATGGAGTTGCTGAACTGAGATCGGGCTGGGGGGTCTGTAGACGAGGGTGCCTCTAAAGGTGGTGTTGGGGTCCGTGTGGATCTGGAAGTGCAAGTGTTCGGCGGTGCAGAGAGTGTCGTCGGTGCTGGTCGAGACCTTGATGGTGTTCTTATGGACAATGGTGATTCCTCCTCCTACTCTGTTGGTGCGGTCTCTGCGTGTGATCTTATAGCCGTCTGGTATGGCATGGCAATGTCGGGTGCAGAGGAGTCGTTCATCCAGGTCTCTGTCAGGAAGGCGACGTCCAGTGATGATGTGTCGAGCAGGTCCCAGAGCTCAACGGCGTGTTTGCGTGTGAAGCGGGTGTTCAGTACGATGCATCGGAGGTTGTTGAGGTCCTTCTTGGCGGGTGCTTTGACGGCTCTGAGGCTGGTGTAGCTGCAGTTCTGGCAGGTGAAGGGACCATGGGTGCGTTCAGATGCGGCCTTGAAGCAGATGTGGGTCCGTCAGGGGTTGAGTGCGTGGAGTGTGCTGGCATCATAGCGGTGGCGGTCGTCATGGTGGGCGAGAGGACCAGGGGTGCTGGCGCTGTGCGCGGAAAGGCGGGCCTTAGGCGCGCCGAAGGCGCACCAGTGCGCCCGCTGCTCGCGTCCGCTGCGCGGCAGCTCAGCTGACGCCATATATGGGGAGGTGGGATGGAGGAGCAGCTAGGAGGCGGGAGGCTGGGGCAGCAGCGAATGGTAAGTGAGGGGGGCGGGGCCACAGGGGACGCAGCGTTGGGGATCGGAAGTGACGAGGATCAGGGCACAGAAGGCAGAAAAAACGGGGCTCAAAAGGCAAAAAACGGGGCACAGAAGGCAGAGAAAACGGGGCACAGAAGGGAAAATGGGGCACAGTAGGCAAAAAACGGGGCAGAGAAAACGGGGCACAGAAGGCAAAAAGCGGGGCACAGAGGGCAGAAGAAACGGGGCACAGAAGGCAAAAAACGGGGCACAGAGGCCAGAGAAAACAGGGCACAGAAGTCAAAAAACGGGGCACAGAAGGCAAAAAACAGGGCACTGAGAGAGCAGGCAGAGGGGGAGCTTACCAGCAGCGCACAGGATAGCACATGCGGAGCTGTGTAGTGGGGGAGCGACCTACCTGTCAATGACAAAGGTCGCTCTCCTCACAGCGCAGCTGCCGCCATATATGGGGAGGTGGGAGGGAGGAGCAACTGGAGGGCGGGAGGCAGGGGCAGCAGCGAAAGGTCAGTGAGGGGGGGCGGGGCCGCAGGGGACGCAGCGACGGGAATCGGGAGGGGCGAGGATCAGGGCACAGAAGGCAGAAAAAACAGGGCACAGAAGGCAAAACACGGAGCACAGAAGGCAGAGAAAACGGGGAATAGAAGGCAAAAAATCGGGGCACAGTGGGCAGAGAAAATGGGGCACAGAAGGCAAAAAACGGGGCACAGAAGGCAGAGAAAACGGGGCACAGAAGGCAAAACACGGGGCACAGAGGGCAGAAAAAACGGGGCACAGAAGGCAAAAAACGGGGCACAGAGGGCAAAAAACGGGGCACAGAATGCAAAAAACAGGGAACAGAGAGAGCAGGCAGAGGGAGAATTTACCAGCAGCAGCAGCGGGCAGGGGAGCGACCTACCTGGCAAGGACTCCTAACTTTGCTACTCCTAAACTGAGAAAAATCCTAACTTTAAGACTTTCGGTATTCACAGAAGGCATTTAGGAGTCCAAAAGTTGGGAGTCCTAACTTTATTACTCCTAAACTGAGATAAATCCTAACTTTAAGCCTTTCAGTATTCACAGAAGGCATTTAGGAGTCCTAAAGTTAGGAGTCCTAACTTTACTACTCCTAAACTGAGAAAATCCTAACTTTAAGCCTTTCGGTATTCAAAGAAGGCATTTAGGAGTCCTAAAGTTAGGAGTCCTAACTTTACTACTCCTAAACTTAGAAAAATCTTAACTTTAAGACTTTTGGTATTTACAGAAGGCAGTTAGGAGCACCGTTCCCTTTAAGGCGCGCGCGCGCACCTCCCCTGACGTCAGCGCGCGCTGCCGTCTGTGGAGCGCGCACAACCCAGCCAGGACGTCCCGCAAGAGAGAGGCGCCGCCGCTTTAAAGAAGCAGGTGGCATGAAAAGCAGGCACTTTTGAAGCAGTGCCGGAGAGGAGTCGTGAAGAGTGCAGGTAAGGGGGCTTGTGGGGGCTTGGGGGCTTGTGGGGGCTTGGGGGCTTGTGAGGGCTTGTGGCAACTTGTGGCGGCTTGGGAGGGCTTGGGGGCTTGGGGCGGCTTGTTGCAGCTTGTGGCGGCTTGGGGGGGCTCGGGGGCATGTGGCTGCAGAGCGCGGGGCTGATTGTGGCCTTTTGTTTACGTATTGATGGTAATCACAGCCCGTGTAGGGGCTCTGATTACCATCAATACTTAAACAAAAGGCCCCGCGCTTTACTAACAAAAGAGTAGAGTCCGTTTAAAAACAAAGCGCGGTGCAGGGACTATTATCAGGCATTCTGATGAACTTTGGGGCCAGAGTTCGAGCCTCGAGGTCGCGTCCACATCCTGTGATTGTGGGCAAATCACTTAATCTCCGGACAAATGGGGAGGTATAGGGCAGGTTTCACTTAGCTAATGTAGCACAGAGGGTTAATATGCCTGCTGCAAAGAACGCATACCATGTATTTTACAAAAACAGTATTTTATGTGCATAGGTCAGTTGGTTACTGCCTTTGTCACATAGATTATTTTGTTACTCTGCAGCTCATAAGAGACAATCATAATCTAGCACACTGACCTATAAACTGTCATCAAAGATCTGCTTACACATTGCATGGTACAAATTAGTAACTTATGTTTTTCCCTGTCTTTCATTATCCTGATGCTGCTAAAGGGGTTTATTTGGGTGGTAATACATTTTTATTGTTAAAGTCAATGCTAACCACTGTGTTATGTTCCGAATCCTGAATTTGTGCTTTTCCAGACAAGCACTCTTTAAAAATGCCTACCAGTATGAATGACATGTGACTCCTACACCTTGTAGTCCCCTTTGTATATAACATTTTCTATACACTGATTTACACACATGATTCATTGTCTCTATTGTGTGTGTTATGTAAAGTGCTCTGACATCCTACAATGGCTCTCAACATTTCCCCACCCAATTAACAGTGCTCAAGTTAAGAATATTTATTAAAATCTTATGATGGTACCACCGTTTAAGTCTTGTGCTTTTCTAAACTTGAAGCGTACTTGCCTGTGTAACCAATTCATGTCATGGCGTGTTTATCCAATTTGGAAACTGCCCTTAAGACACTTATTGTGGCACTGTATGTGTGAAAATGCACCATCTTTTCACTTTTTAAAGTAAACGTTCTGAGTGACATTTGGCACCGCGCACACGCGCGGTCTAGTTCCTGGCGCACATAGCCATGGTTGCAGCGCACAGAGACCCTCCACTGCCGCACACAGAGGAAAGAAATTAGAGGGAACATTGGTTAGGAGTACTAAAGTTAGGACTCCAAACTTCTGTGAATACCGAAATGAGTAAGTGCCTTCTGTGAATACCAAAATGAGTAAGTGCCTTCCGTGAATTTGAATTTGAATACCAAAATGGTAGTAAGTTTAGGATTTTGTCTTAAGTTAGTTCTGTGAATCGGGCCCATCGTCCGTAAATGCCCATCATTACCAAAGCCAAATGTGATATGTGGTATGGGTACTCAGGGCCTGATTTAGATCTCGGAAGACAGGTTACAATGGTGATGGACATCTCATCTGCCGAAATATAAATGCCATAGGATATAATGGGATTTATATTTCGGCGGACGGGATATCCGTCACCGTTGTGATGGAATAACCCGTCTGCCGAGATCTAAATCAGCCCCTTTGTCTCTTTCCTATTCTTTTTAACATTTACCTTTGCTTCACTATCCAAGCTCATGCAAGTGGTGAATTTAAAGTGATTCCGACATGGATGACACTCAGAGATCCAACAGACCATTAGGGGATATCAATATTCCGCCTACTGAATGTCTATCTGCAATCTTCTATTGGATGAATTTTAACTCCCAACATCAATGCCTCTAACCTGGAGGTGTTGCTGCTGGGACCGGGATTCCCTGGACCTCCAAATTAAGACTTCCTCCCCACCTCCTTGTCCAGGAGAGGTGCCTATTCAAGACAAATTCTATCATTTCTGCTGGTCACAGAACTCAGTCTCGTCTCTCAGATTAATTTACTTACCTCATCCTATAACCACCGAATGAGGTTTCTGAAGAAATTTCTCCCTTTTCATCTCAGTACAGTCGAGATCTTCGGTGGTGAATGCTGCTGTCATCTCCAGGCTCCAAGATGCAATCTGGGCCTCCAAACCTCAGCTATCATGGTGGTCCATCTGGTCTTTGGCTTCTGGAAATTTTACAGGGTTGCCCAGACTTCTCGTAGATTACACTACTTGCCAATCTCTAGATGGATTCAATTTTATGCTCAATTCATGTTTTATAAAAGCTTTTGTGAGGCAGTTCCAGAGTCTTTCAGGGACTGCTTCCCAGATAGTCCTTTTGTCGTCCTCTATGGTCAGAGTTCCACCACAAATCGACGGTCCCTTGTTTTAAAAGACTTTGAGAGGGAGGACCCTTCTTCACTATTGTTCCGATGTTATTCTCTGTTATTTACTACATTGCTATCCACAACGAATTGAATGTTATAGATATTTTCAGAAAATACCTAAGTTCCGGCTGTTTATTGAGCCGTCTTTAATGTATAGTCCAGTGCCATGGAGCCCTGAGGCCTGTTTTTCACTTTACAAGTACCTCATTCATTTATTCACGCATTCATTCATTCATATAACCACAAACACTCAAAGGCCATATTGACATGTTTGGAAAAGTGAGCCTGGATTTCCGTTGTGTTAATTCAGTGCTCTCAGGACAAAACCCTAAAGGAACTTACCCGAACTTCGCCCGAGTAGCCTGTGCAGTTCCATCATTAGAAAGTTCCTTCATTAGACTACTTACCTGTCGGACAAATGTCGATTCGCTGCCGCAGCCTAGTTTCGCATAGTAGTGCGCAGTCACTCACTATGCCCTTGATTCATACAAACTTTATATATTTTCCTAACCCTTCTCCTCTCATTTAATTGAGCTATTTTTGCCTGTTTTGCCATTAAATCTATTACTCTTCGGTTCCAACCGTGTGGACATTACTTTGCTCTGCCCGTGACCTGCTACTGTTGTTTATAATGCTGCTCTGCAACCATCGTCTGCATAGCAGCACTTCTCTCAGTTAGAAGTTCAAGGAAAGTTATTGCCCTATTAGTCTATTTATTTATAAATAAGGAGTTTTATAAAATAATGCATCTCTCCTTCTGGCTATGGTCTTTCAGACCACTGATAATGAGAAGGGACAGTAAAATGGGTGGAAGGGAAGGTTTGGGTTACTAGAAAAAGGGTCCAATACTTGTCAACCAGGACCCTATATGCCAAGTTGTGTTGAAGGCAAGCCTGTAAGGTTCAGTTTAGGAGTTTCCTGAAACATGTGTGGCTGGTTCAATCAATGTTCAGGTTGTAGTTAAGGATGATTCAGACTCTTGGGGACATATTTAAAAGCATCTTGTGCCACTGGTGCGTCATGTTGTGTGACGCACTGGTGGCGCAACCTGCTGAGTGATATTTACAAGCACACCCAAAGCCACCCTGCCTGGCTTTACCTGTGCTTGTAAATATCGCCCCTTTTTACCCAACACTTTGCGTGTTAGGGGCGTGACATGGGTGTTGCTGTGGGTTTTCCAGTGCAACACACATGTGCACTGATGCGTTTCCAGATTTACGAGCAATCGCGGGCATATCAAATTTATAAAGATACCATATACTATCTTGACGTGCAAGTTGTGAAAACAGCATTCAATCATTTTCAAACCACCATTTACCACAAGCCTACAGACCGAAACAGCTTATTAGCTTTTACAAGCTTCCATCCACGGAGTCTTATCAGGAATCTGCCTTTATCCCAGTTCATTAGGATACGTAGAATTTGCTCTGACACCGAAAACAGTTCCTTTGAATTACTCGAAACCTTCAAACGGTTTTCAGCAAGGGGTTATCCCCAGGAAGTTCTTACAAATTGTTTATCAAAAGCTATGGGTAAACCTCGCCATGATCTCCTCACACAACAATCACGCATTCCCCAACAATGACTGGTTTTTGTGAGCAAATTCTCAACCATTTCTCCAAACATAAGGAACATCATTAATTCCCGTTGGGAACTTCTACAACAAGAGGAGGATTTTCATGACCTGTTTCAACATAAACCATTGTTTGCATATACTAGAGGCAGAAATCTTCGTACTCTCTTGAATTCCCCGGTCGTCACTAAGGAACCAACTGTACATCACGGGACGAGAAGATGTTTATCTTGTATTCATTGTAACAACGTAATCACAGGGAACATCCTAACCCATCCTTTATCTGGCATGAAGATACATCTCAAACACACCAGTGACTGTAACACAGCTAACGTCATCTATTGTATTAAATGTCCTTGCGGAAAAGTATACATAGGGAAGACTGAACGCAAAATAAAAACCCGCATAGCTGAACATAAATCCAGAATTAGACACAAGAACACCACCTCAAGTCTTGCAACTCATTGGACCGAGGCCAAACATACAATTTCACAACTGCGGTTCCAAAATATTGAGACAATAAACGTTCGACCAGGCGTAGACGTAACCAACATGCTGTTACGTAAAGAAATTTTCTGGATCCAAAAACTTCATACCCTGACCCCATCTGGTCTTAATGATCGTCTGGATATGTCATGCTTCTTATAATAAGTCTACCTAAAGTAAACCTCTGGATTCTCCCTACACTCTATTTCTTTCACTCATACCATCTACATTTTCTTCCAATTACACACCTGTGCCCAGATATTTTAACACCGTCCCCTTTTGTCACTTACTCTCTAGTTATCACATCACGTTTTCAGGTTTTCGGTTTTTATCCCCTGTATTTCTTCTATACCATCCTGGCCGCTCTGGTCCTTTTTCACTTTTTTACAATAGCTTTTTTCACAGTAGATATTTTTCACACTAGCTATCTTCTCTGTAGTGTCTCATGCCTTTGCGGGCAGCCAGCTGTCCTACTCCGCTTTGCTCATATTGGCCCTGAGGCACGACATCTGCCCCGTTGTCGACAATTCTCTCATCGTTCTCAGTGTTTTTATTTTTCAATTTCTATTTTCATTTTGTTTTTCATGTGCCATTGTTATGATATTTTCCCCATTATATGTGCACATATCTTCAGACGGAGTAACCTTTACCATTACAACATGGCGGAATGTCCGCCTGTCCCGTTTCTATTTTCAATTTGGTCCACTCCGGACGTCTCCCGCTGGAGCCGTCCTTTCTCTCTAGTCTTTATTTAGCGGCTCTCCGCAATCTTGCGCGTATTCTCTCCAGGTACCGGTCCTCACCTGTTCTAACGGTTCGTGTTCTTCCCCGACATCCATGTAAGTTTATCTCCATGATTTTACCGTCGAGCTTCCTTTGTTGTTTTTTCGATTGTTTTCCGTTTGATTGATGGGTTTGCCCCATCATTCTCATCAGTACACTTTATCGTTTTTTTAGCTTAAACACCACTGTGTTTCACCTCGTGAACAGTTGTTGGTAAGTGGCAAGCCACTTTTCCTCATATTTTATCACTTCGTTACTCAGTACCATCTTTTCAACCCTTATCGTTGTTTTTCCCGCAGCGGTGCATCGGCTGGTATTTACGCTTTTTGCCCGTAATCTCACCCTCAATGAGGTCCTTTTTGGTACATTAGACGAGGTGAGTTCACCTCGCCACGTATACCTCCGTACTTTTTACCCTTTCGACATTTCCATTAGAATACAGATTATCACTCTTTTGATTAACACCACGGTGTATTACTCTTCTTGGTGGCGTGGTTCTTGCTGCCTCCATTTCAGCACAGTATATTGTTGTATTCACACACCCCTCAAACAGTGTCTCGTTTCACTGCTTATGTAGCGTGGCTAATAGCTTGTTGATTCATCTATAATGGTTTTCATTGGGTACTTTTAGTATGTGTTCGATTATCAGTAATGTCAATTATCATTGTGTTTTTGTCTCTAGATTGTCCCCTGACGAAGGGACGTGCCGGTCCCGAAATGCATTGGGCTCATCTTTATTCTCTCATGTACTAAATTGAGTTAACCAAAAATGTATTTTGTTTGTTTACTGACATAAATGTATCAGTATCAGGATGCACTACAAGTGATGTGTTCTGTCCAAAAAAACGAACGATATGTATATGTGTTCAAATAATTTACATATATGAATTAATATATGTTTTTTTAATTCAATTGATTTGTTTGATTACTTTGTATATGATAAGGTGATTAATAATCAAGGGTCTCAGCTACCCCCAGCACTGTGCGCAGTGGCGACTACCGCATGGTTAGTTTCCTTTTCTTCAAGTACCTAGGCCAGGTATGGAAGCAGCGAGATTGGGTGGTAATTCATCAGAATTTTAGGATCCGCCCTCGGCTTCTCCAGGAGGGGAACAACAATTGCCTCCTTAAAGGTGTCGGGGATGTAGCGCTGGGACAGTGACTCATTCAGAAGGGATAGAGCTGGGCCAGGGAGAGCAGTGAAAGCTTCTCTTAAGATCTCGATTGGGCAGCAATCCCTGGGTGAGCCCGATTTTACCTTGGCCAACAGGTCCAGGAATACTCTGTAGCTTACTGTCGGCGTTTGTTCAATAGTGCAAGAGTTTGTTTGCTTAGTCGAACATGCCTCAGGGGTAAGGCATGTAGGAAGGCTAGCCTTAATTACTGTAATTTTGTTGATAAAGAAGATGTTCAAGGAGTCGCACAAGGTTTGAGAAGGCGTAGATATTATTGTCACTCTGTCCTGGTTGGACAGTTCATTAACAATCGAGAAAATTTCTTTTGACAGGTTAGTAGAGGTCACAGTTTTCGAAGAGAAATATGCGGCTTATGTAGTCAGAATAGCTTTTTTGTAATCGAGGTGATTGCATTTTTCCTCAGGCAGATATTTGCATCTCCACCTCCTTTTAGGTTGCCTAAGGGCTAATTTTAGAGCGTTTAGGTCTGCGGAGAACCATCTCTGTGCTTCGTGGCGTCGGCTTAAGTGTATTTCCCTGAGGGGTGAATGTTTATTACTAGCTGCTAGTAGCCAAGCTGTTTAATTTTCCTCCCTAAGGTTGATAGATGACTGGTTGGGCGGGACTGTGTTGGTCAGTGTCTTGAAGAATAGACATTTATTGGTATCATTCCGGCTCCTTGCAGACCCCCCCCCCCTTCAACCGTGGGGGTTTTGGTCCTACTGATGTTATTGATGGTGAATTTGATCAAATAGTGATCAGACCATGTGCAGGGAGCAGCCGACGGTGTAGACATGACAAGGTTGCCTGGCCATATCTGGTCAAGTGTGTGCCCTTTGAGATGTGTAGCAACTGACACCTGCTGATTAAGATTTAGCCCTGTGAGCAGGTCAGTAAGTTAAGCGGATTGGGGACCACCTAATGTGTCCTTAGCTCAATAGTTAAAATCACCGAGCAACAAATGTTTACGTGGTTAGTTATTAGATGTGCTACCTGTTCGCCCAAAGATTGTGGAAACAGTGGCATGCTTTGGGGGGGCCTGTAAAGCAATACACAGATCATGGGGGTAGAGACAGATTCTAGTTTGATCATATGGTTGTCTACTGAAGGTAGATCTAGTGGGGTAGTGCGGTGAATTTTAGGTTATGGCGTATAATGGCTGCTACTCCTCCACCTACCTTCCCCTTAGGGTGGTTGACTTGGAGGATATACCCCTTTGCTGGGTAGTGCGGTCAGAATGTCAGGGGAGGATTCCTGTGAGAGCCAGGTTTCTGTTAGCAAAAGGATATCTAGTTGACTCCAGTAAGAGGTATATGTCCATTTTATGTTTTGCCAAGGAGCGGGTATTTAGGTAGATGACAGATAACGCCTGAGAGCTGTTTCTGTCCTGTGTCTGGGTGTACCCTGCAATGTGGGAGGGGCATAAAAGTTCAGGAAATGAAGTTCAGGTCACCATGATCCTGTTCCTAACCAAGCTGATATCGATAGAGGGATTGAGTGTGGACTTTCCAGAGTGAAACAGTTTAAGCACAGCTGATGAGTAGGTGGTGTTTTGGGCATAGTGACTGGCCCCTGGCCCCGTACGGCCGCGGATGGGCGCAGACGGGCTTGCCTTCGGTGCGCCCGCTGCACACGTATGCTGCGCTCCCGCGCTGCTACCGGCATTAAATGGCCGGTGGCAGACTTGGCTCCTCCCCCCTCCTCAGTGATTGGAAGCCCAGATGGGTGTGACACCAGGAAGTAACTACGGAGCCGGTCTGGATCGCCGGAGGACTTTGCAACAACGCGATGTTTTAAATTAAAACAAACATCAAATTCAAGTACAATATTTTAAAAGATTGCTAAAATGCTTTTAAACTGCTGAAAAAATGCCGAATCGTTCCGCCGGGCAGCGGCACAATCTGCCTCATGAGTAGGCTTGGTGTGTCTCTACGTAAGTAGGAACAAGGGGATATTTGTTGCCGCATGAATCCTGTCTCTGCTTCTACAATGAGGACTTTTATTTCTGGTTGGTAGTATTTTTTTACTGCTGGGATAGAAATTTAGTGTAGGGTGTAAAAATACTTCCAGTTTCATGGCTGAAAATGATTTTCCTCCTGAGTGCTACTCGTGGCAGCAGCAGCAGTTGCCACCAGGGGCCTAACAAAGGCCCCTACAGCTGGCCTGTCCTGAGAGCTCCTGTCTGACTCCGGAAGGGGGCCCCTGCACGTGCTTTGCAAGGGGCCCCCTTCTAGTTTCCATACACCACTGGTTGCCACGACTTACAGGTACCACCACCTGTAATGCGATATGGCCTTGAGTAAGAGACAGTATGAATACCAACAAAACCATCATTCAGTACAGAGGGTAACAACTGCCGGAGTGAGCATTTACGACCAGCATCCTCCGTGGATGAAATTGTGGACAGTTAGGCAAAATGCCATTTTGACACTTGTGCACTCCACCTACTCTAGCAATAGGGCCATATCCAGCCCTTTGTTGTCATCTAGTGTCTGCTGTTGCCCCTTGTGGTGGAGCCATAATGCAGCTCAATTCGGTGGTGGCCTTGATATCCTGCTAGGCCCGACCTCCTGCACCATTCCTTCTGCTCTGTCAGGGACACGCCTGCCGCCTTCCCTCGGGTCTTACACTTTCTTCAGAGGGCGCGAGGGGGGTGCCTGACATTGCGTAGCGTCTCTCGGTGCATCTGGGCACCTGTAGACGTGCAAGTCCTCTCTACATCTTCCATGATGTTCTGTGCGGACTCCAGAAAGCCCGCTCAGTGCAGAGATCACTGCGCAGAAGAGCATCGATGCCTCGTGAAACTGGATAACAGTGAACGCCGGAAAAGGGCGCTCTAAGACGGAGCACTATCTTGACATGAAACATTAAGGCTTTGTGCGTGTATAGACAGTGTGCCGGACTTTCGTGCCGAATAAAGAAGAATTCCTTTGCAAAATGAACGATTATATAGTAAAACGCTGAGCTGGCAAAATCAAATCGGATAGTTGATGGAGCAAGAGTGCCCTCTAGAGGTTTTGTTTCCTTGGCACTCCGTGGTGATTGCAGGCTGGTCTCGGGATCTTTCTTCGTTGTCTACCGACCGACGCGCTGACGTCCGAAGTGTAAAATTGCGTTTGTGATGGGTTAATGTACGTACCACTACCTACCGAAGAGATGTTTGTTCACAGGTTCATGACCCTGGGTCTCTTTTCAGACGTTCATCCTTCTGACGTCGATAATATCAATATGAAGCATGCTGCTTTATGGTAAAGAGCCCAGCAAGCACGGAAAGGACAATGCATGCTTTATAGAGTCAGTTTAAGAAGAAGACTGACACAGCAGCAGAATATCTTTTAGTGAAACATTCGCTGATGTTCCAGGACACAGGCTTTTTAAGTCTCGCCTGACCAGCGCTTTAGCGCTGCTCTGGCGAGACTTATAGTAAGCGCGTTTTGGAAGTGCAAACAGTGGCTTTGCAGGCCTCCAACTACAGTGCATGTGACCCGTCCGGGCGCGCGCACCATTTGGAGTCTTGCAACCACTTGTTTGCTTTCACTTTAGCCGTGATTCATCGCACCATTTGGCAGCCTGCGTACCCGCCCCCACTCCCCCTCCCACTCCGTCAGCTTCAGTGCGCGCTTGTTTTCTTTCTTCCTCTTTAACTTTGCATCTTCTTTCCCCGTTCTCTTTTTGTATCTTACTCCATCCTCTTTCCGTTATATTCCACTTTCTCTATTTCTTTCCTTTCTCCGTCTCACGCTTTCTCTTCATTTTGACCCCTATATTTCTTTCTTCGCTGGTATTCGTTGTTTTTCTCTTTGGTTGTATTTCACTTTCTCCATTTTACTCTTTCTTCGCTCTCTGTCTCACACTCTTTCCTTTTTCTTTGAGCTCTATATTTGTCTTACTTCCCTTGTTCTTTTTCTCCCATTCTTTTTGCATGCCTCGCTCGTTTTTTTCTCTCTTTTCACCTCCCCTTTCTACCTTGCTTTGTTTCTCTCTCTGCCCTTCTCTGTTTAACCCATCCAGGCCCCCGTTGCCTCCATCTAAGCCTCTCTCTTCCTATTTTTTAAGTTGTGCGTCGTTGCAGTATCTGACTTCTCCCACACTCGGATACATCGCCAGGTAGGAGGCAGCACGCGCCTCCCGAGGACGTCTCGTGACCATCTCTTTGTTCCATGATATAGTTGAAATTGATATGCCTACAACAGGCTTCCTGGAAATAGCATATATTTCCAAATCTTCCTGAAATAAGACGGCATCCGCCTAGGCGCTGCATTGAACTGCATTAAAATTACAGTTATGTAGCGCTTGGCACCCCTGACGAGAGGCGGCAGCGCTATATGTTGTGTTAAGTAAATGAAGCACGTGCCGTGCTGATCAGTGTTGATCAAGGTGGGATAATGGCATTTTAATGGCAGCTGGTGTGTGACAAGTGTATGACCGGTCTCAGTTTGTTACAAACACCGATGTCGTGGTCCAGGTATATCCACACAGTGCGCACAGCCCGGCTGCCCGGGGGAGGGGTGAGGAGGGGGTGTGCTGAGCACGGCTCTGCAGCTGAGTTCTCCGTCTCACATTATCAGGTACAACATTAAACTAGGGGAAACCGTACATTAGTGCAGCCTACCAGCTGTCCTTAATCACGTGCGCCCCCTGCGTGCAACAATTCACTGTCCCCCCCGCCCCACTGCCCTCGCGAAAAATATTTCGGAGTAAAAACCTAGCACAGTGGTCAGATTTCTATCCTTGTGATATAGATTTGCCCACGTTTAATGCACACATGAGTGAACTTTTCTTACTGACTCCTGTGGGTACGTGTAGTTTCTTCCTTCTTATGTAATCACCTCACGTGCAATATTGTATATATCTTGTTTCACATATGTTATTGGGGTATCTGTCTATTAGGAAACAACTGATTCATAAAATGATAATTTATTTTTCACTGAAACATTTTAAGTGTATTAATGAGAAGAACTAATTAACAGATATAAAAACACTCTGTGTAAGATCTAGGCAAACGCAGGCGCAGAACAAAACTCTCAGCAACACCCAGGCTTCAGACAAGTCCATACCTTTTTTTGGAGAAAACCACTCCATCCCTAAAGGTTGCACTTTCTTCCTCAGTTCCATATCTGTTCTTTTCCCCTGTCTCTGTTCCTCTGTTTCATTTCGCCTGTCCCTCCTGAAGGCTTTGAGTTAATCTTACAGAGTGCATAAAGTGCTGGGCAAACATTCAGCATAACTTAACTAAACACACACACACGCAATCACTCTCTCTTTTCGCTCCCTCCCTCCATCTTCCCTCTCTCTCTCTCGCCCTAACTCTCTCTTCTTCTTCTTGTTCTCTCTTTCTCCCTGCCTCTTCCCCCTCTCTCTCCCTCTTCCCACCTCTCTCCCGCCTCCCTCCCCCCCCCCTCTCCCACTCCCCCTCCCACTGCACGCCTCACACTGCTGCATGCCGCACACTGCTGCACACCGCACGCTGCTGCACGCCGCACACTGCTACACACCACACACTGCTGCATGCCACACACTGCTGCACGCCACACACTGCTGCATGCCGCTGCACGCCACACACTGCTGCACGCCACACACTGCTGCACGCCACACACTGCTGCACGCCGCACACTGCTGCACGCCGCACACTGCTGCACGCTGCAAACTGCTACACGAAACACTGCTGCACGCCACACACTGCTGCATGCCACACACTGCTGCACGCCACACACTGCTGCACGCCGCACAATGCTACACGAAACACTGTTGCACGCCACACACTGCTGCACGGCACACACTGCTGCATGCTGCACACTGCTGCATGCCACACACTGCTGCACACTGCTGAATTACTCACTGCTGCATGCTGCACAACACTGCTGCACGCAGCACACTGCTGCAGCCGCACACTGCTGCACGCTGCACACTGCTGCACGCCGCTGCATGCCACACAGTGCTGCATGCCTCACACTGCTACACGAAACACTGCTGCACGCCACACACTGCTGCACGCAGCACACTGCTGCACGCCGCACACTGCTGCATGCCGCACACTGCTACACGAAACACTGCTGCACGCCACGCACTGTTGCACGCCACACACTGCTGCACGCCACACACTGCTGCACGCCGCACAATGCTACACGATACACTGCTGCACGCCACACACTGCTGCACTGCACACACTGCTGCATGCCGCACACTGCTGCACGCCACACACTGCTGCACGCCACACACTGCTGCACACTGCTGCATTACTCACTGCTGCATGCTGCACGACACTGCTGCACGCAGCACACTGCTGCACGCCGCACACTGCTGCATGCCACACACTGCTGCACGCCGCTGCACGCCACACAGTGCTGCATGCCTCACACTGCTTCACGAAACACTGCTGCACGCCACACACTGCTGCATGCCACACACTGCTGCACGCCACACACTGCTGCAAGCCACACACTTCTGCACACCGCACACTGCTGCATGCCGCACACTGCTGCATGCCTCACACTGCTGCACGCCTCACACTGCTGCACGCCACACACTGCTGCACGCCACACACTGCTGCACACCGCACACTGCTGCACGCCGCACACTGCTTTTATGCAAGTTTATGCTACTGACATTATAAATGACAATGCCTTTTATTTGTTTTAAAACCAAAACATAAATAAAAGGCATTGTAATTTTACAATGCCAATAGCTCAAACTCTTATAAATGCGAGACCTATTGCATTGCAAATGCTTGTTATTTACTAGCTTCATTTGTAAACCACATGGCAAAGTTCCTAGTTTAGTAAAATACTTTCAAAGATTGTGAAAATAGTTTGGGATTAAACACTCCTTGGGCTGCATGGAGTACTGTACTTCACAGTGACGAACTCCAAACAAGGCCTAATTGGTCTGTGATTGCTGTGTGGCTTTGAGAAATGCTTGCTTATGCCTGGCATTTTGCAAGAGACGCTGCCTTCCATTGTGACGTTGATCTGATGTCACTCTCGAGGCTTGCTGCAAAGAAACTACTACTCCACAATGTAAACAGACAACTAAGCCATTAGGCTTAATTTATTGCTTCTGGGATTTATGGAATAATATTTACATATGTGAAATAATAGATGAAAAGTAAAATTTACATATATACATTTACCCACATTTCTTGGCTGCTTACATCGTGCATCCTCCTTGTCAACCATGCCAGGTGGGACATGTGAGCCATACATCTGAACTTAAAGTTCCAGTGGGCTCAGCATCAAGACCACCTTTCTGACCCTATGAACACCCCAGAGGATTCAGCTCAGGATCTGCAGTGGTGGCTGACTGTCCAGTTTGTCCTGCGGCAGACAGTGGTGGGGCCGCCTGCGGGGGCATTTTGAGGGACGATGCTGAGGAAAAATTAATTATTTATTCGATTTCCCCTCAGCATCGTCCCTCGAAACTCCCCCCCCCCCACCCGCCCAACACGGCTGGCCCAACGCTGTTACGTGCACGGACCGCGGCTGCTCCCTTCCCTACCCAGAGCTAGCAGTGGGGATGGCTGCACCATTGTTTGGATAGGGGCGCCATCTCAGTCAGGTGGAGATGAAAGGACTCTGGTCCCACTCGAGAACTGGCTCCACTTGAATCTACTGGAGCCACAGCCTGAAGGGGGTTCCTGCCAGCCATCAAGGGGAGGCTGGGGCTGGTTCTCACAGACAACACCACTGCCAAGTGGCACATGGCAAGAAGCAGGGCGAAATGAGGTCTTGGGTCCTGTTCCAGGAGACTTTGCATGTCTGGAGGTAGCTAGCATTCTAGGGCATCTTTCTAGTCACCAACCACCTGGCAGGGTCCTTGAATTCCAAAGCGTACAAACAGAATAAGCATGATCTGGTGGTTCACAAGAGACACTTACATCCTGAAGTGGCTCAGGGTATTTTCCACCAGTGAGAGAACCCCTCCCTTAATCTTGTAACCACTGCCAAGAACGTGCAGTGTCAACAATTTTGCATATTGGATTGGCCGCAAAGATACTTGTTAGTAGATGCATTCCGAACGGAATAAGCAAGGGTAGCCTGTATGCCTTCCCATCACTTCCTCTCCTGTCCAAAGTTCTGAAGAAGATCAAGAATGAACTGGCGCGAAGTGATGCTGATGTTCCCAAATTGGCCAGGTGAGCATGGTACTCAGAATTCCTGAGTATGATCGTCTGTCCCCTGATCAGGCGGCCACTTCAGGTGAACTCCCTGTCTCAGCAAGAAGGCAGGTTTCTTCACCTGAATCTATGCAATTTACAGCTCCATGCATAGAGATTGAGCAGTGGCAATGGGCTGCATTCGATTTGCAGCTGGGGTTGTGCTCATCATGTTTGGCACACGTCTGCGAAATCCATTCATGCAAGATGCTGGGACAAATATGTGGCCTGATGTGGTACCCAGAGTGCTGACCCTAACAGGCAAAACTGGCAAACTGTTGAATGTCCTTTTATTTGTTTTATATTTAGTTCAGTAAGGCCTTGCAATGGGCATTGTGAAAGGGTATTTTCAGCCCTTTCCGCCTTACTATGTTTGTTGGACCAACAGCACTTGTTCAAATCTCTTGCTGGGATGAGATGTATTAAAGGTTTGACACATGCTCACGCCCAAGCCACTTGTGATGCAACAATGGGACTAAACTTTGTCTTGACATTCCTCATGTGTGCTCCCCTGTGCTGATGCATAGCTGCTCGCTATGTCTGAAGACCCTGCAGACTGTCTTCCTCATTGCGAATAAGTCTGCTCATCGAGTGAAAGAATTACACCACTCTCAATGCAACCACCCTACATCACTATTTTGCCAGGACAATTGGAACTGAAGATCTGAACAGACTTCCTATCTAAAGTTGTGACTCTCTTCCATATTGCTCAATACATCAATTTATCAGCATTAGTTGCTCTCCTTAATCCCTCAAAGGAGGAGGTGACTCCCCATTGGTTGTATCCCCAAAAGGCCTAAACGTTTTCACAGAGATCAAACCGAGGATCTTTGAGTGGTCGATCAGCTTTTTGTGGAATTCTCTTGGGCAAAGAAAGGGAATGCTGGGCAGAAGAGGACCTTCTCAAGACTGATAATCCTCTGCATTAGGTTCTGCCCATGGGAGGTCTGAGAGTCCATTCTTCAGGGTTAAGGCTGCTACCACTTGTTAGAAGGTGGTTCTGACCATCTAAGCCACCCGGAGTTTTCACTTTTTGAACCCCTATTTGTTGAGCTTTTACTGTGGGAGAGCCTCATAAGTTGGGACTCACCCACAGTGAACTCATGATGAAAGAGACTGCATGTGAATTTTACCGGTGTCCCCCTGGCGTGGGTAGGCCGCCACGCTGCAGCCAGAGTAAGGGGCACCGGGCTAGTTACATAGAGACACGTGTGTACCTGCATGTGCACACGTGTAGGGGCTGCTCAGGGGAGATTCCTGGCGTCCGCAACTTAGGACCAGGTACAGATAGACTGGTGTGGCAGGAATTATGCAGAGCTGGGTAGTGACATGGAATAGGCTTGTATACTAGGGGAAGAAACATGTAAGGGAAAGTCAGTGTGCCTTACTGTTTTCACTGAAGGACCACTCCATTATTCTCCTATGAAGATGGGGACCACATGGGGTAGTTTCACTTCCCTAGGGCCTATAAATTCCAGACACGCGCCAACGTACATTGTAAGTTGTGTGAAAATAAGTATTGTGCTGAGTCCCAAACCATATCTGTACTGCTTATGAGTCATCCAGAAATGTCATATTCCCCTGACTCAACTCATAACCAGAGCCTGGGTGGGTCTGACCCTGCCAGGTTGGATAAATGACCTTCCTCCACAAACTGAAGCATCAGAGGCCGAGCCCTTCACTGCAAGCATTCCTAGGGCGAAGGTCTCCTCTTGAAGAGGGAGAGAAAGTGGGTGGAGCTACTGGTTATCCATCAGAAGCTGTCACCAGGTGCCAGGCACCAAGCTGTTCTGGAGAGAAGGCAGCAAGGGGGGAAGGGGCTTTTCAGAAACCATGTGGCATGAGACCCCTGGATGACGCCATTTTGAACTATCCCAGAGGCCTGGGCAGGAAGGAGGGAGCAGGGGCAGCGAGGTGATGTGTCGCTGCAGAATAGGTCAGCGGAGTCCCCTGCCAGCCCCCTCAAAATTCTTTTAAATGGTCTTGCACAGGAAGAGATGCTCTCTCTGGGGTGAGGTCTGCAGAGGAAGACTGGAGCTGGAGCCTGGCGCCATGGGCAGTTAGAAGGAAGAACCCCCTGATTGTCCCAGGACACTGGATTGCGCCAAAAGGGGGAGACCAGGACCAGTGAGCAGAAGCCTGGGCCTCTGCGCCAGGAGAAGAGAAGGACAGGAGGAGAGCCAGGTGAAAGGCTGGAGCAGGGAGCCAGTGAGTCAGCTTCCTGATGAGTTCACCCTCCTTGAAACCAGGAGGGCAAAGAAAAGTGCTCCAGATGGCTAGAGCTGGCCTTCAGGAGCGAGAAGAGGCCAAAATGGTGCAGATCAGTCCCCTGGGTACTTAGATATTCTCTCCAGAAGGTAGGTGACCTTTGACCACTGGTCTGACCGACGATGAAGCGCGTGGGGCTCCGCTGACGGTCTTGAATGGGCCCCCAGGGTGGGTAAGGTCCCGGGGCCTGCCCCAACAGAAGAAGTCGGGGAGTACATCGCCGATGAATGCCTGGGGGCGCAGAACCTCAACTCCGGGCCACGAAGAACCGGCCGAAGTCAGGGAGAGCTGTTGCGCTCCCTGTGAAGATGTCTCTGTGGGAGGGGACCAGGATCCAAAACTCCGGGCCCCGGTGTGGTGGAGGAAGGAGGGTGGAGTACCGTCGCACTCCCCCGAGGCCTCGCTGGGCCAGCAGCAGTTGGCGTGTCTGCCCGCTGGAGCTGGCAGACCAGAATGGACATGCCGGCTCCTGCGGCTACACACAAAGGTGCGGGTCGGGCAGGAAGCCGGCAGGAGCAGCCTAGGGTGAGCTCCCTGAGCTGCAGACAAAGCTCACCTGAAGAAAGGTGCCCGGGAGGGACCGGGCCCCAACAAGGTCTGGATGCAGAGTGAGGCCACCAGCTGGGCAGCCCGGCTCCCCTTGGAACAGCGGGAGTGCCACTGTTCTAATATGCACGCCCAGGAGGAGAAGCGACCCATAATGCCTTGCAAGGCATACAGAAGCCTGCAAGGAAACCTGCTTGTTACAGCGTGTGGTGGCCCCCTGAGGATGGGGCCACCGCTGTTGGTGTGGAAAGGGCTACGCAAACAAATGATCGACGGAATGCTGAATAAATCATACATTCACTGCCAGTCAAGAGATCTGGGTTAAATCCATTGTTCTTTTGCTCACCATGCCACCCCAGTTTAGACCCAGCCATATGCAAATCAGTCTTGACCCTGTACCTCATGGGAACAGTCCAGACCGAACTGGACCGGAAACAAGCATCCTGGCACCGATTTCTGGGTATCACCCTTCATCAGCCAGGCTAGCTTGAATCCAATGGCACAGTGAGCAAGGGACCCACGTCTGGGTATACCCGTCCCACTTAGGGTGAAAAGTTCTACGCAAACAAATGATGGACGGAATGCTGAATAAATCATACATTCACCCCCAGTCAAGAGATTTGGGTTAAATCCATCGTTGGATGGGGCCACAGCTGTTGGTGTGCAAAGGGGCCGGGGGAGCTGCAGGGGCTACGCAATCTCCCCTAACCCGAAGAAGAGAGTCCATCCCTAAGTCTCTAGGGACTCCATGGGAAGAACCCCTCAAGGGCTCAGCCAGCAGTCAACTGCAACCTGGAGCTGGAACATTTGCTGTATACCTGGGGGTGCATTAGGGACTGGACCAAGGTATGATGGGCTGAGCTGGGGGATGTCTGGAGAAGGGCATCTCCTGGGGCTGGAACTTTTGTTTTACAGCTGGGGGGGTGTTAGGGACTGCACCAATGTATGGAGGGTTGAGCTGGGGGATGTCTGCAGAAAGGCATCTCATGGAGGGGAAGAGGTGCAATTGCATGAGAAGTGCATTTACCAATGTTATTTCTAGTGCAGGACTGAATTCACATGTGTAATGAGAAGTCATAAGCAAAGTTGGGTTATGTTGCTGGACATTCCTGCTAGGGTGTCTGGCTGTGTATGCTTAATCCTGTAATTATAACTGTGATGCCTTTTAGGGGCTTTTATTGCAATGCATTATAATGGTTAACAGCTATGATAAGTACTGTCATTTTAAGTGATGCTTAAACATGTATTCTTGCTTCTGCATTAGGTGAAGAACAACCCAGACCGTTAGCCCCTAAGATGTAGAGGTGTATAACGTATGGCCAGTATGAAATAATCAGTCAGGGTTATGTGTCACCATGGCAGGTGTGCCCATTTTAAATGCTTGGTGTTATAAAGGGGGTGGGTCGTCACTGGGATGGTGCCAGTGCGCAAGGCCCTCACTCCAGGTTATAGTCAACCTACTGCATTGGGGCAAGATGATGTGCATACAGGGGAGTGGTGGTACTAGACCCCCCCCCCCCTGCGGGAGGGGTGGGAATGTTATGCAATATCACAAGTAATTACAACAGCTTATGTATATTTGTAAATTGTTGCATAGTATTGTGTAGTGTGTGTGTTTAATAAATGTACTCTTTCTTTTATAGAGCAAAGCACAGACTGGACAATCAAATATTGAGTGTTATTTCTGCGTACTGGTACGTGGCGATTACTAGCCCACACCCTCTCCCTTGGGTGAGCTTTAGACTGCTCTGTAATGCTACCCTCTGAGAGTCAAGAGCTACAATGGGATGTTTGGTCCCCAGTGAAGGAAAAATGTAGTCATGTTATTTGTTCAGGCCTAGAAAAACAATGAGAGAGAAAGAGTATTCTGCATGGGGGTACTCCTGGTCCCCTTAATCAATATAAATAAACACTAGAAGGAGTACACCCTTGGAGGTACCTCAGTGCCTCCGTACTGGGGAGAGGTGCACCGAAAGGAGAGAGTCATCCTTTTTAGAAGACCCCTCACTCACCAACCTAGTTGGTGACATGCTTCATCATCGGGGTCCCACCCGGATAGCCAAATGCCATCCCGGTGTGCTGCGACACCTGATTACAGTGGAGCTGGTATTTTCTTTTGGTGTGTGCCAGTGGAAAGAAGTGATTTAAAAATTGGCCAGTTTTAACTCTCTATGGATAAAAAATCTTTTTATTCTGGAGCAGCTGGACAATGTTAAAAAATTCATGAGATACCATATGAGGTTAAATTGACCTGAGGTATCTTAAAAGTGAAGTGAAAAGTGAAAGTGGTCTACATGTTTCAACCTAGTGGAGAAATCTCCAGGTTTTCGTCAGGACCGGTGTTAATAACCAGGGCGGTCTACGCACGCTAAGGTGTACCCTACCCTTGGTTATATTGAAGCCCCCTCATGTACTCACAGTGGGGAAACATCCTTACTTGAAATCCTAGAAAGGAAAAAACGCCTGTGAAGACAAAAAAGAACAATATACGCAAAACATGGTCAGTTCTGTACACAGCATTAGTATCAGGCTCCTCTCATTCAACATCCAATGTTTATAAGAAGTTTTAAGTGTCTCTTAGTTCAGTCATGCTAATTGTGCCACTTAAAATCAGTGGCACAAAAGTGCTCAATTTAAGTCCAAACTTGTATAATCAACGGGGCTAGAATCCACCCATGATACATAAATACAACCCACTCAAACAGATGTGTGTTTTCGTGCACTCTAACAGGAAATGCTGGGGTGCACACATTCAAGTGACGAGTGGTCAGGTGACTAGCACGAGTTGCACTCGTCATTCAACAAATACAAACTGACTGGTAAGGATTCGTTTTAACGTGGGTGTCTGCGCACTCACTCAACTTAGTGAGTCTGTGTAGTCAACATAAAAGAGCATACTCAATGAGGATAGTGTGGTACACAAGCGTGAAATGGACAGGAGGATAAAAAAGCAGAGCCGTAAGTGTGAGCCTTACTTGCGGCGCTAAATTCGCGTGCCACATGGGTGCCGGGGTCAGGGAGCTTGTTCCTACCACGATCTGTGGATGAGAGCAAGGGGGGGTGAGAAAGGCGTAGGGAGAGGGGGAAGACTTAGCAGTGCCCACCCGCATCGAGTCTGTGAACTTACTCCATGTGAAACAATCTCGGCTGTTGTACCTAAACCATGACCCGCATCGGCGTCCCGTTTGACATCGAAGCACTGTTGGAGCGGGGATAAATACTGAGTATATCCGGGTTGGTGATGTGAGGGGGCGTGGCCGAGTCTAGGGCATGGATCTCAGAATGGAGCAAACAATCATCGAAACAAGGTGCCAAAAGAAATCAATGACACTCGCCAATGGAGAGGCGTGATGTGATGGTCGTGGAAGGGAAAATGGGCGGGTCTCGGAGTAAAGCAATGTGGCTGCTGGAAAGGCCCCCGAGTGCAGGGAGTGCTCCAGCATGCTAGGTAACTAAGGACGCTTTTGGCTCTAAGCAACTGCAATTATGGGATAAAAATTATTTATATATTGGATCCCAAAGAAGAGAAAGAAAAAAGAGAGGTAAAACGACCTAAAACTTGAAAGTGCAGCAGGTCGTGGAATGGAGGACGTAATGTCCCTAAAAAACAAACAAAACGGCCTATTTCAAATGGAGGACCGGCAAAAAGAGAGAAATGCATTCAATTAGGTAAAAGGGTGACGCAACCATATAGGATTATCGTTAGTGGTGACGATCAACCCTGGGATTCTGCTAGGCGTCAGATGTTGGTAGTTTCTTCTGATCGCTGGACCAAGACAGTGAAAA
This sequence comes from Triturus cristatus, assembly GCF_964204655.1. Taxonomy (NCBI): domain Eukaryota; kingdom Metazoa; phylum Chordata; class Amphibia; order Caudata; family Salamandridae; genus Triturus; species Triturus cristatus. The sequence continues at coordinate 1,152,742,952 of NC_140584.1, forward strand.
GTGGGAAATACAGGACAGTCTATTTAGATATGACAGAATTCCACGGAATATTGTCATTCAATCCACTTTTGTGAGTGGATAGTTTATACACCCAGCGTTTTTCTTTCTCGAATAAACGTTGTTGTAATCTGTCTCCTGTCTTTATTTGCTCTATGATGGTCCACCTCATGTCATTGGTAGTATGGTTCATCAAGTGAAAGTGTTCAGTGAGTTTAGTCATTGATTTTTTACACCTAATTGTGCTGCGGTGTTCACAGATTCTTTGTTTGATTTTTCTACTAGTCATTCCCACGTACTGAAGGTTACAAGGGCACATAATCCTGTAGACAACATTGGCACTATTGCAATTGGTGTGTGTTCTCAAGGTCCACACTTCACCTGGTTCCAGTTCTAATGTTTTTGCGTTGTCTGTGAGATGACAGATGCTGCAGTTTCCACATTTATAGTGTCCAGTGATGTCCGGTAGGCCCCATGCATTAAGAACAGTAGCTCAGGCCTCACAGATGCTGCCTCGTTTTCCAACACCACTTCATTGGTGCGAGGGGTTCCTACCATTGACTTCCGCCAGGCTGCGATGTGTGCGTGGGGTAAATGTTCACAAAGCACAACGGCCCAGTCAGCCAGGTTCACTGGGAAGGGCACTTCATCCACATGGTTCTGCAAGACATTTTGTTCTGAGCCCACTCCTCAGACCCGCCATCTTGGGAAGGTAATACTTTGGTATTTATCTAAAGGTGAGGAATTTGTGGATCAATCAGAAGAACAAGTTACTTACCATCAGTAATTCTCTTTTCTGATGGACACTCTATCTAACCTCAGAGTCCTCAGTGCCCCCACTGCCCTGTGTTGGGAAAATGGCATATTTTTAACACTTAAAAGGGTCCCAAGTTAGTAGTCAGCACACAGTATCCAACAGTAGTTCATAGTCTGTGACTGAGAGCTCAGAAAAGAAAATAGCAATCACTTCCAGGGTGGAATGGAGAAAATGTGGAGCCTCACTAACCACCTATTGGCACACATGGAGACTGCTATGAACAAATCTCCAGATCCCTTCTGGTGGCAGGGGAATATTCTAAAGTGAGGAGTTTGTGGTTAGAAAAAGTATCCACCAGAAAGAGTATTACAAAAGGTAAATAACATGCTTGATTTGCTTAGATTCCATAGCACTTTCTTGGGGGTTTTTGTGAATGCCCATATATATGTTGAAGAACCGGGGTTTAACCCAGCGGCGTCAGGGGCATGCCTAAGATCTTCGAGTTCACCTGTCTTGGTATACAGAGACACGGAATACTTCTGGATGGCATCAGAGACCAAGTTTATTAGCTGCAGCTAGTAACAGTGATCCTAGAAATACATCACGGTGTAAATTCTCAGGAGACTGCTCAATTTACTAAGGCGAGACGTCTCCTTTTATACCCAATATTCACATTATAAATGTACACCCACTGCACAAAATTCTAGCCAATAAGGTACATTTTCAAACAAAGTGTCACATAACAAAAACTCAATTTACAGTATCCCAACCCAAAAGGTTAATTATTAGGAATGTCCCAAATTCAATCTCCACAAGCCGGACAAACCTATAATTGAAAGCATAACCCATGTAATGAAGAAACATAAAAAAAGAAACGGTAACAGATGCTGAACAAGATAAGGCATGTGCAAGGAAACTAAAAGTTAACGATGTCCTGAACATTGATTGGCAATCTCAGACAAAGATCGATCAGGGAAATTGGCTTTGCGTGGTCAGTTTCAGGTGCAGAGGTCAGTTTCTTACAGTTCATTTCAGAGTCAAAAAGAAACCTAGTTAATGTATACATGAAGTAAGAAGGCCAGGTCACTTTAGTCTCCAGGCTACCTTCACAGGCCTACATGAGGGCAACACAAAATGGTGGCACAGAACAAAATGGAGTCAGACTCGAGAATTACAGAACCTCAATGTAAATCTGCATAAGTCATTGATTTGACCACATGACACTTGTTTATGATAAAGGTGAATCTGGAACATCCATTTAAATATGAGTTTCAGAGTTGAACTAAATTTATTAGTACTTAAATTGGTCCAGGGACTCTTTGAGTGCAATTGGAAGAAATACTTTGTAATCAATCAATTTTATGCACTGTATATTACTCTGCATGTCCTTTTTGAGCCCAGTTTTGAGTGGGGTGTTGGGGCACTCCTGACACCTTTCAAGTACCTTTCAGACATATGCACAATGGCAATTACACCAAGCAGCAACCTCCTTTCGTTCGCAGCACAGCTCCTATGGTCACATTCTGTCACTACAATGTGTTTATTAGTTTTGCCATGAGTAGATATGTCCAGTAAAATATGTCTTCTGTAGAGACCCTCAATAATGAATTCTGATGGAAACCTCTTGGCTGGCACTACTGCACAAGAAGATGCTAGGATGGGTGGATGGGCCCTGGCTGATTATTGGTTTGGCTTTGACTATCCTCTGACTTTATGAGTCATTTAAAGCAGTTCTCTGTCTCAATCCCTGAGAGTAAACGGATGGTGCTCTTAATTGGAATCATGCTTTACCTTTAGTTCATATTTGTGTATTTGATTTAAATCAACACAGCCCAAGTTCTCAATCTGTCTTTTTCCAATTTTGATGTTGAGGGTAAGGCCTGATGTCACTGCTTTGTTGATTGTATTTTCTGTTATGTTTATTTAATTTTTGTGATGGAACTCTAAACCACAGTTCTTTTCCCACTGCAAGCTTCAGTGCAAATGTGGGTGTTTGTGAGGGTATGCGTGCGTGCACACACGTAGGCTTCACCACTCATCCAGTCACACAACCACACACAAATATTTAAAATAATAAAGATGTACTTTGAATTATATGCCAGAATCATTGGTTTTGCCAATGCTTGTTTTGCCTTGGTGGTTCTCTATTGATGGGATCAGGTTCATTTTATCCTTTGAGTTTATCTTTTTGTCCTACCAATATTATCGTACCTAGCTTGTTGTAATCTGCCTCACTATGCATAAGAAGAATTTTCTTTTAGGGTGATGCTATCATGAGATTTATCTCCAAAGCTGAAGTGTCATCTGCGAAATTTAATGGGCTGAGTTATAATCTTGCCTTCTGTTCTTGAAAACACTGTGTGATCCTGAGTACATTGGATAATCTAACAGGGCTTAACTCGCCTTATCTGGCTCATCAAGAAACACCAAAGACCTTTTCACTAATCTATACAGGTGCTTATGAGTGCCCAATATCCATGAACCCGGATTACCGGATGTGATTTTACTAAACATGGTAATCCTAGGAGCAGGCACACTTGGACTCTTTTTACCAGTTGTGATTAAACATCTAAAGAATCCCTAGTCAGGGCATAAACTTTCTGGCCATCATCCTATGCCTGCAACTTCAGCCTAGCAACAGCCTCCCTATATCCAAGGGAACCTATCTGCCACGTGCCCCACATCCCTAACCTTTGCACTGCAACGAATTCCCACTACCATCTGCCTCTTGCTAAAAGCAGGCTGTAAATGGGGCAGAAAAGGGCCACTTAATGGCACAAAATAGGGAGATCAGTGTGGCTTAAGACCCAGAAACACCATGGAATAACTTGTAATTCTGTAATGTAGGTGCAGGGATACCAGGCCGAATAGTACACTCCTGAGGCCTCCAAGCACCTAAATCCAGGCTACAAATAATGAGAATTGTAAGACGTGTAAGACACTCGGGGATATTTAATAATAAACCAAAGTTTCTGAGCTGCATCGCGCTAGCAGGAGAGAGCAGGACGGCGCCATATTGACTGGGATGTGGCGCATCGGCCCTCTCTCTCAGTGCTGGCGTCTTTCAGCCTGCCTCGCGCCGCACATGCATCTTAGCAGTAGTGCAAATGTCTGTGATGTCTAGCATTAGTTTTCTGCTTCAATGTTTTAAACTTTTTGTACATTTTATGTGTGCTGTCCAGTGAAATGTGTCAAAAGTTAGAAGAAATACTAACTTTTCTCCATTTTAGCTCCTTCTAGTAGACAGGGCGTTGCATCCAAAACCATGGATAGTAGAGTAGAAACACCCATGTACCACCTGTGGGACGCCCCCTTGACATAAAGAAATGTAACATAGCAGCAACCACTGTGTGCATTACTTTGAAGGCTACTACTCAATGCAAAAAATATTTTACACCGGAAAATAAAAACTTTATCAAAACTTTGCGCCAGTTTGTGTAAATTTTTTTGACTACACCAGTGCAAAGTGTTGACAAACCTGCCCTTTAAAAACAAGTAAAACTGGATACTATGGAAGATAGCTGTCAAACAAAGGGATCCACCCTCGTGAAAAATAGGGTAGCGTTCTTCCAAACTAGTGTGTCTCCTAAAATGATGGAAAGCACACAGCTTTGTTAGAATACCCCTCACCCACCAAAAGGGCCCTTGGCGGCATGCTTCCTCATCGGGGTCTTCCCGTCCCACTGCGGGACAGGGCATGCTGCGACCTACGACTACGTGGGAGCACTGATTTTTAACAATACTATGTGTGGTGTAGGAGTGTGAGTGGAAGGGTCAAGAGTGAGTGAAGGTGACGTATGATTAAAAAATATCTGGCTCTACTGAAAAATAATTTAATGTTCCTTTGAGCTGATATTATTAAAAGCGGGGAATAAGATGGACGTACTATACTTTAATGGGCAATACTTCCTGTGTCGACATGTTTCGAAGCCCTTCCCTGGCTTCTCATCAGGAGGACCTATAGGAGATCCCTTCTACACCCAAAAATTAATAAGAATGAAACGTGTAATATTATGAGTTATATACTACGTTGTGCACATAACATTATACATGCATTGTGTACTATAGCCCAATAGGTATTTTGGCTCAGGAGCCGCGAGGAGGTAGTAGCCAGGCTAGGAGGTAACCTTAAAGACTGACTGACTATAGGTGCTCCTTCCCACTCGTTTTGCAGGCTCATGAGGCAACTATTGGGCTAATTAAAAAAGGCATATCAGCCAAAATACCTATTGGGGTATAGTATAGAATGGATGTATAATGTTATGTTATGTGCGCAACGAAGTATTTAGGGAGACACACTAGTTTGGAAGAACACTACCCTATTTTTTCACGAGGGTGGATCCCTTTGTTTGACAGCTATTGACTTGAGGAGGACGTATCCACCTCTTGAGCTCCTTCGAGCACTACTTCTGCACTCCCTTTTTGATTTTTGATACTATGGAAGATAAACTAGACAAATGCTTGAATTTATCAGATGAATAACAGCGGGATATCATTTTTATAAGGAGAAGACAAACACCCTTTCGAGAGCCGAAAACCCATTCCAGATCGAGTGCCCACATTTTCTAACTCTTTGCAGCAGGATTGCATAAAAAAAATTTGCATTGAAACTTGCTGAAAGTAGCGCAAATTAGTGATGCGTGCTAGTTTGTGATGCTTTGCACTACTTTGTTTCAAAGTGATGTACCATGGGCAGCACATGGGTGTTCCCATGACACCACCCATGGGTTGTGATTTCTTTTAACATTTGCAGACAAATATTTGGATCAAAAAAAGATGCATCCTTAAGGCAGGCGTAACAGTTGTGCAAGTTTTCAAAGCCTCCACACTTTTCCAACTTTGCATGTGTGCTGCACACATACAAAGTGGCAAAAATATCAAAGCATAGTTTTTGTACAGGAAGGGTACTCTACAATTCAAAACCTATGCTTGACAGAATGCACTCTTTTGTAAATGAAGTAGGGCCCCTGAGGGTAATCAGTCTAGTAGCCAGTAGTGTAGATTGTATAAGTAGGTTTATTCAGCTACAGGTGAGATGGTAAGAAAGAGCCCCACTGGGAGCCGAATCCTTCTACTCAGCCCCACTCATTCCAACTGACCACTTATCCAAGTTCATGAACATTCCATTACAGTGGCGGCTCCTCCGCTATGGCGGAGGAGCGTCACCCCACTGCTTTTAAGCAGTGGAACCTAAAGGAAACATAAAATGATAATAACTTTGGGTTCTTATCATTTTAAGTTTCTGTGCTGCTTTACGGGCGAGCAGGCTGGTCTGCTCTCAGAGCAGGGCGGGGGGAGAGGTTTGCCAACTCCTAAGTGCACATGAGAGTTTGGCCGTCCCTCTGGAACCGGCCAAACAGTCATGCACACTTTCCCATTTCTCCACGCACGCTGCATTACAGCCTGCATGCAGAGCATGCCCAGGCCACCATTCTCTGGCTGAGCATCGAACCACAGCGCTCAGACCAATCACAACGCTGCATTGCAGCACTGAGATTGGTCAGGGGAGCCTGGTTGTGCTTCCTGTTCCTGGAGTCCAACGGAGGAGAGCAGGAGCAGAGAATATTTACATTTCCCCCCGTACACACACCCTCCTGCCCACCCCGTCACCCATGAGCCTTGCCGGCCATCACGTTCTATTACATCTCATTCACACAGGCTCAGCAGCAAGGACCATCATCCTTGTGCCTTAGTGCAAGGGTGGGTGCATTGGTGCAGGGCAGCCTCAAGTGTGCCGGAGCTCCAGGAAAGTAAAACAGAACCATATCTTATCAGATGTTTTTCTTTCACCCTTTGATGCACACAGTCCAGCTCGCTTGCTTTGCTGAATTGTGTCAAATCTTATTAAATCCATCCCCATTTTTGCAACCTTGCTGATACCGGTTCCTCACACTTGTTCACATCAAAGTCACACTTCTCCCAGTTCATACTGGTTGTAAAAGTGACCTATTTGGAACGCTTACTTGGAACCCATACTTAAAGGGATTCATATTGACAACGAGCTATCTCAGTGGGATGAGCGACTGACTGCAGAGACTTGTGCATAATGTGCAGGTCACTGGTTCACTCCTAGCCAGGTACATACTAGAATCAGTGACATGCTTCACCGCTAGACAGGTACATACTAGAATCAGTGACATGCTTCACCGCTAGACAGGTGCATACTAGCCGATTGGCGAAATAGCACCAGTATGAGATCCCCTGACCTCAGATTGACGCGTGTGCAACTGCTCCACTTACAGACGGACCCTGGGCACCTCAGTCAGTCGCATGCCACTGAATAGCTTTTCTCATGCCGACTACCAGAACATCAGACCAGCATAACGAGCGTCGCTAGGATACAACACCGCCACCATGTTACGACTTTTATGCAGCCTCAAACCAATGTGCTGTAATAAGATGAACGTGCAGACGTAGCAACCTGATCGCGCAGAAAATGTGGCCTTCAGAATGCCCCCACGGTGGGACACACGTCACATCGCACTTGCGACTAAGCACAGGGATGCAACTCAGCCAAACCTAAATAGCTGGCAGATTTACAAGCCCCTTGCGCCACTTTTGCGTCACTTTTAACATGGAAAAGTGATGCAAAAGTGGCGCAAGGGGCTTGTAAATCTGCCTCCTGGTGCATACCACTGGGTCAGTTCAACGTGACCTCACTGAACTGCCTTCGAAGATATAACAGTAGTTCTTTCAAGTAGCCACAGCTACAGCTGCTACGCACAAAAGAGGCGGTCGTTATGGAAAAGCAACCACTGACAGGTGCCGTTGCTTGTGACCTCCTGAACTCGCAGCTACCAACATGAATCCCGCTGCTCGTAGGCACCTCACCAGCAATTCCAATAGTAAGCGTTACACAGAAAACAATGCGTGGCATCAAAACATTCCTCATGACAAAACGGTGATTGCCGCGAGCGTGAATTTCAAAATTCAAATGTCCGCAACATCAGTGCTTTAAATGGGCCGGTACTCACCGGTACTGAGTACCGGCACTTCTTAATTTTATCACCCTGAGTACCGGCACTTCTCTACGGCCGTGGAGAGTACCGATACTCCTGAAGGGTAGGCGCGTTGGCCTCTAGTGGCAGTCGCCTGTGTCTTTGTTCAGCCAAATCACTTTTAAAACCCTGAGCTGGGCCTCTGCTGAACTATTCAGCGTGGGCTCGTTTGTATGATAGCCCAGTGTTGCCGTCATGATGTGTTGCAAGGAATCGAGGCAGCCCAGTTACAGCACAATGAGAAAAGCCATGGAGGTTAAAAGGGCTTTAATCTCACCTAATTCTTTTGTGTGAGTGTCTGCTTATGTGGGTCTGTTTGCCTGCTTGTGTGTGCGTGTTTTTGCGAGAAATATTACAAAATAAGGAAAGGTTAAAATATCCCTGTTTGACTTTCATTTTGTATAAGGAATTAACCTGATTAGTTTACAAAAAGAAATTTCTCGTGTGTATTGCTACTAGTATATAAGCCGATAAACTTCACATGTCTTGCATTTAACCCCACCCCTACCCCCGCCCACTCGCCACATTTAAATGAGTACCTGCACTATTTTTTTCCCATTTACAGCACTGCGCAACATAGTTGTTTCCCGCAAGAGTTTCACACCAGAGCAGTTGCCCCGTCACACATTCAGCTCTCCCCGCGGCCCAACTTATGTCTCCGAATGAATGTCTTAACTAAAAACGCAGAAAGAAGGTAACTCGCTCACTCTTGATGTAGGTTAAGGTTTCATAACATTTCAACAACTGAGAGGGGCTCCTTAAAACCAAAAGAGGTTGAGCACCCAATAGACTGAAGTCAGAAAAAATGTCCTCTTTGGCCAAGTCAAACACATCAATTACAGACATCTCTCATAGCCATACTGTGTCATCAGAGCATAAATGTTCTAATAAAAAAAAACATATATTTAAAAAAAATAAAAAAAATTCTATGAAATCCCTAGAAATTTCACATGCATATAACCTCGATATCACAATTCATTACATCAAAACCAAGAAAATTGTAACTAACAAATATACAAATATACGATAGTTCTACACAAAAGACGGGTTCTCGCGTTGACACTTTTCATGTATAGACACTTGATTACTAAGGTATCTGCAAGGTAATGAAATTATACAAAGTACCCCAACTTTACAGATAATTCAATAGTTACGGGTGGTCATATACAATGATATGAACTTCTTTGTATTCAATCCTTTTTCTCCCATCTTTTGTGTAGAACTATTGTGTATTTGTATATTTGTTTGTTACAATTCTCTTGGTTTTGATGTTATGAATTGTGATATTGAGCTTATATGTATATGACATTTCTAGGTATTTCTTTAAAAAAATTATTTTTTAAAATATAAATGTTTTTTTAACTGTATTTTTATTATATTGTGTTTTATTGAAATAAACAATTTGCTCACAACTTTTTTTTTAATGGAACATTTATGCTCTGATGATACGGTATGGAAATGTTAGGTGTCTGTAATTGATCTGTTTGACTTGGCCAAAGAGGACGGGGCATATTAGCAAGGACGGCGTTAAAATTATCGCCGGTTTAGTGGTAGAAAACTGCAGCTAAATCGGCGATAATGGGCTTGATAATATGCCCTTGAGAATTCCAATAGAAGTCGATGTTCTTGTGTGAACATGGGCTTCTATTGGAATTCTCCAGGGGATATTATCAAGCCCATTATCGCCGCTTTAGCGGCAGTTTTATGCAGCTAAACCGGCGATAATTTCAACGCCGTCCTTGAAAATATGCCCCAACATTTTTTCTGACTTCAGTCTAAGGTTTCATAACATCTGCATGCACGTACCCCAACCGAAGCACATAGACAAATCTAGCACCAACCGGTACCTTCAAAACAAACGCTGCTGGTTCAGCATAAGCATACGTCCAATAGAATGCTGCCAGGACATCTGAATGCTGCCGGTTGCACTTGAAGTAACGCTGCAAGTTCACACCAAATAACCCCAGTGACTGCAGTCAACGTCACAATCTTTATCATGCCCTAAAAAGACGCTTTAAACGTCTGATGGCTGCAGGCAAGCTTCAAGCCACACCAGTTAAACGCTCAATACTACAGTGCTGTAGGCAGTCTTACAGGTTAACGTCCAGAACGTCACATCTGTAGGCTGTGTTCAAATCACCAATGTTAAATGCCCAGTACGTCAATTCAGCAGGCTGTCAGTAGGCTGTATGTCATCAAGCCATACAGGTCCAACGCCCAAACTTCAATTCTGTAGGCTGTCTGTCTAGAAGCCACATATGTCTAAACACATTTCAGTAGGCTGTTAGTCTTTAAACAACACTGGTTAAATGCCCCGTTCTTCAATTCTGTAGGCTGCCGGTTGTAGTAGACACCAGTGGGGCATCCAGGGCATTGCTCAGGATTCTCTTCAGACTACAGCAACTTTCTTTTAGTGTCTTGTGAAATGTCTTGCTTCTTCACACGTGGTTCTTTATTTCCATTTGTTGCCACTTTTGTAAATGAAGTAAGACCCTTGTAGGTTATTAGTCCAGTAGCCAGTAGTGTATATTATCTAAGTAGGTTTATTCAGTTTCAAGTAAGATGGTAAGAAAGTGCCCCACCGGGAGCAGCCCCCTGCTGCTCAGCCCCACTCCTTCCAACTGGCCACTCATACAAGCCATGCACTCACGAACATTCTAATACACCCCATACACACAGGCTGAGCATCAAGGAACTAGGACACCCAGGATATTACACACTGGTCCTTGTGCCTTAGTGCAAGGGTGGGTGCATTGGCGCAGGGCAGCCTCAAGTGTGCCAGAGCTGGAGGAGAGTAAAACAGAACCATATCTTATCAATGTTTTTCTTTCACCCTTTGATGCAGCACAGGCCAGCTTGCTTGCTGTGTTGAATTTTGTCAAATCTTAGTTAATCCACCCCCATATATTTTAAAAAGGAACATTTTGCAACCTTGCTGATACCGGTTCCTCACACATCAAGGCCACACTTCTAACTACATATCAGTTCATACTGGTTGCAAAAGTGACCTATTTGGAACCCTTACTTAGAACCCATACTTAAAGGGATGCATCTTGACAAAGAGCTATCTCAGTGGGACGAGCGACTGACTGCAGAGACTTGAGCATATTATAGTTCACTCCTAGCCAGGTACATGCTAGAATAACTGACCTTCTTCCCCCCAGACAGGTAAAAACTAGAATCACTGACATGCGTCACCCTTAGAGAGGTACATAGTAGAATCACTGACCTGCGTCACCCTTAGAGAGGTACATAGTAGAATCAGTGACCTGCGCACCCCTAGACAGGAACATAATAGAAACACTGACCTGCTTCACCCCTAGGCAGGTACATACTAGAATATGAGACCTGCGTCACCTCTAGACGGGAACATACGAGAATCACTGACCTTCTTCACCCCTAGACAGGTACATACTAGAATCAATGACCTTCTTCATTCCTAACAAGATACATACTAGAATCAGTGACCTGCGTCACCCCTAGACAGGTACATACTAGAATCAGAGACCTGCTTCACCCCTAGACAGGTACATACTAGAATCAGAGACCAGCGTCAACCCTAGACGGGAACATACGAGAATCAGAGACCTGCTTCACCCCTAGACAGATACATACTAGAATCAGAAACCTGTGTCACCCATAGACGGGAACATATGAGAATCACTGACCTGCTTCACCCCTAGACAGATACATACTAGAATCAGTGACCTGCGTCACACCTAGACAGGTACATACTAGAATCAGAAACCTGCGTCACCCCTAGACGGGAACATATGAGAATCACTGACCTGCTTTACCCCTAGACAAGTACATACTAGAATCAGTGACCTGCGTCACCCCTAGACAGGTACATACTAGAATCAGAGACCAGCGTCAACCCTAGACGGGAACATACGAGAATCACTGACCTGCTTCACCCCTAGACAGATACATACTAGAATCAGAAACCTGTGTCACCCCTAGACGGGAACATATGAGAATCACTGACCTGCTTCACCCCTAGACAGGTACATACTAGAATCACTGACCTGCGTCACCCCTAGACAGGTACATACTAGAATCAGTGACCTGCGTCACCCCTAGACAGGTACATACTAGAATCAGAGACCTGCTTCACCCCTAGACAGGTACATACTAGAATCAGAAACCTGTGTCACCCCTAGACGGGAACATATGAGAATCACTGACCTGCTTCACCCCTAGACAGGTACATACTAGAATCAGTGACCTGCGTCACCCCTAGACAGGTACATACTAGAATCAGAGACCTGCTTCACCCCTAGACAGGTACATACTAGAATCAGAAACCTGTGTCACCCCTAGACGGGAACATATGAGAATCACTGACCTGCTTTACCCCTAGACAAGTACATACTAGAATCACTGACCTGCTTCACCCCTAGACAGGTACATACTAGAATCAGAGACCAGCGTCAACCCTAGACGGGAACATACGAGAATCACTGACCTGCTTCACCCCTAGACAGATACATACTAGAATCAGTGACCTGCGTCACACCTAGACAGGTACATACTAGAATCAGAAACCTGTGTCACCCCTAGACGAGAACATACGAGAATCACTGACCTGCTTCACCCCTAGACAGGTACATACTAGAATCAGTGACCTGCGTCACCCCTAGACAGGTACATACTAGAATCAGAAACCTGCGTCACTCCTAGACAGGTACACACTAGAATCATTGACCTGCGTCACCGCTAGACAGGTACATACTAGAATCACTGACCTGCTTTACCCCTAGACAGGTACATACTAGAATCACTGACCTGCTTCACCCCTAGACAGGAACATACGAGAATCAGTGACCTGCGTCACCCCTAGACAGGTACATACGAGAATCAGTGACCTGCTTCATCTCTAGACAGGAACATACTAGAATCAGTGACCTGCGTCACCCCTAGACAGGTACATACTAGAATCAGTGACCTGCTTCATCCCTAGACAGGAACATACTAGAATCAGTGAGCTGCTTCACCCTTAGACAGGTACATACTAGAATCAGTGACCTGCTTCACCCCTGGATAGGTACATACTAGAATCACTGACCTGCGTCACCCCTAGACAGGTACATACGAGAATCAGTGACCTGCGTCACCCCTAGACAGGTACATACTAGAATCAGTGACCTGCGTCACCCCTAGACAGGTACATACTAGAATCAGTGAGCTGCTTCACCCCTAGACAGGTACATACTAGAATCAGTGACCTGCTTCACCCCTGGATAGGTACATACTAGAATCACTGACCTGCGTCACCCCTAGACAGGTACATACGAGAATCAGTGACCTGCGTCACCCCTAGACAGGTACATACTAGAATCAGTGACCTGCGTCACCCCTAGACAGGTACATACTAGAATCAGTGACCTGCGTCACCCCTAGACAGGTACATACTAGAATCAGTGACCTGCGTCACCCCTAGACAGGTACATACTAGAATCAGTGAGCTGCTTCACCCCTAGACAGGAACATACTAGAATCAGTGAGCTGCTTCACCCTTAGACAGGTACATACTAGAATCAGTGACCTGCTTCACTCCTAGAGAGGTACATACTAGAATCACTGACCTGCGTCACCCCTAGACAGGAACATACGAGAATCAGTGACCTGCGTCACCCCTAGACAGGTACATACGAGAATCAGTGACCTGCTTCATCTCTAGACAGGAACATACTAGAATCAGTGACCTGCGTCACCCCTAGACAGGTACATACTAGAATCAGTGACCTGCTTCATCCCTAGACAGGAACATACGAGAATCAGTGACCTGCGTCACCCCTAGACAGGTACATACTAGAATCAGTGACCTGCGTCACCCCTAGACAGGTACATACTAGAATCAGTGACCTGCGTCACCCCTAGACAGGTACATACTAGAATCAGTGAGCTGCTTCACCCCTAGACAGGAACATACGAGAATCAATGATCTTCTTTATTCCTAATAAGGTACATACTAGAATCATGGCACTGGCACTATTATTGTGAACGTTCAAGAATTCCAAGCTGAATCTTAGAACAAATCCACTACGTATAGAAATGCTTCCATGGGAAGAAAGACATCTCTCAAAGTTGTAAAAACATTACGGACTAATGCCATCCTATCTGGGTCTCAATATTGTCACACTTTGATCTTTCTTTTAACATATGCCTTGTTGAAGGTCCTGGGCATTCTTCCTTTTCTTCTGCACAGTGAACTCTCTTTTTTCCCACTATCCTTTTTACCGAGTGCGATAATAGTTATGTTACTGTGAATTTATATATCCTGGTCGCTTAGTGCTTGTTGTCAGACTGGAATCATATTATCCTCGAAGAATGTTGAATCACCCCTTAGGGGCACATCAGGATAAAGACAAGCAAGCGTAAAATCAAAAACAAACACTGACGTTGTGGGATGCAGAGATCCCGCTGCAGCTTCCATCTGCCCTTGGGATGACATTCAGTGTTACTGGCCCCAGACATGGGCAGTAGCATCTGAAGAGCTGGGATTGCTCTGGGACACGCTGATGATGCGCCCCAGGTGAAGCAGGAAAGGTCCATCCAATAAACATAAATCAGATGTCTCTAAGACCCCCAGGAGGGATGTATTTCAGCAAAGCATTGCCTTTTGGAATACTGAGAGCTGTTGTGCAAGAAGCAGAAATCTTCTCAACCCCTTTATTCATATTTCCGTCTCCACTCCCAAGACACCCCTTACTCTTCAATCCCTGCCTCTTACTCCAGAGCGTAATGTTCTCAATGCCTCAGCTCTGTGAAGAAATCTTCCAAGAATTCTGTACTGTTCCATGTCCATATTCAAGTGATTAGACGGATCATGCAGGGTTAGTGAGGCAAAGATGATATAGGGTTATAGAAAACAGTAAACCGAACCCCTAGATGCAATGTGGGAAGTACAGGTCAGTACACAGGGCCACATTTAGGGCAACCTCTACCACACCAGCGGGCCACCAAACCTGCAGCTGACTATCCGGCTGAAGGGCGTCTATGGCTGGAAGCTTCTCAGTGTATACATTCGCGAAAGCAGGGATCTATCATTGGAAATAGAACATTAACTCATGTATCCCATGTGTAGGAAGCTTTGCCCCAGCATGAGGGGACACTGGTGAACTGTTGGACCTGGGACTGCCATGGGTTACATAACAGATATGGATAAAATGGACGTCACGCTCACCAGTGCTTCGTCATCGCAGGGGATCTGCATTAGGAAGGTCACATTCCTACCTCCTCTAAATGAAGTGGGGGGGCAAGAGATGCGTATACAGGATATCCGGCAATGTTTGGAGGATGACTGTTTCCACCCACCTCTGAATACAGAACATAGGGGCATATTATCAAGGACGGCGTTAAAATTATCGCGGAGAATCCCAATAGAAGCCCATGTTCACACCAGAGCATGGACTTCAATTGGAATTCTCAAGGGCATATTATCAAGCCCATTATCGCCGCTTTAGCGGCTGTTTTCTGCCGCTAAACCGGCGATAGTTTTTAACACCGTCCTTGATATTATGCCCCACTGTTAAGGTTAGTGACTAGTCAGAGCAGAGCGGTGCAAAGGCAGCTCCAATGGGTGCTCAACCGAGAGCCTTGTATATTCCTGATCAACAGGGTTCCCAGAATGATGCTACTATGCGATGCCACATCAGGTAATTTCACAACATTCACTGCAACAATATAACACGCATGCGCGGGAACAATGCGAATGACTAGAACATGAGTGGTCTCTGTTTCTGCAACTTTTGTCTTTCGCTCTTTTTTAGAGCAAAATGCGACCTTGCATTCAAAATGGGGGTGAGGATGCAATTTGTACTAAAATATAGTTCTCAATGCTGCTGTTGCTTTTTGGGTAATTAACCATAATTTCACGCAGGTTTTCCAAAATTTCACTTAATAATAGAAAGGCAAATGATGTTCCTTTCGCACATCCCTAGATGGTATGCATGATCTTGCATTTGACCCTTTCATCAGCGGGGAGCCAGTGCTGAGCCTTAAGTGAAGGTCTGAAGTGGTCCCCACATATTGGAAAAGTTGGGGCAACTTCTGACTGCCTAGTTCTGTGCAGATAAAGTTACATTAATTAAGGCGAGCCAAGATGAGGGTTCGAGTCAGTTCATCTCTATTGTCAGTGCGAAGGATCTGGTGAATTTTCTGGAGAAGAGAAAGCTACATTGTGACACCGTTCGTTAGTGTTGCCTTGAAAAGCAAAGAAAGTTGGGGGCATGTTTACAAGGGTTTTATCTCCGCTTTTTTGGCTGAAAAAGCCAAAAAAGCGGAGCTAAAACTATCACCCTATTTACAAGAGGATGCTAACATGAATAATTGCATGTTAGCACCCTTTTACCCAACGCCTCCCTTTGAATCTCTAATGAGATGCAAAGTGGGTGTTACTGGGCGTACCCCAGATGGACAACCTTGCAAATATCGCTGATGTTCACATCGTGATATTTACAAGGCTGCCCCAGCATTTTAGCACATGTTAGTTTTTGGAGAAAACAGCTATTTTCTCCAAAAACTAACGTCTGCTAAAATGCAGACTTACCTATCCCCAACATTGGGGCGGATTATGCTGATACAACCCTGTGGGTCGTATCAGCAAGGTTATCGCCGTTTTGCAGGGAACATCGCTGGAAAACCAGCAATGTTCCCTGCAAAAGGGTGACAACCTCGCTATCTCTGGAATTTTTATCGCCCTGGAGTAACGCGTTGTTAATAACGCGCTACCAGGGCGATAAATTCCAGAGATAGCCTGCGATAATATATTTATCGCAAAGCACGGCCAGCGATAATTATCGCTGGCCGGTGTTAATATGCCCCTAGGTGTCAAAGAGAGTTCTCACATTCCTTACTTTTGGAGATGCCCTTCTAATGTTGAAGCCTCTCCAGAAGAGCTGTGTGGCTGACACCTTTGTATGCTGCAGGCGGCTCAAGGAGGTTGAGGCCAGTTTTCTAATCCTCACCCAGTGAGGGGACAAACTCATATTAGCTAATCTGGCTTGAATGTGCCTCGCTGGTCGCTACCCAGAGTGGTGGTCACAGAAGAGGAGTCTAAGCTGCACGCACCCTCGGCATCGCCTCATCACTTCTTTTGTGGTGTTTAGCGGAGGAGAGGGAAGTTGGAGAGAGGCTGGTAGTTGCCCAGACTTTCTGGATCAACAGATGGTTTGTTTCAACTACTTAGATTTCCATTACAATTAGACATGGACGAAATGTTTGTCATGTGGTGCAACTTTGCAAAATGTGTGTATTTCATGTAATGCCAATGTTCACAAGATTTGTGGTGTGGTCACTTCACACCGGAAACTACAGACACTGCAGCTACTGGTAACGTGGGGCGCATAATTACCCCAGGAACACAAGATGGGGATTAGCAGGTAAAATAGAGATACTGAGCCCTTTTTTGTGGTTAATCCCAACATTCCCTTCCTTTTTACAGAGAAAATATCTCCCAGGTTTGACCCGTTGAAGATATCCCCAGAAACACTACCTGTGAAATCGATGGAAGCGGTGTAACCGCATTGCCAATACTACCCTTTAATCAGCATTAAGATACCACCCATAATGACGGCCTCAGGGAGATCAAGGGACGGTGCTACTCCAAATTGTTTTAAAACAACAATAACAGTTAAATAAAACGATTGTCTCAGGGGCTCTACTTCCAAAGGAGGTCAAAAGAGGGCGAAGACGAAAGCAGAGCGTCGGATAGCGCAGAGGAATTCTGCAGTTCCCGCCTTGTTGTTATCCTGGCGCTAGCTGTATGAGTGCACGTGCACGTGTTTATGAGAGTGCGTGTGTTTGATGTGCACGTGTGTGTGTTTTCAGAGTGTGTGTGGGGACGGAGTGTATACTTGGCATGGCTATATGTCGGGGGTGGCACAGGGAATTTTACAGCCAGAATGAATCATTGGAGGGGGCACGACCTCATTAGCACTAATTGATGCTGACAATATTCTGTGCCAATCTGCCACAATAAATAGATTTGGCTCCGCAGCAATTACTGTACGAGCCTCTTCCAAAATGATGAAAGTCGCTGTTTACAACTCTATTTTTGTTTTTTCCAGGGAAGCTGCCGGCCTTCACAGCTCGGCAGGAGAAGTTTCCCAGTCTGTGCCAGTTCCAGAATAATTACTGTGCACCACTGCGGCAGGCCCTGGATTGGAATTCATTTTATTATTTACAAATACATTTCAATTAATCTACAATAACGGAGTGGCTGTGTAGGGAACACTCTTAGCCACATGTTCTTTCTCTTCAGTGTCTCTCCAGTGATATCTTTGACATTTTGAGGTATCAATTGAGATACAAAATAAATGCTGGAACTGTTGATCACATGAGAAACTTTACTTAGGTTTCTCAAACGAGCTGCATCACTGGATTTTTAAATGCACTAAGGGGCATATTATCAAGGGCCGGCGATAAATATCGCAAAGCGCGCTTAGCGCTAGCATATTTATGGAATTGAATAGAATAGAATAGAAGGACATTTGTAGAGCGCGTGGCTACCCGGAAGCGTCCCAGCGCTATGAACTGCCACAGGGCACACAAGTGTTAGCGTGGCACACTGATCTATTTGTATGCCAACTGATGTCAGTCCCTTGTTGTTAGGGATGCTAATAATGAAAGGCAACGTGCCAAGAATGAGGGGACTGAATGACTGAAAGAAAGGACATTTGTAAAGGCGCTACTGATATTCAACAGCCAGCCAGGTTCTATGAAGAGGCTAGATACTTGGTGGTGAGAATCCAAGTTTAAAAAGCTTTCCAGAAAGCTCAAAGATTGCCAGTGGCATGCAGTAGAGGGACAGAGAAGTCCAAATTTCTGTGGCCTAAGGATATAAAGATCTACCGCCACTTCGAACACAAGCAAAACAGGCGGTAACAGCCCCAGTGTGGATAGTACCACAAGAAGCAAGGCTGCAAGCAGCGGTGGTCAGAACAGTCAGATCCGGATGTTCAATACAAAGGGCCTGGTCACAAAGGTGTGCTTGGTAATGCCCACAGACATGTACGTTTGTGGCTTTTCCAAACTTCTCTTTGACTTCTTTTCCAAGCTGGGAATGGTCTGAGATGTACTTCAGCCAAGTGCTGGAGTAACTCCCCTTCCAGGGTGGAAAAGTGATCGCTCCATTCGCACGGCTGCTAAGGGGGCAGGGAAAGTCGTTTCTCAGGAAGAAAATGTTCCCCCCACGAAAGAAAACACAAAATGTGCATTTGCAGATAAAAGACCTTTCCCCCTATGTTCTTTGCTATTGAAACCTCAGCACCTCACAGTCAATAGTAGGCCGTCCCTACATCAGCGAGCAGAGACTGGAGGTGAGGAAGCACTCAAACAAAGGCGCGTTGGACACTAATTTCAAGTGACATTAAATTAGTGGTTTGTCCTTACAAAACCTAGGGCAACATCAGGTAGGGTAAACAAATGGAACCAAGAAAAGATGTCCAGAGTAAAAAAAAAAATGATAACCGTAGTAATGTAGCCTCAAGAAAATTTGCTGAAAGAGAAGTCACACCAACTTCATAGGACAAGAAAAGGAGGAAAGTCGTAACCCTCCCAGCGGTGGTATTCTTCATCACGGGGACCCTCCTTGTACTGGTGCCACACGACATCAGTTTGGGTTCCTGGCCTGAAAAGGCAGGACACCTCTTTGGGATGGCACAGAGATCTGGGTACCCAATGGACTGGTGTGAAGAAGCTTGATAGCTTTGAAAAGAACTGTCACCACAACCATTGCCTGTAGATTTTAAGAATTGTCACTTCACTACATCAAGGGCCTTATTAACAACTTAATTAGGGACGTTCTCCACTTTGATTTAACTCCACAGTCAAGTGTGCGCCAAATGAGAATATGCTTAATTTATCACAGCAACATTCACAAAACATCTAATAAAGAAGGGGGTGACAGCAATTGAGGAGTTAGTGAGCAGAGTACTCTCTGTACTGTTGTAAAAACATGTTACATATGTAACACTTAGACGCTAATTGAATGATAGCTGGACCTATGATAACATTGAGTTAAGAATGTACATTTTAATAAGACTTTATTTCTTCAGCACCCCCAACGAGTAGCATGGGATAGGCGTCTGTGCTTCATTTCTGAGTCTCCTGATTCTTGAGGGGTGCTGGGTTCAGGTGAGCGAGACTTTCCACACTGAGTACCACTTTTCAGTTTGCAGTGTGCTATGAGTACGATGTAAAACTTTGGTGAAAAAGCAATGACTTTTTATGATTGTAAGGAAATTGGTTCTGCCCATCAAATTCACCCAGGTTATTTGCTTTTTGACCACCTGTTTTTTTTACCTTTTTACTGTGGGTGAGCCTCACAACCGGTGACTCACAAACGTGATAAACCGACTGCATGTGTTTACCATCAGTGTCTGCCTTTTAAGATAAGGCCGCTGCGTTGCAGCAAGGGTAAGGGGCACTTGGCTGGTTACATGTGAATAAGTGTGCACATGTGTGTGCTCCTAAGTAAGGGCTGCGTGTGGGAGACTGCTGTCGTGTGCAGCCAAGTAACAGCACAGAGGTAGCCTGGCACAGAGGGGATGTTGCATGATTGGGTTCTGACCCGGGTTGGGCCTCACAATATTAGTGTACACTCATAAGGAAAGTCCGTGTGGTTTACTGTCTTGTCTGCAGTGGCACTCCATTATACATCCATGGGGAGGACTACCTTAGAGTGCAGGTTCGCTTTACTTTGTCTTATAGAGGCAAGAGACATATCAAATTAGGGGGTAACTTATAAGGGAACATCAATTCTGCAAGTTCCAAAGACATATTTGTACTCATGTGTCACCCAGGAATGTCATATTTCTCTAGCTGAGCACAGAATCAGAGCCCAGGCCTTTTGTCACTGTGCAGTGCTAAGTTAATTGCATTTCTCTCCAGCAGCAGTAACAAAGGCCTCCCCACACAAAAGGAGCAATTAACAGTGCTTCACTCAGCTCCTGGGGAGGAAAGGGATGTAGTGGAATGCTCTGCTCAATCAAACAGCTGTCACACTGTGCTAGGGGTGGGCCTGGCTAGGCCCACTAAACAAAGCAGGGAGCCCAGAACTCTGGAGCCAACAAAGGAGGGGGCTCCCGTTGAAGATTTACTGGGAAAGACCCTGGCAGTGATGTCAGTGAGGGGTGAGGCTGAGTCCCCCACAGTAGATGTGGCAAGTGGGTCTTGGGTGATGCCATTTTGAAATGTCCCAGCGGCTGTGGAGGAAGGTTAGGACAGGGGTGGAGACATGAGCTGGCAGGCCAGGATAGGCTAGAGGTGGACACTGAGACTGGAAGCAGCCACCATGGACAATTGGAAGAAAAAAACCCTAATGCCATCTGGACGAAGGACTCTGACTTCAGTTAACCCCATGTCCAGTGGGGCTCTCCCCAGGAACAGGGAAGCATGTCCCCTTACACCAGGGCTGGACTGGAAACCCAAAGCAGCCCTGGAAATTTTGTCCATCCAGCCCTCGGGCTGGGGCAGGTTGTGCAAGTGTGAAGCACTGCTGCTTTTGTTACAGGGGGCCGATATTGCAGCACCGCTGTAAAACCGGCCCCCAGTAAAAAAACAACCTTCACAGTGCCAAACAGCCCCCACCCTTCCAGCCTCCCAGGAAAATGCCTGATGCCCACTACGGCCTTCTGGCCCTGCCTTACATCCCCTGAGGACTGGTTGGGGGAAAGACTGATCTTCTGCACGAAGGAGGAAAGAAGCTCTGGGGCAACCCAGGAGAAAGGCTGGCACAGGGAACCAGTGGAACCAGCTCACTGCCAAGTTTGTCACCTTTGAGTACAGGAGGCCTAAAGAAAGTGCACCAGGGGGCTATTGCTTTCAACCACGAGCAAAACAAGACCATGATCACAAAAAATGGCCCAATAGCGCTAGAGATATCAGAACCAAAAGGATCTTAACCTTTGACCCCCACCAATGCCATAGCACATGGAGCTCCACTGCTGAGCTTCTTGAACCCCCTGGGGTGGGCCATCATGGCCGGGGGGCCTCTGAAAGGAGGATTCCCATCTTTTTTATGCTGGGAGGGAAAGTGCTGGTGCCCCATCCCTAGTGTTTCAGTGGGCCAGTTCTTTTTCAGGGCGGCCCGGGACCCCAGATCTAGACTCCCGAGGCAGCAAAGGCAGGGAGTGCTGCCGCACTTCCTTTGCATGAGCAGAAGAGAAGGTGTGGCTCAGGACCCCGTCCCACAGGATAAAAAGAAGATGGGGGCTGCCACTCTCCCCCCAGATGTGGCTGGCCCACCCCACTCCCTATCCCGTGTCTGGGGGAAGGCGAGTGCCCACCACATGCCACAGTGCCTTACCCGCAGGACATGCAAGGCCATAAGAAGCCTGCCGGCTCCAGCAACAGCATAAAGGAGTGCTGCCCGCGTGGGGAACTGGTGGGAGCAGCCAGGGTGGCCCCAGATGGCAGGGCCACCAGCAATGAAGTGAAAAAGTGTGGTGGAGCTGCAAGAGTAGCACAGGCTCCCCCATAAGGATTAAAGAACTCCCCTCTCGAAATTTGGTAGGACAAAGAAAATATCACCACATGAGGCTTTGGTTGAGTTTTTAAGCACTGTGCAAGCTAGAGCATGTGCTCTTCAGCTGGGAGTGCAGCGTTCTCTAGGGGCAATGTCTATGGCTGCCATTACCAGTAGCCTTAAGATTGTTAAAGAAATGTACATGTTGTGCAGCATCATCTAGGGGTGAAGTTTATGGTTACGTCTGATTAGTGACCAAAATATGGTGCCCTCTAGGGGCTATGTTTACAATTGCATTTTCAGTGTTACAAATATATACTAAGCACACAGACCCATGAGAAATCCATATTTAAATTGGTTGAAATGCTATATTGAAATAACAATGTGGAAACATATATATTTTATTTACAGCAATAAGTGCACTTAGATTATGTTTGATTATTGCATTTTCTCCTTAAATAATGATATTCTGACATGGTTTGTTGGTCTAGACCCCGTTAGGTGGTCAGAGGTGATTAAGCAATGTCATAACAAGGTATTTTCATCAGCCGTCTGTATATTTGTAAATTACTGTGTAGTACTGAGTAGTGTGTGTGCATAAATGTACTTTTCCTTTTTCAAAAGAAAAGCATAGACTGGACCATTATTTATTGAGTGTTATTATTGTGTGCCAGCAAATGGTGATTGCTAGCCCACACCCCTACCCAGACTAGGCCTTGGGCTGCTCTGCTACACTACCCTGAGAGAGTCAAGCGCTACAATAGGGTGTTTGGTTGCCAGTGGAGGGCAAATGTAGACCAATTACTTGTGCAGGCCTCACAAATAAAACAGTTTTTACTAAGAAACTTTGTACAGCATATTATGGGCATACCGATACTCACAACATGTCATATGTACCGTATGTAGGGAGGGTCTACCAGGTAGTGCTATCTAAACATTTCTGAATTCCCTTGCAGGTTTTGTCGTAGATGTTTGGCCAACATCAGGCCAGGTAAGAGCAAAAATCTCTGTGTTTCTACCAGATTAGAACTCTCCACTCATGTCAGACTGTCCTCAAGAAGCACATATTTCCCTCTCCCAAAAACTGACACATTCCACACATCACACACATAAAGCTTTCTCTACCCCATTTAGATTAAAACTGATTATACTCATCGTGACAGCTTCCTTGTTTCTTCTATACAGTCTGCATGCTCAGTGGATTACTCGCAACAGCTGACACCGCTGGAGCTTCTCTTGTGGCAGGTGCAACATGCTGGCCCCCTACTGTCTAGCCAGGGATGCCTCAAACAAATAAACTCCTAAGAAATGTACTTCTTGGACTATCACAGGTCAACAATTCCATCACTGTTTCTACTCTGTATATGCTGAGACCATGTACTCATCACAACATTATACTATAGGTGAACAGGCCTCATCCATTTTTACTTTGCATGTCCTGTGTTGCTACCACCTCATCTGCTTCTGCTCTGACTGCACCAACATCTGGCCTGGTCTCAGACACCAGTCTGTAAGTCTAACTCAATACTGACTGCAATTTGTCTAAGCAGATCTTCATCTACATAAGTGTGAAGACATTGAAACTGTGATTCAGGTACACAAAATGGATCCAGTGTTCAATAGATTTCGTATTTGTGTCCTTGTGACCCAAATGACAAGCGTTCATTGTGCTACTTCATTGGTAAGTATATGTACATCTCTTCTGCCATCACCCCAACCTACCTGTGTCTCCATTGCAATTAATTATAGAGTGATACATCCTTTGTCACAGCACCTTACACTCCTTTATGTCATGTAAGTGTTTGTCTATACCTGACAAGATTATGCCTGTGTTTGTCACCTATGAGAGAACTCTGTGCATGTGTGTTTACTGTTTGAGACTAACTTATTCCCGTCCATCTACACTTATATGTCGGTGTAATAGAATACGTTTGAAGTTTCTATCTCAACAGCTGCAGTGGTACAAAGGCTTCGGGTGCCAGCACTCTGTCACACCCATAAGACAACATCTGGGACATCATGAACGCATGTGACCATCTACTGAACTAGGCACACTCTTCCACCTCGTGGCTCCACCCGCCTCCTCCTCCTCCTGTGCCCACCTAGTCCCTTATTCTTCTTCACCCATTGTCCTGTAATTCACATCTCTGCTGAATGGCCACTGAAAAGGAAAAGAAAATATGAGAAAAGACACACAGGTGCATATGCGCGCTGGGGTGTGCCTAAAATGGCATCCAGGATGGACGTATAGAAACAAGCTCTGTCCAGATCTACAGTAATCCGGCAAAAATCAGTGATCCTCCCTCCCAGGAGCACTGTAGGGAGAAGAACAGATGGGGGCAAGAGCTTAGCCCCGCCCACGTGATATTGGAAGCTGCTGTGTGACCTGATAACGACATCCAGGCGGCGGTCTACTGGCTGTGGACAATGAGAGCTGTCGGCCCAGGATAGGTGTCCGCCCAAGAGAGGGACCTCTTACAAAAAAAGGGGAACCCAAATCAATAACCCTCCGGCATCTGGGTATATAAACAGTATATGGAAGAAAATAATGCCTCGGGACTGATAATGTAACATAGATTTTGGCGAAGAGATAGATAAATTATCTCTTCCCTAGAGCAATATTTTTTCTCCAACACAACCTTTGTTGCTTTATTTTGTGGCCAAGTCAACGGCAATTCCAATGAGAACAAAAAGTATATTTTAAAGAAAATTATTTGACTATTTAATAGTGTAAGTATAAATATATTTGTTTATTTTATACCCCACTTTTTCTTCACCATTTTATAGAACTCTTTTTTTAGATATATATATATATACAAACATATACAATATTTACAATACTTACATATGACGAAACAACTGAACATATACATATCAACAAACGCCCTTTGTTTAAACCAGGATGCTTATGGGCTTTTTTTACTACAGCATTCCTATAAATCGAAGATCACTCCTTCAGAGACACTTAGAGATTTTGTTGTTACAATCTCCCAGACAACATTACTCTGAAGTAAAATAGACAACATCATGATTTTATTATTAGTTCTATTTTTTTTTAAACATAAGCCTGAGGTGTCCTAAACCCGCACTGCTTCAGGCAAGCAACTTATCGTACCACTAAGGAATTCTCAATTAGGTGTTTGTTCAGCGCCCCCTCTGTGGACTTTCAACTGTCTTCGGATCCATAACTGGTTGGTGGGCAATTATCCCATTATGATGCTGCCTAAAACATTTGTTAATGATTTCTAGAGAAGATTTGTTTCTCTTGTACCAGCTCTGAGCTAGGGAGTGCTTGAAAAATCTGCTAACACTGTCTCCCTTACAGTCCCTGTCTTGGCTGAAAATGTCTGCAGAATATTCAGCTTTGGGAGAAACTGCTATCAAAACTCTCTTTCAGCTCGTCCTATTTATGTGAGATTTGGTTCTCAGCACTTGCGGTATTAAAGACTAAGTACCGTTCACGACTGGATGTGGAGCTCAACCTGAGGATGGCAGTAGCAAAAATCCATCCACAGATTGACCATCTCTGAAAAACAGGCACACCTGTCACATTTATGTTGGTGGTGTTATTAAAAATCTATGCCATGTGTAAAACAAAGCATCCTAGTAAAACCAATTTGCGCACATTTTATCTTGGAAAGTGGTGTTTTGAGCTGTGTAATAAGCCTCTTTCATTTCACCACACCCACTCACATACCTGCAGTTTACCAAACACTCTTAATGTATTGAACATCATTTGCTGGATATGCCCCGAATATGCGCGTGGCGCTCGATTCCAGAAATTTCTGTCAGGTGGGGGGGGGAGGGGGGGGGGGGGGGGAGGGGTCCCAACATCTAAAAAAATTCAGCTGGGGGGGCTCAACCTACAAAAGTTTGAAGACCTCTGCTCTAGAGTTAGCGCCAAGAAACCTCCTGGTGTACGTGCGGTGTATAAGTAATTTTTAACATAACATAACATAACATGGAGGAGATCATGAGCACAGAAGCCCACATGGCGCCTACCAACAGTAGCATTAAGGGACGAGGCATTTCATACGCAGATATAGGAAATCAATTGCTCAGTACTTTGCAGAAAATGAGAGAACAGCCACAGATGAGGTAGTGGAACGGAACACATTGAAAGTGGTGCTATGAGTGCTTTTCATGAATACAATACATGGGGCACAGAGGTCCTTGAAAAAGGATATCATGAGAATGTAGGACTGAATGAAGCCCTAGAACATGTGAGTGTGACAAACCCAGACATACGAACTATCCTAACGGGGTTTAGAATACAACACAAGGGCTGCTTTGGGAGAATAAATTAAGAAATGGCACTCATCGGAATGACTCATTAATGTTCAGAAGCGTTAACAGGAAACAAGGCATCCTTTTAGGTGGTGAACTGTCAGTGCGCCTCCTGAAAGCTTCTTTGCCTCAGCATCCTCATCTGAAATATGGCGCGAGTGCAGAGGTGAAGGGATTGCCTGATTTGCATGGCCCCCCTGAAGATATGTGCACCGGTGTGAGGTTCTGTAGCGATCCGAACCCGTGAAATTGGTATCGTAGTACTGACACGATTTTGGTACCAATGAACCGCAAATGATCCATTACATACATGACAGTGTTTTCGCTACGCAACTAGCGTGAATTCACTGAGAAATAGGGCATTCTGTTGTAAAGCCATGGCATCCATTTTAGTTACAGCATCCATTTTGTTTCTTGCCCTCACATAGTCAATGAACGGGCAATGACCCCGACAGAGTCACCTTGTTAAGGACACGTAAGCTCGAGCCCCGAGAAAGGCTGACGCTGCATGACTAAGCAGAATCAAGCTGCCTCCCTTGCCTGAGGCCAGTCCTGCTATACTGGTTCTCGTGTCCGTTGTCCTTACTGAAAGGCCGAAGACGGTAGCCATGCCCGTTTATGATCCATAAACACCTCTTATCCTACTTTTCAATCCTTTGCACCTGGCTCTGCTCCTCTCCTTCTGGGCTTTTACAATGGGGAGGTTACGATTTTTATGATGGGGAGGATCGGGTAAAGAATGGAAAACTGACAAGGGGACCTGATCGAATACCGAAAACCTACGACTAATTATTGTTTGATGTCTATTTACTGTTTATTTGGGATACCGGGTTGGGCATGAGAAGTATTCATGTAATGTTGCCTAAAGACATTTTTCGTGTATTTAAGGAACAACCCACTTAATGCAATTCGAACAGTCTCGTAGATTCTGCCTCTGTGTGGTTCCTATGACTTCTGTGTCCCTGCAGTAAATAAACCTTGGTCTCTGACGCCACCATCGAGAAGCCCGTGTCTCTGTTTATTTGTGCACCGAGACAGGAGGAACTCAGGGGTCTTTGGGTGTTGTTTCCCTGACACCTCTGGACTCTTAAAAAGTCCAGAACCTCAAATTGGCGCCCAACGTGGGGCGACGTCATCTGGTACCGGTCCAAAGCCTGAAAAGTTCGAGAAGTTTTGTGTGAAGATTCCGGACGGCGGTACCCCGCTTCATCGATCCCTGCATGTCGTAAAAGTGGCCCGACGATCTCTTCCACGAGGGTTCCCGTTCCCAGACGGCTACAGAGGACCGCTGCCCTGACTGTCGCCCTGTCTTGGACCCGAGGTGCAGACCTTAGTACGGCGAGACGTAGACGGGTTCTCCTTGGTGACGTCTTCCACATTTCAGTTAAGTATTAAGTGGGTTACGCTCAGTTTGGTTGTTCTTTGTTGCTCTGGTTTAATTCGTAGATTATCATTGGTTGCTCTTGTTTAGATAATCTTTGTTTTAGTAATAGTTCATTTTGGTAGGCCTAAGTTCTTTGCGCATTTTGGTTGGAATTTGTCTTTGTTTATCATGACTACCAGTAGTAATTGTTTCCTGTCCTGGTTACGTTGCAACGGGGATTCCCGGTTGGAGGATTCGTGTTCGGTTCCTCCGATTGGAACTCCTATATATGAGCTCTATTGTAAACATGGTGTGGGTCCTATTACGTATAACGAAGTATGGGTCCGTTATACCAGAAAAGATGGTGTCCTTAGTTGGCCACCGCATGGTAGCTTCGAAACCGAAATTCTAGACAATCTAGAAATGAAGTTGTTTAAGAGAAAAGCCCGGCCGGCAATGTTTGATTCTTTTCGCGTATGGCGCAAAGAAGCCAAACAGAGAGAAATTAGGAAGACAAAGAAAGAACAGAAAGAGAAAGGGTTGACTTTAATGGAGTCTGCTAGGCAGCTCCATGTCAACGAGACTGAGAAAGCAATGGAGATGGCGAATAGAAAATATAATTTGGCAATTGATAAATGTTACCCTGCATTGCCATCTTGTCCTACTAAGCCGATGGAGGATCATGAAAAATATCCTCTGTTGTCTTACCTGTTGAATTCACCTCCACCGTATGCACAGGGTATTACAGTACCACAGTTACTACCAGTTGTACAGCCAGCTGCTGGTCAGCCTGGAGTAGTTGCTCCACTTCCTTTGATTCCAGCTCCTGTCCTTCCCGTGGTTAATGTTCCTTCGGCACCCCCTCTTCCTGGGTCGCCTGTTCTGCCTTTGCCTATCGTCACGCAAACTGCTTTACCTGCTACTCCCACCCTTACTATTTCATCTGCTCCAGCTGCCCTATCCCCGAACCCTATGGACATTCTGACTCCGCTTTCCGTTCGTCGGAAATTAACCGACTCTGTAACTAATATCTTAACTCCTCTCTACAGGTCTTTAATTGGGACCCCCGTTTCTGACTCTATACAGAGACGTAGCCAGCTTCCTGGTCCTCAGGAACGAGACATGTTAGATTCGACAGCTCTTAGATGGATGTCGAAAGCTGTGAAGTATGATGCACAAAGAGTGTTAGATACTTTTATGCAATGGAATGAACCAACTCAACGTTATGTTTTTGACGTGATGTGTTCTCTTGTGCGTGAAGAATGGGAAGATGATGACTTAGATTCTGTCCCCTCTGATCTGATAAATATTCAACAGAAGTTCGCCGCAGGAATGGTGATAGGTTCAGGAGTAAGGGGAGCGATAGAACTGATTTTAGCTTATAGGGATGATTCCCCTCTTCGAGCGACAAGGGACCCTGATGGTTCACCGACTACTAGGAAAAGACGAGGTCAATATCCGATGAGGGAAGTTCCACCGATATGGCGTGATGCAGTTCAAGCTGATGCGGCTAATGGTATTGCAGCTGCCCCGGCACAATTCCAGAGAGTGTGGATACACATCCCTTGGAAACGGGCCGAAGTATTAGCAGTAAAACAGGCATTGCCAGACCCACGTAAAAATCCTGCTGGTTATTACAAAGAGTTAACGCAGACAGTTCAAGCGTGCGTCATGAATTTGGCAGACATTGAAATGTTATTTGGAAATGTAGTGCCACAGCCTATATGGGCCAAAATTCGGCAAGAGAACCACCCAGTCGCCTTAGGAGGTGATTGGCCAGCTATTGTAGCAGCAGATGCGCAACAAGTTGGCGGTGCTAAACCTGAACCTCTGATTGCTGCCCTACCTGGCAGAATAATTAATCTGATGAAAACGCTGATGCCAGCGTTACGAGTTAATTGGGATAAACTATCGGCATGCAAGCAAAAGAAGGACGAAAGCGTCTCTGACTTTTTCACTAGATTTGAAGAGACCTTCGTAGACCACAGTGGACAAGATATGAGTACTGAGGGAGGCCAGAGATTGTTTGTCGACAAGTTTGTGTTTAATTTATTACCGGAACTTAGTAACAAGTTAAAGGATTCTGAAAGTGCATGGGCAGTGTCGACGACAGCACAGATACTTGCAACTGCTCAGTATTACGAGAATAGAGAGAAGGAAGAGAAGGAAAAGTCAGAAAAGAAAACAAAAGATTTAAAGACTAAAGTTCTTTTGCAACAGGCGTATCCGCCTCGCTCAAATCAGTCAGATTCACAGCAGCGACCCCAGTTTCAGCAACAACCACAATTCCAGCAAGGGACGTCCCAAAGATTTAATTATGGTTTTTCCCGACAACAGTTAGCATGGAATCAGTGTGCCTATTGTAAAAAGGAGGGCCATTATAAGAATGAGTGTCCAGTACTGCACGCACAGACTAGTGGTGTCCCGGCTCAGAGAGGTAATGTTGGGTTTATGCAAACTCCTAGGGGTAGAGGACGTGGTACAATGACACCACAGGCTGATCGCCAATCGAATTATTTCGATCAGCGAAATGCACAATCTGCGCAAGCAGGTAGATCTCCACAGTATCATGTTGAAGATTATTATGATCAGAATGAAGAGATTCAGAGAGGCGAGTACTAGGACAGCCGCAGGCAAAGAGAGGGAGTAGTATCAGTTCCAGTTGATCAGAGTGGACCTTATGTCGCAGTAGTTACATCAGGCGTGGTCGAACCGTTTCTGTTGGATACTGGTGCGGCAAAAAGTTCAATTATGCATGCGAAACTCCCTGGCGCACCTTTGTCTGGCTTAACGAACACTTCAGTAGGTTTCTCAGGCGCCCCTGTTCACAATCCTGTTTCTAGTCCTTTATCAATTTCTGTTGGGCCATGCGAACTAGAAGCACCCCTTATTCTAACAAACGGTTGTAATGAGAATCTGCTTGGTTTAGATCTGTTGAAACGCCTACATGCGACACTGTACTGTTCTCCTTCGGGAGTACAGCTCACATTAGGCAAAAGAGTAATCTCTCCAATGTATATGTCGATGGATAAGCTCCCACCAGAGCTGCGTTCTCTCCCTGATACTCTTTGGGCAACTGGTCCTAACGATGTAGGCCTCTTGGAAATTCCCCCTTATGTGGTAAGTCTGAAAGCGAATGCTAAATTCCCACGAATCCCACAGTATCGGATTTCGAATGAAGGAGAACGTGCACTCTTGCTGATTGTGAAAGACTTGATACAGAAAGATGTGATTGAGGAAACTAGAGGAAATATCTGCAATAGTCCTGTTCTACCGATTTTGAAACGTACAGACCCTTCCAAACCTCCAATCTACAGATTTGTGATTGACCTCAGAGAAGTTAACAAAATAGTGATTCCACAGTTTCCTGTGGTACCAGATATCACTGCATTATTAACGTTGATTCCTGCCTCAGCCTCATGGTTTACAGTGATCGATTTGAAAAATGCCTTTTTCAGCATTCCGATAGCCGAGGAAAGTAGAGACATTTTTGGTTTCTCCTTAGGAGGTCGCAGTTTCAGGTTCAAACGCGCTCCACAAGGTTATTGTGAGAGCCCTTCAATTTACAGCCAAGCATTGAAGAGTCAATTAGATGCTCTTGTACTTCCTCCTGGTGTTGCTCTGATCCAATATGTAGATGATCTTTTACTGGCTGCTGATGACAAGGAAACTTGCAAAGCAGCTACAATTTTTCTGTTACGTCATTTGTCAGACTTACATCACAAGGTGTCACCTTCTAAACTGCAATATTGTTGCCAAGAAGTGACCTACTTAGGTCATCTTTTGTCAAAGGAGGGAAGAAGGTTGACCCCAGAGAGAATCAAAGCAATATCGCAGATGACTGTACCAAGCACACAGAGAGAAGTGCGTGCGTTTTTGGGTATTACGTCATACTGTAGGCAATGGATCCCAAATTTTTCTCTTATGGCAAAACCATTGGTAGCCCTGACTGGAAAAGGTGTTCCGAGCCCTTTGCCATGGTCTGACGAATGTCAACAGAGCTTCTCTGACTTACGTGATGCGCTGTGTTCAGCTCCTGTGTTGGGTACTCCTGACTACAGTAAGCCGTTTACACTATATGTCCATGAAAGAGAAGGATGTGCGTTGAGTGTATTAACGCAACAATTCGGTGACAAACAGCGACCTTGCGCATATTTCTCGTCCACATTAGCTCCGGTATCCAGAGCATTGCCAAGTTGTTTGAGAGCTACAGCAGCAGCTGCAGTGTCTATTCGACAGTCTGCTGGACTAGTCATGAACAACATGTTAGTAGTCATGGTTCCACATGCTGTGGATACACTCATGAATTGAACGAAAACTCAGCACCTCACCAGTGCTAGACTATCAGGCTACGAGCTGACGCTTTTGGCAAACCACATTCAGATTAAACGATGCAACATATTGAATCCAGCAACGCTGTTGCCGACTACTCAGGAGTCGAGTGATTCAGAGCCCCATGATTGCTGTTTTAGAACTGAGGAAGAGACAAAAGGTCGGATTGATTTGAGAAATACTCCGTTACTAGATGCAGACGGCACCTTATATGTCGATGGGTCGTGTTTTAAACTACAGAATGGTGATGTGACGGCCGCGTATGCAGTTACGACTTTGAGTACGATTGTTGAGACTGCAAGAGTAAGTCAGAATTCTGGCCAAGCTGCAGAATTAATTGCATTAACAAGAGCGTGTGTTTTAGCTGAGGGAAAGAGAGTGAATGTGTTTACTGATAGCCAATACGCCTTCGGCGTAGCACATAGCTTTGGACGTCTCTGGAAAGAAAGAGGTTTTCTCACATCCCATGGAACTAAGATCCAACATGGACAGTTAGTCAGCGATCTATTGGAATCTCTGACCCTACCGAATGAAGTTGCGATTGTGAAGTGCAGTGCACATCGAAAGATTACGGATGATGTTGGCCGTGGGAACGCGTTTGCTGATGAGGTCGCTAAAGAAACGGCCAAGAACATGACGAGCCGAATGTACGTTGCAACGTCTGCAAGATGGATTGCTGAATCAGGAATGTGTGAGAATACGATTGAAAGTGTGAAAGAAATCCAGAATGAAGCAACTGAAAATGAGAAGAATGAATGGAAGGAGAAAACGGGTAAAATGGATTCAAGTGGATGTTGGGTTGATTTGTCTGAACAGCAGCGTTGGATGTTACCTGATGCGTATGTGCTCGCAGTAGTCACGATGGCGCATGGAGCAGCGCACATCAGTTCGAAAGGGATCTGTAAAATGTTAGCTCCAGTATGGAAGAACGATGGAATTACTAAGTGTGCGGAAAGAGTGGTGAAAAACTGCATGATATGCCTGATGCATAATCCTGGCAAGGGAACCCCAACCCCAACTGGTCATTTTGCTCCCCCTTCTTGTCCCTTTGAAGTGATTCAGTTGGATTTCATCCACATGGATAGGTGTAACAATCTTAAATACATCCTAGTGGTAGTCTGTGCCTTTTCAAGATGGATTGAGGCAAAACCGTTAAAGGACAACACTGCTATGTCCACTGCCAAAATCCTCCTTAAAGAGTACTTCCCCAGGTATGGTATGCCACGGATTGTTTGGTCGGACAATGGAAGTGAGTTTGTAGGGAAAGTTATGAAGAGTGTGTGTACGGGTTTAGGTATTACCCAAAAATTTCACAGTGCGAATCACCCACAGTCAGCGGGTTTGGTTGAAGGGTACAATGGCACTCTGAAACTGAAACTTGCTAAAATTCAAGCTTCCACTGGTCTATCTTGGCCAGATGCATTGCCTTTAGCTCTATTGTCCACCAGAGCGACTGTACACTCTCGAGTAGGGCTTAGCCCATATGAAATTGTGTTTGGTCGTCCTGCTAATGTTTGGGGAGTCCCTAGGCCAAAGGAATTCAAACAGATTGAATACCCAATGTTGATTGATTATCTTTATGACCTGACTGCTAAATTAAGCCTTATTCATCAACAGGTATTCGAATCCTTGCCTAAACTACCAGAGAGTCCAGGCCACACGTTGAAACCAGGCGACCAAGTTGTAGTACGGAACTTTGAACGAACTCGGAACCTCCAGCCAAGATTCGTGGGTCCGTTCCAGGTACTCCTCACAACAAGAACTGCTGTACGCCTAGCTGGAAGGAAGAATTGGGTGCACGCTAGCCATACGAAGCGTGTCCCTCTCCCACTCCCCTACGATAACTGGGTTAGACAGGGATTTGGCATATCCGAGACAGAACCTGTTCCTAGGCACATCCCTTTCAGTGATGCAGAGTATATAACGGACCACCCACGAACTGAAACACAGAACTTTGACACCTCAGCAGGAACAGCTCCTTTGAATCCTGGACCGAGTATCGTACAAAGTGAACATTTGTCACCTGTGGAGTCGAACATTTCCGCACCTGTAGACCAGCTATTTCAAGATCAGACAAGACCCGGAAAGTACAGATATAATCTACGTTCTCATGTTATGAACTAATGACATTGCATAATTTCCTTTCTGTTTGAAAACTGTTTTGATCTTACTGCATTCCGTTCAGTCAGGAAGTTTGCTCAAAATTTTTATCTTTTTGTTTTTATTGTTTCTCACCTTGCCTTCTGGGTTACCGTAGGGTCGTAACATGTGCCTTGTTTTAATTTGCAGGGAATCAGACATAAGGTCGGTTTCTTCTGTCTATCTTGGGAACTCCCAGGGTAAACAGAGGCAAGTTTTTAACAGGTACAAACCATCCGTTGCGAACGGTTGTAGAAGATGGAGCTTCCTGAACTACGACGGGTTAATGTCATAAATGTGCACAAGACAAAGCTATATGACATACTATATAGCAAATGTTTTCTAATGCAATGTACTCTGACACTTCTAATTGTTTTGATAACTTTGGTAGGCGGAATTATTTTTGGTATTCAGTTGATCTTTACACCTGTTACATCTACAGTATCTCCATATGTTCCTGTTTCTCCGACTGTTGTTCCTCTTCACTCTTTCCATCCTTTTCCTGCCCACGAGCAAGCTCGACGCTCTGAGTTTCTAAATAACACTTTCATTCAGCTCTTACACCAACATCAACTAGTAGTTAACACAACAAACTGCTGGGTGTGTGGCTTGATACCACATACCATGGACAAGGGCATCCCTTATCTGGTTCTGCCCTTTAGTTATAATGGATCATTCTGGGCATTTCAGACCATGTTCGCTTATGCCCTAGAGACCTATCCTCCACGACCTCCACGTTCCACTCGGTATAACTCTGCTAATAGAGCCTTGGTAAAAGGAATCACTGACATGGTTAGAGATGTCAATAACACTCCGTTCATTCCCAAGGATGAATTGCGAGTATACATGGGTTGGAATGTTACGGAATATGGCATTACTCTGGGTGAGAACAAACGTAAAAGCTCAACTCCGATCTGGGTCATCCCCCACCAAGGTCAGGTCTGTTTGCAAGGAAATGGGAGGAATCCGAAAGCTCGACTAGGGAAGAGTGACTGTATCGAAACATATGTTTTCCCGTCACAGTCTTCCCCTGCATTCTTAGCTGCTAAGGGTACCTATTTTGTTTGCCAAGACAGAGCATACACATGGCTGCCTGCTGACTTCTCAGGCTCATGTTATATCGCTCAACTGCTACCTCCGACATACACTGCTGCACCGGACTATCACAAAACTAGAGTTGTGAGAGGTGTTCTCAGTAAAGAAGACACTGCTGGCCAAGAAGCAGGAGACTTCTTCAAAGGTTTCCTTCCGTTCTGGGGGCCTATGGCCAACAGTAGAAACTTACGTCAACTAACACGGGTAGTTGAATCCACTATCACAGAAACTGCGGGTGCCCTTAGTAACCTGACAGCTGAGCTTCAAGCGGATCGCCTCATGACGTTACAGAACCGTATGGTTCCTGATGTGTTACTTGCAGATCGAGGTGGAGTGTGTAAGATGATCCAATCGAGTTGCTGTGTTTTTATCCCAGATAATGCGCCAACAGTATACAAGGCCATCTCTAAGTTACACAAAATCTCTGACTCTATTCATGTAGAGGAAGGTGACTGGTCATTAATGGGATGGTTCTGGAGCCTGTTGTCTGCGTGGGGATGGAAGGTTCTGATAGTCACTGGTGTTGCGTTGGTATTTTTATTTTCGTGCTGTCTCATTGTTCAGTATGGTCCTGCCTTATGTAATCTCTGCATTTCAACATGCGTAAGAAGACCACCTGTTTTTAGAGATACGCCACGGGATAGAGTAATGCTTCAACAACATATCAGTGACCTGATGAACATAGAAATGGACTCTGACATGGAGTAAGTTATTGCCTATGTAAGGGCAAAAGGACGGTCTGAGGTTCTGTAGCGATCCGAACCCGTGAAATCGGTATCGTAGTACTGACACGATTTTGGTACCAATGAACCGCAAATGATCCATTACATACATGACAGTGTTTTCGCTACGCAACTAGCGTGAATTCACTGAGAAATAGGGCATTCTGTTGTAAAGCCATGGCATCCATTTTAGTTACGGCATCCATTTTGTTTCTTGCCCTCACATAGTCAATGAACGGGCAATGACCCCGACAGAGTCACCTTGTTAAGGACACGTAAGCTCGAGCCCCGAGAAAGGCTGACACTGCATGACTAAGCAGAATCAAGCTGCCTCCCTTGCCTGAGGCCAGTCCTGCTATACTGGTTCTCGTGTCCGTTGTCCTTACTGAAAGGCCGAAGACGGTAGCCATGCCCGTTTATGATCCATAAACACCTCTTATCCTACTTTTCAATCCTTTGCACCTGGCTCTGCTCCTCTCCTTCTGGGCTTTTACAATGGGGAGGTTACGATTTTTATGATGGGGAGGATCGGGTAAAGAATGGAAAACTGACAAGGGGACCTGATCGAATACCGAAAACCTACGACTAATTATTGTTTGATGTCTATTTACTGTTTATTTGGGATACCGGGTTGGTCATGAGAAGTATTCATGTAATGTTGCCTAAAGACATTTTTCGTGTATTTAAGGAACAACCCACTTAATGCAATTCGAACAGTCTCGTAGATTCTGCCTCTGTGTGGTTCCCATGACTTCTGTGTCCCTGCAGTAAATAAACCTTGGTCTCTGACGCCACCATCGAGAAGCCCGTGTCTCTGTTTATTTGTGCACCGAGACAGGAGGAACTCAGGGGTCTTTGGGTGTTGTTTCCCTGACACCTCTGGACTCTTAAAAAGTCCAGAACCTCAGGTGCTATCGGTATTACAGAAGGGGCTGCACAAGTGTCTGTGGCCCCTTCTGTAATACCAAAGTACCCCGGGGGCGTGCAAAGCAGGGGCAAACGCCTGTTGTGCCCCCGGGCCACTTTGTGTAATACGGCCAAATATGTGCTATGGCAACGTTTCTGTACGCAGGTCTTTGGCAAATGTCTGTCATGGGGAGAAGGGGTCACATGCTTCATTTGCACCTTTGTTGATCATAGACCTCCACTTCTAAAAGCGACATTTAGGAATATCAATTTTGCAAGGGACAGGGTACATGACAATATCTGTCTTTGTTGTAGTGACTATTGTATTAATGAAACATATTTATATGATCATGAAATAGTGGGCATATGCACTTTTTAAAAGAATATTTCTCTATTGTTTATCAACAACTGAGGCTTAGTAGAGTGCATATCATTATTTAGTCGTGTCCTTATATAGTGTTTTATAGTGGTCTTGAAACACCTTATTGATATCTGACTGCGAATTAACCACTTTTCCCTCCCTTCTGTAAAGAACTCAGATTGAGGTGTGCCGTATATCTGATTTTAGTAGCCAGGCTAGTAGGCTCCCTGCCTTATCGCCTAGTTGGTGTTTGTGTTTCAGGTACTCTCTGTAGTCTAAATTGGACAGTCTGTTATTCCTTACCTTACTCCTCCCCAGAGCAGGTGTAATGTGGAGAAATATTTGTATTTCTCCTTGTTTTTCTCCTTTCCATATGTGCTGCATTTTGAGGCACATACTGGAGGAGGAAAATACCTCTGGATTGCTTTTGTGCAGGAAGGTGGCCCTTCCTACACAAAAACAATCCTGCCTGCAATGGAGTAATGCTTGCACCATGGTGCCAGGGTGGCTACATTGGTGCAAGGCAGAAATTGTGTGCCAGCACTGGGGAAAAGGCCAGGACTGCGCCGTATTTCATAAACACAGTGCATCCCTTCCCTTTCACATCAGTGTAGAGAAGCGCACCAAGAAGACTTGCGGTGCTGCCAAACACCAATTCCTCATAAAGGAGGCTCTCTATTTGGTAAGACTAACCGCAATGCTACTGATCACAAGCCTCCAGATGAGCATGGAGTTTCAGCCAAGCTGGATAAGGACCTTCCTGTGCAGTGAGGAGAGCCTGGAGGACAAGAGAATGAGGCTAGGATGACATCTAAGCAAACACTATGCCTTAAGACGTTCCCAGCATGTGACTTTTGGTGCTTCATGGTTCTGCAGAAGGGAACACCCACTGCACTGCAACACCTGTGACGTCATTCCATATTTCCATGCACCCTGCATTGTTCAGCTGGATGTCTGGTGCCTAAAATAGAAAGAGCATGAAGGGGACAACATGTACTGCATATAGAATGTTGGTGAGGTATTGATGATGTAAATAGAATGGGAAGAAATTGGAGTTCTGGGAGGAGGCGGTTTATGAGGTGGCTTTGCTTGAGTAAGAAACCACTCTATGTGTGGTCACTAGAAGCACCCTAATGGTAGCATGCAACACTTTACAGTAAAAGAACACACTGGAAAATATACATGTGAAAATAAGTGTAAAATGTGTGAAGTAAAAATCCGCCTCGATGTTTTAGAAGTCTTTTCACATTTTCTGCATGTGTTTTGCCATGATATGAGGGGAGATTACAACTGTTGATAAATTAGGTATGCAGATATATAATTAAATATCTGATAAAAAAAGGTGAGTGATGTGCATGTGGATGCATATTAAATTCATAATTGCAAGTTTGGTAGTGGCATCATGGTGGTGCAACAATGGTGTGTAGTATGTAGTGTGTGTGGACAGCGTGATAGTCTACCATCCGTCATTGAATCAACACTTTCCAACCATTGGGATGCAGCAACCTAACCAGCAGCTCCGGTGAAATGTGAGAGGACTAGTAAGTTGGTCACGCACCTGAAGACCCTGATCTCTGGTCTGTGGCCCACCTTGGGAATCTATATGAGGCCCTAGTTTAGGGTTAAGGTCTACTTATTTGCTCTGTCGCATGACAAGCATGCTATCATGATTTTGTATACTGCTGCTGGTGAGTACTGTTGCACCCCACCCTACCATGATCAAGACATCTGAAACATGAATGACAAAGTGTATGCAATGATGGAGATTGGTTGTGATAAAGCAGTGAGGCAAAGAGAAAAAGGGCATACCCAGTATCACCTGCAACACATACGTATGATAGTGTGGTTCCTATGAGAATGCTGCAGTATTCCACACATACATGTAATTAATGTTACTGTCATGGGTTTATTGGGATGGGAAAAAGATATTAGTGACAATACATTGCCCAGATGCACATCCAATTTGAGTTAATTAAACTTACCCTGTAGTCACATGTCATAGGAAACCCAAGCAACCCAGTGACAATCAAGAGCTGACAGCTGAGAAATGTAGTTGTTATGTGTGCACTCAGGAAAGGCAGCATACAGATCAATGAGGCAGCTACGGACATTGCAGACAACTTGTGTGTTAACGGAGTACTTGCGATGACTGGTGGGTGGCAGGAGTGGGTGCAATCAATGGCAACCAATAATCACGGAAAGTAAGCTGTGGAACAGAACTTCTTTGCCACAGTTGCCCTTCAACCAGTGACTGTGGCATGCCTATATACTGGTGCACTTGCCTTGTACCTTGTGCGAGCACTATAGTTGGCTACCCCGTAAGATGCCCTCCATGTCCCTATTGACCCTCTATAAAGACCCAGTGTCCAGGAAGTGAAGTGCAGACTGTATTTTGACATGGGCTGGGATGGCCTAGGAGTGGGTGCAGGTGAAGCGAGCTCCTGCTCTAGGTGTGCAGCCATGTCAAAGACTGCATTAGTAGAGATGCTTGTCAATGTAGCTTCACTGGAAATGCCAAAGATATTTACCATCTTACTGTATTTCTGCTTTGTCATCCTCAAATAACTCTACCTCAAAATGAGAGGGAATTCACCAAAATAGCTCTGGTGTGGATGTGTTTTCAGGATGTGTGTGTGATTTATTAATATTTCTCATTGATAAGTTCATGCTAAATGAATGCCAAACACATACATACAGCAAAAGACACACAAATGATGGACGAAATGCAGAACAAACCAAAACATTCATGCCCAGTCAAGAAATCTGGGTTAAATCCATCATTCTTTTGCTCACCATGCCACCCCAGTTTATACCTGGCCATATGCAAATCAATCTTGACCCTGTTCCTCATGGGAACAGTCCAGCCCGAACTGCCAAGCCAGGTCCTCCCTGGACCGGAAACAAGCATCCTAGGATCGGTTTTGGCGTTTTACCCACCTTCAGCCAGGATAGCTTGATTTCAGTGGCACACTAAGCCCAGGACCCACGTCTGAGCATACCTGGCGCACTTAGGGCTAGAAAGCAAAAGACACACAATTGATGGACAGAATGCAGAACAAATCAAAACATTCACCCACAGTCAAGGGATCTGGGTTAAATCCATCATTCTTTTGCTCACCATGTCACCCCAGTTTAGACCTGGCCATATGCAAATCAGTCTTGACCCTGTGCCTCATTCAGGCATGGACAGGCACAGATGGGCTTGCCTTCCGCACTCCAGTGGTACACCCACTGTGTGTCCACACCACGGGCGTGTTTTAGTACACCGGCGTGGAGCAGATTACGAGGCTGCTACACCCTAGAGCGCTAATCACCCTGAAACTTTCGGGTGAGCAAAATGACTGTCAAGTGAGAAATTTTCCCCCAACTGAATTCCCCACAGGAGTGAATCTGCTTGCTCAGACCCCTCCCGACATACTGCCTTTTCTGTTTTCTTTTCTGATTCTTTTGGGAACTGCACACTCTACTTCTATACTTCATGATTCATCATCTGGTGTTATTGGGAAACAGCAACTTCTGAAATGTCTCCTTCATTACATGTGATCATTTATGAGGCCCCTTGTGCCCTCGTAATGTCACTTTTTGTGACGTTCCGTGGCGGGAGCGCCTGCTCCATATTTACGAGGCAGCACTAAGCCATTTATTTTGGCTTAATGCTGACTCGTAAATATTGTCCCCTTCAACGCAATTTTCTGTGTTAAAGGGGCATCAATGGGTGTTGCTGTGGGCGTTCCCAGCAGCATCCATTGCATTTTGACCCTGCCCCAGATTTACACGAAATCTTAAATCTGAGGCAGCGCCAAAAACGTAGGGCTCCCTAGGGAAGGCGTAAGGGAGGCAGAAAGAGGAAAAATATCTTTATTTCTCCTCGTTTTTCCTTTTTCTATGTATTCTGCATTCTTCAACGCACATAGAAAAACGGAAACGCCTCTTGTGATTGTGTTTGTGCAGGAAGATTTTCCTTCCTGCACAAAAACAATCATCCCCTTAACGCAGGCACCCTTGCACCATGGTGCATATGTGCCTGCGTTGGCACACAGCAACCCATTGTGCGCCGGCACAGGGGAAAAGGACAGGCATGTGCAGTATCTGATAGACTGCCCTTTTTGTACCTTAGGGCATTGCAGCAGGGAGGCCTGCAGGGCTGCCCTACAGTAAAACCTCATGTATGAGGCCCTTACTCTTTTATTATCTAGAAACGCGTGCTTATGGGCTACCTTCATATCATGGTCCAACACTTCCCACCTTCAAGGTCTGCAGGAACTTGAAAGTTGGACCACTGACTTTCAATCCTCCAAGAGTGACGCTGGTAGTGCTTCGGTTCCCGCAGCAGAACAGTTTGAGGCATCTGGATTGCATGAACAAATTATACATAATCCAGGAATATTTGAACAGGTCGGTACTGGCCAGGAAGTGAAAAGTACACATGGACCGCATCCCAGACATCTTCCAGTAAGTGGACCCCGCAAACTGGAATTGCCCTCCCAATGTAAAGCTTAAAGAGTGCATATTGCCTCACAGACTCAGTGATTGGACAGTGCTCTGAGGCTGTGGTTGACAAGAGAGTAGCATTGTGTTTACGCTACAGGCGTGGTTTCCCATTGTTTGTGTTGATTTACGGTATGTAATTGTATGCTGCTCGTAAGGTTCCTGAAACACAATTTTGATTGCTGTGGAATTTCCCTCTTTGTACATGTTCTTATCTTGTTTCATTCCACATAACTCCGCTTATGCACTGTGAAATCAGACAAACGTATTTAAACTGCAGGCTAGGAGAGGAAACAGGGTGGGCGATGATGACGCGGCCACGCCGTGGCCAACACGCACAGTGTGACCCAAGCAGACAATTATAGTCCAGTTCTTATAGACATGCTTTAACCCAATGTAAATGTAGATCCAGGCAGATTCACCGTTGCCCTGACCATGATGGTGGCTTGGCCACAAAATAAAGAAATAATATCCCCAGTGTTTTTCTTACTCCGCATTGTCTAAGTTTGAGTCTTTCATCAACGTGAATGTTGTGTGTGTTGGTTATCTTGGCTGCTAGCAGAAAAAACTATGGGGTTCTGTCAAATAGGTTGAGTTTGTATTATAATAGCCGGATCATATAACACTGAATCAGACACAATGAGTACATGCAAAAAAACAAGTAAAAAAGTAAAATATGCCATTGGAGGGGCTTTATTGTTAATAGCAGAATTCTCATTACAAAGAGATTGTGGGATCACGGCTCATAGAGTACGGGGAGGATGCTACCCCGTAAAGGAATATGGTCGGTTAAGTGTATAGGGTGTGTAGGAGAGGAGTTGTGCTGTGTGTGTAACTGAGGGTGGTGAGGCAGGAGTTTGGGAGGTGTGGTTTCACAGAAGATAAATCATGAGCTACTTTGGATGTTGTCTTATTAATTTGTTTGACCTTTTTACTTTTTGAAGAGTTTTAGTTATGAACTGAATGTTTGAGGCATTCTGGAGTCGGCGGGCTGCTCTCCCGCTGTTTCTTGGTGGCTCTCCTGGGAGCAGCTCAGCCTAGTCAGAGTGTGTCTTTGAGACCTACATGTGTGTGTTTTCAGAACTCATTACATGGGGGCTGATTAGAATGGCGGTCGGGAATGGGACTGGCCAACAGTATGGATGAACCGGGGACTGTTGCAGGTATCCTAGAGTACTCATACTCATAGTAACCAGCGACTGTTGCGGGTTTCCAAGAGTAATCATATGAAGCTGTGATTGTTGCAAGTTTCAAAGAGAATTCATATAAACCTGCAGCTGTTGCAGGTATCCAAGAGTAATCATAGAAAGCTGCGACTGTAGCAGGTTTCCAAGAGTACTCAAAGAAACCTGCAACAGTAGCAGATTTCCAAGAGTACTCATAGAAAGCTGCAACTGTAGCAGATTTCAAAGATTACTCCTAGAAACCTGCAACTGTTGCAGGTATCCAAAAGTTCTCATCGAAAGCTGCTCCTGTAGCACATTTCCAAGAGTTCTCATCGAAACCTGCGACTGCTGCATGTTTCCAAGAGTACTCATATGAGCCTGTGACTGTCGCAAGTTTCAAAGAGTACTCTTCGAAATCTGCAGTTGTTACACGTTTCCAAGAGTAACCATAGAAAGCTGTGACTGTAGCAGGTTTCCAAGAGTACTCATAGAAACCTGCAACTGTTCTAAGTTTCTAAGAGTACTCATAGAAAGCTGCAACTGTTACAAGTTTCCAAGAGTAATCATAGAAAGCTGCAACTGTTATAAGTTTCCAAGAGTAATCATAGAAAGCTGCGACTGTAGCAGGTTTCCAAGAGTACTCACAGAAACCTGCAACAGTAGCAGATTTCCAAGAGTACTCCTAGAAACCTGCAACTGTTGCAGGTATCCAAAAGTTCTCATCGAAAGCTGCTCCTGTAGCACATTTCCAAGAGTTCTCATCGAAACCTGCGACT
Organism: Triturus cristatus; assembly: GCF_964204655.1. Lineage (NCBI taxonomy): Eukaryota > Metazoa > Chordata > Amphibia > Caudata > Salamandridae > Triturus > Triturus cristatus. The sequence goes on from NC_140584.1 coordinate 1,152,786,812, forward strand.
GCTGCATGTTTCCAAGAGTACTCATATGAGCCTGTGACTGTCGCAAGTTTCAAAGAGTACTCATAGAAACCTGCAACCATTATAACTTTCCAAGAATACTCATAGAAATCTGCAGCTGTTACAAGTTTCCAAGAGTAATCATAGAAACCTGCGACTGTAGCAGGTTTCCAAGAGTACTCATAGAAACCTGCGACTGTTGCAGGTTTCCAAAAGTACTCATAGAAACCTGAGACTGTTGCAGATTTCCAAAAGTACTCATAGAAACCTGAGACTGTTGAAAATTTACAAGAGTACTCATGGGCACCTGTGACTGTTGTAAGTTTCCAAGTATGCTGATAGAAAGCTGCAACTGATGCAGATTTCCAAGAATACTTATGAAAACCTGAGACTGTTGCAAGTTCACAACAGTACTCATAGTAACCTGAGACTGTTGCAGGTTTCCAAGAGTTCTCAAAGAAACATGTGACTGTTGCAGGTTCCCAAGAGTACCTATAGAAACCTGAGACTGTTACAGGTGTCCAGGAGCACTCAGAGTACTGATAGAAACATGCGACTATGGCAGGATTTCAAGAGTGCTCCTGTAAATCTTTTGTGAATTCCAAATTCTGTTTATGCAGAGTACATACTGTGCAAGGAAACATTTCAACCCGTTTTAGAGATGTTCCATCCCCATTCCAACCTCAGATTTACACCTATAATTGGAATGAGTAAATATCTGAACATTTCAAGGGTGGAAATAGGTAAGAAAATGTGTGAAAGCTACGAACTCTTGAGCTTGTTCGTGGTCGCCAAATGTTCTAGTAGTGCGGCCCACTCTCCGCCCCTAAAGTCGGATATACCCACGTTCAACTTTACAGCTTTGTGTTACACCGTTGTGTGGGAATATTGTGCATTCTTAACTGGATTCATTAAAGTTATCGCACCATTGTTAGCGCTTTGCACCAGTAAATCATGCCGTTTGCCGATAGAAAGTGCACTCTTGTGCACAAAGGACTGTGAGGATGGGGCCCACAGAGTCTATTCGAGGTGTATTCCACCTTGATACACCTCCACCAGTGCACCTCAACCCTAACCAGGGTACCTCTGCTAGGACAGGACTCCGCCTTCAGTACAGCCATCCGCGGACCCACCACCGACATCAGTCCTCCAGTACAGACCCCTCAGTACGGCTCTAGCCGGGGGTTCCGTCCGCAGTGCTGTTCAAAGCATCCCTCAGTGAGTACCTGCACGTCCCTGGCAACAGGGCCACCTGTGGGTCCCAGGGTGGAATCCAGGGGGAGCCAGGTCAGTCTGCCAGACTCTGAGGGCGGGAACGTGAGTACCATCGACAAGGGAAGTATTAATACCAGTTACTCACAGCCAAACTAAGCGGCGGTACCAAGAGCCACATGAAAAGAGAATTATTATTAGCGTTATTGTTATCAAGACCATTATCAGTGCTGTTGGTGTAATCATTATTGTGTGTGTATTATTATTATTATTATTATTACTATTATTATTATTAATAATAATAATAATAATAATATTATTATTATTATCATCCGAACCATTATTATTATTGTGGCTGTTAATAATAATAATAATAATAATAATAACAAAATAATAATAATACTAACTGTTGTTATTACGGGTGTTATAATAATAATAATAATAATAATAGTAAATATGAATGGCTATTATTATGATTATTATTATGATTATTATTATTATTATTATTATTGCTATCATTACAATTAGAATTATTACTATCGTGGTTGTAATTAATGTTATTGTAATAATAATAATATCAACAACAATTATAAAAATATTAATAATAATATTGACAATGTTAATAATCAAACAGCAACAATAATAATATAAACAACAATAATAATAGTAATAGCAATGAAAATATTAATAATAATAATAATATTAATGATAATAATATAAACAATAATGATGGGAATATTAGTAATATTAACAACAATAATAATAACAACAATTTTAATAATAATGACGATATTAATAATATTAATAATGGTAATAATACAAAATGTGAAATAAATATCAGTAATATAAACAACAAACATAATAATAATAACAATAATAACAAAGACAATATTAATAATATAAACAAGAACAATGAAAAAAATAGAATTATCATAACAATAATAAAAATGGTTAGTATTATTATTATTATTGTTCTTATTATCAGTGGGAAGTCCGCAGAGCTGTGGTTGCTCTCTCACTGGTACCCGCTGCACTGCTTTCAGTTCCAGTGCTGAGCCGTTCATCATGCACGGCCTTGCACCTAATCACCAACTCACATTTATTTGGCAGTGCTGAGCTCTTCATACAATCCTGCCAGAGCTGCCTAATCCAGTGGTGGCTGGTGACATTTAAAAGTGGTGAGGCGTAAAGGGGGGATAGGGGGGTTCCCCCCCCCCCCCCAAGAAAATTTTGAAAAAAGAGTGGACAAATGGTGCATTTTCAAGCAAATTTGAGAAAGCACTGGGAAACAGTATAATTTATTTTGGAACTTAATTCCTTGTTTCCAGCACAATAATTTGATGAACTGATATATTCTTGTGATGGTTCTACTTTTGGCCTGCAGAAGAACGTTGTCAGTTGTCGATTCGAATAGCAATTTAAATGCCTGTGTTCAATAAATGATTTTGCTTGTTAGTGTTTACTAACCAATAAAGTTATTAGACTTGTTTTTTAACTATGTTTTGCAAAAGGTTGCACATTTCTTAGCAGTGGAATTATGGAATTCAGTGAGCTCTTTTAAAGTAGTCAGTGCCATATGTATAGGTATAGTCACTCACTTCATGGTGCTGAAGGGCCTCTTGCTGCTCTGAGCGGGCGCTCTATCTAATTATTGATGAACGGGGGGTGGGGTGGTGCAGACACACAGCAAGGGCAACCTCGCAGACCCCATTAGCGGCCCTGTTCTGGAATTTAAAACCAACATGGAGTGCCAAATCTAGAACTTTAAACTCCAACTCGAGTCCGACTCAAATCCCACGGTTACGTTTGTGAACGTAGCAAGTTGCAACCCATTAAAATGATACTTTCGCCCAAATACGCACGCACGCACAAAAGAGACACACACATACACTACGAACCTCACAAATAAACACAACACTCATAAAGACACACTGACACGCTTTTCGCATCAGACCGACTTGTCTGACAGCCTTCTCCCACCCCATGTAAAGACAAAAAGTGCAGGTTTTAGCTCACATTCTTCCCCAATTGCTTCTAATTTAAATCCTTCAACAATACCTGCTTTGAAAAAATCGTTGGGAGTTGATAATGATTAAAAATGAAAATTACCGGATGACGTTTCCCCCTGGTTGAATACAGTATTTTCGTGCAATACATTTAGTTAGCACAACTTTTCTCTCCATGGCTTGTGCGGGTGATTCGGGGTTAGCGCATGGACAGGTTTGCATACGAAGCATTTTTCCCTAAACAAAATCTCACGTCGTCCTTGTGTACACACATGTACACTCACATCATCAATACTGTTTACATCAAAGGACGGAACACCCTGGCACTGGCAGGCCGCGCTGCTCGCTTTTAGCACTTTGTGTGCTTTACATTAAAGTCATATTCCTCATTCAATAAATACAATGTAAAGCCACTAAGTCACCCGCTCTCACTTATCCTATCCCCCAACCAACGACTAATGCCCTACTCACCACTGATCAGACCCCAGTCACAAATCACCATCAGTGATTGTCACGCAGCTCTGCCGTGACTTACACGTAGGCACCTCTGCACTGCATCCAAGCCAACCTTCTGTTAATTGAAATACAGGAGCTTGGTGTCCACAAGCAGTGAAACCGTTTATATATACCCTCACATTACAGCGTGTAACTGTATCTACCCTCACATTACAGCGTGTAACTGTATATACCCTCACATTACAGAGTGTAACTGTATCTACCCTCACATTACAGCGTGTAACTGTAGCTACCCTCATATTACAGCGTGTAACTGTATATACCCTCACATTACAGAGTGTAACTGTATCTACCCTCACATTACAGCGTGTAACTGTAGCTACCCTCATATTACAGCGTGTAACTGTATATACCCTCACATTACAGAGTGTAACTGTATCTACCCTCACATTACAGCGTGTAACTGTATATACCCTCACATTACAGCGTGTAACTGTAGCTACCCTCATATTACAGTGTGTAACTGTAGCTACCCTCACATTACAGCGTGTAACTGTATATACCCTCACATTACAGAGTGTAACTGTATCTACCCTCACATTACAGCGTGTAACTGTAGCTACCCTCATATTACAGTGTGTAACTGTAGCTACCCTCACATTACAGCGTGTAACTGTATATACCCTCACATTACAGAGTGTAACTGTATCTACCCTCACATTACAGCGTGTAACTGTAGCTACCCTCACATTACAGTGTGTAACTGTAGCTACCCTCACATTACAGCGTGTAACTGTAGCTACCCTCATATTACAGTGTGTAACTGTAGCTACCCTCACATTACAGCGTGTAACTGTAGCTACCCTCACATTACAGAGTGTAACTGTATCTACCCTCACATTACAGCGTGTAACTGTAGCTACCCTCACATTACAGCGTGTAACTGTAGCTACCCTCACATTACAGCGTGTAACTGTATATACCCTCACATTACAGAGTGTAACTGTATCTACCCTCACATTACAGCGTGTAACTGTAGCTACCCTCACATTACAGCGTGTAACTGTAGCTACCCTCACATTACAGTGTGTAACTGTAGCTACCCTCACATTACAGCGTGTAACTGTAGCTACCCTCATATTACAGTGTGTAACTGTAGCTACCCTCACATTACAGCGTGTAACTGTATATACCCTCACATTACAGAGTGTAACTGTATCTACCCTCACATTACAGCGTGTAACTGTAGCTACCCTCATATTACAGTGTGTAACTGTAGCTACCCTCACATTACAGCGTGTAACTGTATATACCCTCACATTACAGAGTGTAACTGTATCTACCCTCACATTACAGCGTGTAACTGTAGCTACCCTCATATTACAGTGTGTAACTGTAGCTACCCTCACATTACAGCGTGTAACTGTATATACCCTCACATTACAGAGTGTAACTGTATCTACCCTCACATTACAGCGTGTAACTGTAGCTACCCTCACATTACAGTGTGTAACTGTAGCTACCCTCACATTACAGCGTGTAACTGTATATACCCTCACATTACAGAGTGTAACTGTATCTACCCTCACATTACAGCGTGTAACTGTAGCTACCCTCATATTACAGTGTGTAACTGTATCTACCCTCACATTACAGCACACTAGCTGCATTTACCCTCACACTGCAGCGTTTAACTGTATATACCCTCACATTACAGCGTGTAACTGTAGCTACCCTCACATTACAGTGTGTAACTGTAGCTACCCTCACATTACAGCGTGTAACTGTATCTACCCTCACATTACAGCGTGTAACAGTAGCTACCCTCATATTACAATGTGTAACTGTATCTACCCTCACATTACAGCACGCTAGCTGCATATACTCTCACGTTACAGCGTTTAACTGTATATACCCTCACACTACAGTGGGTAACTGTATATACGGTCACTTCACATCACACTGACTACATATATACCGCACATTACAACATTTAACTGAGTATACACTCACATTACAGCATTTAACTGCATATGCTCTCATATTACAGCACGCTAACTGTATATGCCCTCACATTCAGTGTATAACTGTTCAAACCCTCAAATTTAAGTGTGTAACTATATGTACCCTCATATTCCAGTACCTGTATATACCCTCACAAAACAGCGTGCAATTGTACATATATTCTCACCTTATATATTATAACTGAGTATACCCTCACATTGCAGCTGTCTAACTGCATATACCCTCACATGTATATGCCCTCACATTACAGCATGTAACTCTATACACCGTCATATTACAGCCTTTAACTGTATATAATCCCACGTTACAGCACGCTAACTGTATATATCCTCCCATTACAGCATGACACTGTATATACCCTCACATGATAGTGTGTAACTGTATATACACTCACATTACAGCAGGTAACTTATATACCCTCAAATTACAGCACCCTAACTTTCATAAACATTACGCTGTGTGGATGGCGCTTATTTGTTTAAATTCTACATGCAAAATGACAAATTTATAGATCACAGAATTTGTAGTTACAAAATCTGTGTATTTTACATAACTTCTGATTGGGGCGGACATTGGGGCATATTTACAAGCCCCTATTGTTAGACCTGTCAGCCCTTTGGGTGGTCCCTCCTCATCATTATTTATTTTGTCCCACTTTTGCCTCAAACCCTGTTAGTATTTTTCCTTTTTGGGAACCACCAGACTTTTTAGTGTTGATGCAGGGTCAGGGAGCCATTTTCCCTACCCCTGGAACTTCTGTCTGAGGGCCTGAAACACAAAATGGTGGCCACCCATTGTCACCTGTGACATCACTGGAACCTACTAGTACCTTCCAGAACATTCTAGAACCCTGTGACAGTGTGAGGCAGGTTTAGAATGTTGGGAAGCCAGCTCAGAGTTGGCAGTTGGAGTTGGCAGTTGGCACCTGACTGGTGAAGGGAGAGCAGCACAACACTGAAGGAGGAAGGAGTGAGGCAGCAGGGGTGGAAACTTGTGCCTGGAGTGGGGTCTGGAAACCCACCCTTGATACTAGTCCCTACTGACTGAGCCCAGCCTAGAGCCCTGTGTGGGAGAAAGTCAAGAAGAACCAATTCAAGGACCTGAACAGCCGGAGCAGGCCTTGAAAGTAAAGAACAGCAAGTTCCTGACCTGTCTATTGGTATCTTCCTGGAGTCCGACGCCGAGAAGCCTAGAGACCTGGGGCCGGAGGTGAAGAAGCGGCGCTGACTGGAAAGCAGACGTCGTACCCGGAGCCGCCAGAGGTCGAGAAAGGGCGCAGACGGAGGTCGTGGAGACACCAGAGGTCGAGGAGGAAGTCACCTGAGGTCGAGTGTGCGGCGTCGACGGGGGAGTGAAGTCCGCCCTCCGGAGTCGCCGGAGACCGAGGTGAATCGTGCCGGGGGTCGGGAGTGGAGATCGCACTCCGGAGTCGCCGGAACCTGAGGAAAGGAGCACCGGAGGTCGGGAGTGGAGATCGCACTCCGGAGTCGCCGGAACCTGAAGGGAAGAGCACCGGAGGTCGGGAGTGGAGGTCGCACTCCGGAGACACCCGGAAGTAGGGAGATCGTGTCCCTGTGACGCCGGAGACCGACAACGAATCGAGGCTGCCCAGCGACATCGAGCCGAGGCCGCCCGCCGACATCGAACCGGAGCCGCCTCACGGCGTCGACAAGCACTGACATCGAGCCGAGGCCGGCTAGCGACATCGAACCGGAGCCGCCCCACGGCGTCGACACGACTCCGGCGGAGTCGGAAGTTCATAAAGAGGGCAGTAAGTGGAATAGAGGGCGCCTAAGGCCCTGTGGAGCCCTAAGAGACCAACCTAGGGGCTAGAGAGGTGTTAGGACCAGCCTGGGAGTGCCAGGGGTGGACTGAGACTGATACAGTGACCTGTGTGAGGGGTTGTGTAGTTTGGGAGAGCCAGATTCCTAGATTACCCTTGATCTACCTCAGTTTTAGCCTCAGCCTTATCCAAGCTAGGTGAGAGTGACACCCTCAGGCCATCCCCATAACCACAAGCTGTGATTGGGCCAAATCAACCCATAGTACCTCACAAATGTGACCTGATTTGAAAGTGTATTGATGGCTTATATTTATTGAGAGTATTGTATTCTTTGTATTATCCTATTTATTGTCTCACAGTATTTATTGTCTCACAGTATTTATTGTCTCACAGTATTTATTCCCTCACAGTATTTATTTGCCTATGTATTTTATGCACATCTATTTATTCATTGATTATTTATGAACTGAGCTTATTTATTTGACCTCCCCTTTTTACAGAAGAAGCTTTGTGTACTGTAAGTGTGTTATTATTTATTTAACCTGCAACTAAGAGAAAACAAGATAAACACAGAGATATTTTCATAAATTTTTACGGTGTAGAGTCGTTTTTGGAACGGATGAACGCATGGTTATTGTGAGGGTGTGACGTACACTTAACACGGTGCCTGACCCCGACCGCTCGAGCCAAGCTACCCCTTGTGTGTTGGGAAACACCGGGTGACTGCTAAACCCGGTTGCCCGGGGTTTTCTAACATAATTGGTGTTCAGCGGTGGGATAGAGCTGTGCTTGCGTCCACTCGACAATAACTGTGGGTAGTCCATAGGCCTACACCGGGAGTTTTCTCAAAGCGGACTTCCTAATTCTGAGTTTTGTTTTTTTTCCAAATTTACTCTGGTGGTGGGAGGAGGTATTACAAAAGGTACCCCCCTGCATAGCTTCTGTAAACACCTGTCTTCTATTCTGAGTGGGCAAAATGGAGTTTGTGTTGGAAGATTTGGAAACTTACACTGTGGCCCAACTCAGAGAGTTTTGTCAGCGAGAGGGGGTGTATTGTCCCCCGGGTGCCATGAAGGCTGAACTCCAGACCAGCTTGAGGGCTTGGGGGGAGGCACGACGGGAAAGTAAGGCTGAGCAGGAGGACAGGGATGGAGAGCCTGTTAGCGAGGGGGCTGGGTTGTACCAACCTGAGGTGGGGAACCTGTTAGCGGGGCCCAGAACACTTTCCAGGAAGGGCAGCACTGTCTCTAGCGATGGCTTATCAGAAGTAGAATTAACTGACCGGAGGGAGAAAAGACAGCTCACATGGAAGTTGGCGGAGCTGGAGAAAGAGAAGGAGGGACAGAGGATGGCTCACGAGTTGAGGCTGAGGGAAATAGATCTCCAGATCCTACAAGTCGGGGCACACACTGTTCCTAATGGTGGCAGCGAAGGCAAAGAAATCACCAGGGAACCCAAACCCTATCTGCCAAAAGACATAGTAGCTAGCTATAGTGCAGGGGATGATATTGCGAAGTGGCTAGCGGCCTATGAGGTCTCTTTAAGGGCCCATGGGGTGCCAGAGAAGTACTGGGGAGGGGTATTGTACAAATACATGCCTCCAGCTGGTAGGGATGCATTATTGGCCCTAGAGCAGGATGAGCAGACCCACTACCCCACCATGAAAGTGGCGCTCGTAAGAAAGTTTGGACTAACACCCGAGAAGTACAGACAGAAGTTCCGGGGTAGCCACAAACTGGGCACACAGAATTGGGTGGATTTCCTGGACTATGCAAAGAAGGCATTAGAGGGTTGGATTCAGGGCAGTGAGGTGAGGGACTACGAGGGGTTGTTTGATTTAATGTTGAAGGAACACCTGCTCGAAAAATGTTTCCCTGAACTGCGTCAACACCTGGTGGATAGCAAGCTGACCAATCCCCGGAAGCTTGCTGAGGAGGCGGACATTTGGGCTAGTACCCGGGTGTCCACAAGGGGGACTGGAGGGGATACTCAAAAGGCCGGACAGGGCGCCCCCCAGAAGAAAGAGGGAGGGGAAAAGAAAAAGGAGTTCTCTAAAGGCCCCCAAAATAACTTCCAAGGAAAGGGAATAGGATTCACCCCTAGGGCTAACCCACCCAGAAACCCTAATCCCGGCCAGAGTCAGCAGCCAAGGGTTGTCCATTGCTTCGAGTGCGGTGGCGTCGGACACTATAAGGGAGATGCGAAGTGCCCGAAAAGACCACCCCCACCCATTGGAGGAAAGGCCCCCGGAGTAGCTAGTGTAGTGCTCGGGGAAGAGATGCCCTTAACTAAGGGAAGGGAGTGGGCGGGTGTCACTTTAGTGTCCCTGGGAGAACGGGAGATGGTTCCTAAGATCCAGGTGCCCGCAAATACCATAAAGTATGGGCAGTGGGTCACCATCAACGGCCAAAGAGGGGAGGCTCTGAGATACACAGGAGCCAGTATGACTATGGTACGTAGCCAACTGGTGTCTCCAGAGCAGGTAATTCCCGATGTACTCCACCCAGCCGCGATGGCTGACGGCAGAACCGGCCACTATCCGGTGGCCGAGGTTCCCTTTGAATGGGAGGGGGTTGCAGGTTCACTTCGAGTTGCCGTAAGCCCTGCCGTGCCGGTCGATTGTCTACTGGGGAATGACATGGAGCACAATGCTTGGAAGGAGGTGGAATACCGGACTCATGCTGAGATGCTGGGTACACCTGACTGGGCCTGTGTTAGCACAGGGACCGCGACTACCCGGAGAGGGAGTCTGTTTCGACTGGAGCCTGGAACAAAGGCACAGCCGGCTGCCGACCAAGGGAAGAACCGAGGACAGGAGGAGCCTGCCTCGGCATCCGCGCCCCGTGTGACGGATAGGCCACCGGAGGTGGTGGACCAGGAGTCCGCGGTGGGGGATGTTACCAAACTGGAGGACCTACCCATCCCGGCCGAGTGGCACGTGGAGGGAGGGCCGACCAGGGAGGAATTCTGCAAGGGCCAGAGGGAGTGCCCTACCCTTGAGGGACTGAGGCGACAGGCCGAAGCCCAGGCAGCAGGGAACGTTGAGGGGAACTACAACCTTTACTGGGAGGATGGCCTCCTCTAAAGTGAACCCAAGGCACCCCTACATGGATCGTCACGAGCCTTAGTAGTCCCTCAACGTTACCGAGCCTTCCTACTGGAATTGGCTCACGAGATCCCCTTGGCAGGACACCTGGGGCAAGACAAGACCTTTGCCCGTCTTGTCCCACACTTTTATTGGCCTCAAATGAAAGTGTCGTCCGACACCTACTGCCGGACATGTGTGTGTTGCCAAGCCAGTGGGAAAACAGGGGTGAAGCTGAAAGCTCCCCTGGAACCACTTCCTGTCGTTAGCACCCCCTTTGAAAGGGTGGGCATCGACATTGTGGGTCCATTAGATCCGCCTACTACAGCTGGTCACAGGTTTATCCTGGTTCTGGTGGATCATGCCACACGGTACCCAGAGGCTATACCTCTAAGGACCATTACAGCACCTGTTGTGGCTAGGGCCCTGATGGGAATCTTTACCCGAGTGGGTTTTCCCAAGGAAGTTGTGTCCGACAGGGGGAACAACTTCATGTCAGCATACATGCGGGCCATGTGGAAGGAGTGTGGAGTGACCTACCGGTTCACCACTCCCTACCACCCCCAGACCAATGGTCTGGTGGAGAGGTTCAATAAGACCTTGAAAGGCATGATCAGAAGTCTGCCTGAAAGCCTGCGGAGGAAATGGGACGTCCTCCTACCCTGTTTATTGTTTTCCTACAGGGAAGTGCCACAGAAGGGAGTGGGCTTCAGCCCCTTCGAGCTTTTGTATGGGCACCCTGTGCGTGGACCTCTCAGCCTGGTGAGAGACGGATGGGAAAGAACTCCCAGAAAGCTTCCCCAGGACGTGGTGAGCTACATGTTGGCCTTCCGGAGCCAAATGGCTAAGTTGTGGAAGCAAGCTTCTGACAACTTGGAAGCCAGCCAAGCAGTGATGAAGGCGTGGTATGACCACAATGCTCACCCGGTGGAGTTGGAGCCTGGCCAGAAGGTGTGGGTGATCGAACCAGGAGAGCTTAGCGCCCTCCAGGATCGCTGGTCAGGACCCTTTGAGGTGTTGGAGAAGAAGGGTAAGGCTACCTACTTGGTGGACCTGAAGACCCCTCGTCAGCCCCTACGGGTGCTGCATGCCAACCGCCTCAAACCCCACCATGAGAGGCCCGAAGTCATATTGTTAATGGTGACTGACGGAGCAGAGGACGTGGAAAGCGAGCCTCTCCCCGACTTATTTGCGTCTCAAGAGAAGGATGGGTTGGTGGAGGGAGTGATTCTCTCCCCGTCCCTAACTCCTGAACAGCAGGAGGACTGCCGCCAGGTCCTGGGGCAGTACTCTTCGTTGTTCTCCCTTGTTCCAGGTAGGACTCACCTGTGCGTCCATGATGTGGACACAGGAGACAGCCCACCTGTGAAGTCCAAGATCTACCGGATGTCAGACAAGGTGAAGGCCAGCATTCACAGTGAAGTCACTAAGATGCTGGAGCTAGGAGTGATCGAACCTTCCAGCAGCCCCTGGTCCAGTCCGGTGGTGCTAGTACCAAAAGCCGCACCACCGGGTGCCCAACCGGAACTGAGGTTCTGTGTGGACTACCGGGGACTGAACTCAGTAACCAAGACTGATGCTCATCCGATCCCAAGGGCGGATGAATTGATTGACCGGCTGGGAGCTGCCCAATATCTAAGTACCTTTGACCTTACTTCTGGGTACTGGCAGATCTCTCTGACTGACGGAGCTAGGGAAAGGTCAGCCTTCTCCACGCCCAAAGGCCACTACCAGTTCTGTGTGATGCCCTTTGGGCTCAAGAACGCACCTGCCACGTTTCAGCGTCTGGTGAACCAGATCCTCACTGGAATGGAGAGTTTCTCTGCTGCTTATCTGGATGACATAGCCGTCTTCAGTAACAGCTGGGAGGATCACGTGCGTCACCTGCAAGCTGTTCTCCAGGCCCTGAGACAAGCTGGTTTAACGATCAAGGCCAGCAAGTGCCAGATCGGGAAGGGGTCGGTAGTGTACCTTGGACACTTGGTGGGTAGGGGAGCGGTGCAACCTCTCCAGGCGAAGATCGAGGCCATCATGGCCTGGGAACCCCCCAAGACTCAGACTGAGGTCCGAGCTTTTCTGGGCCTCACCGGATATTACCTCCGCTTCGTGAAGGGATACGGTACCATTGTGGCCCCCCTCACGGAGCTTACGTCCAAGAAACAACCTCGACGGGTAGTCTGGACGGAGGCTTGTCAGCAGGCCTTTGTAAAACTGAAGCAAGCCATGTGCGAGGCCCCAGTCTTACGGGCCCCAGACTTTTCCAAGGAGTTCATTGTCCAGACGGATGCATCGGAACATGGCATTGGGGCAGTGTTATCGCAACTCAATGAAGAAGGTCTGGATCAACCCGTGGTCTTCCTATCCCGGAGACTACTTCCCAGGGAACAGAAGTGGAGTGCAATAGAGTGTGAAGCCTTTGCAGTGGTATGGGCTCTGAAGAAGCTGCGGCCATACCTGTTTGGCTCGCACTTCCTAGTTCAGACCGACCACAGACCCCTTCGTTGGCTGATGCAGATGAAGGGGGAGAATCCCAAGTTGCTAAGGTGGTCTATCTCCCTACAGGGAATGGACTTTCAGGTGGAACATCGGCCTGGAGTGGACCACGCCAATGCAGACGGTCTCTCAAGGTATTTCCGCCTTAGTGATGAGAACTCCCAAGGGGTTGGGTAGCTCTCCCCACTTTCAGCTGGGGGGGACGCGTGTTAGACCTGTCAGCCCTTTGGGTGGTCCCTCCTCATCATTATTTATTTTGTCCCACTTTTGCCTCAAACCCTGTTAGTATTTTTCCTTTTTGGGAACCACCAGACTTTTTAGTGTTGATGCAGGGTCAGGGAGCCATTTTCCCTACCCCTGGAACTTCTGTCTGAGGGCCTGAAACACAAAATGGTGCCACCCATTGTCACCTGTGACATCACTGGAACCTACTAGTACCTTCCAGAACATTCTAGAACCCTGTGACAGTGTGAGGCAGGTTTAGAATGTTGGGAAGCCAGCTCAGAGTTGGCAGTTGGAGTTGGCAGTTGGCACCTGACTGGTGAAGGGAGAGCAGCACAACACTGAAGGAGGAAGGAGTGAGGCAGCAGGGGTGGAAACTTGTGCCTGGAGTGGGGTCTGGAAACCCACCCTTGATACTAGTCCCTACTGACTGAGCCCAGCCTAGAGCCCTGTGTGGGAGAAAGTCAAGAATAACCAATTCAAGGACCTGAACAGCCGGAACAGGCCTTGAAAGTAAAGAACAGCAAGTTCCTGACCTGTCTATTGGTATCTTCCTGGAGTCCGACGCCGAGAAGCCTAGAGACCTGGGGCCGGAGGTGAAGAAGCGGCGCTGACTGGAAAGCAGACGTCGTACCCGGAGCCGCCAGAGGTCGAGAGAGGGCGCCGACGGAGGTCGTGGAGACACCAGAGGTCGAGGAGGAAGTCACCTGAGGTCGAGTGTGCGGCGTCGACGGGGGAGTGAAGTCCGCCCTCCGGAGTCGCCGGAGACCGAGGTGAATCGTGCCGGGGGTCGGGAGTGGAGATCGCACTCCGGAGTCGCCGGAACCTGAGGAAAGGAGCACCGGAGGTCGGGAGTGGAGATCGCACTCCGGAGTCGCCGGAACCTGAAGGGAAGAGCACCGGAGGTCGGGAGTGGAGGTCGCACTCCGGAGACACCCGGAAGTAGGGAGATCGTGTCCCTGTGACGCCGGAGACCGACAACGAATCGAGGCTGCCCAGCGACATCGAGCCGAGGCCGCCCGCCGACATCGATCCGGAACCGCCTCACGGCGTCGACAAGCACTGACATCGAGCCGAGGCCGGCTAGCGACATCGAACCGGAGCCGCCCCACGGCGTCGACACGACTCCGGCGGAGTCGGAAGTTCATAAAGAGGGCAGTAAGTGGAATAGAGGGCGCCTAAGGCCCTGTGGAGCCCTAAGAGACCAACCTAGGGGCTAGAGAGGTGTTAGGACCAGCCTGGGAGTGCCAGGGGTGGACTGAGACTGATACAGTGACCTGTGTGAGGGGTTGTGTAGTTTGGGAGAGCCAGATTCCTAGATTACCCTTGATCTACCTCAGTTTTAGCCTCAGCCTTATCCAAGCTAGGTGAGACACCCTCAGGCCATCCCCATAACCACAAGCTGTGATTGGGCCAAATCAACCCATAGTACCTCACAAATGTGACCTGATTTGAAAGTGTATTGATGGCTTATATTTATTGAGAGTATTGTATTCTTTGTATTATCCTATTTATTGTCTCACAGTATTTATTGTCTCACAGTATTTATTGTCTCACAGTATTTATTGTCTCACAGTATTTATTTGCCTATGTATTTTATGCACATCTTTTTATTCATTGATTATTTATGAACTGAGCTTATTTATTTGACCTCCCCTTTTTACAGAAGAAGCTTTGTGTACTGTAAGTGTGTTATTATTTATTTAACCTGCAACTAAGAGAAAACAAGATATATTTTCAGAGATATTTTCATAAATTTTTACGGTGTAGAGTCGTTTTTGGAACGGATGAACGCATGGTTATTGTGAGGGTGTGACGTACGCTTAACACGGTGCCTGACCCCCGACCGCTCGAGCCAAGCTACCCCTTGTGTGTTGGGAAACACCGGGTGACTGCTAAACCCGGTTGCCCGGGGTTTTCTAACACCTATCATCACAGGAACATCACTTTTAGTGACGTTCCTGTGGCGATAAACCCTTTGCCTTATTCACAAGGTGACAATAAGCCAATTAATGTGGCTTAACTCGGCCTTGTAAATAAGGCTCCCTTTCAAGCTACACTTATTGTGAAAGGGGCGTGCAACGGGTGTTGTGAGGTGCTTCTGCCGCAACACCCATTGATTTTAACGCTGCTCCATATTTATAAGGGAGGCACAAATAGGAGGCAGCGTTGAAATTAAGACCGGGAAAAACCTGATTTTAACATAGAGAAATAGGGAGAAATGCTTTATTTCTCCTAGTTTTTGGCGTTTCTATGTATGCTGCACTGTGCAGCACACATAAAAATAGCAAATCACCACTAGCGATTGTTCGTGTGCAGGAAGGTATCCATTTCTGCACATAAACAGTCATTAAAAAATTATGAGTTGCAACTTCTATGTGTGCTGCACAGAAGTTACAAATCGCTATTACAGAGACAGATAATGGCTCACCCCTCTCTCTCCATTGCTCTATCCACCTTCCCTCCTACTCTGCATTGTTTTTCCACTGCCCCTTTGTCACATTCATTAGAAAATATTAATATTCATAATTCTTCAGAGGTACCTGCAGCTGCAAGGTTGCTCTTTATTAAGTATGTGCTTTTGTGGACATTCAACTTTCTTTTATTTTCCACTCCAAGATTAATATCCTCATCTTGGGAGGTAAGTAAAAACGAAAGAAAATGGCACCTTCATCATGCCACCTAAGGGCCTGATTCCGATCTCGGTCGAAAGGGCTCTGAATTGGATTTGGTTTTCCCTAAATCGATCTGGAGCCCTTGTTTCCGACCGACTTCTTCCCAATTCGGAACAACCAAGTATGATGCCCAAATTGGTTCCGGAAGGCATACGGAGAGATAGAACCCTCCGGAGCCAAATCGTACAGCTCTATGGAGAAGGTTCTCTAAGCGCCCAAGTACGATGAACGATTCAGACAGCCTTTACGATTCATTTTGCCTGGATCGAAAAGGCTGCCGGAATCGGTCTATGGGGGCCCATAGCAGGCCCCCCTTCACCCAGGGCCCTCTGAATTGTGCCTGTGGAGGTACCCATGGGTACCCCCTTTCAGGCCATGTACAGTGTGGCAGGCACCAAGGGGTGCCCGCCACAGTGTGCACGATCATCCCCAACCCCCCATTTTGTCAATGGGAGTCCGACCGAATTGTATCCGTATGCATTCAAATGCATTGTAATTGTTCGGTCGGACTCCCCTGACACGAGTTGTACAGAAAGCATTGTGGACACGAGTCATTTGGTATGCTTTCCGAACGAGATCGGAATCGGGCCCTAAGTGTGCATGGATAATGATGCATGCACTTGCACACATCGTCGCACCATTTTCTCTTTTTGATGCTGAACACGAGCTGCAAAAATGGCTCGCAAAGCCGATAAGTTTGCTGATGGTAAGACCTATTGCCTTTGTAACTGCTCATTTATAAAGCTGCAATAAGTGAAGTTTCACAATGTCACTTACCCCAAGTGTGTGACCAACCAAATTTTTCATAATTTGACTATTGACAGGCTGCGTAACAGAAAATAATGTTGTATGTAAAAGGAGAGTAACAAACGTGACATGAGCTGAGCAATGATGATTATGAAGAATTGCTCTGTGATAACATCGGTCAGCAAGTAGATAACATTGGGGCAAATTATGAGTTTGCCAGTCTGATGGACTGCCAAACCCGTGGACATATGCTGTCAGTGCTGCTGTGCCAGGCATATTATGAATTTCATTTCAAAAGGAAGAGGGGAGGAAGAGGATAAACTGGTTTCAACCTCCTCTATAAGTAACTCATTCCAAAAAAAAGAAGCCCAGTTTTGTCATGAACAAAGATAAGAACTCTCCACTAGGGAAGAAAAAACAACGTTTTTCTTGTAAAAGCCTCACCCACCAGTTTTACCCCTTGGTAGCATGCTTCATCATCGGGTCGATCCCGATACACTATGGATCGTGGAGGAAACTTCCGTGCCTACCTGGTGTTTCAGGGCCTGGGTGTGCATGCAGGAGGGAACATGGTGTGCCCCTTTGTGTATACAACCCTTGTTCCTGCAAGGAACAAAATGCACAACATTTTGCATTTCATTCCGTGTAGAAACGGGCAGCGGCGCTCTCACAGCGGTACCTTTTTAAGGCTCTCCTATGAGCCTTAGAATGGCACCGCCATGGGACCGCAGCTGCAGGACCGGCCAAACTGTATTCTAGTTAAAATATGGCAGGCAGGCTGATTACAGGTTTGGTGGTTTTTAAGCGGGGCCCTGGCGTGGCGCCCCACTCGAAGACAGCCAAACTCGTAATCAGGCCCTCAGTCACAGGTCTAATGTGATGTACCTTCTCCTGAACCTGAATGTCCACACTAGAGGATGGAAATTAAATGAAGGATGCAGCCTAGAGGCGGGAGAGCCAGATCCTTTACAACTAAAGTGGTTGATGCAATATATATTTCCAAATGTAGGTTGTAATGTAGACCAGGGGTCGCCTACTTTTCTGCATTAAGCGATACTTAAATTCAATGAAAATCATTCTGAGCTCCTAATAATATTAGGGATGCAACTGTGACCAGGCTAGCAGGATTATATTAGTGACCACCATTTGCTAAATTACTTGCATTGATCACTTCAGTGCATCAGCCAGGGTTGCCAGCAGTAATGTAAAAAAGTCTTTGTCGATTTCAATGTCCCTACACGGATAATACATGACAACGGCAGCTGCAATTTCCCTGGTACCACACTTGTGATGTTGGTGATAAGTCTCCCTAGCAACACATTATCACTGAAAAAGCAGATTTAAATATAAAGCCATTTTTCTCTAACCTCCATGGGCCTGATTACGATGGCGGTGGGACCGCCACTGTCAGGTTGTCGGTGGCGGTACCACCGCCATCGGAACCTGCAGGACCACTCGCCCCATTCCGATGTCGGGTGGATGGTGGTTTAGCAGAGAGACAGACCGCCACACAGATGCCGTCGGAGGGACTGCAATCCCTACAATAGTGGCTGTACCTGGTTAGGCACTGACGTAGGGATTACAATGTCCCTTTCTAATGGACATTTCATGCGGAAAACCCACCATGAAAAGGTAGGCGGAAAGTGACTTTGGGGTTCCTAGCGGGCTCCCCTTCCTCACTGGCCCCCCGGTATGGGGTTTGGGGTCCACCTATGCTGCCCACCTAAACATCCCTGCACCGTGTGTCAGGCACCGCTTAGTGCCTGCCACACGGTGCAGGGATGTTCACAAACATGCCTCTCGGCAGTGATGCTTGTGCTGCAGCCCTTCTTCAGGCCACTGCACAAACCTCAATACTAGGAGGCATGTTTCCGACCACCTCCATGGCGGTTGGAAAAAAATTTCCCTGGCGGAAGCACCAACTCTCTGTCGCAGGCAGGACATGCTCTCTCCAAGTGCATTTTTAAAAAAAATGTAAAGCACAAATGCATTTTCAATGCAATAGGTCTCACATTTGCGAGAGATTAAGCTATTGGCATTGTAAATGACAATTCCTTTTATTTATCTGTTTTAAAAAACACATAAATAAAAGGCATTGTCATTTACAATGCCAATAGCTCAAACTCTCGTAAAAGCGAGACCTATGGCATTGCAAATGCTTTTTACAGTTAGGGGAGTGTTTAGTTATCTACACTCTAGGACACAGATTTTCAAAATAGTCACCGAACGCAGCGCTGCACAGCAGCCAAAAACGCTGTGCTGCATTGTGTGACAGGGAGGGAGATGGAGAGCGCCACATTTACAGAAATATGGCTCTGTCCTCCCCCTCTCTAGCGCCGGCGCAGATTTTAGCCACCGTGCGCCAGACATACACCTTAGGGGCATAGTGCAAGGATGTGTGCCTGAGTGTATGAATGGTCCTCACCCAATACAAAATACTATGGTTAGCCAATTTTTCCTTACTTTGCATGCATGCTGTACAGTGCAGCACGCATGCAAAGTCAAAAAAGAAAGGAGAAATGAAAACATTTCTCATTTTACCGCCTCCTTTCAAATGCCAATAACTTCTGGCGCTAAACCCTCTCTACTATTGTTTGTAGATAGGGTTTTGCATCAAAAGGCATGGGTGGTTGCATGGGAATGCCCATGTGTCAGTGATGTGACGCCCCCTTAGTGCTAAGGAATGCAAAGCAGTGCCTCGCGGTGCTTTGCGTTACTTTCAGAGTACAGTAGAGGATCTTAAGGTGAAAGAAGTATATGGATATTACTATAATGACCAGCAATTTCACCGAAGTCTCCCTTTCGAGTTTGAATCTAAGATTGCTATGTTATGTCTGTTGTGTTTGTGGGCTTTAAAGTGCTCATCACCCTGAAAGGGTATCCTGGGGCTACGAGAACCATGCTGGCTGGATAGACCAGTGAAAGGAAGAAGGGCTAGAGGTAGGATTAGAACAGCCAAGTTTTTAACTTCTTTTTGAAGATCAGAAAATGACTTGCCAGCCATAAGAGAAAGGGAGAGGCAGCCAAGTGCGAGTGGGAACAACCTTCAGATCCAGAGTGACGGCTTCAGGAAGCAACTGTCAAACATTGGATGAAGAATCGTAGCAATCAAGAGGCTGAAGAAAAGAAATCATGATATTTAAATACCTCTGGCCAGTGTTGTGAAGAGCTCTATGGACGTGAAGAAGGAGCTAGAGACCGCCAGTGTCTATCTGGGTAGAGCTTTCTGGACGTGACGAAGGAGCTAGAGACCGCCAGTGTCTGTCTGGGTAGAGCTTTCTGGACGTGACGAAGGAGCTAGAGACCGCCAGTGTCTGTCTGGGTAGAGCTTTCTGGACGTGACGAAGGAGCTAGAGACCGCCAGTGTCTGTCTGGGTAGAGCTTTCTGGACGTGACGAAGGAGCTAGAGACCGCCAGTGTCTATCTGGGTAGAGCTTTCTGGACGTGACGAAGGAGCTAGAGACCGCCAGTGTCTGTCTGGGTAGAGCTTTCTGGACGTGACGAAGGAGCTAGAGACCGCCAGTGTCTGTCTGGGTAGAGCTTTCTGGACGTGACGAAGGAGCTAGAGACCGCCAGTGTCTGTCTGGGTAGAGCTTTCTGGACGTGACGAAGGAGCTAGAGACCGCCAGTGTCTATCTGGGTAGAGCTTTATGGACATGAAGAAGGAGCTAGAGACCGCCAGTGTCTATCTGGGTAGAGCTTTCTGGACGTGACGAAGGAGCTAGAGACCGCCAGTGTCTGTCTGGGTAGAGCTTTCTGGACGTGACGAAGGAGCTAGAGACCGCCAGTGTCTATCTGGGTAGAGCTTTCTGGACGTGACGAAGGAGCTAGAGACCGCCAGTGTCTGTCTGGGTAGAGCTTTCTGGACGTGACGAAGGAGCTAGAGACCGCCAGTGTCTATCTGGGTAGAGCTTTCTGGACGTGACGAAGGAGCTAGAGACCGCCAGTGTCTATCTGGGTAGAGCTTTATGGACATGAAGAAGGAGCTAGAGACCGCCAGTGTCTGTCTGGGTAGAGCTTTCTGGACGTGACGAAGGAGCTAGAGACCGCCAGTGTCTATCTGGGTAGAGCTTTCTGGACGTGACGAAGGAGCTAGAGACCGCCAGTGTTGTGAAGAGCTCTATGGACGTGAAGAAGGAGCTAGAGACCGCCAGTGTCTATCTGGGTAGAGCTTTCTGGACGTGACGAAGGAGCTAGAGACCGCCAGTGTCTGTCTGGGTAGAGCTTTCTGGACGTGACGAAGGAGCTAGAGACCGCCAGTGTCTATCTGGGTAGAGCTTTCTGGACGTGACGAAGGAGCTAGAGACCGCCAGTGTCTGTCTGGGTAGAGCTTTCTGGACGTGACGAAGGAGCTAGAGACCGCCAGTGTCTATCTGGGTAGAGCTTTCTGGACGTGACGAAGGAGCTAGAGACCGCCAGTGTCTATCTGGGTAGAGCTTTATGGACATGAAGAAGGAGCTAGAGACCGCCAGTGTCTATCTGGGTAGAGCTTTATGGACATGACGAAGGAGCTAGAGACCGCCAGTGTCTATCTGGGTAGAGCTTTATGGACATGACGAAGGAGCTAGAGACCGCCAGTGTCTATCTGGGTAGAGCTTTATGGACATGAAGAAGGAGCTAGAGACCGCCAGTGTCTGTCTGGGTAGAGCTTTATGGACATGACGAAGGAGCTAGAGACCGCCAGTGTCTGTCTGAGTAGAGCTTTATGGACATGACGAAGGAGCTAGAGACAGCCAGTGCCTATCTGGGTAGAACTTTATGGACATGACGAAGGAGCTAGAGACAGCCAGTGCCTATCTGGGTAGAGCTTTATGGACGTGACGAAGGAGCTAGAGACAGCCAGTGTCTATCTGGGTAGAGCTTTATGGACATGACGAAGGAGCTAGAGACCGCCAGTGTCTATCTGGGTAGAGCTTTATGGACATGAAGAAGGAGCTAGAGACCGCCAGTGTCTGTCTGGGTAGAGCTTTATGGACATGAAGAAGGAGCTAGAGACCGCCAGTGTCTATCTGGGTAGAGCTTTATGGACATGACGAAGGAGCTAGAGACCGCCAGTGTCTATCTGGGTAGAGCTTTATGGACATGACGAAGGAGCTAGAGACCGCCAGTGTCTATCTGGGTAGAGCTTTATGGACATGAAGAAGGAGCTAGAGACCGCCAGTGTCTGTCTGGGTAGAGCTTTATGGACATGACGAAGGAGCTAGAGACCGCCAGTGTCTGTCTGAGTAGAGCTTTATGGACATGACGAAGGAGCTAGAGACAGCCAGTGCCTATCTGGGTAGAACTTTATGGACATGACGAAGGAGCTAGAGACAGCCAGTGCCTATCTGGGTAGAGCTTTATGGACGTGACGAAGGAGCTAGAGACAGCCAGTGTCTATCTGGGTAGAGCTTTATGGACATGACGAAGGAGCTAGAGACCGCCAGTGTCTATCTGGGTAGAGCTTTATGGACATGAAGAAGGAGCTAGAGACCGCCAGTGTCTGTCTGGGTAAAGCTTTATGGACATGAAGAAGGAGCTAGAGACCGCCAGTGTCTATCTGGGTAGAGCTTTATGGACATGAAGAAGGAGCTAGAGACCGCCAGTGTCTGTCTGGGTAGAGCTTTATGGACGTGACGAAGGAGCTAGAGACAGCCAGTGTCTGTCTGAGTAGAGCTTTATGGACATGACGAAGGAGCTAGAGACAGCCAGTGCCTATCTGGGTAGAACTTTATGGACATGACGAAGGAGCTAGAGACAGCCAGTGCCTATCTGGGTAGAGCTTTATGGACGTGACGAAGGAGCTAGAGACAGCCAGTGTCTATCTGGGTAGAGCTTTATGGACATGAAGAAGGAGCTAGAGACCGCCAGTGTCTGTCTGGGTAGAGCTTTATGGACATGAAGAAGGAGCTAGAGACCGCCAGTGTCTATCTGGGTAGCTTTATGGACATGAAGAAGGAGCTAGAGACCGCCAGTGTCTGTCTGGGTAGAGCTTTATGGACATGACGAAGGAGCTAGAGACAGCCAGTGTCTGTCTGAGTAGAGCTTTATGGACATGACGAAGGAGCTAGAGACAGCCAGTGCCTATCTGGGTAGAACTTTATGGACATGACGAAGGAGCTAGAGACAGCCAGTGCCTATCTGGGTAGAGCTTTATGGACGTGACGAAGGAGCTAGAGACAGCCAGTGTCTATCTGGGTAGAGCTTTATGGACATGACGAAGGAGCTAGAGACAGCCAGTGTCTATCTGGGTAGAGCTTTATGGACATGACGAAGGAGCTAGAGACAGCCAGTGTCTATCTGGGTAGAGCTTTATGGACATGACGAAGGAGCTAGAGACAGCCAGTGTCTATCTGGGTAGAGCTTTATGGACGTGACGAAGGAGCTAGAGACAGCCAGTGTCTATCTGGGTAGAGCTTTATGGACATGACGAAGGAGCTAGAGACAGCCAGTGTCTGTCTGAGTAGAGCTTTATGGACATGACGAAGGAGCTAGAGACAGCCAGTGTCTATCTGGGTAGAGCTTTATGGACATGACGAAGGAGCTAGAGACCGCCAGTGTCTATCTGGGTAGAGCTTTATGGACATGACGAAGGAGCTAGAGACAGCCAGTGTCTATCTGGGTAGAGCTTTATGGACATGACGAAGGAGCTAGAGACAGCCAGTGTCTATCTGGGTAGAGCTTTATGGACATGACGAAGGAGCTAGAGGCAGCCAGTGTCTATCTGGGTAGAGCTTTATGGACATGACGAAGGAGCTAGAGGCAGCCAGTGTCTATCTGGGTAGAGCTTTATGGACATGACGAGGGAGCTAGAGACCGCCAGTGTCTATCTGGGTAGCCACTGAAGACCCTTGAGGTTACGTACAATCCAGACACCCTCATTATGCACAATTTGGGACCTTTTCATCATGTACTTGAAATGCGCACATAGAAGATATTAGCATAGTCCAGTCGACTGGCAACCACAGCTTGGATTGACCTCTTTAATGCTTCTCCAGTAAGCCAGGTGAAACCTTGGGTAGCGTCTTCAAGATGCCAAAGCCACATGCTGACACAGGGGTAACTTCATCTGCCAGCAGGAGTTTTAATCAAGGACTGTCTAAGATTCTCCCACATTTGGGAAGCTGCTCCCTGTCTCCCAGCTCTTTGGTCCAGCAGCCTTCTGACTAAAAGGCTACTGGCTTTCCAAAACGAATCACTTCAGTTTGGACGATATTCAATGAAAGGCATTTGGTTTTCATGCAGTTGGAGACCTGAAGCATGTAAGAGGTGAAATTAGCGTGAGTTTGGGAATGTGGTCTGAGGTGGCAATAATCAGCTGGTTGTCATCTGCATAGGAGAACATTTCAAATCTGAAGGGTCACAACTCTATGCACAGTCACTGCCCAAAAATAAATTCTGAATGAAGCTCAATCATTCATCAAACAATGCCGCACGAATCCCATGCGTCCCAAACACCTTTGTAAAATGCCATCCTCGTCATGGGTGTTTGGTCTAAATCCGTTAATGTAACCCCTACTTGTGAATGTATGACCACTACTTACATATATAAGGCCACGTTTATGAGGTTTTGCCATAGGTCAGTGCCGCAGGCCTTCCGGCAGCTCTGTCCTATGGCAAAAGAAAAGGGCATGAATCCGCCGTATCCATCAGATACGACGGATTCCTGACCTTCTCCCCTGCACCGCTGCACAACGGGCTGCCGTGCACCAATGCAGGCACCTTTCACCACGGTGCAAGGGTGCCTGCGTTGCAGAGATTATTATTTTTGTGCAGGAAGGGAAACCTTTACAAGAGGCTTTCTCCTCATTGTGCCTACCTTACACCTCCCCTGGGGAGGCATAGGTTTTTGGTGCTGACTCAGATTTTATGATTTCCCGTAAAACTGAGGCGGTGCCAAAAAGCCATTGATATTACTGGGAACGCCCACAGCAACACCCATTGCATGCCCCTTTAACGCCGAAACCTGTGTTAAAGGTAACGATTTTTACGAGGCAGCATGAAGCTAAAAAAAAATATGGAGCAAGTTCCTGCGCCACGGAACCTCAGAAAAGGTGATGTTCTGGCAGCGCAAGAAGCCTCCGAATTGAGGTCCATAGTCCTCTGCGAGCAAACAAACGAAATGCAAATGTTCCAAATATCAAGTGACTATATGTACACAAAGGTACTGCCATACTGGACTAGTGCTTCGGTGTTCCAACATGCATGCTTTTCACTATGCTGAGGGTGAGTTAAGCACACAGCAGCCGAGACTTTGAAAAGGTGAGTGGACCTCGTGGTCTCACTCCAGAGACAGATGGTAAAAATAATGCGTTCACGCCTACTGATCACTACACAGTGTGCTTCCACCACCACACTTGTGCTGCTTAAACCTTGGTGAAGCGGTAGCCTTCCACCACTATGAGGCCAGTGCTTTGGGCACCCCTCCCAGTCCAACAAATCCCACAGTCCATGAGATAGGCCTATGTTATGGCGCTCACACATGATATATGTTTACCTCTGACAAAAAAAAAACACTATTAGGGATATAGACAGAGCAGTTGGCAGTCAGGACAGGGTATCTGTCTTTTGCCATGCAGAGGGTTTTTCCGTTCCAACACAGAGCATTTCAAGATGTTCAATTTTCAAATTTGCTTTATATGTATTTACTTATTAATCAAATAATATTATTTAATTTTCTAACCAGTGGCAGACTCCAGGGTAGGCATCACAGACCCCAGGTAAAGACCGGTGGAGCTATGATGTAGCAGTGGCATTCGGACATTTCTCTTCACTCACAATTGCCCCAATGCCATTGATGATGCCGGATTCTTATCTATTTTACCATCACCAAGAATCCTCTCTGGTCGCCAGGATCTTTTTATCTGCTAAATAGTGTAGAGGGGAGGAAATCAAATTTTAACACACAATCAATAAATTGAATTTAATCTCTAAAAGGACCACTGACTGCGAATCTCAAATTTCAGGAATTTATTACGACCAAGAATAACTGTACATACAAGCACCTTAGTACGAGGTGAAGAAAATAAATGGGCACTAATACAAAGGATATTCTACGCAGGAGTCTCATCCGACTCAAAATAAGAAGAATTGTCAGCTCCAATAACATAAGGCAAGCGATGATCACTCCAGTTTCTACATTAGAAGTCATTTACCTAAAAGGAAGTCAGTTAGTCTACCCTACTCTTTCTCTAAGGTGACATCCCTACTTAGCATTATCCCAGGCAAGAGTAAAAAGGTGTCAGAAGCGAAGACTTCCTTAGAAGTGCACTCACTTAGTCAGAGCTCGCTCTAAGATGCTCCTTCTAGCTTCCCAACTAAGCCTCAACTGCTCAACCCATGGGACACTGTCCCTATTTCATAATCCCAAAAACATAGAACACGCCCCCGGCACACCTCTTCAGCCAGGTCTTCTTCCAGTAGTTTTCCACTGAAACTTGTCTCTCATCCAACGACGATTAGCTTGACCTTGGGTCCTAGGCACCTTCTCTGCCGAAAGTATCATCCCTACATTCCGGTATACTCCCATATTGGCTTCTCTTACCATCCTAACTCTTAAAACAAAGGGTTAGTCTCTCTAACGAGCTAAGTGTTTCCACTTCTCTGAGATTTTCTAACGTCCTGAAACCCTAATCCTTACCAAGGGAAATCATTTTCGGCCTACAATATTTAGCTAACATAAGAAATGGGCAGGCCTTCTCTTTATACGTATATGCGATCAGGCCTTTACACAGTTTAAAACCACGCTTCTAAAATCACATTATAAGCATTAACTTCATTACACTTTATATATGAATAAGCAAACTACATGTGCAGACTTTAATATGGAGCGTGTTTAAACCTAATGCATCGTATTACATGAAAACCAATCATTATGCGTTGACTAAAATACCTCTGCAGTGAACTACGACATTGCTCTTCATGAAAGGCATGGTTACATTTCTAATCACTCCATTATAAGCATATTTGAGTAATACATTTCTACGCCACACATTACTATGAGTCGTTTAACATATATGGGTGCAGACTAACAGTGATTATGATGCACCCCTACAAACTTTCAGAATAACGCGGCTCTCTATCACCATCATGGTTTACAGAATGGGGAAATTCTTTGAATGGGGTATTTAAGGCCAGCACACCGCCCTCAAGACATCAATCCAAGATTTAGGAAAATACAGTGGAAAAAAGGATTTCGATGCAAACCTATCACCGCATATGGAACTTTTCCATGAAGCCGAGCCACTTTTTTGTACTCCAAATTATAAGCCATTTCCTTCTCATGCTTCAGCTGAAATTCCAAATTCTCTCTCCAAGGCTGAGCCACTAAAAGTCCTCTGAAGGTCAGTGGTTTGTGGCCAAGGCCAAGACGGCCTTTCGCCTGCATCTTCCCTCAGGGAAGCGCATAGCGCCGGGGCTACCACGTGCTGACAAGAAGTTGGCCCAGGGGTGGTGCAATGTTTTCCTAGAGGTTTTCCAAGAATATCTGGGCTGTGCTGTTACAGGACTGCCCTGCTCATTCTCATTGCAGACCTCCTGAGTGCCATGGAAGTGTTCCTTCCGCCATGGAGAGAGGCACAAAGTGGCCAGTGTGCCCGCCACCGTGCTTGTGTTCTATAAGGGCATTGATACAGGTAGGGTCAGGTAAGAGGAAACGCATAATGAGCTGGATAGATAGGCAGAAACCTTGGTGTGCTAGGATCTGTTCAACTCTAGAAGCATTCAGAAGGCTTATATTAAAACTTCATTTAGTGTAGTTTAAGAGCGGAGACATGCTGTGTAACCTCTTAGCCAGTGGCTCAAATATTTTAGTTTTAATAGACTTTTTAGATCATCAGAACACACTGTTGGTGACTTAACTAAAAAAATATTGCACTGATGTTATTGATAACATCAGTGCAATCTGAATGATTTTGAGGGGCCTTGGAAAAACATAATTTATAGGCCCTTGTTAGGAACAACTTTGAATTATGTTACCCATTTCCTGCTAATTTGACCCCTTATGATGCCAATAAATACTGAATTACCAGTTAAACTTTCAGAAACAGTCACACGAAAATAGTGAAATATGTCTTCCCCGGGAATCAAAACATTCTTATGAAGACGCCGAGAAGCAAGAGAAAGAGGGGCTTATTTACAAACCCCTTGCGCCGCCTTTAGGTCACTTTTTAGGTCTCGCCTGACCCAGCGCATGCGGTGGTCTGGCGAGACTTTTTGGGAGGGCTCAAAAAAGTGCTACCACTGTAGCCTAGAGCTACAGTTCACGTGCACGGGCGCGCGCGCCTCACTTTCGCGGCCGCTTTGATTTTTGATCGCGATTGCGATCACTTTCACTTTTGCGGCCGCATGGCCGCTTTGATGTTCTCCGTGAGCCAGTTTTTTTTCCTCCTGTTTATTACTTCTATGTAGTAATGGTGGCACCTGTGCGCCGCGATTACCACAGAGCAATAATAAACAGAAACAAGCATTGGCATACCCAATAGGTCTCGCTTTTGGGACCTTATAAGTATTTAGTTATGCAACTATTGCATGTATAAACACTTATAAGGTCCCAAAAGCGAGACCTATTGGCTATGCCAATGCTTGTTAAGTGAGGCACCGGTGGCGCAAGAGGCTTGTAAATAAGCCCCCGAGTCACTTATACAGGTAGGCAGAGAGAGGGCGAGAGGTTTAGAATGAGGATTAGACATAACAGACAGAGGTCGAATAGAAAGAATATTTACTTTCTCGGTGGGGGCGGGCGGCAGGGGCAATGGCCCAAAAAGTCTGAAACGAGGCTGACATTAGTAACAGACTGCTAAAATACGGTCGACCAACATTCAGCTACATATGATTAACACCTTCGTCATCGTAGCAGTAATGAATCAGTTTTGACAAAACTTTGCTTTTGACATATGTACAATGTTACTTTATTAGTTTTGCATTTGTTTTATGAGAGAGGCACATCGTGACCCTCCTTTGTTAGGCACCACAGACCTCATTTTCCATGTCTGTACCCATCATGCTTTTGTTTTCTTTTCTACCCAATCAGTGAGGTATCAAGGAAGGCATGGGCCCTCATGCAAGATAGTGAAAAGTCATACACTGCAAGTCCCATTTCAGTCTCTATTGAAAGAAGTAGAAGAGGGACTCACGGTGAATGGCTCGTAGTAGTGATGTGCTTCGCCATCGCAGTGAGGAGTAAATTAACTTCCTGGAGTTTGACCCTTTATTCCCACCACCCAAATACTGATAATCAGTTCTAAAAGTGGAATTTACTAGTATTCCAAGTATTTGGTATAAAATATATAGAAATCGCACCACATGTTTTTCACCCACAGACTTCACCTGCTGAAAAGAGGCAAAGTCTCTGGGGGCAAATTAGTCCCAGGCGAACAGGATTCTCGATAAACTTGATAATATGATGGGATCGGTTACTCTCATGTTGTAAAGACAACACAGCACTTATTTGAGGTAATCTCCAGTTTAATGGCAGAGAACAACCTGTGTCCGTAAAGCCAGACACCTCAAAAATGCCGCTGTCAACTGTAATCGAAACCCAGGATGTCACCACACAGAACCCCAAGCAGTGGATGACATATACAGGGTTCCACAAACCTCATCCCCTAAACCCATGACGTGCAGAATTTCACCAGCCCTCCTTCCATAAGCCCCCATTTACAGCACATCTCTTTCTTTCCTAAAATGACAAAACAAACAACACAACACGTTCAAAACCTTACACACTTACCCAAGTATAGCGTATAACACCACCTAGACCCCAGAATAAGACAATTGTGCAAGACGAACATCTAAAAGGAACTATCTATCTTAAAACATAATCACCCCATCATGCGCAGGCCTGCTCACACGGACTCTTCACAGACTAGTGTCTCCACCATTCCCACCTGCATCCATGTTTTCACTTCTGTCATGCACCAGGGATCTCCTGAAATAATTATCATCCATCAACAACCATTCAACAATCAGCCAGAACACGTTTCTATCTTCTCAACAGTGTAGTCAACACCTTGCCCATCCTTCTGAAACAAAGCAAACCTCTTAAAATTCCACTTCTGTCCATTTTCCTACTGAACCCAATTTCCCCCTACTTCCTTCTCTTTATATGGGACAAGATATTTGGATAGACCTCCACTCACACCACCAAGTTTCACCTTGACCCAATCATTGACATTAAACAACCTCTGCCCATAGAAGTCATTTTGACTTTTTCCAGCAATTTCATTTCACTCTCATGCCGCCAAGACGGAACTAACTTAGCTCTCTGCTATCTGCCAGCCATCACTTCATATTGGCTTTTTTCCAGTACCAGAATTTGCAGCAGTGCTGATGCATATATTATGCCACCCACGGTAGACCATTCAAACTGCAATTACGGGCCTGCCATTGCAGTTCTGTGTAAGCTGGTGCTAGCACCACTTACGAAAGATATAGGTCTCCTATATCTAGGGTCACTGCACTTAAAACCTATAAGTCACCGCTATAGCATGCCCTTACAATCCTTAGGACAGGGTGCTTGGTTCAAAGTGTGAGGGTGCCCCTGCATGAGCAGGACACCCCTACAGCCTACGGAGTCCATTGTCTCAGGTTGTAAGTGAAGCAGCCAAATACAATACAGAAGGGCACCGCATAATTATGCAATGACCATCTCGAAACTGGCTGCAACGAATCCCATCATAATTCCAAGCACTGGAATGGGCCTCCGTTAGGCTCTTAGTGCTCCCGTTACAGGTCTTCTAGACACAGACAGCACAACATGGCTTCTGCTGACCAGAGACATGATTCTGCCCTCCTGCAGCTGAGACAAGGTCGAGCAGGGGAAGACAGAACAATAGGTATCCTTTGACAGGGAGGTGTGACCACCTCCCAGACAGGATTTAGTGTATTGGGGCTGGGTGGGTGCGCTAGCCAGCGCCACTCAGTCTGCATGAGGGGCACATTTGATGCATCCTTGCATAGTCCAGTTTAAACCAGTCCTGGGAGCCATTGGCCCCCTATCTGTAGCAAAACAGGTAAAGGACATGGGGGTATCCTCCCCCCGTCCAAACCCTCGCCTGGGAGGGTCCCCTGAATCATCCCAACCCTTTCTTTAAGGTACTCAATTCAGACACCACTTCAACTTCTACCGTCTGGACACTGTGGACTTCGTTTGGGCTCAACTTCATCTCCCTACCAGTATGCTGCACTGTCTGTGCCTATGCACCATACAGGAACCTTCCAAGGGCTGTGGGCATCCAAGACACCTGAAGGAATCTCTGTTGGAGTGAAGGAGTCACTTCCCTGCATCTGCACTGCAACTAAGCTGACTGGTCTGCTTATCCTGAGCTCTCATGGACTCCAAAAGGCTCAGCAACACAGGTGATAGTTCTCCATAGCTGTTGAGGCCCTTCTTTGCCCTCTCACCAAGTTTGAGGCCAGTATCCCTTGTAGACGCCGCAGGAACCTAACCCCCTGTGCACCACATATACTTGCCATTGCAAAGGCATTGTTGGCTCCCTTCCAAGATCTTTGGGCTATGAGTCGCTTTAATCTCCAGGGACCAGAATCTCTGTCCAAACCGCATCATCTGCACCATAGCCTGCATGTTTTGGTGAGCTGCTCGAGGTCCTCTTGCGACTCCAGTGCCTCTGACATCTGGGTACTGTTGAGGGTCACCTTTATTTCTTTTGGGCTCCCCCGATTGCTCGGGGCCTGTCCTGACTCCCCTGCTTGTGGTGAGTCCCCTGGACCTTGCTGGTCCCGACTTTGCACCTTCTTCGACATCCATGTTGTTTGCAGTTGCCAAGGCTTGTTGGTGTTCCCTATGGACAACGGCCCCTCAACTCTCGACATGCGACGAGGGACAGCTCGTGCATGACTCCTGGTTTTCCACAGCATCGCCGGGTCCTCACATTTGCAGAGTCAAGGTCACCGTCAACTCTCCTGCACCTCCCGACATCATGGGCATCCGTCTTCCAGGTCTCCGGGTCTCACCTGAGTGACATGCACTCTGTCCCCTCTGCTTGCAGGTACTCTTCAACTGGAATCTACCTTCAGATTCCACCGGACGCTTTCTCCTTTACCAGCAGCGGCATTTTCCTGAAGTCCTCCACTGGGCTCGACTGCGGTTTCCGACACCGCTTCACATCTATGCACCCGGCTTCCCTGGTGTAGATAACATGGGTATTAGGGTATCCACTGGTGGGGTGGCTCTCCAATCTTCTGTCTTCCACTGGGTTACTTCAGGGTCCACTGGGAAGGGTCCTTAATCTCTAAAATTGCAACCGCGACTTACACATTGATTTTGACGGAGAGCGCAGTCGTGTTCCCACATTGCACACAATCCCCGGGGGGTTCCTAGTCACTCACCTTGGGTGGTTCCTTGGGTCCCTGACACGTCTACGTCCTCTGGGAACTGTCCTGACACGATTCGTGGTTCTTATACCACTTTCTTAGTATATGGTTTGGTTCTCCCCGCGGGGCCCTCTGTGTATTCTGTGCTATTTACGTGATTTCTATGCAAAGTATTGTGTACATTGTGCATATCTCCGGGTAGGTGATATCTGTATGTGTTATGAGTATAATATAATAAATACATATTTTTTTTAAATACAGTGTGTGGTTCTTATTCACTTAATCTATACCTATAATATTGCATTATGGTAAACCAAGCTGCTTTACACTCATTCTGGACTAAGCCTGAAGTCTGCTCTCCACACTACCACTTAAAGAGATTTCTAAGGTTGTCTAAGAACTCCTAAATCACCACCCTCTCACAAATGGCGATTTGTAACTTCTATGTATGCTGCTTGTGCAGCACACATAGAAGTTGCAACTCGTAATTTTTTTTATGAAAATGTATGTGCAGGAAGGTGTCCCTTCCTGCACATAATAATCATACATGGTGTTTTGCTGTTTCTATGTGTGCAAAAACAACAATTGATGGACAGAATGCAGAACAATGTCATACATTCACCCCAGTACAGAGATCTGGGCCTAAATCCATCGTTTTTTTGCTCACCATGCCGTTCCAGTTTGAACCCAGCCATATGCAAATCAGTCTTGACCCTGTGCCTCATGGGAACAGTCCAGCCCGAACTGCCAAGCCAGGTCCTCCCTGGACTGGAAACAAGCATCCTAGGACCGGTTTCTGGCATTTCAGCCGTCTTCAGCCAGGCTTGCTTGATTTCCAGTGGCATGGAGAGCAAGGGACCCACGTCTGGGCATACCCTTCCCACTCGGGGTGACAAATGCAAAAACAACAATTGATGGACAGAATGCAGAACAATGTCATACATTCACCCCAGTACAGAGATCTGGGCCTAAATCCATCGTTTTTTTGCTCACCATGCCGTTCCAGTTTGAACCCAGCCATATGCAAATCAGTCTTGACCCTGTGCCTCATGGGAACAGACCAGCCCGAACTGCCAAGCCAGGTCCTCCCTGGACTGGAAACAAGCATCCTAGGACCGGTTTCTGGCATTTCAGCCGTCTTCAGCCAGGCTTGCTTGATTTCCAGTGGCATGGAGAGCAAGGGACCCACGTCTGGGCATACCCTTCCCACTCGGGGTGACAAATGCAAAAACAACAATTGATGGACAGAATGCAGAACAATGTCATACATTCACCCCAGTACAGAGATCTGGGCCTAAATCCATCGTTTTTTTGCTCACCATGCCGTTCCAGTTTGAACCCAGCCATAGGCAAATCAGTCTTGACCCTGTGCCTCATGGGAACAGTCCAGCCCGAACTGCCAAGCCAGGTCCTCCCTGGACTGGAAACAAGCATCCTAGGACCGGTTTCTGGCATTTCAGCCGTCTTCAGCCAGGCTTGCTTGATTTCCAGTGGCATGGAGAGCAAGGGACCCACGTCTGGAAATACCCTTCCCACTTGGGGTGACAAATGCAAAAACAACAATTGATGGACAGAATGCAGAACAATGTCATACATTCACCCCAGTACAGAGATCTGGGCCTAAATCCATCGTTTTTTTGCTCACCATGCCGTTCCAGTTTGAACCCAGCCATATGCAAATCAGTCTTGACCCTGTGCCTCATGGGAACAGTCCAGCCCGAACTGCCAAGCCAGGTCCTCCCTGGACTGGAAACAAGCATCCTAGGACCGGTTTCTGGCATTTCAGCCGTCTTCAGCCAGGCTTGCTTGATTTCCAGTGGCATGGAGAGCAAGGGTCCCGTGCTCACTACGCCACTGGAGTCAAGCTATCCTGGCTGATGACGGCTGATAGCCAGAAACCGGTCCTAGGATGC
Source organism: Triturus cristatus (assembly GCF_964204655.1). Lineage (NCBI taxonomy): Eukaryota > Metazoa > Chordata > Amphibia > Caudata > Salamandridae > Triturus > Triturus cristatus. The sequence goes on from NC_140584.1 coordinate 1,152,820,738, forward strand.
TTGATTCCGGTCCAGGAAAGACATGGCTTGGCAGTTCGGGCTGGACTGTTCCCATGAGGCACAGGGTCAAGACTGATTTGCATATGGCCATGTCTGAACTGGGGTGGCGTAGTGGGCAAAAGAACGATGGATTTAACCCAGATCTCTTGACTGGGGGAGAATGTCTGCATTGTCAGCATTCCGTCCATCATTTGTTTGTTGTAACGCTTTTCGCCCTAAGTGGGATGGGTATGCCCAGACGTGGGTCCCGTGCTCACTACGCCACTGGAGTCAAGCTATCCTGGCTGATGACGGCTGATAGCCAGAAACCGGTCCTAGGATGCTTGATTCCGGTCCAGGAAAGACATGGCTTGGCAGTTCGGGCTGGACTGTTCCCATGAGGCACAGGGTCAAGACTGATTTGCATATGGCCATGTCTGAACTGGGGTGGCGTAGTGGGCAAAAGAACGATGGATTTAACCCAGATCTCTTGACTGGGGGAGAATGTCTGCATTGTCAGCATTCCGTCCATCATTTGTTTGTTGTAACGCTTTTCGCCCTAAGTGGGATGGGTACGCCCAGACGTGGGTCCCGTGCTCACTACGCCACTGGAGTCAAGCTATCCTGGCTGATGACGGCAGATAGCCAGAAACCGGTCCTAGGATGCTTGATTCCGGTCCAGGAAAGACATGGCTTGGCAGTTCGGGCTGGACTGTTCCCATGAGGCACAGGGTCAAGACTGATTTGCATATGGCCATGTCTGAACTGGGGTGGCGTAGTGGGCAAAAGAACGATGGATTTAACCCAGATCTCTTGACTGGGGGAGAATGTCTGCATTGTCAGCATTCCGTCCATCATTTGTTTGTTGTATGTGTGCAGCACGATGCAGCACACTAGAAACAGCAAAAACGAGGAGAAATAAATCATTTCTTCTTGTTTTGCCCGTTTAAGACCAGGTTTTCCCTGGTCTTAGTTTTGGCACTGCCCCACATTTACTCCACCCGTGTAAATATGGGGCAGCATCTAAACAATGGGTGTTGCGGCGGAATGCCCACCACAACACCCATTGCTAAGTATAGCATGAAAGAGGGCCGTATTATCAAGGCGGCCTTAAGCCACATTAAGTGGCTTAATGCCATCTTGTGAAAGACCCTATCTCCACAGAAACGACAATAAAAGTGATGTTCCTGTGGCAATAGGGGCTTGTAAATATGCCCTTAAGTCTCTCAACCTGGCTGGGGGTTGTAAAGTGATGTACAAATATGTTTAATTCCTAAGATATCTAAAAACTGTTGCATCTCCATGGATGTAAGTTGAGTGCTATTTTCTGTGATTAATGTAACAGGTATCCCTTCTCCTAGCACAGAAATGCTGTGTTTGGTATTGATGGATTTCATGAATTCAACCTCTACCCACCTGGACTTCTCATCAACAACTACTGATGCCTGTCTCTCATGCTCAGAACGGCCCACAAATGGGCCAAAAAAACCTAAGCACAGTTTCTCCCAGACATAATCTGTCTGAACTTCATGCAAATTGTGTTCGATCAGTCCAAATCCGACTCTCACTCACTTTCCTGAGGTTTTACACGCTTTACACCTATGAGTGTCCATTTTTGGCCAACCAAATCTCTCTTTCAGCCTCTTAATGTTTAAGGTTTGATCCAAATGTCCTTCATGGGCTAATTTTATACACCCTTATCTCACCACGGCTGGTGGTAAACATTTTTCTTTCCACATAATCATACCATTGCCCAAAAGGGACATTTCTCCTAAAACTTTAGGAAAAGGTTTAAGTGCCTCTGGAACAGTGCTTTCCCTTCTCAATTCACCCTTGAGCGTTTCCTCGACTGCTTCAAGAACCTCATATTTATTCATAGCTAACTTCCACTCACTCATGGACACACAGCCATGCAGTCCTTCAGTAGCATTCTCTCCATCAGCCGCCACTTTTTCCGAATCAAAAGTGTACTCATCCATAGCCTTATCAGGCAACTGTGATAAACAATCCGCCACTTTGTTTCTCCATCCTGCCAGATATTCAAATTCACAATCATAATCTTGCAGTCTATCTGCGAACCTCACCAGGCGACCAGAACATCTGGGCTTGTCATTCGGCCTAGGTACTGGTATCAAAGGTTATGGTCAGTCTTCAATAAAAACTTCCTGCCACGGAAATATTTTGTGGCACAGGTAGTAGCTGACGCCTCTCGTGCAATAACTGTGTAGGTTTTCTCCGCATCAGTTAATGAGTGTTGGAACCAGCACATTCTGGTTGGCTGAAGGGATGCCCCAAGCCAGGCAGAACCTACCACTCCCATCAAGGGTAGGTGATTGCACTCGCTGCATAATCTGTGTTTATCCCTGGGCAGCTTGGCACTGAGCAGTCAGGCTTAATTCAGAGGCCATATGTAAAGCAAAGCAACAGCAATCACTTGCGATAAATACACTGATCATCACAAAAGAGAGTGGAGATGTGTTGTGCAGCGGCCAGAGTGGCTGACTCTGGAGCACAGGGCTCACGGTTCGATCCCCGGTGGCAGCTCTGCACCCTGTGACTCTGGGCAATAGCTCACTTAATCTCCCTGAGGGCCCCCCAGCGCCTTGAGACCCCAAGCGGTGATTATTTTGTGCTTTACAAATACCGTATACATACAAGAGACTTCACACAGGATGGATGTAAAAATGTTTGTATTCAACACACATATTTAATCATTATAACATGAACATCATATACTTTTGGGCATAGAACACATTTGGAAATATTACTAGCAGTACTAGGCCCACTCGTATCATTATGATATCAATAGTGTGCACACTATGGATGATTCCTAATCTAATACCCGCCCCCCCATAGAGAGCCAGCCCCCTTATGCGGTGCAAGATATTCAAAACATGCACATATATAAAAAAATAGAACACTTTTTAGCCCTAGCATAACCACGTGGGTAAACCCAATGTCAAATGTACTGTGCTTTTCCAAGTCCGGTTTTAGTGCAGCTCTTATGCAGGACAATGTAGAATTCAGACAGAGGACAGGTTTTTCCACTCCCACCAAAAACAACAAGGGGATAGAAGGATTGCTTGAATTAATCTCAGCCACTGGCAATCATGTGGGCCGCATTCCCCACCGGTTTTCACTCATTGTGCATTCTAGAGACTCAGCTTATACAAATCAGTCTTGGTCAGGCTTCTATAGCACAAGTTGAGCCTGAACTGTCTGGCTAGTACCCTCCTGATGGGGACACAAGCACCGTCAGACTGTTTCAACCTACTCAGGTCTCTTGAGTCCTATTGTTCAGTGAACACAGGGCCCATGTCTCACCATACCTGGTGCACTTGGATTGAGCTATGCATGCATGTGATGGTACTTGTATAGCACACGCCTTTGCAACAGATTTTGCATGGGATGTGCATGCCCAGAGGTGGGTCCCTTGCTCACTTTAGGCTTTGGACTCAAGTTATATCTGGCAGTTCGGACTGGACTGTTCCTATTGGAGCAGGCAAGACAGATTTGCATAAGGCTGGCCTAAAAGTGGCACAGTGGGCGGATCACATGTGCTAAGTAAAAATAGAGCAAATTCAATTTTTTACATAATGCAAACATTTTTATGTAGTATGAATTAATAGAACCGCGCATGCTCCAGTCACTATTATGCACGAAGAAACAAAGTGGAAAGAGGATTGTCACCATTTCTGGAACAGTGCAAGGTTTCTGTGATCCGGCCACTGGTTCCATGCTTCCTCGCACGTGCTGTGACCTCAGTTTCATCTCGGTAATCGAGGAGTCACACAGGGGAAGAGCAGGGCCTAAATCTTCATTTACAAATGACTGCCTTTCAAGGATCATGGAGCTGATGTACAGTATGGGTGGAACATGTTTGTCTGCACCGAGATCAGAGGGGATAATGTGTTTTGCAGAGGAAATGGTTTGGCAAGCAATTCATAAAACCAACTTTTGTGGCTTTTTTCAAATCAAATGTGTTTCCAAAATAAATGCCTGTCTTGAAGTTTTATTTTCCCTTTTTGTTTCACCAAGATGAAAAGGTCAGACATTTTCCTGTGAAACCCAACCACTGGAGACAATATTCTGAAGCAGTATTTTAGAACACAGATAGACAATTACATACATATGCTGTCTTTCGAAAAGATTTAGTGAACCCCAGTATCAGGAAAGACAAATAAAATTAGATAGAGGTGATTTTAGTGACAGGCTCATCAAGGCACACTAACCCATGTTTCTTTTAATTTAATAGTTTATTCATAAGGGGAAACTCGCCCAAGGTACAGCACAGAGATTTAGGGCTTAATTCAAAGTTTGGCTGACAGGATACTCCATCACGTGAAAGGTGCCCCGCCCACCAAGTTACAAGTACTTTGGGATATAATGCGGAAGGTGATCGAGTTCCAACACATATATACGAGGAGGACTCAGGATGTCGGAGCTCTTGAGACTGCCAGTCCATCAAAGAGATGTCACAGTCAATCAAGATTGGCGTAGAAGAATTAGGGAGCGGTGCACCATCGTGAGCAAAGGTTTTGGAGGCACTCACAGCCAGAGTGACGGAGACGCCTGAATCAGTGACTGGATTGTATGCAGGTCTTCCAGAGCGCACACTATCACCCATACCATATACACATCTACCTAGAGATCACGGGTCGAGCAGCAGCCAGACTGGAAACAGAACTTCCAATCTGAACAGATACATTGTGAATGTGAGCTAGTTCACTTTAGTGGTGACACTTTGAATTTACATGTTGAGCTAGATCACTATAGTGGTGACACTGTGAATTTGCAGGTGGAGCTAGATCACTATAGTGGTGACACGGTGAATTTGCAGGTTGAGCTAGTTCACTATAGTGGTGATGTAGTGAGGATATGGACACACCTGTGGACATTGCTAAGTTAGCATAAGTTAGATATGCTTGGCCGCCATTTTGACGCTTTTGCTCACGTTACTACATGCCACATTTCTCGCAAACACTTTGCCTGCTCGCTTTCACATGAGAACTATCTGCATTTCACATATTTAGTTGAACACTCTGCTCCTCGTCTGTACAGCGTGTTCAAGGTCAAAAAACAATGAGCTCTGTTAATTTGCTTTAGTCAGTCTCCCGTCCCTAGCCATAACATAGAACAAGGCTGCAAACCTGTAAATCTGGTGCTTATAATATTGCACTGCATGCATGTTAAGGCACTTGGAGAAACGCTTTCCAGGATAGAAGAGCTGTGCTTGTCCAGAGATGTACATTCCTGCATCTGAACTCGGAGGTATGGGGTGCCCCTGTCAAAGCCTGGAGGTCTTCTATAATTATAATAAACTAGCTTCTAGCACGGGGAGGGTGACAAGGCGCTATAGTCCTGTTTACACCATCATTATAATATGATTTCCCCGTTTGTTCTATATGGAATTGTAACAATGCTGATTCGTTTGATCTTATGCATATTGCTGCTAGTATTGGCAAGTGTACTGTATTATAGAGCACGTTAGATAAACAGTTTAAATTATTCCTTGGCTCTATTTACTCTATTTATTTATGTTTTGGACAAGTACGAGAGTTTGAACGAAAGAGTGTTCTTGTTCCCACGTATCCTGAGAGGGACGGAGTAACATGTTCTAGGATGTCTAATCATTGGTAGCTTCGCTGTAGCACGGAGAACGAATGAAACACTATAGCTAGTCAGATTGGGGTGCTGGGCACTTAGGTGGGTATTTTTGGTAAACCACTACACACTGAAGTCCTGGTTTCCTGCACATAGTTCTGTATATGTGCAGAATCCCTGCAACATGGCGCACCTAACGTTTGGTCTGGTTCTTTTTTACGAGGCACTTTAGTAGTACTTTTGCTTGACCATGATACCCTCGCTTCAGTTTTCCGGTACACTGCTGTGACGGCATAACCTACCTATATTGATGTTTTTATGGGTTCTTTCAAGCTTGATACATTAAATGGTTTTATAATTCTTTTGAATTACTACCCTATTGCGCTGCCACGCTATAAGTTATTCTTCTTTTCTCCTCGATATGGCTGAGGTAGATATTGCGGCACATAGACGCGGGCTCTCCATCATCATTTGACTACTTTTGGAGTGCCCGACGCAGGTATCTAACTCATTTTTGTGGCTGGGGCTAGTCCAGCTCACTACTTTGAGGTGGTTTATTTTTGGGTGTCCTTTCTGGCAGTAGATGGAGATGATTTTTTGTTCCATACATACACTCCCACTGCAACACCCGTAGCGTATCGGCCGTATACGACTCTTGAGGTTCCGGTTTCAGCATGGCAACACCGTATTTGGTTAATGACGCCCTACCCCACAACGTGACCCCGGTCTGGTTAGGCCCTTTATCAATTCCAGGGGCCACTTGGGCAGTTTTGGCCGGGTACTCACCACATCCACGTTATCTAGTAGTCACTCTAGACGAGTTACGCATCTTACACACCTCCTTGATCGAGGGGCACAGGGCTCTAGTACAATACGTCTCACGCAGTCTACAGGTGGAAGCACCTGGGGTTGCTGCGCAACCAGCTGGACCTGTGGGAGTAACTATTAGTCCGGTTATGGTTAATTTGGTTATGTGCAAGAGTCCCCAGAATAAGGAAGATTTACCTTACTGGCTTGCAGAGAAATTTGACCGGCTGGAAGCAGTATTTCCCAATACAAGTCCTGTGGAAAAACACAGGATGCTTACTATTAGTTTGCAGAAAGACTTAATACCCAAAGTAACTGATTCTGAAAATTGGGGTAAAGTGTTTGCGGCGGTGTATGCGAAATGTTTTCGTTCACCATCTATGACTGTGCTCCCCTCCCTGATTAAGCGTGTTCAGGATGAACACGGACCGGAGGCGGCTGTGGAGTTGGGGATGAGGTTGGTTGAAGTGTTTGACGTAGTTGCTGATCTGATCCTTGCTAATGTCAAGGGAGATGCGGTTAACTTTCAAGTGTCTAATGCTTTGCGCCTTGTCCAGGATGAGGAGAAACCCCGCGAATTACCGAAAATTATTGCAGAAACTTATAGGACAATTGGGCGCAATAGTTTGGGTGTTAAGCCTTTCGCTAGAATTCCAGCGCAACAGCAAACACAGACGGCACAGTCTGCTAAAGACGGCCGTCCAAACTTTCCTAAAAAGAATTGAAAAAATAAGAAACAGGGGAAGCAACAACAAACACAAGGGTTGCGTGCAGCGTCACCAGTTCCTGAACCCTCTGAGCGCACTTATGATCTGCGCGACCGCGCAAGAATTAGGTCTCCTGACAGGTTTCAGGTTCCTGATAAGCGTTCTTCTCGATCTTCACAGGCAACATCAGGCTCACAAGCCGGTGGAGGGGAACGCCAGGACCGCGGCAGAGGTCGAGGTGCCCTACAAGGTTGTGAGCAACCTCGTCAAACTGAGAGCAAAGGGAAACAAGACAATTTTCCTCGTCCGCGAACGTCTTTTCAGAAAAAGAAGGATGCTGTTTTAACAGCGAAATATGTCACAGACGGTGAGAACACGGCTCCTGAACCTAGCATGGGCAGTAACGCCGCTAGACAGCGCAGCGGAGGTTACAATAGTGCGGCAAGCACTGTGTCCATTTCTGGAGGTGACAGCAACTGAAACATTCATCACAGTTGAAACGGCTGACACACAAGTGGTTCCTCCTGACAGATTATATGATATAGTACTTCTAATTGAAGGTGACATACAACATGTAATAAAAGGGATTTTTGGGGAAAATCTGACTTCTTTGTATGACATACTTTTGGCAGAGAAAGATTGGCCCCCGCCTTTTGTTTTAGCCTCTACCAGGGGGTGAGGAGGTAATACGCCCCCGTTTTTCACATAATGTCTCCAAGGAGCAAGCAATGGCTTTTGCAGAAGAGTGAGATACCATTACGGTCTATGCCACATCCACAACCCCAATATCCTCTCCGGCGGGAGGCAAAAGCTCCCATTGCAAATATTCTGGATCAACTAGAGTATTAAGGAGTAATTGAGTCATGTGTGTCACCGATGAATAACCCTCTATTTACAGTAGCAAAACCCAATAGGTCATACCGCTTAGTGTTGGATTACCGACATTGTCGGACTTCTGCAGTGCAAAATACCCATAGTTCTGCATTAGTTGACAGTCTGGTTCGTAAAAAATATAAAACTACACTAGACATTTCCAACCGCTTTTTCACACACAATCTATCACCCAAAAGCAGTCAGTGGACCGGCTTCACTGCGGGTGGAAAACAAAAAAAACGCACGCATTTGGCAATGGGCTACAAAAATAGCCCTGGAGTTTTCGCCGCCCGTATAGTCTCTTTGTTAGACAGCACAGACGAGACGCATACTCATCCGTTGATGATATCTATCTAACGGACGACGAGTTATGGCCACATCTTTGTCGTGTGGATTGCATCATAGTTTTGTTTGCGGACCACGGTTCAAATGCAGAGTATACAGTGCTGTTTTTGGGCTATGAGCTCAACAATGAAGGAAGAGGCTTGGCGCCTCACTTCTTGGAATAATGCGCACGTTTGCGCCCTCCGACTACACTGAAAAAATTACAGTCTTTGCTGGGTTTTTTAAATTTTGGTCGAACTTACATTCCCGATTATGCCCAGCTTATCAAGCCTTTGCATGCTTTGATACAACCTACCTTTTCAAAAGCCTGCTGGCTTCCTGAACACTCCAATATACTGCAATATTTGCAGTCTGATCTTATTGCATCAAAATTCTTGTTGACTCGTGATAACCATACAAACCTGGTGATACGAATCATGCAAGGCGCGGTGCGTTTCATGTTTAATGAAGGAGACACAGTACACTTCGGCAGAATTGCGGTTTTCCTCTATTGAAAATGTTTTGACAGCTGTCCAGATGGCGATCCTAAAGGAACGCGCACTGGCACAAGGGAAACAGATTTTGGTTGTAACACCATGTCCCACTCTGAAAGTGGTGACAAAGGTGAGTGTACCGAACTCTAAGGCTTTATATACTCGATGGATACAATGGGCCACATCGTTGACCTGTCCTGATGTCACGTTTATTTTTGACTCATCTTTGCGTACACAGGAGTTTTTACAGTATGAATTTGTTCATCCTCCTCCTCCACTGTCAATGTGCCCCCTTGAACAGTACCTATGTATCATCTATACCGACGGTTCGGCACATCCAGCAACTGGGTCTAAGCATTCTTACTCGGCTGCTTGTGCGATAGTAGCGGGTACCGTGGTGAACGTAGAGTTTAAGTCGAATGTTGTGCATACTCAGGCACTAGGTGACTGTACCGCCCAATTAGCCGAGCTGCGCGCTTTGGTACTAGCTCTGGAGCATGCAGATCCAAATGTGACTACATTAATTGTAAGCGATTCATACTACTGTGTTCAGACTTTTAATGACAACTTATTATTTTGGTCTCAAAATGACTATCGTGATTCTAAAGGCAGCACATAAAATGCTTTGGGTTTGAGTCACAGATCTATAAGACCGTCTGCCTCTCACACAGGTAATTCATACTCTTGGTCATCAGCAAGTTGGCAACAATTTGGCAGATAAAGCTGCCAAATCAGCAGTAGCCACATGTTCAGTTGCAGCAGTTACAAGATCCATGACTAAGATTGAAAATGACATTTTGGCAGCAATAGCTGCTACCGAGAGGGGTGATAATTACCCGCAGGGTTTTCCTTCCAAATACTCTTATCATTTATGTCCCGATAATGTTCCTTATGAGAGAAAAAACGACGTTGGTGACAGGTTGATACCCAACGCAGACTGCAGACCTTCTCTGATAACATCTGCACACAAAGGCATGACTTCTGCTCATGCTGGTGTGTCTGCTACTGTTTCTATCTTGCAGCAGCGTTACTGGTGGCACGGCTTATATAAACAAACCCGTAATTACGTACTTTCTTGTGACATTTGTCAGCAGATTAAACCATCTACGGCAATCCGCCTACCACAAACACAGCTATGCATTTCTAATAAATCTTTCGGTTGTGTTTATTTAGATCACTGCGGTCCATTTTCTTCAGATACTACCTATAAGTTCATCTTAGTTGCAGTTGATTCGTTGATTCGTGCACACACTTTCTATGGGTTTGGGCACAACGCAGTGTTGACGCCTGAACTGTCATCAGGAATTTGCGTGTCTTTGTCAGAATTTTTGCATGTGGCACCTTCCATTCGAACCAGGGTCCTGCGTTCGCCTCTAAGGCTGACAAGAATACCATGAGGTCTTTGGGGGTGCAGGTCAAACTTTCGTCTCCATACTGGCCTGAGGGCAATTCAGTTGTGGAGCGAATGAACAGTGACTTAAAGCAATCCTTGACAGCTACGGTCCTAGGGACTGGCAGGAACTAGTTCGCCCATTTGTATATCGTACACCGTGCACTAAATAATCTCCCTAGAAGATCTCTGGGTGGGCTGACCCCATACAAAATGCTCTTTGGCATGAAAATGTTTGTGCCAGACCTTGATGGTCTAGACTTGGCGGTATCAGCTGCATCCTTTGATGTTTATAATCATTCTGCAGTATTGCTGAATCTACAAGAGACCCGTGACAGTCTTGCAAAGGAACATTTACCCTCACCCACTGATGCTGTGCTGCAGATTACGGTAGTCTGTGGCTACCCAAAATCGGAGACCTGGTCCAAGAGAAGGTGGAGAACAAGAAAGAGTTGGCCCCTCTTATCGTGCACCTGTCCCAGTGCTTGGAGTGAAGGGCACTCGTACAGTCATTTTACCATCACTTCCTGGTCGAACAAAAAACAGATACATCTCAGTGGACAATCTCAAGCTATAACATCTGGCCGATCCTGAATAGCATCACACCAGCGGTCTCTACAACAACTGTATCGAGAGGTCCTGGGTTACCCGCTACTAACAACGCGAAGGAAGACACCGCCATTGAGATGGACTTTGTTAACAATCCTTTGCTGCTCCAGCCTGCTTCCCCTCAAAATGAAGAAACTGAATATGCTTATCCAACTACAGTGTCATTACCTGGTTTGCGACCTGAGGCCATTAATGAATCATGTTTTTCCTTTGACTCACATTCCACATTATCAAAGGCCCCTTCCAAAGTTTCTATTTTAGTCGCCTGGTTTAAACAAACTTATCTGGTTCCGCCATGGACATACATCTAGTTGGTGCTCATCGCAATTTTTATGTTTATGTCCATTGGCTTTGTGGAATTCTTTTTCCTTCTCATCAATGGTCACTACCTTTCTGAACGCTTTGCTGTTAAACTGGTAGATGGAACTTTGGCTCAGCACTCTTCTTCTGACATCATGAAAAGAGACCTGACTTTTGTGAACTTCACTGCTTGGCCAGTTATAGACGGCATAGTTTGGGATGCTGTAGATTTTCAAATCCATAATAATTAATGTGCCAAATGTACTTCGTGTTTCAATGAGTGATGTAGTGAAACATAACATACGGTCTGATGATTGGGACGTGCAAGCCGTGCAATCCTTGTTTTCAGACTTGAAAATTCCAGGTTCCAGTTTGCCCGGAAGTGCCGTTCGTTGGATGCAGGGAGGCCGTTTTTTATGTAGCAGGCCTGCCATGTGTTCTTAGATTTGCCCAAAAGATAAATCATTTTCAGTGTGAAAACCTACATTAGGGTCACCTGTAATTTTGGGTCTGTATCCAGTCACGACTCATCTCTCTGACACGAATAGGATCCACGACAGGCCATTTTTAATAGTTTTATCCACAAAATAAGAATTCATGTTTTAATCAAAATTAGATGGTGGCTCCAACGAACATTTCCTATACCCCATGGGCATTGACCTAGCGGTTTTAAAGTTTGGGACATCATCAAGATGCCTTGCCCCAGTCTAAATAATTATTAATAAGGAAGATAAACAGTCTTCCCTATACTAGAGAAAACTATCCTGAAGAAGGTGAACATCTGTCTACTCACCGAAACGCCGCGTCGACTTTGTTTTCTAAAAATGTTATGATGAAATGTTTGCTTATGTACAAAAATTGTTTTTAGATTCCTGATTGTAATAATACATAGAATAAAGTTTTAATGAATTTTTATTATGTTTGTCTGACGTACCTTAGAATAATATTATCTTTTGTATTATCCCTTTTGTATTATTCTTGAAACTGTTGATGAGTTTATTTTCAATGTGGTTTGTGATATAATCTTGGTTAAACTGTGCCTTTCAGTAGGGACACCCTTGGTTTTTAGACTGAATTTACCCTGTCCTTATTCTGCAGTAAGGTATCTCCTTTTTTTGTTGAGCATGAGTAAGTCAGAAAAGCACTGGCTCTACATGGACCGGGCAATAGTTGGCAGGACAATTTGGGACGTCCTCTGGAAGCCCAATAAAGACAGACCCCTTAATGCCTACTTAAGTACCCCCACTCGAACCCCACTCAGGATCTGGGATGAGGTGACTCGCAGCCAGGGGTGGACCTCCGTCCCATACACTTTAATCCAGAGTTCCCACTGGCACTGAAGGCAGGCCTGTTTGATGCTTGGAGGGGGGGCGGTGCTTGGTGCTTCCAGACCTGCTCCACAATTTTGACATTCTTACTTTTGAAAGTTGCCAGTGAGATTTTAATGTTTTACCAACGGAACACTTCCACTACCTTCAGCTTAAACAGTGGGCACTCCAACCACCAGTAAGAGAGGCAGCGTTTCGGGACAGGACCCCGATGGGATCCTTTGTGAGGAAGGCAGGCACCACAAAAGGGGTTATTTCCTATTTGTATGACCTCCTGATCTCCACAAAGATTACTCCGCGATACACTCAATTTTGGGAGCAGACCCTGGGGAGAGAGGTGACGAAGGGGCAATGGAAACACTTGTGGGCAGATATCGCGAGGCACAATCACTCGGTAGACTTACGGGAGGCTCATTATAAGACGTTGTTTGATTGGTATCTTTACCCCACTAAACTCAAAAAGATCTTTCCCCACACTTGTGATATGTGCTGGAGGGGATGTGGCTTACTGGGGGACTCCGACACATCTGGTGGGATTGCCCCTTCATTAGACCATTCTGGGAGGAGATTCTTTTTGTGTTCAAAATATTTTATTGAAATTTTATAATGAACATCAACAACATAGACATACAAAAATTATCAAATTCATTCCAATAGAAAAGAAATTGGTCATATTCTTATAAACTTAAAAGGAAGGGGGGGAGGGAAACATCTAATAACAAATTATTGAGTAAGCAATAAATAGAGCTACTATGACATATTAATTAGTATAAAAATCGTAAAAAGCAATACAATACATAAAAATACCCTTAAGATGCAAAATAGAGATCAACAGGACTCCAAAAAGAGTGATAGGAAATAGGATTATGATTAACCCCAGACAAAGATAATTGAGCACCTCGTCTTGTAAAGATAACCCAAGACCACCAAGCATGAACTGATAACTTAGAAACATCTTTCCAACAAAAGGTAATAGATTTTAACGCAGCAGAAATCAAAAAATCAAAAAGCTTACATTCCAAAGAACTTAGAGATTGGGATAATGTAACTGATTTGCAAATTAACATTTTATATGATAAGTCTTCATGTATATGCAACAAGTTCTTAATAAAATCCCAAACTTCTGTCCAGAATTTTGCAATTAAAGGGCAATCAAAAAGCATATGTCGTAACGAACCAGGATGCAATTTACAATGCCAACAAGTGTCAGATTGAAGGAGTTTAGCTTGGAATAAACGTTGTGGAGTCCATAAAGAATTAAATAATATATAGGAATTGGTTTGATAAAGTGAAACAGGTAACCAACCAGAAATACTTCTAATCCATATAATTTCCCATGAATCATTAGACAATGTAAGTGAAAGTTCATTATTCCAGAAGGATGCAATCATTGTTATGTTACTTCCTAACGTATTAGATAATTTTTTATATAAAATGGAAACACCATTAGCTTTCAGCGATATAGTTTGGATATACACGGATAGATCAGCTGTAACACTAGTCGGAATAGCTTGTGGAAAGGAATCTAAAATTGAGTTAATTAAATATTCATATTTAATACGATCAGATTGGGTTAAACCAAACCTTGTTTGTAGATCCTCAAACGATATAAAGGTATTGTTGGAATAAATGTCTTTAAGATAAAAAATACCCGCTTTGATCCATGAAGACCAAAATCTAATGTTCCTATTTAGTTTAATGATATTGCTATACCATAATGACATTTCAACAGTGTTATACATGAGGTATAGAAAAATAGAATCTAAATCATTAAAAACCAATTTAGTGGATTTGAGAACGATAGATTTATGAAAAACTGAGGAGGTGTTGGACATAGTTAACAGCGTTGGTAATGGGAACGGCCTCACCATAGATTTTTCAATTAGGAGCCAAGAGGGTGGATTATGTAAAGGGAAATGACTAAACCATATGGCACTTTGTTTTAAAATAAAAGCTTTATGATACAGAAAAAAATCTGGGATACCAAATCCAGCATTACATTTAGACATTTTTAATTTTTTATAACTAATGCGAGGTGATTTGTTATTCCAAAGAAATTTGGAGAGAAGTTTATCAATATCTTTATAAAATTTTAATGGGAACTGAGAGGGAATCATGGAAAGAGTATAAAATATTTTTGGAGCAATATTCATTTTAATAGATTCTAGTCTACCCCACCATGAAAGATGTAGCAAAGCCCATTTAGAAGTTTTATCTTTAATATAATCTAAGACAAACTTACAGTTTAAAGTCATTGTAGATTTTATAGATGAGGAAAATAAAATACCAAGATATTTTAATTTAGTCTTTTGCCAAACAATTTCATTCATAGGTATCATATCAGGAGTACAATAAATGTTTAAAGGGAAAAATTCAGTTTTATTAGTGTTTAATTTATAGCCAGACACCATAGAATATTTTGTTATAATCTCTAATAAAGAAGGAAATGAGGATAAAGGGTCACTAATACATAAAAGTACATCATCAGCATACGCTAAAGTTTTAATAACAATCTCATTAATAATAATTCCTTTAATGTTATCACATTTTCTTATAGATGTAAGAAAAGGTTCAATGCCAATTAAAAATAGTAGCGGGGAAAGGGGACATCCTTGTCTAGTACCTCTAAAAAGGGAAAATTGATTTGAAATTTGGCCATTAATAAATAGACGAGCAGTAGGAGCACAATATAGAGCTGAAATCATACGAATAAAATTATCTCCAAAGTTAAAAGATGATAAAGCATGGAATAAAAATTGCCAATGCAATTTATCAAAGGCTTTTTCAGCATCCAAAGCCATAATTCCTGAAGGAGTAGTTAACGTAAGACCTTGTTCAATAACATGTAATAACGTTCTTGTATTATTTGCAGAGTGTCTATTCTTCATAAAACCAGATTGATCCGAATGTATAATAGAATCTAGTACAGGGGATAATCGTGTGGCTAATATTTTGGCATATAATTTACAGTCTTGATTAATTAAAGAAATAGGGCGATAATTAGATACAAGGGTGGGGTCTTTATCAGGTTTGGGAAGAACGATAATTAAAGCTTCAGTAAAGGATCCTGAAGTAATTCCCGTAGAGCCAAACATTGTGAATAGTTGAAATAATAAGGGTAAAAGAAGGGATTGAAACTCTTTATAAAACTCCGCTGGGATACCATCAGGACCCGGAGATTTATTCTTTTTAAGAGATTTTATAGCGGTCAAAATTTCCTCCTTAGTAATTGGAGAGTCAAGCCCCATTTTATCTGATGGAGAAATTTTAGGTAAACCACATGAGGATAAAAAAGAATCAACTAAGGATTCATTATGAAATTCAGGTTTATCATATAACTTAGAGTAAAAATCCAAAAATTCATTCACAATATCTTTATGAGATAAAGCAATTTTACCATTGGATCCATGAATAGAAGTAATTTGAGTTTTATCCTTTTTGATACGTAAGTAATTCGCTAACAATCTTCCAGATCTGTTTGCATTAAAGCTAAATTTAGATTTGGCCTTAGAAATCTGAACACCAGCTCTATTACTAAGAATTGTATTGAATTCATATCGAAGCTTTTGCAACTTACTTCTATATTGAGGGTCATTAGACGAAATAAAAAGTCGTTCATATTCCGCTATTTGCTTTTCTAGTTTTTTAATATTTGCATTAAAGGTCTTATTTTCGTGAGCCATAATAGAAATAGTTACCCCTCTAATATAAGCTTTAAAAGCATCCCATCTATTAACCAAAGAAGTAGTACCTTCAGGGT
Organism: Triturus cristatus; assembly: GCF_964204655.1. NCBI lineage: Eukaryota > Metazoa > Chordata > Amphibia > Caudata > Salamandridae > Triturus > Triturus cristatus. The sequence goes on from NC_140584.1 coordinate 1,152,836,913, forward strand.
TAAATTGAAAAAAATCATGAATGGCAGAGAGGAGCTTTGGTTTATTAAGTTCATTGAGAGCTATACCAGAATTCATTCTCCATCTAGGCTGGTTAGTAAAGGTTGGATTTAAATTTAGAATACAAGAAACCATTGCGTGGTCAGAGACATCAATGTTGCCAATCTTGGGGTTACTAACACAGTTGATCAGCTGTTTCGAAACTAATATATAATCGATCCTAGAATGAGAGTTATGTGGGTTAGAAAAAAAAGTAAAACATTTTTCTGTAGGAAAGTGTAACCGCCAAATATCAACTAACTTAGTGGTTTGAAGAAATAATTTAAAAGCAAAATAAACTCTAGGGGGGTGGAATTTAGTGCGAGATATTCTATCTAATAACGGATCAGATATGACATTAAAGTCACCTGCAACAATTAAAGGTACATTACCAATTTTAACCACCTCCGTTGAAAGAGTAGCCCAAAAAACAGGGTCATCTGCAGTAGGGCCATAAACATTTAATAAAAATAAGATAGAATCATGAACTTTAACCTTAACAATTAAATATCTCCCATCCGTATCTGTAATTTTGCTCAAAACTTGGCAATGAGCTTTTTTCGCACAAAATATAGCTACACCATTTTTCTTGCCAATAGCAGGAGAAGAAACAATATTATCAACCCATTTTTTCTTCATATAGTTTAAAATTTTATCATCTATATGAGTTTCTTGCAAAAAACAAAAATCAGCTTTGCAACTACCTAAATAATCCAAAATTTTTGTACGTTTCACAGGATGGCGTAAACCTTTAACATTCAGTGACACTACTTTAATATTAGCCATGACAAAATAAAAGGAGAAAAGGATTAGAAAGAGGAAGGTCAGAAAAAGACACAAATGTTAAGAAGAAAGTAGCTCCAAAACACACAAAAGGGAATGGAAGAAATAAAACATAGCAAAAAAGACAAACAAAACACATAAATATGAAGATTGGGACGCACACACGCTCTACAAGCATGGCCAGAAACCGCTGGAGCCCAAACTATTAGGAGTTATATAAATCTGTCAAAGAAGATCATACATGAAAGAATCAAGTGATAGGACCCTGAGTGTCCATAGTTTGCTGTACTTGTTGATCCAGAAATTGTCGTAGATCTTCAGGACGCTGAAAGGATTTTGAAAAATTATCTTTCCAAATGCGCATAGTTGAAGGGTCAAAAAGGCCATATTGGTATCCAAGGCTTCTCAATCTTGGGCGAAGATCAGTAAAACCCTTACGTATTGCAACAGTTTCCTTGGCAAAATCTTGATGAATAAAGATTTTATGACCATTGACCAACAATGAAGGAATTTCTCTAGCTGCTTTTCTGATCAGAACCAAATGATGGTGACGGAGAACTTTAAATATCATTTGTCTAGGCTTGCTATGTTGAGGATTGCGACGTGAAGGAATTCTATGAGCCTTATCGATTTCAAATTTTTCTGGAAATTTGACATTTAAAAGACCAGGAAGTAAGTTCTCTAAGTATAGTCGACAGTTAGATCCCTCAACTTCTTCTGGCAAATTAAATATGCGAAGATTGTATTGTCTATTGCGATTTTCCAAGTCTAGAAGTTGTGAGCACAGAGGTGATATTTTCGCCACAAGTGGAGTAAAAGCATCGACTTTAACTTTATTATCTTGTATTTTAATTGAGTTGTCTGAGATTTTCATCGACAAACTCGCCATTTCCTTTCGTACATTTTTTATTTCAGTCGCAATAGTTTCTGTACTAGCACGAAGAGCCTGAATTTCCTCCAAAATTAAAGAAAGCGAGGGTTCAGATGACTCCACCACCTTTGATTTTATTGGGGGCGGTGAACTCTGCTGTTTTCTTTTATTTTTGTTATCCATTTTTGAGAAAAGGTAATATAATTTGATTAAAAATGAGTAGATTATGAGTAAAAAAAGAAAAGGAACAAAGCAATCCTTCAAAATACTGGTGCAGCAGCTAAACTGGACTAGGGGTGTGGCTAGGCCCAAGCCAGGCCCTTTCCTGAAGTATGCTCCGCCCCCCTGACAGACTAACCAGGCAGTCCTTCAAAGCAGAGCTCGGAGCAGGAACCAGGGAGCCAGAAACACGACTTCCCACGATGAAAACGAGCTGAAACCCCTTCACAATGCTGGTAAGCCTGTAATTAGCGCAGCGACCTCCTTTAGAGCGAAATTTTGACAGACTTTCGGCGTTTTATGTAAAAAAAACGGGCGAAAACGCGGAGGAGCTCACCGAGTGGCGGCCATCTTGATTCGCGCGCTCGCGCGTCTCCAGCCATCTTGATTCGCGCGCTCGCGCGTCTCCCTGGGAGGAGATTCTAGCACAGATGAAGGAGGTTCTGGGGTACCCTCTGCGCCGAACATGATAGAGGCGAACCTCTTAGGACTAAGAGATAACACTCTAGAGCATCAAACCAGGGCAGATAAGGCAATCATGTGGGCTTGTGTGGGGGCAGCCAAAAAGGCCATTGCGGCAAACTGGAAGAAGGAGGCGCCTGAGCTGGCTCAATGGCACTCTCGACTATGAAGGATAATCACAATGGAACGGATGGAAGACATCTTCAGGGATGACTATAAATATTTCGAATATAAATGGGGTCCCTTGGTGACATACCTCACGAAGGTCCTCCCGCTGGCGGTCTGCCCTCCCACACTGAGAGGCCTAGACTTGTTTCAATTTTAGAGCACCCAAAGGGGATTCCCAGTAGTATTCCCGACCAACGCTGAGAAGCGTGTTTTTTTTCCAGGGGGCACATGGAGGGAAGTCACTCCGTGCGTAAGGGCACAGTAGTTAGCAAGGTTGTGTTAAGGTGCGGCTTCTCCACCACAGCGGAGGGGGTAGACAAGGTGGGATGTTCTCAATGTTATGTAAATGTACTTTTTGGTGCTTCCAAGGTCTGCAAAAGCAACTGTACACCGTACGTCCCGCACTTTCACAGACTGTGTATAAGTTAGGGGGGGGGGGCGCATGCCGGATAAAAGACGCGGCCGAGTTCCTGATTGTATGAAGCTACAAAACTCTTTTTCAATAAACAGATGTTTGAAAAAAAAAAACCTAATACAATCATTATAAAAATATTGAATTAAAATACCCTGTGGTACAAATGATCACTAAAGTGATAGTTCCCCTCCAAAGCCCCTGGAACCTGGATCTCTACTGGGGACCTCGCTCTAAAATCAGAGAAAACAGTGCAGGGATGGCTCCTCCGCTAGGGCGTCGCCCCACCGCTTAAAGGCAGAACACGGAAAATAAAATGATAGTGCCGAGAAGGCAAGTGTATATTTATTTATTTTATTTTTCCCGTGCTGCCCCCGCACTGTCTCACCACGTAGAATGGGCAGCAGCTGCGACTGAAACAGTGTTACCTGGGTTAGGTAAATGCAGGTGCCATGTCATCGAAGTCCAAGTCACTCGTTGATCGTCAATAATCACTTTAATCTATGGAACAAATAGTGCCTTCGGTATCCCTCTGTGTGCATTGAACATCTGAAGGCCTCCCTGCTGTTTAGGGATTGCATCTAAGGTTTTATTCATAAATGTAACGAATATAGCCCCCAGCCTACAATCAGTTCTTTATACACAATAGGGTATGGCATAGTGGCACGAACGTTTGCTCAATTCATGGAAAAGGCTTGACCAGGGTTCTTCTGTCACGAGGGAAGGCTTGGCAGACACCAGGAATGTGGGCCAGTGTTTCCTTCTAGCATGCACAAAAAAGGAAGAGTTGTTGACTGTAGTGTGTATCCAGTTTTGTGTATTTCTTCGCCTACATCACATAGCCCCAAACAGAGTCTTAGGAATTTAAGTTTGAGGTCCCAAAACAGAGGGATCTTTAAATATGCTTTCAGTGGCAATTTCGCCTAGGCTGCTACAGTAAACTAATTATGGCGTTTTGCCTGCAAAGATCGCTGATCGCTTTCTTTTGACTTTGCTTTTATGATTTTTTTTTCTATGTTAGTGTGTGACATTAAAAGTCCATGGTGGCGGCACACACGATTCACTGAGAGGAGATCCAAGGCCTTTTGTCCACGGGGCGGACTCAGAGCAGGCAAGGTCTTGGCCGGGCTGGTCTTTAAAAGTGTCCTCATCCGCTTCAGATCCTTTAAACCAAACCTTCAGCAGCGATGCCTTCTGGGCTGGTACCTGCTCCGTGAGGCCAAACTCTAAACGAAGCGGAGCTTCTCTCGTAAAATTTGGGATCCTGAGGATGGTTTTCTATGTCCTGGATTGCTCCTGGTTAAGCCATCCCACACATTTTCCAGGGAATGCTACAAGCAAGTATGTTCATGCAACATTTACGGCGGAATTTACAAAGCCCTTTCATTTCCCCAAAGCCCTTTTTAGGTCTCGCTGAGCCCAGCGCATGCGCTAGCTCGAAGAGACATTTTATATGTGGGCTTAAAAAAGTGCTACCAGGCCAGCCTAGAGGTACAGTGCATGTGCGCGGGCGCGCGCGCCACGCTTACTTTCACTTTCGCGGCTGCACGGCCGCTTTGATCGCGATCACGATCACTTTCACTGCGCAGACCCAGCCTCCTCTGCCGGCACACTCACAACTGGCAACATTACGAGGGAGTACGTGCCACGTTACTTCAGTTAATTTTACTAGCTGCTCCTTCTCCCTTTTTAATTTCCTGACCAATTTGCCTTTAGTTTGACTCTTCAACTACACCTATTAAGCACCATTGGTAAACTTTAAGGATTTCATTTTAGATAAACATATTTCAATAATTACTAGGGATAAAATCCATCTTTACTCAATTTAAGTTACTCCTATCCCCTATAGAGTGCCGCCTCCATCAAATTTCGTATTCACTTGTAATCTTGTGCACTCGCAGCAAATGTGATGCCCTGGTGGCACAGCAGAGATGGTATGACGTCACCCGAGCCCAGCTGGGGGTGCCCCTTCCATTACATTCTTAATAAAGGTATACACATGTACAGAGTGATATGCAGCTTCATAGCAAGAAAGGTATGACAACGGACTGGCTTACATTCAGTAGGACAAATATGAACCTATTTAAGTCCGAATAAAATCACTGCCTGCCAAGCAGACAGTATTAGAAGTTTCGTAAATTAAATGAGACTTTGGGAGAGAAAGATGAAAGCTCTAAACGTTCCAAAAGCGCTTGAACTTTAATATCCCTAAGGGAATGGAAAGCTGTACCCGAGAACACACACTCATGAAGTGAAAGAGCAAGCATGCCTGCTGGAATCAATCTCAAAGTGTCACTTCACAATAATTATATTATAGAAAATGTCAACCAAAAAACAGATTATGATCAAACTTTCACAAGCTTCGTTACAGCATACACTGGTACAGTTTGCAGAAATCTGATGAAACCACCGGATGCCGTTAATTTGAAAACGGGCCATCATGCTGTGAGCACATCTGATCCAGCCGACACCTTTCCCTTTAATGATCACTGTTTAGAGTTGTCAAAGCCAGTGGGTTCAATTTAACTACACAGGGATTACCAGATAGTCAGTGCATCATTGCAGTGAATGAAAGAGGCTAGAACAGGAAACAAGTGTCTTTGCGGATACTGTGCTGGAGTACACAAACAGCTGCATGAATACTTACGATTTGTCTCTTCTGCAAACTCGCCTTTGTGGACTCACTTGCCGTCTGCGAGGGGACAGAGACTTTCCTCTTCTGTCTTTGATTGGGGACTGGGCACTTGAGGACTTCAGTATCTGGAGACATTTTGTATGTGGGCTCCAAAAAGTGCTACCAGGCCAGCCTAGAGCTACAGTGCATGTGCGCGGGCGCGCGCACCGCGCTTACTTTCACTTTCGCACGGCCGCTTTGATCGCGATCGCGATCACTTTCGTGGCCGCACGGCCGCTTTGCTGCGCAGACCCAGCCTCATCTGCCGGCACACCCACAACTGGCAACATTACTTTTCTACAGCGCTTCGAAGCCTGAACTGGTCTAGCGCTTGAAATCAAGTAAGAAGAGATTCACAATGTTATTTTACATCGCAAATCACGCAGTGTTGGGCAAGGTGACACCCCTACACGTAGTTATGAATTACAGTCTCGCTTGTGTGAAGCCGGCCCAGGTACAAACAGTGTTCACGTGGGTTGTGAATGAACCCGCGATGGTGTGAGACTCCGGGGCAAACCCTGGGAAGCCCAAGGTCTCTTCAGCCCGATGTGTCCGTCTCTCGTCGCCCCTCCCCTCCCTCACGTCTCCTTCCTCCTTCCAGTTCTCACACTCTGCTTTCCTCCCTCCCTCACCTCACGTCTCCTTCCTCCTTCCAGATCTCACACTCTGCTTTCCTCCCTCCCTATCTCACTTCCTGCACACAAACCTTTCCTGGCTGGGGACCAAATCTAAGAGACTTGAGTGAGATAACTAACTTAGGAATACAAGACAAAAAAACAAGCACTTTCCCAGCACTTGAAGCTGTGTGCGTGCACTACCCAGAGACGCGAGGCACGTCCAGCATTCACCGGTCTGAGGCTCGTGCACGGAACTAGCGGTCGCAAAGCCTGGGGTGCACAAGATCACACCTCAGATCTGTGGTGCACGTCTGCCACTCACCAGGCTCACGGAGTTAGCAGCAGGTGATATGGATTCAGCGAAACCTGTCGCCGGGGGACACACGGTGGCCACAGGCAATGGTGAATGCTCCCCGAATGTCATTTCCTGATGCTATATTTGTTTTTAAAATCATCTCACGGGCAGAAGCATGCACATCTGTCACTAACAAACCATCCCCTGCACCAGAGATTAATGCAGTGTGTCTGCACGTCTCAGGGGCAGGGAACCTACACACTTATCACTAACAAACCATCCCCTGCACCAGGGTTTAATGCAGCATGACTGCACGTCTGAGGGACAGGGACCCTGCACACCTATCACTAACACACCACCCCCGCACCAGGGACTAATGCAGCCTGTCCTAATAGAGTCCGGCGGGGGACCCTCTACGTACCTTGCAGGGGGGCCCCCTCAATTATAGTTACGCCACAATGGGAGAAAGGTCAACAAGAGCACTCTTTTTTCAGTGGGAGCACACAAGTGAATGGGTCTGTAGCACTTCTGAAAGTTCATTCACTGTTGATCACATAAGGGGCGCTGTGATGTAGTTTTACTCCTGCTTATAATACCGCCACAAGCATTCGGTAATAAGATTTCTGCACAATTTTCTCATGAATCCAGGTCACCTGAATAAACTCGTCCAACTGGTATGGCTGTGCCTTTCTGGTCCTAGCAATCTTGAGCAGGTGAGGGGTTTGTTGAGCTTTCAGAATATTTCCTAGTAGATTAAACAAATCAGGATTCCTTGCAGTGTCCAACTTTACTACCAAAGCACAAGTACTCATTTTCCCTGCCTATTTAAAGAAAAAGCAAAGAAGAAATTGCTTAAAGGATGCTGTGCTATTACATTATGAAGAACAAGCATTTGCAATGCAATAGGTCTCGCATTTACGTGAGTTTAAGTTATTGGCATTGTAAATAATGCCTTTTTTTTTTTTTAAACGGAAACAAAAATAAAAGACATTGTCATTTGCAATGTCAATAGCTCAAACTCACGTAAATGCGAGACCTATTGCATTGCAAATGCTTGTTTCCCTTACATCATGCAAGACCACGCAAGGCAACACAAGGGCTTAAGTGAGATTTACTAACCCACACCAAGCCACCTTGAGTGGCCCCAGGGCTTTAAGTGGGATGAAAAAACTAGGGGGTCTCTCAAAGGGGCGTGGCCAATATAATTAAACGGCGTGGTTTAAAACGCATTAGCTAAGAATTTGTGCTTAGCATAGTGTGCCGCCCGACCTGTATTTTGCTGTTTCTGTCATTACGTCTGGATATATGATACAAGTAACATCATACCTACAACAAGTCAGAACTATTGGCTTTGTCAATGGTTGTTAGTTGCATAAGATAAATACGCAGCAACTGTGGCTTCTATATATTATTGAAAACGCTTCTACTTAAAGCCCTGGTGATGCCACAACAATGCTGCTGCTCCCGAGTTTCAAAAAGCGAAGTGGGAATTTGCAGTGTGCGCTATTCAATAGGGTCCCCTCACTCGCAACAGCGCTCGGAGTCTTGTGTTTTAAAAAGCAGGCACATGGGAGATGTCAGAAGCAAGGATTTCCCTTCCCCTAAAACGCTCACTTGGCATTACATCATGCTGTAACTTCTCCTCTAGTGAGAAGTGTGAGCAGCACACATCGATGTGCCTGCTGTCACTGCAGTGGACTGAAAGGGACCGCCTGTGACTGGGGACAAAACAGAGCCCGATAGAGACCCGTTTCGAGTAAGGGTGGGCGCAGTGCTCCGCTCCGTCCACGGAGTGTGCATAGTACTGCCCACTTCGCGCTGCGCAAAGTAGGCGTAGCAAGGGGCAGACTACGCACACCCCGCGGCGAAGCAGAGTTGCCCACCACCCGCCTCCCTCCCTCCCGGGGCTCCATCTTGCTGCTTCCTGGATAGCTTCTCCCTCACAAATGCGAATGCGCAGGCACCCGCGCATGCGCATTCGTGAGGAAGAAGATATGCAGGAAACAGCAAGATGGAGCCCCGGGACGCGGCAGCTCAGGTAAGTAAATTTTCTTTATTTAATCTTTATAATAATTGTAAAATGAGGGCGGGAGGGAAGCGGGTGGCGCGTAGTGGGGCTACGCGAAGTGTGCGGGTGGGCGTAGATTTGCCCCCACTCCGTATTGCTTCACGTAGCCTCACTACGCCCAGGGCTGGTTTTGAGGCCCCCCTTAAAAAACTGCCAGTGCTCAGACCCGGTGAGACCCCGGCCCACTTAAGGTCCTATGTGGCTTGTTTTTCCGGTGTTTTATATAACACGAACTTGACCCGAAGATATCAGGTATCAGAGCGCTTTGCATGAGCACCATTTTCGTTACACAAGGACACATTCATTTTTGTTAAGCACGGGGAGATTTAGTGATTTGCCCAGAATCACAGGATGTTGAGCATCATTGCCAAGACTCGAACCCAGTTGTTCCCCATATTTGAGACCGACCTACCTTGCCTGCTAGGCCAGATCCTCTCCCCAGAGGCATGGTAAATCCAGAGTAAAGCAGGGTTGTGCAAATCACTGCCTTGCATTGCACTGCATTAGAAAGGCTTCCCATGGATGGGGCATGTGGGCTCCCATGCATTCACTCATGGATTTTTGGGAATTCCCATTGTTAACAAAGACTTGTACGCCTGGGAATGCGTCAAAATAGTAGGAGTAGGAAGGAGAAATATCTTTATTTCTCCTTGTCACTTCCTCTTTCTACGTGTGCTGCATTTTACAGCACACGTAGAAAGAGGAAAATGCCTCCAAGAATTGTTTTTGTACAGTAAGGTTTTCCCTTCCAGCACAAAAACTGAGTTGGTGCTAGGCAGCCCTCAGCGTGCCAGCGCAAGGACAGGGCAGTAATGCATCATATCTCTCCCTGTCAGGCAGCGCAGAGCAGCAAGTTGTCTTGTTGTGTAGTGTTACATTGCATTGCGTCTTTTTCTTAAATCTGCCCCATGGTGTTTATAACTCCAAACAGCTGCATCAGCGAGGGTACTCTGAGATTTTTGGACAGTTTGTTGAATGCAAAGCCTGAGTACCTGAGCAGCTGGTATCGCCAACTACGGAGCAGCCAGTCTCACCAGCCAAGGAGCAAGTAAGCGGCAGAAGCGGTCAGGTGACATTCGTACTCTTGTGCGACTCCGAACCCCGACCACTGTTTGTCTTTTTAGACCAGTGAGTTGAGAAGCCAGTTCAGGAAAGCAAGGGAGGTGTGCAGTGGGGGAGCTGGTGGGTAGGGGGGTGGGGAGAGCTGATAAGTCTGTCCATATTACTCCAATTATCCCTTAAAGAGGTAGGGTGTTGTAGTGTGTGGGCCAGGCTGCCTACTCTCAATACTTTGTGACTTGCAAGGTATTGTGTGTATCAAACATCCTACTTATAAGACAAAACACAGTACGTTTGTTGATATAAAGTCAGTGCTCAGCAATCATGAAGCATAGTTTCTGCATAGAGTAATACATGGGTTGCAAATTCTTTACAGCCATAAATAACTGAGGTATAACCAGATACTTCGGCGCCAAATTCTAAAACACTCCGCATCCTCTATATCTGAAGACAAGACTCTATCTTTGTCAGCTCCAGTCTTGCTTAAATTGTACTCACCCCAGACACTTCCCTTCGGGCCCTTTACTTCTTGCTTCTGGGTTACCGCTCAGTATAATTGCCTATATGTCATAGCATGGCAAACCATACCACCAAATAGCATAGAACTCCATAACATAACAAAATATAACCAACAGCAGTTTAGCACAGCTTAATCAGTGCTTAATTTGAGCAGGTAGTTTCTGGTACTCGGCACCAGCCTTAATTGTCAACACCGGGCATTATGACAATCTGCCACATGGTGGCGCTGTATATCTAATTTAGAAACAACAAGAGTTGTTTATTTATTCAATATGCAGTAAAAATTACTAATACCTGTCGTCCAAGCCATTCTTATAGCATTGGGGGCATGGAATAGTCTGAATTGTCACACTTGTAGGAGTGCGATGTTTAGTAGTTGTGTTGATATTGTCATTGGCAGCGCTGGCAGCGGTAATGGGTGGTGCAAGCTGCAGTTGCCTCCTGACGAGGGCCCGGGCACCTATTGTTTTAACAAATTTAGCACTACGTATAACATAACATTTTGCATCAGAAAACATAGCGTAGCATAAAGCACTATAGCATAGTAGAAAAGAACATGATGCACTATAAAATTGCATATCACAACAGAAAATAGGACATCAGACCGCCTGACCCTGACTGTGAGGGTGAAGCTGGTCCTAGCTCTGTACTAGGGACAGGGTTAAAGCAGGGGGATGTTATACGTGCTCCGTTAAACGCCTCATGGCACTCAGTTCATAGAGAAGGCTACAATAATACTGCGCATGCCAGCGTACAGCTTGTCCCTTTACACTCACTCCATGGTCTGGAAGTATATGTTGATAGCACCGCAGCTGTAGGACACATTCTTGGACTGTGCTGGATAGGAGTATGGCTCACCACGCGGCTACGTGGTCTGCATAATGTGAAAACCCTCATAGAATATGGCGCCCCTAACCTCGAATAAGATATCTATAGTTTGTTTTACTTTTTTTGCTTTCTCTCGCAGAATCTTGATGATTTGTCTTACTACTTGCTGTTAAATGTATAGTATCAGGGCTGCATCTTGGAAAACATTGATTAAAAAGAGCACTTAGAAGAGGAGGAGCTGAGGTATTTCAATCCCACAATTTAGAGCTAGGGTTCCTGGTTTCAATGGTATTTATTTTTTTTAACATTTCCATCTGTATTTATCCATATTTATTTTTTAGCCACCTTATTGGTATTTATCCATATTTATTTTGTGTTTTGAGAATAAATGGGGTTGTAAAATGCTATATTTCGACATTTATTTTACTGATAAATACGCACTGATACTTTTCTGCCTGTCAGATTTAAGCAAATGAAACAGCCAAATATAGCAAAACACTACACCCACAGGTAAATATCAGAATTATATTATAACATTTCGACCTGTTTTTTAACTTTGACATGCTGTCTATGTGCTCAGCTGTTGTCCTGGAAATCACGAAGATAGCATGGAGAGTAACCCGCATAGAAAACAATATTCCGCATTTTTCCTCTTTTAAAAATAAATACAGACAGGAAACACATTGCTTCTGCTCTCTTTCCCTGCACTACAGCACAAGCAATCTGCTAGCGCCATGCACACACCTTTGCACCCTAGTGTAGGATAGCATGGCATTGTACTGCTACTCTTCTGATTCGCTGCTTAGAGACCCTTTAGCACGTTTGACTGAGTGCTGTTCATGGCACCACCCAGGTTAGGTGTGAAATCTTAGGAGAAAAACATACATTTCTCTTACTTAAAGCCTGTTTTAAGGAGGCATTTTTTTATGGAAAGCCTGGTCCCACAATCTTTGTAGACCTGGTTTATGTCAAAATCCAAAGTTGGCACCGTTGGAACACACAAGGACCACATATGGAACGCCCACTTGATGCAAAGAACTGCAAAGCCATACACAGTGCTACTTGTGCCACTATAAAAAAAAATTTTACGCAGAAAATTAAATCATTTAATAAACTTCTGTGCCTTTTCGGTGATAAGGAGGTAGTCAAGGTACTAGCCAAACATGTTCTCTGTTCAGCTGTAGGCATTACCAGGGATGTCCTAAAGATTTTGGTGGCCCCGGGACAAACATAATTTCCGACCCCCTGCTTCGAACACCTCTGAATTTATTTTCAATTTTAGCTTATTAAAACATTGGAATGTGGAGCACTCCATTGCAGAGAATGGAGTGCTCCATGCTTCTACGGGCCGGTAAAGGCCCCCAGAGCAACATTCCAATGTTTTACAAAAGCCTCTCGAAGTTCGAGGGGATTTAAATCCCCTCGAGCTTCGAGAGGCCTTTGTTTAATTTGTTAGAACATTCTGCCCTCTAGTGGCAGAATGTTCTAATAGCCTTATAGCCCTTCGTAGCAGGGCTATACTGCTATTAAAGTCCCGCTGCTTTTGTTAAAGTCCCTCGCCTTCGCTCGGGCCTTTAACGCTGCAGCGGGCCTTTAATAGGTGGTACCGCCCGCTACGGCGGGCTATAAGGCTATATTAGCGCCCTACGCTACTATTGTCCGATCATTGACAACCTTCTTTGTTGGACCCCAAACCTTTAAGGGTTCCCCGGTCTTTCTGGGGGTCCCCATTTAGTGCAAAGACTTTGAATATGACATATCAGAAACCCGAGATCCCATGTGCATATTGCACAGGGGGCCCCATTATTTTTGCATTATGCCATTGTCAGGAACTGTCCTGAACTTAATGATGGGGCCCCTAGAATGGTTGGGGCCCTGGGCTAGAGCCCACTTTGCCTATGCCTTTAAACTTCTCTGGGCATTAAACAGGTATCCATCTACGCCAGTCGGTTTGCAGCATGCTACACCTGGATTGACTCAGACATTTTGCTGCCTGCTTCGCCTGGTGAAGGATGCCTAACACTGCACCAACCCCAGAAGACAGCCTCTGGCTAAGTTTCATGCAGAACCATCAAGCGAGAGCCTGAACACAGAGGAGATACCGCCATGTTCACCCAGTTGAAACGAGTGTTTTCATCATATGCAATGAAGCTGGGGCTCTGTCTATTGCTCCAGGCAGAGCTTGGAGGACCATGGTTGACTCTGTATTGGCCATCACAGTGGAAACTGGGTATTGTGCAACATCCTTTCTGCCTACCTTCCATGCCCAGTACTAGGGGCTTTTTGTACCGCATGTGGGTACGTGTGTGAGGTCACATTTCTATAGTCTAATACTGTACAGTGCAAAATGTCCCTCTAACCACAGGGAGAGGAGCGGCTGTCATTACTAGCACTCCCAGATATTAACAATCCTGTAAGACCTTTGTATCACGCTTGGCTTCCGGCTTCAAGGGATGATTTATTTGAACCTGCGGCTCACTCTGAAGAAGAATCACATGTGGAGCAGAGTCCTTAACTCATTCTGTTTCATCTGTGTATGGCGTAAAGGGCTTGTTTTAGGGCCACTCTGGCGAGCAGTTTTCCTACAGTCCTCAGGTTCTATAAGAGAGAACACTCCAAAGGATGGAGTTCCATTCATTCCCAGATAAGATTATATCCTAGGCCTTTGGTAAGTGTGACCAGAAATCCACCTTTAATGGGTGCAATATGTCACCTGGGGTTTGCATCGCTTCTTCATAAACCCGGTCAGAGTTTGCATACTCGTCTGTTCTTTCCATTCGAATGTATTGATCCATACGTCTCCCGTTGAGAGTCTGGCAGACTTGTGATCTGAACGCTGCTCATGAAAAGTGACACTGGCCTCTTCACATTCACAGAAGGGCTCAGCCTTTCTCTATATCTTCTAGGTCATGGAGTTAGGGGAGAGGAGTTGGCCTAACAGCTAGGGCGGTCGACCCCAAATCTGGTGCAACCGGGTTCGAGTCGCGACAAGGGCACACAACATCCTGTGATTCTGGGCAAAATCACTTAATCAACCCGTGCCTAACAAAAATGAATGTGTCCTCATGTAAAGCGACTGGTGCTCGTGTAAAGTCCTCTGATACCCAATACCTTCGGGTCAAGGTTGCATTATATAAAACTCCGTAAAAAAAAAAACATTTTATTATACAAGTTATCAAATTTGCAAAAAAAAACTGTGGGGCAGATTTACAAGTCCCTTGTGTCACTTTTGCGCCGCCGTTGCGTCACTTTTGTGATGCAGCAGAGGCGTAAAAGTTGCGGCCCATTTACAACGTGACGTTGTAAAGCCCTGCGTCACTTTATACCTGCGTCAGGTATAATGTATGCAGGGTGGGCTTTCCAACGCAAAAAAAGCCTCGCAGGAGTGATGCAGTGAAATCTACAAGATTTCACTGCGCCACTTCTAGGACGCCACTGCATCACATTCTTACGCCTGCTTGAAGCAGGCGTAAGGAGTGACACAACACAATGAGGATAGGCCTGCCCCTGCATTGCTGGAGTTGCGTCGTGCTTGCAACACGACTCCAGCAATGCGTGCCTTTTGCATCAACAGATGCGTCAGAATTTCTGACGCCCGCATCTGTCAATCCTTGCGTCATGGTGCGCCGTATTATAAATATGGCGCATCCATAGTGGCGCAAGGTTTTCTAAGGGTGGCACAGGGAAAGTGACGCATCTTTACAGATGTGTCAGTTTCTTGTAAATCTGCCCCTAAGTGCAGCAGTGGCTGCTCTGATGCCTCATCACAAGGTCACAAGCAAATTGATTCATCACAGTACTGGCCCAGAGGGAAACAGAGAAGATAGCATATGATGCTGTTATAATTATATTATCTCTTTAGCCCCTTCAGTGCCCCGCCCTTTCCCCCTCCTGTGCCGGGCGTTATATTAGCGGGCGGGGTTCATGACGAGATAGTCTCGTCATGGGCACAGCGCAACCGTGCTCCATGACGAGACTATCTCGTCATGGGCACAGAAGAGGTTAAGATCTTTCACCTGTTATCCATGTGGGTTACAGAGGCATGTATTTACTCTTTCCTTTCCTTCCACCTTCCCCACCCCTCCCCCTGCCATTTAGTTGGTATCTCCCTATTGTTCCTGGTAGCCTGCCTTAGAATGTTGGGTAGGACTCTCCGTTATCTGTGAGAGGATGTTTTGTGGTGGAGCGAGGAGACGGCAAATTAAAGCTGTGTTATACCCAATGACCCTGCTTCATAATTTTATTAGATACTCATCAGGAATTGTGACAAAAGAGATCTTTTCAAAGGTACTTATATTAGTCAGTAAATAAGGTTCTAGTCCATCACATGTTTGTGTGATAACATGTTGCCTATGGGAGAATTTAACTAACTCAGAAGACTCTCTGACAAACCGTCTACGCTCCTTAAATTTGTCAGATTTATTTCTATATTAAGGGGATCTGTAAATAAAACACCCAATGCAAATCATCCATTTCCATGTTTATATAAAGGAACTATGGACAATGGATCCTTTTGTTAAATTTAAACCAATCTAAAATAACGTTTTGATTTAAAACAGACTTATGATTATTCCTTATTGAGATTCATAATGAGAGGGGGGAGAAGCTTTGTAACATTTTTAAGATAATATAAACCCAACCCCTTATGGAAAGGGTAAAATAGACACCTCATTGGTAAGAAAAGTAACCAGTGGCAAAAACGATTCTCATCTAATTGCAAGATCTTACATTTTGTATACCCCAAAATGCCGGCTCCGTACGTTGCAATAGGGACGCATTGTGATTTATAAGTTTTAAGGCGTGGGGCTGTTAGTTTACATCCTAAATTGGAGGTAGGATTGAATATTGCAGCAATAGACTGACTACATTTTTGACACCAAATGGTGATACGTGGTAACCAATTCTTTCTGGAATCAAATGCCACTCAAAGATATGGAATTGAGGAACTGACAAACCTGTTAGCGCCACAACACCTGAAAATTAGTTTCAAGGTCCAAGTCCTAAACCAAGTAGACTAAAGCATCAACTGGAATCTTGAGGCCATCAGGTGTGCTGCCCAAATACAACAGCAGCATCGACATTAAAGAAAGATAGGATAGCTTTTTTTTGGGGGGAGGGGAGTTTAATATAGCACAAACTCGACCCAAAGGTATCAGAGCGATTTACATGAGCACCAGTTGCATTACAGATGGACTCATTCAGTTTTGTTAGGCATGGGCGATTAAGTGATTCGCCCAGAATCGCAGGATGTTGAGACTCGAACCCATTAGAATCATCGGTTCACACTGTCCACAGCTAATCATAAAGAAATTGAAACTGTTCATAAAAAGGATAAACAATAAAGGGGCAAGGGCATAATCTTGATGAATCCTCTGTTCTAACTTAAAATATCTATATGCTTGCCATTCTACTAAATCAAAACAAAGACAAAATCAAAAATAGGAGTGTCGGGACCAAATTCGGATAAGTTCTGCCATAGCTTTAACTTATTTACATGGTCAAGTCACTGGAGAGGTCCATGACGCTCAGGTAAAATGGGCAACCGTTGGCAACGGAATACTTGATGTTGATAAGATGCAAGTTCAGGCATTGCTCTAGTATACCAAAGACTTCCCAGAAAACACATTGAAACTGGCACAGCATTTCGTTGTTGTTTGCCCATTCTGTTACATGGAATTTGGAATCCTACCCACCAATTTCACCCTGGAATCAATTTGGGTCTGATTGATCACCCTCAAACATGGGAAAGATCATAGCTGGAGCCTGCGACCTAGGAAATTCAGTTTTATAGGCGATATTGAGCACATTGGTGGGTAAAGTAGCCCAGAGAACTATGCTGAAGAAATACAGGTACATATGTGTAGGAAGCTAGCTCTGTATATACTACAACAAACTAAGGTATAGTGTGCACAGTGTCCATGGAGACACCAGAGGTATAGCAGGGACTAAATTAGGTACGTACTAACAGCTTTCTTAGTGGTAGTGTGGGCAAGTCGATAGGCTTATCAGGAGGGTGTGTTAAGCATTTATTGTATTAACTCACTCGAGGACTGAGTACACACACTTAGAGACAGAATCCAGACCAATTGGGTAAGTAGGGAAAGGTATACTTGTATTTTATTTCTAGAACCAAACAGGACTTGGTACAGGTAGGTGAAATATATTTTCAATTGTTTACCTTTATACAAACATGAGATTGGTAATGCATTTGCAATTGTTACAGGTTGGTATGGTTTTAAAAGGAAGGTTATATTACACAGTAATTACTTTTAGAATTCTTTTTTCAGGTTACAATGATATCTGTGGATGGTATGCCTGGGTACCACACCTAAGGATCACACAATACAAGGTAAGTAAGACTTGAATTATAGTTTCTGTTTTCCCCATACAAAACAACAGTTCAACACAGAGAACATTCTAGGCTCAAAATCGTGTAACATAGGCTCCTATGGGAAACAATGGCAATCGGTTACACAGGCAGAGCCGGCTCTAAGGCGCTGCAATCGGTGCCACTGCGCTGGGCACTGACGTGGGGTACGGGCGCCCTGTTTGCAAGTATATTTTTGTTTTAAAAGCATCTTCTGCGGCGTTCCTTACTTCCAGCAATTTTTCAGCCATCAATAAAAACGTCAAGATCACTCCAGAGAATAATGTTCCTGCTTTAGAGGGATCAGAGGTTTTAAATCGGAGGTTTGTCTAGTGGAAGTTTTAACTCATCCTAAGGTAGTGAAGTCAGTTTATATGCCTGTTGAAAAGAATGTGTACCATGCAGATCACAAAGTGAATATTATGAAAATATGTCAGTGAGTTACTGCTTGTGTCCCAGGAATCCTTTATTTACTTGCAGTTTATAAATTAGAATCCTAATATAGCATAGAGAGCTGTTAACTGTCATCAAAGAGCTGCATGCAAACTCCAAGATATATATTAGAGCTATATGTCTTTTTGCCCTGTCTTTCATTATCCTAAACTTGCAAAAAGGGTTAATTTGTGTAGAAATTAATTATTATTATTTAAAGAGAACCCCTAACAATGATGTTATGTTTTAAATTCTGTATTTGTGCTTTTCCAGACCAAGGACTCTTAAACTATACTGCCTACCTGTATAAATTACATGTGACTCCTACACCTTGTAGTCCTCTGTCTTATGTAGAATTCCTGTACTTCGATTTACACATGTATGATGGTGCTATAAAACTAAATCAGTCTGAGAGAGACTGGTTATAGAGACTTGAGGAGTACTGTTAAATGGTGGTAGTTAGGGAATCTGTGGTAGATGTGGTCAACTGTAGGGGTGCCAAAAACATTGTCGCACAGGGCGCCATCAGTGCTAAAGCTGGCCCTGTTCATAGGTGAGTAAAAGTCTTACAAGTGGGAGTTTTGGGGGTGAGGACCAAGGTTCTCCAAGGACTAAGTAGGCACTCAAGTTGCCGGAGGGCGGACTGGTGCAGAGTTCAAGAGGCCCAAAATTATCCAATGGGGCAGGGGCCTTCGGTTAGGGACTGCCTACAAGCAGACCACTCGGTTGTGGGAGCAAAACACCTGGGTTTGAGGTCAGAGCAGCAGGGCCCAACAATCAGCACAGGAGCTGCACCACTAGCAGCAGAGGGGTGGCCAGGTGCTGTGTGCCAAGAAGATGTTGGGGATCCTGTGGTTTCCAGTGGAGACCTTCGGTTTGGCAAAGTTGCTGCAGGTTCAGGCAGGTTTACTTACTGATGGTTGAAGTTGGATTCTTGGGGAATATCTGGACACCATCAGTTGAGCCACCCAAGGCTGTGGGACATTGGGTGCAGGGATGTCTTTTGGCATCAGGACTTCTTACCAGCTCCGACCTCATTCGGAGGGACCCTTAAGGTTGAGACTGCAGGCATGATCTTAAAGCTTGAGTGTGGTCCCTGCTCACCAGATCCCAGGTCAGGATCCCTGCCGAGACTTCCTTGTGGCATTGGGCCACTCAAACTCGGCCGTAGGCATCAGGTTCAGTGCATAATCAAAGAGTCACCAGAATCGGAACTGGAATTACGAGTGTACATGCGCATGCACAAGACGTACAACGTAGGGGTTACCTGAGAAGAAGGATGGTGAGGGCGAGTAAGGAGAGCTGCCATGGTGAGGAGGCGGCAGCCACGGCAGGGAAGTGTCTTTTTTATTACTTTATAATTACTTTGGGAGGGGGCAGAGCTAAGTTCCACTGAGTTTTTTCCCAACTCCGTGGAACTTTGCATAGAGGCATTATGCCTGCTCCGCCCACCCTTACTAGAAACCTGTCTGGTGGTGGCAAATGGTGGGCAGCTATTCAGGAACCACACCAGGGTTGGTCGTTTTTCAGCGGGTATCCCACACCGGTATCAGTGTGGGTTTAATGTGCTGAAAAGCTTGCTACAAAACTTCCCAGGTTTTATTAAAGCTGTTACGTAGCTGTGGAGTTCTGAATGTCGAACTCCCAGACCATATACTCTGCATGGCTTTACTACACATACAATGTCTTTGAATGGACTTAGACAGTGTAGGGGTACATGGCTTATGCCACTGTACCCTCATCTGAGGATAAGTGCACCCTACTAGAGGGGTGGCTTACCTAGGCCTCAGGCAGTGGGTTGTGGGCATGGCACACAGTGATGTGTGCCATGTTGACTCTTCACTTTTCTCTGCACCAAAACATGCAGCCTCAAATGGCAGTGTGATTGTGTAAAGGTACAGGTCCTCTAAGGGTGACACAATAGGTGCTGTATCCCTTAGAAGCCGTACCTGGTTACAGTGCCCTTGGTACCCACGGTACCTTCTACAAGGTTCTTACCTGTAGCCAGGGATTTGCTCATTGGGGGGTACAAAGTACAGCTTTGGGTAGAATGCAGGCCCTGGAAACCTGATTGGCAGGGATCCAGGACACACCAAGTCAAAAGTGCATTATGTGTCAGGCAAAAAGTAGGGGTAACCATGCAAAAAGCGGAACTTTCCTACAATATGTACTCCATCTGGGCCTGGTGTTTAGCCGGAAGGACTTTAAAGCAAGGACTACCTCCGGAGTTCATATAACATATCAATAACTAAGATCAGGTTTAATAGTAACACTCACACTATTAGAAATTCTAGTTCCCTTATCTCCATGGCATTAGTTTCTTTGGAAGTGGGAAAGCCAACAGGCATCAGAAACATAGGCTGCCAGACCAGTGGTAGACCTTTTACTTGACTTAATTTAGTTAACTGTAAGCCAAAATGATTTAGAAACTTTGCTATTACATTCAACCAGTAATGTTTCTTAAGAATCTCTTATATTTTCGACTTCCTTTCATTTTCTAGTAGCTGTTGACTGTGTTTTGTATAATGTGAAATTCACCTTACTTCTGGGTTTACTGGGAAGAGCTGCTCGAAGCGGTCTGTTAGATATGGAACAAGAAGAAGCAAACCATTTAGGGGTACTAACATCTATGGCACACATTGGTTTGGGAAGAGATCTTTTAATCCGCTACTTCAGTTCAGGTATGTAAGGCACATAATATGTTCATGCGTAGCCTTAAAAAAAGACATTTATTAAAATGATCCAACATATTTTTTAACAAACTGCTCAAGAAAGCAGTGGAGTTAGGTAGTCTCCAAACTAGTCTGAGACTCTTAACTTTGACCACCTTTAAGCATAGACTGTTCTTCGTAAGGCGGTGTTGATGATTAGCAGGGATCATAAGAGTAATGGTCAAGGGATTGGGATCTCCATGACTACTCCCTACTACATCACAAGCATTGAGATGGTTGGCCAAACTTCTTGGTAAAAATATGTCATCCATAACAGACCTACAACCCAGGCCAAAACATGTGGGAATAGAGTTTCATTGCCTAACATCTGATTCCAGGCTGTTAATAAGATCCCATTCTAAGATATAATTACAATGCTTAGCACCCCTGGCATCAGATTGGTAGTGCACAATATCTTTAGCTCTACATAAATTGCAATTATCAAAATGTTATTAAATGTAAATTTGGCAGTAAAATCACCACACAAAATTAGCCTTAAATGTTTATGAGAGAGCTTGTTGACTTCCTATTACTGTCTCTTGTGATGAATACATTGTTAAAATTGTGTGTGGCCATATATGAAAAATCATCATTATAACAGTTTTTTCAAACAAATATAAAATTATTCCGATTTACAAGAAACGCTTGGATCCCCCGCGGTTAGCAACAATTTGAATAATAACAAAAAGGAGCGATAACTTGAACCATGTGGAGAGCCACTATAGGCTCTGCCAAAGCCTGGAGAGACTGCACGATTGGAATAACAGGAAAACCCATAAAATAACAGATCTGCTGCGGCTCAGGCTTCCTGCAGCAGAATGATATCATAACAATTTATAAACAATTTCCAATCAACAGAATCGAGCTTTTTGTTAATCCATGCAATCGCCTTTAGAGAATCCACTAAACCAATGACATGGAAATTAAAAGTATTGGTTTGGGTATCAGAGTTGCTATTATTGTCAACCTTGCCAGAGTGTCAATCCACCTGTTCGAGACCCTCAAAGCATTGACATCTATTATATAATGGTAAACCAAACTCGGTGACGATTATGGCTACATGGTTGGAGATGTGGGGAATAACCATTCTAGATAGTGGTGGAGGTGGTCGATAAAAGAACCGCAGTGATAGGATCTAAATAGAGCTGCATTCAAGTGTTCGGTTTTCAACATAAAACAACAGGGGGCTTATTTACAAGCCCTGTGTGCCACCGGAACGTCACTTTTTGTGATGTTCTGGTGGCCCACAGGGCTTAGCTATATCTACAAGATCACGTGTAGCCACCCTGCGTGGCTTTTCATGGCCTTGTAGAGATGTAGTGAGGCAACGCAGCTCTAGATGCTGCGTTGCCTCACACTAGGATGGGGAAGCGTGCCATGGGCATTACAGTGGGGATTCTCAAATAACACCCATGGCATTTGGCACATTCCCTGATTTACAACAAGCTGTAAACCTGCGACTGCATCAAAAACCTACGCCTCCACAGGGAAGGAGTAGGGGAGGCATAATAACAATATTTCTCCTTGCTTTTTCCTATTTCCATGTGTCCTGCATTCAGCAGCACACATAGAAAGAGGAAATGGCCTCTATGATTGTTTTGGTGCAGGAAGGTGACCCTTCCTGCACAAAATCAATTATCCCTACAATGCGGACCATGGTGCCAAAGTGCCTGAGTTGGCACATGGCAGCCATTTGAGTTCCAGCGCCGTAAGAGAGGACAGGAATGCGCCGTATCACCGTTCGCCATAAGTTGGCAGGGTATGCTCAGACGTGAGTCCCTTGCTCAGTTTGCCACTGGATTCAAGCAAGCCTGGCTGAAGACGGCTGAAATGCCAGAAACCGGTCCTAGGAGCTTGTTTCCGGTCCAGGGAAGGCATGGCTTGGCAGTTCGAGCTGGACTGTTCCCATGAGGCACAGGGTCAGACTGATTTGCATATGGCCATGTCTGAACTGGGTGGCAGAGTGGGCTAAAGAACGGTGATGGATCAAACCCAGATCTGTTGACTGGGTGTGAGTGTTTGATTGGTTCTGATGCTCCGTCCATCACCACCCCCTTTTGTACCGCTTTGTTCACCATAAGTTGGCAGGGTATGCTCAGACGTGAGTCCCTTGCTCACTTTGCCACTGGATTTAAGCAAGCCTGGCTGAAGACGGCTGAAATGCCAGAAACCGGTCCTAGGAAGCTTGTTTCTGGTCCAGGGAAGGCATGGCTTGGCAGTTCGGGCTGGACTGTTCCCATGAGGCACAGGGTCAGAATGATTTGCATATGGCCATGTCTGAACTGGGGTGGCAGAGTCGGCTAAAGAACGGTGATGGATCAAACCCAGATCTGTTGACTGGGTGTGAGTGTTTGATTGGTTCTGATGCTCCGTCCATCACCACCCCCTTTTGTACCACTTTGTTCGCCATAAGTTGGCAGGGTATGCTCAGACATGAGTCCCTTGCTCACTTTGCCACTCGATTCAAGCAAGCCTGGCTGAAGACGGCTGAAATGCCAGAAACCGGTCCTAGGAAGCTTGTTTCCGGTCCAGGGAAGGCATGGCTTGGCAGTTCGGGCTGGACTGTTCCCATGAGGCACAGGGTCAGACTGATTTGCATATGGCCATGTCTGAACTGGGGTGGCAGAGTGGGCTAAAGAACGGTGCTGGATCAAACCCAGATCTGTTGACTGGGTGTGAGTGTTTGATTGGTTCTGATGCTCCGTCCATCACCACCCCCTTTTGTACCGTATCACATAGATATGGCACATTCCTGCCCTTCTCTTTTGACATCGGGCAGCGCAACAGGAAGGCTTTCTGTGCAACCCGACGCCACAGGTTTGTAAATGAGGCCCCAGGTTTTTAACATGTATAGGTTTCTTAAAATTGAAGACAATACAGTCGACCATAAAGGTTTCAATTGAAGGGCCAATCCAATCAGCTGTTCAAATCAATTAAATCTGCTCACTGTGCGTTGCATCAAGGTCCAGATGTTTGGCCAGCCAATACATAAGTATGTTTTTTAACTGTAATATATAACCTCTCTAGCGACTGGTCATAAACTAGGAACTTGAACTAGGTTCAAAGCAGGTTTCTGGTGGCATGCTCAGAGTAGGTTTGTGAGTGTTGTTACGATGAGTTCTGTTTAGCGTGTACAACATTAAGCCCAGAGGTCTGCCTCTGGTCCATGGACCAGAGGAGCAGCTGCCAAACTGGTGCCAGTATTGCCGAGATAGAAGTTGTGTTCTCTACCAATGTCCCACAGGCGGAAGGTGTAAACAAAGTCAGTGTTATTGGAGGCTTGGATAATTAAACCTGCTCAGGGGCAGAAGGAGGAAGAGGTACACTCTGCAAATAAAACTTTTGATAATTCACTTAAAACCAGGAAGAACAAATAATTGCACAGGTTGAAGTAATTCTTTTAAGATGGAGCTAAGTTAGAGAACAATTGCCCTGCACAGTCGGTAAGGTTAAGCTCGTGTGGGGCTACGCAGGGCAGTTCATCAGTTGTAATCACACATTTATGCATGAACCTACGAGGTGCATTACCACTCATTTTATGTTTGTCCACTGGCTCAGAAGGTGCAGATGGACTGACCTCACAAGGGCAGAATTCCATGGGGATGTCACAATTGGAACATTAACAATATGGCCGGATACATTGCCGTTAGTGAAAATTGAGCCATTTCAATGGCCAGAGCTATCTACAGAGTAACTCCGTTAGTTTGAATTCTTTTGAGAGGACTCCCATTGCGCGCTCTAAAAATTTAACAATAGGGGATCCTTCATGTATGGCAGTAGCAGTAACTTTACCTCCCATCTTTGTTTTTCCCATATTTTCGAAAGAGGCCAAAGTGGGTGCCTAGCCCAACCTCTGCCGGGCTCTGACAAGAAAAGACGGGCCTGATGTTCGCCAGGTCTGTTGCGTTGCAATGTAATTCACCCCTTCCATAGAGCTCGTCCTCCCTAGGCTTCCGTTCCTCCCCGCGCGCTACCCTACCCTCTCGCTGGCATTGTAATGTCATCAGCTGGCATTCTAGAACATAAAATAAAACTAAAAGAAAATGCTGTGCCAAGCATACACAAGGTGTGATACATTCCGTTCACCTTAAGAGAGGAGGTCAAGGTACAGCTAGGTGCTCTACTCGAGGCATGCATCATTGAACCCACGGAATCAGCCGAGTGGGTAGCACTGTTAGTGGTAGCCCGCAATCCCAACGGCAAGTTGAGATTATGCATAGACTTACGCAATCTAAACAAAAGTATTCTAGTAGACCAGTACCCTCTCCCTAAAATAAACAAAATGCTGTCCCTTACAAAAGACATGAAGGTATTCTCAACAATTGACTTGACCGCTGCGTACCACCAGGTTCCTTTACACCCAGGCAGCAGGTGCCTCACCACTTTCATATCGCCATTCGGGTGTTGTAGATTCAAGAGAGTACCTTTTGGGCTGACATCAGCAGTGGCATTGTTTCAAAGACTCATGCACAAACATTGTTAAGGTGTCAAAAATGTGCTCATCTTCCAAGATGACATCCTAGTAATGGGAAAAAACCAAAATGACCATGAACAAAGGTTAACACAAGTACTTAATACCTTACAAAAATTTGGAATGACTGCAGAGTATGCGAAATGCAGGTTCACAGAGAAGAAAGTAACATATTTGGGACATGAAATCACGCCAGAGGGCATAAAACCAAAGAAGGAGTTACTTAACGCCATTAGGGATGCACCTGTGCCACAGACAAAAGAGGAACTGAGAGCCTTCTTAGGCCTGGTGGAATTCTATTCAAAGTTTGTAAGAAATTTAGCAGCCAAGACATATGACATTAGACAATTATTGAAATCTAAAAACAAGTTTGAAATGTCACTGTGCTGCAACAAGGCGTTTGTGGCACTCAAATGTGAAATTTGCGATGCACCACCCCTGCAAGGTTTTTACCCAAGTCTCAACAGTGTGGTCACTACGGATGCAAGTGGCAGAGAATAGGAGCAGTCCTTACACAGACCAGAGTAACTGGTGAAGGGTTACCATTGCCTTTGCCTCACGCTCACTCACCCCCACCGAGGAAAGATACTCGGTTATTGAGCGTGAGGCATTGGCGTGTGTGTGGGGTTTGAAGCATTTCTGCCAATACATTTGGTGTAAGAGAGTTACATTACGATGTGACCACAAACTGCTCACAAAAGTATTCACAGTTAAAGGATTGTATAATGCCTCTCCCAGATTGGCACGTTTGTCTGTTAGGTTATTAGACTACAATTACTATGTGAGGTACCTGCCTGGAGCCAGGAACGTGGTAGCAGACTTTCTAAGCCATTTACCCCTACCTAATAGTAGTGATGTAGGATGCAAAGAAGATGAATTTTGTGTGGCAAACATCAGTGAAAAGTTCCCCAGCATTCAAAGAGATGTATGGTTGAGGGAATATGAACAGGATGAGATTCTACGGGAAGTAAATAAACTCATTGTAAATGGTTGGCCTAGCAAGAAACATGTAAAAAAAGAATTGAGACCATACTGAGAACTCAGAAATGAATTGTCAGTGGAAGGGGGACTCATTTTGAGACAAGGGAAAGTAATACTCCCAGAAACACTAAGAAGCAGAATCCTGGAGATTTTCCATGAAGCTCACCTAGGCATCAACAGAACTAAACACAGAATTAAATGTTGTTACTGGTGGCCAGGCTGTGACTTAGAAATTGAATGAAAGATCAGGGACTGTGTCCAATGTGAAAATTCAGACAAATCCAAGGTTACACTAAAACCACCGTTGCAACCTTTGTCCTGCCCTGGCATGCCATGGGAGAGAGTGGGCATAGACGTTATGGGTCCCATACGGAACCAGGGAGAACATGTGTATGTGGTGGTTCTAGTGGACCATTTTTCAAAGTGGCCGGAGATTAAGGTATTTCACAAAGTCGAAGCAAATTACATTGTCACGTTCCTCAATAGCATTTTCACAAGGGAAGGGATACCCAAAACCATAGTCAGTGACAATGGTAGACAGTTCACCTCGGTAAACTTCAAAAAGTTCCTAGCAAGGAACGGAATAACTCACAAAACCCCTTCTGTGTATCATCCCGCAGGTAACTGAGCCGTGGAAAGATTTAACAGGGTTTTTAAAGGCACAATACAACTAGGGAACAACAATGGGCTATGTTGGAAGATGGAAGTGAACAAAATGATTTGGGCGTACAGAATAACACCAGGGGAGAGCACATGCTTCAGCCCATTCGACCTGATGAGAGGTAGAACGCCCTTATCCAAAGATAATGTGGGATGGCTTAAAACAGCTAGGAAAGCTGAGTGGCCTGCAGAGTTGGTGAAGAAGAACATACAAAAGGCACAAAATAAAAGCAAGAGGCGATTTCATACCAAACATGGGTGTACACCACTTCTTCTCAAAGAGGGGGATACAGTGAGGGTGAAAAGAAGTGGTCTCATTGAGAGAGGACAGAACAGATTTTCACAGCCGTTAGTTGTAGAAAAAATCTTTTGTAATTCTGCCCTCCTCAGTGATGGAAAAGTGTAGCATGCTTCTGCACTATCTACCTGTGAGTGGGAGGACATTGATAAGAGGGAAAGTGTCAAAGACCTAGGCGCAGACAGAAAAGCTAAGAAGGATATATGTGTGGATTACGATAACAGATAGACTATGACTGGTTGTTTGAAGAAGAGTATGAGATGGGGGGAGAAGAGAATAGAACACCTAGACAAACCCAAACCACAGAAGCCAATGACCCCTCCAACCAGGATCAAATAGAATCGATAGGGGAAAACAGAGATATCAGCAGTAGTGATTCTGTAGATTCCCCCAGTGTTGGGAGTATTGGCCAGTCTGAGGAAGAACAGAATCTCGAGGATGGTTCTGTGATAGAAGAAACCAGTACAAGTAGATTTGGGCGCACTGTTGTCAAACCCAGCAAGTACAAAGACTTTGTTTGCGAATAGGACTCTCAACCCCCTTGGACACTTAACCTATCCTCTGTTCTAGCATTTCTCCTCTACCCTTTTCCCCTTTGGGCAGGAGATGTGTTGCGTTGCAATGTAATTCGCACCTTCCATATAGCTTGTCCCCCCTAGGCTACCATTCCTCCCCGCGCGCTACCCTACCCTTGCGCTGGCATTGTTATGTCATCAGCTGACATTCTAGAATGCCAGCTGATATCCCTACAGTTGACATTTGACAGTTGATTCTGATCCAGACCTTCAGCTGATGCAGACCCCTCCACTGGTGTGTTGTTAGATTAATTCTGAATAAAGTCATTCTTCAAATCTAGAAGTTTGAGAAGCCTTCTTAACAAGGTATTTACCTGGAAACAGCTTGGGTGCTTCACATGCTGCAGGATAAGGTGGTACGCTTTATGGCTCTAATGACACCAAGATGCACCATGGCCACACCGCCTCTGCTCACTGCACAGTGGGGCATCTTGTCCGATCCAATCAAAATAAGGGCCCCCCAACAATAATATCTGGAGTCAACTTCATATGAGAACCACTTATGTTGATGAATTATAAAAACATCTCATTGGAACTATGCCTAGTTATCAAGGACACTATAGGTGTAAATAATACACTTTAGAACATCTAATTTAATGACAAGAAAAATATCTTGGTAACTTTGGACATAGTTAGTCAATACACTAATATCCTCAACAAACAGCAATTGAGGCAATGGAAGAGTTCCAGGAAACCCATCAAAAAGCTATGAGGTGGAGGAGCCTAGGGCTTGACCAAGATGGCCGCGTGAGCCTTGAGCTCCCGCGACCCTCGCGCCCTCCTGCAATCATCCTGTCCTAAATCCTGATTTTCATGCACGGAATCCTGCAGATGAGTCACAGCTGGGGCGATTGACGTTGTCCGGGCTAAGATCGCCCACCGGGGACCGAAGTTGTGCATGGCGGAAGATTGCGGCCTACCTCCGAAGGATGCCAGGGGCTTGCGTTGGCAGGATGCCCGGCCACTAATTGAACAACAGCGGCCTTGGGAGGTGTGAACTGGCGGACGGGTGCCGCTGCACTTTCACTTTCGCTTTCTCGCCCTTTGCTTGCTCTGGGTTGGGAGTGCTTCATGCCGGTCCCCTGCTGTCTGGAAGACCTCCACTCGGCCCTGGCTGGCTGCTGAAGTCCTAGTGGACCCTGTTTCCTCTGGCTGAGTGAGGGACGTCTTTTTGCGACTGACCGCCCTGCTGTTCGAGATGTCGACCAAATCGGAGGCAGACAAGTCGAAGTCTAAGACTACCAGGCGGGGAGGCTATACCCAATCCAACAATATGGATCGCTATGCCCAGCAGAAGGGGTCGCCTGGTGGATCGGGACAGTCGCTGGAAGCACAGAAGGCCGATTCATCCCCAGCCTCGGAGTTATCATTGCAGGATATTAAGGGGGCGATAGATGGGATGCAATCTTCCATTGGGCGACAATTCGAGACCCTGGCGCACAAGGTGGACATGATTTTGGTTGATGTCAACTTGATTCGCGCGGACCTGGGCAAAACCAATGAGCGGGTCAAGTCCCTGGACCTCAAGACTACTGGCCTCGCGGATGATGTCTCGGAACTCCAGGCTGAGGTTCGTAAGCTATGAACCGCGAAAGACCTCTCCGCCCGCCGGCTCGAAGACTTTGAAGGTCGGGCCCGGCGCAACAATGTGCGCCTTATTGGGGTCCCGGAAACTTCGGAGGAGCTCTCCGTGGATTTACTCGTCGAGGACTTGGTGGTGAATCATCTTGCGCCTAAGGGCCTTGGCAAGTTTTTTGCGGTGGAGCGGGCTCACCGAGTGCCTGGCAGACGGCCTAAGGTGGGAGCCCCCCCGCGGCCGATTGTCGCTCGGATCTTTAATTTTCGGGATCGAGACGCTATCCTGCAAGCATCGAGGGTGACAGGCCCGGTGCCTTTTCAGAATGCCTCTGTGAGCTTTTATCCTGACTTCACCCAGATGGTGCAGAAACAGAGGCAGAGTTTCCTGGGGGTGAAGCGGCGGCTTAGGGAGATGGACCTGAAGTATGCCATGCTTTTCCCCGCCAGGCTACGTGTGGTGTATGAGGATCGGACTTTCTTCTTCGAATCACCGGACATGGCGGGGGACTGGTTGGATGCGCTCCCTCGGCGACAGCCCGGCCGGGACCGCGTGGATGGAGCGGAAGGCGACCGGGATGGACAGAAGTGATACCTCCGGTGTCGGTCTGTTTTGACTCAGCCCCGGACAGTGACTCGCACCCTACTGCAGTAATGGGAGGGCGGCGGGGGGAAGATAGGAGCTCTTTTCTCCCTTGGGGTACTTTTTGTAGATTTGTTTTTGATAGGGCGACAGGCACACTGCAAGTTGGGGGGGCTTTGTAAGCTGACGCAGGGCTGCAGGGAGGGGGGGGATTCGGGATGTTGGGGTTGTTGTTGGGGGTTGTTTTTTTCTTGCAAGGCGTAGCAATGGTTGTCAGTATTGTCCGATCGTGGTTCTTCGGGGGGGGTGGAGGTCTCTTTGTGTTTGGGGATGGGGGATAGGGGCTTAAACATAATTAGCTGGAATGTCAATGGCTTAGGGGATCGTATTAAACGGGGGATAGTCCTGCAATTCTTGAAACGGACCTCGCCAGATGTGGTCCTCCTGCAGGAGACCCACCTTATAGGGAATACATGTTATGCACTTAACAGAAAGGGTTATAAATTCATTGCTCACTCGGGGTTCTCCTCGGGCTCCAGGGGTGCGGGCATACTTGTTAGAGCTTCCCTACCATTTGAGGTTGACTCCACCATCGCTGATGACAGGGGGCGCTTTGTGGCTGTGGCGGGGAGGTGGGAGGGCAGAACGTTGGTATTGGTTTCTGTTTATGTCCCTCCTGCCCTGCAGGCCTCCACGTTTGCTGATCTGGGCAAGGCCTTGTTGGAACTCCCCGAGGGGATGCTAGTGGTGGGAGGAGACTTCAATGCGGTTGGGTCTGGAATGCTCGATAGGTACCCGCCCAGGGACACCGGGGGTGCTCAGAAGTGGCTTCCCGACTTTATAGATACTTTTGGTCTGGTAGACTGTTGGAGGCTACGGCACCCCACTCAGAGACAATATACCTTTCATTCCGGGGCCCACGGGAGTCTCTCTCGGATTGATTATTTGCTCACTCTGGCTGCGCACGCCTCATTGGTATCTGAGGCTAGGCACATGGCACGGGGCATATCTGATCATTCGCCGGTGTGGGCCCGTCTGGATATTGGCCGGGTGGTGGGGGGCAGGGTGGCTCCCATTAACCCCTGGTACTTTCGTGACCCCAAGCTGCGCAGTGCGTTGCTGAAGACAGTTGATCACTATTTTCAAGATAATCAGGGTTCAGTTGAATCTGCGGTGTCCTTGTGGGAAGCTTTTAAGACTGTATTGAGAGGGGAGGCCCTTTCCTTGGTAGTGGCCGCCAAGCGGCGGAGAGACGCTGCGGTGACACAAGTAGAGGACGAGATAGCGGCTTTAGAAGTGGCCTTGGAAGAGGATGTTGCAACGGCCACACTGCATAATTTGAGCTTGAAGCAATTGGAATATAGGGATCTGGTGACGAACGCTGCCAAGACCCTCAATAGGGAGCAGCAGGGTCGATTGTACGATGTTGGTGATAAGGCTGGGAAATTGCTGGCGTGGTTGGATAAAAAAGAGCGTGTTAATCGAGTGGTGCCGGAGTTGTCGATGGATGGGGGAGAGGTTGTCACTGACCCCGACGGTATAGTTCAGTGTTTCTCGGACTATTTTCGTACGGTATACACCTCGGTCTCGGATAGGCCGACTGAGGACTCGTGTGACCTTCTGCGTGATATCGCTCTGCCCTGCCTTTCTGCCATCGATAGGGATGATCTCGATGGAGATATAACTGTAGACGAAGTGGCGTGTGCTATCCGTGCGTTGCGCTCCGGTAAGGCCTCGGGCCCAAATGGTTTGCCGATTGAGCTGTATAAGCTTCGTCCGGATAAGTTGGCTCCTCACCTGCGCGCCATGTTCGTGGAGGCGCGGGTGAATGGGTTTCTTCCGCTTGATCAACGGCTGGCGACGATTGTGGTAATACATAAAGACGGTAAGCCCAGGGACAAGTGTGGCTCCTATCGGCCGATATCACTTCTCAACGCCGAGCTGAAAATCCTTGCTAAGATCCTTGCTAACTGCCTGGTCCGGGTGCTTGGCGACTTGATCCACCCGGATCAGTTGGGCTTTATCCCGCACCGTAACACTGCACTGAATCTTAGACGTCTCCATGGAGTGATTGCTAGGACGGGCACGATGCGAGAGCCGGCCATTGTGGCGTCCCTCGATGCCACGATGGCCTTCGATACGGTGGAGTGGGCATACCTGTGGGCTGCGCTAGCCAAGTTCGGCTTTGGGCCTGGATTTGTAGGCTGGGTGAGGTTGCTCTATGAGGGGCCTCTCGCTAGCGTTGTGGTGAACGGGCGGGCGTCGACACCGTTCGAGCTCGGGAGAGACACCCGGCAGGGCTGTCCCCTGTCGCCGTTGTTGTTCGCCCTTGCTCTTGAGCCGCTGGCAGCGTGGATACGATGGCACCCCGATATACGTGGGATTCGTTGGTCGCCTGACCACGAAGACCGTATTTCACTTTACGCCGACGATATTCTGCTATACCTCGCCTCGCCTAAGAAATCTCTGATAGTGGTTTGTGACGTCTTGACTTCTTTCGGTAGGAACTCTGGTCTTGTCATCAATTGGGGGAAGTCATACTTGTATGTCCTGTGTGGGGATGTCCCGCCTGTCCCGCGCAACTGCTCGATCCAGATAGCCCAGCAGGGCTTTTTGTATTTGGGGATCTATATTTCCACCGACCCCATTTTACGATACGAGAAGAACTTGCTCCCTCCCTTGGCCCGTCTGCGACGGGACGTGGCGGGCTGGCAGCGGTTGCCGCTTTCCCTCCTTGGCCGTGCCGCCCTGTTTAAAATGATGTCTCTTCCCCGTTTTCTCTATGCCCTGCAGAATACCCTAGACTTGGTCCCGGCCAGTTATTTCCGTGAGGTCGAAAGCCACCAGCGCGCGCTATTGTGGGAAGGGCGTCCGCGCATAGCGATTGCTAAGTTGACGCTTCCGTGGTATGACGGCGGTATCGCGCTTCCAGACATTCGACGTTATGATTGGGCCACTCAGTTGAGCGCGATTAACCATGGTGTATATGGTCCGGCGCTGAGCCCCGGCTTCGCCATGGACCGATGGTTGCTACGTGGGGGTAATTACCACAGAGCGTTGTACTCGAAGTCGTCGGATTTAACCCTTACGGGGCCCACCAGGGTGGCCGTGCATGTATGGAAGGTGGCGACGGATTCACTGGGCTGGAAGGGTAAGCTTACCCTTGCCACCCCTCTGTTTGACTCCGATATTCTGGGAAAGCTTTGGCATACAAAAGGGTTTGAGAAATGGGACCTGATCGGTATATCCAGGGTTGGAGACCTTTTGGTTAAGGGTAGGATAAAGTCATTCGAGGAGCTGCAGAAGGAATATGAGCTGGGGAGCACGGAGTTCTTCCGATACGCTCAAGTGTGCCACGCCTTGCGGTCAGTCCTTGTAGAAGGGGAGAAGGTGCCTGAGTCCTCTCCGTTAGAGGACCGGATCCTGGATGGCCATATGCCAGAGAGTACGATCTCGCTCATTTATAAGAAACTAATTAATGTTCGGGCGGATCTTCTTCTAGGGTTGCGCGATCAATGGACCAGGGATGGCCTCGAACTCGATGATGAGGATTGGCAGTATGCAGTTTCTTCTCCCAAAGAGGTCGCAATCCCCGCGCGCCTGCGGCTGGTGCAGCTTAAAATACTCCATAGGGTCTACGTGAAGGGGCCCAGGCTGGTCCATATGGGTTACTCTGAGGAGGGCTTATGTAAGAGAGGCTGTGGTATGGTGGGCACCTTCCTACATATTATTTGGGAATGCGGTGCGATCATGGAGTTTTGGAAGCAAATCCACGATGTGATGGGGGAGGTGACGGGCATCGTCATGCAGCCTGAGGCGCGGTGTTGTCTCCTGAATGTTTGGGGTCCTACTGACCACGACGCGGCACAGACTCAGTGGGTAACCCTAGGGAACATGGTAGCCAAGCGCGACATCGCTCATCTGTGGGGCTCTACTAAGCCTCCTACATTGACAGCGTGGATGGAAAACATGGATTGGAGCATGTTTAGGGAGAAGACAGTGTATTGTGCTCGAGGGCGCCCTCGGAAATGGCACTCTGTATGGGGGCGATGGAACCAGTACAGAGGGGGCATATGCCTGCCCCCAGACCCGGACTCGCCTGAGGAGCAGCTCTCCCCTTAGCTCTCTTTTCGGCTTTGTACTCTTTGCTGGTATGTGTTTGTCTTCTTGAGTCTCTGACTTCCCCTCCTTTCCCTTGCTATAGACCTGTGTCTGTTGGACGAAATGGGGCTCGCTCCCCCTGATGGGAACCCTTTTTGGGCTTTCAGTACTTATCGCCTTGCTTGTGTTTAGGTTTGGGTTTGTGTTTATTTAAAACAGAACCTTTGACTCTCCTGTCAGTGAAATGTGGACGCTCGCATGTGTTGTGTTTCTAAAGCTGCCGTACCTCCGGGTTGTCGGCTGAATAGCTGTGTCACTGATTTAAAAGAATAAAGGTTTTTGAAAAAAAAAATTTAAAAAAAAAAGCTATGAGGTTCCAACTGAAAACATCCTGGACATGGCCACATAGGTTCAAAAAAAGTTGTTTTGCAGTTTAAATCAACACTTCTATTTGCAAGTAAAAGGAACGGCCATGGGCTGTCTCTTCGCCCCAGTGATGGCTATTATGTTCATGGCAATCTATGAAAAAAGTTTATCTTTGGTGATAGTCCCTACAAATAGCAAATAGGCATATGGAAATGGTATAATGATGATGTGATAATGTTATGGAAAAGAAATGAAGAAAAACTGAATACAATTCTAGAATGGCTTTATAACAGGAATTCAGATATCTAATTCTATATGATACACAGTAGGAAGGAAAATATCTTTCTTGATCTAAGAATCAAACATGAAGAAGGAAGATTGTATACCACCTTATATACCAAGAAAACAGCCAAAAAATGTTTTTGTGTCACTTAAGTTCACACCAAAAGGATCAAAAAGATAACCTCCCATTCAGTCACGTTTTGCACATCAAAACTGTACTAAAAAAGAACACTGCCTTTGTAATGCCACAATATTGTCCAAAACACTACAAGTGAGACAATACTCCAGAATATTACTGAAAACATGATGAAACATGCATGGTAAACCCCTCAGGATCATTTACTTGCATCAAAGGAGAAGAAAGAAAGGGATCGCTTGGTCTGGGTGACGACCTTAAATTAGATTCCCGCCTCAATCAAAAAGGCAATCAGAAAATAATGGAACATAGTGTCAGGACATGAACAATTCGGAAGTCCACCGCTTTCTGCTTTCAACAGGAGCTGAAACATCAGACAATTGATCCACTCTAATAGAAGTTTGAAGTTAATAAGTATCACCCCTAGAAGCTTTTGGGGGCTTCACATTGTAAAAGGATGCCAAAGAACTTAACAATTGTTTCTAATGTGTACGTACCATTGAAGGCGAGGAATTCAGGTACAATAATAACCTAAGTGAGCACACTGAATTTACTAACTGTAGCACCAAAAATGTTGTGCATTGTACTGTATGCCGTCGTGGTAAATAATTAATCTGTAAAACAGATCAAGAAAGAAAATAGGGCAATACGAATCCAGAATTCCATCAAGGTATTCACTGCATCTTTGGTAGGACATGTACCCGATACCAATCTTAAAGCTTTGGACCATAAATGGAAAGTCCTCAGACGTGTTGAAAGTAATAATCATGTGGAAAACATCCTTTTGAGACTGGAAGCACAAACAATTTTACGCCTTAAAACCACCTAGAATTACTTAAACAAGATGTCAAAAATTGGTAATATGCTCTCAGAAACCCTTGAATTAATTATAATACTAATCCCAGAATGCACGGATGACAAGTACAATTTGTACTTTTATCTTAACTCATATATTTCAAGCATTTCAAATACTGTCTGAAAGGGACTACATTTCCCTACAGCCCCACAGCTACACTGTATTACTTTGACACTTGTTTGGAAGGTGGACCTAACATCCGGCATGTTCACTTCAACAGAAGGTGCACAATGACTCATTTACCACCCGGAACAAAGCCAGAACTCACTGAGCGGCTCAAATTTTAGAGGCAAATGAACATTTTACAAGCATAAGCAACCAGAGGCCACTAAACGGATGGCATCAAAAAGATGCATACATCTTGGAAACCAGGTCAATTTGTGTACTTTCTTCAATTTAAGCTATTGTTAATTTACCCAGAACCAGGACAAACAAATAATCGTAAAGTCCCACTTTCACTGTGTTTCCAACTTGGGCCAGGTGCCACTCCCGCCAAGAAGAGGGACTCTAAGCCACTAAACAGCCTGCCTCATAAAGATGCGTGCAGCTTGGAAACATGGTAAATTGGCTACTTCTTTCCACTCCAGCTAGTGTTCATGTACCTACAAGTGGGATAAACAAATATTCGCAACTCCCCACTTTCCTTTTTGCTTTCCGTCTGGGCACAAACCACCCCTGCCCCGTAAGTAAGACTCACACAAGCTCAGAATACATGCAGTGGGGCAAAGTCTACCTGCAACAGCACATGTCAATATCCCTAACTCAAAGGTTCTCAGGGTATGTACAATAATGGCACTAATAAAGTACAATTTCACATGTAGCTTAGTTTGTTGATTATATCCTTATTTATGTTTTGTGTCCTACTGTCTAATGTAACACCCTGAGGTAGACTTTCTATTAAGTTATTCATCCCACAGTTGAAGACTGAAACGTGTCTGCACATAAAGATTTTTTAGGAGAGTGGGGTCCATTTATGGAATGATTTTCAGATGTAAGAATAACACCTAGCATCAACTGTGAAGGTGGGACTTGCTCCAAACTACACATCCTAAACTACTGGGACTTCTGAATGTTTGGATTAAGATAAACTTGCAATTGATAAACGTATTTCTATATGTCGAGCAGAATTTAATGCTTTTTTTGTCATTTCAGCTTTTCTGGAGTGTAATGTATATTTAAATATACCAATTGTTCATGTAATGTCGAGTGTTATTTTGTCTTCATATGCCAAACATACAGTATGGATTTTATATGATGTGTTGATGGGACATCTAAGGCAATAACTAGTTTAATTTATGTGATGAAAATTTGCACTCTGACTCAAACCTGCGTAAACTCATAAATAAGAGGTGAATGGAGTTTATGGTTGTTAGGGGGCCCAAATTCTGCTTGATTTATAATGATACCTCCCTCATGAGCCCTTATCTGGACCATACCGCGTTGAGTGATGAGTGCAGTCTGATCCAAGGCACAAAGTCCAAGTACATATTGCGCTGCTGGCTCCTCTGTGTACTTTATAGGGCTAATTACACCAACATGCACGGTGGCCGGTTTTCCTCAGCCAGATGCAGAGTGGGGCTTGTTCAAGGTGGTTTCATTTGAATATAAACTAGTGAAGAACATCTGCAGACTGATGGTAGCAAACACCACAGTTACAGGGGCAATAGAGAATGAGTAGAATGTAAATATTGTGAAAAGAAGTAACGTGGGATTTTCAAAAATGACCCTTCATACTAAGGGCCTGATTACCATCTTGGTGGACGGGTTACTCCGTCACAGTGGAGTTGGATATTCTGGGCACCAAAATTTAAATCCCATAGTATATAATAGGATGTATATTTCGGCGGAGGGGATATCCATCACCGTTGTGATGGAATAACCTGTCCGCCAAGATTGTAATCTGGCCTTTAGTCTCTGCTAATTAAAAGTAGAACCTAAAAAGTCTGGCATTGTGTTTGGTAAGGGTAAGCTACCCCCTGCTTGCAAGGTCGAGTTTTAACTGTGAGAGCTGAGCTTGGTTATCAGTCAGTGGCCATGTAGAAGGTGGATATATGCCTCTGTGTCGCAGAGAGCTCTAGGAATTATATTTATTCTGATTCTTAGGACATCTGTGAGCAGGTATTCCATGGTGTCTGACAGTGCATTGACAATCTTGGTAAAGTTCTTACAATCCGGCATATGAATGTATGTATAACAAAGCACTAGGCTCAAGCCAAACAGCCTACCATACATGAAAAAGTAGATGTAGAAACAAAAAGCACATTATCATAGTGGAAAACAGCAGCAATACAAGCGTATATAGTTAACTGCACATTGCAAGAACATCAATCAGCAATAGTATTGAATGTTTCTTGGCCTTAGGCTACAGGTGAATGGTGGACACCAATGTAAACACAAAACACCCATAGTTGACTCCCTCAAGTTCTTGTGGGCATCTGCCAGCTGGGCATTTTTTAGCACTCCTGTTTAGGGTCCTTATTCTTTTCTCACCCCATGCACATAAAGCCTCCACTTACTCGAGGATAGACATAGCTGCAGAGCTTCTCCCGAGTCATGGGCCTGGTTTTAGCCTTTCCAGGCAGAGCACCTCTTCTGTCAGGTAGAGGATATTTTGGATGTAAGTAGGTGCAGGCCACCAAAACACAAGCATGATGCAAAATGTAAATAGGTAGCCATTTAGATCAGAGTGTATCTTATAGGGGGTTCTATAAGGCAGAGAGTGCTTACAACAACTAGGTAATGGAATGTGGATTTCACCCAAACTTCCTCAGTCAAGACCTTTTGGATGATTGGAGACATCAAGCCAAACTTAGGGGGGAAAGAGAGTTCAGGGCCTTTGGTAGGCAGAAGCGGTCTGTCAGGGAATCAGAGGCAAATGTAGCTAGCCCAGCAGATATTTAAATATTATCTGGCCATAAGCCTAGTGGCAGCAGCATTCAGTTATTTCCAGTGTTCAGGTGTCCACAAGGGAAACACATTATGTCCTCCACAAGGCACCATTCATCCTGTTCACTCTTTCCTAGTCTTGAAACACTTCTGTAAGATGCCACACATAAACAGCACATTGCACACCCATTACATTTGGCTGTGGCAACATTTAAATTATTCTCATTGTTAGAAATAGGGGTCTCTAGTTGGCAGAGGTAGGTACCTTTGTTTTGTCCAGGTAGGGACCCTTCTTCCTAGTCAGGGTAAGGGGGATACACTTCTAAAATAACCCCTGCT
Organism: Triturus cristatus; assembly: GCF_964204655.1. NCBI lineage: Eukaryota > Metazoa > Chordata > Amphibia > Caudata > Salamandridae > Triturus > Triturus cristatus. The sequence continues at coordinate 1,152,875,544 of NC_140584.1, forward strand.
CACCCTCTTGTAGCTTGGCACGAGAAGACAGGCTTATCTCAGAGGCAGTGTGTAATGTTTTTTGCACATATACAATAATACAGTGAAAACACTACAAATGAACACCACACCAGTTTAGAACAATAAGTAATCTTCATCTAAACCAAACAAGACCTAAACATCAAAAATCCACTTTACATTAATAAAAATATGACTTTCAAAGAGAAGAAACAGTTCTGTTCAAAACAAATTGCAGAAGCGACACTTTTCACACAAAGTACCTTGGATGCGTCATGTGCTCAAACAGAAACTGTCGCAGGGAAGGTGATGTGCCGGTTCCTTACGCCCAGGTGAGGTGATGCGTCGCTTCCTTACTTCAGTGGAGGTGATGCATTGGTGCCTTACTGCCAAGCAAGAGCGGTAATGCGTTGATTTCTTATAAAAGGGGAGGTGATGCGTCGGTTTCTTCCTGTGCGGTTTGGTGATGCGTCAGTTTCTTACTGCAGCCCCGGTGTCCTCGCAGGTGTGGCGCCCAGATGCGATGCATCAGGATCAGGGATGTGTCGGTTCTTGCAGCCGTGGTCCCATGATGCCTTGATTCTTGCAGCCGCAACCGGGTCTGCGTCAGAATCGGTGCAGTGATCTCGGACTCCGTAGAGCGGTGCACTCGATGCGGCATGTGCCGATTTATTGAGCCGCGGACAGGTGCTGTGTCGGTTTCTCCGGCAATGCATCGGAAACAGGTACAGATGCGTCATGCATCTCTTCGTTGAGTTGCTTTTCCAGCTACCAGCAGCAGGAGCAACCTACAGAGGCCCAGAACAGCAGCAGGCCACTCTTGGCAGGTCAGAACTCCCTGCAAGGAAGTTCAGGGGAGCTGGGGGTGAAGTCGTTGTGTTTCTGAGACTTCAGAACAGGAGGAAAACTCTACTTCAAGCCCTTGGAGATCTACCTCAAGCAGGGGACACAGTACACAGCAGAGTCCTTGCCCTTTCCTTGGCAGAAACAGACACTGCAGGCCAACCCCAGACAGAGCACAGCAAAGGGGCAGTACTTCTCCTCACTTTCTCCAGCTCTTCTCCTTGGCAAAGGGTCCTCTTGAATTTCAGAAGTAATCTAAAAGTCTGGAGTCTAGGCCCTATTTTTTATAGTATAAAATCCCTTGTTCTCTGGAGGCAGAGAGTGTCTTTGCCCAGCCAGAACCAGTTCTGTCCTCTCTGGTGCAGCTGCCCGGCAGCAGGTGGAGACAGCATTGTCCAAGGCAGACCAGACCCATTCAGGCGTGAACAAAATCTCCCCCCTACTCTGAATGCAGCCCAGGTCTATTCAGCCCAGCCCTGAATCACCCTGGAAAGGCAGGACACACCTCACCTCCCCAATTGGTTTTCTGAAGAAAATGCACATCCCCAGCCCCTCTCACTCCACAGCCAGACAGTCAATACAAAAACCTAGCAAAAGCACACTGGATGGCTAAGCAAGAAAATAGCTACTTTTTAAAAGTGGTATTTGTATTTTCAAACCCAAAATGTACAAATCATCCTTACTAAAAGATGCATCTTTAGATTCTGAGTTTAGCTCCATTTTCGGTGGCTGTGCTAAATATTAGTCATCTACTGCTTCTAGGGAGACAAATCTATTTGTGAGTTGGAGATTAAAAAACAATGGGCTTGGTTGGTCCTGCCCCAAAATGATACTTTGCCTGGGCTGCTGCCTAATCCCTGCCCCGTAGACTGGCCACAATCCATTTTCAAACACAGGTCCCGGAGGGTAAAAATACCCCAATGGGAGAGGCCTGATGCCCCCGCCCTGCCTTTGCTGGTTTCGCACTAAAAGGGCCCTTACAACCTGGGGATTTCTAAAATTGATCACAATGGTATCAACAGACATATCTTTCGGCCTCTGGCCCACCCATTCCGCCCTACGTGTAAACAGAATTTCACCTGCATCCTTGCTCGAGAATTGGAGTTGCTTAGACAGCCAAAAGATCATGACATATGGTGTAGAGTTCGGGGGGAGATTAATACATGGTAGGACTGATCTTCCCTCTACTACTTCTGACAGTGTATCTTGCCCCTCCTTTGGTCTGTACTTTGAGCCCAAATTCTGCGCATTGGCTTCAACTAGAGGCATTTCTGGGCAGAGTCTTTGCTTCTTACCAGTCCCCCTACCCTCTCTGGGCTCCTGACTTTGGATACTACTGTTGTCTCTCGGCTTGTTGGGAATAATCACATGTTTATTTGCATCCCCCTTGTTACTCTGGATTTGCGTGGGTGGGCTCAGGTTATTTTCCATGGGGTGGTCTACCCTGGAGTGGACTGACCAAGTTTGAGACATTCGCCGCTGGGAAGAATCACCCGCCCTTAAGTTTGTATCTACCTTGCCTGCAAAAGTCTCCAGCAGAGCTGTAAACGTATCCACCCGGGAAGTCAAAATATTCAACTCTTCCTTAATAATTTCTTTTATTTGCAGTTGCAGATCCTTTACCAGGCTTGACACCCAGGATGGCTTTTCTGTGCCTTTGTTCACACCACCACCCATCCCTCCCTTCCCCGAGTCACTATACTCTGTAAGTTCCATGGCGCCTTTCTTCCGATTTCTCCCATCCTTCATAGTAGTTTTAGCATTTCCTCTATTTCCTGGACCAGGAGGAGGATCCTCCGTGTGTAAGTCCAAGGTAGGTGTGCCGTGTACCAAAACACGAATCCTGGGCTGGGTCCTAAGGGAGCCAGAATGCACAGTTAGTGGGGCAGATTGTATCTCAGGGCTAGTCAGAGGAAGAACTAAGGGGCATATTATCAAGACAGGCGATAAAATGATCGCCGCTTAAGCGGCAGAAAACTACCGCTAAAACGGCGATAATGGGCTTGATAATATGCTCTATGGAATTCCAAATGAAGCCCATGTTAGATGTGAAGGACATCTAACCTGAGCTTCTACCTTGTTCCCAGGGGTAGTTACATTTATATGCTGCTCATGTGGGTAGCACAATCCGTGCTGCATTTGGTTTAGAGGACACTAATCCATGACAACAATTTACAGAGGGAGCACTTGCACTTTGGCACTGAACAACAGTGCCAAAGTGGCCAAAGCATCTAGAGCAGCAAAAACAAAGTTCAACATACAGTAAAAACACAGGAGCCAAAGGCAAAAAATACAGAGGAATCCCATACCAAGGACGCCAGGTCTAATATTCATTACTCAAAATTTACACAATAATGCAATTTTTCCACTTTGTGTAATTGTGGGCCCCTTGTAGTTACATTGAATGGTGCTGTTTGCACTAAGATTTTATAGCGAATGCAAGGGAACAACAGAATGTGAGTCTCTGTTGTTCACAGTGCTTTTGTATAAGGACAATCTTACACCAAAATTTGATACGAGGACAAATATCACACTACAATATATGGCAAAATGATGGATTTGCATCAAATTTTACACAATTTGTTGAAATTTCATATAATTACGCAGAAGCAGAATAAGCAAATTTCGGGAATGAAGGCATGAATCTAATCTCTGGTTATGCCAGACTAGACAGATTTTATGGATGAGGACTAGCAGGCCCCACCAGTCGTGCAATAAGGCTTGTGCCCCTGGAACTAAGATCATTTGCACTAACCATCAGTTCCCCTTTGTCTGGCCAATGTTGCATCATGGTCTGGTGGGGAATGTAACAAAATCATTGAACACATCAAGTGAAATTTGAGATTGTTGAGTACACTGAGGAAAAAGGACATGTCAGAAGAAGAGGGCAGAATGGCACAGCTCTCTTAGGGCCATATGTAGGTAGCTAAATACCGGTCGGTAACGGCCGAAATTCGGTAAATATCCCGTTACCGACCGGTATTTAGCTATTCGAGATGTAGGGGGCATATTTCAGGATTCGGTAATTTACCGAATCGGTAAAATTACCGATTCGGTAATATTACCGATTCGGTAATTACCGAATCCTAAAATGGCATGTAGGAAACACTCTAATGAGTGATGAGTAGGAATTAGAATTCGGTATTTACCACCAAATATAGGTTGGTGATAGATACCGAATACCTTGCAAAACGCAATATTTTGCTGATGTAAGTGTGCCATGTGGCAGACATACATACCCTTAGGGCATGTATGTGCGCCACATGTGCACACATGCAAGAATCAGGGGTGCAACAGGGTGTCAATGTGACACCCTGCCACCCTTGTATATGCTCCCCCCATTACCGAATCGGTATTTACCGAATCGGTAATGGTGACTGGCTTCCCATTGATTCCTATGCGCCTCCAGGCCCATAGGAATCAATGGGAAGGTATGCCCCATTACCGAATCGAAAAATACCGATTCATATTTACCGAATTTTTCCGATTCGGTAAATATTACCGAATCATTACCTACATCACATTTACCGATTCATAAATACCGAATCGGTAAAATTCGGTATTTATGAATCGGTAAATGTGTTGCTACCTACATATGGCCCTTAGTCTTGTAAGGGCACGTGGCCTAAAACAAAAACGTTCTTCCTCACAGTTTGGGCTCATTTTAATGTATGACTAGGGTACATAGAAACAGCATGTGTGTAAACTTGGAAATATTTCTGAAACCGAAAGTGGTCTACAGAAAGGAGCTAAACAGCTAGGCCCAGATTTACTAACATTTTGCCAAATAAAGTAGCACAAAAACGATGCAAAATGGTAGTTGAGATTTACAAAGCAACAAAAGGGCTAATTTGTATTACATTGTGCAGCTTTGCAAATCAAAAAGTAACACAATGCAGCACCTGTAGCTGTTTTGTATTACACTCTAACAAGGACAACCCCTTCTATGCGCCCGGGGGCCAGGGTCAGTGTTCTTCATATATTAAACAGTGTCCACGTGGGACTCTTTTCAGAAAAAAATATATTAGCAACCCTCTTCCATCAGTTCAGGGAAGCCCCCATTGTAAATGTATGGATACTTGTATAGCGCACGACTACCCGGAGGCCTCTCGGCGCTTGTACAAATACCGCTGTGGAACCCATCCTGGCTTTCCCTGTGAGGTGTCCACTCCTGGGCACCCCCAAGGTGGAGGCCAGGCATCCTGAGCATTGTGGGGGCCATTGTGGAGATTAAGCAAGCTATTGCCCAGAGTTGCAGAGTGGGACTCCATGATTGGAATGGCACCGAGGCGAGAATTATCAGGTCCGTGGAATTTTTGAGCCCAAGACCTGCCGAGGCAGGGAATTGAACCCTGGTCCCAGGCTAGACCTCTGCATCAGGGTCTGCCGCTCTAATCATTGAGCCACACTTCTCCACTCATACATTCAATGTATTATTTAAAAATACCAAGTGGTACCTACACACTTTGGTGATCTTTTATGCAAACATAAGTGCAAACAACAATTAAAAAATATATCACGACTGACAAAAGGTTTCTGTGGAAATGTTTCCATTATTTCAAAAACGGTCTGTTTGTACTAAATAGTCCACCTACAAAGCTACATGTTGTGTGCAGTGCATCACCAATTTCTCACATGTGTTTTTTCCTGTAAATACAAAACAAGTGAACTTTTATATCTTGCTTTTTTTGGGTACATTTTGATATATGTTTATCACACTTGAGCACCACGTCACCTGCACTTACGTTATTCATTAGATTATTATCTGCATATAGAACGTTTTTTAACTAATACTACTATCTACTCATAGATGCACACATAGAAAGAGGAATACGCCTCCAAGGATTGTTTTGGTGCAAGGAGTCCTTCCTGCACAAAAACAATTCTGCATAAAATGCAGGCACCCTTGTGCCAGGGCACAAAGGTGCCTGCATTGACACTAGGCAGCCACAAGCGTGCCAGCACTAGGAGACAGCTGAACTGCACCATGCCTTTGTAAATATGGCGCAGTTCATCTCTTCCCCTTCACACAACACAGCACAGCAACTCGCCTTGCGTTGCGTGAATTGTTTGCAAATCCAGACCTCAAATAGTTTGTCGTGCCCGCTGATGATGGGGTGAGGCGGAGAAAAAAGAGTGTTGTAGGGGGCTACAGCAAATGGAAACCCCAAACCCCTTATACCCTTATAAGTAGCAGGAGCCCTCTTCAAGCAGGGCTCCTTCACAAGCAGCATCCATTCAGCCTGAGCACTGGAGCAGTTATTATTTTGTTACAGAGGCTGCATTCTTGGCAGTACTCGACTGTGAATGAGCCATCATTACTGGTCTGGATTCAGTCCTGGCCACATTTTTTCATTGACAAGAGAAACCTAGCAAGCAATTTTCTTTTCAGTTTCGAGTGAGGAATTTTTATCATTACTGTTGAGACCAGGCCCTGGCTCAGGGCACAATCATCTGGGGTCACAGGAGGCCCAACCCGCTTTAAATTAGTCCTGAACAAGACTCCGTATGCTCCGGACGAAAATGTTTTTGCTTCCTGATTTGACTAATATGACTCAGACTGAGCGGGTTGGAGCTGGCTCACTAGCCAATCAGGATCTCAGATTTTTTACAACGAATGGGGCTGAATTCCAAGAAGCAGAAAAACTGCCTCTTAGGAGCCCCAGTAATCTACCAGAGGCCCCCCAATGTCACCAGGCGGATAGGAAAAGCAGCAGATGAATTATGAAACATCTCAAGATGAAATTGTTTACGAAATGTGCATTTAGGTGCTGTTTAAATGCATTATTTTCCAAGTCAGTTTCCTTGATATAGAAACACTCTGAGCTCCCAAGCAAAAGTGAAGCAGAGGTATAAGTCAAAACTGACTAACATTTCTCTGAAAATGTCCAGATGCATCAAGAGGTGTGTCCAAGAGGGCATGACAGAATTGTAATAAAAATCTATTTCCAAAACCTGCATATCCATTGTCTCTTGGCTAGATGCCCCTTACTTTCCTAGGCATGATACTTAAATGTATGTATTTCAAATTCACAAATAGTTACCGTTTGCTAACTAAACGACATTTCTGTTCTCTCTACTGACATCTACATGTACCGACTGCTTCTCCTTCTATCTTGACTCTCTCTAAATGACCTATGTCTACCAGCTCTCTCTCTTTCTCCCAAATGCAACTGTACCTGCCCCTAGCACACATCTCCCTACCTCTAATCTCTGTCCCATAGCCTCATCTCTCTCTATAATACCCTATGCCACTCTCTCCATCATATCAACTTTCTCCCTACCTCACCATATCACCTTTAATCCATCTACATCACCTCTCTCAACCTCGTCTCTTTTTTAGGTCTCGCCTACACAGCGTGCATGCGTTGCATAGGAGGAGACCTCTTTAAATCAATTAGCTTTTTGGGCCAATAACGTGCACGCATTGCATTGCTTTCAATGGCAACGCGTGCACGTTTGGCGATTCCCTTGCGGGAGCAAGCAGTGGCGTCATCTGTCAGCAATTATCGCGCCTTGCTGCTCGCTCCCGTAAGGGAAACGCCCTCCCCCCCGAACTCCGCTGTCTGTGCCTTTTCGCCTCCCCCGTGATTGCTAATGCTTGTTTTTCATAGCATTTAAATCCTACTTCAGCCTGCGAATAAGATGCTGGCCATATAAAAAGCTAACTTCAGCTTATTAATAACACGCTGTTCAAATAAGAAGCTAACATTGCAGCCGCTTGCTCTGATGAGAAGCCATATTTGTTTTGGCTGAGCTAGAACCGCCCCGTGAGACCATCCTCATTGGTCGACGCTAGTGCCACTCTAGTGATGTGCCTGCACCTGAACCTGAACCAGGAGATTACACAAGCCACTCGTGAGTCCTGACTTACAACGAGGGAAGGAAGTCACCGGGGCTGGCAGAAGCCTGCTTCTCCGCTGCCTGGAAAGAGAGCATGAAGCCTCAGGCACTCGCCGCTCATACTGAAAGGACGTCGCTCCACTTCCCCCGCTAGTGTTAAGGAAAGGACACCCTCACGTGACCCAGGGAGACGAAGAGCCGGTAGAAGACCCGGTAGGTGCTGCAGGTGCTGGCAGGCCGCTGTAGAGCACGCATACTCACCACAGCTGCGATCACAGGTACTCAATGTATGTTTACCTAAAACATGTATGTCGTCATAGCTGCCAGGTTTTTAGTTTGCCTATGTGTGACATTTCTAACTTTTCAGCATGATTGTCTGACATTTAGAGGCTTTTTGCGCGTCACTTTGGGTACTAATGGAGCACAAGAAAAAGCAAAGAAGCTATGTTCATGTTATGACAAATGTCCGCATTTGTAGCTATTGGTGCAATCCAATATTTAGAAACAACCTTTACATTCTCTGAAGTGTTTGCGCCAGGCCACTACCCTTCTAACCTGAATCCACAGTGCTCATACCTAAAATGCCAGGTGTCCATTACATAAGACAGATCCACTTAGAACTTATATGATGGACTTACAACTTTCCAAGTCTCTCCTTCCACCACTGGCACCTTACACATATTGATTGGTGGAGCTGGTATTTGCATTGGGATATGCATATTGGATTAAGGTTTCGCATCCTCAGAGAGAACAAATAAAAATTGTTCTAAACAACCATAGTCAAAGTCCAAAGTCACCGAACAAACACAGAACTAGGAGCCAGTGGGTAATGCACTTCCATTCATGGGTAGCGCACTACACCGTCTAGGGTGTATGGTCTTTGTTTTGATTTGGTGTGGGGAGTGTTTCCATGTCGTGTGTGATCACCACTGGGGTGCACTTATTGTGTTATGGATTTTATGTGTTGCAGCTCTGTGTAGTGTGATGGATGAAGAAGTGTGAGAGAGAGATACGCTCAGTTTATGGTTTTCAGTAAGCTCACAGCTTTGAGGAGCTCTGCAGATCCCCTTATGGTATTTGTTATGATTATAGTCCACTAAGCTGGTTACTTCACTGTATTGTCTATTCTGAGACATTTTGTTTAACGTTTATGGTCCTGAGCAGACACATGTTGGGGTGGTGAAATAGTGGAGAGATTTTCACGATTCCCAAGGGAAGTACTCGCTGATGAGTACACACATCACAAAAATATGTAATTGTTTAATAATAACATACCGAAAGATTTTTGCGTTAATCGCATAGTGTACTATCGATGTAAATATGAAATATGTAAATAGACCACATTTAATAAACCAGCATTTGCAATGCACATTTACGCAAGTTCAACCTATTAGCCTTATAAATGACAATGCGTTTTATTTATGTTTCAGAAACATAAATAAAAGGCATTGTCACTTGCAATGCCAATAGCTCAAACTCGGGTAAATGCTAGACCTGTTGCAATGCAATAGGTCTCGCATTTATGAGAGTTTAACCCCTTCGACGCGCATGACGGAACGGTTCCGTCATGCACGTCGGTTGGGCTGTGCTTATGACGGAACCATTCCGTCATGGCCCCGCCCGCGCTCAGAACCTTCAGCGTGGCGCGGAAATCCGCGCCGCGCTGAAGGGGTTAAGCTATTGGCATTGTAAATAACAATGCCTTTTATTTATGTTTTTAAAAAAGCAAAACAAAACAAAAAAGGCATTGTCGTTTAGAATGCCAATAGCTCAAACTCGCGTAATTGCGAGACCTATTGCATTGTAAATGCTGATGTACCTTTGTGTGCTAAAAGTAAAGCTAAGAGTTCTTTCCAGGTCCGTACGATGAAGCCTCTCCTCTTCCTTAGAGGGGAATGACAGAGTAAACAAGCATTGGCATAGCCAATAGGTCTCGCTTATGGGACATTATAAGTGTTTAGCCATGCAACAGTTGATGTTGCACCAAGAATATTGTGCTGCAGAATTAAATACTTATAAGGTCCCAAAGGCAAGACCTATTGGCTAAGCCAATGCTGGTTTTACCTCTCTTCCTGTATCTATCGCTTTCTCTAGCTATGCCTTGCTGCTCTGTACCACTTAACCTTTTTTCACCTCACAACTCTCTACTTCGACTCTCTCTACATCAGTTCCCTGCCTCACATCTGCTTTCACTACCTCATCTCTCCCAACCTCATCTCCTTTTTTCTTGTGACTCAGCCTGACAATTTCCATCACCATTCATTCACCTTCTTGACCTCTACCCTTCTCCTTCTCTATCTTCCTTTCTGTACATCACTTGCCCATTTTAGATCTTTTTTTCTCTCCACACCTCACTTCCCTTTGTATATTCACCCCGCTCTATCTTCCTTTTTGTCTGCCTTAGTAGTGGTTTTACCTGACCTGTATTTCTGTGTTTCTCGTTATACCCCCTCCTCCCACCACGTACCTCACCACTCTTTTTCTATCTCCCGTATATCTTCACTCCTCTCACTACATTACATCTCTTCAAGTCCACCATTGTCTATCTCTGCCTTTTCCTCTCTAGCTTACTGTCCTCTCAAACCTTCAACTCATTATTATTCCCTTCTCTACGTTTCCTCTTCTCCTTAGCTCTCAGTAGGACCGATTCACAGAACTAATCTGAGACAAAATCCTAAACTTACAGGCATTTAGTAGTAGTAAAGTTAGGATTTTGTCTTAAGTTTGACTTAAGACAGACTTAAGACAGACTTAAGACAAACTTAAGACTGACTTAAGACAGACTTAGGACAGATTTAAGACAAACTTAAGACAGACTTAAGACAGACTTAAGACAGACTTAAGACAAATTTAAGACAGAATTAAGACAAACTTAAGACAAACTTAGGACAGACTTAAGACAGACTTAAGACAAAATCCTAACTTTACTACTACTAAATGCCTTCTGTGAATACCAAAAGTAGTAAGTTTAGGATTTTGTCTCAGATTAGTTCTGTGAATCGGGTCCTCTGTCACTCCACCTCACTCTAAAGCATATGTATGTATTTACCATTCTTTCACCTGCTAACGTTTCCTCTTATATTAAGTTCTCTTTTTCTTTCTGGCTGCCTCACCTTCCTTTGTTTCCCTTAGATCTCTCCTTACCGCACCCATCTTTCTATCTCATCTCTCTCCCCCTTATCCTCTCCTACACCTCTGCCGCTCTACTCTCCTCTCTGTCCTGATTCATGGCTCTGTCCTCTCCCATTTTGCATCCCTTTCTAGCCAGAGAAGTATAAACATAGAAAGAGGAGAGAGGAACAAGGTTGAAGAAGAGAATCAAGGACACACTTCTCAGACTTCCAGTGTAGGAACAGTCAAAATCTTCACAGCAGGGTTTTGTTTTTAATTTTTGTGGTGTGAAGGCCAGTTTTGAAGGGGAGGTTATTATTTTATTAGGAATATCTGGGAATTAAAGCTACAATTTCAAGTTCCTTGTGCGTAAGTCTTTGATTTAATAGTATGCACTAGTATACTAAACATGAAACAAGGCCTATTTATATTTGTTTTTTGCAGTTTTATATAGGGAAAAGTTAACCCGAAGGTATCGGAGCGCTTTACATGAGTACCACTAACATTGCACAAGTAGACATTCTTATTTTGTTCAGCGTGGGGAAACTAAGCATCTAGCCCAGAATCACAGGATGTCAAGCTGGCAACGAGACTCGAACATGGCTCTCCCACTGTAAAGGCAGCAACTCTGGCCCTTACACCATATCGTCCCCACTCCCCCTACAGTGGGAGAAATCCCACCTTTTAACCACCCCAGTTAAATAGCTTCATCTATTTTCCTATCTTCCTCACCTTGGTCTGGCCAAGAATCTGGGCCCTCATTGTGTCACCTGTCTCTTCATTCAATGCAACTGAAAGGCTGCTTTTTACTGCAAATGTGCAAGCGTTGCTTGCCCCTTTTCCAGCCTAATTGCTTCCACACTTGTGCCCTTCCCTATCGTTTTGGGCAGGGATCTCCAAAGTCGGTTCTGGAGGACAGAATCCTTGCCAGATTTTTAAGATAACTACATTTATCTAAATGGGGCTATGCTAAAAATCTGGCATGGATCCGGCACTCCAGGACCGACATTGGAGAACCCTGATTTAGGGGGAGAAGAGTAATATTTGCCCCTCCAAACCAACACAGTTTGTCATCCCCTGCGGCGCCACCTAATCGAGCAGGATTCCCTCTCCCCAGACAGAGTACCGAGTGCTTTACCTCTCAGCCCACCTCATTCGTGACTCAGACTAGCCTGCTTTCATGGCACCCCACATTTCCAGGATCTCAAGCACTAAGTCTGCTGCCCAGTACTTCATGAGCACCACCTCCCACTCCCATGCGGATGAAGGCAGCGAAGAGGCAAGTTAACAATATAATAGAGTTCACTGACGCGCCTCTTCCAACCAAAGAGAAACCATCGTGGTTATTGGATAAATGGAAGCCTTATCATGTTGTTCGGAATATTTTCCTTTAGTAGATCCTTAAGTCAGGCATTGTCAGAACAGACATTGATGTACAGACCCCCAAACCCCTTAGCATCCTCTAGGGTGCCTCATTTTGATTATGACTTCTGAGTTTGTTGACCACATATCACCGCTTTGTGATTTGTGGGCGCTGATATCTAATCCTCTTGACTTGCAGCATTCCATGTCTTAACTTTCCAACCTCCCTCTGGCGAGACCCTTGGACCTCCGAACACAGTCCTTTACGCGCTCCTTTAATACGCAGATCCATGCCAATATTTTGCACACACCTACATCGGTACTGGTAGACACAGAGGAAAGACTTTCCCTAAGAAATGGGATGGAGTGAGAGACTCTTTTCAGTGTCTTTGGTCAATCTTTTTGAACTGTAGGAACAACCCAGCTCTGGGACGGATCTTCTGTTCTTGGCCATCTGAACTGGACTGAGCTATGGCAGCTGCAAGGCCGGACAACCCGAACACCAGAACATGATGGTAACAGGGCATCAGCGAAAAGACATGAGCATCTCAGAGTAGAAGGACCTTTAAACAAGAGGGCACTGTGGCTTTTATCACTTACAACCCCTTACATTAGACCAGCTTTTACAATTTTCTGTTTTAGAATCCATCATATTCCACTTAGTGGGAGCTAGAATATCCCAGCATGCCCCTTTCTCCGACGAAATTAAGAAGAAGGACACAGAGGGCTCTTCTTTGAAGGAATTTTGTTCCCACTCAATGGAGTCCTTACTACTGGTAGTGTATGATCCTAATTTAGGATATATGACCCTTTTATAGAACCTGCTCATTCCTTAACTTGACTATGATGGTAACTTGAAAATTACTCTGCCATCTTATAGCTGTGGGGGCCTGAATAGTCCTCCATACTTGTAGGAGTGGGATGGTTAGTATTTGTGTTGTTCTTGTCATTGGCAGCGTGGCAGGGGCAATGCATGGTACAAGCCTCAGTGACCTCCTGATGAGAGCCCTGGCGCTACAAATTAAGCATTGGTCTGCCCCAGCCCCCGCAGCTCTTCTGGAGGGATAGAGATCTGATGCAATACTGTTTTCCAAACCCTTTGGAAATGTTAGGGCCCAGACAGTCTTTGAGTTACTATTGAGAAGCATTCGAGAATACCCTGAAGCCAAGACATATTAGGGCTGGATCCTTAAGCCGCTAATAGCACCTTCCTTCCCTGTTGAAATCTATAAAATGGAACTGGGAATTTATAGTTAACAGAGAAATGTAAACATTTTTGCAACATGTGGAAGAGGTTAGTGGGAAGTGACGAGGTGTTGCATGAAAAATGTGCTTTTACAGAGTTTCTAGAAGGTCAGGAGTGAGGAGACTGTCTCAGACAACGGTGCAGGATTTGTTCCTCATGTTGGGCTACTTAAGCAGAACTGATGACGTAATCTTGTCTTCTCTTTCTTTTGCCGTGAGCACCTCCAGTGTCATCCTGTTGGTGTTACGGGTGGTGCAAATGAGTTCAGAGATGCACTGCTTTGCAGCTAGGTACTTCTCTTTATTTCCATAGATGACTTTATATATGATGCGGAGTGGCTTAAAATTGATACAAGTTGGAATGGGTAGGTTGTGTAGCTTCACCAGGATGCGATAATTGTGGTTGCATTTTTATTGGCCAGCCTATTTGGTGTGTGTACATAATAGGGGCGAACTAAGAAAAACAATTGTCATCAAAGTCCTGCTAAATCTGGACCTTTGCTGAGGTGTAGAATACCAACCGTGCTCACACAGCTGTCTTTCTGTCCAGCAGGATGTCCCATCCATGACGAGGAGGACACCCGCAGGCCGGACACCACAGGGATGTGAGAGGGAGGCAGCCGCGGTACGTGCAGGTAACAGCGGCATGTTGGTGGGGCTGGGTAAGGAAGGATGTCGAGGGATAATGCTGAGGGAAAATTAATAATTTATTTAATTTTCCCTCTGCATCGTCCCTCGAAATTCCCCCTTATCCGGCCCCACCGCTGTTACCTGCACAGACCGCGTCTGGAGGGAGGTATGGTGGGGATGAGACGGGCGTACAGACTGGGAGGGGCGAGTGTTCTGAAGTTAGAGGAACAATCATGAGCAACAGGACCTTTTGTCAGGGGAGGACAAAGGTGGCTAGCGAGACTCCCCCATGACTGCGGGGCGTCCGCCATGAGTGTGGAGACTCCCCGACGACTGTGGGCCTCCGCCACGAGTGTAGAGACTCCCCGACGACTGTGGGCTTCCGCCACAAGTGTGGAGGCTCCCCGACGACTAGGGGGCCTCTGCCACAAGTGTAGAGACTCCCCCACCACTGCGGGGCCTCCCCCTCTAGTGCAGATGCCCTTTTGTGAATGAGTCCATGGATTCTTGCTGCTTCAAAGGGCTACTAAAGATGCCCCTTGTTTAAACTGAACAACTTTTGAACTGCGTAAAGGCTGAAATATTTTTTTACATTTTGCAGATTTCTGAGTCATCCAACTTTGCAGCTTCGCACACCGCAGATAGATGCATCATAATGTATCTGACTGAAGCACGGCTGATGGCCTGTACTGTTCCCTTTCACAAAAGTGTGCATTCTAATTTTACTCCATGGTGGAGTCGGCGAATTTGACTTTTTCCCAACAACACTTTGGATCAGGGTTTACCCAAACAGGAGACACAAACACATGTAATTTTGGATTGAACAAGCAGAGCCAGTTAAACGGTGCATGCAACCCCCCCAGACTCTGAGGCACACGTTGTCTCTTCAGGAAATAAGGTGGGTTTGGACAGGATCCCAGAAAACCCTAATAAAAAGAAAGCCATGAGCACGCACCCTAATCGGAAAGCTGGCTTCCATGGCCAGGAAGGGATTTCTGGTTACAGGGGCAGGAAGCGGCAGGCCTGGGAGCACGAACGACTTCCCACTGAACAATAAATTCACAATTTTCAGATGCGGTTTCGACCAGCAGAATGAGGTGGTTAGAGACCGCGGGAAGACTAAATTCTTGGCAAATAGATTCTTAAAAGAATGGAGCCGCCCAGGCAGGTTTTGAGGTTTATTCATTGCTTAGTTGAGAAGTAGCCTGGAAAGTTGTAGCCCAACAACATGTATAAATACAGAGGGGGAAAGGTGAACGAGTTGACAAGACTATTCCTGAGTCTGGAGGGGCCATACACTGAAAAGAGATACCTGGGGCCAGATGTATGAACCATTTTTGTTGGCGCAAACTGCGCGATTCGCAGATTTGGGGCCGTTGCGACCACAAAAATGCACTTTGATATGTATTAATACGAACTGCGATTCAGTAGCTGCCGAATCGCAATTTGGAACTGTAAAAACATACAGATTCGACGCGCTAAACACGCCCCTTCCAAATACCGAATCAGAAAGGGATGAATGAATGTTTTGTGTCCAAAATGCGGTTGCAAAACATTAGCACCTTACCACCAACTCAAAGTCCGTGGTAACCCTTTCGCGAATGGGAAGAGATCCACAAGGGACCCTCCCCTTTGTGGATATTTAAACAGATATTGTTTTTGAAGCAGGCATGGGTCCCATTGACCACTACCTACTCTTAAAAAATTATCTTGAAACGTTATTTTTTTTTTTCCTTCAACGAAACCGGAAGCAATGAAAAAAATAGGCTGCTTTATTTCAGAGCAATCAGACATGGTGATCTGTGGACCCCAGCAGGACACCATCCCTGTGTTGGCAGCGAATCCTAGTGGGACACAAATTGCGACCTCCCGCATTAATATTCATGAGGTAGGACAATTTGCACCCCACTACGAATCGCTATTTAAGGAATACGGGCTGCATAACCCCTATGTACATTAGTGATTGCAAGTACCAAATAGCAAATTGCAAAAAAAACGCTACGAAAAGCGCTTTGACGCCTTGTCAGGGGTAGTAAGTGCTATATAAATACAATTGCAATTACAATTTGGTAATCGCTAATACTATTGTTCGCACTTCTAGCCCCGGGTTCTCTTTACCCGGTTCCTTTGTCACCAGTAATCAGGATTACATAATGTAATTGTGTTTGAAGGTGACACATGGAGTTCGAAGCCTATTGTCACATTGTTTACTAGCCAGCCTTTCACACTTGCCAACAGTTCTGTGACGTCACAGTCAGTTTCCCCAGCTCTCTGAGCTGACAGCCACCAGGCTTCAAGTGTCCTCTGGCCACAGAACCCTGTTTGTGTCCCCGAACACGATGTAAAGTTGGAACATTTCTTGAAAGTAAGTAGAAAATGAAAAGAGTGAAACCCCACCCATGCCCAAGCCCACTAGAGGGGCCGGGAAGACTGCTGGATGCAGGCACCTTCTCATCGCATGCCGAATGGGGGACAATTACTGTCATGAAAGCAAAAAACTTTCTTAAGTTGTCTAAAAATGGCAGGATGCTTAAAAATAGAAGTGATGAAAATGTGTGTAGCACAAGGAGACAAGAAATCCCGCTGAAAGATGCGCGGTAGTCGGGGAAGATAGACAATGATTACTAAACTTACATTATATGCAATGATTTCGGCAAACAAATATACTAGTAATGATGATGTATTTAGTAGAGAACAGGAAGTAGATTGTTTCTAGGAGCTAAGGGCCATATGTATCAAGCCTTTTCCCCGTTTGCAAACGGGCTAATTCTCAGAATTGGAAAAAGCCTTTTGTGATATATCATGCCAAAAGGCAATCGCAATATAGAGAATTTCAAAATTTGCGATTCTCTATTTTGCAAATGCAATTAAGGAATTGCAAATTGCGATTCCTTAAATGCAATTCTGGAAGCACCAGAAATTTGCTATTTGGCGGTAAGGAATTGCAAATTACCACCAACTTCAAGTTGATTTTTTTTTTTTTTTTGTTTGAAAAGCTTTATTCAAGAAAGAATAAATACAGAGGCATCAGCCCAATATAAGAAACAAACAAATGGAATGATTTACAATAAACAAGCTGATGTCATTAAGAAAAATAGAACAAAGCAATTTATAAGTTTTTAAGGAAAGACGGGATAGGAAAAGGGGAAAGGGTGATCAGGAAAATAAAAGGGAAAAGGGAAGGGAAAAACATATTATAAATAAAAGATCCTAAAACCTTGCTGTAAAAAAGGAATGAAAGCTGTAGGTATTGCAACAATCAAAATGATACACAGCAAACCCAATAATGTCATAACCCAATCTGATATTTTAAAATAGAAGGAGGAGGGGTAACTCCCTCAAGGTGGCTTAAAGTTTTCCGAAGTGGTGATGGAAACATTCCTTGGGGCCATCCGATCTAAGTATGTGGTAAGAGGTAGCCAAAAAAGGTCCCTATTATGTGAAGGGTTACAGAGGGAAGTAAAGGCCGTATCTAGTCTGTGGAAGTGACACAAGGAATTCCACCAGTGACGATTGGAAAGGTTAGACAGGGTTTTCCAGTTAGAGGAAATGTGTTGAAAGGCGAGAGCGAGCATGAGGTCAAAAAGACCATGAGAGCCTAGAGGGAGATTCAAAGAGGCAGATAAACTGCCCAAAAAGAGAGTAGAAATAGAGTATGGAGAAGGGAGAGTGAAAATACGAGAGACATAGAGCCAGACAGATTTCCAGAATTGGGAGACAGAAGGACATAAAAACAAGAGATGACAAAGATTAGCATTGGGGGCAGAACAAGTCCAACATTTAGAATCAGAAGAGGAAGAAAACCGAGCTAGAGAGAGTGGGGAGAGATATAGATATAAGAAGAATAAGGATTGAGTAAGAGAGGCCGAACGAGATATTTTCAAAGATCTAGACCAAAGCTTATCCCATAAGGTAACGGGCCAAGCACAACCCAAGTCTTCCTCCCAAGCAAGTTCTAACTTAGATTTAAGACGCTCTGGATTAGGGGATGAGAAGAATTTGTAAATGAGAGAAGCCTTAGGTAAGGTTACGAGAATTTTAAGAAGAGGTGCTTGAGAGAGCGAAGAAGGGGAGGAGGGAAGAGAGTAGAAAACATCCATAATAAGAGTCATTAGGACAGCAAACTTCTGGAAGAAGGAGCGTGGACAGCGAAAAGTTAGTTGAAACTGTGGAAAAGAGCAAGGGGAAGCTCCGTCAAAAAACTGGTTCACCCAAATGATGCCCATCGATCTCCAAGACTTCCAAAAGATGGGTCTGTTTTTTATTAGAATAAGGGAGTTATGCCAGACAGTAGAATTCAAGAAGGATTCTCGAGTAGTAGATGTAGGATTGAAGAGTGGCTTTAGGAGAGAAGAAGTATGTTTAAACAAGGGAAGAGCCAAGTGTGAAACCTTAGCAGAAAAGTGAATAACCTCCTTAAAAGAGAAGGGAAGTAATAATGTGTGCTCGATGGAAAGCCAAAGAGGGGCAAGGGGAGAAGGGACAGGAGCAAGCCATCTAGAGGCCTGACGCAGGGAAAAAGATTTATGATACATACGAAAATCTGGAAAATTAACCCCACCATTGGCCTTTGATTTACGGAGTGAAGCCAAAGAGATTCTGGATCGTTTCTTGTTCCAAAGGAAGCGAGATAAACAGGAGTCTATACGTTTAAAGGAAGTTGCGGGGATATGGACAGGTAACATAGAAAGAACGTAAATTAAAATAGGAGCGATCATCATTTTGATGGAGTCCAATCTCCCCCACCAAGAAAGAAAAAGAGGATTCCAAGAAGAAAGTAAACGGTCAATGCGGGACAAAACCGCTGACATATTAAGAGTAATGGAAGAAGAAACAGAATTAGAAAACAATACTCCTAGGTATTTGATTTTAGAACCATTCCAAGCAAAGCCCGTGGGGGCGAAAGCATGAGGAGTGCAAAATTTCGTAAGGGGAAGAATTTCGGTTTTATCGGAATTGATTTTGTAACCAGAAACCTGTGAGAAAGACTCGAATTCGGACAGCAACGGGGGAATAGATGTTTCTGGCGCAGAGATGAAAAGAAGAATATCGTCTGCGTATGCAGAGAGTTTCAGTTGCTTGTCACCGTAAGGAAAACCAGTGATGGAATTATTACTCCGGATAGACGATAAAAAGGGTTCAAGGGCAAGAACAAAAAGCAAGGGAGATAGAGGACAACCTTGACGAACCCCGCGCTGAAGAGGGAAGTACGAGGAAACTTGACCATTGACCAGAACTGAAGCCTTAGGGGCAGAATATAATAAAGAAATAAGAGAGATGAAGCGAGGACCAAAGCCATGCCAGCGCAATGAGGCAAATAGGAAAGACCAGTCAACCCTATCAAAGGCTTTCTCTGCGTCAACCGAAATTGCCGCTAGAGGAATAGAAAGAGATGGAACCTTATTTAGTACATTAAGGAAGAGACGAGAATTATCGGATGTCAACCGACCCTTCACAAAGCCACACTGCTCCCTACCGATAAGATGGGGCATCAAGGGATCAAGACGTAGGGCTAACACTTTGGCAAACAACTTATAGTCAACATTCACTAAAGAAATCGGGCGGTAGTTTTTACAATATTTGGGGTCGCGGCCATCTTTAGGAATGAGGCAGATGGTAGCTTCTTGAAAAGTGCCCTCCGCCCTCCCCGATGAATGAAATGACTGAAAAAGAGACAGAAGTTTAGGAAGTAGGAGGTCAGAAAAATGCAAATAAAATTCAACTGAAAAACCATCAGGACCTGGAGTTTTGCCTTTGGTAAGAATAGCCAACGCCGTGGAGAGTTCATGTAAGGAAAGGTCAACTTCCAGATCCGGGAAATGAAGATGAGACGTCAAGGGCTTAGGAAGTTTATCTAGGTAGGCTTGGACAAGAGAGGGAGAGGGAGAAGACTCAGGTGTATAAAGGGTACGATAAAATAATTGAAATTGTTCGAGGATATCCTGAGGTTTATGTAATAGCGTATTGTCAGAGGAGTAAATGGAATCAATGAATGAGCGTTCTTTGCGTGATTTGAGATAATTGGCTAGAAGCTTCCCAGACTTGTTGCGACCACCATAAAACCGGGCAGAACTCCGAAGAAGCATTGACGAGGCATTATCGGTAGTTGCCTTGTTAAAATCTAGTTTGGCACGAATAAGTTCCGGAGGAACAGAATTCTTAGGGGAAGAATAGAACTGGCGCTCCAGAGACTTAATATGAGCTAATGTATCTTTCCGTTTCTGAAGAAAGCGCTTCTTTTTTTTGGAAACAAAATCGATGACAAATCCGCGCGCAGTGGCTTTAAAAGAGTCCCATAGGAGATGGGGAGAGATAGTAGGAGCATCGTTTAATAGAAAGAAATCAGTAGTAAAGGAGCGGAAGGAAGAGGAAAAAAGGGGGTCAGTAAGTAAAGAGTTGTTAAAGCGCCAACGAGAGGATCTGGGAGGGGGGGAGAGAAGGTCAAGGTCAGTTACGATAGGAGCATGGTCAGAGATAAGGATAGGTTCAATAGAAGACGACAGCAAATTTTGCGACAAGGAAAGGGAAAGAAAGATATAATCCAGACGAGAGAAAGAGGAGTGAGGAGGAGAAAAAAAGGAATAATCAAGTGTGTCAGGGTGTGAGAGTCTCCAAGAGTCAATGAGAGATGTTTGAGAAATGGTGTCAAGAAATTGTTTGTGGGGCTTGTGGGGAGTGAAACGAACACTTGACTTACGATCAATAAAAGGGTCCACAATCTGGTTGCAATCGCCACCTAAAATGAAGAGGTCATCTTTATATTGAAAACATTTGCTAGTAACTGAAGGCCAAAAAAGTAAATCAGGTTGTGTAGGGCCATAAACATTAAACACAGTTAAAGGGATAGAATTAATTGACAATTGAGCAAGAATCCATCTACCATCAGAATCCGACTCTTGTGCTAAAACTTTACATACCAATTTTTTATGACATAGAATAGCTACACCATTCTTCTTGTTTGCAGAAGGAGAAAATAGAACCGTACCCACCCACCCACGCTTTAATTTGAGAGACTCAGTTTCCGAAAGGTGCGTCTCCTGTAAGAGAACTATGTCGGGATTGTAAGTGGCAAGGTGGGAAAGAATTCTCTGACGTTTGATAGGGTTAATAAAACCTTTCACATTCCAGGAAATTACTCTGAACTTAAACAGTAAATAACATTGTCAGGAACAATATCTACAGCAATGGGCAAAAAGAAAAACAATTGTAAAAGATAAACATAGAAAAGAATAGCTACAAGAAAAGAAAGCTCAAGCAAGGCAAGGGAAATGAAGACTAAAGAAAGTAAGAGTAAGAAAGGGAAGAGAGGGGAAAGGCAAAGAGAAGGAAAAACAAGAAGAGACAGTACAAATCCAGAAAGGACGACTGAAAGTAACATACCTGAGGGGAACACTGAGAGGATGTCGGGGCAGTGGATGACGCAACAAAACAAGCATGACCTCCCGGCACCAGGAGGACAATCCGACCGCATCAGGACGAAATGGAAAACACAACTCACATGAGGGAGGAAGGGAATACCTTAGCCGATCTGGGCAAGGAAACAAATACAGAAATAGATGAATAAAAGCACCAATGCGGACAAAGGAGACGTAAATAGATGAATAAACAATATACAATGAAGTGCAGAAAACTCAAGAGTATGGGTAAAAATGAAAATGGAGAACACAAAGGCTACGCAAAAAAGAGCAGCCAGCAGGAATAGTCAAGACAATGAGCGAACCCAACAAAAAACTCTTAAGAGCAAAACAGTATGAGAAAAAAAAGAACATCATAACAAGGCATGGTAACGCAGAAACATTATCAGGGAACTCTGTAAAATAAAAGGAGAGGAACGTTCAGCCACTAGTAGAGGCGGAAGTATCCATGCCAACATTGGATTGTGTGTGAATAAAATTTTTCAGCTCCGCAGGATCTTGAAAAGTCCAAGTCTTATTCTGGTGAGTGACTTTGAAGGTACAAGGGTGGAAAAGACCAAATCTAGCACCAAGAGCACGTAAGGGTGCGCGAAGGTTCAAAAATTCCTTTCTTCTTGCTGCGGTGGCACTGGAAACATCCTGAGCAAGGAAAACTCTCTGGCCCAACCAAGAAACTTGGCGCTTGGCTCTAGCTGCGGAAAGGACAAGGAGCAGGTCAGTGAACTTCAGGAAGAGAATGATAACTCCTCGAGGTTTAGTCGCGGATGAAAGGCGAGGACCAAGCCTGTGCGCCCTCTGAATGGTGAGAGAGGTGGTAGGAGGCATGTCTAAAAGCTTCGGGAGGAAAGTAGAGAAGAACGAGACAGGGTCATCGCTCTCCAAGGATTCTGGCAGCCCGTAAATGCGTAAGTTGTTCCTCCTATTCCGATTTTCTAAATCCTCGGTGTGCTGCTGCAAGGCAAGAACAGACTTCTCCAAGGAGGTGATACGTTGGGAATGAGAGTGCATCTCCGAAGTTTGCAGTTCCACCACCGATACTCTGCTCTCAATAGTTGACCATCTCTCTTCAAAAAGTTGCATCTT
Source organism: Triturus cristatus (assembly GCF_964204655.1). Lineage (NCBI taxonomy): Eukaryota > Metazoa > Chordata > Amphibia > Caudata > Salamandridae > Triturus > Triturus cristatus. Next base: position 1,152,898,073 of record NC_140584.1, read on the forward strand.
GTTGTTGGTTTCCTCAATGAACGGACGCAAGGCCCGTATTTCCTCAAGAATTAATTCCATGGAGATAGGGGATGACGGCGGATCTGGAGGAGGAGAGTCTTGTTTTGAACGTTTAGTTGACGAAGCAGAGGAAGAGGCCTTGCCAGAGACTGACTGTGCCAATGAAGGACGACTGGACGACGTTGTCGCCATTGTATCTGCAAAATTGGAAGGAGGATCACCTGATGAGGAGGAGGGAGGAAGCACCGCCGAAGAACCCTTTGAAGGCACAAAAACAAACTTTGGATTGCGAAGCTTGCCCATAGGTGCACTCCGAACAAAACCCCACAAGTATCACAGCTCGGGAGAGCGGCCAACGCCGTCAGCAGAGGTTGAAAGGCACCTTAACAGCACACAGCAGACCATTCAAAGACCCCACCGCCACCTGCACCTGTCACGCAGAAGAACCAAGGCATCCGAAGAAGATGGTGGAAAATAAAGAAGAAAGTCACTGAGAACGGCGTCTGACCATGCTCCTCAAAGTGCAGTCGGACCAAGGAGATAATAAAAATTGCGTGTCCTTAAAGATAAGCCATGGAGGGATAGAAGCAAAAAGAACAATAAGGCATTATAAAGTATCTACCTTGGCATGGTCCAAGAATCCAGTTTTCATGAGGAGAAATGTGGTTGCGTGGGAATCATCGCGCCGAAAAACAAAATGGCGGCCGTTATGAGGTGTTCAGAAAACGGCTTGAAACGAAGAGTAGAGGAGTCCCAGCGGAATTATTTTTAGCTCATCCTGAGCAGGACATGTTCCAATTACAGGAACCAGCAGGCGGCTTGTGAAACCATCGCGTAAATAAACGCGAGGCGGAGGAGGTCGTCCCGATGCGGCGGAGCTCCGGAGTCAGGCGGCCATCTTGAACGGCGCCCAAGCCACGCCCCCTTCAAGTTGATTTTTAAAAGTGCCATATGTCACACATACATGCTCTTAGAGCATGTATGTGCGCAAAGTGTGCACACATGCATATTTCAGGGGTGCAACAGGGTGTCCTTTTGACACCCTTGCAACCTTGAAATTGCATTCTCAATTTACGATTTTCTAATTGGTAATCGCAAATTAAGAATGTCTTCCCATTCATTCCTATGGGCCTCCTAGCCCATAGGAATGAATGGGAAGGTATTCTTTATTTGCGAATCTCAATTTGCGATTCGCAAATAAGGAATATGTAGGATTCACAACATTTTTAGCAAATCCTACATACATTGCATTTTGCGATTCTCTAATTGCAATTCGCTAAAAATCGCAATTTGAGAATGTCAAAACTCTTTTTTGATACATACTAAGTAACACATGTTAATAACTACACATATCAACCCTCACAGGAATGAAAACTGCCTTGTGCACAGCATGGGTTCCAATCCGTGCCCTGTGCCTTCCCTGGTCAGTGTGTGCGACAGGCGCATATCCCATTAAGCTGTCCTAGCAGTGAAGGAACTTATAACATGCAGGATACAAGTGAATCTCTGCAGGAAAGCACAAACCCACTGACCGTTCTTACAAGGATTAAAACCCCTTCGAGTGGCCTGCATGGTCCCCATAGCAATAAGGAAATACCAGGGCAAACGGTAATTCTAGTTGGGATTTACCTGGTAATGCCTCACTTTGCACTATTTTTTCCCGTTGAGATTTGGCTGCTAATAATTTCTCTGAATGAAATAGATCTACAGAAACACTGAGGATCTCATACTTTTGATGGGCCAGTGACTGGTGTTGCCGGCCACACCGGAATTAAAAGGGCACTCATAATGTTGTCCTGAGCAGATCAATACATGTTTATTAACAGTGATCTTAATTAACAAGACTGGGGAAAAGTTCATGTAAAGTGAACAATTAAAAACGTACATGTGTGCATACACCTGTATATGTATATTGCGTGTAATTTGAGTGCTACAATGGAACGTGGTGCACTCCTTTTCACACAGATGGACTTTAAGTCAGAAGTTTGCTTTTAGATGCAGGTGCCTACTTTACTAACAGGACTTCCCATAAGTCTAACCTGTGCCTCTGCCCACTCCTGTCAACCTATGACCACTGCAAAAGAAATGAGTGTACTGAGAGCTGATGCCACATTGGTGAAAGGATGGGCAGTGGGTGTCCGTGCTGCAGAGTTTCCAGATGTCGATGTCTCCGCCACATCCTTCTGCACACCTGGCAGAATTATCAAGTGGGCTCTTTGAAAACCACTCGTCACATCTATGAATTTAGCTGGCAACGGGCAGGGCCTCGGTCTGAATGGTGGTTGTAGTCTGGAATATAGAGTAGGAATATCTTGATACCTTAATATCACGGCCAAAATGTAGAATGCCAAAATATTGACGGTAAGTGCATGTCATGAAGTATGTATTTGTGCTACAGAAATAACATATGCATAATGATATACATATGTTTACTATTCTTAACTCCATATCTATGTACCTTAAAGATATCTATCTGTCTATCTGTCTATCTGTCTATCTATCTGTCTATCTATCTATCTATCTATCTATCTATCTATCTATCTATCTATCTATCTATCTATCTATCTATCTATCTATCTATCTATCTATCTATCTATCTATCTATCTATCTATCTATCTATCTATCTATCTATCTATCTCTATATTGATCTATCTATCTATCTATCTATCTATCTATCTATCTATCTATCTATCTATCTATCTATCTATCTATCTATCTATCTATCTATCTATCTATCTATCTATCTATCTATCTATCTATCTATCTATCTATCTATCTATCTATCTATCTATCTATCTATCTATCTCTATATTGATCGATCTATCTATCTATCTATCTATCTATCTATCTATCTATCTATCTATCTATCTATCTATCTATCTATCTATCTATCTATCTATCTATCTATCTATCTATCTATCTATCTATCTATCTATCTATCTATCTATCTATCTATCTATCTATCTATCTATCTATCTATATACATATGTTGATGTGGATATGTATATATTACCTACTGGCGGTCGCCAGTAGGTAGTTATAGTTAGGACCTATTTTCCATAGGAAATCTGCAACATTCTATTTGGAATAACTTTGGCGCCCGTTGACGAATCTTTGCGAAATTTTCAAAACTTTTGGCCAGCTCCGGTCCGCTCCTATCCTGAAAGTCTCGGGATGATTCGTGTAGCGGGGGCTGAGAAAAAAGGGGGGTCCCAAAACGTGTTTTCTCCTTGCAATTTCCCATTGGACCTTTAGCCGCAGCTACAGCCCGAACTGCTGAACGGAATTACACCAAATTTGGCAGAAAGGTATGCCTTGGTTCAGAGTCGTGCCTTTTGCTTAAATGGTGTAAATCCGTTCAGTAGTTCCTGAGAAAATCAAAATCAAAATCACATATGTATCTGGGCTGAGCCTAACCACACATCTCATCGTGAGATCTGATTGGCTGTCAGCACTTCATCCAAGAAGTGTTGGCAGCCATCTTGGGACCAATATACATGATAGCACCTCATTAAAAAGCATTGCAGTTAATAGAAGGTTTTAAGACTTTAGTTACATTATAAATCATTTGTTGATGGTACCTTACTCATTTTAGGAATTGTGGTGTGTTCTAAGGTGATTTTACCATGTGAAAAAGCCTTCTGCTGTGATATCATGAATCATTTTTGAAAGAAAACTATTTTCTCATGCTTTTCCCATAGAGGTTTGGAAGGTGACCTATAAGCTAAACTGAGAGCATATTTTCTGTAAATTCACATTATCTTTCTCAGTCATGTGACAATGAAGTCTGACATTCTCAGTAAAACATGTACATCCAACAAGGGCAGAGATTGTCAGTTGATTCCTTTGTGTTCTACTGCAGCTTCCCAGAGTGTTCTATAGAACAACTAGAGCGCTAACAGTCCTAATTATGACAAACGTATAGCACACCTGAAGCCATCTTGATTGGAATAAAGTGGTAGCTCTTAAAACATTTAATTTAAAAAGGAATAAAATGAGGGGGTTCATTTTGCCATATAAAGTATGATTAGTGCTGCAGAAAGAAAAATTAGGGCACATTTTGAGTGACTTCTCAAATCCTCTTCTATTTCATTAACAAATTCTGACATGCAGACTGAAACATGCACTTTCAATACCAGCAGCAGACTTCCCTGGTGAGAAGTAGCTTTACTACAGTGATCTAATGAGCAACTAGAGTGCTAACATTCAGAATTTATGGCAAATGTGTGACATATCTGAATACCTTCTTGATGGAATCAAAGTAAAAAACTGAAAGCATTTCCTACTGAGGAGACTGCAGTAGATGAGGAAATTAGGAAACGTCATAACAAATAAATCTCCCAAGATGGCCACCAGAGACAAAAGAGCCCAAATGCAGCACAAATATCACCCATATGTAGCCCACATGTAGCCCAATGACAGAAGTGTGCAAAACACTTATTTTTTGTGTATTTGCAGTTTTATATAGTGCAGGCTTGTCAGGTATTGGAGTGCTTTACATGAGCATTGGTTACATCACACAAGATCAAATTCATTTTGGTTGTGGACATGGGGAGATTAAGTGATTTGACCACAATCACAGAATGTTGAGCTGAAGCAGAAACTCCAACCCGGTTCCCCAGTTGCAAAGTCTGCAGCTCTGGAAGTAAAGCCAAATCCTCTCCCCTAAGTGCAACATTTAATCAAGCGGTCAACTGGCTAAAAAAACATAAAGATAACAAATAATTTAAAAGTGCTTTGTCGCTATTTGAAAACTCAGAAAATATGTCCTCATTTTAGTTTTTTAGAGCACTAACCATAATTTTGATGCAAATAAGACCCTCTCATATATGTAATTTCTAAAGGAAATGCTCTAGGTATTACAGTTTTGATTACATCAAGATGACGTCAGGCGTTCCACAATTTTGTAATAAATATAGTATGTTAGCAATCTAGGTGTTCATTAGGATACTGTTGAGAGGCAGAGGCCAGGGGCACGGACTCTGAAAATTGAAGGCAGGTAGGAGGGTGCAGAGGCAACAATTTGACCACACTGGGCAGGCAGGAAGGCAGTGGCAGCACAACAGATTTTGGAGGGCAGTGGAAAGGGGGGCAGGGGCAACAAACCAACAATACAGGACTGGCAAGAGAGGCTGTGGCAATATAATAGACCATTGTGGGCAGAAGGAAGAGGCAGTGGTAGTACAACCATACATGCCAACAGACCCGATTCTGCCAGGAAATGTCCAATGTTTTTAAGCCCAAATGGGCTTTATTTGATCTGTCTCCTGTCTACAATCTCCTCTTTTTCAATGTAACTCAAAGGGGAAAATCCATACCCCATTTTATTTTCAAAATCTCCCTCTTACCAAGTTCAATATGTTCGCAAGTATGGTACATTGGATCATTGAAGGCAGGAGGAATTGGGGTAGGGACTTGGACTCGGATAACAGAGGACAGGAGGGACATGGAGAGGTGCACCAAACTGACCCTACAGGGCAGGCATCAGGGTTTGCAGCAGCACAATACACCACACAGGGCATGCGGGTCGGGAGTGCAGCACAACAATCCATAGAAAGCAATAGGGAGGGGACAGGACCATGCACATGGACAACAGAGAACAGAGGGGAAAGAGGCAATGGTAGCTAGCTGACCATAATGGACAGACAGGAGAGAAAGCTGCAGCATAACAGACCATAAAGGGCAGGAGGGACGGATCAGGGGCATTACAATGGAACAGACAAGCCAGGAGGGAGGGAATAGGGGTCTGCACATGGAAACAGAGGGCTGGGGGCAAGGGGGCAGGGCAGGAGCAGCAAGATGACCATGGAGGTCAGGCAAGATGGGCACTAGAAACAAGACACACCATGGAGAGCAACAGTGAGACTATGATGGCATACACACAGACCATGGAGGGGAGGTGGGAGGGGGTCAGGGGCAGCCAGCTGACCACACAGGGAAGGTGGGAGGGGCCGTGGCAGCTCAGAAGACCATGCATGGCAAGCGGGAGGGTTAGTGGCAGCACAATGGCTATGATGGGCAAGAAGGAGGGTGCAGGGTCATGCACAAAGGACCATGGAAGGGAGGGCCAGGACCTGGACACAGACAAGAGAGTTCAGAGGAAGGGGCCTCACAACAGACCGCGCGGGGCAGGCAGGAGGAGCAGTTGCAGCACAACAGACCAGGGAGGGCAGAAGGGTGTGGCAGTAAAATGGACCATGGACGACACGAGGAAGGGGATAAGAGCATGGCATGTGGACAGGCAGGGTGGGGGTGGCAGGGACAGGTTACAGTCATCTGACAATGCTAGGCAGGTGGGAGGGGAGTGGCAGCTCAACAGAACACTCAGAGTAGATAGGAGTGGCAGGTCCATGGAACATGGTGGGCAAAAAGGATGGAGCAGGGGCATGCACAAATACATCGGAGGGCATGGGGAAGGAGAAAAGGGGCAGCAAGCTAAGCACAGAGGCTAAGCAGGAGGTCAGTAATGGGGCATATAATTGGGCAATGGAGGGCAAGAGGAGTGGACTGGTACATCATGCTAAATGGAGGGGAGTGGCAGCACATCAGACCATGCATGGCAGGAGGGAGGAGGCTAGTCCATGGATTCAGACAACAGAGGATAGGGAGGAGGTGGATGGGGCAGCAAGCTAACTGTTCAGAGAAGGAGGGTATTAGGAACTTTATTGTTTTTAAAATGTGTGTCTGTGTGAACTACTTACAATATGAACAAGTTTGCAGCATAACCTCACTTTTATTCAGGAAGAAGCGGACGTGTTTGACTGTGACTCTGGGCTCACTTGACAGAAACACCCCCTGACCCTCCACCCCTCATCGCAAAATGTAATGCCCGTGAAAAGGGTAGGTGAACGCAGTGTTATATAGAACATAGTCCTGAGAGCACGATAGAAAATGAAAACTACATATAGTGTATGTATGGTATAAACTATGCACCAAAAACTGTGATATAATATGAACCGGGACATGAAATATAATATGCAATACATTGTGCGCAATGACTGATTCATTGGAGAGCGCGAGGTAGCACAGGCACTAGCGCATGCTATGCGATATGCGCCTTGGAGTGTAATATGCACAGGGCAGTGTTGTGTAACCTAACCAGTCTCTAAAGTTGTAATATAAAATATGTGCTGGGGAGTGTAACGTTGCATATGCACTGTGACAAAGATATGGATCCCAGATTGTAATATGTGTATGGCATAGCGCTGTGCGTTATAACATAGGCATCGAGGAAGGCATGTTAGATGGGGCAATATAACCCGTGCGAAGGCAAGTGTGGCATGACATATTCACGGGGTGGTGTTATAGTGCACATGGGCTAGAGAGTGTCATAGCATACGCACTAGCTGGTGGAATACAACACAGAGGTGTGTGGCACTCGGCGGGCACTGGTGGGTGTAACACAGCATTGGGCTCAGCCAGGAGCACGCTGTGACTCTCAAGTGAGGTTCGTCTCCTTTCCAGAGAGTAAAATAAAAAGTATTACACATCCGGCGGTAGATGTGTGTTTTATTAACCATGAGGGGGGTTTCTTGCATAGTTTTGCTCTAATTTTTGTTGAATCCCCTTTGAATGGCTTGGTGTGCATGTGTATTAAATGTGCCCGTCAATAGCTACCATGTTTGTATAAATAAACAACAAGGGTGTCTACTTGGAGAGTACCCACTGGCGTGAGCGCCGGGATTAGGCACGGTAGGGCGTCAGACACGTCAGAGCTTCACTAGCGGTGTAAATACATTTCACATGGATTCATTGTATGCATAGTCTCCTTTTAATTAATATCACGCAAATCGTCATGGTGATAGGTACATATGGTTTGTCCAGCATGTCCTCGGTGTTTCTATAAATATATATATTTTAAAAAATAATAAAAATCAAAGGACGGCCCCGGGTGATGGGGTCCCCGGGGCCTTAAGTGGCCTGAGGAGGGGAGAACGCAGGCCCCCTCCTAAAGATTTTTTTTTCTTTTAAAGCATCGCACCAGAGGCCACGCCCCCTCCTTGCAGCACTCTGCAAACGCGCCCCCTGGCGAGTTGTAAGTCGGGGAATTAATTCCCCTTCAATACTAAGGGTCCCTGAGGGCCAACTAGCCCAACAGGTATCTCCAGTATGCGCCAGGCAGCTGGTTTGCAGACAGGTGTTCTGAGGCCACGCCCCTTTTTACACCTCTCTGTGGCGCCTACTGGAGGTACCTAGTGGGCTAGTTTAAACCTAGGGACCCTTAGGATTCAAGGGGACTTAATCTCTCAACTTAGAACGGCCACAGGGCGCGTTTACACAGTGGGGAAGGGAGGGGACGGGGCCTGAGGTGACGTGTGCAAACACGCCCTATTGCGCGTTTTAAGTTGGGGAAATAATTCCCCTTCAATCCTGAGGGCCCCTGGGGGCTAACTGGCCCACCAGGTGCCTCCAGTAAGCGCCACTGAGCTGCGTTGCAGAGAGGTGGTCCAGGCCGTGCCACTTTTTACAGCTCTCTGCAACGCAGCTCTGTGGCGCTTACTGGAGGTACCTAGTGGGCTAGTTGGACCCTAGGGACCTTCAGGATTCAAGGGGACTTAATCTCCCAACTTAAAACGGCCACAGGGCGTGTTTACTCAGTGGGGAAGGGAGAGGACGGGGTCTGAGGTGACGTGTGCAAACACGCCCTGTGGCGCGTTTTAAGAGGTAGTGTTCCCTAGTGTATGTAGGTGTTTTCACTGTATTCTGAGTGTCTTTTAACATAGCACTGGCTCTAGGACTGGTTAGTCAGACTCAGTTACCACCAGTATCCATCTGAAAAAGTTGATGTACAGGATGATTTTGCAATAAGGCTTCTTTCTGCTCTTTTGTTTGTTCTTTATGCACGTTATCCCTCTTCCTGCACTTTTCTTCGTCTATGAAGACTTCTATTGCTTCTTTCTGCATTTCTTTTTTTTCTTTCTGTGCGTTTTTTCTTCTTTCTTCACATGTCCTATCTCTGTAGGCATAGTTAGAAATTAGCATTTAAAAAACCTTTGAAATTCACTGAAAAAAACATAGGTTTCAGGCACGTTATAGTTAGGAATTAGCATTTAGAAGACCTTAGAAATTCACTGAAAAAACCATAGGTTTCAGGGACGTTATAGTTAGCTGGACTTTTCACTCGTACAAAACCATTGAAATTCCCCCGTTATAGTTAGTTCAGCTAACTACAACTCGCACGCCCGCAATGCACTGCTGATGACGTCACATATTACATCACTCATGACATGGTCAGTGACATCACTCATGACATCACTGATGACATCTCAAATGACATCACTGATGACATCACTGATTACATCATCCTTGTGATAGAGTGGCAGACCTCCTCTCACCCTAATATAACCTTTGATACACACATTCAAAAATAGAAACTAAAATTTTCAAAACAATGGACATACCAATACCAGTTACAACAACCTATTCAGTAATTCTAAGATCCACATACACATCCACTCATTCACGAAAAGTCCTATACAGTCACTCATATATGTACTCACTCATCATATGTACTCATACACCTATACATCCTGTTACACAACGCCACTCATCCATAGAGTTACTCACACACATAGTCACTCATGCTAATAAAGATTTCATCAGTGATGTGATCAGTGATGTCACTGACCATGTCATGAGTGATGTAATATGTGACGTCATCACCAGTGCATTGCGGGCGCGCGAGTTATAGTTAGCTCAACTAACTATAACGGGCGAATTTCTCTGGTTTTATATGAGTCAAATGTCCAACTAACTATAACGTCCCTGAAACCTATGTTTTTTTCAGTGAATTACTAAAGTTTTTTAAATGCTAATTCCTAACTATAACGTCTGTAAAACCTATGTTTTTTCAGTGAATATATATATATATATTGATATATATATATATTACCTACTGGCGGTCGCCAGGAGGTAGTTATAGTTAGTAACTATTTTTATAGGAAATCTGCAACATTCTATTCCCAATAAGTCTGACGCCGGTTGACGAATCTTCGTGAAATTTTCCAAACTTTTGGCCAGCTCCGGTCCGCTCCTATCCTAAAAGTTTTGTGGTGATTCGTCAAGCGGGGGCCGAGAAAAAAGGGGGGTCCCAAAACGCGTTTTCCCCATGCAATTTCCCATAGGACCTGTTGACGCAGCTACAGCCCGAACTGCTGAACGGAATTACACCAAATTTGGCAAAGAGGTAGTCCTCAGTTCAGACTCGTGCCTTTTGCATAAATGGTGTAAATCCGTTCAGTAGTTCCTGAGAAAATTAGAGTTAAAATGATAGATATATCTATGGCCTCGGAGGATCCGTACACCCTATGCGCACCCTGAGCGCACCCTCTGCGAACCAAGTGCGCACCCACCCGATCACGCGCTGAATGCTAATTGGCTGTCAAGTGTCTGTCTACATTCGAAACCAGGAACTGTTGGCAGCCATTTTGTTCCTCGGTAGAAGCAAGGCTGATTAAGTAAGGGAAATAAGTGTGTGAAAGATGTAAAGGGGGCAGGGTAGAAATACACTGACCCTCTAGTGTTGCTTAGGGGGTCCCAGAAGGACCCCCCCCCGAGCCCTCTTTTAAAAAAAACAAAAAAAACTGTAAAATGCGTGCAGGGTGCGTGGATCCGGCCGGAAAAAAAAAACAGAAGCGCGTGATTCCGCGCTTCCTTAATAATTAGCCCCCGGGGGGCCAAATCCTGGGGGCAAAATCTGTAAAAATTAATGGGGGGCACAGGGGGGCCCCCTAGCCCCGGGGACCGCTACCCCCCGGGGCTAGAAAATAGACAGGGTGGGGGGGCTGAACGGCCCCCCCAAGCCCCAGGGACCGCCACCCCCGGGGCTTTATTGTTTGAGGGAGGGGGGCTGCGTGGCCCCCCTCCTGGAGCCCTCGAGGGCCCTGTGGACCACCACCCCCCAGGGCCAGCTCCTACAGTGTCCTGGGGTGCCCACCCCAGGACACTGTTGTTTGCTATGAGAGGGCAGTAGTCTCCCGCCCTCCCATAGCAAACTTTATTTGGATTTTGAAAGAGAGAGCAGGGAAACCTGCTCTCTCTTTCAAAATCCAAACGATATTGCTTTTCCACACGGGGAGCTGCATTTCAGCAGCTCCCCATGTGGAAAAGCAATGCCGGCTCCCGTAGGACACGGGGAGCCGGCTGGGACCGTGGGGGCGTTGGGGCTCCCCCCACGGTCCCCAACATTTTTTAATAAACCCCGGGGGATGGGGTCCCCGGGGATAATAAAAATTTGTGATAGGGGTTTTTTTTTTTACGGTAAAATTAGGAGTCGCGCATCCTAATGCTTTGGGTGCACGATTTCTCTCACGTAGGGTGCGCGGTTCCTAACGCGTTGGGTGCGCGATTCCAAGGAAAAAATTGTTAAAAAAAAATAACAAAGTATTAAAAATAAAGTTAAAAAAATATTTTAAAAAATATAAAAATAGTTTAAAAAAAATATTCAATTACAAAAAAAATCATTAAAAACAATTAATAATTTTTAATTTTTAAAAGAATTAATTTAAAAAAAACTTTACGAAATGGTGAAAAACAATATAAAAAAACATCATTAAAGGAATTGATACACTGAAATATAAAGATTTAGAAATCCTATGAAAATCATTAAACATCATAGCTTTAGAGATAAGTTATAGATAGGAATTAGCATTTAAAAAACCTTTGAAATTCACTTAAAAAAGCCTTAGGTTTCAGGTATGTTATAGTTAGGAATTAGCATTTAAAAAACCTTTGAAATTCACTGAAAAAACCATAGGTTTCAGGCACGTTATAGTTAGGAATTAGCGTTTAAAAAACCTTGAAAATTCACTGAAAAAACCATAGGTTTCAGGGGCGTTATAGTTAGCTGGACATTTCCCTCATACAAAACCCTAGAAATTCCCCCGTTATAGTAAGTTCAGCTAACTATAAGTCGCGCCCCCGCAATGCACTGCTGATGACGTCACATATTAGATCACTCATTACATGGTCAGTGATATCACTGATGACATCACTGATGACATCTCAAATGACATCACTGATGACATCACTGATGACGTCATTCATGTGATCATTTGATGCTTCTTGTCACACCCTAATATAACCTTTGATGCACCCACTCTAAATTACATACTGCCACTCTCAAAACCATAGACACTCCAACACCAATAAGTACATACCCAATCACAGAGTCTTACGTCTAAGCACCCATCCACTCACTCACCTGCACAGTCACTCATACTTATGGTCACTCAGTACAGGACTATCATATGCACTCATACACCTATATAGACACTCCCACACCGCTACACATCCATAGAGTTACTCACACACATACTCAGTCATGCAAGTAATTAATCACACTGCCATTTACTCATCTATACAGTTATACATACACAAGGGCAATTACTCATACAAATACGAGCACATTCTTATGGTCTTATACAATCAATGATACAAGCACACACTCATCCATACAGCCACTCACACTATCATACACTCTCAGTTATAGTCATTTCTGTACTCCAACATACATATATACTGTCGTTCACATATGTAGTAAATTACACATGTACTAATGAAATATATATTCACACACTAACACAACCATACAGATATTCATCCACCCATACAGTCCATTACAGACCTAGTGTTGAAACCATGCACCCAGTGAACCACCCACTGACACATCTATGCACAGTCACACACATCCCACCCACACAAACACTCAGGTACCCATACAGATACTCAGACAACCAATCAATAACTTATATAGACATTCCTGTACCTATTCACAAAACCATGCATCCGGTTACACACCAACAGACAGATGCATACAGTCATTCACACAGTTTAGTCATTAACTCATGCATTCTGTAAGATACATTTAATGACTCACTTATAGAGTCAGTCACGCACCTACAAAATCATCCATTCACACACTTATACACTCACTCATTCTTCAATATGCCTTTCTTAAAAAATAATAAACATATTTAAAGTTTATAGAAACACACAGACACTGGATGATGTCATCAGTGATGCCATCAGTGATGTCATTTGTGATGTCATCAGTGATGTCATCAGTGATGTCACTGACCATGTCATGAGTGATGTAATATGTGACATCATCAGCAGTGCATTGTGGGGGCTCAAGTTATAGTTAGCTGAACTAACTATAACGGGGGAATTTCCAGGGTTTTGTACGAGGGAAATGTCCAGCTAACTATAACGCCCCTGAAACCTATGTTTTTTTCAGTGAGTTTCTAAGGTTTTTTAAATGCTAATTCCTAACTATAACGTGCCTGAAATCTATGTTTTTTTCAGTGAACATATATATATATATATATATATATATATATATAAAAACCAACAGTCCTGTGCTACTATATCCTTCAGTAGACAAATCAGGTACAGACCACAAACGTGTAAGGTATTCCTCTTAGTGCTTTATTTCGCCATAGTCAACATGACGCATTTTGCCTGCGTCACCACAGCCTTGATCACATGACTCCCCGGTAACAAACATGTTGAATTTATAGTGACATCCTGGACACAATGGTTACGTTCCGTGAGGCCAATTATAGAACTAAACAAAATGCTTCCTATTCGAGTATATTCGTTAGGTTCAAAATAAATATATTTATTGTGTATAAATATTTAAAATATTATAAACATACACAAATAGGTTGAAAGGCATGAAGCATATCAACATCATTCAAAGAAGTCTTTAAAAAACAATTTTCTAAAAACTAACAAGTAGTCATGTTTCCGTGACCGCCAAGTGGCTTAATCAATGCAACATAATCATGTCTATGAACCTTGGCTCACTCAGCAGTGCATTGCGGGGGCAAGAGTTATAGTTAGCTGAACTAACTATAACGGCGGAATTTCTCTAGTTTTGTACGAGTGAAATGTCCAACTAACTATAAAGTCCCTGAAACCTATAGTTTTTTCAGTGAATATATATATATATATATATATGTATGACAATCTATATATACTGGACCTCAAGGTCTTTCCACCACTAAAACCGAAATGTAATATTTCGTTTTACTATTTTCATTTTTTGGGGGAAGAGACACCCAACCTCACCTCTTTTAATTTACTTCTAACCTTCATCTACCACTACCCACCCCAAAACCCTAAAAGTACACACACCTCTCTTTGCCACTACCCCGAAACCATAAAATTAAGTTTACCTCCCTTTACCCCTACCAACCCCTAAACCCTAAAAATTGCCCATACCCTGCACCTTCACTACTACCCTCCCCAAAACCCTTAATTTACCCTTCCTTCACTAAAACACTCCCTCAAACCAAAATTATCCATATCGTCCTTTACCACTGCCCACTCCAGTTCCTACGATTACCCTTACCTCCCTTTACCACTTCCCAACCTCAAACCCTAAATTTACCCTTACCTCCCTTTACTATTGTCCACCTCTTACCTCTAGGTGCCACTAAAATAGGCCCCCCTTACAAATTGTTGTTAAAACAAATTTATAAATACTTATCTTGTTTATACTTACCATGTGTGGTATAGGCATGCATAGTGAAGGCATCTGCATGGTAAAGGATGCGTTGTAAAGTCATGTGTGGCAAAGGCATGTGTGGTAAAGGACTTGGCCCCATGACACAATATTCAGGAATCACCTGAAAAGGGGCACTCCTCAGCTAATACATAAAACAGCCACTTTGTAAAAGCTTAAAGCCACTTCTGCTATTCAATAACTTAGTTAAGACTCGTAACAATATTTGCTCACAAATGATATAACCTTAGATAATACATAGAGGCGAATCTTCTCTACAAGAGATGGGAGTGAGCATTCCATGGCAGAGATGCAATGAAAAGTTTCTGCACACCCTTCAAGATTTGGGTGCCAATTACGATCCGGTAAAAAATTTCCCCGTACGACTCGTATCCGGTCTTTTTACCGTACGAATCGTACAAGTGCCGTACAAACTGGCAATCACGATTCACATGGTCAAAAGTCCATACGAACCGCCTTGGGAATTATTCCCCACACGTCCTCGGGTCGGAAAATGTGTCCGACACGTCCTCGGATGATTTACCATACAAATGTGAAAAGTGAAGTCCGACCGAGGAATCACGATCCAACCCGTGCGTGTGATCTCACAACCGTATGGTAAAAACACCGTCCGCACCGAACTCCCATTGCAACCATGGAGACATGTGCCCGCATACCTGCCCAACACTCCCCCCAGCACCCATACGTTCGAGTCGTACTCCCCGTGAATGTACACCCTCCCCTGTATGTACACCCGTGTACGTGTCGAACCCCCACCCGTGTATGTACACCCCTGTACGTTCGAGTCCTACCCCCACCCGTGTACGTGTCGTACCATCGTGTATGTACACCCCTGTACGTTCGAGTCGTACCCCCACCCCTGTACGTGTCGTACCACCGTGTATGTACACCCCAGTACGTTCGAGTCCTACCCCCACCCGTGTACATGTCGTACCACCGTGTATGTACACCCCTGTACGTTCGAGTCGTACCCCCACCCCTGTACGTGTCGTACCACCGTGTATGTACACCCCAGTACGTTCGAGTCCTACCCCCACCCGTGTACATGTCGAACCACCGTGTATGTACACCCCTGTACGTTCGAGTCGTACCCCCACCCCTGTACGTGTCGTACCACCGTGTATGTACACCCCTGTATGTTCGAGTCCTACCCCCACCCGTGTACATGTCGTACCACCGTGTATGTACACCCCAGTACGTTCGAGTCCTACCCCCACCCATGTACATGTCGTACCACCGTGTATGTACACCCCAGTACGTTCGAGTCCTACACCCACCCGTGTACATGTCGTACCACCGTGTATGTACACCCCTGTACGTTCGAGTCGTACCCCCACCCCTGTACGTGTTGTACCACCGTGTATGTACACCCCTGTACGTTTGAGTCGTACCCCCACCCCTGTACGTGTCGTACCCCCGTGTACCTACACCCGTGTACGTCAGAGTCGTACCCCCACCCGTGTACGTGTCGTACCACCGTGTATGTACACCACAGTACGTTCGAGTCCTACCCCCACCCGTGTACATGTCGTACCACCGTGTATGTACACCCCTGTATGTTCGAGTCGTACCCCCACCCCTGTACGTGTCGTACCACCATGTATGTACACCCCTGTACGTTCGAGTCGTACCCTCACCCGTGTACATGTCGTACCACCGTGTATG
The DNA here is from genome assembly GCF_964204655.1 of Triturus cristatus. Classification (NCBI taxonomy): domain Eukaryota; kingdom Metazoa; phylum Chordata; class Amphibia; order Caudata; family Salamandridae; genus Triturus; species Triturus cristatus. The sequence goes on from NC_140584.1 coordinate 1,152,914,269, forward strand.
TACACCCCAGTACGTTCGAGTCCTACCCCCACCCGTGTACATGTCGTACCACCGTGTATGTACACCTCTGTACGTTCGAGTCGTACCCCCACCCCTGTACGTGTCGTACCACCGTGTATGTACACCCCTGTACGTTCGAGTCGTACCCCCACCCCTGTACGTGTCGTACCACCGTGTATGTACACCCCTGTACGTTCGAGTCGTACCCCCACCCCTGTACGTGTCGTACCACCGTGTATGTACACCCCAGTACGTTCGAGTCCTACCCCCACCCGTGTACGTGTCATACCACCGTGTATGTACACCCCAGTACGTTCGAGTCCTACCCCCACCCGTGTACGTGTCGTACCATCGTGTATGTACACCCCTGTACGTTCGAGTCGTACCCCCACCCCTGTACGTGTCGTACCACCGTGTATGTACACCCCAGTACGTTCGAGTCCTACCCCCACCCGTGTACATGTCGTACCACCGTGTATGTACACCCCTGTACGTTCGAGTCGTACCCCCACCCCTGTACGTGTCGTACCACCGTGTATGTACACCCCAGTACGTTCGAGTCCTACCCCCACCCGTGTACATGTCGAACCACCGTGTATGTACACCCCTGTACGTTCGAGTCGTACCCCCACCCCTGTACGTGTCGTACCACCGTGTATGTACACCCCTGTATGTTCGAGTCCTACCCCCACCCGTGTACATGTCGTACCACCGTGTATGTACACCCCAGTACGTTCGAGTCCTACCCCCACCCATGTACATGTCGTACCACCGTGTATGTACACCCCAGTACGTTCGAGTCCTACACCCACCCGTGTACATGTCGTACCACCGTGTATGTACACCCCTGTACGTTCGAGTCGTACCCCCACCCCTGTACGTGTTGTACCACCGTGTATGTACACCCCTGTACGTTTGAGTCGTACCCCCACCCCTGTACGTGTCGTACCCCCGTGTACCTACACCCGTGTACGTCAGAGTCGTACCCCCACCCGTGTACGTGTCGTACCACCGTGTATGTACACCACAGTACGTTCGAGTCCTACCCCCACCCGTGTACATGTCGTACCACCGTGTATGTACACCCCTGTATGTTCGAGTCGTACCCCCACCCCTGTACGTGTCGTACCACCATGTATGTACACCCCTGTACGTTCGAGTCGTACCCTCACCCGTGTACATGTCGTACCACCGTGTATGTACACCCCAGTACGTTCGAGTCCTACCCCCACCCGTGTACATGTCGTACCACCGTGTATGTACACCTCTGTACGTTCGAGTCGTACCCCCACCCCTGTACGTGTCGTACCACCGTGTATGTACACCCCTGTACGTTCGAGTCGTACCCCCACCCCTGTACGTGTCGTACCACCGTGTATGTACACCCCTGTACGTTCGAGTCGTACCCCCACCCCTGTACGTGTCGTACCACCGTGTATGTACACCCCAGTACGTTCGAGTCCTACCCCCACCCGTGTACGTGTCATACCACCGTGTATGTACACCCCAGTACGTTCGAGTCCTACCCCCACCCTTGTACATGTCGTACCACCGTGTATGTACACCCCTGTACGTTCGAGTCGTACCCCCACCCCTGTACGTGTCGTACCACCGTGTATGTACACCCCTGTACGTTCGAGTCGTACCCCACCCGTGTACATGTCGTACCACCGTGTATGTACACCCCAGTACGTTCGAGTCCTACCCCCACCCGTGTACATGTCGTACCACCGTGTATGTACACCCCTGTACGTTCGAGTCGTACCCCCACCCCTGTACGTGTCGTACCACCGTGTATGTACACCCATGTACGTTCGAGTCCTACCCCCACCCCTGTACGTGTCGTACCACCGTGTATGTACACCCCTGTACGTTCGAGTCGTACCCCCACCCCTGTACATGTCGTACCACCGTGTATGTACACCCCAGTACGTTCGAGTCCTACCCCCACCCGTGTGCATGTCGTACCACCGTGTATGTACACCCCTGTACGTTCGAGTCGTATCCCCACCCCTGTACGTGTCGTACCACCGTGTATGTACACCCCTGTACGTTCGAGTCCTACCCCCACCCGTGTACATGTCGTACCACCGTGTATGTACACCCCTGTACGTTCGAGTCGTACCCCCACCCCTGTACGTGTCGTACCACCATGTATGTACACCCCTGTACGTTCGAGTCCTACCCCCACCCCTGTACGTGTCGTACCACCGTGTATGTACACCCCTGTACGTTCGAGTCGTACCCCCACCCCTGTACGTGTCGTACCCCCGTGTACCTACACCCGTTTACGTCAGAGTCGTACTCCCACCCGTGTACGTGTCGTACCTCCGTGTACCTACACCCGTGTACGTCAGAGTCGTACCCCCACCCGCGTATGCATGGAGCATACCCACACCACAACATCCTAAGGACGGAGCGCACCCCAGACCCCAACATCACAACCGAATGTACGACTCGTACCAAGCCACACACAAGGACAGCACTGTACAACAAAAAGGCCCATGTACACACCGTATACACGCCAAAAAACGCACGTACACAACCAGGAAAAACCAAAACGACACAAGAATACACCATTCGAATGGCACAAAGCCACAAAACATGTCCAACAACTACCAAAACAACACATTCACTGACCTGCAATAGCCAAAAACAAACAGAGGCCCAAAACACCACCACTCCTTATAACACACCCACCCAAAGTTCAAACACAGCCACACCCACCAATGGACCAATAAAAAGGGCCCACACACACAAACCATGAGCCTTTGCAACAGACTCACTGCTGCCAGACCCCACAGACAACCTACAGCACCAAACTAGAAGCTTCACCACACCTTACACTTGCACACCTTCACACAACCACCTTCTCAAACACCCCCTCATCACATTCACACACACACCTGCACAACCACACCCACACACCCACAACCATCCACACCCCCCACCATCCACACCCACACCCCTCACCATGCCCACTAACAAGAATCCAAAGTTCAGTAACCGAGAGTTGGAGGTCCTTGTCGATTAAATCCTCAGAGTCGAGCCACAGCTCTTTGGAACCTTGGTCAGACAGACCAGCATGTCAGAAAAAACAGCCATGTGGCAGACCATCGTTGATGCTGTGAATGCTGTTGCGGACACCAGAAGGAACAAGCAGGAATGCCAAGCCAGGTGGTACGATCTGCGGAGGAGGGTCCGAGCCAAGATGCTGGATGAACACAACCAGGCCAACGTCACTGGAGGAGGGCCGTCCCGCAGACACGTACACTACCATCCCTGGGAGGAGAGGGTGATGGCCATACTGCCGGTGGAGGCAGTCGAAGGATTAGGAGGACTCCGAGACCCGGGTGAGTACACAAACAACGCACCTCACATGGGGGGAACGTCATCCACAACCATAATCACAAACAGGCACGCAACCACCCCAAGCTATCGCATGACTCAACCACACTCCATGAACACGCACATGCCACTGCCGCCACCATGCCCCATGCACCCAGCTGGACAATGTCAAGTCACAGGCCACAGAAGACTCCAACACATGACACGGTAACCCGGATGGCGGGAGGGTGGGCCCCAAAATTCACATAGTGCAACTCAGAAGCAGACAACAATGCCCTCTGCCCATATGGCCTAGGTCACAGCCAGACAAACAGTGTGTCCCCACACAGGAAAGACTCGCCAGCAAATGGCGGACGCCTTGCATCAACACATGGGGGTGAAGGCACTGTTTTGCACATGACAGCAGGTAATGAACAGCCAACATTGTGAAAGAGTGGCAGCACACACCACCACAGCAGCAGCGCAGAGACACACACTACACCCAATGGGTGCCTGGAGATCAGAAACAAACTCACATCAACAAGCCAAGGGCCATTCAAAGATCTGCTAACAGTGTGTGCCCAGGAAGCTGGGCTGAGGTGACAGAGGGTGACACACAGAGGGAGGGAAAGGGGCACAGAGAAGGAGGGAGAGGGGGACAGAGAGGGAGGGAGACACAGGAAGACGGACAGAGGGAGGAGGCTGACACACAGAGGGAGGGAGAGGGGGACAGAGAGGGAGGGAGAGGGGGACAGAGAGGGAGGGAGACACAGGAAGACGGACAGAGGGAGGAGGCTGACACACAGAGGGAGGGAGAGGGGGACAGAGAGGAAGGGAGAGGGGGACAGAGAGGGAGGGAGAGGGGGACAGAGAGGGAGGGAGACACAGGGAGAGCAAATCAGTCCTTTGGTGTGTGGGAATGTCTGCTCGTCAGCAGGTGGACTGCGTGCATGTAGACAAGGGTGGCCAGTGCCAGCACCCCCCCTCTCCTCCATGGCAAAACACAGGGCCATGTCACAACCTGTGCACGAGCACAACAACAGCTACCTGCATCATTGAAGTGTGTGTAACTACTTCATGTGCCCACGTACAGTGCAACACGGAAGGCGCCAATGCACGGCTCGCCACACCTGCCCACTCCACTGCTGACTGCAGTCACACTTGACGCAGCAAGTAAGACTGTGCCACACATAGTTAAAGGCACCAAACCTGTGCTCAAGGGACACACCCATGCACAAGTGCACTGTGAGTGGAATGCCAGACAGATCCAAATTCCCAGAGGAAATGTTCCAACTTTGAAACTGATGAAACATGGATGTTGCATGGACCAAAATTAACATTGTCTCTCTCACACACAGGTCAACCTCGGAAGACTCACAGGACCCGGCTCTGCGGGAGGCCGATCCCACCAGCAGCGACAACTCTCACCACTCTGTGGACGACCCCGACCAACCTGGCCCCTCTGGTGTCCAACGACCTGCAGCACCTGCGTCAGGTACAACGGGGCCAACCACCACCCCCACTCCTGCCACATCCCAGGAGACACCCAGGATCCCTGCCCCGCCACCACAAAGCAGCCAGGCTGGCCAGGAGGGACACGGTGTCCCGGGCACCCAGGAGTAGGCAGGCGACAACGCCAATGCCACCCCTCAGGGGTCCCGGAGACCCGATGTGCCCACAAGGGCAGGCCAGGTGCAAGTGGGCAGGGGTGGTGGGAGTGGAGGACGGCGGAGGCGCCAGCCTGACCAGTTGGCTGGGGACCCGGTATATTCCCATGTCCGAAACATCCTGGACACATACCGGCAGGACACCACGGGCCTGGCCCAGGTTGTGTCCGTCCTCGAGGGGATCAAGACCCAGCAGGCCCAGCAACATGCGGAGCTACATGCCTGTCTACTGCAACACCAACGGAGGATGGAGGACGGACAGGCTGAGCTCGTGACGGCGTACTCGGGAATTCACGATACACTCCGTCGGATGGCCGACAACATGGGCAACCCTCCCTGTGCCAGAAGGCGGAGAACATCACCACCCACAGGGAGGGATCAGGAGGAGGAGGAAACATCCGATGGAGCATCCCAGACGTCGTCACGGCCTGCTTCTGAGGGTCCCCGCAGGAGGGCAGGTCGTCCACGGAAAAGACCGTGAGGGTCGGCGCTACAGCACCATCTCCCAGGACACCTGGCCTGGCACCTGGCCCACTGGAGCAACAGCAGCACAGCATCAAACGACATTCTCTGCCGCATGGCCTTGCTGGTCACTGTCTGACCAATGTTGACAAAGACTGTGGCATGGACTCTGAGGATTTCAAATGGCAAGGACACCAACTCCCCTACTGAGCTTTGGATTCCAAACACCCGGAAAGCCCCTCATGTCATACCCCCCCCCTCCCCCCACTGAAATAAAAAGTCACACCATGATGAGAAGATGCCTGCTGGTTGCATTATTACCTTACATGTGTCTTGTAAAGTCTAACCATGCCTGAGTTCTCTTTTGACTTCAACCATCCACACCCTGGGGCATGAGTCTGGCACAGGACACACGGGTCACAGTGTATTAGGCAAGACAGACATGGAGCACCATACACACCCGTGATGGGCCCAACCAGCTGAGGGGGTGGCCGCACAACCGTGCTGACAGACATATTGAGTACAGCAACAGTCATGCGCAGAGGTCAGGGATCATGTCCAGTGTCCTGGGGGGAACCCAGGTATGTGTAGACAGGTGGCAGAACCATATCCTGCAAGCTTGAGTCCGGTGGATGCACCTAATGGGGGCCTGGCCAACGTTGGATGCATGGGGATGGCACATGTCACAATACCCACACAGTCATGGACATCATGCACGATACACAGTCACATCCCACACACACAGCTTGCATGTTGCTACTCGACACATAGACATATAGCCACTATCAGGGAAAACCATGCCAGACATGCTGGATGCACCGTGGCAACACACCAGCATTGACTGAGAAGAGGCACCTTGGAGGCCTAGGGACACCTTTATTAGTTATGTTTTCGGGATTGCAGAGGCAACTTGAAGTACACATGAACACTTCATGTGGAGTAACATGTGGGTCCAACACTGGCACCCCCCTTCTGCAGCACAAATGCGTGATAGCCATGGAACTGGCACACAAGCATCGGCTAACAGCTAAACACCCACAGCTGCTCACGGAGAGCCTGCCATACACCATTGATCAGCTGATGTGGAAGTCCCACAGCATGTCAACCCAATGCAAACCGTATGTGTCCGAGGGCAGTGTTACACACATTGATACCATCATCACAATCCACTATCCCATCACTGATGACTGTCAACAAGTCTGACCATCTATTCAGGTGTACCCAGCTGCATGTCATGTGCACTATGGTGATGCGACATGTCTGCAGAGGAACCAAACATCGACAGGGGCAGTGTGCATACATCGTGAACAACTGCCACACCCAATACACCCCTGATGCATCCCTTACCCTAAGGAGACTTCCAAACTTGTCCGTGTGTGTAACGCTGAGTCAGCACACGATGACGTGTCCATGAGGAATAGCAGTGCCACAACAATGCAAGCAGCAGACGGCATGCGCAAGTACCTGGGGAAGAGAGACACACAAGAAGTCAGCCACAAAAAGCACAGCCACTTGCATGTGCATTTATTCGACACATGTATGGATGACAACATGCTAGGTCACAATTATGACTGGGGAAATACAACCATCACTGGCACCATCACTCCAGTGACACACCCACACACACCTCTGACTCACGTGCCATACATGCAGGTGGAGACACACATCACAACACATGCCACACGGGGACCAATGCGTGCACACTCAGACACTGGTACTCACCACTAAGCAAAGAAGTCGCGTATGAGCCGAGTCCGGATGTCCTCTTGCGGCTCCACATCCTCCACATCAATAGCCCCATTGCCAAGCCCTTCGTCCTCCACGGGTGGATGGTCCTCGTCATCTTGATCCAGGATGAGTGGCACAGCTTTCTCAACTACCATGTTGTGCAGCATGCAGCAGACCATGAAGATCTTGCAGACCTTCGCCGGGGCATATGGGAGTGCGCCGCCGGTCTTGTGTAGGCACCTGAATCGGCTCTTCAGCAGGCCAAACGTCCTCTCTATCACTCGCCTTGTCCAGCCATGGGCGGTGTTGTAGCGGAGCTGGGCCGGCGTGATGGGGTTGCGGAGAGGTGTGATCAGCCATGGCATGTTGGGATAGCCAGCGTCCCCTACATGGGAAGCACATGGACATCGTTAGAACAGGAGAAGCGGTCGTGCTGGAAGTCTACGCAAAATATAGGACAGACAGACTGTACCCACCAACAACACATGCTCGTTCGTTGCGCAGCTGCGTCATCATTTCAGGCATCCTGCTACGCCTCATGATGTAGGCATCGTGTGCTGATCCTTGGAAACGAGCACAGACATGTGAAATCACCATGTTGGACAGACACACCACAAGGGCATTGATGGAGTGGTAGTGCTTGCGATTGCGGAACGCTACCTCCTGTGCGTGTGGTGGTACCAAAGCTACATGTGTCCCATCTATGGGCCCAATGACATGGGGCATCCCTCCCAGGGCATAGAATCCACGCTTGACCACAGTCAACGTTTCAGGGGTTGGGAAATGGATAAACTCATCCAGGTGAATCAACATGGCCTCTAAGAAATCATGCAGCACACGGCAGAACATGCTCTGGGACATGCCACCAACATGAGCTATGGTATTTTGAAAGGTACCCGTGGCTAGAAAATGTAGGGCTGCCATTACCTTCAGCTTGGGTGTCAGTGCCGTAGGATACCTGTGCAGCGGTTGCAGGTGTGGTGCCAGTCTCGCCGTCAAATCCAGAATCAACCGTTGGGGGAAGCGGTAGCACCGGATACAATCATTCTCCCGCATGGCAGCCAAGTCCGGAATTGCTCGGGGAAGAGGCGGCGCTCTGCAGGAAATTGGAAATGACAAGGAGGAGTGAGTGCACCACAACAACAAATAATTTGTTCTGAGCACATGTTAATCTGTCTATACACATATGCTACATACGGAGTGAGGTATGTGCCACATGCCCTGGACACGTATGGCTGGCAGGTGACACTCCTACCAAGACCCAGCGACACACGCAGATTGAGAACCTCCACATGCCATGGCATGGGATTAGCTGTGTCCCAGTGCAAGTGAACAGCCAGACGCAAGACAGGAGTGACATACACCCACACATCTGCAGAAGTAGGATGTCGATTGCAGAGACTGGTAGCGGAACACTAGAGCCACAGGTCACATGACATTACACTAGGACAGGCCACACACCTTGCCATGAAGGTGCACATGTGATGACTCACCACACATTCATAGAGAGGATGCAGACATGTCCTTGTTACGCTAATCCGTGTCCCATGCATACATACGCACCTCACATCCGAGACCACATGTGGCCTGGTGTGCGTACCAGTGTGCCATGGCCATCTACACACAGACACATGTTGGTTGCTGCAACGGCTGCAGCTTTTGAGGGAGCTCAAACATCTACCTAATGTGAACCCCCCACACATACATGACATAGTCACATCGTGCACCGTGGGTAGTGACATGTCAGGTGTGGTAACCCCTGTACCGGGCCTCAGGGGACACTTCCGTGAGTTGGTGTCCGTGCCATGCCAGTTACGCTCATGCCAAGTGTGCAGTACGACATGCACACATGTCAAAGGAGTCAAGGGCATGCCTGGCACACATTGCACCGTCACACATTACATATGTACACATCTTATCATACATCTGGTGCCTTCTCCACTCAGGAGTATTGTGCCACATCACACCCTTTCACACCTGTGCCCCACACATGTAGTACTGCCCAGACAATGCCTTGATGTCCATCCATGGACAAGTATGTCAGCCCTATCCCTTCCTGTGTGCTGCCTGTCACCACTGTGATGTGTGAAAAACACCGTACTTCTGCTAAGAGGGCCTGTGTACCTTCCCGTATCACTATGGGAGTGCTGCCGTATGTGTACCCATCGTGATGGTGAGCGTACAGTCGTGTGTACGAGCCGTACCACTACGAGTACGCATACGCTTGGACACCCATAGTGATAGGGAGCGTACAGGCGTGTGTACGGTCTGTACCACTACGAGTACGCATACGCGAGGACACCCATAGTGGTACGGCCCGTACACACACCTGTACGCTCCCTATCACTATGGGTGTCCTCGCGTATGCGTACTCGTAGAAGTACGGCCCGTACACACGCCTGTACGCTCCCTATCACTATGGGTGTCCAAGCGTATGCGTACTCGTAGTGATAGTGAGCGTACAGGCGTGTGTACGGTCCGTACCACTACGAGTACGCATACGCGAGGACACCCATAGTGATAGGGAGCGTACAGGCGTGTGTACGGTCCGTACCACTACGAGTACGCATACGCGAGGACACCCATAGTGATAGGGAGCGTACAGGCGTGTGTACGGTCCATACCACTACGAGTACGCATACGCGAGGACACCCATAGTGATAGGGAGCGTACAGGCGTGTGTACGGTCCGTACCACTACGAGTACGCATACGCGAGGACACCCATAGTGATAGGGAGCGTACAGGCGTGTGTACGGGCCGTTGCTATGCATTTGGGGTGCCCTAGGGCCCCGGAACGCACCGTACCTGTGTGTGAAGCTCCAAATTACATAGGGGACACATGGGGGACAAGTATTAAGTAACAAACATATATACAGAAGGGTCATAGGGAAGATAATTAAAGACTGAGAAATCTCAAATCCCCACTCAAAGACCTGACAACTAACAAGAGATACTCAGTCTATTGAAACTAAACAGATACCTGCTGAGACTAGTGAAAGAGAAACTAAAGATAGAAACCAAGGAGATCAGATAGTTTGTTCACACATTGGTAAGATTATAGATTCCATCAGCCCACCCTTAATGGCGGAGCCTCGTCATCTGGACCTATAGGAGAACAGGATACCGGCCGTAGTATTGAGCCACCAGGCCCAACTGGGAACCTGACCCTGATACTCCTGTAGAAACTCTTAACCAGATGTATATCCCAACTATGTGAACTCCCCAAAAAAAATTATGTATATAAGTGTATGTGCAGTGCTCTAGTGTAAGTGCTGGTTAAAAATGACTACTGGGGCAAAAAACTGTGTTTATTGTAAGTGTGTCCAAGTGTCATGTCTAAAATCACCTAATAGTCTTAAGATATATAGACTAATTCCTAACTAGATGCATTTGTGGTCGACATGTTTCAGCCGGAAGGGTCACTCGACCCGGCTTTCTTCAGGACCTCAACAAATATAAGGAATGAACGAAAATAGCTACTGCAAAAATAAACGCAAAAGGTGCAAGTGTATACATAAGACAACTCTTATAACAAATGATAATACATGTACTGGTCCGACAAGTCTGTGGCAATAGCCACCCTACAAGATGACTGGACCCAGTAGTAGGAAGGTGGGAATCACCTCTTCTTTCCTAAAATACTAAGAATCAAACTATCACAACCTTGTTAAGTGCAGAAATAACTGCAAAGATCACAAATTGTGAAAAACACCCTCTCAGAAAAGTACCTGTTAATTAATGCCAATTATGCACTAATGTTTTGAGAAAAGAACCCTCAAGGTGGTCACATTTATCCGATTGAAATTGATTTAAATTATATAGGACTTACCCAGCTTTGTGTGGGAGAACCGCCTCACCTCACCCGGCTGACTGCTCGGAGGAAGAGGCACCGCTCTGTTAGTAGATAGAGTAAAAACAGAAAAGTTGCCGACTGCTACTGATCTGACTACAAACTCCACCCAAATATCAAACACTGTAAAAACCCAAAAAGGGCCTAGCACCCACAAACCACATCGCCCCTGATTGGCATGACTACGCAGGGCGAAAGCTTAGATGGGACCCAAAGGATGGGAGGAATCCTTATAGAGAGTCTAACGCTAGAAATTCTGAAACCTAAAGAACTCCCAGGGCCCAAAAGAACCCTCTGTATCTGAACCCTCACTCCTGAATACTGAAAAAAACAGTAAGCATAAACATGGCGTAATAGCTGTACCTGCTTATAAACTGCTAAAAACGCCATCACGCTGAGAGTAGGCATTGAGATAGGAGAGGGACTCAGGAAAATAACTACAGACGGCTGATAACTACAAATAAGTGGAAACGCTTGGCTTACTCACCTATCCGTCGGTACCTCGGACCAGGCTGCGAACAGTCTGGGAGGTGACGGTAGGCGGAAGGGAAGCTCTATTTGAACCCACCGTAATTGGTGCCGAAAAACTAAATTGAATACAGCTGCCGCTATGGAGTCTGTTAATGGGCATGCGCCAGAGTGCTAGTAGTGCGCGCACAGAGACACTATTTTAGACGCATGCGCACAAAACGCATTGAACTGGCCGCCGTACCCGTAATGCCAGTGCGGCAGGCTCGTGAGAAGAACACTGATAATAACGCATGCGCGCCGAAGTGAAGACTTATAATCTTGAACACGATAGTGTTTTCTCCCTGACCACAAAGAATGGGCCAATCATTACGAACCTGGAAATGTCCAGAATTAGAAAAGACTTAACTGGGTTACCATCCAGGCGTGAGTATGGGGAAAAGAATGTGAAAAACACTCAAGATGAAGAGAAAACAGCAACATGTCTGTCGCGGGTGCTTGCATGATACAAAAGTCGTGATAATTACCCAAATCAATTTGGGGCCATGAAAAATTCTTAGAACATGGAGGGTTTACTGGATCGAGACTGTATCAGGGGGAAACACAAGCACTGTGTGCACCGTGCCTGTCCCAAGGTAAAAATTGTGAAAAACAGTACGGAGCCAAGAGATCTACCTCCGATAAATAAAAGGATAGTCTCATCACGATCGCAGGTGATTGGAGATAACGTGTAATGAGAATAACTGCACAAAGTCAAAAATCCACTCTGGGAACTGGACTTAACCTAACTCGAAGAACGGGTGCCGAACAGCAAAATCCATGATTGTATTAATCTTAGCTATATCAGGGGGTGCACAGATAACGTCTATGTCGTGTTTGGCCCCTAATTGAAATGTGCTGAAACAGTAAAGCATATATCCCCAGATGAATGGTAGTGCGGGTATATCTGTGTCATCGAATCCTAGGCATTGTCATAAGTTGTGTTCAATGGAAATGCACATGAGGATCTATCACCCATAGGTAAGCAATAAACTTGTCTATGCCTTATTCCGACCAGATACTACCTATAAAGTAAGAGCAAATGATAAGACATATACGTATCATGTCAGTTCAAAATGTCTTACAAATTAAGGTGTCTCAGACAACGGCAAAGGGATCAAAACTTCACATCAGAGACCAAGGAATGCAGTCGTTCAATAAGGCATAGACAAGTTTATTGCTTACCTATGGGTGATAGATCCTCATGTGCATTTCCATTGAACACAACTAATGACAATGCCTAGGATTCGATGACACAGATATACCCGCACTACCATTCATCTGGGGATATATGCTTTACTGTTTCAGCACATTTCAATTAGGGGCCAAACACGACATAGACGTTATCTGTGCACCCCCTGATATAGCTAAGATTAATACAATCATGGATTTTGCTGTTCGGCACCCGTTCTTCGAGTTAGGTTAAGTCCAGTTCCCAGAGTGGATTTTTGACTTTGTGCAGTTATTCTCATTACACGTTATCTCCAATCACCTGCGACCGTGATGAGACTATCCTTTTATTTATCGGAGGTAGATCTCTTGGCTCCGTACTGTTTTTCACAATTTTTACCTTGGGACAGGCACGGTGCACACAGTGCTTGTGTTTCCCCCTGATACAGTCTCGATCCAGTAAACCCTCCATGTTCTAAGAATTTTTCATGGCCCCAAATTGATTTGGGTAATTATCACGACTTTTTTATCATGCAAGCACCCGCGACAGACATGTTGCTGTTTTCTCTTCATCTTGAGTGTTTTTCACATTCTTTTCCCCATACTCACGCCTGGATGGTAACCCAGTTAAGTCTTTTCTAATTCTGGACATTTCCAGGTTCGTAATGATTGGCCCATTCTTTGTGGTCAGGGAGAAAACACTATCGTGTTCAAGATTATAAGTCTTCACTTCGGCGCGCATGCGTTATTATCAGTGTTCTTCTCACGAGCCTGCCGCACTGGCATTACGGGTACGGCGGCCAGTTCAATGCGTTTTGTGCGCATGCGTCTAAAATAGTGTCTCTGTGCGCGCACTACTAGCACTCTGGCGCATGCCCATTAACAGACTCCATAGCGGCAGCTGTATTCAATTTAGTTTTTCGGCACCAATTACGGTGGGTTCAAATAGAGCTTCCCTTCCGCCTACCGTCACCTCCCAGACTGTTCGCAGCCTGGTCCGAGGTACCGACGGATAGGTGAGTAAGCCAAGCGTTTCCACTTATTTGTAGTTATCAGCCGTCTGTAGTTATTTTCCTGAGTCCCTCTCCTATCTCAATGCCTACTCTCAGCGTGATGGCGTTTTTAGCAGTTTATAAGCAGGTACAGCTATTACGCCATGTTTATGCTTACTATTTTTTTCAGTATTCAGGAGTGAGGGTTCAGATACAGAGGGTTCTTTTGGGCCCTGGGAGTTCTTTAGGTTTCAGAATTTCTAGCGTTAGACTCTCTATAAGGATTCCTCCCATCCTTTGGGTCCCATCTAAGCTTTCGCCCTGCGTAGTCATGCCAATCAGGGGCGATGTGGTTTGTGGGTGTTAGGCCCTTTTTGGGTTTTTACAGTGTTTGATATTTGGGTGGAGTTTGTAGTCAGATCAGTAGCAGTCGGCAACTTTTCTGTTTTTACTCTATCTACTAACAGAGCGGTGCCTCTTCCTCCGAGCAGTCAGCCGGGTGAGGTGAGGCGGTTCTCCCACACAAAGCTGGGTAAGTCCTATATAATTTAAATCAATTTCAATCGGATAAATGTGACCACCTTGAGGGTTCCTTTCTCAAAACATTAGTGCATAATTGGCATTAATTAACAGGTACTTTTCTGAGAGGGTGTTTTTCACAATTTGTGATCTTTGCAGTTATTTCTGCACTTAACAAGGTTGTGATAGTTTGATTCTTATTATTTTAGGAAAGAAGAGGTGATTCTCACCTTCCTACTACTGGGTCCAGTCATCTGGTAGGGTGGCTATTGCCACAGACTTGTCGGACCAGTACATGTATTTTCATTTGTTATAAGAGTTGTCTTATGTATACACTTGCACCTTTTGCGTTTATTTTTGCAGTAGCTATTTTCGTTCATTCCTTATATTTGTTGAGGTCCTGAAGAAAGCCGGGTCGAGTGACCCTTCCGGCTGAAACATGTCGACCACAAATGCATCTAGTTAGGAATTAGTCTATATATCTTAAGACTATTAGGTGATTTTAGACATGACACTTGGACACACTTACAATAAACACAGTTTTTTGCCCCAGTAGTCATTTTTAACCAGCACTTACACTAGAGCACTGCACATACACTTATATACATACATTTTTTTGGGAGTTCGCATAGTTGGGATATACATCTGGTTAAGAGTTTCTACAGGAGTATCAGGGTCAAGTTCCCAGTTGGGCCTGGTGGCTCAATACTACGGCCGGTATCCTGTTCTCCTATAGGTCCAGATGACGAGGCTCCGCCATTAAGGGTGGGCTGATGGACTCTATAATCTTACCAATGTGTGAACAAACTATCTGATCTCCTTGGTTTCTGTCTTTAGTTTCTCTTTCACTAGTCTCAGCAGGTATCTGTTTAGTTTCAATAGACTGAGTATCTCTTGTTATTTGTCAGGACAAGTATTAAGGCCTACATGCATGCTGGTTGTCATGGAGACCAAGTTTTAAGTTTGATTTTGTTCTGGAAGGTGCACAGCAGAAGTCAGTTGGAATGAATCTACTTTGTTGCAATGTGTTTGTGGGGTTGACATCATGCTGACGAAAAAAACAGAATAAGAACCCACTGACTGCTAGGTTTGAAGGGATTGGAGGAAACATAGGATGCAAATGTGAGTGACCAATCACTCTGCACTCCTGTGAATGAAATGGGCCAGCAAGGCAGATAAGAGGCAGCCAGGTCCCATGAGGGAGCACTTGCCTGCACATCTCTGTATTCCATGACCCAGCTGCTGCTACTGATTCCCTGGAACCATGTCAAGGGCTGTGGAGAGGTCACAGCCATTCACCCTGGAGGAGAACATGACTTTGGTGGATGTGATCCTCCCACAGTACCCCATGCTGTATGGGCGACCAGGTTATCAGGTGAGTGCAGTGCCCACTGGCACAGACTGTGTCCCTTTTTTGTGACTGTGACTTCTGCCATTGTGTCCGGGTGTGACACACATGCTATGTACTGTAAGGGGGTCCCAGGGGGGGAATGCCTGATGTCTCCCAGCAGTGCCCAGAGACAGGAGGGGTGGGTGTAGAGTCCTCCCAGCAGTGCCCAGAGACAGGAGGGGTGGGTGTAGAGTCCTCCCAGCAGTGCCCTGAGACAGGAGAGGTGGGTGCCTAACACTCCCAGCAGTGCCCAGAGACAGGAGGGGTGGGTGCCTATCACTCCCAGCAGTGCCCAGACGCAGGAGGGGTGGGTGCAGAGTCCTCCCAGCAGTGCCCAGAGACAGGAGGGGTGTGAGCAGAGTCCTCCCAGCAGTGCCCAGAGACAGGAGGGGTGTGTGCAGAGTCCTCCCAGCAGTGCCCAGAGACAGGAGGGGTGGGTGTAGAGTCCTCCCAGCAGTGCCCAGAGACAGGAGGGGTGGGTGTAGAGTCCTCCCAGCAGTGCCCAGAGACAGGAGAGGTGGGTGCCTAACACTCACAGCAGTGCCCAGAGACAGGAGGGGTGTGTGCAGAGTCCTCCCAGCAGTGCCCAGAGACAGGAGGGGTGGGTGCCTATCACTCCCAGCAGTGCCCAGAGACAGGATGGGTGTGTGCCTATCACTCCCAGCAGTGCCCAGAGACAGGAGGGGTGTGTGCCTATCACTCCCAGCAGTGCCCAGAGGCAGGAGGGGTGGGTGTGATGCACAGTGTGAGCCTTGATAATTGATTGTGTCTTTGCCCTCATTCCACCTGTGTACTTTCACTGGCACGTACTGCTTTTGCCCTTCCCCAGAGGAGTATGTCCCTATGGCAAAGGTGCAATGCGTTGGCTGCATGACATGCCTTGTTGTAACCAGCTAATTTGTTCCCATATGTGTCTCTGTGACATGTTACAGGTGTATTGATGTAGTGTCACTTTTTCATCCTCACAGGTGGGCGCCACTGCCAAGGAGCAGATCTGGCTGACCGCCGTCAGTGCCGTGAGGGGTGCGGATGGTCGGAGGCGGAGCCTGTCCCAGGTGAGGAAACGCTGGCAGGATATCCGGTGCTGGACGCGGAGGATCTCACGGGTCCTGCTGGGGGACTCACCTGAGAGCCATAAGAACCGCGGGCGCCGCCGTCTCTCCCACATCCACAAGCGTGTGCTGGTGGTGGTCTTTCCAGACTTGGACAGGCGCCTACAGGAGATGCAGCAGCAGGAAGGGGGTAGGTACATGTGTGTTTGTTGTGTTTCACCAGCATTTGTACGTGCACTGTTCCATGGGTACACTGCCAGGGTTTTATGGTGCTGTGCAGATCCTGTTACCCACAGTGTTGCAGGGCTCTCCTGCCTCCCTTTCCCTTCTTGCAATGTGTTCCCTGGTCTGTGTGTAGTCACTCCGTCACAAGGTTATGTAGCCTGGCACCTTCTCAAAGTGTACTATGCCTGCAGCATCATGTGTGGGGGTGGTGTGTAACAGGTATTGGGACCTTGCCTGTGCCCTGTCCAGTTCTGGTCTTCGGGGTTCCATGTCAGTTGGCACTAATGCTGAGTCCAGACATGGGAGTTAGTCTCTCAAGTGTGAGGCCTTACAGCACACATGTCCTATGTGGTGGCCTGTGACATGATGTGCATGAGTGTGCGGTACGCATAGTGCGGGGATGGTAGCGTGTGTTGCAGTCATTCCCATTCAGGAGCATCGAGTTGTGTGGCCACCACTGTCCCCAGGGGCATATTCTCCTAGGTATCATGTGTGTAATCCGAATATGTTGACAATCTCTGTGTCTACAGCATAGGTTGTGCTCTGTGCCATTGTCCCCTGGCAAAATGTATATTGACGTGAAATGTAGTACAAGTGTCCACTGTACAGCCTGACCTGATTTTCCTTGTTCATACTCACGGTGGACATTGCCTGTGTGTCTTGTTACAATCATCTGATGATGCCCATTTGTACATGATTATTTGGACAGGCGCACCTTGGGTATTTTGTGTGCAACCTTGATTTGTTGCATCCCATGTGTATTTCACCCAGACTAAGGGATGTAAGTGCTTCGTGTGTCTCCAAATAATAGTCTCATGTAGGGGGTGGGTGGTGCGGGCATGGCCTTCATGTCACAACCTGATATCTCCTTGCTAGGACTGGCCAGTGTGTGATGTTGGTCTGGACATGCACTCAAGGTGCAGTGGGCCAGTCATGGTGGGCATGTTTTCAGTTTAACCTATGCTGCATGTGCCTCTTGCTCCTGGATATGGTCCCTGCTCATCCCTATTTCCTGCCACGCTGTGTGGTGCAGATGCAGTGCTGGATTGTCCCCAGGGCCGTGCTCCTCAGTCAAAATTCCATTCCATCTCATTTGCTATTGTGTCATGCTCTCCATAGTTTTTCGGTGGCATGGTGGGTCAAAAAACTGTGTCTTGCATGCCCTACATATGTACATTGTTTTGTAGATGTAACTCTTCTTTTGTTTTAGGCTATGCACTGTTACCTATGTAGATTGGACTCATGTGACATATGTATACAGGTGTATGATTAATTTCTGTCTCTTCACCCTGCCCACAGCATCGTCGGGGGACACGGAGGGAGACATGGGCACAGAAGGAGCAGAGGGACCGAGCACCAGTGCCAGCGGTGACATCGGGGCTGGCACATCAAGTGGGACAGAGGCGGAGGAGAGTGAACCCGGGGACCTGTCGACTGGCACAACAGAGTATGAAGCTGACGGGTCCGAGGATGATCTCTCCGAGTGGGCGGCGGCTGCACCAGCAGCTGACAGCGGCACTACATCTCGCCCCGCCCCCTCCATTGCCATCAGCCGCCTCCCACTTGCTCGTGCCCCTTCCCAGCGTGCCCGGTCACCACATGTCTCCTTCCTGCCAGGCACCGCACCCCCTGCCCCTGTCTCCACTGCTGCCGCCAATGCCGAGTCTGTGGACATCCAGCGGCAGTTGCAGGTTGGTCAGGCTGCGATCCTTAATGTCCTCCATGGCCACAGCCAAGTGCTGCACAACATGGAGGCATACTTGGAGGGCATTCATTCATCGCAGGCTGACCAACGCAGCTTGCTGAGTCGATAGACTCGACACTGACTGCAGCAGTGGGTCTCCTGCAGCGCTACGTCCCACCCTCTACCCTTGCCCCATCCACACTTCCCACTCCCATGCCTGTCCCACGTACACCCAGACGTCAGCATGCACCCACCACAACACACACAGGCACCACACCATCAGGGAAGGTCCACCACACACCTCCTGACACGCACAAACAGGGTGAAGTAGGCACACCCACTGGGTCGGGGGGCAAACGTGTGACACGCAGCCAGAGTGGGAGTCCGCATTCCACCCAATCCACTCCCTCCAAATCTCCTCCCCTCAGCTCTCCTGGCCACATCTCCCCCAAAGACTCCTTCATGGCCGCTCTGTCCCTGAGCCCCACAGTGACACCACCACGCAAGCGGTCAAGGAAGTCCTCGGTCAGGGTGGTTGATTCCCCCCCCCCTGTCTACACCCTCCCCCAGTGGCGCTGCGACCCATCCCTCTGACCCCCCCCCCCTCCTTGGGGCCTGTGGTTCCTTCGGGTGCAGGGGATTCCCTGGAGGACCTTGCTAAGGTGTGCAGCGAGATCCTGGCCTCTGCCTTTGGCCCTGCCCCACCCCCTGTGGTGGAGTCCTCCATCCCTGCACCCACGATGCCTACCCTTCACCCTCCTGTCCCTGCGGTGCCTGTTTCTTCCCCCCCCCACATGATGCCCTCACCCCTGTGGAAGACGACGGAATGTAACTGTGCAGGCAAGCTAGGGGACACGCATCCCACTGTGTCCCCCGTTCCAGCTGTGACTTCTGGACTGTCCAATGGGCTTTGTAAATATTGAACTTTCTACGAACATACAAATTTTGATATTGCTGATTAAAGCCATTTTTGTTTCCTTTGAACACTACTGCTTTTCTGATATTGCTGTTGGTGGGGCTGCTACATGATTTTGGGTGGTGGTCATGTGTTGGTTGTGTGGGAAATGTAGTAGTGTGCTGGTCATAGGGGGGACCCTGGGATCTGTGTGCCATCACACGGTGTTAGCTAGGTTTCTGTGTTCATGTAAGCAGTTGCTGCATGGTGAAATTGTCCAAAGGTGTATTCCTTCCTCTGTGTACCCTAACATCTTCCCTGCAGGGTGTTCCCAATATTTCGCGCTGAGCTGTGTGTACATTAGCTGGGTGTGTGACAGACTCCTTCTACTTTGCACATGCATGCTGAGCGATGTCTCCACCTGCATCATTCGTGGCATTCTTGGTAGTCATTGTACTTGTCTATGTGGACTATTGACATGACTTCATGTGTACATGTTATCTTTTCTGCGCTATGCATGCGTATACTCCCAGCCTCGCACACATGAGGTACATGTACTGCAGGGTCTTTGTGCACCTGACTGAAATTTGTGGGCATGGTATCTGTGGCTACTCCACCCTTTGCGTTCCATGGGCACTGCTGTGAGTGATAGGCACCCACCCCTCCTGCGTCTGGGCACTGCTGGAAGGACTCTGCACACACCCCTCCTGTCTCTGGGCACTGCTGGGAGGACTCTGCACCCACCCCTCCTATGTCTTGGCACTGCTGGGAGGACTCTGCACCCACCCCTCCTATGTCTTGGCACTGCTGGGAGGACTCTGCACACACCCCTCCTATATCTGGGCACTGCTGGGAGGACTCTGCACACACCCCTCCTGTGTCTGGGCACTGCTGGGAGTGATAGGCACCCACCCCTCCTGTCTCTGGGCACTGCTGGGAGTGTTAGGCACCCACCTCTCCTGTCTCTGGGCACTGCTGGGAGGACTCTACACCCACCCCTCCTGTCTCTGGGCACTGCTGGGGGGACTCTGCACCCACCCCTCCTGTCTCTGGGCACTGCTGGGAGGACTCTGCACCCACCCCTCCTATTTAACAATATGTACGCATTGTCCATACACGTGTGTGGGTTCGCTCCATGGGGGTACGGGTCGTACTTACACTGTTGGGGTGGGGGTACGCTCCATACGTCCGCGGGTGAGGGTACGTGTCGTACTTACACTGTTGGGGTGGGGGTACGCTCCATACGTACGCAGGTGAGGGTACGGGTCGTACTTACACTGTTGGGATGGGGGTACGCTCCATACGAACGCGGGTGAGGGTACGGGTCGTACTTACACTGTTGGGGTGGGGGTTCGCTCCATACGAACGCCGGTGAGGGTACGGGTCGTACTTACACTGTTGGGGTGGGGGTTCGCTACATACGAACGCGGGTGAGGGTACGGGTCGTACTTACACTGTTGGGGTGGGGGTTCGCTCCATACGTCCGCGGGTGAGAGTACGGGTCGTACTTGCACTGTTGGGGTGGGGGTACGCTCCATATGTACGCGGGTGGGGGTACGGGTCGTACTTACACTGTTGGGGTGGGGGGTACGCTCCTTGCATACATGGGTGGAGGTACGTGTCATACTTACACTGTTGGCATGGGGGGTACGCGCCATGCATACGCAGGTGGCGGTACGTGTCGTACTTACACTGTTGGCATGGGGGGTACGCTCCATGCATACGCGGGTGGGGGTACGGCTCGTACTTACACTGTTGGGGTGGGGGGTACGCTCCTTGCATACGCGGGTGGGGGTACGTGTCGTACTTACACTGTTGGCATGGGGGTACACTCCTTGCATACGCGGGTGGGGGTACGTGTCGTACTCACACTGTTGGGGTTGGGGGTACGCTCCATGCATACGGGGTGGGGGTACGGTCCGTACATATCCGTCCCCACGCTATGTGATGCTTGTGCGGCCCGTACCCAGGCCTTTGCCACGTGGGTACGAGCCGTCCCACCATTGTTGGGGTGACGTAGGTGTGGGCGTGGTACGACTCGTACCCACGCTCTTAAGGAGTGGGTACGGGACGTACCTGTCTGGTTGTGTTGCCGGTTTGCGTCGTGAAGAACTTCCGTTGTGGCGGTCGCTGGCTTAGCTGGACACGCCCCCACCCCCTCGTAGTGACCAGGGCCTGAGGGTCAGGTATGTCCAGGGCATGTGTGCTGTGTGACTATGGTGGGGGTTTTGTGGCCTGCCCCTGGTCCTGCCCCCCCCCTTTCCCCCCTCCTTTTGTTGTTCTGACCTTCTGCGGCGTCTGCGTCGTAACCTGTAGAGGAGGTGGACTGCTATGAGGGCCGGGATGACACGTAGGTTCGGGTCCATGTCTGTCCGTCGCGTACGGGTACTCCTTGTTCGCGTCGTCCTGTCTGTCCGTCACGTACTGGTACTCCTTGTTCGTGTCGTCCTGATTTCCCGGCAGTTTTTGGCTGCCGGAAAATATTCACCGTGCGGGATGACGTCGGTGCGAATCGTAATTCCTGGTTCGTGAATGGCAGGCTACGAGCATCTAAGGGTGGGCGTAGTTCGCGAAGTAGCACTTCGCGAAGCTACGCAAAGTGAAGTTCGCACTACGCGTAGCACTTCGCGAACTGCGAAGTAACATGTTCGCACTGTGCAAGATGTTGTTTTCAATGATTGCACAGTGCGGACAAGCAACCGGCACTGTGCAATCATTGAAAATGGCATCTTGCACAGTGCGAGCTGTAGTTTTCTGCTGCTCGAGTAGATTTTTCCTCGAGCTGCAGCTTTCTCAACGCGAACTGGTAGTTTCTCATCGCGAGCGGTCGCGAGCATACGCGACCCCTCGCAATGAGAAACCTGACCTTCTCGCGTTGTGAATCTCGCCGGGAGGTTTATTTTCCATGCTCGCGATCGCGAACAAGGAAAAAGTCTCGCCAGGATGTCATTTTGCTTGCTCGCGGTCGCCAACTTGACGTTGAGGACCGCGAGCAAGCAAAAAATGACCGCAGCACTACGCAACACTACGCTACGCGTGTTCGCACTGTGCTACGTGCAGTTCGCGTAGTGCGAAGTAGCGCGAACTTCGCAAACTACGCGAGCGTAGCGTAGTGCTTCGCCCAGGCCTACGAGCATCCCGAGGTCAGGTCGGCGCTTTCCCGGATCGCATTTGTAGGTTTATATTCGTCGGTCGGGGTTTTGTACGATTCGTACGGAAATGGTGTTTCCGTGCGAATCGTAATTCCATGTTGGTATATTTTGACGACCGGGTACGCGTCGGACGGAGAATATGCTCCGTCCGACGGTTCGTACCCGGTTTTTACAGGATCGTGATCGGCGCCTTGGTGTCTATTCACACACCTTTTCTACTCCCAAGTCGATCCTGGACTCAGAAAATGGGCTGAGAATACACTCAAACACAATGTGGGTGTAGGTGGTTTCTAAGTAGGAAATAGAAATATTTCCTCAGGGAGTAAAAACTAAAAAATTCATTTTTGCATGTGAAGTTTTACACTAAAACGTAGTTATGTATGCAGAAATGTCTTTGCATAAACGTAAATGGAAATTCAGAATTGTTTTCCAAAAGTACTTCTTGAAAGTTGCACCAATTGCAGCGTTTTATGTGTGATATCGGAAAGCTTTGTGAGTCCCAGAAATTCAGAAATGTACAGCCGCAAATGCACAGGTTTAAAGCTATGTGGGTGGATTTTTCAATTTCATTTATAAACGAGTCCTTAGTTACCAGGTAAAAAGCATCTCTCAACTATGTCAGTGTTTTTAAATTGTGCTGGGCAAATAAATGCTCATGATGAAATTATTGGCAACATTTACGTCATTTTACTGATTATTCTCAAGCATTATGCCTGGGATTTTTTTTTACAATGTGCAGAGTGCCTACCTATGCCATAATATGAAAACTGAAGTATACAAAAAGTGACCGAAGGAATGCTTAAATTATTCTCAGCCACTGGTAATCACTCAGGCAGCTTCACAGTCCATCATTATTTTGCACATCATGTCACCTCAGTTTGGACACAGCCATATGCAAATCAGTCTTGACCCTGCTCCATTGGAAACAGTCCAACCTGAACTGGCAGTCCAGGTCCTCCTTGAACTGGAACACACATAACCCATGGCCGGTTTTGCCCTAATTATGGCTCATCAGCCAGTAATGGCTTTGTTGCAATGACACAGTGTGCATGGGACCCATGTCTTGGCATACTCGTCCCACTTAGGTTGACCCCCTAAAGTTTGCAATAAAGTGATGGAAGGAATGCTTGAATTAATCAGTTGTGGTCGCATTCCATTCCCTTATTATTTTGACATCATGCCACCTCAGTTTGGACCTAGCCACATGCAAATCAGTCCTGACCAACCTCTACTAGGAACAGTCAAACTCGAACTGCCGGTGGCTAGGTCATCCCTGAACCAGGTTGTGCCCTAGTTGGGGCTCATCAGCAAGGTATAGCTTGATTCTAGTGACCCAGGGCCTTATTTACAAGTGCCTTGTGCTGCCAGTACGGCACTTTTAAAATGTGAAAAAGAGACATACCAGCGGCGCAAGGGACTTGTAAATAAGCTCCCCATTGTGCACGGATATCACGTATGGGCAAACTCGTCCCAAACTAATACAGGACAAAATTTAGATTTTGCTTGTGTAATTCATGTAAGTTTGTGAATTTTGCATTACACTTGACACAAAAAATTCCACCATTATATTACATTGTGTAATTAAGCGCTGTTTGTAGCAAACTTTTACTGCAAGTGCTCAGGAATAGCAGGAATGGCCAGAACAAGAGCAGTGGTTGCTAGCGCCACTTGGTTTTCCATGCTTTTTTATTTACAACAAAATGCGTCCTCAAGTCAAAAATGTATGCAAGGATGTATTTTGCACCAAAGTGCAGGGCTGAATGACATGTTTGCATTTCACATAATTATGCACAATTTTGCATAATTTTCCAGAAATTTTGTATACTTACACTGTTGCGTCTGGCCATCTGCAGGGTCACCCCCAAATATTTTGTTTTCATCCTCCTGTTTTCTGAACCTGTTTTTGTTGTTTTTTTGGACTCCGGACCTGCATCTTGAACCCAGGACCAACAGAGTGATTCCAAAGGTTAGTTGCCTGGCATCCTGATCAGAGCCTCAGAGACATAACCAACCACCTTGAACCCAGCACCTGGACTCTGTCTGTTGTGAGTCCTGCCCCCCACCCAAGCGGTGCCTCCCAGTCCTGGACCCTTAGAAGTAAGCCTGAAGGTAGTCTGCCAGCCCTGTTGTCTATGAAGGTGGTCTGCCATAGGACATAATGCCAAGAGACATAAAAGCCCACAATACCAGGCAACAGAGCTGCCAGCCTCATTACAATCAATGCCAAGCAACGGAAATACCCCCAAAGCATCGCTGCGCAGCTTCATTGGTACCGATGCAGAGCGATGCAAAGAGCTGCCAAGTTTCACTGCACAGGTCACCGGATCTGCCACAGAGTGACACAAAGCCCCACAAAGACTCAACGCACAGCTTCATGAGAGCTAACGCCAGAAAACACAAAGTCTCCCAAAGAAACACCAAGCACACCGTGCACCAGGATTTAAGGTACTTTGGGGCATATCAACAAGGGCTTTATCTCTGCTTTTTTGGCTTTAAAAGCCAAAAAAGCAGAGATAAAACTAGCACCCTATCAACAACAGGGTGCTAACACGCAAATTTGCATGTGAGCACCCTTTTACTCTACGCTTCCCCTTGCATCTCTAATGAGATGCAAAGGGGGCGTTCCAGAGTAAAATAATAGGAGAAATGTCGCTAAGCGACATTTCTCCTATTATCAAGAATGTCGCTAACCCTGTTAGAGACAAAAAAAGCAGCGCTAACCGCGGTTAACGCTGCTTTTTTACGTCTGCTAATTTTCAGACTTAGCCATGATATCCTATGGAAGGAGGATATCATGGCTAAGTTTGCCTGTCCATATCAACAAGGTAACGTGTGATTATCGCTGGGTTTCCAGCGATAATCTCACGTTAGCCTGTTAGTGTGTAGATTTTTATCGCTATTGAGATAAGCGTTGCTAATAGCACGCTATCTCAGCGATAAAAATTCACGCTAGCCGGCGATAATTATCCTCACGCTAAGAGCGCTGAGCGATAATTATCGCCGGTTGTTGTTGATATGCCCCTTTGTTACTTGGTCCCTGCATCCGGCCCGTGCTCCATCCCGGTCAGCCTGAACTTGTGACCTTGTCCCCGTTCAGTGCGACTAGATACCCACAGTTGGTGCTTTGTGGTTTTATGGACTGTTTTCACTTAAATTTTTAAAATTGTGTATCGCTGGTTCTACTGATTAGCTTTTGTCCTTTTTGTCTCAAATAATTTATAACATTTTACTCTAGTATTCCAAATTGGTGTGGGCTTATTCTTGTGTTGTGTTTTTACTCTACACAGTACCTCTAAATTAAGCCTGACTGCTTTTAAGCCAAGCTAAGAGAGGATTAGGCACAGGCTTATTTGGAGTTTGCTTGTGTTTCACCGTGATAAGAATTGTGGTTGGTTCTTGAGTATGGTTTCACCTACCTCAAACAGTAATGCAATTTCCTACATACGCCAAAAGAAATTCCGTGAATTTTACACACCCGAAGGAAAACCCAGACTGCAAGGGTAACTGTAGTAGGTACTTGCAAATTATACAATGCTCACTACAGTAACAGGTTTTCCACTTGTTTAAAAAAACAATATTGTGACTATAATTAAACTTGTCCTGCACATCTTTGAAGAGTGACAGTGTCACCTGTTCCTCTGCCAAGGTGTGCTCATTCATAGGGTCTCAGGGTCTGATGTTCAAAGGTACTTTGCCATCACATAGCTTGCAGTGGCGGCTCGCATAGGGCGTGGTGTGGGCGGTGAGGCGGGGTGGGGGAGGGTGTGGGGTAGTAAGCTTGGACATACGACAGAATGGAGGAAAGTAATTATTACATTCCTCCGTTCCGTCATATGGCCGAGTTTACTACCCCCATCCTACCCCTCCTCGCCCCACAGCATTCCCTATGCGAGCTGCCACTGATATCTTGTGATTTGCAAAATCACATGGTTTCCTACAGATAAATAGCATTTGACTATTTGCAAAAGCCCCTTTATGAGTTAGAAAAGTCTTTTGAGACGAAGAAAATGACTTATGCAGCCCTGTCCGCATTGAGAATAGGAGGGGGCGCGTAGGGGGAACCCCATCCTGTTTGCAATTCAGAGAGAATGTTTGAACTGTTTGTGACTCCAATTGTGGTGTCGAAGTGAGACATCTTCCTATTTGGGAATCATAACGGCAGCTTGTGGAGAGCAGGCAGTGATCCCGAGGACCACTGGCTACTATCACCAATGCCTACCCAAATGGGATTTCTTTTTAAGGTAGCACCGGTTCCTTTAATGGACACAGGTATGTTTTTTTATGTTTCCCATTTTGGAATGCACATGCAGGGACTGAGGTCTGCAACCTTGCATTGAAAGCCAAATTCAGAGGGTTGCAAATTGTAATCTGCCTAATTATTAATCATTAGCAGGGATATTTTGAGACCCCCTGAGAATGTACAATTTGAGATGTGACCAATTACTACAAGTTAAATCGCAAATTGCATTCTAATTCCCAAACTAAACAGTGCGCAAATTGCACATCCCTGGTTTGCAAATGGAAATAATGCATCAGGGTCTTTGTGTATGTTTGGTATCCTCTTTTGATGATTACTTTAGGCTCCCCATTACTCTCTTAATCACTTACACCACACCACACAAACATGACAAACAAAACATTTCTAAGGAGATTACCACTGATTCTACTCCACCTGCATCCCCTGAGCACAATGTTTCTAATACAAGGCCCAGCCTCCTGAAAAAACCTAATATTATATTTAGTATGCCCATACTGACAATTCCATGTACAATCGTTGCCTAAAACACTTGGGGGGGATATTCTCAAGAACGTGTGATAACTACCGCAAAAGTAGCTTAACGCAACTCTTCACATCGCAGTCTATCGCGGGAAAATAACTCTGTGTTAATGTGTTATTCACAACACGGCGGCACCATGCGATAGACCTACAATAACGTGCCAAATGAACGCGTTAAAACCAACGCAACGCCACAAAAATGCAAAACACCAACGCCAAAAAAGCGGCGATGAGGACAATCGCGATACAAAAATCAGGAAAAACCAGCCACAGGCCTGCAATCCCCACGCGTCATGCGGGAAAATGCACGATGAAAGTTGGGAAAAAAACACATGCAAAAGCCAAAGAACAGCGAAGCACAATGGAGTCAGCCGGAGCAAGTGCAGAGGACAATCAGAACCCCACAAGCCCCCCAGATGACCAGCCTGGGACCTCATGGTCAGGGAAGGGCAAGGACAAGAAAAGTCGGAAGAAAAGGTTCAGTCTGCAGGAAAACAGAATCCTGGTAACGGAGGTGATAGAAAACCATCAACTACTGTCCGTCACCTCCACTGTGTCACTGGCAACAAAAAATATGGCAGACCATCGTGGACAAGGTGAATGCAGTCGGAGTGCTGAAGAGAACAATGGAAGCGGTCAAGAGGTGCTGGAATGATGTCAAGCGCAAAACCAAGCAGAAACTTGCAAACAATCGGAAGGCAGCAATGCAGACGAGAGGTGGGAGTCCTGCACCACAGGAGGAGCTGGAAGAGATGGAGGAAATGGTGTCCACAGTTATCAGTGGGGAGACGGTGGCAGGAGTTGGGGGCCCGGACACTGCTCACCATGACCGGACACAACAGCAACAGGGTAAGTAATGACCAGGGACTGGGGGGACGGGGGAGATGGGCAGAATGGCACACATGCACAATTAAGCATGGCACAGCTGCGAACAAACCAAGCCCCAGACCCCCAACTCCCACCAAGAGCCAAATGTACCCAAGTCAGCAATATCCCAGCACTGTATAAGCACAGAAGTCAAAGGCACACCGCATGAAAGGTATAAGGGGCATCCGAATCAGAGCAGCAGGGGTGACTCTCACAAAATGCAGGACACACACATAACATGCAGAGCACAGCAACATTGACAACACTGTGGTACAATCCGCAACACGTCCACAGCAGAACAGAGGACACAACTGGTGCCGCTCTTGTGCAGAAACTGGCCAGTCACATATGGCATCGCAGGGAAATGTGAGTTGACAATGTACAAGGACAAACACCCATCCGAGATGTTGTCGAAATGTCCACTGTCCCGCATCATATAGGCAGCTCCCCACAAACAGTCACAATGTACGTCTGAATGTAAACATGTACAATGCTTCAACATACATGTAAACACAATGTTAAACTGCAACTCCCCATCACATTGCAGAGGGAAATTCAACACCTCCTGCAGAGCAGTCCCAACCTCTCTTCTCTGATGACGATGAGGACCACCAGTTCTTCGACTCCGATGCCCTCCAACAGAGAGAGCCTGCACACCCCACCTTCAGGAGCAGGGCAGCCCAGCTGCTACTAGGAGAACCCACCCCTTGCACAGAACACACAGCAGGCAGCACCCACCACCACAGCTGCCTCCCAGGACCCCCACAACGAACACATGGCCTTTCAACGCCATGTGTTGTGGTGCCAGGAGAAGCTGGCTGAACAGGTGCAGGTGGGCTTCAACCGCATGGCAGACAAACTAGACGCCATACGTTGGTGTCTAAGTCCCATCAGGGGCCAATCACAGTCCCTAAAAGACACCCACAGTCCGCTCCATGCCCTCCAACGAACCATGGCTGACATCACCAGATTCCTGACTCTGAGACAAGAATGACTGTCTAGTCCGAGTGGCTCCAGCGAGCTCGCCCGGGAGTTGGGACTCATGCGGAGGCTCATGGAGAACATGGAGCGGACGCGGGTGGGAAGAGCGGCTGCACACCAGCAAGAGGTAGCTGGGTTCCTCAATGCCATAAAGACCCTCCTCATGGCATTACTGCCACAAGGCCTGGTGCTGATGCATGCTGCTGCTACCACTCCATCCACATCTCCGCCCCTGAAGTGTCAGTGCCACACAGTGCGGCACACATTCCACCTCCGGCCCCCGAGGAGTCACTGCCACACAGTGCTGGAGACAGAACACCACCACCCACATGTGAGGCACATCAAACAGCAGAGGACGAATATGCGGATTAATCTGCCTTGGTGGTGAGGAGGAAGCGGTAGCATTCATCTCCGCCCTATGGCCTGTTCCTGCTTAGTTCTGCCCTCTACATCATCACCTTCCACTGTCCCCCGATGCACTCTATGACACTCACCTTGGACCTCGACATGGACTGCCATATTCTGTTTGGTTACCAATGACACAGCTATCAGACTACAGACTGGACTCCTCCTCTTCTGATGTACCTGTCATTCCCTGAAGGACTCTGGCTTGCCCTCCACAGGCCAAAAAGGTGAATTGGGGTTTGCATGGCCCTGAACTGCTCCAGCTGCAACACTCCACTGAATGTGCAATAAACATTCATGTTAACACAGATGTGTCATGTCCATGATCCTTCAAGTGTGGAAGTATGGATAAATGTAGGATCAGTAATTCCCCCTTGCATCCATGTTGTGGGACCTGGGTCACAGGGTGACACATTGCCGATTGCGGTCCGAGTGGCGCCGGCATTAGAACGGAGACACACGCATTAGTCACTTCCTTGTACAGCCTAGAACGGAACCACGCCCAGAGCCCGGGGGTCATTGTTCACACCCTTACGCTGGACTGGCATACGCCAGGCCAGCCCACTCCGCTTACACTCACAGGGTGGGACGACAACGCTACATGTCCCAGTCTACCCTGTAGGGTAGACCCAGTCTACCCTGTAGGGATCTGCTGCTCACAGGTCTAGTTGTCAGCATGCCACAGCCACTCCCTGATGGCTGGTTTACACCCACACCACACCCATCCAGCACACGCGCCACAGGACATGTGACTCTGCCAATAAAAAGGGCCTGGCGCACGAGCTTGATGCCATTTCCGCTCTGTTACTGGGTGTCTCCGTGTGGGTACCATTTCTGCCTGAGGGCTTAGGGCCCGGGAACAGCACATTGCCCAGTGCCTGGGGTGACATGATGGCGTCCGCACCACGAGACTCAATCATAAAGTGTCCATGGCTTGCGGTGCACAGACTTGGTGGCACCGGATACACTGCGGCAGGCACAGGCACACCACCACAGGACGGTATCTCTCGGTGCACTGAGGTAGGGGCACCTTAAATGCTGAGCGGGTGTGCAGCCTGCGATGATGCGCCGTCCTGGCGCTCCGGACTGGTAGGATTAGTGTGAGCCCTGCTGGACCACAGTGTAGGCCTGAGCCATTGGGCAGTGCAGGCCTACCACCACGTGGCAGTATCTCGGGATTCACAGGGTTAGTGGCACCTCAGGTGCCGAGCAGGTGTGCAGCCTGCGATGATGTCGTGTGCACTGGTATGTCCTCTACCACAGGAAAATCAAGACCCAGAATCAAATGTGAGACCTGGTGGCCCGCGGATGTGGAGGGTGCCATATTCGCGAACCCCGGGCTTGGGGCTTGCAGCGGCACGTGGTGAGCCCTCTTTGTGGCATGCCGGTGGCGGAAGGTAAGCAGTGAGGCCTGGGTCTCTTTCTTTCTCTCTGTTTCTCTCTCTCTCCTTCGCTCTCTCTCTGTCCTTTGATGAGCACATGACACACCTTCTTAACTGGATTTTTGTCTTGCAGGCTGTGACCTACATATTGTCCCAAGGAGAGCCGCCATGTGTCTTCATTAGTGTTCTTCTGAGTTTTTTTAAATACATTTTTGTTTGGTAATTCGAAGGTGAATGTGTGCGGTTCTTTTTTGTGATGACACATGCATGTTACCTGTTGTGCTGTGCGACATTAGGCGGATTCTTTGGTACATGATTTTGTGGAGTTGATGTGACATGCCTTTGCCGGAGGGGTATTAGAGGGGGTGCCGGAGGGGAGGGCCTGGGGGTGGTGGAGGTGGGTGTTGTGGCCCCATTGGGGCTCCGAGCTGCATAATCAGTGGCTCAATGGCATCTGTTGTTCTTCAGGTGTGGCTCTGGCTGGGCTCCCTTTTCTGGTGCATGCTTTACACCAGGTCAGAGCAGGTGTTAATTTCCTGCTGCTAACACGCCTGTTTTGTGATCTTATCGCCGATCTGGCTGGTGGTTGAGAATGATGCGGAGTGGTGTTGTCGCGGGTTTTTGCATGGGAACGCCTACTCTGCACCTCATTAGCTATAGTTGCGGGGGTCATCTGTCGCGATGTTTTTTGAGGCTGCTATCGCAGGTAAACTGGTGATATGGGGTGTTAACACCAGCTTGTGAATGGGGCGATATATTTATCAACAGTTTGGCTGCGATAAAGTGCTGTTAACTCGGCGATAAATCCTTGAGAATATGCCTCTTCTTTTCTCCTGCTTGTTAGTTTGGTATTTAAATGGTGATTCCATTTTTGGGTCTGGCTTGGTAGTGCTGATGTCTGCATGGCCTATTATTACCAATTCTTTACAAAAATGGTACAGTGGGCTCTGGCTCCACCTAAAAGGGTATTTCTCCCTCACATTGTGCTGTTGGCTGCTTGATGTACCATTTCACCTCCTATGCATTGCATAAAGAAAAACTGAAACACTTTTTTAAAACAATTGTCAGTGTGTGTGTGTGTGTGTGTGCTTGTGTGTGTTTTTGTGTGCGGGGAGGGGGTGTGGGGTCCCTGTCTGTCTCCCAATTGTTCTTTCCTCTCTGTGCCTTTCCTATTGACACTTCCCCTATATGTTTATTTCAGATTGCTTTTACTTCAAAAATGTTCCCATTGTTTTCTCCATCCTCTATTTTTCTCCTTGTCTGGTTTAACATGAATACATTTCACGACGTCTCTGGCTTTAATGAGCTAACACACGCAAATACAGACATGCACAAATGCTGTTTCCCTGTGTGTTCCCTGTAGGTTTAAACCCGATCTATTGGTTGTGCCAACGCTTGTTTGTTTATTACAACGTAGGCAACAATAGTGTCCTATGCCTGATGTATGTCCTTATGGATGGATTCATAGGGGACTTTCAGTAACATAATCCTCTATTAAGTGTCTGAGATCAATAAGAGAACAGTATTTTAATTCAAATAATTTAACTTAAATACAGAAACAAATGTTATAAACAGATAAACATGTGTATAACAAATTACAGATAATCATGAATATTAGAAGCTGGTGCAGGCTGCTACCCCTAACTGTAACAACCATCCCCTAATCCCACCAGCACTAGTCCCCGATGGCCAGGTTTCGCCTGGTGGCTGGGGGCTTCAGACTCTGCAGCCGCCGTGCCACACTTCAATGCTGTTTCCAAGTTTCAACCTAGATGCCGCCTCTATTTCGACCATAACTTTTTTCCACCTCAGCCCAATTGGCACAATGATGCTTTCTTTCACTGAATCCCCACCCCCATTACACGCAATAGTTTGCTGCCACCCCAGCCCTCTTTATTGGCACTTTTCTGCACACAGTGAGCACCACGTGTTCTTGGTAGTGGCAGTTCCTCCTCTAGGGCGGAGGAGTGTCGCCCACCCTGCTACCAAAGAAGCAAACATGAAAAATAAAATGCTAATAAAATTAATTCATTCCCATGTTATTTTTCAGTGCATCCAGCCCAAGCCAAGTGTGAGGGCGTGGCGGGCCACTGCTGCTGGTTGGCAGCAGGGAAGGGGTGGTGTGCACTTCTGTTTAAAGTGTGCTTGTCACTTTGGCTGGCTGTCTTGCGTCGGTCAGCCTGACACCCTCACTTTAAACCTCTCCAACCCGAGGTGTCTTAGACAGCTGGGTGGAGAGCAGGCACACTCTCCTGTGCCTGCAGAAGTGCTAAGCCAGCCTGCCACAAGCAATCCTGGCACTTCTCTCTTACTGTTTAAAATCATGAGAGCAGCGTCTGGATTGGTTAGGGGAGTTGGCTCTGAGACCCCTCACTGCCTTGGAGACACGGACTGCCGGACAGGAGAGGAGTAGGTCTTTTTTTTTTTAATTAAAAATTGTTTTAATGTGCCCACTGTCAGGCAGTGTGAGAAACTCACACTGCCTTCAGCCTCAACTCCAGAGCTCTTTTTTGTTTACAACGGACCACTATTGAGAGCTTTGGGGTTGTGCTTAAGGATCAATCCTGATTTTTAACAGTGCCACGATTACAAATCACTATTACAAATTAAAGTATGCTTAATTATTTGATCCCAGTTATCAATCTCACAATAAAATACAGTTGGCCTACTTTCTACCTCACAGCATACCACTAACGGATGTATTTAACAGAAATACATCTTTTGTAGGGTTACATTCCACAGCACCTCCCTGCTGTGTTAAATAGTCACACACATTCCAACAAATGTAAACAGTGACCATGAAGAGCATGGGTAACCACTCATCAGAAAGCAAAAGCTGTGGTACCCCCTTGGTATCCATTCAT
This sequence comes from Triturus cristatus, assembly GCF_964204655.1. Classification (NCBI taxonomy): domain Eukaryota; kingdom Metazoa; phylum Chordata; class Amphibia; order Caudata; family Salamandridae; genus Triturus; species Triturus cristatus. The sequence goes on from NC_140584.1 coordinate 1,152,948,166, forward strand.
CTAGTATGGGTTTAAAGTCTATTCAGGGGCAATTGTAGTGGTCAGCACGCCAATGTTTCGGTCTATGGTGTCTAATTAGTACTTGAGACCATGGCGTAAGACTAACAGTCATTGAGTAATATTGTCATTCATAAAGTGAAACTCACACTCCCGGGAAAGAGAGGCGCACCCAGGAATGATACCCCCACGCAAAGAGACTGACCGGGCTTTTAAGGTATGAGACTCACACCAAACTATTAGGACTGTGCACCAAGGTCTGGTACTTGCAAAGAGTGAGCGAGCTGATGCTTCAATACTTGAGAATCACATCAAACAAGCATTGGCATAGCCAAGAGGTCCCGCCTTTGGGACCTTATAAGTGTTTAGCCATGCAACAGTTGCATAACTAAATACTTAAAAGGTCCCAAAAGCGAGACCTATTGGCTATTCAAAGCAGCCGTGCGGCCACGAAAGTGAAAGTAATCGCGGTAAAGCGCGGCGCGCGCGCACCCGCGCACATGCACTGTAGCTCTAGGCTGGCCTGGTAGCACTTTTTGGAATCCTCTCTCAATAAGTCTCGCCAGACCAGCGCATGCGCTGGGTCAGGCGAGACCTAAAAACGAGAGAGCCCCCCAGAGCTGCAACTCATATTCGGCTAGACTGTCTTTGTTCCCATCTGATGTCCCGTCCTGATGGGGGATCTCCTCCCACGTTCCCTTCCATGTCCCTCCCTCGGGGGGGATCTCCTCCCGCGTTCCCTTCCATGTCCCTCCCTGCTGGGGGATCTCCTCCCGCGTGTGACATTTTGATTGGTGCTCATTGGTCATGTGACTCCGCCCATGAGCTTCCTAGCTGCCCAGTCCCTGGAAGTTCAGCCTCCAGCAGGCTTTTACTTTTAGGCACAGAACCTTAGTGCCCCCAAACCGGAAGCAGGAACACAGTAAGATAATAAACACTAGTCATAAGCATAATGGATATGATAACATTTCATGTATTAGCCAAATCAAGATTCTAATCAAGGGTAAGTCAGAGGAGACGAGAAAAAGACTGAAAAAAGCTTAATTTTAAAAGGCTGTAAAAGAGAAACTGTTGCTCAACAGCAACGGTCCCACTGCTCCACAAGGCGGGGGCGACAGCAGCATGGGCGCGGCAAGCTTCATTTTAAGGGAGACTCATAGGGCGTGTCAACCTCTAGGGCTGGGAGCGATGAGTCCTGAGACGGGCTAAGGTTCACCCCGACCGGATCTGCCACTAGATGTTCCATGATTAAGCCCAGAAGCAGGTGACCAACATTCTTGTAAAAATGACAGTCAAGGATTGTCATTTCAAAGTTTTATATAAAGAGTTAATTGGCAGTTTCCATAAAACATGCCATTGGTAAATTATAGCAGCAAAGCATACAAATCTCAAGTATAGAGAACTTGAAAGAGTTCTAAGTAAAATCTAGCATAGATTCACCTTCTAATGGTGGGGGGAAAGTCTCCTGTACATAGAAATCCATGCATCCTCTTAGAAGACTTCTAACACAGATGTTCCTACAAGAGTACATGGTTCTTAGGGTATGCACCAATGGGGACCCAGCAAGAGGAAACATTTTATTACAGAATACACTCAAAGTTTTTCTCATGGTAGTAATACATTGGGTTTGCAGGCATTCTCACGGTTTATTCGAGCTGTCTAATTCATACATTGTATGACGGTCGCCAGGAACAGTTGAAATGTTCGTGGCCCAGTTCAGTGAGGGACAGTCTCCGGGAACATTCTCTAGTTGCTCGTGTAACTTACACAATACTTGATTTACAACACGAAGACCGCAGTCGTCAACACGTGATAGATTGTGATGTTGACAAATATGGAGGACAGTGCAAACACAACCAAGGTTAGTGCAAGCTCATTTTACAAAGCGTTTTATTACACAGAAGGGCATCTTCTACAGCAGTATACCTTGTCTTCAGTGACACAGTTCTCTTCCTCTGTACCCAGTTTTAGAGGTCCTGGTGGGACTTCCTGGAAAGCTGCAATTGGACCAACCAACTGCCACTCAGGGGGACAAGCCAATATGTGCAGCTTGCTTTTCCATCTATGTTGGAGGCACAACCAACAGCACGGATCTGGTGAATTTTAGTTATGCTGCCTCAGGTGAATTCAGAGGCCTTTCAACTTCTTTGTGAAGTGTATGGCAATCTTGGAATTTGCCTGACTATTTGTGCATATAAAAGGTTTGCCCAACCCTAACTGTAACCCTTTTTCGAACTCAGGCAAAACTTGTATATTTTGGGAATTTGCCTTTAGTGATGTGTTAATAGTACTACATGCAAACACTGCGCTTCCTTGCCTGACACTCTCTGTTATGTTGGTTGTGTGCTAATAGCCATGACTTCAAGTAGTAATGAGGTTTTACTAAAAGTATGTTCAAGGGGTTCAGTCTGCTGCAGAAGTTTTGTAGTGTTCAAAGCGTTCCAGGTTTCCCTTAGATCTGCCTTTCAAAAACGTGCTCCAAAGTTCTTTGTTAGGCCCGCTCTCTTCATCCATTGGTCTATCACTGCATCAATCACATTTTCCACACGCGACATCATACAGTATGGGGCAGTGGGTCAGCTATTGGTTAACTTCACTGTGAGTGACAACATTCCCACCTTTCACAAGAAGCGCATCCACACACAAAATAGTTCCCTTCAGTGCCAGGGACTACTAGCAATGTGTGCTTTTTTAAAACAAAAATAATGTGGGCTTTTAGCCAATGTTCTTTTTATTATATTTATCAGGGCAAAGTAGCTTCACCATCAATAAATATTTGCGAAAAGCATGACGAAACAAGACAAGCATTGGCAAAACCAAAAGGCTGGCAGTCAATGCCAGACTTATTGGCTTTGCTAATGCTTTCTTTTGCATGGCGTGCTTTCATTTACAGCAGTATGCTGTTACTCACTTTTTTTTTACAACATTCACTAAACTGACTGATATTTGCTTATGTGTGGAAATTATCAACTTTAGCATTTGGGCTCAACTTCCTGGTTTTTAGCATATGAGCAAAATGATTTAAATTTTTGCAAATAACTCCCAGGTCCAGACTGTGGAACCTCATTACTGGCACTTCTGGCACAAAGAATGCCCATCAGCCACCCATGGAAAGTCGAAGGTGTGTAGAAGTGAAGCACTGTGAAGTGGTGGAGGCATGATGCTAACTCGCCAGGTCAATTGATTGTGAGGAACAAAAGACCATGATCAATGGTATCCGAAGGCCTGCAAGCTGTTGAAATAATCAATAAAACAGTAGAAGATGAGTGTTGAGCATCTGAAGCTCTTTGTCCATCAGTATGTATGATGTCATGACTGTCTGTCCTCGTCCCCAAAAGCCAATTTCCCATTGCAATGGATGTGTCTGTTGATCGGTAGCTTCTAAAAGTTTCTGATATCCTGCAAGTTTTAGTGGTGTAGGGTGGTCCTACATCCTTAGCCAACCCTGGATCCGGCATGTCAATGAGCCATCTCACTACATGATGGCAGGAGAGCAGGGTATCGTAAACAGTGCCGCGGATCACACTGCATCTACAAGCCTCAAATATTGGGTCCTCCTCAACCCAATCAGTGCACGCTGGAGAATAAGGTCTCCGTTTTCTGGGTCATCTGTCCTCTTACACCATACAATGTGTCATCTGTCATGAGATGGCAGATCCCTTTAACTCCATCTGGAGAAATTTTAATCTTTTGATTTGCAAGAAATTTACCATATCCCACTTGCCCATTTCTGTGACAGAACTACACAGTCAACTGTGCTGTACAATGTCGATCCCGCTCATCCCAAAGGTGAGTAGTGGCTCAGCAGTTTTTTTGAAGTGGCGGGGTATCAAAGGCTGCGATAAAGTATAACAAGTGCGGGAGCCCTTTCTTTCCTAGTGAGCTCTAGGGCATTTTTCCCCCCTAAGAAGTTTTGAAGACATGGGACGAGGGTTCATTTGAGAGTATACTTTTGATATAAATTCACTAAAAGCCACTGGTTTTATAGGCAGTTTTCAAGAAATATTTCAATACTCCCATGGTGGGCTATGGTGTTCACATGTTGGAAGGTTGAACCTGAAGAAATCTATCACATCATGGTGGTAAAATGATATATACATCTATATATTTTTTCTAGAATTGGGTAAAACAAAAAGCAATAGGTTTAAAAAGTATGGCAAAATGTGCATAATTTGCATTTGCGTAATGATTGAAAATTTCAGGAAAAATAATTGAAATTGCATGTAACAATATGAAATGTAAATATATGGCGGTTAGCGCTATATTTTAGCATGGCATTCATCCTCATTTCCATTTTAGAGATTAGGATGCATTTCACTCTAAAAAAAAAAATGCCAAAAAACACAAGTTGCATGAACAGTACTTTGCGCCACTTGTATTTTTGGTGTCGTTTTTGTTGTTGTTGCGTTAGGGTCATTCGCATTGCGTTAAATAAATATATTTACTCACAATGGTGTAGCAGTGTAGTTTTGTGAATTTCACGTAAAGTAAAATTCCCAAATTACGCAAATCACACAGCGGCGAATTTCAAATGCGCCTTGGGCCTATTTTGAAGGCAGTGTGAATAATTAATGTGTGACATTGAAGATACTCTGCTATCCTTTTGCAACATTTTTTTAGCTTCTTCCTTCACTTCTGTCTTTCACTTACTATGGGATTCCATTCTTTCCGTTTCCGATAGATCCAGTCATCGATAATCAGTGGAATGGGACAGGTGAGAAAGTTTGAAGGTGCCCAGATGTCTCCATCCACGGCAATGACTACTAACAGCAGGTACCCATGAGGGCAAACGGATGCCAGGCTTGAAGAATAGATGTATCTGTGGGTTGCACATGCCTGGCAGGCTCAGAGGATGCACCTAGAGGGCGTGCTTGTAATAATCCTTGAGGCTCAGACCCCAGACATAAGTGGTGATGGTATGCCCAATAAAGCAATGCAGACACAAATGGTGAAATATTACTTTATGAGCCAAAGCAGGCAGTGCCCTGAGGCACCAAGTAAAGCCATCAGCACCAGCCGCACCGAGCCCTGCAGCAATGTCACTCGTGGCAATTTTAAATTTGAAAAAACCAGTATTTTCCTCCTCCTCCTATTAGCGTGACATTCTCTGAAATGCATGCCGACCTGATAGTGATATTTCTTTGACCTTATTACATGAAATATTTTTTTCTTTAATGGCAACTTGTTATATTTTGAAAATACTCCTTCTTTGCTTTCCCCAGATTTTGTTTCGAGTAGCTACGAAAGCTTGACGAGGTCTGTAAAACTCATATTTATCCACGAGCACGGGTTCATTTTTAGTAAATACAAGTTATGTCCCCAAGCAGCAGCCTGTCATTTTCATGTAATATTCACATGTCATATTTCCCACATGGCCAGGTTCTGCCCATCACCATAGGAATGCTTACAATAGGCCATGATGGTCTGGATGACAAGGGTGTTCCGAGATCCACCTGAGGTGGCAAAGAGGGCCACCCTCTGACAGGGCAGCCATTGGGTTGAAGACGGATGCAAAATGTAAGAGCCACCACCGGTTCAGTAATATCACGGCTACCCACAAATATGCCATGGCCACGGTTATGCAAGTGGTGGGGCGCAATTATGTGCGGGGGACATAATGCGCAATGTCCTCCATTATGCCAAAGGTAGGCTTCGTTATCCATTTATTGACGTAAGATGAAGTCGGGCCGCAGTAAGCAAAGGAAAGCGTGTTTTAAAAATGCTCAACATCACATAGGAGTCCCCACTCCACAAGGGACGCGCTCTCACAAAAGCGAGGACGTTTACAATGACCAAGATCCGATATAATGTCAGGTGATGGCAACCACGTCAGTGAGGCCCACAATATGTCAATGCACCCCTTATCTTAACAAGCACTGGCAAAGCAATAGGTCTCGCCTTTAAATGGCAAATACTGATCCATTGATTGTTTTTGCCAATTTTTGTTTGCATTGGTGCCACAAAGCTTATGCGTGCATGCATAACAATGCATGCGCACAAATGCGCGCACACAGCTGCCATCTTGGAATGGTAAAAAAACAGTCAAAATTTGATGCGGGTGCCCTAGTCAACTATGGAAAGTGGTGCCCTTTGTAGGGTGAGCATAACAATGACCCCTCTGCCCCACGTGGCCTGCTGATTTCACTCTACCGGGGCTTAATTTGAGCTGATGGTTGCAGGTGGGCCCGACAGGCCCTCATTTCTGAGGAACGGCCCTTATGTTTTATCATCAGACTGTGTCTGTGAGCCAGAGAGAGAAATACACAAAAGAAAGGAAAGAAGATGGAAGAGAAAGATGGAAAAGCAGTGACAAAGGGAGAAAGGGGGGATGAAAAAGAACCCACTGGAGTAACATAAAGGGATGGAGAGTGCCTGGTATTGTATTGTATATAGTATTGTATATAAAACTTATATAGCGTGAACTGTCACCCTACGGGTATCCTGGCGCTTTGGTGGTAGTTGAAAGAATCATGAGGCAGAACCAAGACTATGCAGGCTTGGCGTTCTTCACCCCCAACATTCAGTAGAGTCGGCAGCAGGCTTGCGAGCAAAATTCCAGGTCTTGGCAGTACTACAAATGAGGCACTGTAATGCAATTCAATGGATATGAATGAAAAAAACAGCACATTCCATGATAGTTTAATACCTATGCGATGATATTGCGACAGATGTGCTTTGAAATCTCAGTTGTGAATTTTAGGTGCCACCGCCCCTAATTAAGAGCTTGGCCACCTATAGGCAAAAGAATGTCACTTGTACATGTGAAGGAAGCCTTGGGAATATATATCTCACCCCCCCCCTCCAGCCATTTTATTTGTAATAGGTGACTGTGATCCATTTTAAATTTCTGTACAGGCCATAAAAATGAACGTGAGAGAGAGAGGGGGTGTGTGTGTGTGTATACCGGCTCAACATTCTGTGATTCTGGACACATCACTTTATTATACTGTTTCTAAAAAACATGAATGCGAGTTGTATTGTGCTCATGTAAAAATCACTCGGGTTGCATTCCGGCTATATAAAAATGCAAAAATAAACATAGGGAGTGGATGAAAATAATGAAGAAGGGGCTTGGCGTAGGCCGGAGAGGAGAAACACAGCAGGGGGTGGTGTAGATGCTCATAAGGGGCGCAGCAACAGGTTAGTCGGGTATGAACTAATACAAATGTCAAACAAGCATTTGCAATGCAATAGGTCTGCATTTACTCGAGTTTAAGCTATTGGCATTATAAATGACAATGTGTTTTATTTATGTTTCAAAATCAAAACATAAATAAAAGGCATTGTCATTTACAATGCCAACAGCTCAAACTCGCGTAAATGCGAGACCTGTTACATTGCAAATGCTTGTTTAGCTTTTGCCTATAGTATGGGCATTTTCAGAAAAATGGCGTCAGAAAATTTTACAAAGTTGAAAACATTTAAACTAAAGAAATTAAAAGAACACTATATTTACATTCAATAAGGTCTGCGAGTACTATCAACAACTTCAACAGAACCGCTTATATGCCACAGAGGGGGGGTCAGCACAAACAATTTCTTCTTTCACCCAAGTGAAAGTCTAAAAAAGTGGACAATTTCAACATTTTAGAGGTTAGTGAGGGAAGAAGAGTGATTATGATAGCGGAGTGAGTCAAAAGTCCACAATATTGTCAGGCCATTTACATTTACTACAAGATTAAGAGGACTTTCTGCTGGTTTTTGAAAGACATGAAGAAGGATCGAGTTAATCTCTTAAACATGTCATATTCTTGGTATAAAACCTAAGGATTAGTTCATGTGGAGGTCTTCGCATACCAGACTGGTACAAGCAAAGTGAGCCAGAGTTGTAAAATGTTTGTCTGAATGTTTCTTTTGGATCCAAGGTACTCATTTGGCATTGGTAATTTTTAGGGTAAAAAAAAAAAAGCTGCTCTCATGACAAACCGTGCTTTTGGGGGTATTCTTATAGTTCAGCAAATACAGGAGATGTGTCATCACATTTCCTAGTAACAGAGCTTAATTCGCCTGCCATGAGTAGCTCGGCGTTTAAAGGTCCAGTGAGATCTCGCGGTAAACTTGTTAATGCCAATATTCTGTAGTCAATGAGGGTATTACTAGCGCCTAGATGTTTGACTGGCCACAGTAGTTCGAACTGGCACTATGGCTTTCGTCCGTGGCTCTGATGTGGAAAGCAACATTAACTTCATTATCGAGTGAGAAGCTTACAGCCGGGCACAATCAATTAATCAAAAGCATAATCCAGAGCTGTTAAACTTGCCATGCCTAGCAGCTGTATTGCTGTTTTGTTTTGGGTGTGGGGGGGGGGAGAGGAGGGGAAGAGTAGCTGAACTGTAATTGTGTGGATTTTTTGCCTCCTCTTGTATTTCAGCTAGGCAGTCCGCAAAATGAATCAAGGACGTGTTCTGCTCTAATCTTGGATACAGTTAAGTGTCATCATACCGATGAAATGTTACTCCAAGACTGTTTACAGGTTGGTGTCCCAGGTGCAGGTTGAAACGGACTGGTACTATCCCCAAAAAGAAGAATTGGTTCAAGAACCAGGTCCGGCCATGACACTAACAGCATTCTATCTAAGAAGCTCTCTTCCCTCGTTCCCTTCTCTTACAGGGAAAAGTGTACTTCTGCCTCACTGACAACCAATTGTTTGATTGCATCATTTGGGTAAAGACTCGAAAAGCTGCAAACAAATCTCATCTCGAACTCAATTGATGCACTAGTGTCATTCCAATAAACGTAGGACAAGCTATATGTTTGCACTTCAATGCTCTCGTTATAAGTACATTCCAGTGCAAAGTGGTTTTCTGTTCTGTCACATAAGGTTCCAAAGGAGGCGACACCTGCAATTGTGTATGAGCATCCTATGCGGGGCACAGAACATGGCTGAGATTGACTCGGGTCACGACACTTTGAAAGAATAAATTAAACTATCGGACTGTTGTATTGAAGTGGTAATCTACACTAAGATTTATGAAGTGGCAAATTAAAGTACTCACTCCTGTCACACTAAGAAAGTAGATACATAATCTCACTGTGAAGGTGTTAACTAAACCCATAAGGGGCATCTTGCACGAACATGTAGTTAAAATAAAGTAATTAATTGTGTTTAGGTATGGAATGAAAGATGAGCATGAAATTAAATGCAGTTTGAGAAAATGTGTTGCAATGCTTTTAATGCTTTAAATCTTGCTACATGAACGAGCTAAAGCACAAAAACGCACGTTGGAAATAAGTGTAGCTTGCATTCCCCCTTTAACATTTTTTAACAACAAGCATTGGCCGCGCGGCCGTGAAATTAACGCCGCGCGGCCATGAAAGAGAAAGTGAGCCCCACGGGTAACATTGAGGGGGGGGGGCTAAAGCAACACAGGGAAGGCTGGCATATGGTGAGCACTATCGCGGCCGCTTTGATGTTCTCAGTGGCCGTGCGGCTCACTCAGAACATCAAAGCGCCCGCGAAATGTACACGCAGGCTGCCAAATGGTGCGCGCGCCCGGCGCACATGCACTGTAGTTGGGGGCCTGAAAAGCACTCGTTTGCACTTCCAAATCCCCGTTTTCTATAGCTCTCGCCAGAGCAGCGCTAAAGCGCTGGCTCAGGCGAGACCTAAAAACCAAGTTGCGAAGGATTTGCTGTGTTTGGTGGTACTGTAGTTACCAACAACAGGTGCAGCCCTAAGAACTGAACCTGGGCGAAATAAAGACTAGAATCCTAATAAAGAATATTTAAAGTAGTGGAAAATACAAATTAACACACCCAAAGAATTTGTAAATTACACAGGAAAGAAAAAAGTAAAGAAAAACAGCATAATTTCCTGAAAAAATGTTTTCAAGGCGTACCAATAAACAATATGACAAAAATGCCAAGAAACTTTTTAAATAAGTGACACACCTACACAAATTAAATGATTATATAATTATAGAAAATGTATTAGGACAATTAGGAATAAGAGCAACAATAAGACAATAATGGCGCTCAACAAGTTACACAAACAACCATGAAGACACCACACTGTGTAATCAACAAAGTGGCTGAGGAAAAAAAAAAGTAGGTAGTTTGGACAAGACATAAACAACACGTAGCAAAGATGCGTCCTCTTGAATTGGTGGTATTGTAGGCACCAGTTACACACAGTTATCAAACTTACCAAGAGCTGATGGTGCAGATGCCCCTTTTTGAAGAACACAGGAGGGGACATGTTAACGCTGTGCTCCAAGAGGCTTTGGAGAAGTCTAAAAGAGAACAGTGAGTCCGTTTGGGATGGGAAATATAAACGAGAAATACCACCTACAATTGATATATTTGTGTCACTCCTATCAATGTTAGTAGAAGTACATTTACTCTAAGGGCCAGCCGCAGTGTGTGCCTCCTAGTCTAAGTATACTGCGTTCCAATACACAGGCATAAGTAAAGGGACACACTCAATTTACAATTTACCTTTGGGGGAATACAAGATTTGTGAGCCTCTCTACTATGCACTTGTGCACTCAGATCAGAGATACACAACTCTTGCCATGCAAACGAAAGTTCATGTAAAAATCCCTTCATCTAACCATCTTCAATGACTTTGTATGTGTGGACATGCAGTTTTGTCTGCCTTTTGATCTAAGTGTAATCCCATTCTTGACATCTCGGTATTCTCCAGGTGTTCAGATGTTTGCATATAACCTATCCAATGTCATACTGCTGTGACTATTTACTGACTGTACAATATCATCTGCTCATATTGTATATTTCATGGCTTTGTTCCTCATTGCATTGTTGAGCAATTTCCTTTATCTACGCTAGCATGATGTAATATATGTGACAATAGACAACAAATAGTGCATATATGCTGTGTTTTGTGGAAATCCACCCATGCATGTACATGTTCTTTACTAGTGATAGCTTTGACATGTTTGCATGACACTAGGGGCCCGATTCACAGAACAAACTTAAGACAAAATCCTAAACTTAGTACCATTTTGGTATTCACAGAATGCACTTACTACTTCTGGTATTCACAGAATGAGCTTACTACTTTTGCGATTCACAGAATAAACTTACTACTTTTGCTATTCACAGAATGGATTTACGACTCCTAACTTTACGTCCGCACTCGGGCCGGAAATTCCGGCCCGGGGGCGGAGCTTCCGGGCCGGAGGCGGAGCTTCCGGGCCGGAGGCGGGGCTTCTGGGCCGGAGGCGGGGCTTCCGGCCCGGAGGTGGGGATTCCGGCCAGTGGCGGAAAGTTAGGAGTCGTAAATCGGGCCCATTGCCTTTGTCCGTGACTACTGTCACTCATCATCTCTGCTGGAATCGGCACCGATATTAGTTCTAGCATGATGCTATCATTCTGCCTGCTCACACGCTGGTGAGACACACTACATAGTAAGATTATTTCTCAGGTATGGAAGTTCTTGTTTGAGTGTAGAACTTCACTGCGCTCCATCTATTGTAAACTTTGCTTCTGCACAACACAGCAACACTGCCAGCTGTGCAGCTTTGCACTGGGGAGAGTAAGGATCAATTTTGAATTTGACATATGGCATGGCTGACCTGTCTCTTCAATGCAGTACACTGCTTCCCAAAGCATTCCTGTGTCTAGGCAATTGATGGATGTGAGGCATGGCCCCATGTTGCTGAACAGGAATGATGACATGTTTGCTACATTTTTATGCCTACTTCTCCTTGTCGAGATGTGAGTAAGTTTATGTTTACTGGGACTGTGACAGAAACTCAAACAGAAATGATGGACTAAAACATTTATTTGCATGTCTAACCTTCAGAATATGTTCGGACATGCTCCATCACCGTAAATGGGCCTCAGAAGAATAAATGTTGCACTATGTGGCTGCGTTACCTATTCCCAGCCACTGTATTCTGGATCTTGGCACCATCCTCAGCCTCCAATGGTTCCTGATCTTGATATTGTGAAGAATGGCACATACAAGTATTATCTTGCAGAGTAGAGCAATCTCCCCCCTGACATGTCCAAGCACATGAATCGGGACTTGAGCAGACCAAAGGTTCTCTCCAGATTGTTGCGGGTCTTGTTCCTTGGCTGATTGTAGTTTCTGTCTGGCACAGTCTGGGGCTGTGCTATTGGGGTCATGACCCAGGGCTGAAGACCATAACTGTTGGTCAGCTGAAAGTGAAACAGAAATACCAACTGTCAATGCTTTGCTCTCTGTGACAGCTATATTCCTGTGCATGTGTGTTAGGGCAACTGAAATACTCATAGATATTTATTACGGTATTTTACAATATGTGTTATGTAGACAGTTAGCCATAGATTTAAACATGTCTTGTCCCTTTCTCTGTGTAATGGCACATGGTGAGCATGGTCTGATACGCTGTAAACCTAGACATCCTAAATTCCTTGTTCATCCAGTAGTTTTCTTTAATGGTTGTGTGGAGATCTACCTTACCACAGTATGTTATGTGCACTCACTACATGTGTGAAATTACAGAGTGGCGATCAGATATTTGGCTCCTTGGTACATTGGTACATTGCCAACATGTCTCACACTCACACATGCATATGTCGAAGGTAAACCACAGATGTTGTTGGTGGCTTACATGACATTGGCACAGCCGTTTCATAGTACACTTTCTTGTCCATGTGATTTAGAGGTATACATGTGGTCCAGCTCACACATGTCACATGGATTGTTATGCTAATCATTGTCAGGCTTCAACTACTGTTTTGGGCAGAGAAGTTGCCAAGGTGCACTTTGATTGACACACATATTGCAATGTGGAACATCTTCATGTGGGAGACACTGATGTAGTTAGAAGGAGCTGTGTGCTACAAAAGTTGACACAATACATTGATTTTTCACATGTATGTGTATGACTCCAACTTGTAGGGGACTGTGTACTTCTGTACCTTTATTTTTACCTCATTGTGGTGGCAAATGATTATTGATATTATTATCCTGAGTACAATGTAGTGCCTTGTCCAGGTTGGATATTAATCATTGTTGATGCATGACATGCTTTGCAGCTTGGGAGCTTAACATTGCAGGATTCCTAGGCTTTTCATTTGGCCCACTTACTACACAGAACAGGTGACCCATCAAATTGGTTACATCCGTCAATGCGGATGTCTGCCTACATGTATGTGTGTACATAGACTGTCAGTATTGCGGACACATGTGTGGGTTTTGTTTAGCAGGGGTCAAGTTGTAATCCAGGATTGACATTTACCTTTGTATGGGGCCTACACTGACATGGCATGCCACACGTAGCCTTTAAACATAGTTCTTCCTGTGTTGCTCCAAAAACACATTGTTCAACATACAAGCATACTGCCAAGTGTGACAAACTTGCTGATTTCCATTGTACTTGCTCTCACACCACTGACCTTGTTAACCTGTGCTGATACCAAAAGTTGGTACACCATACAGGAGATAGTCACCTCAGACTTTTCTCTCGTTTTGCCTTTGCACTCATTATTGACTTGTCTGTCATGCCGCATGATGTAATAAATCCTTTATTACCCAGGCCATTTGATGTTGTTCCATCCATCCACACAGAGTGAACGGACACATTGCTACTCACTAACATTCTGTCGCTACTGCCATTGACAGATGTGCATGTCAATGTGGCACTTCACTGTGTACACGTTGCATTGCATTGTTCCTACTATGTGCACATGACACGAGGGCCTGATATTTGGGAGAGTGGTACTATGCATTGCAGATTGCCACCTGTTTGCACTGCACAGGGTCACTGAGAAAGGGCAGTAGTGCGCAGTGTTTGGCCCATACAGCACATTCCATACCTTCCCCCCTACACTAGCACACAATATGCTGCCTAAATGGTCACACAGTCACAGTTGCAACATGGTTCTGGGGGGCCTTCATTGCAAGAGTGATTGTCTTTAAGCAGGGGAGTGCACCTTCCTGCACTGTATCCTTGGAGGCCTGACCATCTACACATGTGTGTCACAGAATACAGTACAGATAGGGGTTTTTGTGACGCTCTGATGGCAAACGCTTCTTAATCATAGCTATTAGGCAACGCAAAGCCACTCTGTGTGTCTTTGCATTGCCTCATAGATATGGAGTTAGACAAAGCTGCACAAGTCACCGCCTTCCCTTACTCTACTTCACGGAGGCGTTCCATTGGTGTTTCAGTAGCTTTCCCCACACAACATCCATGGATATTGATGCTGTCTCAGATTTACTTAATCACGTAAACCTGGAGCAGCGCCAAAAGTTTACTCCTTTCTAGAGCAGGTGTAGCGAGGAGAAATATTTTAATTTCTCCTCGTTTTTTACTCTTTCCATGTTGCTGCATTCTGCATTGCACATAGTAAGAGGAACATGCCTCGATGGATTGTTTTTTGCAGGAAGATGCCCCTTCCTGCACAAAACAATCCTGACTGCAACGAAGGCAGACTTGCACCACGATACAAGGGTGCCCGTGTTGGGGCAAATTGTGCAACAGCACAGGGGAAAAGGGCAGAAATATGGTGCATTCCTGCCCTTTCACATTGGGGTAGGGCAGAGCAGCAAGAAGACTCACAGTGCTGTCCTTTTCCAATTTCCCATAAATGAGGCCCATAGGAAGCAGGAGTGACTAGGTTGACTTGCGTAATTTTTCATCGTTAGATATCACCTGGAGAAACCAATTGATTTGTCACATGTAAAGGTTTTCCATGTATGGTATTCATGATATGCCTCATGAACCATGCATATACCCCTACAACGCCCATGGGACTCCTCCCTTGCACACAGTGCTGATACACTGCATTTTTGCCAGCATTGCTTTGCTCTGTACCTTTACGCCATTCAAAGGCACCCAAAGTGGCTTTGCATGTCTAAACATATGTGAGTTGGGGGTTTGCCTTACACATGTCCCATGACACAGATATGTCTGTTATGTCATCAATTTCAAAACTTTAGTAGGTCTGTTATGTAGTAGAGTTTTGCTTTCCTACAAGCAGGTCATTCCCATATCGCCTATTCTGGAAGCGCTCGTTGATGAAGGAGTGCCTGAAGATGAAGACATCATTCGCACTCCCTGGGTATTTAGCAATTACATTGGTAAACATCCCCGATGGTCCATGATGGCCTGGACATTGATAGAGTAGGTGTGCTTTCGGTTCCTGTACAGGTGTGTTGTTGCTGCAGGGAGAACCAGTTGCACATGTGTGCAATCCATTTTTGCTTGATCTACATCAGCAGTTGTTTTGTGTTGGGGAAGAGAGATAGTGGGGTGTCAGGTGAATGATGGCATCCAGGGCAGACAGTAGGAAGACATACAAAGATGGCTACAAGATTCCTGCCTCCCTGGCTGCAGTGGTTTGGAATGAACCAGATTTCAGCTTTGGAGGACTGCCATCAGTTTGGGCTGTGTAGGAATGTTGGTGAGCCTGTCAGTTGGTTGCTGGACCCTTGGTGCTATCTTGTCCAGCAGCTCTATTTTGAACTCTCTCCGGAGTCGGTTGTATGTGATGACCTCATACTCCCTGAGGTCAATGAGCGTAGTTCGCTGGCGTTGAACATGATTTCTTCTCCTGTGCTGCCTAAATGGTGGTGGTGGAGGTGGTGGCTGTCTCCTGCAAACTCCCTGCAGCAAGACAAGCACCTCAGTGGCTTAGTTGAGCTTGCTAGACTGTTTTGTGTGACTTGTCATTATGTACCACAGCCAGTGCATCATTTCCTACACCTGGGTTGCCGATGCGCACAAAGTTTGATGCATTGCAGCCTCTGCATGCCGCTTGCCGACTATGCGTTACACATATTGAAAACCTTAAATATTGCACTGGATGTTATGGGGGAATGCCTATCTTGCATATTTCAATATCTGCGTGCCACTGCTGGTTTTGATGCAGGAGTACTGCCTGTGCTGCCGGCGCATGAAACGATTTGGAACAACTGGGCCGCTCATAAATAAGCCCTAAACTGCACAAAATGCAAAACCCACCCATGTCTCAGTGTAGACGGCAGAGGAAATTTTGCCACTTTCTGCAGCTCAATTTGATCCACAGGCAAATTTAAAAAAGAGCTGATTTGCCTACTTTACGTCATGCCTAATAATTCCACCCACTACTAATTTTCTTTTCTTAAATGTTTTAGATTGTATTCCAGGTGAGGTTTTCAGTCAAATGATCAGACCCTGACACTTTGGCAGGTGAATGGTAGGAATGTGGGCTTCATAGACCTTTCCAGAGATGCTCTTTTACTAAGAAGTATATGCCATGTACCTCATGTGCATCTCTTGCTTCTATCCTTGCTGTTGTTGGGATAACTAAGTATGGCCACATTTAACCTATTCTCATGGTGCTCCTTCATCTGCTATCAGGATCCCCAACTAATTTAAATTGAGTTGGCCACATATAAAGAAAGCCCAGACTTTGGACCACTACCTTACCATGTAGCAAAATCGATCACCCCGGTGTTTCTCAACAAAGCTGTAGTAAGTTCCTAAGAACCACTTATGTAAAGAGTAAAAAACGCAAACAGTAGATGTGATGAGATAATGCAAGAGCACACAAATGTCAATCTTTTTCTCAGTATAATTCCACTGCTTCCAAGGAACTGTGAGCGTGGTTTTCTCCATCAATGCATTCAGCCCTGATCCTACTGTGCTCAAGGAAGGAAAACATTTCCTTTCCACTTAGATTGTGGCTAATTAATCGTTGTTTATCTGTATTCTGAGGGTGGCATTGACTTGTGGTGAGTTTGCATTCATGCAAGTTCAGAATAAATGTTGCTAATGATGTTGTTATGAAACATTTAATTGCATCTGTACTGTGTCATATATTGTTTTTGAATGCTCTGTGAATCAATTATGGCAAGGCCTTTGCTTATTTAAGTATTGTAAATACATGAAAAATAATGCAAAATACAGAAATATATGGACTTTGGTGGACATTGGCAGTCTGGTTCAATGGGATGGGGTTGATGATTGGGGTAATAACTCTGGACCAGGAAAACAGAGGAGATGTGTCCTTTAATGTCTTACCAGATCTCTCCCTCTGCTGCATTTCAGGGCATAGAACACAAGTCTGTGTCAGAGCACCATGTGCCCACCCTGCTCTGATGATTCTTTCAGTGAGACTGGGTTCATTCCCTCTGCTGATTCCATAGCCTTCATCCCCTCACTTTTAAACATCAATCAGCAGCCCCTCGTGCACGCCCTCTGGAACTTGTCTTAATGTTTTATAATTATGACAATTACTTACATAGATATCTTTGTGCCAGGAAGCCTCAGGAGAGCTTAATACCGGGGTTTCAAATCATGCGGGGCATGAGGCACTCAAGCTTAACACTGGCAAGACTGATTGTATGTGCTGACTCCTTGTCATGGTCTGTCACACAAGTTAACATGTCAGAGAGTCAGAGAGTCTCCATCCAATTGGCCATCAAACAATTTTGCTCAAAATATTTCATCTCAGGGCCTTCTGAACTCAGCTTGAATGCAGAGATTGACTTAGTGGTCCAGGACTCTCAACCAATAGTGGTGGGAGTGTCTGTATTCTTTCATGATTGACTTTGGAAAGGTCATCGTTGGTGCCTTGCTACCCTATCAGCTAGAGGGGCTACCACTATTGCAAAATGGTGCTGCCCACCTGATCACTAATTTAAGAAAAAAGGACAATTTCTTGGAGCTGGGATGTCCTCTACATTGGTGTCTTTTGCGGACTATTGGCCTCATTACTATGATGGTCGGACCACACACCAAAAGGCAGTCAGCGGCGTTTCAACTGCCGAAACTCCATTTGCCTGACCGCCGCATTAAAATGCTGGTGGTTGGACCCTGTTCGATCCTGATGGGGTGGCGGTTGGCGCAGCATCTGACATTGTCAGCAGTGCTGAGGTTGGCACTGTCATAGGGATTACAATATCCTTTTCCGACAGCCTTTTCATGGCGGAACACCGCCATTTAAAGGTTGTCTGAAAGGGATTGTGGGTCCCCAAACAAGGCCCCTGTCCTTCTTGGGCCACTGTGAAGTGGCCCTGAGGGCACAGTGCCCCCACTCACCTCCAAGCACCATCTGTGATGTATGACATGGTGCATGACACACGGTGCACGGACGTGCAGGATGTGCCTTCATGGAGTTAGCATGTTCTGCAGCCCTTTCCAAAGACAGTAGCATGCCCCCTACCATGTTGCCGACCCTCAGCCTGGCGAACGCATCCTAATAGGGTGGTCAGACCGCCTGCATGCATGTCGGCGTTCTCCTGCCCACCGCAATAGTGGTTGGCAGACTGACTGTCCAGCATCAAACACTTTAGTCATCAAGATCTCACCCCATGGAGAAGCTGCTGCCAGAAAAGCAGACAAACCTAGAGACCAAATTCTGGTACGCATTCCCACCTCCCAAGGTAGGAAAAGAAGCGATCATCCCTTTTCTGGGTTTGCAGCGAAACATGTGAAGGCTTTGCCCCTTGAGCCTGGATCCGCCTACAGAGTTCAATCAATGGCTGGAGTCCAATCTTGTATCCCCCACCGAGAGTTCAATAGAGCTACTTAGGGGCTGTAACATATCCACATCGGGAGAAGAACACAATATACGGTCACTAGGCTGACCATTAAAAAAAGCCAAATTAATTCCAGTACACTTGGTATCCGGAATCTAGAGGCACAGAATCACTATTATATTCCTGAAGGGGTCATCATTATGTAATTGTGCAGTGCAACATGTGTAATTTACTTGTTCACCAGGACACACTGCATAACTGTGACACCAGCCTTGTACACTCATCAGGTGCACTGTTTTATGCATGCACAGGGCTCCGTCTTCAGAAGAGCTAGTATCTCTCTACAGGGATCTGCCTCCTTTTTATTTGAAACTAATTATCGTTAGTATAATTACACCTCAGTAAATGAGAAAGGAAAAAGATACACATAGAACAGAAGATACTAATCCATTTCCATAGCTCCTTCGACCGCATATTCAGAAAGAATATCTGAAACACAAATATCGTGGGACACAATATTGTGTCAAAAATATCGAAGACGGAAGTATCACAAAGGTAAGTTTCTATAGGTAAGGAAAGTTTTACTATAGATAACACCACATATAGCTACCTTGAAGATATATATATATCTTCAAGGTACGTAGAGGTGGAGTTTAGAATGGTAAATCTATACTTACCTCTTTGCTCTCACCTTCTCCATACTTTGGTCTTTGATATTTTTGACATGATAATTTTCCCCGCGAGATTTGTTTCCGATGTTCTGTCAGTGATCAGCGGAAGATTGGAAAACCCTTGAAAGACAATCAGCAGCAAATTTACAAAAAATGGCAACATCGTGCTCTGATGCACAAGAATACGGTGAATCCCTGTGTTTCCCCTAGCGCTGGTGCAAAAAAAGCTGCCGAGCGCCAGCGCAGGCACCCTGCTGCCATGTTGCATGGGTGCCTGCGCCCCAGCGGTGATTGTTTATGTACAGGAAGAGACACTTTTCTGCACATAAACAGTCAATAATGGCGATTCGCACCTTCTATGTGTGCTGCAGATTGCGGTTCACATAGAAAGAGCAAAACGTATTGCCATGCCAAGACCAGGTGTTCCCTGACATTAGTTTTTGGCGCTGCCTCAGCCTTATGAATATGGGGCAGTGTCAAAAAGCAAAGGGTGTGGCAGTGGAACGTCCACAGTAGCACCCATTGCATGCCCCTTTGCCCCAGAGAACTGCGGTGGAAAGGGGCATATTTGCAAGGTGGCGTTTAGCCACGTTAAGTGGCTAAGCGCCACCATGTAAATATGGGAAATGGCGCTCCGCCATCGGAGCATCGAAAAAAAGTGATGCTCCGGTGGCGAATGGGGCTTGTAAATTGGCCCCTCAGAGTTATAAACCCATTCATACCAGGAAAGTTCGACACAGGGACGACAGAGAACAGAAAATGGAAAGGGTTGAAATCTGAAATACTGAGAGAGTCAGCAGCAAACTGCTGACTAACCATCTGCTGTCCCCTATGCAAAGAGGATGATGTAAAGAAGAGGAAGAAGCAGGGACAGGGTTCACCCACGCGCATTATTCGTTGTGCTTCTTTCAAGTGGCATGGAGTTAAGGTTGGTGCTAACAACACTACTGCGTGGGTGATGGGCTTCCTCTGAGAGGTTTAGTGAGGTGACTGAATCCCTTACCAAATATCTTATTGAACATGCCAGGACTGCTTTGAATGACCCACAGAGTAATGGAGGGGTAGAATGCTTTCAGAAATGTTGAAGGAAAGTATTCAGCTGGATGGTTACAACTATTTCTCCTTCGGCAATGGGTGAAAGACTGTTTGTGTTGCTTAGAGGGAGACTCCATTCAGCTCAAGTCTGTCCAGGGTGGTTGAGGAAACTGCTCTCAGTGGAATTCAAGGGTATTTGGAAAATATTACAGAAATCAAAAACAGAGAGCCAAACAAAATGTGTCTAAGTGACAGTGAAGAAACTGTTCCAAACTCCTGTTACTTCAAACAGGAGACTGGTTTGAGATCTGCTTACTTTAATGTTTCCCAAAACGTGATCCCATGTTTTGCAATCTCCTTGGAAGGTAGAGCCAATACGAGTAGTGTGGTGACTCAAGAGGGATAAAGTTGGAATCGAACGAGATTTTTTGTGTTTTATTTTTATTTCGGTTTCCTAATACACATAAAGAAATACCATAACAAACTCCTGCTTAAATCATTTCATGCCAGCTTAATAGAACATTGTTTTAATCGGCTTGATTCCATGAAGCCTCCATCCCTCCGAAGCCCAGTACATCTTGAGCTGCCATTTAGAGCTTTCCATACAAACTTAAAAGAGAGAAGCAGACATTCCAGTTCGGTACTTTGGCAATGAATGCCCCTAAGCATAAGAATTGTGCAACATCTCGTACAATAAAGTACATTTGTTGTATCATGAAGTTATAAGATGGTAGACATAGTTCCAAGTCAGATAGATTTTCCTCACCTTCTCCATTCTCTTTGCATAGAGATGTTCTTATACACTATCTATCTTCTCAGTTCTGGTGGTTCAGCCGACTTCCAGTGGGCAGTTATGACCGATCTTGCCACTATCATTCCAATAAACCAGAGAGGTGTGGCGCAGCGGCCAGAGTGGCTGTCTCTGGAGCGCGGGGTTCACAGTTCAATCCCTGGTGGCAGCTCAGCTCAGCATCATGTGACTATGGGCAGTAGCTCACTTAATTTCCCCAGTGGCCCCTGGCCCCAGCGTCCAGATACCCTTAGGGGTGCAGGTAAGTCCTTCTTACAACTTTGGAATTATAATAAATACACCGTCTGCGTGTAGGTCCTGGACAATGTCCCAAATGTTACGAACGGCCAAGTGGATTCTAGTTCACATCTGCTAGAAATGCAGCCCCTGTTTAGACACACATACACCTCAAGACCCCTCCCCGAAATATTTTTAACCTGTCCCATACCCAGATCATGTGATCACACATACAAGCTTCCATACATCATGGGCAATGAATGTGAACATTCATGTTCCATGTATGCAATAGTGCAGGAGTATACGCCACCCACTGAGTATATACTTACATTTTGTAGAAATTCGGGCCCGTTAATATTTTAGAGCTAGGTTAGGGCCTTGCAACCACTCCTCCCTGGTTAAATATGCATTCATTTCTTTTGGGCATTTACTCTGAATAGCTCGAAACTAGTCCTAGAATTACCATGCTTAGCCTGTAATCAGTTTGCCCACTGGCCCAGCATTCTTTGCTCACTTAAAGGGTTAAGCAAAACATGAACCATATCAGCAGCATAATGGGGCGTAAACAGTTAACATCTTCTGGATTTTTATCCTTTTTCAAAAACAGACGTGAACCCTTGGCGAGTTGAAGGAGGAAAGGCACCACCCTTCAAACTTTGATTCAACACATCTGGCAGAAAGGTGTTCAGTTCTGGGGGTAGCATCCGATCCCATTCTGATGGAGTCCCATCTTCACCACCAGCTGCCCTACATCTGGGGAGGGCTTCAACCACCTGTAAATATATGATACATGAAACATGATTCTGTGGGGCCTCCTTCGACAGCTCTGGGAGCTTAACCTGTGACAAAACTGTTTTATATCACTTTCCCCAAGATACTGCATACATTTTAGAAAAGTGCTGTTGAAACACTCCCTGTATTTGTTGAGTTTCGAAGAGTAAATGACCCTTGGAATGGTCCCTAATTTTTAAAATTTGCAATTTTTTGACTGCTGTACTCTAAACCTCCAGGCCAGCACTCACTCGCCCATCTGTACTCTAAACCTCCTCTAAACCTCCAGGCCAGCACTGACTCGCCCATCTGTACTCTAAACCTCCAGGCCAGCACTGACTCGCCCATCTGTACTCTAAACCTCCAGGCCAGCACTGACTCGCCCATCTGTACTCTAAACCTCAAGGCCAGCACTCACTCGCCCATCTGTACTCTAAACCTCCTCTAAACCTCCAGGCCAGCACTGACTCGCCCATCTGTACTCTAAACCTCGAGGCCAGCACTCACTCGCCCATCTGTACTCTAAACCTCGAGGCCAGCACTCACTCGCCCATCTGTACTCTAAACCTCCAGGCCAGCACTCACTCGCCCATCTGTACTCTAAACCTCGAGGCCAGCACTGACTCACCCATCTGTACTCTAAACCTCAAGGCCAGCACTCACTCGCCCATCTGTACTCTAAACCTCCAGGCCAGCACTGACTCGCCCATCTGTACTCTAAACCTCGAGGCCAGCACTGACTCGCCCATCTGTACTCAAACCTCGAGGCCAGCACTGACTCGCCCATCTGTACTCTAAACCTCGAGGCCAGCACTGACTCGCCCATCTGTACTCTAAACCTCCAGGCCAGCACTGACTCGCCCATCTGTACTCTAAACCTCCAGGCCAGCACTGACTCGGCCATCTGTACTCTAAACCTCCAGGCCAGCACTGACTCGCCCATCTGTACTCTAAACCTCCAGGCCAGCACTCACTCGCCCATCTGTACTCTAAACCTCCAGGCCAGCACTCACTCGCCCATCTGTACTCTATACCTCCAGGCAAGCACTCACTCGCCCATCTGTACTCTCAACCTCCGGGCCAGCACTCACTCGCCCATCTGTACTCTAAACCTCCAGGCCAGCACTCACTCGCCCATCTGTACTCTATACCTCCAGGCCAGCACTCACTTGCCCATCTGTACTCTAAACCTCCAGGGCAGCACTCACTCGCCCATCTGTACTCTAAACCTCCAGGCCAGCACTCACTCGCCCATCTGTACTCTAAACCTCCAGGCCAGCACTCACTCGCCCATCTGTACTCTAAACCTCCAGGCCAGCACTCACTCGCCCATCTGTACTCTAAACCTCCAGGATAGCACTCACTCACCCATCTCTCCTTCATATGACCGACCGCTGCCTAAATGTTCTGCTGTTGAGAACTTGTTTCATAAGCAGGAACCACTCTAGCTCCCTTTATGGCTGTCTCCCTAGCAACATATTGCTGCTGGTTAACTGCTTGAGAAAGCTTTAACTCTGCATTCGCAAAGGCCTCGGTCAGGGCCTTTTACTTCATTTTTTTTTTTATTGATGAAAATTCGCCTTAAAAGCACCCTCCGCCTCCAAAATAGATTAAAAAGCTTTACAAATGGCCACTACAGTGGAGGAATCCTTGTTTTCTTCGAAGAACAGCCTTGTTCTGGCCTTCATCAGTTCCACAAAGGAGTCTGCTGGAGCACAGCTCTGTTTAAAGAATAGCTACAAAGATGTTCCAAATTCCCAGCACACCTAGAGAGACAGCATACTTGCTTTATCATAGACATGACACACCTGTGTGAATTAGAATGTTTGATCACATTTGTTGGAGTGTTGAAGCTGGACCAGTACAGGGCCATGCAAACCCCACTTTACATTGTTGCCCCGTGGAGGGCCAGCCAGAGTCCTTTAGGGATTGACAAGTTCATCAGAAGAGGAAGAGTTCAGTCCGCAGTCTGATTGCTTTGTCATTGGTAACCAAACTAAATGTGGCGGTCCATGTCGAGGGCCAAGGTGAGTGTCGCAGAGTGTATCGGGGGACAGTGGAAGGTGTTATTCCAGGGCATGATGCAGAGGGCAGAACCAAGCTGAAAGAGGCCACATGGCAGAAAGGAATGCTACCACTTCCTTCTTACCAGAATGGCAGAATCATCCACATCATCATCCTCTGATGTGTGATGTTCCTCACATGTGGGTGGTGGTGTTTTGTCTGCAGCACTGTGGCACTGACACATCAGGGGCCGGAGGTGGAATGGCTGCCGCACTGTGTGGCAGTATGCAATGAAAAAATCGAAAAATGGCCAGGAGGAAAAAATATATATAAATCTTACTTTTCAATAGAAGACCGAATATTCCTCTATTAGTAGTGCATAGTCCTGTTATTCATTAAAATACATTTCCACTAAGGAAACAATCACATACCAAAGAACAAATGATTACATAATTTAATTAACGTAATCCAGATTCACTTCATCATAACTTTGGGACTTCTCTCAATAAACCATATACATATATATACACACACATACAACACTTATATACAAATGGCAAAAAAATTAATAATAATAACAATAGTATTAGGTTCCTTCCACCCAAATCGTCGAAAAAGGAGTGTTCACCTATTCCCTATAGGTAATACACTTAGAGGTAGTCTTATTCGCACAATTGGCTCTAATGTCTACAGAACCTTAATCACAAAATTGTGCATAGAATATTTTTAAAGTAAATCAAACAGAATCTCATCAGACTCCTCTTATCAGAATCTGTCGACGCGGACGCGTTTCGCCCAAATGAAGCATCTAGGCCTCCTCAGGACAGGGGTGAGGGAAACGACTTTCCAGAAATCCGTATGCCTTTTACAATCCGGTCAGCGTTAATCCAAACACGATATAGGGACAGTGCAGCTCAGGTTCATACAATGATGCGCACCTCCAGGCACTCTAAATTGCAGTTAAATGCCACCTCGTTATACTGCTGCAAATCTTTAAACAATCGAGGACCTACAAAGTTGTGTCTCCTTCGATCTTAGTAACGGCAGTGCCACATCAGGGGCTGGAGGTGGAATGTCTGCCACACAGCGTGGCAGTGCCACATCAGGGGCTGGGGTTGGAATGTCAGCCGCACTGTGAGGCACTGACACATCAGGGGCGGAGTTGTGGATGGAGTAGTAGCAGGCGTATTCATCTGCGCCAGGCCTTGTGGCAGCAATGCCATGATAAGGATCTGCAGGACATGGAAGATCCCAGCTACATCTCGCTGGTGTGCTGCCGTAGCAGCCATTCTTTCCGCCTGCATCCGCTCCATGTTCTCCATGATCCTCGGCATGTTTCCCAACTCCCGGGTGACATCGCCACTCTGACTAGACAGTTGTTCTTGTCTCAGAGTCATGACTCCAGCGATGTCAGCCATGGATTGTTGGAGAGCATGGAGCGGACTGTGGATGTCTTTTAGGGACTGTAAGTGGTCCGTGATGGGACTTAGACACCCACTTATGGCATCTAGTTTGGCTGCCATGAGGTCGAGCCCCACCCGCACCTGATCAGCTATCTCGTTCTGGCCATCTAATACACGGCGTTGGAATGCCATGGGTTGGTCGTGGGGGTCCTGGGAAACAGCTGTGGTGGTGGGTGCTTCCTGCTGTGTGGTCTGTGCAGGGGGTGGGGTCTCCTCGATGCAGCTGGGCTGCCCTGCTCTTGGGAGTGGAGTGCTGAGGGTGTCCATGAGCTGTTGGAGGGCGTTGGTGTCGATGGTGGGGAGGTCCTCTTCATCATCAGTGAAGAGATGTACGGTCTGCTCTGCAGGAGGTGTTGATTCTCCCTCTACAATGTGAAGGGGAGATGAAGTTTAACAGTGTGTTCTATGTATGTTCATGCATTGGACAAGTTTACAGACAGACTGCATGACAATGTACATTGTGACTGTTTAGGAGGCAATGCCTATTTGATGCAGGACAGTGGACATTTCTACACCATCAGGGATGTGAGGTTGTACTTGTACATTATCACCTCACAGTTTCCTGCTATGCCAAATGTGATTGGCCAGTTTCTACACACAAGTGGCAGCAGTTCTGTCCTCTGTTCTCTTGTGAACGAGTTGCAGTTTGTACCACATTGTTGTCAATGTTGAGGTGCTCTGATTCTTATGCATGT
Organism: Triturus cristatus; assembly: GCF_964204655.1. Classification (NCBI taxonomy): domain Eukaryota; kingdom Metazoa; phylum Chordata; class Amphibia; order Caudata; family Salamandridae; genus Triturus; species Triturus cristatus. The sequence continues at coordinate 1,152,974,247 of NC_140584.1, forward strand.
GTGCTGCATTGTGGGAGAGTCGCCCCTGCAGCTCTGATTTTGCTGGCCCTTATCCCTTTCAGGCGGTGTGCCTTTCACTTCTGTGCTCATACAGTGCTGAGATGTTGCAGACTTGGGTAAATTGGGCTCTTGGTGGGAGTTGGGACTCTTGGGCATGGTTTGTCCGCAGATGTCTTGTTGACGGCAGGGGTTGTTTGTGCACGTGGATGTGTCAGAGTGTGACCTGCTCCTTTACAGATGTGGTCCACACTCAGCCACCTCAGTATTGTGGCGTGCACCATGTCATGATGATTAGACTGCAGCCATGCTAATCGTAATGCAGTGTCACTTGCTTTGTCAGTGTGGCTCATGGTCCCGCAGCTTTGCTGGGTTCAGCACATGTGCATGGGTTTGTTGTGAGATTAGTGATGTGTGGGGAGGGCCCCCTCTGGGCACATTGTCGACGGGGGCCTACTTGCTGTTTCTATGTGTGCTGCAGTATGCCAAGGAGATTAGGGACATGATCCAGAGTCATTGTTGGTGTGCAGTGTGCTGTACTTAATTGTGCATGTGTGCCATTGTGCCCATCTCCCTGGTCATTACTTACCCTGTTGCTGTTGGGTCAGGTCATGTTGAGCAGTGTCCGGTCCCCCAACTCCTGCCACCGTCTCCCCACTGATGACTGTGGACACCATTTCCTTCATCTCATCCAGCTCCTGCTGTGGCGCTGGACTCCCACCTCCAGTCTGCATTACGGCTTTCCGGTTGTTATCGAGTTTCAGCTTGGTTTTGCGCTTCACATCATTCCAGCGCTTCTTGCAGGCATCCACTTCTTTTCTCTTTACTCCGACTGCATTCACCTTGGCTAAGATGGACTGCCATATTGCATTTTTAGTTGCCAATGACACGGTGGAGGTGATGAACAGTTGTTGGTGGTGTTCTATCACCTCCGTAATCAGGATCTTGTTTTCCTGCGGACTGAATTGTGAGTTCGTCTTCTATTTCTCCTTGCCCTTCTCCATCCCCGGCAGGTCCTCCGGGGGGTTTGTGGGGTTCTGGTTGGCCTCTGTAGTTGCTCCAGTTTCCTCCATGGTGCTTCTCAGTTCTTTTTATTTATTTTTTGGGCAGCTATTATGGTTAATTTTCCCGCTTGATGTGGGAATGGCAAGTCTGGCGCTGATTATCGCTGATATTTTTATCGCTGTTGGGCGCAGCGCAACTTTTTTCACGTTCGGGTTTCTTTTTTTATCGGCGTCCCAGTAATTTTAACGCAGACATTTGATTTGTTATCGGAGAACTATCGCGTGTTGCTGGCATGTTGAGAATACGCCGTTAACACAGCGTTAGTTTCCCGCGATAGACGGCCTTATGTAAAATTGCGCTAGCCTAGGTTGGCGATGATTATCGTGCGTTCTTGAGAATATCCCCCAAAGAGTAATGCAAGGCAGCGCAAATCACTGGCTTTCATTACTCTGAGGCAGGGAGGCGTGCCGCGGGTGGAGCATGGCTGTTCCCACGCATCCACCCATCGACACATTCCCTGAGTTGCTAACATTTGGTATACCTGGGAATGTGTCAAAATTGTATGCCCACCAGAGGAGCAACGAGGAGAAATATCTTTATCTCTGAGGATTGTTTTTGTGCAGGAAGATATGCCGTCCTGCACCAAAATCATCCTGCCTACAATGCAGGCAGCCTTACAACATTACGCAAAGCTGCCTATGTAATGCAGCCTAAAGTGTGTAAGCACTGGGAAAGGACATGAATGTGCCGTATAATGGTATATACAGTGTATTCCTGACCTTTCATGCAGTGCAACAAGGTGGATTACTGCGGTGCGTAAAGTTTTGATAATTATGGCCCAAATTGTGTTTTAATATCTAAATCATATGATTGAATAAAATTGAAATTGCCTCCTATTAGTATTACTTTAGGGAAGTCCACTAACGGGAGAAACATTGCATTCAATGCCTGAGGGGCGTCCAGTGTTGATCCATAAAACGAAATTAACAAACAACTAATATAATTCATTTGGATCTCAGCTATGACCCATCTGCCTGACTTGTCGAAAGCAACCTTGCCTAATCTTCCTCAGAATTTTCTACTGGCTAAGATTTCCACCCCTAAGACTTGCTAATGCTGAAGAGTGATCAATTAGGTGCAGAGGACACCAGCTAATATACTACGGGGCAGATTTATGTTGCACATGCGCCACTTTTGCACCGCCGTTGCGTCACTTTTGTGACGCAGCAGCGGCGCAAATCCTGCGCCATGGTGCGGGGTATTTACAACGTGACGCATCTGGGAGATGCGTCACGTTGTAAAGCCCTGCGCCACATGTAGGCGTTCCAGGGCAGGTGGGGGCGTTCCGGCGCAGGAACGCCTCCTAAAAGTGGCTGAGTGAAATCTACAAGATTTCACTCAGTCACTTTTAGGCCCATGCTGCGTCAAAACCCTGCGCCTGCTTGAAGCAGGCGTAAGGATTGACGCAGCATTGTAAAGATAGGGCCCCCCAGAACATTGCTGGAGCTGCGTCGCGCTTGCGACGCAACTCTAGCAATGCGCCACTTTTACGGCACAGATGCGTCACGCATCTGTGCCGTTTTTGCCCCATGGTGCGCCGCATTATAAATGCGGCGCATCCATGGTGGCGCAGCTGTGGCGCATAATAATTGGCGCATCCCTGCTGATATGCAGGGATGCGCCAGTTAACATAAATCTGCCCCTCCATCTTTAACTTCTTAATATGCGTCTCCTGCAGGAAAGTGAATGTTGCCTTCTGCTCAAACAACCAATCTGTTATTGCTCTTTACCTCCTTCGATTATTCACCCCATTCACAGATACAACCTTAAATTTCGAGTTAGACATTTTTTGTAAAATTGGATGCAGCTTGTAAACCGCATTGTTTTCCTCTTTTACCTTCTTGAATAAACATACAAAAATTATCCAGTCCCTGTAGGAGACTATTTAATATTTTTCCTATGACTGACTACAACCCCTTGAAGGAGGTGGCAGCCCCCCTAAATCCACCAGTCTTCACCTTCCTTCCCCTCTTCGTGCCCTTCCATCCACCACTCTCCCATCCCAATCCCTCCGCTTTCGACCCATCCACCATGGTCTTAAGTCGCCCGGCTGTGATGTCCCTCCCATCCTTTGCGGTGCGATGCTTGCATCTTGGTGAGGATCACACACGCCCCCTCTCCAATTTTGCATCCACTTATCTACCTCTCTTATCCACAGTCTCAACAACAACCATTCCTCCCCTTTCACGGCAGCAACTCATTCCATAAACATGCTCTTTTATACGGAACGATACATTCAGCCACAACTACAATATATATACTTCATTCAGAAAAAGAGGAGGTCCAGCCAATTGTTTACATACCATTTAATACTCTCATATCTATTGCACCCACCCCGCTACACCCTTGCTGTTAATATATAGGGGTATATCAGCAACAGTTGGCGATAAATATCGCAAAGCGCGCTTAGCGATTTTATATTTATCGCCGTCAATCGCTGGAATTTATTGCCTGGTAGCGCGTTATTAACAACGCATTACTCCAGGGCGATAATATTCCAGCAATATCCAGGGAAATGGGCCAACATCGCTGGAAAACCAGCGATGTAGCACCCAAAACAGCGATAGCCTTGGTGATACGACCCTGTGGTCGTATCACCATAATCCACCCCCCATGTTAAGCATGCATAAATCAGGATTTTTGCAGTTGTAAGATTCAAGCGATAATCGAGGTTAGCGCAAGTTATTTCATCGCTTCGCAGCCATTGGTAATAGGGGGAAGGTGAGTTAGCGACTGCTTTCAGTTGCCTTGAAGTTGGGAACAGCTACTTTGCATGTCATTAGCGGTAAATATCGCCGACATGCAAAGCGGCACCCAAACCGGTCGCTTTCGCCAGGAAGCTGTCGCTAACAGCTGTTAGCGACAGCTTGCTGATAGGGCGATGAAAATATCGTCGCTTTAGCGGCAAAAAGTGCTGCTAAAGCGGCGATGACGCCCTTGCTAATATGCCCCATAATCTTTTGTGAATCTACCGCTGTTGCCGAAAGCAATTCCCCATACTTTTTAGGTCGAGGACTACCGGTCTGCCGAAGGCAGAACCGGAAGTCGGAAGATTTAATGTTTCCTAGAGTGGCTATTTAGCCCGCCTCTCTTTTTGCTTCTCCTCCATTGGCTGGCTTCCTAAACGGAGGCCCGCCATTGGAGGAGAGAGCCGTCCCTCCAAATAGGCTCCGTCTTTTTCAGATTCGGGGGCGTGTTCCTTGCTGTTCTTTCCACTTTTTAGCCACGCCCTTTTAGAACAGCAGGAACACGCCCCCGAATCCGAAAAAGTTTCGAAGCTTCCATCCGCCATTTTTTTTGCTATAGTCTGGCGTGAGGATCCATCCGTCCGGCGCCGTGTCGTGAGGTACTCCACAGAAGGGGCCAGTCCGCCACTCTTACCTCTGTACTTCTCTGTATTCTTTCCCTTGAAATGCCCGTTCCGCTGCCTGTCATAGGACGCACCAAAGACCATCGGTCCCATCTGTATGGATTGAAAAGCCGGCGGGCACACAGGACTCTTGTATCGGCCAGACCCCAGGAAGAGCATGCAAGTCCACGGAGGACCCGGCCTCCACATCTGCCGCCTCCGATTAAACAGGCCGCAGAGCTGAACTTCAGGCAATTATGGGGAAGGTTCAGGTCTATAGCGGGTAGCGGGACGCATTGACCGGCTGCTATGACCAGGGGAGCCCAGGCTTCCGTGCCACACAGCATTCTGGGCTCCCGCCTCTGACCCCACAAAGTCCCCCGGTGCCACACCAGAAGGTTCCCAGCAGGCAGTTTGAGCCTCCGTGCCACACCAGAAGGTTCCCAGCAGGCAGTTTGAGCCTCCGTGGCTGCTCCCAGGGCCCCGCTTTTCAAGACAGCAGTTTCTGCAGCCGGAACCCCTGGCTCCGCAGGCCTCAAAGCTTAGTTTAGATACGGGTAACAGGCCCAGTGCTGGGAAGATTGGGAGCGGCTGAACTACGAGGCCGGCAGTCACGATTGCGAAGCCCAGGCGCTAGAGTGCATTGAACCTCTTCGGGCTCGCACTTCAGCCCCTCGCAGCACTCCTGGGGCTATAGGAGCAGCCTGCTACCGGGTAAGCGGGACCCAGCTCCACAAGATCGCGGCGTTGAGTTGGCGTGCCCCCACTCCGAGGTCTGCTGTGCTAGTGCCAGGGCGTCGGAAAAGCTCTATTACAGCCCCATGCATGAGGCGTTCAGCAGTGTAACCATACAGTGAGGGCTTGGAGATCGCTGCCCCGATGTAGGAAGCTCGGCGGGCACCCGGAGAGCAGAAGGAGCACATTTCACTACATTCCCTGCTGGAAGCAGCGTCTTCGCAACTTCGTTTTTAAACGTTTGCAAATGTTAGCTTGTCACCTTAGAGTGGTGACTTAAAGTAATTATTAAATATGTACTACAGAGGTAAACTTGTTTGCCTTAAGTCGGTTCCACGATCTTTTAAAATTGTTTATATTGAAATACAGTGGTTCCTACTGAAATACTTGAATAAAGTATATATGTTGTGTACAAGATTGGTATATATCTTAATAGGACAGAGTACTTCGAGAGTCTGTATTGTGGACAACGAATGAACTGTACTGTGTGGCCATTGAACGAACTCTGACTGAAGAGCAGTTGATAAAGAGATTGTTAATGCACAGAGTAAGGTGCATGAATCGCTATCACGTTAGTGTGCGTTTAGGGTGGTTTTCGCCTGAGTGCACCACTATGTTTACAACTATTTTGCCCGGTCTCCGAAAGGATCGGCCTTAATAAAATATCGCTGTCGTGCCAGCCAAAACCATTCACTGTTCGCGAGTATGTTTTAGTAGGATTGACTAAAGTTGTCTAGTTTCATATCTTAAGAAAACCTTTGCATTTTCTGGAGCACTGTGCGCTTTTTATTTTATTCGGTACGTGATAAAATTTCACCGAAGTAAGAGCATGCCAGCCACAGATTTTGCCTTCTGTTGACCAGGCACTCCTGAGCTGGAATCGGACAGCCTCATATTAGAGGAGCACTACGGTACCTTCCGGCGTGAAGCTGACTCCCATCTTAAAGGAAGCATTCCTTTACGGGACTGTGACACTTTAATCCGAAAAGCTCCATGCTGCTAAACTCCCCCTTTTGCAAGAACGGAGCAAGTCCAGGTAACAGATACACTCCTGCTGGAACAGCTGCATACATCATGTGCTCTGTCCCGGAAGCAGCATTCGCAATCCTGCAGGAACAACGTTCATTAAGGATTTAGTTAATATCAAAGGGCGAGCATCATCTTCCTGCGGAAGGGCAGGACTAGATACACTTGTCTGCAGGAGGAAAAGCCGCCCCCTGCATGTACCGAACTCCCTTTGCAGGTTAAATAACAAGATGAGCAAATAGGCCAAGGCGCTATCCTGTACGCTGCAAGGACCCCGTTCACTCCTTCAGCAGCAGAAGACAGCCAGACCGTGCTTTGCAGGAGCAGCACGTGCTGTTTGCGTAGGTCACATCACATCCCTTCAGTCTGTGTAGTAGTCATATGTCCTCAGGCACAGAAAGGCTCTTTTAGGAATAGACGCCGCCCTGATGTAGCCAGTGCTTTAAATTGGCAGCTACTGTCCGGTACTGAATACCTGCGCTTCTTAGCACTGCTGCAGTACATTTAATGAGAGAATATCGACAACCCTCGTTTACTAGAAGAAATCACCCATTTAGGTAAAGCACAGTATCTTACAGGAAGAACCTTCTGGCAGGCATCTGACGCTCTTGCAGGACGCACTACACCTCATTTGAAGAGTTTATATAAACGTATAAAACATAAATGAGGTGATGCGTCTGTAATGCCTGTGAAAATAAATGTGGCCCAATAAAATATGTTTTTTGTAAAACTGCATCTCCTGAGTCTTGGAATGAGGGGGCATGATCATTCTCTAGAACTGAACGCTGCTGCTTCAAATGGACCTTTGTAGTGCGATTGTTCTTTGAGTTAGCTTAAATAACTATCTTTATAACTAGAGCACATGAAAGGGCAGCATGGTAAAACCATATTTGTGTAATGGTGGCAAGCTTGGCCAACTAGGCCTATGACAGACAATTTACTTGGTGCACCCAGTAAAACCTTTAATTTATAATTTTTACCTTTAAACAGACCCAGCAGATGCGCATGAATTAAACACTCAGACACATCCCCATGAAATCCGTAGAACTACTGTGCGATGCTGAAACCCTGTAATCCCAATAAAAACAGTTTGACAAAAAAAATCCTTAAAACTTATGAAAAGCGAAACTTGAGAGATACATTTTGGAGATTTCGTGCAGTCTGTTGGGGCCGGCAGGGGCTTCGAGTGGTGGGGGTTGCTATGGCTGTCTGTGTTCTTCATTGAAATGCCCATAGAGAGTTTTGCCAAAAGGTTGGCGGCACCGAATGCCCCTCATTTCAGCATGAAAACAGAGGCTAATGTGTCCCGTGGAGACATCTCGAATCTCAGTATATAGTACACCAATGAAGTCACAAATGATTTCTGCTGTACATGTCGATTCGCTCATATTGGAAAATACACTTCCATCACAAAGCCATATGAAGCGCAAGCTGTGCAATATAGATTTTTTCTGCCAACAGCATGACATGACATGAGATGTCAGCTTCTAGTTGTTTAAATTGGGACTGCAGCCTTACAAAAAAGATGAACTGCTTCAAGGCCTATGCATTTTACAGTAGCTTTTGTATTGTGATGATACCGGCGACGTAGTCAGGATGCTTCCTGCAGGCCCAATAATTGGCATTTGTTGTGCATGGTTTTAAGAATGTGGATTTTTTGTGTGGATAATGGTGGAAGAGCTTAAATATTGTGCTCAAGGCTTGGAGGCTGCCCCGTTCATGTTGTAGCATACCTGTAACAGATACTTCCTATCTTTGGGCGGTTGTGTGAGAAGTTATCTTGAAGCTTCTTTGGGTTGGTTTGATGTGGGTTCATTATCTGACCTAAGTGGAAAGCACCACTCTGCTTACATCTCACTACCTCACAACATCCCTCTCCCTCACTACATCACTGTTTCACTACCTCACTCTCTCTCACTACATAACTCTCTACCTCACTACTCCACTCTATCTCACTACCTCACTATCTCACAACTTCTCTCTCTCAAAACATCACTACCTCACTCTCTAGCTCACAACTTCACTCTCTCTCACTCACTACCTCAATCACTCTCTATCTCACTACCTCACTCACTACCTCACTCTTTCTATCTCACTAACTCACTTTCACTCTCTCTTTCACTACCTCTCTCTCTATCTCACTACATCACAACATCACTCTATGCTTATATATCACTACCTCACAACATCCCTCTCCCTCACTACCTCACTCTTTCACTACCTCACTCTCTCTCACTACCTCACTCTCTATCTACCTCACTCTCTATCTCACTACCTCACTCTCTATCTACCTCACTCTCTCTCACTACCTCACTCTCTCTCACTACCTCACTCTCTATTTCAATACCTCACTCTCTCTCTATCTCACTACCTCACTCTATCTCTGCTAATGCAATAGGCATCACATATGCAAAAAAAAAGCTAATACCAATAGAAATGACAATGCCATTTATTTAAGGATACAAAAATGATAAAAAAAATAATGAGCAATACCAATAGCTCTACCTATAATATTGCCGAGACCATTGCATTGTAAATGCTTGTTTTACAGTGTCTGCCACTCGATCTCTCTAAATAATTCTGTGCAGCTCCCTGAACCCTTCAGGGTTCCCTTTGCCAGAACCTCTAATCTGGCAGGCTTCATAATTCTTGCGCCCATGATCTGAAATGATGAAATCATCTTTCGGAGTTTATTACATCTTTTGGAGGTTTCAAATGTCATATCCAGGAAGATCTGAATATTACACCCATCACTCTTTTGACCTACTTTTCCTCAATAGTCTTAAAGAGCACCTTCTCTAAGGCCATATTATCAAAGAAGTTCACAAGTTCAAATCCTCTGTGCTCCCCTGCAATGTATGGGTGCAAATCAGATTTTCCTTAAAGTCCACTGTAGGAGCTTAATTTGAATCCTTGCTCTTTGATATCTGTATAAATCTGAGACTGAACCTCCAAGAGCGATTCTTATGGTCTTCCAGTTGTTTCGCATTGCGTACCTGCTTCTTCAGCTTAGACTTTGTTACACCAAATCACTCTGAGTATCCTCAAGAACCAAGGGGCATATTATCAAGCGGCAGCGATAATTATCGCTGGCCGCTCTTAGCGTGAGGATTTTTATCGCCGGCTATCGCTGGAAATTATCGCCATGTTAGCGCTGTATTAACACGCATAGCGCAATGGCGATAATTATTACAGCAATAGCGGTGTTTTCCATGGAACATCGCTGGTTTTCCAGCGATGTTCCATGGAAAACGGCGATATCCTAGATGATAGGGCCTGTGGTTTTAGCCACACAATCCACCCCCCATGTTAGATATGCCTTAGTCAGGAATTTAACAGACGTTAAATTCCTACGTTGAGGCATACTTAACACGGTTTCAAATATCGCTACCCCTCGTTGATAATACAGCGAAACTGCCTTCGTGATATCATCCCATGTTGTTTTCACAGCCACGCCTCCTTTGCATCTCATTATCGATGCAAGGCGTGTGAAAAACGGGCGCTAAGTCAAGGAATCACGCGCTAGTGTTTCCTTGATGATAATGCGATAAAATTATCGCCGCTTTTTGCCCGAAAACGGACGCTAAAGCGGCGATAATTTTATCGCGACCCCTTGATAACATGCCCCCAAGATTCTAGTTTTGCATCTCCTCAAAGTGCACAGCATAAATCTCAAGCTCCTGTTTAATCGCAGGCATCTTATTTACAAGTGTGTGAGCCGGGCGAACCTATTTTTAATTGATCTCAAGTATCTCTGTCAAGATTGTAGTCAGATGAGATTCAATTTTTGTACCAGACAATTGAATCATACTGTCATTTTCAGGCAAGGAAGGCGTCACACCCACATTTGCAGGCAGATGAATATCCACAGGCGACTCCTGGCTCTAGTCGGAGTGAGGATGCTTCGGGGGGCGATTGTACTCGTTCCTGAACAGACCTATTTAATTGATGACGTAGCTAAGGACCCTTTAATTCCTTCTTGACCCCTTTCGTGTTGTAGAACACTAAAAAACCTTGACCACATTGTTCATACTCATGAAGGGAGAAGCCAACTTTAAAGCTGATGAGGGGGGTGCTGATTTTGCTCTACCACATAGCCCACTTACATCACTCCATGGGGAATCAGCGCTTCCCAAAGTATCCGTAATGTCCAAACTGTCAGCCCCCAGGTCTCTAGCTGTTCCCCTCACCCACCAGATTTTTCTGCATTCCCAGAATTTCACTAGCTGACATAGGAGAGCCATTTTTGGAAAAGGTTTCAATGCTTTCTAAGCCCTGGGTTAATTGAGAAGTATTTTTTAGTTTATTCAAAGGTGATCCCCTCCTTCACCACGCCTTTTCTCCTTAGTAACTGAAAATATTAGCAGTATCGTGCTGGCCAGAAGACCCGCAGGCTAAACAACATAGATTAGAGAAAACAATATCCACCAAGATGTTCCGATATATGCTTCATATCATGGGTTGGGGGGAGGGGTCTCAGACAGTTTATGCACATCTAGCGATGTGCCCGTGCTACCCCGTCATCCTCGCCTTCAGAACTATAAAACGCTGCTAGGTTTCCGAGCCATTATACTAGACTCCCTAGTACAGTTCAAGATCAGGGTTCTCCAAAGTCGGTCCTGGAGGTCCGGATCCATGCCAGATTTTTAAGATAACTACATTTGTCTTAATGGGAATATGCTAAAAATCTACCATGGATCTGGCGTTCCAGGCCCGGCTTTGGAGAACCCTGTTCTAGATCATGATCCTTGAGATATGAAATTATATAGATTGCTGATGAATATTGTCTATGGCACCAAGAGAAGCAGAAAGAACATATTGTGGCTTCTCCAGTGCATTGTACTCATGTCCTTGTTCTTCCATCTTTTGTGAGCACATCAGAGACACCAACATGTGCAGTAGCAGGACGGGTTCAATATTTTGCCAGAATCTTCAAACCCTTATGGAGGCTGATTCAATGCTGATGGAAATCATACTTGATTTGAACCCATAATCTCCACATAATGTTTATCAACCTTTAATTTATTGGGTTGTTGTGCTTCGTTGAGTTGCTCATGTACAATATCATTTACATTACTTTGACTTTTCAATGTTGTATCCTGACATGGTGTACGTTATTTTGAGATTTCAGTGACGCATGATATTATTTACGTTATTTTTTTTATTTTCGAATGATGCAGGGCCATATTATCTACATTGTTTTCAGTTTTAGATCTGATATAATTTGACATCATGTACGGTATTTTGGGTATTCAAATGGAGCATTATAACACTTTAGAACTGATGCATTCACAGAAAATGAGTTTGCAATATAGTGCTGAAAATAACCAACGCGTGCTGACTACAGCACTTTTTTCCCCAAAGGCTCCACGCTCTACGCATCCAGGCCTCTCTAGTGTGCCTGCCATTCTTTTCCATGCAGCGGTGCCAATTGTGCGGCCTCTTTACATTGATTAAGCGATATATGCTATTTCCCACCGCAGACTATGAGCAGTTTGTGGCGAGGCTGAGTATATAGGGTATGTTTACATCTCGTCTATCATCAAATAATGCTGTTAAGCTGTGGTATTTGGTAGAAGAAGAATAGGCTCCATTCTTTCCTCAAATTGAGGGTCTCGATAACTGAGGGAGAAGATTGAGGTTGGAGTAAGTCCGCGGGTCGTGCTGTGGCTCACCGCATTCCCCGCACTATCATTGGCTCAATATTTTGGGATATTCTTGAGGCTTCTAGATTTTGGTGTTGAAACAAGTCAAGTGGGGGATGGAGTAAGAGAGGTAGGGGCATGGCGCTGACAGGGCACCGCCTCTTAGAATTCTTTGGGGGGCTCTAATATTCCTGTAGACTGCGGGTGTCAACTTCATTGGCGCCTTAGAGAGGGAACCACAAGCGAATCTGTTAGCCAGAGAAATCATAATACTTTAGAAAAATAACAACCACATGTGTCATTTCAGGCCACTGTCAGGATCTATTTGGTTGAGCAAGAGGTTTAAGGACTACAGAAGTACCACGTCGAGACAAGTGAAGGATTCCTCTGGTCAACCCTTCAGTTCCTTTGCTGCAAATTATACATCAGGATGGGATCCATGAATTACATCTGTTTGTGTTCAGTGTCTCGTAAAGTCAAGTTCCATTTATTCAAGAGATGAGCTGAAAAGCTAGTTGTGGTTGCTCCCAGCTGTTAGTAAGCCCTCATTTCCCAGAAAAGTACAGCTCTTCAGATGCAGCTATGGTGAAGTCCCCAGTGCAACCAGCCCTCTAGTTCCAATGGTAAAGATGTCCTTGGATGACTTGGAAGAGTCGATTCAGGCCCATCTGTCCCTCTTTGCACCTCCTGCCTCACTCCCATCTTTTCAGGCATGAGACTTTCCTTTTCCCCCATACAGCATTGCTGAGGCAGTGCTGACCTTGTAAAGAAACAAGTGCAAGGGGCCCAATGTACCTTAAGAGCCATTCACCGATACAGCCCATTGCTGGGGTTGGTGAACACCAAGGCTGCCTAGTAACATAAATTCTATGTTGAATAGTAATTTCCAGTCCACAAAAATGAGTGTTGATGTCCCCAGGGAACCCGCATGAAATAAAGCACTTGACTCCATGAAGCAGGATGAATGGGCAAGATAGGCAGGGCTTGGATGTGTGTACCTCTGTTTCTGTTACAGCCCTGAGAAGGCACAGGCCACTATTCTTCTGATGACCGCGTTGCAGGTGCTTGCACGCGCACTCCACTACTTATGTTCCTCTGCTGACATTTGTGGTCTCTGCATGGATACTCACCTCTGGTTGATGCTGGTGCAATGCAGACAGCTGACACACCTGAAGCGCACCCACCCCGCGCGGCGTTGCCGCCATGCGTTGTGGTTACATGGCTGCCGGGACGCGAAGGGGACTCTTCTTACTAGTGTGTGTCTATAATGAGCTTCTGAGCCGTACTGGGCTGTGGTAAGGAGCCAGCAGACACCACTGGAAGACAACACTAAGCCCCAGATTTACCAACACTTTGTGATGATGCAAAGCAAAACAAATCAACGTATTGGTTCACTTTCCAGTGCAAAAAAAGCAGTTTGCACCAGAAAGATGAGCGTTTCTGTCACCCCAGGGTATATTTACAAAGATTTTTGGCTGTGTTTCCAACACAAAAGTGATGCAAATCGATAGCATTTCCAGCGTGAAACCTGTTTTCAATTGAAAGTAGCGAAAAGCAGCACCTAAGGCTCCTTTGCATTACTGAGCGACAAGGGGGTGTTCCATGGGTGGTGAATGGGCATTCCCATGCAACCACCTATGGCTTTCGCGCTCAGAACCCAATGTAATAAAAAACTACACAGGATTTTGCATAAAAAATAACGTCCTTTTGGAACAGATGGTATCAAGGAGAAATGCTTTTATTGTGCTGCACTGCAAAGCACACACATAAAGTAGGACATGTTTTAAAGCTAGTCTAAGCAGAGGATTTTGTATTGGAAGGATACTATAGACGCACACAGACACCTTTGCACTATGGCGCCAAGGTGGGTGTGTGGCGCTCGGCAGCCATATTTATTTGCTTGCGCTAGGAGGAGAAAAGCATTTCTCTGCAGATTTGGCGCTGTCCTGCTCTCTCCTTCTCATGCAACGCAGTGCAACAGTTTTCTCTACTGTGTTACATTGCATAAGTATTTTGTAAATAGGCACTTGGGTGTTTTCAATCTTGCTAATGACTTTTTCATTATCTTTTGTCGTATTTTAACCACCTTTCCTTTAGGTTCTGTAGTTTACTATTTGTATGTGATCATTTGGCAGTCATATTTTACTCTCATATTAATCAAATGTATCAATCAATCAGGATTTGTAAAGCGCGGCAAAGCACCTGTAAGTGTTTTGAGGCGCTGCTTCAACAATGATTGTTATTTGACACACCTGTGTGGATATGTCAGGGGCACATCAATCTTAATATTTAACAAAGTTGCCATGTACTATTTTTAGCTCATTCCTTCTATAATCCATCTAATTCTGGTCCATGTTTATTTTTAATTAATAGGTTTTAGCTATGTTTTTATCCCTAAAGACATATTTAAATCCATGCTAGAATTATGTCAAAGCATTTTTACTCCAGAGCAAATGATAGTTTGGTATCTAGTGTATCATTGTTCTAAAAGACAAATAGGGTGTTGGTAAACAGTTTTGGTCAAACGTCCATCTGTTAATATTGGGCTTTACACGTGGTCGATAATGACTTTAGCTTAAAATGTCTGTGGTCATAAAAAGGTCGAAGGGAGAATTGATTTTGCAAAGTAAATAATGAAAATATAGGAGAAATTTGCTTAGAGGGAGAAATGCTATGTGTATAAGGGTGGCAGATATGTATGGGAGAGTTTCTGCAGCATGGTAGGATCAGAAGTAATCTGTAATGTTTGAGGTTCTAAAGATGTGTCCTAGTAGCTGATTGGTCACCATAAAACTCCAGAGTGTAATATTTTTGTACTGTGTTTACTCTTATATCAATCATGAGGGTGAAGTAACAGGACATTTCTCTGCCACCTGTCAATGACGGATGTCCTGTCCTCCAATGTCTCTGTTCCTTCACCCCATTTGGAGACCCTAAGTTGCTGATGGGGACCCGCGCCAAGCTCAGCCATCAGAAACTTGGTGCAGCGGGCCAGCCACCATGGCATGGTCGCCCTCAGAATGATGGAAGGACCACACTTCTAAGAGTGAGGCTTCCAAGGCTCATTTTGCCTGTTTTTCATTTCTGCTGGGAACAGGAAAAGTTCAACCTTCTAAGTGGTCACTAACCCCTGTGCAAGGGCTGGTAAGCCGTCAGTTAAAGATTCTGTGTTGGTTCGATTCGTTGGGTCACAAGTATAGCTATGAACTCTGAAGTATGAATCAGCACTGGAGTGAGTAGATTGTTTGCTATTGGGTGGATTTTATATTATTATTTATTTTAATTCTTATTAATGCACATTTATTAAAAACCACGGCATGTATGCACGTATAAAAACATTTCATAGAAAACTTAGATCATATAAAAAAGAACTTGACAATGTTTCAATAACGTGCAGTTCATGAGGGAATTTAGGGACAAGACAATTAAAATATTTCGTAAAAACAAAAAAGAAGCAATGATTGTATCACGGTGACAAGCAGTTCCTAAACAGGATGTGGGATGACCTGTTCAACCAGGATATTATTTCTTATAGGATACTTGATGGATGGACGAGCCTGTGATGCACACAGGGGCATATTTATCAAATATTCACGCGACACAGTAAGCCACATTGCTGAACTGCGTTAAAGGGCAGAAATGCATTGTGTTTAACAATATCAATAGGCCTGGGCAAAATTCGCTGAGTGCTGAAATAACTCTGCCACAATCTGCGGAGTCCTGCAAGTGGTGCAGTGCGGTAAGTTGCACTGCTCAAACTGATTTGTAGCGCCTGGACTTTGTACCGTGATGTAAAATCAGCATAAACGGCATCATGAGCAGCGCCAGAGGCCACTGCTTCTTTCTACTGCTTGAGAGGATTTTCTACTCGAGCAGCAGCTTCCTCAATGCGAGTGGCAGCTTTCTCACCACGAGCCGTAGCGACCTGCCGCAACCACCCACGTTCAAAAATCTCGCCCGGAGGTGGTCTAGCGTGCCAATTCTTTCACTCACCAAGTTAACATTGGCGAGTTGCTCCATGTTGCTTCGAAGAGTTTTTCGGAACTCCGCATGAAGCGCAGAGTAGGCAAAACCCCCGGAACTCCGCCGGCGGAGCAGAATTCTTCACCCACCCCTAATTATAAGGCGTATTCCTGCTCTCTGCCTGTGCTGGTGCACAAACCGCTGCCAAGAGTCCACGCAGGCACTCTTGTAACAAGGGTAGCTGCGTTGTAGATAGGAGTGTTTTTGTGCAAGGAAGGACACCTTCCTGCACAAAAACAATCCTCTGGGGCATTTTACTCTTTTTACATGTGTTGTAGACTGAAGCACAAATAGAAAGAGGAAAAATCAGCATATTTTTCCTTGTTACGCCTCCCCTGTGGAGGCGTAGCATTTTGGCGCATTTCCAGTTCTACCACTAATGGTAAATCTAGGAATGTGCCAAAATCCATGGTGGATGCTTGGGAACACCCACGCTCCACCCATGGATCTACTCCCTGGGGCATCAACTTCCCCTGCCCTGCGTTACTCCACAATTGAAAAGCCACACAGAACCATCTAAGATGGCCTTGCGTGCCTTGGTAAATGTCATTCTAAGTTGTGCACCACACTTCTGCCCCCTTGTATGGCACAAGGGTAATGCAATACCATGAAAAATAGCCGCTCAATTTCTTGGCTGTGCAGCCCATATGTTTTACAAAATGGGCAGTTAGTCTGAGATCGGTAGCTTGCAAGGACTGGATCACAGCTGGAGGCAGTGACTGAACATTATAACAAATGCAGAGGTGCAGCTACTAGTGTGTTTCTGCAAGTTTGGGCAGTGCCCTTAGATGGTGATGCAGTGAGTTGGTGGGGTTGCTGCTGACAGGCGATGCAAGAGTACCCACATGGCAATACACTCCAGAGACAGTGACTGACCCAGTAAGTGGCTCGCTGCAATGGTGCAGTGTGGAGCGCACCCTAGTACCATACAGACTTCAAGGAGGTGCCTTTCCAGCCACAGCATAACTGACAAGTATCAGCCAAGCTGCAGTTTGAGCCGAGACAAAGGCTCCACGATGGCAGAAGGGTCGACAAGCATAGGGCAGCCAGAAATCGGCATCAACTTTTCTTTCATATTGACAGAGATGCAGCACAGTCCAATCAAAATTGATGGGAAGATAGACCCACTGACATTCAGGGTGGATAGAATGATGGAGCACCTGGATAAACAAACAGAATACCTGTTTGTGGTGGATTGAGCTTGTTGACCAATAGCGCCCAAGCATATGCCAGGAGCACGGGTGTGCCCAATAATAGCAAGACTACTAATTACAGACAGCGATGCAGCAGTTGCCAGAGAATGCAAATTGAAGGTTCTGCATCGCGAGGGAGTGTAGATCTTCATCGATCCAGACTTCACAAGACAGGTCCAGCAGGCAGCAATTCACTACGGTCCAGCTGAAATTACAAGAACTCCACATAGACTATAGCATGTTCCATCCGGCTCAACTGAAGGTGATGAATGATGAAAAGCCCAAGAGTTCCGGTGACCCCAAGCATCTGCAGCCATTCCTCAAACAGCAGGCGGTGATTGCTGTGGACCAATGAGGGAGACTCTTCGGCAACACAGGTCCTTTATGGGCAGGACTAAAGACTCACTGAGGTGCAGTAGTTTACGCACTGGCCTTGGCTAGATGTGTGGCACTGCCAGAGGAGTGCCATGCAGGCTACACTGCTTGAATGATTGCCACTCCAATTGTGGATACACCTACCTCAAACTTAACACAACTTGTCCGGTAATCGTATTCATGGTTGGGTGGTCTGCCCTCTACAGACCTACATTAATTGTTGCCACTTGGGAAGTTGGATCATATCATGATGCCCGGCCGATGCTCAGGATGCAGATTGGTGAAGTTTTGTTTTCTTACATATTAACCTCGAGCAACATGGTGGGCAAGAAAGCGTGTATTCTCCATGCTATTACTGAAAATATTTACAGCACACAATGGTGCCGATCACGATCCGGCAAAAACCGGGTACGAACCGTCGGACGGAGCACAATCTCCGCCCGACGCGTACCCGGTCGTCAATTTTTACAAACAAGGAATTACGATTCGCACGGGTACACCATTACCGTACGAATCGTAAAAAAGCCCGACCGAACAAAAAAACACCTACCAATGCGATCCGGGAAAGCGCCGACCTGACGTCGGGACGCTCGCAGCCAGCCATTCACGACCCAGGAATCACGATTCGCACCGACGTCACCCCGCACGGTGAATACTTTGCGGCACCCAAAAACTGCCGGGAAATCAGGACGACGCGAACAAGGACCACCAGTACGCGACGGACAGACGACGACGCGAACAAGGAGGACCAGTACGTGACGGACACACAGGACGACGCGACCAAGGAGGACCTGTACGCGACAGGACGACGCGATCAAGGAGGACCCGTACGCGACAGGACGACGCGATGAAGGAGTACCAGTACGCGACGGACAGACATGGACCCGAACCTACGAGTCATCCCTGCCCTCATAGCAGTACACCTCCTCTACAGGTTACGACGCAGACGCCGCAGAAGGTCAGAATAACTAAGGGAGGGGGGAAAGTGGGGTGGGGTGGGGGTGGCACGACCAGGGCAGGCCACAAAACAACCACATAAGTCACACACCACACATGGCCTGGACATACCTGACTCCCATGCCCTGGTCACCACGAGGGGGTGGGGGCGTGTCCTGATAAGCCAGCGACCGCCACAACGGAAGTCCGTCACCACGCGAACCGGCAACACAACCAGACAGGTACGTCCCGTACCCACGCCTGAAGAGCGTGGGTACGAGTCGTACCACGCCCACACACACGTCACCCCAACAATGGCGGGACGGATCGTACCCACGTGGCAAAGGCCTGGGTACGGCCCGCACAAGCATCACATAGCGTGGGGACGGATATGTACGGACCCTACCCCCACCCCGTATGCGTGGAGCGTACCCCCACCCCAACAGTGTAAGTACGACCCGTACCCCCACCCGCGTATGCAAGGAGCGTACCCCCCACCCCAACCGTGTATGTACGGCCCGTACCCGCACCCGCGTATGTATGGAGCGTACCTCCACCCCAACCATGTATGTACGACCCGTACCCCCACCCGCTGACTCACGGACCGTACCCCCACCCCAACAGTGTAAGTACGACCCGTACCCTCACCCGCGTATGCAAGGAGCGTACCCCCCACCCCAACAGTGTAAGTACGACCCGTACCCCCACCCGCGTATGTATGGAGCGTACCTCCACCCCAACCATGTATGTACGACCCGTACCCCCACCCGCGTATGCAAGGAGCGTACCCCCCACCCCAACAGTGTAAGTACGACCCGTACCCCCACCCGCGTATGCAAGGAGCGTACCCCCCACCCCAACCGTGTATGTACGGCCCGTACCCGCACCCGCGTATGTATGGAGCGTACCTCCACCCCAACCATGTATGTACGACCCGTACCCCCACCCGCGGACTCACGGACCGTACCCCCACCCCAACAGTGTAAGTACGACCCGTACCCTCACCCGCGTATGCAAGGAGCGTACCCCCCACCCCAACAGTGTAAGTACGACCCGTACCCCCACCCGCGTATGTATGGAGCGTACCTCCACCCCAACCATGTATGTATGACCCGTACCCCCACCCGCATATGCAAGGAGCGTACCCCCCACCCCAACAGTGTAAGTACGACCCGTACCCCCACCCGCGTATGTATGGAGCGTACCCCCCACCCCAACAGTGTAAGTACGACCCGTACCCTCACCCGCGTATGCAAGGAGCGTACCCCCCACCCCAACAGTGTAAGTACGACCCGTACCCCCACCCGCGGACTCACGGACCGTACCCCCACCCCAACAGTGTAAGTACGACCCATACCCTCACCCGCGTATGCAAGGAGCGTACCCCCCACCCCAACAGTGTAAGTACGACCCGTACCCTCACCCGCGTATGCAAGGAGCGTACCCCCCACCCCAACAGTGTAAGTACGACCCGTACCCCCACCCGCGTATGCAAGGAGCGTACCCCCCACCCCAACAGTGTAAGTACGACCCGTACCCCCAACCGCGGACTCACGCACCGTACCCCCACCACACCAGTGTAACTAGACCCGTACCCTCACCTCGAATGCATGGAGCGCACCCACACCGTGTATGTTCCAAGCGTACATATCCAGAAATAGGAGGTGTGTGTGCAGAGTCCACCCAGCAGTGCCCTGAGACAGGAGGGGTGTGTGCAGAGTCCTCCCAGCAGTGCCCTGAGACAGGAGGGGTGGGGCCCTATCACTCACAGCAGTGCCCTGAGACAGGAGGGGTGGGGGCCTATCACTAACAGCAGTGCCCTGAGACAGGAGGGGTGGGTGCAGAGTCCTCCCAGCAGTGCCCTGAGACAGGAGGGGTGGGGGCCTATCACTAACAGCAGTGCCCAGAGACAGGAGGGGTGGGGCCCTATCACTAACAGCAGTGCCCTGAGACAGGAGGGGTGGGTGTGGAGTCCTCCCAGCAGTGCCCTGAGACAGGAGGGGTGGGGCCCTATCACTCACAGCAGTGCCCTGAGACAGGAGGGGTGGGTGTGGAGTCCTCCCAGCAGTGCCCTGAGACAGGAGGGGTGGGGGCCCATCACTAACAGCAGTGCCCAGAGACAGGAGGGGTGGGTGCGGAGTCCTCCCAGCAGTGCCCTGAGACAGGAGGGGTGGGGGCCTATCACTAACAGCAGTGCCCAGAGACAGGAGGGGTGGGGCCCTATCACTAACAGCAGTGCCCTGAGACAGGAGGGGTGGGGCCCTATCACTAACAGCAGTGCCCAGAGACAGGAGGGGTGGGTGTGGAGTCCTCCCAGCAGTGCCCTGAGACAGGAGGGGTGGGGCCCTATCACTCACAGCAGTGCCCTGAGACAGGAGGGGTGGGGGCCCATCACTAACAGCAGTGCCCAGAGACAGGAGGGGTGGGTGCGGAGTCCTCCCAGCAGTGCCCTGAGACAGGAGGGGTGGGGGCCTATCACTAACAGCAGTGCCCAGAGACAGGAGGGGTGGGGCCCTATCACTAACAGCAGTGCCCTGAGACAGGAGGGGTGGGTGTGGAGTCCTCCCAGCAGTGCCCTGAGACAGGAGGGGTGGGGCCCTATCACTCACAGCAGTGCCCTGAGACAGGAGGGGTGGGTGTGGAGTCCTCCCAGCAGTGCCCTGAGACAGGAGGGGTGGGGCCCTATCACTCACAGCAGTGCCCAGAGACAGGAGGGGTGGGTGTGAAGTCCTCCCAGCAGTGCCCTGAGACAGGAGGGGTGGGTGTGGAGTCCTCCCAGCAGTGCCCTGAGACAGGAGGGGTGGGTGCAGAGTCCTCCCAGCAGTGCCCAGAGACAGGAGGGGTGTAACACATGTGTGTGAGGCCGGAATTACCCACATCCATACTGCCTACAAGGGAACATGTCCCCATGAACTCATGTCAACAGACTCCACACACAAGTACAGTGATCACCAAGGATGCCACGATTGTTGCAGGTGGAGACATGGCCATGCATGCATGGCCAAAGTAGAAGGGCTCCGTCACACACACAGCTCATGTAGACACTGCTCTGCGCTAAACATTGGGAACACCCTGCAGGGAAGAAATCTGGGTACACAGAGGAAGGAATACACCCTGGGACAATTGAACCATGCAGTAACTGCTGACATGACCTAAGGAAGTTAGCCAACACCTTGTGATGGCACACAGATCCCAGGGTCGCCCCAATGAGCAGAACACTACTACAAATCCCACACACCCAAAGCCTTAAACACCACCCAAAACAATGTAGCAGCCCCACCAACACCAATACCACCATAGCAGGAGTGTGAGAATGAAAACAAAATTAAGCTTTATTCAGCATGAGCACAATGTCCGTGGATCGCAGGCAGTTCAATTTTAACAAAGCCCATAGGGCAGTCAATGATTCCCAGCTGGATGGGGGACACAGTGGGATGTGTGTCCCCTACCTTGCCTGCACAGTCAAATGGCATCGTCTTCCATACTGGTGAGGGCATCAGGGGGGGGGAAGCAACAGGCACCGCAGGGACATCAGGGCAAAGGGGCAGCGTTGTGGGTGCAGGGATGGAGGACTCAACCACAGGGGGTGTGTCATGGCCAAAGGCGGAGGCCAGGATGGCACTACACACCTTAGCAAGGTCCTCCAGGGACTCCCCTGCACCCAAAGTGACCTCAGGCCCCAAGGAGGGGGGGAGGTCAGAGGGATGGGTTGCAGCGCCACCGGGGGAGGGTGGAGACAGGGGGGGAGACTCAACCACCCTGACCGAGGACTTCCTTGACCGCTTGCGTGGTGGTGGAACTGTGGGGCTCAGGGACAGAGCGGCCATGAAGGAGTCCTTGGGGGAGATGTGGCCAGGAGAGCTGAGGGGAGGGGATTTGGAGGGAGTGGATTGTGTGGAATGCGGACTCCCACTCTGGCTGCGTGTCACACGTTTGCCCCCCGACCCAGTGGGTGTGCCTACCTCACCCTGTGTGTGCGTGTCAGGAGGAGTGCGGTGGACCTTCCCTGCTGGTGTGGTGCCTGTGTCTGTTGTGGTGGGTGCATGCCGACGTCTGGGTGTACGTGGGACAGGCATGGAAGTGGGAAGTGTGGATAGGGCAGGGGTAGGTGGGGGGAGGTCGCGCTGCAGGAGACCCACTGCTGCAGTCAGTGTGGAGTCTATGGACCTCAGCAAGTTGCGTTGGTCAGCCTGCGAAGAATGAATGCCCTCCAAGAATGCCTCGATGTTGGTGAGGGTTTTCCCGTGGGCATGGAGGACATTAAGGATCGCAGCCTGACCAACCTGCAGTTGCCGCTGGATGTCCACAGACTCAGCATTGGCGGCAGCAGTGGAGACAGGGGCAGGGGGTGCGGTGCCTGGCCGGAAGGAGACATGCGGTGACCGGGCACGCTGGGAAGGGACACGAGACAGTGGGAGGCGGCTGATGGGAACTGAGGGGGCGGTGCAAGGTGTTGTTCCGCTGTTAGCTGCTGGTGCAGCCACCGCCCACTCGGAGAACTCCTCCTCGGACCTGTCAGCTTTGTATTCTGACGTGCCAGTCGACAGGTCCTCGGCAGCACTATCCTCCACCTCTGTCCCACTCGATGTACCAGCCCCGATGTCACGGCTGGCACTGGTGCTCGGTCCCTCCGCCTTGCCTGTGTCCATGTCTCCCTCTGTGTCCCCCGACGATGCTGTGGGCAGGGTGGAGAGACATAAATTAATCAGACAGCTGTACACATCAGTCACATGAGTCCAATCGACATAGGTAACATTGCATAGCCTGAAAAGGAAGATCCCTAACATCTTCAAAACAAGGTACCGATGTAGGGCATGAAACACACAGTTGGTTGAGCCACCATGCCACTGAAATACCATGGAGAGCATGAGACAATAGCTAAAGACAGGAAACGGAGTCTGACATAGCACCAAGGCCCTGGGGACAATCCAGCACTGCATCTGCACCACACAGCGTTGGCGAAAATACCGATGACCAGGGACCATATCCATGAACTTGAGACACATGCTGCATAGGTAATGCTGCAAACATGCCCAACATGACTCGGTCACTGCACCTTGCGTGTGTGTCCAGTAACATCACACACTGGCCAGACCCAGCAAGTAGAAATCCGGATTTGACACATAGGCATTGCCCGCCCCAACAAACCCCTACACGAGGCAAATTGTTGAGACACAGGTGGCACCAACATCTCATAGTCTGGGTGATAAACACAGGGGCAGGCAAAAATCAAGATTGGACGCCAAACAGCCAAGGTGCGCCTGTACAAATAATGAGGTACCAGTGCCCATCCTCAGATGAGTATAACAAGACACACAGGCACTGGCAACTGTGAGTATGAAGAAGGACAATCAGGTCAGGCTGCACAGTGGACACCTGTACATAATAGCACGTCTATATACATGGTGACAGGGGACAATGGCACAGAGCACAACCTACGCTGTAGACAGTGAGAGTGTCCACGTTTATGATGACACATACAACACTGAGGAAAAGGTGCCCCAGGGGACAGTAGTGGGCACGCAACTACATGCTACTGAATGGTAATGACTGCTACACACGTCACCATCCCTGCACTATGCGTATCGCACACTCATGCACATCATGTCACAGGCCACTACATAGGACATGCGCGCTGTGAGGCATGACACATGAGAGACCAACTCCCATGTCTGGAGTCAGCATCAGTGCCAACTGACATGGAACCCACATGCAGTGAACTTGACAGTGCACAGGCAAGGTCCCACAACCTGTTACACACCACCCCCAGACATGATGCTACAGTCATTGTTCTCGTGGACAAAGCGCCAGCCTACATTACCTTGTGAAGGAGTGACTACACACAGACCAGGGAACACATTGCAAGGAGGGGAAGGGTGGCAGGGGCGCAGCGCTATACTGGGGCAAACTGGATCTGCACAGCACCTTTAAACCCTGCCAGTGAATTCATGCCACTGTGCCCTTACAAATGCCGGTGACACACAACAAACGCACATGTACCTACCCCCTTCCGGCTGCTGCATCGCCTGTAAGCGCCTCTCCAGGTCTGGAAAGACCACCGGCAGCACACGCCTGTGGAGGTGGCTCAGACGGCGGCGACCGCGGTTCTTGTGGCTCTCAGGTGAGTCCCCCAGCAGGAGCCGTGCAATCCTCCGCGTCCAGCACCGGATATCCTGCCAGCGTTTCCTCACCTGGGACAGGCTCCGCCTCCGACCATCCACACCCCTCACGGCACTGACGGCGGTCAGCCAGATCTGCTCCTTGGCAGTGGCGCCTACCTGTGAGGAAGAACAAGTGACCCAACATCAATACACCAGCCACATGTCACAGAGAGACATATGAGAACAAATTAGCTGGTTACAACAAGGCATGTCATGCAGCCAACGCATTGCACCTTTGTCATAGGGACATCATCCTCTGGTGAGGGAAAAGGCAGTACGTGCCATAGTGGGTACACAGGTGGAATGATGGCAATGTCACAATCAATGATCAAGGCTCACACTGTGCATCACACCCACCCCTTCTGTCTCAGGGCACTGCTGGGAGGACTCCACACCCACCCCTCCTGTCTCAGGGCACTGCTGTGAGTGATAGGCCCCTACCCCTCCTGTCTCAGGGCACTGCTGTTAGTGATAGGCACCCACCCCTCCTGTCTCAGGGCACTGCTGGGAGGACTCCACACCCACCCCTCCTGTCTCAGGGCACTGCTGTGAGTGATAGGCCCCCACCCCTCCTGTCTCAGGGCACTGCTGGGAGGACTCCACACCCACCCCTCCTGTCTCAGGGCACTGCTGGGAGTGATAGGCCCCCACCCCTCCTGTCTCAGGGCACTGCTGGGAGGACTCTGCATCCACCCCTCCTGTCTCAGGGCACTGCTGTTAGTGATAGGCACACACCCCTCCTGTCTCAGGGCACTGCTGGGAGACATCAGCCCCCCCCCCCCTGGTACCTCCCCGACAGTACATGGCATGTGTGTCACACCAGGACACAATGCCTGAAGTCACAGTCACAACATAGGGACAGTCTGTGGCAGTGGCCTATGCACTCACCTGATACCCTGGTCGCCCATACAGCATGGAGTACTGTGGGAGGATCACATCCAGCAGAGCCATGTTCTCCTCCAGGGTGAATGGCTGTGTCCTCTCCACAGCCCTTGACATGGTTCCAGGGAATCAGTAGCAGCAGCTGGGTCGACGAATGCAAAGATGTGCAGGCAAGTACTCCCTCATGGGACCTGGCTGCCTTATATGTGCCCTTCTGCCCAGTCTCATGCACAGGAGTACAGAGTGATTGGTCACTCACATTTGCATCCTATGTTTCCACCAATCCCTTCAAACCTAGCAGTCTGTGGGTTCTCTATCGGTTTCATTCTCCTGCATGATGTCAGCCCCACAAACACATTGCAACAAAGTAGAAGAATTCCAACTGACTTCTGCTGTGCACCTTCCAGAACAATTTCGAAATTTGAACTTGGTCTCCATGACAACCAGCATGCATGTAGGCCTTAATACTTGTCCCCTATGTAATTTGGAGCATCACACACAGGTACGGTGCGTTTCGGGGCCCTAGGGCACCCCAAATGCATGGCAACAGCCCGTACATGCATGCCTACGTTCACTATCAATATGGGTCTGCACGCGTATGCGTACCCGTAGTGGTACGGATCGTACACACGCATCTACGCTCACTATCACTATGGGTCTGCACGCGTATGCGTACCCGTAGTGGTACGGACCGTACACACTCATCTACGCTCACTATCACTATGGGTCTGCACGCTTATGCGTACCCGTAGTGGTACGGACCGTACACACGCATCTACGCTCACTATCACTATGGGTCTGCACGCTTATGCGTACAAGTAGTGGTACGGGCCGTACACTTGCCTGTACGCTCACTATCACTATGGGTCTGCACGCGTATGCGTACAAGTAGTGGTACGGGCCGTACACTCGCATGTACGCTCACTATCACTACGAGTACGCATACGCGTGCAGACCCATAGTGATAGTGAGCGTACAGGCAAGCTGCAGCCGTTGCAGCAACCAACATGTGTCTGTGTGTAGATTGTCATTGCACACTGTTCCGCACACCATGCCACATGTGTTATCGGATGTGAGGTGCACATGTATGCATGGGACACGGAGTAGCGTGACAAGGCCATGTCAGCATCCTCACAAGGAATGTGTGGTGAGTCATGACATGTGCACCTTCATGGCAAGGTGTGTGGGCTGGACTAGTGTAATGTCATGTGACCTGTGGCTCCAGTGTTCCGCTACCAGTCTCTGCAATCGGCATCCCACTTCTGCTGATGTGTGGGTGTATGTCACTCCTGTCTTGCGTTGGGCTGTTCACTTGCACTGGGACACAGCTATGTCCATGGCGTGGCATGGGGAGGTTCTCAATCACCGTGTGTAGCTGGGTCTTGGAAGGAGTGTCACCTTGCATCCATACGTGTCCTGGGCATGTAGCACATACCTGACTCCATATGTAGCATATGTGTATTGACAGATTAACATGTGCTCAGTACGTATGAATTGTTGTCGTAGTGCACTCACTCTTCCTTGTCACTTCCTCATTACTGCAGAGCACCGCCTCTTGCACGGATAATTCCAGACTTGGCTGCCATGCAGGAGAATGACAGCATCCGGCTCTACCGCTTCACTTTCTTGGTAGGGAAGAACACGTCCAAGTATTTTTAAGTTCACTCATGGGTGATTATTAATTTATTTCTTGTATGTGATCCGCCACTTCAGAGTTTGTAAATACTTTGTAAATATATTGAAATTCTTTGGTTGTATGATAAGTCCCTGTGTGTTTATAGTTGTTTAATATATGTGAAACATAAATATTGTTTGTTTATTTATATAGATAAACAAAAAGGATTAATTAATTTGCTCTTTTAGGTTGGACTTTGAAAATATTGTAGATTTGAGTGCCCTAGTCCTGAGGAGGCCTGTAATTGACTTGGCTGAAACGCGTCGACAACAATGGTGAAGACACTCATGAGACTTTGGACTTTGTGTTAAGTAGTAGAGAGTACTTCAAAAGGAATGAGGTTGCAATAGTTGATCTCGAAGTGACTCTAAAAGAGTGTTCTTTTGGTAAGGAATGCTTCAGAGAAATAAGGTCAGAAGCATCCTGATTAACTATTAGGGTATTACTCAGACAAGATGCAATAAGGAGAATATAATTTCTTTGTCAGAGGTGCAAATATGGATGTGTTGAATTCGTTTGATGTATGTAAATAATGTATATGTTTGTATATATATGAAAAAGAAAAAAGAAAAAACAAGATATAGATATGGGAGATGAGTAAAGTATGAAATAAATATACATACTATCACTCAACCTGAGAGTATAACTATTTTTCTTAGTGAAACTGTTTTTTGACTTCTATGTGGAAATAAAAATTTAAAAAGATTTCTCACAGAAAAAGAAGATAATTCATAGGAGGAGGTAACTTAGCTGTCCCCTCTATTAATGATTACACTATTGATCCCGGGGCATTATTTCTATATATCGTGATGTGTGGGTGTATGTCACTCCTGTCTTGCGTTGGGCTGTTCACTTGCACTGGGACACAGCTATTCCCATGGTGTGGCATGGGGAGGTTCTCAATCACCGTGTGTAGCTGGGTCTTGGAAGGAGTGTCACCTTGCATCCATACGTGTCCTGGGCATGTAGCACATACCTGACTCCATATGTAGCATATGTGTATTGACAGATTAACATGTGCTCAGTACGTATGAATTGTTGTCGTAGTGCACTCACTCTTCCTTGTCACTTCCTCATTACTGCAGAGCACCGCCTCTTGCACGGATAATTCCAGACTTGGCTGCCATGCAGGAGAATGACAGCATCCGGCTCTACCGCTTCACCCAACCGTTGATTCTGGAGTTGACGGCGAGACTGGCACCACACCTGCAACCGCTGCACAGGTATCCCACGGCACTGACACCCCAGCTGAAGGTAATGGCTGCCCTACATTTCCTTGCCACGGGTACCTTTCAATATACCATAGCTCATGTTGGTGGCATGTCCCAGAGCATGTTCAGCGGTGTGCTGCATGATTTCTTAGAGGCCATGTTGATTCACCTGGATGACTTCATCAAGTTCCCAACCCCTGAACAGATGACAGAGGTCAAGCGTGGATTCTATGCCCTGGGAGGGATGCCCCATGTCATTGGGTCCATAGATGGGACACATGTAGCTTTGGTACCACCACACGCACAGGAGGTGGCGTACCGAAATCGGAAGCACTACCACTCCATCAATGCCCTTGTGGTGTGACTGTCCAACATGGTGATTTCACATGTCTGTGCTCGTTTCCCAGGATCAGCACACGATGCCTACATCATGAGGCGTAGCGGGATGCCTGATATGATGATGCAGCTGCGCAACGAACGGGCATGTGTTGTTGGTGGGTACAGTCTGTCTGTCCTGTATTCTGTATAGCCGAGCAGCACGACCGCTTCGCCAGTTCTAACGATATCCATGTGCTTTCCATGTAGGGGACGCTGGCTATCCCAACATGCCTTGGCTGCTCACACCTCTCCGCAACCCCATCACGCCGGCCCAGCTCCGCTACAACACCGCACATGGCCGGACAAGGCGAGTGATAGAGAGGACGTTTGGCATGCTGAAGAGCCGATTCCGGTGCCTCCACAAGACCGGCGGCGCATTCCCATATGCCCCGGCGAAGGTTTGCAAGATCTTCATGGTCTGCTGCATGCTGCACAACATGGCAGTTGAAAGAGCTGTGCCACTCATCCTGAATCAACATGACGAGGACCATCCACCCGTGGAGGACGAAGGGCTTGGCAATGGGGCTAGTGATGTGGAGGATGTGGAGCCGCAAGAGGACATCCGGACTCGGCTCATACGCGACTTCTTTGCTTAGTGGTGAGTACCAGTGTCTGAGTGTGCACGCCTTGGTCCCCGTGTGGCATGTGTTGTGATGTGTGTCTCCACCTGCATGTATGGCACGTGAGTCAGAGGTGTGTGTGGGTGTGTCACTGGAGTGATGGTGGCAGTGATGGTAGTATTTCCCCAGTCATAATTGTCATCCATACATGTGTCGAGTCAATGCACATGCAAGTGGCTGTGCTTTTTGTGGCTGACTTCTTGTGTGTCTCTCTTCCCCAGGTACCTGCGCATGCCATCTGCTGGTTGCATTGTTGTGGCACTGCTATTCCTCATGGACATGGCATCGTGGGCTGACTCAGCGTTACAGGCACGGACACGTTTGGAAGTCTCCATGGGGTAAGGGATGCATCTGGGGTGTATTGGGTGTGGCAGTTGTTCACGATGTGTGCACACTGCCCCGGTCGGGGTTTGGTTCCTCTGCAGACATGTCGCATCCCCATGGGACACGACATGCAGCTGGGTACACCTGAATAGATGAGCTGCCTGGTTGTCAGTCATCAGTGTTGGGATAGTGGATTGTGATGATGGCATCAATGTGTGTGACACTGCCCTCGGACACATACGGTTAGCATTGGCTTGACATGGCGTGGGACTTCCACATCAGCGGATCTATGGTGTATGGCAGGCTCTCCGTGTGCAGCTGTGGGTATTTAGCTGTTAGCCGACGCTTGTGTGCTGCAGAAGGGGGGTGCCAGTGTTGGACCCACATGTTACTCCACATGATGTGTTCATGTGTACTTCAAGTTGCCTCTGCAATCCCGAAAACATGACTAATAAAGGTGTCCCTATGCCTCCAAGGTGCCTCTTCTCAGTCAATGCTGGTGTGTTGGCACGGTGCATCCTGCATGTCTGGCATGGTATTCCCTGATTGTGGCTATGTGTCAATGTGTCGAGTGGCAAGATGCAAGCTGTGTGTGTGTGCTGAGACTGTGTATTGGGCATGATGTCCATGACTGTGTGGGTATTGTGACATGTGCCATCCCCATGCATCCAACGTTGTCCATGACCCCATTCTCTGCATCCACCGGACTCAAGCTTGCAGGACATGGTTCTGCCACCTGTCTACACATACCTGGGTGCCCCCCAGGACACTGGACAGGATCCCTGACCTCTGCGCATGACTGTTGCTGTACTCAATGTGTCTGTCAGCACGGTTGTTCGGCCACCCCCTCAGCTGGTTGTGCCCATCACGGGTGTGTATGGTGCTCCATGTCTGTCTTGCCTAATAAACTGTGACCCATGTGTCCTGTGCCAGACTCAGGCCCCAGGGTGTGGATGGTTGAAGAGAACAGATGACTCAGGCATGTTTAGACTTTACAAGACACATGTTAGGTAATAATGCTACCAGCAGGCATCTACTCTTAATAGTGTGATTTATTATTGGGGGGGGGGGGGACAAAGTGAGGGGCTTTCCGGGATTAGGGAATCCAAAGTTCAGTAGGGGAGTTGGTGTCCTTGCCATTGGAAATCCTCAGAGTCCATGCCACAGTCTTTGTCAACATTGGTCAGCCAGTGACCAGCAGGGCCATGTGGCAGAGAATGTCTCTTGATGCTGTGATGCTTTTGCTCCAGTGGGCCAGGTGCCAGGCCAGGTGTCCTGGGAGATGGTGATGTAGCAGCCACCCTCACGGTCCTTTCCGTGGACGACCCGGCCTCCTGCGGGGAACCTCACCAGCAGGCCGTGACGACGTCTGGGATGCTCCGTCGGATGTTTCCTCCTCCTCCTCCTGATCCCTCCCTGTGGGTGGTGATGTTCTCCGCCTTCTGGCACAGGGAGGGTCGGCCATGGTGTCGGCCATCCGACGGAGTGTAGTGTGAATCCCCTGGAACGCCGTCACTTGCTCAGCCTGTCTGTCCTCCATCCTCCGTTGGTGTATCAGTAGACAGGCATGTAGCTCCGCATGTTGCTGGGCCTGCTGGGTCTTAATCTCATCGAGGCTCCCCTTGATCTCAGTGAGGGTGGACACAACCTGGGCCATGCCCGTGGTGTCCTGCCGGTATGAGTCCAGGATGTTACGGACATGGGAAAATACCGGATCCCCAGCCAACTGGTCAGGCTCGCGCCGCCGCCGTCCTCCACTCCCGCCACCCCTGCCCACTTGCGCCTGGCCTGCACTTGTGGGCACATCGGGTCTCCGGGACCCCTGAGGGGTGGCATTGGCGTTGTCGCCTGCCTCCTCCTGGGTGCCCGGGACACCGTGTCCCTCCTGGCCAGCCTGGCTGCATTGTGGTGTTGGGGCAGGGATCCTGGGTGTCTCCTGGGATGTGGCAGGAGTGGGGGTGGTGGTTGGCACAGTTGTACCTGACGCAGGTGCTGCAGGTGGTTGGACACCAGAGGGGCCAGGTCGGTCGGGGTCGTCCGCAGAGTGGTGAGAGTGGTCGCTGCCGGTGGGATCGGTCTCCTGCAGATCCGGGTCCTGTGAGTGTTCCCCCCCCAGTGTTGGGGGGTGCACCACGACGTTGACCTGTGTGTGAGAGAGACAATGTTAATTTTGGTCCATGCAACATCCATGTTTCATCCGTTTCAAAGTTGGCACATTTCCTCTTGGAATTAGGATCTGTCTTGCATTCCACTCACAGTGCACTTGTGCATGGGTGTGTCCCTTGGGCACCAATTTGGCCCCTTTAACTATGTGTGGCACAGTCTTACTTGCTGCCTCAAGTGTGACTGCAGTCAGCAGTGGAGTGTGCAGGTGTGGCGAGCCATGCATTTGCGCCTTCCTTGTAGCACTGTACATGTGCACATGGAGTGGATCCACACACTTATATGATGCAGGTAGCTGTCCTTGTGCTCGTGTACAGGTTGTGACATGGCCCTGCGTTTTGCCATGGTGAAGAGGGGGGTTCTGGCACTGGCCACCCTTGTCTACATGCACGCAGTCTACCTGCTGACGAGCAGCCATTCGCACACGCCACACGGCTGATTTGCTCTCCCTGTGTCTCCCTCCATCTCTGTCCCCCTCTCCCTCCCTCTCAGTCCCCCTCTCCCTCCCTCTGTGTCCCCCTCTCCCTCCCTCCGTGTGTCAGCCTCCTCCCTCTGTCCGTCTCCCTCCATCTCTGTCCCCCTCTCCCTCCATATCTGTCCCCCTCTCCCTCCCTCTGTGTGTCAGCCTCCTCCCTCTGTCCGTCTCCCTCCCTCTCTGTCCCCCTCTCCCTCCCTCTCTGTCCCCCTCTCCCTCCCTCTGTGTCCCCCTCTCCCTCCCTCCGTGTGTCACCCTCTGTCACCTCAGCCCAGCTTCCTGGGCACACACTGTTAGCAGATCTTTGAGTGGCCCTTGGCTTGTTGATGTGAGTTTGTTTCTGATCTCCAGGCACCCATTTGGTGTGATGTGTGTCTGTGCGCTGCTGCTGTGGTGGTGTGTGCTGCCACTCTTTCACAATGTTGGCTGTTCATTAGCTGCCGTCATGTGCAAACCAGTGCCTTCACCCCCATGTGTTGATGCAAGGCGTCCGGCATTTGCTGGCAAGTCATTCCTGTGTTGGGACACACTGTTTGTCTGGCTGTGACCTAGGCCATATGGGCAGAGGGCATTGTTGTCTGCTTTGGAGTCGCACTATGTGATTTTTGGTGCCCAGCCTCCCGCCATCCGGGTTACCGTGTCATGTGTTGTTGTCTTCTGTGGCCTGTGACTTGACATTGTCCAGCTGGGTGCATGGGGCATGGTGGCAGCAGTGGCATGTGCCTGCTCATGGAGTGTGGTTGAGTCATGCGATGGCTTGTAGTGGTTGCGTGCCTGTTAGTGATTTTGGTTGTGGTTGCAGTTCCCCCCATGTGAGGTGCGTTGTTTGTGTACTCACCCGGGTCTCGGAGTCCTTCTAATCCTTCAACTGCCTCCACCGGCAGTATGGCCATCACCCTCTCCTCCCAGGGATGGTACTGTACGGCTCTGCGGGAGGGCCCTCCTCCGGTGGCGTTGGCCTGGTCGTGTTCCTCCTGCCTCTTGGCTCTGACCCTCCTCCGCAGATCGTACCACCTGTTCTGGCAATCCTGCTTGGTCCTCCTGGTGTCCGCAACGGCATTCACAGCATCGACGATGGTCTGCCACATGGCTGTTTTGGCTGCCAGGCTGGTGCTTCTGACCAATGTTCCAAAGATCTGTGGCTCGACTCTGAGGATTTGATCAACAAGGACCTCCAACTCTCGGTGACTGAACTTTGGATTCTTGGTAGTGGGCATGGTGAGGGGTGTGGGTGGGGATGGTGTGGGTGTGGGGGGTGTGTGGATGTTGGGGGGGGGTGTGGATGGTTGTGTGTGTGTGTGAATGTGATGAGAGGGTGTTTGTGAGGGTGGTCGTGTGAAGGTGTGCAAGTGTAAGGTGTGGTGTAGCTTGTAGTGTGGTTCTGTGGTGTCTGGCAGCAGTGAGTCTGTTGCAAAGGCTCATGGTTTGTGTGTGTGGGCCCTTTTTATTGGTCCATGGGTGGGTGTGGCAGTGTTTGAAGTTTGGGTGGGTGTGTTATAAGGAGTGGTTGTTTATTGGGCCTCTGTTTGTTTTTGGCAGTTGCAGGTCAGTGATTGTGTTATTTTAGTGGTTGTTGGCCATGTTTAGTGGCTTTGTGCCTTTCGAATGGTGTATTCTTGTGTTGTTTTGTTTTGTCCTGGTTGTGTACGTGCGTTTTGAGCGTGTGTACGGTGTGTACATGGGCCATTTGGTTGTACGATGATGTCCTTGTGTGTGGCTTTGTACGACTCGTACATGTGGTTGTGATGTTGGGGCATGGGGTGCGCTCCGTACTTAGGAGGTTGTGTTGGGGGTGCGCCAGGAACTACTGGGGTGTACATAGACGGTGGTACGACACGTACAGGGGTGGGGGGGTGTACATTGACGGTGGTACGACACGTACAGGGGTGGGGGGGTGTACATTGACGGTGGTACGACACGTACTGGGGTGGGGGTACGACTGGAACGTACTGGGGTGTAGGTACACGGGGGGTATGACACGTACTGGGGTGGGGGTACGACTGGAACGTACTGGGGTGTAGGTACACGGGGCTATGACACGTACTGGGGTGGGGGTACGACTGGAACGTACTGGGGTGTAGGTACACGGGGGGTATGACACGTACTGGGGTGGGGGTGGGGCTCGAACGTACTGGGGTGTAGGTTCACGGTGGTACGACACGTACTGGGGTGGGGGTACGACTGGAACGTACTGGGGTGTAGGTACACGGGGGGTATGACACGTACTGGGGTGGGGGTACGACTGGAACGTACTGGGGTGTAGGTTCACGGTGGTACGACACGTACTGGGGTGGGGGTACGACTGGAACGTACTGGGGTGTAGGTACACGGGGGGTATGACACATACTGGGGTGGGGGTATGACTGGAACGTACTGGGGTGTAGGTACACGGTGGTACGACACGTACAGGGGTGGGGGGGTGTACATTGACGGTGGTACGACACGTACTGGGGTGGGGGTACGACTGGAACGTACTGGGGTGTAGGTACACGGGGGTATGACACGTACTGGGGTGGGGGTACGACTGGAACGTACTGGGGTGTAGGTACACGGGGCTATGACACGTATTGGGGTGGGGGTACGACTGGAACGTACTGGGGTGTAGGTACAGGGGGGTATGACACGTACTGGGGTGGGGGTACGACTGGAACGTACTAGGGTGTAGGTTCACGGTGGTACGACACGTACTGGGGTGGGGGTACGACTGGAACGTACTGGGGTGTAGGTACACGGGGGGTATGACACGTACTGGGGTGGGGGTACGACTGGAACGTACTGGGGTGTAGGTACACGGTGGTACGACACGTACAGGGGTGGGGGGGTGTACATTGACGGTGGTACGACACGTACTGGGGTGGGGGTACGACTGGAACGTACTGGGGTGTAGGTACACGGGGGGTATGAAACGTACTGGGGTGGGGGTACGACTGGAACGTACTGGGGTGTAGGTACACGGTGGTACGACACGTACAGGGGTGGGGGGGTGTACATTGACGGTGGTATGACACGTACTGGGGTGGGGGTACGACTGGAACGTACTGGGGTGTAGGTACACGGGGGGGTATGACACGTACTGGGGTGGGGGTACGACTGGAACGTACTGGGGTGTAGGTACACGGTGGTACGACACGTACAGGGGTGGGGGGGTGTACATTGACGGTGGTACGACACGTACTGGGGTGGAGGTACGACTGGAACGTACTGGGGTGTAGGTACACGGGGGGTATGACACGTACTGGGGTGGGGGTACGACTGGAACGTACTGGGGTGTAGGTACACGGTGGTACGACACGTACTGGGGTGGGGGTACGACTGGAACGTACTGGGGTGTAGGTACACGGGGGGTATGACACGTACTGGGGTGGGGGTACGACTGGAACGTACTGGGGTGTAGGTTCACGGTGGTACGACACGTACTGGGGTGGGGGTACGACTGGAACGTACTGGGGTGTAGGTACACGGGGGATATGACACGTACTGGGGTGGGGGTACGACTGGAACGTACTGGGGTGTAGGTACACGGTGGTACGACACGTACTGGGGTGGGGGTACGACTGGAACGTACTGGGGTGTACCTAGACGGGTGGGGGTATACATACACGGGGGGTACGTGTCGGACGTACGGGGGCTGGGGGGAGTGTTGGGCGCGTATGCGGGCACATGTCTCCATGGTTGCTATAGGTGTTCGGTGCGGACGGTGTTTTTTCCATACGGTTGTACGCTCGGACGCACGGGATGGATCGTGATTCCTCGGTCGGACTTGGCTTTTCACGTTTGTAAGGTAAATCGTCCGAGGACGTGTCGGACACATTTTCCGACCCGAGGACGTGTGGGGAATGATTCCCAGTGCGGTTCGTATGGACTTTTTACCATGCGAATCGTGATTGCCAGTTCGTACGGCACTTGTACGATTCGTACGGTAAAAAGACCCGATACGAGTCGCACGGGGGAATTTTTTACCGGATCGTGATCGGCACCAATATGAATGAAAGTGGCCCCTTGCAGCAAAGTGCAACAGGGGGAGTAGGCAGGAGAACATCTGTCCCCGTGTGTGCTCCACTATGTTTGGTTGATTTTTTTGTTCCATGGGAGAGGAGGTGGTTTGGGGATGGACAGCAAGTTGAGGATCGCAGTGTGGGTGGGGGGAGGAGAGGGTAAGAACAACCTTTGCAAGCATGAAAGAGCCAAACCTGTACTACGCATTATCACTTGAGCAGTATGTGACACAGTGGTGCCTGAGGATGTGCGTGAGGAGTCGATTGCGGCTCTCCAATGTCGGTCCTGGAGGGTCGGATCTATGCCAGATTTTTAAGACAACTACATTTGTCTAAATGGGAATATGCTAAAAATCTGCCATGGATCTGGCGTTCCAGGTCCGGCTTTGGGGAACCCTGTTCTAGATCCTGATCCTGGTGATTTTAAATGATAAAGATTGTTGATGAATATTGTCTATTGCACCAAGAGTAGTAGAAGGAATATCATGTGGCTTCTCCAGTGCATTGTACTCATGTCCTTGTCCTTCCATCTCTTGTGAGCACATCAGAGTCACCAACATGTGCAGTAGCAGGACGGGCTCAATATTTTGCCAGAATCTTCAAATCCTTTTGGGGGGTGCTTCAGGGGAGATGGATATCATGCTTGATTTGAATTTGGGTGGTTTCCCTCTCATAATCTCCACTCAATGTTTCTCAAAGGTTTTTTAATTGGGTTGTTGTGCTTTGTTGAGTTGTTACTCTGTGATGCTCATGTACAATATCATTTACATTACTTTGACTTTTTAAGGATATAATCTGACATTCTTCATGTTGTTTTGAGATTTTAACGACGCTTGATATTATTTACATTAGTTTGATTTTTGAATGATGAGGGACCATATTCCCTACATTATTTTGCGTTTTTGATTTCATATGATATCATTTATGTTATTTTGAGTTTTCAAATGGAGTATTATAACATTTTAGAACTAATACATTCACAAAACATTAATCTGAAAAATAGTGCTGAAAATAACCAGCGCGTGCTGACTACAGCACTTTTTCCTCCAAAGGCTTGCACAAGCTCTACGCATCCAGGCCTCATTAAGTGTGCCTGCCATTCTTTTCCATGCAGCAGTGCCAATTATGCGGCCTCTTTACATTGATTAAGCTATATATGCTATTTCCCACCGCAGACTATGAGCAGTTTGTGGCGAGGCTGAGTATATAGGGTATGTTTACATCTCGTCTATCATCAAATAATGCTGTTAAGCTGTGGTATTGGTAGAAGAAGAATAGGCTCCACTATTTCCTCAAATTGAGAGTCTCGATAACTGAGGGAGAAGATTGAGGTTGGAGTAAGTCCGCGGGTCGTGCTGTGGCTCACCACATTTCCCACACTATCATTGGCTCAATATTTTGGGATATTCTTGATGCCACTAGATTCTGGTGCTGAAACAAGTCAAGTGGGGGATGGCGTAAGAGGGATAGAAGTGGGATAGAAGGGGTGGGGTCTAGCACTAACAGTGTACCGCGTATTAGAATTCTTTGGGATAACACTACAAAAAGCCTCCCCAACCACAGATCAAACATAAGTCATTTCTCATCAGAAGTCCCTTTTATTGATTCTAAGCTTCATAAATTGATATTCTTTCTCTTTTTTTATGCAAAATTTTTCCCATCTTTTTGAATTATTAAAACATACACCTCTGTGTCATTTTTGATTTTTACAAGAAACAATATAGAAAAACATTACATTATTTACATGACGCACAAAGAACAAATATTATTTACAGAACGTACATTTGAAAACAGAATTACTACAATCAAAAAAACTACTACACATTTGATGCAGAGTTAATCAAAATACTAAAATAGAAACAAAAAAGAAAAAAACTCTTCTGTCCTACAGTGTTTTAAATATTGCCGGGACCTACTCTATTTGAATCCTCAATGCTATGTCCTTTCTAGGTCCTAAAAGGGTGAGAGTGCTTGTCGCGAACTCTATCTCTGCGCTTCACAAGTCAAGCCCAAACTATACAGTGATCTGTATTTTTCTTCTTTTTAAGGTTTCTCTTGATCACAAGGTAAAACAGACAACGCGTTTCAACCTTCAAGCTGGGACCAAAGAGTAGTTTTGAGTGAAGGTCTTCATCAGGGCGGAGAAGAGTTCATGTAGGACACTGTAGAGTTCCGGATGTCGCTGTCTTTATAGACCAGTGGTAGCATAGGTCCAGTGGTGATGTCAAGCACCTTCAGTAGTGGAGTGTTGTGCTTTAAGTCGCCACAGGCGTTATGATGTCTTCGTGCTGGCAGTAATCTCTTAAATCGGGGAAACTGCTGTTTTCTCCGGGGCTACAGGCCGCTCCGTTTTCGAAAGATTCAACTAGGTAGGTCCTGGCAATATTTAAAACACTGTAGGACAGAAGAGATTTTTCTTTTTTGTTTCTGTTTTTTTATTTTGATTAACACTGCATCAAATGTGCAGTAGTTTTTTTTATTGTAGTAATTCTGTTTTCAAATGTACATCCTGTTAATAATATTTGTTTTTTGTGTGTCATGTAAATAATGTAATGTTGTTCTATATTGTTTCTTGTAAAAATCAATAATTCAAAAAAATGGGAAATATTTGGTATAAAAAAGAGAAAGAATATCAATTTATGAAGCTTAGAGTCAATAAAAGGGACTTCTGATGATAAATGACTTATGTTTGATCTGTGGATGGGGGGACTTTTTGTAGTATTAACTTGTATTTGATTCCTATCTCTCCATTCCTGAATTGAATCATTCTCCTTCTTATGCTTAGAATTCTTTGGGGGCCTCTAATATTCCCGTAGACTGCGGGTGTCAACTTCATTGGCGCCTCAGAAGTTGAGTGGGAACCACAAGCAAATCTGTTAGCCAGAGAAATCATAATAATTTAGAAAAATAACAACCACATGTGTCATTTCAGGCCACTGTCAGGATCTATTTGGTTGAGCAAGAGGTTTAAGGACTACAGAAGTACCACGTCGAGACAAGTGAAGGATTCCACTGGTCAACCCTTCAGTTCCTTTGCTGCAAATTATATATCAGGATGGGATTCATGAACTACATCTGTTTGTGTTCAGCTCCTCAAAAAGACAAGATCCATTTATTCAAGAGATGAGCTGAAATGCTAGTTGTAGTTGTTCCCAGATATTGCTAAGCCCTCATTTCCCAGAAAAGTACAGCTCTTCAGACGCAGCTTTGGTGAAGTCCTCCAGTGCAACCAGCCCTCTAGTTCCAATGGTAAAGAGTGGATTCAGGCCCATCTGTCCCTCTTTTTCAGGCATGAGACTTTCCTTTTCCCCCACACAGCATTTGTAAGGCAGTGCTGACGTTGTGAAGAAACAAGTGCAAGGGGCCCAATGTACCTGAGGAGCCATTCACCGGTGCAGCCAATTGATGGGTTTGGTGAACACCAAGGCTGTCTAGTAATAAATTCTATGCTGAATAGTAATTTGCAGTCCTCAAAAATGAGTGTTGATGTCCCCAGGACACCCACATGAAATTAAGCACTTGACTCCATGAAGGGGGATGAATGGGCAAGGTAAGCAGGACTTGGCTGTTTCTGTTACAACCCTGAGAAGACACAGGCGACTATATTTATGTTTTTACCCCTAAAGACATGTTGGTAGAATTATGTCAAAGCATTGTTACTCCAGAGCAAATGATTAGTTTGGTATCTAGTGATATCAAAAACAACCAAAGGTGATGGACTTAAATAGTAGCACCTCACTTTTAATAATGCTGCTGCCTTATCTGGCTGTTAGTGCACAATAACTCCAGCACCATTCACCTAGTGGTGCCTCAGAAGAGAATCTCTGACAATTTATTCACAACAAATGGAGGTGCACTGAACATAAAATAGAGAGTCCAAAGTGTTTTTCTGTTTTTCTGTTTCTTTGTTTGACTTTTATTTCACAGCTGATAAAAACACAACAACAGCCAACGCGTTTCGTTCCTTTAAAGACAAATTTTAACGGAACTTCTTCAGGGCTGTAACAGAATAGAAAAGACATTTTTAAAACACTCATTAAAACTGACGGACGTACACATATTTACAAACGTTAAAAAAGTTTTTTGTTTTAGATTATACAATTATATAAAGATACAAAAATTGAGTCATTATGTACATAAGATGCCCTAAAAACACATTTATTTGTTGGCGTTCTTTTACATATTTTATAGTACCCTATTTATATATGTTTCTTCAAATAGACAAAATAATCACTGTACTATGTTCAAAGATCATATTGACAAATTCTTTAAGAAATCCAAAAGAATATTTCATTTCTAAATTTATATATTCCAAAACTAAGACTCGAAAGGTAAAAACTATTATCTCACCTCAAAATGACAGCAAGTCAAGTATAGGCTTTTTATTTGATGATTGGTAAATAAGAAATAGACAGCAAATCCCACATCAGGACATCCAAAATATCAGAATTGATCTTAAAAATTAAGACAAAGGAAACCAAATTAGAACAACCTGAGCTTAATAACAAGAGATTTCAAAGAGAGGGGGTTGAATAGCACCATTTATCTCACCTTCGTCGGTCGCAGAAGGTATAAATGTGTCTAGAGAGCCAGTGATTCAATATTAAGGATGAGGAGGTCCAATATAATGATGGCTATCAGATTTCTTAATAAAAATCTAAAGCAAAAACAAAAACCAGTATTGAATCAAATATAATGGAGAGACAAAATAGAAAATCATTGCTTCATGAAATAGGAATCTGTCATTTATAAAAGTCACGAGACTCCACAGTGTTCACCATCACTAGAAGAGGAGTAGACCAAGACCAGAGATTTCGATTTTAAAAAATCAGAACAGAAGACAAAACCGTCTCTATAAACAATTCAGTAGTTTGTAGATCGAACCTCTTTCTAGTAATGGCTATGTTAAAATCTGGTTTGCGATGTCAACATAATCGATGCCATCTTGTCCCCTCTCAGGCCCGCTCGCTGAAAACGCGCGACGGCCATTTTAGGCACCATGACCTCATTGCCGATCGCCAGCGCGTCCCTCTGGAGCTGCAAACATCCCCCGCGCGCCGGCCACCCCTGCTCTCTCATACATGGGCCATAAACCCTCTCCTTCTGCGCGACCCTGCCATGGAACCACATCCCACGCCTGACCGACACCTTCTTTCATCCCATACATGGTCATACATCCCTTTGATAACCCCCTTCCTCTGCGCCCGATTGTTCGAACCGATCCCAGGTCATCACCTAGCCCTGCGGATGCAGTTTATTGCCCCTACTGTAAGGGAAACACCCCACATCAAAGGGATTACAGAAGATCAAGGCCCCCCACCCCCCGAGACCCGACCAGTCGCACACACCCCCGGGAATTGGCGGAATGTCCAGCTGTGTGATAGCCATCTCCTACTGTGGGTAGGGTGGGGACTTCTACTATAGATATGTGTGGGAACGAGCTCGAAGTGGGGATTCCGAGGATGTTCTTTCATGTATCAAAGCAATCTCAAGAATGTGCCATGTACAATAAACCGTGTAACAAAGCTATAAACTTGTGTATAAGAGGCCAAGCCTCAGCGATGTGGGCAGTGCACCTCGTGACGATACCTTGCTGTCTGATCTGATGTGTCATCCTCCGGAGAGAATAAAACTTTGTTTCCTGCCTTCCAGTCTCCGGCGCCTACCTCTTTGTTGGTTAATTTTCGAATGGTATAAGAGGCGATTACCGCCGGGCAATATTTGAAAGGTTATCGACTGCAACTGCCGCTACCATTTAACAATTGGCGTCCCAAGCGTGGGGCCCATCAGCGACACGTGGATCCAGTGGGAGAGGTCCCGACGACAGAGTGAACGACTGCAGCGATCGGGAGAGCTCCTGCCTGATAGACCCTCGTCTGGCAGCCGATCATCCGAACTTCACTGGTTCCGAGCAGACCTCTCTTGAGTGATCTACGGTCCTGACTGGGGACCATCAGGAGTGCCGTGGCAAATACGGAGAGTAGAGGACGATCGGGCGCTGGAGGCGGAAGACGAGAAACTGTCCATGCGGTCCGGGTAAGGTCGTGTAACATGACGAATTGCGAAACGATTGATTGATTGATTGAAAATACTAGTATTGCTCATTGATTACTCTTTTTGAGGTCTTCGCTGCCTACAAACGGGGAAGAGTAGAAATACTCTCTCTCCCTTTGCAGATAGTGAAGGGTAGGTAACGCGGACTTTTGTCCCCCATTGTAATCTGTCGTGCCTATTTTCCTCCCCACTGATTGATTGTCCGAATATTGATTGTTTTGAAGAATAGTACTTCTTGAGATATTCTCTGTTTGCAAATAACATAGAATAGAAATATTCTGTCTAGTCTTTGCAGATAGTGAAGGATAGGTAACGCAGACTTTTGTCCCCCATTGTAACCCGTCGTGCCTATCTCTTTCTCACCATTGATTGATTGATTGACCGAACACTAGTTGTTCGATATTGGTTCTTTGGAGGTATTCTCTGCTTGCAAATAACGTGGAATAGAGATATTCTGTCTAGTCTTTGCAAGCAGTGAAAAGATAGGTAGTGCAGACTTTTGTCCCCGTTGTAACCCGTCATGCCTATCTTCTCCCCACTGATTGGTAGTTGGTTCTGCCCGGACCGCTTATTAGAGGTGAACCATCCGGCTCCACTGGAGGGCACCCCTAATAAGGACATATTTGCTAAATATGGATCAGTCGCTGTAGCCTGCAACAAACTAGGGCATAAAAATCGCTATAGAGAA
Organism: Triturus cristatus; assembly: GCF_964204655.1. Classification (NCBI taxonomy): domain Eukaryota; kingdom Metazoa; phylum Chordata; class Amphibia; order Caudata; family Salamandridae; genus Triturus; species Triturus cristatus. The sequence continues at coordinate 1,153,017,217 of NC_140584.1, forward strand.
ACAAAAATAATCGAGAGAGACCAGTAGACCACTGATGGGACCCTTTTGACCCTACAAAAATAAGAAACACTAGGAAATAGCCCTTTGCGAAAAATATGAAACTAGGGGAAGGAGCCAAGCTCACGGTCGAGATGGCCACGAGGTAGCTCGGCTCCATCGCTCTCGTTGTCTAAACATGTCTGCCCTACCACCCACCCCGCCCAGTAAACCCAACAAAATCCTGCACAAATGGAAGTCTGCCGATACCCACCATTGACGTTACCGAACTGGGCTAGATCACGCACAATTGGGCTATGTCATTTTCCGGTTACGCAGTGACATCCTTGTGCTCGTTGCCAGATTACAAATATATACAACACTCCAACAAAGTAGTATGGTTAAAACGTTTTTAATAACTTGTAGGTATATGCAACACTCCAACAGGGTAAACATGCTAAAACACGTTTTTTAACTATTTTCATGATAGCCTGCTGCAAATCCCAAAGCATTCACGTCCACATGACATAGTCCTAGCCCCTCCTTCCTCGAGATAGCAACATTGGCCTGTTTTGGGCGGTCTTTTAGTCGGCTTGGGCCATAAAAGGCCCACAAAGTCCACCGGCCTGTGAGGCGGCATCAGTGGTGGAATATTGTGCGAATAGGCCGGAGGCTACACGACGCGCCAAGACCAGGACGGCATAAGAAGTGGTGTCCGACAAGTGTACTGGTCTTGCCAATCTACTATGCTGCACAGATCGACAACGAAGGGTGCCCTGGCGGGGGGAAGCGACGCGAACGGGCCTCCCCCGCCTCCCCAGGTGGAGGCTCACCAGCTGAGAAGGCACCCCTGCCGTTTCACTCGTCTTCCAGCTGAGTAGGCGCCCCTGCACTCGCCGACCAGCTGAGAAGGCACCCCTGCCGTTTCACTCGCCGTCCAGCTGAGTAGGCGCCCCTGCACTCACCGGCCAGCTACAGCAAGGGGAACCATTTACGTCTCGCCTACCGGACGATCACCCAGGCGCGGGTTCCTTTCTGCACCAAGATTGCCATTAGCGTTCGACGCAAGAAGTGGGCCCCCGCAGCCAAGTGGTCGGGGGGGGACCCACCCCGGTGGCTGTAATGAAGAGCTGCTGCTGCCACTGGACTCTCAAAATGGCGGTCGGCTCTTCAGATTAAGGCCTGGTTCACCAAAAGATGGCTCTGGGCTACATTGGAACTCGGAAGCTTGCCTGCTCGGGTGTGGGCCACACCCTTGAAAACGTCCTCTCAGCTTTGCAGATTCTGCGGGAGTCTTTGGCCCTCGACTCCCACGGACTTCCGGTGGGGGCAACCGCCGCTATTGCTCGATCATTCCACATTAACTTGTCTTTGCCTCGGGCTGCAGCCATCTTGCCTCCGTTTGGTGCCGTGAGAGAGACTGATTCAAGGCGTCGGCAGAGAGACCCGCCTGCTGTCCCGCCCTAAGAATGGATCCCGGCATTGCTGCGAGACCGTGGTGACGCCATGCTGACGCAAGCTTCTGTTTGAATTATCAGGAGACACTGTAGCCTATCCGCTCGGATCAGTTCCGGTGGAACCTCAACATGACCCGGTAGGAACAAAAACTGTGCTTCCCCACCCCCGAATCACGATTCATGCTGTCTGTTCTTTCCGTTGGCGCTAACGAAAGTTCTCGAACTGCCGAAAGGGATTCTGTTCCGGCAGCTAGTTAATGGAAGGACTTAGACTGTACACTGGACCCACCCGACCTCGCCCCAAAATGGCTCTGACGTAGGAGAGGCCTACAACTCCTTATGGCGTTTCGGTTACTTGACATTTATGTTAAAAGGATATGAATGCGATGTTTTCACACATGATGGGCGGAGGGACGTGGAGAGTACTGATCGGGCATACGAACAACCTTATTAATGCTGGCCTTCTCATCTTTATTATCATTTTTTTTTTTTTCATGTTAAGGTAGTGTTGCTCATGATACTCGACGCCTCTCACACCGTGGCCGGCCTGTAACGGTTGTAGGCCCGTATTTGTATACTGAAATTGTTTTCAATAAGGGCTTTTTGAAGGGATTACGGAATCAGCGTCATAACAAATCATCTAGGTTGGTAAAGGTTTTTAATGACTGTTACTCCCAAGCAATAGAAGGCAGATAATGCAGACCCTTTCCCTCTTTGCCTGAATTTTGGATTAATGAAATTTGTACCCATCACGCTTGTCTTTTTCAAAGTTGTTAGAAAATGGTTGACTATAGCTTAAGGTATCTGCCGAATGCAAGGTACGGTACCTTGCCCCATAATATGCGACCGATTGAGAAACAAATGCACGACAAGGGAACCCGAATTTAGGAGACGAATAAAATGGAGTATCCTGTATAGTCGAAAGGAAGGATATAGTAGGTCTGTGGTATTACCCGCTCCTCCAGCTAGCCTGGTACGTGGTAAGTAGAACTTTTTCGTGTCTACGCGCGCAAACGTACTTTGAATGCTGCGCACCCCCCCCCCCCTTCTTTTCTTCTCTATAGGTCACATCGGAGTACCGACTGAAGAATGGAGTGGACATGGACCGCACCATGCTCAATGTAGGGAAAAGCATAGACAAACGTTGTGGGATGGTGCGTGAAGTACAGACCACCACTGGGAACGTGAAAAACTGTATGTTATGACTGTGCGTATGTGCCCTGATTGTACGGTATGAATGTGTATGCATTTCATGTGTGCTTGGGGCGCTGGAAGAGAACGTCATCGTATGACTGGAGTGCTCGTCTACCGATCAAAGGGAGGGGAGTAAAAAGTCCGACACCCCCCCCCAAAATGAATTACGGAAAATACTGAAAATACACAGCATGCATAGGAAAAAGGACAGGAAAGGAGAGGTCCCCATACTCAACGTAGCTCTGTGTCTTCGTCTTAAGTTTCTGCGCTTGATGTATGTACTGTTACGCCCTATCCGGTATTTGTGTGTACGTGATCACCGAATTTATGTTTTTCCCCCGCTTGTGTTTTCTCACGTAGAACTGACCCGTGCTACTCCATGTTGTGTGTACACCAAGTAGCCTATTATCGTACACATGTCTCTCTCTCTCTCTCTCGTTTTATGTCGTACGTGTACCAAATAGCCTACTTGATGCGCACCTCTCTCTCTCTCTCTCTCTCTCTCTCTCTCTCTCTCTCTCCCTCGCTGAAGGCTCTCTTGCCCTCTTTCTTTCTGAATAAATCAACGACACTATACCTCCTCAGTATGTGTATAATTGGCCTGAAACACGACAGTGTTCGAACAAATTGACAGAAGCAAAACGACCGTATTTTACCACATTACTACCTCTCCTCTCTGTAAAATGTTGAACTTAACTGGCTGAGAAAGAAAGGACAGGTACGACGACTGATGTCTCCCAATCTGGCCCTCATCACGGGGACTATATGTCAGTGGTTTTCGTTTTAGAGCTCTAACGACACCACCTCCACCGCTCAGAATCGCCCCGCCCAATTGCTCAGAACTGGAACGTCTAAGCACCCCGTCCTCCCAGAATAGCCCCAGTTTTGTACTAGCCGTCCCAGGGTATTATGAATAATACAGCTGATGACTTTATTTTCTGAAGATACATCGCCTAAACTAATGAGGGTTACCTATTGTCTCCAGCAAGAAAAAATGTTTAGCTTGTGTCCCTCCCCGAAATAGATATTTGTGAACCCATGACAGTAGCACCTTGCACTTTTTCATAAACTTAGCAGTCCTTGACAGATGTCAGGCCTCCTGCGACGATTATAAGGTACAGGAATAGACACCTAGCAGGCCAGACGATGGAAATTTGCAGGAACACGCACAAAACATGCACCACAGCAATGATTAATAAGTTAGTAATATACACCGACATAAGAGTTAGTAGACATCCATCATAGAGCGACCGATAAAACATTTCCCCGACTACTCGGTGGTTGGGAGAGAGAATGAAGTGTGTAAATGTCTTCCCTGCCAGCTCTCTAAGATTTTGTTTCTTGTACTCATTCAAAGATAACATGCAGTCATCGGAAGAGAGGGGTCGGACGTGACGCACAGCCTGGCTGCGGTTCATGGAACACCTATGGCATCGACCAAGGGGGAGCCACGAAGCAAAAGGATGCGGGACGAGGCACCATTCTCAGCATGAAAAACGATAGAACGAAAGGCTATCCTGAAGCCCCCTGCTCGCTGATCAGCACGTGCCTGAAGTCCCAACCCGTCGGGCCCGATTGATGGGCCCAGTGCTGAAAGATTCTGCTCTCCTTGGCCCACTTTTTGATCCGATCCCACTCCACCCCCTCTTCCCTCGGCCTTCCAAAACACCCCTATTTTTAACTTGACTTGACAAAAAGAAGAATGAGAAGCGGGTACTCCGTCTCAAGGTACCTATGATAAGACCAGTCAAGGGACAGGACAAAACAGGACTGTGCTCCAAGAGCAAAGAATGGTCACACCCTGCAACGCGAAAGCCTGGATTTGAGCTGGACCTTAGCTCCACCGCCGGTGCTCAACAGTGCCAACGAAAGAAGAAGAACAATGAGAGCTTACCAGTGATGGCTCGATGCAATAAGACACTGGAAAGAAGAAAACACCCCCTCCCTGACTGAAACTCATGTTGAGTTGTATTCCTCTCCCAACCACTTCCAATCAAGTTTCCAAGGTCCTTTATCGGTCTCCTCCAACTACACACTAATATCTAAGAAACATTAGCTTGATATAAATAACAATTGTATAGCATCAACCGTACACCTGACATATAACGCAGCTGATGTAATTTTGTATACACTATCTCCTCGCCTGTCACATCAACCACATGTAACTATGTACAATTGTGTCAGATTGTTCCTGTCTGTTCTAAAACTCTGTACTTTTAAAACAGGAACGCATGAAAGCATTTACGATATTATGGCTAAGAGGTTAGCGAAGGTGAATGTCAGCTAGACAAGCTGGCTAGATATGTTGAAAAGGGAGGACTGTTAAAATCTGGTTTGCGATGTCAACATAATCAACGCCATCTTGTCCCCTCTCAGGCCCGCTCGCTGAAAACGCGCGACGGCCATTTTAGGCACCATGACCTCATTGCCGATCGCCAGCGCGTCCCTCTTGCGCTGCAAACATCCCCCGCGCGCCGGCCACCCCCGCTCTCTCATACATGGGCCATAAACCCTCTCCTTCTGCGCGACCCTGCCATGGAACCACATCCCACGCCTGACCGACACCTTCTTTCATCCCATACATGGTCATACATCCCTTTGATAACCCCCTTCCTCTGCGCCCGATTGTTCGAACCGATCCCAGGTCATCACCTAGCCCTGCGGATGCAGTTTATTGCCCCTACTGTAAGGGAAACACCCCACATCAAAGGGATTACAGAAGATCAAGGCCCCCCACCCCCCGAGACCCGACCAGTCGCACACACCCCCGGGAATTGGCGGAATGTCCAGCTGTGTGATAGCCATCTCCTACTGTGGGTAGGGTGGGGACTTCTACTATAGATATGTGTGGGAACGAGCTCGAAGTGGGGATTCCGAGGATGTTCTTTCATGTATCAAAGCAATCTCAAGAATGTGCCATGTACAATAAACCGTGTAATAAAGCTATAAACTTGTGTATAAGAGGCCAGGCCTCAGCGATGTGGGCAGTGCACCTCGTGACGATACCTTGCTGTCTGATCTGATGTGTCCTCCTCCGGAGAGAATAAAACTTTGTTTCCTGCCTTCCAGTCTCCGGCGCCTACCTCTTTGTTGGTTAATTTTCGAATGGTATAAGAGGCGATTACCGCCGGGCAATATTTGAAAGGTTATCGACTGCAACTGCCGCTACCATTTAACAGCTATGTTCTCGCCAGTACAATAACTTCAAAAGGTTGGGAGAATCATTACTTAATGACATAAAAATCTGGCGTTTATAAAAGACACGAGACTCCTCAATGTTCACCGTTATTGGAAGAGGAATAGACCAAGACCAGAGATTTCGATTTTGAAAATCAGAACAGAAGACAAACCGTAACCATAAACAATTTAGTAGTTGATAGATCGAATTTCTTACTAGTAATGACTCGGTTCTCACCTGTACGATAGCTTCAAATGGTTGTGTAAGGCGGAAAGTCTTAATTTACAAAAGTAGACGATCAATTTTTGAACTGCAAAATATCGATCAAACACCTAATAAAAAATATATATTTATATAAATAAATAAATTTTTGGTGAACAGATTGATATTTACCAACAAAATTGTATATCTGTATATACGTTCAAACTAGGACATATGAAACTAGAAGAATAACTCGTGTCTTAAAAATTATTTTTTTTGATGAATAAGGTTTAAAGCTTTTCACAGACATATTCAACCTGTGTTTCTGAAAAAATGGAATCGATACTTTATATAATTGCTGGATACTTCAAAAAAGTAATCAATACTTAGAATCCAAATGAACAATAGTTCCACCAGATAATCATAGGAATCACAAAACGCAATGTATTTTATATACATATATTAGGCATTCACAGCTATACTAAATTTTATCTGTAGCTTCAATGCATGACATATATATGAGTATACACTAAGAACCATAGTCTCTGATTCCTAATGAAGAACTTAAAAGGCGGGAGAAAAAAAAGATAGTTTGGTATCTAGTGTATCCTTGTTGTAAAAGACAAATATGGTGTTGGTAAACAGGTTTGGTCAAACGTCCATCTGTTAATATTGTCCTTTACACGTGGTCGATAATGACTTTAGCTTAAAATGTCTGTGGTCATAAAAAGGTCAAAGGGAGAATTGATTTTGCAAAGTAAATAATTAAAATATAGGAGATATTTGCTCAGAGGGAGAAATGCTATGTGTGTAAGGGTGGCAGATTTGTATGGGAGAGTTTCTGCAGCATGGTAGGATCAGAAGTAATCTGTAATGTTTGAGGTTCTAAAGATGTGTCCTAGTAGCCTATTGGTCACCATAAACTTCAGAGTGTAATATTTTTGTACTGTGTTTACTCTTGTATCAATCATGAGGTTGAAGTAACAGGACATTTCTCTGCCACCTATGAATGATGGATGTCCTGTCCTCCAATGTCTCTGTTCCCTCACCGCATTTACAGACCCTAAGTTACCAAGCTCAGCCATCAGAAACTTGGTGCAGCGGGCCAGCCACCATGGCATGATCACCCTCAGAATGATGGAAGGACCACACTTCTAAGAGTGAGGCTTCCAAGGCTCATTTTGCCTGTTTTTCATTGCTGCTGGGAACAGGAAAATTTCAACAATGCAAACAAACAGCAGGGAGAAAATTCCCAGCCTGTCAAAGGTGTCACTTTCCACATCTTGGGTCAGGAATAGCCTTAACAACCAGGGCATGGACTGCAGCAGGCGTTTGCAGCTACATTCGCTGTCAAGCTGACGCTATCCTGGCGGAGCTGAGTTCCAACGCACGGGGCCAGAAGTTTGGTCTCGGAGAAAATCCGGCCCGAAGCCAAAGACTCTGTGACTTTGTGTGCCGCATGCTGTGAGAAGAATCACCAGACTAAGTATTCAGTAATCAGCTAAAGAAAAGGAGGGATGAGGTGTGGGGGCTACTTTGTTGCTGTTCAGCACCCTGGAGGGTGGGCTCGCCCAAAGGGCATTAATAAACGGGTGCATGACCGCTCGAGGTCTTGGCTTTTACACCCTTATTAGTGTGTGTGTCTCCACTCATTGTTTGTTTAGGCGCCACCACGCAGCACCGGAGGGAACGTCACCCCCCCGGGCCGCTACACCTCTCATGGGTTCTTCTTCTTTTCAGACGGGCCACACAGAGCTACCTGGACCACTTTCAAGCACGTCCCTCAGGAGGTTGGGGTCACATTGCAGCCACCTTTTAAGTGGTCACTAACCCCTGTGCAAGTGCTGGTAAGCAGTCGGTTAAAAATTCTGTGTTGGTTCGATTTGTTGCGTCACTCTCTCAAGTATAGATACGAACTCTCAAGTTTGAATCAGCACTGGAGAGAGTAGATATTTTTCTATTGGGTGGATTTTATATTATTATTTATCCAATTTCTTATAAATGCACAATTATTAGAAACCACAGGATGTATGCACGTATAAAAAACATTTCATAGAAAACTTTGATCATATAAAAAAACATTTGACAATGTTTCAATTATGTGCAGTTCATGAGGAAATTTAGGGACGAGGCAATTAAAGTATTTCATAGAAACAGAAAAAAGAACAATGATTATATCACAGAGATGAGCAGTTCATAAACAGGATGCGGGATGACCTGTAACAACCAAGATATTATTTCTTATAAGATACTTGATGAATGGTCCAGCCTGTGATGCACACAGGTGCATAATTATCAAATATTCATGCAACGCAGTAAGCCACATTGCTGCACTGCGTTAAAGCGCAGGAATGCATTGTATTCAACAATAAACATAGGCCTGGGCAGAGTTTGCTGATTGCTGAATAAACTCTGCCACGATCTGCGGAGTTCCTCAAGTGGTGGAGTGAGGTAAGTTGCACTGCTCAAACTGATTTGTAGTGCCTGTAGTTTGTCCGGTGATATGAAATCAGCATGAACGGCATCATGAGAAGCACCAGGTGGGGCTGCTCCTTTCTACTGCTTGAGAGGATTTTCTACTCGAGCAGCAGCTTCCTCAATACGAATGGCAACTTTCTAAATGTGAGCGGTAGCGGCCTGCCGTAACCGCCCACGCTCAGAAATCTCACCAGGAGATGGTCTAGCGTGCCATTTCTTTCACTCACCAAGTTAACATTGGCGAGTTGCTTGAGAGAAAAAACTGTGCTCTGTGTCACTTAGAAGAGCTTTTTGGAACTCCGCGCGGAGCGCAGAGTGGGCAAAATTCTTCGAACTCTGCCGGCAGAGCAGAAATCCTCACCCACCCATAATTATACGGCACATTCCTGCTCTCTGCCTGCGCTGGCACCCAAACCGCTGCCTAGAGTCTACACAGGCACCCTTGTACAAAGGGTGCCTGCATTGTAGATAGCATTGTTTTTGTGCAAGTAAGGACACCTTCCTGCACAAAAACAATCCTCTGAGGAGTTTTACTCTTTTTTACATGTGTTGTTGAATGCAGCACAAATAGAGAGAGGAAAAACGAGGAAAAATCAGCATACTTCTCCTTGTTAAGCCTCCCCTGTGGAGGCGTAGCATTTTGGCGCATTCCCAGGTCTAACACTAATGGTAAAATCCATGGGTGGATGTGTGGGAACACCCACGCCTCACCCACGGAACTCCTCCCTGGGGTAGAGTAATGCAAGGCATCAACTTCTGCTGCCCTGCGTTACTCCACAATTAAAAAGCCACACAGAACCATGAAAGGTGGCCTTGCTTGGCTTGGTAAATATCATTCTAAGTTGTGCACCACACTTCCGTCCCTTGTATGGCACAAGGGTGATGCAAAACCATGATAAATACCCCTCAATTTCTTGGCCATGCAGCCCATATGTTTTACAAAATAGGCAGTTAGTCTGAGATCAGTAGTTTGCAAGGAATGGATCACAGCTGGAGGCAGTGACTGGACATTATAACAAATGCGGTGGTGCAGCTACTAGTGTGTTTTTGCAAGTTTGGGCAGTGCCCTTAGACGGCGATGCAGTGAGTTGATGGGGGCTGCTGCTGACAGGCGATGCAAGATTTCCCACATGGCAATACACTCCAAAGACAGTGACTGACCCAGTAAGTGGCTCGCTGTGGTGGTGAGTGGGGAGCGCACCCTAGTACCATACAGACTTCAAGAATGTGCCTTTCCAGCCATGGGCATAAATGACAAGTCTCAACCGGAGCTAAAGCTTGACTTGCGCAAAAATCTTAGGAGCTGAGACAAAGGCTCCACGATGGCAGAAGGGTCGACAGGCATGGGGCAGCCAGAAATTGGCAGCAACATTCATTTCATATTGATAGAGATGCAGCACAGTCTCATCAAAATTGATGGGAAAATGGACCCACTGACATTCAGGATGGATGGAATGATGGAGCACCTGATAAACGAACGGAATTCCTAGACAGGTTGGAAAGACAGATGTCGGAGGTCGAAGATCATCTGGTATCCACCTCAGCTTCCCATAAGAAACTGGACAAGGTGCTCACAGTTCTGCAGGCTAAGACGGAAGACCTCAAGGCAAGATTGCAGCACAATAAGATAAAGATTTTTGGTCTGGCTGAGTCAACCAACACAGGCAACCTGGCGAAATTTGTGGATCAACTTCTGATAGACACTATGGGGCAAGAAACTAATTTGGCGCTGTTTGTGGTGGATCTGGCTTATTTGCCAGTAGCGCCCAAGCATATGCCAGGAGCACGGGTGTACCCAATGATAGCAAGACTACTGAATTACAGACATAGGAATGCAGCAGTCACCAGAGAATGCGAATTGAAAGTTCTGCATCACGTGCGAGTGTAGATCTTCATCGATCCAGACTTCACAATACAGGTTCAGCAGGCAGCAATTCACTACGGTCCAGCTGAAATTACACGAACTCCACATAGACTATAGCATGCTCTATCCGGCTCGACTGAAGGTGATGATTGCTGAAAAGCCCAAGATTTTCAATGACCCCAAGCATCTGCAGCCATTCCTCAAACAGCAGGCAGTGATTGCTGTGGACGAGATAAGGGAGACACTTCGGCAACACAGGTCCTTTATGAGCAGGAATAAAGACTCACTGAGTTGCAGCAGTTTATGCACTGTCCTTAGGTAGATGTGAAGCCCTGCCAGAGGGGTGCAATGCAGGTTGCACTGTCTGAATGCTTGCCACTCCAATTGTGGATACAACTACCTCGAACTTAACACAACTTGTCGGTAATCTTATTCGTGGTTCGGTGGGCTGCCCGCTACAGACCTACATTAACTGTTGCCACTTGGGAAGTTGGATCATATCATGAAGCCAGGGCGATGCTCAGGAAGCAGACTGGTGAAGTTTTGTCTTCTTAAATATTATCCTCGAGCAACATGGTGGGTAAGAAAGCGTGTATTTTTCCTGCTATTACTGAAAATATCTACAAGACAGCACAACCTATGTATGAAAGTGGCCCCTTGCAGCAAAGTGCAACAGGGGTAGTAGGCAGGACAACTCTGTCCCCGTGTGTGCTCCACAATGTTTGGTTGTTTTTTTTGTTCCATGGGAGAGGAGGTGGTGTGGGGAGGGACCTATTCTGTTGCACAACAAGTTGGGGATTGCAGTGTGGGTGGGGGGAGGAGAGGGTGAGAACAACCTATGCAAGCATGAATGAGCAAAACAGATGTACAGAGAAACCTTTACTGCACATTATCACTTGAACAGTATGTTAAATTGTGGCATCTGGGGATATGTGTGAGGAAGCGATTGCGGCGAGGAGCCCTGCCTTGATAAAATTCCTCACATGGACACCCGGGGGCTGAATGATCGCAGGGACAGTGCGCACTGTGCTGGCTTATTTACAGAGGCACTGCATTGATGTTGCTATCCTGAAGAAGACGCACATACACCTGACAGTTGTTTTACATCACAGTGATGCACGAAGGGGGAACGCTATGCAGCATGCTTTACTTCACAGGCGAGGGGAGTCATGTTCTGGGTGACAAGGGGTTCTGGTATTAAGCTGAGTGAAATGAGGGCCCTCTCGGGAGGCCTGTACATGATAGCACGCTGTCATTAAGATAACCTGGCATACTATTAGTTGGATGAATAGTAGATGGAGGAAGCGCACTCGTGTAGATCAAAAAGGTAATCCAGTAAAAACAGTTTGTGAGTGTAGACGAGTAGATCTCCCTGAGTAGGGATAGAATCTGGCAAAAGCACGTTCTGAGTGAGAGCGTGTCACTCGAATTGCACTCCGGTGAAGAAATCAATCATGCAATGGTAAATACGTTGATTTGAAATTCTTTCGTGTACTTCATTCAGGTAATCGTTTTTTCAATTCAAAACTTTCCAAGATCACAAACGAGTATATTTCAATTCATAACTCGATATGGCCAAATGCATTTCGGGCCGATGTGGCCCTTCATCAGGAACGGCACTAAAATGAGAGGATACAAGGAATCAGCTTAAATCAGAACACCTCTTCATAATAGTACAAGTCATAGAGACATTGCGTGCGAAAGTGAAAAAAGGTCTTAGACTACCAAATGAGAAGTGTTATGCAAAGTAAGAATAGTTATTGGTGAGTAGGATGGGTAACGGAAGGTAGGAGGTGAGTACGTGAAAGTAAGAACCAAGAAGAAACCAAAAAGGTGTCAAGTCCAATGAACATTGCGTGAGTATTGACAAAAGTGTCTGAAGTGTGTGTTGAACGTAAAAAACTCGAAGGAACTTCTTCCAGGAAATTGAGGTGAACCCCAAGAAAGGCGCCGTGAGTCCTAGGAACTGAAAAAGTTCAAACAAGGTACTCAGTGCCGTGAAAGGCGAAATCTACCTAAGGTCTGGATAACTTAAAGAAAATGCTTAATCGTAAGTGGAGTAACCGCCAAGAATAGTCAGCGTGAAAAAAGGGAACACCAAAGTACGTAATGGTACCGGGTGCGGTATAAAGCACTTACGTGTTGGAAGGTAACCGGGCCGGTAACAACTGTCGAACCCCAGGGTTGCGGCGTTTTAGAGATGTATCAAGTGCTCGGACGAAGTAAATTTAAATGCGTCCGATGATCGCCGTAGCGAATTGGATGGGGCTGTAACCCGTCGACCAATGGTGAAGGTTCTCACTAATGAGAGTGAAGTCAATCAGTGTATAGGTGGAAAAAAGAACCGATGTGCCATGTGATGTTGCGATCCAATCGCAGTGTAAGAATATAAGCCGGATATAAAGCGCGTACTGATACGTAAGGGTATGTATACGCAAATACATGAAACCAGTGGAGAGTAAACAAACAAAAGACTACGGTGAAAACAGACTCGTAGTTCAGGAAATAGTGCGTTTGGGGGAAACAATGAGAACTACGGTGAAAACAGACTCGTAGTTCAGGTAATAATGCGCTCAGGGAAAATATATGAGTTATGAAAAAATAAACGCCGGATGTGTGAAACCGGCGAGGGAAAAAGTGTTGTAACCAGGGAGGTAAATTTCAATACACCACGGTGCGTGTGCTGACTGTATGGGATAACAGGAGTGTCTCAATAAGTATGAGACTACTGGGAGTTTAGTTACCAGAAAGTAGAAAAAGTGTATATGTAGTAAAACAAAGTGAATGAAAGTGTACCATGTCATGTGATGTGTGAAAAATAGAATAATAAAGTTTATGTGACATCAGGAACCATAAAGTTACAGGGTCACAGGTCTCTGGGAATATGACCCATAAAAAAATATATTTAAACAAGGTCACAAAAGGAGCTGGAAAAACATGTCAACAATGCTGTAGCCGAATCAGTACATTTACAAAAAACAACCAAGATCATAACGTTCATTGAGTCCTTTTGGGTGAATCGAATCCAGTTTGTTGATCCAAAATACTTCACGTTGTAATAAAAATTGGGTATTGTTGCGTCCTTTAGTTAGCGGGACTTTTCTAGAATCAAGAACCGCAATTGACAAATGTTGTGTTGTGCGAGATGGAAATGATTTGCAATTGGAGATTTGATTTGTAGGGTACGTATGTTACTTTTATGTTCATTAAGTCTGATACGTATTTTTCTCTCTGTTTTCCCAACATACACTAGTCCACAGGGACATTTGAGCATGTAAATCACATTTTGTGTGTTACAAGTGGCTGTAACCATCAGTTTGATAGGATAACCTTTATGGGGATGTGAAATGCTGTTGCCTTTGATGATTGAATTGCAATTCCCACAGTTAAAGCACGGAATGGTTCCTTTAAAATCTGTGCTGGTCTGAATTTTTGAGGTGGACAAAATCTGTTTCAGATTGCGTGACCTTTGATAGGCGAATCTGGGTTGTGAATCAAAAATGTGTTCAAAGTCTGGTTCGTTACTGAGTATCGGTGTTGTGTCTGTCTTTTATTATTACTTAGTTGCGTGTAGGTATTCCACAGTCTACATCATTGATGACACATGGAATCCCCAGGTGTCATCAATGATCAGTTGGAGACTGGGAGTTACGAGCAGCTGTTCATACTTGATGCTGTGTTGGCCTTATTCCTATGAACTTAAATAAATACTTTATCTTCTATGGAATTCCTGGAGTTCATTACCATAACAAAAGTGGCGACGATTTGAGGATAACATCTACGTGACCTACAGCAGAAAATTACGGATTTGGAAGCAATTCAAGGTTTTGAAAACAGGAACTTTCGGAAAAAAAAAAGAAGACTTCAAAGTGGAATTATTCGGATTACAAGAGTGTGTACGCTTATCAGGAATTGGGGCCAAGGTAGCGAAAAGCAACAGGTAACAACAGTGAATTAATCAGGTAGTTTTTTTAAAACTACTGGACATTCTTTCAACGTACCTGGCAACCGCGTGAGGAAGAGCGCGGAGGACTGCTTGGCTCGAGGTTCGTTCGAGGAACTCCCATTGTGCGTGTGACGTCAACGCATTCTTTCAACTTTCAACTCGCGTTGTGCGCAACAACGCAATACGTGCCGCCATATTGCTTTTGTGTGCAAGGTTACCTAGCAACACACACGAAGCACGGTGAGAAGCGGCATACGGGAAGGTACTGTCTATTATCCCGTTTATTTTAAATTTTGTCAGCTTGTTTCTACGGTGACAAGCACACCAGTGTTTTCGTAGTTTAAACGTCCTAGCATATGATAATTTGTTCCAACACTTTTTAGTTCTCAAAGTCTACTTACAGTGGGGTGTGTCATTTCGACAAGCTCATTAAGTGGCGGAGCACTTTATCGGTATAATTGTAATTGACAATTGCAAGAATAGACATAGCTGGTAATACATGTTACATGCTATCATTTGATTTCATCAATAATTTTTCTTGTGCAAGGTTGCAAGCGAGTTCAAGTTAAAGCAATAAAATGTGTGCTGCACAAACATTTTCATTGACTCCACCACAAGCTTTTCTGTCTTCAAAAGGCGATCCTCCAATTAAGTGGAAAGAATGGAAGGAGTATTTTTTAAATTATATAGATGCACTTGAAGATGGAGAGGATGAATTAACACAAGCAAGGAAAAAGAAAATTTTACTCCACTCGCTTGGCCCTCAAGGTTTGATAGCATATAACTCAATGAATAAGAAAACACATGCTACAGATGATGTAAATGTATTTACGCATGCTTTAGAAGATCTTGATGTTTATTATTCCACGTCAGTGTGCATTGCTATTGACAGGCATAAATTCTTTGGAAGGAAGCAAGAGAAACAAGAATCGGTTGAAGATTTTGTGGCGGATTTAAAGAAATTGGCTGTAACTTGTAGATTCGGCATGTTGGAGGAAGAACTTATTCGGGATCAAATTATAATGTTCGTTAACAATGAACATGTTCAAGAACGTCTTTGGGTTCATGGTGAGGCAGCGTTGGCAGACGTTGTTGCCTTAGTTAAAAAAGCAGAAATTACTAATAAATGTGCTAAAGCTATAGCTGAACCAACTAAAGACAATGACAAATCTACAGTGAACAAAATAACATCCAAAAGCAAATCCCAGAAATCGTCATCTTCCTCTAAAGAAACTGATGACACTCAAACGAAATCCACAGTTTTAAGGTGTTATAGGTGTGGAAGTAAAAACCATTTGGCCAATTTTAAAAACTGTCCAGCTAGGAGGCAAAAATGTTTGCAATGTGGTGTTTTCGGTCATTTCACCAAAGCATGCAGACGTAATTTAAAGAAGAAGAATAAATGTAATTTAGTGAAGGAAGACTTTAATGGATCTTCGTCTTCATCTTCGAGTGATGACACACCTACCAAAAATGTTGATTGTGTATTAGGGGTGTCTGACAGTGTTAATTCATTGAATGTTAATTGTAAATCCAAACCAGTATGTAAGATGTCCATTGGGGGTTTGGAGACACTAATTGTAGCAGATTCGGGATCTCCATATACTATTATTGACAAGGAAAAGTGGGAAAAAGAGTTCGTTCCTAATATAGGATCCACTTTAGCTTCACCAGACATTTCACCGGAGAGCTTTACCGGTGAAAAGATTGATTTAATAGGTTTTAGGGAACTTATTTTTGAGTTCAAAGGAAGGTCTTCGGTTGGGAAACTTTATGTGGCAGTAGAGGGTCCCCCGGTGTTAGGTTGGATTGATCAGAGGAATCTTAATATCATGTTAAATCCGAATGGGGTGGAACAAGTTATGATCCTAGATCATTATGCTGACTATCAAAATGATCTTAAAGCTAAATTTCCAGAAGTCTTTAATGATAAAGTAGGCCTACTGAATGGTTATGTACATAAAATTATTTTGAAGCAAAATGCACTACCTACGGTACAAAAATCCAGACATATACCTTGGGCTGCTCATGAAGAGGTGGACAAGGAGTTAAAACGACTGTTGGATGATAAGATCATAGAGGAGGTTGAAGCTTCAAATTGGGTTGCGCCTTTGGTCGTAGTACGCAAGGCCAATGGCAAAGTCAGGCTATGCATTGACTTGAGATCACTAAACAAGAATATAGTGGTAGAAAGATTTCCGCTGCCAAAAATCAATGAGCTTATTGCACTTACGAAAGGTATGCGATGGTTTTCGGTGATTGATTTAACATCAGCATATCACCAAATTCCATTGCATGACGATAGTAAGGATTTGACAACATTCATGACTCCGCAAGGTTGCTATCGGTTTTTACGTATGCCGTTTGGCCTTGCGTCAGCGGCTGCGGTGTTTCAGAAGCTTATGTTTAAACTATTCCATGATTTACCAGGAATTCTTTTCTTTCAAGATGATATTCTCATAATGGGAGAAAATAAGTCGATACATGATGAGAGAATCTATTCAGTTCTTAGGATGTTAAAGGAGAGGGGTCTTACCGCAGAGTTATCAAAATGTAAATTTGGTGTTGATTCCTTAGATTATTTAGGTCATGAAATCTCTGCGAAGGGTATCTTACCCAAGTCTAAATTAATGAAAGCTATACAGGATGCCCCTGCTCCAACCAATAAGGATGAATTAAGATCTTTTTTAGGTCTTATAGAGTTTTACAGCAAGTTTGTAAGAAAGTTTTCAGAGAAAACTTTCAATTTGCGTCAATTGTTGAAAAATAGATCTGTGTTTGAATGGTCCCATACTTTGCAACATGACTTTACAGTTCTTAAGAATGAGTTATGTAATGCGAAAGAACTAGTAGGGTTTGATCCTCTGTTACCTTGTATTGTCACTACTGATGCTAGCCAAAAAGGACTTGGTGCGGTTCTTTCGCAAAAAGAGAAGAATGGTAAAGAAGTAGCAGTGGCATATGCATCTAGAGCCTTGTCACCGGCTGAAGAAAAGTACTCAGTCATTGAGAGAGAGGCACTGGCTGTAGTATGGGCTCTGGAACATTTTAGGTGTTTTATTTGGGGCTACCATGTGGAGGTGAGGTGTGATCATAAACCTCTGGTGAAAGTACTCTCTTCTGATGGACTGTTAGCTGCTACACCTAGGATAGCAAGAATGTCTATTCGGTTATTGGATTACATGTATTCTGTGAATTATATTCCGGGTGTTAAAAATCAGGTGGCTGATTGTTTAAGTAGACTGCCGTTACCATTAGATGTGTCTAGTGATAATTTAGATGATTTTCAAGTAGCGGGGATAGATCTTAAAAGAGAAAATGTGAGTCTTAGTCCACAAGAATGGGAAGAGAGTATGAGTAATGATGAACTCCTCACCAGTGTCAAAAGTTGTGTTGTGAATGGGTGGCCTGTCAAGAAATTGTTAAATGAGGAAATGAAACAATTTTGGGAGATAAGAGATGAGTTGTCTCTTAAGGATTGTAACATTTTAAGAGGTGAAAGAATTATTCAATTAGCGAACCTTAAGCACCAAGATTGGATAGTAGGGGTCAAGAAAATGATTTGGATGTATCGTATAACGCCTACTGTCACTGGTTATAGTCCGTTCACTATTATGAAAGGACGTGTTCCGTTCACGAAGGATAACCAGTGTTGGATGAAACACTCACGGTTATTAGAATGGTCACCTGAACATGTTAAAGGTAATGTCGAACAACACCAAAAGAAATACAAAATTTATTATGACAGTAAAAACAAGGTTAAATCAATCAATTTTGAAATTGGTGATCAGGTACGAGTAAGATTACCTTTTAAAGTAAGGAAGGGGCAAAGTAAGTTCTCCAAGCCTCTTTCTGTAGTCAGTCTTGGAAAAAATTCTGTGCAATTATCTGATGGTAAAATTTGGCACATGGCCAGGATTGTAAAATGCAAAAGTACACTTAATGAGGGGAGTGGAGAAGGAACTGGTTGCATGAGGAGTTTTTATTGGTTAGATGATGAGAATATTGGGGAGGAATGTAGCCGGGGATCAGCACAGGTTGAGAAGGATCTTCCTGGTTCTAGTATGATTGAGGTCACAAGCCAAGTTGATGTTCCTTCTGTTCCTGCTGGGGTGGAGAATGATGATCTTCTAGATAGGGTTGACCCTGAATGTATCTCTGATGGTGTTGCTCTCCATTCTAATTCTTCAGAGTTAATGGGACAGGAAGAATCTTCTGTTTGTGAACCCAATCCTCAATCTCAAGATAATGATGCTCTTGTTAATAGTTTTGGTAGGGTGGTTAAACCACCGGAATACCTAAAGGATTTTGTTATGAATTGATGATTTAATTCTTATAATCTGTGCTTATGTGTTTTTTTTAGGTTGTTATGAATTACTCATTGTAGGAAGAGAGGATGTGTGTTGTATTAGATCTTTATTTTAAATAATAATGATTGTATATGTAGTTTTTACTATTGTAGTGTTCATTATTTAGGATATGATTATTTATTGTAAATGTAGTGTTCATTATTTTAAGTTAAAGGGAGAAGATGTGTTGTGTCTGTCTTTTATTATTACTTAGTTGCGTGTAGGTATTCCACAGTCTACATCATTGATGACACATGGAATCCCCAGGTGTCATCAATGATCAGTTGGAGACTGGGAGTTACGAGCAGCTGTTCATACTTGATGCTGTGTTGGCCTTATTCCTATGAACTTAAATAAATACTTTATCTTCTATGGAATTCCTGGAGTTCATTAACATAACAATCGGCCAGTATCTTAAGATCGTTTTTTTAATTTGGTAACTTTTGGTTGAAAATCTTGAGACAAACACAGTTCTAGATTTGTGCTCTGTTGGAGTTTTGGGTTGAAGCAGTTTCTGTCGTGTGGAAGTGTCTGCTTTGGCAATAGCATTTTCTAAGATGGTTGATGGATAATTGCGTTTTCTGAATTTTTCAATGCATTCCATTTTGCTGGGTTCATACAAATCATCTGAACTTGCAATTCTTTTCAGTCTTAATAATTGAGAGTATGGTAGGTGTTTTTTAGTGAAGGTTGATGAAAGCTGTCATAATGCAACAAATTGTTCCGGTCAGTCGGTTTAGTATAAACTTGTGTGCTTAAATGGTCGCCTCTGTTGGTAACAAGAGTATCCAAAAAAGTTACTCAGTCCTGACTGATAGTGTGAGTGAATTTGATTCGATGATCGACTGAATTGAGTTTTCAATGAGTTGTTCTAAGAGATTAACTGAACCTTTCCAAATGATGAAGATATCATCTATGTATCTTTTATAAAGGATCAGGTTGTCCATCCAGATCTGTTCAGTCAGAATGTTGTCTAGTTCAAAACGGTACATGTATAAATTGGCATACGTGGGCGCAGCACAATTACCCATAGATGTGCCAGAGCATTGAATGTAGTATGTTCCAGACCATTCAAAATAGCTGTGGTAGAGTGTAAAATGAATGAGTTCCATGAGGAAGATTTTTAAGTTGTTGGGTTTGTCCGTTAAGAGTAAAAAAGATTCAATTGCCTCAATTCCTTTGTCATGGGGAATAGATGTATATAATGACTTGACATCAATAGTAGACAATATGATATCTGGGGTAATTTGATTTTGTATTGATTAAATGATGTTAAGAAAATTGGTGGTGTCTTTGATGTAGGTTGACATGGATTGTACCAGAGGTTGTAGATGTTTGTCTAAATATCTTCCCACGGGTTCATGGATTGAGTTGACAGTGGAAACGATGGGTCTGAATGGCGGTTTAGTGGCATGTTTGTGGATTTTCGGTAACATATAGATGTAAGGAGTTGACGGGTCTTCTTTAATGAGGTATATTTTGTCGTCATCTTTTATGGTTCCGTTGTCATAGGCGACGTTGATAATGGTCTTGAGAATGTCCATAAATTCCTTAGTTGGATCTGATGTTGTGGGCATGTAAATTTCCAGATTTTGTACATGCTCATTAACACTTTCTAGGTAAAAGGTAGAATCCATTATTACAAGGGCACCCCCTTTGTCTGCTTCTCTAAAGGTAATTTCAGGTTTGTTAGCTAATTGTTTCAAAGTATCTTGTTCTTTTTGTGTGATGTTCTTAAGGGTGCTTTTGGTATGATAGGTGATGTTCTTAAGATCTTTTTTGACAATTGTTTCAAGGGCGTCGAGTGCTTTATGGCTCATAGGAGCCATAAATGTACTTCTGTTTCGTAAACCAAGTAGAGTATTGTCGCGTGGAACGTCCGGCGTATTCATGACATTATGAAAAAAATGCTTCAATCTTAGAGATCTCATGAATTTGAAATGACTAACTTCTGTTTCAAGCTGGTTCGAATGGTAGGTAGGTACGAATGAGGTTCCTTTTTGTAAAGTTTGTGTTTGAAATTGTGTGAGATTGTAGCTGGAAATGTTTATTGCAAGGTTTTCTGACTGCGTGTATTTTTTGCAACTGTTTTTAACGTTGCATTTCCTCCTGGATCTCCTGGTGGCTTTGTGCCTGATCCTAAAAAATGCTGTCTATTGTTGCTGGTTGAAGGTTCTTCGCTGGTTGGTTGTAATGTATCTACTGATTCGGAAAGTGTTGTAGTTGTTTTGGTGGGTGGAATGTTAGATGGTCTAATATTGGTAGAGGAATCCTCAGAGGATGTAGCGTCTGAGTCAAAGGTACGGCCCATTTGTTTCCGTTGGCACATACTGTGCTAATTATGATGATCCGCAGTTCTACTATGACTTGCATGCCAGTGATATGGGTTGGGGATTTTAACTTTGCTTTGAATCCAGAACAGGATCGGTCTAGGGGCCCTCTGCGGCAGCTTTTAGTAGCCACCCATGGCTCTGAAAAGGCTGGGCTATTAGACATTTGATGACACAGATCCCCAATAACGCTAAATTTACACACTATTCCACAATGCATGACTTACATATGTGCATTGATTATTGGTTACTGTTCAAGAGCTTCACTGCATGTGTTCCCCTATGCAGGCATTTACCATGCACTTACTTAAACACTCACCCCAATTTTATTAAGAGCTGACACTAGAAGCTTGCAGGCACTCCGCCTCGGCTTGGAGATGTATGTCCTATTCCCTTTTGGATACAGCGTTTTGAGAGGAACTTGTGCAGGCAATTGACAAATTCTTCAACAACAATATTGGCAAGGTTTGAGACTCTCTGGGAACCCTTCAAAGTATATATTCAAGGGTCTCGATCTCCAAACACGCAGGAGTGCCAAGATTGCTCAGCAATAGACTGAAAATTTTGGCGGGCGAGAGAGCAACTCTAGAGCGTGTGCATAGCGAGACGGGTGAGGAAAGTCTATTCGGAGAGAATAAAGCTAAAATTGGAGAGTACCATGAAATCGTCCATTTCACAGTGGAATTGTCCATTTGGGTAAATACGCCACTGACGGGGTTTATTGTCAGGGCAAGTGGCCAAGTGCAACACTATTAAGGCCAAGACATGATAGACCTGGCTGTAGTTTGCGTAGTCGCGTTACGCTATGCTACGCGAAGTGCACTTTGTACTATGTTGCGCTACGCGTAGCTACGCGAACTGTGTAGTGCGGTAGGGAAATGCTGTTCGCAATGATTGCACAGTGCCGGATGCTTGTCCGCACTGTGCATCATTGCGAACAGCATCATGCACAGTGCAAGCGGTCATTTTCTGCCGCTCGAGTAGAATTGTACTCGAGCTGCAGCTTTCTCAATGTGGACTGATAGTTTCTCATCGCGAGCGGTCGTGAGCATACGCGACCACTCGCAATGAGAAAACTGACCTCCCCGCGTTGAGAATCTCGCCAGGAGGTTTATTTTCCACGCTCACGATCGGCAACTTGATGTTGCCGAGCGCGAACGGGGAAGAAGTCTCACCGGGATGTTGATTTTGCTCGCTCGTGGTCGCCAACTTGACGTTGAGGACCGCGAGTGAGCAAAAATGCCCGCTATGCTAAGCGGTTTTGCACTGTGCTACGTGCGATTCGCGTACCGCATAGTTGCGCTCGCTACGCACACTCCGCGAGCGTAGCGTAGTTTTCCGCCCAGGGTTAATGAAGATGCCACGATTATAGCTATCAAGGTCATGTGGGGAGAAATGTTAAACACACCGGAGCAGGTAGCGGGATGCTTCCTACGTTATTACACAGACTTATATACAACACACATCCAACATGATAAACGGGTTATGGCTGATTACCTAGCACATAGAACAATGAAGTGGTAGCCCACTGAGCATAGGGAGTGCTTTATGGCCCCATTGCGACTTAAAGACATGCCTGGCCGTAAGGCACAAGGCAGAGTTGCTCTAATGGTAGCCTTATGCAGGGAGTACCAGGTGAAACTTGTCCCGCACCTTTTCACACTCTTGAGGTAATGGCCAAAGGGGGCTGTATGCCTTCTACAATCAGGGAGGCTCTTATCATTAGCCTCATTAGTTCATTGCATGTCATACCAGCCCCTTTCGCTGCTAAACACTGATACAAAAACCTTTGTGAAAGTCCTAGCCAACAGATTGGCACTTCTCATGCCAGGCATGGTTGGGCTAAACAAGCATACTGTGGTATTTCTAGATGATGAAAAAGCGTTTGATTCTGTTGAGTGGGAGTGACGATGGTGGTATTGAAGTGGAAAGGAGTGGGAGAAGTTTTGCTACAGCTTGTAAGGATTTTATATACCAGGCCGACTGCACGGATTAAGGTTAATGGCATAATAACAGAACATATTGACATCACAAGAGGCACCAGGCATGGCTATCCATTATTGTCCTTATTTTATGCCCTGGTGACGGAACCTTTGGTTTGCTCTCTGCGCTATTTCTGTGAGCACCGGGATCCGCTACCGCCATTTACACTCTGATCCTATCTGCATATGCGGATGACACACTTCTTTATGTGCGAAATCCAGAACTCAATCTGGCCCCTGTCCTTAGTGAAATAGTACTTTTCGATGGGCATTCATGCTTACATATTAACTGCGACTAATCCTCAATATTTCTCCTCACCGACACCACATCGCCTGTACAAACGGAATATCCCTTACAGTAGACTGCAGACTCAGTGAGGAAAAACAGGTCCTCACTGACCCAACAGTGGGTCTGCTGGATAACTATGGCAAGGCAATTAGTAGGGCAAAGGATGCAATTGATAGTTGGAATAAGCTTCCGATTTCGCTCAGTGGACGTACAGCCATAATGAAGATGGTGGCACTGCCCATTTTCTGTTCTTCTTCGTGAATATACCAATAGTGCTCCCGAGAATCTTCTTCCGCCCTTTGCAGACACTGCTGATACAGCTAGTTTGGGCAGGCAAACTGCTGCGGGTCAGTTGAACTACTTTAAAACTTCCTTACGATAAAGGTGGACTGAAGGCTCCTGATCTGGAGGCCTACCACAGAGCTGCACAATGCATGTTCGCTCATTACTGGTTGCATGGTCCAGATGACCACCCACACCTGTGGCTGGAAAAAGATGCTGCCTTCCCGCATTAACTCCCTAAGAAACTCCTAGATAGGTCAGTGCGTACTTATAATACTGTGGATTTGATAAACATTACTGCATATTCCTGGAAGAGGCTTGCCGAGCTACAGAACAAGTCGCTTATATGTTCACTGCTTCTGCCACTTGATTGGAGCATGTGGTTTCCCCTAGGGCAAGAGAAGGATGCACCAGGGGTCTTGCATGGTACCCAATTGCGGAGAATTTCAGAATGAGACACTGCGCAGCTGGGAGCAGGTACTAGCGCTGGATGGCAATCGCACAGCGATAGACATTCCAGTATTTTAGAGTACGACCATGGGGGAGCTGCAGGGTAAGGAAATGAGGGATCCGCCTGAATTGCCATCTCTGACATACTTGAAACAAATTGAAACCCCCCAACACCTAATCACAAAACTCTACACGTAGTAGCGGGGTACGCAGTAGCTAGGAGTCACCAAGGCATGGTTCAATTGGCAAGAAGAACTAGGGGTGCCCATAAATGACAGTCAATGGACATACTGCTGCTCGGTCTTTGAGATGGCATCCCTGAGCAGCAGGCATGGGTTGATACACTTTAAATACCTCAACAGGGTACACTACACCCCTGCCTGCCTGTCTGTTATGCTTTGTGAGACCGTCCAGGATGCCATAGATGCACTGTTGGGGAGGCGGAATCCACCCACGTGGCCTGGTTCTGCCCGGAGTCCGGCACTACAGAGACACAATATTTAGGGCGCTCAGCGACAGAAGGGGGGAGCTGGTTGAGCCGACTCCACTCCACAACTGGTGCTATTTGGTTATGACAAAGAGATCCCAAAGACCCTTAGGTGGCAATAGGTCTCCTACTGGCAAAGCGCAGGATAGCCATGTGAAGAGTGAAGGGCCGCGCCCCACGATAAAGGTGCGGCACGTGAACATGACATTTCGCAACACCATGTCTGATGCATACAATGAGTTAATGCCGGATAGAATACGGCCACAAGATATCTGAGGAGCATACCAGGAGTACCTGGCCAGAACTGAGAATTATGGCTGATGAGGGCCCCGAGGGAAGTGATATTTCAGGGTAAGGGGTGGACTCGCAGCATGTTGGCTGGATGGCTGTGATGACCTCATGAGCTGTGTGTGATTCCATAGGTGGATGTGAGAGGACGTCAGGAATGGGACCAATGGCGAATACGAGGCGCATCCTAGGCCTAGCTTTGAGATGCGCTCTTGATCCCCCTTAGTGTGGAACAAGCTCTGTAAAAAATGGGGGTCAGTACATGTAATACCTCACTGCTGACTGTGTAGGTGCCTTGTATTGAGCCATGTGCTGTACAGTTTGGAGTCATGTACTTGCTTTTCTTATTGTGCTCTGTACATGCAGTGATTGAACAAGATGTCATTGGTTGTATCAAAGCTGAAAATAAAGTATATAAAAAAGGACAGACAGACAGACAGACAGACAGACAGATAGATAGATAGATAGATAGATAGATAGATAGATAGATAGATAGATAGATAGATAGATAGATAGATAGATAGATAGATAGATAGATAGATAGATAGATAGATAGATAGATAGATAGATAGATAGATAGATAGATAGATAGATAGATAGATAGATAGATAGATAGATAGATAGATAGATAGATAGATAGATAGATAGATAGATAGAGTGGGTGGGTGGGTGGGTGGGTCGATGGATGGATGGATGGATGGATGGATGGATGGATGGATGGATGGATGGATGGATGGATGGATGGATGGATGGATGGATGGATGGATGGATGGATGGATGGATGGATGGATGGATGGATGGACGGACGGACGGATATACCAAAATATTTTTAAAAGTGTGTTAAGTCTTCTCACCACAGAGCCCATAACTTAGCAATATACTAGTCTGTTGTTACATCACTGGCCACTAATCCGTGACTCACTTCTATACAATGCAAAATAGAAGACAACCCAGATTCCAGAAGTGTAACTGAACCATAAACTTGGTAGTAAAGTTCTATATAGATAACAGAACATACCACAACCTAAAAATGAAGCTGATGTTGTCATTGAGAGAGGACCAGTTCCTATTGTTTATCTCAGTCCACGATGCATTGCTTCAGTGCAGGGGATTCTTTCACTGCAAAAGACTCTACTACATACAATGCAGCAGTAAATGGGTACAAACATGAAACCTGCAGGTTTGCACCAGGGTGGCATGAGATCCTTGGCTTTTGTATTCCTGTTCTTGGAGAGAACATATACTGTTCTTGGCAGATAGGTGCTCAATGTGTTATGTTGAGCACCAGTTTCAGACTTTATGCCCTTATGGTCTTCCTAGGTACTGATATAAGATGTACAAGATGTATCCCTGTTGATGCATCTCTGGATGTCAGTAGGAATTGAAAGGTGGGTCCTTGTAATGCTACAGGAAAACCCAGCCCAATGCTTGCGGAAGTGTCTGCAAAGAAGTAAACAGACATCAGCCCCATTTCTCCTAAAGGGCAGACTGGCATCTCGAGTTCCATGCTAGCCTT
Organism: Triturus cristatus; assembly: GCF_964204655.1. Taxonomy (NCBI): domain Eukaryota; kingdom Metazoa; phylum Chordata; class Amphibia; order Caudata; family Salamandridae; genus Triturus; species Triturus cristatus. The sequence goes on from NC_140584.1 coordinate 1,153,043,484, forward strand.
TTTCCATAGCCAGTGGGTGTGTTTTCCTTTCCAGAATCTTAAGCCCAGCATGGAAATTGCAAAGTTCAAGCTAGTGAGTCATTTCTAAGCAAGTCCAGTGGCCTGATACAAGACACGTTCACATCCTGGACCTCATCTGAGACTGGGCACGTCTACCAGTGGCTTTGAAGCCTGGCGCTGCCGCCTTCAATTGGAGAAATGTCTCCACTCTGTAAAAGGCCCTATTGACTTCTTCTTCTCGACAGACAGCCATGTCACCTCGTTCACCTAACAACCTGCATTTTATGTTTTTGTTTAACATAATACAACTTGGATACATGACCACGGTTGCTATGGTGGACAGGGACACATTTATCCAACAACAGATGGTCTTTAGATGGTCCATCATCTCGCAGGCGGTGGTGCTATGTTACATTTGGCTGCGTTGTCCAAGTTCATGATGACCCTTGCTTGTCCCATTAGAGAGCTGAGAGTGGAAAATGAGGTCTAATTAGGCAAAGAGGCAACAGAGCAGCACATTAATAGAAGACGTTGCAAGCTTGGTGTTGCAAACCCTAAGAAAATATAAAAAAAAAATGCCATCACCCTCTACATTTTTTCAAACTTTCCAGGTTTTGTAGAATAACAGTGTTTCTCTCAGCTATATATTGATGCCCCTGTGGATGTGCTGTACACTAGGAATCCGTATGACAGCGGCGCGCCCAAATGTTTGGTGGACGGGTGAGGTGTTAACCTCATACTCTATGAGGTAATGTGTTCCAAGAGACAAGATTCAGAACAGCATCTCAAAAAACAGTTATTAAGAAAGAACTGACCCGAAAAAGGAGTTCAGGGATAAATTTAGAAAAACAAGGTTGATTTATTAAAGTTGAAATGCAAAACAGAAATTTGAAAATTGCACATGCAGTAGCAATCTCATTAAAATACATAGGAAATAATTTGCCATGAAGGCTCTCAGTGATAAGTATACTACAAAATAATAGTAAAATCAGAAATAGACTAGGAGTGTGATTTATTTGTCATAATGGTTCTCCTGCTCGATTTAGATTCAGGCAGACAATCGGTTTGACGACGGCAGAGACTACTTTGTCAATCTCTCTGATGGCTCAATAGAGTGAGGGCCATTGGGGGTTTTGCTATGTCATCACAATCTTTATTTCACATATCAGCCACAAAAGAACAGTTTACAATATTCAATTGCGATTTAAAGTTGTGGTGATACAGTTAGACGCATATTAATAATCGTCACTTTAAACAACTGATTAAATAATAATCAAAATCATTGATTAAAGTTATAAATACGAATAGTAAAAATAGTACAAAACATTTGTGCCATTCACAATAAATAAAATCTCTGTTGAAATTTAAACAGGGGCCTGAATAAAAAGAGGAAACAACTCTGACACATTACCTAATAATCAGTCGAATTGCGTAATTGCTAACTCTGCTGTTGTGGTACACAATCTATACCTGACATCAGCCAGGGAACCCAGTCCTAGATAACAGGGTGGTCAGTTTGTGCTGCGAATCATTTCTCTTGAGGCTTTTTTTTGGGTAGACGCAGAAACCTCCCAGGGAGTCTCCCACAGACTGTCATTCCCTATGGCCTCAAGGTTTCTCTCACAGACTTTAGCCAGTGTAGGTTTTTTAACAGAGTCAATTAAGTATTTCCTACAACCCTAGTCGACTGGGCTCCAATTCAGGGCTGAACAAAATCCTCCATATAGGATCGGTCGCCATACAAGACAGCCCCCCCCCCCCCCCCCCTCCACCCCGGGCTTGGTCATTTTAGACTTGTATCACCGGGGAGACTGGTCTAGAATAAGAGCCCCTTTGGGCTTTTAACATCCCTCCAATGTGCTGCTCCAATTTCAGTCTGTGTTTTGAGATATGAGAAGCCCACTCCAGTTGCTCTGTAAGTGTGACCCCAAGATACTCAATGGTACGCACCCACTCAAGGGAGATTCCTTTAAACGTTGGGTTGGTTCTAGTTGTCGGCCGAGGGTTAAGCGCCATGTATTTTGCTTTTGCCACATCGATTTCTTTGACCCTCGGCTTGCAGAAGCTACTAACCCTGTCTGGTCTATGATGTCCCCCTATCGGGGTTTGGACAGGAGAAGAGTGTGATTGCAGACATTAATGGTGGCCCCTTCATATCAGCTAGACTTGGAGGCTCACTCTTGCATGAGCTAAGATGGACTATCAGGTCATAGGATTGGGGCAAGAACACGGCCCTGCCTCACCCCATATTAACAGGGAAAGCCTCTGTCACTACATCCCGCTGACCCCATCTAACCTTTTCTCATGCAACCTTACAATCATTGTAGGGAGGTAATACACAATCCCCATCTTAGCCAAAATCTGCCATTATGTGGTCCTGGGGATCAGATCAAAGGCTGAATATAAGTCCGCAAACACCACATATAAACGGCCTTTCTCTAGGACCACATTTTTTCAATATAGCATCTGAATCCTGAATACCTGTTCGATAGTGGTGGTGCACTCACGAAAACTAGCTTGTAGGGCGGGTGAGTATGTCATTAGCCTCCATCCAGTCTTGTAGTGTCCCTTCCTGCACATAAACAATCTTAAATGTTGATTTGCAACTCATATGTGTGCTGCTTTGTGCAGCACACATAGAAGTTACAACTTGTCATTTTTAAAATGATTGTTTATGTGCAGAAAGGGACACCTTCCTGCACATAAACAATTATGCATGGCGTATTGCTGTTTCTATGTGTGCTGAACAATGCAGCGCACATAGAAACAGCAAAAATTGGAGAAATAAAGCATTTCTCCTCGTTTCGCCTGTTTAAGACCAGGTTTTCCCTGGCCTTAATTTTGGCACTGCCCCATATTTCCGCTACCCGCGTTAATATGGTGCAGCGCCAACATCAATTGGTGTTGCGATGGAACGCCCACCGCAACACTTATTGCCCACTGCTTTCTCGCTAAGTATAGCGTGAAAGCGAGCCTTATTTACAAGGCAGATTTAAGCCATGTTAAGTGGCTTAACACTGTCTTGTGAATAAGGCAAAGCCCATAGCGCCACATGAACGTCTTTAAAAGTGACATTTCTGTGGTGATAGGGGCTTGTAAATATGCCCCTGGGTTTGTAAAAATATCCAAGGGACAGTAAAGTAATGCCCGAACCCCACCAGGCTTGTCTAGAGAGTTAAATAGGAACCTGCGTACCACAGATGGACTTTTAAAGTTAATGATAATACAGTCCCCGTGATGGTCCACTGGTCACGACCTGATCCAACCCACCCTGCAGGTTAGTAAGATATTATTTGCCGCGGTGAAAGGGAAATCACCGTTTCTCATGGGGCAGTTCATCGTGTGTTTCTCTCTGGTCCTTTCACAACTGTGGTACTCCTGATAGAATTGCTATATATGGGCATGAAGTGGGGGGTAAGTTTATTGCTGGAAATTTCTGTTTTTGTGTAGGATATGAGACCTATTATGCCCATGGCTATCCTCATCACATTACACAGGTCCCCCCTCTTTATTCTTGACAGCAGATTGCCATTTATAGCATGGGGGCTCCAGAGTGAGATGAGTGAGTACTAACATGGCCCGTGCTTTTGCATCGGGGGTGCTGGTGGTGGGTACTTCATGCCTAATAGCAGCTGACGGTGTTCGTGATGCCCCCTACTCCACTTAAAGCTACATGCCGTGGAGCCTGCCGGGCAGAGGATAGCAATTTTCAAATGTCATCAAATCGTTTCTCCATTGCTGGAAGGCGTGCCATAATGGGGGCTAGTTCTGTACACAAAATGTCCTGAACATTGAAAAAAGTTCTGCCACAGTCTGAGTCATCCAGGAAGGCTGCAGATCAATACCAAGTGCCAATTGTGAGCCTGAGGGCTATTCATAGAGTGAGGGAATCAGGTCTGAGTCAACTTGAGTGCCGACCTCAGTAACATTTTTCCGAACCACTCCTTTAGACTTCTTGGTGATTGCCGGGGTCTTGCAGCAGTCTTTGTGGTTTGCTTCAGGGAGAAGCAAAACAATTGTTGAACCTTGTGTTAATAAATAACCATTTTCCAAGTCATATAAGACTATGTAAGCTGTGGTGCTAGGAAGACTTATATCATTTGAGTTGGACAGTGGAGGTGAGTGCAGACCTGATTCTCTCTGATAGTTCAATCTCTGTAGAGATTTCCCCTATTGCCCTCTGCAGCATCCAATCAATTAAAGTATTTTTATGAGAAGGGGAAACAGCTGAAGAACTGCAATCTCCTTTCCTTTTACCCATGACTCTCTCACCAGGAGTGATAAATCTCTGTAGACCGTGATGGCTTACTGCTAAGAGAGCTTACTACCTTGGGACCAGCAGCATAGTGTCTCAATGGGTGATCGCAGCGAAGTCTACAGAATGGTGTTTCCAGACAATGCCTCAATACAGCTCATATAGTCATTCAGGCATAGCATGAGGGCATGCTGGCCTAAAACGGGAACACCAAATAATTGACGACCCAGATATTAGATAAGATATTTAAGAGTATTCACTCACCCAGTTAGAAGGCAGATGTTAGAGAGATGGCCCAGTCTAGCCTCATCTGGCCGTAGACGTGCGCCGACAGGCCTGGTCTTCACCCGGGTACGTCCCATGCAACGGGATCACAAGAGCACTTATATCATGCTCCAGGTCCAGCCCCACCTTGTCACTGTGGAGTCTGGGGGACAAAGTCCCGCCCCAGGCTCAGTGAGAGGCCAAGTGTAAGAATCAACTCTGCGCAGATAGATATTTCCAAACACTGTAGTTTATTCATAAGAGTAAGGATCTCATCCACAGGAACCGTCCTTGCACAAAGATAGTTCTCCTTCAACTCATCTCTCCCTTGTCTAGACATTCTAATGCTCCTAGCAACAGAAGTAACAACCTAGAAGGCCACACATCTCCCTCCTTTATAACACAATGAAAAGATAAAAAGAACAAAGTTACAATTAACACAATACAATGAATTACTGTACATAATCTTTCAAATGTTCGGAGTGACAGAAACCCTCGCAGACGTTCTTATTACACCTGATGCTTTAACCAAATCCCTTGTGGTTTTAGAGGTGCTGATCAACTTACCAGACAGATTCGAATTCTTTGAACATCCAATGGAACTTCCATTACTATTAGAACTTTTGCACAAGCCCTTATTAGGATTTTCATATAGAGGATGAAAAGGTACAAGATCATCCCTAACAACCACCACCCTACTCAAGTTCCATATGCGGTGATCAGCAAGTTTGACTGCATTTTTAAAAACCTTGATTACTTGCAAAGGTTTTAAAAATGTAGAGGAATTAGCTCTTCTGCAAGGATGTTTAACAAAAACCCAACCTCCCACCTTTACAACGGTCTCTTTCACACTTTTCCTCTGGTCGTAAAGTTCCTTACGAGCTAGAATTTTTTGTGATTCTGAAAGTTTTCAACTGTGCTCCTCACCACTCATTCCCTGAGAATTTTTAAATTCATTTACCCATCCAGGTGTCACCAGCGTGTTAGAATGCCTTTCTCTAAACAATTCAAAAGGCGGTTTTTTAGTTGTAGCATGAGGAGAAACTCTATAAACCTCAACCCTCTTCTAAATCTCCTCACGCCATTCTAACCCAGCAGACTTAGCCATCTCAATCATTTCTTTTAGGACACGATTGAAGCGCTCAACCATTCCATTGGTTTCTGGATGATATAAAGCACAGTTCTTGTGCTTAATCCCATGTCGATCCAGAAACTCTTGCATCTCTTTTGACACAAATTGTACCCCATTATCAGTTAAAATGCAATCAGGAAGGCCCTCCCTGGCTATGAGACTTTGCATAAATTTAATAACATGTTTGGTTTCTATGCCATGTGTGACATTAATCTCAGGCCATCTTGAAAAGAGATCAATCAAAACAAACACATACCATTCAGATCCATTTGAACAAATAGGACCAATAATATCTAACCCTACCTCATTCCATGGACCTTCAGGACGATCACGTATCACCATGGGTTGGACCTTAGGCTTCGCCACTCTCTCACTTAATGCACACTGCACACAATCCCTGACACAGCGCTCCACCTGCAAATCCATGCCAGGCCACCAATATGACAGCCTTAATCTCTCTTTTGTTTTTGTCATTCCCTGGTGTACTGTGTGAGCTAAATCAACTAGAGTATTCCTAAGAGCTAAGGGAGGAACTAATCGCAAACCCCTCACCAATAAGCCACCATGATCAGAGAGTTCATCCCTGACATGCCAACATTTCTCTAATTCAAAGTCCTCCTTAGGTTTGGCTTTCCAACCAACCCTCACACGTTCTAAAACTTTAAGCAAAACATCATCCGCAGCTAAAGCTTCAAACCACTTTTCTTGAGAAATACTATCACCCTCTATGCTGCACACCAAATCATCATCATCCTCGACCTGAACATAATCATCAGAATCATCAGGTGAAATTTCTTCACTGGAGTTAACCAAACACGACAAAGTATCAGCAACTTTGTTGTCCACACCAGGTAGGTACTTGATCTGGAAATCATAGTCTTGGAGACCTACAACCCATTTAGTAATCCTACTAGATACAGCATCAATGCCTTTTTTCTTGAAAATCTCACACAATGGTTTGTGGTCAGTTCTGACTTCAAACACAGTTCCCCACAACAAGTTCTTAAGTTTTTTAACAGACAAAAAAACAGCGAGAGCCTCTCTCTCAATAACCGAATATCTCAATTCAGCTCCTCTGAGACTCCGTGACAAGAATAAAATTACATCATCTCGCTTGCCATTTTTTGGGAACAAAACAGCACCAATACCCTTCATACTGGCATCTGTTAATAAAAATGATTTTCTTTTAGGATCAAAACAACTCAGCTTGGGAGCCGCGCTAAGTTTCTCTTTAAGATTGCAAAACTCACCTTCACACTCTTGGTCCCACACAAATTCACAACCCTTACGTAACAAAAATCTCAACTTGACACAATGAGAAGCGAAACCCTGCACAAACTTATTGTAATATTCCGCCATCCCTAAAAAACTCATTAATTCTTCTTTGTTCATAGGTGAGTGCAATTTACGAATAGTATTAACCAGATCTGCCTTGGGCATGACACCACCTGCAGAAATGGTGTGCCCCAAATAGTCAATTGATTGTCACCTAAACTTACACTTCTCAATCTTGACTGTGAGAATGTGTTCCCTGAGTTTGCCTAGAACCTGCATAACCCATTCATCATGCTCTTTATTGTCTCGCCCATATATCAATATATCATCTTGATATACCCTTACACACTGAGATTCTTCAAAACCTTTTCTAGAGCCCTTTGAAACACAGAAGCAGCTGACACAAGACCAAATGGCAGCCTAACAAAACGAAACGTACCAAATGAAGTCACAAATGCTGTAAGGTCTTTTGAATCTTCACTCAACATAATCTGATGATAAGAAGATTTTAGCTCTATGGTACTAAAGATTACAGCACCCTGAAGAAGCATCAAAACACCTGCAATCTTGGGCAGAGGATAGCGATCCACCACAACATGTTTTTTCAATTCTCTCAAATCCACACAGAGACGCAAAGACCCATCAGCTCTCTTGGCAGCGACCACCGGAGCGAGCCAAGGAGTAGCTTCAACTTCCTCAATTATGCCTTCTGCTTTCAAACGTTCAAACTCAGACGACACTTGTTCTCGCACAGCAACAGGAATACTGCGTACTTTACTACACACAGGTTTAGCACCATCACCTAACCGAATGTGAGGGACATAATCTTTCAAACAACCCAAAGTTTCACAAAAGAATTGAGGAAACTTAGATTTCACCATCTGCAAGAAATCTCCAGAGGAGTTATCCGCTACAGAAGAAATCAAATGTGTATTGAAGTTTTCTTTTAATTTAATAGGTGGTGTAGAATTTGGATCTAAAATCACCCCTAGATCCCTTTGATGGAACCAGATAAGTATGCTGTCTCCTTTCTGAGAGATATAAATCTTTACATGAATTATTCTGTCTTTGTACTGTATGGGACCACAAAAATAACCTAAAAGTTTAATTGGTTCACCACCATAAGCACGTGGTGTTATGTCAGGAGAATAAATCTCTATTGCATGTTTTAAATTCTTTAGATAGAACTCTTTTGAAACAATGGTGATTTTAGCACTAGAGTCAAACAAAAGAGAAGTACTTTCCCCTTGCACTAAGACTTCATCAATGAGATCATTCTTATTCTCACTATTAATGACTTTGTAAGTGAATTTGACCACAGTCGAGATCTTGATGAGCATCACCAGGACTTTCATCATCATCATAAATTTCATTCACTTTCCCTTTATGAGATTTGACTTTATATGCAGCAGAAACATGACATGGACATAACTTATCATTAGCTAAATTACCCAACTTGCCACAGCGAAAGCATTTGGGTTGAAAAGAACTAGATTTCTTGTTCTTCTCTGAATCTATCTTCTTTTGATCAGGATGCTTAGTTACCTTTTGAAACTGCTTAACCAATTGAACAGAAACTTTTTCCTTCTTATCACCATTTTTTTTAATCACCTCAACACACTTAAGAGAATGTTCAATTCTTCTAGCAATAATTAAAACATCCTCTAGCATGACTCATCTTTTTGACACAACTGCTCCCTAACACGTTCAATATTACAACCAAGCATAAATTGGTCTCTAATCCTCTCATCCACAGTAGAGTCAAATTTACATGAAGACGCAAGCTTTCTTAAGGCAGTTATGTAGTTTTCTATGGATTCGTCTTCAAGTTGAGATCTACAACCAAAATTGTATCTCTCGAGGATGGTACTGACTTTTTGCAAATAATGTTTGTCCAATTTAGCTATGCAGATTTCAAATTCATTAAGATCAGGTTCATGAATATCAGGGAGTTGATCGAACACTTCTTGTCCCTCTGATCCTAGACAATGTAATAACAAGGCTGTTTTCCTCTCCGCATTCACAGAAGAGCCACAAACCATTGCATATCTCTCGAAGACTTTATGCATATTTTGCCACTTTATAGGTGGATCTCCAGGGCTAGAAAGGAAAATAGGAGGAGCAGGTACATTTTGCATCTTGAGTGGAAGTTGAAAATGTCCTTACTGTAGACCAAATAGTTGTATTAAATATAACCTATAAGGTAAAATGTAAGTTATAAGAATTATGAGACCTTTATATACAAAAGAGCATATTGCATTTTCCAAATTTTATGTGCGTTCAAAGAACTACTCTGTGACACTGTTAATAAAAGTTTGCAGCAGTATAAATCTGTAAGATGGTGCTTCTCATGTTAATGCGGGTGAAAATAAACAATGTCGTAACTGCTGCAATATTCTCAAAGATACTTCTTTACTTGCTGCAAGTGTGTCACAGAAAAGGAGTTGAAGGACAAGTTTCAGCATCACTGACGGTCAAGTGTGTGCATCACTGTTGGAGTATGTTTAATGCTGTGTGCGCATCACAGTAATGACACGCAGTAACAGTGTGTGTATCACTGTTGGAATATACACTTTTAAACTGTGTGCATATCACAGAAATGACACGCAGTAAAAGTGTGCGCCTCACTGTTGAAATATTAACGCTTTAAAACTGTGTGCTTATCACAGAAGTGACACGCAGTTCATAGGTGTAGTCTGGTGAAGCTCGTAGATGAAACACAAGAAAATCCAATATGGCCGCCCAAAACGTGCAACGTCCGTACTTCAGAGAACAACTGGTTTGTAGGTGGAAAACCACGGGAACATTCAATATGGCTACCGCTGCCAAATGATGCTCTACGTAGTACGTGAAGGCGTCACACTCCAGTTGACATCATTTTAATGCTGGGAAGTACATCTTAGAATGTTGGAGCATGAGAAATCAACGAAGACGATCGTAGTCAACGACCATGGGTGCAATTCAAAGGTAAACAGAGTCTAGTTTGAAGACAAATATTCTTCCTGAAGTACCGGTACCACAATTAAGTTATATAAAAGTGTCCTAACAACCAGGAAGATAGTAGTGAGAAACGCTGGGACTTGAAGCATGTAATTAATCACCACTAGTTGGTAATTCCGTACTTTAAAACCAAGAAGGTTCTGAAAGTCATATGAAGAAGAGCAAACGCAGAGTTGTAGAAAAGTAAAACACAGTACCTTAAAACTCCTTAGTCCAACAACAGATGAAGAAACATTCCGTGGTTGCAGCAGAAAATTTTCAAAACTGCCTCAAAATGTAAACTGTGTTCAGTGTTGAGATCCTCTTATCAAGACTCTTACTCGAACTTCCAAGTGTATTCCATCATCCTCTGTCGCCAAATGTAAGAATCAACTCTGCGCAGGTAGATATTTCCTAACACTGGAGTTTATTCATAAGAGTAAGGATCTCATCCACAGGAACCATCCTTGCACTAAGATAGTTCTCCTTCAGCTCATCTCTCCCTTATCTAGACATTCTAATGCTCCTAGCAAGAGAAGTAACAACCTAGAATGCCACACCAAGTCCCATGAGATTTGCAGGCATGGAAACGCTGCTAATCACACCCACGCAGCTGAATCAATAGAGTGCTTTTAGTGTCATCCAGGTCCAGCCCAATTTGCCACTGGAGAGTCTGTGGGACACAGTCCCACCCCAGGTTTAGCGAAAGACCAAGTCACTTGAGGTTTGCGGGCAGGGAAATGCTGCTAATCACACCCATGCAGCAGGTCCACAAAAGAGCTTTTTGCACAATCCAGGTCCGGCCCCACCTTGCTGCAGGAGAGTCTGGGGGACATAGCCCCACCCCAGGCTCTGTGAGACGCCATGTCTCTTGAATTATATGTCTGCCCATCTCATTTAGTTGGGTCGACATACAGTCAATTTTCAATGCCTGTCACCGCCAGGAAAAAACTTGACGGTATGGGGCATTCAAAAATTCTCAATGCCCCTCTCATCCTGAAAGGAAACTCCCAATGGAAGGGGGGCATTGTTTGTAAGTTTGACGTATGGCTAAGGCATGTTGATGGAACCATCTGTCAAGCTTACAGTGCATCTACAGTGCATCTCCAGGAATCTCCATGACGGAGGTTCATGACAATTCAAGTAGATGTTCGCAGGGCAGCGTAGTACTCTCACCATGCTGGAGTAAAGTATTCAAAAATAAATCAGCACGTAAGTCTCAAACGGGCAGCAAAATCAGTAGGAAATCATACAGAGTTCCTGCAGGCTTGAGAAAGGTCTGTGGCTTACCCCCAAATTCTAGGGTTGATATGCTAGAGAAACTGCAAAGTCAGCATGTTATAAGCAAACAGATCATTATTTCAACATATCAAACTGCAATATTCTAAAATATCATATTACCCTACCATCACTACACTGAACCACCACAAGCAAATTGATTGCCTCTTTTGGCCTAACATTGTCCGAAGGTGGTAGAAGAAACTAGTTACATAATCTACAGATAACCATTGTGAATTAATGCAATACAGTGTGCTAGAAGGAAGAAACTTGAGAATGTTACAAAAAAGGCTTCCCCTAGGGAGTTCTTCAAGAACAATATGTCACACAAAAATAAACAATGCATGTCTTGCTGCATTTAATGTCAAGCAAAACATAAACACAGAATGGACATTGTGAGCATCCATTTTAAACAAGATGGCACCAAGGCCTAACTGAGGCTAGTTAAATCGAAACTAGAAAAACACAACTTAAGAAATCGTAATAATTCTGTTTTAATTGCAATACCTTCATGCCAGTATGCATTTGTGAATTCAAATGCACAGCAACTAACATTATTTCACATTTTGGTTAAAACACACAAGAGCTTCCTCACTATCATACTTGTGACAAAGAGCAAAATGATGGCAGGAATGCTTAGCTTAATCTCAGCCCGTGGCCACCACTCAGTTAGCATTCCATTTAATAGTTTTTCTTCCACAGTCGATTCTAGACAGAGACAAGCCACATTCAAATTGATCTTAGTCCTGCTCCAGTAAGAACAACCCAGACTGAGCCACCAGGCCAAATCCGCTTCAGAAAGCCACACAAGCAGGTGGGTTTTGGACAATTTAGGGATCATCACTGAGGTGCAGTTTAAGTCCTCTGGCACAGTGAGCATGGGACCTACATCTGGGCATACGAGTTGTGTTTATGGTGTCCTACCAGGATTGCCAGGCTAACTCTACTCCAAACGAGAATTCAAGCTAGACCAAAAGAGCTGCACTCATGTAGATACAGTCCAGAGTTCAACGATCAAACGTCTTGAGGAACAAAAACAATATTAGTGGCACAATTGTAAAGCAAGGGGACAAGAGACTGGAGACAAATTCTAAGAAGACCAAGAGATGAAACAGAAAAGCTAGAAGGAGGTATCCAATCTGCTCAGAAAAATCAGGATAAAAAATTAGGAGCAAGGTGGTGTCACAAAAAATGAGGGATCGAATGCCTTGTGATGCATCTTGAGATGCAGCTTGCCTTTTCAAATGCCACCTTTTATATGCCAAACAGGAACTGCCCTCACAGGAAGAATCTCTGCCACATCTTGAATTGGGAAGTTCCAATAGCTGACAATGGAGAAACCACCTTCTTGGCTTGAGTACTTTATATGATCAAACTCCATCCTTGACTGGGAACTCATGGCATCCTTGGTTCCACAGAGGCTCAAGCTTGACATTCGGCGTGGTATGCGGTTTCCTGGAGGTCCACCACCTGAACTCTAAGCCATCCACTACTCGTATAAGACCCCGCTGGTATCTGCGGACGCAGAGGTGCTTGAGCAACTTAAACAAGAAGATCCTGCTCTGAACGTGGCATGACATGCAGGAACACACTGAACTGTAGCCTGAAGGACACTTGATCCCTTTCCATAATTGTGTAATTCAAGGAAGCTCTGATCTTTTGTCTAGTTCTGTGTATGAATGCAACACTATGAAAGGGACTACACAAAAGACTTGCCATTTTTTCCAGCATGGTTAAGTTTTTTATAAATATTCTGTTTAATCTCAGGTCTCAATTTTCTAAGCGTTTCTTGTAATACTTTTTATGTATTTTTTATTTTGATGTATTGGCCTCTGCCCAGGCTAATGATTTTTCTGTGTTTTAGTTCATATTGTGGTATAAATCGGTATTCAACCTTTACAACGCAACTTTTACAACGCACTACACTTACAACGCATTTTTTACAACGCAACATCCACTACAACGCATTCCATTACATCGCAGGACACTACAACGCATTTTTAAAAACTACCTTTACAACGCATTCCATTACATCGCATACTACCTTTACAACGCATACCATTACAACGCATAATATTACATTAAAACCCCTACACTATCCAACACTTACCCTACTGTTGCACCCCCTGGAGTTAGAATAGTAATTTTTACCCCTATAGTATCCAACACTTACCCTACTGTTGCACCCCCTGGAGTTAGAATAGTAATTTTTACCCATATACTATCCAACACTTACCCTACTGTTGCAACCCCTGGAGTTAGAATAGTAATTTTTACCCCTATAATATCCAACACTTACCCTACTGTTGCACCCCCTGGAGTTAGAATAGTAATTGTTACCCCTATACTATCCAACACTTGCCCTACTGTTGCACCCCCTGGAGTTAGAAAAGTAATTTTTACCCCTATACTATCCAACACTTACCCTACTGTTGCACCCCCTGGAGTAAGAATAGTAATTTTTACCCCTATACTATCCAACACTTACCCTACTGTTGGACCCCCTGGAGTAAGAATAGTAATTTTTACCCCTATATTATCCAACAATTACTCTACTGTTGCACCCCCTGGAGTAAGATTAGTAGTTTTTACCCCTATACTATCCAATACTTACCTTAAATGCAATGTAATATTATGCGTTGTAATGGTATGCGTTGTAAAGGTAGTATGCGATGTAATGGAATGCGTTGTAAAGGTAGTTTTTAAAAATGCGTTATAGTGTCCTGCGATGTAATGGAATGCGTTGTAGTGGATGTTGCGTTGTAAAAAATGCGTTGTAAGTGCATACGTTGTAAAAGTGTGCGTTGTAACGACATACATCCTATAAATCTCTTATTAGCCTTCATGAATGTCATTCCTGAAGTATATCAGGAATTTGGGGGATTTTTTCAGTAAAATGTACGATACATTGCTGAAATACTGAGAATATGATTGTGTGATAGAAATATTTCAAAATTTACACATTTTGCACATTTAACATATGTGTCCCATTAGCTAAAATGACTCCTACATTACTGATGTACTTCCGGAATGTTCTGGAGGTTTTTCAGTCTATTAGTTGCAAGATAAGTTAATGATGATAGCTAGATGAAGTTGATGATTATGAGATACAACCTCGTATACCTACATGTACAAAGGCCTCCGGCCCATGGCAGACACATCTGCACAGATAGGTTAGCAGTGGCAGAGGCAGCGGTCTCCGGCCGTAGGTTTGTGAATAGCATTTTGTTGTACGTCAGTAGTACTATTTTACATAATATACATTTGTGAATTAGCCCCAGAGTTTGGATATTCCTGTGATAGCAGCCGCAAAAAACATCGCCACGAATGACACCGGCACCTAACAATAATGAGATGCAGATTAGGCGTTCCCGTGCAAAAAACCTGTGAAAACACCACTTCGCAACATTCTCAACGACCAGCCAGATCGGCAATAAGATCACAAAACAGACGATAAGGTGTGTTGGCAGCAGGAAATTAACATATGCTCTTACCTGGTGTAAAGTCGGATGACAACCGGCACCATAAAGGGAGCCCAGCCCAGACCCACACATGAAGAACAACAGATGCCCTGGACCAACTGAACATGCAGCCCGGAGCCCCAATAGGCCAACAACACCCAGTGCCACCACCCCAGGCCCCATCCCCCCCCTCCCGCGGGGCCCTAACCCGGGGCCACCGCCCCCCCTTTGGACAAAGACATTGCACATCAACTCTACGAAATCATGAACCAAACCATTTGCCTGAAGTGGCACAAACACAACAACTAACATACATGTGAGGACAGTAAAGGAGAATCACACATTCATCTTAGAATAACCAAATAATCTGTTTATTACAGAATAAACCAAAAACAACAAACTGCAATTCTGAAGAGTCATGGCAGGTCTTCTCAGGACACCCTGTAAGTTACAGCCTGCAAGACAAAAACCTAGATAAGAAGGTGTGCCATGCTCTCCTCAAAGTACAAAGAGAGAGCGCGAAAGAGAGATAGAGAGAAAGAGAGGGAAAGAGAGAGGGAGAGAGGGATAGAGGTGGAGCGGTAGAGAGGGAGAGAGGTAGAGAGGTAGATAGGGAGAGAGGGAGAGAAGTAGAGAGGGAGAGAGGGAGGGAGAATGCCGACACTGCGGACCCAGGCCTCACTGCTCACCTGCTGCCACCAGTGTGTCTCCAACCACGTGCCGTTATACACTGCAGTCCCCCAGGTCTCTTATCTGAAACAGTTTCCAGAGACATGAATGGCAGAGTCAATACAGTTGCACACGCCATCATCGCTTGCCTGCCCCTGCGCACACAGGCTGCTGCACCCCAGCCCCTCCCACCACCCAGCAGTGATTGCCTGCCCCTGCGCAACCAGGCCTCACTGCCCACCTTCCGTCACCGGCGTGTCTCCATGAGGGCCCACCACGTGCCTGTGGGATCTCCAAGCCTGGGGCCCGTGACCATGGCACCCGCCATATCATGCAGCCCTGCACCGCGGGCCACCAGGTCACACACATGATATTGGGTCTTGATTTTGATATGGCAGAGACCACATCAGTGCACATGGCATCATCACAGGCTGCACACCCTCTCAGCCCTTGAGGTTCCACTAACTCTGTGTACCGTGAGGCAATGCCACGTGGCAGGAGGCCCGCACTGACCGCTGGCGCAGGCCTACACTGCGGTCCAGCAGGGCTCACACAAATCCTTACCTTTGTAGGTACAAAGACTGGAATTAAGAATATGAACAAAGTCCTCAAAAAAAGGGATATTAATCCAGGTAAGTGACGCCAGTACAGACACGCACAACAAGGATCCTTCAATTAGTCATAGATACATATCTCAAAAACACAGGGTTCTTTGCATCACTTGGAGACACGTGTGTGTGTCAACCAAGACTTCGCTCCGACACGGATACGCGTCCTGGCGTCTATAACTCCAACCGGAAGTGTGAAAAGAACCCTGTGTTTTTGAGATATGTATCTATGACTAATTGATTAATATCCCTTTTTTTGAGGACTTTGTTCATATTCTTAATTCCAGTCTTTGTACCTACAAGGCTGATTGTGTAATAATCCGTATCTTGGCTTGACGTATTAAACGTATATCTTTCTTGTGGTGGATGATTTCCTGTTCTTTTGCCCTGAAGAGTCAGAGTTTGACATTTACTCTGACGAAACACGTGTCGGCTGGCTGTTTTGTGTTCTTGCCTGATGACCTATTAAAGGAAATACAAAGATTGCCACGCTGCAGTATCTTCATGTCATACCGAAGACACACATACCTTGTGTAATTGATTATTGTATGAGTGCACGGGACTGTTCTTCTCACATGTCCTGTGACGCCTGTGCCGAATGGGTGTGGTGTGGGTGTAAACCAGCCGTGAGGGAGTGGCTGTGGCATGCTGACAACTAGACCTGTGAGCATCAGATCCCTACAGGGAAGAGCTGGAACATGTAGCGTTTTTGTCCCCCCCTGTGAGCGTAAGTGGAGTGGTCTGTCCTGGCACATGTCAGTTCAGCATAAGGGTGTGAAAAATGACCCTGGTGCTTTGGGTGTGGTTCCGGCCTGAGCTGGACAAGGAAGTAACTAATGCGTGTGTCTCCATAGTAGTGTCGGCATCACCCGGACAGTAATCGGCAATGTGTCACCCTGTGACCCAAGTCACACCACATGTGCAACATGGACGTAAGGGTGAATCACTGACCCTACATTTATTTATCCATACTTTCACACTTGAAAGATCATAGACATGCCACATCTGTGTATATATGAATGTTTATTGCATATTCAGTGGAGTGTTGCAGCTGGAGCAGTACAGGGCCATGCAAACCTCACTTAACATTGTCGGCCCGTGGTGGGCCTGCCAGAGTCCTTCAGGGAATGACAAGTACATCAGAAGAGGAGGAGTTCATTCCACAGTCTGATAGCTGTGTCATTGGTGGCCAAACAGAATATGGCAGTCCATGTCGAGGTCCAAGGTGAGTGTTGCATAGTGTATCGGGGGAAAGTTGAAGGTGATGATGCAGAGGGCAGAACCAAGCAGAAACAGGCCACATGGCGGAGATGAATGCTACTGCGTCCTTCTGACCATGGAGTCAGATTCATCCGCATCTTCATCCCCTGCTGTTGCATGTGCCTCACATGTGGGTGGTGGTGTTCTGTCTCCAGCACTGTGTGGCACTGACACATCAGGGTCCGGAGATGTGGATGCGGTGGTAGCAGCAGCATGCATCAGCGCCAGGGCTTGTGGCAGCAATGCCATGAGGAAGGTCTTTAGGGCATTGAGGGACCCAGCTACGTCTCACTGGTGTTCAGCCATGGCAGCCGCTCTTTCCGCCTGCATACGCTCCATGTTCTTCATGATCCTCCGCATGTGTCCCAACTCCCGGGCGAGTTCGCTGGAGGCACTCTGACTAGACAGTCAATCTTGTCGCAGAGTCTGGACTCTGGCGATGTCAGCCATGGTTCGTTAGAGAGCATGGAGCGGACTGTGGGTATCCGATAGAGACTGTGAGTGGTCCCTGATGGGACTTGGACCCCCACGTATGGCATCTAGTTTGGCTGCCATGCGGTGAAACCCAACCTGCACCTGTTCAGCCAGCTTCTCCTGGCACCCCAACACATGGCGTTGGTAGGCCATGTGTTCATCGTGGGGGTCCTGGGAGGAATCCATGGTGGTGGGTGCTGCCTGCTGTGTGTTCTGTGCAGCGGATGGGTTCTCCTCATAGCAGCTGGGCTGCCCTGCTCCTGGAAGTGGGCTGCGGAGGCTCTCCACAAGATGTTGGAGGGCGTCGAAGGTGGGGTGGTCCTTTTCGTCAAGACTTAAGAGGGGTTCGGTCTGCTCTGCAGGTGGTGTTGGATTTCCCCCTGCAGTGTGAAGGGGAGATGCGGTTTAACATTGCGTTCACATGTATGTTGACGCATTGTACATGTTTACATTCATGCTGCATGACAGTGTACATTGTGACTGTTTGGGGAGAGCTGCATATTTGATGCGGAACAGTTGTCATTCCGACAACATTACAGATGTGTGTTTGTACTTGTACATTGTCAAGTCACAATTCCCTGCAATGCCAAATGTGACTGGCCAGATTTTTTACGCACATGCGGCACGAGTTGTGTCCTCTGTTCTGTTGTGGACGTGTTTGTACCTCATCGTTGTCAATGTTGATGTGCTCTGCATGAAATGTGTGTGTGCCGCATTTTGGGGGAGTCGCCCCTGCAGCTCTGATTTATCTGCCCCTTATCCCTTACATGCGGTGTGCCTCTGGCTTCTGTGCTTATGCTGTGCTGAGATGTTGCATACTTGGGTGCATTGGTCTCTCGATGGGAGTTGGGGGTCTGGGGCATGGTTTGTCCGCAGATGTGCTATGCTTAATTGTGCATGTGTGCCATTGTGCCCATCTCTCCCCATCCCCCCTGTTCCCCCAGGCCCTGGCCGGTACATACCCTGTTGCTGTTGTGTCCAGTCATGTCGAGCAGTGTCTGGGCCCCCGACTCCTGCCACCGTCTCCCCACTGATGAATGTGTACACCATTTCCTCCATCTCGTCCAGCTCCTCCTGTGGTGCTGGACTCCCACCTCCAGTCTGCATTGCTGCCTTCCGCTGCATTCACCTTGTCCACGATGGTCTGCCATATTCCATTTTTAGTTGCCAGTGACACAGTGGAGGTGACGAACAGTAGTTGATGGTGTTTCACCAAGTCCATTATCAGGATCCTGTTTTCCTGTGTACTGAACACCATCTTCCTCTTCTTCTTGTCCTTCCCTGACCCCGAGGTCCCAGGCTGGTCCTCCCGGGGGCTTGTGGGGTTCTGGTTGTCCTCTGCACTTGCTCCGGCTACCTCCATTGTGCTTCGCTGTTTCATGGGTTATGTTTGTATGTTTTTTTCCTACTTTTGTAGTGCATTTTCCTGCATGACACTTGGGAATTGCAGGCCTGTGGCTGGTTTTTGCTGATTTTTGTATCGCGGTTGGCCTCATCGCAACTTTGTGGGCATTCGTGTTTCGCATTTTTGCGGCGTTGCGTTGATTTTAACACGTCATTTGACGCGTTGTCGTTGGGACTATTGCATGGTGCCGCCTGGTTAAGAATGCTACGTTAACACGGCGTTATTTTCCCACGATAGACTGCAATATGCAAAGTTGTGTTAAGATAATTTTGCAATGATTATCACACGTTCTTGAGAATATGCCCCTAAGTTAATAAACAACTGTTGTTGTGCCCATCTCTCAATTAGACAAACACTGCCACCATGTGGCAGACTCTCATAAGTGCTCAATCAGGTTACTTGTAAAGCGCGACTACTCACCTGTAAGGGTCTCAAGACACTGGAGAGCAGGGGGCAGCTGGTCCGCTAGAGGCACTGTGGTTCAGTCGAAGAGCCAGTTCTTAAGGTCCTCCTGAAATGAGGCTGTGATAGTGATTGCCTGAGGTGGAGCGGCAGGGTGTCCAATGTCTTTGCTGCGAGGTAGGAGAAGGATCTTTCTCAGGCAATGGTCTTGTGGATACATGGGATTGTAGCCAGGCCCAGTTGGGCAGAGCGGAGGTCTCTGGTGGGTGCGTGGAATGCGAGGCGGTGGTTGAAGTATGCAGGTCCTGCATCATGTAGAGATTTGCAGGCGTGCATGATTCTTTTGTTGACTGTGAGCCAGTGGAGATCTCTCAGATAGCCAGTGCTGTGGCAGGGGATGAGTTTGGCTGAGAATTAAGTGCCGGTGCTGAGCACCAGAAAACACCAGCTCAAATTAAGCACTGGGCTCCAGTGAAGTGAGGCCACAAGTTGGCTGTGTACATGCAGACCATGACAAAAATAGGGGGGCTGGATTGAGAGACAGTTCTAGATGTTTGCCAGTGTGTATGCTTCTTTATGGTGAAACAAACAGTAGGCAAGAATGATATTGAACACTGCTTTAGGTTTATACAGTAGCCCTTCACCTTGTGATCAGAACATTTGACTTGCAAACACTTCCTGATGCCTCCACTCAGTGTTTGTGTGCTCTGTCGTTGTACCTCTGTTGAACCATAGTGTTTAGAAGTCTGAAAGGTGAGAGAAAATTGATATTTCCTTTATATTTATTCACACTATTCATACATTTTCAAGTTTTTAAGTTGTTTCCGCGGTTATGTGTAGAAGAGTGCTACAGTGTGTGCCAATTGTCAAGATTGTATAAGGGGACATGGATGTGGTGCGTATGTGTGTTTGCTGGAATAAGCAAGTGGTTATATGTCTCCTCGAATACTGACATGTGGTCCCGGTGCCATCACCAACGAACAGAACAGGAAGTTGTTATGTAATGACACAGGAAATCCAGTATATATAGTTGAGAAGAGACACTGACCGCAGAAACCTTGCACATTGATGGAATGCCAGTGGTGTTGATTATGATAATGTGATGCCATCTGCGGAAGTGGCTAAAGATGGACATCTATGCAGCGTTTGGTTACAAGCTCCACGAAGGAATGTAGAATGGAACAGGACCTTCGTGCATTGCGTTGCGTGATGAGACTGTAGCGTAGTGATGCTCTGCTACGCTCATACGGTAATGCATCTCAATAAGTGGTGCATGCATGGCATTACTTTGCCTAGAAACAAAAGCCGTGATGAAGCTGATCATCTGGTATGATCCCGTGACTTGCGAATAGTGTGTAACTTACCTCACGGAACGGTGGATGTAAATTGGAGCCTTCTTAGCTTGTAGTAGTGCCTAAGTAGAAGTGGGTGTTTCCTATTGTAAGTCTGCCTTCCTGCAGCTTGATTCACTCTTTTGAAGATGTGTCAGTGTATTTGCCTTGTTCTCTTGTGCCCTTCTACCACTTTTGAGAAGATAGTTACACTTGCAGAAGCCAAGCTTCTACTACACATCTAGGAATAGCAAAGACAGGGCCGGCTTTAGGGTGGTGCGACCGGTGCCACCGCACCGGGTGCTGGCTTCCTGGGGGCGCCGTGTTTGAAAGTTTATTATGCTTTTGAAGCACCTGCTGCAGCGTTTCTTTCCGCCAGCAATTGCCAGGCCTCACAGAAATGTCAAGATAACTTGTGTGATTAATTATCTTCCTGGAGAGAGATCAGCATTTTGTATAGTTGAGGTTTTGACTTAGTTGAAGTTAGTGCAGAGGGTTAATATGCCTGCTGCAAAGAACGTGTACCAAGTAGATTACAGAGTGCGTATGATGTAAACAGATCAGCAGGTTACTGCTTTCAAAAGAGACATCCTTTTGTTACTTGCAATTTATAACTTAAAGTCCTAATATAGAATAGTGAACAATTTACTTTCACCCTTGAACTACATACACACTGCAAAGTATACATTATTAGAACATTAATTAATGTTGCAAAATGGGTTAATTTGGCTAGAAATCGATTCTTATTATTAAAGAAAACTCCCAACTATGCTGTTTCTTTTTTGACTCTGAGTTTGTGCTTCTCCACACCAAGCACTCTTAAACTATACTGCCTACCAGTGTGGATGACATGTGACTCCTACACTTTCAGTACTTTGGCTTATGTAACATTTCATATACACGGATTTACACACGTATGATTGATTGTCTCTGTGTAATGTGCGTGTGATGCAAAGTGCTTGGACACCCTACACTGGTATGAGTGGCGCTATATAACTAATTCAATGCATCTGAGAGAGTGTGGTTATGGAGACTTGGTCACTGTTAACCCCTTCAGTGCCACGCCCTTTCCCCGCCCTGTGCCGGCCGTTGCATTAGCGGGCGGGGTTCATGACGAGATAGTCTCGTCATGGGCACAGCGCAACCGCGGCCCATGACGAGACCATCTCGTCATGGGCACTGAAGAGGTTAAAGGGTGCTAGTGAGAGAATCCGTGGTGGAGGTGGTCATTGGGGGGGGCGCCAACAAACATTGTCGCACAGGGCGCCACCAGCACTAAAGCCGGCCCTGAGCAAAGACATGCTACTGATGTATGCTGTAGATGTTTGCGCAACGTACTGTTTCACATTGCTGCATATCAGTTTGTAAATTGGACCTTGTGACATTTTCACTGATGGGACGTAAAGGCTCTCAAGAACTGACCACTGTGAGCTGATGGGTTCATGCAAGGCAGCCTGTGTCATGCTAGGGCCTACACTTCTTCCCTTAATGTTTTCTCCCAGTCCATGAATGTTTGGCTCTATTACTGCATAGTGGGGAAGCCCTCACCTCTGAATGTCAGTAAGAAAGATCACTGTTGGCAACAGCATAATATTGAAACCAGATGACTACAGAACATGCTTCAATGTTCCGGGCAAACGCATTTGGTCAGCTGTCTTGAATAGCCAGAAGGGCACATTGGCATCTGCTTCTAGCCAGTTTCCTTGACTTTCCATGTCTTTTATTTTCAAGAGCTTGAAGCACAGATTGGAAATCTTAAAATCACACAACCTTGTGTGAATCACACGGTCATATTATAGGCTTCCATTGAAACTCCACTCACCTGGCTTTAAAGTGATGGAAAGCTCGTTTCAACTTTCAACATGTTCAAAGGGTTTACTTCATTACACAAAGAGGTCCTGGCTATTTAATTTAGCCTTCCAGTAAAAAAATGAATTACTCAATATGTCTCCCTCCTCTCACCAACCTCATGCTTTGATGTATGTCTCTTTTTTAATATTGGTTGTGTCATTTAAGAAAGTCAGCTTCTTGTTTCACCTGTAAAAACCCTTTCAGGCACATCTATTCAATGTAGTCTCTCATTAACCTGCCTGATGTCCCTGGTCTGAAGAATTGTCTTTTTGTTTTTCTTTTATTTGCATCTTCATGTCCTGAGTGATGCGGAAATAGATCTTCAGCGGTCATGTTCACTTTATTGACACAGTGAAAGAAGGGCTGAAGTTCTCTTTCCGCATCGCTCAGTACATGAAAATGCAAATAAAAAGAAAACAAAAAAACAACTCTAAACCATGGGAGGATCACGAGAAAGGGAACACTATTCACAAATAGGACACTTCAAAAACCCAAGTTCATCCAGGATTTAGCTAGTCCCCTGTAAATCGGATACTAACCAATGCGAGATCAGCATAACCAATAGAATGGCAATCACTGGTCTATCCTAGCTCAACAAGCAAGATCCATACAAAACATTATCTGACAATCACTTACTCTTCTGTCTTCAATATCTTTCTCCCAGCTTCCTTAAATATTCCCCCAACAGGGACCTGCTCAAAAAAGCAGTACAAACCCTCATAGGTCATGCCTCCATCACACAGTTGCTAACAATTCCATATCACCTACTGTCTGCAGATTAAATTAACATATTTAACCACAGGTGCCAGATTTATTGCGCATAATGCTCTCGTGGTCTTAGTAGAATAATGTCCTAAGAGTTTTCAACACTCCATTTCAATACATTTAATCCCATAGCATCTTTTTTTTTTTTTTTTACATTTTATTTATCAATTTTCAAAGAAATAATCACAGTCAATCATACAGATCGATACAGAGTAATATGATCATACAAACCCTACAAGCCCCCCCCCCCTCCAAGCAGAGCAATATCATAACCAGAGACCAGCACAGCAATGTCCATCGAAGGTGAGTTAATAGCAGGAACAATCATGTCAAAAGAAAAAGTTCTAACGTACAGTCCACCACTATGGGCCGGGACTAGCAAACACACCAAATCCAAGGTATCATTGTGGGAAGGACAAGTGCCAGGGTGAAAAGCGAACACCTCCACAGGGCTGTTGAGCTGTAAAGGAGAAGTGAGGGTACCACATAATAATTTTACAGTAGATCAGGATGGGAGAACAAGTACGCCATTAGGGGAGGCCAAAAATCTTTGGGGCGGGACTTCTAATCCCATAGCAATTTTAATAAAAATCCCTCTGTGCAGCTGCATCTTATGACTCAGTCAAAACGTGACATTTCCAATTTGCTGTGAGTGGAAACACATTGGATCTAATCAGTACACAGCAAATTGATATCAGCAATCATGGTACCATTTGATAAATCAGGCATTGCCTTCGAGAAAAAACATAAAATCTCCGATGCAGTTGGTGGTTTGGTGAGACAGTATAGAAGAAGGGAAGCAACCATTTGTCACCCTATGAAAACATTTTGGTAGACATCTTGATTAATTTCTTGAGAAAAATCTTAAATGGTAACTCACAAGCTCCATGTAATTGATGAACTTCATCAGGTAGTCCATAAACGTTGTCCCCCTAGAAATAACAGTTTCAAAGAAATTTAAAGGGAACATTTCCTAGGTTTTTCCTCCACCAACTTTACAAGCATTCTTAATCTTAATGGGAGCAAAGGAAAAGAATTGTGAAACCATACTGAAGATACTAAAATTAATTCAGAAAACACAAGAGCGAAAAATGGTTGAAACGCTAAAGTGAACAAAGATTAAATCTAAAAAAAACACTTAGGATCACCAAAAAGCTCTTTCTGCAATTAAAAACCATGAAACCATCCCTCTTTCTGCATCAGCACTTCACCATTCGGAGTAATTAGCGGTAAACATCTTAAACCACAAGGCAATATGAAGACATATTGAGATAGACTAGAATACTTCCTACCATAGGTAAATCCCACATTGTTCTTCCTCCAAACGGTCCCCTTTCACAAAATCTATTTTACTATAAACTATGTCAATTTTGGGACATCAGACTAGGTCTTTGGTTAATTTCTTGGTGGAATTGTTTTGAAATAGCAGCCAAACCAGAGAAATCCGAAAAATGGCCCAGGAGGTCAAACATGGCTAAACATTGCATTATGCTTGACCATTACTTTCAGCTTGGGCGCCTCAGGTGTATAATAAAACTGACAGATGTCTCCTTTTCTTCCATTCAATCATCCCTGGGTCACTCTGTTAACTCTATGTGCTCACATTGGAATTCTTATATATCCTTTGGTTCCTTCTCACACCTTGCCCAACAACAGTCTTCCAATGTTTCAATTGTACAATCCATAAACGTCCAAATCATCAGGTGTAGATGTATTTAGACTCCCTAGAAAGTAGAATAACTTCCACAAAGTTAGGTGTAGAATTTTACAACTTCTTCTCAAAACATTGAGAGCTGTATTCAAGTAAATTGGATCAAAAATGGTGCTCCTTCTTCATCGTACTTAGTTCTGAAATTTTACTTACAAATGGAAATGTTTTTCTTGCTAAATAAATGGAGGCCACATTTACCCAAAACAAGAAAAACAATACAATCTAGAGCTAGAAATCATGGTTTCGGGCAATACTGTTGAACATGTTTTGGTCTTTTGGTCTTCGAGCTTTGTGATGGTACTGCGGTCACTGAATTACTCCCTATCTGGATTTAGACTGAAATATGACACAGACAATGAGCAGTATTGTACTACACTGGTTCCTTATCCACCCTCAAGTCCCAGTTCATGCAAATAGGCTTCTCAATGAAGCCTACTCTCCTACTGTCTTTTGCATGCGTCAAAGCTCACTATTGTCTACTCTGTTCAATCCAGCATCTACAGACATGCACCGGAACATCACTTGTTTGACGTCCCGGTGGCGCAATGTGCCTCGGCATATTTACAAGGCCACGTAAACCACTTTATGTGCCTTTTCGTGATCTTGTAAATATGTGCCCATTTCACGCAGAACACTGCATGAAAGGGGCGTTCCATGGGTGTTGCTGTGAGTGTTCCCATGCAACACCCATGGAATCTGACACATTTCCAGATTTACGAGATCTCGTAAACCTGGGAATGCGTCAGAATCTAACGCTACCCCTGGGGTGGCATTAGGGAGGCGCAATGAGGAGAAATGCTTTCATTTCTTCTTGTTTTTTTCTTTTTCTATGTGTGCTGCATTATGCAGCACAAATAGGAAGAGGATATCACCTGAATTGATTAATTTTGTAAAGGAAGGTCTCCCTTTCTGCACAAAATCAATCAGCCCGCAACGTAGGCACCCTTGCACCATGGTGCAAGGATGCCTGCGTTAGCACATGGCAGCCCATTGTGCTCCAGAGCAGGGGCAAAGGACAGGAGTGCACTGTGTCGCCTAGATATGGTGCATTCCTGCCCTTTTGTTTTGACGTAGGGCAGCGCAGCAAGATTCCTTATGTTGCTGTCCTACGTCAAAACCTCATAAATGAGGCCCAGGGTTTTCAGCATGCTACATTAGTGTATGTAATCGATCAATTAATTTGCAGACTGCATTGGATTTGGATGGTCACACACCAACAAGATGATAACACTCTATTGTGGCCGAAGAGTTTGTCTTTGAAAAAATCAAGTGGACTGTAGAAAATTGCCTCATTTGACATGGTTGGCTCCCACTTTGTGTTTGGTGTAATTTCAAACTCTAAGTGCACTGGGTCTCTGCTAACTGGGTTCCCAGTGCTAGATCTTTTTCCTAAAACTGTACCAAGATTGGCACTACTTCTACAACACCTGTAAGTCCCTAGTAAATGGTACCCCTACCACCTAGGCCATTGTTACTGAAGAGGGTCCTCTGGGGCTGCAGCACAAATTGTACCACCCCAGAGACCCCCTTACCAAGACCATGCACACTGACATTGCAGACTGGAGGTCTTGGTGCAGAAGAAACCGAAGAGTCAACATAGCACACAGCCCTGTGTACCATGGCCCCACACTCTGCATAAAATATAGGTAAGTAACCCATACTACAGGCCTTAAAGCCCTACGGCAGGGTGCACTATATCCTATGTGTGGACATATCTGCATGAGCAGATATGACCCTGAAATATCTGAGCCATTCTTGGATATTGTAAGTGCACAGGAAAGCCATAGAGAGTGCATGGGCTGGATACTTGTCATTACGAGTTTCCTAGCTCCATGGTGGCTTCACTCTGCCCTAAGATTAGTCTTAATAAATCCTCACTGATTCCAGTATTGGGTTTATTAATAAATGCACACAGGAGACCCTTCAGAGGGTCCCCATAAAACCTACCAAGCACTGGTATGGTCTTTGACTAATCTTAGCCAGCCCGCTACCACCAGACATGTTTCTACCTTTATCGGGTGAGAGCCAGCATTCTCAGAGACTGGGAACAAAGCCTGCTCTGGGCGTAGGTGCTTTATATCTCCTCCAGGCCAGGATGTCCTTTCTGAGCGGGAAGCTTCAAAGGCGAGGCCACCTTTAAAATGCAACCTAGGCAGCTCCGGATAGTGGATGCCAACCCCCCTTTCCTGCTCCACAGATGGCAGGAGGAAAGGTAGGATAGAAAGTTGGATGAGGAGGTGTGCCAAAATTCAGCCAGTACCACCCCTAAGGTGGGGCAGGTGATGTGAGCACAACATTTCCAAATCTTCCATCTTGGGATGGCAGGAATTAGCCTATCAGGACTACGGTAGTGCCCCTTCCCATAGGAAGTGGTCATTTAGAGGGTGTAAACACCTTAAAGGTAGGTAGCTCATTGGCTACTACCTGCCTCCCCCTTTAACACTCCTAAATTCAGTATTAAGGTGCCATCCCTGGACCTTGCAACTTAGATTAAATGGACCAAAGAAGATCAATGAACAAAGAAGAGCTTCTGACTGAAGAACCAACGACCTCCTGCAGAATATTGGGGCCAAACACTGTTGGCTGTTTTCAAGACTCAAACATCATGGCCTGCTGTCTCGTCCTGGAACTGGGAGGCCTCCAAGATCCCTGGAATACTTCCAGCCTTCGACAAACTGCTGAGAGCCTCACTTGGAGTAGAGGAGCTACTCCCCTGCAGCCTGCAGGCACCAGACCAAGAAAGTCTGGTATACCGAATTGTTGCTCCCGGCGACTCTGATGCAGCAAAAAGTCAAGAAGAGATACATCACCTCTGGCGGCTCAGATCTCTACCCCCATCAAGTGAGAGGACACCAGGACCTACCGGAGCCTTGCCAATGCACAGGGTACTGGACCCACTGCACCGAATACCAAGAAGAAAGAGTCCATTCCATATTCCAATGACACAGGAGGCAGACACCTATTGAGGGACTTCAAGACCCGTGAGAACAGCTGCTTGAGTGTCCCAGCTGTCTCGGAATTGCCCCCAACCTACCTGCCTGCTGCTGCTGACCACAAGGACCACTCGATGCACGACACTTGGCCGACATCAAAGGTGAAATTCGAGAACCCATAGTGAGATTTTATATGCTTTTTACTATTTTCCCCCATTGACTTCTGTTGTACTTACATTTCCTGCTACTCAGCCAGTATGCATGAGTATGTGTGTATGGAATGTTGGAATGCGTGATGACTGTGTGGAATGTTGGTGTGCCTGGTGGACTGGAGGAATGACAGTTAGAGGGAGTAGGCTGAGCAGCAAGAATGCAGCTCCTGGTGGGATCTTGAACTAACTTGTAACTTACTAATAAACTTCTACTTGAACTTACCTCGTGACTACAATCCATCCTTTCTACATTGGCGACGATCTGGAAGAAACCCTGCGTGACAAGACTACCGAAGGTGAAGATATTTACATTTTTATCGAACTGTATTCAAGAATACTACTCAAAGAAAAGAAACTTAAAGATCAAGGAAAAGAACGCCCTCGTAAATCCCACCAGTGTCCTTCACCATCTGGACAGCCTACCCAGGGCGCTTCACATTCCTTGTGGTAGTATATTCTGGAGAAACGAACACAGCACTGACCAGCAGACATCAAGGTCTGGCATATTTTTATTGTTGGCTACATTATTGGACTTTCAGAATCATTCGGAGACAGTGGTAAAGAGCACAAGATGTATGGCAATGTTTTGATCAACTGTTATCAACAGAAGACACGGTTGTGAGGAGTGTTTAAAGTGACGCTTTGGGTGAGGCGAGATCTGCACAGCGAGCATTTTGTTTAAGGTGTGATTAACGCGACGCTTTGGGTGAGGCGAGATATGCACTGCGAGCACTTTGTTTAAGGAGTGTTTAATGCTACGCTTTGGGTGAGACAAGATCTGCATTGCGCACACTGCCGAAATGGTTGACTTTCCATGTGTACCGAAGTCGTGAAGTTACGGACATATGGAGGTAAGCCCAATTCTTGGTTTATAATTTGGGCCTCAGCCGTTTCCCTACTTGTGACGGTTCAATTGCCTAGTTCAAATCACTACATCGCGCGCTCACCTTGTGTGTGGACACTGCGCATGCAGCCATACCGCGTTCCTGTGTCCAGCGGAGCTGCTGCGCTTCCTCTATGACGTGTGATGGTTTCCAGAGCCTCAATGCATTACGCACTGTAACACAGAAGTGCCGGGAGCCATCCTGCACGGCGTCACCTGTGCGTGCCGCCATTTTTAGTTTGGCGTGCTTCATCTTGTCTAGAAAACTCCAGCACAAAACATGATGCATGCCAACCACGTTCGTTCTGCTGAGCGAGTCAATAAAGTTAAATTGACTGTTGACTTCATCCGGAGTCATCTCTGTTGCTGTCAGCTTCCCGATCACATGCACGCTACGTAACCCTTCGTGCTCAGTTGAAGTGAATGCTCCTGGGTTGTACTCTGTTTTTGGTATCCTCGATCAACCCTGCACCTGGCTTGTGACAGTTGTTGGCAATCTGTGGGAATACTGTGCTTCCTAGTCACCGGAAAATCTACCATCTGACTTGGCGTTACGAATCGTTAAGCAATCTTTACATCATTTAAAATAAGTCACATCGTTGTCAACCGCCAGAGGGTGCAGTTATTCTGTATTTGTTTTTTCGTCCAACTCCTAACAATTAAAGGACTTAAAATCGGCGTGGGACAGTTCAACACTTTTCGGGTGAGAGAGTTCGCTCACCGGCGTTTGTCTTTCCTTTCTCATATATGGTCATCTGCCTTTGGTTTAGAACTATGATTTAATGTGCTTGTAATGGCTTATGTATTAATTCAAATGACTTTAAAGTGTTTGACAAGTGGTGTGTAAGGGGAGGTGTACCACAGTTCTTATCTTATTCAGTACACTAAGTAATCTGTTATTTACACTGTATTTTATTCTGTAATTTACTCATTTTTAATTGAGTTGTTGCTTACGTGGTATGCATTTAGTGTGAGCTTTAATTGTTAATGATTTGGCCGATCTAGATATCTTCAGGGCACTAAGCTTAGATGCTTCCTTTAGGGTAGTTGTGTATTAGAGCCGGTCTCTTTACACTTGTTTTTATCTTTCAGTGTGGGTGGTGCGCACACCCTTTACACTGATTTCTCCGTAAACAGTATTTGTGCCTAACTTTAGTATAGATTGTTTGCCCACCAGTGTAGGTTGGTAACCTTTTTACACTTGTATTAACTTGAATATTTGCTCTACCCAGTAGTGTGGGTTGTTTATCCTTTTTAACATTTGCATTACCTGTATATTTCCTGTATATTTGTTCTACCTAGCAGTGTGGGTTACTTTTCCTTTACACTTATTATTATTTATTTATTTATTTATTTTTCTTCTCTGCATACTTGCGCAATTGGTAGTGTACCCAATTCTTAAATTATTTAGTGCGCAATGGGCAGTGTACCCCTTTTCTTATATTTAGAATGTGCAATGGGCTGTGTTCCCTATATATCATATATATCTTAGTGCGCAATGGGCAGTCTACCCTTTTCTTAAATTGATAGTGCGCAATGGGCCGTGTTCCCTTTACATGATATATATTTTGGTGCGCAAGGGGCAGTGTACCCTATAATTGATTATTTTGTATGCATTTATTTTAAATGCATTATGGGTTCCTTTGTGTCCCTTTTATGGTTGTGGCGTGTAGAACAGTGTGAATGGTTTGGAATTTACACTTCGCGGGTGTCCTCCATTCTCCAAGTCCTACACCTTGCCCTCTTTAGTGCGTGGTGTGTTGAAATGGGTGACTAGTTTGGATCATATACCTTATTGGTATCAACTTTTCTCCCAACCTTGCACAGTTTTTCCATGCTATAATTGGATTTAATATAGTTGTTTCCATGTGAATTGCTAATATGTTTTCCCTCTTTATCTCATATTTGCAGTTTCTCGTTTATTCCAATTTCTGGATTTTTCTTCTTTATGTTTCCAAGGGAAGGGGATGTGCTATGTTATGTTTGTATTTTCTCATTTGCACTCTTTTCCTTGCTATATACTTTCACTCATTCTTCCGTTCTCTGTTCTTCTGCAATATGTATCTATTTTTCTGCAGCTTCTATGTCCTTCCTCTTTTTGCATCTTTTCTTCACCTAAAATATTCTTTTGGATGCAATGTTTTAACAAGTCCTCTGCATATTGGTGCTACCCTCTTTTATGCTTGTTCTATTTATAGTTCGTTGATTTCTCAAGGGAAGAGGATGTGTTGTACTTACATTTCCTGCTGCTCAGCCAGTATGCACGAGTATGTGTGTATGGAATGTTGGAATGCGTGATGACTGTGTGGAATGTTGGTGTGCCTGGTGGACTGGAGGAATGACAGTTAGAGGGAGTAGGCTGAGCAGCAAGAATGCAGCTCCTGGTGGGATCTTGAACTAACTTGTAACTTACTAATAAACTTCTACTTGAACTTACCTCGTGACTACAATCAATCCTTTCTACAACTTCTATTGTGCGTAAATGCACACAACAGTGATTTCTTTTGCAAACTTTGAAAATTCATAGCATAACAAAGTTCTTGATCGGCAAACGTATGTAAAAATGTTCATTAGTTTTAAATACTGGTCTCAGATTTATACTTGAGTGTGGGATTTCTTCCCACCAATTTGTTTGCTAGGAAGTGGAACGCTTCGAATAACAGCAAATGTCCATTTTGCCCCACTTTGAACGAATCATTGGCACATATTTTATTTACTTGCCCAGCCTATAAAATACCTAGACACAGATGGTTAAAACCCATCTGTTTAATTCTTGGGACCATGCTAAGTAGCGATGTCTTTCGGATTTTAAAAACCGCTATGAATGAATAGATTGTAATTGCTGTCGCTAAATTTTTAAGCTGGACTTGGACTGTACGTGCCAAGGAGAGGAGGCCTTTTTAGCCCTTACTCGTGCATATCAATGGGGGCATATAACGAAATGGCTTATGTTTACCCAATAGTAGGGCATCCAATATGGATGCATATTTATAGGAATATATGTCTGCTATGTTAATTTTGGTGGGAGTCATTCCTTCTTTTTAAGGTTTTTTTGTGTGTGAATTCTACTATTTATTTATTTTAAATTTGTTATCTGTGGACCGTGATTCCTTGTCCTTACGTCATGTGTATATGTTTTGCTAAAACGCCCTTGATGAATTTTATAGTATCTGTAATAGTTATATTTGGTTGTATTATTGATGTCTAAATTTGGTTTTAAATTGCATTGTCTTTTATGAATTTTATTCGAAATAAAGACTTAATGATGATGATGGTGTGTCTCATTTATTGCCTCTGTGAGTAAAACAAATGCTTAGCACTAACCACTGATAAGCCTGAATGCTCGCCCACACTACCACAAATAGATCATTAGGATTATCTACTTTTGCCTAAGTATACCAATCTGGGACTCACTGGACTCTCTGCACAGTGCACTTCGTTTTAGTAAACTATATAGAGAGACAGCCTCCTACTTAGACCAATGACCATGTTGTCGCAATACAAAACCAAGTGGGCGTTCTACTGCCTAAAACTATATTAAAGAAACGGCAAAATTGCTTTTTAACGTATCAGCCACCTCTCCGGGGATCCAAAAGAGGCTCAGCTATATAGCTATTAAACTTAAATGAAAATTCATCTTAGTAAGTACAAGAGGTCTTGAAGCATTAAGCACCTCAAAACTATCAAGCAGGCCCTGAATACCACCATGAAATACCCTTTCCTTGTTATTCATCCTCATCAACTCACTTCAACTAGGATTGGATGGAATTAGTAAACAGATATTATTCGAAATACATGTACATTTGCAAAACATATGTAAAATGACACATATGACAGATTTCAGGAGAAAAGCCCCTTTCCTGTAGTTTTGCTGTAAGCCTGAGAGATTTTCTGCTAAAACCAGTCCCCTGTGAGCAAAAATTATGCAAAATTTCACACCAGCGAATGGCTGCAAATGTTGTGATATTCGTGTTATGGGAAAGACACACATTTCATGAGACTTCACCATTCCAGGGACATTTTCTCCTGGCTTAACTTTAACCCCACTACTAGTGCCTATCATGAACACGAGCTCATGTCACGTGCTACACCAACATCTCCTTGTCTTTCAGCTAGTTACTTTTACACCTCTTATAATACTTCTAAAATTATCCTCATCATGAAAAGCCTCAGTGTCCACCAAGAGCCTCTCCTTCACCTTCCAGCCATCATCTCTTTCTACTTTTCACTCCACCTAGTATCATTTTACCATCTTCTAGTCAGAGCTTATTTTTATGATTACATTTGCATACTCACTGTACTGTACTGCTGGTTTTTCCCACAACTATTTAACAAGTCTACATGCTCCATTACCTGTCTTCATTGCTTCAAGTCCATCATGACTTCAAGGATTGGATGCAGTATAGATCTCACTTGTCTTCTTCTTGAATGCCTAAAGAAAGGTTGACTTCTTCCAGTAGCCTTTGTCACCCTACACTGAATGTGTAGGGTGTTACATATCGCTTTAATATAAAGGGCATAAAAAACTCCTTGGTAGTATTGACAGTTCTTGATTGAAAATGAAGGGCATCTCCAGGATGAAGAATCCAATAGGGACGAACAGCTGAAGAAAAACAAACAGAAGAAAGAGTGTCAGAGGTGAACCATGACTGTGATGACAAATAAGGGAAACAAAAAACAATGTGATACATCCTTCTCAGGTCCAAGATCACTCAGATATGGGAAGAACTGGAAACTACTCCACAGCAGGAAAATGTTTGAACACCAGCTTGAAAAGGGAAACCCTGGCAATGCATACTGGGAATACGACCATCTTGGCTAGGATTGTATATTGCCCTAAACACTCCCATCATCAGTATCTTACTTGTTTGGTAGGTGCAATAAGAGAGATTGAGGCCCTTTTTCCATCTGGTATCTTTGATCTTCCATACTACTATACTGCGTCCTAGCTTTTAGGAGAACATCCTGAATCGTGCATTCAGTAGACCACCAGTTTACAGTGGCAACTTTTCAGGGCTACTGCAGTGGTGAGCCCACCAGTTCCATGCTACAGTCCAGGATGAAGCAGGCGGGGAAATCTTTCTGCCCCAGTGGGGTGTTTAGACCCAGTCCGCCCTACCTGTCAAATTCCACTTGACACCAGGCACACATATAAAAAAACAGAAGAGAAGGAGTGGTCTGCCCAAGCATCTGGCCTTGCTCTCATCCCAGCCCCAGAACAGGTCCAGCTGTCTATCTGCCCAACCTAGGGGGCCGGATGGATTCCACCCCAATCTGACCCCTCTCGGACAAGGGGATGAGGGCGCATTAGTTGCTGGAAAAAAAAAGCCAAGAAAAAAACAGAAGTGATCAGGTGGCCTGCCCGGACAATGGGACATGCCCACCCCAAGAATGGGCTTAGCAAATGAAAACTGTGATCTTTGCATGGTCCCTGGATGGTATGTTTCTGTTACGGGGCAAGGCTTATACACACAAGTAGGCACTGTTGACAACAGTGGCGGGTAAGAATCATGGGGATTTCCGCAATTTCCGGAAACTTTCCCTCATAGATGAGAGGAAAATGCATGATTTTAGCCAAAGGCTGAGGTTAGCAGGGTGTTCTGGGTAAGAAGAGGTAGTGGGATCTACCCAAATCACACCTCCCCGGACTGCCATTGTTATCTAGTGTTCACAAATGTCTCTGTTTGTGTTTGGGTTTTCTTGGGTGGCAGCAGAGCTCGCCCCACATGCAGCAGCTACCCGCATCGCCAAAATTACTAATTTTTCATGACAGAAATGTGAGGTCTCCACATTGCTCTTAGGGCCTTCCCTGTTGTAAGTGATATACTCACCCACACACGCGGAGCAACATTTTTATCAAGATAAGTATGAAACTAAAGAACAGTAAAACATTTGTTATTATTAGTTGAATTTCTCTCCATTTTAGGCTTCCAAATGTTGGCTAGGATGCAAGAAAAAGCACGTTTTAAAAAATACCCTACAAATTACATGGAAGTATGGGTAACCCCAAATTAGAGGTTGTACAAATAAACACTATTCCTATAGTCAGTATCTTGGATACATTTTAAAAAATTGATATGGTTCCTTCATAATCATTTTTCATTTATTATATTTTAACATTCAATTTTACCATATGAATTGCTGCATGGTTAGTACGCAGTGAAAATAACCGCACGCTGCATTTCACTTGTTGACTCTGGGTACCCGGTGTTTTAGAAAAACCAACAAACACTAACTATGTCTGCAACCGGGTGGGCCTGAAGGATGTAATAGTATATTGCTTTTACAAATCATCTATGAGGGGAAAAAGGTTACAGTTTAAAACATTGTCACCAATTGTTATTTTTTTCCGACTTATTTTATCTATTTTTTATATTTCAACAGTTAGCTTCTTTGGGAAAACGTTTGTGATCTAAATAAATGACCCTTTGTTCAATATGGCATTTTACCTAATTTTCATAATTATAGAGCTTTCTGGGTTCACCCATGACTTTCAACACACAAAATAAATTTGTTAAAAGCAGACAAAATAGGAAAAATGTACTCCCACTTAGAAAAATTCAAAAACTGTATAAAAATATATATTTTTAAAACTCTGTTTGTTATCGAATGCTGGGAAAATTGAAATATTCACACAGTAAACCTTTTGTTGATTCAATTTTCAGAAAAAAATGAAGGGGCATATTATCAAGAAACGGCGTTAAAATTATCGCTGCTTTAGCGGCAGAAAACTGCCGCTAAAGCGGCGATAATGGGCTTGATAATATGCCCTTGAGAATTCCAATAGAAGCCCATGTTCTGGTGCCAACATGGGCTTCTATTGGAATTCTCTGCGGCATATTATCAAGCCCATTATCGCCGCTTTAGCTGCAGTTTTCTGTCGCTAAAGTGGCGATAATTTTAACGCCGTGCTTGATAATATGCCCCTAAGTTTCTTGCAAATAATTTTTCCCCATTTATAACAAAAACTTTTTTTAATGAGTTTTGGCTATTTTCTTTTATCTTTCTAGAGTAATCCACAAGATCTGGATACCATCAGGCTCCTCAAGATGTGGAAAAAGGACCCAAAATTTGACTGAATATCTTTTGCAAAAAAAGCTTTCTATAGCTTAAGTGCGAAGTTCCACAAACGTAAGAAAATACTCATCACTGAAGCAGGAAAAGTCCTCGCAGTTATGGTATTAACAGGAGATTTATCTCGCTAGAGCCATGGGGATCATCGTAAACTGATCCTGTTCTAATGTCCTATACAATACAGTTAAGGCTCTACAACAGAAGAAAACGTTCACTTGTGAGGCTCAAACTTGTGAGGCTCAAACTTGCGAGCGCAGACGGGTCTATCCGTTTCTTCACACCAGCCCATGGAGTAGTAGAGATACCGCCCATGATGAGGCGTTACAATCTAAAACGTATCCCATTAATTTATATTTTGTGCTGGAATACCATACAATGACATCAATGCAAAAAAAATTCAGACTACCAAATTCTGTTTCTAATTCCATTAAATATGGGTAATTAGAGTAACCACACCTAGTAGAGAAGATTATTGGTGTTCTGGATGGCAGTCAAATTCCAGACAAATACAGTGGCATTCTTGAATCTCATGAACATTAGAACAATGGTGTTTTATATGCTAATGATTTGCCAAATAACTTCACAGCAGTGGTGCTGGTACAAACTTCAGAGTTGGGGTGCTGCTAGTAATGTTACAATACTGCACTCATAGACCTAAAGACCTAGGGCCATATGTAGGTAGCCCAATACCGGTCGGTAACGGCCGATTTTCGGTAAATATACCGTTACCGACTGGTATTTAGGCTTTTGAGATGTAGGGGGATCATTTCTGTATTCGGTAATTTACCGAATCGGTAAAATTACCGAATCGGTAATTTTACCGATTCAGTAAATACCGAATACAGAAATGAGATGTAGGGGGAGTGTGTGGTGGGTGTGGGGATTCGTTATTTACCACCAACTGAAAGTTGGTGGTAATTGACGAATGTCACTGTGAATGCATTATTTGGTCCTTATATGTGTGCAATGTGGCAGACACACATGCCCTCAGGGCATGTATGTGTGCCACATGTAGGAATCAGGGGTGCCTTAGTCAAAAAACAGAGCCTCCTTGTCATCAATACAAAGCAGTCAATACATAACAGTCAACGTACCTTTCACACTGCAAGGGTGAGAGTGGACAGCACAGATGTGGTCACAATAATTAAGAGAAAAAATAGTTACGTCAAGAGAATTTATTATCAATTTCATACATAAAAACTGCAAACACAGTACTGTATATTGTCATATGGCTATTTAGGAAGCAGTGACAGTATAGACATATCAATGCACATTAAAAAACATCATCAACAATAACGAAACAAAAAAATATCATAAAATGTGAGGTTAGGGACACAATAAAAAGGACAAAAATGGTCCTATTGACAGAGGAAAATCACCAAACCAAAGACTTATTGATTGTGACCCTAGTCAATATTACTTCCTATTCAATATGTCACAAAGAATTATAATCAGAGATTTTGTGTGGTTTCCTCATATTAGAGCATCGACGCGTTTCGGTGGGCTATTAGTTCTCGGCCAACACCTTCATCAGGAAAGATTAAAATAGAGTCCCAATAGTAGTTACATTAAAATCAACGATCTGAAAAAAACATAACATAGCATATTTTTAGTTACTTATAAAGTCTATTTGTTCTCTCAATACATAGACACATATATGGCTGTCCAACAACTCATCCCCGCAAACGCATCAAACAGGCCAACAGCCAAACAAATTTTAGTATGCAAATCTATTTGTACTTGTAGTGGAAACTCCACTTCGTAGTGCTATACAAGGTCTTTGTTATTAGCACATGGTGCTCATATGAGCGCTACCAGGTCAAGGTGTTTTCACACAATATTTTAAATATACTCGTGGAAACCCAACTTAGCCATACTCTAGATATGCCATCTTATTGGTCTTTGAAATATGTGGTAGCACTAAGTAAGAATCCTTACATAAGCATCTTGTTAATTACGTATCTGTGCACTAGACTTTAGCATCAGCACCACTACTTGTATTCCATATCAAGTTAGAATTCATTTACATTCGTAGAGGACCAACTACCTTATTTATATAAGAAGCTGTATCCATGCAAATATCGCCACTGATTCTTTCTGTCTTTATCCGCGGTTAGGATAAGTCATTCACGGTGGGTTTATAAGCACCTAGTAAGTAAAGACATGACAACCTCCAATATTCCGTTTTAAACAAAAATCACACTATAAGGAAAGATTAGTCCTACTTAGAATTACCTTAGATGTATCTGCAATGAGTCTAAAAAGACTTCACGACACAAAAGTTTTTCTATTTAGGTAATATCCTTATATCTCCCACGCAAACGTTTTGGCACCTATTCAATGAAAATGAGTTCCATGTTACATTAGTCCATTATCATACATGTTATAGGTGGTCATTTTGCGTACTGTTTAAGTCTCACAGGATTATTGTGGAAAATTCTTTTTACACATTCTCAGATTCGTAACCTTAGAGAAACTAAATGCTTCTAAATTATTCAGAGCTTTAAGCATTCATATATGGTTCTTACACGGGTAATTCTATTACTGCCCCAACTATATCTAAAGCCCACAATTTTGTCGAGACTTATGTGTCTCTCACTACATAAAAATCCCTATCGATAATATCTAACAGGGTCTATCAGATATAGTCAACAGAGACCGGAGGAAAAATTTAACATTGCTCATTTACCTTCGGCAGCTTTCTTCTATTAACTCCCTGCTTCACCATCCAATGTGGGTAGAAATTATATTTAAGCCAGGGTTCGGTGCAAAATAACAGCACTACGGAGAAAACAATTATGTTTCAGTTCGAATCGAAGTGAACTTTGCTTTAGCGAATCAGATTCTAACCCTTACTAAAAATTACAGCTAAGGCTACCTCTCGTCAAAGCTTACCTCCGTTTGCCTGTTACGGTGCGTACAAACAGCCTTCTGTGCCAATACTGCTAAACTTGATTAAAGCTCGAGGAGTATATATACGGTATGGCTCTTAACGAAAACAGGTGGAAGTGAAAACACTACTTCCGGGGCATCACGGACATGTTACCCACTCTGTTCAGACCTTCGTAAATGTCACCGCCATCTTGGAGGTGTCAAAAAAAAGGTTCAGTGCCCTATTTTTAAAGCGGATGATATCTCTACCAAAACGAAACGGAGACCAATATAGACCTGCAATCGCCATCATTTTATAATAAAAAGATATTCTTCTTTTAAAGATTGTTGTCATTTGTTTCTTGACATATACCAGAGCCTGTTGACTTCTATAGTGTCATTAAATGCACGCCATCGAGTACGCGAGAATTGTTGAAATGGCTCATCCTTGATCCTTCATATCTATTCAAGATTTCTAGGATCATGCCAGAGGGAAAAAGGTTCCACAAAGAATATTATTTGGTCATATTAATTCTTCCAAATCGGGAACAAGAACCCTACAAAGTAGCCGCAACAGTATGTAGCGTAATTACTATTAAAGCCATACCTATCCACTCAAAGCCAACCTTAGCCAGGAATTCAATCCTTTTGGCTTGAAAGTGAGTTAAAAATGTGCCATTTGGCCTATGTTCTTAGCTCTGAGAAGATATTAGAGCATCCCCTATACAAATAATAATACAGACAACAATTTGAAGTTCAGCAATTTTACTTACTCCTATGTCCCTGAACAGCAAGGGAAGTAAGACCAAAAGTCTTACCGCAAAACTCTGCATACCGTATGCTAGTATTGTCTTATCTTGTTGCCAGCAAATGTTCCCATTCCTCTCTACAGTTCAATCCTTTATGTGCAGTGTTTAAATGGGAGATATACCATTGTTCACGTGCCTTTCGCTTGTTAGTAATGTTACCACCTCTCCTATCAATTTTAATTTTTTCCAGGATGAACCACATGAAATCGTTTTCTCCGTGTCCATACTCAAGAAAATGTGGCACCAAAGGCGCAGTTATTTTTCTTGTTTTTATTGCTGATCTGTGCTCTTGTAACCTAACCCGTAGTTCTCTGCCTGTCTCTCCCACATATCCAAGCCCACAAGGGCACTGGAGGAAGTAGACCACATTTTTACTCCTACAGTTGTTAAGAGTATTGGCTCTGATTGTGTATCCATTGTGCTTCATTTCTTTAGATTGCAGGCACTGGGGGCAAATGTTACAAGTACCACACCTGTAATTGCCACATGCTCGATCGTTCACAATGGTTAACTGACTATCGGATCTATCTTCACGATAGGTGTGCACTAAAATATCTCGCAGGTTGTTGTTTTTCTCAAACGCAAACAGTGGTTTGTCTAGTTTGACCTCTTCCTCATAATTTAAAATATGCCAGTTTCTGTTGACAATATTTTTAATTTGGTTGCTCATGTTGCAAAATTTGCTCACAAAGACCACTTTGCTGGGTAATTCTTTACTTGCTGCAGGTTTGTGAACCAGAGCATCTCGATCATAAAACCTAGCGCGTTTTAGAGAGTGGGTCAAGAGTTATTTTGGGTATCCTCTATCTCTAAATTTGCGCTTAAGGTCATTGGCATGTTTATAAAAATCGTGTAAGTCCGAACAGTTCCTCCGGAGGCGGAGAAACTGGCTAAAAGGGATACTATCCCTCTGAGATTTGGGGTGAAAGCTTGAGAAATGAAGAAGAGTGTTCTTGGCCATAGGTTTAGTGAACAGCTCAACTCCCAAAACTCCATTGACATCTTTGATTGTAATGTCCAGAAAATCAATCTTAGTTCTGCTAAAGTGGAACGTAAATCTTGAGTTTGGATCTCCCAGATTTAACCATTCGAGAAATGTTTCCAGATCCTCTGTAGAGCCTTCCCATATAAAGAAAATATCGTCAATGTAGCGGTACCAGCCCGCTACATTTTCGAAAAATGGGGCCATCTCATTGTATATATGCCTGGTTTCAAATTGGCCAACATACAGGCAGGCCAGACTAGGAGCACAGGTGGCCCCCATGCTGGTCCCTTTAAGCTGTTTAAAATACTCGTCTTTGAACAGAAAGATGTTATTTTTCAAAATCAGGTTCACACAGTTAACAATGAAGTCGGCATTGGCTCCACCTAGGTCTCGGTCAGTCAAAACCTCTCGAATCACATTTACTGTATCATGCTGTGGGATGTTAGTATATAGAGACTCAATGTCTAGGGTAACTAGACATTGAGTCTCCCCACAGAACGACTTCCCTTCAACGAGAGAAATCATGTGAGCGGAGTCCCTCACATAAGAGCGCAGCCCACAAACAATAGGGCGCAAGAAATGATCAACATATTTGCTGATCGGTTCTAGAAGAGATCCAATACTACTCACTATTGGTCTCATCGGGGGATCCGTACAGTTCTTATGGATCTTTGGCAGACCGTAAATGGCACGGGTCCTTGGTTCCAGATTATTAAGGAATTTGAACTCATCTTCACAAATCCAGGATTTCTCTTTAGCTTCTAAGAGCAGGGCTAGGCATTCTCTAGATATAGTAACTAACTGCCTCTCGTTTGTCCGTACATAGTGTTCCTTAATGTTAAGCATTTCTAACATCCTGTGCTCATAGTCCAGGGTGTTGAAAACCACCACCCCACCTCCCTTGTCGGCAGGTTTGATGGTGAGATTTCTGTCTGTTTTAAGGGAATTGAGGGCATGTCTTTCTGCTCTATTGATGTTATTATGTCCCATAAATTTGTTTGATTTGTTCAGGATTTTATGGATATCACTCTCAACAGCTTTCTCAAAAATTTCAACATTTTTGCCAATCATGGCCAAACTCGGGGTAAATTGAGATTTAGGTTTAAAACCCGAGTGATTAATGCGTTCAAGAGTGTCCCTGTTTTCAAAGAATCTCCTCAATCTCACTTTCCTAAAAAAGGCACGCAAGTCCTTTTCTAACTGGAACTTGTCTATTGATGCTGATGGGACAAAGCTAAA
Source organism: Triturus cristatus (assembly GCF_964204655.1). NCBI lineage: Eukaryota > Metazoa > Chordata > Amphibia > Caudata > Salamandridae > Triturus > Triturus cristatus. The sequence continues at coordinate 1,153,085,610 of NC_140584.1, forward strand.
ACCCTTACTTAGAATACTAATTTCTATTTCATTAAGGGATTTATTGGATAGGTTAATTACTGGTGCTCTGTCTGTCGCCAATATCGTTGGCTCCTGGTGCGCATATATTCCTGTTGTTGACGAGGACCCCTGTTCATCTGGCCTCTCCCCGGATTCCCATTGTAACGTGGTCCTCTCCTCGGGCGCGAGTCTAAAAAGGGCACGTAATCCCTAGTGTTGCCCCTGTTCACAGGTTCATCTATTGGTATACTATCATCTTCACTACTAGAGCCAGACGTGTTAGAGAAGGTGACCTGTTTTCTGCCACCTCTACTATATATTTGTCTATTTGGTGGTTTCTCCCAGGTCATGTCATTTCTCTGTTGGAAATAATTCTCCCTGAGGTATGGGTAAATCTTTTCCTGAGAAAACCTATCCATATCCTTTCTCAGTTTGTTAGTTTTTTTATTTAATAGATAGTCTTTGTATCCTTCCACATCTCTATTAATATCCTCTAACTTTTTTTTGGCTTCTTCTTTTTTTGTGTTCAAAATATTTTATTGAAATTTTATAATGAACATCAACAACATAGACATACAAAAATTATCAAATTCATTCCAATAGAAAAGAAATTGGTCATATTCTTATAAACTTAAAAGGAGGGGGGGGAGGGAAACATCTAATAACAAATTATTGAGTAAGCAATAAATAGAGCTACTATGACATATTAATTAGTATAAAAATCGTAAAAAGCATTACAATACATAAACATACCCCTAAGATGCAAAATAGAGATCAACAGGACTCCAAAAAGAGTGATAGGAAATAGGATTATGATTAACCCCAGACAAAGATAATTGAGCACCTCGTCTTGTAAAGATAACCCAAGACCACCAAGCATGAACTGATAACTTAGAAACATCTTTCCAACAAAAGGTAATAGATTTTAACGCAGCAGAAATCAAAAAATCAAAAAGCATACATTCAAAAGAACTTAAAGATTGGGATAATGTAACTGATTTGCAAATTAACATTTTATATGATAAGTCTTCATGTATATGCAACAATTTCTTAATAAAATCCCAAACTTCTGTCCAGAATTTTGCAATTAAAGGGCAATCAAAAAGCATATGTCGTAACAAACCAGGATGCAAATTACAATGCCAACAAGTGTCAGATTGAAGGAGTTTAGCTTGGAATAACCGTTGTGGAGTCCATAAAGAATTAAATAATATATAGGAATTGGTTTGATAAAGTGAGACAGGTAACCAACCAGAAATACTTCTAATCCATATAATTTCCCATGAATCATTAGACAATGTAAGTGAAAGTTCATTATTCCAGAAGGATGCAATCATCGTTATGTTACTTCCTAATGTATTAGATAATTTTTTATATAAAATGGAAACACCATTAGCTTTCAGCGATATAGTTTGGATATACACGGATAGATCAGCTGTAACACTAGTCGGAATAGCTTGTGGAAAGGAATCTAAAATTGAATTAATTAAATATTCATATTTAATACGATCAGATTGGGTTAAACCAAACCTTGTTTGTAGATCCTCAAACGGTATAAAGGTATTGTTGGAATAAATGTCTTTAAGATAAAAAATACCCGCTTTGATCCATGAAGACCAAAATCTAATGTTCCTATTTAGTTTAATGATATTGATATACCATAATGACAATTCAACAGTGTTATACATGGGGTATAGAAAAATAGAATCTAAATCATTAAAAACCAATTTAGTGGATTTGAGAACGATAGATTTATGAAAAACTGAGGAGGTGTTGGACATAGTTAACAGCGTTGGTAATGGGAACGGCCTCACCATAGATTTTTCAATTAGGAGCCAAGAGGGTGGATTATGTAAAGGGAAATGACTAAACCAAATGGCACTTTGTTTTAAAATAAAAGCTTTATGATACAGAAAAAAATCTGGGATACCAAATCCAGCATTACATTTAGACATTTTTAATTTGTTATAACTAATGCGAGGTGATTTGTTATTCCAAAGAAATTTGGAGAGAAGTTTATCAATATCTTTATAAAATTTTAATGGGAACTGAGAGGGAATCATGGAAAGAGTATAAAATATTTTTGGAGCAATATTCATTTTAATAGATTCTAGTCTACCCCACCATGAAAGATGTAGCAAAGCCCATTTAGACGTTTTATCTTTAATATAATCTAAGACAAACTTACAGTTTAAAGTCATTGTAGATTTTATAGATGAGGAAAATAAAATACCAAGATATTTTAATTTAGTCTTTTGCCAAACAATTTCATTCATAGGTATCATGTCAGGAGTACAATAAATGTTTAAAGGGAAAACTTCAGTTTTATTAGTGTTTAATTTATAGCCAGACACCATAGAATATTTTGTTATAATCTCTAATAACGAAGGAAATGAGGATAATAATAATTCCTTTAATGTTATCACATTTTCTTATAGATGTAAGAAAAGGTTCAATGCCAATTAAAAACAGTAGCGGGGAAAGGGGACATCCTTGTCTAGTACCTCTAAAAAGGGAAAATTGATTTGAAATTTGGCCATTAATAAATAGACGAGCAGTAGGAGCACAATATAGAGCTGAAATCATACGAATAAAATTATCTCCAAAGTTAAAAGATGATAAAGCATGGAATAAAAATTGCCAATGCAATTTATCAAAGGCTTTTTCAGCATCCAAAGCCATAATTCCTGAAGGAGTAGTTAACGTAAGACCTTGTTCAATGACATGTAATAACGTTCTTGTATTATTTGCAGAGTGTCTATTCTTCATAAAACCAGATTGATCCGAATGTATAATAGAATCTAGTACAGGGGATAATCGTGTGGCTAATATTTTGGCATATAATTTACAGTCTTGATTAATTAAAGAAATAGGGCGATAATTAGATACAAGGGTGGGGTCTTTATCAGGTTTGGGAAGAACGATAATTAAAGCTTCAGTAAAGGATCCTGAAGTAATTCCCGTAGAGCCAAACATTGTGAATAGTTGAAATAATAAGGGTAAAAGAAGGGATTGAAACTCTTTATAAAACTCCGCTGGGATACCATCAGGACCCGGAGATTTATTCTTTTTAAGAGATTTTATAGCGGTCAAAATTTCCTCCTTAGTAATTGGAGAGTCAAGCCCCATTTTATCTGATGGAGAAATTTTAGGTAAACCACATGAGGATAAAAAAGAATCAACTAAGGATTCATTATGAAATTCAGGTTTATCATATAACTTAGAGTAAAAATCCAAAAATTCATTCACAATATCTTTATGAGATAAAGCAATTTTACCATTGGATCCATGAATAGAAGTAATTTGAGTTTTATCCTTTTTGATACGTAAGTAATTCGCTAACAATCTTCCAGATCTGTTTGCATTAAAACTAAATTTAGCTTTGGCCTTAGAAATCTGAACACCAGCTCTATTACTAAGAATTGTATTGAATTCATATCGAAGCTTTTGCAACTTACTTCTATATTGAGGGTCATTAGACGAAATAAAAAGTCGTTCATATTCCGCTATTTGCTTTTCTAGTTTTTTAATATTTGCATTAAAGGTCTTATTTTCGTGAGCCATAATAGAAATAGTTACCCCTCTAATATAAGCTTTAAAAGCATCCCATCTATTAACCAAAGAAGTAGTACCTTCAGGGTTAAATTGAAAAAAATCATGAATGGCAGAGAGGAGCTTTGGTTTATTAAGTTCATTGAGAGCTATACCAGAATTCATTCTCCATCTAGGCTAGTTAGTAAAGGATGGATTTAAATTTAGAATACAAGAAACCATTGCGTGGTCAGATACATCAATGTTGCCAATCTTGGAGTTACTAACACAGTTGATCAGCTGTTTCGAAACTAATATATAATCGATCCTAGAATGAGAGTTATGTGGGTTAGAAAAAAAAGTAAAACATTTTTCCGTAGGAAAGTGTAACCGCCAAATATCAACTAACTTAGTGGTTTGAAGAAATAATTTAAAAGCAAAATAAACCCTAGGGGGGTGGAATTTAGTACGAGATATTCTATCTAATAACGGATCAGATATGACATTAAAGTCACCTGCAACAATTAAAGGTACATTACCAATTTTAACCACCTCCGTTGAAAGAGTAGCCCAAAAAACAGGGTCATCTGCAGTAGGGCCATAAACATTTAATAAAAATAAGATAGAATCATGAACTTTAACCTTAACAATTAAATATCTCCCATCCGTATCTGTAATTTTGCTCAAAACTTGGCAATGAGCTTTTTTCGCACAAAATATAGCTACACCATTTTTCTTGCCAATAGCAGGAGAAGAAACAATATTATCAACCCATTTTTTCTTCATATAGTTTAAAATTTTATCATCTATATGAGTTTCTTGCAAAAAACAAAAATCAGCTTTGCAACTACCTAAATAATCCAAATTTTTTGTACGTTTCACAGGATGGCGTAAACCTTTAACATTCAGTGACACTACTTTAATATTAGCCATGACAAAATAAAAAGAGAAAAGGGTTAGAAAGAAGAAGGTCAGAAAAAGACACAAATGTTAAGAAGAAAGTAGCTCCAAAACACACAAAAGGGAATGGAAGAAATAAAACATAGCAAAAAAGACAAACAAAACACATAAATATGAAGATTGGGACGCACACACGCTCTACAAGCATGGCCAGAAACCGCTGGAGCCCAAACTATTAGGAGTTATATAAATCTGTCAAAGAAGATCATACATGAAAGAATCAAGTGATAGGACCCTGAGTGTCCATAGTTTGCTGTACTTGCTGATCCAGAAATTGTCGTAGATCTTCAGGACGCTGAAAGGATTTTGAAAAATTATCTTTCCAAATGCGCATAGTTGAAGGGTCAAAAAGGCCATATTGGTATCCAAGGCTTCTCAATCTTGGGCGAAGATCAGTAAAACCCTTACGTATTGCAACAGTTTCCTTGGCAAAATCTTGTTGAATAAAGATTTTGTGACCATTGACCAACAATGAAGGAATTTCTCTAGCTGCTTTTCTGATCAGAACCAAATGATGGTGACGGAGAACTTTAAATATCATTTGTCTAGGCTTGCTATGTTGAGGATTGCGACGTGAAGGAATTCTATGAGCCTTATCGATTTCAAATTTTTCTGGAAATTTGACATTTAAAAGACCAGGAAGTAAGTTCTCTAAGTATAGTCGACAGTTAGATCCCTCAACTTCTTCTGGTAAATTAAATATGCGAAGATTGTATTGTCTATTGCGATTTTCCAAGTCCAGAAGTTGTGAGCACAGAGGTGATATTTTCGCCACAAGTGGAGTAAAAGCATCGACTTTAACTTTATTGTCTTGTATTTTAATTGAGTTGTCTGAGATTTTCATCGACAAACTCGCCATTTCCTTTCGTACATTTTTTATTTCAGTCGCAATAGTTTCTGTACTAGCACGAAGAGCCTGAATTTCCTCCAAAATTAAAGAAAGCGAGGGTTCAGATGACTCCACCACCTTTGATTTTATTGGGGGCGGTGAACTCTGCTGTTTTCTTTTATTTTTGTTATCCATTTTAGAGAAAAGATAATATAATTTGATTAAAAAAGAGTAGATTATGAGTAAAAAACGAAAAGGAACAAAGCAATCCTTCAAAATACTGGTGCAGCAGCTAAACTGGACTAGGGGTGTGGCTAGGCCCAAGCCAGGCCCTTTCCTGAAGTATGCTCCGCCCCCCTGACAGACTAACCAGGCAGTCCTTCAAAGCAGAGCTCGGAGCAGGAACCAGGGAGCCAGAAACACGACTTCCCACGAAGAAAACGAGCTGAAACCCCTTCACAATGCTGGTAAGCCTGTAATTAGCGCAGCGACCTCCTTTAGAGCAAAATTTTGACAGACTTTCGGCGTTTTATATAAAAAAACGGGCGAAAACGCGGAGGAGCTCACCGAGTGGCGGCCATCTTGATTCGCGCGCTCGCGCGTCTCCCCATTTTTTTTTTTAAATTTTTTTTTATTTTTTTTTGGCTTCTTCTAATGCAGAACAATTATTTAATTCTTGCTCCAGTTTTTCAATGGCCTCTTTCTCAATTATGATAAATTCCTGGGCAGTCTCAATGATCAGAAGCATCCAATCACGGCTGCATCTATTCGAGATCATAGCCCATGTCTCCAAGAACTTTCTGTTTTCTATAAACAGGCCCGGTTCATTGCGAACCTGTAGCCCAATAGGGATTGTGCCTGATTTTACATATTCAATCAAGAATTCGGCATGGGCCTCAGTGCGTATTAATTTCTTTTTTTAAATTCAGCAACTTGCCCCAGTTTTCACCTTTCCCTGATATAACAGTAATTTTATTCCCATTTTTTGTGTTGATGATTTTATTTAGTTGGTCATCACTAAAACCAAATGTTCTGAATTGGTCCATATGTGGGCAGAAAGCTCTCACTCGGACTCGTACAATAAAGGGGAATATACCAACGCGAACTCTCCAGCACCAAGGGCTGTACAAAATGTCTCAAAAGAGGAGAGAGGGACCCCAAAGACAAAGGAGAGGGGTACCAAATATGACCTTAGTCAAAAAACAGAGCCTCCTTGTCATCAATACAAAGCAGTCAATACATAACAGTCAACGTACCTTTCACACTGCAAGGGTGAGAGTGGACAGCACAGATGTGGTCACAATAATTAAGAGAAAAAATAGTTACGTCAAGAGAATTTATTATCAATTTCATACATAAAAACTGCAAACACAGTACTGTATATTGTCATATGGCTATTTAGGAAGCAGTGACAGTATAGACATATCAATGCACATTAAAAAACATCATCAACAATAACGAAACAAAAAAATATCATAAAATGTGAGGTTAGGGACACAATAAAAAGGACAAAAATGGTCCTATTGACAGAGGAAAATCACCAAACCAAAGACTTATTGATTGTGACCCTAGTCAATATTACTTCCTATTCAATATGTCACAAAGAATTATAATCAGAGATTTTGTGTGGTTTCCTCGTATTAGAGCATCGACGCGTTTCGGTGGGCTATTAGTTCTCGGCCAACACCTTCATCAGGAAAAATTAAAATAGAGTCCCAATAGTAGTTACATTAAAATCAACGATCTGAAAAAAACATAACATAGCATATTTTTAGTTACTTATAAAGTCTATTTGTTCTCTCAATACATAGACACATATATGGCTGTCCAACAACTCATCCCCGCAAACGCATCAAACAGGCCAACAGCCAAACAAATTTTAGTATGCAAATCTATTTGTACTTGTAGTGGAAACTCCACTTCGTAGTGCTATACAAGGTCTTTGTTATTAGCACATGGTGCTCATATGAGCGCTACCAGGTCAAGGTGTTTTCACACAATATTTTAAATATACTCGTGGAAACCCAACTTAGCCATACTCTAGATATGCCATCTTATTGGTCTTTGAAATCTGTGGTAGCACTAAGTAAGAATCCTTACATAAGCATCTTGTTAATTACGTATCTGTGCACTAGACTTTAGCATCAGCACCACTACTTTTATTCCATATCAAGTTAGAATTCATTTACATTCGTAGAGGACCAACTACCTTATTTATATAAGAAGCTGTATCCATGCAAATATCGCCACTGATTCTTTCTGTCTTTATCCGCGGTTAGGATAAGTCATTCACGGTGGGTTTATAAGCACCTAGTAAGTAAAGACATGACAACCTCCAATATTCCGTTTTAAACAAAAATCACACTATAAGGAAAGATTAGTCCTACTTAGAATTACCTTAGATGTATCTGCAATGAGTCTAAAAAGACTTCACGACACAAAAGTTTTTCTATTTAGGTAATATCCTTATATCTCCCACGCAAACGTTTTGGCACCTATTCAATGAAAATGAGTTCCATGTTACATTAGTCCATTATCATACATGTTATAGGTGGTCATTTTGCGTACTGTTTAAGTCTCACAGGATTATTGTGGAAAATTCTTTTTACACATTCTCAGATTCGTAACCTTAGAGAAACTAAATGCTTCTAAATTATTCAGAGCTTTAAGCATTCATATATGGTTCTTACACGGGTAATTCTATTACTGCCCCAACTATATCTAAAGCCCACAATTTTGTCGAGACTTATGTGTCTCTCACTACATAAAAATCCCTATCGATAATATCTAACAGGGTCTATCAGATATAGTCAACAGAGACCGCAGGAAAAATTTAACATTGCTCATTTACCTTCGGCAGCTTTCTTCTATTAACTCCCTGCTTCACCATCCAATGTGGGTAGAAATTATATTTAAGCCAGGGTTCGGTGCAAAATAACAGCACTACGGAGAAAACAATTATGTTTCAGTTCGAATCGAAGTGAACTTTGCTTTAGCGAATCAGATTCTAACCCTTACTAAAAATTACAGCTAAGGCTACCTCTCGTCAAAGCTTACCTCCGTTTGCCTGTTACGGTGCGTACAAACAGCCTTCTGTGCCAATACTGCTAAACTTGATTAAAGCTCGAGGAGTATATATACGGTATGGCTCTTAACGAAAACAGGTGGAAGTGAAAACACTACTTCCGGGGCATCACGGACATGTTACCCACTCTGTTCAGACCTTCGTAAATGTCACCGCCATCTTGGAGGTGTCAAAAAAGGTTCAGTGCCCTATTTTTAAAGCGGATGATATCTCTACCAAAACGAAACGGAGACCAATATAGACCTGCAATCGCCATCATTTTATAATAAAAAGATATTCTTCTTTTAAAGATTGTTGTCATTTGTTTCTTGACATATACCAGAGCCTGTTGACTGCTATAGTGTCATTAAATGCACGCCATCGAGTACGCGAGAATTGTTGAAATGGCTCATCCTTGATCCTTCATATCTATTCAAGATTTCTAGGATCATGCCAGAGGGAAAAAGGTATCACAAAGAATATTATTTGGTCATATTAATTCTTCCAAATCGGGAACAAGAACCCTACAAAGTAGCCGCAACAGTATGTAGCGTAATTACTATTAAAGCCATACCTATCCACTCAAAGCCAACCTTAGCCAGGAATTCAATCCTGGCCCATAGGAATCAATGAGATACAGGTTACCATTACCGAATCGGTAAATACCGATTCTAAAATACCGACACTTACCGAATCGGTATTTTTTTACCTACATTACATTTACCGATTCATACATACCGAATCGGTAAAATTCGGTATTTAAGAATCAGTAAATGTAATTTACCTACATAAGGCCCAAAGTATAGCAAATGAGGCACACCCATTCACAGGCGAGTGGTAAGTGGTAATGGTGTAGTACAGTGTAGTACAGTGGTTCTTAACCTGTGGTTCAAGGAATTCTGGGGGTCAGGAAGGCCTACTCAGGGGATCCGCAACTGTGTTACAAAATTAAATAATATTAGAATTAATACATTCAAATAAATAAAGTATGTACAAATACAAAATCTAAATTGAAAATTTGAAAGCTTTTTCTATATTTGAGTGTGAATTAAGCAACATATTTCAATATTTGAGCATGTTCTTTGGTTAAAATAGTTTTTGTATACTTATGTAGTGTTTTGAGGTTCAATCAATAGAGACTGAGTATGTCAGGGGTCCCCAGCTTCCAATAATGACTCCGTAGGAGTCCCCGTATTCCAGTAATGATACAGTGGGGGTCCACAGAAATCAAAAGGTTAAGAACCACTGGTAGAGCATATAGCCAGTGGAGCTTTGTGAAGCATATAGCTAAAGCATGGTGTGGTGGTGCACTGTCACTTGCAGATGACGGGACCCGATTCACATAACTAATCTGAGACAAAACCCCTAAACTTACTACTTTTGTTTTTCACAGAAGGCATTTAGTAGTAGTAAAGTTAGGATTTTGTCTTAAGTTTGAATTAAGACAAACTTAAGACAGACTTAAAACAAAATCCTAACTTTACTACTACTAAATGCCTTCTGTGAACACCAAAAGTAGTAAATTTTGGATTTTGTCTCAGATTAGTTCTGTGAATCGGGCCCAATGTATTTTCCATTGAAATCACTTCTACACTTGCAGAGATATGCAGTTGTGCTGACAAAACCTAACAGCACACAAAAGATAGAGTCTGGAAATTGGCTTTCAGTACATAGTTATCATTTAAACATCAACAAGTAAAGTGGCTTGATTTGTTTTGACGCTATTAAAACATTTGTTTCCATCAAAGTTCAGAATTGCAAGGAAATTGTGCTTTCTTAACTGCAATTTGTTTAATATGTGTACAGTTCCTTTACAGATATTTAAATTTTGTTGTCAGTTAAAAAAAATGGCATTCCATAACCTATCCTTTTACACTCCCTGTGCCCAAACAATATTGTCATATTGTTCAATTTACAAACGCTTCTCAATTTGCAGTCAGAGGACGAAAGGTAAATGGCAATTTCCATGTTAAAAGAATAAAAGTACCTGACCCTGAATGCAGTGGAAACTCAAAAAGTAAAAAGCGCATATGTATTGTTTAGTTACCTTCTTAACCCCACCATGTTTATTTTTGGGGTGCTGCAGTACCCCCAGTACCACTACTTCCAGCGCCTATGCTTAACAGTGAGCAAGAAAAATGGCTGCTAGCAAAGTTCATTGAGTCAGAGAGAAAGGAGATGGACTCAAGACTGATGTTTAAAGCAAGGGTTAGGGCTTTATCAACGTTAAGCAAGGCTAGTAAGCAGTGTTGTAGCTAGCCACTTTGCCGCCCCGCAGCGGCTGCATGGAAGAGCATTGGGGGCAGGAGTTGGGGGTGCTGGCGATTCCTGCGTTTGCCGCCTTGCGGCAAATTATTGTTAGGGGGCATGGGGGATGCCACCTCACGTAGAACACGTGCCGCCTGGGGCGGACCGCTCCCCCCCCCTTGCTACACCACTTCCAGTGAGATGGAACCAAAGACGTTTTAATGCATGGGCAAATTGAGCTCTGGCCCAGGGACCCAAGCTTTCAGGATGATAGATTCAGCTCTGTTCTGCAGAGAGTCTTGTCCTAATGACCTTGAATAATTCTTAAACACATTGTTTCAAATACTGGTTTCCTTTCATTTATTTCTAATGTGGGTGATGTCTGAGAGTCTATTACAGACATTTTGCTGAGGCATGTTGCCCTTATGTTTCATTCTTTTAGATTAAAACTGGACCTCACATATTCATATAACACAGAGATTTGTTTTCAGTGATATTAGTGAGCTGGTGCTGTGTACAATAACGAAAACACACCTCACTATCAGGTGTATACCCATGTAGAATTGGGACTAGTGTGCCTGCACACTGTCAGTGACCTGGCCAAATAGGGCATGAAAGAGCTGACATTGGATCATCAATCCACAGCTTTTCAGAACCGCCCCCCAAAAAAATACGTATGGCCCTAAAATCATTAATATATCCCTGCAGAACAATGTTTCAGATGGGTTTTTAACAAACACAAGCACATTATTTTAACCAGACTTCCACTTAGGGGTGTCTCTGGAACAAAATCTTTTTCTGGAAATGTTTGCTGCTGGGTGTCCACGTGACCAGGATTTCAGACAGATTCTAGCGCAAAGTTTGACCTTTTACCAATTTTACAGGCACCCAGAAAGAATTGACTTGTCCAGTATTCCTGAAAATGTTTTTCAAGACCGCTTTGATACATGGTTTTCCAGTTTCATATACATATGTATAGGCAGTCTTATTGTTGGCAGGATTCAGGTGCAGGGAAGATAACAGAGTAAGGACTGGATGGAGCTAACCAGTCATACAAGAGAGTTGCAATGTTGTCATAGTTTCAAGAAAGTGGTTTAGCTAGCGCCCCAGAGTTGCTATTCTATGACGTTTCTATTATTTGTGTCTGGAGAAAGAGTTCAGTGCCACCTCCCTATTCTCAGACCAGTGGAACGCCTGATTGTTGACACCACAAAGCTTTTTTCACTCATCACTCGTGCAAATGCGATTTGTAGCTCAGAATTATTTATTATCCATTAACCACAATCAAGATAGTTGAAAACTTAACATTTGTGAAATCTTATTTTTAGGTCAAACCTATAGAAGCGCGCATGCGCTGCACTGGCAAGACTTTTAGTAAGGGGCTTTCAAAAGCTCACCACATTCATGCTTGTGCGTGTATGGCCTATTGCTTGCGTTTACCCGCACGGTCGCCATATGTTTTGAATTATCTTGCCCAGACACAGGCACGATAATTCAAAACATATGGCCTGGTGCTTGCTCTCACGCACGGGCCACTCGCGGGACACTCTGTCGTCATGGCTCATTAAGCGCATTGCTCGCGGGCACCCTAACAGCGCATGCACATGGGCCGCGCGCCGCTGCTCCCTTTGCTTGTTATCCCAATGGTGGGACAGGTTCTGTCAATCTCACTCTTTAAACCCATGCTCACAGCTGCCGCGCACGGAAGTTTAATAATCTAAATTCTATTTTCTTTACTTTCCCTCTAATGATTTACAGAAGGGCTCCCGTGACGTCACGCTCGTGAGTTCTGGGAAGCCACGTGACCAGATTTGCTGGACGGAATGACAGGGCTTGCCAGGGCGTGCTGTGGGTGGGGCCTGGTGCTGCACGCGGGATAGGAGCTGGGAGCGTGGGACGGGCAGAGTTAGAGATAAACTTTGGGTTTCTCGTTACACAAAGTTAAAGGAGCGAAGGCAGGTTTCAGGTCCTTCGGCTCCAAGGTGTGGGTCAGAGACTTAATTTGCTGTTGGAAGAGGAACTTGATGAACTCGACCTGGACAAGCTGTTGTCTGATGCAGGTAGGACGAGGACCTGTCCTACGAGGGGTAATTTTGCTATTATTCGTATGTCTGGGAATTGCGGAGAGGAACGTACTGATTTAGTGACTCCAGATGAGCTTCTGCTGTACGTAAGTGACGTGTTTTAAACTTTGTGACCCGTTTATATTTGTGGTTAATCGTTTTAGTGAAGTTTAAGGAAAGAGTTTGCGAATTGTGTCCTTCCCTAATGTGTGTTACCTGCTAAAAAGAAGTTGCCTTTCAGATACAGTGTTTATCAAGTGTAACTTGTTTCCGCATTGATGATTCGCCACGCATTTGGAATGTTTCGCTTCTTCCCGGGAAATCGCAGCGTGGTCATTTTCTGTTCCTTTGAAAGGCACGTGTTGACTGCGCTTCTTCCTTGGCTAGGACCGACTCTTACTCTGGGTCTGCCTTGGGTTTCCGGTCTCCCGTAATCCGTGGGTCGTGGGAGCCGCCTTGCTGACACTGTATGTATGGTACAAAGTTACTTGGTCGATGGGTTGCACAATAGGATGTGGCGTAACGGCCAGAGCTGCTGAATTTGGAGCTGGGGAAGTGGGGAACCAGGTTCGACGTCGGCACAACATCCTGTGATTCTGGGCATATTGCTTAATCTCCCCGTGCCTACGAAAAAATGAATGTGTTCTTGCGAAACGTAACCGCTGCTCGTGTAAAGCGCTCCAATACCTCCGGGTCGAGTTAATGCTGTATAAAACTGCAATAAATAAATAACAAGCATTGGCATAGCCAATAGGTCTCGCTTTTGGGCCCTTATAAGTGTTTAGCCATGCAACAGTTGATGTTGTTGCACCAAGGATATTGTGCTGGATAACTAAACACTTATAAGGTCCCAAAGGCGAGACCTATTGGCTATGCCAATGCTTGTTTTCTCTAAAACCCAGATACATTTTGTTGGTATTGAACTTACGATTTTTTCTGTTTTTAACTTTGAAGTAAACTTGATTGTATTATACATTCACATATGCAACTGGATTATTGCTGTTCCTATGGAGGTTCTCAAAACTATCTATAATACATGTGATTCTTCAATCCCTGTGTAAAAATACTTTTCTAATTTTCTTATAATCGGCGATTTGTGACGCACCTACTCACCGTTTATAAAGGAATGAGTCAGAACTCAACTGTAACAACTTATTACAGTCCAGTTCTGACTTCACAATGCCTGTGCCAGAGGCGGCAAGTGAGGGGAAGGCAGGTCAGGTCATGGTGCATAATTAAGGCAGCTGGAGGGAAAATACATCTTTTCTTCTGCTCTGTGTTTTTTAACTCGAGGATGCCAACAGAAAGTAGATTTTATGACATGTTATTTTTTGCACTTCTTGGGAAATTATAGAAAATTTCGAATCTTTCTGATTGTTTCTGCTGCATCTTAAAATGAAACTAACCTATTCAACTGCTTCTAATATCATTTTTTCAACAACTAGCTAACAACTTTTTTTGATGTGTTCAATTTTGCACCAGTGATTCTATTTTTATTTTTCATGTTTGCAAGCATGCCATCTCTTTTATTTGAAAGAGCTACACAGCAAGGATTTTAGTGGTTTGTGGGAAAAATGAAGGTGTGATCATGTATTATAAGGGATAGAGTACCCCCCCGCAGTACATGATAAGTATATTGCAAGTCACCTCAGAGTTCCTTTACCACATAAAAGAACTTGGCCTTTGGTCTTGTTTCTCTAAATAGCCATGGATCTCCTCAGTGACTTGCAATATACTTATGATATATGGCAGGGGGTAGTTTATCCCATATGTATAGAACAGACAAGGGCCAACACTACTACTACTTACAGGTTGCTGACAAACAAGCATTGTTATACTGATGATCCATTTTTTCAATTCAATAAATGAAACACCACATCTTGGGGCATTTTTACAAAAAAATTTGTCAGAGACACGCTCTGACATTTTACAAATGCAGGGGTGCATTGTATTCACAAGTGTACAGTGCACCCCTGTGTTTCCTCTAGTGCTGGCACAAACAACCTGCCTAGAGCCAGCACAGGCACCCTGCCACCATGTGGCAAGGGTGCCTGTGCAGCAGGGACGATTGTTTATGTGCAGGAAGGGGCATCTTCCTGCACATAAACAGTCAATAATCGTGATTTGCTCTTTCTATGTGTGCTGCAGATTGCAACATGCATGCATAGAGCAAAAAGGAGGAGAAATGAATAATTTCTCATTGTATCACCATTCGCACGCTTGGTGTTCCAGAGTGATAGCTTTTGGCGCTGACTTAGCCTTGTAATTTGGGAGCAGCGTCAAAAAGCCATGGGAGTTGCAGAGAAACATCTTCAGCAACACACATAACACACTCCTTTGCTGTAGAGGACTGTGGCTGAAAGGGGCATGTTTACAAGGTGGCATTAAACCACTCTAAATGGCTTTGCGCCACCTTGTAAATATGCAACATGGCACTCCACCCCCAAAAAAGTAATGCTCTGGTGGTGAAAGGGGCTTGTAAATATGGCCCCTTGTTTCTTTGCGTGTTCATGAAGAGATATGCTCACGGTTGTTGATTGAGTTGATGTTTGGTAAATTTATGACTATTGGTGACAGTTGTTGGGAATAAGACCTTTGCTTTCCAGCATTATTATGATCATGTACACATTGGAACTTCTGTATTTACCTGTTTATTTTGTCAACTTGTACTAAGGGATGCTTCCTAAATATAAGGATTTATTAAATATTTTCCAAACATAACTAGAGAAGAAGGCAGGATTAGGTATCCTCACATAATAATTGGCATCACTGGGACCCATTTCCCGTGTGTATGTAACCACTTGCTCTTGGATTACAGTATTGCCTACAGGGCGTGAGCTGACTGGGGTGAGGATGGCAGGCGGAAGGACCGAGCCACATACACAGTGGCAGTGTTGTGTGAAAGGCTCGACAAAGAGTTAAGGGCATAGGGATTCCTGTAGAGGGCACCTTGATATGGAAGTGGCAGTGACAATAGCAATTAAGGAGGGGAGGCAGAGGTGGCCTATGGACTAGAAGAGGGTTCTATAGACCTCTCTCTCACCCTATAGCCCTTTCTCTCTCATCCTATGCTTCTCTTGCCCAAAACAGGCATGTGCTGACATGTCAACACATCTGTGTGACAATATCTTGATAGTTAGTACCACTCTGGCTGCACCAACTTCATCCACTAACTACCTCACAGCTCTTCCCGTAAGGTAGCCCCAAAATAGAATGGGGCAGATTTATGTTTCCTGGCGCATCCCTGCAAATCAGCAGGGATGCGCCAGGAAAGATGCATCACGCAAGTTTACCCTTGCGCCACCACAGATGCGCCGCAATTACAATGCAGCGCATCGGGGCGCAAGGATAAACAGATGCGTGACGCATCTGATGGCGTAAGGGCGGCGCATTGCTGGAGTCGTGTCGCAAGCACGACGCAACTCCAGCAATGTTTAGGGGCTGCCCATACCTTACATGCTGCATCATGCCTTATGCCTGCTTCAAGCAGGCGCAAGGTTTTGACGCAGCAGCGTCGGAAAAGTGTCTGAGTGAAATCTTGTAGACTTTTCCGAGGCTTTTTCCGCTGGAACGCCCAGCCTGCATACATTAAACCTGACGCAGGTTTAATGTGGCGCAGGGCTTTCCACCGTGACGCATCTCCATAGATGCGTCACGATGTAAATAGGGCGCAACGTGGCGCAGGGTTTACGCCGCCGCTGCGTCACAAAAGTGACGCAACGGCGGCGTAAAAGTGGCGCAAGTCTAACATAAATCTGCCCCATTGTTTATATATCTGTCAGAATTTAAAGATAATACAGCCTTCTAGAGGTCCTTGAGAAAGGAGAGTCTCGGCAATGCAACAGAACAACATAACCAACATGTTTTTAACATGCAAACAAAGCGACTTGGGCAACTTCCTCGACTGGCATCTCATATTCGCCTGGTAGCCTCTTTCTTAGCCGGCACTCATGTTTTCCTTTCCAGAACCTAAAGCCCGGCATGGAAATTGCAAAGTTCAAGCAATTGAGTAATATGGATGGCGAGTCACTTGACCTGGTGCGAGACACATTCACATCATGAACCTCATGTGAGACTTGACGCGTCTGTCAGTGGCTTCGACGCATCGAGTTCTTGCCTTGGACTGGAAGACTGTAAACTCTTTCAGTAAGGTTCCTTTTCTGCCCAACAGCTGCCTGGTCATGGCTGACAGCTAACAAGGTGATTGCTGTGTGGTTCTGGAAACAAATATTTAACCCAACATGTGGTGCCCTTTTAAACTGATTCCTTGGACCACATCACGGGTGACCTTTAGTAGACTTGTGTACTCTGAGTGCGCCTTATTTTTGTGATTTACTTGTTTGTTTCTTGTAGTTTTAGAGTATTTTTATGTATTGAATTATCAGAAATATATACTTCAAAGCAACCACAAACAAAAATACCACGTCTGAATCAACACACTCAAACAAGGCGTGGTATAAACCCAAAAGAGGAAGACACACAGACAGTGCTGTACGAGCCAGGTCCCATTCACTGCAGCCAACGAAACTAAGACAAGGAAACAAAGCTACTACCATAGCAGGAGGCACTCTCCAGCTGCCTTACATTCCATAACACAGCTTTTATTTCTACATGTTCTCACAACATCCAATTTTTGACACAGGACACCGTGCAGGACCCTGGCTTAAGGATAGGACTTAGACACAACATATCTGTCCTTTTTAAAAAGAAGAAAAATATAACACCACTTCTAAACACAAGAGACAAAGAAACTGAACACAACACTAACAGAATAATGCTACTCGTCATAAACCAACAAGTTAAGTAACTATACAGAATAAGGTAACTAGAAAAAGTAAAAATCTGTAGCCTTTCCTCCAACACTGCACTCGTTTATCACATCCAGTGCTGCACATCCATGTTTCCTTTTCATCTTCTTTGCTCTTGGTACTTCCTCCATATCCTCTTCATTTTTACTCCTGACGCAAACATTTTGGAGAGTTTTGACATTAAGTACCTGAAGTAATGACAGACGCCAATGTAAGTAACTGCTTCTTTATTCATCTGTCAATACAGCTGCATCTCCAGCTTGCCGCTAGTGCCTGTCCCAGTCAGGCTCTCTGTCAACATTCAAGAGAGCCTTCTTCCCAACATTCTAGGAAGGTACCACCAGTACAGGGAGGAAGGGGGGAACCGGGGCAAACCAGAGGGGAAAGATACAACACATCTCCCTCCCCAAAGAGAACCCCAACCGGTATACCTGCGGTGAACCTATACAAGCAGGTGTGGGGTAGCCTTTTAACACATCATGTAGTCTTTGTGCCATGTGGGAGCATTTCTGAATCTTTGCCCCCTACTCTTCTGCTCCTCTTCCCGTCTGCTACCCTGACCAAGTGTCTTGTCTGCTCCTCTAGTCCTAGTTTCCCCCTGATTCGTGGCCACTCTATCCATACTCCACATTTTCCCATTCTCTAGTATGACCACATTACTCTTAACCTCCTTGAACTTCTCTGGAGGAAAGAATTTGTCGCCTTTGCTGCCATAGCCAAACGGTTTCCTAATCCAAACTCTTTGTCCCGGGACTAGTGACTTGTGTCTGGCCCCCCATTTCCTGTCGTACCACTCCTTGTATTTTTGCTGTTTGTCTGAAACTTTCTCTTTTAACTCTACCGGGTTGACTACCCTTGTTTTCCCTTGAGGCATCCAATTGGGAGACAATTTTGAGCCCGCCTTTCTCCCCCTCAAAAGCTCAAACGGTGAATACCCTGTGGCTAGGTTGGGAGAAGTGTGGTATGACCACAACATGTCTCTTACAGCCGATTCTACTGGCTTGCGTGATGTTACTGCCAATTGAATGCAACCCTTTAACAGTCTATTTGCTCTCTCCACCTTTCCATTGGCTTTTGGACAATACAAAGGCGTACGTATGTGTGTAATAGACATATCCGCTAAAAATCCCTTCATTTCCTCTGATGCAAACTGTACCCCATTATCTGTGATGATACTGCTCGGTATGCCCTCTGTGGAAAATACCTCTGTCAAAAACTCTATAAGCGTCCTTGTGTTGATTTTATTCACAAATTTATGTGTGATCCAGTTTGAATAGTAATCAATCAGGACCAACATATACATTTCCTGTGGACCTAACCCATGGAGGGGGCCCGCAATGTCCAATTCCAGCTTGTTCCATGGATCCTCAGGTACCTCTACTGGTCTCAGAGGAATCCGCCTGGTAACCTTGCTTTTGTCACTCATGCTGCACGCCTCACATTCACTCACTTTCTCGTCCATCAATTTATCCATGCATGGAAACCAAAAGTCTGCTCTTAATCTCGCTTTGCACAGACTCTTGCCTAGATGTCCCTCATGCGAGAGATCAATAATGCGGTTCCTGAGACCCCCCCGGGGGAACTACCTTTCCTGACTTTAGAAGAAAATCCCCTTCCACCGACAACTCATCTCTTACATTCCAAAAGGGGTGTACTTCTTCAGGAAGTGCCTTACACTTGTTTGGCCACCCCTTAATTACATAGTTTTTCACAGACTTAATGATACCATCTTGTTCCATATGGAAGTCCCATTGCTCTTTGTCCACTGCTTTTACTGAAATCTCCAGAACTGCCTCCTTTTCCCCTTGACCCACTACATCTGAATCCATGGGAGTTCGTGATAAAAAATCTGCCACCTTGTTCTGTGGTCCTGGTACATACACCATCTTGTAGTTGTACCCTTATAGGCCCAACACCCATTTTGCAATGCGAGGTGTCATATTCTCCATATCTTTTCTTGTGAAAATGGCCAGTAGGGGTTTGTGACCCGTGCACACTTCAAATGGTGCACCAAACACAAAAAATTTGAAATGTATTGCCCAGTACACTGCCAATGCCTCTTTCTCTACCGTCGAGTAGTTTGCTTCTGCGCTTGTCAATGTTCTGGATGCAAATGCTACCACACGCACTTTATCATCCACTCTCTGAGCCAAAGTTGCCCCAACCCCTTTGCTACTAGCATCCGTTGTTATCAAGGTATCCCTTGTTACCTCGAAATTACCTATGAAAGGGGCTGAAATTATGGCTTCCTTTATCAACTTGAAGGCTTCTTCTTGCCCTTTTCCCCAGGTGAATGTTGAATCTTTCTTAACTAGTTCCCTTAAGGGTTGAGATAGCATTGAGAAGTTCTTTATATACTTTGCCAAGCCCAAGAATGACAAGACATCCTCCTTACTTGCGGGAGTGCCTGCCTTCCTGACTGCTTCCACCAAATCGATTTTAGGTTTAATACCTTCCTCCGAAATGGTGTGCCCCAAATAGTCCACTGATGTCACCCCCAATTTGCACTTACTCTCCTTTGTAGTAAATCCTGCCTCCTTCAATTTGTTGAGTGCCATTTCTACATTTTTCCCATGTTCCTGCTCGTTAGATCCATACACCAAAATGTCATCTTGGAAACACATCGTTTTCTTACAAACTTTTAGGATATGTTGCATTATTCTTTGGAATGCAGCAGCGACCGACGCCAAACCAAGTGGCATCCTTACAAACTTAAAATTGCCAAATGGGGTGGTGAAGGCCGTCAAAAGCTGCGACTCAGGGTGAAGGTCCACTTGGTGGTAGGCCGACGACAAGTCCAGCACGCTGAAAAATTTTGCACCATGGATTGTGCTCAACATTTCATTTATCCTTGGTAAGGGATGTCTATCAACCAGAATATTCGCATTAAAGCCTCTCAAGTCCACACATAATCTGATGCTGCCCCCTTTATCCTTGGTTGTAATAACAATGGGTGCCAACCACTCCGAACTCTCTATTTCCTTTATCACCCCCTGCTCTACCAATTTCCTAAGTTCCTCCTGCAAGGGTTCCCTCATGAGCAGTGGGATAGATCTGGTCTTGTGCACCACTGGTTTCGCTCCCTCCTTTAAGACAATTTTGTGCATGTAATTCCTCAACTTACCCAGTTTGTCAGAAAACACTTCTGGAAATTCTTTAATGAAATCATTGCTCACTCCCTGTGGTTCTACCAACATAACCTGTTCTTCATTGTTCGGGTCCAATGTAATGCCCAAGTCCTTCTGGTGCTTCCACCCTAGAAGGTTTGACCCTTGCTTGGTGATGTATACTTTCCCTACAGTGTGCCTATCCTTAAAAGTTATTCTCATTCTCATTCTCACCATCCCCACTAATGGAATAGGTTCCTTGTTGTACCCCAAGGGATTGATGTCAGCATTCTCTATCTCCATTTTCTTTAATCCCTTCTCCTCAATGAGTGTAAACGGTGAACATGAATCTGCATACATTTGAAACTTTTCACCCTCCAAGATAACCTCACAAGAGGGATATAGTACTTTCTCCTCCATGCTCCCATGAGCAATCTGGAAGATATACTTTTTTCCATCCCCCAACTCAGCCTCTGCACACCCAATTTCATTTACTCTGGGTATAAATGCTTTACACACCTTCGCCAAATGTCCCTTTTTTTCGCATTTCCTGCATACCATGCTCCTAGCTGGGCACCTCCAAATATTTGCCAAGTGATTAGGACTGCCGCATCTGAAATACAACCAATTCTCCATCTGTTTCTTGGGGGCCTCTTTTATTTTTTCACTCACCTTACATACTGCCTCTTCTGTTAGACCCGCTTTAGCTTCCCCTTTGCCTCCTCTCTCACTAGATGACATTCTTATCTCCTTCATGCATATCGCAGTGTGTTCTAAACCCTTTGCAATGTTTATCGCTTCCTCTAAGTCCGGGTTCCTTGTTAACAATTCTTCCTGCACCTTCGTATCATTGGTACACCGCACCAACTGGTCCCTGATAAGGGAATCCGTTAAGGCTCCAAACTCACAAGTTGCCGATAAACCCCTCAGAACTGCCACATACAATGAAACCTTCTCCTCCCTTTTCTGACTCCTTTTAAAAAATGTATGCCTTTCCAGTACTACATTTGTTCTATGTCTGAAGTGCTCTTCCAACTTCCTCAAGGTGTATTCATACACATCCCCTCCTACCTCTTCATCATCTGTCTCATCCTCAACTAACCTCCCTGTGATATCTTCAAAAACCTTCCTTCCTTGAACTCCAAGATTGTGCAATAAAATGTGCTGTTTTCTCACATTCGAAAAATTACCACCCCCAATGGCAATAAGGTATGATTTAAAAATACCCTCCCATCTATGCCACGGTATATCTGGTTCCCCTACTTCATTCAAGAACGCGGGTGGTTGACTCATGCCTGCTCCTGCCATTTCCTAGTTGGAGAGGGAACTAGGTCTGAAGACAAAAACACTTCTGGGTGTCTACTAGATGGACTTTTCTATTGTACGTGCTATGCCTTTCCCTCTATGCTGAGGAATATGATATTCACAACGTAAAACCTCTTTAAATAAGTGTCTACAGACCATCAGTTTCCCCACTCTGTCCCTCTGAAAAGGAAAAGGTTAATAGCATCTCCTTCCCATTTTGTGCACCTACTTTCTCATCCTTCTGAAAATTTCACTGTATTTGACCCCAAAACCCCTGTTTTTCCATGACCGCTCTCACTGTCTGTTCGGTTTCCTCCGTGGACTCAGTCCCTTTGAGTCGAAAATACTTGTAGAGGCAGAGTAAATTTAGATAATCTCCTCCTTCGCCGCTTCCCTGCCAACTGTACTTAAAGTCAAAGTCATATTATGCTTACTTGCTTTGTTGAATCTGCTTCGATGAGTTAACTTGGCTTGTTGAATGTGCTTCCGTGGACTCAGTCCCTTCGGTCCGAAAATACTTTTGGCGTCAGAGCAAATGTAGTTATTTCCCTCCTGCGCCGATTCCCTGCCTCCAGCGCTTGAAGTCCCAGTATATATGTTTACTTGCTTTGTTGAATCAGCTTCGAAGAATCACCGTAACGTTTACCCTTAGACAGCTTGATCCGGAACTCCTCTGTTCCCGTTGACGACTCTCCTCACAAATTCCTCTCAGCACGATGCCTGGACAACTCCGCTTCTCCTCACACGAACGCGCCTGCATGATTCTTTTTCGTCTCTCGCGCCATCAGCTGTGGGAACCCATGCCGGACACTAGGTAGCGTAATCCTCCTGGCTCCTCACAGTTTCTGTCAGCAGCGTGAAAGTTGTTCGATTACCTCAGCTGCGCACCGCGTCTTCTGAACGGATCTCCTCTGCTGCGCTTCACTTTCCAGCGCCAGTGAAGGGCTTGCTTTACACTCGGTCCACCAGCTGTTCACGCTTAATTTTCGACGCCCAGTGGCCGGATTCACTTGACACGCACCGTGTCCTCTCCCCCGTGTACTTGACCAAAGTGCAATGCAAGGGATGCCTATAACATCAGTGCAGCGTCCACGCTCCTTACACGTTCTTTACTTCACCTCACTGCTCCGTTATCTTTCCTTCGAAAATATTCTCCTCAAGTGGCAGCCAACTCACCCAGCTTTTCCTCATGTATCTTGAGACCACACCACTGCAACAAGTGCCTGACGGTGTCACTTGTGCGATTGAACCTTCAACCAGCTGGCAAGACGAAACTCACAGGGGAAGATGCAGCGCTGTCCCTTGCACAGCATCCCGTCCTCGTCGCCAATAAATGAAGTAATGACAGACGCCAATGTAAGTAACTGCTTCTTTATTCATCTGTCAATACAGCTGCATCTCCAGCTTGCCGCTAGTGCCTGTCCCAGTCAGGCTCTCTGTCAACATTCCAAGAGAGCCTTCTTCCCAACATTCTAGGAAGGTACCACCAGTACAGGGAGGAAGGGGGGAACCGGGGCCAACCACAGGGGAAAGATACAACAGTACCTTTTTCAAATTTCACTACTGACCAGATACCAGCCGCAGAGCATACATTTTTACTTTCTTTCTCTAACAACTACATATCCTACTTTGGTACAACTCAAACCATCATATCTACTCTTGCTAGTGAACTCTTTGCTTCTCTCTTTGCGCATCACTCTTCTTCCACCACATATTCTGTGTCACCCTTTCATGTCTTGTCATTTCAAGAAGCATTTTGACTCTTAGGAAACTAATGACCACTAAGCTAGAAGTAACAAAATGACCAACACTAACCAAAACTTATAAACCCGCTGTGAATTTAAGGCTTAGTATGGTCACTGAACCTTCACTCTAAACAAGAAGTCTAGGCATCTAAAAGAACTGCCTTCAGAATCAGCCAGTTAGATCCAAGGGACCTGCTTCAAGAGGCAAGAGTAAGACAGAGGAGTTATTACAATAGTGCACCATGTTAACATTTGAGGCCAGGAAGGTCTAGTCCTCATCAAACCCTATGAATCTTAAATAAAGTATTCTAGTGTACCCTTTGCTTTACGGCGAGCCAGCATGCATGACTCCTAGCAGCACAAAGGATCAAACTTTTTTAGGCCAAATGCTCCCTGGCAGTAAAGTTTTGGCTAGACTGATGATAGAGCGAGGTTTCTTAAGTCTTACTCTCTTGGTATAATCATCAAAGAGAATCCCCCACTGGTCATATGGACCTTTGATTGTCCACTTGAAGTGTTTGAAAGGAGCCAACATGAGCGATGCATTTCAAATACCAGGTGGCTCCACCAGAAGGACAGAGAAAATGGTGCTCAAACCCTATTAACAATGTAGTTCAGGTTACCTGCAGGAGAGCGGTAGGCCTGGCGGGATTCCAGCTGAATTATATGAGCAGAAAATCACGGTAGCGCCTATTTGGAGAATTCTCTACAATGAAATCCTTAGATAACAAAGTGGTCCGCTCCTACTAGTATGAAGCCACAGTTGGCATGATCTTGAAACCAAGAAAGGACCTTAAGAAAGCTGAATCATAAAGACCCATTTCATTATATTTCCCAAAGGTATATTCAGTTGACTCTGTCAAAAGCCTTAACAGCATCGACAATTCGCACTGTTAGAGGGCAGATAAAACCCCAATCAGGAGGTGTGTTTGTTCAGGCAGCTGCCTACCGGGTATAAAACCCTTTGGTCAGCATGGAAAACTGTATGGCTAACACGCGACACTCTCTTAGTTATGATCCCCGTAAAGATTTTGTAATCACAGTACAATAATACTGCTGCTTGGGGAAAGAAGTCCACTTTAGTCTTGAGGCCCTCAGAAGGCAAGTGGACCTCATACCCCCACCAGCAGTGTGCTGAAAGGCACGTTTGCTGAGTGGTGGAGAAAGGGGCCATGGCCTCTGACCACGTCTCAGCAGTCCCACTGCGTGGGACTTACTGGTGGCAACAAGATGTCTTGTTGGCCCCTAAGGATCCTCAGCAGCCAAGGAGACTTCATCCCACAACCAGCAGCATGCCAGGAGGTGAGTTTGCAGAGTGGTGGAGAAAGGGGGCAGGACCTCCAGCGAGTAGCTGGGCTTTTTTTTTTGTTTGTTTTATTTTCAAAGGGAATGGGAGCTGCGTTCCCTGCACCAATTTCGGCAGGCTTCCACGGTCCCTGCCGGCTCGCCGCCTACTGCGAGTGCCGGCATTGATTTGAGACTCAGGGAGCAGCCAACATGCAGCTCCTTGGATCTCAGAGCAATTTCTCTGTTTCCCTGCTCACTTTACAGTGGGCAGGGAAACAGACATGCTCCGCTTTCAGCAAGCGAGAGCATTTTCTGCTCTTGCTTGCTGAAAGCAGAGTACTTTTTGCTCTGGATTGGCAGTAGCAGTGATCCCACCAAGCCAAAGCAAACTGCAATGTCCCAGGGTGGGCACCCTGGGACATTGCTGGAGCCAGCCCAGGAGGGTTGGTGGTCCCCAGGGTCAACTAGAGCTCCAGGTGGGGGAGCACAGCCACCCTCCTTTCTTCGTTTTTGCCCAGGTGAGGTAGAGATCCCTGGGGCTCTGGGGGGAGCTGCGAGCCCCCCTGCATTTCTGTTATGTTTAGCCCTCAGGAGGTGGTGGTCTCCAGAGCTGTGGGGAATTGTGGGGGAACCCTGCTTTATTATCAAACTTGGCCTGGGGATGTAGCAGTCCCAGGGCGTGGGGTTGCCGCGAGGACAACCCCAGCATAAATGAGTACACATGCCCCAGGGAGGAGGCAGTCCCAGGGGCTTTAACGATTCTAGGAGGGGGGGCCCATGTGCCCCCCTATATATTTACACATGCCCCCAGGACCTTGCCCACCTGGCGGCCAATTAGAAACAAAGCATGGGAGACCGCGCTTTGTTTATTAAGAAAGGTTTGGCAGAAGTCGCGGATCCAGCATGACCGCTGCCAAAGATTTAATTTAAAAAAAGTTTTTTTATCCCTGGGGTCCCTGTGGGATTCCCCCAAGGGGCATAGAGGGACAGGGTTTTTCTACTCAGCCCCCTTTTCTCTTTTTTTTAAACATTTTTTGTTGGACTCGGTTCAACCGAGACCCAAGATGGCTCCCAACACTTTCTGCTTGAAGTGTTGACAGCCAATTAAATTTCAGTAGGATTGCAGTAGGGTGTTGGGGTCCCAGATATCTATATTTTTTAAACTTAAATATCTCTGAAACCGCTGAACGGATTTACACCAAATCACAAAAAGCACGCTTTCTAAGACAAAATCTAGCTTTCTGCCATATTTGATATAATTCCGTTCAGCTGTTCGGGCTGTAGTCGTGTATAAAAAATGTAAAACCTGCAGAGACATAACATAGGGAAAATGCATTTTGTGCGCCCCTCTTTTCTTGGTCCCCATTTGTAAGATCACCTCAAAACTTTGAAAAAAGCAGCTGAACCAAAATGTGGACTTTTTGAGAAAACTTTGTGAAAATTCGCCAACTACATAGTGGCAACCACCAGTAGGTAAAAGGAAAGAGCGTGGACCACCGTGGCTCGTCAGCTGTAGTTTATTCAAACTCACAAAATAGTGCAGCAGCCATATATATATATATATATATATATATATATATATATATATATATATATATGAATGTGTCAGCAGAATTACAATCCAAAAGGTATCGCAGTGTACAAAAAGAACTCGCACTCCACAGTTTGAAGCCCAAGGTTAATTTACAGCAACTTGTTCCACCCCCTCAGGGGCTTTGTCACGACCTACATGAGCTATATAGCAATTTGGTTGTTACTTTTTCAATAATATATCATTTGAGGCTGCCACTTGGTTAGCTGGGTTAACATGTACGTACCCTCGTTTGATTGCATCCAACAAATTGACTGCTCCTGTAACAACGCCACTTGGTTATATCTAATCGTTTTGACTCATGAAGAAGTTTTTTGTTTATTTGTACACCGCTATTTGCTGGCATATTTTAAGCAACATAATACGAAGCTGGTAAGCCTTATGCTTTTATTACTCCTGGGTCGATCAATCAATCAATCAATCAATCAATCAATCAATCAATCAATCAGGGAATTGTAAGCGCACTATTCACCCATGAGGGTCTCAAGCACTTAGGGGTGGGTCCGCAGATCTGTTTAGCCAAAGAGCCAGGTCTTGAGGGTCTTCCTGAAGATGTTCAGGGAGGGGGCGCATCTGATGTCTGCTTGTAGCTAATACCCGGTTTTGGCTGCAATGTGAGAGAAGGATCTTCCGCTTGCTCTAGCTCTGTGGATGCGCTGGGTTTTGGCCAGTGCGAGGTTGGAAAATCTGAGGCTTCTTTTGGGTACGTGGAAGTTGATTCTGTTGTTGAAGGATTTGGGTCCGTTGTTGTGTAGGCATTTGTAGGCATGATTGAGATTTTGAAAGTGGCTCTTTTCTCCACAGGGAGTCAGTGGAGACTTCATTGGTGTTGGCTGATGTGTTCCTGTCAGGGGATGCCGAGGACGAGTCTGGCAATGGTGTTCTGTATTGTCTGGAGTTTGCGGAGTAGGGACTTGCTGATGCTGGCGTAGAGTGCATTTCCATAGTCCAGTCTGCTGGTGATGAGTATGTGTGTGACTGTCTTCCTTGACTCAGGGGGGGATCCACTTGAAGGTCTTGCGGAGGATGCGGAAGGTGTTGAAGCAGCTGAAGGTGACGGCGTTGACCTGTCGGTTCATGGTGAGTGATGAGTACGATGCCGAGGTTCTTGGTGTGGTCTGAAGGGGTAGGTGGGCTTCCGAGGGCGGTCGGCCACCAGGTGCTGTCTCATGCCGAAGGGGTGGTACAGAGGACGAGGACTTCTGTCTTCTTGGCGTTGAGCTTTAGGCAGCTGTTAGTCATCCAGACTGTGATGTCTTGCATTCCTTTCTTGAAGTTGAGTTTGGCAGTGGTGGGGTCTTTGGTGAGGGAGAGGATGAGCTGGGTGTCGTCGGCGTAGGATACGATGTTGAGGCCGTGTTGTAGGACGATGGCTGCGAGGGGGGCCATGTAGATGTTGAAGATGGTGGGGCTTAGGAATGAACCCTGTGGGACTCCGCAGGTGATTTTCATGGGGTCGTAGAGGAAGGGTGGGAGTCATATCCTTTGGCTTCTTCTGGTGAGGAATGATCGGATCCAGTCCAGGGATGTTCCTTGTATACCTGTGTCGTGTAGTTTGGCGACTAGTGTGCGGTGGGAGACAGTGTCGAAGGCCACTGATAGGTCGAGTAGGATGAGGGCTGCGGAGTGGCCTTGGTCCAGGAGGGTGTGGATGTCATCTGTGGCGGCGAGTAGGGCGGTCTCTGTGCTGTGGTTGCTTCAGAATCTTGATTGGGAAGGGTCGAGGACGGCTTTCTCTTCAATGAATCATGTAAGTTTTATGTTGACTGTGACCAATGTTTGATTATTATGTATATATATCATCAATATTTTTCAGGTGTGAGATGATATCACAAAAAATAATGAATTAACAAATGATGATTGTAATTGTTATTTGCTGCTGCAAGTGTTTCTTTTATTTTCATGAATCCATGCAACAAGCCCGCTTTTTAAAGGTGATAGGGCACGTGTATGTCAAAAGGCTGTGACGAACCTCCTGAGGGGGTGTAACGCGTTGCCGTAAATAAACCTTGGATTACAAACTGTGGAGTGGGAGCCCTTTTTGTAGTCTGTGATACCTTTTGGATTGCGATTCTGCCAACATTTTAAAGGGTCCTGCACCCGTAATTTGCACTGATACCGACAGGTGGACGTGGCAGGGCGTCTGCAGGAGAATCTCCTTTCCGAGAAATATATATATATGTATATCTATATATATATATATCTATATCAAGTTGCCTAACAACGGAGAGGCCCAACACCAAGTTGATTTAGCACGATCTTTATTAGAGGCTGCAATACAAGTTCAAAACAACCGGCCCAAAATAAAACATCATCGCCCAGACGCGTTTCGTGCCCCTTCCCTTTCTCAATTGGCAAAACATCACGGATACGGCTTGGCGGTTTAAATGCACTCTGTAATCCTCAGCACCGGCCTCAGTGGGCGTGACTGCTTCACACAGCCTGCTGGTGCTTGTAGTGCACTTACATCTTACTACAGTGAGCAGCCTTCAGTCCGCGATGCAAATATACCATATATTCCACAGTGGGTAATCAGGCACAATGTTCATTCTCCATCACACCTTAGTGCCTCCAACCTCGCTCTTGGTCCTGCATTCTAGTCCCACCGTTTGGCGGCACCACGGGTCTGCTGCAGCGGGACCTCTCCACGGCTTCAGGCCAGCCGTTAAATATCCATCACCAAGTTGCCTAACAACGAAGAGGCCCAATACCAAGTTGATTTAGTACGATCTTTATTGGAGGCTGCAATGCAAGTTCATAACAACCGGCCAAATATAAAACATCATCGCCCAGACGCGTTTCGTGCTCCTGCACTTTCTCAATGGGCAAAACATCACGGATACGGCTTGGCGGTTTAAATGCACTCTGTAATCCTCAGCACAGGCCTCAGTGGGCGTGACTGCTTCGCACAGCCTGCTGGTGCTTGTAGTGCACTTATATCTTACTACAGTGAGCAGCCTTCAGTCCGCAATGGAAATATACCATATATTCCACAGTGGGTAATCAGGCACAATGTTCGTTCTCCATCACACCTTAGTGCCTCCAACCTCGCTCTTGGTCCCGCATTCTAGTCCCACCGTTTGGCGGCACCGCGGGTCTGTTGCAGCGAGACCTCTCCATCATCGTTGTGGCGCGGCTGCAGCAATGGATGACTTTAGCACAGGCAGATACATCAGGATTCCAGACGTATCTATCATTACTTGCATCATGGAGTGCTGTCCTGTAAATACAGAGCTTCCGTGGTGTTGCAAGAAAAGGGTAGTGAAAAGTGTTGCAACGCTGTTTTGTCGCAGCACTGCAACACTTTGCATGAGTGAGGCCCAGGAATGCGCTCTATCTTATTGATGCTGCGCAGTCCTGCCCTGTAGTTTTGTCGTAGGGCAGCACAGCAACATTGCTTGCAGTGTGGTCCAGCAACAAAGCCTGCTGAAATTAGGCCCCAAGGGTTATCTCCATTTTTAAGACCAGCTATTTTCTGGTCTTAAAAAACTGCCTCTAACTGCAGTTAGAGGCAGTTTTTTAGGGGCTCCAAAGTTCAGGAATCCCCTTGCACATATCGCGAAGTGGGGTTAGCGGACGTTTTTGCACGGGAACGCCTCCCTTGCATGTCATTGTCGCCAACAGAAGAAGCGATCTTTTAAATGGACGTTTTCGCTGGAAACCTGCCGCTAACAGAGGTTAGCGACATCTTGTACATACGGCGATAAAAATATCGCCGCAATAGCGGTGGAAAAGTGCTGCTAACAGGGCGTTAACTCCTTGTACATATGCCCCACTATTTTTTCACCCTATCTCTCACATGCAACTGCCCCAAATCCAAACTATTGACCGAGTTTCTGCTTTAGTACTGGTCTTCTGCTCCTGTAAACATCTGTCCATGAGGGTTTGTCATTTGTGGCTGCAGTGCGCCGAAGTTTCATTTGACTGTGCAGCGCTTTGAAACAGACTCTAGCGAAGGCAATAGTTTTGGACTATGCAAGGTACTATATATAGATTTTTTTATGTTATTTATTTCTTATGTCACAACAGTAAACAGGGGAAATAAAAATCATGCCACCACCCAAACGTGCAAGCCGTGTGCATGTATAGACAATGGGGTACAAAAGGGGGTGGTGATGGACGGAGCATCAGAACCAATCAAATACTCACACCCAGTCAACAGATCTGGGTTTGATCCATCACCGTTCTTTAGCCCACTCTGCCACCCCAGTTCAGACATGGCCATATGCAAATCAGTCTGACCCTGTGCCTCATGGGAACAGTCCAGACCGAACTGCCAAGCCATGCCTTCCCTGGACTGGAAACAAGCTTCCTAGGACCGGTTTCTGGCATCTCAGCCGTCTTCAGCCAGGCTTGCTTGAATCCAGCGGCAAAGTGAGCAAGGGACTCACGTCTGAGCATACCCTGCCAACTTATGGCGAACAAAGCGGTACAAAAGGCAGTGGTGATAGACGGAGCATCAGAACAAATCAAATACTCACACCCAGTCAACAGAACTGGGTTTGATCCATCACCGTTCTTTAGCCCACTCTGCCACCCCAGTTCAGACATGGCCATATGCAAATCAGTCTGACCCTGTGCCTCATGGGAACAGTACAGACCGAACTGCCAAGCCATGCCTTCCCTGGACTGGAAACAAGCTTCCTAGGACCGGTTTCTGGCATCTCAGCCGTCTTCAGCCAGGCTTGCTTGAATCCAGCGGCAAAGTGAGCAAGGGACTCACGTCTGAGCATACCCTGCCAACTTATGGCGAACAAAGCGGTACAAAAGGGGGTGGTGATGGACGGAGCATCAGAACAAATCAAATACTCACACCCAGTCAACAGATCTGGGTTTGATCCATCACCGTTCTTTAGCCCACTCTGCCACCCCAGTTCAGACATGGCCATATGCAAATCAGTCTGACCCTGTGCCTCATGGGAACAGTCCAGACCAAACTGCCAAGCCATGCCTTCCCTGGACTGGAAACAAGCTTCCTAGGACCGGTTTCTGGCATTTCAGCCGTCTTCAGCCAGGCTTGCTTGAATCCAGTGGCAAAGTGAGCAAGGGACTCACGTCTGAGCATACCCTGCCAACTTATGGCGAACAAAGCGGTACAAAAGGGGGTGGTGATGGACGGAGCATCAGAACCAATCAAATACTCACACCCAGTCAACAGATCTGGGTTTGATCCATCACCGTTCTTTAGCCCACTCTGCCACCCCAGTTCAGACATGGCCATATGCAAATCAGTCTGACCCTGTGCCTCATGGGAACAGTCCAGACCGAACTGCCAAGCAATGCCTTCCCTGGACTGGAAACAAGCTTCCTAGGACCGGTTTCTGGCATTTCAGCCGTCTTCAGCCAGGCTTGCTTGAATCCAGTGGCAAAGTGAGCAAGGGACTCACGTCTGAGCATACCCGGCCAACTTATGGCGAACAAAGCGGTACAAAAGGGGGTGGTGATGGACAGAGCATCAGAACCAATCAAATACTCACACCCAGTCAACAGATCTGGGTTTGATCCATCACCGTTCTTTAGCCCACTCTGCCACCCCAGTTCAGATATGGCCATATGCAAATCAGTCTGACCCTGTGCCTCATGGGAACAGTCCAGACCGAACTGCCAAGCCATGCCTTCCCTGGACTGGAAACAAGCTTCCTAGGACCGGTTTCTGGCATTTCAGCCGTCTTCAGCCAGGCTTGCTTGAATCCAGTGGTAAAGTGAGCAAGGGACTCACGTCTGAGCATACCCTGCCAACTTATGGCGAACAAAGCGGTACAAAAGGGGGTGGTGATGGACGGAGCATCAGAACCAATCAAATACTCACACCCAGTCAACAGATCTGGGTTTGATCCATCACCGTTCTTTAGCCCACTCTGCCACCCCAGTTCAGACATGGCCATATGCAAATCAGTCTGACCCTGTGCCTCATGGGAACAGTCCAGACCGAACTGCCAAGCCATGCCTTCCCTGGACTGGAAACAAGCTTCCTAGGACCGGTTTCTGGCATTTCAGCCGTCTTCAGCCAGGCTTGCTTGAATCCAGTGGCAGATTTACAAGCCCCTTGCGTCACTTTTGCACCGTCGTTGCGTCACTTTTGTGACGCAGCTGCAGTGTAAAAGTTGCATCTAGGGAGATGTGTCACGTTGTGAAGCCCTGCACCACATTAAACCTGCATCAGGTTTAATGTCTGCAGGGTGGGCGTTCCGTCGCAGGAAGCCCCGTAAAAGTGACGCAGTGAAATCTACAAGATTTCACTGAGTCACTTTTACGTCCATGCTGCGTCAAAACCCTGTGCCTGCTTGAAGCAGACGTAAGGAGTGACGCAGCATGTTAGGCATGAGGCGCCCCTGAGCATTGCTGGAGTTGCGCCGTGCTTGCGACACGACTCCAGCAATGCGTGACTTTTCCGTCAACAGATGTGTCGGTTTTTCTGACGCATCTGTCAATCCTTGCGCCATGGTGCGCCGTATTGTAAATACGGCGCATCCATGGTGACGCAAGGGTTTTGCATTTTGGCTCAGTGAAAGTGACGCATCTCTACAGATGTGTCACTTTCTTGTAAGTCTTCCCCAATGTATTTTTTGATAATCATAATTTTAATAGAGAAGTTAGTTTTCTTCCTAGTGGGCAGGTGTACTAAGTACAGATACAGAAACTCTTTTCAGTTTTAGCACACCTCGCATGTGCTTCTGAGTGACTTTTGCTGGGCCGATTCAAACCCAATTGTTATACTTAAACCTCTTGTGCTACATAATGTCACATATACTCACCCCTACCATTGTAATCTACTCCTTTCAAGTCCCCCTGTTCCATCAGCTCCCTCTCAACCTTCAGTGCTGCTGTGAAGAAACACCAAAAGCACCCACACCTCATTGTTCACTGCCTCCTACTGCCTGCTCTTCCTTTCCCCCAGTCCCCCCGATCTGTAAATACAAGGTATGTGTAGTCATTCTTCCATGGATTGTCTCTTTGTGGTGCCTCAATGGTTCTCTCTGTAAACTTCCCACGAGACAGTCCTAAATGCTATAGGTCAGATTGTTTTTGATCTTATATATCATATACTGTTGATACTGCACAGCATTTATTTACAGACGAGCTCTTGCAGCACAGATAATTAATTAGGAATATAGGGGCATATTATCAAGCCAGGCGATAAAATTATCGCCGCTTTAGCGGCAGAAAACTGCCGCTAAAATGGCGATAATGGGCTTGATAATATGCTCTATGGAATTCCAATTGAAGCCCATGTTAAATGTGAAGGACATCTAACCTGGGCTTCAATTGGAATTCCATAGAGCATATTATCAAGCCCATTATTGCCGTTTTGGCGGCAGTTTTCTGCCGCTATAGCGGCGATAATTTTATCGCCTGGCTTAATAATATGCCCCATAGATGGGGGCAGCCAGTGACACATGTTAGAATACATGGGTTAAACCACAATGTGTCATGTGACTTGTGAACATCGACTGCCAGGAATATGTACAAAGAGTACAAACAGGGACCCAGAGTTAATCTCGACTTAAATACGGTGGGAGTGATTCAAAAGTTGAGGTTTGCATGAAGTCTGATCTGTACAGAACACATCATGATTCACAGGTGCAAACCCCCAATCGCGCACTCAACAGTATCTAAAAAACTTAAATCAGAGCTCCCAGCACTGTCTCTATAGCGCCTCGTCCACTGTGTTCGTGGATTACCTTTACTGTTCTCTCTCTCCGAGTGTGAAGTTTATACCATCCCTCTAGCTCGTGATGGGCAGTATATGTTTTTTCATCTATGAGTGGCCCGCATTCAATGCCATCTGTGTGTAAAGTTCACTGTATCTATAGCGTCTTGTGCACTGTGTGTTCACAGATTTTTTTTACTGTTCTCCTTCCATGTGTAAAGTGTACACCATCCCTCTAGGTTGCAATGTGCAGTATTTTCTATCTATGCGTAATGATGCTTTCCTTGCCATCTGTTTGTGAGGTGCACCAACAAAAACTTTATATAATCAGATAGGCGAACCCTAATACATTTACCAATGCTTGTTTAAGTAGCGTCCTCATATTAATCATACAACTAGCAAAATTAGGAAAACGCTTGTTATAATGTTCTGTCATACCCAGAAATTTGAATAAATCAACTTTGCTGTCAGACTCAGTTCCCACCAAATCACCTTTCAATTTAACACCCTCACCAGACAATCAGTGGCCCAAGTAAACTATCTATTTACAATTCAGTTTACATTTAAAAATGTCTCATTTTGAATCTGAGAAGCACATCCCTCAAGCGACCTACATGTTCATCATGGGACGCAGCATAAATGAACATATCATCCTGTTATGTTATCACATCAGGTATGCCATGCAATACACCCTCCATAGACCTCTGGAGAGCCGAAGCCACAGAGATGAGTGCCAAAAGTCAGTCTTGTAAACCTAAATACACCAAATGGAGTGATGAACCAAATAAAATCCTTATATTGTTCTTATCAAGCTTAATCTGATGGTAAGCAGATTTGAGATCTAGTGTGGAAAAAGCAACAGTACCTTTACTTTGAAATAACATCTAGGCTATTTTAGGAAGAGGATACCTATCTATCACCACAGATGTATTTAAAGCTCTCAAAACAAAGCAGAACCTCACCTCACCAGAGGCCTTGCATGACAAACCTAACGGGGCAAACCAATTAGCAGCCTCCACTTTCTCGATTAAACCCTCTTTTTTTAATTTCTCAAGTTCATCTAACTTAGACTGCCTTGCATCAATTGGAACTCCCTGCATCTTGTAAGCAACTGGACTGGCATTCTCTAAAACCTCACACATTCACATTTGTTAGTAAATACATCAGGAAAGTCCTGGTGTATCACATCAGCAAATTCATTCTAATCTCTACCTTGAATAGATCTGTTTGGAAATGTATCTCTGAATATAATAGAAGGTACATTGTTAGTGTCTAGCATCAATCCCATTTCGTTCTGATCAAACCAGCTGATGATGCTGTCACTTGTGCAAGAAGCATACATTTTACTCATGGTGATTCTGTTTTCATACTCTA
Source organism: Triturus cristatus (assembly GCF_964204655.1). Classification (NCBI taxonomy): domain Eukaryota; kingdom Metazoa; phylum Chordata; class Amphibia; order Caudata; family Salamandridae; genus Triturus; species Triturus cristatus. The sequence goes on from NC_140584.1 coordinate 1,153,121,172, forward strand.
ATTTACCATCAAAATAAACTGCAAGCTTAAACTGCTGACCACTGTAAGTCAAAGGTCTGCTATGTGGCTTCAACAACTTGACCTTATCCTTTTAGCCTGTCTTCATAGAACACCTTAGGCACAAGTAAAATTTTAGCACGTCAAACCCATTACACACCATTAAAAGGTTCATCCTTGTTTTGTTGTTGTATCTGTAAAATAATCTCTTTGCATTGCAACTCATGTTCTGTGTCATCATCTTCAATCTGTACTCCTTTTACATTATTTTCCTGTTAAGCAATCTCGGTTTTACCTATACGGACCTTTTTTACCATAAATCTTACGTGTGGCATTCCATGCTGGATAATTCTTATGATTTGCCATGTGACCAGCCTTGCCACATCTGAAACACTTTACAAAGAAATTCTTCCTATGAGCAACAACTGTATCTGATTTCTTCTCCTGTGCAAAACTTTGCACTTTCTCTGTAGTGAAACGGGAGTTACCATTCTTCCTTTTTATCAAATCTACCCATACTCGAGAGTGCTCAGTTTTATTTACAACATTTATAACTTCATCGAGGTTATGATCATCCGTTTGTCAAATTTCCTCCTTGACTTTCTCTGTATTGTGTCTTAACATAAATTGGACTCTTTTTTTTTTTTAGAAATGTTTTTATTGATTTTGACAAAATAAAGGTCACTTAAAAATATGAACGATTTTAGGCTTATTCCATAGTACAAAGAACCATAAGTGCATGGTACCCATTACAGTCATGGTGCATTCAAACGTCGCAATTCTTTGCGTTGCAGTTCCATTTCCGTTGATGGAGAAACACATAAGTCACCTCGGTAAGCATTCCACTTGCCCCACTTTTTGTCCCACTTCTTAGGACACCCTCTCGCTTTGAACACCTCTTTTTCTGCTATCATGCATTTGTCAAATTTTTTAACCCACAGTGAAGGTCTGTCCGCCACTCCCCACTTCCTCGCTCTCTCCCTTTTTACTAGAGTGTATCCTAATGTTGTGAATTGCTGTTCGATGTCTGTGAGATCAGTCTGTTCCCACACATTTAGGAGACCCAGCCGAGGCGTAAGGGTAAGTTCCTTCCCCAGGGCTTTCAGAATGTGGCCTGTGGCCCCCTCCCACAGTGATCCCACTCCTGGGCAGTCCCATATCATATGATAAAAAGTTGCATCTTGCTGGCAGCCTCGAAGGCAGGATGCCCTCGTCCTGGAGCCTATCATCGCCAGGGTAATACCAGTCAAATAAGATCTATGTAAGATTTTCAGTTCGGTATCGGAGGGTTATGGCTGCCTCCCGGGGAGACATCAGTGCCGCCTGTCATTCTTCATCATCAATGGGCCCTAAGTCTAGCTGTCATTTTCCCCGAAGTGCGTGAAACATATCGGGTAGGTTGTTGCATAATTTCTTATATGTTAGCGACATGGCCTTGGTAAGTAGCGCTCCGTCAAGAAGCCTGTCCTCTAGGGGGGATGAGTCTGGGCTGTCTGTCATATCAGGGAGGGCAGTGGTAAAGGCGTGTCAAATTTGTAGGTATCTAAACACCTCCCCTTGGGCCAAGTCATACGTCTTCTGTAAGTCTCCAAATTTGAGGAGTGCACCCTTCTTCACCAAGTACCCTATAGTAGAAATTCCAATGATATCCCATTTATCGAACCCGGGATAGCGACCCAGGTGTCCCAGTCTTTGGGTACACCACAGTGGTGTAGCTTTGGTGAGGGTCTTTGCCCAACCTAAACGGGAATTTGCCTGGTGCCATATCGCCACTGTGTGGGCGGAGGGACCAACATACTTTCTTTCCCGGGCCTTAGAGTACAATGCCTCCAGGTATCCTGCTCTTCCCATTTGGTACCTATCTAGCATGTACGCCGGGTCCTCCGGGGAACGATAGATCCAATGATTTACCACCACAAGCTGTGATGACCAATAGTAAAGGCGGAGATCCGGGAGGGCGATGCCCCCATCGTACCATCCCTTGGTCAGCTTGTTCATAGCTATCCAAGGGGATCCGCCATCCCATAGCAACGTCCGGATTTCACTCTCCACCCCGGAGAATTATGCGTCTGGGATCCTATGAGGACAATTTTGAAAGATATACAGGAACAGAGGAAGGATTAGCATCTTAAAAAGAGCCGCCCGACTCACCATAGATAGGGGCAAGGATCGCCAGTGTTTGACATCAGCACGCAGCCGAGCCAGGGGGGCTGTGAGGTTGCCTTCATAGAAGAGTTGGGGGTCTAAGAGTCACAAAGATCCCATGGTAACGAAAGCCTTCCGTGGTGACCTCCACCATACAGCCCATGGGGAGTCGAGGAACCTGGCTCTTACGAATGAACAGTATCGATTTAATCCAGTTGATGGCATAACCGGAGTACTTTCCAAAGTTTGTGAATATATCTAAAACCCCATGGAGGGATCTGCAGGGGGAGGCAAGATAGAGCAAAATGTCATCGGCATATAATGATATTCTGTCGTCATGTCCCTCCGCCCAATGCAGTCCCTTCACCATGACATCTCGTCGGACCCAGGAGGCCAGCGGCACCAGCATCAGAGAGAAAATAAAAGGGGAGAGAGGGCAGCCCTGTTGAGTGCCCCTTTTCAGCGGAAAAATTCGAGATGTATGGTTAATTACTGGAACCTGCCCCCGAATATAGGTATACAATAGTCTCACCCAGCCCATAAATTTGGGACCAAAGTGCATACGCCTCAAAACTTTGAATAGGTATGGCCAGTCAATAGAATCGAACGCCATCGAGACGTCCAGGGATAGGACCACAGCGTCTTCTTTGATAAACTCTCGGCGTGCTAGCACATTTTGGAAACGTCTGATGTTAAGCGCTGTATTTCTCCCTGGCATAAAGCCAGATTGATCTGGGTGAACTAGCGATGGTATGACCGTTACCAGGCGTAAGGCTAGGACTTTAGCTAAGATCTTTGCTTCCGCATTAATCAGGGAGATTGGGTGGTAGGAGCCATAATTTTCAGCAGGTTTCCCCGGCTTTCGGATCACAACAATAGATGCTAGTCGCTGATCCTCTGGTAACAGACCCTTCTCATAACTCTCGTCAAATATTGCCCGCAGATGAAGCGCCACCTGGATAGCCACCAATTTTAGGAATTCTATGGGAATCCCAGTGGGTCCCATCGCCTTTCCAGATTTAATTGTACTCATGGCTTTTTGTATTTCAAGGTCCGTCAAGTCTTCATCCAATGCTTTCCTGTCGCTGTCAGACAGTGTCGGTGTGTCACTATCTGCAGGGAGATGGCGGGAGTCCTCTGTCCTGTATGGGGTGGATGGGATGTAAATTTGTTCCAGGTGGTCCGCAAATGCATTTGCAATGTCCTTAGGATGTGTGACATGTGACCCGTCCCCAAGAGTCATTTGGGCTACCCACCGCTCACCTTGGTCCCTCTTCTCCAGCCATGATAATAGTTTACCCGCTCTGTCTCCCAAATTGTTCAATCTATGTGTAGTTTGGAGGAGTTTGGCCTGCATCCGTTCCCGGACCAGAATCTTATATTCCTCCTGTTTAAGTGTCAATCGGTGTCGGGCTTCCTCCGAGGGGGTTCGACTATTTTCATCCTCAAGTCTCTGGAGGTCGCTCTCAACTTGGACAAGATTTTGTTGTCTTTTTTTGGGTATACCCTACCTGAAGGGCTTGGGCATAACCCTTCACCACCACCTTAAAAGCCTCCCAGACTGTCTGCGCTGAATCCACTGATCCGATATTTTCTTTGAAATAGCTATTGGTTTGCTCAAGTAGTTCCTTTTTGATTTCGGGGATCGTCAGCAACCAGGGGCTTAGACTCAATGCGGCACACGGTTGGCACACAAAATATGTGCGTTCCACTATCACTGGGTAGTGGTCCGAGATGGCCCGTGGGAGTGCTCGAGTGTTATGAAAGTGCCCTACGGATCCTGAATGTGTTAAGAAGTAGTCAATGCGGGAGGGAATTTTATGAGCGTTAGAGTAGTGGTTGTATTTAACATCGTCTGGCTGCAGCGTGCACCATGTATCTACAAGACCCAGTGCCAAGGCGAACTCTTCCATGTGTGTCTGCAGTCGGGACACTGGCCGGGGTGGGTGCCTATCCCTACTATCGTCCATAATGGTATAAAGATAGAATATCGACGGGAAAATATCGACTAGCATTAATATCGTGGTAAGAATATCGACTGTTAAAAATATCGTAATAGAAAATATCGTTGTAAAAAATATCGTTTCGTGAGAATGACAAAAATATCGTCATAAAAAAATATCGATGAACAGAATATCGTTGATCAAAATGTCGTTTTATATACTATCGACACAAAAATATAAGGTGTTATAAAATTTATAAAAAAATATGTATTATGTTTTTAAAAAACTTACAAAACTCCTACTAGTAATAATATGTGTTAAAAAATATTTTCTACAAAAGAATTGTTAAAATTTTAGTAGCGGGTTATTGGTATTATAGGGGATAAGGGTGGGTAGTAATTTAAAATTTGGTTTTTAAAAAATTTATAAAATATAAACAAATTAGAAAATAATTAAGAAATCGAAATTTTAATTGGAAATTTCGAATTGTTCACAAAATTTAATTTGTAATTAAATTTTAAAATTTCAAATAAAAATTTTAGGAGCGGGTTTTTGGTATTATAGGGGATTAGGGTGGGTAGTAATTTAAAAATGTAGTGTTAAAAAATTGTATAAAATATTAATAAATTAGAAATTTATCATGAAATCAAAATTTAACATCGAAATTTAAAATTTTACACGAAATTTATTTTTTAATATTGATAAAAATTATTAAATTAATATTGAAGAAGCGTTATTATGGTATTATAGGGGAATAGGGTCTAAAAAATAATTTAGATAGAAAAATGTATATTGTTTACTAACCTGCACATTTCCTGACTTATGTTGGATTGGAGTTAGAATAGTAATTTATTATAGTTTACTATCCAGCACTTTCCCTGAGTTATGTTATGTTTGGAGTTAGAATAGTAATTTATTATGGTTTACTATCCAGCACTTTCCCTGACTTATGTTGGATTGGAGTTAGAATAGTAATTTATTATGGTTTACTATCCAGCACTTTCCCTGACTTATGTTGGATTGGAGTTAGAATAGTAATTTATTATGGTTTACTATCCAGCACTTTCCCTGAGTTATGTTATGTTTGGAGTTAGAATAGTAATTTATTATGGTTTACTATCCAGCACTTTCCCTGACTTATGTTGGATTGGAGTTAGAATAGTAATTTGTTATGGTTTACTATCCAGCACTTTCCCTGAGTTATGTTATGTTTGGAGTTAGAATAGTAATTTATTATGGTTTACTATCCAGCACTTTCCCTGACTTATGTTGGATTGGAGTTAGAATAGTAATTTATTATGGTTTACTATCCAGCACTCTCCCTGACTTATGTTATGTTTGGAGTTAGAATAGTAATTTATTATGGTTTACTATCCAGCACTTTCCCTGACTTATGTTGGATTGGAGTTAGAATAGTAATTTATTATGGTTTACTATCCAGCACTTTCCCTGAGTTATGTTATGTTTGGAGTTAGAATAGTAATTTAGTATGGTTTACTATCCAGCACTTTCCCTGACTTATGTTGGATTGGAGTTAGAATAGTAATTTATTATGGTTTACTATCCAGCACTCTCCCTGACTTATGTTATGTTTGGAGTTAGAATAGTAATTTATTATGGTTTACTATCCAGCACTTTCCCTGACTTATGTTGGATTGGAGTTAGAATAGTAATTTATTATGGTTTACTATCCAGCACTTTCCCTGACTTATGTTATGTTTGGAGTTAGAATAGTAATTTATTATGGTTTACTATCCAGCACTTTCCCTGACTTATGTTGGATTGGAGTTAGAATAGTAATTTATTATGGTTTACTATCCAGCACTTTCCCTGACTTATGTTATGTTTGGAGTTAGAATAGTTAATTATAATGGTTTACTATCCACCATTTACCCTGACTTACGTAGGATTGGAGTTAGAATAGTTAATTATTATGGTTTATTATCCAGCATTATCTATTTACTATTTTTAATAAGAATAATATATGTCATGTTGTAATATTCATTTCAACAATATAAATTAAAAACATTTTTATAACATTTTTACATACATATGACAAGTTTCTAAATTAAGAAATAAATTTTTTTTTTTTTTTTTTTTTATTCATAGTTTAATTTGTTACTGCAAAGATTTTGAACATTTTATAAAACATTTAACATAATTTTTGCTAACAAATTATATTGCAGTTTTGTACATAAATACAGTTTCAATTATGCATAAATTAGTATATTAAATTTTAATATTTTTTATAAAAATTTAATATATTACATATTTTTTATGTCATTGATTTTATCACGATATGTACATAACATAAATTTACATTTTTTAACATCTGAGAAAAATATTTAACAATGAAAAACATTTTTTAATATACAATAAACAATTAATACATAATTCTATTGAACATATTAATGTATATTTTACAATATTCATTTGTTTTTTAACAATAAAAAGTAAATTATTACTAAACATGGTAAATATTATGCTATTTAATACAATTTATTTTTGATCAAAAGGGTATTTAGTCCTATTTTAGTTTTTATTATGTATCCATTTTGTTTTTGGAACTTCACTTTTTACTCTATCAACATCGTTGTTTGGGTCATTTTAGAAAACGGAACCTCGCAGTTGGGAGCTGCTTCTTGTTGGTGAAGGTAAGTTTATTTTACATTATTTTTAAAGTTATTTAAATTTATTTTAGTGATAGTTGTAGTGTGTACTTGTCGATATGTGTAGTACTTTACTCTTTATGTGCGAATTACGTGTTATTTAGCGTCGTTATGGAGAACGTACTTTGTGAGGTAGTTCGAACACAAGTAACGTTTACTGTTGTATTAATGGATGAATTCAGATGTTGTCTTATGTTTTATATGCTATGTGTAGGCTATGTGTATTTCCTATGTTTTGAGGGTGCGTTTTGTTTCGATTATTTACAGGTGTTCGTTTTGGGGAGCAGATGGATTGTAACGCTTTTTTATTTAAAGCAGGTACATACTTTTTTACTTTCCCTGCTTTTTCGAGTTTTCTACTTTTTTACTCGTGATTATTTATCACCTTTTTAATGGTTTCAATTTCGAGAGGATTGCGACGGGGGACTATTATCAAACAGTTGTATTTTTTCCATTTTGTTGGGATTTTTAAACACTATATGGATAGCGTTTGCTATTATTGCTGTGGAAAGTATCACCGTGGAACATATTCTACAGCAGTAGAACCGTAAGTAAAAGTGATATTTACTTTTGGGTTGCATTGTGTTATAGTGTACTATTTAGTAAAATGTAATGTTATTATGTCTTGTTATAATATATTACTTATATTTTTACATGATATAATGTTACTAAATTTAACTACATAGTATGTTTTGTTATGCTTTGCTTAATTTTTAGGTATTTATATTTAAAGGATGAATTTAGCTATTAGGTCTAAGTATGCTAGACCTTCTATACTTGGGTACATTCTACTTTTTTGCTGGAGATATTCGTACATATTTAATGTTTGTTTACTTAGTTTAGGGCCAATTTTAGAAAGGGATTGCTCTATTCTGAGTTCTTGGTAGCTTTGTTCTTTTTTAATGCTTTGGATTAGTTTGTGAAGTGTTGGTTGACTTCTTCCTAAAGTGGCTTGGAAGGCATTATGCCATCCTTCAACTGCGTTGTTAGTTTTAGCTTTCTGTGCTATTGTACTAGCATACACATTCCACCATGGAATTTGAAATTTAGGTTGTCTACGGTGGCCTGAATGATGTAATCTTCCACCCCAGGTATCTTCAAAATAGTCCAAGAACGGAGTTAGTTTTTTCTCATTGGTGCGGTAGAAAGGGCTGTCAATTAATAAATTGTAGTAGTTAGCTACTTCTGTTGTTGGTACATATGCCAATGCAATCAACTTTTTTATTTGATAAGAAAAGTGACTGTTTGTAGAATATTCAATGTTTAAGGTAGATTTTTGTAAGTGCCTCCATATACTTTGGTTGTAGTGATAATAACAACCTTGTATTGAGGTATGGGGATATATTTTAAGGATAGCTTGAATCATGGCCATTTCAAAGTCAATTATAATTCTTTGTGGATAGTAATTATCTGTTAATTCTTTGATCGTTGTTAAAAGTTCAACGTAGGTAGTATTTGTTTTGTTTGGCAGCAGAGTATAAATTAGAGGGATATTTGTATCTTGGTATTCCCCATGGATGGTGTAAAGTTGATAGAAAGGTTTGGGACAAACTTTAAAAGTCCCGTCCATCATCCATGTTTCACATGATTTAAGTTTTTGCAAATTACTATTAGTAGCAAAAAGTAAAAATCGTTTGTCATGACTGTGGTTGTCATACATTAAGAATTTATCCTCATTATGTGTAATGGTATATTCAGGATATATTTTTATATCCTGCAAACTTACTGGTGTTGGTGGAGTTGGATCTGAAGCACGTTTAGTTTTTGCAATTAATCTTTTTAAGTTGGGAATAGAAGGTAGCTGTCCTGTCACATGTTCTGGCACTTTGCTTAAAACATTTTTCAAAATACTAGTGCTTGTTTCTTGTGATCCTGTACTAGCATCTTTCAATGTTTCCAGTGCTTCTCTAACTTCCACTTCTGTTACATTTGGTGGGTGGTTATGCTCACGTACATTTACCACATTGTTATCAACAGTTGTTGCTCTACCATAGCATGCACTTGAGTAATATTTGCTACATTTTCAATGGGTCTTATTCGCTTTTATTCTTTCTTGGGTGTAGGTGTAACCCATGTAGTTCAGCATTAGTTTCCCTTTTTGCGAAGTAATGAAAGTAGCTCCAGTTGCCATGTCTAAGGTAGATCTGTGGAAATATATATATGTATTTTTAAGAACATTGAACACGATTTACAGAGATGTGTATAAGAGCAGGAAAAAGCGTGAACATATACTTACTATGTGGCTTCACTGGTAATTCTTTTATTCTTATTTCTCTTTCTGAATTTTCTTGTTTTTAAGTTCTGTAGTAGTGTTAAAGAATAATTGAAAGACATGATTTAGTGTTATAGGTGTTTGATTTTACTTTCAGAATTGTTATACATACAGTGACTATACTTACTTGATGTAGTAGAAGATGTTGGTAGTGTAGTTGTAGATAGGCAAATAATTTTGTAGAGTCTGTGGAAAAAATAATCATTGTGTTACTTATAGTATTTGGATGATAGTAGTTGTTAACATATGAAGTAAATTGTACATTTACTTAGCAAGTTTAAATAATTTTTATCAGCTATCTAAGTAGACATGGATAAGGTAGTTTATAAATGTTTTTACATCTAAGTTTCTGGTCGTTGTTGATAAGTTCAACATGTTTTGTTTTCACTCTAAAGAAGAACAGTTTTTAAATTAGGGAGTTTATCTACTTTTTGCTAAGTTCGAATGAAAAAAGCAATGGGATTTTACTTACTTGAAGTGTAGTATGACGTTTTGTAGTTGTAGTCGTAGGTTTGTATTCTCTTCTCTCAGCAAGGTAACCGTTTTTCTCCAAGTTTGGGCCAAAAATGGTAAATTACGTTAAGTGTATAATTGTTTTTATATTAGTGAGTTAATTAATGGTAGCTTTTGATTGGTTCAATTAGTGAAATTTCAAAATCATTTTTTCGAGAACGTTATTTTGAATTAGAAAACCGTTATTTTCGTAAGAGTTTGTTGCATCACTATTTGTTTGTTAAAGTACATAGTAAAAAGTTTTATATGTGCTTTTTTGTTTTATATGTAAATAGTTTATATGTAGAAAATAATGAAATGTGTTTCACATTTAGGCCATCGGAGTGTATGATAGTATCAGTAAATGTAATTTTTTTTAACCTATATTATATATTTTTATATCAATAAGTATTAGGAAAACTAAATAATTATATGTGTGAATAGTTTTGTAAAGTAAAATAGTAAAAAAAAGTGAGTAAAATAAAAGAATAGTGCATATCGAGTTGGTAATAAAAAGACGATATTTTTTGTATATTTCTATAAGCAGATAGGTCGTCGATGTTAGTGTAGTCGATATATATGTCTAAGGTAATGTTATTTAAAATAAAGTCGATAATGTAGTAGTCGATATTTATGTTGTAGATATTAGTGTGAACGATATTAGGGTTGTCGATAAAAAAAAATCGATATTTGTGTGAATCCTTGTTTAAGTATAGGATGACGATATTAATGTAAGCGATATTTTAGTGACAATATTTATTTCTGACGATATTTATGTTAACGATATTCCATCATGGAACCGTCCATAATCATGTTGAAGTCTCCTTCCATTATCAGTGTACCCATGGGAAGATTGGCCAGTATCCTCCCCAGGTCCACCAGTGCTTCTTTACCCATTACCGGGGGGAGGTACACTGAGACCACATTAAGTATCCTGCCCTCCCACTGCGCCTCCGCAACTGCAAACCTGCCCCTTGGATCCGCCCAGGTGCACGTCAGTGTAAGTGCCACATTCTTTTTGACCAAGATACCTGTGTCCCGGGATCCTGAGGTAAAGTCTGCATGTACCAGTAATTTATATCCCCATCTTGTAAGGGCTTTGCTCTTATTACCCACCATATGGGTCTCCTGGAGTAGCACCAGATCAGGGGGTTGCCTTTTTAGGTATTGCTGCACTATGCCCATCTTAATTTTGTCCCCCATTCCATTCACATTCCACGTCATCACTGAAAGTGACGTATCCAAATTAACCACCTCCATCAAATGTCATTATGTTCGATCCTAAGTATTCCATTGCCCTCCAGGGCATGATGCCTGCTAACCAGAAGCGGGTCCTCCCACACATATATTTACACAAACAGATGTGCCCATCCATAGCAACCCAAGTGACGGAGAACTCCCCATCCAGGTGACGGCCCAAGGTAAATGTGAAATTCGACCTCAAGTGACCTGCGAGTTGTAAACACAAACAATCAAAACTCCCCAACCTCCCCACCCCGATCTTCCCTCCCTCCCCCCTCCTTGTTCCCCTGCCAGTGGATTTAGAACTACCCACTCCCCAACCAGGCAGTGTCTCTCCCCCCCCCCAAAGTACTCATGGGTGATGGCCGGCAGCTCTCCCTCCCTCGCCTTCACCAGGTTGATCGTGTTCCTCAGTATATTGTCGGAAGCCTGCTCTACCGCCAGATCTCCGTCCCTCTGTTAGGCAAAGTGGTCAGACCCTCGTTAGTCAGTAATCTGCAAACAGTACATGTCTGGCTCGACCCTGGGATCAGTCCGTTCCACTGCGTGTCTTCTCTCCCTTTTCAGCCCAGAATAGGCTTTCTTCCTGCTACGTCCCCTGAGTGCTGTTGTGCGGCCTGAGTCCTCCATTACGACCCCTGCGGAGACCCCCAACTTTGCGCCAACCTTCCATCCATTCCCAGGTGTCCTCAGGTGTGGAGAAATACCATGTTTTCCCCTCCGATTCCACGCATAGCTTCGCCAGGAATAGCATGGCATATTTCACTTCACGATCTCTGAGTTCTTTTTTCACGGCCATGAAACTACGGCGTTAGGCCTGGACCCTCGCGGTCTAATCCGGAAAGAATGTAACCACGCTATTGTCGATTTTGAGTGGAGGGTTAGCTCTAGCCGTCTGTATGATTATATCTCGGTCTCTGAAGTTGAAGACAGGGGCAATGAGTGGACGCGGGGGGGCCCTGGCTTAGAGCAGCTCCCGGGGACCCGATGGGCTCTTTCAATGGAAAAATAGCTGGAAAGTCTTTTAGGTTGGAGATGTTTTGTGATCAAGTCTTTAACGTAGAGGTCCGTCGCAGGCCCCTCCGCTCGTTCCAGCACCCCAAGGATTCGGATGTTGTTTCTCCGTGCCTTCCCTTCATAATCACCCAGCTGCTTCGCCATCGTGGCTTGTCGAATTTGCAGTTCGCTGACCTGTTGTTGAAGCTGGTACGTGTCCACCTTCAGAGCAGTCGTCGTGTCTCCCAGGTCTTTAACTTCATCATCCATTTTGCCAAAGTCCGCCTGGAGCAGAGACACCTCCATGTTCACCGAATCTATGCAGGCCTCCAGAGAAGTGAGTATACCCGAGATGGCTTCCATGATGTCATGAAGTGTGAGGTCAGTTTGGGGAGCGGGATCACTCCTCTTATCTTGAGCTTCCATCTTCTCAATTTCCCGCTCCTCGCCTGTCTTATTCCACGCGAATTTTGCTAATTTATTCTGAGCAGATATTTTAGGTCCTCTGCCACTCGCCATTGTCCAGACAGCGGCCTGGGGATAGAGTCCACTGCCTGAGACCGTTCCTGGTACTAGCCGCCGTCTCCCCGGTGGTGAAGATATTCTCACCGGCGGCCTCTCGGGCTTCCCATGTAACTGCCTCCCGTGATTGTCCAGGGTTGTCAGTAGCCCAGTGCTTTTTCCACCCTCTGCCGTGACTATTTCAGGTGACTGGCGGGGTTCCCTCTTGCAGCAAAATCAGTTCAGGCCCTGTGATCCCTGTGGCATGAATCTAGGCCTCAGGTGGTTGGGTTCAGCACTAGGGGTGGGCGGAATTTGCGTAATCGCGTCACGCAAATCTCCGCGAAACGGTAAAAAATCTCCGCGAACACGCAGAAATTCCGCGAACACGCGGAATTGCTTGTTCGCGATACTTTTTTCCTGTTTGCGATCGCTGTTTGCGTACTCAGGGTGAAATATCTCGCGAACACGCATATTGAGAACGCGAACAAGCAAAAAATTTCGCGAAGTCGCGGAACGCAGATTTTTGGGCAATTTCGCGTTCTCCGCGGAACGCGAAATTACCCAAATTCCGCAAATTCCGCGAACGGAACGGAATTTATCGCCCAGGCCTATTCAGCACGCTATGTCTCCTCCTCGCCTGGGCCACATCGCCAGCTGCAAGTCGTCTGTGGAGCCAGTGCTTCGCCCGGATCACCCGGCCCGGCCCAAGGCATCCCCGCTCCTCCCCACCGGTACAGCAACACCAGGAAGGCCGCTCGTCTGTCCCCTGCAGTGAGCCCACAGGCCCGGTGGTGTTGAATGCAGGGGCTGCGCCTCTTGGGGGCCCCAGGCATCCGCCCCCCCCGAAGTGGCTTGTGTCTGTGCCCGTAGCGGTCTACTGTCAAGCGCTGCTGGACCGCGGAAAGCAAGGGGGATCAGGCCTTGTATTCTGCTCCAGCCGGGGCTTCGATTCCCCTCCCCGTGGGCCTCGCTCTCCAGCGCCGCTCAGCTACAGGCACTCACCGCCGTCTCTGTGACCGGTGCCCTCACCGAGGGTCACACTTTTTGTACGGTAGCTCCAATCGGCCCGCAAAATCCCCGGATGACTTTGTCTGGCTCAGGGGCTTCGGGGCTCTTTCTCCTGGCTACAATAGCGCCACCATCCTGCGCCTGCAGTTTGTCTCAGCTGCGATCGTTTCTCTGCTGCTCGGGCTCCATGTGACTCGGCTACTTCGCATTTCGGGTCCCCTGGGCTTAGGCACCCCCGTTCCCCGGTAATCCAGGGTCAGCACACGATTCTACTCAGGATAAGTGGCGGATATGCGGCGAGGGCTAAGGAGCCTCGCTAGAGAACCGACATTCGTCTCGGCTGCTAGCCACACCCCCCATGAGTTGGACTCTTATTCATTCTTCTAAAGTACCTCCGAATTTGCACATCAAAGCCAATTTATGCAAGTATGCATAGTTTTCAGCTGTCTCCTGCTGTCTCTGCACTTTCTTACCAAACAGATACCACTCAAGAATAGTATTCATTGTAGAGGGATGATGTTTAGGCAACTTTTTTAATGCACACCTCAAATTCATTTAAACCTTCATCATATTGACCTTCCTGGCTCACAAATGTTGTTAGAGGACCAACAACCAGTTGCTCTCTTCCTCACAGAGACATGGCTTCAGGCAAATCGCAGTCCAGATCTTGCAATCACTGCAAACTTTACCCTCTTGGGAGACTTAAATACACATTAAGATGATACTACTTGTAGTCAGTCACAAAATTTGTTAAATGACCTGTCTGCCATTCAGCTTGAAAAATTAATCAGGCTCTCGACTCATTGTAAGGAACATATATTAGATCTCATTTTCTCTAACATGGCCAACATAACGGTTAGCAACCCACAACCTGTGGTTTGGTCATATCATTTTTTGATTGAATTAATGATAAACAAGTTAGACAGGACTAAATCTAACACACCTTGCCATAAACTAACCAGACAATGGTCTAAAATCAACATTCCTCAGTGGATAAAATCTCTTCAAGATTTAGGGTGCTCAGAAGATGGCGATGTCAACGCTGTATAAGGCATTTGAGGGTGTAACGCCCTGAACGTCTCAGGATCGTTTAACAGACACGACAATGAGGACGCAACCACTTGTGAAGGGTTAGTTCTTTTAATGAAGGCAAATAACATACAAAGAACAAACAAAAGTTATAGTCACTGGAATCCTCCAGGCTAAGTACGTTACCAGCCCACAGCACGGATGGTCCTTACCGTCCTCTGCATATACGCCGATCCCGGCGTATGCCAACAGAGGGCAGAAATGAAATGGCCGACAATGCCAATCGGTAGGCTGTGAGGGGCACGAAGAGTGTTGGGGAGAATCGAGGAGTCAGGGAAACACCCAGCCGGGGTCTCTACCTGAAGGGAGCAGCCGCTCAACCTCTTCCTCAGACTGCACCGGGACGCGGAGTCACCTCCTGGTGATGCGTCACCGATACCCCAATCACAAGCAAGACGACTGAACCGAGAGCAGCCGCTCGATCGATCCTGTGGACTTCCGAGTCTGTAACGCGGCAAACACCTCCTGGTGTGCGTTACAGCTGGCAGTCCCTGTGTCTCTGGTCGGGCTGGGAGTTACGACTCCAACCAGCAAAAGCGCCACTGCGCTTGGACTCAGCCGAGTCAAAAAGCGAAGCTCAATGGTTGACCGGTAGAGCTTCCGGGTCCTTCACAGGTGACGATGGGGCAAGACACGGCCCAGGGAGTAACGACTCGACCTACCTCCGTTCTTGCCTTACTGGAGCACCACTCCGGAACACTGCTCTTCACGAAGCAGGTACGTCGGTGTAAACACAATATCCGACAGCCTTGTACCTCCCGGTTCCTCCCTTTATAGGGTGTGTTTTCCTTGAGTTATGTAACAGCTCTCCTGTTTACATAAGGGCGTGTTTCCCTTGAGTTATGTAACAGCTCTCCTGTTTACATAAGGGCGTGTTTCCCTTGAGTTATGTAACAGCTCTCCAGTTTACATAAGGGCGTGTTTCCCTTGAGTTATGTAACAGCTCTCCTGTTTACATAACCTCTCAACCGCTAAGCATCCTGGGAGATGTAGTCCGTTTTCGCTGGTTACCGTTTTCCTCCCCTCGTATGACAGGAATTCTTGACAGAGGGCTGGGAGGAATTATCTCTGGAGAATCAGATCCCAAGAATAATGACGAAGTCTCATTATACTAGTACAAATGTCACCTGGTTTACACCCAAAATTAGAGATTTACAGAAACTATGTAAAAGAGAGGAAAGGAACTAGAGGCAAAACTTTGATGTGGACCAAAAGGAAAATAGAAAAAAGCTGTGAAAAAGTGTTAACATGCTACCAGGAAATCCAGGTTAACAGACATTGGTGAGAGAATCACACAGTCTCCACAGGCCTCTAGGGAAATCGCCAGTATAGCGAATTCTTTCCTGAAACCTAAAATCACAGGGGTAGCCCCCCTCCCTCCAGAGAACGATGTGAAGAGCTTGCTTGCTATTTTGTCAGTAAAGTCAATCTTATTTATGACTCTCTGGGGAACGACTCTGATCAGGAGCCGGTTCAAATCACTAAAGAAGGCCACAACGCAGTCAGTTCATACACTCCCACTTTGTCCGTGTTTCCTGAACTAAAAAATATGGCGATTGAGGAAATAGAAAAGACAGTCGAATCGGACCCTCACTAGACCCTGCCCCTATTGACATTCTATTGAAAGGAGTTGATAATATTCTATCAACCTTGACTAACCTATATAATCTTTCCTTGGAAAAGAGCCAGGTTCATGACCATTGGAAACATGCGGTTGTTAGTCCATTGCTGTAGAAGCCCTCCTTAGATCCTGACAAGGAAGAAAATTACAGACCTATTTCTCTGCTTCCTGGTGCAAGTAAGATTCTAGGGAAGATTGTAAATAGCCAGCAGACCAACTTCCTGGAATCTCCTGATTTTCTACATCCATCTCAAATGAGATTTAGACAAGGATACGGGACTGAGACATCTCTCCTAGCAGCTACTGAAGATCTCCAGAGAATACTGGACCAAGGGAGTTCAGCTGCCCTCATTCTTTTGGATTTGAGCTCAGCCTTTGATTCTGTGTCCCATTCGATCCTGCAAAGTAGGCTGGAGATGCTAGGAATTAAGGATTAAGCACTGAACTGGCTGACCTCCTTCTTGGAAAACAGATGCAGCCAGGTCAGGGAGGGACATTGCCTTTCGGAAATACATCAGCTCGTCGCTGAGCCATACTCGCTTTAATCTATATATGCGAGATGGTACTTGAAGGATGGAAAGATGAGTGTACCAGTACCCAAAATAGTAATCAGAGGAAGACGTTAGTAACCAAAATGCTACATGGAGGAAAACACTAGTTTGAGGTCAATGCATTACAAGTAGTAGATGTAGTAAATGATGCACCCAAAGATTAAGATCAGATGTTTCCCTGCAAAAAAACTAGAATGCTGCCAACAGTATAATTGAATTTGTACCAAAGTGTTTGTTAATGAACGTTAGCAGTAGCATGACCAAAAGCAAAGGTGTTGAGGCATTCGGTTTCAGTAATCCTCGGTTGCATCTCAATCATCCTCTCCACCAGTGTGAAGAAGCCAGAAGCTATTGTATCTTTTCATAAAAATGTATTGAGATATATACAAAGGAAAATGCCTCATTCACCAACCAGCTACTAGACTTTCAGCAGTCCAGCACTAAACATTCCAAGATTACTAAGAGCTCTCAAGCTTCTACAGGAATGAACATTCAACACACATAAAGAATACATTATAAAGGCACAAGATACTACAAGCGGTCACCAGGACCACGGCAGTCGCCAAAAGAATCCTGGGGCCAGCAGACGAAAAATGCACTGAACGTGGTCTTAATGCACAGCTGAAGGACAAGTCAACATTGATGCCACTTTGGCAGAGAGTAAAGCACAAGAGGGGAATAAAAGAATACAGAAAAAGGACAATAAATGCAGCAAAAGTATATGTTCTACATAGACTGAAAGAAGTCAACAACCCAGAGCATGACTGCAGAAAAACAGAAAATGTGACCTCAGACCCACAGGAAGAGAAAGACTGCAATTAATCGTTCATCAAATGCAGGCAACACAGCAGTAGTGATGGACGAGGGTAGGGGGGGTCGGAGAGAGGGGACATGCAAATCGCAGTGCTAAAAGTGTTCAAAGAGCAAGTGCTGTGGCCCAAAGCTTCTCTTGGAAGCCAGCCCTTAATGCAGCTAATTGTCAGGAATGTGAAAGCCAAGGGTATTCCTGATTCCACCTCATACCACTTTCATCCAACACCAAACACTCTCTACCCCTTTATCTCTCTTGCAGGCTCTTTTACATTCCCTCTTCACTGTTTTCCAAGGTTTCTCTTGCTCAATGTATCTTGGTCTACAGCTTTGCCCTCTTTTTCTCTGCGTTAAAATTTATCTAATTGAAAATAAGTTCCCAAAAATGAGTACTGGTGGGCTCCGCCTGCAACC
This sequence comes from Triturus cristatus, assembly GCF_964204655.1. Classification (NCBI taxonomy): domain Eukaryota; kingdom Metazoa; phylum Chordata; class Amphibia; order Caudata; family Salamandridae; genus Triturus; species Triturus cristatus. The sequence continues at coordinate 1,153,138,925 of NC_140584.1, forward strand.
ACTGACTCACATTGAGCACTCTTTGAACCCTAATGCTGTACAGACCTGGGGTTCACTTTGAGGTTGACTCATCATGTAAAGCATCCTCAGTAAATCACTCAGTCTATTGTTTTACCACATCTGTTCTAAGTTTGTTTCAGTTTTGGAAGATACAGACAGCTGTTAACAACTTGCATGGCTAGATATTTGCTGGATTTTCTTGGTTATGAAGGAGGTATTATCCATTCACGGAAAAGAGACTAATCAAACATGATGGTAAGATGGATTTGCTTTAATGTGGAGGGATTCAATGACCCTATAAAGTTATTCAAAGTACTGGGTATGTTACAAGCCATGCAAGGCAACATCTGTCTTCTGCAAGTGACACTGGTGCTCATGAAACAGTGGCACTGATTAAATCCAAATGGTTCCCAGGCCTTAATGTGCATCAAGGTCGAAAATGAGGCATGTGTTGGCCATTCTTCCTACTCAACCGGGCGTAAACAATGAAAATGTATCCTATTGCAATGAAAGCGCTGCCCTAAGGCAGCCGTGAACTCTTGCTGCTCTCAGAGCAACACATTCATGAACGTGCAGCCACTCATCGTTTTCATAGTGCAGGCGGCAACCTGCCTGCTCTTTGAAAGGGAATTAGAGATCCCCTTGTAGGCGGGTGCAGTCAGTGACTGCAAGAGGAAGTCTGAGGGGTCCATTGGACCCCCTTTACCCACCCCAGATGGCTGCTCTCAGGGGGCGCACTCACATTGCGCCCCCTGAGAGCCTGTTTGCTTTAAGTGCACCAGAACTATTGGTATTACTGAAGGGGACGCACAACCTTCTACGTCCTCTTCTGTAATACCAAAGTGCCCCGGCGGCATGCAAACCAGGCGCAAATACCCATTGCGCTCCTGGCGCTCTTACTGCAATACGGCCCATGACGGTTTAAAGGCTGAGTCTGGCTCACAGGGCAGGTCCTTGACCTGATACCTGTATTAGGAACAAACATACTCACAGTTGCAAATATATATTCCCCCAACGCAGGTCAAGAGAGATTCTTCAAGATCACTGCAGCAGGGTTTCTATGTTTGAAAGGGACCTTAAAGTAGTCATGGACAATCTTAAGGACAGATCAAGTCAATGGACAGGACAAACAAGCACCCTGACCAAAGATGACCAGGAATGGTTGTGAGCTTTGGTCTGGTATAAGTGTGGTAGCTTCAATGTCCTAATGGCACAGACTATACACCCTACTGGTGGCTCGCCATGCTTACTCCAGGAAAACAATCATATGTTGTTAGACCTGGCCCCATTGGCATGGGTCTCCCTTCCATTTCTTTTGCTAGTGCCTCCTGTGTTTTTGCTATGTTTTTGCTTGTCTAGCTGCTTTGGGCACTTTGTCACTGCTGTTCAGTGCCAAAGTGCAAGTGCTCCCTGTTGTAAATTGTTGTAATGGATTAGTGACTCCAAGATTGGCTATTTGATTTACTTGTTAGACCCTATTACAGTGCACCATGCGTGCACAGGGCCTGTAAATCAAATGCTGCTGGTGGGCTTGCAGCACTGGTTGTGCCACCCACAAAAGCAGCTTGTAAAATGGGGCTCGGGCCTGCTATTGCAGAGCCTGTGTGCAGTCTGGGACTGTCATGTCGACCTGGCAAGTGCACCCACTTACCATTCCCTAAACTTTCCCTTTTCTACATGGTAGTGACCCCTAAGGTAGGCCCAAGCTTCTCCTGTAGGCAGGGTGCATTGCATGGGCAAGGGCTCACTCTCCTCCTAAACGTTGTGACTATGTAATGTATTGAATTATTTAAAGTGCTCTGTCATTACTTTCACACTTATCTCATGTTCTCTGATTCTTTTCCTTCCGTTTTTTTCTTTTCCTTCCAGTTCTTTGTTCTCTTTCTTTTTGTATTTCTAGTAAGGGGGATGTGTTATAATGAGTCTATGTGCTGCTCGAGCCTGCCAGTTATATCTCCATGGTAGCGTCTCGTGTGAGACAGTTAGGAGAAGAGAGCTGACAGGCCGGCGGCAGGAGTTGGTGGTGTTTTGTTTATCAGAAATAAACTATTTGAAACTTACCAGTGTGTGGCCTCGCAACACCATCCCTCTCTGGACTGTGACAGCTCCTGTGTTGTGTCGTGCATTGATGGGAATTTTCTCCTGTGTGGTCTTCCCCAGAGAGGTGGTGTCAGACTGTGGTACCAGCTTTATATCCAAGTATATGAAGTCCCTGTGGCAGGAGTGCATTGTAACCTACAAGTTCACCATTCCTTACCACCCCCAAGGTAATGGGCTGGTTGAGAGATTCAACCGGATCCTGAAGGGCATGATTATGGGTCTTGAGGAACCCATGAGGCGTGACATGCCTTCTGTTTGCTTACAGACAGGTGCCACAGAAGTCCTTAGGGTCCAGTCCCTTCGAACTGCTGTATGGTCACCCTGTAGGAGGACCTCTGAGTTTGGTAGAGGAAGGCTGGGAGAAAGCTCCAAGTAAACCTCCCCAGGATGTATATAGCTACATGCTGTCCTTCAGAAACCAAACTAGGCGTTTCAGACAACTCGCTCAGGCGAATCTGGAAGCCAGCCAGGAGGAGATGAAATGGTGGTATGATCAGAATGCCACTCCGAGAGCACGCAGAGTTCCGCGAACACGCGGAATCGCTTGTTCTGCCCGTTCGCGATGCTTTTTTCCTGTTCGCGAATGCTGTTTGCGTGCTGGGAGGAAATATCTTGCAAACACGCATTTTGAAAGTACGAACAAGCAAAAAAATCCGCGAAGCCGCGGATCGTGGAATTTTTGGCCAATTCCACAATCTCTGCGGAATGTGAAATTACCCAAATTCCGCAAATTCTGCGAACGGAACAGACTTTACCGCCCAGGCCTAGATGGAACAGAGGAGGAGACTGAGCCTCTTCCTGACCTCCTGTCTGCAAAGGAGCAAGATGGGTCAGTGGACGGTGTGAACCTCTCTCCCGCCCTGACCCCAGAGCAGCAAGATGACTGTCGCCAACTATTTCCTGATCTGTTCTCCCTGACTCCCAAATGTGGCTCACACCTGTCATTGCAGAGCCTGTGTGCAGTCTGGGACTGCCATGTCGACCTGGCAAGTGCACCCACTTGCCAGTCCCTAAACCTTCCCTTTTCTACATGTTAGTCACCCCTAAGGTAGGCCCAAGGTACTCCTGTGGACATGGTACATTGTATGTGAAAGGTAGGACATGCCCTAATGTGTGTGGCATGTCCGGAAAGGGAATTACAGCCACTTTAGTTTTTTACTATCGCAAGGCTACCTGTTCCCATAGGCCAGAATGGGCAGTTTAATTATAACATCTTATAATCCGAACTGACCCAAGGATCAAGGTAGAAAAACGAGCTTAATATGCCTGAACTTAGAATGTTAAAATACATCTTTTAGTGTGGGTGATTTTTACATTCTGTGTTTGAAAATACCACTTTTAGAAAGTAGGCATTTTATTGCATAAACATCCAGTATTCCTCTGCTAGGTTTCTGTATTGCATGTATGGTTTGTGAGTGACAGGGGGCTGGAGAGGGCTTTGGCTCCAGCAGTCTGATGAGTCAGGGCTGGGCTGAATGGACCTGGGTTGAATAGAGAGTAGGGGGAGGAGATCTCATTTCACTTGCCTGAGCCTACATTGAATAGAGGGTATGAGGATGAGATTTCCTTTCAGCTACCTGGGCCAGGTCTACTTTCAACAATGCTGTCTCCAGCTCCTGCCAGGAAGCTGCACCAGGGAGGACAGAACTGGTTTTGACTAGGTACAGACACTGTCTGCCTTCAGAGAACAATGACTTTGTGTGTATAAAAAGAGGGGCCCAGACCCCAGAACTTTAGATCAGTTCTGGGACTCAAGACAAACCTTTGCCAAGGAGAGAAACCAAGAAAGCTGAAGGAGGAGACTGCCCCTGTGCTGTTTCCTGTTTGGGGATTGGCCTGCAGTGGTTACTTATTGCCAAGGAAAGGAGAAGAGGAACTTTGTGTGTACTTTATCATCTTGAGGAAGATCTCCAAGGGCTGGAAGCTGAGCTTGCCGCCTATTCTGAAGTCTCAGGGACACAAAGAGTTCACCCCCAGCTCCCCTGAATTTCCTTGCTGGGAATTCTACTTGCAGAGAGGTGCCTGCTGCTGCTTTTCGTACCTCTAGAGACTTTGTGTCGCTGGGAGCTGGAAGCACGATGCATCGCCGAAGAAGCGTGTCACCGCGGCAGCTGTTTGCCGAAGCATCGTCGGAGAAGCGCGTTGCATCGCCGGAGAATCGTATCACCGCCACAGAGGTTGCCGTCGCATCACCGGAGAAGCATGTCGCAGGGCCTGTCGCGGCTCAAGAATCCACTGAGTTCGCCGTCGGGCGTGCGCGCATCGCATCCAAGTTGTCGTATCGCATTAAAGATGCCATCTTGTCGCATCGCACTGGATCGTCGCATTGCATCGAGGCGCCATCTTGTCGCATCGTACTGGGATGCAGTATGAAACCGAGCATCAACTTCCCACGCAGTAAGGAAGCGGCGCATCAACTCCCATGCGCAGCAGTAAGGAACCGACGCATTCACTCTCCTGAGTCTAAGGAACGGCGTATCACCTTCCCTGCGACCCTTTTTGTTTGCTTTGCGTAATGCATCTAAGGTACTTTGAGAGTAAACTGATGCATTTACCTTCTACATGGATCTAAGCTATCTCTACAATTTTAAAGTCATATTCTTGATATTGTATTGTGGATTTTTGTGTTAAGTCTAGATAAAGATTACTTATTTATCTAAACTGGTGTGGTGTCCATTTGTAGTGTTTTCACTATATTACTGTATGTGTTCACAAATGCTTTACACACTGCCTCGAAAATAAGCCTGTCTGCTCATGCCAAGCTACAAAGGGGGTGAGCAGGTTTTTTTTCAGGAGTGTATCCCCCTTTCCCTGTCTAGAAGCAAGGGTCCCTATTTGGACAAAGGTGCAAACCATTGCCAACTAGAGACCCCCATTGCTAACATATGTAGATTGCATTGCCTTATCAGACCACGCCCCAATATTCTTAGTTCCAATATTCTTATATTCAAGGAAACTCCAACATACAGATCGAAGCTGGAGGATGAGAGATGGCCTATTCAAGGTTAAGATGGGTTAGGAAAAGTCCATGATTGCATCCCTAATTATTAGGGTTGAAGACATGCTGACAGCCTGAGTTAGGGAAGCCTTATATCGACTTGGTTGCATTGCAAAAATAGAGGACTGAAGTCCAAGGCAATTCAGAACAGCAATTATGTATCAATATGACATTATAATTGTTACAGAACAGTAAAAGAACACTTAAGAACTCTTGACAAAATTTTGGACATTCTTGAAAGAGTGGGTATTACAGACAAGAAAGATAAATGTCAATTTCTCCTAAAGAAAGTACAATATTTAGGATATCATATTTCGTCTGATGGTATCAGACTGAAAACAGATTAACTCAAAGCTATTTGGAAGGCACCTGCGGCAAGTGACAAAGAACAATTAAGGTATTTTTAGGTGCATGCTAATATTATTGAAGCTTTGTGGAAAATGTTGCCTTTCAGATGGAACCTTTAGGAAAACTACTTCGAGGGGGTAATACATTATGTTGGGGTAAAGAAGAAGAGTTAACTTTTAACTCCTTAAATATGTGATAATAAATGCTCCTGCTCTCCAGGCTTTTGGTGACATTCCATAATCTATCGTCACAGTTGATGCAGGTGGACGGGCCTAGGTGCAGTGTTGAGTCAATTGGTGAAAGGAGGGAGAACACATTGGCTTTAGCTTCCAGAAGTTTGTCTAAGGCTGAAAATAATTACAGCACAATAGAGAGGGACGCATAGGGATGTCTTTGGGGTACTCATCATTTCTCTACCTACTTGTGGGGCAGAGAATTTACGTTAGTGGCTGACCCCAGACTTTTGGTTTATCTTTTAGGTGATGGCAATTTTGACAAATCATATCAGAGGTTGGTGAGATTATTGGTCAAAATGCAGTTTCAACTTTAAGTTCAACTTTAACATTAGATGTACACCTTAATGTCAACATTCTAGAGATGCTTGTTGTCCTTTAGGTGATGCGTCTGAAGATGTTACCTCAGATGATATTAAGTGTGTGTTGTGGGATTGGTTGATGGAGTTGTAATAGGGGATGCAGATGTCTTGCAGAAGGAATGAGTCAAGGCCTATTTTCAGGTTTTACTGAAAGAATATACCAGGAAAGGCCAGCCAAAAGTTAATATCATTCAGGAAGAAATGAAAAGGTTCTATAAAGTTAAAGATGATCTCACTGTGGAGGGTAGGCTCATTTTACAAGGTAACCTTTTAGTTCCATCTGTTAAATGGTAGCGGCAGTATCAGTCGATAACCTTTCAAGTATTTGCCCGGCGGTAATCGCCTCTCATACCACTCGATAATTTACCAATGAAAGAGGCAGGCGCCGGAGACTGGAAGGCAGGAAACAAAGTTTTATTCCGTCGGAGCAGAACACATCAGATCAGACAGCAAGGTATCGTCACGAGGTGCTCTAACTGCATCTCTGAGACCTGGTCTCTTATACACTGGTTTATTGCTTTATTACACATAGTACATTCTTGAGGTTCCCTTGATGTATGGGAGAATATCCCCTGAAGCCCCGGTTCAGATCCGATCCCACACATAGATACAGTAGAAGTTCCCACCCCACCCACAGTAGGAGATGGCTATTGCGCAGCAGGGTATTCTGCCAATTCCTGGGGGTGTGTGTGACCGATCGGGTCTCAGGGGGTAGGGGCTTTGATCTACTGTAATCCCTTTGATGTGGGGTGTTTCCCTTACAGTAGGGGCAATAAACTGCATCCGCAGGGCTAGGTGATGGCCTGGGACCAGTTCAGACAATGGGGCGCAGAGGAAGGGGGGTTATCAAAAGGAGAGGCATGACCATGTATGGGTTGTCGGTCGGAAGTGGTTCCGTAGCAGGGTCGCGCAGAAGGAGAGGGTTTATGGCCTGTATAAGAGAGCGGGGGTGGCCGGCGCGCGGGGGATGCTCGCAGCGCCAAGGGGAACGCGCTGGCGATTGACAATGAGCGGGGAGAGAGTGGGGTGCCTAAAATGGCGGCCGTGCATTCGCTGTGCGTGGCGCTGGGGAGAGGCAAGATGGCGCAGATAATGTTCAGTTTGCAAGCTAAAATTCCACAGTCCTCCCTTTTAACATATCTCGCCAGCTTGTCTAGTTCGGATTTATCCCCATAATACTACGGACCTCCACCTCATAGAGGGCTTTCATCCTCTCTGTTTCAAAGTTCAAAGTCTTAGGGCAGATGCAATTCATAAAAAGCGAACATAAAGGTGGCAGACACTGAATCCCCAAGCAACATCCACATAGTATTACAATCGGTATTAGGATAAATGAAAACAGCCTCCATCCCCAACCTTTAATAGTGTCCCAAAACCAACTCCCCAGTGACCATTCTTCTTGTTCTTGATGGACCTCTGCGGACAGTCTGTGGAGGTGTTCAATTGCTTTGTAGACTGAGGGTGAGTTATCCGGTACGTAGGTACAACAGCTGGACCCAATGATGCGGCATGCTCCTCCACGATCTGCCAGAACCACGTATAGAACAAGGCGGTTCTGAAGGGCCACTAAGCGGATGGCCTGGAGCTCGGCGGTGTTGTTGGCGAGGGCGCCAGCCGTAATGTTCATTGCCGTTTCGACTGCCTGGGTTAAGTGGCGGATGGCACGGCTGTTTGCCATTGGACCCCAGAGTGGAACAAGGCCTTTGACTGCGTCCATGAACTGTGCTCCGGTGGAGTCGGCCTGCACAATGTCTTTGGCCCGTTTCTGTCGGTGATGGTTTGCTGGAGCCACATACGTCGGAGGAAGGACAAAGGCGATGTAGCAGGTGCCTCCCCAACCTTTCGGAAGCCAGGTGTAGGCCTTAGTACCACAGACGAAGTACATATTCGGGGAGGCAACAAAGGAGGGTGGGTCAACTGAGTCAAATGTTCGGGTGATGAGGCAGGAGCTGTGGCCCACCAGCTGTGTCCCCAGGCCTTCGAGGCATACAGATCCAGTGATGTTGATGACGGACAGGGCCACTGTTAGGGTGGCGGCCGTCCGTTTCCGGAGGTAAGAGAAGGTGGGTCTGGCTGGATTGTTGAACACTTGCATTTCAACTCGTTCTTTGGCAGGGATGTCCATGTGAAAGGAAGTGTTCGATCTCAGAGGGCAGAAGAGGGCAGAAGTTCTTCCAGTTTTGTTCAGCCAGAACCCATGGTAGAAGTGTGACATGGTTCTGCCGGAAGTGGCATTGTCCTTGTAGCTTTCTTGCAGGAGGATTAGCCAGGCGAGGCAGGAACCATGGACAGAAAAAGGTGAAGGGATAAAAGGGATAGAGTGTCCAGTGGCATGTGGTAGCAGTCCACAGATCCAGCAATTAGTGGCGTTGGTAGCAAGATTGTGTTGGTGGAGCAACTGCACAAAAGAGTTATTCCAGAATTCCTTACGCCTTTCTCGGAGTTGGGGTGAAAGCGAGATCAGATGATGTTCTTTCGTGGTGGTAGGTTGAACGGTGGTCAGTAATGTCTTATGAGCGGGTGTGCTCTCCTCCATGATCCAGAAGGTGACCATGAGGAGAAGGCAAAAGAGAAGGGTAATGAAAAGTGTAATAGTCTTTAAGCTGTGCATTCGGTCAGTCTTTGGGTTTCTGTAGTGGATCTTCGGACGTCCGGTTGCTTCCATCATCTTCATGTTGGGCGCTTCCATCACCTTCAAGAGACTCGGTAGCGGGCAGAACCACAGACTTTGTTTGGTTTCTCTCCTGGTGGCCTTTGAGGTGACTAGGCTACCGCTCTGAGATTTACACTTAGCTTGTGGTCTGCTTAGCCGAAGTTCTCTCCTTTCGTCGCAAGTTATACCCTTCGTTGGATGGTACAGTGGGATCAGGATATCTTACTAACTCGAGTGTCTCTGTATCTGGGTAGCGGCTCAGGGATGGTCGATCTTTGTCCAGGAGTTCTTCTTGGGCGGTGATGTTGTCCGTGGTTGTCAGGGTCGGTGATACCTTCTTGCAGTGGTGTGCATGCAGCCAATTGCGTTTCCCTTCCACTCGAAGAGCTGTTCGGGTGGTGATTAGGACTTGCAGGGGGCCCGTCCACCGGGGCTCCAGACTCTTGGTGCGCTGGAAGTTACGCACTAAGACGAAGTCACCGGGTTGGATGTCGTGCCCGGGGCCCCTGGAAACATCGGGAATGGCGTGCAGCACCTGCTGATGGATAATAGACAATGTTTTAGTTAGATTGTACAGGTAATCAGACATGAGGACGTCCGGGACGTCGTGGAGGGATGTCGGTTTTGGTGCAGTCCAAAGGTTCATGGGCCGCCCGAAGACGACCTCGTAGGGGATTAAGTGGTGTTTGGTGGGGGTGGAACGCATTGATAGCAATGCTAGTGGGAGAGCGTCTGGCCATCTTAGTCCTGTGGTGGCGACTATTTTTGCTATCTTAAGCTTCAATGTGGCATTGTGTCGCTCAACCAGGCCTGCAGATTGGGGATGGAAGACCGCATGGAATTTCTGTTTTACACCCAACCCTTTTAAGATGAGTTGGATAACTTCGGCTACGAAGTGGGGGCCGTTGTCGCTCCACAAAATTCGACAAAGGCCGTATCGGGGGAAGAATTCCTTCAGTAGTACTTTTGCAGTAGTCATAGCGGTGTTGTCATGGGTTGGGTAGGCTTCCACCCACTTGCTGAAGGCACACACAACGACAAGTACATACTTTAAACCTTGGCACCTTTCTAGCTGGACATAGTCCATTTGTAGGACTTCAAAGGGGTGATTGGGGACCCCAAACCCTCCCCGGGGTACAGCAGTTCCTTTCCCAGGGTTGTGTTGGAGGCATACTAGGCATTGTTGGACCAGACGTTTGGCTGAGTCTGGTATTCTGTCGTTGTGCCAGACTTTGGAGATGAGTTCGATCATGGGGGCAGACCCTATGTGTGCGGGGGAGTGTGCCATGGTCAGCATGGGGATCAAGTATGAGTCGGGTAGCAACCATTTGTTCGAGTCTTTAGTTCGCCAACAACCGTCATCGTCCTTCAATCCCACCCGGGCCCATTCAGTTAATTCGTGTGGTGTGCTGGCTAGTTGGATATCTCTAATCGTTTCCCTAGTATCCTTCCATTTCTCAGTTTGTGACCTGGTCACGTACATGCGGGTCGTGGACCTATTCTCGGCTGTGGTTCGGGCAGTAATGTCAGCTAGTGCATTTACCTGTCCTATAATGTCTGTCACCTTCTTGTGTGCCTGGCATTTGATCACAGCTAACCATGTGGGGAGGAGGACTGCTTCGGTCAGGGCAGAGACTAGATCTCCATGCAGGATGGGTGTGCCATGAGAAGTCAAGAATCCCCTCTCTTTCCATAAGAGCCCAAAGTGGTGAACTACCCCAAAGGCGTACTGACTGTCTGTGTAAATGTTTGTGGTTGTCCCTGCTGCCAGGATGCAGGCTCGTGTGAGGGCAATTAGTTCCGCCGCTTGTGCGGATCGCTGTGTGATGTGGGCTGTCTCAACAACTGTTCGAGCTGTTGTGACTGCATAGGCAGCTGAGGTGGTGCCATCGGGGAGCTTGATGCATGAGCCATCCACCCACAGTTCTCCGTCAGGGTCCGGGAAGGCAGTATCCCGGAGGTCAACCCTACTCTTGGTTTGTTCGTCGGTGAGGGTCACGCAATCATGTATAGGGGATGCATTGGGGTCAGCGTCAGGGAGAGGCAGTAGTGTAGCTGGATTCAGAGTGGTGCATCGTTTCAATGTGATGTGGGGTGCAAGCAGAGCCAGTTCATAACCAGTCAGTCGTGCGCTAGTCAGGTGTTGAGTCTTGGTTTGGTTCAGGAGGGTATCAACAGCATGGGGTACCAATACTGTGAGGGGGTTCGAGAGCACGATCCCCTCACTTTGCCGGATAGAGACAGCAGCGGCGGCTACTGCTCGAAGGCAGGCGGGCAAAGCTCTGGCTACGGGGTCAAGAGTGGCAGAGAAGTAGGCACAAGGGCGTTGCTTAGGGCCTATGGACTGGGTTAGGACAGACAACGCACATCCCTCCCTTTCGTGGGTGTAGAGGGAGAAAGGTTTAGTGTAGTCTGGGGTTCCTAGGACTGGGGCCGAGCAGAGGGCGTCTCGTAATTCTTTGAAGGAGGATTGACATTCGGGTGTCCAGGGGAGGGAGAAGGGGGTATCTTTAGCCAGCAGGGAAAGCAGAGGTTTTACGATAAGACTGAAATTTGGCAACCACTGACGACAAAAGGAGGTGAGGCCCACTAGGGACCGCACTTGCTTCTGACTTTTGGGAACAGGGGTTTCTAGGATGGTTTGAATTCGGTCAGGGGTAAGTTTCCTCCCGTCTTTGGATAGTAGGTGGCCTAGATACGTTACTTGGGGCTGGCAGAATTGCAATTTCTTTCTGGAGACCTTGTGACCGTTCTCCGCAAGGAAGCGGAGGAGGTGAATGGTGGCTGTGACGGCAAGTGGAGTGGTGTCGGCCGCCAAAAGAATGTCATCGACGTACTGTATCAACACCACTCCATCGGGTAGTTGGACTGCATCTAGTTGCCTCTTGAGGGCTTGGCTATAAATACTAGGACTCTCAGCGTAGCCTTGGGGTGCCCTGCAGAATCTGTACGAACGGGCTTTTAAAGTGAAGCCGAACAGGTAGCGGCTGTCTGGGTGGATGGGGATGGAAAAGAATGCGTTCTTGAGATCAATAACGGTAAAGATGGTGGCAGTGGATGGAATCAGGGTGAGGATGGTGGTGATGTCTGAGACCACGGGGTACTGGGGTACGACTACTTTGTTAACCTCTCGCAAGTCAACAATGAAACGGTAGGCTTTCTCATCCCCCTCGCCTTGCTTTTTTTACAATGGGTAGGATAGGGCTGTTGCAAACATTACTGACTACTTCTTCTACCACTCCTGCCTCGACCAGAGACTCGATGATTTCCACCAATGCCTTCTCGCCTTCGGGTGATATCCGATACTGTGGAAGCTTTGGGAGCACTGCGTCCGGTCGGACGGTTATGTGTACCGGGTCGATCACCATGCGCCCTACGTCTGAGTCGGTTTTAGCCCATAGATGTGAAGGTAATGTGTCGAGTAGGGACATATCAGCATCGGTTATAGAGAGCATACGCCGTGTGTGACAGGGTCTGGACAGATCTGGGTTATCGTGTAGGATGACTCGAACTCCGTCTGGGGAGCATCTGATGGTAGCTCGAAAATGTTTTAGCAAATCAAGTCCCATAATAGCATCGGGGGTGTTGGAGGAGAGCAGAAAGGTCGTGTCGGTGGTGTTATCTTCTAAGTCAAAGGGGATTGGTGCTGATAAGGGGTTAGTGGAGGGCGTTCCGTCAAAGCCTATTGAGGTTACGTGTGAGCCAGACAAGGGTGCCCTAGGAATCAGTCGTTTAGATAACGCACTACGTGTCGCCCCAGTATCTACCAGGAATGGAGATTTTGTGCCCAAGACCTTAGCGGTGACGTAAGGACCTTGCTGGTCAACACGGAGTTCGACTGGATCCCTCCCTTGCCCCTGGCGGTCCTATGCGAAGTCATGAGTGCTTTCGTAGTCGGACTGCTGACACTGGTTTTGTCGGGGGCGATCAAAGATGTTTGGTCTGCCTGGCCTGTCGTTGATGGCGTCGTTCGTGTGCCCTCGTCCCTGTCCTCTATTTCTGGGGTCATATGCTGTGTCTCTGGGGTCCCTATTTTTGTTCATTTCCAGAAGGACCGGGCACTGGGATTTCCAGTGTCCGAACCCTCTACAGAACGCACATTGATTCCCATCTAAGTCTCTCCGTCCGTTGTAGGGTGTAGGTGTATGGTCTCTAGGGGGTAGCTTTCTAGGGGCGGTTGGTTGGTAATTCTCCTTTGGAGGTTCCCTTCCTATGGTCACCCCTTGCAACTGTGCTATCATCCCCCTCTCCTTTAATTCCTTTTTCTTCTTCTCTGACGCCCTATCGTTCTCGTTCTTCTGGTTTTCGTAGTATTGGGCCATCTGGAGAATTGCTGCGGGTTTGGAGGCTGCCCAACTACTCTCGCTGGTCTGTAGCTTCTGGGAAACTTCTTGTGACAGACCCTTTACATAATTCTGGACAAAGAGGTGGTGTCCGGTTGCGGTGGTCATGTCTTGGCCACTGTAATCGGAAAACACAGTCTCGAATCGGGAGAAGTATTCAGACACATCCTCCTGGGGTTTCTGGCGGCAAGCCGTCACTATCGACCAGTCTACCTTTCTTTCTGGGATTAGAGTCTTCAGCTTTTGTACAATCTTGTCTGGGAGCTCTAAGATGGCTTTCGGGGGTTTCTGTCCTGGTTCTCGCTGTTTGTCTATGGTATCGAGTTGTACCCAGGTATATCCGAACGGCTCAGCGTGGTCAACTTTCCGGATTTGTTTCCACACATCAGCCGGCAGGCATAGCCCAAAGAACAAGTCGATATCTGCTAACGTCATTATCGTTGAGCCTAAGGCTGTACCCAATTATGTGTAGAAGGCAGTCAGGTTCTTTCTCAAGTCGGGTAGAGTCTTTCTAAAAGTCAAAATATCTTGCCGGTCCCACGGCTGATAGACCCAGTTATATACAACCCTTCCCTTCGCATCTTGGTGGTGTCAAGTACCTTGTACTGAAGTCTGGCTTCCACGGGAACAGATGCCTGATCTCCACTCCCCTACTCCACTGCCGCGAGCTCAAGGCTCACGAGCAGCAGGGAGGGGGAAAGGGGAATTGGACAGACAAGAGAGACTGCACTGCGTCTTCTTCTGGACTGGTCTCGGAGCACCTTCCGTAAGACTCCTGTAACGAGAGTTACTCAATAACAGCCTTACCAAGACCTAACTCTACTGTACATAACAGACTAAGGTCCCCACAATTACCTGTCCTGACACAGTGTGTAGCTGCTCTCTGTTCTCATTCTGCTAGGTGCTTTTCTTAGTGGAAGAGGAGCTGTACTGTTAGCGTGCTTCTACTCCTACAATGAAAAAATACATGTAATACCAATTTTGCCTAAGCCCCCACCCTAGCTCTACAGGACTGCCATTACCTGTCTACCCACATAGGGGTATTACCATCAAATCCCAAAAGTGTGTAAATGTTCTTTTATGTTCAGATTCAATTCTTCTTCCTTTCCAGGACTCCGCAGATGGATGCTGATTGGAAAGTTCTTAATATTTATATATATATATATATATATATACAATATTGTATCCGAGTTGACACAAGCTGGGAAGTCCTTTTCTACTCACTCCGCTTACTGTCTCTTCTTTATCACTATAAGCTGACTTCTGTTGCTAAACTGCTGCTGACTGACGACTCCATATACTGGACTCTCATGACTAGAAGACTGACTGGCTTGTCTCCTTTAAAACTACTCAAGTCACTGAATGCTTCCATTGAGTTGAAGGCGATGCGAAAGAATGCAAATTCAGGCAACACTTACTTCTTGGAATGTCCTTGGCAACTTGCCTCTCATGCGACTCTTCTTCTGTGAAGACGAAGTACTTGTCAAAGGTGTAAGGGCTGCCTGTCAACTTTTCTCAGCACAACTTCCCCGCAATGAACAGGGAGAGGAAATGACGAAAGTCTCTCTGGGGCTGCTCTGGCTCCACCACATAGAATGCCTGGGAGAGATACAGAATATTTCCCACTGAAGGGACTAAAGACTGCCGCACTGTAGTGCAACCAAATATGTCTATGAAGAAGCTAACTCTGACAGGGAAAATTCCTGAAGAGACGGAGCTCGAACGAACACCGCCACTCGACAGGATTTGACGGTTGAAGTGCGCCGCGTTCAGAACGCGCGCGCGCAACATCAACTCCTAAACACTGCAACACTACCTGAGTGAATCTTTAGGGAAACTGAAGGACCTACCAGCGGCCATCTTGGGAGGGACGGGGAGAATTAAACTAGACCATCAATGTACGAAGGATAGCGGAGGGCGATCTTACCGAAACGCTTCTACGCCTCCCAAGCACAAGCCTAATCCGACTACTGGGTTGTAGCCTCAACTGGGGGACTCTAACCCAATCAGTACCAATCCTGACAGTACCCCCCACCAAAACCCCCCTCCTCTCCTCCTTGGGCTTAGTGGGGTGAGTTCGATGAAACTCTCGGAGCAAACGTGAAGCATGGATATTGGATCGTGGCTCCCAAGAACGCTCTTCTGGTCCATAACCCTTCCAGTCAACTAAATAGAATATCTTCCCTCTTTGTAGTCTAGAGTCCAGAATTCTCTTCACCTCAAATTCCTCACTTCCCTGCACCCAAACAGATGAAGGAGACTTCCTGACTCTAACTCCCTCTGGACTACGCTGAAGCAGGGAGACATGGAAAACTGGATGAATCTTTAACCTAGGTGGCAGACAAACCTTAACACTGACTGGATTCACCATTCGGTCTACCCGAAAAGGGCCCACAAACCTCGGCTGAAACTTGCGGTTCCCCCTCAGGCGTAAGTTTCGAGTGGAAACCCAAACCTGATCACCCTTCTCATAAACTGGATTTGGCCGCCTCTTCTTGTCTGCCTGCTTCTTATAAGAAACCTTAGCCTTAGACAAATTTCTGGAAGCTAATCGATAGGCCTCGTGTAGTTCTTGTACCACCATCTCCACTGCTGGAACATTACTGATCTCTTTGTCTATCAGTGTATTTGGATGTCTGCCAGAATTCAAATAAAAAGGGGAGTAACCTGTGGAAGCATGTTCGGCATTATTGTAAGCAAACTCGGCAGCCCAAATCAGGTCGGGCCACTCTCCTTCCCGATCCATCAAAAACAGGCGCAAGTATTGCTCCAATTCCTGATTTACTCTTTCCGTCTGTCCATCCGTCTCTGGATGGAAGCTGGTGGACAGACGGGAGTCAACCCCCAACCTTTTCAAGAAAGATCTCCAAAAACGAGAAACAAACTGGGGGCCCCTGTCAGAAATGACTGTCTTGGGAATACCATGCGCCCTGACTATGTGTTGTGTGAACAGTTTGGAAAGCTGTGTGGCGTTTGGAAGAGCCTTCAAAGGGACGAAATGACTCATTTTAGAGAAAAGGTCCACCACCACCCAAATGACCGAAAGACCCCCACTGGACGGAAGATCCACGATAAAATCCATGGAGATGGTATGCCAGGGATATGGGGCTGGAGGCAATGGCTGTAAAAGACCTTGTGGGGCCCTCCTTGGAGTCTTTCCCTTGATACACAACTCACAAGTGGCCACATACTGCCGCACCTGAGCTTCCATTGCCGGCCACCAGAACTCTCGTCGAATCAACTCCATCGTTTTCTTCACCCCCTTATGTCCTGCCAAGGGCTCATCATGGAAGTGTTCAATGATTTGTCTTCGCAGTTCCAGATTCGACACAAACAATTTGTCAAGATAATAGGGCCTTCCATCCTTGACTTGGAATTCTTCCCCCTTAGCAGTCCAATCCCTCACTTCTTCTTGAGACAAAGGATCTTGTAGTTTCTCTTCTATATCTGTGTAGGTGAGGGTTCCGATTATTCGATCAGCTGGAATGATAACTCCTTTCTCTACTGTCTTGATCTCTTCGCTCACATTCAAACGGGATAAGGCGTCCGCCTTACCATTGGCTGATCCAGGTTTGTAAGTTAAGACAAAATCATAATCTGCAAAAAATAGAGACCATCTCAATTGACGTGGGGTAAGGGTACGGGCGGATTTCAAAAACTGGAGATTCCGATGGTCCGTGAAAACGGTCACCACGTGCCTGGCCCCCAATAAATAATGTCTCCATTCCGAGAACGCATCCTTGACTGCCAACAGTTCCTTATCCGCAATGGGATAATTGATTTCTGCAGCCGTTAATTTCCGCGAACGAAAGGCCACTGGATGTAACTGGCCCGTCTGCTTATGGCGCTGAGACAAAATTCCTCCAATGGCCAAATTGGAGGCATCTGCTTCCACAAAAAATGGTTCTCCAGGATCCGGATGGAGCAGCACCGGGGAAGATACAAAAATTCTCTTGAGTTCCCTAAAGGCTGCTTCGGTTTCCGCATTCCACTCAAACTTGGTCTTCTTTTTTAGTAGTCTTGTGAGAGGACAAACTCGCTCTGAGAAGTTATTTATGAAGCGCCTATAAAAATTGGCGAATCCGAGAAAACTCTGAACTTCTTTCACAGAACTCGGGGAGGGCCACTCCTTGATGGCTCTGACTTTTGATTCATCCATGGAGACACCATTTGGAGACAAAACAAACCCCAAAAACTCAACTTGTGTGGAATGGAACACACACTTCTCCAATTTAACAAAAAGCTGGTTCTCAAGCAACTTCGTCAGGATGGATCTGACGTGCAGAATGTGTTCTTCAAAACTGGCCGAGAAGATGAGGATGTCGTCAATGTAAACAACTGCGCACCGGTCCAAAAATTCACGCAGAACATCATTTACAAAGTGCTGGAAAGCTGCGGGAGCGTTGCATAAACCAAATGGCATGACTTGATATTCGAACAATCCAAAACGAGTACGAAAGGCCGTCTTCCATTCTTCTCCTTCTGCCATGCACACCAAATGATAGGCGCCCCTTAAATCCAATTTTGTATATACCTTCGCTCCCTTAACTTGATCCAAGAGCTCAGAAATCAGAGGCAGGGGATAACGATTCTTCTTGGTCACCAGATTGAGGGCGCGATAGTCTATGCAAGTTCTCAGCTGGCCATCCTTCTTAGGAATGAAGAAGAGTGGAGAGGAAACCGGAGACTGTGAAGGGCGGATGAAGCCATTGGCCAAATATCTACTCAGATATTCCTTGAGATGGACATTTTCTGCTTCCGATAGCGCATAAATTCCGCTACAGGGCAAAGAGGCTCCCGGCTCCAGCTCAATTCGACAGTCGTACACACGATGGGGGGGTAAACGTTCCGCTTCTTTTTCATCAAACACCGAGGCAAGATCTTCATACTCTGTTGGAATTTCTTGAGTATCTACCACACAGATGGTTCTTGAAACACTTGCTAACTGTTGGGACTGTGAGACTACTGTCGGTTCTGGATTTGAGTGAAAACAATGTCGTAGACAATAGTCCGAGTTCATGCGGATAGATCGTCGGGCCCAGTCTATCAGAGGATTATGCTCCGTGAGCCACGGCAGACCCAAGATGAATTGAAATTGTGGAGCATCGATCAAACTGAATTGCAAGGAGCTAAAATGTTGACCTGGTCCGCACAACTCGATCTCCTCGGAGTCATAGACTATTGGTCCAGAAGACAAACTTGTTCCGTCCACTGCACGTACCGGTTCCGGACGTTCCTTCCTCACGAAGGTGATTCCCAGAGTCTTTGCAAAACCAATGTCACAAAAATTACCTGTGGCCCCTGAATCGATCATGACGGAAATTCCTTCCTTGATCCGCCCTCCAAATCTTATTTGAACTGATAAAATTAAATGTGGGGCCGCAGATTGCAAGGTGTTTGCCACCAATTTCAGATCGGGGGTTGTCTGTTCCTTCGCTTCCACCAGGGCAACCCCTTCTACTGGTGGAGCCGATCTTTTACCCACGAATTGTTCTTAGGTTTCCTTGGGCACTCCTTCACAAAGTGACCAGAGTTTCCACAGTACATACATAACTTGCCCAAGCGTCTCTTCTCTCTTTCTTCCTTGGACAAGGGTCCTCTCACGGAACCAATCTGCATTGGCTCGTCTTCAGATGCAGTTTCCTTGGGCTTGGATCCTTCTGCTTTCATTCTGTCAAAACGGGGAGGTATATACCTAGTCTCTTTTCGCCTCTCGTTCTTCCTCTCACTTTGACGCTGATCAATCTGAAGAACAAGGTCAATTAAATCGGAAACCTCCGTGGGACGTTTTGGAATCTGTGATAGACCATCCTTGAGCTCATCTTTGAGACCACGATAAAAAATTGCGGCTCGTTTTGCTTCTGGCCAATTTGTCTCCACTATTAGTTTGTTAAATTAAGCCAAATATGCCACTAACTCACGGTTTCCCTGCTTAAGGTCTAATAACTCATTGTCCGTGGATTGAGAGATGGACCGTCTATCAAAAATCCGTAGAAATTCTCTTTTGAATCCTTCAAATTCATATAAGATGGGGTCATTGTTGTTCACCAACGGCATGGACCA
This sequence comes from Triturus cristatus, assembly GCF_964204655.1. Classification (NCBI taxonomy): domain Eukaryota; kingdom Metazoa; phylum Chordata; class Amphibia; order Caudata; family Salamandridae; genus Triturus; species Triturus cristatus. The sequence goes on from NC_140584.1 coordinate 1,153,158,025, forward strand.
GGCGGCGGCATCTCCACTCAGGTACGACAGCATGAACGCCACCCTAGACTGGTCTTCCTTAAAAATGATGGGCCTACAGAGAAAGTGTAATGAACATTGCGTGAGGAAAATCTGGGCCTTGTTTGGGTCCCCACTATACCTTTCAGGAGCTGCCAATGGAATTGTTGGGGAGATTGCGTGGATAACCTGTGTCGTGAGTTCGGCCGCTGAGGGGGCAGGGGCAAAAGAGGGGAGTTTATCTTCCTGGACAGTTGGACGGGACCCCCCGGAGAATTCTTCAAACTGTTGACGCAAATGACGTGCATCTAAGGCTGACTTCCTAACCTCCTCTCTCAAGGACTTATTCTCTTCCATGGTATCGCTTAACTGCTTTTGTATGCTATCTAATACTGTGGCTAGAGCCTTCACGTCAATTCCCTCAGCCATCGTGCTCAGGTGGAATTCAGTTTGTGGCACTTCAATCTGTCAAGTACCTTGTACTGAAGTCTGGCTTCCACGGGAACAGATGCCTGATCTCCACTCCCCTACTCCACTGCCGCGAGCTCAAGGCTCACGAGCAGCAGGGAGGGGGAAAGGGGAATTGGACAGACAAGAGAGACTGCACTGCGTCTTCTTCTGGACTGGTCTCGGAGCACCTTCCGTAAGACTCCTGTAACGAGAGTTACTCAATAACAGCCTTACCAAGACCTAACTCTACTGTACATAACAGACTAAGGTCCCCACAATTACCTGTCCTGACACAGTGTGTAGCTGCTCTCTGTTCTCATTCTGCTAGGTGCTTTTCTTAGTGGAAGAGGAGCTGTACTGTTAGCGTGCTTCTACTCCTACAATGAAAAAATACATGTAATACCAATTTTGCCTAAGCCCCCACCCTAGCTCTACAGGACTGCCATTACCTGTCTACCCACATAGGGGTATTACCATCAAATCCCAAAAGTGTGTAAATGTTCTTTTATGTTCAGATTCAATTCTTCTTCCTTTCCAGGACTCCGCAGATGGATGCTGATTGGAAAGTTCTTAATATTTATATATATATATATATATACAATATTGTATCCGAGTTGACACAAGCTGGGAAGTCCTTTTCTACTCACTCCGCTTACTGTCTCTTCTTTATCACTATAAGCTGACTTCTGTTGCTAAACTGCTGCTGACTGACGACTCCATATACTGGACTCTCATGACTAGAAGACTGACTGGCTTGTCTCCTTTAAAACTACTCAAGTCACTGAATGCTTCCATTGAGTTGAAGGCGATGCGAAAGAATGCAAATTCAGGCAACACTTACTTCTTGGAATGTCCTTGGCTACTTGCCTCTCATGCGACTCTTCTTCTGTGAAGACGAAGTACTTGTCAAAGGTGTAAGGGCTGCCTGTCAACTTTTCTCAGCACAACTTCCCCGCAATGAACAGGGAGAGGAAATGACGAAAGTCTCTCTGGGGCTGCTCTGGCTCCACCACATAGAATGCCTGGGAGAGATACAGAATATTTCCCACTGAAGGGACTAAAGACTGCCGCACTGTAGTGCAACCAAATATGTCTATGAAGAAGCTAACTCTGACAGGGAAAATTCCTGAAGAGACGGAGCTCGAACGAACACCGCCACTCGACAGGATTTGACGGTTGAAGTGCGCCGCGTTCAGAACGCGCGCGCGCAACATCAACTCCTAAACACTGCAACACTACCTGAGTGAATCTTTAGGGAAACTGAAGGACCTACCAGCGGCCATCTTGGGAGGGACGGGGAGAATTAACCTAGACCATCAATGTACGAAGGATAGCGGAGAGCGATCTTACCGAAACGCTTCTACGCCTCCCAAGCACAAGCCTAATCCGACTACTGGGTTGTAGCCTCAACTGGGGGACTCTAACCCAATCAGTACCAATCCTGACAGGTGGTTGATGTCGTCGTGTGTTCCCTGGCCTCGTGGGGGGACCCAGTAGGGGGCAGCTTCTTTAATGGGCATCATGGCATCAGCCCTTCCTCCCTGGGGTTTAGTTGCTATGGGGGTTTCTGTTTTGGTGGTCTGTCCATGTTCTTTAAGGTGTCGGTAGACCTCGAGTGTACGAGTGAAGAGGTTCGTTACATCGCCCTCTCTTTCTTCCCCAATGTCTACCTTCCTATATAGGGCCGCTAAGCCCTCGGGACCTTTATCGTGGTATCTGTCCCCATATGCATTCAGGGCGTGATAACAGAGCCGTACGACGAAGTGTCGTCTGCGGCTGTCGGCATACGAGTTATACACGTCTGTTATATACTCCTCACTTTCTTTTCGCTCCACCAGCGTCCCTACTATCTTATCAATTCCTGCTTGTTCATCCTTAGTTAATCGATTCATTCTGGTGGAATCTTTCTTTCTCATCTCATGGTCATCTAGCGTTATAGCCGACGTTGGGTTCGGTACAAGAGGCTCAGCCGGCGCGGAGGCCGTGAGGGCCGAGGCCCCTGTACTGCTTTCGCTCGTGTTCGGGCGTTGTGGGTGTTGCACTACTGATTGGGAGGGTGCATACGGAGGGGGCATGTAAATGATCGGGGGACCTAACAGTAATTCGTCATTCGTTCGCTGCTTGGAGGACAACTCAGGGTAGAGCAAAGAAGGGGTCCTAACAGCGTACTGGCCTGAGGTTTCGGGCTCCTGTCTTAGTTCAGTTTCCCTTCTCTCCTTTATGTCTTCTTCTAACCTTCTAGCGGCAAGGTGAGCTGCCTTTCGTAATTCCTTTTCTGCTTTTACTTCTTCCCTCTTTTTCCGTTGCGTTGCTTCTTTGCGCCACATGCCGATACTGTCAAGCATAGTAGGCGTCGTCTTATTGCTACGCAGAGCTATTTCTAGCGCTTCTATCTTATGGTCGTCGAAGGATCCCATCAGTGGCCACTGACTCTCGGGGTCCTTCTTGGTATATTTATGCCACAGTTTGCTATAAGCTACGGCGACTAGTCCATATTTTAGTGAACATGTCCTTATTAGGGGTGCCTTCCAGTGGAGCCGGATGGTTCACCTCTAATAAGCGGTCCGGGCAGAACCAACTACCAACCAGTGGGGAGAAGATAGGCATGACGGGTTTCAACGGGGACAAAAGTCAGCACTACCTATCTTTTCACTGCTTGCAAAGACTAGACAGAATATCTCTATTCTTCGTTATTTGTAAGCAGAGAATACCTCCAAAGAACCAATATCGAACAACTAGTGTTCGGACAATCAATCAATCAATCAATGGGGAGATAAAGATAGGCACGACGGGTTTCAACGGGGACAAAAGTCTGCGTTACCTACCCTTCACTATTTGCAAAGACTAGACAGAATATTCCTATTCTACGTTATTTGCAAACAGAGAATATCTCAAAAAGCACTATTCTTCAAAACAATCAATGTTCGGACAATCAATCAATGGGGAGATAAAGATAGGCACGACGGGTTTCAACGGGGACAAAAGTCTGCGTTACCTACCCTTCACTATCTGCAAAGGGAGAGAGAGAGAGTATTTCTACTCCTCCCCGTTTGTAGACAGCGAATATCTCAAAGAGAACAATCAATGAGCAATACTAGTATTTCCAAAGCTTCAAACAATCAATCAATTATTTCGCAATTTGTCGTGTATCACGACCTTACCCGGACCGCGTGGACAGTTTCTCGTCTTCCGCCTCCAGCGCCCGATCGTCCTCTACTCTCCGTATTTGCCGCGGCACTCCTGATGGTTCCCAGTCAGGACCGTAGATCACTCGAGAGAGGTCTGCTCGGAACCAGTGAAGTTCGGATGATCGGCTGCCAGACGAGGGTCTATTGGGCAGGAGCTCTCCCGATCGTTGCAGTCGTTCACTCTGTCGTCGGGACCTCTCCCACTGGATCCACGTGTCGCTGATGGGCCCCACGTTTGGGACGCCAATTGTTAAATGGTAGCGGCAGTATCAGTCGATAACCTTTCAAGTATTTGCCCGGAGGTAATCGCCTCTCATACCACTCGATAATTTACCAATGAAAGAGGCAGGCGCCGGAGACTGGAAGGCAGGAAACAAAGTTTTATTCCGTCGGAGCAGAACACATCAGATCAGACAGCAAGATATCGTCACGAGGTGCTCTAACTGCATCTCTGAGACCTGGTCTCTTATACACTGGTTTATTGCTTTATTACACATAGTACATTCTTGAGGTTCCCTTGATGTATGGGAGAATATCCCCTGAAGCCCCGGTTCAGATCCGATCCCACACATAGATACAGTAGAAGTTCCCACCCCACCCACAGTAGGAGATGGCTATTGCGCAGCAGGGTATTCCGCCAATTCCTGGGGGTGTGTGTGACCGGTCGGGTCTCAGGGGGTAGGGGCTTTGATCTACTGTAATCCCTTTGATGTGGGGTGTTTCCCTTACAGTAGGGGCAATAAACTGCATCCGCAGGGCTAGGTGATGGCCTGGGACCAGTTCAGACAATGGGGCGCAGAGGAAGGGGGGTTATCAAAAGGAGAGGCATGACCATGTATGGGTTGTCGGTCGGAAGTGGTTCCGTAGCAGGGTCGCGCAGAAGGAGAGGGTTTATGGCCTGTATGAGAGAGCGGGGGTGACCGGCGCGCGGGGGATGCTCGCAGCACCAAGGGGAACGCGCTGGCGATTGACAATGAGCGGGGAGAGAGTGGGGTGCCTAAAATGGCGGCTGTGCATTCGCTGTGCGTGGCGCTGGGGAGAGGCAAGATGGCGCAGATAATGTTCAGTTTGCAAGCTAAAATTCCACACATCTGTGTACTTGATAAACTAATTGGTGAAATTTTCTTATGATGGACATGTTGGGTTTTCAGGGTCCAAGAAGAGAGTGTATGCATTCTAGAGGTTGCCAGAAATTGATGTGGAAGTTGAAACTATGACTGCATGGTGTATTGGATGCAGACTGGCAGATACAAAGTGATGTTCCTAAAATACTCCTTTATCTCTGGTATAATTTCCCATGGTACCATGGGAAAAGTTAAGCATGGATTTTATTGGGCCTAAAGAATTTGATTTGAGATATGCTTCAGTGATTGTTGTTTATCATTCTAAATGGGTGTATCATAAGTTTTTGATGGGACCTAATACAAAGGTGGTGATTGACAGACTGGAGAAGTTGATTCACACAGAAGGGATTCCCAAATTTTTAATTAGACATTTAACAGTGTCATTGTACAGTCCTTGTGACAACAGTATGGTTGAGAGAGTGTACAGGCTGATATGAGACCATTCAAATGACATTATCATTGGGATCTGATGTTTAGTGCACTGTTGAGAATAGATCGTGGAGTTATCACAATACTCCTCACTCAACCACAGGAGCGCCGCCATTTGTTTAGTTGAAAGGTAAAAATGTGTTGAATTATTTACTGTTTCCATGGGTGTTGAATAGGATGAGAACAAATGTTAGAATGCCTGGTGTTCAAGTGGAATTACAAAGAGTGGTGAAAGTTGAAATTAAAAGTAGTGGGATTTGAAGTTGGAGATCAATTCAGGATTAGACAGCCAAGGGCTGTAAAATTTGGCTGTCAAAGTTTTATCTGAATTCCTCTTTTGTTCAGGTTAGCAATCTTGCAGTTAAAGTGGAGAATGGACTATAGCGGATAAAGGCAATGTTTGGCATATGATCATGATTATGCTTATGGTAGCGTGTTGGATGGCCAGATGTTTGAGAATTCGTAATTTTCTCAAGTGTTGAAAGAACACAACTCTGGGCTTAGTAGGTTGGGGAAGGATGTTGTTGGAAGTGCTGATTATCTGGTGGATGGTACAGAAAGCCACTCATCTGCAGAGGTCAATAATAGAGATGAGACAAATAATGACCCAGTTTTGTTGAGTTTTAGAAGTTCAAGGAATGTAAGTCACCCAAAATACCTTATTGAATAGGTGTTGTCAGAACCTATTACACAAGAGGAGATGTTATTGTTGAATAGTTTGATGTGTTTTTAATTTTTTTCTGTATAAGCAGTGTGCTCTAACTTTGGGTGTTTTCTTTTGTCTGTATTGATAGGAGGGTTGTGTTATTTTTATATCAATCTGTTTAATGAACTATGTTCATTTGTTTTTGTTGTATGTGGGGTAAGATATGTTATGTGCTCAGTGTGTTCACTGTGCAGGACTGGATGGGGTAGAGTGTTCATTTTAACATTCTTTAGCGTGGCATCTCTTAAGGCGTGTTCTAGGGTTGTTGGTTTGTCTGCCTTGGAAGTGCTCTGGAGAAGGAAGTTTTGTGCAATTCCTCTGATGGAAGAGAAAAAAACTCCTTCTTTAATCTCCTTGCCTCTCTGCATTGATTTGAAGGACCCTACAAACACCTACAGCAAGTGCAGGTTCTACCAGTAGCCGCAGAACAGGCAGATAGACTTGAACAACCTATACAAATACAGGCGGTCATATGTACCGTCTCAAAGCTGAAAAATAATCTCTGAGGAAATCATAGTTCATGCACTAACTAGAGTATTCTTTTCATTTGAAAATTAAGGTAAAACAACATAATCATGAAAGAAACTATGGTTATGGTCATCCTCAAGCAAGTTAAGGACCATTTATTCAATATGTAGTTCTTGTAGAGCAATCTCCTTATGGAATGTGAATGTACAGAGGGGTTCTAGCTGCTAGCCGTATCCAATTCTGCCTGGGATAATAGATCCTGACCTGTCCGGAGTCATACATAACACAATGTCAAGAGGATTTTACACAATATAGACAATATATACAAAACAAGGAAAAAGTCCTGTAGCTGGTATTAGACAAAGAAAAACAGTTAAACTGGATAATTGGCGCTTTTTAAGCAAGATTTTCTAGTTGGCTGGGCCTAAATTTTGCATGTGGACACTCAGTCACTATAGAACTTCCACAGCCGTCACCAGAGTCAGCAGCAAATCCTCTCCTACATTTGAGATACAAATGGAAACCTGGCGTGGTTGCCCTCTATCCCCGCTCTTGTTTGCCCCCACAATAAAATGAATGGCAAATTGTCGGAGACATAGCAAAAGACATTAAAATAGAAGACATATACAAGCTGTCAATGTGCATTGATGATGTCCTTTGTCAATTTCGGATGTTATTATTTCAGTCAGTGTGTTATTGCAAGATCAGAAAGAACATAATACTGCTCTGGGTTGTAGAGAGGAGTTGGACTAACGGCTAGGGCGGTCGACCTCTAATTTGGGGAACCGGGTTTGAGTCTCTGCAATGAAGCTGAAGATCCTGTGATTCTGGGCAAATCGCTTAATCTCCCCGTGAAAAAATGAATGTGTCCTCATGTAACAGAACTGGTGATATGGAAAGCGCTCTGATACCCGATTCAGGTCAAGTTCGCGCTATATAAAACTCTGTATAAATAAAAAAAGAGAGAACTTCCAGAAATCCCACATATTAGAAATGTTAGTGCTTTAAGATAATAGTCATAACTAAAAGGCAAATTTCCTCTTGTATGAGGGCAGGCCTATATAACAACCATGGAATCCAAAACACCCCATTGATAGAATAAATGATTCCAGCCAATTATCCTCCTCTGTTAAAATCGACACCAAAAGAACTACAAACATGGAACTTGGGAGGCCTCTGCAGTCACGACAGGACAGAGGCTTTGAAAACTGAAAATGGCTGTTCTTTCCAGGATATTGTTTTTGTGTCAAAGCCTGCCATGGCCAACACCACTCCTGTGATAAAACAAAAATAACTGCAAGAAGCAACAGACAGCAATAGCCGGGGAGGCAAGTGACCACGAATAGTGAGGCAACGCCTGTCGATGACAGCAAAACATGGAGGTCTAGGGCTTCCAAACTCAGGGAGACTTGCCAAGCTGCACAAGAAGGTACCTGTTTTACACCCATGAAGGCAGAGCAGGCCCTTCTTTTGTGGCGGGATGGAAAAGCCTAAGCCATGTCTAGTTGTAGAAGATATCGAATATTCAAGGCTTTAAAAAGAGATTTTGGAGTACCCGCGATAGAGAGGTTTCACACCCATCAGATCCGCCGCTGGACCTTCCACCAAATGGTCAAGCCCTCAGAATATAATGATTTAACTAAATTTCAGAAACGGCTAATACGGAAAGAGGGAGATGAGAAACTCACATCACAAATGCATGGCTTCCTCCTAGAACCAATAATAGTGGAGAAACCCCCTGGAGAAAACCCTGGGTAAAGAACTGAGATATAATCCGAGGAATGAGGAGTGGAGTAAGTCTACACTATACGACAGAGGACTGATAGGAGTACCCTTGGAAGGGAAGCCATGGTCAGTGTTTACGTACACCGTTAGCTCACAATGGCCAACCAGCGCACATGTGGTATAAGATTTTTAATTTATGCACAGGTGAGATCTGATGCTCTAGAAGATGCATTTCTGCCTCCATTGCATTTCTGAACCGTCTGTTGGGTCGGACTCGCAGCCAGAACCCTGTCTCATTATTATTCATAGAACAGGATTCTGAGACTCCAACGAAATCTGCTGTTTGCGCTGTGACCCATTGCAATCTGTCCTGGTGCAAAATGTAGGTTGGGTCACAAGGGAGTCAGTGTGGGAGAAGGCCCATGGATCTACAATCCAACATTAGCACCACGAGCCGTATGCATTTCATTTCAGAGGAGCCGCACACAGAGGTGGAGTTGGGATGTGTCTGGATGGGAGATGTTGCTAATAGACCGAGGTCGGTCATGTGTGAGCTTCAGATATTTTACAAGTAGGGGAGAACTGCGGGTAGCAGCCCGGGGGCATATTAGCAAGGGCAATATCGCCGCTTTAGCGGCACTTTTTGCCGCTAAAGCGGCGATATTATTATCGCCCTATCAGCAAGCTGTCTCTAACAGCTGTTAGCGACAGATTTCTCATGAAAGCGACCGTGTTGGGTGCCGCGGTGCATGTCAGCGATATTAATCGCTAATGACATGCAAAGCAGGCGTTCCCGACCACAAGACCAGGAAAACAGCCGCTAAGAGGCCTATCGCCTATTAGCAATGAGGCCCTGGCCCCGGTTAGCGATGTTAAAAGTCGCGCTAACCGGGGTCATCGCTGGATTTTTAACACGTGCCTAAAACCTGACTAGTGCATACTTAACATGGGGGGGTAGATTAGGCTGATACGACCACAGGGTCGTATCAGCAAGGTTTCCCCCGTCCCCCATGCAACATCGCTGGTTTTGTAGCAATGTTGGCCCATTTCTCCTGCTATCGCTGGATTATTTATTGCCATGGTGCTAATTGTTGCTAATACAGCGTTAGTGTGGCAATCTATTCCAGCGATAGCAGGCGATAATTATTTTCGCGCTGAGCGTACTCTGTGATGTTTATCGCAGTTTCTTGCTAATATGGGCCCATATCTGTACATGCAGCTGTATTCTTTGCACGGCTCTCAACTTTCACAGAGTAGCTGGGCTAAGGGTGAATAAAATGAGTTTCCTACCAAACCCCTGCCATGGTGGTCTCCTGGCCTTACCGATGGAAGTGGGGTATGCCTTCTTCATCTCAACCCTTCTTGTCCCTTTCTGAAACTCGTGCATTCTCTGCCCTAAAATGTCATTTCTTACTCTATAAAATGGAAGTAAAAATGTTTAGAAGGAACATTTAGAGGGCTCTCTGGGGAGCCTGCGATCTAAAGGGGGTTGGATGTGTTTGTAAGGAGAGAACAGTTAACAGTGGGGTGACATGGGGCGAGCGTGATCAGTCGGGTTCTGGCAGCGCAGTAGGCTGCCACTGTGTGTGTCTCAGTCTGGCATGTACAGGGTAGGGTTCACGATAGGGGCTAGTGGTGGTCAGCCCTGGCCTCGCCTGCGTCAGCATGGTCTGCCTATGGGAGCCGAAGGGTACCCTTCCTCAAAACTGAAACTGGCCTCTCAGCGAGTGCGGGAGCAGGTGAAGTGCATTATTTAAAAAGGTTTTCTCGATGCTCCTCATTTATTTTTATTATTTAAACTTCTAATGCGCAGCAGCTACCCAAAAAGGGTTTCCCGGCGCAGGGGACAGATCATAGACTGAGATGGAGAGGCAAGAAGGTTATTTGTTAAAAAGCCACGTCTTCAATGACTTGCGGAATTTAACGTATTCTGTTTCATTTCGAAGAGCTGTAGGCAGGGCATTCCAGAGGGAGGGTCTCAGATAAGTGAAAGACCTTACACCCATCCTGGAAAGTTTAATTTTGGGAACAATAAATTTCCCCGGAGTGGATGAGCGGAGGTTGCGAGTAGGAACATAAGGACTAACCAGAGATTGAAGGTATTGGGGGGCAGCTCCAGCTTTTATTTTATGCATGTAGCTCAGAGCTTTGAACTTGATTCTGTTCTCCACCCTGAGCCAGTGTAGATTATGTAAGTGTCCAGACATGGAGGCGGTTCTCGGTACTCGCCATAAAAGCCTAGCAGCGGAGTTCTGGACCATCTGGAGCCTGCGAGTGAGCTCCTTGTTTGAGCCCAAGTAACGAACATTTCCAGAGTCCAGCCTTGATGTGATTAAGGCGTGGACCACCGTGTTCTGAGTGGGCTTTGGTAGTATCCAGATGACAGTCTTCAGCCATTTAAGAATGGTGAAACAAGTTGCTGCTACTTTGACCACTTGGGCGTGCATGCTGAGCGAGTCATCAATGGTTACGCCCAGGTTGCAGATTTGGCGGGCGGGGGAGGGAAAGGGACCCCAGCTCATACGGCCAATGCTGCGGGCCCCAGAGATCCTTATTTTTCCCAAATATAAGGACCTCAGTTTTCTCTCCATTAAGTTTTAGGTAGTTTGATTGCATCCACGTTGCTATTCTGCTTCAACCCATTTGAAGGGGAGAGGGTCCAACTGCGTTCTTCATAGAGAGTGAAAAAATTATTTGGGAATCATCCGCATGAGAAAACAGGGACAGTCCGGATTCTTCCACCACATTGGCTAAGGGTCGCACATATAAATTAAAAAGTAGCGGACTAAGGATGGAGCCTTGAGGGACCCCATGGGTAATGAAAAAGGAGTCGGATCTGTCTATAGGGGAAAAAACCTGAAATGTTCGATTTGAGAGAAAAGAAGAGAGCCAGTTCAGAGCGGACCCGCAGATGCCTAGCGCACTTAGGGTTTTAATGTCGAAAGCTGCACTCAGAGCCAATAAAATGAGGGCCAGGGTGTCTCCGGCATCCAAAAGACGACGCAGTCTTTCAGTTACCCCCAGTAGGGTAGTCTCTGTGGAGAAGCCCGCTCTAAAACCAGACTGGGAGGGATGAAAAGCCCTTGAGTTTCGACAAATAGAGAGAGCTGTGTGTGGACATGCTTCTCCAAAATTTTAGAGAAGGCGGGAAGTAGCGAAATGGGTCGATAGTTGGAAGGTAGATCGGGGTCAGCATTGGTCTTTTTGAGGAGAGGGAGGATCATGGCATGTTTCCAGTAAGGGGGGACGGTGGCTTCCTGTAGAGAAGCATTTAGAAGTTCCTTGATCACGAGCAAAGGAGCCGGGTCCAGCTGCTGCAGTGCAGAGATGGCAAAAGGGTCGATAGGTGGTCCCGATTTTATACTGTCTAAGAGTTTTTTCAAGATAGTAACGTCTAGCAGTGGCCATGTATCAATATAGTTTACTGGTAAATTAGATGTCACAACCTGATCAGCAGTCATACTATACGTTAAAGAGGGAGCAAGTGTTACTAGAGGGGAGGGAGGGTTGTCATCAAGTTGTGCATGGACTATGTCCAGGTAAATTATCTCAACCTTCTGGACAAAGAAGGAAGCTAGCGCCTCACATTGATGTTTATTGATTGCAGGGGGCCTGGATTGGGTTTTGGAGCCAGCGAGCTCCTTTACCGTGTTAAAGAGAGTTTTGGAGCAGTTTAGGGCATCTGAAATGGTGGATGAGACATAGTCCGCCCTAGCAGTATTGCTAAGGTTATGGTAAATTTTTAGGGTGGTTTTGTAACTGATTTTAGCTTCGGGAGAATAGTTCCTTCTCCACCTGCGCTGCATAGCTTTGCATTTGGCCTTCTCTGCTTTCAGTGTTTCGGTGAACCAGGGTGCTGGGGGCCGGTGACTGTTAGCCCTTTTTTTGGAGAGAGGAAGACAAGTGTCTATGGTTCTAAGGAGCCATTTCTGCACCGAGGTGGAGAGCAGGTTCACCGTCTGCTTGGAGATGGGCAGGTGAGAACATAAAAACATGTTTAAGGCAGTGATGTCTAATTTTTTCCAATCCCTAATTAAAATGCCTGGGATAGGAGAGGTGGTCGCCGAGTGCCCAGGAAGTGTCAGATTGAATTTGGTAAGAAAGTGATCCGACCAGCATATAGGCAGTGCCGGAGAGCATTTAATCCCAGTGAGATTAGAAAAAATGGGGTCCAGCAAATGACCTGCTTCATGCGTGGGGCCTGAATTAATTAGTTCAACATTTAAGGCTGCCAGATCAGAGATTAGATTAGTGCTATTTTTGCATGTGGGGTCCTCTAAATGAATGTTAAAGTCACCCAGAATTGAACAATTGGCTGCTTTCATATTTAGAGGGGCGATTAGTTCAGGGAGGGCAGAGGTCCAGGGTGCAGAGGGACCGGGAGGGCGATATAGAAGAATGACGTAAAAGGTAAAATTCGGCGTTAGGGCCAACTTAAATAAGGCTGCTCCGCAGTTAGGAAGCAATAGATGTTCAAATTTGCATTGGTAATCCCTTTTAAAAATAATGGCAATGCCCCCTCCAATTTTAGTAACTCTGTCTTTCCTAACTATAGCATAGTTAGAAGGGAGGGCGGCGGCAACATCAGGTCCAGCGCTCTCATGGAGCCAGGTCTCTGTGATGAAAAATGCATCAGGTTGTTCCTCGACCAATAGGTCAAATATATCTGAACTGTGCGTAGGGAGGGAGCGGCAGTTTGTATTAAGAAAGGTGAAATTTCTATTGGGTGGGTTTTCCTGATTGATGTTTTTGTATTTTTTGCCATTGGAAGTGATCGAGCGATCGAGAAGCGTCTGTAGTGAGTAGCCGCAGTTGTAGCATGCTTTAATTTTATCTACTACATGTAGACCGGTACACTCAGGGGATGGGGATGTGAAGTAGGCCTTAAGTTGGTCAGCTGAGTATTGTAGTGTGGGGGCACTCGGAAGACATGAGGGCATAGTCTTTTGATTGCTGTCTCTTGCTTGCTTTTTAGAAATGTAATGTTGATGGGGAAAGAACCAGGACTTCTGGCCAGGCGCAGAGGGGCGCAGACGGGCTCGCCTAAGGCGCGCCTTCGGCACGCCAGCTGCACGCATCCGCTGCGCGCTGTGGCATCGGCCCTTAAGTGCTTTCCCACCAGGCGCCAAGGCATGTGACGATGCAGGGGGTGTGTCACGTGCTGGCCGGTCCGCCCTCCACGCAAGTAACAACGGCTGTGGTGGACCGGGGTCGGAGCGTGCGGCGCGAAGAGTGAAGGAGTTTGCTTTCTTTTTAAAAAATGGGGTGAGTCAGAATACAGAGTGAAATACAGTTCTTTTAAAAACAGAGCAAGCAGAGTAAATAAAAGCTTTCCTTAAAAGCGCTGCCAACAATTCAAAAACGCGACTTACAATACAATACAATACGAACGCTGCTCCCTGTTCTTATCATGCTAAGCAGTAGCAAATGTCTGGGCATATTATCAAGGGCCTTATCTCTGCTTTTTTGGCTTTCAAACCCAAAAAAGCGGAGATAATGTTTTCGCCCTATTAACAAGGCAGTACTAACATGCATTAGCGCATGTTAGCAGCCTTGTCAACGACGCCTCGCTTGGGGGCATATTATCAAGTGAGGCGATAAAATTATCGCTGCATTAGCGGCAGAAAACTGTTGCTAAAACGGCGATAATGGGCTTGATAATATGCTCTATGGAATTCCAATTGAAGCCCATGTTAGATGTCCTTCACATCTAACATGCTAAAATGCAGACTTACCTATCCCTAACATTGGGGTGGATTATGCTGATACGACCACAGGGTCGTATCAGCAAGGTTATCGCTGTTTTGCATGGAACATCTCTGAAAAACCGGCGAGGTTCCCTGCAAAACGGCGATTTCCCCGCTATTGTTGGTATTTTTATCGCCCTAGAGAAACGCGTTGTTAATAACGCGCTACCAGGGCGATAAACTCCAGCGATGGACGGCGATAAATAAAAAAGCGCTAAGCGCGCTTTGCGTTATTTATCGCCGTCCCTAGATAATATGCCCCCTAGAGCGGGGAGCAGTCGCCCGGTCTTTTTCCTGCTCATGTCCAGATGCACATCGCTGGCGGCGTGGCCTCATATCACAGTGTTCAACAATGGCTGATGAATGATGTGATTGACATCTACAGCACCCCGCAGCGTCCATTCTCCGCATAGATGACGTGAGTCAAGTGCGCAGATAGGCTATTTCAGCCGGACCCAAAGTGGGTGAAATGTTCTTAGCCGTCTCAGCAAACACATGCCCTTTGATCGGCTGGTAAGCAATTCTTCTAACTAGAGGCAGATGGTCTTGTCACAAGCAGCGCCGGATTAATTCCATGATACATTTCTAAAACATAATTCCAGCCCAATAGTTCAGTGAGTTTGGCACGTGCTGCAGGGCTGCGGCTCGGTGTATCCTGCAATCAGGTATCTTCACCCCTTTCGGATGGGCCATAGCTTCAGTCCATCCTCACAGGATTGAGTCATGCGACTTGCATCTTATTCTGAGTTCAGACACGTGTCTCTAAACACACTTGCTATCGACCGGCAACTAAGTAAATGGCAACCGTCGGAGTACTTCTACTTCTAATACCTACAGATTTGCCGAAATAAGGGAACTGAAGCATGAGGAAATAAAAGAGTTTGCCCAAGATCACCCATGTTTGTCCAGTGGAGAAGCTGGGATTATAACTGAGCTTTTTCTGTACAACATCACCTCTCCTCCACGTGGGCTGTGAAAGAAGTTGAATACCCTCCATTTCACGCCTAATACTATTTCCTGCCTCTGTTCTCTTTCGTTTTCGTATACTCTCAAGGATAAAGAGACCCGTCCTCTATACCACAGTGACATCTACTGGCGTGTTGAGGGAGTGCAGGCTCCCGCCACTGATGCTCTTGAAATAGCATAGTGCCGGCTACACAGACCGACCCCACAGCTGTTCCTGCAGGTCAGGGGGAGTTCTACGAGCTGCCCTTTGTTCCTGGAACATATGTCAACACAGCTCCTACCAGGAAACCTGCAACCTGAGCATCTATTGAACCTGATCTGCAGTCCCACATAGCACAGCGCTGTGCAGTCCCTGCTAGGCATGTTCATGCCTCAGCCCCCCTCGGTGTTACGCTTCTGTCGCCTCCTCTCTCTGGCGCTAGATGTATCAGATATTGCCTTGACATTTCATAAACCTCTGCGAAGTGTTAGTAATAACATTGCTCGCATAATTGAATTATTTTTGTTCATTTGTACTGTACACATTCCTTATAGTAAAGTGAGAAAACTGCAAATGCAGGAAACAGTTAAGGCAAGTAAGTGTAAGTGACAGCTAATGGTGGGTGGAAAAAACTTCGTAAAAAAGAAAAAAAGGCAAAATTCACCGCAGTGAAATATAGTTTGAAATCCTCTGTGGGTGGAGCAGGGGAAAGGGCAGATACAATTTCTGAGCAATATTGACATATTCTGATTCCAAGCTACCCACAATCAATCTTATTGGCAGCCAATTAGAATACTCCTAAAACAAGGACCTATTAAGATTGTTTGAAAAGGTGGCCAATCACATTGCTTTTATTTCAGCAATCTGATTGGCTATTTTGGTTAATGACAGAGGACAGCATTTACACGAATTGATGATTTGGCAGGTACAAGATGGAAAACAGCTACAGGTGTGCAATCCGAGGAGTGAAACCAAATTATTGCGCATGCACAAGTGTGCATGGTCATCTCATAGGATCCTTTGAAAATCATGTAATATTTGCAGATTCTCTCTAAACATGGGATCATTTCTAAGGCAGCATATTTCTGACCTGTACTTTGTATACAATTTGGCTTTGTGGTAATACCAACATTGGAAAGATACAACTTTCCAAATGTTCTACTACTGCGAATATTTCTGAATTACAAAACAGTGCAAAGCTACACATACATTGGACAGATAATCCCTGAACGTAATAGTGAGCCCTTTTTCAAATATGGCCTCTGGTATTTCACATTTAGTAAACACCAGATATGCTTTTGTGGTAACCACCGATTTAGTCAGCCAGAAACCCTCAAGGGAGTCACGGTCAATTACTTATTAATAGTAGCAGAGGTACTTTTGCAATATTGTGCAAGGGTTTACTGTGAGAGGGCGCCACTTGCATATATAATTTTGCCTTTTTGGCCACAGAGTCTTCACCACTCACCACCTGTCACCAATTAATTTCAACATGCAATCTGACACGCGTAACCGCTTCTCAGAATGTATAGCTGAATTGCTCGGGCTCTGGGTGAAATGAGGAGCCTCTGGTCTATACCTTCTACTGCTGCAGAACTGCAGGATACCCGTCTCCCTGTATATCTCCGCACCAAGCTCCGGTCTGTGACTTGTTATGTTATATTGATTTGTATAGCGCACTAACCAACCGAGAGGGGATCCAGACGCTTGGGCAGGTGTACACATGCTAAATGGCGTTCCTGCGGCCCCCTAGGGATGGCACCACACTCCCCTTGGGGCATACCATGGGGCGATCACTCTTCTCATTGGCATGGTGCCGCTTTAAGACCAGAATCTGGAACTACTGACGTCATTAATGGGCGCTGATACTAATGACTCCACGCGAGCCTAGCTTGGAAAAGACCCGCAGTCTCAAAAGAATTCCATATGATAAAGCATGAGAGGATACAGGTGACCCCAGCTGGGGAGAAGAGAGCAGTGGGAAGTATTTAGGGGCATATTCTCAAGGACTGATCGCCGAGTTGTCGGCACTTTATCGTCCCATTCTCAAGCTGGTGCAAACTGCTGATATCACCAGTTTTCCAGCGATAGCTCCCGCAAAAAACAATGCCACAGATGAGAGCGACAACTACCACTGATGAAATGCAGAGTAGGCGTTCCCGTGCAAAAACACCATTTCGCGATATTCTCAACGACCAGCCAGACCTGCGATGCGATCCAAAAACAGGCGATAAGGCGCGTTAGCAGCAGGGATTTAACACCTGCCTTTTACTGGTGTAAAGCAGGATGACTACCTGTAGTATGAAAGGGAGCCCAGCCCAGAGCCACATCTGAAGACCAACACATGTCATGGAGACACTGATCATGCAGCTCGGAGACCCAAGAGGTCCACAACACCCACTGCCACCACCCCCATGCCCCCTGGACCACCCCACCCCGGACTACCACCGAGGCAGCGCAGAACAGGACAGCAGACGTTCCTAACACGCACCAGCCTCGGTGACTCAACGCCAGAGGAAGTCATTGCCCACTACAGGCACTAAAGGACAACCATCCTCCGCATCCCTACCCACTTTGCCCACAGGCTGACGGTACCAACACAGCGGACAACCAACATCCCTTCGCAGACAAAGCTGCTTGCTGTGCTGCACCTGTTGACTCCCAACCAACAACTGCCAGAGTCTGAGGAGTCTCACAGCCAGCCCTATCAAACTTACTCACACATGTCTTGGATGCATGTCCACAATAGCCACGGTGGGCCCTTGTAACCGCACCACACAACAGTTCCAATTTGTAGTGTTCCTGCGCAACCAACCCCAACTCCAGCCATTGCCAGACGTCTTTGTGCCCCAGATCCAAGACTGTAGTAACTGAAATGGGGGTGTGCATGGTCATGAAGTCCAGTAGTCAACAGTAGTGCAAATACAGTCCTTTATAACAAATACACAAATAAACAACACAAAAAGCACAGCCAACACCCAACGGGGAACTTCATCAGGGCAACGTGTGGATTCAAGTAGCTACATATGCAGCGGGAACTCCCCAATACAAACCCATACTCCGGAAGTCAGTGTCCAAGAACCTGTTGGACAAATGGTGACAATGGACAAGCGTCCGTATAGTCACAAACCTATTCTGGTACGGTGTACAGCTCTTGGGCAAACCGGAATGCTTACAGGAAAGACAAATCCTGACCAAAAACACCATAAAAGAAGTACGTGGGGTTGTAACCTTCGTAGGAAAGAAAAGGAAGGTTATGGTCACACAAACTTTTGTTACGGTCTCATGATGCAGGATTTCTCATACCTGTAAGCATCATGGTTTGTATCAGCTTGATACCCATGCACCTTCAATATCCCCACCCAGCCACGAGGGTGCCGCCGTGACCCGTGGTGCCTACGCGATCCTGTGTACCTGCTGCACCCCAGCCCTGGTACCCAGACTGGCCCTGCCGCGCCTGCGCACCCAGGCCTCAAAGCTCACCTGCCGCCACCGGCATGTCTCTGAGAGGGCCCGTCATGTGCCAGCGCAACCTCCTCAGCCGATCGCTGGATTCCGCACCACAGGCCCCCAGCGCACCCTGCTGCACTGCGCCGCGGAGTCATGTCTGTGCAGCTTGCTGCCCTCGGCGTACACTGCGGTCCAGCTGGGCTCACAATTCAAATCGAATCTTGATTGTCAGGACGGCGTATCGATGCCTACGCATCATCGCAGGCTGCACACCTGCTCAGCTCTGGTGCCACTAACTCGGTGCACCGCAAGTCACCGTCTCGTGGAGATAGGCCCGTGCCAGCCAAAGTGCCTTGGCTGCCACCAACTCTGTGCACCGCAAGTCACCGTCTCGTGGCGGTAGGCCCGTGCCGGACAAAGTGCCTCGGCTGCCACCAACTCTGTGCACCGCAAGTCATGGGCCCTTTATGATTGAGTCTCATGGTGCGGATTCCATCATGTCACCTCCGGCAGTGGGGAATTTGACGTGGTAGGCCCTCATGCATAAATAATGACCACACGGACACACTCAGATAGATAGTGGAAAGGGCCTCGAGCACGTGTGCCCTGCCTGTTTTATTGGCAGGGTCACATATCCTGTGACGCCTGTGCTGGATGGGTGTGGTGTGGGTGTAAACCAGCCCTCAGGGAGAGGCTGTGGCATGATGACAACTAGACCTGTGATCAGCATATCACTACAGGGAAGACCAGGGACATGTAGCGTTGTCGTCCCCCCCTGTAAGCTTAAGTGGAGTGGGCTGGCCTGGCGTATGCCAGTCCAGCATAGGGGTGTGAACAATGACCCCAGTGCTCTGGGCGTTGGTTCCGTTCTGGGCTGGACAAGGAAGTGAATAATGCGTGTGTCTCTGTTGTAGTGTCGGCGCCACCTGGACCGCAATCGGTAATGTTGCACCCTGTGACTCAAGTCCTACAACATGAGCAACATGGACGTAAGGGGGAATCACTGAGCCTACATTCATCCATACTTTCATACTTGAATGATCAGAGACATGACACATCTGTGTGAATTTGAATGTTTAATGCACATTCAGTGGAGGGTTGTAGCTGGAGCAGTACAGGGCCATGCAAACCCCACTTTATATTGTTGGTCGGTGGAGTGCCAGCCAGAGTCCTACAGGGAATGACAAGTACATCGAAAGAGGAAGAGTTCAGTCTGCACTCTGATAGCTGTGTCATTGGTGACCAAACAGAATATGGCAGTCCATGTCGAGGTCCAAGGTGAGTGTCGCAGAGTGCATCAGGGGACAGAGGAAGGTGATGATGCAGAGGGCAGAACCAAGCAGAAACAGGCCATATGGCGGAGATGAATGCAGCTGTTTCTTTCTTACCAGTAAGTCAGAATCATCCACATCTTCGTCCTCTGATGTTTCATGTGCTGCCAAACATGTGGGTGGTGGTGTTCTGTCTCCAGCACCGGGTGGCACTGACACATCAGGGGCCGGAGATGTGGATGTCGAAGCAGCAGCAGCATTCATCTGCGCCAGGCCTTGTGGCAGCAATGCCATGATGAGGATCTGCAGGGCATGGTAGATCCCAGCTACATCTCGCTGGTGTGCAGCCGTGGAAGCCAATCTTTCCGCCTGCATCTGCTCCATGTTCTCCATGATCCTCCGCATGTGTCCCAACTCCCGGATGACTCCGCTGCAGCCACTCTGACTAGACAGTTGTCCTTTTCTCAGAGTCAGGACTCCAGCGATGTCATCCATGGATCATTTGAGAGCATGGAGCGGACTGTGGGTGTCCGTTAGGGACTGTAAGTGGTCCCTGATGGGACTTAGACACCCACATATGGCTTCTAGTTTGGCTGCCATGAGGTCGAACCCCACCCGCACCTGATCAGCCATCTTCTCTTGGCACCCTAACACATGGCGTTGGAAGGCTATGTGTTGTTTGTGTGGGTCCTGGGAGACAGCTGTGGTGGTTGGTGCTTCCTGATGTGTGGTCTGTGCGGGGGGTGAAGTCTCCTCGATGCAGCTGGGCTGCCCTGCTCCTGGGGGTCGGGTGCTGAGGGTGTCCATGAGCTGTTGAAGGGCGTCAGGGTCGAAGGTGGGGAGGTCCTCTTCGTCATCAGGGAAGAGTTGTTGGGTCTGCTCTACAGAAGGTGTTGATTCTCCCTCTGCAATGTGAAGGGGAGATGCAGTTTAACATTGTGTTCACATGTATGTTGATGCATTGTACAAGTTTACATACAGATTGCATGGCAATGTACATTGTGACTGTTTGGGAGGAGCTACCTATTTGATGCGGGACAGTGGGAGTTTCGGCAACATCATGGATGTGTGTTTGTACTAGTACATCACCATCTCACATTTCCCTGCTAGGTCAAATGTGATTGGCCAGTTTCTACCCACAGCGGCATTAGATGTGTCCTCTGTTTTGTTGTGAACGTGTTGCAGTTTGTACCACATTGTTGTCAATGTTGATGTGCTCTGCTTCTTATGTGTGTGTGCTGCATTGTGGGAGATTCGCCCCTGCAGCTCTGATTTTGTGGCCCTTATCCCTTCCAGGCGTTGTGCCTTTCAATTTTGTGCTCATACAGTGCTTAGATGTTGCAGACTTGGGTAAATTGGGCTCCTGGTGGGAGTTGGGACTCTTGGGCATGGTTTGTCCGCAGATGTGTTGTTGACGTCAGGGGTTGTTTGTGCACGTGGATGTGTCAGAGTGTGACCTGCTCCTTTGCGGATGTGGTTCACACTCAGCTACCTCAGTGTTGTGGCGTGCACCATGTCATGATAATTGGACTGCAGCCATGCTAATTGTTAAGCAGTCACTTGCATTGTCAGTGTGGGTCACGGACCCGCAGCTTTGCTGGGTTCAGCACAGGTGCATGGGTTTGTTGTGGGATTGGTGATGTGTGGGAAGGGCCCCGTCTGGGCACATAGTCGACGGGGGCCTACTTGCAGTTTCTAGGTGTGCTGCAGTGTGCCAAGGGGATCAGAGACATGCTCCTGAGTCATTGTGGGTGTGCACTGTGCTATGCCTAATTTTGCATGTGTGCCACTGTGCCCATCTCCCTGGTCCCAGGTTGTTACTCACCCTGTTGCTGTTGTGTCTGCTCCTGTCGAGCAGTGTTCGGTCCCCCAACTCCTGCCAGTGTCTCCACACTGATGACTGTGGACACCATTTCCTCCATCTCGTCCAGCTCCTCCTGGACTCCCACCTCCAGTCTGCATTGCTGCCTTCTGGTTGTTGCCGAGTTTCTGCTTGGTTTTGCACTTCACATCATTTCAGCGCCTCTTGACCTCTTCCATTGTCCTCCTCAGCACTCCGACTGCATTCACCTTGTCCACGATGGACTGCCATATTCCATTTTTTGTCACCAGTGACGCATTGGAGGTGACAAACAGTTGTTAATTGGTATTTTATCACCTCCGTTTGATTTTTATCGCTGTCGCGGGACTTGTATCGCGGACATTTGCTGCGTTATCGGGATACTATCGCATATTACCACAGTGTTGGGAATACAACGTTAACACAGAGTTATTTTCCCACGATAGATGGTGATATGTGAAATTGCGTTAACCTATTTTGGCGATGATTATCGCACCTTCTTGAGAATATCCCCCTTGATCTTTGAATTAACATAAGGTATGTATAAGGTTTACCACACTCTTGGGTAGCGCCTAAATAACAGATTTTTATTGAATTACACATTTACATTTCCACGGCACAGGGAGATTACGTGCTTTCCCCAGAATTACATGATTTTAAAGTATGGTCCACTTTATATGTTGAACAGAATAGAGTGAGTAAATACCATTGCCACATGGTGGTTAACACCCCCTGTCCTGCGTTTTTAACCTTAAAATAAGGCAAAACAGTTGGAATCAGTTTTTGCCACACGTAGTTCATTTTTTTCAGCCCTTTTCCCTTGACAGATTGTAGCAAGTTTCACCTGTTGGAATCTATCCGGGTATAACTGAGAGGTTGTGATAAGTATCACACACCCTGTCATTCCAACCCCCTTGAAAGCCCGTTTGCACAGGGATCAGGATTTAACCCTTCCCTTGTATGAGGGCTGAAGTGCCTGTGTGGGGTTCGAGCTAGGACCTCATGCGTGGTAGCTGGTAGCTCCCCACAGATGTGCGTGTTCACCCATGGGGGCTGTCCCGAGATCTCTGTGAGGCCCTGCAAGGGAACAGCGACGCACACAGTACGGACCTGCTTCTGATGGCAGTGGACTTCCTGCCATCCCCAATTCAACACCTCGTGAGAGTTAGGGGTTCCTTCTATAATGCATCATTTTACAGTGTGTCAGCATGATTAGGTTAATTAAATATATCAAGATTACAGCTGCCTGGATGCAAACCAGGACATGACACATAAAGTCAGATTCACAAATCTGACTTTCTGTGTCATTCAAATTGTAACCCTTCTTAGGGTGTTTGGGAATATGGAAATTCTCTCCGTATGGTGAAAAAAGCACACTTTTAAATTTAATGATAGGGTCAGGGTTGTGAGTGTTTCTTTGTAGTCTTACTTACAAAGAAGGTGAACTCCAACAGGCATCTTACCCTTTTACGTGGTTGTTCATTCTGTACATCAATTGGTTTCTATAGCAGCCTGCCTTTCCATCTTTAAATCCATCTGCTGACTGTCTGTCCATTGGATCTGCCTGCCCACCCATCTATCATGCTCTGTGTTTCCATCCTGAACTCGCCATCTGTCTGTCCATGCCGCGGGCACCTGGGCATCGCTGCGCTACCACCAGCCTTTCTGTCATTCTCAGACACGGCAGGGAGCTGTGATGCGCACCCCCTTATAACAATAGCACCTCTGGGGCTCAGCGCCGCCATCAGACAAGAAAACGTCACAGCAAAGAAACACTAGTCATTTGAGATGTCATGAGTGATGTCACTGGCCATGTCATGAGTGATGTAATATGTGACATAATCAGCAGTGCATTGCGGGGCGTGATTTGTAGTTAGCTCTACTAACTTTAACTGACGAATGTCTCTGGTTTTATACGAGTTAAATGTCCAACTAACTATAACATCCCTGAAACCTGTGTTTTTTCCAGTGAATTTCTAATCAATTAATCAATTAATCAATCAATAAATCAATCAATGATAGAATTTGTAGAGCACACTACTTACCCGCGAGGGTCTCAAGGAGCTGGGGAGAAAAAGGGGGGGGGGGGGTGCTGCTACTGGTCGAACAGCCAGGTCTTGAGTAGCCTCCTGAAGGTCAGCAAGTCTTGGGTCTGTCGAAGGCTGAGTGGGAGGGTGTTCCAGGTCTTGGCGGCGAGGTGAGAGAAGGATCTGCCGCCGGTGGTTGTTCTTCGGATGCGCAGGACAGTAGCGAGAGAGAGGTCAGCGAGGCGGAGCTGGCAGTTAGGGACGTAGAAGAGGAGTCATCTGTTGAGGTAGGCTGGGCCGGTCTTGTGCAGTGCCTTGTGTGCGTGGATGAGGAGTTTGAAGGAGATTCTCCTGTCAACGGGGAGCCAGTGCAGGCTTTTCAGGTGGGGGGTGATGAGGCTGTGGCATGGTACATCGAGGATGAGGTGTGCAGAGGCATTTTGAATGCGTTGCAGTCGTTTGATGAGCTTGGCCGGGGCTCCCGCGTAGAGGGCGTTTCCGTAGTGGAGTCTGCTGCTGACGAGGGCCTGGGTGACTGTTCTTCTTGTATCTGTTGGGATCCACCTGTATATCCTGCGGAGCATGCGGAGGGTGTTGAAGCAGGAGGGGGAGACGGCGTTGACTTGCTTGGTCATGGAGAGCGTTGAGTCGAGGATGACTCCCAGGTTGCGTGCGTGGTTGGTGGGTGTCAGGGCTGCCCCCAGTGCCATTGGCCACCAGGAGTCGTCCCAGGCTGATGGGTTGGAGCTGAGGATGAGGACCTCCGTCTTGTCTGTGTTCAGTTTTAGTTGGTTGCTCTTCATCCAGTCGGCGATGGCCTTCATTCCTTCGTGGAGGTTGGGTTTGGCGGTGATGGGGTCCTTGGTGAGGGAGACGATCAGTTGAGTGTCGTCGACGTAGGAGATTATGTTGAGGTCGTGCTGTCAGATGAAGCATGCGAGCGGGGCCATGTAAATGTTTAACAGTGTCGGGCTGAGGGAAGAACCCTGGGGTACACCGCAGATTATCTCGGAGGCTTCGGATCGGAATGGGGGGAGGCTGACTCTCTGGGTTCTGCCGAAGAGGAAGGAGGTAGTCCATTCCAGGGCCTTGTCTTGGATCCCTGCGTCATGGAGGCGTGCACGTAGGGTACGGTGGCAGACCATGTCGAAGGCGGCGGAGAGGTCCAACAGGATGAGGGCTGCGGGCTCGCCGTTGTCCATTAGGGTCCTGATGTCGTTGGTGGCCGCGATGAGGGCAGTCTCTGTGCTGTGGTTGCTGTGGAACCCTGGGATGGGTCCGGGATGCTGTTTTCTTCGAGGTATCGGGTTAGCTGTCTGTTGACGATTTTCTCGATGACCTTGGCTGGGAACGGGAGCAGGGAGATGGGCCGGAAGTTAAAGGTTTTTTAAATGCTAATCCCTAACTATAACGTCCCTGAAACCTGTGGTTTTTTCAGTAAATTTCTAAGGATTTTTAAATGCTAATCCCTAACTATAACGTCCCTGAAACCTCTGTTTTTTTCAGTGAATTTCTATGATTTTATAAATGCTAATTTGCCTACATAGGTAGGACATGTGCAGAAAGAGGAAGAAAGGTGCAGAAAGAAGCAAGCGAAGTGCAGAAAGGGGCAAGAGAGGTGCTTAAAGAGGAAAAAAGGTGCAGAAGGAAGCAAGAGAAATGCAGAAAGAGGCAACAGAAGTCCAGAAAGAGGAGGAGAGGTGCAGAAACAAGCAAGAGATGTGCAGAAAGAATCAACAGAGGTGCAGAAACAGGCCTATTTGACTGTACCTTACAACAGACTCATACAAAGTACCCTAATCACTAATTCTTCTCTGAAGATGTCTTAAACCTCACTTTTCTCTTGAAGGTTCACTATTAATCGACTGCACAGAATGTGAGGCCTGTCAAATATAAAACAGCAATCCTAAGCATATCACTGTTGTAAGTCTGACCAAGTTTGTGAAGGTATGCATGCATGTCTATACTTTTACCTAGTGACATATTAAATGTAAAGAAACATTCAAACACTAGAAAACCTGTGTTTCAAACAGCATACTCTGTGAATGTGTGTAAAAAAAGGTGTATGCATTTCTTTCAGCTCACAATACAGGGCACATGGGTATTCAATAGTATATTTGAGGGGCTCCATAACACATATATACATAAGACATGTTTGCCTGTGCAACCGAATGACAGAGCTCAACTGAGAAGATTTGACCAGCTATGGGAGAAGTTACCTACTTTTTAAGCTACAATCTTCAGATGCATAACACATGTAAGAATACATATACAAGTAGACATATACCTCAATCACGAGAGAATGCAGACCTTTAAACTTGACAGTTTGCACTTCCCATTTGAGTACAGAAAGAGGCGAGATAAATTCGGAAAGAAGTAAGAGAGTTGCAGAAACAGACAAAAGAGGTGCAGAAAGAGGGAACAGGGGTGCAGAAAGAGGCAAGAGGGATGCAGAAATTTGGAACGGAGCTGCAAAAAGATGCAAGAGCATTGCAGATAGAACCAACAGAGGTGAGGAAAGAGGCAAGAGGGGTGCAGAAAGAGGCAAGTGAAGTGCAGAGCAAAGCAAAAGAGGTGCAGAAAGAGGCAAGAGAATTGCAGAAAAAGGCAAGAAAGGTACATAATGAGACAGGAGAGGTGCACAAAGAGGCAAGAGTGGTACAGAAAGAGGCAAGAGGGGAGTAGAAAGAAGCTAGAGAAGTACAGAAAGAAGCAACAAAGGTGCTGAAACAGGCACCAAGGGTGCAGAAAGAGGCAAGAGAGGTGCAGAAAAAAGCAAAAGAGGTACAGAAAGAGGCAAGAGTGGTGCAGAAAGAGGGAGGAGAGGTGTAGAAAGAGGCAAGAGAGTTGTACAAAGAGGGAAGAGGGGTGCAGAAATAGGCAAGAGGGGTGCAGAAAGAATCAAGTGAGGTGCATAAAGAGGCAAGAGAGGTGAAGAAAGAGGCAAGAGAGATGGAGAAATAGGCAAGAAAAGTATAGAAAGAGGGAAGACAGGTGCAGAAGGAGGTAAGAGAACTGCAGAAAGAGGCAACAGACTTGCAGAAACAGGCAAAAGGGGTGCAGAAAGAAGGAACAGGTGGGCAGACGGAGGCAAGAGAGCTGCAGAAAGAGGGAAGAGGGGTGCACAAAGAGGCAAGAGGGATGCAGAAAGAAGCAACAGAGGTGCAGAAAGAGGCAAGAGAAGTGTAGAAAGAGGCAGAAGAGGTGCAGAAACAGGCAGGAGTTGTGCAGAAAGAAGCAACAGAGGTGCAGAAAGAGGCAAGAGGTCTGGTGCAGAAAGAGGCAAGAGAAGTGTAGAAAGAGGCAAGAGAGGTACAGAAACAGGCAGGGGAGGTGCAGAAAGAGGGAACAGGGGTGCAGAAAGAGGCAAGAGAGGTGCAGAAAGTGGAAGAGATGAGCAGAAAGAGGCAAAATAAGTGCAGAAAAAAAGGAAGGTACAGAAGCAACAGAAATGCAGAAAGAGGCTAAAGAGATGCAGAAAGAGGGAAGAAAGATTCAGAAAGAGGCAAGAGGGGTACAGGAAGAAGCAAGAGAGGTACAGAAAGAGGCAACAGAGGTGCAGAAAGAAGCAAGAGAGGTGCAGAAAGTAGAAGAGATGAGCAGAAAAAGGCAAAAGAAGTGCAGAAAAAAAGAAAGGTGCAGAAGCAACAGAAATGCAGAAAGAGGCAAAAGAGGTGCAGAAAGAAGCAACAGTGGTTTGCACACCATTAGTACCAATTTAATACCCACATTTAGGGCCTTCCACCATGCTGTAACACTTGTTGCTGCATTTTTGGTAGCGTATGAGCAGTTTGAGCTAGAAAGAAGGTTTTTTATGTTCAAATCTGCAGATCAATTGAGACACAAAAAGGGAACCCCTGCAAGATACTATAAATCATAGGACAGGGAAAATGCAAGTTTGAAACAAAACCTAGGCATTCAATTAGTCGTGGAGCGACCTTCAAACAGCTCATTGATAGATTCATAGACTACAGTGCACTAGACACATAATTAAAAGATGTTTTGCTTCTTCTTTATTGATATAAATTCATGTTAACAATTAAAGGATAGTTGATCATACATAGTGTCAATACAATCTAAATACAAACATATATATCTAAATTGAATATATTACAATTAGGACAATAAACATGACACACAAATTCAACATATAATAGGTAAAAATACAGTGGCTAAATGTTGAACAAGTTCTCAAATTGTCTATGCGCGAGTCAGCTTTGAAATGCCTTCTTCAGGACAGCCACAACATAACCCTAAATTAATGAATCAGCAGATGATGGATTATGTGGCAAATGCAGAAAATGTATAATTGTGCAAAAGTATGTGCAGCCAAACAGTCGCATAATTCCAGTGACCCTGCTCATACCTCCGACTAGGTCCAGAAGTGCTCCTCAGTAGTTCCTTCTTTTTTTGTCTCATTGAGTCTATAGTTTAGCTTCTATGGAAATGAGGAAGACTAAACCTGAGGCTACCACTCCACAAAACAGACTACCATACCACAAAATTACTCTCCATAACACATAATCTCACTCTACACGTGTGGAAATTTAGTTCGTATCTGAACATTATCTGCGCCATCTTGTCTCTCCCCAAGCGCCACATGCAGAAAACGCGCGACGGCCTTTTTAGGCACCATGGTCTCATTGCCGATCGCCAGCGCGTCCCTCAGGTGCTGCAAACATCCCCCGCGCGCCGGCCAACCCCCCGCTCTCTCATACATGGGCCATAAACCCTCTCCTTCTGCGCGACCCTGCCATGGAACCACATCCCGCGCCTGACCAACACCTCCTTTCATCCCATACATGGTCATACATCCTTTTGATAACCCCCTTCCTCTGCGCCCGATTGTCCGAACCGATCCCAGGCCATCACCTAGCCCTGCGGATGCAGTTTATTGCCCCTACTGTAAGGGAAACACCTCACATCAAAGAGATTACAGTAGATCAAGGCCCCCACCCCCTGAGACCCGACCAGTCGCACACACCCCCGGGAATTGGCGGAATGTCCAGCTGTGTGATAGCCATCTCCTACTGTGGGTGGGGTGGGGACTTCCACTGTAGTTATGTGTGGGAGCGGATCCGAGCCAGGGATTCCGAGGATGTTCTTTCATGTATCAAAGCAATCTCAAGAATGTGCCAGGTACAATAAACCGGTAATAAAGTCAAAAATGTGTGTATAAGAGACCAGGTCTCAGAGATGCAGAGAGAGCACCTCGAGACGATACGTTGCTGTCCGATCTGATGTGTTCTGCTCCGACGGAATAAAACTTTGTTTCCTGCCTTCCAGTCTCCGGCGCCTGCCTCTTTTATTGGTTAATTATCGAATGGTATAAGAGGCGATTACCGCCGGGCAATACTTGAAAGGTTATCAACTGAAACTGCTGTTACCATTTAACAATTGGCGTCCCAAACGTGGGGCCCATCAGCGACACGTGGATCCAACGGGAGAGGTCCCGACGACAGAGTGAACGACTGCAACGATCGGGAAGAGCTCCTGCCCGATAGACCCTCGTCTGGCAGCCGATCATCCGAACTTCACTGGTTCCGAGCAGACCTCTCTCGAGTGATCTACGGTCCTGACTGGGAACCATCAGGAGTGCCGCGGCAAATACGGAGAGTAGAGGACGATCGGGCGCTGGAGGCGGAAGACGAGATACTGTCCATACGGTCCGGGTAAGGTCGTGTAACACGACAAATTGCGAAACGATTGATTGATTGATTGAAAATACTAGTATTGCTTATTTGATTGTTCTTTTTGAGATATTCGCTGCCTACAAACGGGGAAGAGTAGAAATACTCTCTCTCCCTTTGCAGATAGTGAAGGGTAGGTAACGCGGACTTTTGTCCCCCTTTGTAACCTGTAGTGCCTATTGTTCTCCCCACTGATTGATTGTCCGAACATTGATTGTTTTTGACGAATAGTGCTTTTTGAGATATTCTCTGTTTGCAAATAACGTAGAATAGAAATATTCTGTCTAGTCTTTGCAGATAGTGAAGGATAGGTAGTGCGGACTTTTGTCCCCCTTTGTAACCTGTCATGCCTATCTTCTCCCCACTGATTGGTAGTTGGTTCTGCCCGGACCGCTTATTAGAGATGAACCACTCGGCTCCACTGGAAGGCACCCCTAATAAGGACATGTTTACTAAATATGGACTAGTCGCTGTAGCTTATAGCAAACTATGGCATAAATATACAAAGAAGGACTCTGAAAGTCAGTGGCCACTGATGGGATCCTTTGATGACCATAAAATAGAAACGCTAGAAATAGCTCTACGTAGCAATAAAACGACGCCCACTATGCTCGACAGTATCGGCATGTGGCGCAAAGAAACAACGCAACGGAAAAAGAGAGAAGAAGTAAAGGCAGAAAAAGAACTACGAAAGGCAGCTCACCTTGTCGCTAGAAAGTTAGAGGAAGAAATAAAGGAGAGAAAGGAAGCTAAACAAAAACAAGAATCTGAAACGTCAGGCCAGTGCCCTGTTAGGACCCCCTCTACGCTCTACCCTGAGTTGCCTTCCAAGCAACGGGCGAACGATGAATTGCTATTAGGTCCTCCGATCATCTACATGCCCCCTCCGTACGCTCCCTCCCAACCTATAGTGCAGCACCCACAACCCCCGAACGCAAGCGAAAGCAGTACCAGGGCCTCGGTCCTCACGGCCTCCGCGCCGGCCGAGCCTCTTGTACTGAACACAACGTTAGCAATAACGTTAGATGACCCCGAGACGAGAAAGAAAGATTCCGCCAGAATGAATCGGCTAACAAAGGGTGAACGAGCCGGAATCGATAAGGTAGTGAGAACACTAGTAGAACGGAAGGAAAGTGAGGAATATGTGACAGATATGTATAACTCGTATGCCGACAACCACAGACGACACTTTGTCGTACGACTTTGTTATCACACTCTGAATGCCTATGAGGATAGGTACCAGGATAGAGGTCCCGAAGGCTTAGCAACCTTGTATAGAAAGGTTGATATTGGGGAAGAGGGAGAGGGCGATGTGACGGACCTCTTCACACGTACACTCGAAGTCTTCCGACATCTTAAAGAACAGAGGCAGACGACCAAGACAGAAACCCCTATAGCGACTGAACCCCAGGCAGGAAAAGCTGATACCATGATGCCCATCAAGGAAGCCGCTCCTTACTGGGTCCCCCCATGAGGTCAGGGAACACACGATGACATCAACCACCAAGATGCGAAGGGAAGGGTTGTATATAACTGGGTCTATCAGCCATGGGACCGACAAGACATCCTGACCTTTAGAAAAACCCTACCCCACTTAAGAAAGAACCCGACTGCCTTTTACACAGAACTAGGTACGGCCTTAGGTTCAACTATAATGACCTTGGCGGATATCGATTTGTTCTTCGGGTTATGTCTGCCGGCTGATGTGTGGAAGCAAATCCGGAAAGTCGACCACGCTGAGCCGTTCGGATATACCTGGGTACAACTCGATACCATAGACAAGCAGCGAGAACCTGGACAGAAACCTCTAAAGGCCATATTGGAACTCCCAGACAAGAGTGTTCAGAAATTAAAGACCCTAATCCCAGAAAGGAAGGTAGACTGGTCGATAGTGACGGCTTGCCGCCAGAAACCCCAGGAGGATGTATCCGAATACTTCTCTCGATTCGAGACAGTGTTTTCCGATTATAGTGGCCAGGACATGACCACTGCAACCGGACATCACCTCTTTGTCCAGAATTATGTGAAGGGTCTGTCACAGGAAGTCTCCCAGAAGTTACAGACCAGCGAGAGTAGTTGGGCAGCCTCCAAACCCGCGGCTATCCTCCAGATGGCCCAGTACTATGAACACCAAAAGAATGAGAACGATAGGGCGTCCGAGAGAAAGAAAAAGGAGCTGAAGGAAAGGGTAATGATCGCACAGTTGCAAGGGGTGACCATAGGAAGGGAACCTCCCAAGGGAAACTACCAACCGACTGCTCCTAGAAAACTACCCCCTAGAGACCATGCACCCACACCCTACGCTGGACGCAGGGACTTAGACGAGAATCAGTGTGCGTTCTGTAAAGGGTTCGGACACTGGAAATCCCAGTGCCCGGTCCTTCTGGATATGAACAAGAATAGGGACACAAGAGACATAGCAAACAGCCCCAGAAATAGAGGACAGGGACGAGGGTACACGAACGACACCACCAACGACAGGCCAGACAGACCAAACACCTTTGACCGCCCCCGACAGAACCAGTGCCAGCAGTCCGACTACAAAAACACCCATGACTTTGCATAGGACCGCCAGGGGCAAGGGAGGGATCCAGTCGAACTCCGTGTTGACCAGCAAGGTCCTTACGTCACTGCTAAGGTCCTGGGCACAAAGTCTCCATTTTTGGTAGATACTGGGGCGACACGTAGTGCGCTATCTAAACGGCTGATCCCAAGGGCACCCTTGTCTGGCTCACATGTAACCTCAATAGGCTTTGATGGAACGCCCTCCACTAATCCCTTGTCCGCACCAATCTCCTTTGACTTGGAAAATAACACCACTGACACGACATTTCTGCTCTCCTCCAACACCCCCGACGCCATTATGGGTCTTGATTTACTAAAACATTTCCGGGCTACCATCAGATGTTCCCCAGACGGAGTTCGAGTCATACTGCACGATAACCCAGATCTGTTCAGGCCTTGTCTCGCACGACGTATGTTCTCCATAACCGATGCTGACCTGTCCCTACTTGACACGTTACCCACACATCTATGGGCCAAAACCGACTCAGACGTAGGACGCATGGTGATCGACCCTGTACACATAACTGTCCGACCGGACGCAGTGCTCCCAAAGCTTCCACAGTATCGGATATCGCCCGAAGGCGAGAAGGCGTTGGTGGAAATCATCCAGTCCCTAGTCGATGCAGGAGTGGTAGAAGAAGTAGTTAGTAATGTTTGCAACAGCCCTATCCTACCTATTGTTAAGAAGCAAGGCGAGGGAGATGAGAAAGCATACCGCTTCATTGTCGACTTACGAGAGGTTAACAAAGTAGTCATACCTCAGTACCCCGTAGTCTCAGATATCACCACCATCCTCACCCTGATTCCGTCCACTGCCACTACCTTTACCGTTATTGATCTCAAGAACGCATTCTTTTCCATCCCCATCCACCCAGACAGCCGCTACCTTTTCGGCTTCACCTTAAAAGCCCATTCGTACAGATTTTGTAGGGCACCACAAGGCTACACTGAGAGTCCCAGCATATATAGCCAAGCCCTCAAGAGACAACTGGATGCAGTTCAACTACCGGACGGAGTGGTGTTAATACAGTACGTCGATGATATTCTTTTGGCGGCTGACACCACTCCGCTTGCAGTCACAGCCACCATCCACCTCCTCCACTTCCTCGCGGAGAACGGTCACAAGGTCTCCAGGAAGAAGTTGCAATTCTGCCAACCCCAAGTGACATACCTAGGCCACCTCCTATCCAAAGATGGGAGGAAGCTTACACCTGACCGAATTCAGACCATCCTAGAAACCCCTGTTCCCAAAACTCAGAAGCAAGTGCGGTCTCTGGTAGGCCTCACCTCCTTCTGTCGACAGTGGTTGCCAAACTTCAGTCTTATTGTAAAACCTCTGCTTTCCCTGTTGGCTAAAGATGTCCCCTTCCCCCTCCCCTGGACACCCGAATGCCAATCCTCCTTCAAAGAATTACGAGATGCCCTTTGCTCAGCACCAGTCCTAGGAACCTCAGACTACACTAAACCTTTCTCCCTCTTCACCCACGAAAGGGAGGGATGCGCGTTGTCTGTTCTAACCCAGTCCATAGGTCCCAAGCAACGCCCTTGTGCCTACTTCTCTGCCACTCTTGACCCTGTAGCCAGAGCTTTGCCCGCCTGCCTTCGAGCGGTAGCCGCCGCTGCTGTCTCTATCCGACAAAGT
This sequence comes from Triturus cristatus, assembly GCF_964204655.1. NCBI lineage: Eukaryota > Metazoa > Chordata > Amphibia > Caudata > Salamandridae > Triturus > Triturus cristatus. The sequence goes on from NC_140584.1 coordinate 1,153,191,290, forward strand.
GAGGGGATCGTGCTTTCAAACCCCCTCACCGTGCTAATACCCCATGCAGTTGACACCCTCCTGAACCAGACTAAGACTCAACACCTGACTAGCGCACGACTGACTGGTTATGAACTGACTCTGCTTGCACCCCACATCACGTTGAAACGATGCACCACTCTGAACCCAGCCACTCTGCTACCTCTCCCTGACAATGACCCCAATGCGTCCCCTATACATGACTGTGTGACCCTCACCGACGAACAGACCAAGAGTAGGGTTGACCTCCGAGATACTACCTTCCCAGATCCTGACGGAGAGCTGTGGGTAGATGGCTCATGCATCAAGCTCCCCGACGGCACCACTTCAGCCGCCTATGCAGTCACCACGGCCCGAACAGTTGTTGAGACAGCCCGCATCACACAGCGATCCGCACAGGCGGCTGAACTGATTGCTCTCACACGAGCATGTATCCTAGCAGCGGGGACAACCGCAAACATTTACACCGACAGCCAGTACGCCTTCGGGGTGGTTCACCACTTTGGGCTCCTATGGAAGGAGAGGGGATTCCTGACTTCCCATGGCACACCCATCCTACATGGAGATCTAGTCTCCGCTCTGACCGAAGCAGTCCTCCTCCCCACACGGCTAGCTGTGATTAAATGCCAGGCACACAAAAAGGTGACGGACATTATAGGACAGGGAAATGCGCTGGCTGACATCACTGCCCGAACCACAGCCGAGAATAGGTCAACAACACGCATGTACGTGACCAGGTCACAAACTGAAAAATGGAAGGATGCTAGGGAAACCATTAGAGACATACAATTGGCCAGCTCACCACACAAATTGACTGAATGGGCACGGGTGGGATTGAAAGACGATGAAGGCTGCTGGCGAACTAGAGACACGAACAAATGGTTGCTACCTGACTCATACCTGATTCCCATGCTGACCATGACACACTCCCCCGCACACATAGGGTCTTCCCCCATGATTGAACTCATCTCCAAAGTCTGGCACAACGACAAAATCCCAGACTCAGCTAAACGCCTAGTCCAACAATGTCTGATATGCCTCCAACACAACCCTGGTAAAGGAACTGCTGTACCCCGGGGAGGGTTTGGGGTTCCTAGTCACCCCTTTGAGGTCCTACAGATGGACTACATTCAGTTAGAAAGGTGCCAAACCCTGAAGTACGTGCTTGTCGTTGTGTGCGCCTTCAGCAAATGGGTGGAAGCCTACCCAACCCGCGACAACACTGCTATGACAACCGCAAAAGTACTACTGAAAGAATTCTTCCCCCGTTACGGCCTTTGTCGAATTTTGTGGAGCGACAACGGCCCCCACTTCGTAGCCGAAGTTATCCAACTCATCTTAAAAGGGTTGGGTGTAAAAGAGAAGTTTCATGCGGTCTTCCACCCCCAATCTGCAGGCTTGGTTGAGCGACATAATGCCACATTGAAACTCAAACTAGCCAAAATAGTTGCCACCACGGGACTGAAATGGCCAGACGCCCTCCCACTAGCATTGCTATCAATGCGTTCCACTCCTACCAAACACCACTTACCCCCCTACGAGGTCGTCTTCGGGCGACCCATGAACCTTTGGACTGCACCAAAACCAGCATCCATTCACGACGTCCCGGACGTCCTCATGTCTGACTATCTGTACAATCTAACTAAAACTTTGTCTGTTATCCATCAGCAGGTGCTGCAAGCCATTCCCGATGCTTCCAGGGGCCCCGGACACGACATCCAACCCGGTGACTTTGTCCTAGTGCGCAACTTCCAGCGCACCAAGAGTCTGGAGCCCCGGTGGACGGGCCCCCTGCAAGTCCTGATCATCACCCGAACAGCTCTTCGAGTGGAGGGGAAACGTAATTGGCTGCATGCACACCACTGCAAGAAGGTATCATCGACCCTGACGACCACCGACAACATCACCGCCCAAGAGGAACTTCTGGACAAAGACCGACCATCCCTGAGCTGCTACCCGAATACAGAGACACTTGAATTGACTGAATATCCCGATCCCACTGTGCCATCCAAAGAAGGGTATAACCTACGACGAAAGGAGGGAACTTCGGCTAAGCAAACCACGAACTAAGTTGAAATCTCAGAGCGGTAGCCTAGTCACCTCAAAGGCCTCCAGGAGAGAAACTAAACAAAGTCTGTGGTTCTGCCCGCTACCGAGTCCCTTGAAGGTGATGGAAGCGCCCGACATGAAGATGATGGAAGCAACCGGACGTCCGAAGATCCACTACAAAAACCCAAAGACTGACAAAATGCACAGCTCAAAGACTATTGCACTTTTTATTACCCTTCTCCTTTGCCTCCTTCTCATGGTCACTTTCTGGATCGTGGAAGAAAACGCACCCGCTCATAAGACATTGCTGACCACTGCTCAACCCACCACCATGAAAGAACACCATCTGATTTCACTTTCACCCCAACTCCGAGAAAGACGTAAGGAGTTCTGGAATAACTCTTTTGTGCAACTGCTCCACCAACACAATCTTGCCGCCAATGCCACTAACTGCTGGATCTGTGGATTGCTACCACATGCCACTGGACATTCTATCCCTTTCATCCCTTCGCCCTTCTCTGTCCATGGCTCCTGCCTCGCTTGGCTAATCCTCCTGCAAGAAAGTTACAAGGACAATGCCACTTCCGGCAAAACTGTGTCGCACTTCTATCATAGGTTCTGGCTGAACCAAACTGGAAAAACCTCTGCCCTCTTTTGTCCTCTGAGATCAAACACCTCTTTCCATATGGACCTCCCTGCCAAGGAGCGAGTTGAAATGCAGGTGTTCAACAACCCAGCCAGACCCACCTTCTCTTACCTCCGGAAACGAACGGCCGCCACCCTAACAGTGGCCCTATCTGTCGTCAACATCACAGGTCTGGTGTGCCTCAAAGGCCTAGGAACACAGCCGGTAGGCTACAGTTCCTGTCTCATCACCCGAACATTGGACTCAGTTGACCCACCCTCCTTTGTTACCTCCCCAAATATGTACTTCGTCTGTGGTACTAAGGCCTACACCTGGCTTCCGAAAGGTTGGGGAGGCACCTGCTACATCGCTTTTATCCTTCCTCCAACATATGTGGCTCCAGCAAACCATCACCGGCAGAAACGTGCAAAGGACATTGTACAAGCTGACTCCACTGGAGCACAGTTCATGGATGCAGTAAAGGGACTTGTTCCACTGTGGGGTCCAATGGCAAACAGCCGTGCCATCCGGCACCTAACCCAGGCAGTCAAAACCACAATGAACATTACAGCCGGCATCCTCACCAACAACACCGCTGAGCTTCAGGCCGTCCGCCTGGTAGCTCTTCAGAACCGCCTCGTTCTAGACGTGGTTCTGGCTGATCGTGGAGGAGCATGCCGCATCTTTGGGTCCAGCTGTTGTACCTACGTACCGGATAACTCACCCTCAGTCTACAAAGCGATTGAACACCTCCACAGACTTTCCGCAGAGGTTCATCAGGAGCAAGAAGGATGGTCGCTTGGAAGTTGGTTTTGGGACACTATTAAAAGTTGGGGGTGGAGGTTGTTTACATTTATCATGATACCAATTGTGATACTGTGTGGGTGCTGTCTGGGGATTCAGTGCTTGCCACCTTTATGTTCACTTTACACGAACTACATCTGCCCTAAGACTCTGAACTTTGAAGCAGAGCGAATGAAAGCCCTGTACGAAGTAGAAGTACGTGGTATTATGGGGATAGATCCGAACTAAACAAGCTGGCGAGATATGTTAAAAGGGAGGACTGTGGAAATGTAGTTTGTATCTGAACATTATCTGCGCCATCTTGTCTCTCCCCAAGCGCCACACGCAGAAAACGCGCGACGGCCATTTTAGGCACCATGGTCTCATTGCCGATCGCCAGCGCGTACCTCAGGCGCTGCAAACATCCCCCGCGCGCCGGCCACCCCCCCCACTCTCTCATACATGGGCCATAAACCCTCTCCTTCTGCGCAACCCTGCCATGGAACCACATCCCGCGCCTGACCAACACCTCCTTTCATCCCATACATGGTCATACATCCTTTTGATAACCCCCTTCCTCTGCGCCCGATTGTCCGAACCGATCCCAGGCCATCACCTAGCCCTGCAGATGCAGTTTATTGCCCCTACTGTAAGGGAAACACCTCACATCAAAGAGATTACAGTAGATCAAGGCCCCCACCCCCTGAGACCCGACCAGTCGCACACACCCCCGGGAATTGGCGGAATGTCCAGCTGTGTGATAGCCATCTCCTACTGTGGGTGGGGTGGGGACTTCCACTGTAGTTATGTGTGGGAGCGGATCCGAGCCGGGGATTCCGAGGATGTTCTTTCATGTATCAAAGCAATCTCAAGAATGTGCCATGTACAATAAACCGGTAATAAAGTCAAAAATGTGTGTATAAGAGACCAGGTCTCAGAGATGCAGAGAGAGCACCTCGAGACGATACTTTGCTGTCCGATCTGATGTGTTCTGCTCCGACGGAATAAAACTTTGTTTCCTGCCTTCCAGTCTCCGGCGCCTGCCTCTTTTATTGGTTAATTATCGAATGGTATAATAGGCGATTACCGCCGGGCAATACTTGAAAGGTTATCGACTGAAACTGCTGTTACCATTTAACACACGTATACACTAAATACCACATAATTTAACTGCAAAACATACCGCATAATTCCACTACACACAACGTACATCCACTTCACTCCAAAAAACTTTAGTAATAAACTTTTACATTTACAATGCCAATAGCGTAAATTTTGCAAATGCGAAACCTATTACATTCCAAATGCTTTTTTAACTAGTAGTCGCGTTTGCAGAGTAGTGGAGAAAGGGGGCTGGAACTCCAACCAGCGCTCAGGATTTCCGCTGCATAGGACTTACAGGAGCTTCCAGGAAGACTTCTTGCCCCCAAAGTACCTCAGGAGAAAAGTGGACTTCATTACCCGAGGAGTAAGTGCCAGGAGGCGCGTTAGCAGAGTGGTGGAGAAAGGGGGGGGGTGGCCTCCGAAGACTTCTTAGCAATCCCACTGTATGGGACTTACTGGAGGTAACAGGAGGGGTAGTTGGACCCCAAGGACATTCTTGCGGGCCAACTACCCCTTCTATTACCTCCAGCAAGTCCCACACAGCAGGATTGCTAAGTTCTCATAGCAGGCCACGCCCCCTTTGCCCACCACTCTGCAAACGCGCTCCCTGGCACACTCTTGGATGGAGATTGAATTCCCCTTCGCTGCTGGGAGTCCTTAGGGGCCAACTAGCCTACATGTTGCTTCCAGTAAGTCTCACACAGTGGGATTGCTGAGAGGTGGACAGAGGCCATGCCCCCTTTCTCCACCACTCTGCAAACGCGCCTCCTGGCGTGCTCTTGGTTGGGGGATGAAGTCCCCTTGCCTCCTGAGAGTCACTGGGGGCCATCTAGCCCTCCTGTTTTCTCTAGTATGCCAACACAGCTGGATTGCTCAGAGGTGGTCCAAGGCCACACCCCCTTTTTACATCACTCTGCAAACCCAGCACTGCTGCTTGATGAAGTCCACTTTAGTCCTGAAGTCCTCAGGACAAAAAGGGACCTCATCGCCCCACCAACAGTGCACCAAGAGGCGCGGTTGCAGAGTGGTGTAAAAAGGAGCGTGGCCTTGGACCACCTCTCAGCAATCCCACTGTGTGAGGCTTACTGGAGGTACTTCGTGGGCTAGTTGGCCCCTAAGGACCCTTAGTATTCGAGGGGGCTTAATCCCCAATCCAGAACGCGCCAGGAGGTGTGTTTGCACAGTAGAGCAGGGAGGGGGCGGGGCCTCCGGCGAAATGCCGGCTTTTTTAAAATTTGCTTTTTAATAGGAAAGCCTGTGTGGCCCTCCGTTCCTTTATTATTTTTTGGCCCTAGGGACCCCATCCCCCAGGGCCTGAGCATTTAAAAAAATTTAAATGGGAAGGGGGCCACATGGCCCCCCTCCAGTGGCCGATTGCGGCCCCAGGGACCCCATCACCCGGGGCATGGCCACATAGTTAATTTTAAAAAAATATTTTTTTTTTTAAGGAGGGGGATGCGCGGCCCCCCTCCTGAGGCCATTATTGGCCCCAGGGACCCCATCCCCCGGGGCTTTGCCTCATTTTTTTTTTAATGTTTTATAATTTTATTTAGGGAGGGGGCCGCGTGGCCCCCCTTCCCTGGGCCACCATTAGCACCATGGACCCCTTCCCCCAGGGACTGGCCACACATTGGGGACCACGGGGGGAGCCTCAATGCCCCCACGGTGCCAGCCGGCTCCCCGCCTCCTGCGGGAGCTGGCATTGCTTTTGGACAAGGGTAGCTGCTGATATGCAGCTCCCCTTGTCCAAAAGCAATCTGCTTTGCTTCATGGAAGTGGTAGCAGGTTTTCTGCTCTCGCTTCCATTAAGCAAAGTATAGTTTGCAATGACAGGGCGGGAGCAGTGTTAACAGCCAATCAAAATGAAGTTCATGCTCGAGAGGGTTCGCCAATCTTCCTCGGCCACCAGATATAAAAAAAAAAAAATTCTCAGGAATAACTGAACGGATTTACATCATTTTAAACAAGCATTTGAAATGCAATAGGTCTCGCATTTATGCAAGTTTAAGCTATCGGCATTGTAAATGACAATACCTTTTATTTATGTTTTAAAAACGAAAACAAAAAATAAAAGGCATTGTTATTTGCAATGTCAATAGATGAAACTCACGTAAATGCGAGAACTATTCCATTGCAAAATGCTTGTTTGTAGTTTTGATACAGCGCAAACTCTGCCTCAAGGGCATTGGAGCGCTTTACACTTGAACCAGGTTTCTTTTTTTGTGTGTTTTTTAAGGGTATGGGAGATTAAGTAATTTGCCCAGAGTCGCAGAATGTTGAGCTGAAGCCGGGAGTTAAACCTGATTCCTCAGTTCCAAAGTCAACACCTCTGGCAGTTTAGCCACATCTCCTCTGTGTCTGATAATTAATCCTGTTGCAGAGCGCTCTTTGTAAAGTCTGTGATATTTTGCATTCAGCTGGAGAGGTCTCTGCTATGATATTTCAATGTCTGTCACTCTAGCCCAGAGAGCTTTCTGCAGTGCATGATTCTGCAGTAGTAGCTCTAACATTATATGGAGTCCACGAAGTGCACACTGAAGGTCGCTGACCTTTGGAGTGGTTTTTATTGCTGCCCTGTAATAATTAAAAGTGCCAATGTTGTTTTTAATTGAGTGAACATAGTCAGGCAGAAGCTATTTTAATGGAAATACTTGCGGGCTGAGATTTTACTGAACTAGACTTAAACCAGTTTAAAATTCTATGCAATACATCTTCAATTGCTCGTTGCTACACTAGCACATTAAGAGGGTGGAGCATATTTGTGTTTTCTACAGGAGACTAGTGACAGCTCGTTTACCTTTGTAAACAAAATGAACTGTCTTATTCTGAAAAACGATTTCTCAAGCCTCTGCAAGAGCACAGCTCACCTCTTTGCCAGAGCTCACTGGAGCCGGGAACTTTTGATTACAGCCTGTTGAGAGGGTGATGGGATGCCCGTTGACAGGACTCCGGATGCAGCAGGGTGCTACCGGAACACAGCATGCTGCTTGATGACCCTCCCACAATACAGAGAGCACTGCGAGGGGTCGTGGACGGAGGCACCCCACTTGTCTGCTGTTGGCGAGGGCAGGCAGTGTTAAAACAAAAGTGCTGCCCGCTCTACCAGCGTCTGCCTGGGTCAATCTGTTACCTGGGGTGATAGTGGTACCTGTGCCTGAAGACAACATGCAAGGCGCAGCCCAGATCCACATACTGCAGAGACACGCCAGGCTATGTGCTTTTTTTGATGTAAATTAGTGAAGGCACAGAGGCAAACAACTAGGACGGTGGTTCACTCAGCAAGATTCAGAGGCAACCCGGCCGGCTGGGTTTGATTGATCTGAAATGATGGCAGCTGTGTTTACACCATGAATAAAGGCAGTGCTATGGGAGGTGCTGGCGAGGTCTCTGTTTTGTTTGCCGATTGATTGAAAGGTTGTTTACAAAAGCGTCTCACATTAATAGCGGCCGCGCCCCTTACCTTACGGCTCGTCTGAAGAAAGGGGCGTGACCGCCATTAACGTGAAAGCACCGCATGGGGGCGCTTTTACAAACAAAAGTTAAACAAGTGCTTTCCAGAGTTAACATTAGCATTCCTGTAGGCTATTAAATACTTAAACACAAACGCGGCCTTAATCGCGCTGAAAGGGAAAAGTGTTTGGGCCAGCATGAGCTCCATCTGTTTTCAATTAACGTGAATGCGATAATTGGAAACAGATGGCGTTGCTGCTCGCTGCCGAGCACCCTAGGCCAGGGGACAGAGAAGGCGGGACATGCACCCACCTTGGACTAATTGCGTGCTGTCTTTCTTAGAAAGACGCACGCAAAGGCCAAATGCGGGTGATAAAAAAGGGTTTAAACTTTAAAGGCCCTTACCAAATACCTCGCAGCGCAGCGCATGCGCACTGGCTCAGGCGAGACCTAAAAAAGCACACTTTATGAACCAAGAGCTATCCTTTTGCCAAATTTGGTGTAATTCTGTACAGCAGTTTGGGCTGTAGCTTTGTCTAAAGTTTCCTATGGAAGTTAACATGGAGAAAACGTGTTTTGGGACCCCCTTTCTCTCGGTCCCGCTAGATGAATCACCCCGAAACTTTCAAGACAGGAGCTGACCTGAGTGAACCAGTAGTTTTGAACATTTCGCGAAGATTTGTCAAACGGCGCCAAAGATATTGGCAAAAGAAAAAACACTTTTTGAATAGAAACTAGGTTTTAACTATACCTTCCTACTGGAGACTGCTAGTGGATAATATATGTATGTATCCTTATCTCTGATGCCTCTATAAATTCATGGCATCATGATGAGTGTTTGTAAGGCCTAAAAAGATAGACTATGACAACACGGAAGTGAGGTAGGAATGGGTGTGGCACACCCTGAAGTGTGCACGTGCATTATTCCTGGTGAGGGGTACAGAGGAGAAGCTAAACATTTTAGGTGTAGAGGACGCTCTGCGAGGGGTTATGGAAATCTTAAGAACACACAGTGGGCACATTGAGACAGAACTGGGGGTTACCAGGGATTGTCTTCCAAGAGTTAAAAGAGGGTTGGAATAATCCAGGAAGTAGGCAAACGTGTTCTCCATTCTCTCCTCCAGGTAACCCTAACCAAGGCACGCCTGCATCTGAAGTCTCAGTCATTTTACTTCTGGGAGCTCACTACAAAACCTTTTTCCTAGAAGCTCATTACAAATCTCTGTTGTGTGATGCTGTAATACTGCATCAGGAAATACCGACGTAGCAGTGTTTACCAGCTGAAGTATTACCGCCTTATTCACACTTCCACACAATGGATTTAATGGAATGTGAAATAACTTTGTGATATTGCATGTTTTAGCCAATCCAGGGTAACTAAAAACATTCACAACGAGGCAGATTTCACCCCACATAATCATGTGAGGGGGAGAAGGGGGGTAATCTCTGCATGATGCAAATCCAGATATGGCAACTAACTCCTGTTTGTGCTACGGGTGGGCACACTTGAGTACTTTTTTCCCTAACTAATACTTGTATGTTTTGGTAAGATTACAGGTATGGCATGAATTATACGTGGGTGGGTGGGTGTCTATGTGTAAAAGGAACGTGAGGAATGCCCCTAGGTACAACATTTATGCCAGATAGTTGCTCAGTGACATGGGCGTTGGTGTGCGTGACATTTTTTACTCCAAAAAGTTTCCTGTGTACAGAAATTGCACCACAGCACAACTGCTGTGAGCAAAAGAAAAAAAATATACAAAATACCAAAAAAAACAATGACGCATTTATGCAAGGTGTACTTTGCGCCCAAATCGGTAGGCCCAGAAGAATGAGGCCCTTAACATGTTATTTTCCTCCATTTCCCTTTATTGCTGTCTTTCCTCACCTGTGTCTAGTTGGATTTCAGGTTACATGCCCTAGGGATGCGCTTGGGTGTGAATTCACATGTGACGGTGACTGCGTCCTGCGAGTTCTAGACCAAGCTTATGATGGAAGCGATAATAGTGTGAACACAGCGATGCAACAGTTTTCACTGTGCCCTCCTTGCGACACGAAGGATGCACCGTATTTAATGTACAGCTCTCTATGTCGCCAGGAGTTACAGATACATCAGTATTTATGACGTATCTGTAGGCGCAGTAATGACGCATTGCTGGAGTGTGTCGCAAAAGTGACGCAACTGTAACAATGTGCCATTACACTTGGTCAAGTCCCATGTTAAATGTGCCTGCGTCAGTCTTACGCTTGCTTAGAGGCAGGCGTAAGATTTTGACGTAGTGGCGTCCTAGAAGTGGCGCCGTGAAATCTGATAGATTTCAGTGAGCCACTTTTATGAGGCTTTTTCGCAGTAACGCCCACCCTGCATACATCATACCTGAGGTAGGAATAATGTAGCGAGGGCTTTACAAACTGATGCATCTGCTTAGATGCATCACTTTGAAAATAGGGCACAACATGGCAAATTTTTTACGCTGCCGGTGCGTCCAGAGAGTGATGTAACGGTGGCGCAAAAGTGCTGCAAGGCCTCATAAATAAGGCCCAGAATCTTTGCCAATTCAAGTCGCCGTACTTGACGTCACATTCTAGATTCTTCGAGCCCTTGCACTCTGGCACATTCGGCCAAACAGCTGAATGAGAGTGGTTTTCTCATTCAATTTTAAAAATGCATGTATGCTGAAGTACCACCAATGTCTGCACTGTGCACCTAAACAACGTTGAACTTTATTAAGTCTGTCTAGGACCACAATTCTTCTAGAGCACTGACTTGTTTCAGTTCCTTAACTGCGTGATTGTATACCTTAATGCCCTGTAAGTCCCAGCCAAATACCAACTCGATGGCCTCATGGGGGTCCGTCAACGTCATACAAGATACAATCCTGAAGATGGTCTTGCAGATGTGCAACAATTGGGACCGAAACGTTGACACATAACCCAACTTTCTTTTAGAAATTGTTAACACCTATTAAGAGTCTTGAGTCTTCTAAAAACAGTCTCTAGTTGTATGCAGGAAAGTGGGCATAAAGTACATTGACATATGTTATAAAAGTCTGGAAATATATTGTAACAAACATTGTCAATGTACGTTGAAATTTATGTTCTGAACCCCTGTTATTACTGATTTAAATATCGGTTTTCTTCACTGTAAATTTGAAAACAAAAACACCTGCATTCTAGATTGATTCTTCTCTTTTTAAATTATCCTATATATGTTAAATTACATCCAATTGATTAGAGATGTCATCCATAGACATTATTAATGAATAATAAGTATATTTTAAATATTGCTTCTAAGTGAATCCCTTGTTGGCATCTTTACCTATTGGATCATAGTTACCCAAGCCCACAAGCGAATATTGGGTTCCCCACAAGCGAATATTGGGTTGCCCTTTTGTGCATAGTAATTATTTGATAAGACAGCACTTTGGCAACATTTGCTTATAGAGATAGCAATGGCACCGGAGCACCCACTTCCCATAATTGCGCAGCCAATCCCCACAATTACACAGGCACACCCCTAATCCTGCTCCTGCACTCACAGGCACACCCCTAATCCTGCATTCTGGGGTGCAGCAGAAGATGTGAAAAGACTTCCACTGAGGGAGCGTAGCTGCTCGTGGCTCAGACCAGGCACCTATGGTACCAGAGCAGGGTTGAAAACATGGCACTGCAACTTTTGCTAGCGGTAAAACATATATTCTAGCACTGTGCCTCCATCCCAGTCTAACTTCAAACGAGGCTGTCTTCCTGCAGATGGACACAAATGTTGGCCAATCAGATGCCATAAAGAGGCTGAAAGAGACACGAAGCCCCCTCTGGTTTTCTGCTTTCTTCACGTTATTTTATGTTACAAAATGATCTCCAGCACACACCTAAAGCTGTCTCCAGCAAGACCTAAAACGTGTAATTTCCTGTGCGATAACAGTAAACCTTGGCTGCTCCAGAGTCAGCCTGGGAACATACCATGGGAAACTCTATCCGCATTCACGCAGGATTAACTCTAATCCCCGCACAGTCAGCAGGACAAAGTCACCCGCCTTGTTTGGGAGGAAATACGCCACAGCATTTCTTTTACACCAAACAAACCTCAAATAACAACAAGATACTTTCGCCAACTACGCACAGTGGGGTAGAGTGTGCCAAGGGGCAAACACTGTCCTGAGCTCACGTTACCAGTCCCATGCACACCGCAGTTTAACAGTTTCTCAGTTAGTTTATCCCCGGGTGCCACAATAAATGCCCCGGGGGATTCTGGTCGTATCAGTTTCAAGCATCGCCCTCACTCCCGGTACATGATGTTTAGGCAGAGAGCTCTAAGAAATCGAACTGCTTCAGTCTCCTTTCCACGGCCCTGTGCTTGTGTTCCCGGTGCTACCAATGGTTGTGCTATTTAACCTCCACATCGCAGTCATCCCTTTACTCATCAGAGTAGGTGAACGTCAATGTAAGTCACATGTTAGGACTATTTTTTGCTCCATGTCAGAGCAGGTGCGGCTACAAGAACCTTAACAGGACTTCGCTCAGCTTTGAAGTTTATGGGAAGTTCCATTGGTCTGCGGTTCGGATTTGCGATGATAGGGTTTTTATTGGTCCTTAGCACTGTGGCTTATTGGTGCAGGTAAAGGCTGAACTGTTTGCACAAACAGCAAAACAGATCAAAGGCAGCTTTAGCTTCACCACCTACATTGACACCCCCACCAGCTATATGGAAAACCTCATGTTTAACATACACATAACTGCCAACCTCTCCCTGGGCAGAACCCCTGTGTGCAGACCACCTGGACCCGCACCAACTTTGCCAGTGACATCACAGACTTCATCGCAGCCCTCATCATCAACACCAGCACCTTCATGTTACTCCGAGACCATAACTTTCACCTTGAAGACTGCACGGACCCAAACTCTACGGCCCTTCTAGAAAACCTTGCAGACCTTTGGCCTCACCCAGCACATCACTGAACACACCCACAACTCTGGACACCTACCGGACCCTCTTGTCTCCTCAGTTATTAACATCACAGTTGACAAGCCAGCAACTTTGACCTGGACAGACTGCACCCTAGTCAGTTTCAGCATACCCATACCGCACCCCCACAGACCCACAAACACCCGAGCCTGCCGCTGGGTCTGGCGGCTCAGTGGACAAATGCTTCCACTGCAGCGGCCTGTGTTCGACTCATGGTTGCAGGTTCAAATCCCAGCGGGTCCACTCAGCCTTTCATCTATCTGCAGTCAATTAAATTAGTACCATTGAGTTGGGTACCAATAAACATTTGTTATTCAGCGCCGAGATGCCTACAGGTGAATGTGCGATTTACAAACACACATGTTATGTTATGTAGCTGGAAACACATCTAGAAAGAAAGTGGGCATCTGCCCTCTCTGAGCGGCAGCCAGAGCGCACCAGCAACCAACTAAAAGCCATCAAAGACCTCCAAAGCTGGAACATTGCATGTGCGGACGTGATCCAGTGGTTCAACAACAACAGATACACTACTACCATATACTCACCTGGACCCATAAACAGACAAATTGAGTAAACCGCTGGTGTCAAGTTTATAACTTTTCAAAATGTTTAGGATTAGTCTAAATACCTCAATTCACTTTTAACCCTTTACGGATCAAAAAGTTCTTTCCTCTGCTCGATGGACAATTAGTTGAACTATTTGATGGTGATAATGGCAAAACTAACTTACTTATACTTATAAGTATAATGAAATAACCACAAACTCCTTTAGGATTTTAAAGGTTTATCTAAATTTTAGAGCATGTGATCCACTTCAAAAATATACAGTACAGTCACCTTCATTCATTGGAGAGAGAATTCAATTCATTAGACACCAAGCATATATTTCGGACTCATACAATGATCAATGCTCAGAAAGGAAGAGAATAGAGAGAAAAGATCATTTACAATAACAAGAAATACTTTACCAAGGATGGTGTGAAAGACCAACCCCCTGGCCAAAGGGCTGGTGAGGGTCCCCTGAGATGGATTCAGGAAACAAAGACTTCAGGACAGGAATCAGGACAGGATAGTTACCTCTCTAAAATACCGACGATGGCGCCGCACCCCTCTCTGACTCTCTCTTCCTTCTCGAGATTCTTCCGCAAGTCTTCATCCAACCCAATTAAATTAGGAAGGAAAGTTCTGCTTCAGGCTTTGCATTCGATTCTTCATCAGCAATCTCACAGCATCTCTCCCAGCATCAGCATCTCCCGCTGCACCGACAGCATCCCGAGCTCTACAGCATTCAGAAAATCTTCATCTCTCAGCACCCGTGCTTCTGTGGTCCAGCATTTGTGCTCTAACTAACTAACTAAATCTACCTTAATTATACCTTCGGTCTGGATGTTCCACCCATTAAAGTTTCAATATCGTAAAAAATGCGAACTATGATTGGTCAGGCAAGGGGGGAAGCTCCATCACACCATGCTTACATGACAATAAATTCTATTTAACCATTGTTCGCAAACCCATCCCCTTAATTTGTATTCATAAGTTTTAGTTCACACACATATTCACATTTCAATTGACACATTTTTATATCAATCTGCATGCAAGTCCACATTGTTGAACTTTTCACCATCCGTTCCCAGGGTAAAGCACATTTGCGACCTTGGCTTCCATTCAACCTCTATGTCATCATTCCGAGTTAACTTTCAGTAGACATGCGCAGTCATCCATGACTCAGCTTACTTCATTTATACATGAGAGGCCCAAATGCGCACTAGTGATAAAGTCAAAAAGACAAATATTAATTTCACAAATAAAGTGGTCACACTGTATACCACCCACCTCTACTCTATTCCCCTTTACTTATTAATACTTTTCTCGCATTAGCGTTAGTATAATAGCTTGTTTTCATTTCAGCTAAGCAGATGCCATGCATGCGAGTCTTTAAGACTCCATTTTAGTGCCTTCTGCTCATGCGCAAGGATTTCCCTCCAAGCGACAGCTCATCATACTGCGTAGATGCACAACTAAACTTTCCATCACAGCTGTTGAATGAACCCTGACCTTGCATCGTGCTCTATCCACCAGTGAAATCGCTGCTACAATGAACACCACCCACTTAGGGGTTCCATCTGACCCATGGCCCACCACGCTTTCACCAAAGTAATCCTACCTATCAGCAAAGCACTAGCACCCACCCTCAAAGCATCCATTTTCTCAATCACATTCGCAGACACCTGGAAACATACCACTGTCATGCCCCTGCTCAATAAACCATCTGCTGATTCATCCATGCTTTTCAACTACAAGCCCATGTCCTCCTACCACACACGGCAAGGTCTTGGAGAAACAAAATCAACCGAAACCTAAATGCCCACCTCAGCAACCACCATCTCCTCAATTCCACGCAGTATGGAATGAGGCCCAACCACAGTACAGAAACAGCACTCATCACCGCCACACACAACAGCTGCATGATCCTTCAGAGAGAAGACCCAGCAGCCCTTATTCTCCTGGACCTTTCTGCAGCATATGACATGGTCTCACACCCCATCCTCATCAAGTGCCTGCACGAGACTGCCTTCCAAGAACCCGCTTTCCACTGGATCTGCTCCTCCTTAACTGATAGAACACAAGCTGTCAGCCTGGCATCTTACTCCTTAGAAGTCAGCAACACATCTGCAGAATACCTCAATCACTCAGCCCCATCCTCTTCAACGCATTCATGCTCCCTCTGGTGAACGTCATCCATGCACACAACATCAACATCCTCTCCTACACTGAAGACATGCAACTCACACTCTACCTTTGAGACATGAACCCCAGCTAAAGAAACTGGTTCACCACCTGCATGGCCAAAGTCACTAACTGGATGAAAGCCAGCTTTCTTAAGCTAAACATCAACAAGACAGAAGTAGTGATCTTCTGCAAGAACACCTCACCTTGGGACGCTAACTGGTGAGTGACCAGCCTCAGAATAATAATCAACAGCAAACTGGACATGACTGCACAAGTCGACACTGTCACTGCATCCTGCTTCCACACACTGAAGATGCCGAGGAAGATCTTTAAATGACTCACAAGCAACACCAAAAAAACTATCCCTTTTGCCCTAGTGACCAGCAAGCTAGAGCACGGGAACACTCTCTACGCCGGGATTCCCAAGCAACTCACTATAATACTACAAACCATCCAGAGCTTAGAAGCCAGACTCATTCTCAACCTCCCACACAGAACACACATCACACACACCTCATGGAACTCCTCTAGCTCCCGATGCACAAATGCGCTCAAGTCAAACTCCTCACAGATACATTCAAGGCACTAAACAACTCAGACCCCACCAACCTCATCAGTCACATCTCCTTCCACCAACCACGGAGACACCTCCGCTCCACAGTACTTCTACTCGCACACATCCCACTCACACTTAGAACCATTACAGGAGGACGGGCATTCTCTTACATTGCTCTACAAAGCACGAAATGGCCACTTACTCCACATCACAACCTCCGCCTCTCTTCTTGAATTCTGAAAGACGCTGAAGATCTGGCTTTATAATTAACCAACCTATTATGGCAAGACTCGGTACATACACCTGCTCAGCACCAGGATCATGGTCCACTTAACGGTTATGCATTCAAACCCTAAATAAGGAGACGAAATGCTCTATAGGAAGGTGAGGAAGGAACACCCCTGTGGTCCGGTTTGTTCCGTCGGGTGTCTCCCACCTCTGCACCTAGCGTGTGTTGTCCTCGCCTCCTCGATGATGACCATGATCTAGATCACCCCACACAGTGGAATTCTCTCACCAAACCTTTGATAAGAGTGGAGCCCTCCTTTTCTATAGGTTCTGATGAATGCCGAGGACCCTATAGGGCCAATAGGCAGGAACATTTCGACCTCACTGAACACGGTGGGGGGACAATAATAATCCCCAATACATCGATTATTTGTTATAATCACCATATAGATGCCATTCACATTAAAAGGATTTATGACATATATAATGGCCTTTTAACCTCACTGTTTGTCTCTAAGGGCCCCCGCTTAGTTTAGAAGTGCATCCGTGTCATCAGGTGTATGCCCGCCCTCTACCAAACCAAGTTTTTAGAGGGCGAGGACTGGTCAATGGTGAAGCATGACACCAGGTGGTGTGTGAGACCAGTCCTTCACTTTTTGTGAGATGGTTGCACTCACAAACTAACACTGTAGCACCCTTGTTTCTCAACTAGGAGAGGCCCCATATGTGCTGAACAATTGTGTGCACTTGCCAAGTCGACATGGCAGTCCCAGACTGCACACAGGCTCTGCAATTGCAGGCCTGAGTCACATTTTACAGGCTGCTTCTGTGGGTGGCACAATCAGTGCTGCAAGCCACCAGCAGCATTTGATTTACAAGCCCTGGGCACACATGGTGCACTGTACTAGGGTCTGACAAGTAAATCAAATCAGCCAATCATGGAATCACTAATCCATCACAACAATTTACAAAGGGAGCACCTGCACTTATGCACTGAACGGCAGTGGCAAAGTGCCAAAAACTTCTAGACCAGCAAAAACATATGAGGCAACAGCAAAAAAAATGGAAGGGAGGCCCACGCCAATGGTGCCAAGTCTAACAGTGGTTATTTGTTGGGATATCAGTAAAGGGATTAATGTATTCAATTGATGCCATAAAGTGAGTTGTAGGAAAGCATCAGTGGTCACAGACGCTGCTGACACACTTGAGATAGACGTGCAAAGGGAATTAACATGGTTGTGGTGGAGACCTTTTTGACCCCAGTGCTGTAGGATGCTGACAGCTCTGGTATGGGGTTGATAGTTCCTTGGTACTTAATCAAAGTGCTTAAGGTAGAGGTGGAGAGCAGTGTGCAAAGAAGCTCAGATCGCAGGTGTTACGTGTTGGTCGCTGCACCAAAAGATACTATTACTTGACAGTGGGTGCTCCTATCACTTAGATGCCCTCAGGTGCTGAGATCTCTAATTGCCCTGGAGCACAGTTCTTCAGGCAAAGAAGGGACCAATCTCTTTGGCATACACAACTGTTCTGATGCACAGGGCCACAACTGTGAAGGTGCAGCTATCACTACTCACTATTCACAATTCCAAGGGTACTGGCACATCTAGAACTCAAGGGCGTTGTAGCAGGGTTCCTACAGTGATGGAGGCCCAGTCAACTAGGTGTGACGGGAGCCACATAAGCCCAGGGGTGCCTGTGTTCATGGTGTGACTGGAGTTAGAAGAGCTGCCTGGAGCAGGAATGAGAAGTGCTCCCAGTGCCCCCTCACCTCTCTGAACCCCCTGAGATACAGGGGGGGGGGGGGCAGAGAAAAATGGCAGAAAGTGAAGGGGAAAAAAGACAAGCGCTACACGGCTATTCATCCACTCGTTCCGCCATGTTTGGCATTTGTACAAGTGAACCACAAGCAACACGAATAGTTATCCCTCTGTGGTGATCCACCTCTCCTTGTGAAAACCAGTGAGTGCTGGATGGACGCTGGCATGGGACAGCGGACCCCCAGGCAACTCTCACACTGTGCAGGAGTCACATGACAAATGAGCCGGCATTGGAGCTGTGTCACGCTGTGGATGCAAGGTCTGGAGTGCAGATTATTATTATTATTAGGAGCTTATAAAGCGCACTTATACCCAAGGGTGTCCTGGCGCTTCCTTGCAGTCATCCACACTAGACTTCTCTGCCCTTCTCAGGGAGCCACAGTCTGATTCCGGACTCTCATACATCCACGAGGGGTGGGCTTGCAATTGTTTTGCAGCAGTCTCTTTAAGCTGCAAGGACTTTCAGCATCCAGTGCACCGCAAGGAAAGAGGCTGGTCACAGTGGCGCTCCAGGCAGTGATGCAACAGCCTTTTTACTAAAGGGACCCTTTTATAGTTTGCACCTTCTTGTACCTACATTGGGATAGTGCAAGGTCTGCATGGGTAGAATATTTTGCCAACTTTCTATTTTTTCGGCATTTCAGTAGCAAATTTCAAATTATGTTAGTGATTCACTATTCAATTTGCATTTTCACAAAAGGGTTGAAATTCAAGCTGAGTCTAACTATGCACAGAGGTCCCTTTTGCTACTTAGCCCTCCTTTCTGCATTGAGAATTCTGACTTTGCTTTCACAAAGCAGTTTTCACTGATTTTGCAAATGCAAAATCTTTTGTTGCTGTGGCCACACTATGCATAAGAGTCCATCCCAATGCAGAGCTTGGACCTTCTTCCACTGCTCCCAGAATGATGCTAGTCATGTCTGAAATCCGTTTTCAGGATTTTCCTGAACTGAAGGTAAAAATGCTCTGTTTGGAGCTGGAGGCTGACTTTGTTCCAGAGTTTCAATCCCTGAACCCGCAGGGACATGATGTTCAGGAAGCCCTGGAGCCCTTATCAGGCCTTGGTCTGCTCACTCTGCTTGTTGAGGAGAGGGTTACGCTGGAAAAATTCAACCAACGAACTTACTTCGACACTGGCCATCATGAGACCTCCTCTCAGACTGAGCGTTCGCGACTGTGGGTTTCTTCTTCTTGTTAAAAACCCAAAATGTTCATCAAACTTTCAATTCCATTATAGGATGGTCCATGAGATCACACCATCAGTTATTTGCTTTAAACAAGAGTCAACCCCTAGACCTCCAAGACATGACACCGTGTCTGTCCATTGCTTCTCCGCCTGATAATGTGCACTTAAGGATCAGATCTCTTATTGCCCACCCCTCATCTCAGTATACGAAATAGGCACCGCAATGGGAATGTCCAAGGTAGTACCTGAACAGCATGGACTGCTGCCCCCCTGTGTGCATCCACATGGTGTGAGGCACAAGGAGGCCCTGTGGGGCCCACTTTGTTTCCTCACCACCACACTTTTCATGGCGGTCGCACCACCATGGAAAGAGTGGCGGTGACGAAACTCGTAATGTGCTTCGCGGGGCCGAAGTGGCTTCATCAAGCATATTGCGGCCTCAGGACCGCCCCACAACTGCCGGGGAAGAGCAGTTACCTGGCAGTTGCGGTGGTGTCAGGGCGGCCCGACCACGCTAGTCATAATAGGGCAGTCGGGAGACCGCCACTGTTAGTCTGGAGGTCTGTGGACCGTCAGATTCATAAAAAGGCCCTACCTTTTTTACGTTTCCTGAAATTTGATGGTGGTTAGTAGGTGATGAGTTATTCATTTTTATGAAGTCAGCTGAGAACCTGCAGCCTTTCATCTTTAAAATGTACTGTTGTTTGAGTTTTTGTGTGACTGGACTTCCGCAGTAGCACTTCCAAACAATAGTCCTTGACCTCAGCCTGCACTACCAATAGATGAGAAAAGGACATTTTTAACAAGTCTTTAATTAGCCAATAATGAGTCCCTTGATTATGTTTTTGTGGGAGTATCATCATAGCAGTCGATTGTGTCACCTGTGTCAGTGCGTGTGTGTGTTTGTCAGTGCTTGGCATTGTGTGTATCAGTGCATGTTTGCATGTTGCTTTCCAAGTGTGGGCATCTTCAAGCTTATAAATACTGGATTAGAGCGGTGAAAATGTTGCTTGACCTTCAGGCTGCTCCCTACTGGAATGGATCAGCTAGATACGTCCATGGTCTTCTCCACAAAACAAGAGGACCGGGGTACAAAGACAAGAGACAACAAGCAAACAACCTATTATGACACCATCCAAAGAAATGAAGATTCTCATGTCGAGGAAGTGAAGTTAAATCCTTTATTCCAAGTGTTGTCCCTTCAACAATGCGTCAATCACCCTCTGGTCCAATCATTTCTGTAATTCCTTCTTGAGTGGTTCTAAAATTAGATATGATACCTTCCTGACTTTATGAAGGTGTAATATCAAATTAATGTCATTAATCGTTAATAGATCAGGATTTTCTTCACCATCGACCTTTGTACCTTCAATTGATCAAGTAGGCCCAGAAGTGGCTATCTTTGAACATCTTGTATATAAAAAGATGAAGTCAGAAATTTGATTTATCCCGAATCCCACCTAAAACCTAAACTTACCAGAACACACTGCGTTATCAGAGTTGAGGAATAACAAATCCATTACGATCAAAAACTGTGACAAAGGTGGAGGCATTGTCATCATGGACACCTCAATGTATGTAACCAAGATGCACGAGATGCTTTACAATTCAGAACACTTTAAAGAAATTACCATAGACCCCACTACACGTATCAAGAAAACCCTTTTAGAAATCACATACAAAGCATTGAGATTAAATCATATATGTGAAAAGGGACATCATTTTTTAAATATCACAAATCCTAAAATGGAGGCCATATATGGGGTTCCTAAAAAATACACAAGAACAGCGAAGATCCACCCTTTCGACCCATAGTTACCACCATTGGTTCAGTCACTGAACCCTTATCAAAATATGTGGACTCCATACTTGGCCCATATGTCCACAGGACCAAATCGTTAATTCAAGACACTCTGGATATTATCAATAAAGTGGAGGGACTCACATTTAATGCAGTAGGAGACACCATAGTCACTATGGATATAGAGGCCTTATATAGTAACATTCCACAAGCAGATGTGTTAAATGCAGTGAAATGCTTCATTGATGAGTTTGACATAGATTGCCACAAAGGATTCATTCTAGATGCCTTACAAATAATCCTACATGAAAATACATTTGAGTTTAATGGACTTCTATTCAAACAGACTAAAGGTCTAAGTATAGGGACATCTTGTGCCCTAACTATAGCTAATATATATATATGACTCATTGGTCTAGCTACATAGACAATATCTTCTTTATATGAATAGGAAATTCAGAATATCCATCTGAATTTGTGACATACAATGGATAATCCTGGATAAAATCCACACGAAAACAGAAAGTACAAGTACGGAAATTAGGAAAAGAAAAGAAGTTTTTTGGATTTTCCCATTGGACACCTATAAAAAAGACCTGAACAGTGAAATCCCATTGGAACACCCTATCAGATATAACACCAATGCATGAGGAAACACTCTCTGCCTCCTGTCAGGGTTCCCTCTTTTGTTTTCCTTCCATTAATTATGATCTAGGACATGTGGAGCTTAAGTCCAATGTTTTAGAATATCTTTTCACTATATTGTATTTGGATAGGTAGCATACTATAGTTCACACATGAATTAATCTATATCCCTACTCATTACAACCCTAGATCAGATGTTTCACCAGTAAGCATCATGGGGTATGTGAATATCTTCATAGCTCTAATACACCTCCTTAGAGAGCATCGATTTAACCACCATCACCTTCCTTCTTTGGGTTTCTCAGGATTAATAGGCTATTCTTATATTTACATTTTGCCACTTCTAAAAAATGAAATATTCCGCTTCGGATAAAAAGTCTTTGCACATGTTAATTCAGGACAAAATCTCCCTTATACTGCTTATAGATAATTCATACAGTATATAATCACTATTCCAATATGGTAGACTTGATTGATCATAGAAGACAAACCGGAAGAGATTATTACAGTCTAGTTCTCGCCTAGGCTGGATGTTTGGGAACTATGTTTTCGCGCCATTCCATTTTAGATAACACAGATATAGCGAGGACCTATACTTTCAGTAGGTTACACACATTTGTTTCCAGGACGGCATCCGTTTGCTCCACATTGGGCGCGTGGAAGCGAAAAGACTGTTGAGCGCTGGAGCGGTCTTCTGTACCAGGGTCTTAAGAACAAGTGTCTTGGCTTAAATCGTAGTGAGACTGTTGTAAATAGAAAGTCCATAAGCCAGGTATACAAAACAGGATAGCTTTATTTAGGCTTAGTTCCAGGGTAAGTTAGGTAGAAGATAAGTAGAGGAAAGCGTAGCCCCACCAGGAGAAGCATCCCTGCTGCTCAGCCTGCATCCACCAACTGACACTTCCACTCATAACCAAGCAACCAAGCATTCTGTGACATCATCACACATTCCAAAAAGAACTATTGATGGACAGAATGCAGAACAATGTCATACATTCACCCCAGTACAGAGATCTGGGCCTAAATCCATCGTTTTTTTGCTCACCATGCCATTCCAGTTTGGACCCAGCCATATGCAAATCAGTCTTGACCCTGTGCCCAATGGGAACAGTCCATCACAGATTCCAGCCCTCATCCTGGCTGAGCAGTAGGGAAGACGTAGCTAGGGAAGAGAAATGGCAACAAGTAAGTTATAACAGAGACAAAAGACAAATGGGATTGTTAGACCTGGTACCATTGGCGTGAGTCTCCCTTCCATTTTTTATGATTGCCTTCTCTGTTTTTGATATGTTTCGCTGGTTTAGATGCTTTGGGCACTGTGACACTGCTATTCAGTGCCACGGTGCAAGTGCTCCCTATGTTAAATTGATGTATTGATTAGTGACTCCATGATTGGGTTATTTGATGTACTTGTCAGACCTAGTACAGTGCACCATGTGTGCCCAGGGCTTGTAAATCAAATGCTGCTGGTGGGCTTGCAGCACTGGGTGTGCCACCCACAGAAACAGCTTGTAAAGTGTGTCTCCGGCCTGCCATTGCAGAGCCTATGTGCAGTCTGGCACTGCCATGCTGACTGACCAAGTGCACCCACTTGCCAGTCCCTAAACCTTCCCTTATCTTCATATCAGACACCCCTATGGTAGGCCCAAGGGCAGGGTGCATTGTACGTAGGACATGCCCTGGTGTGTGTGGCATGTCCTAATAGTGAATTACAGCCATTTTCGTTTTTCACTATTGCAAGGCTACCTGTTCCCCATAGGCCAGAATGGACAGTTCGACTATTACATCTTATAATCCTAACTGACTCAGGAAACATGGTAGGAATTTGAATTTAGTATGCCTGAACTCAGAATGATACAATATCACTTCTGGAACAACAAGAAGAAACCTCTGCCAAGGAGAAGAACCAAAGGAAGCTAGGACATTGAAACCAGTAACTACATGACTTTTAGTTTTAATTCTATTTTCCTGGTTTACCGGCTAGAAGTTCATCCATTGTCACCATATTGATCCTGATTATTATTGAGCTTTATCCGCAATTACCTCTAGGTAAGTATGGATAATATGGTTGTGGGAGCACATTTTAAGTGTATATTAAGAACTTATGTCCCATATTCTGGGCTCTATAATCACTCTTCTTATCCCCCCCCTTTTTTGTATGCAGCCAGTTGCATGCTCCTTTCTTCCACTGTTGACCCATTTGAGGGAACGTATTTAGTGGAATTATGCATAATTTTCAGGTTAACCATATTTCATTTCTTAATAAGATTGAATGCCTATGTACGTCATCACCTTTTATTCAGCCTCTCAATTCAAAACCACAGTTCATATGAAATTCTAATTCAGGTTTGGAGATGGTTTACGTGAAATAATCTTCTCTGTTACTGCTTTTTATACTATCCTCTTCTGAATTCTAAATTTGGCATTGTGTAAAAGAAACTTTTGTTTAGTAATGCATGGATATGGAGACTCATCCATTGACGTAGTTCACGTCTTCATGAATGGGAGACACAAGGTGACAGATGGGAAATATGTGTTGGACAGATATATATGGTTTGCACACACTCCATGGGCTACAAGGTAGCACATATGAAACGTGACGTACAAACTGTTTTAGCTGTGTTCTTTATTAAAATACTTTGGAGGGTGGTGTACCAGATCTTTTTCTATTGTATATATTTCTACAGGATTTTGTCCATTATTTATGGCTTCCCGAGGAAGGCTCGATAGCTGAAACACGCGTAGATGGGAATGTATAGTCATTATGGATAAGAAATGTTCATTTATCATTATTTAAGACAACAATACATTTAATGAGAAACAAGAAAATCATTGTACGAATCTCAATGTAATAAATTGTCACTACATGCACTATAGAAGAATATGTATACAATGTAAGATTTAAAACAGCAAATGTTTATTGAGTAAAATAACAAGCCAAATGTTTGAATCCCAAAACATAAAAGGCAAGTTTGCTCTAAATAAAAAATGAAAAAAGAGTTATTGCAACAATAGGATGAATGAGGAGGTGTGAATGAGCCATAGGGATGCCTTATTCCCCGCTGTGAAAAAAATCATGTTTGAACTAATTGTATTATTGATGGAAGTGTATGTATTATTAAGAATTTTATTTTTTTGATATAATAAATATTACATCACATTTTTTCTGGGTTCCGGGACGTTATGAATGCCCTAGCCCTAGCTTAGGAAATGATAGTTGCCTAAGCATTTTTTGTACAATGGTAATATTAAAGACAACCTTAACTTCACTTTAACCTTTGTGTTTTTTCAGTGAATATCTCATCTATATATCGTAACGGCGTAATATGGACCAATATTGTCATTGAGGGGTGGGCTGGTGAAATTTATAAACCAGGAAGATGAAAGCCGAGTGGTTTACATATGTCAGCTGCACCCCAGAGACAGCAGGTGTCTGTCAGTGTTTTCAGAAATGTGCGTTTTTGCTGGGGGTAATGTACTAATATTTAAAATGTGTTTTGTGCAAGGATGTGTTATAAATTACACTGTAAATGTAAAGTAGATTCCAATGAAACACAAACGTGTTTTTTATAGTGCATGGGCACCAACTCTGGCCCTAAGGCGCGTTCCTTTTGAGGCGACTGTGAACTTGTGGTCATGCAGAGTTCTGTCAAACTACTGACCTGTGCTCTATGCTGTGGTGGGTGGGAGCAACCTGTGAATGACACATGGCCAAACCAATTGACGAAGATGACCGATTGTATGCATGTATGTCTGTATTTTTATTTTTGGAAAACATGGCTAGCTAAACAGCTAAAACAGTCTCCAGGACAGGCCTAAAGCATTCGATCATGAGACTTCTGTCAGTCCAAAGAGGAGGTTCCAACAGAGTCACCCTGGATCTAAGAGGTTCAACAGCTGTTCCCCCTTTACTGGAACCCTGCTGAGGGTGACTTGGGGAAACCAGATGCAATCGCCGCAGTGACCCATCCGTTGACAGGCCCCGCTATGGTGTCTAGCATCTCTGCTGGCCTTGCTGGATGCCATATTGCGTGCATTGACTGCTCCAGTGGTGTCTAACCCCTCCCTCTGCTAGAGCTGTGGCTGAACGCCCATCCATAGCGCCTTTTCTTAAAAACACGACTAGCGCGTTAAACTCACACTGCTACTTTCCATTCTGCTTCTATGTGGCTTCAACAGCTTTGACCTTTTGCACATCTGCACATTGGTTTACCACCTATGTAAATGTTCTCATGCAACATTCTTACACCATATATGACTCAAAAACCTTGACGTTACTTGCATTATAATATCCCAAACTGTCTTGGTGGAAAGTTCTAGTAGGAAAGGTTCAAGCCTCTCTGATTTCCATCTTTTATCTTTTGGGTGTGTACATTTTCTATAAGTAACTCTGTGGGGTGATATCTTTGTGCTTATGTTCAGAAGGTAGTCTGGTACCACTCCCTGGGGTCACGTTCCCGGCTCTATCGTGCCCCAGTTTGCACCCCTTGCTGTGTTAGACAGGGAAGGGAGGGGCAGGCTCGCCCTGTCGCTATCACTCCGAGTATTCATTCCCTTCACTGCTAGGATGGGAGTCTCTGTTCAGTTCTGCAGATAATAATGTTAAAAGGAGCTGACGTCACGCTGCTTGTGGGATAGAACATTATCCCAGCGTGCCCCGGATCAGGAACAGGAGTAAACAATGTGCTTCACTCAGACACGCTCCTCGCCTCCGGGTTCTTCCAAAAAGATGCTTGGGGCAAACGCGAGTTCACGGCCCAGGCTGGAGTCGGGGAGCGGGGTTAACGAGCGTGACTCCTCCGTGCACAGCGCGGCCCCAACAGCTGCGTGGCACTTCAGCTCGGAGGCCTTTGAGGGGTGGCGTGTTCGGGGTACGTTTCTTCTTGGCGATGGCGTGCGGTAAAACCCTTTGAGCGCATGGAAAGTTTATTCTTAAAGTGCTAATGTGCTTAATAGGTTTCTGGCAGACGGGATGCGGCCCTCTGCCAAAGCCATGTCTAATGAAGCATTACTGCATCTCCACATTTATGGACCCTTCGAGGGGTGCCTCCTCCCTTCTAACCCTCTCCCCTCCTGGCTGCACCACTGCATCTGTCTCTCGTGGTGAGGCACCTTCTCAAGGTCAATGCCAGGCTAACCTGTGAGGCCCCAACTCAGGATCTGTATTCAATGCAACTTTTTGGAATCTGTTGGCTCATTTCTGTTGTCAGCCTCTCACCCTGAGGCATCTCATGGTCTGCTACTGCAATTCTTCGTCATGTAAGTAC
The DNA here is from genome assembly GCF_964204655.1 of Triturus cristatus. Taxonomy (NCBI): domain Eukaryota; kingdom Metazoa; phylum Chordata; class Amphibia; order Caudata; family Salamandridae; genus Triturus; species Triturus cristatus. The sequence goes on from NC_140584.1 coordinate 1,153,218,515, forward strand.
GCAACTTTTTAAAAGGTTTTTAAACAAGTGAATTTAGCACGTTTTTGCTCTCATACGAGTGACTGTGGGAACATCAGGGTGTTAAATCACGGGTGGGGGGACAGATTGGTTTTTTTTTCTAATCAACTGTGAACGCGGAATTTCCCCAAGGTGATTCTGTCTTCCCATTCCCAGTTTCTAAGGTCGGAAATCTGAAGAAGCAGCGGTTTTTCTTTACTTTTCTCTCCTCCCGAGCTTCAAAACTCGTACCAGGGAATATTCTCCCACAGAGATTCCTCAGTGTAGAACCTGCAGAAAGAATGTCAGTCAATGCAAAATGTGCTGAAATCTGCAATGTCAAACTGGTCCTGAGCTCTGTGGTGCACAGTGGGGGGACCTTCTTAGTTTCATTCTAGTGAGGCCCTGCCCGGCCTCCGTGCGGTGCTGGCTCTTCACAGTGTGGGTAACGGAGCGGCCCTTCTTAGTTTCATTCTAGTGAGGCCCTGCCCGGCCTCCATGCTGTGCTGGCTCTTCACAGTGTGGGTAATGGAGAGGCCCTTCTTAGTTTCATTCTAGTGAGGCCCTGCCCGGCCTCCATGCGGTGCTGTCTGTGCACAGTGGGGGTAACGGAGAGGCCCTTCTTAGTTTCATTCTAGTGAGGCCCTGCCCGGCCTCCATGCTGTGCTGGCTGTGCACAGTGGGGGTAACGGAGAGGCCCTTCTTAGTTTCATTCTAGTGAGGCCCTGCCCAGCCTCTATGCGGTGCTGGTTGTGCACAGTGTGGGTAACGGAGAGGCCCTTCTTAGTTTCATTCTAGTGAGGCCCTGCCCGGACTCCATGCGGTGCTGGCTCTTCACAGTGTGGGTAAAGGAGAGGCCCTTCTTAGTTTCATTCTAGTGAGGCCCTGCCCGGCCTCCATGCTGTGCTGGCTGTGCACAGTGGGGGTAACGGAGAGGCCCTTCTTAGTTTCATTCTAGTGAGGCCCTGCCCGGCCTCTATGCGGTGCTGGTTGTGCACAGTGTGGGTAACGGAGAGGCCCTTCTTAGTTTCATTCTAGTGAGGCCCTGCCCGGACTCCATGCGGTGCTGGCTCTTCACAGTGTGGGTAAAGGAGAGGCCCTTCTTAGTTTCATTCTAGTGAGGCCCTGCCCGGACTCCATGCGGTGCTGGCTGTTCACAGTGTGGGTAACGGAGAGGCCCTTCTTAGTTTCATTCTAGTGAGGCCCTGCCCAGCCTCCATGCGGTGCTGGCTCTTCACAGTGTGGGTAAAGGAGAGGCCCTTCTTAGTTTCATTCTAGTGAGGCCCTGCCCGGTCTCCATGCGGTGCTGGCTCTTCACAGTGTGGGTAATGGAGAGGCCCTTCTTAGTTTCATTCTAGTGAGGCCCTGCCCGGCCTCCATGCGGTGCTGGCTGTGCACAGTGGGGGTAACGGAGAGGCCCCTCTTAGTTTCATTCTAGTGAGGCCCTGCCCGGCCTCCATGTGGTGCTGTCTGTGCACAGTGGGGGTAACGGAGAGGCCCTTCTTAGTTTCATTCTAGTGAGGCCCTGCCCGGCCTCCATGCGGTGCTGGCTGTGCACAGTGTGGGTAACGGAGAGGCCCTTCTTAGTTTCATTCTAGTGAGGCCCTGCCCGGCCTCTATGCGGTGCTGGTTGTGCACAGTGTGGGTAACGGAGAGGCCCTTCTTAGTTTCATTCTAGTGAGGCCCTGCCCGGCCTCCATGCGGAGCTGGCTGTTCACAGTGTGGGTAACGGAGAGGCCCTTCTTAGTTTCATTCTAGTGAGGCCCTGCCTGGACTCCATGCGGTGCTGACTCTTCACAGTGTGGGTAATGGAGAGGCCCTTCTTAGTTTCATTCTAGTGAGGCCCTGCCCGGACTCCATGCGGTGCTGGTTGTGCACAGTGTGGGTAACGGAGAGGCCCTTCTTAGTTTCATTCTAGTGAGGCCCTGCCCGGACTCCATGCGGTGCTGGCTCTTCACAGTGTGGGTAAAGGAGAGGCCCTTCTTAGTTTCATTCTAGTGAGGCCCTGCCCAGCCTCCATGCGGTGCTGGCTGTGCACAGTGGGGGTAACGGAGAGGCCCTTTTTAGTTTCATTCTAGTGAGGCCCTGCCCGGCCTCCATGTGGTGCTGTCTGTGCACAGTGGGGGTAACGGAGAGGCCCTTCTTAGTTTCATTCTAGAGAGGCCCTGCCCGGCCTCCATGCGGTGCTGGCTGTGCACAGTGTGGGTAAAGGAGAGGCCCTTCTTAGTTTCATTCTAGTGAGGCCCTGCCCGGACTCCATGCGGTGCTGGCTGTTCACAGTGTGGGTAACGGAGAGGCCCTTCTTAGTTTCATTCTAGTGAGGCCCTGCCCAGCCTCCATGCGGTGCTGGCTCTTCACAGTGTGGGTAAAGGAGAGGCCCTTCTTAGTTTCATTCTAGTGAGGCCCTGCCCGGTCTCCATGCGGTGCTGGCTCTTCACAGTGTGGGTAATGGAGAGGCCCTTCTTAGTTTCATTCTAGTGAGGCCCTGCCCGGCCTCCATGCGGTGCTGGCTGTGCACAGTGGGGGTAACGGAGAGGCCCTTCTTAGTTTCATTCTAGTGAGGCCCTGCCCGGCCTCCATGTGGTGCTGTCTGTGCACAGAGGGGGTAACGGAGAGGCCCTTCTTAGTTTCATTCTAGTGAGGCCCTGCCCGGCCTCCATGCGGTGCTGGCTGTGCACAGTGTGGGTAACGGAGAGGCCCTTCTTAGTTTCATTCTAGTGAGGCCCTGCCCGGCCTCTATGCGGTGCTGGTTGTGCAAAGTGTGGGTAACGGAGAGGCCCTTCTTAGTTTCATTCTAGTGAGGCCCTGCCCGGCCTCCATGCGGAGCTGGCTGTTCACAGTGTGGGTAACGGAGAGGCCCTTCTTAGTTTCATTCTAGTGAGGCCCTGCCTGGACTCCATGCGGTGCTGACTCTTCACAGTGTGGGTAACGGAGAGGCCCTTCTTAGTTTCATTCTAGTGAGGCCCTGCCCGGACTCCATGCGGTGCTGGTTGTGCACAGTGTGGGTAACGGAGAGGCCCTTCTTAGTTTCATTCTAGTGAGGCCCTGCCCGGACTCCATGCGGTGCTGGCTCTTCACAGTGTGGGTAAAGGAGAGGCCCTTCTTAGTTTCATTCTAGTGAGGCCCTGCCCGGCCTCCATGCGGTGCTGGCTGTGCACAGTGTGGGTAACGGAGAGGCCCTTCTTAGTTTCATTCTAGTTTGGCCCTGCCCGGCCTCTATGCGGTGCTGGTTGTGCACAGTGTGGGTAACGGAGAGGCCCTTCTTAGTTTCATTCTAGTGAGGCCCTGCCCGGCCTCCATGCGGAGCTGGCTGTTCACAGTGTGGGTAACGGAGAGGCCCTTCTTAGTTTCATTCTAGTGAGGCCCTGCCTGGACTCCATGCGGTGCTGACTCTTCACAGTGTGGGTAACGGAGAGGCCCTTCTTAGTTTCATTCTAGTGAGGCCCTGCCCGGCCTCCATGCAGTGCTGGCTCTTCACAGTGGGGGTAACGGAGAGGCCCTTCTTAGTTTCATTCTAGTGAGGCCCTGCCCGGTCTCCCTGCGGTGCTGGCTGTGCACAGTGTGGGTAACGGAGAGGCCCTTCTTAGTTTCATTCTAGTGAGGCCTTGCCCAGTCTCCATGCGGTGCTGGCTGTGCACAGTGGGGGTAACGGAGAGGCCCTTATTAGTTTCATTCTAGTGAGGCCCTTCCTGGCCTCCATGCGGTGCTGGCTGTTCACAGTAGGGGAACCGAAGGGGCCCTTATTAGTTTCATTCTAGTGAGGCCCTGCCCCGGCCTCAATACGGTGCTGGCTGTGCACAGTGTGGGTAATGGAGAGGCCCTTCTTAGTTTCATTCTAGTGAGGCCCTGCCCGCCCTCCATGCGGTGCTGGCTGTGCACAGTGTGGGTAACGGAGCGGCCCTTCTTAGTTTCATTCTAGTGAGGCCCTGCCCGGCCTCCATGCGGTGCTGGCTGTTCACAGTAGGGGAACCGAAGGGGCCCTTATTAGTTTCATTCTAGTGAGGCATTGCCCCGGCCTCCATACGGTTCTGGCTGTGCACAGTGTGGGTAATGGAGAGGCCCTTCTTAGTTTCATTCTAGTGAGGCCCTGCCCAGACTCCATGCGGTGCTGGCTCTTCACAGTGTGGGTAACAGAGAGGTCCTTCTTAGTTTCATTCTAGTGAGGCCCTACCCGGCCTCCATGCGGGGCTAGCTCTTCACAGTGGAGGTACCGGAGGGGCCCTTATTAGTTTAATTCTAGTGAGGCCCTGCCCGGCCTCCATGCGGTGCTGGCTGTGCACAGTGTGGGTAACGGAGAGGCCCTTCTTAGTTTCATTCTAGTGAGGCCCTGCCCGGCCTCCATGCGGTGCTGGCTGTGCACAGTGTGGGTAACGGAGAGGCCCTTCTTAGTTTCATTCTAGTGAGGCCCTGCCCGACCTCCATGCGGTGCTGGCTCTTCACAGTGTGGGTAACAGAGAGGCCCTTCTTAGTTTCATTCTAGTGAGGCCCTGCCCGGCCTCCATGCGGAGCTGGCTGTCCACAGTGTGGGTACCGGAGAGGCCCTTCTTAGTTTCATTCTAGTGAGCTCCTGCCCAGCCTCCATATGGTGCTGGCTGTGCACAGTGTGGGTAAACAAGAGGCCCTTCTTAGTTTCATTCTAGTGAGGCCCTGCCCGGCCTCCATGCGGTGCTGGCTGTGCACAGTGTGGGCAATGGAGAGGCCCTTCTTAGTTTCATTCTAGTGAGGCCCTGCCCGGCCTCCATGCGGTGCTGGCTGTGCACAGTGTGGGCAATGGTGAGGCCCTTCTTAGTTTCATTCTAGTGAGGCCCTGCCTGGCCTCCATGTGGTGCTGGCTGTTCACAGTAGGGGAACCGAAGGGGCCCTTATTAGTTTCATTCTAGTGAGGCCCTGCCCCGGCCTCCATACGGTGCTGGCTGTGCACAGTGTGGGTAATGGAGAGGCCCTTCTTAGTTTCATTCTAGTGAGGCCCTGCCCGGCCTCCATGCGGTGCTGGCTGTGCACAGTGTGGGTAACGGAGCGGCCCTTCTTAGTTTCATTCTAGTGAGGCCCTGCCCGGCATCCATGCGGTGCTGGCTGTTCACAGTAGGGGAACCGAAGGGGATCTTATTAGTTTCATTCTAGTGAGGCCCTGCCCTGGCCTCCATACGGTGCTGGCTGTGCACAGTGTGGGTAATGGAGAGGCCCTTCTTAGTTTCATTCTAGTGAGGCCCTGCCCGGCCTTCATGCGGTGCTGGCTGTGCACAGTGTGGGTAACGGAGCGGCCCTTCTTAGTTTCATTCTAGTGAGGCCCTGCGCCGGCCTCCATGTGGTGCTGGCTGTTCACAGTAGGGGAACCGAAGGGGCCCTTATTAGTTTCATTTTAGTGAGGCCCTGCCCCGGCCTCCATACGGTGCTGGCTGTGCACAGTGTGGGTAATGGAGAGGCCCTTCTTAGTTTCATTCTAGTGAGGCCCTGCCCGGCCTCCATGCGGTGCTGGCTGTGCACAGTGTGGGTAACGGAGCGGCCCTTCTTAGTTTCATTCTAGTGAGGCCCTGCCCGGCCTCCATGCGGTGCTGGCTGTTCACAGTAGGGGAACCGAAGGGGATCTTATTAGTTTCATTCTAGTGAGGCCCTGCCCCGGCCTCCATACGGTGCTGGCTGTGCACAGTGTGGGTAATGGAGAGGCCCTTCTTAGTTTCATTCTAGTGAGGCCCTGCCCGGCCTTCATGCGGTGCTGGCTGTGCACAGTGTGGGTAACGGAGCGGCCCTTCTTAGTTTCATTCTAGTGAGGCCCTGCACCGGCCTCCATGTGGTGCTGGCTGTTCACAGTAGGGGAACCGAAGGGGCCCTTATTAGTTTCATTCTAGTGAGGCCCTGCCCGGCCTCCATGCGGTGCTGGCTGTGCACAGTGTGGGTAACAGAGAGGCCCTTCTTAGTTTCATTCAAGTGAGGCCCTTCCCAGCCTCCATGTGGTGCTGGCTCTTCACGGTGGGGGTAACGTAGAGGCCCTTCTTAGTTTCATTCTAGTGAGGCCCTGCCCGGCCTCCATGCGGTACTGGCTCTTCACAGTGTGGGTAATGGAGAGGCCCTTCTTAGTTTCATTCTAGTGAGGCCCTGCCCGGCCTCCATGCGGTACTGGCTCTTCACAGTGTGGGTTACGGAGAGGCCCTTCTTAGTTTCATTCTAGTGAGGCCCTGCCCAGACTCCATGCGGTGCTGGCTCTTCACAGTGTGGGTAACAGAGAGGCCCTTCTTAGTTTCATTCTAGTGAGGCCCTACCCGGCCTCCATGCGGGGCTAGCTCTTCACAGTGTGGGTAACAGAGAGGCCCTTCTTAGTTTCATTCTAGTGAGGCCCTTCCCGGCCTCCATGCGGTGCTGGCTGTGCACAGTGTGGGTAATGGAGATGCCCTTCTTAGTTTCATTCTTGTGAGGCCCTGCCCGGCCTCTATACGGTGCTGGTTGTGCACAGTGTGTGTAACGGAGAGGCCCTTCTTAGTTTCATTCTAGTGAGGCCCTGAGCCGGCCTCCATGCGGTGTTGGCTGTTCACAGTGGGGGTACCGGAGGGACCCTTATTAGTTTCATTCTAGTGAGGCCCTGCCCGGCCTCCATGTGGTGCTGGCTGTGCACAGTGTGGGTAACAGAGAGGCCCTTCTTAGTTTCATTCTAGTGAGGCCCTGCCCGGCCTCCATGCGGTGCTGGCTGTGCATAGTGTGGGTAACGGAGAGGCCCTTCTTAGTTTCATTCTAGTGAGGCCCTGCCCGACCTCCATGCAGTGCTGGCTCTTCACAGTGTGGGTAACAGAGAGGCCCTTCTTAGTTTCATTCTAGTGAGGCCCTGCCCGGCCTCCATGCGGAACTGGCTGTGCACAGTGTGGGTACCGGAGAGGCCCTTCTTAGATTCCTTCTAGTGAGCTCCTGCCCAGCCTCCATGTGGTGCTGGCTGTGCACAGTGTGGGTAAACAAGAGGCCCTTCTTAGTTTCATTCTAGTGAGGCCCTGCCCGGCCTCTAAGCGGTGCTGGCTGTGCACAGTGGGGGTAAAGAAGAGGCCCTTCTTAGTTTCATTCTAGTGAGGCCCTGCCTGACCTCCATGCGGTGCTGGCTGTGCACAGTGGGGTAAAGGAGAGGCCCTTCTTAGTTTCATTCTAGTGAGGCCCTGCCCGGCATCCATGCGGTGCTGGCTCTTCACATTGTGGGTACCGGAGAGGCCCTTCTTAGTTTCATTCTAGTGAGGCCCTACCCAGCCTCCATGCGGTGCTGGCTGTACACAGTGGGGGTAACGGAGAGGCCCTTCTTACTTTCATTCTAGTGAGGCACTGCCTGGCCTCCATGCGGTGCTGGCTCTTCACAGTGTGGGTAACAGAGAGGCCCTTCTTAGTTTCATTCTAGTGAGGCCGTGCCCGGCCTCCATGCGGTGCTGGCTGTGCACAGTGTGGGTAACAGAGAGGCTCTTCTTACTTTCATTGTAGTGAGGCCCTGCCCAGACTCCATGCGGTGCTGGCTGTGCACAGTGGGGGTAACGGAGAGGCCCTTCTTAGTTTCATTCTAGTGAGGCTCTGCGCCGGCCTCCATGCGGTGCTGGCTGTTCACAGTGGGGGAACCGAAGGGGCCCTTATTAGTTTCATTCTAGTGAGGCCCTGCCCGGCCTCCATGCGGTGCTGGCTGTGCACAGTGTGGGTAACGGAGAGGCCCTTCTTAGTTTCATTCAAGTGAGGCCCTTCCCAGCCTCCATGTGGTGCTGGCTCTTCACGGTAGGGTAACGTAGAGGCCCTTCTTAGTTTCATTCTAGTGAGGCCCTGCCCAGACTCCATGCGGTGCTGGCTCTTCACAGTGGGGGTAACGGAGAGGCCCTTCTTAGATTCCTTCTAGTGAGCTCCTGCCCAGCCTCCATGTGGTGCTGGCTGTGCACAGTGTGGGTAAACAAGAGGCCCTTCTTAGTTTCATTCTAGTGAGGCCCTGCCCGGCCTCTATGCGGTGCTGGCTGTGCACAGTGGGGGTAAAGAAGAGGCCCTTCTTAGTTTCATTCTAGTGAGGCCCTGCCTGACCTCCATGCGGTGCTGGCTGTGCACAGTGGGGTAAAGGAGAGGCCCTTCTTAGTTTCATTCTAGTGAGGCCCTGCCCGGCATCCATGCGGTGCTGGCTCTTCACATTGTGGGTACCGGAGAGGCCCTTCTTAGTTTCATTCTAGTGAGGCCCTACCCAGCCTCCATGCGGTGCTGGCTGTACACAGTGGGGGTAACGGAGAGGCCCTTCTTACTTTCATTCTAGTGAGGCACTGCCTGGCCTCCATGCGGTGCTGGCTCTTCACAGTGTGGGTAACAGAGAGGCCCTTCTTAGTTTCATTCTAGTGAGGCCGTGCCCGGCCTCCATGCGGTGCTGGCTGTGCACAGTGTGGGTAACAGAGAGGCTCTTCTTACTTTCATTGTAGTGAGGCCCTGGCCAGACTCCACGCGGTGCTGGCTGTGCACAGTGGGGGTAAAGGAGAGGCCCTTCTTAGTTTCATTCTAGTGAGGCCCTGCCCGGCCTCCATGCGGTGCTGGCTCTTCACAGTGTGGGTAACGGCGAGGCCCTTCTTAGTTTCATTCTAGTGAGGCCCTACCCGGCCTCCATGCGGGGCTGGCTGTGCACAGTGTGGGTAACGGAGAGGCCCTTCTTAGTTACATTCTAGTGAGGCCCAGCCCGGCCTCCATGCGGTGCTGGTTGTGCACAGTGTGGGTAACGGAGAGGCCCTTCTTAGTTTCATTCTAGTGAGGCTCTGCGCCGGCCTCCATGCGGTGCTGGCTGTTCACAGTGGGGGAACCGAAGGGGCCCTTATTAGTTTCATTCTAGTGAGGCCCTGCCCGGCCTCCATGCGGTGCTGGCTGTGCACAGTGTGGGTAACGGAGAGGCCCTTCTTAGTTTCATTCAAGTGAGGCCCTTCCCAGCCTCCATGTGGTGCTGGCTCTTCACGGTAGGGGAAACGTAGAGGCCCTTCTTAGTTTCATTCTAGTGAGGCCCTGCCCAGACTCCATGCGGTGCTGGCTCTTCACAGTGGGGGTAACGGAGAGGCCCTTCTTAGTTTCATTCTAGTGAGGCCCTGCCCGGCCTCCATGCGGTGCTGGCTGTGCACAGTGTGGGTAACGGAGAGGCCCTTCTTAGTTTCATTGTAGTGAGGCCCTGCCCTGACTCCATGCGGTGCTGGCTCTTCACTGTGTGGGTAACAGAGAGGCCCTTCTTAGTTTCATTCTAGTGAGGCCCTACCCGGCCTCCATGCGGGGCTAGCTCTTCACAGTGTGGGTAACAGAGAGGCCCTTCTTAGTTTCATTCTAGTGACCCCCTTTCCAGCCTCCATGCGGTGCTGGCTGTGCACAGTGTGGGTAACGGAGAGGCCCTTCTTAGTTTCATTCTAGTGAGGCCCTGCCCGGCCTCTATGCGGTGCTGGTTGTGCACAGTGTGGGTAACGGAGAGGCCCTTCTTAGTTTCATTCTAGTGAGGCCCTGCGCCGGCCTCCATGTGCTGCTGGCTGTTCACAGTGGGGGTACCGGAGGGGCCCTTATTAGTTTCATTCTAGTGAGGCCCTGCCCGGCCTCCATGCGGTGCTGGCTGTGCACAGTGTGGGTAACGGAGAGGCCCTTCTTAGTTTCATTCTAGTGAGGCCCTGCCCGGCCTCCATGCGTTGCTGGCTGTGCACAGTGTGGGTAACGGAGAGGCCCTTCTTAGTTTCATTCTAGTGAGGCCCTGCCCGACCTCCATGCGGTGCTGGCTCTTCACAGTGTGGGTAACAGAGAGGCCCTTCTTAGTTTCATTCTAGTGAGGCCCTGCCCGGCCTCCATGCGGAGCTGGCTGTGCACACTGTGGGTACCGGAGAGGCCCTTCTTAGTTTCATTCTAGTGAGCTCCTGCCCAGCCTCCATACGGTGCTGGCTGTGCACAGTGTGGGTAAAGAAGAGGCCCTTCTTAGTTTCATTCTAGTGAGGCCCTGCCCGGCCTCCATGCGGTGCTGGCTGTGCAAAGTGGGGGTAAAGAAGAGGCCCTTCTTAGTTTCATTCTAGTGAGGCCCTGCCTGACCTCCATGCGGTGCTGGCTGTGCACAGTGGGGTAAAGGAGAGCCCCTTCTTAGTTTCATTCTAGTGAGGCCCTGCCCGACCTCCATGCGGTGCTGGCTCTTCACAGTGGGGGTAACGGAGAGGCCCTTCTTACTTTCATTCTAGTGAGGCACTGCCTGGCCTCCATGCGGTGCTGGCTCTTCACAGTGTGGGTAACAGAGAGGCCCTTCTTAGTTTCATTCCAGCGAGGCCCTGCCCGGCCTCCATGCGGATCTGGCTGTGCACAGTGTGGGTACCGGAGAGGCCCTTCTTAGTTTCATTCTAGTGAGCTCCTGCCCAGCCTCCATACGGTGCTGGCTGTGCACAGTGTGGGTAAAGAAGAGGCCCTTCTTAGTTTCATTCTAGTGAGGCCCTGCCCGGCCTCCATGCGGTGCTGGCTGTGCAAAGTGGGGGTAAAGAAGAGGCCCTTCTTAGTTTCATTCTAGTGAGGCCCTGCCTGACCTCCATGCGGTGCTGGCTGTGCACAGTGGGGTAAAGGAGAGCCCCTTCTTAGTTTCATTCTAGTGAGGTCCCTGCCCGACCTCCATGCGGTGCTGGCTCTTCACAGTGGGGGTAACGGAGAGGCCCTTCTTACTTTCATTCTAGTGAGGCACTGCCTCGCCTCCATGCGGTGCTGGCTCTTCACAGTGTGGGTAACAGAGAGGCCCTTCTTAGTTTCATTCTAGTGAGGCCCTGCCCGGCCTCCATGCCGTGCTGGCTGTGCACAGTGTGGGTAACGGAGAGGCCCTTCTTAGTTTCATTCTAGTGAGGCCCTACCCGGCCTCCATGCGGTGCTGGCTGTGCACAGTGTGGGTAACGGAGAGACCCTTCTTAGTTACATTCTAGTGAGGCCCTGCCCGGCCTCCATGCGGTGCTGGTTGTGCACAGTGTGGGTAACGGACAGGCCCTTCTTAGTTTAATTCTAGTGAGGCCCTGCCCCGGCCTCCATACGGTGTTGGCTGTGCACAGTGTGGGTAACGGAGAGGCCCTTCTTAGTTACATTCTAGTGAGGCCCTGCCCGGCCTCCATGCGGTGCTGGTTGTGCACAGTGTGGGTAACGGAGAGGCCCTTCTTAGTTTCATTCTAGTGAGGCCCTGCGCCGGCCTCCATGCGGTGCTGGCTGTTCACAGTGGGGGTACCGGAGAGGCCCTTATTAGTTTCATTCTAGTGAGGCCCTGCCCGGCCTCCATGCGGTGCTGGCTGTGCACAGTGTGGGTAACGGAGAGGTCCTTCTTAGTTTCATTCTAGTGAGGCCCTGCCCAGACTCCATGCGGTGCTGGCTGTGCACAGTGGGGGTAAAGGAGAGGCCCTTCTTAGTTTCATTCTAGTGAGGCCATGCCCAGACCCCATGCAGTGCTGGCTGTGCACAGTGGGGGTAAAGGAGAGGCCCTTCTTAGTTTCATTCTAGTGAGGCCATGCCCGGCCTCCATGCGGTGCTGGCTCTTCACAGTGTGGGTAACGGAGAGGCCCTTCTTAGTTTCATTCTAGTGAGGCCCTACCCGGCCTCCATGCGGTGCTGGCTGTGCACAGTGTGGGTAATGGAGAGACCCTTCTTAGTTACATTCTAGTGAGGCCCTGCCCGGCCTCCATGCGGTGCTGGTTGTGCACAGTGTGGGTAACGGAGAGGCCCTTCTTAGTTTCATTCTAGTGAGGCCCTGCCCCGGCCTCCATACGGTGCTGGCTGTGCACAGTGTGGGTAACGGAGAGGCCCTTCTTAGTTACATTCTAGTGAGGCTCTGCCCGGCCTCCATGCGGTGCTGGTTGTGCACAGTGTGGGTAACGGAGAGGCCCTTCTTAGTTTCATTCTAGTGAGGCCCTGCGCCGGCCTCCATGCGGTGCTGGCTGTTCACAGTGGGGGTACCGGAGGGGCCCTTATTAGTTTCATTCTAGTGAGGCCCTGCCCGGCCTCCATGCGGTGCTGGCTGTGCACAGTGTGGGTAACGGAGAGGTCCTTCTTAGTTTCATTCTAGTGAGGCCCTGCCCAGACTCCATGCGGTGCTGGCTGTGCACAGTGGGGGTAAAGGAGAGGCCCTTCTTAGTTTCATTCTAGTGAGGCCCAGCCCAGACCCCATGCAGTGCTGGCTGTGCACAGTGGGGGTAAAGGAGAGGCCCTTCTTAGTTTCATTCTAGTGAGGCCATGCCCGGCCTCCGTGCGGTGCTGGCTCTTCACAGTGTGGGTAACGGAGAGGCCCTTCTTAGTTTCATTCTAGTGAGGCCCTGCCCAGACTCCATGCGGTGCTGGCTGTGCACAGTGTGGGTAACGGAGAGGCCCTTCTTAGTTTCATTCTAGTGAAGTCCCTGCCCGACCTCCATGCGGTGCTGGCTCTTCACAGTGGGGGTAACGGAGAGGCCCTTCTTAGTTTCATTCTAGTGAGGCCCTGCCCCGGCCTCCATACGGTGCTGGCTGTGCACAGTGTGGGTAACGGAGAGGCCCTTCTTAGTTTCATTCTAGTGAGGCCCTGCCCGGCCTCCATGCAGTGCTGGTTGTGCACAGTGTGGGTAACGGAGAGGCCCTTCTTATTTTCATTCTTGTGAGGCCCTGCGCCGGCCTCAATGCGGTGCTGGCTGTTCACAGTGGGGGTACCGGAGGGGCCCTTATTAGTTTCATTCTAGTGAAGTCCTGCCTGGCTTCCATTCGGTGCTGGCTGTGCACAGTGTGGGAAACGGAGAGGTCCTTCTTAGTTTCATTTTAGTGAGGCCCTGCCCAGACTCCATGCGGTGCTGGCTGTGCACAGTGTGGGTAACAGAGAGGCCCTTCTTAGTTTAATTCTAGTGAGGCCCTGCCTGGCCTCCATGCGGTACTGGCTTTTCACAGTGTGGGTAACGGAGAGGCCCTTCTTAGTTTCATTCTAGTGAGGCCCTACCCGGCCTCCATGCGATGCTGGCTGTGCACAGTGGGGGTAACGGAGAGGCCCTTCTTACTTTCATTCTAGTGAGGCCCTGCCTGGCCTCCATGCGGGGCTGGCTCTTCACAGTGTGGGTAACAGAGAGGCCCTTCTTAGTTTCATTCTAGTGAGGCCTTGCCCGGCCTCCATGCGGAGCTGGCTGTGCACAGTGTGGGTACCGGAGAGGCCCTTCTTAGTTTCATTCTAGTGAGGTCCTAACAGGCCTACATGCGGTGCTGTCTGTGCACAGTGGGGGTAACGGAGAGGCCCTTCTCACTTTCATTCTAGTGAGGTCCCGGCCCGGCCTCCATACGGTGCTGGCTCTTCACAGTGGGGGTAACGGAGAGGCCCTTCTTAGTTTCATTCTAGTGAGGCCCTGCCCCGGTCTCCATGTGGTGCTGGCTGTGCACAGTGGGGGTAACGGAGAGGCCCTTATTAGTTTCATTCTAGTGAGGCCCTACCTGGCCTCCATGCGGTGCTGGCTGTTCACAGTAGGGGAACCAAAGGGGCCCTTATTAGTTTCATTCTAGTGAGGCCCTGCCCGGCCTCAATACGGTGCTGGCTGTGCACAGTGTGGGTAATGGAGAGGCCCTTCTTAGTTTCATTCTAGTGAGGCCCTGCCCGCCCTCCATGCGGTGCTGGCTGTGCACAGTGTGGGTAACGGAGCGGCCCTTCTTAGTTTCATTCTAGTGAGGCTCTGCCCGGCCTCCATGCGGTGCTGGCTGTTCACAGTAGGGGAACCGAAGGGGCCCTTATTAGTTTCATTCTAGTGAGGCATTGCCCCGGCCTCCATACGGTTCTGGCTGTGCACAGTGTGGGTAATGGAGAGGCCCTTCTTAGTTTCATTCTAGTGAGGCCCTGCCCAGACTCCATGCGGTGCTGGCTCTTCACAATGTGGGTAACAGAGAGGTCCTTCTTAGTTTCATTCTAGTGAGGCCCTACCCGGCCTCCATGTGGGGCTAGCTCTTCACAGTGTGGGTAACAGAGAGGCCCTTCTTAGTTTCATTCTAGTGAGGCCCTTCCCAGCCTCCATGCGGTGCTGGCTGTGCACAGTGTGGGTAACGGAGAGGCCCTTCTTAGTTTCATTCTAGTGAGGCCCTGCCCGGCCTCTATGCGGTGCTGGTTGTGCACAGTGTGGGTAACGGAGAGGCCCTTCTTAGTTTCATTCTAGTGAGGCCCTGCGCCGGCCTCCATGCGGTGCTGGCTGTTCACAGTGGAGGTACCGGAGGGGCCCTTATTAGTTTCATTCTAGTGAGGCCCTGCCCGGCCTCCATGCGGTGCTGGCTGTGCACAGTGTGGGTAACGGAGAGGCCCTTCTTAGTTTCATTCTAGTGAGGCCCTGCCCGGCCTCCATGCGGTGCTGGCTGTGAACAGTGTGGGTAACGGAGAGGCCCTTCTTAGTTTCATTCTAGTGAGGCCCTGCCCGACCTCCATGCGGTGCTGGCTCTTCACAGTGTGGGTAACAGAGAGGCCCTTCTTAGTTTCATTCTAGTGAGGCCCTGCCCGGCCTCCATGCGGAGCTGGCTGTCCACAGTGTGGGTACCGGAGAGGCCCTTCTTAGTTTCATTCTAGTGAGCTCCTGCCCAGTCTCCATATGGTGCTGGCTGTGCACAGTGTGGGTAAACAAGAGGCCCTTCTTAGTTTCATTCTAGTGAGGCCCTGCCCGGAATCCATGCGGTGCTGGCTGTGCACAGTGTGGGCAATGGAGAGGCCCTTCTTAGTTTCATTCTAGTGAGGCCCTGCCCTGCCTCCATGCGGTGCTGGCTGTGCACAGTGTGGGCAATGGTGAGGCCCTTCTTAGTTTCATTCTAGTGAGGCCCTGCCTGGCCTCCATGTGGTGCTGGCTGTTCACAGTAGGGGAACCGAAGGGGCCCTTATTAGTTTCATTCTAGTGAGGCCCTGCCCCGGCCTCCATACGGTGCTGGCTGTGCACAGTGTGGGTAATGGAGAGGCCCTTCTTAGTTTCATTCTAGTGAGGCCCTGCCCGGCCTCCATGCGGTGCTGGCTGTGCACAGTGTGGGTAACGGAGCGGCCCTTCTTAGTTTCATTCTAGTGAGGCCCTGCCCGGCCTCCATGCGGTGCTGGCTGTTCACAGTAGGGGAACCGAAGGGGATCTTATTAGTTTCATGCTAGTGAGGCCCTGCCCCGGCCTCCATACGGTGCTGGCTGTGCACAGTGTGGGTAATGGAGAGGCCCTTCTTAGTTTCATTCTAGTGAGGCCCTGCCCGGCCTTCATGCGGTGCTGGCTGTGCACAGTGTGGGTAACGGAGCGGCCCTTCTTAGTTTCATTCTAGTGAGGCCCTGCGCCGGCCTCCATGTGGTGCTGGCTGTTCACAGTAGGGGAACCGAAGGGGCCCTTATTAGTTTCATTCTAGTGAGGCCCTGCCCGGCCTCCATGCGGTGCTGGCTGTGCACAGTGTGGGTAACAGAGAGGCCCTTCTTAGTTTCATTCAAGTGAGGCCCTTCCCAGCCTCCATGTGGTGCTGGCTCTTCACGGTGGGGGTAACGTAGAGGCCCTTCTTAGTTTCATTCTAGTGAGGCCCTGCCCGGCCTCCATGCGGTACTGGCTCTTCACAGTGTGGGTAATGGAGAGGTCCTTCTTAGTTTCATTCTAGTGAGGCCCTGCCCGGCCTCCATGCAGTACTGGCTCTTCACAGTGTGGGTAACGGAGAGGCCCTTCTTAGTTTCATTCTAGTGAGGCCCTGCCCAGACTCCATGCGGTGCTGGCTCTTCACAGTGTGGGTAACAGAGAGGCCCTTCTTAGTTTCATTCTAGTGAGGCCCTACCCGGCCTCCATGCGGGGCTAGCTCTTCACAGTGTGGGTAACAGAGAGGCCCTTCTTAGTTTCATTCTAGTGAGGCCCTTCCCGGCCTCCATGCAGTGCTGGCTGTGCACAGTGTGGGTAATGGAGATGCCCTTCTTAGTTTCATTCTTGTGAGGCCCTGCCCGGCCTCTATGCGGTGCTGGTTGTGCACAGTGTGTGTAACGGAGAGGCCCTTCTTAGTTTCATTCTAGTGAGGCCCTGAGCCGGCCTCCATGCGGTGTTGGCTGTTCACAGTGGGGGTACCGGAGGGACCCTTATTAGTTTCATTCTAGTGAGGCCCTGCCCGGCCTCCATGAGGTGCTGGCTGTGCACAGTGTGGGTAACAGAGAGGCCCTTCTTAGTTTCATTCTAGTGAGGCCCTGCCCGGCCTCCATGCGGTGCTGGCTGTGCATAGTGTGGGTAACGGAGAGGCCCTTCTTAGTTTCATTCTAGTGAGGCCCTGCCCGACCTCCATGCAGTGCTGGCTCTTCACAGTGTGGATAACAGAGAGGCCCTTCTTAGTTTCATTCTAGTGAGGCCCTGCCCGGCCTTCATGCGGAACTGGCTGTGCACAGTGTGGGTACCGGAGAGGCCCTTCTTAGTTTCCTTCTAGTGAGCTCCTGCCCAGCCTCCATGTGGTGCTGGCTGTGCACAGTGTGGGTAAACAAGAGGCCCTTCTTAGTTTCATTCTAGTGAGGCCCTGCCCGGCCTCTATGCGGTGCTGGCTGTGCACAGTGGGGGTAAAGAAGAGGCCCTTCTTAGTTTCATTCTAGTGAGGCCCTGCCTGACCTCCATGCGGTGCTGGCTGTGCACAGTGGGGTAAAGGAGAGGCCCTTCTTAGTTTCATTATAGTGAGGCCCTGCCCGGCATCCATGCGGTGCTGGCTCTTCACATTGTGGGTACCGGAGAGGCCCTTCTTAGTTTCATTCTAGTGAGGCCCTACCCAGCCTCCATGCGGTGCTGGCTGTACACAGTGGGGGTAACGGAGAGGCCCTTCTTACTTTCATTCTAGTGAGGCACTGCCTGGCCTCCATGCGGTGCTGGCTCTTCACAGTGTGGGTAACAGAGAGGCCCTTCTTAGTTTCATTCTAGTGAGGCCGTGCCCGGCCTCCATGCGGTGCTGGCTGTGCACAGTGTGGGTAACAGAGAGGCTCTTCTTACTTTCATTGTAGTGAGGCCCTGCCCAGACTCCATGCGGTGCTGGCTGTGCACAGTGGGGGTAAAGGAGAGGCCCTTCTTAGTTTCATTCTAGTGAGGCCCTGCCCGGCCTCCATGCGGTGCTGGCTCTTCACAGTGTGGGTAACGGCGAGGCCCTTCTTAGTTTCATTCTAGTGAGGCACTACCCGGCCTCCATGCGGTGCTGGCTGTGCACAGTGTGGGTAACGGAGAGGCCCTTCTTAGTTACATTCTAGTGAGGCCCAGCCCGGCCTCCATGCGGTGCTGGTTGTGCACAGTGTGGGTAACGGAGAGGCCCTTCTTAGTTTCATTCTAGTGAGGCTCTGCGCCGGCCTCCATGCGGTGCTGGCTGTTCACAGTGGGGGAACCGAAGGGGCCCTTATTAGTTTCATTCTAGTGAGGCCCTGCCCGGCCTCCATGCGGTGCTGGCTGTGCACAGTGTGGGTAACGGAGAGGCCCTTCTTAGTTTCATTCAAGTGAGGCCCTTCCCAGCCTCCATGTGGTGCTGGCTCTTCACGGTAGGGGTAACGTAGAGGCCCTTCTTAGTTTCATTCTAGTGAGGCCCTGCCCAGACTCCATGCGGTGCTGGCTCTTCACAGTGGGGGTAACGGAGAGGCCCTTCTTAGTTTCATTCTAGTGAGGCCCTGCCCGGCCTCCATGCGGTGCTGGCTCTTCACAGTGTGGGTAACGGAGAGGCCCTTCTTAGTTTCATTGTAGTGAGGCCCTGCCCAGACTCCATGCGGTGCTGGCTCTTCACAGTGTGGGTAACAGAGAGGCCCTTCTTAGTTTCATTCTAGTGAGGCCCTACCCGGCCTCCATGCGGGGCTAGCTCTTCACAGTGTGGGTAACAGAGAGGCCCTTCTTAGTTTCATTCTAGTGACCCCCTTTCCAGCCTCCATGCGGTGCTGGCTGTGCACAGTGTGGGTAACGGAGAGGCCCTTCTTAGTTTCATTCTAGTGAGGCCCTGCCCGGCCTCTATGCGGTGCTGGTTGTGCACAGTGTGGGTAACGGAGAGGCCCTTCTTAGTTTCATTCTAGTGAGGCCCTGCGCCGGCCTCCATGTGGTGCTGGCTGTTCACAGTGGGGGTACCGGAGGGGCCCTTATTAGTTTCATTCTAGTGAGGCCCTGCCCGGCCTCCATGCGGTGCTGGCTGTGCACAGTGTGGGTAACGGAGAGGCCCTTCTTAGTTTCATTCTAGTGAGGCCCTGCCCGGCCTCCATGCGTTGCTGGCTGTGCACAGTGTGGGTAACGGAGAGGCCCTTCTTAGTTTCATTCTAGTGAGGCCCTGCCCGACCTCCATGCGGTGCTGGCTCTTCACAGTGTGGGTAACAGAGAGGCCCTTCTTAGTTTCATTCTAGTGAGGCCCTGCCCGGCCTCCATGCGGAGCTGGCTGTGCACAGTGTGGGTACCGGAGAGGCCCTTCTTAGTTTCATTCTAGTGAGCTCCTGCCCAGCCTCCATACGGTGCTGGCTGTGCACAGTGTGGGTAAAGAAGAGGCCCTTCTTAGTTTCATTCTAGTGAGGCCCTGCCCGGCCTCCATGCGGTGCTGGCTGTGCAAAGTGGGGGTAAAGAAGAGGCCCTTCTTAGTTTCATTCTAGTGAGGCCCTGCCTGACCTCCATGCGGTGCTGGCTGTGCACAGTGGGGTAAAGGAGAGCCCCTTCTTAGTTTCATTCTAGTGAGGCCCTGCCCGACCTCCATGCGGTGCTGGCTCTTCACAGTGGGGGTAACGGAGAGGCCCTTCTTAGTTTCATTCTAGTGAGGCCCTGCCCGACCTCCATGCGGTGCTGGCTCTTCACAGTGTGGGTAACAGAGAGGCCCTTCTTAGTTTCATTCTAGTGAGGCCCTGCCCGGCCTCCATGCGGAGCTGGCTGTGCACAGTGTGGGTACCGGAGAGGCCCTTCTTAGTTTCATTCTAGTGAGCTCCTGCCCAGCCTCCATACGGTGCTGGCTGTGCACAGTGTGGGTAAAGAAGAGGCCCTTCTTAGTTTCATTCTAGTGAGGCCCTGCCCGGCCTCCATGCGGTGCTGGCTGTGCAAAGTGGGGGTAAAGAAGAGGCCCTTCTTAGTTTCATTCTAGTGAGGCCCTGCCTGACCTCCATGCGGTGCTGGCTGTGCACAGTGGGGTAAAGGAGAGCCCCTTCTTAGTTTCATTCTAGTGAGGTCCCTGCCCGACCTCCATGCGGTGCTGGCTCTTCACAGTGGGGGTAACGGAGAGGCCCTTCTTACTTTCATTCTAGTGAGGCACTGCCTGGCCTCCATGCGGTGCTGGCTCTTCACAGTGTGGGTAATAGAGAGGCCCTTCTTAGTTTCATTCTAGTGAGGCCCTGCCCGGCCTCCATGCCGTGCTGGCTGTGCACAGTGTGGGTAACGGAGAGGCCCTTCTTAGTTTCATTCTAGTGAGGCCCTACCCGGCCTCCATGCGGTGCTGGCTGTGCACAGTGTGGGTAACGGAGAGACCCTTCTTAGTTACATTCTAGTGAGGCCCTGCCCGGCCTCCATGCGGTGCTGGTTGTGCACAGTGTGGGTAACGGAGAGGCCCTTCTTAGTTTAATTCTAGTGAGGCCCTGCCCCGGCCTCCATACGGTGTTGGCTGTGCACAGTGTGGGTAACGGAGAGGCTCTTCTTAGTTACATTCTAGTGAGGCCCTGCCCGGCCTCCATGCGGTGCTGGTTGTGCACAGTGTGGGTAACGGAGAGGCCCTTCTTAGTTTCATTCTAGTGAGGCCCTGCGCCGGCCTCCATGCGGTGCTGGCTGTTCACAGTGGGGGTACCGGAGAGGCCCTTATTAGTTTCATTCTAGTGAGGCCCTGCCTGGCCTCCATGCGGTGCTGGCTGTGCACAGTGTGGGTAACGGAGAGGTCCTTCTTAGTTTCATTCTAGTGAGGCCCTGCCCAGACTCCATGCGGTGCTGGCTGTGCACAGTGGGGGTAAAGGAGAGGCCCTTCTTAGTTTCATTCTAGTGAGGCCATGCCCAGACCCCATGCAGTGCTGGCTGTGCACAGTGGGGGTAAAGGAGAGGCCCTTCTTAGTTTCATTCTAGTGAGGCCATGCCCGGCCTCCATGCGGTGCTGGCTCTTCACAGTGTGGGTAACAGAGAGGCCCTTCTTAGTTTCATTCTAGTGAGGCCGTGCCCGGCCTCCATGCGGTGCTGGCTGTGCACAGTGTGGGTAACAGAGAGGCTCTTCTTACTTTCATTGTAGTGAGGCCCTGCCCAGACTCCATGCGGTGCTGGCTGTGCACAGTGGGGGTAAAGGAGAGGCCCTTCTTAGTTTCATTCTAGTGAGGCCCTGCCCGGCCTCCATGCGGTGCTGGCTCTTCACAGTGTGGGTAACGGCGAGGCCCTTCTTAGTTTCATTCTAGTGAGGCACTACCCGGCCTCCATGCGGTGCTGGCTGTGCACAGTGTGGGTAACGGAGAGGCCCTTCTTAGTTACATTCTAGTGAGGCCCAGCCCGGCCTCCATGCGGTGCTGGTTGTGCACAGTGTGGGTAACGGAGAGGCCCTTCTTAGTTTCATTCTAGTGAGGCTCTGCGCCGGCCTCCATGCGGTGCTGGCTGTTCACAGTGGGGGAACCGAAGGGGCCCTTATTAGTTTCATTCTAGTGAGGCCCTGCCCGGCCTCCATGCGGTGCTGGCTGTGCACAGTGTGGGTAACGGAGAGGCCCTTCTTAGTTTCATTCAAGTGAGGCCCTTCCCAGCCTCCATGTGGTGCTGGCTCTTCACGGTAGGGGTAACGTAGAGGCCCTTCTTAGTTTCATTCTAGTGAGGCCCTGCCCAGACTCCATGCGGTGCTGGCTCTTCACAGTGGGGGTAACGGAGAGGCCCTTCTTAGTTTCATTCTAGTGAGGCCCTGCCCGGCCTCCATGCGGTGCTGGCTCTTCACAGTGTGGGTAACGGAGAGGCCCTTCTTAGTTTCATTGTAGTGAGGCCCTGCCCAGACTCCATGCGGTGCTGGCTCTTCACAGTGTGGGTAACAGAGAGGCCCTTCTTAGTTTCATTCTAGTGAGGCCCTACCCGGCCTCCATGCGGGGCTAGCTCTTCACAGTGTGGGTAACAGAGAGGCCCTTCTTAGTTTCATTCTAGTGACCCCCTTTCCAGCCTCCATGCGGTGCTGGCTGTGCACAGTGTGGGTAACGGAGAGGCCCTTCTTAGTTTCATTCTAGTGAGGCCCTGCCCGGCCTCTATGCGGTGCTGGTTGTGCACAGTGTGGGTAACGGAGAGGCCCTTCTTAGTTTCATTCTAGTGAGGCCCTGCGCCGGCCTCCATGTGGTGCTGGCTGTTCACAGTGGGGGTACCGGAGGGGCCCTTATTAGTTTCATTCTAGTGAGGCCCTGCCCGGCCTCCATGCGGTGCTGGCTGTGCACAGTGTGGGTAACGGAGAGGCCCTTCTTAGTTTCATTCTAGTGAGGCCCTGCCCGGCCTCCATGCGTTGCTGGCTGTGCACAGTGTGGGTAACGGAGAGGCCCTTCTTAGTTTCATTCTAGTGAGGCCCTGCCCGACCTCCATGCGGTGCTGGCTCTTCACAGTGTGGGTAACAGAGAGGCCCTTCTTAGTTTCATTCTAGTGAGGCCCTGCCCGGCCTCCATGCGGAGCTGGCTGTGCACAGTGTGGGTACCGGAGAGGCCCTTCTTAGTTTCATTCTAGTGAGCTCCTGCCCAGCCTCCATACGGTGCTGGCTGTGCACAGTGTGGGTAAAGAAGAGGCCCTTCTTAGTTTCATTCTAGTGAGGCCCTGCCCGGCCTCCATGCGGTGCTGGCTGTGCAAAGTGGGGGTAAAGAAGAGGCCCTTCTTAGTTTCATTCTAGTGAGGCCCTGCCTGACCTCCATGCGGTGCTGGCTGTGCACAGTGGGGTAAAGGAGAGCCCCTTCTTAGTTTCATTCTAGTGAGGCCCTGCCCGACCTCCATGCGGTGCTGGCTCTTCACAGTGGGGGTAACGGAGAGGCCCTTCTTAGTTTCATTCTAGTGAGGCCCTGCCCGACCTCCATGCGGTGCTGGCTCTTCACAGTGTGGGTAACAGAGAGGCCCTTCTTAGTTTCATTCTAGTGAGGCCCTGCCCGGCCTCCATGCGGAGCTGGCTGTGCACAGTGTGGGTACCGGAGAGGCCCTTCTTAGTTTCATTCTAGTGAGCTCCTGCCCAGCCTCCATACGGTGCTGGCTGTGCACAGTGTGGGTAAAGAAGAGGCCCTTCTTAGTTTCATTCTAGTGAGGCCCTGCCCGGCCTCCATGCGGTGCTGGCTGTGCAAAGTGGGGGTAAAGAAGAGGCCCTTCTTAGTTTCATTCTAGTGAGGCCCTGCCTGACCTCCATGCGGTGCTGGCTGTGCACAGTGGGGTAAAGGAGAGCCCCTTCTTAGTTTCATTCTAGTGAGGTCCCTGCCCGACCTCCATGCGGTGCTGGCTCTTCACAGTGGGGGTAACGGAGAGGCCCTTCTTACTTTCATTCTAGTGAGGCACTGCCTGGCCTCCATGCGGTGCTGGCTCTTCACAGTGTGGGTAATAGAGAGGCCCTTCTTAGTTTCATTCTAGTGAGGCCCTGCCCGGCCTCCATGCCGTGCTGGCTGTGCACAGTGTGGGTAACGGAGAGGCCCTTCTTAGTTTCATTCTAGTGAGGCCCTACCCGGCCTCCATGCGGTGCTGGCTGTGCACAGTGTGGGTAACGGAGAGACCCTTCTTAGTTACATTCTAGTGAGGCCCTGCCCGGCCTCCATGCGGTGCTGGTTGTGCACAGTGTGGGTAACGGAGAGGCCCTTCTTAGTTTAATTCTAGTGAGGCCCTGCCCCGGCCTCCATACGGTGTTGGCTGTGCACAGTGTGGGTAACGGAGAGGCTCTTCTTAGTTACATTCTAGTGAGGCCCTGCCCGGCCTCCATGCGGTGCTGGTTGTGCACAGTGTGGGTAACGGAGAGGCCCTTCTTAGTTTCATTCTAGTGAGGCCCTGCGCCGGCCTCCATGCGGTGCTGGCTGTTCACAGTGGGGGTACCGGAGAGGCCCTTATTAGTTTCATTCTAGTGAGGCCCTGCCTGGCCTCCATGCGGTGCTGGCTGTGCACAGTGTGGGTAACGGAGAGGTCCTTCTTAGTTTCATTCTAGTGAGGCCCTGCCCAGACTCCATGCGGTGCTGGCTGTGCACAGTGGGGGTAAAGGAGAGGCCCTTCTTAGTTTCATTCTAGTGAGGCCATGCCCAGACCCCATGCAGTGCTGGCTGTGCACAGTGGGGGTAAAGGAGAGGCCCTTCTTAGTTTCATTCTAGTGAGGCCATGCCCGGCCTCCATGCGGTGCTGGCTCTTCACAGTGTGGGTAACGGAGAGGCCCTTCTTAGTTTCATTCTAGTGAGGCCCTACCCGGCCTCCATGCGGTGCTGGCTGTGCACAGTGTGGGTAATGGAGAGACCCTTCTTAGTTACATTCTAGTGAGGCCCTGCCCGGCCTCCATGCGGTGCTGGTTGTGCACAGTGTGGGTAACGGAGAGGCCCTTCTTAGTTTCATTCTAGTGAGGCCCTGCCCCGGCCTCCATACGGTGCTGGCTGTGCACAGTGTGGGTAACGGAGAGGCCCTTCTTAGTTACATTCTAGTGAGGCCCTGCCCGGCCTCCATGCGGTGCTGGTTGTGCACAGTGTGGATAACGGAGAGGCCCTTCTTAGTTTCATTCTAGTGAGGCCCTGCGCCGGCCTCCATGCGGTGCTGGCTGTTCACAGTGGGGGTACCGGAGGGGCCCTTATTAGTTTCATTCTAGTGAGGCCCTGTGTGGCCTCCATGCGGTGCTGGCTGTGCACAGTGTGGGTAACGGAGAGGTCCTTCTTAGTTTCATTCTAGTGAGGCCCTGCCCAGACTCCATGCGGTGCTGGCTGTGCACAGTGGGGGTAAAGGAGAGGCCCTTCTTAGTTTCATTCTAGTGAGGCCCAGCCCAGACCCCATGCAGTGCTGGCTGTGCACAGTGGGGGTAAAGGAGAGGCCCTTCTTAGTTTCATTCTAGTGAGGCCATGCCCGGCCTCCGTGCGGTGCTGGCTCTTCACAGTGTGGGTAACGGAGAGGCCCTTCTTAGTTTCATTCTAGTGAGGCCCTGCCCAGACTCCATGCGGTGCTGGCTGTGCACAGTGTGGGTAACGGAGAGGCCCTTCTTAGTTTCATTCTAGTGAAGTCCCTGCCCGACCTCCATGCGGTGCTGGCTCTTCACAGTGGGGGTAACGGAGAGGCCCTTCTTAGTTTCATTCTAGTGAGGCCCTGCCCCGGCCTCCATACGGTGCTGGCTGTGCACAGTGTGGGTAACGGAGAGGCCCTTCTTAGTTTCATTCTAGTGAGGCCCTGCCCGGCCTCCATGCAGTGCTGGTTGTGCACAGTGTGGGTAACGGAGAGGCCCTTCTTATTTTCATTCTTGTGAGGCCCTGCGCCGGCCTCAATGCGGTGCTGGCTGTTCACAGTGGGGGTACCGGAGGGGCCCTTATTAGTTTCATTCTAGTGAGGTCCTGCCTGGCTTCCATTCGGTGCTGGCTGTGCACAGTGTGGGAAACGGAGAGGTCCTTCTTAGTTTCATTTTAGTGAGGCCCTGCCCAGACTCCATGCGGTGCTGGCTGTGCACAGTGTGGGTAACAGAGAGGCCCTTCTTAGTTTAATTCTAGTGAGGCCCTGCCCGGCCTCCATGCGGTACTGGCTTTTCACAGTGTGGGTAACGGAGAGGCCCTTCTTAGTTTCATTCTAGTGAGGCCCTACCCGGCCTCCATGCGATGCTGGCTGTGCACAGTGGGGGTAACGGAGAGGCCCTTCTTACTTTCATTCTAGTGAGGCCCTGCCTGGGCTCCATGCGGGGCTGGCTCTTCACAGTGTGGGTAACAGAGAGGCCCTTCTTAGTTTCATTCTAGTGAGGCCCTGCCCGGCCTCCATGCGGAGCTGGCTGTCCACAGTGTGGGTACCGGAGAGGCCCTTCTTAGTTTCATTCTAGTGAGCTCCTGCCCAGTCTCCATATGGTGCTGGCTGTGCACAGTGTGGGTAAACAAGAGGCCCTTCTTAGTTTCATTCTAGTGAGGCCCTGCCCGGAATCCATGCGGTGCTGGCTGTGCACAGTGTGGGCAATGGAGAGGCCCTTCTTAGTTTCATTCTAGTGAGGCCCTGCCCTGCCTCCATGCGGTGCTGGCTGTGCACAGTGTGGGCAATGGTGAGGCCCTTCTTAGTTTCATTCTAGTGAGGCCCTGCCTGGCCTCCATGTGGTGCTGGCTGTTCACAGTAGGGGAACCGAAGGGGCCCTTATTAGTTTCATTCTAGTGAGGCCCTGCCCCGGCCTCCATACGGTGCTGGCTGTGCACAGTGTGGGTAATGGAGAGGCCCTTCTTAGTTTCATTCTAGTGAGGCCCTGCCCGGCCTCCATGCGGTGCTGGCTGTGCACAGTGTGGGTAACGGAGCGGCCCTTCTTAGTTTCATTCTAGTGAGGCCCTGCCCGGCCTCCATGCGGTGCTGGCTGTTCACAGTAGGGGAACCGAAGGGGATCTTATTAGTTTCATGCTAGTGAGGCCCTGCCCCGGCCTCCATACGGTGCTGGCTGTGCACAGTGTGGGTAATGGAGAGGCCCTTCTTAGTTTCATTCTAGTGAGGCCCTGCCCGGCCTTCATGCGGTGCTGGCTGTGCACAGTGTGGGTAACGGAGCGGCCCTTCTTAGTTTCATTCTAGTGAGGCCCTGCGCCGGCCTCCATGTGGTGCTGGCTGTTCACAGTAGGGGAACCGAAGGGGCCCTTATTAGTTTCATTCTAGTGAGGCCCTGCCCGGCCTCCATGCGGTGCTGGCTGTGCACAGTGTGGGTAACAGAGAGGCCCTTCTTAGTTTCATTCAAGTGAGGCCCTTCCCAGCCTCCATGTGGTGCTGGCTCTTCACGGTGGGGGTAACGTAGAGGCCCTTCTTAGTTTCATTCTAGTGAGGCCCTGCCCGGCCTCCATGCGGTACTGGCTCTTCACAGTGTGGGTAATGGAGAGGTCCTTCTTAGTTTCATTCTAGTGAGGCCCTGCCCGGCCTCCATGCAGTACTGGCTCTTCACAGTGTGGGTAACGGAGAGGCCCTTCTTAGTTTCATTCTAGTGAGGCCCTGCCCAGACTCCATGCGGTGCTGGCTCTTCACAGTGTGGGTAACAGAGAGGCCCTTCTTAGTTTCATTCTAGTGAGGCCCTACCCGGCCTCCATGCGGGGCTAGCTCTTCACAGTGTGGGTAACAGAGAGGCCCTTCTTAGTTTCATTCTAGTGAGGCCCTTCCCGGCCTCCATGCAGTGCTGGCTGTGCACAGTGTGGGTAATGGAGATGCCCTTCTTAGTTTCATTCTTGTGAGGCCCTGCCCGGCCTCTATGCGGTGCTGGTTGTGCACAGTGTGTGTAACGGAGAGGCCCTTCTTAGTTTCATTCTAGTGAGGCCCTGAGCCGGCCTCCATGCGGTGTTGGCTGTTCACAGTGGGGGTACCGGAGGGACCCTTATTAGTTTCATTCTAGTGAGGCCCTGCCCGGCCTCCATGAGGTGCTGGCTGTGCACAGTGTGGGTAACAGAGAGGCCCTTCTTAGTTTCATTCTAGTGAGGCCCTGCCCGGCCTCCATGCGGTGCTGGCTGTGCATAGTGTGGGTAACGGAGAGGCCCTTCTTAGTTTCATTCTAGTGAGGCCCTGCCCGACCTCCATGCAGTGCTGGCTCTTCACAGTGTGGATAACAGAGAGGCCCTTCTTAGTTTCATTCTAGTGAGGCCCTGCCCGGCCTTCATGCGGAACTGGCTGTGCACAGTGTGGGTACCGGAGAGGCCCTTCTTAGTTTCCTTCTAGTGAGCTCCTGCCCAGCCTCCATGTGGTGCTGGCTGTGCACAGTGTGGGTAAACAAGAGGCCCTTCTTAGTTTCATTCTAGTGAGGCCCTGCCCGGCCTCTATGCGGTGCTGGCTGTGCACAGTGGGGGTAAAGAAGAGGCCCTTCTTAGTTTCATTCTAGTGAGGCCCTGCCTGACCTCCATGCGGTGCTGGCTGTGCACAGTGGGGTAAAGGAGAGGCCCTTCTTAGTTTCATTATAGTGAGGCCCTGCCCGGCATCCATGCGGTGCTGGCTCTTCACATTGTGGGTACCGGAGAGGCCCTTCTTAGTTTCATTCTAGTGAGGCCCTACCCAGCCTCCATGCGGTGCTGGCTGTACACAGTGGGGGTAACGGAGAGGCCCTTCTTACTTTCATTCTAGTGAGGCACTGCCTGGCCTCCATGCGGTGCTGGCTCTTCACAGTGTGGGTAACAGAGAGGCCCTTCTTAGTTTCATTCTAGTGAGGCCGTGCCCGGCCTCCATGCGGTGCTGGCTGTGCACAGTGTGGGTAACAGAGAGGCTCTTCTTACTTTCATTGTAGTGAGGCCCTGCCCAGACTCCATGCGGTGCTGGCTGTGCACAGTGGGGGTAAAGGAGAGGCCCTTCTTAGTTTCATTCTAGTGAGGCCCTGCCCGGCCTCCATGCGGTGCTGGCTCTTCACAGTGTGGGTAACGGCGAGGCCCTTCTTAGTTTCATTCTAGTGAGGCACTACCCGGCCTCCATGCGGTGCTGGCTGTGCACAGTGTGGGTAACGGAGAGGCCCTTCTTAGTTACATTCTAGTGAGGCCCAGCCCGGCCTCCATGCGGTGCTGGTTGTGCACAGTGTGGGTAACGGAGAGGCCCTTCTTAGTTTCATTCTAGTGAGGCTCTGCGCCGGCCTCCATGCGGTGCTGGCTGTTCACAGTGGGGGAACCGAAGGGGCCCTTATTAGTTTCATTCTAGTGAGGCCCTGCCCGGCCTCCATGCGGTGCTGGCTGTGCACAGTGTGGGTAACGGAGAGGCCCTTCTTAGTTTCATTCAAGTGAGGCCCTTCCCAGCCTCCATGTGGTGCTGGCTCTTCACGGTAGGGGTAACGTAGAGGCCCTTCTTAGTTTCATTCTAGTGAGGCCCTGCCCAGACTCCATGCGGTGCTGGCTCTTCACAGTGGGGGTAACGGAGAGGCCCTTCTTAGTTTCATTCTAGTGAGGCCCTGCCCGGCCTCCATGCGGTGCTGGCTCTTCACAGTGTGGGTAACGGAGAGGCCCTTCTTAGTTTCATTGTAGTGAGGCCCTGCCCAGACTCCATGCGGTGCTGGCTCTTCACAGTGTGGGTAACAGAGAGGCCCTTCTTAGTTTCATTCTAGTGAGGCCCTACCCGGCCTCCATGCGGGGCTAGCTCTTCACAGTGTGGGTAACAGAGAGGCCCTTCTTAGTTTCATTCTAGTGACCCCCTTTCCAGCCTCCATGCGGTGCTGGCTGTGCACAGTGTGGGTAACGGAGAGGCCCTTCTTAGTTTCATTCTAGTGAGGCCCTGCCCGGCCTCTATGCGGTGCTGGTTGTGCACAGTGTGGGTAACGGAGAGGCCCTTCTTAGTTTCATTCTAGTGAGGCCCTGCGCCGGCCTCCATGTGGTGCTGGCTGTTCACAGTGGGGGTACCGGAGGGGCCCTTATTAGTTTCATTCTAGTGAGGCCCTGCCCGGCCTCCATGCGGTGCTGGCTGTGCACAGTGTGGGTAACGGAGAGGCCCTTCTTAGTTTCATTCTAGTGAGGCCCTGCCCGGCCTCCATGCGTTGCTGGCTGTGCACAGTGTGGGTAACGGAGAGGCCCTTCTTAGTTTCATTCTAGTGAGGCCCTGCCCGACCTCCATGCGGTGCTGGCTCTTCACAGTGTGGGTAACAGAGAGGCCCTTCTTAGTTTCATTCTAGTGAGGCCCTGCCCGGCCTCCATGCGGAGCTGGCTGTGCACAGTGTGGGTACCGGAGAGGCCCTTCTTAGTTTCATTCTAGTGAGCTCCTGCCCAGCCTCCATACGGTGCTGGCTGTGCACAGTGTGGGTAAAGAAGAGGCCCTTCTTAGTTTCATTCTAGTGAGGCCCTGCCCGGCCTCCATGCGGTGCTGGCTGTGCAAAGTGGGGGTAAAGAAGAGGCCCTTCTTAGTTTCATTCTAGTGAGGCCCTGCCTGACCTCCATGCGGTGCTGGCTGTGCACAGTGGGGTAAAGGAGAGCCCCTTCTTAGTTTCATTCTAGTGAGGCCCTGCCCGACCTCCATGCGGTGCTGGCTCTTCACAGTGGGGGTAACGGAGAGGCCCTTCTTAGTTTCATTCTAGTGAGGCCCTGCCCGACCTCCATGCGGTGCTGGCTCTTCACAGTGTGGGTAACAGAGAGGCCCTTCTTAGTTTCATTCTAGTGAGGCCCTGCCCGGCCTCCATGCGGAGCTGGCTGTGCACAGTGTGGGTACCGGAGAGGCCCTTCTTAGTTTCATTCTAGTGAGCTCCTGCCCAGCCTCCATACGGTGCTGGCTGTGCACAGTGTGGGTAAAGAAGAGGCCCTTCTTAGTTTCATTCTAGTGAGGCCCTGCCCGGCCTCCATGCGGTGCTGGCTGTGCAAAGTGGGGGTAAAGAAGAGGCCCTTCTTAGTTTCATTCTAGTGAGGCCCTGCCTGACCTCCATGCGGTGCTGGCTGTGCACAGTGGGGTAAAGGAGAGCCCCTTCTTAGTTTCATTCTAGTGAGGTCCCTGCCCGACCTCCATGCGGTGCTGGCTCTTCACAGTGGGGGTAACGGAGAGGCCCTTCTTACTTTCATTCTAGTGAGGCACTGCCTGGCCTCCATGCGGTGCTGGCTCTTCACAGTGTGGGTAATAGAGAGGCCCTTCTTAGTTTCATTCTAGTGAGGCCCTGCCCGGCCTCCATGCCGTGCTGGCTGTGCACAGTGTGGGTAACGGAGAGGCCCTTCTTAGTTTCATTCTAGTGAGGCCCTACCCGGCCTCCATGCGGTGCTGGCTGTGCACAGTGTGGGTAACGGAGAGACCCTTCTTAGTTACATTCTAGTGAGGCCCTGCCCGGCCTCCATGCGGTGCTGGTTGTGCACAGTGTGGGTAACGGAGAGGCCCTTCTTAGTTTAATTCTAGTGAGGCCCTGCCCCGGCCTCCATACGGTGTTGGCTGTGCACAGTGTGGGTAACGGAGAGGCTCTTCTTAGTTACATTCTAGTGAGGCCCTGCCCGGCCTCCATGCGGTGCTGGTTGTGCACAGTGTGGGTAACGGAGAGGCCCTTCTTAGTTTCATTCTAGTGAGGCCCTGCGCCGGCCTCCATGCGGTGCTGGCTGTTCACAGTGGGGGTACCGGAGAGGCCCTTATTAGTTTCATTCTAGTGAGGCCCTGCCTGGCCTCCATGCGGTGCTGGCTGTGCACAGTGTGGGTAACGGAGAGGTCCTTCTTAGTTTCATTCTAGTGAGGCCCTGCCCAGACTCCATGCGGTGCTGGCTGTGCACAGTGGGGGTAAAGGAGAGGCCCTTCTTAGTTTCATTCTAGTGAGGCCATGCCCAGACCCCATGCAGTGCTGGCTGTGCACAGTGGGGGTAAAGGAGAGGCCCTTCTTAGTTTCATTCTAGTGAGGCCATGCCCGGCCTCCATGCGGTGCTGGCTCTTCACAGTGTGGGTAACAGAGAGGCCCTTCTTAGTTTCATTCTAGTGAGGCCGTGCCCGGCCTCCATGCGGTGCTGGCTGTGCACAGTGTGGGTAACAGAGAGGCTCTTCTTACTTTCATTGTAGTGAGGCCCTGCCCAGACTCCATGCGGTGCTGGCTGTGCACAGTGGGGGTAAAGGAGAGGCCCTTCTTAGTTTCATTCTAGTGAGGCCCTGCCCGGCCTCCATGCGGTGCTGGCTCTTCACAGTGTGGGTAACGGCGAGGCCCTTCTTAGTTTCATTCTAGTGAGGCACTACCCGGCCTCCATGCGGTGCTGGCTGTGCACAGTGTGGGTAACGGAGAGGCCCTTCTTAGTTACATTCTAGTGAGGCCCAGCCCGGCCTCCATGCGGTGCTGGTTGTGCACAGTGTGGGTAACGGAGAGGCCCTTCTTAGTTTCATTCTAGTGAGGCTCTGCGCCGGCCTCCATGCGGTGCTGGCTGTTCACAGTGGGGGAACCGAAGGGGCCCTTATTAGTTTCATTCTAGTGAGGCCCTGCCCGGCCTCCATGCGGTGCTGGCTGTGCACAGTGTGGGTAACGGAGAGGCCCTTCTTAGTTTCATTCAAGTGAGGCCCTTCCCAGCCTCCATGTGGTGCTGGCTCTTCACGGTAGGGGTAACGTAGAGGCCCTTCTTAGTTTCATTCTAGTGAGGCCCTGCCCAGACTCCATGCGGTGCTGGCTCTTCACAGTGGGGGTAACGGAGAGGCCCTTCTTAGTTTCATTCTAGTGAGGCCCTGCCCGGCCTCCATGCGGTGCTGGCTCTTCACAGTGTGGGTAACGGAGAGGCCCTTCTTAGTTTCATTGTAGTGAGGCCCTGCCCAGACTCCATGCGGTGCTGGCTCTTCACAGTGTGGGTAACAGAGAGGCCCTTCTTAGTTTCATTCTAGTGAGGCCCTACCCGGCCTCCATGCGGGGCTAGCTCTTCACAGTGTGGGTAACAGAGAGGCCCTTCTTAGTTTCATTCTAGTGACCCCCTTTCCAGCCTCCATGCGGTGCTGGCTGTGCACAGTGTGGGTAACGGAGAGGCCCTTCTTAGTTTCATTCTAGTGAGGCCCTGCCCGGCCTCTATGCGGTGCTGGTTGTGCACAGTGTGGGTAACGGAGAGGCCCTTCTTAGTTTCATTCTAGTGAGGCCCTGCGCCGGCCTCCATGTGGTGCTGGCTGTTCACAGTGGGGGTACCGGAGGGGCCCTTATTAGTTTCATTCTAGTGAGGCCCTGCCCGGCCTCCATGCGGTGCTGGCTGTGCACAGTGTGGGTAACGGAGAGGCCCTTCTTAGTTTCATTCTAGTGAGGCCCTGCCCGGCCTCCATGCGTTGCTGGCTGTGCACAGTGTGGGTAACGGAGAGGCCCTTCTTAGTTTCATTCTAGTGAGGCCCTGCCCGACCTCCATGCGGTGCTGGCTCTTCACAGTGTGGGTAACAGAGAGGCCCTTCTTAGTTTCATTCTAGTGAGGCCCTGCCCGGCCTCCATGCGGAGCTGGCTGTGCACAGTGTGGGTACCGGAGAGGCCCTTCTTAGTTTCATTCTAGTGAGCTCCTGCCCAGCCTCCATACGGTGCTGGCTGTGCACAGTGTGGGTAAAGAAGAGGCCCTTCTTAGTTTCATTCTAGTGAGGCCCTGCCCGGCCTCCATGCGGTGCTGGCTGTGCAAAGTGGGGGTAAAGAAGAGGCCCTTCTTAGTTTCATTCTAGTGAGGCCCTGCCTGACCTCCATGCGGTGCTGGCTGTGCACAGTGGGGTAAAGGAGAGCCCCTTCTTAGTTTCATTCTAGTGAGGCCCTGCCCGACCTCCATGCGGTGCTGGCTCTTCACAGTGGGGGTAACGGAGAGGCCCTTCTTAGTTTCATTCTAGTGAGGCCCTGCCCGACCTCCATGCGGTGCTGGCTCTTCACAGTGTGGGTAACAGAGAGGCCCTTCTTAGTTTCATTCTAGTGAGGCCCTGCCCGGCCTCCATGCGGAGCTGGCTGTGCACAGTGTGGGTACCGGAGAGGCCCTTCTTAGTTTCATTCTAGTGAGCTCCTGCCCAGCCTCCATACGGTGCTGGCTGTGCACAGTGTGGGTAAAGAAGAGGCCCTTCTTAGTTTCATTCTAGTGAGGCCCTGCCCGGCCTCCATGCGGTGCTGGCTGTGCAAAGTGGGGGTAAAGAAGAGGCCCTTCTTAGTTTCATTCTAGTGAGGCCCTGCCTGACCTCCATGCGGTGCTGGCTGTGCACAGTGGGGTAAAGGAGAGCCCCTTCTTAGTTTCATTCTAGTGAGGTCCCTGCCCGACCTCCATGCGGTGCTGGCTCTTCACAGTGGGGGTAACGGAGAGGCCCTTCTTACTTTCATTCTAGTGAGGCACTGCCTGGCCTCCATGCGGTGCTGGCTCTTCACAGTGTGGGTAATAGAGAGGCCCTTCTTAGTTTCATTCTAGTGAGGCCCTGCCCGGCCTCCATGCCGTGCTGGCTGTGCACAGTGTGGGTAACGGAGAGGCCCTTCTTAGTTTCATTCTAGTGAGGCCCTACCCGGCCTCCATGCGGTGCTGGCTGTGCACAGTGTGGGTAACGGAGAGACCCTTCTTAGTTACATTCTAGTGAGGCCCTGCCCGGCCTCCATGCGGTGCTGGTTGTGCACAGTGTGGGTAACGGAGAGGCCCTTCTTAGTTTAATTCTAGTGAGGCCCTGCCCCGGCCTCCATACGGTGTTGGCTGTGCACAGTGTGGGTAACGGAGAGGCTCTTCTTAGTTACATTCTAGTGAGGCCCTGCCCGGCCTCCATGCGGTGCTGGTTGTGCACAGTGTGGGTAACGGAGAGGCCCTTCTTAGTTTCATTCTAGTGAGGCCCTGCGCCGGCCTCCATGCGGTGCTGGCTGTTCACAGTGGGGGTACCGGAGAGGCCCTTATTAGTTTCATTCTAGTGAGGCCCTGCCTGGCCTCCATGCGGTGCTGGCTGTGCACAGTGTGGGTAACGGAGAGGTCCTTCTTAGTTTCATTCTAGTGAGGCCCTGCCCAGACTCCATGCGGTGCTGGCTGTGCACAGTGGGGGTAAAGGAGAGGCCCTTCTTAGTTTCATTCTAGTGAGGCCATGCCCAGACCCCATGCAGTGCTGGCTGTGCACAGTGGGGGTAAAGGAGAGGCCCTTCTTAGTTTCATTCTAGTGAGGCCATGCCCGGCCTCCATGCGGTGCTGGCTCTTCACAGTGTGGGTAACGGAGAGGCCCTTCTTAGTTTCATTCTAGTGAGGCCCTACCCGGCCTCCATGCGGTGCTGGCTGTGCACAGTGTGGGTAATGGAGAGACCCTTCTTAGTTACATTCTAGTGAGGCCCTGCCCGGCCTCCATGCGGTGCTGGTTGTGCACAGTGTGGGTAACGGAGAGGCCCTTCTTAGTTTCATTCTAGTGAGGCCCTGCCCCGGCCTCCATACGGTGCTGGCTGTGCACAGTGTGGGTAACGGAGAGGCCCTTCTTAGTTACATTCTAGTGAGGCCCTGCCCGGCCTCCATGCGGTGCTGGTTGTGCACAGTGTGGATAACGGAGAGGCCCTTCTTAGTTTCATTCTAGTGAGGCCCTGCGCCGGCCTCCATGCGGTGCTGGCTGTTCACAGTGGGGGTACCGGAGGGGCCCTTATTAGTTTCATTCTAGTGAGGCCCTGTGTGGCCTCCATGCGGTGCTGGCTGTGCACAGTGTGGGTAACGGAGAGGTCCTTCTTAGTTTCATTCTAGTGAGGCCCTGCCCAGACTCCATGCGGTGCTGGCTGTGCACAGTGGGGGTAAAGGAGAGGCCCTTCTTAGTTTCATTCTAGTGAGGCCCAGCCCAGACCCCATGCAGTGCTGGCTGTGCACAGTGGGGGTAAAGGAGAGGCCCTTCTTAGTTTCATTCTAGTGAGGCCATGCCCGGCCTCCGTGCGGTGCTGGCTCTTCACAGTGTGGGTAACGGAGAGGCCCTTCTTAGTTTCATTCTAGTGAGGCCCTGCCCAGACTCCATGCGGTGCTGGCTGTGCACAGTGTGGGTAACGGAGAGGCCCTTCTTAGTTTCATTCTAGTGAAGTCCCTGCCCGACCTCCATGCGGTGCTGGCTCTTCACAGTGGGGGTAACGGAGAGGCCCTTCTTAGTTTCATTCTAGTGAGGCCCTGCCCCGGCCTCCATACGGTGCTGGCTGTGCACAGTGTGGGTAACGGAGAGGCCCTTCTTAGTTTCATTCTAGTGAGGCCCTGCCCGGCCTCCATGCAGTGCTGGTTGTGCACAGTGTGGGTAACGGAGAGGCCCTTCTTATTTTCATTCTTGTGAGGCCCTGCGCCGGCCTCAATGCGGTGCTGGCTGTTCACAGTGGGGGTACCGGAGGGGCCCTTATTAGTTTCATTCTAGTGAGGTCCTGCCTGGCTTCCATTCGGTGCTGGCTGTGCACAGTGTGGGAAACGGAGAGGTCCTTCTTAGTTTCATTTTAGTGAGGCCCTGCCCAGACTCCATGCGGTGCTGGCTGTGCACAGTGTGGGTAACAGAGAGGCCCTTCTTAGTTTAATTCTAGTGAGGCCCTGCCCGGCCTCCATGCGGTACTGGCTTTTCACAGTGTGGGTAACGGAGAGGCCCTTCTTAGTTTCATTCTAGTGAGGCCCTACCCGGCCTCCATGCGATGCTGGCTGTGCACAGTGGGGGTAACGGAGAGGCCCTTCTTACTTTCATTCTAGTGAGGCCCTGCCTGGGCTCCATGCGGGGCTGGCTCTTCACAGTGTGGGTAACAGAGAGGCCCTTCTTAGTTTCATTCTAGTGAGGCCTTGCCCGGCCTCCATGCGGAGCTGGCTGTGCACAGTGTGGGTACCGGAGAGGCCCTTCTTAGTTTCATTCTAGTGAGGTCCTAACAGGCCTACATGCGGTGCTGTCTGTGCACAGTGGGGGTAACGGAGAGGCCCTTCTCACTTTCATTCTAGTGAGGTCCCGGCCCGGCCTCCATACGGTGCTGGCTCTTCACAGTGGGGGTAACGGAGAGGCCCTTCTTAGTTTCATTCTAGTGAGGCCCTGCCCCGGTCTCCATGTGGTGCAGGCTGTTCACAGTGTGGGTAACGGAGAGGCCCTTCTTAGTTTCATTCTAGTGAGGCCCTGCCCTGGCCTCCATGCGTTGTTGGCTCTTCACAGTGGGGGTAACAGAGAGGCCCTACTTAGCAGGCCTGGGCTTAGTTCGTGGAGTTTTGTTACACAGAACTCCGCTAAGTTACAAAAAACTCTGCGAAGTTCCACGAGTGGCGTAGTGCAGTGCGAACTGCAGTTTGTGCTGGTATTCCTGCCGCTCGGGTAGAAATTCTACGAAAGCGGCAGCTCACGCTCGCAAACTTACCATTCGCGATCGCAAAATTATCATTCACGATCACGGGCGGGGAAAAAACTCTGCTGCACATCGCAAAGTGGAGTTTTCTGCACTCCGTGAGCTCCACGGAGTGCGGAGTGCAGAAAACTCCGCAAACTCCATGAACGGAGCGAAGTTCACAGCCCAGGCCTACTTTTTAGTTTTATTCTAGAAAGGCCCTGCCCGGCCTCCATGCAGTGCTGGCTGTTCACAGTGTGGGTACCGTAGAGACCCTTCTTAGTTTCATTCTAGTGAGGCCCTGCCCCTGCCTCCATGCGGTGCTGGCTGTTCACAGTGGGGGTAACGGAGAGACCCTTCTTAGTTTAATTCAAGTGAGACCCTGCCCGGCCTCCATGCGGTGCTCGCTCTTCACAGTGGGGGTACCGGAGAGGCCCTTCTTAGTTTCATTCTAGTGAGGCCCTGCCCGGCCTCCATGTGGCGCTGGTTGTGCACATTGTGGGTAACGGAGAGACCCTTCTTAGTTTCATTCTAGTGAGGCCCTGCCCATCCTCCATGCGGTGCTGGTTGTGCACAGTGTGGGTAATGGAGAGGGCCTTCTTAGTTTCATTCTAGTGAGGCCCTGCCCAGCCTCAAAGCGGTTCTGGCTGTTCACAGTGTGGGTACCGGAGAGGCCCTTTCTTTCTTAGTTTGATTCTAGTGAGGCCCTGCCCCAGCCTCCATGCGGTGCTGGCTGTTCACAGTGGGGGTACCAGAGGGGCCCTTCTTAGTTTCATTCTAGTGAGGCCAGCTGTGCACAGCGTGGGTAACGGAGAGGCCCTTTTTAGTTCCATTCTAGTGAGGCTCTGCCCGGCCTCCATGCGGAGCTGGCTGTGCACAGTGTGGGTAACGGAGAGGCCCTTCTTGGTTTCATTCTAGTGAGGCCCTGCCCGGCCTACATGCGGTGCTGGCTGTGCACAGTGTGGGTAACGGAGAGGCCCTTCTTAGTTTCATTCTAGTGAGGTCCCTGCCCGGCCTCCATGCGATGGTGGATGTTCACAGTGTGGGTAACGGAGAGGTCCTTCTTAGTTTCATTATAGTGAGGCCCTGCCCCAGCCTCCATGTGGTGCTGGCTGTGCACAGTGGGGGTAACGGAGAGGCCCTTCTTAGTTTCATTCTAGTGAGGCCCTGCCCGGCCTCCATGCGGTGCTGGCTGTTCACAGTGTGGGTAATGGAGAGGTCCTTCTTAGTTTCATTATAGTGAGGCCCTGCCCCAGCCTCCATGTGGTGCTGGCTGTGCACAGTGGGGGTAACGGAGCGGCCCTTCTTAGTTTCATTCTAGTGAGGCCCTGCCCGGCCTCCATGCGATGGTGGATGTTCACAGTGTGGGTAACGGAGAGGTCCTTCTTAGTTTCATTATAGTGAGGCCCTGCCCCAGCCTCCATGTGGTGCTGGCTGTGCACAGTGGGGGTAACGGAGAGGCCCTTCTTAGTTTCATTCTAGTGAGGCCCTGCCCGGCCTCCATGCGGTGCTGGCTGTTCACAGTGTGGGTAATGGAGAGGTCCTTCTTAGTTTCATTATAGTGAGGCCCTGCCCCAGCCTCCATGCGGTGCTGGCTGTGCACAGTGGGGGTAACGGAGAGGCCCTACTTAGTTTCATTATAGTGAGGTCCCTGCCCGGCCTCCATGTGGTGCTGGATGTTCACAGTGGGGGTAACGGAGAGCCCCTTCTTAGTTTCATTCCAGTGAGGTCCTGTCCCGGCCTCCATGCAGTGCTGGCTTTGCACAGTGTGGGTAATGGAGAGGCCCTTCTTAGTTTCATTTTAGTGTGGACCTGCCCGGCCTCCATGCAGTGCTGGGTGTTCACAGTGTGGATAACGCATGACCAGGACACATTCCGGACCTATCTACTGTCTTGCTCCTGTGGCGTAGCAAAGTACGTGGAGGGGCCCGCACTGGACTCACTCAGGAGCTCTCAGGCCAGGGTACTGTGCTGATGGGTCCCCCTGGAGCTCGGGGGCCACCCCGCCCTGTCAAGGTGTGGGGGGCCTTTGTTACGCCACTGTCGTGCTCTCAGGTGAGTCCTGCTCCAACAGCCTCCTGCTTCTCTGCTCCTGCATTTCAGGAGTCTTGCGAGTCTAGACACAGCCAAAGTAGCTCCCGAAGAATGAACAGTGTGACCTGTGACATGCAAGAAGATGCACCAGTGCGCGAGGTGTTGACAGGGCTACAGTCATCCGTGCTGTGTGTGTGGATTTGTGTCTGTGGTAGGAGCTTGGCCCAAGTGTGTCAAGGCAAGGCTCTTCCACTACCTTGCCCCCAATCCCTAGCCAGGCCCAGGCTGGGTAACTGTGACTTCTTGCTATTGCCCCAGATATCGTTAAGTGAAACATGCATGGTCTGCTGTCTTAGATACACCATTGAGTTGCAAAAAGCATTCTTATTGTGAGCTCATTTCCTTGGTGGGCCACGCATGTTTCTCATCAGATGAACCATTGAGAGAAGCTAGGGTGGAGTCTTGATCACCATTAGCTGAGCACAGGTCACCTTAAGCTAGGTAATAATTATACCAATAATTACTGGTTGCTCATTAAGCACTTTATCACTCAAGTATCATAGGGTTGTTATGGGAGGTTTTATAATTACCAAATCTAATGGCACTAATCAGCCTCAAAAAGAGGAAAAGCAGATAGGACCATCAAGGATTTAAATGTGTGACCTTGAAGTTGGGCACAGATATCTGCAGGGAAGCATTAGCCCAATGAGCTACCTTCCTGATGTAAGAGAGCCCTGCATTTGGCAGGTTGGGAAGGCTTGTATTTGAATTATGAAACACCTGTCCTACCAGGAACTCATTGTGATATGCAGCTGGAAGCCTCTGAGTATGAAGATTGAGTGTGTGATACAAGTGTACTGTTTTTCCCCTCAACGCAGCGCAGCAGCAGAAAGTACTGCTATGCATTATGTGTAAGGGAGAGAGCAGAAGAGAAACATATCTACCAACATGTTCTGTTTCTTCTCTCTTCCCCAGAGATGGCACACCTTCCCGGCTATCTAGTGCCACATACACAACTGTGCCCTACAGTGTCTCATATGTCATAGGTTTTGTACGGAAAGGATTCACATACAAAGTTCAAAACGTTTGGAAAAGGATTTTTTTAAATAGAATGATGAGCCCTACTAAAGGTGAATCCAGTCTTAGGTTGCTTGTCTTCCAGTTCAAGAAGTACCTGGCCCGGCAATTTGGGCTCAACTGTCCCCACTGAAGCAGGCTCAAGACTGATTTGCATATGGCTGTGTCCAAACTGAGGATGCACGGTGTGAAAATGAAAGATGGACCAGGATATGGCTGGAGTGATTACCAATGACTGATTTTAATTCATGCTTACCATCCATCACTCTTTTGTGTAATTCAGTGTGATGCCCTAAGTGGAATGGGTATTCCCAGATGTTGGTCCTGTGCACATGTTCCACTGGAGCCAAGCTATAACCAACTGATAAGCCTTAATAAGGGTGAAACCGTCTTGTTGCATGTGTTGCACTACAAGGAGCACCCGACCTGGCAATTTAGGCTGGACTATTCCCACTGGAGCAGGATCAAGACTGATTTGCATATGACTGGGTCCAAACTGATATGGCATGGTGTGGAAAATAATGATGGACTGGGATGCAGCCCCAAGTAATCATCAGTGGCTGAGGATATTCAAGCATCCCATCCATCACTTTTTGGTATACTTCATTCTAGTTATAAGTCAAGAACAACCAGACCACGTGACACTTTTTGGCATTATTTTTATTTGAAACTATAAAAATTCAAATCTCCGTTTCTCCTTATTGGGTTTTTGTAGTTTTGTTGTCATTTTGTTCAATAAATTATTCCCTATTTTTATAAATTGGAGTGGGATTTTATTGTGTTGTATTTTTGACTTTAACTATTTTGGTACTTCTAAATGCTGTGCACATTTTCATAAGTTAAGCCTGTCTGCTCTGTGCCATAGCTACCAAGGGTTGAGCTCAGGTGTAAATCAATGAAACCTTTACTAGACCAATCAAGAACAGTAACATTATGACTTGTAGTGGAATTTGCCCACCTCAACTAATAATCCATGTCCTTACACCAATCAAAATCAATGTCCCTTAGTAAATGCTCCACCTCCCACCTCCACCAGCTCTACATCGCATTGACCCCCACACATTCCTTACCTGCACCCTGCTACGTGGTGAACGCATGGTTTGGCATAGCTGGGTCAGTGAGACTCAGCAGCCAGTCGAGAGCTTGCTTCACCAGGAAGCATCTCCACTAAGCAGGCACAAGCACAACCCCGCCCAGGACAGATGACCGAGGTCAGAGGACTTAAAGCATAAGCCACAACAAATCTTACTATTTGGCAGTTTTGAAAAACTGTGAATCTCAATATCTTTCGTTAGCATCAATTTTACCCCTACTGAAAAAGCCTAACTTAGACCCAACAGATCCAATTAACTTTCGCCCAATATCTAGGCTGCCCTTGCCGGCAAAAATGATAGAAAAGGCACTAAATACACAACTGAGTGCTTTTCTCCATCAAACCCAGGCCCTGGACCCAACCCAATGTGGCTTCAGAAGTGGCCATAGTACGGACTAAGCCCTCATAAAAACAACAGATGAGATCAGGAAAGTAGTTGATCTAGGCGGGAAGGCCGCCTTGATCCTACTAGACTTATCCGCGGCCTTTGATACGGTCCATCATAATCTCTTGATGGACCGATTAAGGTCATGCGGACTTCGGAGCAAGGCCCTGATTCTCATGCAATCCTTCCTTACGGAGAGATCACAAGTGGTATCCCTGGGTGAATACCATTCAAGGCCCTTTACGCTGCCACAGGGGTGCCACAGGGGTCATCGTTGAGCCCGACGCTGTTCAATGTTTATGTTTCCTCACTGGCCCCTATCATTAACACCTTGGGTTTTGATCTCACATCCTATGCCGATGACACCCAAATTGTGGTGTCTCTTCTGCCACGACAGGAGGGGGGCATGGATAATCGTTTTCATAACTGCATGGTAGCAGTGAGCGGCTGGATGGCGAAAAATTGCCTGAAGCTCAACTCTAATAAAACAGAGGTCATAATATTTGGGAATGCTCCTAACTTTTGGAATACAAACTGGTGGCCGTCCACAATGGGAGTACTTCCAGTCCCTGTAAAGAAAGTAAAAAACCTGGGAGTTATTGTCGATGACAAACTGAATCTGGGCGACCAAATCAATTCAGTTTCATCATCAACCGCCTTCGTTTTAAAATCAGTAAAAAAGATTCTGCCTTTCCTGCCAGCAGGGAGTCAGAAAACAGTGGTCACTGCACTTGTCTTGTCAAGGCTTGACTATTGTAATGGCCTCTATCTAAACATTCAGGAACGCTACCTAAATAAACTACAAAGGTTGCAAAACGCAGCCGCCAGATTACTCACTGGGGTGCCTAAATTTGCTGCCATTTCCAACGAAAGGCTCCCGGTAAAAAAGCGTGTGCTTTTTAAATCCTTGTGTACCGTTTTTAAAGCACTCCAAGGTAGTGGACCAGAGTATTTGCAGAAACAATTTAACTGGTACATACCTACAAGAAATCTACGCTCATCAGGAGCTAAATTGGTGGCAGTTCCGCTTACTAAAAAGGTTTCATGGGGAGGACGAAGATTTGTCGTCGGAGCAGCCAAGGCGTGGAATGATCTTCCGGCCCAGCTCAGAGATTCCCCAGATCTGCTGACTTTTAGAAGGACTTTGAAAACTTGGCTGTTCAATAATTAAAACTCCTTTAATGGTGATGGCTGAAAAGACAGGTAACTAGCGCCAGGACACCCCAGGGTAACCGTTGCGCTTTACAAATACATTTAACATAACATAACATAACATTAGCCGCTCCACTGAATGCTGTGACTTCTCCCAGGCATTTGCATAGTAATAAGATTCCCCCCACGTTAGGGTTCTGCAGCAAGCAAAGGAGCTCAGGAGCTACTGGTAGCTCTCCAGCTCCCTGTGGGTAGCTTCTGTATGTGTAGCTCAAAGTCGTAAATGAAAGGATTTTTTCTTGTTGACTTAGTCGGGTTTCCAAATGTGAAAACAATACATTTAAAAGTAAAATGTTTATTCAGAACTGATATCCTTATGTTTGCAGAGAAAATGTATTTAAGCGTGATATTTACATGTTAATTTCTGCTGACTTGGGTACTCTCATTATTGATATACTTTCTTAGGTGCCAGAGGACTTTCGACCAAGATCGTAAACACCTCTCTATATCAAAGTACAATCCTGGATTGTCTAAAGGCTGGGAAGGTGTGGTGATGTATCCTACAGAATTTAGCAATGTCATGCAATGCCATCTGACATTATGGTATTCCAGGAATAGCAGTTCATCCCCGGCCCCTTTTAATGGAGACACGACGCTAATGGACAATAAATGCTTTCAACAACTTCGGTGTATGCGGCCATCACTTCATGATTTTTGGTGACGTTCTGAACCAGGACGTGTGAAACAAAGAAGACTAAAGAAATCGACACCAAGCAACAGGGGCCACAACATGTTTTCCCTCGGGGATTTCTGGATAATTTTAGTGAGTCATATTTCCCCGTGAGTCGTAGGTGAAAGTGCAACGCTTATTTTGCCCAACAGCTCCTGCTCGTTCTATCTAGGTTATTAATTATCCTGGGAGCTACTGACAAGTTAGTCTTCAACGAAGTCCCTGCACGCGGACGTGAAGGTGCGGAAACATTTCCAGTAGCAGAAGACGCAGTTGAGGGAAACACCGAACAGGAAGCAGAAGAGGTAGCTGAGGGAAAAACCGAACAAGAAACAAGTTGGCTTCCACCAGTGTACGAACAACAAGAGACTCCAACCGTCCAAAGTGAGATTGGACCAGAACTACATGTTAGTCTCCCTTTCCCCTCGAATCGAGCCAGCAAAAGAAGACGACAATAATCTACAACTGGTAGTACGAGAAAGATGTCCATTTGGAACCATACATGAGCCCTGATGAAGACCTTTTGAATAAAACACAGGTCCACTATACCACAGGTCGAAACGCATCGGCTAGCAGAGAACGAGACACACTTGGGATAGCAATTAGACATCTTCGTCCCCAGGAGAGCGAAAACAATCCATCTAGTTAATGCTCTGTATAACTAACTTTGAATACTGTTCTTTGATCTTGCATAGGACCAAAAAGTAATTAACGTAGAGGCAATAATAAGTTTGAATCCCTGCGTTTAAAAAAAAGGGATATCTGAGTACTGTAGTGTTATAATTTCCTTACTTGTTGAAAGTATTTTTTGTCTATATTTGTAGATTTGTTATTAAGTCAATGTGCAAAATGTAAAGTAGTTTTCAATGTTTGTATAAAGTGTTGTCAATGTTTTATGTAAAGGACATGTATTTGGCACAATGAAGAAGTGTTCTTTTCGTTTCAAAGAATCCAATATTTGTATAAAAGAAATATGACTCGCAGTCAATAAATAAGCTCGCTGAGACAAGTAAAAAGCGTGATCGATGGTGTCAGAGGTATTTGCTTAAAGAGAAGTCAAGCGCAGTAGTGGCTGTGGTGCATGCAGAAGTGCCTTTGCTGATTCGAGGTCATAGATGCTACGGTAAAAGGTACGACACACTCTACACTAACTTTCGTGTTTGCCGCTACGAAAACAAGCATTGGCATAGCCAATAGGTCTCGCTTTTGGGACCTTATAGGTATATTTACTTTTGCTATAATCGCGGCACGTAAAGCGCGGGTGCCGCGATTATAGCAAAAGTAAAGAAATAGAAAAAAAACATCAATTTCTTTACTTTTGCTATAATCGCGGCACCCGCGCTTTACGTACCGCGATTATAGCAAAAGTAAACATACTAATAAGGTCCCAAAAGCGAGACCTATTGGCTATGCCAATGCTTGTTTACTTTTCGCGCAGGGGAGGGGGCCTGCGAGATTCCCTTGCGGGAGCGTGCGACCATATGGCGCCGCGCGCTCCCGCAAGGAAATCGCCAGACGTGCACGCGTTGCCATTGCAAGCAATGCAACGCGTGCACGTTTTTGTCCCCAATGCTGTGCCAATGGCATTAGGTCTCTCTCCTATGCAACGCATGCGCGCTGCGTAGGCGAGACCTAACAACTAAAAAGACTTTACCTTGTCCTTCGTGATCAGTTTCTATCTCCCAGTTACAACGTGCCACAACCAGTTCATGCTTGAATGACTCTGGATGAGTCAGCTTTCTACATGGACACAAAAGTAGGACTTCCTTTTGCAACAGTCCTACAGAAAAATAAATAGGACTCATCAATCCTTTATTAAGGACACCCCATGAAGTCTAATCATCCTTTGTTTCTTACACAGCAGATCTATTTTCTATAAAAAGAAAAGGAAACTTTTTATTTGGTGCAATTCACAGCGAATTGCATGCTTACCATAAAGTAGATTTTGTGGAAAGATTTTTTTGGGTGCAACTCCCAGCGATTTGCAAGCTTACCATAAAGTAGATATTATGTAAAGAAAAAGACAATATTTTTTTTGGGGTGCAATTCACAGCGATTTGCACGCTTATCCTGCAAGTTTTATTTTTTGTGTAAGTTACATTCTTACTATTAACATAATGCAGAGTGTGCAACTCCCGCCGCCATTTTACAAGATGCTGGGGAGGCACTACTGGAGTGGAACTTGTGACTACTATCTTTTAAAGCCTATTTAGGTGTGATTGATGCTCAGAAATTC
Organism: Triturus cristatus; assembly: GCF_964204655.1. Lineage (NCBI taxonomy): Eukaryota > Metazoa > Chordata > Amphibia > Caudata > Salamandridae > Triturus > Triturus cristatus. The sequence goes on from NC_140584.1 coordinate 1,153,262,835, forward strand.
AGACCTGAGAGAAGAAAGAGCTTGATGTATCATTTTTTAGGAATTGAAGGACAAAATGTGTTAAATCACTTAACTGAGCAGGTTAGCACGTTCCTGTGAAAGACGAGGATTTGGATGAATTCGATGCAGTGGTAGCTCAACTTAATAAGTATTTTTCAAAAATTACCAAAGATGGTGGTTCACAGGTATATGTTTTTTACTAGAACACAACAGCCCAATGAAAGTATTGACAAGTACATTACAGCACTGAAAATGTTGGCAGCTAAATGTGAGTTCGATACTTTCACAGCAGAGTTAATCAGAGACTAGTTAGTAGCAAGATGTTGTTAAAAAGTACAAGAATGTTTTTTTGGCGTGTACAAACCGATCGTTAGATGAAGCAATAGATATAGCCTAGAGCATTGAGGGTTCTTCCAGGGATTATAAGCTTTTAGAGGAATCCTTAGCCAAAACCTCTGTTTCTAGAGCTGTAGTCAGAAACCCGGGGGCATATTAGCAAGGGCAATATTGCCGCTTTAGCGGGACCTTTTCCTGTTAAAGCAGTGATAATTCTATCGCCCTATCAGCAAGCTGTCGCTAACAGCAGTTAGCGACAGCTTTCTGACGAAAGCGACTGGTTTGGGTGCCGCTTTGCATGTCAGAGATATTTATCGCCAATGACATGCAAAGTAGGCGTTCCCGGCCAACAGACCTGGGAAACAGCCGCTAACAGGCCTATGCCTATTAGCAAGGAGGCCCTGGCCCCGGTTAGCGACGTGAAAAGTCACGCTACGGGGTCATCGCCGGTTTTTTAACACCTGATATTTTCCTGACTTAACCATACCTAACATGGGGGGTGGATTATGCTGATACGACCACAGGGTCGTATCAGCGAGGTTTTCCCACTTCCCCACGCAACATCGCTGGTTTTGTCGCGGTGTTGGCCCTTCCCTCCCACTATCGCTGGAATATTTATCGCCAAAGCGCTAATTGTTGCTAATACACCGTTAGCGTGGCGATATATTCCAGCGATAGCTGGCGATAAAAAATTTCACGCTAGATGCGCTCTGCGATATTTATCGCAGTTTGTTGCTAATATGGCCCCCAGTTCCTAGAGGATCCTCCAGCTAAGTTAAACCAAAAACAGTGTTAAAACCGAATGCAACGTTTCACACTCCCTCTGGGTGCTCTCTCAGGTGTGGTTCCTCATCTCATGTATCATCTTTTAGGTTTTATCCTGCACAGGCACAACAATGTAAAAATGTGGGAAAATGGGTCACTTCTCCAGGGTTTGTAGAGGTGGTAGGAGCAGCAGTGTTCGTTCTGTTATCAACGAACAAGATGATGTTAATGTACAGGGAAGTTACAAAGTATGTAAGGAATTAGTATTAGAAGTAAGGAATGTTCACATTGAAGAAGGTAAAACACATTGCAGATCCTGATGTTGATGTCATTATTAAAGGGCATGGTATCAAACTTTTAGTCGACACTGGTGCTCGCATCACTATTATTTCTCAAGAGAAATTTGAAAGGTCCTGGTCAAATAAGATTTTGCTTCCACCAGATATTTTGACAGTGGCATTTGAAGGGAGTAGAGTGGACTTAATTTGTTTCTTCTGGGCTCTCATCAGCGTTTTTGGTGAGTCAATCAAAGGGAAAGTCTATGTAGCTAGAAAGGGTATCAATGTTCTTGGACGGGTTCACCAAGCTGAATTTGGACTAACTATAAGACCAGGATTGGATAAACCAGTCACAATTGATAAGAGTATTTTAGGATCTGTGTGTGGTTCTAAAGAAATTTGGGAAAGAAAGTTTAGCAAAGTATTCCAAGATAAATTGGACACAAATTACGTAATATTCCCCTCAGTGTAAGAGAGGATTTCACTGTAATGTTGAAAGATATGCGTGCACAAGGCATCATCGAGAAGACCGAAGCTACTTTGTGGTTATCCCCCATTGTATTAGCAAAGAAGGAATTAGGCAAACTTCACATGTGTGTGGACTTAAGGAGTGTCAACAGAGAAATATGGGTGGATAATTATCCTTTACCAAGAATCGAAGATTTGATCACAAAAATTGGCCAAGCCAGCTGGTTCAGTAAATTAGACTTAAGGTCAGTTTACCACCAGGTTGTACTCAACAAATCCTCTTGACATCTAACTGCATTTGTAACTCCGGCTTCGGTTTTTCAATTTTGCACAATGCCCTTTGGCATTGCTTCTGCTGCCGCAGTCTTTCAAAGTTTGATGTCTGATATGTGTGTGGGTATGGCACATGTTGCAATTTTTCAGGAATATATTTTAATTTTTTCAGACACTGAAGGGGAATATGATTGTGTGATAGAAAGAAGAGATTTGACTCTATGAAAACAGAAATTTATTTTGAAAACAAGAGAGATTGAGTACCAGGGGCATGTCGTCTCGGAATGTGGTGTGAAACCCAAACCTAGCTTGGTTAAGAGCACTGTGGATGCTCCAGCACCAAAAACAGAGATTGGCTGTTATCCTTCCTAGGACTATGTGAATTTGTCGATAAGTATATGCGTAACTTTGCAAACGTTACAGAATGTTTTAAAGTTTTTTTGAAAAAAAGAGTGGAATTTGTTTGGTCTGAACTGTGTCAGACCACATTTGAGAGAATCAAACAGGAAATAATTTCAGCAACAGCTGTGCAATCCTTTGTAGAAGGCAGAAAAACGATTGTCACAGTGGATGTGTGTGATTATGGCTTAGAAGTGGTGTTGACACAGTTCAATGGTAATCGTGAAAGCAATAGGTTTCACTTCCAGAACATTGCGTCAACGAGAGCATCAATATTTTGTTATAGAAAAGAAATTGCTGGCGAGTGTATGGAGTGTATAAAAGTTCATAGCATACCTGCGGGGGAGACTATTCATGCGAGGACAGATCATTGTCCTTTGGTTGATATTCTATCTAGGAAGTTTGTAGGAAAGTAGGATCTGCTTTTATGGTTACCCCCACTTTTTGCCTGCGGCTAAGCTGTTATTGAATATTCTGACTGGGATCCTGCTAATCAGGATCCAAGTCTCTCTGCTTTCTCCCTTAAATTTTTGTGTTCAGTACTTAGGTACATCCCAGATTGGATACTCGGGTACTCTTATCAGTCCCTAGTATATGGTATAAGGTACCCAGGGCATAGGTACCCCGGAGGTACCCCATGGGCTGAAGCATGCATTATGCCACCCATGGGAGACCATTCAATATGCAACTACAAGACTGCACTTGAAACTTATAAGTCACCCCTATAGCAGGCCTTATCAATCCTGAAGGCAGGGTGATTGGTTCTAAGCATGATGGTGCTCCTGCATGAGCAGGACACACCTACAGCCCACGGAGTCCATTCTCCCAGGTTGAAAGTGTAGCAGACATATATACTATATAGAGTGGAGCCGTGTAATTATGCAATCGAAATTGGCTGCAACAAATCCCATCATGTTTGGTATCGTAAACTGTATGGCAGGTATGATTTCAAGCACTGGAAGAGCCCTCCGTTAGGGTCTCAGTGTTGCCGGTACCAGTCTTCTAGACACAGACAGCAGAACATGGCTGCTGCCGACTAGAGACACGATTCTGCCCTCCTGCTCCTGAGCCAAGCTCGAGCAGTGGAAGGCAGAACAATAGGTATCCTGGCACAGGGAGTTGTGACCATGTTTGAGACAGGATTTAATGTATTGGGGCCGGGTTGGTGCACTTGCCAGTGCCACTCAGTCTGCATGAGGGGCACATTTTGGTATCCCCTTGCATAGTCCAGTTCAAACGACTGGGAGCCATTGGCTCCTGCTCTCGCATGAAACTGGACAAGGGACATGGTAGTAACATCCCCATGTCCAAACCCTCCCCTGGGAGGGTCCCCTGAATTGTCCCAACCCTTTCCATAGTGTACTTAAGGGCTTACCGGTGGGTGGGTTACTAGATCCAATTCATACACCATGTTAGACGGACCGGGAGGGTCGGCCGAGGACAAGGGGAGAGGTCTCCGGGGAGAGCCGTCTCCAGCGATCGTACGGATAAATAACTTCCCCCCCACAGACAGACACCACACAAGGAGAAGATTTAGCGTTCTTTATAGGCAATTTCTTAAGGTACGATGGAATGGTACAAGGAGGTCTGGACTCAGGGGTCCCCTCGATTCAAGTCTCTCAAGGTGGGGAAAAGGGGGTAGCGGGACAGTCTGGTTACCAGTCTGGTAGTTGAGATGGTATGGTGGATAGCTCACAATCCTCGAGCTTGGTGTTTTAGCTGGGACGGGCCGCGGCAGCGCCAGCAGGTCCCGGTGAAGATGGTCGATACACGGTCCGCGGCAGCAGGTCCCGGGAGGATGGTCGATACACGGTCCGCGGCAGCGCCAGCAGGTCCCGGTGAAGATGGTCGTTACAACGGGCCGCGGCAGCGCCAGCAGGTCCCGACGAGGATGGATGTTGCAGAAGGCCGCGGCAGCGCCAGCAGGCAGGACGATAGTTCACAAGGTAGGGCTACGGTAGCGCCAGTAGTCCGTCAAGGCTGAGTTCTCTCGGTGTCTCTCGACTCCAGGATACAACTGCCGTCCTGCTCCGGAGCTGCCCTAGTTATAGGTCTGGCGCCCTTTGATGTCCGGACCCTCGCACTTGGAGGTCGGAGGGTCCGGGATGAAGGTGTCCAGACACCCAGCAGGGGGTGGAGCCAGCGCCTGGGGGAGCTGGAGGCGATCGGCACCTGGCGGGGGAGAGCCCTTGACGCTTCGTTCTCCCATTGACCTGCCAAGTGGTCCGCTCACCTCCTGGGTGGATGGTGGTGCCGGGATGTCGGGGCCGGCCAGGCCCAGGGTTAGGGTCGGGTGGAGGCCACGTGGCCTCGTGGCGCAGGGCCCAAGATGGCGGCTTGATCCGGCCGGGGGAGCCGGTGGTGGCTCGGTCCCGTGATACATGGAGGTCCGGGGGCAGGAGTTCCGTCGGGAGACGGGGTGTGGGTGATTCTTGGGGGTCACGCCTGGTGGGCCGGGGCTTGGGCCCTGTCATGCGGGGAGGGAGCGAGCCCTTCGTGTGGCCTGTCCAACATGCGTCCCCCCCAGCTGAAGGCGGGGAGAGTCACCCATCTTCCTGGGGACTCTCCTCGTCGAGGCGGAAAAAGCGTGACAGGCCATCTGCGTTGGCGTGGTCTTGGCCCGGTCGATGTTCCACGGTGAAGTCCATTCCCTGCAGGGAGATGGACCAGCGCAATAGTTTTGGGTTCTCCCCCCGCATCTGCATCAGCCACTGCAGGGGTCGATGGTCGGTTTGTACCCGGAAGTGGGTACCGAAGAGATAGGGCCGGAGCTTTTTGAGGGCCCACACCACTGCGAAGGCCTCCCTCTCGATTGTGCTCCAGCGCTGTTCTCGGGCCAGGAGACGTCTGCTGCTGAAGGCCACCGGCTGGTCATGACCCTCGGGGTTCAGTTGGGAAAGAACCGCTCCGATGCCGTGGTCGGAGGCGTCTGTCTGTACAATGAATTCCCGACTTTAATCGGGGGCCTGGAGCACAGGGGCGGTGCACAGGGCGGCCTTCAGCTTTTCGAAGGCCGCTTGACAGTCGGGGGTCCAGTTAATCCGCTTCGGCTGGTTTTTGGACGTGAGACCCGTGAGGGGCCCCACAATGCTGCCGTAGTTCCTCACGAACCGCCGGTAGTAGCCGGTGAGCCCCAAGAAGGCTCGGACCTCGGTCTGGGTGACGGGGGGCTGCCAGGACTGGATGGCAGCAATTTTAAGTTGCAGCTGGGCCACCAGCCCGCTTCCCACCTGGTGCCCGAGGTAGGTCACGGACCCTTGACCAATTTGGCATTTGCCGGCCTTAATCGTGAGGCCGGCCCGCTGGAGGGCCTGCAGGACCTCTTGGAGGTGGAGGAGGTGGTCGGACCAGTGGCGGCTGTACACAGCGATATCGTCCAGGTAGGCGGCGCTGAACTCTTCGAGCCCCGCCAAGACCTGGTTCACTAGACGTTGAAAAGTAGCGGGGGCATTCTTCATGCCGAAGGGCATGACCTTGAAGTGGTAGTGGCCATCGGGGGTAGAGAAGGCGGACCGTTCCTGAGCCCGGGGTGTGAGACCGATCTGCCAGTAGCCCGCTGTTAGGTCGAAGATGCTGAGGTAGCGGGCGGCCCCCAGCCGGTCGATCAATTCATCCGCTCGGGGGATAGGATGAGCGTCGGTCCGGGTGACAGCGTTCAAGCCCCGGTAGTCGACGCAGAATCTCAGTTCAGGTGTGGTGCCGGGGGCAGCGGCTTTGGGGACCAGTACAACCGGGCTGGCCCAGGGGCTGTCCGAGGGCTCGATGACCCCGATCGTGAGCATTTTGGCCACTTCCTCTTGGATGCAGGCCCGTACCCGATCTGGCACGCGGTAGGCCCGGTGTCGGATAGGGGGACTGTCCCCGGTGTCCACGTCGTGCAAGCACCAAGGGGTGATCCCGGGGGTGAGGGAGAACAGTGTAGCGAACCGCAGCAGGAGGTCCCGGCAGCCCTGGCGTTGCTCTGGGGTGAGGGCATCGGAGAGCCGGACCCCGTCCACGGAACCGTCGTTCTCCTGAGTCTTCAGGAGATCCGGGAGGGGTTCGGAGTCCTCCTCCGCCCCACTGTCCGTAGCCATCAGGAGGCTGAGTTCTGAGCGCACAAAGTGTGGTTTGAGTCTGTTGGTGTGGAGGACCCGAAGGGGGTTCCGGGGGGTTCCCATGTCGATGAGGTAAGTGACTGGGCTTTTGCGCTCGACCACTTTGAAGGGCCCCGTCCACTTATCTTGCAAGGCACATGGTTCGGTGGGGGACATCACCCACACTTGTTGACCAGGTTCGAACTCGACGGAGGAGGCATTGTGATCGTACCATTTTTTCATGTCCTCCTGACTGGCCTCGAGGTTCGCCTTGGCCATCTCCCTGAAGCGCCGGGTCTGATTGCGTAGGGCCAGGAGGTACTTGAAGACGTCTGGAGGGGTCTTTAGGGGGGCCATCTCCCAACCTTCTTTGACTAGGCTGAGGGGCCCTCGCACAGGGTGCCCGTACAGGAGTTCGAAAGGGCTAAAGCCGAGGGACTTCTGGGGAACTTCTCGATAGGCGAAGAGGAGGCACGGGAGTAGTACATCCCACTGGCGACGGAGGGGCTCTTCCAATCCCCCAATCATCCCCTTGAGGGTGCGGTTGAATCGCTCCACTAGTCTGTTCCCTTGGGGGTGATAGGGGGTCGTGAATCGGTAGGTGACCCCGCACTGTTGCCAGAGGGACTTCATATATTTTGAGATAAAGTTCGTGCCTCGGTCGCTGACGACTTCTCGGGGGAAGCCCACCCGGGAGAAGATCCCCATTAGGGCCCGGCCAACCACCGGAGCTGTTACAGTTCGTAGGGGCACCGCCTCGGGGTAGCGGGTGGCGTGGTCCACCAGTACCAGGATGAACCTATGTCCTTGTGCCGTGCGGGGGTCCAGGGGCCCCACAATGTCTATTCCTACCCTCTCGAACGGGGTGGTGACCACTGGGAAGGGTTGCAGAGGGGCTTTCAGCTTACGGCCGCTCTTCCCACTGGCCTGGCACGTGGGGCAGGACCGGCAGTGGTTAAGGACGTCGTTCCGCATCTTCGGCCAGAAAAAGTGAGTCACTAGGCGACTGTAGGTTTTGTCCTGGCCCAGGTGTCCAGCCAGGGGGACATCGTGGGCCAGAGTTAGTAGGAAGTCTCTGAAGCGGAGAGGTACCACCAGCACTCGACTGGCCCCTAGCTCTGCGATTCTTTGTTCGCTGTATAGCAGGTCGTTATCCCAATAGACCCAATGAGTTCCGGTGGAGTCCCCTGCGCTCTGGGCGCTGGCTTGCTGGCGGAGTCCCTCGAGGGAGGGGCAGGTCTTTTGCTCCTGGCGGAACTGTTCTTGGGTGGGCCCCCCTTCTTGACGCCACTGAGCCAGGCCGGGAAGGTCCTGGGGTTGCGCGACCCCTTCGGCCGTTGGTTCTGGGGGGTTGGCCTCGTCGTTGTCCTCTACTGGGGCGACCGGGGCCGGAGGTGCTGGACACTCTGGTTCTTCTGATCGGGGGACGGCACGGGCGGCCATGGACCGGGTGGTTACGCAGGCCCAGTCCGGGAGGCCCAGCATCCCCAGGTGCTCTCTTCTTTCGACGGTGGCCCACGGGGAACTCTCAAGGTCATTCCCCAGGAGGCAGTCCACGGGGGCATCATCCCGGACCGTCACTTTCAACAGGCCGGAGACCCCTCCCCATTCGAAGGGGACGCAGGCCATTTGACACAGACTTTCGGAATTGTCGGCTGAGCGGACGGGGCAGAGAATGTTCGGCAGGATCTGCTCGGGCTTCACCAGGTGGCAGCGGACGGCCGTCACACTGGCGCCTGTGTCACGTAAGGCCTCGGCCCGACGCCCATTAATGGTCACCCACTGGCTGTATTTCCGGGTGTTGGCGGGTAGGGGAGCCCGCGGGACCATGTCTTTTCCCCCTAGGCACGCTAGAACCATGGCGGCCGGTTCCCACTCTTGCTGGGCCGGTTCATATTCTTCCTGTTCCTCTGATAGTCGTTCTTCCCCCAGGGCGGCGGCAGCTACCTGGCGGGGCTTTGGTGTTTGGTTCTGCGGGCAGCTCGGGTCATTGGCGTAGTGGCCGACTCGCTGGCATCGGAGGCACGTGACGTTGGCTCGGAACCCCGGGCGCATCGGGGGGTTGCCCCGGCCGGCCGGGGGCGGGGTGCTGGCCACGGGTGTTGCCGGGATGGTGTCTCTCCCTCGCCCCTGGCCTCCTCCTCCTCCCCGGGGACGGTGCTGGCCTTGGTTGTTTCGGTTTTGCTCGTGTGGTCCTCTCCGGCCCACTCGGGTGCTTTCCCATCGGTCAGCTTCGGCGGCGAGTTGCCGGGGGTCAGTCAATTTACTGTCGAGGAGGTGCTGCCTGAGCTCGACGAAACAGTTGTTCGACAGGTGCTGCCATACCATAAGGTTAAAGAGTTGCTCGTAGGTCGTTACATGGCTCCCCTTGATCCAACCCTCGAAGGCTCGGCTGAAATAGTTGACGTACTCCACCCAAGTTGTACCCGGGATCCGGGTGCAGTCTCTGAACCTCTGGCGGTACATCTCGGGTGTGAGGCCGTAGCGGGTGAGGAGGGCAGCCTTCATGTGGTCGTAGGACGACATCTGGTGATCTGGGAGCTGCAATAGGGCATCGCGGCCTTCGTTGACGAACCTCCCCCATAGTCCGGCTCCCCAATCACTCCGGTCGATCCGGTGGGAGGTCATGGCGATCTCGTAGGCTTTGAACCACTGTTGTATGTCGTCCTCTCGGACATACTCTCGGACAACATCCTTGGGGATGTGGACTTTTTTCTCGGTTGCTCCCGGGGTGTGCGGTCGCTCAGGCACCCCCGGTTCTTTATTCTGTTTCCGAAGTTCTATTTCCGCCAGTTTGCGCTCGTGTTCGAGTGTTATTCTTTTTTCCTCGAGCTCTCTCTGTCTCTGTTTTTCTTCTCGTTCTTCTCGGAGCCGCAGATGTTCTAGATTTAGTTTCTGCTCGGCTAACTTTAGTTCACCGTCCATCTTGAGTCGTGCCATTTCCAACTCATGTAATCTGGTTCTTTCTCTTTCTTGGATCTCCTCCTGCGAGAGGCCCGTTCCCCGCTCCTCGGGAGCCGTGGCGTTCCCCTCTGGTGCGACACTGTTTTGGTCGGGGGATCCGGCTACCCCAGTTTCTGCCCACGACTCAAGGGCGCGCTTCAAATCGTCTTTGGTACTCAGGCCGGTGGTAGCAATGCCTAGTTCCGTGCAGAATTGTTTAAGTTCGCGGTGGCTATATTCTTCCAACTTATCCATTTGGAACTTTTCAGTGGAACCGCTATCTTTGGCTGACATCGTGGTTTTGTCGTGGGGTGAGCTACTCTCTGTACGATTACGCGTTGATTCGGATCGCGCCGCTGGCCACCAATGTTAGACGGACCGGGAGGGTCGGCCGAGGACAAGGGGAGAGGTCTCCGGGGAGAGCCGTCGCCAGCGATCGTACGGATAAATAACTTCCCCCCCACAGACAGACACCACACAAGGAGAAGATTTAGCGTTCTTTATAGGCAATTTCTTAAGGTACGATGGAATGGTACAAGGAGGTCTGGACTCAGGGGTCCCCTCGATTCAAGTCTCTCAAGGTGGGGAAAAGGGGGTAGCGGGACAGTCTGGTTACCAGTCTGGTAGTTGAGATGGTATGGTGGATAGCTCACAATCCTCGAGCTTGGTGTTCTAGCTGGGACGGGCCGCGGTAGCGCCAGCAGGTCCCGGTGAAGATGGTCAATACACGGTCCGCGGCAGCGCCAGCAGGTCCCGGGAGGATGGCCGATACACGGTCCGCGGCAGCGCCAGCAGGTCCCGGTGAAGATGGTCGTTACAACGGGCCGCGGCAGCGCCAGCAGGTCCCGACGAGGATGGATGTTGCAGAAGGCCGCGGCAGCGCCAGCAGGCAGGACGATAGTTCACAAGGTAGGGCTACGGTAGCGCCAGTAGTCCGTCAAGGCTGAGTTCTCTCGGTGTCTCTCGACTCCAGGATACAACTGCCGTCCTGCTCCGGAGCTGCCCTAGTTATAGGTCTGGCGCCCTTTGATGTCCGGACCCTCGCACTTGGAGGTCGGAGGGTCCGGGATGAAGGTGTCCAGACACCCAGCAGGGGGTGGAGCCAGCGCCTGGGGGAGCTGGAGGCGATCGGCACCTGGCGGGGGAGAGCCCTTGACGCTTCGTTCTCCCATTGACCTGCCAAGTGGTCCGCTCACCTCCTGGGTGGATGGTGGTGCCGGGATGTCGGGGCCGGCCAGGCCCAGGGTTAGGGTCGGGTGGAGGCCACGCGGCCTCGTGGCGCAGGGCCCAAGATGGCGGCTTGATCTGGCCGGGGGAGCCGGTGGTGGCTCGGTCCCGTGATACATGGAGGTCCGGGGGCAGGAGTTCCGTCGGGAGACGGGGTGTGGGTGATTCTTGGGGGTCAAGCCTGGCGGGCCGGGGCTTGGGCCCTGTCATGCGGGGAGGGAGCGAGCCCTTCGTGTGGCCTGTCCAACACACCACTTAAACTTCTACAGTACGGGCACTCTGGAATTCGCTGGGCTTTGTTTGGGCTCAACTTCGTGACCCTTTCAGTCTCCTGCATTGTCTGCGCCTGTGCACCACACAGGAACATTTGAAGGCCTGTGGGCATTCAAGACACCTGAAGGAGTCTACCTTGAAGTGAAGGAGTCACTTCCCTGCTTCTGCAGGCACCGCAACTCAGCTGACCGGTCTACAGATCCTGAGATCCTACGGACTCTGAAAGGTTCTGCAATATAGGTGGTGGTTCTCCACAGCTCTGAAGGCCTGCCGTGCCCTCTCACCTAGTTTGAGGCCAGTATCCCTTGTAAGAGCCGCAGGAACCGAACTCCTGTGCACCGCATCGACTTACAGTTGCAAAGGCTTGTTCGCTTCCGTCCACCAAGATCTTCAGGCTCCAAGTAGCCACGACCACAAGCATCTCCAATGACCACAGTCTTTGTCCATGTTGCATCGTTTGCACCGTGGTCTGAAACTTTTGGTGAGCTGCTCGAGGTTCTCTTGCGACTCTAGTGCCTCCTGTTGACGGTGATCTTTTGTTCTTTTGGGATCCCCTGATTGCTCGGGGCCTGCCCTGACTCCCCTGATAGTAGTGAGTCCCTTGGACCTTGCTGATTCGGATAATGCACCTTCTTCAACTTCTATGTTGGTTGCAGTTGCCAAGGCTTGTTAGTGCTCCCGACGGACAGCGACTCCTCTACTCTCGACATCCAACATGGTACAGCTTGTGTATGGTGCCTGGTCTTCCTCAGCGTCGCCTGGTTCTCTCAGCTGCAGAGTCAAGGTCACCGTCAACTCTCCTGTAACTCCCAACATCAGTGGGCATTCGTCTTCCCGGTCTCCGGGTCATTCCTGAGTGACATAAACTCTTTCCCCTCTGCTTGCAGGTACCTCTCAACAAGAATCCACCTTGGGGTTCCGCCAGACACTTTCTCCTTCTTCAGCAGTGGCACTTTCCAGAAGTCCTCCATTGGGTTCAACTGCGGTTTCTGACACCATTTCACAACTACGCACACGGCTTCCCTGGTGTAGGTAACGTGGGTACTAGGGTATCCACAGGTGGGGTGGCTCTCCAACCTTCTGTCTTACACAAGGTTTCTTCAGGGTCCACTGGGAAGGGTCCTTAATCTTTAAAATTGCAACTGCAACTTACAAGTTGAATTGTACGGAGAACACGGTCGTGTTCCCACACTGCACACGTTCTCCGTGGGGCTCCTAGTCTCTCACCTTGGTAGGTTCCTTGGGTCCCCAGCACTTCTTTGTCTTCTGGACATTGACTTGTCGTGAGTTGTAGTTCTAATACCACTTTCTTAGTGCATGGTTTGGTCCCCCCCACCGGGGTCCACTGTGCATTCTGTGCTATTTAGTTGATTTCTATGCAAAGTATTGTGTGCATTGCGTACATCTCCTGGTAGGACATATTTGTATGTGTTAGAGATTATTATATAATAAATATATATTTTTATAAATACCATGTGTGGTTCTTTTTCACTTAATCTATACATATAATATTGCACTCTGGTAAAACAAGCTGCTTTACACTCCTTCTGGACAAAGTCTGAAGGCTGCTCTCCACAACTACCATTTAGAGAGCTTTCTAAGGTTGTCTAAGACCTCTTAAATCACCATAAGGTTTCTCTGGACTGGTGCAGGGTGCCCACTTACGTTAGTGAACATCATATAACAGGCCAGCCTATCACATAGCTGTGCAGGGGTTGGTATTCAAGCCTGCATTATTTTACCAGATAAATCTTTGTGTTGATTAATTGAAAAACCATCACTAATACTAGGCATATATAATAAATACAAGCTTAGAATAGTAAGTTCTACTGAACTTAGGGTTGGGTAAGCCAAGGATATAGCACGAGCTTTCTCCAACCTCAGAAAGTTTAAATCCCACTGGGTTAGGTAGGTGCAATTCCAACACCACACTTAGTATGTCTTCAAAAGGAGAAGCCAGTGGGTCTCTGACTGCTAGATACAGTGAACTTTTGTTCCATGAACTGAAAGCACTGTGTGCCTCTAGAAAGCTGAAGACAGGGAAAGGAGCCATCACTCAAGCCCTCCTAGATGTTTTACTTTTAGATGACCTTCAGAAAACAAGTGGGTTAGATTAACAGGAAAGAGTGGGTGGGAAGGTGAATGATGATAGGCCAGGAGAGGAATCCCTATATGACCTTGAATCTAACCCTGACCAGGAGGAGCCTAATGACTCCCACCTGGAAAACTCAGATCACCCAGAAGAAACTGCAGGTGGCTCAAATGGTGCCCCCTTGGTCCCTCCTGAGAGGATTCAGAGTAGACCAAGGTGGTCTAGACCCTCCTCCTGAGAATCCAATGCTTCAGGACAGTCAATAGGGACCTCCATATCTAGTGCAACAGGGAAACTCTTTGGATAGGGATTGAACTTGAGAAAGCAAGGCTTAGGCTCAGGCAAGAGCAGTTGGCCCTTGACAAAGAGTCCCTAGAAATCCAGAGAGTAAGGAAGAAATTGGGACTAGAGTCCCATGGTGGCAGCCACGGTGTCCCTAGAGTTAGAGAAACTACTTTTGACCATAGGAACCTGAACAAGATAGTCCCTCCCTACTATGTTGGGGATGACATCCACAAATGGATAACTGCCTTGGAAAGGGCCTGTAAAGTTCAGAGGGTCCCCGGGGCAGTAGGCAGCTATCTTGTGACTCTCCTTTGCAGGCAGATGTAGCGATAAGCTCCTTACTGTTAGAGAAGAGGATGCTGATAATTACTCAGCACTGAAGAGTGCTCTCATGGATGGGTTTGGCTTCATCACTGAACAGTATAGGATTATGTTCAGAGACACCCAGCAGCACAAACCCAGGACTCAGTAGATTTTGTGGAGTTCCATTAAGGCTCCAGAAGGCTGGCTACATTGAAGCAAAGTGCATGACTACCAAGAATTGTACAATTTGATTATGAGGGAGCAGATCCTTAATAATTGTCAGAACCAGCTTTTGCGCCAGTACCTGGTAGACTCTGATCTGACCTCTCACCAAGAATTGGGAAAGAAGGCAGACAGCTGGGTTTGCACCAGGGTGAAGCAGAAAAACAAGGGCAATGGTGGTGACCAGTAGAAGCAATATTCTTCTAGAACTCAAAATAAGGGTGGGGACAAGGGAAAAGGTAAGAAAGAGCCCCAACACCTGCATCTGGGGGAGAGTCACAAAAATCCAACAAAAGCAAAAATAAACCTTGGTGCTATGTCTGTAAGGTAAAGACCCATTGGACAAAGGATGCTGATTGTCCTAAGGCCAAGCAAACTTCTTCTACCACTATCCCTAAGGCAACTGCATCACCTAGCTCCAGTACAAGTGGTAGTACAACCACCAAGGGATTAGTGGAGTTAACCTTGGGTTCTGAGGTGGGTCCTGACTTAGTCAGGACTCCTGCTCAGGCTGTTTTGGTCTGTGATGGTGGCATCGATCTTGCCACCTTACTGGTAAGTCCCACTAACTTGGGCAAGTACAGACAACAGCCTTTAATAAATTGAAATGAGTCCCTGGCCTACAGAGACACAGGGGCCAGTGTCACTATGGTGACAGAGAAACCTGTGTTTCCCGGCCAGATCATACTTGGACAAGTGTACCAAGTGCCCAATGCTTGGCAACTGACCAATCCTTGGCAGTTGTAAATCTCAGCTGATGAGGGGTAACTGGACCTAACAAGGTTGTGGTATCTTCAGACCTACCTATAGATTGTTTGTTGGGCAATGAATTAGAAACTTCAGCCTGGGATGAAGTAGCGTTCAGGGCTCATGCAGAAATGTTGGGTATCTCTGCAAGTTTGTTTGCTGTGACAAGGACTCAGGCTAAACAGCTTACCACTGAACAGGCCCTGGATTCTGGAACAATGGACCAGATGCCTTCCAAGAGAAGGTGCAGGAAGGGGAAGGCTTTACCCTCCCCACAGACTCAGAGTGAAGTTCAGTCTCTTGAGGGAGATGATCTTAGTCCCTGTGAAGGTACTGCCTCAGAGGAACTTGGGCCTGATCAGGCTGAGTTCTTGGAGGCAGGCAGCCCTTCCAGGGCAGATTTGAGTTTGGAGCAGCAGACCTGCCCCTCCCTTGAACGCCTCACACAGCAAGCCGATGCTGTGGCAACTGGGAATATCATTGGGTCCCAAATTTCTACTTAGAGGGTAGCGACCCCAAGCCTGGTGCCATCAGGAGTTTGGTTATACGCCAGACGTTTAGAGGTTTCCTGCTCACCCTTGCACATGATATTCCTCTGGCAGGACACTTACGGCAAAGCAAGACTTGGGACAGGATTGTCCCTCACTTTCACTGCCCCTATATGTCTGAGGACACTAAGGAGTTTTGTCGTTCCTGTGCCACTTGCCACTCCAGTGGTAAGTCAGGTAGTATCACAAAGGCCCTCTTAACCAGTGGTTGGGATTCCCTTTGAAAAGGTTGGGATTGATATCATTGGTCCCATAAACCCTCCAATAGCATCTGGGCACAGTTATAATCTAGTGGTGGTGGAACATGCCACTAGGTACCCAGAGGTCATTCCCCTTAGAACCACTACAGCTCCTGCAGTGGCCTGGGCCCTCCTGGGAATTTTTTCCAGAGTGGGCTTCACTAAGGAGGTTCTAACTGACAGAGGTACAACCTTCATGTCAAGTTACATAACTGAAACTTGGAAAGAAGGTGGAGTGAATTACAAATTCACCACACCTTGCCATCCTCAATACAATGGGCTTGTTGAAAGGTTCAACAAGACGCTAAAGGGTATGATCATGGCTTCCCAGAAAAACTTAGACGAAAATGGGATGTGCTACTACCCTGTCTTCTCTTTGCCTACAGAGAGGTTCCTCAGAAGGGGGTTGGTTAAAGCTCTTTTGAACTTCTGTTTGGACATCCAGTTAGGGGTCCCTAGTGTCTGGTGAAGGAGGGATGGAAGTTACCTCTCAAACCTCTCAAACAGGACATAGTGGAATACGTACTTGGCCTGCGTTCTCGCATGGCAGAGTATATGAAGAAGGCCAGCAAAAATTTGGAGGCTAGCCAAGAATTTCAAAAAGCTTGGCATGACCAAAAGGCTGTCCTGACTGATAGCCAGCCAGGTCAGAAAGTGTGGGTGTTGGTGCCTGTGGCCCCAGCAGCTCTCCAAGACAAGTGGAGTGGACCCCACACTATACTTGAGAAGAAAGGTGAGGTCACCTACTTGGTGGAAGTAGGCACTCCCAGAAGTCCCCATAGGGCACTTCATGTGAACAGGCTGAAACCTTTTGTTGACAGGGCTGACATGGGCTTGATCATGGCAACTGATGAGGGACAGGAAGATGAGAGTGACCCTCTCCCTGATCTCCTCTCTCAGAACCCTGATGATGAATCAGTAGATGGAGTGGCCTTGGCAGGCAGCCTCACTGATCAACAGCAGATTGATTGCAGGAAAGTCCTCATCAGTTCAGGCATATGCTTTCCTTGACACCCAGTCAAACAACCTGGGGGCATATTCTCAAGAACGTGTGATAACCATCGCAAAAGTTACTTAACGCAACCTACAACATTGCAGTCCATCGCGGGAATTTTACGCCCTGTCAACCAGGTATTCACAACACGGTGGTACCATGCGATAGCCACCAGATAACGCGTAAACTGACTGCGTTAAAATCAACGCCACACCGCAAAAATGCGAAATGCTAATGCAAAAAATCCTGCGATTAGTCCAATTGCGGTACAAAAAGCACCGAACACCAGCGGCTGGTCTGCAAATCCCATGCGTCTGGCGGGAAAAAGCAACATAAAAGCAGAGTAAACAAACCGTGAGATAACAGCCTACGAGCACAACCCCACAGCTGTGACGCAGAACAAATTACCATTGTCCAAATCAAATAGGCATTTCCCCACAAGCAGCCACATTAGTGCTGCCACCAAAGGAGCAAAACACCAAATGAACATCTTAAGAGAATTAAGACCCTTGTCAACACTGTGTATGGCAGGGGGGTTGTTTCATATTGAGTTCCTCTGTATTCATGTCTAAACGTAAATACAATTTTCACAAAAAAAAGAAAAGAAAATTAAGACCCTACCTCCCCTGCACTGACTTCAGGCCTGCCGTCCAAGCCCTAATGATTCCCAGATTAGACTATGGAAGTGCTGCCCTTTGCGGTTTGCCAAGATTTAAAACAGCCCCATTAAGGGCATCAATTAACTCTGCTGCAAGGCTCATAACAGGATCAAAATAAAACAATCACACTACCCCCTGATTTGAAAATCCCTCAATGAGCTTCCCTATGAAGCAAGAATTCAACTGAAAATAGCATGCATGACTCACAAAGCTCTACACCTTAATACCCCAAGCTACCTCGCTCAGAAGATTGAACTTTCAGGGGGCTCTAGATCCTCTAGAAGTACCAGCAAATTACCATTGAAACCTCAGAGATTCTTTCAAAATAAAACCTATAACAGAGTTTTATCGAGCATCGCCTCGACAATTTGGAACTCCCTCCCCAGGAACTAAGGCTGAACCCTTCTAGTACATCTTTCAAGAAAGGAGTTAAACTATTAATCATTAACTAATGTCTGCCCTAAGACCCCAGCAACTCCCTCGCCGAGCAGATAATGACTCATCACCTACACATCATGATCACTGCTAGCTTGTTTCACAGTTGTTTTTTTGATTTCTGTGTGTCAACATTGAGGTGACACTACCTTATTTTGGATGTTGCTAGATCCTTGAACTGTTTCTATATTATGACATTATGTTTACTACTTGTTTTTATGTTTTGCCATTTCTGATCTATCTGTCCTAACACTGATATGTCACCTCCCACCCATGGGGTGTTGCCTTTGCCTGTACTGCTTTAGACTATGACATCAATTCTACTACTTGCTCAATATGGTATTGTCCTGTCTTATCAAGTTGTTCTAACATTGAAGGGTCACGACCCCCATCTGGGTGTTGCCTTATCATGTATTGTTCGAATTTAAAAAAAAATAATTGACACAAGTCACTGTATTATTCTATCCTCCCTAACTATTGTAAAGTGCTCTGATACCAGGGAAGGTCATGTTCACGCTATCTAAAACTTTTCAAATAAAATAAATAAAGCGGTCATTGTGTATTTCACTGCAAAAAAGTGATCTAAATGTGTTGCAAGTAACAAAGTTTTGAAGGTTGATGGTGTGACTGAATTGATGGTTACTCTGTGTCCTAGTAGACCCTGGCAACGTGTTGGGGTGGATTGTTTGGGCCCCTACCATGTCTTAGCTAATCACTTGGGATATTTAATTGTCATGATAGATTATTTATCAATGAAGAGGCATTCCAAATTGAAACTGATATACCTATTTTACATAATTTCAGGTGACCTTTCTGATGCACTGAGGTGGTTCCTGCTAGTATTTCTGCCCACAAAGGCTGCCTATTCAATATTGTCTGAAGTAGGTACTATCACTATTGTAACAATGACAATTTGTAGTTTAGGATTATTTTTATTGAGCATAAGAAGCTTTCATTATAGGAAAGGATGAGATCCCTGGTTAAGCTGGTTATAAGACACAGAAAAAGCAACATTTCATAGGCTTCCACACCTTCATCTTACTGTTCAAACTCTTTTCTTTTCTGCTGCGGCGTACACTTCTCTCCTAATTCACACATCTGCAGCCATGCCCGCCTCAGCCATGGTCTGGTTCTGGCCACTTTCTGGTTGAGGTTGAAACCTTTGATTGCAGTTATCCACCCCCCACAACAGAATGTCTATGCAACTACATCGCTGTGCAAGGGTGGCTCACCATCATTGAACTTTGTGGGGATCTCCACATCTACAACATTGCAGGTGTACACTTGGGACTCCTGCAGCAGTGGCTGTTTCAGCAATCAAAAACACTGGGTAAGAGTCACAGGGCGCATTTGCAAAGCCTAATGGGAACATCCCATATTCCAGCATGGTGCAAAGTGTTGCTAAATGTGGTCCCTTTAAGGGTATGTGGTGTCAGCTGTTAGTGCTTGTGGCTATGAGAGGAGAGCCCTCATTTAAGCTGAAGAGAAGGATTGTGCAGGCAGATCATGAAGTGCACTACATAATGTCAGGAACCAAGGGAACAGCATGTGAATTCTTTCAGTAGCCATGATTAAATGCTATGATTGATAGATTCTTTTGAGATTGTTGGGAGATCAGAAATACTGTCAGATCACAGCAGTGCCTTCTATGTCCCTTGAGTGTCAGTGGGATTTAGGGAAAGTTAAGTATAGACATAAGAAGCCCTGTTGCGGTTCTTATGTTGCAATATGGTGCATTCCTGTCCTTTTTACCTCCACTGGTGCCACTTTGGCAGATTAGCGCCAACGTAGGCACCCTTGAACCATGGTATAAGGGTGCCTCTGTTGCCGGCGGGATTGTTTTTGTGCAGGAAGGGGCACCTTCCTGCACAAAAGCAATACTAAGAGGGGGTTTCCTCTTTCCATGTGTTCTGCAGCATGCAGCACACATGGAAAGAAGAAAAAACAAGGAAAAATTAACATATTTCTGTTTGTTACGCCTGTTCTGGGAAGGCGTAGGATTTGGTGCATCACTAGGTTTACGTGATTAGGTAAATCTGGGGCGGCGTCAAAACCCATGGGTGTTGCATGGAAAACCCACTGCAGCACCCATGGAACGCCTCCTTGGTCCAGAGTAAGGCAACTCAACTTGAGCTGCTTTGTATTACTTCATATCTATGAGGCCTTTTAAAGGCAAGCAAAGCGTCTTTGCGTGGCCTCATAGATATGGTTCAGAGGTAGGTGCTGCCCTAGTGTCAGAAAGAGTGACGCTCGGGTGGCGCAAGCCTCTCATAAATAAGCCCTGCGGTTTTTGGATGATTTATACTATAATCAAGGGCTATCAGAATAATTAGTTAATGTTAATTTTATCCAATTAGTTAGTACTACGATAGACGAATATATGAGGAGATGTGGACTAGTCCATAGATATACACCACTGTATCACCCCAAGACAAATGTCCTAGTAAAAGGATTTAATAGTGTTATAAACGAATCCATTCAGTTATAAGTGTAAGCAGATTTATGGATGAAAGAAAGCACTGTGAGCTGTGCTGCTAACCTATAGAACAATGCCATATTCAGTCACTAGTATTTCACATTTGGGAGTTATTGAAAGGATGCAAACCAGGAAATATGTTAACAATGCTGTAACATTCGACTCTGTGGAAGAGGTGTGGAGCAGCGGCCAGGGTGCCTGACTCCGGACTACAGGGTTCACGGTTCGATCGCCAGCGGCAAGTTAGACCAGCACCATGTGACTCTGGGCAATAGCTCGCTTAATCTTGCAGAGGGCCCCCAGCGCCGGGACACCACTTTGGAGATAGCTGTGCGCTTTACTAATACTGGTATTTCATTTCATTTCATTTTATGTTCGCACCTTGGTGGTTGAGGAAGAAATGCGATGAAGCGTGGACTATAGAGGGCTAGGGTTTAAAGGAAAAATTGTGAAGCGTCAAAGAAATTAATAGAAGATATAGACATGTAGAAAAGGAATAATGAGGTATAAGGCCTACTCCATGTATCTACCTAGGATCTGCACAACATTGCAGTATACATTATGACTGCCCCAACCATGTAAATATTTAGAAGAGAGCTGAAGACACAATTTGGGGAAGAAAGCTACATTACAATGCAGTAACATTCGACTTTCTCAGTCCTCAGCTACTGCTAAAGTCACTGTAGGAAATTGGGTAATTGGTTGAGAGGGCTGGAAGCCCCGCTCAGTCAACATTACCAATGCTTGTCAGGGTGAGCCACAAAAGTCACAAAATTAACCTGTGCTTAACTCTCTAATAGCTTGGCACAAAAGAAGTCAGGCTTAACTTAGAAGAAATGTGTAAAGTAATTATGCAGCCCACAATCGGTAAGAAAGTGAAAACAGAATATAAGAAAAATTCAAACCAATTAAAAAAAATAAAGTACTTTTTAATAAATAAAATTAAAGCACAGTGATTAAAATCCACTCAGTAGAACCAGAGAAATATGCATTTAAAGTTTTTGTAAAAAATGGCACCAACAACTCTGCAGGTATCTGGTTGGGTGAACATACAAAATATCATAGTAGAAATATTTAGTATAATAAATATCCAGTGAAGAATATCGAGGATGCAGAATATCGAGGTAAGTTATATCTTTATATAAAATATCGGTATTTGTGTAACGAATAAATATTGATTTTGAAAATACCGATGTAAAAAATGTAGTTGTTAATTATATTGACTACTTAGGTGTCCATTAGCATGTAGGGCGGTGGGACCACCGCCGCGCTGGCGGTGCGGAAAAATGCCTTTCACCGCCCGCTACCAGCGGACATCACGTCCGCCATATTAGTATTGTCAAACATAGGCCAATTCCTGACCGCCGCTGTGCAACGCACACTGCCATCAAAGTGCGCCCGCCACCGCGGAGGTGGGAGTCAATGGAGACCCTCCGCCGTGCGGAATGACGTCCGCCCCGGATTACAAATTAGGATGGCTCAAGCAAGCAGATGCACCGCAGCGGAGACACCGCCCAACCAGAGACGGCGGAAAGTCGACAACGGAGCGCGAAACCAGAGTCCCGGTCCACACCACCCGGACACGACCGCAATGGACCCAGCTCTACACGTCTTTCCGGTGCTGTACCTGCTACATCACCAGGAACTCATGGACCGCCGCGGACGCCGCCGCAGGAACGCAATAACACAACACACGGCATGACACAGGATCCAAATCCACATCAGACACTCTAGGGGGGATAGGGACACATCCCCAAGGGCACCCACACATCACCCACCTGCCACAAATTCACCCCGCTGCATCCTGGACACACATCTACCACCACCATGCAGCAATGTCCCGGTCACGTCACCGCAGCGGTGAACACAATCAAATACATGCGCAATGCAGAAGGCAGGGCCAGTGCCAGGCATGGGCAGGGCACAAAGACCACAGGGCCACACCCACACACTAGCACAACCCAAGAAGGCACATGCCATGTGCCCCCCCTGTGCACCCAATGCACAACAACAAGCCAGGGCAATACATACCCTGCACCACACAACCAACAATCATGGAGACACACAATGCAGGAGTGGCTGCACAGGAACACACAACACACAGCACAGTAGCACAGGGCCAGGGAAACACACACTACACCACACTCAGGGAAAAAGCAATGAGGACAAGCAACGAATGAACACATGCAAAGATGCAACATCCAAATGAACACAGCCTGCACAGTCACACATACATATCACAGACTGACACACACACACACACATAGACACCCCACATGCCAACAGCAATGGAGCACAACAAATAGGAAAACCAAAGTGGGCTGCACACAAATGGAAGGCCATGGAGACACACAACAAGCATGTGTACATCACATCAACACAAGGAACAGAGCACAACACCCTCACACCATCAAAGCACACATGGCTGGCACAGTCAGTGAAATCAAACCACAGACAGCTCAGTGCAACCACACAGGGAGACGGCAAGGCAAACCATGTATAGGCACAAGGATGAAAGGATGAAAGGAAGGCCATGAACTCAAACTGGGACCAGCCACACATATATACAACTACTTCACAGGAGTACACAAGCAGCACTACACACAGGGACCATCTACACACCTCAGGACTGACAAACACCAGTAAGAATCTACACATATACCCCCCCTCACACCAGCAGCACACAACACCAGTGCCAAACACACTGAAGGCTGCCAATACTTGACAGGCAATACACACACAAACAACCACACACCCTGGGCTCAGCCACAAACATCACACACACACACACACACACACACACACACACACACACACACACACAGGGATGCCACCACAAATGTGGAAACAAACACAACAGACAAACACGTAACTCAACTGAAACACACACAAAGCCACAACAACAACAACAGACATGCCCTGGGCAGCTAAACTGGGGAAAGGCAATGGGTGCACAGACACAGCAGGAGTGCACAACCTCATCACTCAGGAACAACACACAGACAACATTTCACAACACACACAAGAAGTGCACCATCACAGAACAACACAGCCACAGCAAACAAACAACAGATGCACAGGCAGAACAATCACATAGCAAACATAGCATGACATCAGGGGATGCGCAACAGGCAATCACAAGGCAACATACACACAGCACAGCAAGCACAACAAGCTGTGTGTGCACACCAAGCATACCAGACACACACAGACATCATTGACAGAACAGCAACCCACACAACACCATACAGCACAGCACAAAGACAACAGCAGACCCAGGAAGTGAAGGAATAACACAAACAACACACATACATCCAACACAATACCCAATAGATGCACAAGTCTGGGACACAAAGGTGGAAACAACTTGACCACAGGACTGGGCAGCACACACAGTTGAACTGCATAGCAGCAACCATGACTGACAAACAGCACCAGTACATCACACATGACCCATTGGGGAAATGCACTGAGTGACACATTGACCCTTGACAAAGAACTGCACCACAAAGAACAGTGGCACAAATGAAGTCATGGGCAGGCACACACACATACAAACCAAGGGGACAGCTCACACCAAAGTGAAGTGTACTGCATGTCAGTAGGGGACAAGGCAGGAGTGTACCATACACAAAGAGAGGGAGTGCAGACCCACAATGGGTAAGCAGCTGAAGCACAGATAGGGGGTGGCATGACAACACACACAACATGCCACACTGGAGACAAGAAGGCACCATGGGACAGCAAGGCATGAGAAAACACAACCACAATGGCAGTGTGGAGCAGCAGGTCTGCACAGACCCCACAAACAGCCACCAGACACAGGGATGTGCAACAAAACACAACACTGAATTGCCAGTAACAGCCTCTGCATACTCACAAGTGACAAAAACAACAAGAACTGCAAGGACACACCAACACGCTGCACAGTGCACAACATACAACTCACACATTGGCATACAACCACATCCACAGGGATGAACAATCAAAACAACAGGCACACAACTCCTGGGTGACACGTGTGTATTTGACATGGCAGAGGCATGCATGCATCAACACTCCCCACAAACTCACCCCCTTCACACTGCACAATACCTGGCCAACCAAGAGCACACATGGAAAGTAAGCCATGGGACTAGGATGACTGGCCATCACAAGATAACCACACACATACACCACTAGGCACACATATGATGACCCTGGACAGCCTGCCTGAAATACTGTGTGCAGAAACCCACCCTGTGCTGGCAGTGCCCACCAACCTGATGTGTACAATAGAGCCAACATGAACTAATCAAGTAAATGACTACTGCTAAACATTCGAAATTGACACCATTGCCACCACAAGTATCTGGGCCAAGAAGAACTGAAGCCCCTGTCACCCCTGAAAAAAAGAGAGCAAGTGAGCCCACACATTGACCATGTTGAAGTGCCACACAGACCATGTGGCACAGTAAACCATTTACGCACAGCCAAAGAACTTTATTCAGTAAGGACACTGACAAAATAGATAACTGGAGCAACTGTTTTTATTCACAAATTGCACAGATAGGCACTATGAGAAGAGAAGAGTAAGGCACAAAATGCAGAGCATGTCCATGAGAAGCTGCACAGGCAAGGGTCCAACACTGCAGTGAACAACAAGGCCAGTGGGCAGGGCAGAGTGCAGAGCATGTCCATGAGAAGCTGCACAGGCAAGGGCAAAACAGCAGTGAACAACAAGGCCAGTGGCCAGGGCAGAGTGCAGAGCATGCCCATGAGAAGACGCACAGGCCAGGGCAAAACAGCAGTGAACAACAAGGCCAGTGGCCAGGGCAGGGTGCAGAGTATGTCCATGAGAAGCTGTGCAGGCAAGGGCAAAACAGCAGTGAACAACAAGGCTCGTGGCCAGGGCAGGGTGCAGAGTATGTCCATGAGAAGCTGCACAGGCAAGGACAAAACAGCAGTGAACAACAAGGCCAGTGGCCAGGGCAGGGTGCAGAGTATGTCCATGAGAAGCTGCACAGGCAAGGGCAAAACAGCAGTGAACAACAAGGCCAGTGGCCAGGGCAGGGTGCAGAGTATGTCCATGAGAAGCTGCACAGCGAATGTGTGCGAATGTACCTTTCCAAGGCCAGCAACACAGTCAGGGGGCAACAATGTGCAGTACAGGCCCTCCTGTGTGAGACACAGGTGTGTGAGGGTGACTACCACTCAGACTTGGCTGTCAGGCAGACTGGGAGCTGGCTGTGCCTCGGTGACTGTCGGGGCACTTAAAGGGGGAGAGAGCTGAACAGCTGAGGTAGAGAGATCAGTGTCTTGGCAGGCTGGAGGGCTGCTTGGACCAGGTGGTATAGTGGCACGTGGAGGTGGAGTCATGCAGATTGGAGTCACGGTGTGGCTGGGAGATTGTGGAGGGGTGCCCTTCCACTTCTTGGGGATCCTAAATGGCTTGACTGACTGTGGATCAATGGGAAGTGGTGTGGGCACAACAGGCACACTCACCACTACTGCTGCAGCAGGTGCAGGCACTGGCAGCCCCTCTGGTGATGTGCTGGACCCAGCGGAACACTTTGCCTTGCTTCGCCTCTGCCCCCCCTTCCCCTGTTTACTAAGTGTCACCCCTACAGTCCCCTCCGGCCCCTGCTTCACTGGGCTTGGAATGGGAGTCGAGGTGGTTGGTGATACTTACTTTGAGCCCTTCCCAGGTGCACCTTTGACATTCACCACCTCCTTGGTGGGCACAGACACTATACGATTATCTTTGCGCGATGCCTTAGGGGCAGGAGAGTCCTTAGATGGTGATGCAACTGAGGCATGTGTGCCTGAGGTCTGCTGCTTTGCTAATTGTCCCCTGGTGTCGCCTGACGGGCTTTTCTCCCTGCGCTCTGGGGTGCCTTTGGTCTTCTGTGAGGATGGTGTCTGCGCAAGGGACCGCTTGGGTTGTTGCTGCTGTGTGCTCCGTATGCTGTATCGTGACTTTGATGTATGTGGACCGTGGTCACTATTGTCAGACATGGCCACTGCCAGGGGGGTGGACAAAGGGACAGGAGCTAGACTGTGAGAATGTGCCTATTGCAGGGCAGACGTCACTGTTGATGACAAAGCCTGGACTGTCCAGTGCAGCCCACCCACGTCGGAATGTGTGCCCTCCATGAAGGCAACCACCTGGGAAAATTTCTTGTTGTGGTCAATGAAGGCATTTAGGAGAGCTGTCTGGCCTACACACAGCTGGTTCAAAAGGTCCACAGACTCAGCACTGATGGCAGCAGGGGGGGCAGGGGCAGCAGTGACAGGGGTGAAGGACACTCTTCCCCTCTTACTGAGGCGGACACGGGCAGCACCAGAGGAAGTGGTTGGGAGGGTGGGCAATGGCCGCTGTGTGGTGGAAGTCGATGCAGAGTCCCCGTTCCCTGTGCACTCCAACATGGATGCATCCCCGCTGGCATCGGATGATGTGGTGCTTTGCGTCTCAGGCTGGGACTCCTCCAGCAGACTCCTGTCCCCCTCTGATGTGCTGGTGACATCTGTGTCACTGGGCTCCTGGGCAGCTGTGGTGCTAGTTTCACCCCCACTGGTGTCCGTCTACTGTCCCTCCGTAACCACAGGTGATGCTGCATGGGAGAGGGAGATGTAGGGTCAGGTCAGTGTCAAAAACAGAACAAACATATGCAAGCAATGCATGACAAAATTTTAGCAAATCTACATGTTGCACACCACCCTGTGCAAGCACATCATGCCAACTCACTACATAGATTCAAGCAGTGCATGGAAACTGGAAACTCAGGCATGAGTGAGCCATGTGATGACCACACAGCACAACACCCTGCTTGTGGCTCTGTTCAAACAGACACACAACTTGCTCTGAGCACACCTAGGGACATGATTTGGGCACACAACTTGTTGCCAATGACAGAACTGGATGTAACAAGAGGGGACAACACAGACCCAGACTACAACATCACAGTCCACAATGGACAGTAGCCCATGCCACCCACCATGTTGTACCTTGGGGACAATAGAATGCTGCACATTGCTGTAAGATATCTAGCCCTCCCCAATATGGGTGCATGCAATTGACCCATTGATGTACGCACAGTCAGATTGGGCACACTGCCGTAACCTCCCATGCGTTCCCAAGACTACACCAATGCAGAAGAAACCTGAAGAGCACAACTCAGAATGTAATGTGAAGGCACAGCTTCCAAATCAACTTTGTAAGTACAGGTAGGGCAAATGCATGCCACAGGCACACAGACCAGCAGCCACTTACATGCCACAGCATCACACTACCAACATCACAGAGGCCAGCGCTGGCACAGGCTCTGTACACATGCAGCCACTCCCATCCAAAGTCAGACTCCCCAAATGCTCACCCCTGGCTTGCTGCTGATGCTCCTTCAAATGTGCATCCAGCTCAGGCTGTGTCACCGCCAAGATGCGCCCCATTAATGGTGTCATGCTGCGCCGTGCCAGACGCCCAGTGCGAGGAAGCAGCCCCAGGGCCATCTCCGCCACATTCTTTGCCAGCCGGCTGATGTCATCCCATCTCTAGTGGCAGTGGGTGCGCCGTCGGTTTGAGACCCCCAGGGCTCGCACCTTCGCTGCAATGGCCCTCCACATGGCCTTACGCTGGTGTACCTTGAGCTGCAGGCATGGGAGACAAGAGGGAGAAACGATCAGGTATACAGTGCCATGTAACGACATCTATCAGTATAGCAGCAAGATACAACCAAATCACCTATACAACGATAGATTAATCAGAGACTATAGGACAGCCCACATGTGACCCCTGCATGGGAAAAAGCTGATGTTAAAGCATGTAGGTGTAGGGGGAACACAGTCCCTGCACATCTCACACACATGCAGGATGCCAGCACTGAAACCTGCCTGCCCACATCTCCAGTCAATTGTTGGGATGAGCAACACATATATCACATATCAACCTGTGTTGGGGGGGTGACCCACTGTGTCCAAGACTGCGCAGCCGTCAATGTCCCTGCCCTGTGAAAGATAACTGTGTCATGGATGTCACATTGAGGGACATGATCTCACAAATACAAAATGCCCTTCACAAGGGCAGTTGTGTGCAATCTA
Source organism: Triturus cristatus (assembly GCF_964204655.1). Classification (NCBI taxonomy): domain Eukaryota; kingdom Metazoa; phylum Chordata; class Amphibia; order Caudata; family Salamandridae; genus Triturus; species Triturus cristatus. Next base: position 1,153,290,949 of record NC_140584.1, read on the forward strand.
CAGTGCTAATATGGGCCACAGCTGGAATGCAATGTGAAAAGACTGATGTCATACTCTGTAAGTGAAGTGATTTGTCCTTGTCTTAGTAGACGGGGACTATGCAGGCCAGCTGGGCTCACACTGAGATGGACTACAGGGGCACACACAGCCATCCAGCCAAGCAATCACTGTCCTGACTACAGCATGAACAACCTTCTGTGTCACTGTATGGCTGACAACACAACACAGGTCACTCATACTTACATGTGCAGGGAGGGAAAGCTGTGGCATTGGGTACACACAACCTCCCACTGGAGACAGCATGTCAGGCAGTGCATTGCACTACCCCACACTCCCAGGCACATACTGCATCAGTCCACTACATGTGCGGCCCCCCTGCTCTACCACAACACTGTTTAAGACTCACCACGACATTTGGGGGACCATATAGCCATGAGTACTGTGTGAGCACCTCGTCCACCAGGACCTCCAGCTCCTCGCTCGTGAAGGGACTGGCACGGATCTTCTCTGTCCTTGCCATCACTGTGGACGTGAGACAACAGCAGGGGATTTGGTGGTGAGGGTCCCCAGGCAGCAGTCCCTGGAGGCAGCAGCAGGTGAGGGGTCTCAGGCAGCAGTCCCTGGAGGCAGCAGCAGGTGAGGGGTCTCAGGCAGCAGTCCCTGGAGGCAGCAGCAGGTGATGGGTCTCAGGCAGCAGTCCCTGGAGGCTGCAGCAGGTGAAGGGTCTCAGGCAGCAGTCCCTGGAGGCAGCAGTAGGTGTGGGGTGTCGGGCAGCAGTCCCTGGAGGTAGCAGCAGGTGATGGGTCTCAGGCAGCAGGCTCTGTGAGCAGTGGCAATGTGAGGCTCACTCCCACATATATAGCCACCTGGGGTTGTTTCAAAGGTGCCAGGCTGCAGCAATTGGTGGTCCATGTCTGCCTCTTTCAAATGTATCCAATGACCGCCTCCGCGGTGGTGGAGCACGCCTACCGCAATCTTCAAAATTGCATCATGCCACCGCTATCGAGCTTCCCATTGGCTCTATGGCGAGCTCCATGGTGGTGTAACAGCGCTGGGGCCCAGGGTGCGCTACCGCGATGGTGCATCTTTCAAATGTAGCCAATGACCGCCTCCGCGGTGGCGGAGCACGGCTACCACGATCTTCAAAATTGCATTATGCCACCGCTATCAAGCTTCCCATTGGCTCTAGGGCGAGCTTCATGGAGGTGTAACACCGCTGGGGCCCGGGGTGCGCTACCGCGATTTTAGTGGCGGAGCATGCCAACCGCCATTTCCACATGTCTCCATGCCTATGAGAACTGCACTGGTGTGAATGGGGGTGCTGGTGACACACCGCCGGTGCCAGGCAGTAGCTACCGTGATATGGGTGCCATGCATTGACACGAGGCACCGCCATTCTGGTGGCGGAGCATGCCAACCACCATTTCCACATGTCTCGATGCCTATGAGTACTGCACTGGTCTGAATGGGGGTGCTGGTGACACACCGCCGGTGCCAGGCGGTAGCTACCGCGACATGGGTGCCATGCAATGGTGATGTCCATCTGTCACACATCAACAGTGCATAGTGCCAACATGTTCAATAGCACATCATTGTGCACACGATGCCAATGTTCAATTTACTCCACTGATGGCTACACATGCCATGTTTGTATGTGTGTAACGTACATTTGTCTGTACCCACTCACATGTCACTTGAGGATTTGATGTTGGTGTAGGCAGGACAGTGTAGTCCTGGACTGTACAATGTGTACACACGTCAATGTGTTGAGGTCCAGTGACAATCACAGCAATGCTCGTTTCAATGAATGTTGATCTAATTAGCATTGCCTTTCATGTCTGCTCATGAACAGAGTTTGCCACGAGAGTTACAATATACAAATGTTGTGGAACCAAGAGAAGGGGTGTCAATGACCCTGGAGTACTGTATCTGTTGACCTAACATGTTTTTTAAGCATTACCCTTATACACTACTACAGAACGCAAGGAACTCCTTGCGCAGCCTACCAGGGACTGTTGTGGTTTATCCTATGGAGTTTATAGGGTAAGTCCATCATATGCTGTTGAAACACTTTTGGAGTGATCACTTCACGTGGCTTTTGTGTTTTTAATTATTTCCCCTTCCCCTATATAGAATGTGCACTTTCACTTCCAACGCACGTTCTATCCGCACCATGTATTATAACTGTTTTTGTGTTTAAGCGTTCTACAATGATTTTGGTCTCCCATTTTTTCATACAGGTAGACCGAGCCGCAGGTAACAATACCAGCTTTATATATGAATGCTTATTGTCTATCAAACAACCCATTCGGTATATGCTTGTAGATAGAATTTTTTAAGGTCCTGATGAATCACTTGAGCACATCTCAGCTATAGTGAGAAACATGTTGACCATGACGAGGCAGTGTAGGCAACCCAGAACATAGATCTGAGTCACAAACACTTTCACCTCATATTTTAATTAGGTGAGGAGACATCATAATAAAATTGTTGAGATAGTACTCCCTCTCCTATTTTTAACATTCATCTACATTCTCATCGAGCCCCACCTTTCCATTTGAACTATCGGCTATCTTGGATATAAAAGATCTCCATAAGAGTGCTCTCCAAACAAGAGCCCGTCGGGTATTACACCAGCCGACTCGACGTAGGAGCAGCCCAATGATGTTACATTACATCCTGAAGGGTATGTGATTCACAATATCCTGATGGCTGTGTGAGGGCTCCAATATCCATAACAGTTCACCCCTTACATGGTGCGTCCTCTCCCAAGGAACAGCTTTGTCATTTTCATATTGCTCATGAACACATTCATCATTCCAGCGCCGACTGTGGTCATTGTGTGGTGGATGTGTGCCAGGTTGTAATGACGCATCAAGGTGTGACCGGTACAGCATCTAGGTAGGAGACAGTGGTTTTGATTAGTTACACATATGCTGGATGCTAGACTCCCAGGCGTGCACCTGTGTACTGTGGCCATATCCCTATGTGCATTCACATAGCCAAAGGTGGTGTCTGAGGTACTTGTCTTGTGTAAGTTGACACGTGTGCCCTTTGTGTAGCTGAAGGTGTCCCTCCATGTAAGCTGGTCTGTTATTCACTCTAGATGTCAGTTATTGTTGTCGTTGTGTCATCCTGAACGTGATATGCTGTGCACATCTCTTGGCTTGGTGTATTGTATTGACATGTGTCCACTATCAACTCCAATAGGAGGAGGCCAAATTTGATTCATCAATTGACGGTGCTGGAGGACATGGAGGATGTTGCGATCATACGCAAATGCCACCTGGACAGAGACACCCTGAAAACCCTTTGTGATCCGTTGGAGCCCCACCTGCAGCCACGCAGGACATATCCAACAGCTTTCACCCCTACTTATAAGGTGATGGCAGCCCTGCATTTTTTTGGAACAGGATCGTTCCAGGAGACTGTGGCTAGCGCTGGTGTGATGTCACAACCGATGTTCAGCATGGTGCTGCCATCGTAATCAGCTCATTAGTATTTGTTGTGTTTGACATAGTTTTAAGAGTAGTAGAGGGTTATATAGTGGTACGTATGTGATATTTAATTGTGTTATGTTGTATTCAATGTTGTAATCAATGTGTCTGGGTCTGTATTTGTCTTTGGAGGTCAAGACACGTTTTTTTACAAAAAGGAAAATGTATTTAATTTAATTGAAACAAATAACTTTTTACATTTTTCAGGTTTTTTGGAGCGTTTTTTTGTTAAACTTTTTTGGGTTTTTGAGGGTTTCGTTATTAAGAGGATTGCATCGTTGGAGCCTTTTTTCTACAGCTGTATTTTTACACTTTTTTGGGCATTCCTTTTTTCATGGATACATATTTTGTTTTAAATCCTACGGATTTGTTCGTTTTTTAGGACTATCTACTGCTGCAAAAAAATGATGTGAAAACAGAATTGCCACAAACAACAACCACTTGCATTCCAGTTGTTGGAATTTCCTTGCTATAATTTTGCAGCAAATGTGAATTTGACATTGTGTTATGGAGTAATTTTTTGACTTACAGAGCAAGCATAATGGAAAATCCCTAACATTATTCAAATTAAGGGGCAGATTTATGTTTGACTTGCGCCTCATTTACGCCGCCGTTGCGTCACTTTTGTGACGCAGCAGCGGCGCAAATCCTGCGCCATGGTGCGGGGTATTTACAACGTGACGCATCTGGGAGATGCGTCACGTTGTAAAGCCCTGCGCCACATGTAGGCGTTCCAGGGCAGGTGGGGGCGTTCCAGCGCAGGAACGCCTCCTAAAAGTGGCTGAGTGAAATCTACAAGATTTCACTCAGTCACTTTTGAGCCCATGCTGCGTCAAAACTCTGCACCTGCTTGAAGCAGGCGTAAGGATTGACGCAGCATTGTGCAGATAGGGCCCCCCAGAGCATTGCTGGAGCTGCGTCGCGTTTGCGACGCAACTCCAGCAATGCGCCACTTTTACGGCACAGATGCGTGACGCATCTGTGCCGCTTTTGCCCCATGGTGTGCCGCATTATAAATGCGGCGCATCCATGGTGGCGGAGCTGGGGCGCAAAATAACTGTCGCATCCCTGCTGATATGCAGGGATGCGTCAGTTATTATAAATATGCCCCTCAGTTTGTTAATAAAATTTTGCCTGGGCCTATCTACGAACCTCATCATCCTCCCTTTAGTCTTCTCTCTACTTTACCTTATTTTTCTTACCAGGCTAAACTTAATGCAGGTCCAAATTCCTGCAATCAGTGATGGAAACCTGATGATGCCCTTACCTTTGCCTCTCCCATTCAGGACTAGGAAGGTGACAGTTAAGTTAACCTTCCCAGTCTTAAAATCCAACAGATGACAAATATCAAGGCTGGTACCCAAAATGGCAATAATACACACAGTTCAAGAATAAGTGTCATAAAAGTTAAGAAAAAATATACTGTATATAAATGGTGCAACTGTATTCTTCTGGCATTGTCCATCTCAGTAACAGGGGTGTACTGCAGAGTAGATACAACATGGAGGGTCTAGTTCTTTGCAGAAGAGAAGATAGAAAGTAGATTAAGAAAAACAAATGGTAATATTTAAGATTCAAGGTACACATGGTGAGCGAAGAGTCAAAGTGCACAGCATAAGCTGGCACGCAATTAAAAAATGACCAGTTTACTACCATCCATCCCAGACAACTGGCTGCAAGTACCCTGAATGATTGATCACTCAAACAATAAAAATATTTTGTTGTGCCTATAAGTGTCCACCCGACTACTTAGGATTTGCCATTCATGCCACTAGTCTGCATTATTATTATCAATAACTCACCCCTTTCCAGTCCACTAGGGTAGGCCTCTTGGAGCCCTTGTTTCCCACAAATGTATATAGGCAATCTTCCTTCCAGTATATGTGGTTAAGATTTGCCGATTTTATTTCTCCTAAAAAGAGACATACCCTTTTGACAAGAAAATAAAAAGAATTTTAGTATTAGGGCCTTATTACGAGTTTGGCGGTCCGTGGACTGCCATACCGGCAGTGGCTGTCTGACCGCTGCGAACTCAGCAGTCCGACCGCCATATTACGAGCTGTGCTGATTGGCTTTGTGAAGACCGCTGCTGAACCGCTGACACTGCCAGCCAACTTGACCATGGCGGCCGCAGAATGGGCCAATGAGGCTGTGGGAGGCTCGGTCCACCAGTGAAACTGCCAGCCCAATTATGAGTTGCTTTACAGCCGGTGTGACCGTGGCGTTCCAACCACCACGTCTGAGATGACGGAAAGGGATGGATATGAGACCGAAACTCAGTGAAACTCACCTCTACTCATCTTCTATCACATGGGGCCCACTGAACAAGTACTTACACTGCTCTGCTTGCTCGTCCACGTTCAAAACCCACTCCATTCCAGATTTAATTGGTGGTAAGTCATACAACTACCTGTTGCCATAGACTCCTCTGCACAGCAATGCCCCGCCATGGACCACACAAGGGAGTTGGAGTCACTAAGTAAATTAAACGTACCCAGGGACCCTATCAGAGATTGTTTGAAAACAATAAACAAAAGTACATCTGTGGGATGCCCTCCTAAGCCAAAACACTTGAAGTGCACAGACACACCGTACACAAATGGACATGTGATTGCAAATTATACACAGTGATAGCGATGTGTGCATTATTTTGTGTTCCACAACAGCACCTCCTCAACAACATCACACCCAATAATGTCTGTCACCCATATTTTGCCCTTTCTCTTGTCTCCCATGTTACTACTGATCTTCACTAGTCATGCAGCTTACCATTTCTCAAGTGTTGGGAAAGTGACATTGAAGTGACTACAACTTCCATGAGGCCATGTGACTGGAACTCTAACCAAGTTGCTAGACTAATTTTGCCCCTTCTCATGTGTCTGCTATTTTAACACTGATCTTCACTCGTCATGCAGCTTGCCATTTATCAAGTGTGGCTAAAGTGAAACTGAAAAGGCAACCACTACTGCCTTGATGCCTTGTCACTGCAACTCCAACCAAGATGCTATAGTAAATGTAACACACTCATACCAGGTCCTGTTTTGATGTAAAATATGTATGGTTGTGCCATTAAAGTGAAACACACCTTCTCTGCCGCACCTCTGTATTGGACTCTCACCCATCACCCACATGAAAAGGCAATATCAATCAATGGGATTACATAGAATCAGTGTGAGAACCATTCTAAGGGCACAATGGAACCACTCTGCTGGATAGCTATGTCTCTGTCATGGAGAGCCCTGTAAGGATGGTGCCCTGGGGCACAATACATTTTGCACATGTCTGATAAACTCCATGTGCATTGGACCTCGGAGCTGAAGTATATCAGGGACAGCCAATAACATAACCAAGTGCCAGGCATATGTAGGCAATGGGTAGATGCAACTTCTGAAAGCACAACACAACACAAACAACATGCAACACACATCTAGATGACGTAGCTGTAAGGTACACACTGCTAAATGGACACGTGTCCATGCAGAACTCCACAAAGGTATGACAAATCGACACCCTCCATCTGTGGATACATAAATATCTAACTTCAACACATTAAACATATATCCACCCTATTTCATAGGGAGAAGTGCAACCAAAATGATGTTGACAGTGGCCAGGCCAAGCTGGAATACTTACCACATAACATGTCACCCAATGCAATGTCTTCCCCTTTTGGATGTCAACTTACATTGACATCCATCCAACATTTTCCCTTGTCCTGCGTTACTCCAGCACTGGCTTCTACGGCAAGTCATACAAACCACTTCAACTGGATCAGTAATCAGGGATCAAACAAGCACAACTATACTCACACATCACTAACTATACAACATCAAAAAAATAGGAAAGGGATAGCAGGACTAATGTCTTCCAAACTGTGAAAGTTTTTAATGAATGAATTTAAAGCAATCCAACAAAGAAACAAAGGCCAGTGGCCAGTCCATCATTGTCCATGTGCCACAGCGCAATGCTGTGCCACGAAACTTGCCCGTATTGACTCTGCCAGGGAACCTCCTCACAAAGGGGCATCACTGGGCATAGCAGGCACCTTGAAGATGGAAATTATGAAGGGAGAGGGCAGAGGTTTAGGGAGGGAGGGTTTGTCTTTGGGATGGGGGCTTTTTGGGTTTGGGGGCTTTTGGACTGGGTTTAGCTTTAGACGTTTTTTTTGTCTTTTTGGGTTGGGTTCAGGGGGTGGGGAGACTGTTTTTCTGGGGTGGAATGGGAAGTGGAAGGGATGGGTTTGGGTGTGGGAGGGGTTTTTGAGACTTTGGGAGGTGGGGTCAGCTTTCACAGAGGTAAGGGCAAGGGCAAACATGACCGAGTCACAGGGAAACAGGTAGGGTGTTCGGGATGGGAGAAGATGTAGTGGAAGTGTGAGTTGAATCTACTGTCTGCACTGTGTGTTGTATTGGTGTCTGTTGTATGGGTGACTGAGCATTTGTGATTTTTGGTTGGGAGTGGTGTGAATGTGCTGTGTGTTTGAAGGGGTCTGTGGCTGTTGGTGTGTAGTCTGGGGATATGGGTGTTGTTAAGGAGTCTGTGGCTGTTGGTGCACACTCAGTGTGAATGCTGGCTGTTCTGGAGGGGTTGTGGGTATGTGTGGGGTGTCTGCGGGCATGAGTTTGTCTGTATAGTGCTCTATCTGTGTTGCTGCTGGTGCTTGGGGTGTGCTGGGTGTTGTGGGGTAGTGAGGGAGGTGTGTGACTGCTGTGTGCATGTATTTTTGAGTTTATTTCAAGTCTTGTGTTTGTGTTGGTGGTGATTATGTCTGTTTAGGTGAGTGCATGCTTAGGTGTGCATGTGCTTGGGATAAGAAAGGTAATAGGTAATATGGATGGGGAAGCGGCAGGCAGGGGTTTGAATATTGGGACGAGTGGAGGACTGCAGTGGGGGTAGAGGCCAGAGCCTGAAAAGATCTCTGTAGGCCATATATGGCAGTGTGAATGCCTTTCAGATAGGCAATCATCTGGGTCCGATGGTTGCTTTACCCCTGGAAGGCATTCAGGACTGCAGTCTGACCCACAAGATGCTCCTCAGGAGGTCAATATCCTCCTCACTCAGGGCAGTGGGGCTAGCAGGGGTAGAGGTGCTTGAAGCGAAGGAGATCGCTCCCCTCATAGGGGAGCGGGAAGAGACAAATTGTGGGGGTGGGGGGGGGGGGGGGACAACAGGGAGGGTGGCGATGGAACTGGGGGTGGTGAAAAATAATCAAGGTGGAACTAATCCTGTTGGATTGCCACTACTCGGAAGTGTCCACCGGAGGATGACTCAGATGATGATGAGCTTGAGCTGATCTCCTCCGGTGCACTCCTCACTGGGTCCCTCCGTGTCTGATGTATCATGTCCGTAACAATTGTGACCAGCTGTCTCCCCATCGACTTTGGCCCCTTCTCCTCCACTTGCCCTGGATGTATCTGAAATGACATGTAACATTGGTGTATTGCAACTTCATTTCCACACCTGACCATCCCAAATGAACTGAAGTCCACATATCACACCACCTTCATGGTTCACTCCATATGCCTTTAATTTAGCATGAGCACATGCATGCATGCTACATGACCTGAAAACATTTGGGTCCACTCATTTCATAACCACAGACAGGCCCAAATGTATTGATGGAATTCCCTACACTCCATCGTTATGTCCATACTAGGACAGTTGATCACCTTGCATACTTAGGCACTTGTTTTATACCGTTGTAAAGAGAAGTAACCAAATAGGATGTATCTATGTTTGATATGTACACATGGCCCCCACAAGGCAGAGAATCAAACAAATGTAACTATTACTCATGACACCTTAGGATGTCATGAAGGTCAAACTGAACACCAGTGTACCATCATTTACTGTCGTGGCAGACATCATGTCACATGAAAATCCTCATGGCACGCTGATGCCACTCTGCAGTCCAAATTACATCATTTTCCCACTATCTTAAAAGTCAAATGACAGTTGTACGCATGTAGTTTATCTATGTATCGCCTTTAGCAGATACAAATCCCTTAAAACATTGAGTTCCAAACATTTGTGAGGTAGATACTCTGAATTCACATAGCACAAGACTCCATATAGACATTTGAACATCCCCTATCCTGCTTGGTACAGGTGATGACGCCTGTCATAGATTGTATATCCACCAGCAATACACCTTTGAAATCTATGACATGAAGATGTGGGATCACTATAATCCCAATAGGCAGGCACATCACACCACTCTTTGGTATTTCTTACTCAGATTGCCTTGTAAGGATCAGTGAATACACTCCTATATGATCCCCACAGTTCTACACCTCATTTTCGTAAGTATGTCACCAGCGAATGAGTATTTTGAAACACTATTGCAGATGAACCATCAATTGGCAAATGCACACTGGGCAACATGTAGGCGCTAATGCTCATGGCACCAGTAATGTGTGCACCCTCATTTCACTGTATAACCAGTACTTACCAATGGGAACTCTTGTGCAGTCACTGCATGTGCTCAGAACTTTATTTCATGTCACATGGAATAGGGCCACCATCACTCATCAAGGTGTCTGCTCAAAAGGAGAGAATTGTATGTGCTCAGGACTTTGCTGTGTTCCAGGTAAGAAAGACAATGGCCACAACACATCAGCATGCACCTACTACCAAACTTACACTAACAATGACTCATCTTGTGTGTGGCACATGGGCTACCACTAACATGGTTGGTGAAATGCCTGTCTGTAACACTCAAATTTGACATATATTGCTCTGGCCAGGTCTCACCCCCTTGTCGCTGCTGTTAGGCCCTCAACTACCCATCAGGGTCCAGGTAGACCACCGCCAGTATGCGAGCCATCATGGGGGTAAGGGTTAGGCACGTGCCCCTTCCATGTTGGGAGGGCTTCCCCAGCTGGACATCCACAACCTTCCTAGTCCAGTGCCGCAGGTCCTCCAACCTCTTTCTGCAGTGGGCACTACAACGGTTCTAGACCCCCAAGATCCTCACCTTCTGAGCAATGGCTCTCCAAATGGCTTTCTTCTGATGGGTGTTGGCCTGTATGGATGCAAAAGATGTAGAAACAGTTTGTAACTGGGAGGTTGAGAATAAAAGTCAGCTTGATACACAGTACTTTGACATCTAGCACAAGCCTTTATCAAGAGTCAACATACTAAGCGACATCCATGTATCCATGCTAAGCACAACTAAGGCATGGATACAAACTTTTGTGGTCATCTGATAACTAACCTCAACCCTGGTCATTACCTACAATAACAGAGGCAACCCACTAACATCAGCCTACATGGAATGTGAGGAAGGACCAGCCTACATGGAATGTGAGGTACCATGACACATAACACACCATTTCAACATTCTAAATGGTAAACTACCTGTGCATGACTGTTCAGACATCTTTACTGCCAAGCTCATTGCATTGATGCATATGGTCCGTAGAGGGGAAAACCATAATATACACAACATCCTAAGACTCAGTTCACAAGGTAAGGGCTGGTATGTGTGACACTGAGAGCTACCACTCGGGACATGTGGACTTCTTATTTTAATATCTTAAAAAGTAATAATACGTTTGTGTGGTTTTTACTGCCATCACAGGACACCACTTTTGCCATATGAGGCACTGTAAATGAGATGACAATCAACATATCACAATGGTATGTGTTGTGTGATAGGGAATATAGTAGCCAAACAGATGAATCACATTTCTACATCTATTCAAAAGTAACTCACTATCTACACTGTTTATGTCTCAGATGCACAATTGGCCTGTACAGTGGAAGCAAGACTATTAGAAAAGTGTGAACAGACCTGTGTGAGTAAAGGGACAGTCATTAGTGACAGACACAAAGTGACACTGTGGGTCAATGGAAAGAAGTATCGGGATAGGGCATCGCCTCATTCACCATGCCTCATATTATCCATGTAACAGCTATCTGGGCCACTAGTGGTATAAATGACTCTTTCTGTGAACATCCATGGATCACCAGATCTACAGGGACATTATTCTGTGCATCAGTTCTCCTGACACAGCCAGGCATTGTTATCAGCGGGCTGAGACTACTTATCCCACAAGAACCTCTCATTTCCACAAAGTATATACAGAAAAGGGAAACTTCTGCCCTTTTCATATGTGAACATACAGTTGTGTGGCAATACGAAGGGGTCTGCGAGGTATGGCTACCTCCCAGACAACTGTTTTACAAAGTGTGTTGTGGCTGAGTGATCAGTGAGATGGTACACCTGGCTAACATCATCCTGACATGCTTATAACAGTATACATAAATGGCTCATGGCGTGAAGCCTATACATAACAATGCACACATACGTCCATAATGTGATTTGAGAACTAACTGTAGCTACTATGAACTTCAGCCCTGCATAAAGATTTGCATGTAACACAAGTAGAAATCACCCTCATCACGCATTCCACTGGTGGCCTTCTCTCCACAAAGTAAAGAGCCCCATAATCCATTGCATGTATGCCCTATCTAGGGTCCACAACATAATGCTTGCATTGACATTGAGTTCAATATGTATTTGAGAAACTTACTTATTCCTCTGGTGAGCCATAGTGCTTGGCATGTAGGGGAAGGACCTTGTCCACCAGGGCATCCAGCTCCTCCTCTGGAGTGAAGAGTGAGGCCCTCTCCCCTGGAGTGTTTGCCATGATTGTTTCCAGAGGTGGCAAACATAAGCAAGTGAGGTTTTTCTCCAACCGAGGTCAGGCATCCGCTATATTAGCAGTTGGGAAAACTATTGGTGACAGTTTAGTGTGTCACCATCACTACAAATGAGGGCAAACATGTTTACATTTCAAATGCTCTATTCCCATGTCATGTCCAGTACAAAACTTCATCTGTTTACTGCGTTACTGTGCACATAGGTAAAATGTGCATGGTGCACTGTATACCGCCGTTGGCGGTATTTCACATGAAATGTTATGCTACCCTCACTATAGTGGTAATATAACTTTTCTGAATTGATGATGTGCACAGTTCTGTAACAGACCTGTAAATGCCACCTTGGGGATGACTGGTAGATGTTTAAGATATGAACAATGATGATGTAAATGTGTAATGCTTTATGAAGCATTAATTTTCAGACACATGACTTTTTTCTGTTTTACTCTGCACACTGTGACCAATATACATTTTTTTGTTACTCCTCACACAGGTACTCTAGGAGAGCGGAGCGACACTGGGCTCTAGTGTACCACTCATTTCCTGACCTACACACCTTGGAAGAGCGACATGTACCCAGAAGTTCAATTTGAATTGTCAAACAATCCTGGATGTATGCCATCAGTTAGAGCCTGACCTACAACCTCACATCAATAATCCTACATCAATACCACCACTTATTAAACTCATGTCAGTTTTGCATTTTTTGGCCAAAGGCTCATTTCAATTCACTGTTGTTTCAGGTGGAATGTCACAACCTATGGTACTCACAGAGGTGCTAGCAGCACTTTTGAGACAAGTGACCAGCTACTTCCAGTTCCCTAGAAGTAAGGATTTAGCCACTGTGAACGCGGATTTCAATGGATTCAGTCGCATTCCACATGTAATTGGCTCTACTGATGACAGCCATGTTGCCTTAGTACCACCACAAGTCAGCAAGCAAGTGTATCGTAACAGGAAGCACTACCATTCTATCAATGTGCAAGTTGTCTGCTTATCAGATTAGTACATCTCAAACGCCTGTGCCCAGTTCTCAGGATCTGCACATGATTCCTTCGTACTGAGGGACAGCACCATATCTCAGCTGATGTCACAACTACTACTGGAGATGGCCTGGCTTACCTAGTGGCATCTGGCTAAACTGTGTGGAAAATGGCAAATAATAGTAGGTGAAAGTGTGTAACTAAATAGTGCCCTTCTATCTATCTTCCATCTGGGAGGCTCAGCGTATCCCAACCGGCCATAGGTATTGGCCCTGCTGAGAAATCCTACAATGTCAGGGGAAGTCTCCTACAACGAGGCCATGGAAGAACACGGCGGCCAGTGGACTGAGCTTTTGTGCTCCTGAAAACCAGATTCAGATGCCTGGACAGGACTGTGGGAGCCCTCCTCTAATCACTCTCAGGAAGGTGTGTAAGATCACCCTGGTGTGCTGCATACTCCACAACATTGCCCTGCGGTGGAACATACCTTACATCGCAGAGGATATAGGCCATGAAGACCCACCAGGTGGGGACCCTGAAATGCCAAACGAAGATGATGAGAGTGGTAAAGAGGAAGGAGCTGACTTGCATCAAGATCTCATCCAAAACAACATCTCCTGAGTGTAAGAATGGCGTGAGATGTGATGACTTTGACTATTCTTGCAGCACTTGTAGTGATGTTGTGAGGAGGATGCTAATGCTACATAGTAGGAATGTATGGGTCTGGAAATATATGGGGAAAGGTGTTTGTTTTGTAAGTGTAGCTTTGTTCAGAAATGAATGTGCTTGGACTGAGTTCTCTAGAAGTTGACAATGTGAGTCACATGTATGTTTTCTTAACTAATCTCTTTGTGTTGGTTTGTTTTAGGTACATTCGCTGTGCCATCCTCATTTGGACATTTCAGAGTTGTGACATTCGCTGGTATATGATGCTGTTTAGATGCATGATGTGGACATGGATTGGTTCTGGGAATATCTGGCTGCAAAAAGCCGGTACAAAGACAGCTTGCACAGCGATAGGATGGAAGTTACCTGGCTTCTGTTGGACTTTCTCCTTGTGGTGTATTGGTCCTAATGCAATATGTGCGCCATCATGCGATCTAACGCAATGTTGTGTTGTGCAAAATTCATGCTATCCTGCCTTCACATTGGCTTATTTCTCATTGTCTATGAACTGAATGTAGCTGTTCATGTGTTTCCTCATTTTAGGCCAAAGTGCTTGTAGCACATCACTGACATAGGCTTGTGACATTCCACTAGATGCAAGCAACACTGGATATATATGACCCAGCGGTCAGAAACTGTCGTGCTGGCATGTACCTGAGTATTTCTTTATTTGATTTAGGATACCTTTTGTGAGGTAGGCAATATGGCTCCGACTGATGATGTAGACCTAACTTATTGTTGCCTATTGTGTAGAATATTGTCAGGTGTTTCCCCTCCTTTCATGTTGTGAAAGTCTGCAAGTGATTATGTGATCACTGACACAGAATAACTGAACCATGTCTTATTCGTTTTGTGTCTGACATCATGTCAGCCTATGATTTGAACAATGGAATACAGATGTTCTCAGTTCAAACACTAATATATATGTGCTGTTGTGACATGGTAGTGATCCACAGTTGAACACAGTTTACATACAATATATCCATGCTCCATTAGTCCCTAGTTTTGACATTGTAAAGTTCACTTGGCAGTACATTCACATTGTTATATGTGAGAACTACAACAGGAGACAATGCTTTTGTGACACTTGTTTTTAATTAAATTAACAAGGATAACATCAAAACATTACACATTCCAACAAAAAACTAGAGGGGCATATTATCAAGGACTGGCGATAACTAACGCAACCTAGGTTTGCGCTGGGTTTTCTATCACCGTCTATCGCCTGTTTCTTCCACCCTGTTATCGCTGTATTATCAACACAGCGCTAACAGGCGATAGCTTCCGTGGAAAATGCCGCTAACCGCTGCGTGGTGGTAATAGGAAAACCGGCTATAGTGGGCAGAATCCAGCGATAAGCTTTTACCGGCAAAAAAACTCACGCTAACCCGCAAGTGTGAAAAAATTGCCTATCAGTCCACCTACCATAGAAAAGATGTATAAAAAAGTTAAATACAGATTTGAGCACCCAGGGCCAAGTGCAGCACACATCAACAACCCCCCTCAAGCCCCCCAACATCCAGGATTACCAGGATGAGAGCCTGGATGCCCCGCTGGACTTGCGCCTGAGACGTCTGCGCAGTACCCGCTGTCTTCTTCGTCGCTGCCTCGGTGGTGGTACTGGGGGTGGTGGCATTGGCAGTGGGTGTTGTTGCCTTCGTGGAACCCCAATCTGCATGATCACTACCTCCATGGCGTCTGTGGCTCTCCTGATGGACCTCTGGCCTAGTCTCCCTATGTAGCTCCATTCATCACCAGTTTAAGTCATGTTTTTATCTGGTGTTAAATTCCCGGTGCTAACGGGGCGTAGCGCGACCTTTCTTGTCGCTTCACGGGTCCGGGTCATCATGGACTGAGCTTTTGTGCTCCTGAAAACCAGATTCAGATGCCTGGACAGGACTGTGGGAGCCCTCCTCTAATCACTCTCAGGAAGGTGTGTAAGATCACCCTGGTGTGCTGCATACTCCACAACATTGCCCTGCGGTGGAACATACCTTACATCGCAGAGGATATAGGCCATGAAGACCCACCAGGTGGGGACCCTGAAATGCCAAACGAAGATGATGAGAGTGGTAAAGAGGAAGGAGCTGACTTGCATCAAGATCTCATCCAAAACAACATCTCCTGAGTGTAAGAATGGCGTGAGATGTGATGACTTTGACTATTCTTGCAGCACTTGTAGTGATGTTGTGAGGAGGATGCTAATGCTACATAGTAGGAATGTATGGGTCTGGAAATATATGGGGAAAGGTGTTTTTTTGTAAGTGTAGCTTTGTTCAGCAATGAATGTGCTTGGACTGAGTTCTCTAGAAGTTGACAATGTGAGTCACATGTATGTTTTCTTAACTAATCTCTTTGTGTTGGTTTGTTTTAGGTACATTCGCTGTGCCATCCTCATTTGGACATTTCAGAGTTGTGACATTCGCTGGTATATGATGCTGTTTAGATGCATGATGTGGACATGGATTGGTTCTGGGAATATCTGGCTGCAAAAAGCTGGTACAAATAGAGCTTGCACAGCGATAGGATGGAAGTTACCTGGCTTCTGTTGGACTTTCTCCTTGTGGTGTATTGGTCCTAATGCAATATGTGTGCCATCATGCGATCTAACGCAATGTTGTGTTGTGCAAAATTCATGCTATCCTGCCTTCACATTGGCTTATTTCTCATTGTCTATGAACTGAATGTAGCTGTTCATGTGTTTCCTCATTTTAGGCCAAAGTGCTTGTAGCACATCACTGACATAGGCTTGTGACATTCCACTAGATGCAAGCAACACTGGATATATATGACCCAGCGGTCAGAAACTGTCGTGCTGGCATGTACCTGAGTATTTCTTTATTTGATTTAGGATTCCTTTTGTGAGGTAGGCAATATGGCTCCGACTGATGATGTAGACCTAACTTATTGTTGCCTATTGTGTAGAATATTGTCAGGTGTTTCCCCTCCTTTCATGTTGTGAAAGTCTGCAAGTGATTATGTGATCACTGACACAGAATAACTGAACCATGTCTTATTCGTTTTGTGTCTGACATCATGTCAGCCTATGATTTGAACAATGGAATACAGATGTTCTCAGTTCAAACACTAATATATATGTGCTGTTGTGACATGGTAGTGATCCACAGTTGAACACAGTTTACATACAATATATCCATGCTCCATTAGTCCCTAGTTTTGACATTGTAAAGTTCACTTGGCAGTACATTCACATTGTTATATGTGAGAACTACAACAGGAGACAATGCTTTTGTGACACTTGTTTTTAATTAAATTAACAAGGATAACATCAAAACATTACACATTCCAACAAAAAACTAGAGGGGCATATTATCAAGGACTGGCGATAACTAACGCAACCTAGGTTTGCGCTGGGTTTTCTATCACCGTCTATCGCCTGTTTCTTCCACCCTGTTATCGCTGTATTATCAACACAGCGCTAACAGGCGATAGCTTCCGTGGAAAATGCCGCTAACCGCTGCGTGGTGGTAATAGGAAAACCGGCTATAGTGGGCAGAATCCAGCGATAAGCTTTTACCGGCAAAAAAACTCACGCTAACCCGCAAGTGTGAAAAAATTGCCTATCAGTCCACCTACCATAGAAAAGATGTATAAAAAAGTTAAATACAGATTTGAGCACCCAGGGCCAAGTGCAGCACACATCAACAACCCCCCTCAAGCCCCCCAACATCCAGGATTACCAGGATGAGAGCCTGGATGCCCCGCTGGACTTGCGCCTGAGACGTCTGCGCAGTACCCGCTGTCTTCTTCGTCGCTGCCTCGGTGGTGGTACTGGGGGTGGTGGCATTGGCAGTGGGTGTTGTTGCCTTCGTGGAACCCCAATCTGCATGATCACTACCTCCATGGCGTCTGTGGCTCTCCTGATGGACCTCTGGCCTAGTCTCCCTATGTAGCTCCATTCATCACCAGTTTAAGTCATGTTTTTATCTGGTGTTAAATTCCCGGTGCTAACGGGGCGTAGCGCGACCTTTCTTGTCGCTTCACGGGTCCGGGTCATCATGGACTGAGCTTTTGTGCTCCTGAAAACCAGATTCAGATGCCTGGACAGGACTGTGGGAGCCCTCCTCTAATCACTCTCAGGAAGGTGTGTAAGATCACCCTGGTGTGCTGCATACTCCACAACATTGCCCTGCGGTGGAACATACCTTACATCGCAGAGGATATAGGCCATGAAGACCCACCAGGTGGGGACCCTGAAATGCCAAACGAAGATGATGAGAGTGGTAAAGAGGAAGGAGCTGACTTGCATCAAGATCTCATCCAAAACAACATCTCCTGAGTGTAAGAATGGCGTGAGATGTGATGACTTTGACTATTCTTGCAGCACTTGTAGTGATGTTGTGAGGAGGATGCTAATGCTACATAGTAGGAATGTATGGGTCTGGAAATATATGGGGAAAGGTGTTTGTTTTGTAAGTGTAGCTTTGTTCAGCAATGAATGTGCTTGGACTGAGTTCTCTAGAAGTTGACAATGTGAGTCACATGTATGTTTTCTTAACTAATCTCTTTGTGTTGGTTTGTTTTAGGTACATTCGCTGTGCCATCCTCATTTGGACATTTCAGAGTTGTGACATTCGCTGGTATATGATGCTGTTTAGATGCATGATGTGGACATGGATTGGTTCTGGGAATATCTGGCTGCAAAAAGCTGGTACAAATAGAGCTTGCACAGCGATAGGATGGAAGTTACCTGGCTTCTGTTGGACTTTCTCCTTGTGGTGTATTGGTCCTAATGCAATATGTGTGCCATCATGCGATCTAACGCAATGTTGTGTTGTGCAAAATTCATGCTATCCTGCCTTCACATTGGCTTATTTCTCATTGTCTATGAACTGAATGTAGCTGTTCATGTGTTTCCTCATTTTAGGCCAAAGTGCTTGTAGCACATCACTGACATAGGCTTGTGACATTCCACTAGATGCAAGCAACACTGGATATAAATGACCCAGCGGTCAGAAACTGTCGTGCTGGCATGTACCTGTTTATTTCTTTATTTGATTTAGGATTCCTTTTGTGAGGTAGGCAATATGGCTCCGACTGATGATGTAGACCTAACTTATTGTTGCCTATTGTGTAGAATATTTTCAGGTGTTTCCCCTCCTTCCATGTTGTGAAAGTCTGCAAGTGATTATGTGATCACTGACACAGAATAACTGAACCATGTCTTATTCGTTTTGTGCCTGACATCATGTCAGCCTATGATTTGAACAATGGAATACAGATGTTCTCAGTTCGAACACTTATATATATGTGCTGTTGTGACATGGTAGTGATCCACAGTTGAACACAGTTTACGTACAATATATTCATGCTCCATTAGTCCCTAGTTTTGACATTGTAAAGTTCACTTGGCAGTACATTCACATTGTTATATGTGAGAACTACAACAGGAGACAATGCTTTTGTGACACTTGTTTTTAATTAAATTAACAAGGATAATATCAAAACATTACACATTCCAACAAAAAATAGAGGGGCATATTATCAAGGACTGGCGATAACTAACGCTAACCTAGGTTAGCGCTAGTTTTTCCATCACCGTCTATCGCCTGTTTCTTCCACCCTGTTATCGCTGTATTATCAACACGGCGCTAACAGGCGATAGCTTCCGTGGAAACTGCCGCTAACCGCTGCGCGGTGGTGATAGAAATACCGGCGATAGTGGGCAGAATCCAGCGATAAGCTTTTACCGGCAATAAAACGCACGCTAACCCGCAAGTGTGAAAAAATAGCCTATCAGTCCACCTATCATAGAAAAGATGTATAAAAAAAGTTAAATACAGATTTGAGAACCCAGGGCCAGTGCAGCACACATCAACAACCCCCTTCAAGTCCCCCAACAACCAGGATGAGAGCCTGGATGCCCCGCTGGACTTGCGCCTGAGACGTCTGCGCAGTACCCGCTGTCTTCTTCGTCGCTGCCTCGGTGGTGGTCCTGGGGATGGTGGCATTGGCAGTGGGTGTTGTTGCCTTTGTGGAACCCCAATCTGCATGATCACTACCTCCATGGCGTCTGTGGCTCTCCTGATGGACCTCTGGCCTAGTCTCCCTAGTTAGCTCCATTCATCACCAGTTTAAGTCATGTTTTTATCTGGTGTTAAATTCCCGGTGCTAACCGGGCGTAGCGCGACTTTTCTTGTCGCTTCGCGGGTCCTGGTCATCATTGATAATAGAGAAATGTTGTGTTAGCGACTTTTTTCGTGAAGTTTTGGTAAGGAACGCCTACTTTGCATGTCATTAGCGATAAATATCGCTGGCATGCAGGGCGATAAAACGTCCGGCTGCTATCGCTGAAAAGCTGTAGCCCTGTTAGCGACAGCTTGCACGAAGATAACTCACTTGATAATATACCCCAGAGTCTTCAGTCATGGTGGATTAAACCATTGTAGTCGAGTGCAAATTGTCAGGAGTCCAAAGTCCAACATACTTCTCCCATCAGATATGGAAAAGTGGGTAGGAATAGTCCAACAAAGTGAATGTGTAGCACACACAGGAGTACTGTAGGGGCAAGGTTTCTTCTTGGCAGTGGTAGGTTTCTTGCCATCCTGAGCTCTTCGATTTTTGTGTGGATGTCACCTCGGTTTGCCAGAGGTGGATCTGGAGCTGCTGCGACAGGGTTGCATGCAGGCATGTCCTCCTCTGACAGTGCCTCCCTTCTTTTAGCTGCAGCAGATGTCTGTATATACGTGGTCCACATGAAGGGGAAGATGCAGGTGGAAAAGCCCTGCAGATGGTGTTGTTGATGTCCCGCAGCACATCAACCAGGAAGGCCATCTCAGTGTGGATGCTGGCCACCTCAGTATGGATGCCAGCTACCTCGGTGTGGATGACAGCTACCTCGGTGTGGATGCCGGCCACCTCAGTGAAATGGCTGCAACCTCCTGGTATGTTTCCCTCTGCAGCTCCTTCATTTCCCGGATTTCGGTCAATACCTGGCCCGTGATACTTTGGGAGTCCTGGTAGATTCCCAGGACTTGGGTGATGGCAAACTGGGTGTCTGTGGCCCCAGTGGGCTAACTCTGCGGGCCCACAGTTAGCCCCCCGCTACTCCCACCCCCACGGGCCTGTGCCCCTGGCACAGACTGCACCCTTCCACTGGGTACTTGTTCCTCCATGACAAGGGTGGTGTTAGCCATCTCAGAATCCAGGACTGGGGGGCACAGGATGGGACTGACTGTGCTCGGTGCACAGGTGGGGAGTCAGTGGTTGGCTGTGCTGTTGCAGCCAGGGTGGGAGGTGTTGTTGTGGGCACAGTGAGCCCCACTGTTGACGTCTCCCTGAGGTTGACCTGATGGGCCAGGATGTCATCCACGTCCACCTCTTCAGAACAGTTGTCATCACTGAAGGCTCTGTCCTGGGGTGGAGAGGAACTCGATTCTGTTTCCAACCCATGTGCACATGCAGTGGTGGATAGACCTGTTGAAAAATAGAGAACATTGTTAATGGTGGAAGTGAGAAATCTACATCAAAAGAAATACCAAGCAGTATCCATTTCATCTACCTCAGGATGGGAGGTCATTGGGTTATTAAGAGGAACTTCAGAAAGCATTGAATCGTATTTTGAATAATAATATGCCAAGCAGGCCTGTCTATATAAAAGACTAAGCAAAATGCTGCATGTAATGCCATATGAAAGAGGAATGTGATAGTTTGTGACTCCCTCAGGTACCGAAGCAGGCAAGTGAGCACATACGTAACAATCCTTCGCCTCCATTGTGTGTGTGTCCTCATATAGCAATCTAGAAAAGGCGTTAGTAGAAAAATCTCCTTCATAAGCATCTTTGTGTGAAATATTAATGTCAAAACTATGCTCGTCTTCAATGGGGTGTGCATGTGTATTAGGCTTAGGTGTGGACTTAAGATGATTGTCATCAGGAATTCTTAACCCTATTATTAAAGCAGCCATGAATATAATAGCAATGATTCATATTCCAGCAATAGCTTCCATATGCTGCTCTCTGGTAAAGTTACCCATAATTTCTATACAGTCAGGCCTTTAGAGTAGAGCAGCAGGAAGCAGGCCTATACAGTCCACAACATTTCTACTTGTGTAAAAATCAAAACAGATTTCATGATTTCACAATGAAATTAGCTTTATGCACAGCAATCTTTGTGAGTCATCTAAAGCCCTAATCCACCTTCTTGTAGAATGACAACCCTACTCTTCTACTGGCGCCTGGGTCCTAGAAAATCTTCATAATTCAATAAATGCAAAGTTAATCAAAACTCAATCTATCAAGATTCAACGAAGTTAGGTTTATAGACACAGTTCATTATTTAGTTGCAATCATTCCAGGAAATCAAATGCTTTGCTGTGTGGGCATCTATCACGGAGGCTCTGTTGGCATGATTCCCTGATCACCCAAGTCATAGGTGATTTGATCAGGTTCACTGTCAATGTAGCAAGTCCACTCAGGGGCAGAGTACCTCTGACAAGTCACCCTCACTTTTTTGATCTCCTGAGTGCTGGCTGTTTATTCTGACTGTCACTCAACCCACTTGGTTCTGTCTTCTCAGTGACAGCATGTGGAATGTGTTCAAAAGATAGGATAGGTCTGCATCTCGGATGTATGACGTTACAACGCACACTTTTACAACGCATGCACTTACAACGCATTTTTTACAACGCATAATCCATTACAACGCATGACATTACAACGCATGACACTACAACGCATTTTTAAAAAATACCTTTACAACGCACTACCATTACAACGCATACTACCTTTACAACGCATACCATTACAACGCATAATATTAAATTACATTTAAGGTAAGTATTAGATAGTATAGGGGTAAAAATTACTATTCTAACTCCAGGGGGTGCAACAGTAGGGTAAGTGTTGGATAGTATAGGGGTAAAAATTACTATTCTAACTCCAGGGGGTGCATCAGTAGGGTAAGTGTTGGATAGTATAGGGGTAAAAATTACTATTCTAACTCCAGGGGGTGCATCAGTAGGGTAAGTGTTGGATAGTATAGGGGTAAAAATTACTATTCTAACTCCAGGGGGTGCATCAGTAGGGTAAGTGTTGGATAGTATAGGGGTAAAAATTACTATTCTAACTCCAGGGGGTGCATCAGTAGGGTAAGTGTTGGATAGTATAGGGGTAAAAATTACTATTCTAACTCCAGGGGGTGCATCAGTAGGGTAAGTGTTGGATAGTATAGGGGTAAAAATTACTATTCTAACTCCAGGGGGTGCATCAGTAGGGTAAGTGTTGGATAGTATAGGGGTAAAAATTACTATTCTAACTCCAGGGGGTGCATCAGTAGGGTAAGTGTTGGATAGTATAGGGGTAAAAATTACTATTCTAACTCCAGGGGGTGCATCAGTAGGGTAAGTGTTGGATAGTATAGGGGTAAAAATTACTATTCTAACTCCAGGGGGTGCATCAGTAGGGTAAGTGTTGGATAGTATAGTGTAATATTATGCGTTGTAATGGTATGCGTTGTAATGGTAGTATGCGTTGTAATGGAATGCGTTGTAAAGGTAGTTTTTAAAAATGCGTTGTAGTGTCATGCGTTGTAATGTCATGTGTTGTAATGGATTATGCGTTGTAAAAAATGCGTTGTAATGGTAGTGCGTTGTAAAAGTTGCGCTGTAAAGGTTGTTCCCCCTGCATCTCTCTCTAATTGAATTTTTCATCTGCCATGAGCTCTATGGAAGAATAGTTTATCCACGATTTAGAGGCAAGAAGAGTAAAAATGTACCTTTGGTTGATGGGATGAGAGAATATTATGAAGCATGTGTGGATAAATGATGAAGATGAATATAAGGAGAAGGGAATATACCCTAAGATGAATTTGGATTTGCAACACAAAGGGAAGTTATGCATTTATAAAGTGGCAAGTGCAGAAGGAATATATATTTAGAAGTGAGTGTCTGTGAGCATAAATTTGAAACCTTAGTTGGCCCAGCTGTAATTCTTGCAGAAGAAGATCAAGTGATATCTCGAGTTTATTTTGCCTATTTTAAGTTGCCTAGAAATTGGATGGGTACTTGTACCTTGCTCTAGTGATTCCAAAAATGTATCATGTGAAGAATTTGAGTATGCCTAGAAAGGAATCATCTAGTAGATACAAGTGTAGTGATAGTAGTGCTTCACAAATAGTAGGAGATATTTTTGGAGCTATGATTCCTTCAGTTGGTGTTGTTTCAAAAATTAGAAATCTTTCTACACTGGTAGGCAAACTTGCCGCTAGGACAGCTGGTGCATTGTTGACTGTAAATACGGAGCTAGTAGCTATAAAATCCCTGGTCTTGCAGAATCAACTAGCAATAGACATTTTACAGGCGAAAGACGGCAGAACATGTAAGGTGCTTAAGGTTGAACAATGTTGTACCTTTATCCTTGAGCAGAAGATAAGAGGATTTGTGAAGAATATCACTGGATTAAAATCTATATTGGAGGAATAGGAAGCAACTGGTGCTTGGGGAGCTGTTGGAAAGGGATTTGTAGATAGTTTGCTTGGCAATCATGGTAGATTGTTTTTAAGCGCTATCGTGAGGTCTATTTTGATTATTGCCATTTGCTTGATTCGTTTTTTTGCCATGTCTAAGGGATTCAAATACATGTGATCGAAGAAAGTGGTGGGTGATGGAAAAGGAATCAAGAGAAAAAGGGATGATGTTGAGTTAGAAGAGACACTGTGCAAGGTTTATGATGATATAAAGGAATTGGAGAAAAAGACAACAGTACTGTGAGGTGGTTTTAGAAGATTCTTTTGACTTGAATCGAAGCAGCATAATTTAGTGCCCACCCCTTTAATATCTAACCTATGTACTCAACGTGTGTCTAACTGTATTATTCTGTGTATATTTTATTAACCAATTGTAGTGAGAGGCTTTGTATCTATGTAGATAAGAGCCACCCATTTATTTAGTGGAATTTTCATAAATGTATTTGTTATAAAGGGAATGTATATCCTTTCTTAAGTATATTCAATAAAATCACCTATGCAAATTGTACTTGTTTAGAGCCTATTCTGTATCTAGTGTTGGCCTAGCGTGTAACCAGTCCTGAATTGCATATGTTGCATTTCATAAAGTATCTTGCAAAAGCCTTGTTTTTGTTCTCCTCTGCTGGTGTCTTATGTGCCTTGTTAATTTACAATATGCTTACTATACATTGTATTAGATTAGTAGACTAATGAACCTTTAATTAAAAGTGTGCCTCGGATATGGAGACTGAGACAGTTGGAGAGACCTTCTGTACTAGATCGAATTGATGTTACAGCCAAGGTGGCCTGGATTGTTACTCCTTCGGTTGACAGTTGCGAAACTAAGGAGTCTACCTGATCCCAGAGAACACTGTATTTGGATTGGTTCATTTAGTGGAAACTGATAGGGTGAAGCCTTCTAGAATCTTCTTTCATGTGTTAATTGTAATTGTGTAATCTTTAGAACAGTTTATCAGACCCTATCCCAACTTCACTGAGAGAAGATTTATTCTCATCTCCACTTATTTCCCCTGCCCAGAGTGTTGAGATTTGTGCTTGAGTTCTTAAACTTGAACATTAAACTTTGTTAATCTGATACTGATATCTTCCACATAGAATTTTCCCTTGCCATTTTCACTACATTATTTAGCACAGGGAAGTTTCTTTAAGGAAACTGATTGGTGCACATTTTTCTAGCTGCATGTGGTTTTAGTTTGTTTATTCTTTCTGATTATATATAATTTCAAATTGCATGATCATATAAATATGTATGCTCCTTCAATTATGCTGGTTAATTTAACTTGCTACCTGAATTACATTCTGTTAATAAAACCCTTAAGGTTTGACCACCATCCTCTCTGTCATTTCTGTGGAGCTGCATTGGTTTCACTGTACTTGAAAAGTATTGTCGATGTTAGGTCTTTTCTTACAAGTCAAGTCAACAAATAAAGGTCCATACGACCAGTGGGGGTTCTCTATGATGATTTTACTAAGAGATTGAAATTTAAGAAACTCCATTCTATCACTCTCAATTCACACGTGTATCATGCTGTAAAACCACTAGGGGTCGGCGGAATTTGCGAAATTCACTTTCGCAAATTATCGCAAAAATGTAAAAAAAATCTCCGCAAACACGCGGAAATATCGCGAAGATGCGGAAGTTTTTTTGTCCCGCCCGTTCGCGGTATTTTCTGCGTGGTCGCGGCTCGCCAACTTACCCATGCGGTTGCAACCATCTTGTTTTCACTTGTCTCGCGGTGCATGATCGCGAGAAGAAAGACGTGATCGCGCGACGCATGACGTTACTGCGGGCGCGAACTGTCACGAGACAGCGCAAATGGCTACCAACAATCCAACATCTCATGGAGAACGCGACCGGATCGGGAAAACTTGTCGCCGAACGCGGGGATTCAGGTAAGGCGATCGCGCACACGCGAGAATGTATTATTTTACAGCGCGAGCAAGAAACAAATTATCGCTAAGCTGCGGAATGCGGAAATTTTGACATTTTCGCGCTTTCCGCGGAACACGAAAATGTCAAATTATCGCAATTTCCGCGAACGGAACGGAATTTTGGCCCAGGCCTAAAAACCACCATGGGAAATTCTGACTCCTCCGCTTGCACTTTTTTCCCAGGGCAATATTGTTGCCAGAAGTAGGTTTAGACGCAGCAGGTTCTCCTTGATGAATATTTGACTACAGGAGCCACCCCACCTCAGGGATCCGTTTGATCTTACTTTGGTAACTAACAATATTGTTACCAGCCTATGAGTTCGTAAGCACGGTCATCACACCACACACACAGCACACCTTAGCGTGTGTGCTGAGAATCACCCACTCACTCACGTGACACCAAAATATTTTTTTTCTGCCATATCACAAAATACACTCTCACAGTCCTGAAGAAAGTCTTGTTTAAACTATCAAGAGGCTGAAACATGTCAACCTTTTTTTAGACAGAGATATTGAAGATCATTGCGATCTTCACAACATCTCACTTTGTTTTTAATGTGTCCTAAAGCTCCATTAATAAATTACTAGTCATCTGGGCACTTTAGAGACATTTTAAACCACACCACTTCTTCAAAAGACACTTTTTCACATGCACACTTTCAACAAAAAAAAACGCTCCACTGTAATCAGGTGTTGCAGCACATCTAGGTTCCATTCGGTAGCCTAGCTGGGAACCCTATAATGAAGCATGCCGCCAACTAGGTTGGTGGGTGAGGGAATTTTTTTAAAACCTAAATGGTTTCCTGCACTGTAATACGTGATATTAGGTCAGAATTTTTCTTAAATTCTTCTTAACTTACAGAGCCGTCCAAGTTGTTGATTTAATTTATAGTGTGGGGAAGAGGACGTACTCCCTTACCTTCCTTGCTCTCTACCTTGTTCATAGCAACCATTTAATTAAACCATGTTAAGTTACTATAACTGTTATAGCAGCCATTTTATGTATCTAAGCATTCTTACCCGTTTTGACAGTTGAAATCTACCCTTACTCCAGCAGTTAACTGTCTCTGACCCTAATATTAATTATGTCATCTGAACCCTCAACCTGCTCCATGGAAGACAAATGGGAGGGTCTTATTAATAAAGCCTTAGATAGGGTAATGGAGCAACTTGATGACACCATCAACAAAAAACTGGAAGCCCTATCAAAAAGGGGTGGGCAACCATAGGACTTCACGAGGAGGCCACGGAGTCTGATAAAGGCCAAAGAGACCAACAACTAATAACCCTCCCAAAGGTGCCAAAAATAGCAAAGAGCTCCAACCCTATGACTATGGCTTCACGCTGTGGCGGTGACAATGACAGTGCCTTGGGCACAATAGATGGGCAAGAGAAAGGCCTGCTACCATCCATCCCCATCAACATCGACGATGGCCAAGAGGATGAGATCAACCTCTCCTACTCCTCTCACTTTTATTCAGAGGAAGACGGTGAGATAAGAAATGTGGACACATCTGATGAGGCATCAAGGGCCTCAGGGTCAAAAATGAGACTTGCAGACCCCTTTGGGGAATACATGTTTGATCCCCTCCTCATCAAACACCCCCTCTGCCCCGAGTGGGTCCCTTCCCAACATATAGGCGAATACCTTTATCTCTGGCTCCGTAAGGAAATTCCAAAGGAGGTGAGATCTCGCCTCAGATCTGAATGCCCTTGACCTTTCTTCCCTGACAAAGTGGGATCAAACCCAGACCTAGACATCAAAGTAGTGGCTTTCATCGCCAAGAGCGGAAGAGACCCAAGGAAAGACCTTCACAAGGGTCTAAAGTCTTGCCAAGACAGACTCTTGGATATTACAGGCCCATTAACAAAAATGTTTGAAAGAGCCTACCTTGAGAACACCCCCATAGATCCAAGAGAGTTACGCCAGTGGGTGCAAAGGGCTATTTGCCTACTCTGCAACACCAACACTGCACTCTCAAATGAGAGGAGAAAGAGTGTCCTTTTAAAAATCAACACTAAACTAGTGGAACTATCTAACAAGGAAGTGGGAGCATCCTCTCAAGTCCTTCTCTTTGGAGAGGAATTTATCAAAGCAATGGCCATATATGTGGGAGTGTTTAACTCCATTCAGAAATCTCAGAAAGATATAAAGAGAGTTTTCCATGATAGGGTTTTTGGAAGGGCCGGGAGAACACGGGTTGGTTCCCCACTCATGGCCAGATCTCAACAAGACACTGCATGGGACGAAGAGGAAGACCCTCCTAAGCTGGATTTACAGATCACTCAACCTTCTACCTTCAGAAGCAAAGATTCTGTGCCAGAGTCTTCAGGGGTAAACGGAGGCAGAGAGGCTTTTCAGCAGGTAAGACTTACAAAAGACCTTCAGATACCCCTATAAAGGTGGAAGGAAGCCTAGCCCAATTTTGTGGGAACCTGGTGAACCAAGACGCTTGGGTACTAGATACGGTCAAAGGATACAAGATAGAATTCAAAGACTTACGATTACAACAGAGATTACCCCGAGGGATATCTTTCTCACAACAGGACTCAGCCCTAGACTAGAGGTGAAACACTTATAAGCCAAAGGGGCAATTTGAGTGGGAAAGGAAATAGGTTTCGTCAGAAATGTGTTTGTAGTAGAAAAGAAAGACAAAAGGATGAGACCTGTTATAAATCTAAAAGATCTGAACAAATTGGTGGTTTACCATCATTTCAAAATGGATGTACTGATGTACTGAGGAAAGGAGATTGGTTAACTCGTCTAGATCTGAAAGACGCATACCTGACGATCCCTATCTGGCCCCCACATCAGCAATGCCTCCAGTTCATGTGGGAGGGCAAACTCTGTTAGTTTTGCAATCTCCCCTTCGGCCTCTCTTCAGCCACCTGGTGTTTCACCAAGGTACTACACCCAGTAGTGGGATGGCTAAGAGCCAAAGGAATAAGATTGATTCTGTATCTGGACGACATTCTAATAATGGCTCAATCCAGAGAAGTAGCTTTACAACACACAGACCTCACAATAAAACTCTTATAACACCTAGAATTTGTTATAGACACAAAGAAATTGTCCACCACTCCAAGCCAGGTCACTCAGTTCCTGGGTTTTACGATAAATACAGTTCAAGCAAAATGTAAATTACCTGGGGAAAAGCTAAGGAAACTTCTCAAGGAGTTGAGGAAAATACTAAAGAAGCAGGGATTCCCATTAAGAACATTAGCAAGGGTGCTAGGCCTCTAGTTCTCAACGATCCAAGCCATACTACCGGGCCCTTCAGAGACTCAAAGCCAAAGCTTTGAGATTGAATCAATTCTATTCACAGACAGTTTTTCTGGACTCGGACTTGAGGAAAGAGATACTCTGGTGGCTGAGGAATGCAGAGGCGTGGAACGGCAGAGCCATTTTTGGGGAAGAACCAGAGATAATAATAGAATCAGATGCAAGCTTAGAGGGACGTGACGACTCATCGACAGGGGGACGATGGACAGAACAGGAGAAGGAGTTACATATCAATTGCCTAGAACTACTGGCAGGCTCCTTTGCAATCCGCAGCTTTACCAAGCACTTAATAAAGTGTTTAGTCACGCTTTGAATGGACAATATATCTGCGGTCAGATACGTGAACAAGATGGGGGGTCCTCACTCCAAGGTACTATCAGACCTAGCCAAGAACTTTTGGGCCTATTGCCTCAACAAAGGCATCTCAGTGATTGCTGACCATGTCCCGGGTTTGAACAACGGGGTCGCAGACTGGTTCTCCAGGGTTTCAGCAACTGGAGACTAGACAGGAAAATCTTTTTGACCATTCAGTCGATTTGGGGACCCTTTCGGAGAGATCTCTTTGCAGACCGAGTGTACACTCAACTACCCACATTTTTCAGCTGGAGGCCGGACCCTCAGGCCTTAGGGGTGGATGCGTTTCTTCAGAATTGGCGAGGACTAACACCCTATGCCTTCCCTCCTTTTGCCATGCTCCCATGACTTTTATTACAAGTTCACAGGAACAGGGAGGTAACAGTAATAATAACGCCCCTCTGGAGGTCCCAGGCATGGTTACCAATCCTGATGGAAATGAG
This sequence comes from Triturus cristatus, assembly GCF_964204655.1. Taxonomy (NCBI): domain Eukaryota; kingdom Metazoa; phylum Chordata; class Amphibia; order Caudata; family Salamandridae; genus Triturus; species Triturus cristatus. Next base: position 1,153,321,259 of record NC_140584.1, read on the forward strand.
TATAGTCCGTCCTATCCTTATACCTACATTCGAGGAAGTAATCACAGGTCCTCAGGGAGGATGTCATCCCCTTGTACAGCAGGGCCTTCTGTCATTGACGGCCTGGAGAATTTCAGGAGACAGTGGCAGCTACCAGGACTTTCGGAGAGCGCTTTCAGACTCATATCAGAGCCATGAGCACCTGGCACAAGAAAAGCATATAGATTGGCTTGGCAGAAATGAGTTTGTTGGTGCCTTTGACGGAACTACAATCCCGTTTCTGCTGATCTAGTACAAGTAATCAACTCCCTATCTAAAATGTTTGCATTGGGTCTGGCCTATCAGACTGTGAATGTCTACTGATCTGAATGCTGTAGCGCACCCAAATGGAGTGAGTCCACCTAGGCACAATTTTGAATAAGGCTTTAGAGAATGGCTTCATCAATGAAAAAGTCAAGAGATTTCTCATACACAATAAACCTAAAAGCCCATCGATGTACATGCTACCGTAGATACACAAGGACTTGCATAATCCACCGTTTCGACCAATTGTGTCAACGAGAAGCAGCATGCATGAACCCATAGGACAATTTCTTGATCGATATATTCAACCAAGCGTGGTGAAAATGAGTACTTATATAAGGGATACAACAGACTTTTTGACCAAGATCAATCAAGTCTCATTTACAGAAGACAAATCCATTCTATTATGCACAGTCGACGTCAAGTCTTTATATACGTCGATTCCCCACCAACTGGGAATCAAAGCCATTGAACACACATTACTTCAGACTGACTTGAATTTGGACCTACAGCTTTTTCTCATGGAACTCCTACACTTTACTCTATATCAAAGTTATTTCAAATGGAAGAACCAGTGGTTCCTTCAACTGACAAGTTCCTTAAATGGGCAACTGCGCAGCACCGGCTTACGCGAATCTCTTCATGAGTAAGTTTGAGGAGGACAACATCTTATCCACCTCCACCTGGAAAACGCACATTAAATTATTCCTACGATATATAGACGACATCTTCATCTTGTGGAATGGGTCAGACTCAGATTTATCAAATGTTTTAAGCGAGCTGAATAAAGTTAATGAAAGGATTCAATTTACCTATGAAATACAAGAACATCGCATTACTTTTTTGGATGTTGAAATCAGAAAAACCCAATATGTGTAAGAAACCGACATTTTCAGGAAAAAGACAGACAAAAATAACACACTTCATTACAACAGTTTTCACCAACAATCGTTAAAACGTCACTTACCATACTCGCAATTACTCAGAGTTAAAGGAATTGTATCCAATCCCGTCACATCCACAGAACGGATGGAAAATATGTTACACAGATGTGCAGAGCGTGGTTACCAAAAGCCGGTTTTAGATCAAGCGAAACTTCGTTGTCATTAGAAAACTGGCAAGAATTTACTTTCAGGAAAAATCAAATCCACACAAAACCGCATGGTAATTGTATCGACATTCCCCACCATGAGTTGCCCATTAAGAAAAGATAATAAAACAACATTGCCCTATCTTAACATTGCAGCCCGACTTCAAACAACTGTTTGCAGAAAATCCTATCTTTGCATATAAAAGAGAGAAGAATCTAGGAGAGATCGTAATAGGCCACAAAGAGCACCATCAACATCCAAAACCAAAAGGGACGGTTCCATGCCATAGTTGTAACAATTAGCACAATGTCATTCAAGGTTCCACCATGACACACCCTAGGAAAGGCACTAAGATTGGTTTGAAAGTTTCAGCCACCTGCAACACTGTGAACGTGATTTACTTATTAAAGTGCCCGTGTGGCAAAGTATATGTCGGAAAAACAGAGAGAAAAATTAAAAGCAGGATCAACGAACATAAAAGTAATATCAGAACTAAGAATATAAAATCCGTTGTTACTAGTCATTTAATTGAACAAAATCACAATATCAGCCAACTGAAATTTCTAGTCTTAGAAGCTATTGTTAAGATGGAGGGCAGAGACAATAATAACTACCTACTACAAAGGGAGAATTTCTGTTTCAAACACCTTGACATATTGAAACCATATGGGATGAACGACAGAATGGAATTTCAGTGTTACTTGTAACTCGCATTCCTGTTGATTAATTGTCCATATTTTTTTACTTGATTATTGAATTCATCTTGATTTTCATGATCTTCGTGTCTGCATAGATATCTTTATTTATCTGTCTAGTTCGCTTTGCACAGACCACGCTGGATAGAAACTGCCATTCAGATACAGATTTGTTTAGTTGTCTTTTAGACAGTATTCATTTTTTACATTCCAAATATGATTCTATTTTCCCCTTTTTTTGGTGTTCACACACTTTCTCTATATATTCTAATATGGCCGCCGCCATCCACATGAAACAAATGAACATTCCTTAGTCCTTTTTCGTTTTCCTATCCGGAAACGAAGCCGAGTTCACGAGCCCCGCTTCTATTTTTCATGTGTGTTCAATTTGTTCTTAATGGCACTGAAAGCATGCCACACTTGACTAACCCCGGTTGGAGACCTCCACTCCACACGCGGAGTGTGCGGCGATTTGCTTTCTCCGCACACTCGGCGGGCGGAAAGGAGTTGGCCAGCCCAAGCCTCCACCCCCACTATTACAAGTAAGTAAACATTAAGTAAAAATACATTTAAAACCACTTACTTACATACTGCGGCGTCCCCGGGCTGCAGTCCTCATCTTCCTCGCCGTGTGGGTAATCCTGGTGAAAACTGCGCATGAGCGTGCGCACGCGCATGTGCATTTCTTGCAATAAATGCTCATGCGCGGACGCGCCCGCATGCGCAGTTTTCACCAGGATTACCCATACAGTGAGGAAGATGTGGACGGCAGCACGGGGACGCCGCAGTACATACGTGAGTGGTATTAAATGTATTTTTGCTTAATGTTTACTTACTTGTAATAATGGGGGGTGGAGGCGGGTGGCGTAGCGAAGCTCCACGGAGTTCCACAGTGTTTGTTTGAGACTCCATGGACCTCCGTGTAGCCCCGCTACACCCACTACGCCCAGGGTTAATATTGACCCCGCATGCAGAGAGATTACTATTGCATGCCGTACGAGTAAGTACCTAAGTATGGGGCATGCTGCACGCTTGTCATGACTTCCTCAGATCCGAGGGACACACAATGTTTTTCACTTTTCGCCGGTTCCTTTTAACGGGCACTTATAGACTGTTTTACTTCTATTTTGATTTTTATCGCATGACTTCCTGGGAACTATGTTTCTCACTTTTTGCCGGTTTCTGTCAATGGGTACCTATAGATTAATTAGCTTTACTTTAATCAGGATTTTCGCTGTATGTTGAGAGACACATGCATACTTGCTTTGTTGACCAAACGCCCAGCACGTTGCCAGTCATGTCTTTGACTTGCATAATTATACTATTCAGACATATCAGTTTTTGTGAATTTTTGCACATTATTATTCACATGGCTCACGTTATTTGTTTTCACTTTCTAACACGTTCCTTAATGATTTGCACTCTGTTTCAGTTTCAAATGCTGACTATCCAGCTTTTAACACTCCAGTACTATGTGATTACGGCTTTGACTCAGTACTGAGTATCACAAGGGTTTTTTGTCTCACAGACGTATGTGATTACTGTGCACCAATCCAGCATAACTTGATCACATTGTGCTATACTGTTAGTATTGCTTACTCATAACAGGATGGTGTCCTCATTGTACTTAATTTTCTCTATACTATATATTTGTCCCCTGACGAAGGGCTAGGTGCCCGAAATGCATTAGGAGGCATAAAGTAGAGGAGGACAATCAAGACTTAGAAATTTGTTATTGATGACTTTTTGTCAACACTTGATTGCTATGGATTGAATCTCAAGTTCATACAATTTTGGAGAAAAACATGAAATAATCAGCCATAAAGTCTGGAGTATTCTTTTTATTTTGAACTATTAAAAGTGTAACACCCTTTACAGGGTTCAGATTGTGCCTGGGGGACTCACCCCATTCCGGGTGCGCTACAGCATTCACTTGTTTATTCTACGCTCCAGACTGGAGAGCGATACCCCGGGAGCACATCAAATATAAAAAAAACTTCAATTTTGATCTTTGTATTGAATACAGAGGTTGTGCGCATATACCACAACTTCAGTATTTAAGTGTCTGGAGATCTGACGTTGCAGCAGACCACTTCTTTGTAGACGGTACCTCTGTAAGTCAAAACTTATTAACTAAGAACTTAATGAGAAGTATGCATGTTTTAAACCCACCATCAGCCAAATATACTGCTCTATGGGATGTGAGGGATGTCCTCAGAGTAACTGGGGTGATAACTCTACACCTGAATTAAAGAAACTATCTTATAACTCACTGTTTTACTGTGCCTAGTTTCCTTTAGACAAACATCAGATTTAAAAGATTTAGATAGCATCAGTAGGGCATACCAACCAGAAGGGGTCTGTTTTTTCTTATAGAGACGAACTAAAATGATGTCAACTTCAGTTTTCTATCCCTTCTTTTCACAGAATGAAAGATTGTGTGTAGTGAGGTGCCTGTTGGAGTATGAAAGAAGAGCCATAGGATTAAGACGGAATGCTGAACAAATCCTAATATCCCAAAGGACTCACCATAGAGCAGTTTACTCTCCCATCTTAGCAAGATGGGTAAAGGATGTTATGAAAGAAGCAGGAATAGATGTATCCATATTTGGCGCACACTCTCTTAGAGGGGCCTCAGCCTCAAAATCTTTCATTCTGGGTGGTGGTCTTCAAGACATCCTTAGAGCTGCGGACTGGTCCAATAAATGCATCTTCAAAAGGTGTTATTCTAAACCGGTTACAAATGCTATTGATAATGTGTTGAACACACTTTAAACTTGCATAATGTTAGCCTCCCTGTCATGCCATAAAATTTAGATGTTTCACAGCCTGGTGGGCCGAAAATCTGCATTTTATTAAAGACATGGAGGTTAAAACTATCCCTCCACGAGGTACCAATCCTGGGCACACAACTAAAGTGGATGTTCTATTTTGTCTTACAGATGAGATATTTCAAAGAAGTAATGAATTACTACATTATGTTATAGTTATCTTATTTACTGCACAAAGAAGGGAGAAGACTACGCGTGCAAAGATTATGAACTATGTTAGAATGTTTTGAAGTTCTAGATCTCTTCAATTGTTGCTGCTGTGAGCGGCGCAATAAAGGAGATTTGCATAATCTTAGCCTCTGTGTCTTTAATAAAATCCAGATTTTCTGCCCACCAGGCTGTGAAAAATCCAACTCACACAGAGCCACCATGTGTCATATGATATCAGCTCCTTTCATACGGTCACCTGATAAGGAGCCGATATCACATGGTTGCAGGCAATATGAGTTGAATTCCCCTGAAATAAAGGGCTTTCCACTGCTTTGTGTGGAGGGTGAGCACAGGTGATGTCCATCTGCATTTTGTAGCCTCCCCAGGACATCAGCCACAGCCTTTGAAGCACAGTTTGTTTTTTAGGGGGGGTTAGAAGTGGTTTACAGGCAGTGACCCACACAAAGCCCTGCCCATCTCTATGGCAACGCCCCCTCAGAAGCACTTCATGGCTGCAGCGGTAATAGGATTAAAAACCCTGCCTCCTCCCCAGGCCCCACCCCAGCCAGGTTCCTTCCTCTTACACACTAAGGGGTCTATTACGATGCAGGCGGACAAAGTCCACCCGCCATCCTGTCGGCAAATGGGACCGCCCGCTATGTGTGCGGCGGTCCCTATTATTATTATTATTATTGAAGCTTATAGAGCGCACGGCTACCTCCAACGGAAGTGTCCCGGCGCTAGCATCCTACCTAAGGGAAGAAGAGACCAGAGAAGACCATCGTATCTAGGGCAGGCTGAAAAGCCATGTCTTTAGTGCTCTCCCGAACAGGATTTCCGCATCTATTTTTCTCAGGTGATTGGGCATAGTATTACACAGGGTAGCAGTTTTTACAGAAAATGCACGGCCACCGGTCATTGCCTTCACAAAACGAGGAAAGACCAAAAGTAACGACTATTAGATCTAAGTGCCCTAGCTTGGCTGTATTTCTGAAGTCTCCGCTTCAGATATTGAGGTCCGGTCCCTCTGATTGCTCTGTGTGCAAGTACTAGAGCTTTGAACTGCACTCTTCTCCTAACTGGGAGCCAATGTAGGTTGCGTGAATGGGGGGTAATATGATGTCGCAGTGGCACATTCCTGATCAACCTAGCTGCCGCATTTTGTATAAGCTGTAGTCTCCTCATCAAGACCTCAGGAAGACCAATGTAAAGGCTATTGGCATAGTCGAGTTGTGAAGTAATTAAAGCATGCACTATTGACTTCCTGCACTCCATCGGCAGGAAGTGAAGAAATCTGCGCAAAGCCTTAAGTTTCCAAAAGCACAGAGAGGAGACATGAGCAATTTGTGCCTTGCCAGTGAGTTGGCCGTCAAACTTAAAACCCAAATTCCTGGCAGAGGAAACTGGTAGCGGAGGCGGGTTTAACTCGGTTGGCCACCACAGCGCAGAGCACGGAGGAGTCGGTTGGTTAAAAAATAAGACCTCCGTCTTATCAGTGTTCAATTTTAGGCAGCTGTCCGTCATCCATGATGAGATATTTAAAAGACACTGTCTAAAATTGACGAAGGCTGTCTCGTGTTCTTTAAAAGAGGACACCAGTTGTGTATCATCTGCATACGAGACAACCTTCACCCCACATTTTTCAGCAATTGCCGCATGGGGAGTCAGATAAACATTAAAAAGGGTGGGGCTTAAAGCAGAGCCCTGAGGAACACCACATAACATGGGGCAGGAGCTGGAGACATAGGGATGAAGAAACACATGTTGCGAACAACCCTCAAGAAATGAACGAAACCATGCCAAAACAGTTCCTGTTACTCCTAAATAGTCAAGTCTATTCAGGAGGATCCTGTGGGAAACCGTGTCAAATGCTGCAGACAAATCCAGCAGCACCAACATTGCACAGCTTCCCTGGTCTAAGGTTTCCCGGATCGATTAGGCCACCTCAAGTAAAGCTGTCTCCGTACTGTAGCCTGTCCTAAACCCAGACTGAGAGTCCTTATGGGCGGTGGCGATCCGCCGGCCATTATAATAGACCCCGAAGCGTTTTTTGGGAAGTGGCAGAGCTGTGCTTTGGGTATTCACTAGTGGCTGTAACACCCACCCAATTTTTCCCTGATGAATTTCGACAGGTTCGACCTGCTGAAATTGCTCAGGAGAAATGCCTGAAAAAGAGGCATGAGATGCAGAATTTGGTACGGTAAAACTGCACCTGCATGTTATCTATTATTTCCGTGGTCAAATCTCGACACAGGAGGTATTTACTGCACGTGTAAATAACTCACTCGTTTTTAATTGGTATTTACCAGATCCGATCACAACCCTGACCTACTCCACACAGACCATGAGTTGGGGTCATAAATGGAAGGAATAGTGATGTCTGAGGTTACTGCGGGCTAGATCAAAAATGTCATTCTGTCATTCTGGGCCCTAAAAAGCATGAGCACTGGTTTCTTAGTTTAGAAAAAAAACAGTTCCAATTAGGAGGAAGAAAAAGACATCACAGGTTTGGGACACTTTTACGGGGCCCTGAAAAAGTGCGACCTGTGAGAAGTTATATCCACTCTGTTCTCGCAGCACTCCTAATGGATTTGGAAGGCCCTAGAAGTATAGCAGTTATAACGAGGCTGCATGACTATCGAAACGGGCACGAGGCTACCCACTTTTCTACACAAACATTCTAATTTCTGGAGCCCTCATTTATGGGGTGTTGGAGTTGGTCAGCACAGCTAATCATCTTGCTTTGCTGCCCTATGACAAAGTGAAAGGGCAGGAATCCAATACGGTGCATACCTGTCCTTTCTCTCTGAGCTGGCACCGTTTTGGCAGCATAGCGCCAACGCACACATCCTTGCACCATGGTGCAAGTGCCTTTGTTGTCGGCAGGATTGTTTTTGTGTAGGAAGGGGCACCATCCTGCACATTCTGAAAGGCTTTTTCCTCTGTTTGTGTGCGCTGCAGAATGAAGGATGCATGGAAAGAGGAATAAACGAGGAGAAATAAAGTTATTTCTCCTTTTTATGGAGAAGGAGAAGCAAGGTTTGCATGGTTTTGTAAATCTGGGGAAGCTCAACATCCATGGGTGTTGTATTGTAACACGCACCGCAATGCCCAATGAACGCGTCACGAGGGCAGAGCAAGGTAACACAGCGATTTGCGCTGCTTTGACTTACTCCAGATCTATGAGGCCACTCAAAGCCTTGTGTGGCCTCATAGATATGGGGGCTTATCTATGTGAATCCTGCATCACTTTTGCACCATGTAAAGGGGTACGTGCCTGACGCAGGGCTCTCATAAAGAATTATGAAGCCACGCAAAGCCACCCTGCATGGCTTTGAGTGCCCTCATAAATCATGAGCAAGGTGACGCAGTGCAAATCGCTTGCGGCCGGTAGGCGTTCATGAGCGTTGCAGTGGGTTTTCCCATGCAACACCCATGGAATTTGAGGTTGCCCCAGATTTATAGAGTTATGCAAACATGGGGAAGCGTCAAATCTGTACGCCTCCTTAGGTGGGGCGTAACGAGGAGAAATATGATCATTTCCCCTTGCTTTTTCCTCTTTCCAAGTGTGCGGCACTGAAAAAGGAAACCGCCTGGTAGGATTGTTTTTGTGCAAGAAGGTGCCCCTTCCTGCACAAAAAAATCCTGCGTGCAATGGAGGCATGTTAGCGCTAGGCTGCCAAATAGGCACCAGCGCATACAGAAAGGAAGGGTGCACCCTAATACTTAGATACGGTGAATTCCTGCCCTTTCACTTCGGCGTAGGGCAGCGCAGCAAGGTGCCGTGCTGAGCTGCCTCTGTCCTATGCCATAATGGCATAAATTAGGCCCATGGTTAACAAGCATTAGCATAGCCAATAGGTCTCGCCTTTGTGACCTTATAAGTGTTTAGCCATGCAACAGTTGCATAACTCAATACTTATAAGGTCCCAAAAGCGAGACCTATTGGCTATGCCAAGCGGCCATGCGGCCCCGAAAGTGATCAAAGCGGCCGTGCGGCCAGCGCTGGGTCAGGCGAGACCTAAACATTGAGGCATAAGTACGCCCCGGCGTTGTGAAAAGTCATCTCAAACAGCTTTGTGAGGCACTTCTTGCCACATGTTCAGTGGATACAAATTTCACCGATTTACCTCATAATGAAGGAGTAATTTGAAGTAAAACCGCACGGCTCTCACTCCATCAAAATCAGGGAACAAAGGACGCCGGCTGCAAAACACGTTCCACGGAAACACTTTTTTTGGGGGGGAGGGGGGACGCGCGCGGCTTTGAAGCGAGTCCCAGCGTCGTGAGAGAGAGCAGGCTAATTGCGGCGCACTCCCAGGCGACGGGGATTAAAAGGGCTGACACTTGTGTAATGGCACGGTTAGGAGGCATGTGGAGGCTGAGCTCATAGTTGCCCCGAGGCAGGGCCTGTCCCTCCCTCCTTTCAGCGGACCCGTCATCTGCAGTCACCCCATTCATCCCCGCCATCGATTACTTCGGCGCTTCGGGGTTTCTGGCATCGCGCGCGCGCACCATGGACACATGGACGTATTTATTGCCTCTTGATCTTATGGGCGTCGTGAGAACTGGGAGATTTGCGTTGTGTGCCGGAGAAGGGCTACTCAACAATCTTTCATGGGCTGCGCTACCTCCCCATCCCCGTTTCTTTACTCACACGTCGTTTGCAATTTTCTCCATGACCTGGAGACCCCCGTATTTACTTCACTCCCTTAATTTCCCACTTACTGTAATTTTCCTGTCTTTTTCCTTTTTTTGCCTGACTGTGCCATTACTGATGAGACGCGATATATTTTATGTACCGGATTCAGTTCTGAGGAGGCTTAGATGTTTTGACTTTTAAGCCTTTGATTGATGATTGACCATGAAAATCAGTATTTTCAAAAAGATTTCCCCACGTTTTGCAGCCAAGGACTTTTTTTAAAGATATATTCCTTCCATCTAATTTTAGTAGGTAAAACGGTCCTCAGCGGTGTTATTTCTTCAAAATCCCATAAGTAGGGGAAATGACGTCAGGTGACCTTTCATTGCTACCACACCGCAGGAAGTGGCTTCACAACACTTTTCACTCAATAAAGTATCTTGGGTAATGCCATATACGCCGTTTGTTACAAATTGTGAGCCAATCACGTTAAGCACTAGCGACTCCCATGCAGTGCCATCATAAGAGAACACAACAAAATCCAACCTCTGTTTAAAATGTAAAATACAACTTTAAAATAATATTGAATCAATTACAAATAGCTGACTGCCATTTTTGCTACACACCCCACTGAAATGGTTTTCAGGTGCAATGAAAGGTTCAGTTGCCCCCTGTGCATCTATAAGGTGAATATTCACCCAATGATAAAAGTGGGCGGTGAGTCAACAAATACTTTGCTTAGATGGAATCTATGATGGAAACGCTGACGCTGCCAGAAAATAGCGCATTTGCAGGGACATTGAATCTTAAGTTTAAAAATTTGGGGGCCTATGTACAAGGAGTTAACGCTGCCGTAGGGTAAATTTTTTGACGTTACAGCAGCATTTTTTTTTATCGCCTTATTTACAAGTTGCTGCTAACCTCAGTCAGCGGCAGTTTTCTGGCGAAAACATGAATTTTTAAGATCGCCACTTCTGTTAGCGGGAGTTAACGAAAATTAGATGCAAGTTAGGCTTTCCCGTGCAAAAACTGCCGCTAACCCCACTTCGAGATATTTACAAGGAATTTCTTGTTTGGTGCTAAACCAAAAAAACTGCTTCTAACTACAGTTAGAGGCAGTTTTTTAAGACCAGGAAATAGCTGGTCTTGGGGCTTCATTTCAGAAGGTTTTGGTGCTGGACTGCACTGCAACGAATGTTGCTGCGCTGCCCTGCGACAAAACTACAGGGCAGAAATTCGCACCATCAATAAGATAGGGCGCATTCTTGGGCCTCATTCATTAAAAGTGTTGCATCGCTGCGACAAAACAGCATTGCAACACTTTTCACAATGCCCTTCTTGTGACACCATGAATGCGATGCACTCACTGTACGGCGCCACATGTCACAATCTATGACAGATACGTCTGGAATCCTGACGTATCTGACAGCACTAAAGTATCGCATTGCTGCAGCTGTGTTACAAACATGAAACAACTCCAGCAATGCATAGGGCCAGCCTATCCCTGTGGCACTGTGTCAAACTTACGCCTGCAATGAGGCTGGTGTAAGGTACCGACGCAGTGGCCTCCTACAATTGTTGCAGTGAAATCTGATTGATTTCATTGCACCACTCCAATGAGGATTTGTTGCGTGGGAACGCCCACCCTGCATACATCATACCTGAGGCAGGTATAATGTGGCACAGGGCATCACAAGTTCATGCATATGCCTAGATGCGTCACTTTGTAAATACGGTGCAATGTGGTGCAAGAATCACGCTGCAAGTATTTCAAGGAAATGACACACTGGCAGGGTGAAACTGTCAGCAGGGGCTCATGAAGAAGCCCCCCTGTCTTTTTTCCCTACACTGGCGCACAATGGCTGCCATGCGCCAGCGCAGGCTCCCTTGCGCCATGGTGCAAGGGTGACTGTGTTGCAGAGTTGATTGATGTTGTGGCTCCATCACTTTTCAAGACGTCTTCAGATGCGTCTGGACTAGTGGAGGGCGGGAGTGAATCAGTTGGCCTTCCTGGAGTGTTGTTTGCTTGGTCTTTTCTTGAGGGGTACTAGGGTGTCGGCGCAGTCTAAGATCCATCGGTGGAGGTTGCGCACTGTGGTGTTGTCTGTGAGCGTTGGCAGAGTGGTGGTGCTGAGGGAGTTGATGAGAAGTTGTTCAGTGGTCTTGATCTAGCTGTGAGGGGGGCGATGATGGCGGTGGTGTACGATGGGCATGGTGAAGAAGTGATGTCTACAATGATGGTTGGTCCAGTAGAGGTCGGTGGTGTGGCTGTAGTTGAAGTTCCCGCTGGCGGAGATGTGCTTGAGCTTGTGTTCGGCTATATGGGTTTGTGCAGTGACTAGCTGCTTGAGTCCGATGTTGGTGAGGTTCCCCAGGAGGAGGGTGGTGTTCTGGTAACTGGGGTTGTCCAGGTGGAACTTGAGGTCCCCAAGTAGGATGTAGTCGGTGGATGGGAGAGCCTGGGGTCCAATGAGGTCTATAATGGCATCACTGAATGGTGCTCCATAGCCCGGGGGGGCTGTAGGTAAGGGTGCCGCAGCGTATGGTGTTGGGGTTGGTCCGGATCTGGAAGTGGAGGTGTTCCATTGTCACCGTTGGGTCATTAGAGTGCGAGGTCAGTTGGTGTGTGCTATTGTAGACAATGGCAATGCCTCCTCCTGGATGGTCAGGGTTGGCCTTGCGGTTGATTTAGTAGCTGTCAGGGATGGGGATGGCGATGTCCAGTCCAGAGCAGAGGTTGGTCCAGATTTCTGTGAGGAAGGCGGTGTCTGAAAAGGTGGCGTTGAGTAGGGCCTTGATGTCTGTGGCGTATTTGTGGAGGGACTGCACGTTGAGGAGGATGGGATTGAGCTGGTTGGGTGTGTTGTTGGTCGGCTGGGTGGCAAGAGGCGCTGGTGTACTGATGTGGCAGAAGGTGCGTTTGCAGTTTCGACAGGCGCAGGGTGCAAGGGTATTCTTTGGTGATGCTAGCTGGGAGGCGGCATGGCGTCCATGGTTGAGGGCGAAGAGGGTGCTGGCATCGTAGTGGTGGAGTGTCCGAGAGGCAGGGTCCCTGGTGCTGGACATGGAACAGGGCCGGACAGACACAGACGGGCTTGCGCATGGCCACACAGCATCCCCCATTAATTTGTGCTGCAGGGGGTGGACAGCTGTGAGGCGGGAAATGCCGGAAGGGACACTGGAGGGGGAGGGGACGTGGGTGATCGCAGTGGCAACGAGGGAGAGGATAGGGAAAAGGGAACTGCAAAAAGCACAGGAAAACAAAGCCAAACACAGCAAGGATAAAAAAAAATAAAAAAGGTAGGAAAACAATGGGGAAGATCAGAAAAATTAACAGGAACAGCAGACGAGAGGGACTGGAGGGCAGTCAAACTGCAGAGCAGTGACGCTCTACCACTGGAACACCAGGGATGAGGCGGAGGCAGGAGCCTGCGGGTGGAGGACGGACTAGGAACCAGCAGCAGGAGATGGGGACAGCAGCAGCAGCAACCTGATGGCGCAGCACTGTGGAAAGAGGAAGTCCACTAAGGGTTAGTCCCCCCTACACCCAAAAGCAAACTAACAGGGGGCAAGGAAAGGCAGCACCACCCGGTTGCCCCTTCCGATCTGACAGTGGCAACCAGATTCTGTGCACCCCAGTTCCCCAACGAATAACAGCAGATCAAGCTGCATACCCAAGTGCCTGGGCCAGAACCGCCCCGTACCCCTGGCACCCAATGCCACCAATAGCCGTTCTCAGCGAATTGAGCGAGTTAGTGGAGTTCCCCACCAGTCTTGTGCGGTGCACTCGGTTATGTAGGTCAGCCACAGTGCAGGGATTGCTCAAGTCATGGTGTGCATCACCCACAGGCACAAGGCCTGGGCCCGACTCACCCCCGGGCCTCCTCAGCTATGCGTCCCACCTTCTCCTCGCTTGGACATTGACAGCGGGGCTCAATGCGCTACACTCTCTTCAAGTCTGTGACTCAGCCAGCAGGAGTCTCAGCCAGGTGGGATTTTACAAACCTGGGTACAGCAGTCGCCGACAAGAGTGCTGGGAACCTCCCAATGCAGGTGTGGCAACAGGGCCACCTTAGGCGCAAAGTTGCAGTGCTCCTGCCACACAATTTTGGTACAGCTCAGGGGCCTCACCCTCCACTGCGTCTGGCCAGCACAACATCCTACGGCATGTGATGCAGAGAGGCGCGGCACACCATTGGTAATCTCCTCCGTGCACCCTGTGGTAGTGGTGGTTCATATTATGCTATGCAGACCTCCCTACGTTGGTGAGCAAGCGCGCTTCTACCGTTCACAGCTCCAAGGGGTGCAAGGCAGTCTTCCCACACAGGTCAGCAACGTTTCTCCATGCGACCTGCCAGATGTCACCGCCAGGCAAGGGCGATTGCCACACCTTAATGTCTACCGCCACGGCCCGACAACTCCACAGCACCTCCACATCAAACTCTGGGTCCCAGGTGCAGGCCCAGTGATGTGTCCGGGACAGTCCATCCGTGCTTTCAAGGTTTTGGTTCAAGGTTTTGGTTCCCATAGTGTTGCAAGGAGTTAGCAATGAAAAGTGATGCATCACTGGTTTGGCACAGTGATGCGCCTCTTTTCATAGATATAGCCCAAAATTTCCTCTTCCAATGGGACTCTGGCTGGTCATCCTGGCTGTTGTGGGGCTTGCTGGAGTGTTGATCTGTGCTGCACTTACCCCTGGCTGCTCCATTCAGCATTCCATTGTTTTCTTTTTCTATTTTTCATTAGAGAAGGACATATAGGCTATTTTTGCCTCTTAGGGGACTCTTAGACTAACATGAGGTTTTTTTGCCACAAATTGGCCTTTCGTCAGTTTTTGCCCGCTAATGTAGGAATTTATAACGCCTTCACGCTAGTGTTACTGGCAGTTTTCAATGCAGCTACCTGAAACTATCGCCATGTAGTAACGTATTGTAAATACATCACTAACAGGGCGCTAATTTTTGGTGATAGGCTATGTTAAGAAAACTGCTGCTAACTAACGTTAGCGGCAGTTCTTGTAAATATGCCCTATGTGACTGATCAGCAAAACCATAAAATTGTGCAATTACGAAGATTATCCGCCACACTTAAAAGCACAATTCCAGAAGCCAGTTTTCGGCAATAAAGCAGAGTATTAAAACAAAGAAAGTACGAGTAACACACAAACATCACAAAAACACCACAAAGGCACAGCTATTATACATCATCAAGTCAATTCTATTTTTCATTTATTAATAGCTAATACCACACTGATGGCGCTGAAATGCTGACTTCGACGTGCCATTGGAGAAATAGCACACTGGTCAACTACAGGTTGGCAGTTTTTCTTTTCTGCTGGGTCTCGATGCTTGTTTCCAGTCTTCAGATCAGGCGGAGTGTATTCTAAATCCTTATTATCGCCACTGACTGCTCAGTATGGTTACTTTCAATCATCAATTCTTTTCTCCAAACCAGCTGCCTATATCACCAGCCACAATCATTTCCTCCTATCAACTCTTTCTGATAGGGAAACTGAAACCTTCCTTTCTTTCTGCAAGTGTCTGTTCTACTGTACAAGCGCTGGTGCTTTCCCATCCTTAGGACACTCGTGCTATATGATCGGGGCTGCATACATTGACAATATTTCCTCTCATGGCCATCCTAGAAACAGCTGCACAACTTGAGAAAGGACCAAACACATCTTCTCACATCACACATACCCTGAAGAACATCCATTGGTGACGACTAGACGGTAGAGTCCACTTTTTTTTTTTAATTAAAAAAAAAAAAAGACAAAAAAAATGCAACCATGTGAGTGCATCAGGTGTTGAATACCAGTAATCAATGAGTGTCCACACATTGCGGGGTGCGGAGTTAAATGTGTACGCTGTTGTGGTAGGATATGTATTTCGCCATGTTTCTATTAGAATATGTATCTTGAATGTCCCGAAAGACCTTGACAAATAGTGGTGGAGCCAGTGGTGTCCAGAAGCGGGTTGTGTACCATATTTAAATCCCCCTCTAGTATTCTAGTGGTAGCAGAATGCCGCTCCAGAAATTAGGAAAAGATATGGAAGAACTCAGGGGGCTCGATTCTGAAACTTAAACTGAGCTGAAAGTCTAACTTTACTACTTGTAAATGCCCTTTGTGACTATCGAAAGTTGTTAAGTTAGATGTTCGTCTCAGTTTACTTTCGAGAATCGGGCACAGGGTCACCAATATTTGGTGCATAGACAATCACCAGGACTACATTATCATCCGTCAACCGCCCCTCCAGAATCACATATCGGCCTTCTTTCTAGAGGAAGCTATTGGCAAGGTGGAAGGATACACTCTTGTGGATGAGAATACACACGCCCTGTGAGTATGTACTGTAATGGGAGAAGTACCTATGAGGAACCCACGATTTCGTAAATAGCGGTGGGGATCTTGTGGAAGTAAGTGAGTTTCCTGCAGGAAAGCTATTTTTGCCCTGTGTCTATTGAGGTAAGTTAGTAGTTTCTTACTTTTGCGGGAGTTGTTTAAACCTCTGACGTTCCAGGTCAGTAACATTATATCAGCAAAGGCAGCACGGCTGGCGGTGTCATGTATGTAGTAGTTGTCATATGTCCTGTACAGTGTTCCACAAATATAATGCATGGCCTTCACAAGAAGTATATCAGTAGTAAAAAAACAGTGCTTCAGAAAATCCCCACTTTAGCAGAAATCCCTTCCCCCACCCACACTGAGTAATACGTTGCCCAGTGAACTCCACATAACCAACAAAGAAACTAGATCAGAAATATCAAAATGTGATAAACACCTTAGGGGTGAGCAACGCTATGGATAACGCAGCCCAGTATGATAACCTTCATAAACAATTTGGAAAAATAGCTCTAGGCAGGTATATGCATCCCATCGGCCAGACATTTAGACAAGCTTAAGCATGGGCATCCAGCTCATAGTGCATAGGTGACCCCAAAGGTAGCAGTACGGCACCCGCAGTTCAGTCTGATGTAACGGGGTCCGCCTGCTGCGTCCCGTGCATATCAGTCCCTGTCTGAGTTGGGGAATTGTTCGGTGACAGGGCAGCACTGGGTTGTATTTTCTTACAGCAGGAAAGCGCTTCTGATGGAGATTCAAAGATATGGGCCATGCCATCCACCTCCACCTGGAGCTTGGCTGGGTATAGCATTCCATATTTCAAGCCTGTTTTGCGGAGGAGGGCCTTGACATCCTGGAACTTACGTCAAACCTCCTGCACCATCTGGGTAAAATCAGGGTAGATAGAAATGGCAGTCCCCTCGTGGTGTAGCGGTTCCTTTTCTCATGCCAGGTAAAGCGCAGCATCTCTGTCCCTGAAGCTCAGAAGCAGGGCTATGATTGGGCACGGTGGCACACCCGGTGGCAGCCTGGGACCCAGTGTCATGTGTGCCCTCTTCACCACAACATTTGAATAAGTGTGAAAAAGGTGTGAAATGCCCCCCAGGAGCAAACAGTAGACTTATCTGAATGGCCAGAGATGAATCCAAGATACAAGTCTGCCTACCCAATTTGTATGCCAGGTGACTATTGGTGTAACCACGGCAGAGACTACTCAGCCTCCGTCATAGTTAGGCCCCTTCGATCACCCGACGGAGTAAGACCAATTGGCTATATGTCTATCCCCGCCCAATTAGGATGGGCGGACCCATAGCTGATTTTTTCCCTGACCATCACTTCCAGGTAAACCCTGGCTGTGAGGGACAGTAAAAAATATATAATACCTTTAAAAAACATTTATAAATCTGACGGTCAGACCTCCATGGTGATGGAAGACTTTGCTCCATCTCCCTGGCAGAACAACGGCCAGACCTCCAATAAGAACATCGGGCATTAAGTCAGAAGGCTAAATCTTTGACATTGGTAAACATAGTTGGTATATTCGACCCACCCTCCATCACAGCATCTTCAAATTGTCCCTATGTCCCGGTCTACCCTGATCATTTACAATCTTTGACATTTTTTGCTTATTGGCACAATTTCTACTCAAAACTATAAAAATTCATATCTCTGGTGCCCCTTATTGGAGTTTTGTCATTTTGATGCCATTCTGTTTATTCAATTTTACTCTATTTTTCTAATGTTGATTGGGATTTTTATTGTTTTGCCTTTTTACTTTAATACTGTTTTGGGACTGCATGCATACCTTACAAATTGATGTAAGTTAAGCCCATCTGCTCTGTGCCATATTACCTGGGGTTGAGCTCAGGTTAATTTAGTGACTTTGAGAGTTCGCCCTGACCAGGCTTGTGATTACTTCTTGAAGTGGGTAGTCATTCATCACAATTATTAACAAATTTCTTGCAATTATCTTTTTTTCATCTAAATACAACACATCTTTACATATATTTTGTATGCAATTTTGATTAAATATGTATGGTTAAGTGAGACATTAAAATATGTTGTTATACAATAAAATGTTCTTTTAAAAATGTGTCATAGTGTTTAAATGTATAACTTTATTATTATCCATTTGTAGTATTTTTAATAGCTTGTGCCTTGCCCTGGGGCAATGGAGCACTTTACAAATATTTTACATATTTGCATCTTATATACAGATATTTGCGCATTACATGAAACGTATTTGTTTCAAACTCTGGCTTACTATTATGAAATAAACAGTGACTGAAGCAGAGGTTGGATGGTTCTTTTGAAGAGATATGTTTTTAGAACAGATTTAATGTTCTAACACAAATCCCGCTAACATTGGGGAAAGTGCATATTTCGAGTGTGCACTTATTCAAACACTAGTCTCATAAACATTGAGGAAAGTGCATATATCACAGTTTGTTTGGGCGTGGGTGGAATAGATTTACTATTCTAGCTCCAATCCAGCTAATATTTAGAAAGTACATATATAGGGGGAGTTCAGATTTCTTATTCTAATTTCTATGCAACAAATGTTGTGAAAGGGCATATATTCAGGGGATACATCAAATCTACCATTCAAATAACAAACCCAGAAACATATATATTAGGGATCTAAATTATGTTTCTAACAAAAATTCAAGAAACCGTGGGGATTGTCTTGATTTGGAGGTGATCAGGTTTACTCTTCTCAGTACTTAATTTGTAAAATATTAAGCGCAGGTGTTCAATTTTTTTTAGGAGGCCACACCCACTTCCCCAGCTCCACTCACTTCCTCCTCTGGCTCCAACCACTTACTCTATTGTCCCCACCTACGGGGCAGATTTACAATAACTGGCGCATCCCTGCATATCAGCAGGGATGCGCCAGTTATTTTGCGTCACAGCAGACACCTCTTGCGCCACCATGGATGCACCGTATTTACAATGTGGCGCACCATGGGGCAAGATTAGACAGATGCGTGACGCATCTGCTGCCATAAAGGTGACGCATTGCTAGAGTCGCGTCGCAAGCGCGACGCAGCTCCAGCAAGGCTCGGGGTGCCCCAATGCCTAG
The DNA here is from genome assembly GCF_964204655.1 of Triturus cristatus. NCBI lineage: Eukaryota > Metazoa > Chordata > Amphibia > Caudata > Salamandridae > Triturus > Triturus cristatus. The sequence continues at coordinate 1,153,340,375 of NC_140584.1, forward strand.
CATGCTGCGTCAATCCTTACGCCTGTTCCAAGCAGGCGCAGGGTTTTGATGCAGCATGGCCGTAAAAGTGACTTGTAGATTTCACTCAGCCACTTTTAGGAGGCGTTCCTGCACCGGAACAACCCCCCCTGCGCCGGAACGTCCACATGTAGCACAGGGCTTTACAATGTGACGCATCTCCCTATATGCGTCACGTTGTAAATACCCCACAGCATGGCGCTGGCTTTGTGCTGCCGCTGCGTCACAAAAGTGACGCAATGGTGGCGGAAATGTGGCGTACGGGGCTTGTAAATCTGCCCCTACATCTCCATAACGCACCCTCTCACATGCCTTTCTACATGCAGCTCTTGGTGAGATGTAGTAGCTCAATGTTCTATATTAGTATTTTAACTTATAGACTGCAAGCAATACAAGGATCTCCCTGACAAAAGTAGTATCCCACTGAACTATGTATGTTACACGCGCAATGTGATCTGCATGGTGCATGTGTTTTGCAGCGAAAACCCTCTGCGCTACCTTATGAGTCAAAAGTAAACTTCCATTAGACAAAGCTTGATTCTCTGTCTCTCAGCTTAATTAATCGCCAGTTATATTGACATTTTTATTTTATATTTGCTGGAGGCAAGGAACACTGTAGCAGGTGTTTTTAATACCAAGATATATTTGGTAAAATGACCCCTCCCCCCCCCAAAGGCAGCACCGGTCACTCTGCCCTAGAGCCGGCCCTGTGCAGGAATATATAAGGCGCCTGTTGCAGATATTCTGCTGAGCCAGATGCAAACAACGTGGAGAAAAAAACTGATCTAAATTATTGCTGGACAGCTGAATGAATCCTGAACCGCCACTATTCTCGAGCTCATCGCTGACTTTGAAAATTGCAGATTCTAGATTTTTACATAAGATACAGTAACATGATGATGGAGGGGAACGTAACCGCCCAACTCCCTCTTAGGTTACTCCCGCCTTCTGTGGTGCCATTTGACTGTCTCGCGGGTCCTTCACAGCATGACACATCACATCAGTGAATGAAACAGCTTTTTAAGAATTGTCCAAGGGTGCCTCACTGACTCTAATTACATTCCAGCTGGCAGTGAGGTAGTGGTACATGAACTTGTGGGACAGGCAGTGTGTGGTGGCGTGTGTGCCTCATGGTAAGGCGGGAGGCTGTGGTGAGGCATCGAATTTTAAAAGGTTTGCGCACACTGTCAGTAACAGGACCAAATCCAGCCCAATCAGAGACTCACCAGTGGTGCTTTTCCCCCACACAAATGAGAATGTCACCCATTTGTGAGGAAACGTGCCCAAATGATGCAGTTCTAAGATGAGAGGTTATCCGCATGCAATATTTTCTTGAATGTTAAAGTGCAGAGCAATATCTGGGAAACTATGGGGCATATCAACAAGGGCTTTATCTCGGCTTTTTTGGCTTTAAAAGCCAAAAAAGGAGAGATAAAACTAGCGCCCTATCAACAACAGGGTGCTAACATGCAAATTTGCATGCTAGCACCCTTTTACTCTACGCTTCCCCTTGCATCTCTAATGAGATGCAAAGGGGGCGTTCCAGAGTAAAATAATAGGAGAAATGTCGCTAAGCGACATTTCTCCTATTATCAAGAATGTCGCTAACCCTGTTAGAGACAAAAAAAGCAGCGCTAACCGCGGTTAACGCTGCTTATTTACGTCTGGTATTTTTCTGACTTAGCCATGATATCCTATGGAAGGAGGATATCATGGCTAAGTTTGCCTGTCCCTATCAACAAGGTAACGTGAGATTATCGCTGGGTTTCCAGCGATAATCTCACGTTAGCCTGTTAGCGTGAGGATTTTTATCACTATTGAGATAAGCGTTGCTAATAGCACGCTATCTCAGCGATAAAAATTCACGCTAGCCGGCGATAATTATCCTAGCGCTAAGTGCGCTTAGAGATAATTATCGCCGGTTGTTGTTGATATGCCCCTAGGTTTGCTTTCTTTCTTCCAAACCTGATTGCTGTTTCTCAATAAGGCAGCAATGATAACGTTCACGTTGGGGCCAGGCTGAGTTATTCCCATCAGCATGTCAGAGCTCTGATCATGGGAGACATTATTGGCATAAGAAGGGGCTCTTTGGGAATCACACTCAAAACACAACATTTAAACGAGTTTTATACAGGGAGCACAACTCATGTTGCCACCGTGTGATCTCACAGAAAATAGTCATGGTAATGTAGAGTACACTTTACTCTCCATTACTTTACACTACTAGCAGTATGTTACAAAATCAATACTTACTGCCATTGCCTTATAATTATTCTGAGGCGTGAGGCCTACTGCACCTGCACGAGTCAAGAGTCCCGAGTCCGACACGCTTTGATTCTTTGATCAACTGACCTGCGGCTGCGCTGTGTGCTGGGGCAGGGAAAAGTGGGAACACAGTCTGCACTGCTCCGACTCGGGACACCTGACTTGACGATTCAACGCCAACGAAGGACGGGCACATTTTATTTTGCAAGTGGTGAGTGGTCACTGGTAATGCACTAGTGCTGCACTACTATATTTGCTGGAACTGTCACTAGGCTGTTACGCAGAGGCAGGGACCCAAGCAGTTTCTTATGGTGTTTGTGCCTCATGATAAGGAGGGCGGCTGCGGCACAGCATCAAATTTTATAAAGTTTACTCACAGAAGTGAACAGCAACAAGCTAGAATTGTTCTACTAACATTCTTAATGTGCAGATAGACAAAGAAACATCAGGGGGTTTGTTGTCATTATGCAGTTCTAAAATGAGAGACAACAACTGTAGGAGTTGGTAGGTATTTCATAGACCTGGCCCTGAGAAATAAGTGCTGGTGCTAAGCACCAAAAGCACCGGCACAAATTAAGCACTGACTCTTCTAACTTCAGTTCAACAAACATTGGGGAATCTGAAAATATTCATAGGAAACAGAGGTACTATTCCAAATCAATCCCCGCAAAGATTGGTGAAAATGAATATTTTGTGAGTTGTATATTTTAATTCTAATTGTAATCGCAGTAACATTAAGTAAAGTACGTCTATTAAGAGTGGTCAAATTTGCTATTCTGACTTCAATCCAACAAACATTTAGAAAGAACCTATATTAGGAGGGCATGGTCATGTGGACTATTCTAAATCCAATCCAACAAACAATGGGTAAAGTGCATATAATTAGAGGGTTTAGATTTACTATTGCAACTTCAATCCCAAAAACATAAAAAAAAAAAAGATAATTTAAAAAACATTACATAAGTCTAATTGTTAATAATGATAATAATAATAGCTTTAAAAGCAATATATAAAATAAATTGTTTTTAACAAATATATTATATAAAATCAAAATTGATTTTTTTACTATTATAGTGCAATTATATTTTAGAAAAAAGATTTTAGAATATTTCATTTTTAGGAATGATACCAGTAATTACATTTTTTAAAAGTTAAAATTATATGAATTTATTATATGAAATAGTAAAAATTATAATTTTTGATTATTAGTTACTTTGCATTCATTATATTATATCACTACATCTCTGCTTAGGTTCCCCACATTTTTGAAAATACTAAGAAAATTAGCAAATGTATGCTGTTGTTGAGAAATGTAGTTTGCCGGTGCTCATGTGACTTTTTAACTCAACACTACATCTTGTGTTAAAAAGTCTTGTGAGATACTGACTAAAGACTGTTTTAAGTAGAAAAGTCTCTCAGTGAGAAATTTTCTTTGTGTACCAGTCTCCTGCTGCTACCGAGTGAGACTCTTTTTTAATGCAAGATATGTGTTTGGGTAAAAAAATACATCTGCAAAATCATGTAATGTGTAATTTCAAGAATGGCATGTATTTCATCTGATGGGAAAGCCAGGAATTTTGCATATTTTGCTGTTAAAGTCCATGCCATGCAGTAACTGGGAGTACATGCATACAGGGGGCCCTTAGTTTCCTCACCGCCACACTTTTTATGGCGGGCTCACTGCCATGAAAACTGTGGTAGTGAGGAAACTCATAATATGCTAAGCAGTGCCTCAGCTGCACTGTCAAGCATATTGTGGGCCTCAAACCACTGCAAGACCGCCTGGGATTGCGGATCTCTGGTGGTACCAGTGGTCCTATGGCGGTTCGACCACCCAACTCGTAATATGGCGGTCGGACCGCCTAACTCGTAATTAGCCCTCAGTCTTTTATTAACTATTTATGAAAATATCAGTTGTGAGGTGCGCACCCAAAACTTTCAAGCATGCCACACACATCGACCTTTTCTGACACCTATGTTTGCATTCACCTGTGGGTATGAGAGAGATACAAGGTTAACAAAACAAGCAGCTACTGTGCATCTTAGTGTGTCACGCTGTAATCAGTGCACACCGAGGAGAAGTCTGCCACTGTGCATCTTAGTGTGTCACTCTGCGATCAGTGCACACCGAGGACAAGTCTGCCACTGTGCATCTTAGTGTGTCACTCTGTGATCAGTGCACACCGAGGACAAGTCTGCCACTGTGCATCTTAGTCTGTCACTCTGTGATCAGTGCACACCGAGGACAAGTCTGCCACTGTGCATCGTAGTGTGTCATTCTGCGATCAGTGCACACCGAAGGCAAGTCTGCCACTGTGCATCTTAGTGTGTCACTCTGCGATCAGTGCACACCGAGGACAAGTCTGCCACTGTGCATCTTAGTGTGTCATTCTGCGATCAGTGCACACCGAAGGCAAGTCTGCCACTGTGCATCTTAGTGTGTCACTCTGCGATCAGTGCACACCGAGGAAAAGTCTGCCACTGTGCATCTTAGTAGTCTGCCACTGTGCATCTTAGTGTGTCACTCTGCGATCAGTGCACACCGAGGACAAGTCTGCCACTGTGCATCTTAGTGTGTCATTCTGCGATCAGTGCACACCGAAGGCAAGTCTGCCACTGTGCATCTTAGTGTGTCACTCAGCGATCAGTGCACACCGAGGACAAGTCTGCCACTATGCATCTTAGTGTGTCATTCTGCGATCAGTACACACCGAAGGTAAGTCTGCCACTGTGCATCTTAGTGTGTCACTCTGCGATCAGTGCACACCGAGGACAAGTCTGCCACTGTGAATCTAAGTGTGTCATTCTGTGATCAGTGCACACCGAGGACAAGTCTGCCACTGTGCATCTTAGTGTGTCATTCTGTGATCAGTGCACACCGAGGACACGTCCGCCACCGTGCATCTAAGTGTGTCATTCTGTGATCAGTGCACACCGAGGACAAGTCTGCCACTGTGCATCTTAGTGTGTCACTCTGCGATCAGTGCACACCGAAGACAAGTCTCTTAGTGTGTCACTCTGTGATCAGTGCACACCGAAGACAAGTCTGCCACTGTGCATCTTAGTGTGTCACTCTGCGATCAGTGCACGCCGAGGACAAGTCTGCCACTGTGCATCTTAGTGTGTCACTCTGCGATCAGTGCACACCGAGGACAAGTCTGCCACTGTGCATCTTAGTGTGTCACTCTGCGATCAGTGCACACCGAAGACAAGTCTCTTAGTGTGTCACTCTGTGATCAGTGCACACCGAGGACAAGTCTGCCACTGTGCATCTAAGTGTGTCATTCTGTGATCAGTGCACACCGAGGACAAGTCTGTGTGCATGTTTGTCCGGCTGGGTTTCAATAACACGTACACATTACAGCATCCTTCCTAACCATGTTTGTCTTCATATGAACGTGCCCTCCACAGCTCCATAGGGAGAGAGAGGCGGGCGGACTTTGTTGGCAAACTCACGCAGTGAGAGGTTCGAGGTGTTTCTGGATGAGTGTTGACAGGTAGGAAAAAGCACCGAGGGCTTTCTCTTGATGATTCTTGTGCTTGACTTTGGGGAGGTTAAGACTTCGCACTCCCCCACTTTGGAACAGGACATGGAGTGGCACAGCCTGGTGCCCTATGAGGGTGCAGGACTCTGAGCGAGCGCCAACCAAGGGCAGGCGGGCAGGGGGTGTTCCTTAAATTGACAACGTATCGTATGCCTCCCCCTCGCACAAAAAACTCTCTGCTAGGCTAACAGGTAGGGGGGTGTTTATAGGTAATGGTATTTATAGAAAGAATAAAAGATGACAGTGTTTTGTTACACTTTGGTCCTCTGGGGAAGCTCAGAGGGAAGTTAACTGGGGGGAGTTTTATTATCTGTGTGTGGGACCAGGATTAATCGGTTCATGCACATCACAAATTATATCTTTGTGGTGCTGGTGGATGAGGCATTCAGGCTCAAGATATCTCACTCCACACCCCTATGACTGATTGAATTATTGGCAAATAATAGGAAATACTCCACAGTAACATGGAACATAACAGGTATGAAATGGGCAAGCAGAACATCCAAGGTGTACCCTTGAATACTCCAGTGAGGGACCTACAGTGCCAAACTCTAAGAAATGCACATTACATAAGGAGAAGGAGAGATGGAGAGGTCAAGTGCACCTAACAAGATACTCTGCCTATGCGAGAGGTGTTGTGATTTGGCTGCCAGAAGGTGTCCCTTTTCAGCACTCTGACGTGTTGATCAACAAACAGGGTAGATGTGTATTTGTGATGGTCAAGCTGCAACGGGTCCCAATGGTACACTACAGTGTTGAAAGAACTAAAGACATTACAAGAAAAAGTGGAAAACCTGGAGTAAAAGGATAAGTTAACGTCAGGGTACTACAGACTCAGAAAGAACAGATTCCGCTGATAAAGAGGTGGCAGTCTATGGACTACAGAGAATACAGTGCTTAATTTGAGCTGGTGGCTTACAGTGCTCAGCATGACAATTAATTTTCAACACCGACCCTTATGATGGCTGCCACATGGTGGTGCTGTGTGTGCAATTAAAAGATGGGCAGAACAACAGTTGTTTATTAATTCAACATACATTAGAAACAACTAATAGGAGCCGCCAAAGCCATTCTACGAGCATAGGGAGAGAATGCAGCCTTAGGGCTAGAGCGGTCGACTTGGAAGCTGGGTAACCGGGTTCAAGTCTCAGCAACGACGCTCAACATCCTGTGATTCTGGGCAAATCACTTAATCTCCCTGTGCCGTACAAAAATGAATATGTTCATCTATAACGACACTGGTGCGCATGCGAAGCGCTCTGATACCTAATTTATTGGGTCTAGTTTGCGCTATATAAAACTAAAAAAATAAAATAAATTGGGGGCCTCGAAAACACTAAAATGTGACACGTGCAGCAGTGTGATGGTAAGAAGCTGTGAAGGTACTGTCATTGGCAGCGCTGGCAGTGGTAATGGGTGATGCAAGCTCTGGTGGCTTCCTGATGATGGCCCTGCACCTATTTGTTTTTCACAAATTAAGCACTGGTATTCACTGAAAACACAGGCAGAAGCCAACAAATCGGGTAGACTACTAACCAGTCTACTCAGAGATGGAAGAACATGCCCACTGATCACTTCAAAAAGGGACACAACTTGTCACGTTCTTATTTGACAAACAGACATAACCCATGCTTTCTTCGAATACTACCAGGGCCGGACTGGCCGTAGTGGGCACCGGGCAATCCCCGTGCACCACACGGGTGGGGGCCGGTTTTGGGCCCCTGGAGGCCTTTTTTGTTACAGGGCCGTTTTTGCAGCAAAGCTGCAAAATCGGCCCTGTAACAAAATCGGCCGTAAAACGGCCCTGGCAAAGAGCTCGGCGCACCCCACAATTGCTTCATTGTGAACACAATCAGATGTTTGGATAAAATTCCCTATAGCATAGTGATGTTGCTGAGGCTGCTTGATCATTTTGGGAACCTACCTGTGATTGGACCCAAAGCCACATTCAAGGAATTTGATAGGCTGCTTTGACGCCTGATCCGGGGGGGAAGGGAAGAAGAACAGCTGCACTTACCGAGCAGAAGGTGGCAAAAGACAATGGGGGGGGTTGGGAGCCCGATATCTTTGGAGTGATATATATATTTTTAACGTCAGCTATCGCTGGATTTAATAGTCGAGATAACATGTTATTATCAACGCTTATCTCCACGGCGATATAAAATCCGGCGATAGTGGCGAAATTAGGGAACATCACTGGAAATCCAGCGATACAACTGCAGTGATAAGGGAATCCTTGGTAATAGGGAGATGTGGACTTAGTCTTAGAATCCACCTCCCTTTATAAATATAGCTAAGTCCGAAATTTTGCAGACGTTAACTTATCGCGATAACCGGCTTGTTAATACAGAGTAGTGCAGTTAGTAATATATTCCGTGCTGTTTTGGAAAGAAACACCTACTTTTCATCTCATTAGCGATGCGAGGTGAGGCGAGGCGAGGCGTGTTGAGAACGGCTGCTAACATGCGCTAATGCATGTTAGCACCGCCTTGTAAATAGGGCGAGAATATCATCTCCGCTTTTCTGGCTTTCAAAGCCAAAAAAGCAGAGATAGGACCCTTGATAATATGCCCCTTAGTGTCTTCCTTAAGGGATGAGAGGGCATGCTATTCCTGAGGCTGGATGTGACGCAAGATGGCAGGTGGTTCGATGTGCTGACACAGGTCTCCTCCGCATAGCTCTCGACTGTTGGCGGGTAGAACATAACAGATGCCACAGGGGAACATACGAAGCACCTGCAGTGCCACTAAAAGGCTTTCTTATAAAATATTGGTACTACATAGCAACAGAGGTACTACATAGCACAGGGCCTGTTGCTTTTGGAGGAGAAGAGACTATATACTGTGGCATATGTGTCTGTAAATGTCTTCAAACATTTGAACGCATTGGAGAATAACTGTGACATCCATAAAGGTCAATTTTTAATCTAGTTAAAGCACTAACACAGTGCTGGAACACTAGGGACCCAGCACCAAAAAGTGCAAGATTATGTACAATCTACACCATAAGAAATGGTAGGTAACTAATAGCCTAGATAAATAGGACACTACTGGAGGCTGGGAGAGACCCCTTGAACATACGGAGAAGAAAGCGAGGAGATGGTGTTGAACAGGTACACAATTGACAAAAAATGGGCTTCCTATTAAGCTAATTCAAAGATGGTCTCTAGGAACGCTAGGTTAAAAAATGTCCAGTTCAACGTAATACATTGAGCATTCTGGGGTTGTCTTATCGTAGGAGATTATTGGCAGTAAGTCACAAATTTCCTCTCACCACCAAGCAGAACCTAAATAATACTGAAATTTCCCTCACCTTCCTCAGCTAGAGCCACCTTCAGTTTTTACACCTATCTCTCATATGGAAGAGGGTGTGGCGTTATGGCCAGAGTACCGACTTCGGAACTGGGAGTCCAGGTTCGAGTCTCACCGTCGACTCAACATCCTGTGATTCTGGGCAAATTACTAAATCTCCCCGTGCCTATGGATAGCGTCTGGATACCCTCACTGGTGATAAGCTGTGCTCTACAAATTTAAGAATTTATTTATCTCTGATTTTAGCAAAGCAAATCATTACCCTATAATGGATAGCCAGCTCCCCACCCCTGCCCGAAATACAGAGACAAAAGTAAGAGGTCCAGAAATGGATTGAATCACAGACTCTTACTGCACAGATAAGAAATTAAAACTTTAAGAAAATACACATCACACCACATGACACAATGGGAAGGTTTCTTCAAACTGGTTAGATCCCTCAACGAAAATGACAATATGACTCCGTGAACATTGAGGGGCATAATTATTAGAGTTTTGTGACACCCCCACCTCGCAATGGGGCGCAAGAGCGACGCAGCTCTTAAGTTAGATGTATCAAGCCACGCAAGGCCAACTTGTATGGCTCTGCACGACTTGATAAATCTACAGTAACGCAACACAGTGCAAATGGCTCCGGTTAGAGTCGGCCTTGAGTTGTAGCAACATAAACTTAACCCTGAAAGAATAGCTATGATCCATAAAGTTTTTTTTTCAACACACAGTAGTACAAATAATTAATCACTGTAAGACCAACGTATTTAGACAAGGTTTCTTATATGGATTGGCACCTGCCACAAAGGTGTGACCCAGGTGGAATTGTTCACTCTTGTAAATTTGTGGGAGGGTATACAAGACAGAAATGTTGTTATCAGGATTATTGAGAAAAAGTTATTCATACTAGCTTCCCCAGAAAATGTTGAGGCAGATTTTTCAAAATGTGACACAACGCAGCACATCAAGACACCTTGCTGCGCTGTGTTGAGTGACAGAGAGAGGGCAGGAATGTGCCATATTTAACATTACATGGGGCAATCCTGTCCTCTCCTTGCTCTGGAACTCTATGTGCTGCCTAGCGCCAATGCAGGGACCCTTGTACCATGGTGCAAGGGTGGTTTGCGTTGCAGGCACTATTGTTTTTAAGCAGAAAGAGACACCTTCCTGCACAAAAATAATTATCTGAGGCCTTTTCCTCTTTCTATTTGTGCGTCAGAATGCAGCACACGTAAATAGAGGAAAGAATTAAGAGAAAGAAAGATATTTCTCCTCATTATACCTCCCCTGGGAAGGCGTGGAATGTTGACGCATTCCCAGGTCTATCACTCATGGTGAATCTGGGAATGCACCAAAATCTATGGTTGGATGTGTGGGAACACCCGTGCTCCACCCATGGAACGCCTCCTGGGGCAGAGTAACGCAAGGCCGGAACTTGCGCTGTCTTGCGCTACTCCAGATTAACCAAAGCATACAGTCCACACAAGGTGGCTTGCGTGGCTTGGTGAATCTCATTCTAGGTTAAGATTAATGCCTTCACTTTTTCTGTTTTATTAGTATAAGTGGTCTGGCAATTACAGATTTATCTTTTTTACTATAGAAATGGATGTCACAGTGGAGCTTTCAGCTATTTTTAAATATTGATTTCTTGAAACTCCTTTATAAATCTATCATCTTTCTCCAAGAGGCTCTTAGCATAATATCAGTTAGCGGTTCAAGATTTACATTTGCTTCTGTAATCCATTCATCGAGTTGGGCCCTGATCAGTTTTGTATGGGATTTTATTGATTAGAAATACAACAAAAGTTTGATTTGAGTTTATTGAATCTATGATGATCCTCAAAAACAATTGGTTGTTTTTAATTTCAATTACAACCAGGATAATGTTGGACTGGGCATACTCAGGTAAGAACTTGGCATGTAACTCTGTTCAAAATAATTTTTTTAATGTAATTCTGTATACTCCTCAAGTTCCGTAGAGCCATAACGGTGAACTTGATTAGTATTTTTACCCAACAAGGAGTGGCCATCTGCAATACGTTGTATATACTCTTCTGTATAGTCTAAAATATCACTTTATGACACATCTTATTTAGAGAATAACAAAAATGCTACTTACGATCAAAGTTATGTCTATTTATCAACAAACCCTTGCAACCCAAAAGAATAAACTTCACAGCAAAAGAGGTTTTACCCAGACTACCTACAAGGGTTGGGTCATGTACATATTAGGAAAACAAATTTTACTCCCGACGGAAATAGGTATCATCCACAGAGGGCTTTTGTTCAAGACACTCAGGGGAATATTTACAACGAAGTGTTGGAGTGCGGCGTTAGCCTCCTTGGCTATACGCTACTCTCCGCCTCTTTTGAAACGCAGAGCTGCACCATATTTACAACAATATGGTGTATCCCTGTGTTTCAGCCTGCGCCAACGCAGGCACACTTGCACCATCTGTGTTGAGGCGAAGATTGTTTATGTTCGGGAAGGTCTCTCTTCCAGCACATAAACAATCTTTAAATGGCGTTTTGTAAATTTTATGTGTGCTACTTAACGCAGCGCACATAGAAGTTCGAAAACATCATTGTTTGTGATTGTTGATGTGTAGGTAGGGACACCTTCTTGCAAATACACAATCAATGGTGTTTTGCTGTTTTTATGTGTTCTGCACAACACAGCACACATAGAAACAGCAAAAATGAGGAGAAATAAGCATTTCTTGATTTTGGCGCTGCCTCCTATTTACGCCTCCCTTGTAAATAGGGGGCAGCATCAAAATCAATGGCTGTAGTGGTGGAACGCCCACCGCAACACCCATTGCCCTCCCCCTTCACGCTAAGTACAGCGTGAAAGGGTGCCTTATTTACAAGGCAGCGTTAAGCCACGTTTGCCCCTTTCGCTAAAAAGTGACGCTGTGGTGGTGATTCGGGCTTGTAAATATACCCCTGTATTACAAAGATTTAATCACTGCAGGGGCAATCAAGCATTATAAACATATCTGGATTTATTGTAAGATTCACCAAAGCAAGTTGAGACAGACTACACATACACAAAAATAAAAATAAACTATGCAACATACATGTACGCAATAAAAACCCATGATAACTATCAGTGTGGAACGTGTTAGCACATCTCTTGAAGAGAAGTATGCAACGGGCAATTCTGTCACTTTAGTCCAAACGATGACAAGAAGTCGATGTTTTGGTTCTGTTGACAAGTTTTCAGGACCATGATGAGGACTGTTGTGTTAACCTGGACAGCGCCTGGTCTCACTGCTAAAAACAGTTACACAAACTGATTATATTTGTTCCATCTCCCTTTTCAGACTAATCAATACAACAAATGTACCAATAACATTTAATTCAAATATTATTCACATGTCATGGGAATGCAAACCCCAAACTCAGTTTATAAATTACTTTGAATGTGTGATATTAACATTTGTTTCACAAATCCATATATACCTTGCATGATTAGCAATTAAACATGTTGAGCATGTGTTTCAGCTAGTTATAGTCGGAGACAATTCGAAAAAGCATTGACACCCCAGACAGTTAATAGGAACAATTAAAGCAAAACATACAATTATTAATGCTTTCATTATATCCGTGGTGTCCAGATCTACACCCTATCTTTAGAGTATGGGTGCACATGAAAATAAAGCTCACAAGAGGGTCAAGAGGGAGTGTTTAAAGACCAGATGTGCACTTCTCCCATCAATATCACAAACTAACCAATGATTCACGTAGTCGGTAGGTATGATCTCCAAACTCACTGGTTGGATCGTAAATGTACAAACTCACTGGTTGGATCGTAAATGTACAAACTCACTGGTTGGATCGTAAATGTACAAAACTCACTGGTTGGATCATAAATGTACAAACTCACTGGTTGGATCATAAATGTACAAACTCACTGGTTGGATCATAAATGTACAAACTCACTGGTTGGATCGTAAATGTACAAACTCACTGGTTGGATCATAAATGTACAAACTCACTGGTTGGATCGTAAATGTACAAACTCACTGGTTGGATCGTAAATGTACAAACTCACTGGTTGGATCGTAAATGTACAAACTCACTGGTTGGATCGTAAATGTAAAAACTCACTGGTTGGATCGTAAATGTACAAATTCACTGGTTGGATCATAAATGTAAAAACTCACTGGTTAGATTGTAAATGTATCTGTATCTCTTGTTAGAAGCAGATTCTTCTAGTGAGGAAAGGGCAGACATGGCTTTGGCCAGCGTATGGAGAAGTTTTAGTCTGGTATATCCTTGCCTGAGTGGCTTGGGTTGAGGCACACACCCAACTTTTTGGGGATGAAGACATCGTTAGACACCCTCACGGACCTCTGGAACACAGGTTGTACTCTTTTTCGTTTATCCCACAACAACTATTGTATTTCCCATTAGTGACTACAATTGCCGTACGCCTTTTTTGGGGGTTTCAATGAGGCAGAAACATGTCGACCTCTACATAAAGATTTGGTTGAAGATGTTACTTCCCTCTTAGTTTTAACCTTAGAATAAAGTCAATTACTAATCAACTAAGAAAGAGTTTTAAATATATACTCTTTGCATTTCTGCACTGCCCATCCACACCTCCAGCTCACAACAGGAACCCTCACGACCATCTGTATAAAAAACTCCTTTTCTGATGGAGTAGGTTGTAGGCCCCACCACACATTCATGCGAGGGCTGTGTGGAGGAACCCTACGATGAACCATACCACCCATGAGTGGGAGAGGGATTTCATCCTTAACAAAGGAATTTGCTGCTAACAAGAGATACAGATACATTCATGATCTAACCAATGGGTTTGATGGTCGTACCTAGGCTACGGGTATCCTTGGTTAGTTTGTGATCCATGTGAAATACTTCACAGCTACTGTAAACACATAGCATACTATCCCGATACAAAGCAAAACACATTTGTTCACATAGTTGCATCAGCAAAGGGACAAATACATAAATGACTCACCAAATGCAATATGAGCAAAATAGAGAAAGGTCTAACAAGCTTTAAAAGTATGTGCCTTGCTGGGAATATTCTAGGACTAGATGATACAGAAGAATATGAAGGAAATATGTATGAGTTATTAAAGCTAAAGGGTCTAGTTCAGAGGTTCCATTTTGGATGATTTACATGCCGGATCTGACTAAGTCACAAAAGCAGTAGTGATGTCAAATGTCATAGTACCTACCCTGGACATGCCAGAAAAACAATTAAAGCTGTACTACAAGAGCACATTAATGTGTAAGGAGAGGCATCCACAAGAAAGGATTCCAGTTGGTTATTGCAGACTGTGATGTCATCATTGACAGCTAGGAGACCTGAACCTCTACCTCCTCATTCAGGGCCACCGCTCTCTAAATGACAACAGTACTCCTTCTGTCTAGTTCAAGAAAGCTCCAGAATTAGCAAATATTAGAGAAAGGCTTGGTGGCCTTTCGATGGTTGCCCAGTAGGTATGATGCACTGAGGTGTCCTCTTACGGACACCTCAGTGCATCATAGTTAATGACCTGCTCCTGAAAGTAACAGAATCATTCATGCACCAGTTACTCATTGCAGTGTTTCAGTGGTTCAAGATTAGACTTCCCAGAAAGATCTTACTGGTTGAAATGCCTCAACTCCCAAAAGGTGTCTTTTGGATTGGGCATCAACTCACTGTAAAAGTATGTTTGGGGTGTGACTCCCTGAAATTACAGGGTCATTTGGAGGCAAATTGCCATCATCGGCAGCGCCTACATTCTGTTATCGTGGCGCTGATAACCACCGAGGGAGACTTTACGAACTTACCGACGTCACATCGTCAATGGAGCCAACATCGGCCATCTTCGACGCTGTGCATCGTCACCAACTTCGTTTCCAAGGTACTGTTTGTTTGGGGGTCTGTTTGACTCCACGCCCGATGCTGCGATCCTCGCGGTCGTCACCGTACTTTGGATTTCTTGCTATCATGACGTCGCAATAGCCCCAGTTGGTGCTATTTGATTCATACAAGCTTATTTTTGCAATATCCTTTTGAAAGTAATTTTTCAGAATATCTGTATGTTGGATTTTTGTCATTTTGGTCTTGTTTAGTTTAAATAAAGATATTTTATTTTTCTAAACTGATGTGGTGTCCTTTTGTGGTGTTTTCACTGTGTTGCTGTGAGTGTTGGTACAAATACTTTACACATTGCCTTTGGGATAAGCCTGTCTGCCATGCTACTAAGGGAGTAAGCAGGGGTTATCTAGACTGTGTATCCCCCTTACCCTGACTAGAAGAAAGGGTCCCTATTTGGACAAAGGTACCTACATCTGCCAAATAGAGACCCCCATTTCTAAAATACATTCATTGTATTCATTGCTCTGGAATGTGTATCTCTTCTTTATTTGTCATTCTCTCAGAATATTATTATCTGTCTCTTTCTGGCATAGTCGTGGTTACTGTCTCACAGTCCTCTTCATTTATCCATCAGTTCTCCCTTCCCCCAATGGTCTAATGCACATTTTGCTCTTTCATTTGTAGGGGTGCTTTATAATCATGGGTAGTAGGCACCTACATATAATCCTTTGTTGTATTAACGTAGGTTATTAGAACGTGGACTGGAATAACGTCAAAGGTGAAATGTTAGAGATATTTTCAATATAAATGTGAAGAAATTAATGTTGCAACTACGCGTGTTTAGTCAAAACCATTAACATGCAAAATTCATACAAGTCACTGACAAGTACTCACATAATTGATGTGCTTATGTAACGTGTTAATTTCGATGTGCTCAGTAAATTATGTTAATTCTAAATGTGTAATTTCATGAGGCCTTGTGCCATTGCTTATGTTGGCCAATGTCTGTAGGCCTAAATTGTATTTTTCCCCTGGAAGCTCTCATATTAGATTTAATAGTGAATTTCATGTGCTTGTTGGATTTGTTCTTTCTCATGTTTCTGTTGAAGGTGGAGAATTCATTTTTGTTATTTAGAATAATTTCTTTGTTTTAGGAGTTAGGCTTCGGGAGAAGAGCATTGAATGTTGATAATATTAAGAAATGTTGTACTTTCTCATCGAAGCAAGCCTGAGAATCAAGGTAATCTCGCCACAGCCTGGGAGCATCGCTGCCTAATGGAAAATCCCCTACAAGGAGGTGGCATGAGCATATTGTGTGATGCTGCAATGCATCTTGGGATACTACCTGTGAAATTGATGTATGAAAGTTAGGGACAGTGTCTGGGGACTTCTGCCTTGCCTTGACAAAGAGTGCATCTTAGAACGAGCTTTGTAGCTCTGTGCTACTTGACGCATCTAATTGTGAAGAGGCTTCTTAGGAAAACGTCACACTCTGACACCTTAATGGATCTCACCTTGGGAAATGCTAGGTAGGGTTGTAACGCTGGTTGTAGTGTAGGGACAGACTAATGCTTTATTCCCACAAACTTCCAATGAAGGGGAATCTCAACATCTGGGCTGGTATCTTCTGTATTCTAGTACTGATTATCCTGTGCATGTTGCACCACCATAACTTCACCCATAGGTTTGACTTTGTATTAGTTCAATGTATTTTTACACCCTCATCTTGAGGTGTCTCTATGTCTAACTGTTCTTGGCTTTGTAATAAACTAACTAAACTAATTTGTGAGTCTGTGATTCTGCTGAGTCATAGTGCATTGGAACTACAATGATTGATTGGCTAACAGTTTCTCTCCCCTCCATGCTTGCATGCAGATAAAAAGAGCCATCAACCTGGAGTTCCAGAGCAGATCTAGAAAGTGGAACCCAGCTCCTTCACCCACTCTCTCTTCCTCTAAGTAATATCCCATTTTCACCCAATCCAACTAACTGTCCTTTTTATGTCTCCCACCACCCCAACTTCTCTGCCTCCTGTTCTCTGAATTATTTAAAAATAAAATGTCAAATATAGAGGCGGACACGTCTTTGGAATTAAAGCAGCACATAAAAGGACAACAGTTCAGTTTTCCTGCTCTTCCTGCCAGGGCAGCTGTAGGGGGGGTTCGCCATATTCCAAGCTACAGTAAGACTTCAAACACATTCCGCGGCCCATCAATACAGTGTAATCACTGAAAGGAAGGCCTGCTGCAGACAGCATCAGTGTAATATGTGTGAGAGTGCCTGAGGCAGGAATTCGTGTTAGACCCGCTTGTTTCACTGCCAAATGAAAACCTGTGTTTATTTTCCCCTAATTTATAACTCCATTAAATGTCATTGCCACCAGATGTCAATAGTCAGATGAAATACACGCAATATGATCAACACAGTGTGCAGGATCCTAAGAAATCGTAAAACCAGAACAAAGTTGGCCAGCCACCCATGCAAAAGTGAATCAGCACTGGCGCTGATTGTGAACGAATCACGCTTACAATTCGACCTGCATGTGAACTGATCACTCTTAGCACTGGCTCTGACTGTAAACGGATAATGTTTAACACTTGAGGGCCCAAACCTTATACCTGCACTGCCCTACCCCAATGTAAAAGGGCAGAAATGCACCATATCTGTGAAATACTGTGCATTCCCGTCCTCTCCCTCTGCTCTGGTGCACAATTTGCTGCCTAGCGACAATGCAGGCACCATTGCAACATGGTGCAAGGATGCCTCTGTTGTAGGCATCCCTGCACCAAAAACAATCCTGAGAGGCGATCTGCTCTACATTGTTAGAGGAAAGAATTAGGAGAAATAAAGTTATTTCTCCTCATTACGCCTGCTGTGGGAGGTGTACGTTTTAGTGCTTCACCAGGTTAACATGATTATGTAAATCTGGAGCAGTGTCAAAATCCATGGGTGCTGCATGGGGACACCCACCATTACCCATGGAACACTTCCCTGAGATAGAGTAAGGCAAGGCAGAGACTAGCACTGCTTTGACTTACTCCATATATATGATGCTATGCTAAGCCACACAGAGAGGCTTTGTGTCACCTCACAGATATGATTGAGAGGCTTACGCTGCGGGAGCGTAAAAAAAAGTGATGCCCTGGCAGTGTAACCCTCTCGTAAGTAAGCACCCTATTCTGAATGCGAACTGATCACACTTAGCCAATGCCGGACGGTAATGTGAGCGGGGAGGCAGAGGTCCATACATGTTTGCATGCACACTCGCTCACATCCATGCATTCACATGCATGCACACACACACCCACTCACAGCACGCAGTCACAAATACACATACATTCATACATACACGCATGCAAGCACCAAAGATTAAGAAAACATCAAACTTAGCGACTGCAGCATCTCAGGTGGCGGTAGGGAAACCTTATTAGTTCCTGATGATTGGCACTGCCGCCTCCTCTCATTGGCTGACTATGTTATGGGTCAGCCAATAAGAGGAGGCAGCAGTCCTTTACTTGTCACAAAAGGAGATGGGTCAATGAGACTTCATGGCCCCACCCTACTCTGTGACAAGGCATCAGTAATAGACACTCGGCCCTGGGCACTTCATGGCGTGAAACTGAAGCGCCCAGGACTGACGTTATCGGTGACTCTTTCACTCGTCATGAGGTGGATGACCGCCAACCGATCGCACACAGAACCCTATTCTGAATGCGAACTGATCACACTTAGCCAATGCCGGACGGTAATGTGAGCGGGGAGGCAGAGGTCCATACATGTTTGCAGAACAGTGACATTTTCAGCTCAGTAAAGTCATCTCAGGCAGCCAAGTGTCTACACCTTTAGTGCATGTACGATGCCTGGCTGCCTGGCCTGAACGAGAAGAGTGTTTGTCAGACTTTCTTTTGCTCAGCCTGACAGACTCTCTTCATCTCTGGAATATAATCACCTTGCCACACTGCACCTGGGCTAGGAGAGCCCAGGACCACAGGAACATAGGAGGAGGGCCAGACATCTGGAGCCAACACAGGAGTGTCTTGTCTTTGAACTTTTGGTGGGAAGTGGTTAGGCAGCTGTGTCATCAAGGGGCAGAGCTGAGGTATTGAGGGGAGCTCTTTCCACAGATAACTTAAAGTCGCCATATTGGTTTGTCCCAGAATGCTGTGCAGGAGGTTTAGGACAAGGGCAGATGAATGCTACGGCCTCTTAGGATTGGCCAGCGGTGTCTGTTTTCTAGAACTCCCCAATCCCACTTAAAAGCCCCCACATAAGGGAAAGATAGATGAGGAGACTCTGGACCTGGGAGCGAGGTGAGCAAAAGGATGCCCAGTTGGAAGGAGAAGGCATCTGATGCCCTGCATGAATGGACTGAAGGACCTTCACTCCAGCTGACCCTCAGAACTAGCATGGGTCTATCAAGGATAAGTACTGAACGCCATATGCCGCGGGTAACAGTTTGAGGAAATGGATCTTCTGGGCACACTGAATGGTTACCCCAGGGCAACTTTGTTCTGGTTCTAGATTCCGCTGCCCCCCCGCCCTCTAAGAAGCCAGCAGGCTCTGACACTGGGGGAGTGCAGCTGAGAGCATGTTTTCCTGGCTGGTAGCAAAGGGGCTGTTCAGGATGCCTCAAGCAGCAGGACAAGAGCACCAGGAGCCAGACAAAGGACAGGTCTGGCAAGAGAGAAGAAAATCTGACTCCCCAATGAGATTGCCGAATTTAAGGGCAATGAGACATCAAGGGCGGCTCATGGTGACCAGAGTTCACCACCAGGATTAAATGACACCTCTCTTGTGGAAATTGACTCAAAATACAGCCTGGTTTCCCCGGGAGGAACGAATGGAGAATGAAGCATGTAGCATTTCACCATCACTCCAGGGTATATCCCTGTGGATAACCGAGTCCCAAGGGGTCGGCACAAACCAATACATGGTGTTTAAATGGAGAGTGGGGGTTCATGGGGCCCCTCCCGAGAGGAGCCCAACACATGTACGGGTGTCCAGATCACTCCATACCCCAGGACATGGAAAAGAATGCTAAGTCCTGGTGCATTGCTCTGTACCCTGGTTGCATCTCCCAGCACTGCTGCCATGCCTCACTGCCCAAAACTTAAAGTGCTTACTCCTTCACCACCTATCCCTACCCATGCCTACTTCTGCACCTATCTCACTCTCCACATGCACCTCACACATCTGGCATGCTCAAACACACAACCACACAAACCTGGCACTCTCTGCACCATACCCAGCCCTGTCCTGCATACTCAACACGTGCTCCCCCCATTAAACACGCCACTGAAATTTGGAATCTGCTACACGACCATTCACAGGACCAGCTGTTCCTAACTGAAACCAGGCTGGCTCCCTCGTCTGCCCCGTTATCGTCACACAATACCCCCCACCTTGAAAGAAGATCCCAAGACAGGAGAGGACAAACAGGCCCAGAGGTGGAATCGCTATGATCTTCAAAGAATAAATCCAATGCTCCACCACCTCGGAAAGCACCACCCGCATCATAGAACACTTGACCTTCAAACTCCTCATCTCACTGTCAACTGCACTATAAGTGGCACCCTTGTCTACCATAGGGGTGGGTGGAATTTGCGTAGTCGAGCTAAGCAAAGCTCAGCAAAATGGTAAAAAATCTGCGCGAGCACGCAAAAGTTCCACTAACACGCGGAATTGCTTGTTCCGCCCGTTCGCGATGCATTTTTCCTGTTCGCCAACGCTGTTTGCGTACTCAGGGAGAAATATCTTGCGAACACGCATTTTGAAAGTGCAAACAAGCAAAAAAAATTGCGAAGTCACAGATCGCGCAATTTTTGGCAATTTCGCGTTCTACGCGGAACGCGAAATTACCCAAATTCTGCAAATTACGCAAGCGGAACAAAATTTACCGCCAAGGCCTAATCTACCGCTAACCCCGACCATGCCCCAACTTTGGCAGCACCATTGCAGACTTCACTGATCTACTGATCAGTGAATTTTGCATCTTCATTCTCCCCAGCGACTCTACTGTAGGTCCTCACAATACCTTCACAATCAGCCTCCTTGAGAATCTGTCCAACCTTGGACTCACCCAGCATGCAGACCCACACACACATGCTGTAGGACACCCACTGACCCCATTTTTACCAGCTTCACAACATCACAAGTAGACAAGCCCAAACCAACCACCAGGTTGGATCACACACTCATCAACTTCAGCATACTCATCCCACACCACCACAGAAATACCACCAAATCTTCAAACCGTGACTGGTACAAGATCTCAGATCCATCTTGGTCCAACACTACCAGCCTTTACACAACAACAACCTCCCCCAATCCATCTCCAACTTCAAGGCCTAGATTACTGCCTGTGGACATACCCTGGCTCCTCTCAAACTTAGCAAAGCCCAAAGAACCAGACTGCAAGCAGTCTGGTACATGGAAGTGCTCAGGCTCACCAAACGTCACTGTAAACAACTTGAATGCAGATGAAGACAAGATCAGAATGACACCAACAAGACCACCTGCAAATCCGACCTTAGATGTCACCTTCAGCAAATCAGAGCCACCAAGTGCTCCACTTACACCTACTGCAGAGAAATAAACATCAAGGAAATCTTTTGTGTAGTGATAAACGTTATCTCTCTGGCATTAAGCTCCACCAGAGTAACCCCTTCCCAGGATCTCTGCACCCAGCTGTCCTTATTCTTCAGCGAAAATATCACCAGTACTTATGAAAACTTTGAGCCCCAACCAGACCCTTCTACCCTTGCATCCCTCCTGCTCATCTCTACCAACACCCAGAGGACCAAACTGACCAACTGGCCCACCATTATCATTCCAACCAGAACCAGATCCGGTGTTTGTGCCTTCTCATACATTGCACCTAAAGCCTGGAATGACCTGCCCCTGCAAATCAGAGCCACCTTCTAAGTACTTGAATCCCGCAGGAACCTGAAAACCTGAATCTTCAACTTGCCCGATCCTGGCTCTGCTCATCCCACTCCCGCTTCAGCACCAGTATGCCCTCGCGGGTGAGTTGTTCACTATACAAATACACATAATATAAAACAATACATTATACACCATTATGATGAATCCATTTGAATATATTTACTGTTACCATTTATTTTATTGGTGGTGCAAATTGGCCAGACCCATTCACTGCCACTAGGCCTACCTTATTTATAGTAATACCCCTTATAGTGTGATGTTGCATCTGGTATAGGTGGTGGGTAATGTGGTTGCGATCTGATTACGCTAGTGTAATAGTGTGATTGTGGTAATTTTGTGTAACAAAGTTATTCAAAATTACAGAGATTATGACATTATGCCATATCAAGTAATTTTGGGGAGAGATTGTAATGCAAGATGCACTGTTTGGGTAATTTTAAAATGCAAGCAGCATTTCAGGTAATTTTTTTTACCAAAGCAGGCCGTTCTGGTTACGTTCGATTGCAATACTACAAATCTGAATGCAAGCAGCAGTTTTGAATGCAAGATGCAATTAATTTAACATGGCAGGCCAGAAAAGATTTCAGGTAAATTTTGTACCCAAGTTGACCGTTCGAATAAATGTTTAGTGCATTTTAACCTGAGCCACAGTTTTTTGATTGTGAGCAACCGGAAATCAACTAAAAATTAAGATTTTTGATATGAAATTTTTCGCGAACAGAACATTCTGGTAATTTTTTTATTGCGGGGTACATTTCACTGAATTACACAAAATGTCATGCAATGTTGCGGTCATTTTGGGCTACAGCAAATTACACACCTTTCACACACCCCTAGTGATAATGTGATATGGGAGTGTCGCCAAAGGTATTTCCATCTACCTGATGTGCAGTATTTTGTAGCGTGTGCGTAATAAAATGACTTTTGCTTCTTAAGGAAGCACTGTCTGGACAGTAACTTATCAAGTTTTGTGGATGAGAACCAGCAGACTGGGGTTACCACCCCACACCGCCTTCCCTAACTAGGCCTTGGACTGCTCTGCTTCGCGCCCTAAGAGAGTCAAGTTCTTCAAGGGGGGACTTGGGTCCCAGTAAATAAGGCAACTCTGGACTTATTACTTGTGAAGGGCTCACTTCCTTCTAAAGTGATAACCCAATTTCTTACATTCGTATCTACCTCCAAAGGTCTGGGCAATCCTGGAACAGACAATTTTCCATATATGTCTGAAATTTACAGGTCATGCATGAAGTTGAGCGAGAATGGATGCACTGATTTTGCTTAATAATTGTCCAGCTAGTATGGGCAGGGTAACTAAAAGGAATGGATCTTGTGGTGGTGAGGGATAACTGTAGTCCACTTTCTCCTCGGGTCCTGGCGCCATCCACTGCGCTAACATCTGCAGAGCTCTGCTGCGTCTGAGCAAAAATGTGCTGTTTACTTGTCCATGGCTGAGAGCATTATAAAATCATGAAGCTTGAAGAACTGGCAAAATAATGATGGTACATTTAAAAATACAAAATATTTTGGAGGATGCCAAGTGGGAGCCAGGGGGCAAGTAGAATTCACACAATAAACACAACTCCCACAGAGCAGTTAGGCAGGGGAAGAATTAATGTGAATTAAGAGGGTCATTGGGTCCTTTGGCTCCAATACTAGGAATGGACGTCATTTGGTGATTAGCAGAAGTACCAGCTGTTAAATCTGGCTTACCCTTTGGTATGTCTGGTGACACTCATGCAACCTCTGCGTCAGCGATTGGAAAGTCAGCGGCAGACGCAGAAAGTAAAGAAACTCTCCCAGAACTCCATGTTTACCTTCAAGGGTTTCTACACAGTGACCACCCACTAGCAAATCATCAAACACAGGAGGCTGTGTAGAGCTTATTGGTGATAAAAGGGGTGATTAAGGCCACTTTTTCACCCTCTTCTCTTTTCAGCAGCTTCTTGTTTGATGTGAGAAGGATGGGACATGAGTTATTTCATTTTTCATCCCTTATCACATCTCCAGGGTGCAGTGTTATGACATTATCCGTGCTAGGACCCTGAGAGTTCTAGGCAGACTCTAAACAGGAATGATGTAACCTGCTGGGATGTGTTATGGTGTGGTTAAACCAGTTATGTACAGAGTGTGGTTGTATGCTGAGGAATAAAGACATTTGCTACAGAGCTCTGTGTGCATCATGTTCATATGCATGCTCCTCGGCTGGGGAAGACACTACACAGGGTTAATACCCCTTGAGTCGTACCTGCAGATCATCAGCATCTAATGCCTTGAAGGTACTGCAGTGGCTGCCTCTGAGGCAGAGGATTGTGTTCAAGGCTATGTGCGTCGTGTGCAAAACACTACAGGGCTCTGGACTGGTGCCTCTAGCATGAAGGGTACTGCATGGGAACTTATCGCACTGCTCATATGGGGTTGCTCTGCCCATATGGAGCTGTGCTAAGCATATGGGACTCTGAGCATATGTAGCAATGCTGTGCTTATGATAAGCTTGGTACATGTGTTACACTGATGATATGGGACTGAACTGAGCATGCGTGATTGGACAGAATGTACTGCACACTGCGAGGAACGTATGGGAACTGAACAAGCAGTGCTGCACCGACTAGAAGAGCATCTGCACTGCACTGAACAAATAGGCGCGTGCTGCACCTGTGGCGTACACTGAGTGGAAGGAGCTCCATGGCATGTATGAGGAGCTGAGTTTACATAAGTGCACTGAGTGTATGAGGTTGTGCCAGAATATGGTCCTGATCTCCATATGGGCAACGGGGCATATGCGGTTACGCTGCTCTATGAGGCTGTGCGGATGCTGGCTGAGCTTGCATCTGTTCCCGTATGGAGGGGAACATTGTCCAGCAGCTTGATTTGACCTGTTCCTACATCAGACAGACCAGGATTGATTTGAATATGGCTGTCCTCTGTCTAGAGTGGCACAGTGGGTGAAAAACGATGGACCGAGGAATGCCAGCGGCTGAGGTTAATTCAAACATTCTTTCCATCACTATGGGGTGCAGACCATACCTGCTGCTTGGATATATGAGAGCTGAGCAGAAGTGTGTGCGCTGAGGGTGTGAGCCCCTGCGCATGCGTGGCTGTGCAGAGTATAGACGGTCCTAATCTCATGTGACACGGATAACACCTCCGCTATAAATCAGTCTCATCGATAATCAACACACACTAAACATCCATATGTGAACATTAAAATTTACAAGATGACCCTTTTAAAATTTATGATCTATATTTTTTTTTTATATGTACACTTCGGAAGAAGAAGTACCGTAACACTATTTACATATTTGATCACTTCAAAACCATTATCAGCACGAAAATGCCTTCATGTAGAGTACATAGGGGCATATTATCAAGAAACGGCGTTAAAATTATCGCCGCTTTAGCGGCACGAAACTGCCGCTAAAGCGGCGATAATGGGCTTGATAATATGCCGCAGAGAATTCCAATAGAAGCCCATGTTGACACCAGAACATGGGCTTCTATGGGAATTCTCTGCGGCATATTATCAAGCCCATTATCGCCGCTTTAGCGGCAGTTTCCTGCCGCTAAAGCGGCGATAATTTTAACGCCGTTTCTTGATAATATGCCCCGTAATTCTTTGTTAGAAGTAAAAAGCCTGCTGTCACCATTGATCATGGTATGTGTAACTTTTACCGAGAAAATAAATGTTTAGCGAAGGTAAATAAATCATAATATTGCACTGATTATTTCATACCTCATAGATCCATGCATCACCAGTCCTTTCTTTTTGTTTTTTAGGTGTGAAATTGTGGCTTTTTACACATAATACCTTGTTTTGCATCTCCCAACCACTACACAGCATCAACCATGGTTCAGGGTCGCCTTGTTCGTTTTTTACAAGTTTAAAAAAAAGAGTCCATGCTATGTCCACACGTTTAAAACCCGTGAGCTTTAAGGGTTCTCCTCCGGATGTGGCACTACTGATGTGTATATAATGTCAGATCTGTTAAATAAAAGATATGTATGTGTGTGTTTACACGTCAGCACCTCTTGCACTTTATAAAAGAGGTCTTGCTTGGATCTATTTAGGCTATATCATTTGAGAAGATCCACCACACCTATGCACATTACGTATACATCATCAGTGCCACGTCCGGAGAAGAACCCTTGATGCGCATGGGTTGGAAACGCCTCTACACATTATACAAGGAGAATTGGATTACTTTTTTTAAACGCATAAAAAACGAACAAGGTGATTCTCATCCTTTTAAGTTTATACTATATAATGTTTGGGTGAAACAAAACAATTTAATAAATGTTAAAAGAAAAAACACGATGTTACCCCTAAAAAAGAAAGGAGTGGTGATGCATGGATCAATTGTGTGTGCAATAAACTATACATTATAATGTTTATATTTTTCTTCACAAAACATTGAGGGGCAGATTTACGAGAAAGTGACTCAGTGTATTCTGCAAGCCCTTTGGCTGTGCCGTACTGAGTCCCTTTCCGAGCACAGGAATGCAACATATTTACAATGATATGTCGCATTCCTGTGCTCTCCCCTGTGCTGGCGCACTAACAGCTGCCATGTGCCGGCGCCGGCACCCTTGCACCATGGTGCAAGGATGCCTGCATCATGGGGAGATTGTTTTTGTGCAGGAAGGGGCACCTTCCTGCACAAAAACAATCACTGCAGGCATTTTCCTCTTTCAATGCATGCTGTAGAATGCAACATGCATTGAAAGTGGAAAAAACAATGAGAAATTAAAACATTTCTCCTCGTTGCGCCTCCCTACGCCTTCCCTGGGGAGGCACAGCATTCACACGGATTTCCAGAATTACGATTCCTTGTAAATCTGGAAATGTGTCTGGTTCCATGGGTGTTGCGTGGGAACACCCACAGCAACACCCATGGAACGTCCCTTTCACACAGAGGCTGGCTTTTCCTGTCCTTGTAAATATGGAGCTTTGAAATACGCCACCAGTAGGTCACAAAAAGTGAGGTACTGGTGCGCAGGGGGCTTGTAAATCTGCCCCTTATTATCCTGCTAAATATCACACTTTTAACAAAGAATTACGTACACTCCATAAAGTTATTTATGACAGCTAATCTCCGCATCCCTCTCCCTCACTCACACCCCCCACATCCACCGCAGCAGAAGTGGACCACTCCTCCCGTATCCACTGCAGCAGAAGCGGACCACACCCCCGAATCCACAGCAGAAGAATTGTACCACACCCCCACCGCCACCGCAGCAGAAGTGGACCACACCCTCCGCATCTACCACAGCAGAAGTGGACCACACCTCCCGCATCCACCGTAGCACAAGTGGAACACACCCCCACATTCACCGTAGCAGAAGGGGACCACACTCCCGCATCCACTGGAGCAGAAGTTGACCACACCCCCGCATCCACTGCAGCAGAAGTGGAACACACACCCTGCATCCACCGCAGCAGAAGTGGACCACACCCTCACATCCACTGCAGCAGTAGACCGCACCCTGGCATCCACTGCAGCAGAAGTTGACCACACCCCCTGCATCCACTGCAGCAGAAGTGGACCACACCCCCTGGATCCACTGCAGCAGAAGTGGAGCACACCCTCTGCATCCACTGCAGCAGAAGTGGACAACACCCCCTGCATCCACTGCAGCAGAAGTGGACCACTCACCCTGCATCCACTGCAACAGAAGTGGACAACACCCCCTGCATCCACTGCAGCAGAAGTGGACCACACACCCTGCATCCACTGCAGCAGGAGTGGACCACATCCACTGAATCCACTGCAGCAGAAGTGGAACACATCCACTGCAGTAGAAGTGGACCACACCCCCTGCATCCACCGCAGCAGAAGTGGAACACACCCCCTGCATCCACTGCAGCAGAAGTGGAACACACCCCCTGCATCCACTGCAGCAGAAGTGGACCACACCCCCTGCATCCACTGCAGCAGAAGTGGAACACACCCCCTGCATCCACTGCAGCAGAAGTGGACCACACCCCCTGCATCCACAGCAGCAGAAGTGGACCACGCTTCCAGCATCCACTGCAGCAGAAGTGGACCACACACCCTGCATCCACTGCAGCAGAAGTGGACCACGCCCCCTGCATCCACTGCAGCAGAAGTGGAACACCCCCCATGCATCCACAGCAGCAGAAGTGGACCACAACCCCTGCATCCACAGCAGCAGAAGTGGAACACACCCTTGCATCCACTGCAGCAGAAGTGGAACACACCCCCTGCATCCACTGCAGCAGAAGTGGAACACCCCCCCCCCTGCATCCACAGCAGCAGAAGTGGAACACACCCCCGCATCCACTGCAGCAGAAGTGGAACACACCCCCTGCATCCACTGCAGCAGAAGTGGAACACACCCCCTGCATCCACAGCAGCAGAAGAGAATACACCTCCTGCATCCACTGCAGCAGAAGTGGAACACACCCCCTGCATCCACAGCAGCAGAAGTGGAACACAGCCCCTGCATCCACAGCAGCAGAAGTGGAACACACCCCCTACATCCACAGCAGCAGAAGTGGAACACACCCCCTACATCCACTGCAGCAGAAGTGGACCACACCCCCTGCATCCTCTGCAGCAGAATTGGAACACACCCCCTGCATCCACTGCAGCAGAAGTGGACCACAACCCCTGCATCCACAGCAGCAGAAGTGGAACACACCCCCTGCATCCACTACAGCAGAAGTGGAACACACCCCCTGCATCCACTGCAGCAGAAGTGGAACACACCTCCTGCATCCACAGCAGCAGAAGAGAACACACCCCCTGCATCCACTGCAGCAGAAGTGGAACACACCCCCTGCATCCACAGCAGCATAAGTGGAACACACCTCCTGCATCCACAGCAGCAGAAGAGAACACACCCCCTGCATCCACTGCAGCAGAAGTGGAACACACCCCCTGCATCCACAGCAGCAGAAGTGGAACACACCCGCTGCATCCACAGCAGCAGAAGTGGAACACACCCCCTGCATCCACAGCAGCAGAAGTGAAACACACCCCCTGCATCCACAGCAGCAGAAGTGGAACACACCCCCTGCATCCACAGCAGCAGAAGAGAACACACCCCCTGCATCCACTGCAGCAGAAGTGGACCACAACCCCTGCATCCACAGCAGCAGAAGTGGAACACACCCCCTGCATCCACTGCAGCAGAAGTGGAACACACCCCCAGCATCCACTGCAGCAGAAGTGGAACACACCTCCTGCATCCACAGCAGCAGAAGAGAACACACCCCCTGCATCCACAGCAGCAGAAGAGAACACACCCCCTGCATCCACTGCAGCAGAAGTGGACCACAACCCCTGCATCCACAGCAGCAGAAGTGGAACACCCCCCCTGCATCCACTGCAGCAGAAGTGGAACACACCTCCTGCATCCACAGCAGCAGAAGAGAACACACCCCCTGCATCCACTGCAGCAGAAGTGGAACACACCCCCTGCATCCACAGCAGCATAAGTGGAACACACCTCCTGCATCCACAGCAGCAGAAGAGAACACACCCCCTGCATCCACTGCAGCAGAAGTGGAACACACCCCCTGCATCCACAGCAGCAGAAGTGGAACACACCCCCTGCATCCACAGCAGTGGAAGTGGAACACACCCCCTGCATCCACAGCAGCAGAAGTGAAACACACCCCCTGCATCCACAGCAGCAGAAGTGGAACACACCCCCTGCATCCACAGCAGCAGAAGAGAACACACCCCCTGCATCCACAGCAGCAGAAGTGGAACACACCCCCTGCATCCACAGCAGCAGAAGAGAACACACCCCCTGCATCCACAGCAGTGGAAGTGGACCACGCCCCCTGCATCCACTGCAGCAGAAGTGGAACACGCCCCCTCATCCACAGCAGTGGAAGTGGTCCTTGCCCCCCCCCCCCCCCTGCATCCACCGCAGTGGAAGTGGAGGACCTCCTCCTCTCTTCTGGATTTCCACAGGGCATTAAAAAACCTGGCTGTTCGATTGGTCTCCTCGAGCCTCCAGTGCCTGGATACTTCCTGGGTGATTAGCAGCGCTATATAAATCCATTGATTGATTTTTTTTTGGTGCTTATTATGATTCTGAAGTGATCACATGTATAGTTGTTCCTACAGGGCTCCGAGTTCAGAAGCGCTGCTATAAAAGAAAAATATTGAGTAAGGAGTCACAAACTCAAAAAGCATCATTTTATTGAAAGTCATTTTCCCTTTCCAATATTTAGCATAGTTTGATTCGTCAATACGCGTTTATAACAGCGACGTTTTCCTGGTGACAAACACATATTAGTGACATAAGAGACCATACTGATTTATATGTGCCCAACTCCTGTATAAAGGAGACCCAGAGCACACGTGGCTGTACTGAGGTGTTAGGGGCGCATGACTTGGGGAGCCCACCTGAGCACTTGAGGATGGATTGCGCATCGTGGCAAAACCTGAGCTCCTGGGGTTTCACTTCACATATGGGCCTGCACAGCTCATTTGGGGGCGTATCGGGCATCATTTCTCGTATTTGTCTCATTATTACGAAGCTGCAGTCTGTGCACACGACTGTACCAGACCATTGGACGCTGGACCGGCGCTTCAGAGGCTGCAGGTGCCATGTGTGGCAGTGAGCATCTGAGACTATACCATGGAACTAACTGCTGGTGCACAGTCATAGCGCTTCCCCCAGTGTATTGGGGTGCGCCTGTCTATGTTACTCTGTGTGCAGACATTCGGGGCTGTATGTGTTTATTATTTGACTATTAAAGTGGAAGTCTGTAGTTGTTCCTAAACATTAAGGGCCCGATTCACAGAACTAACTTAAGACAAAATCCTAAACTTACTACCATTTTGGTATTCACAGAAGGCACTTACTCATTTCGGTATTCACAGAAGTTAGGACTCCTCACTTTAGGACTCCTAAATGCCTTCTGTGAATACCGAAAGCCATAAAATTACGATTTTTCTCAGTTTAGTAATAGTATAGTTAGGACTCCTAACTTTAGGACTCCTAAATGCCTTCTGTGAATACCGAAAGCCATAAAATTATGATTTTTCTCAGTTTAGTAGTAGTAAAGTTAGGAGTCCTAACTTTAGGGCTCCTAAACTGAGAAAAATCCTAATTTTAAGACTTTCGGTATTCACAGAAGGCATTTAGGAGTCCTAAAGTTAGGACTCCTAACTTCTGTGAATACCTAAGTGAGTAAGTTTCTTCTGTGAATACCAAAATAAGTAAATGCCTTCTGTGAATACCAAAATGAGTAAGTGCCTTCTGTGAATACCAAAATGGTAGTAAGTTTAGGATTTTGTCTTAAATTAGTTCTGTAAATCGGGCCCTAAAGGTATGCAGGGGACCATGAAGGGTATGCTGGGTTTTTGCTGCTGTGCCTGGACATTTCTTGTAGTAAGTTGGCACATGTTACATAGGCATGCAGTGCCTTTAGCAGGCATACGATGGCTATTATAGTCGTTTGAGGTCAGTAGTTAGTCGTCATCGTGGAAGGATCTTGGGTCCAATTAACAGATATATTCCGCATTTTGTACTTTATTAATCTTTCATGTATTGTAAGCTTCCTTAACGTGAATGAAGTCACACCACTTCCTTTCATTTAACATCAGTTCTGTGATGTCATCAGGTCAATGCTAAGGCAGCGTTGCTTTCTGTGGTATCATCTGGGTGTGAGGTCAAGGTAGTGAAACGTCACATCTGCTGCCCTGGGATTTTGTTCTATCTTTTGTCTGGGAGGGCAAATAGTGGAGCCTTGATTCTCTGATCCTGTGTTTTTACATCCAATGTCTCTGGACCAAGAGGTGTTTTCTCTCCTCGATGAACCATGGTGCTAAATTTTCAGTGAATGATAAAGCATTTTCAAACCTATCCTTCTTCCAAAGTGTTATTTGAGAAATTCCAAAACAGAACTCAACATGATCTAGTTAAGCTTAATGACCACTTGATGATTCCATGATGAACAATTATAATGTGAGCTATGGAGTGTCCATGTGGGACAATTTGAATTTTACCCACTTTTTGCCAAGGGCGACATGCAAAAGACAAAGATGTATATGTCATTGTTAAAGTAAAATATTTCGCCCATGTTGGTTTACGCTTGTCAGGAACTGAACATTCATGGGAAAGTCTCCATGCGTGTATCTTGGCTTCAGCTCCCTGTAGATATCTTGGCTTCAGTCTAGAGCTAGCCGTGCCGTGGAGCTTTTGGATGGATTTTCAGACCATTTCTTAGGATACCCTATCAATGTAAATACTATTTCTACCAAGGTTCCTCGTGAGCATGTTATCCAACCTATAAAAGCTGCCAGCTGTTTGCACTTTCATGAGAACCCTGCTCGGCGCCATATCAGTCGCCAGAAGTCGGTTTTCTAAGAAGCTGCCCGTGCCAGCGAATACTGGAAATCAGTAACCTACCTTTTGGCAGGACTGGCTCTCATGTTAGTGTGGAGGTATCAGAAACACGAAAAGTGAAATCCTGAGATGTGGCAGAAACATCAGCCATCATCAGTGGTGGCTCCTGTCCAAAGGTTCTCCTCGTCCCTGCTGTGCAACAATCCAATTATTATCAACGCAAATGGTCCCTAAGGGGGAAGTGTAGCCCTTGACTTCCAAGGCAATAGTTACAAGAAACCTTGTACTAGTAAGGTGCATTTTACGATTTGTGCATTTATTTTCATTCTTCACAAGTAATCCTGTTTCAAAACAAGGACTTGGTTTAACAATCCCCAGTATAAAATTGAGACAAGGTTTTCCTACTTAGTGATGGCTCAGTGAAAGTATATGAAGTGAATAAACAGTGGGCAAGTGCTAGACATATGCAAATTGTATACATGTGACTGCTAGGGAATTATGATGTACCGTACAACACTCAAGGTAAGAGTGTTCTAATTCTCAATCAAGTTTAAAAACAGTCCGCTGTAGAAATTGTCCACGTTTCGACCCACAATACTAAATTATTTAGAAAAGGGTCATCATCAGGAGGAAATAATGTAGGATACACCAAAGGATCATGGAAACAGTCCTACAAGATGAGGTTTGTGGGAGAATAGGCATAATGGTACATCGTCAGGCTTCCATGAGGTGTGGGCAAGCAGCTGGGGTAAGTGACCACGACTGTCATTAGACGGTGCGGTTATTATGTCTCTCAAAGGTGAGGTTACCAATTCCTACAGTGGACTGTTTTTAAATTTGATTGAGGATTTCAACACTCTTACCTTGAGTGTTGTGTATTACATCATAATGCCCCAATCAGTCATATATATATATATATTTGCATTGTGTGTAGCACTTGCGCACTATTTATTCACTTTCACTGCGCCATCAATAAATAGGAGCACCTTGTCTAAATGTGATACTGGGAGTTGTTAAACCAAGTCCTTGTTTTGAAACAGGATCACATGTGAAAAATGAAAGCAAATGCACAAATTGCTAAGTAAACCTTACCAGTAGAAGGTTTCTTATAACTATTGCCGTGGAAGTCAAGGTCTACACTTCCACCATAGGGACCATTTGCGTTCAAAATAATTGTCCTCCCAGGTTCCCAGAGTTACTGGTATGTCCCTTTTTTCTACAAAAATCCACTGATGTTAGAGAACAAGCCAATCTCAACCATGATGTGTGACTCTTGCAAGAAGACCATGTCTAGGGACCAGTGGTGCAGGGGTCACCGAGCTCCAGGGGGCCCCCTCACCAAAGTACCCAGGCCTCAGAGCTCCTCAGCGAGTCCGGAGGGGCCTCTATGCACTTTGCAGGGGTGCCCTCAAGTTTCATTACACCACTGCTGTGGACCTTTGATTCCACCAGCCCCCACCTCAATACTTCAACAGCACATTCTGAGAACATGCATTCAAGATCATTTCTGGTACTGGGCCAGTCTTCGTTCTGGTGCTTAAGGGGGCTTCTCATGCAATGATCATATCCCTAGCTTGGCCTGAGAAAACGACCCTGGAGACACAATATGGGACAGTACGTGAATGGTTAATTGGTAACTAGTTTTGTTCTTTATTATTGGATTAAGATGGCATGGGTTGCTGCAGTGTCATCTCTTGCAATGGATGAACAATATGGTCTGGCGTAACACTTTTTCATTCCCTAATTTTGGGTGCACCTAGCATGCATATATAATATAAACATATATATGTATATTGAATCAAGAAAGATTCATAAGCAATTACACCATGAATATTTGAAAAACCAGTAGAACACATCACAATTTTACCCAGAATTAGAGACTATAACAGGATGGCCTAGGAGTGGGAAACAGCGTTTACAATGCTGTCTCCACAAAGGTCGTTACAATGACCGAGTAGTTAGAAAGCATACCATTACATCGCAAGTCAGAACAACGACTTGCTGTAGGGGGCGCACTGGTATTGAATTTAAAATCCAACACCTTCCCTGCTGTTGCGCAAACTGGAGTAGGAATAGTAAATAATACTATTCCTAAGCCAATGCGCCCCATACAGCACGTCGTTATAATGACTTGCGATGTAATGGTATGATTTCAAACAACTCGGTCGTTGTAACGACTGCGTTGTAATGGCATGCGATGTATTCGCATGCAGTGTAAACAGCCATATTCCCTAGCAGTATGTATTTGTTAGCGCTCCAGGGATGCGAGATGAGAACCCCTCAAGCCTTAGCCCTGTGGACTCTTGGCTTTGACATGTCTGCCGGTATCTTGCTTTGGGCCTGGGTGGTCTGGAGTTTACCTCTGAATAGGATGGACCCAAGCAACTGAAGAGACAGCCGCAGGATTTCAAAAGACACTTCCGCTTTTGAAGCGATTGAACGTAAAAGGAGCATAACTATGCCCACTACTGTTAGATTTCTTCATGGGCTAAAATTCACTATTACGCAAAGACATAGGAGTAGGAATGAAAAAAGACAATGCAAAAACTTTTGTGATGTAGGTTTGCATGTAACAAATTGAGGAAGAATGAAAGCGACAGCTGGGGCTGTTTTAAACACAAGTTGGTCGCACACTGCTCGTCACACCAGCAAGTTGCCCCAAAGGACTGTGGTGAATGTAGTGGCGACGGCGGGTACGCCTATGCCACGATGTGTAAAAAGAAAAAAGTATGTGTTGCATTTAGCCATCCCTGGACACGTGTTTCGAGGTAGTTGCCTCTCGTCAGCAGGGAGCAGGACAATGTAAAGGGGTGCCGAGTGGACTGCCAAAATGTAATTAAAACAGGTCAAATACCTCTCATGGCGCGCAGGTGCAGAACCAGGGCTCGTCAGCCCGATAGCTCACGGGAGCCGTAATAATTTAAACACAAGTTGGTCGCACACTGCTCGTCACACCAGCAAGTTGCCCCAAAGGACTGTGGTGAATGTAGTGGCGACGGCGGGTACGCCTATGCCACGATGTGTAAAAAGAAAAAAGTATGTGTTGCATTTAGCCATCCCTGGACACGTGTTTCGAGGTAGTTGCCTCTCGTCAGCAGGGAGCAGGACAATGTAAAGGGGTGCCGAGTGGACTGCCAAAATGTAATTAAAACAGGTCAAATACCTCTCATGGCGCGCAGGTGCAGAACCAGGGCTCGTCAGCCCGATAGCTCACGGGAGCCGTAATAATTTAAACACAAGTTGGTCGCACACTGCTCGTCACACCAGCAAGTTGCCCCAAAGGACTGTGGTGAATGTAGTGGCGACGGCGGGTACGCCTATGCCACGATGTGTAAAAAGAAAAAAGTATGTGTTGCATTTAGCCATCCCTGGACACGTGTTTCGAGGTAGTTGCCTCTCGTCAGCAGGGAGCAGGACAATGTAAAGGGGTGCCGAGTGGACTGCCAAAATGTAATTAAAACAGGTCAAATACCTCTCATGGCGCGCAGGTGCAGAACCAGGGCTCGTCAGCCCGATAGCTCACGGGAGCCGTAATAATTTAAACACAAGTTGGTCGCACACTGCTCGTCACACCAGCAAGTTGCCCCAAAGGACTGTGGTGAATGTAGTGGCGACGGCGGGTACGCCTATGCCACGATGTGTAAAAAGAAAAAAGTATGTGTTGCATTTAGCCATCCCTGGACACGTGTTTCGAGGTAGTTGCCTCTCGTCAGCAGGGAGCAGGACAATGTAAAGGGGTGCCGAGTGGACTGCCAAAATGTAATTAAAACAGGTCAAATACCTCTCATGGCGCGCAGGTGCAGAACCAGGGCTCGTCAGCCCGATAGCTCACGGGAGCCGTAATAATTTAAACACAAGTTGGTCGCACACTGCTCGTCACACCAGCAAGTTGCCCCAAAGGACTGTGGTGAATGTAGTGGCGACGGCGGGTACGCCTATGCCACGATGTGTAAAAAGAAAAAAGTATGTGTTGCATTTAGCCATCCCTGGACACGTGTTTCGAGGTAGTTGCCTCTCGTCAGCAGGGAGCAGGACAATGTAAAGGGGTGCCGAGTGGACTGCCAAAATGTAATTAAAACAGGTCAAATACCTCTCATGGCGCGCAGGTGCAGAACCAGGGCTCGTCAGCCCGATAGCTCACGGGAGCCGTAATAATTTAAACACAAGTTGGTCGCACACTGCTCGTCACACCAGCAAGTTGCCCCAAAGGACTGTGGTGAATGTAGTGGCGACGGCGGGTACGCCTATGCCACGATGTGTAAAAAGAAAAAAGTATGTGTTGCATTTAGCCATCCCTGGACACGTGTTTCGAGGTAGTTGCCTCTCGTCAGCAGGGAGCAGGACAATGTAAAGGGGTGCCGAGTGGACTGCCAAAATGTAATTAAAACAGGTCAAATACCTCTCATGGCGCGCAGGTGCAGAACCAGGGCTCGTCAGCCCGATAGCTCACGGGAGCCGTAATAATTTAAACACAAGTTGGTCGCACACTGCTCGTCACACCAGCAAGTTGCCCCAAAGGACTGTGGTGAATGTAGTGGCGACGGCGGGTACGCCTATGCCACGATGTGTAAAAAGAAAAAAGTATGTGTTGCATTTAGCCATCCCTGGACACGTGTTTCGAGGTAGTTGCCTCTCGTCAGCAGGGAGCAGGACAATGTAAAGGGGTGCCGAGTGGACTGCCAAAATGTAATTAAAACAGGTCAAATACCTCTCATGGCGCGCAGGTGCAGAACCAGGGCTCGTCAGCCCGATAGCTCACGGGAGCCGTAATAATTTAAACACAAGTTGGTCGCACACTGCTCGTCACACCAGCAAGTTGCCCCAAAGGACTGTGGTGAATGTAGTGGCGACGGCGGGTACGCCTATGCCACGATGTGTAAAAAGAAAAAAGTATGTGTTGCATTTAGCCATCCCTGGACACGTGTTTCGAGGTAGTTGCCTCTCGTCAGCAGGGAGCAGGACAATGTAAAGGGGTGCCGAGTGGACTGCCAAAATGTAATTAAAACAGGTCAAATACCTCTCATGGCGCGCAGGTGCAGAACCAGGGCTCGTCAGCCCGATAGCTCACGGGAGCCGTAATAATTTAAACACAAGTTGGTCGCACACTGCTCGTCACACCAGCAAGTTGCCCCAAAGGACTGTGGTGAATGTAGTGGCGACGGCGGGTACGCCTATGCCACGATGTGTAAAAAGAAAAAAGTATGTGTTGCATTTAGCCATCCCTGGACACGTGTTTCGAGGTAGTTGCCTCTCGTCAGCAGGGAGCAGGACAATGTAAAGGGGTGCCGAGTGGACTGCCAAAATGTAATTAAAACAGGTCAAATACCTCTCATGGCGCGCAGGTGCAGAACCAGGGCTCGTCAGCCCGATAGCTCACGGGAGCCGTAATAATTTAAACACAAGTTGGTCGCACACTGCTCGTCACACCAGCAAGTTGCCCCAAAGGACTGTGGTGAATGTAGTGGCGACGGCGGGTACGCCTATGCCACGATGTGTAAAAAGAAAAAAGTATGTGTTGCATTTAGCCATCCCTGGACACGTGTTTCAAGGTAGTTGCCTCTCGTCAGCAGGGAGCAGGACAATGTAAAGGGGTGCCGAGTGGACTGCCAAAATGTAATTAAAACAGGTCAAATACCTCTCATGGCGCGCAGGTGCAGAACCAGGGCTCGTCAGCCCGATTGCTCACGGGAGCCCTAATAATTTAAACACAAGTTGGTCGCACACTGCTCGTCACACCAGCAAGTTGCCCCAAAGGACTGTGGTGAATGTAGTGGCGACGGCGGGTACGCCTATGCCACGATGTGTAAAAAGAAAAAAGTATGTGTTGCATTTAGCCATCCCTGGACACGTGTTTCGAGGTAGTTGCCTCTCGTCAGCAGGGAGCAGGACAATGTAAAGGGGTGCCGAGTGGACTGCCAAAATGTAATTAAAACAGGTCAAATACCTCTCATGGCGCGCAGGTGCAGAACCAGGGCTCGTCAGCCCGATAGCTCACGGGAGCCGTAATAATTTAAACACAAGTTGGTCGCACACTGCTCGTCACACCAGCAAGTTGCCCCAAAGGACTGTGGTGAATGTAGTGGCGACGGCGGGTACGCCTATGCCACGATGTGTAAAAAGAAAAAAGTATGTGTTGCATTTAGCCATCCCTGGACACGTGTTTCGAGGTAGTTGCCTCTCGTCAGCAGGGAGCAGGACAATGTAAAGGGGTGCCGAGTGGACTGCCAAAATGTAATTAAAACAGGTCAAATACCTCTCATGGCGCGCAGGTGCAGAACCAGGGCTCGTCAGCCCGATAGCTCACGGGAGCCGTAATAATTTAAACACAAGTTGGTCGCACACTGCTCGTCACACCAGCAAGTTGCCCCAAAGGACTGTGGTGAATGTAGTGGCGACGGCGGGTACGCCTATGCCACGATGTGTAAAAAGAAAAAAGTATGTGTTGCATTTAGCCATCCCTGGACACGTGTTTCGAGGTAGTTGCCTCTCGTCAGCAGGGAGCAGGACAATGTAAAGGGGTGCCGAGTGGACTGCCAAAATGTAATTAAAACAGGTCAAATACCTCTCATGGCGCGCAGGTGCAGAACCAGGGCTCGTCAGCCCGATAGCTCACGGGAGCCGTAATAATTTAAACACAAGTTGGTCGCACACTGCTCGTCACACCAGCAAGTTGCCCCAAAGGACTGTGGTGAATGTAGTGGCGACGGCGGGTACGCCTATGCCACGATGTGTAAAAAGAAAAAAGTATGTGTTGCATTTAGCCATCCCTGGACACGTGTTTCGAGGTAGTTGCCTCTCGTCAGCAGGGAGCAGGACAATGTAAAGGGGTGCCGAGTGGACTGCCAAAATGTAATTAAAACAGGTCAAATACCTCTCATGGCGCGCAGGTGCAGAACCAGGGCTCGTCAGCCCGATAGCTCACGGGAGCCGTAATAATTTAAACACAAGTTGGTCGCACACTGCTCGTCACACCAGCAAGTTGCCCCAAAGGACTGTGGTGAATGTAGTGGCGACGGCGGGTACGCCTATGCCACGATGTGTAAAAAGAAAAAAGTATGTGTTGCATTTAGCCATCCCTGGACACGTGTTTCGAGGTAGTTGCCTCTCGTCAGCAGGGAGCAGGACAATGTAAAGGGGTGCCGAGTGGACTGCCAAAATGTAATTAAAACAGGTCAAATACCTCTCATGGCGCGCAGGTGCAGAACCAGGGCTCGTCAGCCCGATAGCTCACGGGAGCCGTAATAATTTAAACACAAGTTGGTCGCACACTGCTCGTCACACCAGCAAGTTGCCCCAAAGGACTGTGGTGAATGTAGTGGCGACGGCGGGTACGCCTATGCCACGATGTGTAAAACTGAAAAAAGTATGTGTTGCATTTAGCCATCCCTGGACACGTGTTTCGAGGTAGTTGCCTCTCGTCAGCAGGGAGCAGGACAATGTAAAGGGGTGCCGAGTGGACTGCCAAAATGTAATTAAAACAGGTCAAATACCTCTCATGGCGCGCAGGTGCAGAACCAGGGCTCGTCAGCCCGATAGCTCACGGGAGCTGTAATAATTTAAACACAAGTTGGTCGCACACTGCTCGTCACACCAGCAAGTTGCCCCAAAGGACTGTGGTGAATGTAGTGGCGACGGCGGGTACGCCTATGCCACGATGTGTAAAAAGAAAAAAGTATGTGTTGCATTTAGCCA
Source organism: Triturus cristatus (assembly GCF_964204655.1). Lineage (NCBI taxonomy): Eukaryota > Metazoa > Chordata > Amphibia > Caudata > Salamandridae > Triturus > Triturus cristatus. The sequence continues at coordinate 1,153,380,310 of NC_140584.1, forward strand.
TCCCTGGACACGTGTTTCGAGGTAGTTGCTAAAGACCAGCGGAGTGCGACCCATCTGAAAATAATGTTTGAAGCTCCCTGAGCGATTGGCTGACGAGCCTGGAGTCTGCACCCGCGCGCCGCCACGAAAGGTACTTAAACCTCATATTTTTTGGCAGTCTACGGCACCCCCCACACAGTCCTGCTCCCTGCTGACGAGAGGCAACTACCTCGAAACACGTGTCCAGGGATGGCATTTATTATTACACTTTGTAGCATAGGTGTACTCGCCGCTGCTACTCTATCATCCAGAATCCTATGGGGCTACTTGCTAAAGACCAGCGGAGTGCGACCCATCTGAAAATGTTTGAAGCTCCCTGAGCGATTGGCTGACGAGCCTGGAGTCTGCACCCGCGCGCCGCCACGAAAGGTACTTAAACCTCATATTTTTTGGCAGTCTACGGCACCCCCCACACAGTCCTGCTCCCTGCTGACGAGAGGCAACTACCTCGAAACACGTTTCCAGGGATGGCATTTATTATTACACTTTGTAGCATAGGTGTACTCGCCGCTGCTACTCTATCATCCAGAATCCTATGGGGCTACTTGCTAAAGACCAACGGAGTGCGACCCATCTGAAAATAATGTTTGAAGCTCCCTGAGCGATTGGCTGACGAGCCTGGAGTCTGCACCCGCGCGCCGCCACGAAAGGTACTTAAACCTCATATTTTTTGCCAGTCTACGGCACCCCCCACACAGTCCTGCTCCCTGCTGACGAGAGGCAACTACCTCGAAACACGTGTCCAGGGATGGCATTTATTATTACACTTTGTAGCATAGGTGTACTCGCCGCTGCTACTCTATCATCGAGAATCCTATGGGGCTACTTGCTAAAGACCAGCGGAGTGCGACCCATCTGAAAATAATGTTTGAAGCTCCCTGAGCGATTGGCTGACGAGCCTGGAGTCTGCACCCGCGCGCCGCCACGAAAGGTACTTAAACCTCATATTTTTTGGCAGTCTACGGCACCCCCCACACAGTCCTGCTCCCTGCTGACGAGAGGCAACTACCTCGAAACACGTGTCCAGGGATGGCATTTATTATTACACTTTGTAGCATAGGTGTACTCGCCGCTGCTACTCTATCATCCAGAATCCTATGGGGCTACTTGCTAAAGACCAGCGGAGTGCGACCCATCTGAAAATAATGTTTGAAGCTCCCTGAGCGATTGGCTGACGAGCCTGGAGTCTGCACCCGCGCGCCGCCACGAAAGGTACTTAAACCTCATATTTTTTGGCAGTCTACGGCACCCCCCACACAGTCCTGCTCCCTGCTGACGAGAGGCAACTACCTCGAAACACGTGTCCAGGGATGGCATTTATTATTACACTTTGTAGCATAGGTGTACTCGCCGCTGCTACTCTATCATCCAGAATCCTATGGGGCTACTTGCTAAAGACCAGCGGAGTGCGACCCATCTGAAAATAATGTTTGAAGCTCCCTGAGCGATTGGCTGACGAGCCTGGAGTCTGCACCCGCGCGCCGCCACGAAAGGTACTTAAACCTCATATTTTTTGGCAGTCTACGGCACCCCCCACACAGTCCTGCTCCCTGCTGACGAGAGGCAACTACCTCGAAACACGTGTCCAGGGATGGCATTTATTATTACACTTTGTAGCATAGGTGTACTCGCCGCTGCTACTCTATCATCCAGAATCCTATGGGGCTACTTGCTAAAGACCAGCGGAGTGCGACCCATCTGAAAATAATGTTTGAAGCTCCCTGAGCGATTGGCTGACGAGCCTGGAGTCTGCACCCGCGCGCCGCCACGAAAGGTACTTAAACCTCATATTTTTTGGCAGTCTACGGCACCCCCCACACAGTCCTGCTCCCTGCTGACGAGAGGCAACTACCTCGAAACACGTGTCCAGGGATGGCATTTATTATTACACTTTGTAGCATAGGTGTACTCGCCGCTGCTACTCTATCATCCAGAATCCTATGGGGCTACTTGCTAAAGACCAGCGGAGTGCGACCCATCTGAAAATAATGTTTGAAGCTCCCTGAGCGATTGGCTGACGAGCCTGGAGTCTGCACCCGCGCGCCGCCACGAAAGGTACTTAAACCTCATATTTTTTGGCAGTCTACGGCACCCCCCACACAGTCCTGCTCCCTGCTGACGAGAGGCAACTACCTCGAAACACGTGTCCAGGGATGGCATTTATTATTACACTTTGTAGCATAGGTGTACTCGCCGCTGCTACTCTATCATCGAGAATCTTATGGGGCTACTTGCTAAAGACCAGCGGAGTGCGACCCATCTGAAAATAATGTTTGAAGCTCCCTGAGCGATTGGCTGACGAGCCTGGAGTCTGCACCCGCGCGCCGCCACGAAAGGTACTTAAACCTCATATTTTTTGGCAGTCTACGGCACCCCCCACACAGTCCTGCTCCCTGCTGACGAGAGGCAACTACCTCGAAACACGTGTCCAGGGATAGCATTTATTATTACACTTTGTAGCATAGGTGTACTCGCCGCTGCTACTCTATCATCCAGAATCCTATGGGGCTACTTGCTAAAGACCAGCGGAGTGCGACCCATCTGAAAATAATGTTTGAAGCTCCCTGAGCGATTGGCTGACGAGCCTGGAGTCTGCACCCGCGCGCCGCCACGAAAGGTACTTAAACCTCATATTTTTTGCCAGTCTACGGCACCCCCCACACAGTCCTGCTCCCTGCTGACGAGAGGCAACTACCTCGAAACACGTGTCCAGGGATGGCATTTATTATTACACTTTGTAGCATAGGTGTACTCGCCGCTGCTACTCTATCATCCAGAATCCTATGGGGCTACTTGCTAAAGACCAGCGGAGTGCGACCCATCTGAAAATAATGTTTGAAGCTCCCTGAGCGATTGGCTGACGAGCCTGGAGTCTGCACCCGCGCGCCGCCACGAAAGGTACTTAAACCTCATATTTTTTGGCAGTCTACGGCACCCCCCACACAGTCCTGCTCCCTGCTGACGAGAGGCAACTACCTCGAAACACGTGTCCAGGGATGGCATTTATTATTACACTTTGTAGCATAGGTGTACTCGCCGCTGCTACTCTATCATCCAGAATCCTATGGGGCTACTTGCTAAAGACCAGCGGAGTGCGACCCATCTGAAAATAATGTTTGAAGCTCCCTGAGCGATTGGCTGACGAGCCTGGAGTCTGCACCCGCGCGCCGCCACGAAAGGTACTTAAACCTCATATTTTTTGCCAGTCTACGGCACCCCCCACACAGTCCTGCTCCCTGCTGACGAGAGGCAACTACCTCGAAACACGTGTCCAGGGATGGCATTTATTATTACACTTTGTAGCATAGGTGTACTCGCCGCTGCTACTCTATCATCCAGAATCCTATGGGGCTACTTGCTAAAGACCAGCGGAGTGCGACCCATCTGAAAATAATGTTTGAAGCTCCCTGAGCGATTGGCTGACGAGCCTGGAGTCTGCACCCGCGCGCCGCCACGAAAGGTACTTAAACCTCATATTTTTTGGCAGTCTACGGCACCCCCCACACAGTCCTGCTCCCTGCTGACGAGAGGCAACTACCTCGAAACACGTGTCCAGGGATGGCATTTATTATTACACTTTGTAGCATAGGTGTACTCGCCGCTGCTACTCTATCATCCAGAATCCTATGGGGCTACTTGCTAAAGACCAGCGGAGTGCGACCCATCTGAAAATAATGTTTGAAGCTCCCTGAGCGATTGGCTGACGAGCCTGGAGTCTGCACCCGCGCGCCGCCACGAAAGGTACTTAAACCTCATATTTTTTGGCAGTCTACGGCACCCCCCACACAGTCCTGCTCCCTGCTGACGAGAGGCAACTACCTCGAAACACGTGTCCAGGGATGGCATTTATTATTACACTTTGTAGCATAGGTGTACTCGCCGCTGCTACTCTATCATCCAGAATCCTATGGGGCTACTTGCTAAAGACCAGCGGAGTGCGACCCATCTGAAAATAATGTTTGAAGCTCCCTGAGCGATTGGCTGACGAGCCTGGAGTCTGCACCCGCGCGCCGCCACGAAAGGTACTTAAACCTCATATTTTTTGGCAGTCTACGGCACCCCCCACACAGTCCTGCTCCCTGCTGACGAGAGGCAACTACCTCGAAACACGTGTCCAGGGATAGCATTTATTATTACACTTTGTAGCATAGGTGTACTCGCCGCTGCTACTCTATCATCCAGAATCCTATGGGGCTACTTGCTAAAGACCAGCGGAGTGCGACCCATCTGAAAATAATGTTTGAAGCTCCCTGAGCGATTGGCTGACGAGCCTGGAGTCTGCACCCGCGCGCCGCCACGAAAGGTACTTAAACCTCATATTTTTTGGCAGTCTACGGCACCCCCCACACAGTCCTGCTCCCTGCTGACGAGAGGCAACTACCTCGAAACACGTGTCCAGGGATGGCATTTATTATTACACTTTGTAGCATAGGTGTACTCGCCGCTGCTACTCTATCATCCAGAATCCTATGGGGCTACTTGCTAAAGACCAGCGGAGTGCGACCCATCTGAAAATAATGTTTGAAGCTCCCTGAGCGATTGGCTGACGAGCCTGGAGTCTGCACCCGCGCGCCGCCACGAAAGGTACTTAAACCTCATATTTTTTGGCAGTCTACGGCACCCCCCACACAGTCCTGCTCCCTGCTGACGAGAGGCAACTACCTCGAAACACGTGTCCAGGGATGGCATTTATTATTACACTTTGTAGCATAGGTGTACTCGCCGCTGCTACTCTATCATCCAGAATCCTATGGGGCTACTTGCTAAAGACCAGCGGAGTGCGACCCATCTGAAAATAATGTTTGAAGCTCCCTGAGCGATTGGCTGACGAGCCTGGAGTCTGCACCCGCGCGCCGCCACGAAAGGTACTTAAACCTCATATTTTTTGGCAGTCTACGGCACCCCCCACACAGTCCTGCTCCCTGCTGACGAGAGGCAACTACCTCGAAACACGTGTCCAGGGATGGCATTTATTATTACACTTTGTAGCATAGGTGTACTCGCCGCTGCTACTCTATCATCCAGAATCCTATGGGGCTACTTGCTAAAGACCAGCGGAGTGCGACCCATCTGAAAATAATGTTTGAAGCTCCCTGAGCGATTGGCTGACGAGCCTGGAGTCTGCACCCGCGCGCCGCCACGAAAGGTACTTAAACCTCATATTTTTTGGCAGTCTACGGCACCCCCCACACAGTCCTGCTCCCTGCTGACGAGAGGCAACTACCTCGAAACACGTGTCCAGGGATGGCATTTATTATTACACTTTGTAGCATAGGTGTACTCGCCGCTGCTACTCTATCATCCAGAATCCTATGGGGCTACTTGCTAAAGACCAGCGGAGTGCGACCCATCTGAAAATAAAGCTGGGGCTGTTTTGTAGTTTGATAGTACGTATCCTCGCTGGTTCTATGTAGAGTCTCCATGTCTCACCGCTATTGATTGCCTGGGTTGAATGGGGGGTTCTCTCAAGGACTGAGGGGCCCCTGAATGGTGAAGCCCCCCCCCCCCCCACACCGCAGGGGCTGCCAGGGCTTCCGCTAAGACCCTGAGACACAGTCACCATCGAAGCAGACGAAATCTTGAAATGATTCCTGAGGTGCACGTTGCCACCAATGCTTTTCGTCTGGTAAGGGTACTCCAGGACGGGAGGGTGCAGAAGAAGGACGCAAGAATAAACAAGGAGCAGAGCTGGGGGTCCAGCTTGGTTCACAGAGGCGCATCTAGTGCTTGGACAGTTTTATCCCTACGCTTCTTCGATTGAAGTTAGGGGTTCTAGCCTCAAGTGGCCAGATCCAAGGTGTCCCCTGAGGATGCACCGGGTGCTCACGTACAAGCGACATTTAGGACTCCTTCTTCCCCGGGGTCACGTAGGGCATGTGTGAGGCATCTAGTGTGATTGTCCAGGAACTTTCTTCATATTTGAGGATTTTGCTCGGACATTTGAGGCTGAAACAAATTCGAAAACCTGATTCTGGATTTTTTGTAAATGTTTTGCTTTCTTCATTTTGGAGTTGTGATGAAAACCCTATTTCAGCAGTCAAACCTTCTTTTAAACAGTGCCCAGGCGAGATCCCCTTTGAAACCCCATATGCTGCTTAAATGTCCATATGCTTAAACGATTCCATTATACATTGTCTTTGGGGGACATTAGTGCAAACCACATATGCATCAATTTCAGAACCACAGCCTTGATGCAAAGACCATTGCAGCTGCTTAGCTTAGGGCGAGCAGCAAGAAGGTCTCTGAGCTTCCGGCCAAAGGCCTTCCTTCTGTGATCATTTATAAACTGACTCCGATGACAAGAAGAGCTAAGCCAAGCAAATAACTCGAATGACTGAAGAAATGAAAGAATCCCGACACTTTTACAGCAATAAAATGTGTATATTGGGAAAGAGTTTAATGAGCAATCTGCTTTGAGTGTCCAATGCAAGGAAAATCCTATAAACCTTGGGCTATTCAGCGAACTGTTAACACCGAACCAGGAATGCGTCAGAATTATTAATAGTGTACTTGTAAAGCGTGTGCGGATCTGAGGCTCTAGACTGCACTGGCAGAACAACTTCAGGGTCTGAAATATGTTTGAAGGTGTTTGTACAGGGGCTATATATTGGGAAATTCCACCGAGCTGTTTTATTCTAGACTGGCCAACCCTATTGGTCTTCCTCCAGATACATCGTAGGACCCTGGGTGGATTTACAAAAGACTCCAAACCAAGGAGAGACCTTGTTACCAGTCCTGATCCTCCATTTAATAAATCAGTGCTATCTGTGAGCTGTAGTTGTGTTTTACTCCCTTTAACGCTGTGTTCCTGATACCTGGAATCATCTGCTATCCTTACTTCCAGGGAGCAGATACTTGCAGTTCATAAAGCCGCTCTGCTCCATGTTCTTTTGGGTACACATTTGGAAAAGAGTTCATACAAACTTCTCACCTCCCAGGTGTGCCTTATGTTAAGTCTAGTGTAGGTTCATCACTTACGCGTGCGTGAAGTTCCTCCTTACGGAACCCAGCACTTGAGGAGCTAACCATGGAGGTTTGTATATTTTACAATCCTATCCATGGGGACAAATGAAATTATACTATGCAAAGAGGATAGGAGACCCCAGAACACATTTTAGATGTGAAACCCCTTTTAAGACTTGATGAGACCCTTTTCATTCATAGTTTTCACGTGCACCATGGATATTCTCATAGTGTCCTGTTACCCGATGTATTACACCCGGCCAAGCATTTTGGTTTACAATATCCCAGACTGTAAAAGTGTGACCTAATTCAGAAGAGCAGGATTTCTGGATTCTCCATTTTGTCAGAGAAGCTTGTGGATTGGGTGAAATTTGCAGCTGCAAAACATATGCCAACTGCCCTATTTGGTTTGTCAATTTGAGGAGGGGAAACCAAAAAACACTTTAGGGACATCTCACACCAAGACCTGCTTACACCTGTCTCAAATTGTAAAAATGCAGAAAAATATTTGGTTAATATTTTTACTCTTTTAACTTGTTGCAAATTTAACACAAATTGTGCTCTCTTCATCGGAGACTGTGCTTTGATGTACCACCAACCATAAACCCAGACAGGGTTATTTACTATGGGTTGGTGAGGATACTCGTAAAAGCAGAAATCATTGCATCCATTTACCAACCGTTGTAAAACTGCTTGCGATCAGTGCACAAATGTGTAGGGCCGCACAAAGGCCTGCACAATCCTTAGTAAATCTAGATCTTAATATAGTGAAACATGTTAGATTGCGTGTAAAACCTTCTGCAGCCCTCTTACAAGTGGTATTTATATTGCAGGAGTTAACAGCCAGATTTAGAGGGCAGAACATGCGAACAAACAAGCTGACAGAACCCCAAAGACTTCCATAGAGTGTGGGTCTTTAAAATGTCACTTCCATCAGTGAGGCCTCTTATTAAACTAGATCTTTCAATCTTTTCCATTTAATATTTCCAGAGGAGCCATTCTCCATTGCAGCAAATGGGTGGGATTATTACTAATCCAACTGGCTGCTCTGTTTCCCATTTTGTTCTGAAGGTTCGGGTATTCTGCTTGGCACATCAAATAACTTTTCACTTTGTGTTCTGGGATCACTCCTTCTTAACATGCATATAGATAGGCAGTCTCTCTTTTTGTCGCGCATACCAGACGGCACAATCTGTCTGTTGGTGAAAAGACCTACTGTGAGCTTACAGTGGGTTTGAACCTCAACCATTGCTAACCCTTTGGCTGGCTTTATTGTCAGTGTCGTTTGCTTGCTTTTTATTACTCAGCTTGTGTGGGTTTCACTTCCTCTTCTTGTTTGTCCTCCCCTATATCATGGACGCATTACCTGTGTCCTTCCAATGCTTACTTTTTAAGGATACTTTTTTAAATTTTGGTTAAGCACTCCCTGCTTAACCCCATACCTCCTCTGTGATGCACTTGCTCACGTTTCTGTTGTGTCGCTTTTCTGCCCCTGTGGTTCCCCCCAACTCCCCCCATGCTGCTCTCTTTCTCCGTGGTGTGTCTTTTTCTCCTCACCCGCACCCTCCATGTTGCTTTTGCCCCCCTTGCCATAGTGCCAATATCGGCAACAGTAGTCAGTTATCATGCAGCAAAATACATCAATAAATCACACGACACCTTGTTAGTGGGGAAATTTGCTGCAGGTTTAATTGCATAACAAATATGCCAACATGGTGGGTTATCTTACGGGCGATCCCAGGGCAGGCCAACCCTTATGCCGCCTGCCCGTCTGATGAGCCAAATTACACCATGGCCGCGCCAATCGGTGTTTACCAATTCTTGGGAGAGGCCACCCCTCCCATCAGTGGACCACCAGTCCACTCCCTTACTCACGCCCCCCCCCAAAAGGTGGGCGGAGCGTTCCAGGCAGCCCCCGGTTGCTCAGACCCACAACGGCCCGTAGGACTAACAGGGCACCGTAGTTCTTCCAGGGGACAACGCTAAGACATCCCTGGGTATCCTTGGCTTAGCACGATTACTGTGCTGCTGCATGTAGTACCCTTCTGTACCTTTCAGACTCTGGATCGCACTATAACTCCTCCTGCAACACAAAACAATAGGTTAGAAATTATTCCCCCCCCACCCCCCAATCCTCTTAATTGTCCGTCCGCAGGGTACGCAGTGGGGCGGGAAAGGCGAGGCGGGCAGCGGACAAGAGACTGCCCAGTGGGCGGGGGACAGTATATGTACCCCTGTCCCCCCTCCCACTACCGGAAGTGGTCGGCCGGAAGTCCCCCTGGTCCCACACCCAGGGAGCCTAGGAGGCCGACTCCAGTGCCTTCCTGTGGCACTAAGGCGGCCGCCCTGTTAAGGGGCCACTACGTAGCCCCCCGGGCAGCCTTGACATAGTGCCAATATCAGCAACAGTAGTTAGTTATCATGCAGCAAAATACATCAATAAATCACACGACACCTTGTTAGTGGAGAAAATTTCTTCAGGTTTATTTGCATAACAAATATGCCAACATGGGGGGTATCTTACGGGCGATCCCAGGGCTGGCCAACCCTTATACCGCCTGCCCGTCTGATGAGCCAAATTGTACCGTGGCCGTCGCCAATCGGTGTTTACCAATTCTTGGGACGGGCCACTCCTCCCATCAGTGGACCACCAGTCCACACCCTTACTCACGCCCCCCCAAAAGGTGGGTGGAGCGTTCCAGGCAGCCCCCGGTTGCTCAGATCCACAACCGCCCGGTGGACTAACAGGCGCCGTAGTTCTTCCAGGGGACAGCGCAAAGACATCCCTGGGTATCCTTGGCTTAGCACGATTACTGTGCTGCTGCATGTAGTACCCTTCTGTACCTTGCAGACTCTGGATCGCCCTGTAACTCCTCCACAGCTCTGGGGGTGGCCACCGTCACAACCAGGGCCCCCCACCAAGGTAGGCCTCTTTACTTACAACATGCTGATACCGGGCCTCTCCAAGGTCCAGCCAAAACAATTCTTAGCCCATAAAGGACCGGAGGCCAGCATGCCCCTTCTGGACAGGTGCCCCCATCGTTTCTAAACTCCCCGTGGATTTTTGACTGATATGACCTAAAACCAATAATTAGGTGTTGGTTCCATGTTAACATTGCCTGGCTGAAGAGCAATACCTTTGACAAGCCACTCCTGCCAGGAAATGCCAATGCGGGTGGAGGTAAGAGTTGACAAGCCTGCCTTACTTCCTCTTTCACTCAGTCTTCTGAGTCTAGCACTAGTCGGAGTATGTCCATCGCATTCCGTCAGTCACCACCCTATGTGAAGCCTTGCCCTCCCCAAACTTCTGCTAGTAGACCAGGGAGCAGACAGGACAGAGTGAACCAGAGGGGAACCAAAGTATAAATACCTCTCTTTTTTTAATACTGGGAATGCCAAGTGTTCTTCTAATACTTTGTAGCCCAATTGAGTTTAACCCAGGCGTTTCCCCCAAACATATGGACCATATCGCCCTAGTTGGAAGACAACTTCCACAACCTGCATAGCTGCCAGCCAAGGCTGAAGGGTGGGAGAAATTACACGTTATCGTTACTCAAATCAATGGTACCTGTTTCATCGAACTCAAGGACGGGATACTAAGTGAACCTACCAGGATCTACACCTGTAACCAGAGGTCGTACCCAAGCCCCTCTAAGTTCTGCCGCTCCACATGCCTGTGAACATGTATCCCAGGGCAGACCTCAGGCATCTAACCCATGATTGGCCATGCCTGAGCTAAAACACATCTGAAAGGCATGACAACAGGCTAACCACCAACATTGCATTCTGAATGTTCGCTGACAACTGCCAAGGAAAATGTGCATAACTGAAGCAACTGGTACCATGCCATCAAATTATTAATTTAACCTTCTATGACTGCAAAATGTGCACTTGAGGTTGTCCGTATTAGTGCTCCCTCCCATCCATATCAGCCCTAACCAGGCACCCGCACCCTCTTGGCACTGGCACACTTCCGCCCCAGCAGACAGAAAGTGCCTGTTCGTGTGTAGCCCCTAACCTTACGTTTATCACTGACGGTATACCAGGGTATGATGACACTCAGCTAACTCTACTGCTGAGTGCATGTTGCACCATCACAGGTATGTCTTTGCCTATTCTGAGTCTGGCTGCAAAGTTTGATGACAGCCCCAATCCCGGGCGAAAATAGAACCTTTACAGCTGCTGGTGCTATTGATGGTACACATAGCCTGTTGAAACTGAATGTAATTCCCTTACTACTGTTGTGCACGAACCCACAACCATTGGCTCTCCATGGTTCAATACCTTCCTGCTAATAATGGTTTCCTTGAAGAATGTTTACAAATCTTATGTTCTGCAATGGCGGGACTGCAAGATCTAATGAGTTTCTTGAAGGACACCTAGTTCACATCCACAAAATTACCACTTATCGCTGTGTTGCATGAGCAAGGGCAACCTGTCAAAGTACCCAAACGCAACCAAGAAGTCTAACCTTACCCTGAACAGTAACCCCAACTGGCCCTGAAGCGAGACAAACCATGCTAGGGCAACTCAGCAGCCTCCCTCCGACTTTCATGCTGGTTATAAGCTCAACAGATTGACAGCTGATAGCTCCGTCCCCCCGTGTGACCCCTGCTTGCCATCTTTGCCAGGGGGGGTGGGCCTTCAGGACTACTTAGCATGCATCATTCTACCAGTGCCTAAAAGACCTTTGTCATGCTGCCTGGCCTAATGATTCTGGCCCTGCACTAGAGGCTCTCACTTCGGCCTTGGGTCAAAACAATTCGCCAGGAACATTGCTTAGCAGAGTGTGCTGCAAGGTTCTGCCTCTTCATCCATCGCATCCAGTTATGTAATCAACACTCATCAGCCACCTACAGCAAGCAGGACTAGGACTTCAAGAGTCACATCAGGAATCACAGCCACAACGCCGGGAGCAGACGTGCTCACCCCAACCTACTGATGCACAGACCACTTGCTTACTGCTCACAGTATGGCTGAGACAAGAGAGGCTGTTAATTTAAAGCCCTTTTAGATGAACGTTAGACAGACCCGACAGGGAGAATCATGTGAAATGAAGTAGGGACCACCACACCCGCCTGTGAATCAGCCCCGGTGTATTTTGTCATGACCCCTACTAAGCCCTTAGAGATCACCATCAACAACCTGCAGTGGCCAGGTGGCAGGCATCCAGCGGGACCTTCAAATCCTATTTACTCTCCCACTCCTTGCCGCCTGGCGGCACTCCCTGCTGCAGGTGTCTTGTTGCCACCACAACTCGCCCCTCTTGACCCGTAGAAAATTACATCGCTGAAAATGTGTGGTCACCTCTCATCGGGGGGTCGGTGGAACGTATAACATGTGTCCCGAATGTACAATATACGTGATGGTGTGCAGGCGTATAGGAATCAGAACCTAATAGTAACTGTGGATAGGACCTAGTATTCAAAACTGTGACCTATAGATTATGCATGGTGCTCTGCAGCACAGCTTGGCCCATCTGATCAACTTTACAAACCCTGGAAGCAAGCCTTTGCTGGTTACTCTCAGATCCTAGCCGTGCACGCCTTAACCCAGGGAGTTCCCTTCCTAACGGAACATTTGTCCACACAGAACTGACAACTGCATCCCCCTTCCGGATAACGATATATGTGCTTAATGCTAGCTGGCTTTACCGCTAAGTGTCCCAGGTCATGCAATGCTATATCCAACCACATTATCTACTTTCTCTGACCGCAAGTGAAAGGATAATGTATTCACCAAACCCAATGTAAACTAAAATTGCAAGCAGCACTTGTCAGTAGACATTCAACATCTGTCATTGAAGCGCAGCAAACTTGGCAATCGAACTTAGAGAGCTGACACGCCTCTATTTCCCCTGAACTTTAAGTATGACAAATGAGGCAATCCAGCCCTCCCCCCCCCCCCCCCCCCCTCCAAGGCTAGAAGGATGGCTTGGGCAGGAGGAAAGCTGACGGTAACCGACAAACCAAATCCTACCACAGGAAAGCACACAGTTAATGCAAAAATGGGTACCCTTACCTTCAACAGGAGCCAACAAAAAGACCGTCATGATAGCCCTAGTGGTATCGGTTCGACTGCCTCACTCATAAAACTACCGGGCACTCAAAGTAAAGCCCCCCTCCTGTATACTCATGCAAAGCTTTTAGGTTGGCACTGGGCAACATGCCCACAATCAGTTAAAATCATTTTGGGTCGAACAAATGACTGTCCTGCCGTTACTAATGGAGTCTTGGAGCAGAGCTAGGACCCGGTGCTCCTGGGGTTGCACGCTGTGTTTCAATCAGATAGACATACTGCACGGTTCAAGTATGTAAAGAGTGTATCACTGTGGCTTTATGTGGCCTGGGAGAAATATGTATGGGTCCCTCGCCCTGGAGTATTGACTACCCAATAGTGAATCCAATATAATATAAGTCTCTGTTGTTCCTTCACTGTCTTGTAAATACCTGAGACTGCCCTTACGCGGAGTTACTCTCATGCGCACATGCTGCCCAGGTATAGCGCGTTGCACATGATCGCCAGGTGTGTCGCAGGTTGATCCATTCAGATGCTTAGGCACGGGTGTACTGTGGGAACCCTCCCCTGAGGGCAGACCACTAGCATCTAAGTACTTAGTGCATGCAAATACCTGCTCCAGCCCCAAATTAAGGCCGAGCTGGCCGCCACACTAGCCAGCTCCCGCTAGGAGCCCCCCCAAGTTGGCTTGGAGCCCCTGAAACCTAGACCTCCCTTACACCACTGCATTATCCACAGCGGGCTGCCATATTCAACTCTGGTAAGCCTGGGCAAACTCTGGCAGTCCTTTGCTTCCCCAAGTATATTTACATTTGCTGTGGTTCATCGCATGGTAAGACATCCGCCACGCATGACCACCAGAAAAGCATGTAGATCCGGGTGGAGGATATAATTGCTTAAAGAACCAAAGGCTGGGTAAAGAGCTAGACACTGAAATATCTGTCACGTGAGAGGCATAGTACTGTTTGTGAATACCACATACTTCTTATTATTATATATTTGCAAAGCTTCCCTTCCCTAACCTTTCTTGATGTCATTCCAATCAAGTAACTTAAGCGTGTTTCTTTTCCTTTTTGTCGCCTCCTCCTCTTTTAAGTAACTGCCTTTAGTCTTCTTTGCACTTTGGCGTAGTAGCCAGTGCAAAGCTGCAGCCTACCTTTAGGTCCCTGACTGGAATACAAACCACTACATTTTCATCGTTAGCATGTATCCACTATGGCGAGACGGGCAGCGGACAAGAGACTGCCCAGTGGGCGGGGGACAGTATATGTACCCCTGTCCCCCCTCCCACTACCGGAAGTGGTCGGCCGGAAGTCCCCCTGGTCCCAAAGCCCAGGGAGCCTAGGAGGCCGACTCCAGTGCCTTCCTGTGGCACTAGGGCAGCCGCCCTGTTGAGGGGCCACTATGTGGCCCCCCGGGCAGCCTTGACAGTCTTCCGTGTTGATTCCACCCTTCCTGCTGGCCCTCTGTATTGCTTCCACCCCCTCACCTTATGTGTTTCCTTCTCGGTGTTGCTCAGACTGGTAAATAAAAAGAAAAAACCTTCAAGTGTCATTTTGTATGCGTGCATGATGTCGTACCTTAATATTCGGGACCGCGTAGGGGACAGGGCCCTACCCCTGTCTATCTTGGTATTAGCAAACCGCAAATGGTTAATGCGGTATGTACGAGTGCTTTATATATCGTTCTAGCTATGAATGCACTGTGTACACGCTATTCTGCTTCACTACGCGGGTTCCATTTTGGAAGCAGTGGCCATCTTGTCATTGCCCTCACATAGGCTATAATGGAGTAAATACGGGCCTCACAGTACATGGGCTTCTCCTCTGACTTCTCTGTGACCTGGGCAGCTGGCTCTGCTGCCCCGGGTCAAACTAGTCTCACGAGCTCCCCTTCCTCCGTCCACCTGTGATTAGCATCAGGGCTTGACCCGTCATAAAACCCTTTCATTCTACACAATCCTCCGGCTAATCTCTTTCACACCTGCTTGTTCCTGCTTTATGACTTGTTTCCCGAAACAGGAGATGCTCATGTTTATTGGGGGGGCCTATTGATATCAAATGTGGGATCTGAACCTTACTGTGTAAATCATTGTGGGCTGGCCGAACTGGAATGTGGGATGGTCATCATGACTCTGCCTTTTCTTTGTAA
Organism: Triturus cristatus; assembly: GCF_964204655.1. Taxonomy (NCBI): domain Eukaryota; kingdom Metazoa; phylum Chordata; class Amphibia; order Caudata; family Salamandridae; genus Triturus; species Triturus cristatus. Next base: position 1,153,395,481 of record NC_140584.1, read on the forward strand.
TGTACACTTATAATGGCCGTATCATAAAACCTAGGAATGTATGCTTGAGGCAAGAAAAAGGGTATTTAAGATGAAGTCCGTTCCTATGATTTTCAGCAGTCTCCTGAGAACATACACGCTGTTGTACTTCTAGGATACCTGTAATTGGTCTGCAGCCAATAAATGAATCTTTGACTTCACCCAGAAGACTCTGTGTTTCTGTAGGTCTGGAACAGGGTGAACCCAGAAGTCATAGGGTGTGTGCCCCTGCACCGCTGGGACTAAAATACCCAGTACTTCAGTTTGGCGCCCAACTCGGGACGATTTCAGCGGTACCAGTCCAAGCCAGAGGTTCGTGAGGAGCTTCGTGTGGAAATTCCGGAGGAAGGCCGCCACTTCATCGACCCCTGCATGTCGACGTGGTCCGAAAGTCTTTTCTGCGAGGTTCTCCGCGTCCCGACGGCTACGAAGGACTGCTGCCCTGATTAATCGACCTGTTTTGGACCCTTGACGAGTTTGAGAGAGCGAAACAATCGAGAGAGTCTTCTGGTGACGTCATCGATCGGCAATATTCAGTTAAGTATAAGTGGAGCGTCTCCCATTTGTTTTTGGTATCCTTCGGGATCGTTTGATTTGGTAATTTGGTAATTTGGAGTTTGCAAACGCCAAAGCCAGAGGACTCGTGTATTCACGAGACTATCGTAATCGATAATCCTTTGACGTTTGGATCTAGACTAGTGAGCGAAGATGCCTGGTTCTGGAATATTTGGTAGATTATTCTGTTTGGGTTGTGGAAAAGATTTCCAGCTAGAGGAATCATGTCCGGTTCCTCCGGTTGGAACTCCAATTTATGAGCTCTATGTAAAACATGGCGTAGGCCCCATTGCATATAACGAAGTGTGGATCCACTACACTAGGAAAGACGGTGTTTTAAAATGGCCCCAAAATGGTAGTTTCGATACCGATATTTTAGATAATTTGGAAATTAAATTGTTTAAGAAGAAAGCCCGGCCGGCGATGTTTGACTCTTTCCGCTTATGGCGAAAGGAAGCCAAACAAAAGGAAATTAAGTTAGCGAAAAAGAATAAAAGAGAGAGAGGTATGACAGTAATGCAAGCAGCTGTACAATTTAAAGACAATGAGGAGGAACAGATGAATGAGCAATTGCACAGACAGCGTAAGTTAGGGATTGACAAATGTTACCCAGCTTTACCACATTCTAAGCAGAATGAGTTAGAAGAAAAGGAGAAAGATCCCCTGATGTCGCATTTGTTGAGTTCGCCACCCCAATATGCTCAAAATGCCATGGCACCTCCCCAGCTTGTGAATATGCCCCCTCCAGTCAATATACTACAAGCCTTGCCGCTACCGCCAGTTGCTTTGCAGCCGGCTCCTATCCATATAGCGCAGCCCTCTCAAGGGCTGCCAGCTGTGTTCCCGACTGCCCCCGCGCTTCCTGTGACTTTGCCTAATTCGGCAGCTGCCTCCCCTGACATTCTTCCTTGCACCACTCCAGTACCTGTTTCTACATCCTCTTTTCTTCCCTCTGTTTTTCCCCCTGTTTCCGCCTTAACTTCTCCTTCAGCGCGACAGCGCTTAGCTAATGTGGTTACTACATTAATGTCGCCTCTCTTTGAGTCATCTGGTGCGACTCCTGGTTTACAGCATAAGCAATTGCGTAGCCAATTGCCTAACCCTGATGAGAAAAAGGTAATAGACAGCATGGCGCGTAGATGGATTGTTTTCCCTTCATTGTATGATGTGGAATCAGTTGTCAACGTTTTCCATCAGTGGGATGCCCCAAAACAGAGATATGTGTTCGAGAAAATGTGCGAAATTCTCTGTGAAGAATTGGAAGATAGTGGTAAAAATCCGAGCCCGCAGGAATTGTGTAGAGTGAGGTTTGATTTTGGAACTGGTATAATTGTGGACCGCGAAGTAGATAAAGCCGTTGCGGTTGTATTGTCCTTCAGGAATGATGATTGTCAACAGTCATTGTTTGAACAAGATGTCCTTGTGGGGAAAAAGGTAAAAGCGCGACAACACCCCATGAGAGAAGTTCCCCCGGTATGGAAGGAAGCAGTTGCAGCTGGTGCCGGTATCGCCGCTGTGCCAGCGCATTTCCAGCGTGTTTGGGTGCATGTTCCATGGAAGCGCTCTGAGGTGTTAGCACTTAAGCAGTCCTTACCCGATCCCCGTAAAAACCCAGCAGGTTATTATAAAGAGTTGTCACAGACGGCAGGGTCATGCGTTATGAATCTGGCCGACATAGACATGTTATTTGGTAATGTTGTTCCACAGCCTCTATGGGGATCAATTCGTAATGCAGATCACGATGCAGAACTAGGGGATACATGGGCTAACATCGTTGCTGCTGATGCTAGACAAACTGGTGGCGCGAAACCAGAACCTTTAGTAGCTGAACTGCCTGGTAGAATCATCACGTATATGAAGACAATAATGCCCGCGATGCGCGTAAATTGGGACAAGTTATCTGCATGCAAGCAGAAGAAAGATGAGACAGTGTCAGACTTCTTTACTAGGTTTGAAGAAACATTTATTGACCACAGTGGGCAGGATATGAGTACTGAGGGTGGCCAACGGTTATTTGTGGATAAGTTTGTGCAGAATTTACTTCCTGACCTGTGTAAAAAGTTGAAAGACTCAGAGAGTTCTTGGGCTGTTTCTTCTTCAGCGCAAATACTGGCTACTGCACAGTATTATGAAAATAGAGATAAAGACGAGAAAGATAGAACAGAGAAGAAAACGAAGGAATTAAAGACAAAAGTCCTTTTACAGCAGGCTTACCCACCACGAGGAGGTCAGAATAATTATAGACAACCCCAAGGTGTCTATCACCAACCCCAACAGTTTCAGAACAACCAGCAAATGAATGGGTATTATCAACCACGTGTCCCTGTAGGTCCCAACCAATGTTCATACTGCAAAGAGGAAGGTCATTATAAATATAGTTGCCCTAAATTAATGCAGCGGAACGGTAATGCGTATGGCGCAAGAGGTAGGGGTGGTCAGCAAGCTCCTAGAGGCAGAGGGCGTGGAAGTGTTCCCCAGAACGCGCGTCCTCTTCCGTCCCAAAGCGCCATTAATAGCTTTGATCAGCAAGCTAACGCGACTAGTACTACGGCCCAGTATTATAATAATGATTATTATGCAGAGGACGGTGATGCAGAAAATAATGATTATTAGGACAGCCATAGACAGAGAGAGGGAGTTGTTTCAGTGCCAGTGGATCAGAGTGGACCGTATGTTGAGGTGACTACAGCAAATGTAACGGAGCCTTTTCTGCTAGACACTGGTGCTGCAAAGAGTTCAATCATGCATTCAAAGCTCCCTGGCGCACCTTTGTCTGGCGATATAAATGTTTCAGTAGGTTTTTATGGCGCCCCAGTTAGGAACCCGATTTCTAGTCCCATGTCACTCTCTGTTGGACCTTGCGAGCTGAAAGCACCCCTGATTCTGACAACAGGTTGTGGTGAGAATTTACTGGGATTAGATTTGTTGAAAAGATTGCACGCTACACTGTATTGTTCTCCTTCAGGAGTACAACTTACATTAGGCAAGAAAGTGATTTCCCCAATGTACTTGTCTAAAAACACAATGCCGCCTGAATTGTCATCCCTTCCGGATGCCCTTTGGGCTACTGGTCCCAATGATGTGGGCCTCTTGGAGATACCGCCACATGTGGTGACTTTAAAGGCTAATGTCAGACTGCCACGTATTCCCCAGTACAAGATCTCTAATGAAGGGCAGAAAGCATTGTTAGACATTGTCAGCGACTTGATTAATAAAGATGTGATTGAGGAGACAAGAGGCAACGTTTGCAATAGTCCGATTTTACCTGTCTTAAAACGAACGGACCCTTCACAGCCACCTGTTTACAGATTTGTGATCGATCTTAGAGAGGTTAATAAGATTGTTGTGCCACAGTTTCCGGTTGTCCCTGATATAACTGCCTTGTTAACGATGATTCCAGCCTCTGCTGCATGGTTTTCAGTGATTGATTTAAAGAATGCTTTCTTTAGTATCCCAATTGCAGAAGAGAGCAGAGATATTTTTGGCTTTAGTCTGGGAGGCCGAAGCTTCCGCTTCAAACGCGCTCCCCAGGGCTACTGTGAAAGTCCATCAATATACAGTCAAGCTTTGAAAGCGCAGCTTGATGCACTTGTTTTACCTAGTGGCGCTATCCTGATTCAGTACGTGGACGATTTACTAATCGCTGCGGATACTGAAAAGATTTGTAAAGAAGCCACATTGTCATTGTTGCGCCATTTATCTGCTTTCTATCACAAAGTGTCTCTCTCTAAGCTGCAATATTGTCGACAAGAAGTGACCTACTTAGGTCATCTCTTATCGAAGGAGGGAAGGAAACTGACCCCAGAAAGAATTCAAGCCATTGCACAGTTGAGTGTGCCGAAAACACAGAGAGAAGTGCGTACTTTCTTGGGCATCACTTCATACTGTAGGCATTGGATCCCTAGTTTTTCTTTGTTGGCAAAACCTTTAGTAGCCTTAACATGCAAAGACACACCGAATCCTATCCCATGGTCTGAAGAGTGCCAGAAAAGTTTTGTGGAATTGCGTAATGCATTGTGTTCGGCTCCTGTGTTGGGTACCCCTGACTACAGTAAGCCTTTTACATTGTATGTTCACGAGAAAGATGGTTGTGCGTTGTCAGTGTTAACACAGCCTTTTGGCGACAGACCGCGCCCATGCGCATATTTTTCATCAACCTTGGACCCTGTAGCGAGGGCATTGCCAAGCTGTCTGAGAGCGACAGCTGCTGCAGCAATGTCTATCCGACAATCTGCTGGTTTGGTAATGGACAATACATTGATTGTTATGGTTCCACACGCTGTAGACACATTATTAAATAGGACCAAGACACAACACTTGACTAGTGCGCGATTATCAGGCTATGAGCTTACACTGTTAGCAAATCACATACACATAAAGAGATGTAATACGCTGAATCCAGCTACGTTATTGCCAGTCCCAGCAGACTCAGACGAGATTGAGCAACATGACTGTCTGTTCAGGACAGAAGAAGAGACGAAAGGGAGAGTAGATCTAAAAGATACTCCCCTGACTGAGTGTGATGGTACTTTATGGGTGGATGGTTCGTGTTTCAAACTCCCTAATGGTGACACGACTGCTGCATATGCTATCACGACTTTACATACGGTCGTGGAAACTGCACGAGTGCCACATAATTCGGCCCAAGCAGCAGAATTAATCGCCCTCACGAGTGCATGTGTGTTATCTGAAGGAATGAGTGTAAATATATACACAGATAGCCAGTATGTCTTTGGCGTGGCTCATAATTTTGGGCGTTTGTGGAAAGAGCGTGGGTTCCTGACTTCGCATGGAGCTAAAATTCAAAATGGCAAGTTGGTGAATGATCTCCTTGAGTCACTGACCCTACCGTTGCAAGTTGCGATCATGAAATGCAGTGCGCACAGGAAAGTCACAGATGATGTTGGGCGTGGGAATGCGTTTGCTGATGAGACGGCGAAAGAAACAGCACAGAATGTGAAGACTAGAATGTATGTTGCAGGCCCCGCAAGATGGGTTGACGATGTTGGGATGTGTGAGAACACAATAGAGAGCGTGAAGTCGCTTCAAGCTGAAGCCACAGAGAAAGAGTTAAGCAAGTGGAGAGAAAGTATGGGTAAGTTGGATGAGAATGGTTGTTGGATTGATCTGACAGAACATAGGCGATGGTTGTTGCCTGACGCATATGTGCTCCCAGTGGTTACTATGGCACATGGAATGGCACACATCAGTACGAAAGGAATTTGTAAGTTGTTGGCTCCAGTATGGCAGAATGCTGGGATTCCCAAGTGTGCAGAGAATGTGGTCAAGAATTGCATAGTATGCTTGAAGTATAACCCTGGTAGGGGAACCCCAACTCCAGCTGGTCACTTTGCACCCCCATCATGTCCATTCGAAGTTTTGCAGCTGGACTTTATTCACATGGAAAGATGCAACAACCTGAAATATGTACTGGTGGTTGTTTGTGCTTTCTCAAAATGGATAGAGGCTTATCCTCTGAAAGATAACACTGCCCTATCCACAGCCAAAGCCCTTGTGAAGGAATTTTTCCCTAGGTTTGGGATGCCAAGAATGGTGTGGTGTGATAATGGAAGTGAGTTTGTGGGTAAAGTGATGAAGAATGTATGTGAAGGGCTAGGGATAAAGCAGAAGTTCCATGCTGCAAATCACCCCCAATCAGCTGGACTAGTAGAACGCTACAATGGAGCCTTAAAGCTCAAGCTGGCCAAAATCCAGGCGAGCACCGGTCTTAAATGGCCTGACGCTCTGCCTTTAGCACTCCTGTCCACCAGAATGACCATACACTCCCGAGTGGGACTTAGCCCTTACGAGGTCGTCTTTGGCCGCCCGGCCAACGTATGGGGTGTACCGAGGCCTACGAAGTTTAGTGAGATTGAGCATCCAGTACTACTCGATTACTTGTATGATTTGACTGTTAAACTGCGTGTTTTGCACCAACAGGTACATGATACTCTTCCCCAAGCTTCTGAACCTCCCGGACACCCTATCAACCCTGGCTCGTGGGTCCTGGTCCGAAATTTCCAGCGTAAGAGCAACGACGAGCCTCGCTGGATCGGCCCTCACCTTGTACTTCTGTCGACAAGGTCAGCGGTGCGAGTAAAAGGGAAGAAGCACTGGATCCATGGTACCCACTGCAAAGTAGTCCCCTTGCCTCTGCCATATGACCAGTGGGTCCAGGAGGGTATCGCCGACTCTGAGACAGACACTGTGCCTCGTTTTGTACCATTCAGTGACGCACGCCTAAAAGACACAGTTTCAAACCAAGAGAGTGACAATATTCAGCTGTGCCACCATCAAATCGACTGGACACCACTGAGCCTGAACTTTTGTTTCAAGACCAAACAGCACCTGGCCGTCTCCGAGACCAAGACCCATGGACAAATAAAGATTTCCTTACTATTTCCTTTTTGACATTTTTTGCTCTCCCATCTGAAGGACTTTCTTGATTTTTGTTTTTCGAACCATCATCCGGGTTCTGCAGCAGGGTCGCGGTGCCAAGACTTTGGGGTACAGGCCGAAGACGTTAGGTCAACGGTTCTGGTTGGTCTAGGGCGTTTCCCTGGACTGACAGGCGTACTCCTTAGCAGAAGAAACTCATCCGCCGCGAGCGGCCCGATTAGAGGATGGAGTTTTTTAAGATGGAGAGACCCGTTGAGGAAATGAACTTCAAAGCAAGGATGTGTAGAATTGTAAAAACTAAATGTTTTGTATTTTTGTGCCTTTTTACACTGTGTAGTATCATGATGTTTATTGTAGGATTTGTGTTCTTCTCCGCTCAAAAGCCCATTGAACCCACCGAACAGCCTATACCCCTTTCTACTGCCTCCTCTCACTCTTTTCACCCTTTGCCTGAGCACGAACAGACCAGACGATCAGAGTTTGTAAATAACTCGTTTATCCAGCTCTTGCACCAGCACCAACTGGTAATGAATACAACCAATTGCTGGGTGTGCGGGTTAATGCCACATACCATTAACAAGGGTATTCCTTATTTGGTGCTGCCGTATAGTTACAATGGATCGTCATGGGCATTCCAGACCATGTTTCTCTATGCTCTAGATACGTACTCCCCTCGCCAACCGCGTTCCATTAGACCTATCACCAATAATAAGGCTTTGATGAAAGGAGTTGCTGATATGAGTAGGGATATTGATGCATACTCATCCATTCCCAAAGAAGAGCTGAGACCTTATGTAGGATGGAACGCGACGGGGTATAGTATTAGTCTGGGTGAAAGACAGCGAAAAATCTCATCTCCAATCTGGGTCGTACCCCACATGGGTCGGTTCTGCTTACAGGGTAATGGTCAGAATCCTAGAGCTCAACTGGGAAGAAGTGACTGTACTGAAACATACACTTTCCCGTCACAGTTCTCCCCTGCGTTTTTGGCTGCCAAAGGCACATATTTCATCTGTAATGACCGAGCATATACATGGCTGCCCCCTGATTTCTCGGGCACATGTTATATTGCGAACTTGCTACCGCCTACATTTACTGCTGCCTCTGACTATCACAAGACCAGAGTTGTGAGAGGTGTGATTAGTAAGGAGGATACTGCCGGTCAGGAAGCGGGAGACTTCTTCTTGGGTTTCCTGCCGTTTTGGGGACCTATGGTCAATAGTAGGAACCTGAGACAGCTGACACGTGTGGTTGAATCCACTATCAATGTAACGGCTGGTGCCCTTGGTAATCGGACAGCTGAGCTCCAAGCGGATCGCCTTATGACTTTGCAGAACCGCATGGTTCTAGACGTTATTCTCGCAGACCGCGGTGGGGTATGTAAGGTTATTCAATCTAGTTGTTGCATTTTCATACCAGACAACGCTCCAACAGTATATCAAGCCATCTCCAAACTCCATAAAATATCTGAATCCATACACGTGGATAAGGGAGATTGGTCACTGGTGGGGTGGTTCTGGGAATTGATATCTGCCTGGGGTTGGAAAGTTCTGATGGTCATTGGAATGATCTTAGCCATTCTTTTCCTGTTCTGTCTGTGTATACAGTGTGCTCCTACGATATGTGGCCTCTGTGCTACCTTATGTGTAAGGAAACCTGTATCGAGGGACGAGCTAAGTAATAGGATGATGCTACAGCAACATCTCCATGACTTCGTGAACATCGACCTGGACTCGGATTAAGATGAGTATAGTGATTGCCTATGTAAGGGCAAAAGGAGGGTCTGTCGTACCTTAATATTCGGGACCGCGTAGGGGACAGGGCCCTACCCCTGTCTATCTTGGTATTAGCAAACCGCAAATGGTTAATGCGGTATGTACGAGTGCTTTATATATCGTTCTAGCTATGAATGCACTGTGTACACGCTATTCTGCTTCACTACGCGGGTTCCATTTTGGAAGCAGTGGCCATCTTGTCATTGCCCTCACATAGGCTATAATGGAGTAAATACGGGCCTCACAGTACATGGGCTTCTCCTCTGACTTCTCTGTGACCTGGGCAGCTGGCTCTGCTGCCCCGGGTCAAACTGGTCTCACGAGCTCCCCTTCCTCCGTCCACCTGTGATTAGCATCAGGGCTTGACCCGTCATAAAACCCTTTCATTCTACACAATCCTCCGGCTAATCTCTTTCACACCTGCTTGTTCCTGCTTTATGACTTGTTTCCCGAAACAGGAGATGCTCATGTTTATTGGGGGGGCCTATTGATATCAAATGTGGGATCTGAACCTTACTGTGTAAATCATTGTGGGCTGGCCGAACTGGAATGTGGGATGGTCATCATGACTCTGCCTTTTCTTTGTAATGTACACTTATAATGGCCGTATCATAAAACCTAGGAATGTATGCTTGAGGCAAGAAAAGGGGTATTTAAGATGAAGTCCGTTCCTATGATTTTCAGCAGTCTCCTGAGAACATACACGCTGTTGTACTTCTAGGATACCTGTAATTGGTCTGCAGCCAATAAATGAATCTTTGACTTCACCCAGAAGACTCTGTGTTTCTGTAGGTCTGGAACAGGGTGAACCCAGAAGTCATAGGGTGTGTGCCCCTGCACCGCTGGGACTAAAATACCCAGTACTTCAATGATGGTGCAGGTGCCACAAAATACCCACATTATAGGCTTTTTGTCTTCTCGGGCAATGCTGCCCGGCAGCAGAGTTGCTGTACAGAACGGCTCAAAACCTTCGGCAAAGCCAATAAGTTTCAAAGATAAGACATACTGGCTTTAACAATGCTTGTTATGAGGTACTGGGGATACTTGGTTCCAAGAATTCAAGTAGTTATTGCTCGTGAGACCAGCGGGCAAATCCAACATTTCGAAAAAGCTATAATTTTTTTATTACTGGTTACATACTAGGTAGCAGGTTGTAAAATGAACATTTTGCAGTCACATGTTTTGAGGATGGCAAACTTCACAACTTTAAACATTAGCAACGTTTATTAACTGCACGTGAACATTTCCCAAACATCTTTTTTGAGGGCTAATTTTCTCAGAATAACTTGTTTTCCAAGAAAACTATTATGCAGAGAGTTGCTTTTTTCTCTACTATGAAGAATTATTGAAGCCTGAGAGCAGTTCTCAGCAAGACTTTCCATCGAGGATCCCCCATTGCTGTTTGTGGACGACAGGACAGGACAGTAAAATCATGTCTCACATACCTTGAGGTTCTGCTATGTGCAATCATCTGAATATTAGGAACTCTCAAACACAGCTTGGCAGCATCTTTTTAGGATAGTTGTATATATACTGCAAGCAATGTAAACCCATCCTAAGGACTAAAGTTGAACGGTTGCTCGACCTTGTTCAGTACAGCACGTAGGGACAGTTGAAGACATCCTAAAAAATGTAATCAAAACAAATTGCTAAAGGGAACAGGATTGGCTGTCACTGAACTAAACAATGTGAAGTGTTTTGGAAGGTGATTGTCAGAGGGCCTTCTTTGCTGTTCCAAGGGATGCTTTCTATGCACACGACTCTTAGCAAGAAGGTGCAGGAACCAACAGTGAGGTCTCCTTTGGAAGGGATTTGACCTCTGCCCTTGAGCAGCAGAAGGAAGCCTTCCTGAGTCAGCTCGTCGGGGTATTTTCTGCTTTGTGATGAATTCTAAAGCAATTTTGAACATTTTGAGATCAATGCCAAGGGTGAGTCATTGAATAATCTTCATTGCATCGATTGAATGAATCGGATTAAAGTTCTCGGGTGTGATTTGGGAACATAGGGATGAGGTGAGTACAAATTTGTCATGAAAACTAACAATAAACAACACTCTTCGGCAAAGCTACAACTTGCCTCCATATTGTTCTTGACTCATATCTTTCTGATCTGTCAACACAAAGCTTAAAAAATAAACAAAAATGTCATAAAAATATGTTGTTTTATACAGAGCCTTCTGTCACGGTCTTGCCATTTCGAAATCCTGTAAATAGCAAGTGTCACTCACTTTCTTTCTAACCATCAAAATGATGCTATTTAAAGAGCTAAAAAACAGGCGAATAAGTAAAAAAAAGAATCTTAGAATGACACTTGGATAAAAGCATTACTGCGGCAGGCAGGCAAAAACATTCATTTTTGAAAAGCATCTCACATCTGAGTCCACATTTACTACATACACCTCGCGATGTTAAGAGAAAAGGCGGGGCCGGCATCGGACACGCCGAAAGTATGGTGGTCGTGCCGGCCCCTGACGACCCTAGAGGCGGGCCTGTCATGCGCAGTCGTGACACGACAGGCACACCTCATTCAAGAGTGGTCAAGGGTCCAGGGCATGACCCGGAAGTGATTCGAAACACTTCCGGGTCACGCATGTGGGCAACGTCAGGCCGGTTAGAACCGGCCTGGCCGTAGAATCGCATAAAAGGTGGGGGAGCAGAGGAATCGTCCTCTTGGCTCCCCGCCTCAGCTTACAACTCAGCCTCGCTAGGAGGTTGTAATTCCTTTTCTCTTTTTGTTTTCATGCAGGTTTCAGTCTCCGGAGAATCGTCGCACTCAGTGGAGCTGTGTTTTTATCTGTCAACACAAAGCTTAAAAAATAAACAAAAATGTCATAAAAATATGTTGTTTTATACAGAGCCTTCTGTCACGGTCTTGCCATTTCGAAACCCTGTAAATAGTAAGTGTCACTCACTATCTTTCTAACCATCAAAATGATGCTATTTAAAGAGCTAAAAAACAGGCGAATAAGTAAAAAAAAGAATCTTAGAATGACACTTGGATAAAAGCATTACTGCGGCAGGCAGGCAAAAACATTCATTTTTGAAAAGCATCTCACATCTGAGTCCACATTTACCGCATACACCTCGCGATGTTAAGAGAAAAGGCGGGGCCGGCATTGGACACGCCGAAAGTATGGCGGTCGTGCCGGCCCCTGACGACCCTAGAGGCGGGCCTGTCATGCGCAGTCGTGACGCGACAGGCACACCTCATTCAAGAGTGGTCAAGGGTCCAGGGCATGACCCGGAAGTGATTCGAAACACTTCCGGGTCACGCATGTGGGCAACGTCAGGCCGGTTAGAACCGGCCTGGCCGTAGAATCGCATAAAAGGTGGGGGAGCAGAGGAATCGTCCTCTTGGCTCCCCGCCTCAGCTTACAACTCAGCCTCGCTAGGAGGTTGTAATTCTTTTTCTCTTTTTGTTTTCATGCAGGTTTCAGTCTCCGGAGAATCGTCGCACTCAGTGGAGCTGTGTTTTTATCTTGCGGGAGGATCGCGGCGTTCGCGAGGAGTATCGCGGACGGTGGAGCTGCTGTGCGAAGCTTATCTCCCGTGTGTCGCTCCTCACTGGAACATCGCGGAATTATTGCAGCGCTGGATGTCGGATTGCAGCAGGGGTGCTTTTCCTTCGGAGGAGCGGCCCAGCAGATTCAGGTGCATCAGTAAACACTGCGGTTTGCAGCACCTCCAAAGACCTCGGAGCAGGAACTGAGGTGTGGGGGTGTAGCAGTGTGCCGGGTGAGTGCTGATACAATCAGCGGGCCGGCGTGTGGGGCAAAGTGGTGTTGCTGATATTTACTGGTGAACTAGTAAGTTTGCAGTGCGGGCGAGGGGCGGATACCGCAAGTGGAATGGAGTTATAACACCTGATTAGGCTGTTTCAGCACACGTAGAGTACAATGTGGGCCTATCGAGTAACTGTGGCAATTTTGGTGCTAGTGCAGAGTGTAGTTCGCGCTTTTTCGTGTCTAATACCATTGTACGGAGCTAACTAGCTGCATTTAAGGGGAATATACATAGTATTGAGCCTCTCCAGAGCGGGGCGGTGACAGTCAGGCATCTCAGTTTAACCTACTGCATTTAAGGAGCTTCTCAGCAGCACTGAGGCGCTGCTGGGTAGAGGTCCGGCATTGATGCGCATCATTTATAAAGGGTGCTGATCAGTAGGGAAGGGGGGTTGCACGTGATTGGTTTCCTTGTGTGATTTCAGAACTACAGAGCCGGGACAAGAGCACGAAGAGGCTTATCTCCATTGGGATATTCGGCGCAGCACACAGGAGTCGTTTAAGGGGAACGGTAAGGGCCTGGACGGTGTACCAGGCCGGGAAGTGCTGTGGGGAGTTCTCCATTGTCTGTCACTGCCGGTTTGGGTGTGCTTAAAGTGGGGCTAGCATTGTTTTGGCTGTTAGTAGTCACAGCACTGTAAAGTAACCTGCATTTGGTTGGAAACAATGGCCAGTAAAGTGAAGCGGGGCAAAAAGCGCTCCCGCATTGAATACATGATGGAGACAATGATGCGGAAGATGGTTACCATGGATAGGAGATGGAAGAAAGTGGATAAACTGAGGAAGAACCTTGAAGAACTCAGACAGAGGGTGGAAGGTCAAGATGAGGCTTCAGTGAGGCCTAAGCGAGTCATAGTGCCCCCCAAGCCCAGGGGAGAATTAGCCCCCCTTCCTAAGCGGGTTAGGCCCAAGAAAGGAGGTGCAATGACAAACGTACCGGTGCTAGTCTCTCAGCCCAGGGATGAGGAGGAGGTGCCCGGTCCATCGGAAACGGTTCCACTGGGAAGTGCTCCATTGGGTGCCCCGGTCCTGGTTGTTCCTGCGAGGGTAGTCCCTCTGGGAGGTGTGCCAGCAGGGGTAGTTATGGCAGGCAGCGGTGCACAGGTTCCAGTGGCTACGGGGGAGGGGCCCCAATCGATGCCCCTCCAGGCTCGAACCCGGTCCCACCGGACTTAGTGGCTCAGTTAGCTGCAGTTCTTCCATGGTTAGGGAAAGCAGGGATGTTGTCAGCATCGGTTGGGGCGAAGGAACTGACGGAGGACCCATTGGCAGAAGCAAGGAGGATGGTAGCTCAGTTTGTTACAACTCCTGGGGGATCGCCAGGTGGGGAGCTGGGCACACCTTCCCTCCCTAATCCAACTGGTGTGGTTCCTCCAGTGGAACCCAACAAAGAAGTGCCAGTGAGCAGCCTGGCGAAGGAGAAGTTGCCAGAGCTAGCTGGAGCGGCTTCAGTAGGTAAGCAGGTGACATTGCCACTGTTGGGTGTGGGTGAAGCCCGTACCGGGAGGGAGCATTTGGCTAGACATGTAACAAAGGAGGTGAAAGAACCTATATGGTCAGGGAGCTATGTTACTATGTTCTCTTTGCTCCTGGATGAAAGTTTCCCTAACATACGGGCAGAGATAGCATGTTACCAGAGCCGGATTACTATGGCTCATGACAAGTACGGGGGCAATGGTTGGAAGGAGTATGATAGAGAGTTTAGGAGAGCTAAGGCAGCTGATCCATCCCTTTCATGGAACCGCTTGGACACAATCTCGTGGTTAGGTCAGTTTGGGGCGGGGCGCAGACCAATAATGGGAGCCAGTCTTCACAATCCTTTCAGCCCTTTCGGACCTCCCAAAACACGGGCCAAACTCCAAATTCAGGCAGCGGGGGAGGGCGGAAAGGGACATGTTGGGACTTTAACAGGCGGTCATGTACCAGGGCCCCAGGCACGTGTAAATTCAAACACGCATGTTCTATCTGTGCCAACCCATCACACCCTGTTAGAAAAACCCCACTCCCACACCGGAAGGGTGGTAATGGGATTTTCCCGGACATACACTGTGGTAGCTTGGCTCGAGTGGTCAGGGATCAGGCACCGTGCTAAGCATACGTCATACCCACACAATAACCATGCGTGCATCCGTTCCAAAAACGACACTACACCTTAAAAATTATACTGAAAATATATCTCTTTATCTTCTTTTCTCTTAGTTGCTGATTAAATAAATAATAATACAATCACAGTACACAAGGCTTTTTCTTAAAAAGTGCAGGTCAAATAAATAATAACACTTTACAGGTGCAATAAATAGGATCAGGTCAAATAAATACTGTGAGGCAATAAATACTGTGCAGGAATAAGTTAGCTCAGGACAATAAATACATCACAGGAATAACTTAGATAAATACAATAAATACAGTACCCTCAATAAATAATATCAGCCAACAATGACATTTGTAAAATCAGATCACATTTAAAATACTATGGGCTGATTTGGCCCAGTCACAGCTTGTGGTTAGGTGGATGGCCTGAGGGGTATACTCCTTGGCTTGGACAAGGCTGAGGCCTAAACTGAGGTAGATCAAGGGGGATTCTAGAGATCTGGCTCTCCCACACTACACAACCCCTCTGTATTAGTCTCAGCTCACCCCTGGCACAATCAAGCTGGTTCCAGCACCTCTCTAGCCTCTAGGATGGTCTCTTAGGGCTTCACAGGGCCTTAGGCGCCCTCTATTCCACTTACTGCCCTTTTTATGAAGTTCCGACGCCGCTGGAGTCGTGTCGACGCCGTGAGGCGGTTCCGGTTCGATGTCGGCGGCCTCGGCGCAATGACAGTTCTTGACGACGCCGGTAGGCGGT
This sequence comes from Triturus cristatus, assembly GCF_964204655.1. Taxonomy (NCBI): domain Eukaryota; kingdom Metazoa; phylum Chordata; class Amphibia; order Caudata; family Salamandridae; genus Triturus; species Triturus cristatus. Next base: position 1,153,410,857 of record NC_140584.1, read on the forward strand.
TCCGGTTCGATGTCGGCGGCCTCGGCTCGATGTCGACCTCCGGTTCGATGACGTCGGGCAGTCTTGGCTCGATGTCGACTTCGGGCGGCTCCGGTTCGATGACGTCGGGCGGCCTTGGCTCGATGTCGACTTCTGGCGGCTCCGGAGTGCGATCTCCACTCCCGACCTCCGGTGCTCCTTTCTTCAGGTTCCGGCGACTCCGGAGTGCGACCTCCACTCACGACCTCCGGCACGATTCTCTTCAGGTTCCGGCGACTCCGGAGTGCGATCTCCACTCCCGACCTCCGGCACACTTCACCTCGGTCTCCGGCGACTCCGGAGGGCGGACTTCACTCCCCCGTCGATGCCGCACACTCGACCTCGGGTGACTTCCTCCTCGACCTCTGGTACTCTCTACGACCTCCGTCGGCGCCCTCTCTCGACCTCTGGCGGCTCCGGGTACGACGTCTGCTTTCCAGTCAGCGCCGCTTCTCCACCTCGGGCTCCAGGTCTCTAGGCTTCTCGACGTCGGACTTCAGGTAGTTACCAGTAACCAGGTCAGGTATTTGCTGTTCTTTACTTTTAAGGCCTGTTCCTGCTGTCCAGGTCCTTAAGATGGTTTTTCTTGCTTTCTCCCACACAGGGCTCCAGGCTGGGCTCAGTCAGTAGGGACTAGTATCAAGGGTGGGTTTATGGACCCCACTCCAGGCACAAGTTTCCACCCCTGCTGCCTCACTCCTTCCTCCTTCAGGTTTCTGCTGCTCTCTCTTCACCAGTCAGGTGCCAACTGCCAGCTCCAACTGTCAACTCTGGCTTAGCTTCCCAACATTCCAAACCGCCTCCAACTGTCACAGGGTTCCAGAATGTTGCAGAAGGTTCTAGTAGGTTCCAGTGATGTCACAGGTGACAATGGGTGGCCACCATTTTGTGTTTCAGGCCCTCAGACAGAAGTTCCAGGGGTAGATAAAATGGCTCCCTGAATCTGCATCAATACTAAAAAGTCTGGTGGTTCCCAAAAAGGAAAAAATACTAACAGGGTTTGAGGCAAAAGTGGGACAAAATAAATAATGATGAGGAGGGACCACCCAAAGGGCTGACAGGTCTAACACGCGTCCCCCCCAGCTGAAAGTGGGGAGAGCTACCCAACCCCTTGGGAGTTCTCATCACTAAGGCGGAAATACCTTGAGAGACCGTCTGCATTGGCGTGGTCCACTCCAGGCCGATGTTCCACCTGAAAGTCCATTCCCTGTAGGGAGATAGACCACCTCAACAACTTGGGATTCTCCCCCTTCATCTGCATCAGCCAACGAAGGGGTTTATGGTCGGTCTGAACTAGGAAGTGCGAGCCAAACAGGTATGGCCGCAACTTCTTCAGAGCCCATACCACTGCAAAGGCTTCACGCTCTATTGTACTCCACTTCTGTTCCCTGGGAAGTAGTCTCCGGGATAGGAAGACCACGGGTTGATCCAGACCCTCTTCATTGAGTTGCGATAACACTGCCCCAATGCCATGTTCTGATGCATCTGTCTGGACAATGAACTTCTTGGAAAAGTCTGGGACCCTTAAGACCGGGGCCTCGCACATGGCTTGCTTCAGCTTCACAAAGGCCTGCTGACAAGCCTCCGTCCAGACTACCCGTCGAGGTTGTTTCTCTGACGTGAGCTCCGTGAGGGGGGCTACAATGGTTCCGTACCCCTTCACGAAGCGGCGGTAGTATCCCGTGAGGCCCAGAAAAGCTCGGACCTCAGTCTGTGTCTTGGGGGGTTCCCAGGCCATGATGGCCTCGATCTTCGCCTGGAGTGGTTGCACCGCTCCCCTACCCACCAAGTGTCCAAGGTACACTACCGACCCCTGCCCGATCTGGCATTTACTGGCCTTGATCGTTAATCCAGCTTGTCTCAGGGCCTGGAGAACAGCTTGCAGGTGACGCAAGTGATCCTCCCAGCTGTTATTGAAGACGGCTACGTCATCCAGATAAGCAGCAGAGAAACTCTCCATTCCGGTGAGGATCTGGTTTACCACGCGCTGAAACGTGGCAGGTGCGTTCTTGAGCCCAAAGGGCATCACACAGAACTGGTAGTGGCCATTGGGCGTGGAGAAGGCTGACCTTTCCCTTGCTCCATCAGTCAAAGAGATCTGCCAGTACCCAGAAGTAAGGTCAAAGGTACTTAGATATTGGGCAGCTCCCAACCGGTCAATCAATTCATCCGCCCTAGGGATCGGATGAGCATCAGTTTTGGTCACTGAATTCAGTCCCCGGTAGTCCACACAGAACCTCAGTTCCGGTTGGGCACCCGGTGGTGCAGCTTTTGGTACTAACACCACCGGACTGGACCAGGGGCTGCTAGAAGGTTCGATCACTCCTAGCTCCAGCATCTTAGTGACTTCACTGTGAATGCTGGCCTTCACCTTGTCTGACATCCGGTAGATCTTGGACTTCACAGGTGGGCTGTCTCCTGTGTCCACATCATGGACGCACAGGTGAGTCCTACCCGGAACAAGGGAGAACAACGAAGAGTACTGCCCCAGGAACAGGCGGCAGTTCTCCTGCTGTTCAGGAGTTAGAGATGGGGAGAGAATCACTCCCTCCACCGACCCATCATTCTCTTGAGACGCAAACAAATCGGGGAGAGGCTCGCTTTCCACGTCCTCTGCTCCGTCAGTCACCATCATCAAGATGACTTTGGGCCTCTCGTGGTGGGGTTTGAGGCGGTTGACGTGCAGCACCCGGAGGGGCTGACGAGGGGTTTTAAGCTCCACCAAGTAGGTAGCCTTACCCTTCTTCTCCAACACCTCAAAGGGTCCTGACCAGCGATCCTGGAGGGCGCTAAGCTCTCCAGGTTCGATCACCCACACCTTCTGGCCAGGCTCCAACTCCACCAGGTGAGCATTGTGGTCATACCACGCCTTCATTACTGCTTGGCTGGCTTCCAAGTTGTCAGAAGCTTGCTTCCACAACTTAGCCATTTGGCTCCGGAAGGCCAGCATGTAGCTCACCACATCCTGGGGAAGCTTTCTGGGAGTTCTTTCCCATCCGTCTCTCACCAGGTTGAGAGGTCCACGTACAGGGTGCCCATACAGAAGCTCGAAGGGGCTGAAGCCCACTCCCTTCTGTGGCACTTCCCTGTAGGAAAACAATAGACAGGGTAGGAGGACGTCCCATTTCCTCCGCAGGCTTTCAGGCAGACTTCTGATCATGCCTTTCAAGGTTTTGTTGAACCTCTCCACAAGACCATTGGTCTGGGGGTGGTAAGGAGTGGTGAACCGGTATGTCACTCCACACTCCTTCCACATCGCCCGCATGTACGCTGACATGAAGTTGGTCCCCCTGTCGGACACAACTTCCTTGGGAAAACCCACTCGGGTAAAGATTCCCATCAGGGCCCTAGCCACAACAGGTGCTGTTATGGTCCTCAGAGGTATTGCCTCTGGGTATCGTGTGGCATGATCCACAAGAACCAGGATAAACCTGTGACCAGCTGTAGTAGGTGGATCTAACGGACCCACAATGTCGATGCCCACCCTTTCAAAGGGGGTGCTAACGACAGGAAGTGGTTCCAGGGGAGCTTTCAGCTTCACCCCTGTTTTCCCACTGGCTTGGCAAGACACACATGTCCGGCAGTAGGTATCGGACGACACTTTCATTTGAGGCCAATAAAAGTGTGGGACAAGACGGGCGAAGGTCTTGTCTTGCCCCAGGTGTCCTGCCAAGAGGATCTCGTGAGCCAACTCCAGAAGGAAGGCTCGATAACGTTGAGGGACTACCAAGGCTCGTGACGATCCATGTAGGGGTGCCTTGGGTTCACTGTAGAGGAGGCCATCCTCCCAGTAAACACTGTAGTTCCCTTCAACGTTCCCTGCTGCCTGGGCTGCGGCCTGACGCCTCAGCCCCTCAAGGGTAGGGCACTCCCTCTGGCCCTGGCAGAATTCCTCCCTGGACGGGCCTCCCTCCACGTGCCACTCGGCCAGGATGGGTAGGTCCTCCAGTTTGGGGACATCCCCCACCGCAGACTCCTGGTCCACCACCTCCGGTGGCCTATCCGTCCTACGGGGTGTGGACGCCGAGGCAGGCTCCTCCTGTCCTCGGTTCTTCCCTTGACTGGCAGCTGGCTGGGCCTTTGTTCCAGGCTCCAGCCTGAACGAACTCCCTCTCCGGGTAGTCGCGGACCTTGTGCTCACACAGGCCCAGTCAAGTGTACCCAGCATCTCAGTATGAGTCCGGTATTCCACCTCCTTCCAAGCATTGTGCTCCATGTCATTCCCCAGCAGACAATCAACTGGCACGGCAGGGCTTACGGCAACTCGAAGTGAACCTGCAACCCCCTCCCATTCAAAGGGAACCTCGGCCACTGGATAGTGGCCTGTTCTGCCGTCAGCCATCGCGGCTGGGTGGAGTACATAAGGAATTACCTGCTCTGGAGACACCAGTTGGCTACGTACCATAGTCATACTGGCTCCTGTGTCTCTCAGAGCCTCGCCTCTTTGGCCATTGATGGTGACCCACTGCCCATACTTTATAGTATTTGGGGGCACCTGGATCTTAGGAACCATCTCCCGTTCTCCCAGGGACACTAAAGTGACACCCGCCCACTCCCTTCCCTTAATTAAGGGCATCTCCTCCCCGAGCACTGCACTAGCTACTCCGGGGGTCTTTCCTCCAATGGGAGGGGGTGGTCGTTTCGGGCACTTCGCATCTCCCTTATAGTGTTCAACGCCACCGCACTCGAAGCAATGGACAACCCTTGGCTGCTGACTCTGGCCAGGATTAGGGTTTCTGGGTGGGTTAGCCCTAGGGGTGAATCCTGTTCCCTTTCCTTGGAAATTATTTTGGGGGCCTTTGGAGAACTCCTTTTTCTTTTCCCCTCCCTCTTTCTTCTGGGGGGCGCCCTGTCCGGCCTTTTGGGTATCCCCTCCAGTCCCCCTTGTGGACACCCGGGTACTAACCCAAATGTCCGCCTCCTCAGCAAGCTTCCGGGGATTGGTCAGCTTGCTATCCACCAGGTGTTGACGCAGTTCAGGGAAACATTTTTCGAGCAGGTGTTCCTTCAGTACTAAATCAAACAACCCCTCGTAGTTCCTCACTTCACTGCCCTGAATCCAACCCTCTAGTGCCTTCTTTGCATAGTCCAGGAAGTCCACCCAATTCTGTGTGCCCAGTTTGTGACTACCCCGGAACTTCAGTCTGTACTTTTCAGGTGTTAGTCCAAACTTTCTTATGAGCGCCACCTTCATGGTGGGGTAGTGGGTCTGCTCATCCTCCTCTAGGGCCAATAATGCATCCCTACCAGATGGAGGCATGTACTTGTACAATCCCCCTCCCCAGTACTTCTCTGGAACCCCATGGGCCCTTAATGAGACCTCATAGGCCGCTAGCCACTTGGCAATATCGTCACCCACACCATAGCTAGCCACTATGTCTTTCGGCAAATAGGGTTTGGGTTCCCTGGTGAACTCTCTTTCTTCGCTGCCACCATTAGGAATAGGGTGTGCCCCGACTCTTAGGATCTGAAGATCTATCTCTTTCAGCCTTAGCTCATGAGCCATCCTCTGTTCCTCCTTCTCTTTCTCCAGCCTTGCTAAGTCCCATGTGAGCTGTCTTTTCTCCCTCCGGTCTGTTAACTCCACTTCAGACAAGCCACCGCTAGAGGCACTGCTGCCCTTCCTAGAAAGTGTCCTGGGCCCCGCTAACAGGTTCCCCACCTCAGGTTGGTACAAACCAGCTCCCTCACTGTCGGGCTCTCTATCCCTGTCCTCCTCCTCAGCCTTGCTTTCTCGTCGTGCCTCCCCCCAAGCCCTTAAGCTGGTTTGGAGTGTACCCTTCTTTGCTCCTGGGGGACAATACACCCCCTCCCGCTGACAAAACTCCCTGAGTTGGGCCACAGTATAGGTTTCCAGGTCTTCTAGCACAAACTCCATTTTGCCCACTCAGAACAGAAGACAGGTTTTTCTGCAGAAGCTATGCAGGGGGGTACCTTTTATAATACCTCCTCCCACCACCAGAGTAAATTTGGAAAAACAAAAACTCACAATTAGGAAGGCCGCTTGGAGAAAACTCCCGGTGTAGGCCTATGGACTACCCACAGTTATTGTCGAGTATACGTAGGCACAGCTCTATCCCACCACTGAACACCAATTATGTTAGAAAAACCCCACTCCCACACCGGAAGGGTGGTAATGGGGTCTTCCCAGACATACACTGTGGTAGCTTGGCTCGAGTGGTCAGGGATCAGGCACCGTGCTAAGCATACGTCATACCCACACAATAACCATGCGTGCATCCGTTCCAAAAACGACACTACACCTTAAAAATTATACTGAAAATATATCTCTTTATCTTCTTTTCTCTTAGTTGCTGATTAAATAAATAATAATACAATCACAGTACACAAGGCTTTTTCTTAAAAAGTGCAGGTCAATTAAATAATAACACTTTACAGGTGCAATAAATAGGATCAGGTCAAATAAATACTGTGAGGCAATAAATACTGTGCAGGAATAAGTTAGCTCAGGACAATAAATACATCACAGGAATAACTTAGATAAATACAATAAATACAGTACCCTCAATAAATAATATCAGCCAACAATGACATTTGTAAAATCAGATCACATTTAAAATACTATGGGCTGATTTGGCCCAGTCACAGCTTGTGGTTAGGTGGATGGCCTGAGGGGTATACTCCTTGGCTTGGACAAGGCTGAGGCCTAAACTGAGGTAGATCAAGGGGGATTCTAGAGATCTGGCTCTCCCACACTACACAACCCCTCTGTATTAGTCTCAGCTCACCCCTGGCACAATCAAGCTGGTTCCAGCACCTCTCTAGCCTCTAGGATGGTCTCTTAGGGCTTCACAGGGCCTTAGGCGCCCTCTATTCCACTTACTGCCCTTTTTATGAAGTTCCGACGCCGCTGGAGTCGTGTCGACGCCGTGAGGCGGTTCCGGTTCGATGTCGGCAGCCTCGGCTCGATGTCGACCTCCGGTTCGATGACGTCGGGCAGTCTTGGCTCGATGTCGACTTCGGGTGGCTCCGGTTCGATGACGTCGGGCGGCCTTGGCTCGATGTCGACTTCCGGCGGCTCCGGAGTGCGATCTCCACTCCCGACCTCCGATGCTCCTTTCTTCAGGTTCCGGCGACTCCGGAGTGCGACCTCCACTCCCGACCTCCGGCACGATTCTCTTCAGGTTCCGGCGACTCCGGAGTGCGATCTCCACTCCCGACCTCCGGCACGCTTCACCTCGGTCTCCGGCGACTCCGGAGGGCGGACCTCACTCCCCCGTCGATGCCGCACACTCGACCTCGGGTGACTTCCTCCTCGACCTCTGGTACTCTCTACGACCTCCGTCGGCGCCCTCTCTCGACCTCTGGCGGCTCCGGGTACGACGTCTGCTTTCCAGTCAGCGCCGCTTCTCCACCTCGGGCTCCAGGTCTCTAGGCTTCTCGACGTCGGACTTCAGGTAGTTACCAGTAACCAGGTCAGGTATTTGCTGTTCTTTACTTTTAAGGCCTGTTCCTGCTGTCCAGGTCCTTAAGATGGTTTTTCTTGCTTTCTCCCACACAGGGCTCCAGGCTGGGCTCAGTCAGTAGGGACTAGTATCAAGGGTGGGTTTATGGACCCCACTCCAGGCACAAGTTTCCACCCCTGCTGCCTCACTCCTTCCTCCTTCAGGTTTCTGCTGCTCTCTCTTCACCAGTCAGGTGCCAACTGCCAGCTCCAACTGTCAACTCTGGCTTAGCTTCCCAACATTCCAAACCGCCTCCAACTGTCACAGGGTTCCAGAATGTTGCAGAAGGTTCTAGTAGGTTCCAGTGATGTCACAGGTGACAATGGGTGGCCACCATTTTGTGTTTCAGGCCCTCAGACAGAAGTTCCAGGGGTAGATAAAATGGCTCCCTGAATCTGCATCAATACTAAAAAGTCTGGTGGTTCCCAAAAAGGAAAAAATACTAACAGGGTTTGAGGCAAAAGTGGGACAAAATAAATAATGATGAGGAGGGACCACCCAAAGGGCTGACAGGTCTAACACGCGTCCCCCCCAGCTGAAAGTGGGGAGAGCTACCCAACCCCTTGGGAGTTCTCATCACTAAGGCGGAAATACCTTGAGAGACCGTCTGCATTGGCGTGGTCCACTCCAGGCCGATGTTCCACCTGAAAGTCCATTCCCTGTAGGGAGATAGACCACCTCAACAACTTGGGATTCTCCCCCTTCATCTGCATCAGCCAACGAAGGGGTTTATGGTCGGTCTGAACTAGGAAGTGCGAGCCAAACAGGTATGGCCGCAACTTCTTCAGAGCCCATACCACTGCAAAGGCTTCACGCTCTATTGTACTCCACTTCTGTTCCCTGGGAAGTAGTCTCCGTGATAGGAAGACCACGGGTTGATCCAGACCCTCTTCATTGAGTTGCGATAACACTGCCCCAATGCCATGTTCTGATGCATCTGTCTGGACAATGAACTTCTTGGAAAAGTCTGGGACCCTTAAGACCGGGGCCTCGCACATGGCTTGCTTCAGCTTCACAAAGGCCTGCTGACAAGCCTCCGTCCAGACTACCCGTCGAGGTTGTTTCTCTGACGTGAGCTCCGTGAGGGGGGCTACAATGGTTCCGTACCCCTTCACGAAGCGGCGGTAGTATCCCGTGAGGCCCAGAAAAGCTCGGACCTCAGTCTGTGTCTTGGGGGGTTCCCAGGCCATGATGGCCTCGATCTTCGCCTGGAGGGGTTGCACCGCTCCCCTACCCACCAAGTGTCCAAGGTACACTACCGACCCCTGCCCGATCTGGCATTTACTGGCCTTGATCGTTAATCCAGCTTGTCTCAGGGCCTGGAGAACAGCTTGCAGGTGACGCAAGTGATCCTCCCAGCTGTTACTGAAGACGGCTATGTCATCCAGATAAGCAGCAGAGAAACTCTCCATTCCGGTGAGGATCTGGTTTACCAGGCGCTGAAACGTGGCAGGTGCGTTCTTGAGCCCAAAGGGCATCACACAGAACTGGTAGTGGCCATTGGGCGTGGAGAAGGCTGACCTTTCCCTTGCTCCATCAGTCAAAGAGATCTGCCAGTACCCAGAAGTAAGGTCAAAGGTACTTAGATATTGGGCAGCTCCCAACCGGTCAATCAATTCATCCGCCCTAGGGATCGGATGAGCATCAGTTTTGGTCACTGAATTCAGTCCCCGGTAGTCCACACAGAACCTCAGTTCCGGTTGGGCACCCGGTGGTGCAGCTTTTGGTACTAACACCACCGGACTGGACCAGGGGCTGCTAGAAGGTTCGATCACTCCTAGCTCCAGCATCTTAGTGACTTCACTGTGAATGCTGGCCTTCACCTTGTCTGACATCCGGTAGATCTTGGACTTCACAGGTGGGCTGTCTCCTGTGTCCACATCATGGACGCACAGGTGAGTCCTACCCGGAACAAGGGAGAACAACGAAGAGTACTGCCCCAGGACCTGGCGGCAGTTCTCCTGCTGTTCAGGAGTTAGAGATGGGGAGAGAATCACTCCCTCCACCGACCCATCATTCTCTTGAGACGCAAACAAATCGGGGAGAGGCTCGCTTTCCACGTCCTCTGCTCCGTCAGTCACCATCATCAAGATGACTTTGGGCCTCTCGTGGTGGGGTTTGAGGCGGTTGACGTGCAGCACCCGGAGGGGCTGACGAGGGGTTTTAAGCTCCACCAAGTAGGTAGCCTTACCCTTCTTCTCCAACACCTCAAAGGGTCCTGACCAGCGATCCTGGAGGGCGCTAAGCTCTCCAGGTTCGATCACCCACACCTTCTGGCCAGGCTCCAACTCCACCAGGTGAGCATTGTGGTCATACCACGCCTTCATTACTGCTTGGCTGGCTTCCAAGTTGTCAGAAGCTTGCTTCCACAACTTAGCCATTTGGCTCCGGAAGGCCAGCATGTAGCTCACCACATCCTGGGGAAGCTTTCTGGGAGTTCTTTCCCATCCGTCTCTCACCAGGTTGAGAGGTCCACGTACAGGGTGCCCATACAGAAGCTCGAAGGGGCTGAAGCCCACTCCCTTCTGTGGCACTTCCCTGTAGGAAAACAATAGACAGGGTAGGAGGACGTCCCATTTCCTCCGCAGGCTTTCAGGCAGACTTCTGATCATGCCTTTCAAGGTTTTGTTGAACCTCTCCACCAGACCATTGGTCTGGGGGTGGTAAGGAGTGGTGAACCGGTATGTCACTCCACACTCCTTCCACATCGCCCGCATGTACGCTGACATGAAGTTGGTCCCCCTGTCGGACACAACTTCCTTGGGAAAACCCACTCGGGTAAAGATTCCCATCAGGGCCCTAGCCACAACAGGTGCTGTTATGGTCCTCAGAGGTATTGCCTCTGGGTATCGTGTGGCATGATCCACCAGAACCAGGATAAACCTGTGACCAGCTGTAGTAGGTGGATCTAACGGACCCACAATGTCGATGCCCACCCTTTCAAAGGGGGTGCTAACGACAGGAAGTGGTTCCAGGGGAGCTTTCAGCTTCACCCCTGTTTTCCCACTGGCTTGGCAAGACACACATGTCCGGCAGTAGGTATCGGACGACACTTTCATTTGAGGCCAATAAAAGTGTGGGACAAGACGGGCGAAGGTCTTGTCTTGCCCCAGGTGTCCTGCCAAGAGGATCTCGTGAGCCAACTCCAGAAGGAAGGCTCGATAACGTTGAGGGACTACCAAGGCTCGTGACGATCCATGTAGGGGTGCCTTGGGTTCACTGTAGAGGAGGCCATCCTCCCAGTAAACACTGTAGTTCCCTTCAACGTTCCCTGCTGCCTGGGCTGCGGCCTGACGCCTCAGCCCCTCAAGGGTAGGGCACTCCCTCTGGCCCTGGCAGAATTCCTCCCTGGACGGGCCTTCCTCCACGTGCCACTCGGCCAGGATGGGTAGGTCCTCCAGTTTGGGGACATCCCCCACCGCAGACTCCTGGTCCACCACCTCCGGTGGCCTATCCGTCCTACGGGGTGTGGACGCCGAGGCAGGCTCCTCCTGTCCTCGGTTCTTCCCTTGACTGGCAGCTGGCTGGGCCTTTGTTCCAGGCTCCAGCCTGAACGAACTCCCTCTCCGGGTAGTCGCGGACCTTGTGCTCACACAGGCCCAGTCAAGTGTACCCAGCATCTCAGTATGAGTCCGGTATTCCACCTCCTTCCAAGCATTGTGCTCCATGTCATTCCCCAGCAGACAATCAACTGGCACGGCAGGGCTTACGGCAACTCGAAGTGAACCTGCAACCCCCTCCCATTCAAAGGGAACCTCGGCCACTGGATAGTGGCCTGTTCTGCCGTCAGCCATCGCGGCTGGGTGGAGTACATCGGGAATTACCTGCTCTGGAGACACCAGTTGGCTACGTACCATAGTCATACTGGCTCCTGTGTCTCTCAGAGCCTCGCCTCTTTGGCCATTGATGGTGACCCACTGCCCATACTTTATAGTATTTGGGGGCACCTGGATCTTAGGAACCATCTCCCGTTCTCCCAGGGACACTAAAGTGACACCCGCCCACTCCCTTCCCTTAATTAAGGGCATCTCCTCCCCGAGCACTGCACTAGCTACTCCGGGGGTCTTTCCTCCAATGGGAGGGGGTGGTCGTTTCGGGCACTTCGCATCTCCCTTATAGTGTTCAACGCCACCGCACTCGAAGCAATGGACAACCCTTGGCTGCTGACTCTGGCCAGGATTAGGGTTTCTGGGTGGGTTAGCCCTAGGGGTGAATCCTGTTCCCTTTCCTTGGAAATTATTTTGGGGGCCTTTGGAGAACTCCTTTTTCTTTTCCCCTCCCTCTTTCTTCTGGGGGGCGCCCTGTCCGGCCTTTTGGGTATCCCCTCCAGTCCCCCTTGTGGACACCCGGGTACTAGCCCAAATGTCCGCCTCCTCAGCAAGCTTCCGGGGATTGGTCAGCTTGCTATCCACCAGGTGTTGACGCAGTTCAGGGAAACATTTTTCGAGCAGGTGTTCCTTCAGTACTAAATCAAACAACCCCTCGTAGTTCCTCACTTCACTGCCCTGAATCCAACCCTCTAGTGCCTTCTTTGCATAGTCCAGGAAGTCCACCCAATTCTGTGTGCCCAGTTTGTGACTACCCCGGAACTTCAGTCTGTACTTTTCAGGTGTTAGTCCAAACTTTCTTATGAGCGCCACCTTCATGGTGGGGTAGTGGGTCTGCTCATCCTCCTCTAGGGCCAATAATGCATCCCTACCAGCTGGAGGCATGTACTTGTACAATCCCCCTCCCCAGTACTTCTCTGGAACCCCATGGGCCCTTAATGAGACCTCATAGGCCGCTAGCCACTTGGCAATATCGTCGCCCACACCATAGCTAGCCACTATGTCTTTCGGCAAATAGGGTTTGGGTTCCCTGGTGAACTCTCTTTCTTCGCTGCCACCATTAGGAATAGGGTGTGCCCCGACTCTTAGGATCTGAAGATCTATCTCTTTCAGCCTTAGCTCATGAGCCATCCTCTGTTCCTCCTTCTCTTTCTCCAGCCTTGCTAAGTCCCATGTGAGCTGTCTTTTCTCCCTCCGGTCTGTTAACTCCACTTCAGACAAGCCACCGCTAGAGGCACTGCTGCCCTTCCTAGAAAGTGTCCTGGGCCCCGCTAACAGGTTCCCCACCTCAGGTTGGTACAAACCAGCTCCCTCACTGTCGGGCTCTCTATCCCTGTCCTCCTCCTCAGCCTTGCTTTCTCGTCGTGCCTCCCCCCAAGCCCTTAAGCTGGTTTGGAGTGCACCCTTCTTTGCTCCTGGGGGACAATACACCCCCTCCCGCTGACAAAACTCCCTGAGTTGTGCCACAGTATAGGTTTCCAGGTCTTCTAGCACAAACTCCATTTTGCCCACTCAGAACAGAAGACAGGTTTTTTTGCAGAAGCTATGCAGGGGGCTACCTTTTATAATACCTCCTCCCACCACCAGAGTAAATTTGGAAAAACAAAAACTCACAATTAGGAAGGCCGCTTGGAGAAACCTCCCGGTGTAGGCCTATGGACTACCCACAGTTATTGTCGAGTATACGTAGGCACAGCTCTATCCCACCACTGAACACCAATTATGTTAGAAAAACCCCACTCCCACACCGGAAGGGTGGTAATGGGGTCTTCCCAGACATACACTGTGGTAGCTTGGCTCGAGTGGTCAGGGATCAGGCACCGTGCTAAGCATACGTCATACCCACACAATAACCATGCGTGCATCCGTTCCAAAAACGACACTACACCTTAAAAATTATACTGAAAATATATCTCTTTATCTTCTTTTCTCTTAGTTGCTGATTAAATAAATAATAATACAATCACAGTACACAAGGCTTTTTCTTAAAAAGTGCAGGTCAAATAAATAATAACACTTTACAGGTGCAATAAATAGGATCAGGTCAAATAAATACTGTGAGGCAATAAATACTGTGCAGGAATAAGTTAGCTCAGGACAATAAATACATCACAGGAATAACTTAGATAAATACAATAAATACAGTACCCTCAATAAATAATATCAGCCAACAATGACATTTGTAAAATCAGATCACATTTAAAATACTATGGGCTGATTTGGCCCAGTCACAGCTTGTGGTTAGGTGGATGGCCTGAGGGGTATACTCCTTGGCTTGGACAAGGCTGAGGCCTAAACTGAGGTAGATCAAGGGGGATTCTAGAGATCTGGCTCTCCCACACTACACAACCCCTCTGTATTAGTCTCAGCTCACCCCTGGCACAATCAAGCTGGTTCCAGCACCTCTCTAGCCTCTAGGATGGTCTCTTAGGGCTTCACAGGGCCTTAGGCGCCCTCTATTCCACTTACTGCCCTTTTTATGAAGTTCCGACGCCGCTGGAGTCGTGTCGACGCCGTGAGGCGGTTCCGGTTCGATGTCGGCGGCCTCGGCGCAATGACAGTTCTTGACGGCGCCGGTAGGCGGTTCCGGTTCGATGTCGGCAGCCTCGGCTCGATGTCGACCTCCGGTTCGATGACGTCGGGCAGTCTTGGCTCGATGTCGACTTCGGGCAGCTCCGGTTCGATGACGTCGGGCGGCCTTGGCTCGATGTCGACTTCCGGCGGCTCCGGAGTGCGATCTCCACTCCCGACCTCCGGTGCTCCTTTCTTCAGGTTCCGGCGACTCCGGAGTGCGACCTCCACTCCCGACCTCCGGCACGATTCTCTTCAGGTTCCGGCGACTCCGGAGTGCGATCTCCACTCCCGACCTCCGGCACGCTTCACCTCGGTCTCCGGCGACTCCGGAGGGCGGACCTCACTCCCCCGTCGATGCCGCACACTCGACCTCGGGTGACTTCCTCCTCGACCTCTGGTACTCTCTACGACCTCCGTCGGCGCCCTCTCTCGACCTCTGGCGGCTCCGGGTACGACGTCTGCTTTCCAGTCAGCGCCGCTTCTCCACCTCGGGCTCCAGGTCTCTAGGCTTCTCGACGTCGGACTTCAGGTAGTTACCAGTAACCAGGTCAGGTATTTGCTGTTCTTTACTTTTAAGGCCTGTTCCTGCTGTCCAGGTCCTTAAGATGGTTTTTCTTGCTTTCTCCCACACAGGGCTCCAGGCTGGGCTCAGTCAGTAGGGACTAGTATCAAGGGTGGGTTTATGGACCCCACTCCAGGCACAAGTTTCCACCCCTGCTGCCTCACTCCTTCCTCCTTCAGGTTTCTGCTGCTCTCTCTTCACCAGTCAGGTGCCAACTGCCAGCTCCAACTGTCAACTCTGGCTTAGCTTCCCAACATTCCAAACCGCCTCCAACTGTCACAGGGTTCCAGAATGTTGCAGAAGGTTCTAGTAGGTTCCAGTGATGTCACAGGTGACAATGGGTGGCCACCATTTTGTGTTTCAGGCCCTCAGACAGAAGTTCCAGGGGTAGATAAAATGGCTCCCTGAATCTGCATCAATACTAAAAAGTCTGGTGGTTCCCAAAAAGGAAAAAATACTAACAGGGTTTGAGGCAAAAGTGGGACAAAATAAATAATGATGAGGAGGGACCACCCAAAGGGCTGACAGGTCTAACACACCCGGAGTCCAAGTGTCTCAAGAAATCAAGAGATAAGGGAAGAAAGAAGCAGGATTGAGGGGAGAACACATCATATGGCACACTCACCCATTGACATAACGCTTATGTTTCCTTGGCTAAACGAATACCCTTATCATTCCACTGCTAGGACGTTGCTGGAAGGTTACATGTACGGGTGCACCTGAATACGTGGGGGCTCCTGAATGCAAAAATCAACTTTCAGTTAGGACCAAATCAGGCGTGGCGGCAGCAAAGACTGAAAAGGAACTACGCCGGGGCAGAATAGTGGGCCCATTTGATAGCATCCCGGTACCCAATTTTGTCTGCTCCCCACTTGGGGTGGTCCCCAAAAAAAGAGGGTGGGGAATTCAGATTGATTCATAATCTGTCAGCACCTAGGGGCAACTCATTGAATGACGCCATCAGTGATGAAATTTGTAGTGTGAAATATGCGTACTTTGACCAGGCGGTGGAGATGCTCAGGGTCCTGGGCCCCGGTGCCCTGCTGGCAAAATCGGATATTGAGTCTGCTTTTCGGTTGTTGCTAGTGCACCCTTTGGATTTTCACCTCCTGGGTTTTAACTTTCTGGGCAAATTCTACATGGATATGTGCATGCCTATGGGTTGTTCTGTCTCTTGCGCTTACTTTGAGAAATTCAGTTCATTTTTAGAATGGGTTTTTAGACAGGCGTCAGGGCATCAGTTTGTCATGCACTATCTGGATGACTTTCTTATCTTGAGGTCGGCGGGCACCCGGGAGTGTGCGCGGGCACTGCAGGAATTTTGCACGCTCATGCCTCCAGGAAAGACAGTAGGACCAACAACTCCGATTGAATTCCTAGGCATTGAGTTAGACTCAGTCCAAGGGTGTTTTCGGTTACCTGCAGACAAGATTAAGAAATTCAGGACAGCATTGCAGCAGTGCCTGGCAAAGGGTAAGGTGACCTTGCATCAGTTACAACAGACGGTAGGGCAGTTGAACTTTGCTCTAAGAGTCATACCAATGGCGCGACCATTTTCCCGATCCATCTCCCAGGCCATGACCGGTTTACAAGAGAAACACCACCACACCGGGCTGTCGGCTGAGGTTAGGCAGGACATGCGAATTTGCATGGCAGGGTAGTGTGGCCCGGGCCACCCGCTACCTCTGCAGAGTTAGGTTTATGGACTGATGTTACGGGTAGTGTGGGATTCTGTGCCATACTCGGTAATGAGTGGGTGGCGCAGCAGTGGCCGGCTTGGTGGGTTGAGAACGGGGTGACAGCTAACATTGGTTTCTTGGAACTGTTTCCTATCTGGGTGGCATTAACATTTTGGCCAGACCGTATGCGTAATCAATCAGTAGTGTTCTGGTCTGATAACATGACTGTAGTCGAATGCATCAACCAACAGGCAGCACGGTGTAAAATGATTCTGCGCCTGTTGAAAGAGATAGTGTTGTTATGTATGAAATTGAGCATGCAATTCAAAGCTAAACATGTGCCAGGGGTATTGAATCATGGTGCTGACGCACTCTCTCGCTTCAAGATGCAGGATTTCAGGGCACATCTCCCCTCTGCAGAAGTGACTCCGACATCCTTCCCAGAAGTTCTTTGGCAGATTGGTGCCCCCAACTACCGAACCTTGTGGCAGCTAGCCTAGCTCCCAGGACCAGGAAAGCTTACGAATGGGCGTTTTGGGCATATTTTACATTTTTGGAACGAGAGTGGGAGGAGAAGTGGCATGAGACAGGGGCACTTCTGCGTTACTTGGGGGCTTTGAACGAAGAGGGGCGCTCACAGCAGCAGCGGCCAGGCGGCATGTGGCAGCGATCTCATTCTTTGCGCAGACTAGAGACAGGGGAGATCCCACCAACAGCTTCACAGTTAGGAAAGCTTTAAAGGGGTGGCAATGCATGCAGGGGTCAGCACCAGACACAAGACATCCAATAGGGGTTGAGTTGCTGACATCTTTACTAGGGGCTCTGGATATTGTTTTCAGGACCACAGGGGGAGGCTCTGCTCTTCAGAGCAGCCTTTTCATTAGCCTTTTATGGTGCTTTTAGGATAGGGGAATTGGTTGCCCAGAATAAACAGGATGTACAGGGGGGTCTACAGTTAGAACATGCAAAGATACTGGGCGACGCTTTATTGATATCCATTAGGAAATCCAAAACTGACCAAGAGACCCGCGGTGAAGGGGTAGTACTACATCGGGCACATGGCAACCCCTGCTGCCCAGTAACACAGGTGGAGGCATTCTTACAGCATAGACGTAGTTCAAGAGGGGGGGGCATTGTTAATCCACGTGGACGGTACCCCGCTCACATGGTTTCAGTTTGAAAGAGTCATGGATATGGCTGTACAGAAGGCAGCTTTAGATCCCAGTTGCTTTGGAACCCATTCTTTCAGAATAGGGGCTGCCACTGAGGCGACAGCAAGAGGCTTTCATAGTAGCAATGTGAAAAGGATTGGGAGGTGGTCCTCCAATTGTTATAAACGCTAACTGCGGCTGCACATGTTGTGAGTAGGACATCTGCCTGGTACTCATGCATGTTCCTTTCTCTGCTTACACTTTTACTTTCTCAAACCTGTCACGCAGGGGTGAAACTGGCGGCGGCACATCAGCAGCGACTATCAACACAAGGACGTGCGCCTCCACTGAAGGCAGGACAACATAGTGTTTGGATTATTGGCCATTCATATGTAAGACGTTTGAAGGCATTTTTCTTTTCAGGAAACTATGAGTCCAGAGCCGAGCAGGCTGGATTTAGGGTATCATTCCATGGGAAAGGGGGTCTTCGCTTTAGTCATTTCAGGGGTTTTGTAACGGACCTGTTGAGTAAGGGGGGGCTCTCCCTAGCATTATTATCCTGCATCTGGGAGGGAACGATCTGCTGAAACTGGATAGAAGGGGCCTGGTGGCAGCCATAATCTCGGAGGTAGATTGGCTAGCTAAGACATGCCAGAGGTGCACCATAGTATGGCACAAATGGTACCCAGATTTCAATGGAGGAAGGGGGGGGGGGAGTCTGTGAAGGCACTGAATCATTCAGTACGGAGGATCAACAATAAGATAGAGAGGTTGATTAGGTCTCCTCATTTACATTTACAGACGATCGCCCACGGGTGTATCAGGGGGAGCCGTGCTTCGTAAAAGACGGTGTCCATTTGTCAAAGGTGGGCAATGAAATCATCCTAGAGAATCTGCTGGCATGGTTAGGAGGTTTCAAGAGCAGGATATGACTTTCTAGTTAGCAAATTAGGGGGGGGCAGATAGTCGGTTTAACTATGCTGGCCTGTGGCGGTAAGGTCATGATTGCTGAGCAGTAAATTTAAGGTCCTTAGAGGGCGGCGCCATTCTTGAATGGGGTCGTCCAAGGGGGAGGGACAAGTGGTCTCTCCCAGAACTCCAGGGGCAGTTACAGCCAGTGGCTGGATGGGTCCGGGGGTGTGGGGAGTTATGCTTTCCCTAGGCTGGTTGGCCACCCCGCACGTGCACAATGGCGCCAGTAAGGGACGCAGAACTGCAAGGGCCCCTTATGGAGATAGTATACAGAGCGTACGGGGGGTAACCGGGGGGGGAGTACCCTCACGGCGACCGGGACCTCTGGGCATGGACACTCTGGTGGGAGGGCGGACTTAATTTGATAAGGATCTGACACCAGTTATTGACCTTGCCGTAGGCTCAAATAGGGATACGCAGAAAAGTAACTGCTTTTATGATTATCGATGATGAAATGTTTAGATTCGGATAGGAATAACTTGTATTAGAGTTATGTTAAGGATAGCCATCTGACATCTGTACTTATCAATGTAATCAATGTCATTATGTTTTCTGCGTATTATGTAAATATTGTAAATATTAAGTTTGTTTTAATTATGTTAAGAAATATGGCCGGGGGGTTATCTATGACCCCCTTTCCCGAAGAAAATAAACTCTTGTTTTTTATATTGTCTGGGTCTTTGCACTGTACTTGACCAACCCCGATGCTAGTGTATGTAAATAAGTGGCGTGACGCAAAATGATGGCCACCCCCCTGAAGAGTGTGATGAGGGGCCCCTGAACCTCTTGTATCTCATAGATAATAAATGGTCCTTAGCTGGATAGGGGGGGGCCCTGAACGATGGGGACTACCTCAAAGGTTGGGGGGACCCACTTCACCGCATGAGGTTGCGTTACTCCCCTGTGCGAAGCAGGTGTGACAGGATGGAAGGTGCCGTTCAAACGGCTCCAGGATTTCACACAAAGCCAATCCGCTGCAACGCTGTCATCTAGGTTTGCGCACAACTCAAGCTCCAGATGTAAGCGGCACCGGATGCGCAGGCAGAACATTACATGACATTCTCAAGTGCAAAATGTACAATTTAAATGAAGTTCCTCGTTTTACGTGGCTTACCGTTTACAGGGTGTCATTGCATAGGAATTTTTACTCGAGGGCGTATACCTGGAGTACAAGTGCTACTCCAGACACGAAAAGCCTGTTTGTGTGTCATAGAACAGAGTTTAACATCACACAAAAAAGGCATTGTTTTTTGTGTGTCTACGATAGCAGCGTCGCTGTGTTGGGAATGGTTGATTTGGCCACCCAGGATGTTTCTATGTTTGTGCAATGCACCATTGCAGTTGTACGAACACAAGTAAATCCAGGCGCAGGTCTTACCCGAGTAAATCCAGGCGCAGGTCTTACCCGAGTAAATCCAGGCGCAGGTCTTACCCGAGTAAATCCAGGCGCAGGTCTTACCCAAACTACAGGAAGAGGAGAGACTCCTCTCCACTGAAAGTAATGTTTCCCTCTTCCAAAAAGAGTTTGAAAAATTGCAAAGCAACATCTTCAAAATGGATGTGAATTATTTTACTCTGGAGGATGCTGTTGGTAAAACAATGCTTACTATGATCCTAATTAACAACTCAATATAATATTATATTGTACTGTGACACTTATGTAGTGCTTCCTTGCCCCTATTCTGGGTGCGAAGCACTTCCCCGCGGGGTTAGCACACCACACCACACCACACCATGGGAGTTTGGTTGGAAGGTGTGGACTTTGTTTTGAGCCTATGTGGGAAGGGTCGCCATATTGTGGTACCACCGCCTGCATTTATTTATAGTGCCTAAGTCATGGCAACAGTACCCCCTCCCCCCCCCCCCCCGATCCTCCCCCCCAGTAGAATATAAAGTCCACACAAGCTCGTGATTCACCAGTTACTCGCCAATGGTCATGACTCCACTGGGCCCTTGCACGTCCATTGATTGTCCTGCCCAAACATAGATTGGCCTCAACCGTGCAAACTAAATCCTTGGCTTTTGTGCCCTACGCGAAGTAAAAAAAAAAAATACTCCGGCATCCGATTCACTTGTTGACACCAGCGAGGCAGGTGAGCTGAGGTTCACATAGTAAGAATAACAAGTGCGGTTTTTTCACCCTCGTGCCTTGGCGTCGATGCATTTTTCACCTCTCAGCTCGCGAGGTCTCCCGTGCGCCTTGTGTTGCTAATCAGGAATTAGAGGTTCTCAGTGCTTGTTGACATTCAAGGAGGTGGAGGGCGAGGCCTGCTATTGGTCGGCAGCGCCACACCCTCTCGGTGACAGGGCGCGCACAACAACACAGCCCCCCAGCACTGCCCCCCATCCCCAGTGACACCCGAGCGCCAGGCTCACCCTGTAAGCGATGCCTGTGTGAACGGGGACTGCGTTCAGCGGGACAATTGGCCCATTAGCCCGGGCGCGCCGTGGTTGGAGCCCGCGGCGATTGTGGCCTTCACAGCCAATTGCCTCCATTCACCTCCTAAATACCGCTCGGTGGCCCCCTGAATAACCCGGCTGCGTCAGATCTCGCCTCCCCCTCTCTCCCTCCCGGGTGCCTGGTGGGATTTTCCAGCCAGTGCTCCAAGATAAATACGGCATCTTTCAGCGAGTGGCCCGCGCGTTTATCCATCAGCGAATACACGGGATTAACCCAATCCCACCCTATGGGAACTGAGAGGGGACAAAAACGGAAGGCCTGCGATAGGATCGTCATCACGTGGTGAATGCTGAGAGCGCGCCCGCTGTGTGGGCTGTATGTCCGGAGTCAGAGTGTAAGAGTGTGCGATAGCAATTAGTGCTTCTGCCCCAAATAGCAGTGCCGACCAGATGTCCCGCGCCAATGTTCCCAACCCTTTGTCCTCCCCGGGGCCTGTGAAGGGCCCTCTCAGAGCCAACTCGCCCCACGACCACTCCACTTGAACGAGGGCCAGAAAGTCAAGCATGGAGAATGCTGGTTGACTGAATGCAAATGACACGTCGTTTCTGAATGGGTGTTTTAGGGGCACAGCACTGGGTCCTCTGTGTGACGTATACTGCTCCGTGGTGTACTCAATCCCCAGCGATGCTCTCCAAAAAGTGTCCTTCAATGCTGAACCCATAGTGTACTGGTGCAGGAAGGTTTAGTTATTTGTGTTTTTGTTCAGTATGGGGGTTCCGAAAAGCGCCAACACGGGTATCAAATGACTCCTAAGCGCTTGGACACCACATTTCCAGGCCCAGGCTTTTACTGTTTACCGCTGTGTGGATCCATCCAACTGGTTTATTGCAACATAAACAAGCATTTGCAATGCAATTCGTTTTTGCGAGATCGAGCTATTGGCGTTGTAAATGACAATGTTTTTTAACCCATGTATTTTGGTTTGGAGTGTGGCGGATGAATGTGGTTTGGAGTGGATTTATGTGGGTTGTATTGGAGTTGTTAGTTGTGGAGTTGTGTTAAGTAGAATTGTCTTGTCTGGAGTGAATTTGTGTAGCGGAATTATGTGGCATGGTGATAGATAGGGGTGAGAGCTTCACAGAATAGATAGACCGGATCTTTGAAGCTTCCCACCCTGGAAGGCCATTCTGTCCTGAAAGAGGTGTAAAACAACCCTGCCCAGAGCTGGTATTGTTTCTGTCCTCTGAGACCCCTGCCTCTCACCCCAGGAGGTCAGAAACATGTCCGATGGTGGCAGGCTGGTGAAAACCGGCCAGAGACCCCACTCGTGTTTGATTAAGTTTCAGGGGACCCTCTGAAAGGGTCTCCTGTGTGAATTTATTAATAAATCCAACACTTGCTTCGGTGAGGGCTTAGTAAGACAAGATGTTTGTTACCAAAGAACTTTAGAAATCAGAGAACACATAATGGGGCTAAGAAACTTGTGTTTACAAGTATCCAGTCCATGTACTCTTTATGGTTTCCCTGTTCACTAACAACATGACAGAATGGACTGGACATTGTAGGGGCATATCTGCTCATCCTGAAATGCCCACACATAAGATATAGTGCTCCCTGGCTTATGGCTAAAGGCCTGCAGTGGGGGTGACTCACCTCTATCTTATACAGTGCATGAGGAGTCATTTAACAGTGGGCTGTGTGCCATGTCGACGCTTCGTATTTTTCTGCTCCAAGACATGCACCCTGTAATGGCAGAGTGCATAGCCTTGGTGAGGGGCCCCTGGGGTGGAACAGCCAGTGCTGCAGCCTCAGAGGACCCTCTTCAGTACCCGTGCCCTAGGTATCAGGGGTGCCACTTACTAGGGACTTACAGAGGTAGCTGAAGTGCTGACAATTGTGGTAGTGTTTTGGGAAAGGGATCTGGCACTAGGAACCTGTTTAGCAGGGACCCAGTGCTCTTACAGTTCAAATTTACACCAGGCATCGTGGAAAAAGTGGGGGCTAACCATTCAAACAGAGGCACTTTTCTACACACACTTAATGAGCATCGTGAAACTCCACCTTCAAAACTATTATATAATGCAGAAAGAAGAAAAAACCTGAACTGAAGGTCTCATAGCACTTTGATAGAGCACTGGTTACATTACAAATCTTCACATATATTGTTTATAAAACAAAGGAGGGAGAGAGATGCAGTTGAAAAAGATTCAATCAAAAAGAAGGGGGAGAGATAGAGAAAGGAATAATTCAGGGCAAAAGAATTTCCTATTTGGAAAAAGACCCATCACTCACCAACCTGGTTGGTGACATGCTTCATCATCTGGGTCCCACCCTGACCGCCGAATGCCATCAGGGTGTGCTTCGACGCCTGGAATTCCAGCGGAGCGGGTTTTTGTGTGTGTAGGTGAGTGAAAACGTGAATGATGAAAAATAAAAGTGATATATTAAAAGTGTCAGCGGTGTGCTTCCTAATAATTTAATATGAAGCCACTTGGCACAAATTTACCTGTGAATAGTCAGTCAGTCAGTCAAAAAGCTTTATTTCGATAAGAATTATCATAAAAGCATATACATACAGGCATAGTAAAAATAGAAGTTCATCAAGGGAACAATTTTTACAGCAAATCAATGAAGGCTTAATGACTAGGTTAAAAAGAAACACACTAAAATGTTTTAAAAATGTATTAAAATACAGTTGAAAAGACATATAAAAAAAGCAATTTGCTAAATCAACTAGTGGAGCTATTAAATTTGCTTCTAATAGTCCAGGACCAGCCCAGAAATTTGGCCACGGCACAGACTAGCACCAAACTTGTGTCAGAGCGAAGAATACGTAAGGCGACACGATATTTCGAAATGCCCAGGAGACGGCAAGCAGGGCATAGCCATCTTTTTCTCGGGTTTCTGTACGCTGGGCATTCAAACATAATATGGGCTATGCTTTCTACTTTTTCTGTACATATCGAGCAAGTGTCGGGGGTCTGATAGGGAGGCTTCCATTTGCTGGTGAATTCACGAGTAGGGAGAATCTCGAGTCTGAATTGAAGATACAGTGATCTATCCCTGGGTTTTTGTATAAACTCAAGGTAAGGCTCAAAACTAACAGACTGTTTGTAGGTGTAAAAAGCTTCTGTTAACCTACCTAGGTTGGGATTACCAAGATCCTGATTATCAATCCAGGCCCAGTATGCTCTTTTGAGATCCACCTTACTCACGGGGGCTCCATGCTCCCAGGCATCGTTTAGTCCAAGCTGGATAAGGGATTTTTTGATATTACGAAGCCAGCTTATTTTGTGGGAGCCTGCAATGTTCATGATTTCTCTCAGGCCCTCAGTGTATTTGGCTAGCTCCGGGGTGCGCCATAGGAGGGCCCAAAATAGCAGAGTGTGAAGCCTTGCAATGTCTTTAAACGAGCGCCTACCCAAATCACTGAAAAGAGGTTTCAGAGGGGTACCCCTTGGCATTGAAACTAGTTCTCTCAGAAATTTGTTCTCAGACAGAGTAATTTCTTCTAAGTTGTCAAAACCCCAGAGTTCGGCTCCATATAGGGCCGAACCTACTGCTTTGGCCTGATAGATCACTAACGCTGGAGCGATTGGCTTGCTCCTCGAGGAGCGATGTTCTTTAGCAGTAACCCCTGTGGCTCGTTTGTAATTAAGCAGCATTTTGTGAATATGGGGTCTCCAGCTCAAAGTGTCAGAAATTCTGATGCCTAGATAGTCAAATAATTTGACATATTCTAGGGGGACTGCATCAGACATGATGGGTACGCTGGGTGATTTGCGTGATTTAAAAGAGAGGAGCTTGGTTTTTGTTGTGTTAATAACCAGGCCTCTCATTGAGCAAAACAAGTGGAATCTGTCTAAGAGCTTCTGTAACCCTGCTGGTGTCTTGGAAATCAGCAGGGTATCGTCCGCAAATAGGAGAGTGGGAACTTTTTCCCCCGCCAGGGCAGGAGCATTCGCTGGGACTTCTAGCAAGAATTTCACCACTCCATTCACAAAAAGTGAAAAAAGAGTGGGCGCTAGTACACAGACCTGGCGGACTCCTCTACTGACTGGAATCTTTTCAGTTCTCTGAGCCTGGGTTCCCCATCTCACCCTGGCGAAGTTCCCCTCATGGAGACGGACCAAAAGGTCGAGGACAGGAGGCAGAAGACCCAGATCCTGGAGAACAGACCATAGACGGTCACGAGGGACCAGGTCAAAGGCTGACTTCAGATCGATGAAGGCTAGATGGAGGTTGCCCCTGCCAATCAGAACGATTTTCCAATATAACAATAGCAGCCTGAAGACCTGGTCAATCGTGCTCGCATATGGTCTGAACCCGGCTTGATAGTGTGACAGGATACTATTTTCAGTAGCCCAGGATAGAATTCGCTCCAGCAAAACCCTGCCAACCACCTTCTGGCTAACGTCAATAAGACTTATTGGTCGGTAGTTAGCAGGGTCCTCCCTGGAGCCCTTCTTAAATATTGGTATAACCTTCGCTCCCCTCCATGACTCGGGGATAGGTAACCCCTTGAGAAGAGCATTAAGTAAGATGGTAAAATACACTGCCCAAGATTTAGAATCGGAGCGGAACAAGTCTCCGGGCAGGCCGTCAGGGCCTGCGGCTTTGACTAAGACCAATCTGTTAATGGCAGACATGACTTCTAATTCTGTGAAAGGGTCATGGTTTGCCAAGGTGGAATCTAAAGGGATAATAGGAAGGAAAGCACTGGTGCCTTGAGTATTGTCACCTGAGTAGAGATTCGAGAAGTGGGTGAACCATTCATGATTGGTAATATGGTTGGAAATTGTATCGGGGTCTGAGCCTCGTGAATATCTGCAGAGGTTCCAAAATGTGGTCCCATCCCTTGCTGTGAATAGATATCGTAACTGGTATTAATGGCCAGTGATATCAGTGTTGGTATCTGTGTGTGGTCAACATGTTTCAACCTTTCTAGTAATTCTTAGGTTTTCGGCAGGACCAGGAATTTGAGGAACGGGGGGTCTGCACTCGCTAAGGTGCACCCACACCCTGAACCTCTGTGTACTACACCTTTATTAGAGAGTAGTTTGTTGTGCCGTCAAGCCGTTTTTGAAGGATGATTCGGATGTTAAAAAGGCTAAATATAAAGCCTCATGGTTCCCGTGGGGAGCATTGGCTCTGAACCATTGGTTCTCTCACCGGTACGCCTGTTTACACACCTACTTCGGTGTCTCACTGTGGGACCCCGAAGAAGGTGTGTAATCCCTTTTATGGCTGTGATTCCTAATTCCTGATTAATATACATGAGGTAGGTTAATTTGCGACCAACTTGGAATCGCTAATGAAGCTCAACATTGTTGCATACATTAGGAATACTGATTTCCTAAATGTGATTAGGAGAGAATCGCAATTAGGAAATCAATAGTCCTGATGTTAGTAGATAAACCTTTCACCCTGTATTTCATTTAATTTCCAGACAGATTATTCTTTTTTTTTTAATGAATGTCTTATCTATTAAAGGGACAAGTAGCGCTTTAAAAAAGTTTGTTTTTTGGGAAGACATAATAAGGCCATCATAGGGATGAAGCAGACAGTAGTCTGCTGCCCCAAGGCCACTGGGACCACTGCAAAGTGGAAGTTGCCTAATTGGCATTTCAGAGCAATGCTCTGGTCTTCTGGGCACAAAGTAGAAGTTGTCAAAATCGAAATCCGTGTGCCGACCATCAAGAATATATTTTGTTTTCAGAAGCTTCCTGAGCTGAAGATAGGTCAGTTCTGACATGAGGACAGTGTTCAGACTATTTGAAAGTCTGGGGGCCTGGTCTAGATCTGACTTGTTAATTTGCTTCTTGAGGGCTCGTTCATGGTGATGGCCGCCTGAATGCCCTCGACTGTTGTGTAATGAATGGTGCTTGAAGAATAAAGCTGCAACATTGATTCCTGACTCCACCAGGAGCTAGAGGAGTGCTTTTTATGGCTGGAATCACATTGGCGTAGGTCTGTGGATTCAAGCAAGGTCTGGCATCCTGGGTTTGAGTCTTGATGACCTTCTAAGTAGAGTGGTGCAAAGCTGCAAGGTTGTAGACCTTGCCACTCTGTAACTTTTTAAAAAGCTTTGCCAGCTATCTAAACTATCTAATTTGGGAAGTTTAATAAAGTCTTGCCAAAAGGACTGTTGCATTAGTGGAAATGCACCAACTACCACTACTGCTCGGATCCACAAAAGTGCTGCTAATCGGCCATGTACCAAACCTATCATTTAACCCTTGTTTACCCACTGCTCGAAGTCCTGGGCAAGAAGTTTGGCTGCAGGAAAAAGCAAGTGGTAACTATTGTCCGACTGCTACTCAGGTTGAGGATCACCTGGATTGTTTTGGGGGGAAACTCAATATCCTGCATCCCATTCCCCTTCTATGTTGGGCAATACATGTTGCTACAAGTCAAAATTGATTAAAGTGACATTTTTGCCTCAGCTTAGTACAGGGAACTTACCAAACTTCAACTGCAAAGTGTTTGACTTTGCCTACGCCTACTTCTGAAACGCTAAGAGTATTTTACACTGCAGTTGTCCAGCTTTTACATCACTGAGCTCTCATTGGCTCTGCTTGATGATTATATTGGAAAAGTAGGGTTGTATATCAAAGCGAGGGCATAAATAGGTCGACTCATTTGGACCCAGCAGGGGAATGCTGTACAAGTTCAAAGAGAAGCATGAAGTCAACAAGTGAAAGGAGAGGTAGCTGGGTTGTGGACCTTCCATGCAGTGATTTAGTTTTCTTTAAAGAGATGTAACTTCAACCCTTTCTAAATTGGAGCAGTGTTGGGTGGGTCTTGATAGATGTAACATTGTTGTTCCAGGTCCTGTGTGTATACATGGAAAAGGACTACTTTTACACTTCCTTGTCCGTGGTCTTATGGTGTCCTGGCTGCGAGTTTGCTACAAACGAAGGTGAGCTTGCCTGCAACACTTTTAGAATGGGGCTGATCGTGATGGCTTTGTAAATGATACTGCTGCTTTTGCAGATGGTGCGGGTCAGTAGGAGGAGCCAATGAAGTTCCAAGAGGATGTGGTAACATCACCATATCCTTGTCACTTTTTTCAGTCTCTGTTGTAGCCGGAGAAGGCCAGAGACAACCCCTGAGGCTGGTTGGCTTTCTCAATTCACATGAATCTAACCTCTCCCATGTCAGGAATTTTTTCTTCCAACATTCAAACAGAAAGAGCTTTTTCACATAATGGAATAAGTGATTATAGTATTTAGTGATATTAGCTTGAATCCATGGTTCTTTCTCCAGTCGAATGTGGACTTAGGGGTCTTGCTGTACATCTGAAGGCATACTCACTGCTGCTCTAATCAATCCTTCTCTCATTTATGGATCCTAAAGACAGCATGAATGGTTTTCAAAAACCATTCCTGCTGACTTTCAAGGGCATTGTTACAAGTTGCACAGAGTGATAATTTTGCACGTTTTTGTGGAATTACCATGCTACATAACTATAAGGTTTACTGCATAAAAATTGTGACTGGTAAAAGCAGGTGGAAAATGAGAGTGAGAAAAGGCAGAGAATACTGAAATCATGTGCAGTAAAGAATCTGCAAAATCTGGGACCCACATGTTATTCCCCTTTTTGTCCCAACAAAAGCTTGTATTGGCAGGAAAATGGGGTGGTGATACTGGTCAGAATCTTTAACAGTGGATCAGGCATTACCACCCTATATAACCGCCCAACTTGGAATTTCTTTTTTCAGTTTCTCTTGCCTTGTCTTTCTAATGATGGAGTTCTCTTCCCAGAAGGCAATGGTAATGTGTGATTTTACCAAAGGCCCTACATCTCTGTTGAAATCACATGTTTTACTTACAGGAGGGCCAAGGCTACATGCTAATTCCTCATAAAAGGGCCCTAACATTTGTGATACTGTGACAACATGCCCAAAACTGTCAAGTGGCCTTGTTTCATAATGTCCTCCTTCAGCAAACCCTATTTTTAAGCAACAGCAAAAGGCATGTTGGAATTGATATATGTTTTTCCAACTTAATTAACTTTTATATCATGGGCCTACAAGTCTCATTTGAAACATTTTGACGCACTACAGTGCTGCAAGCCTTCCTGCTGCGCTGCCCTGCGTCAAAAGAACAGGGCAGGAATGCACGGTATTTACAAGATACGGCAAATTCCTGTCCTGTTCCCCGGCGTTGGCGCACAATGGGCTGCCATGCGTCAACACAGACACTCTTGCACCATGGTGCTAGGTTGTCTGCGTTGCAGGGAAGATTGTTTATGTGCAGGAGGGACATTTGTCTGCACAAAAACAATCACAAGAGGTGTTTTCCTATTTCCATGAATGCAGCACATATAGAAAAAGGAAAAACAAGGAGAAATAAAGGAAGTTTTCCTCGTTGCGGCATAGGAATCTGACACATTCCCAGGTTAACGAAACCTTGTAAATCTGGTAATGTATCAAGTTCAATGGATGTTGCATGGGAACACCCACAGCAAAACGGATGCAATGTCCCTTTCACGCTGATTAATGCGTGAAAGGGGGCCATATTTACAAGGCTATGAAAAGCCACGCAGGGTTGCTTTATGTGGCATGGTAAATATGGGCAGGCACACAGTGCCCCCAGTGCATCAAAAAAAGTGACACACCGGCGGCGCAATGGGCTTGTAAATATGCACAGTGTATTTAGTAATGTTGGCTGTAAGTCCAACAGTGACACAGGGCACATGTAGATTTTGAACAGAAACAGAGAGCATCATAATACAATGTTTTGATGCCCTCGGCCTACATTTGAAATATAGTCTTATGCCCATCTTCTGTGCTTATGCAAGGAATGGGGGTGCTTCACGTCAAGCCCTGGCAGAGATTCCTCATAGCCAGGGTTAGACTGGGACAGAAAATAGGCCCTGGCACCAAAATAAAAGTGGCCCTCCTTAGTAAATTAGATAGTTAAAAGAGTGGCTAATTGGGGCAGTTTTAACTTGGAAGTACACACTTTAAAAGGGTTTTGTACGGTGTGTGGACTGCATGGATTTGAACTTGCTGCAAGCGATACTTGTTGTGATATCAGGGAAATCAACAGTAACAACCGGCTCAGTGCACTACAAAACAGGCCCACAAAGAACCGGCCCGCACACCGACCTGTGCGACCAGCCGGTCAGGCACTGCCCGATTGTCCTGTAGGCCAGTCCAATCCTGCTCACAGCATCTGAACCCACATTTGTATGCACTCTTGCACAAACAACATTTGCATATGCAAATCTGTTTTTTCAAGAAATTACATTGCAGCCAGTCTCACGAGACCTTCAGAATCCAATGCCCTGACTTTCCTGTAGCGCACAGGTTCAACTTAGAAATGCTTCCTGCTCAATGCACAAGCCTCTCCTTTTACAAGTATTTTTATTAACCCCCCACAAGACTTTAGTACAAAGGGTGTGCTCGCTGCTTCAAGTAGGCACGGGACAGAGACTCCAGGGCTGGGTTATGCCACTGTCCAGTCTTTCACCCTGTCTATGCCAGCATTATAAAATCCTACACAGTGCTTCATTGCAGGAGAGTTAGCATTTCCTCTTGTCATTACATCATAGAAAGGCACACATTATCCCTCTCTTATTTTCTTGTTCTCTTGTTCTCTCCCCTTCTCTCTCTCGTTCAGATCCTGTCTAATGGGCTCTCAGTCAGTCAAACTCACCCACACCCCCATACGCCTCCCACCAAACCACCCCAATAGCCAGGGTTGGTTTCAGCGTTTGTGGCACCCAGAATAATACAATTTATGTTGGCTCTACCCCAGCCCCACACTGACCTCCAGCTTTACTGATTCCCTCACTGACACCCTCCGATTGTGCCCCTCATCTCTCATTAGCTCCTCTCTCACAGTTATTTATTTTATAGCGCTACTCATCCCAGTGTAGATTGTCAGAGCGCTTGACATCACAAACATTACACAGACGCAATGAGTCATACAAGTGTGTAAATCAATGTAAAGGTCCTGTTACTTAAAACAATTAGGACTACAAGGTGCAGGAATCACATGTTATCTATACTGTTAAGTGGAATATGTTAAAAATTCTTGTTCTGAGAAATGAAGGGCCAACTTTAGTACGTTTTCACACAGTGTAGTAGCCCTAGTTGCTGCGTTGCGTGAAGAGGGGAGAGCAAAACAGCTATCTAGCCAATAAGATATGGTGCTGTGTAGGGGTGGGCGGAATTTGCGAAATTCACTTTAGCAAATTATCGCGAAAATGTTAAAAATCTCCGCAAAAACGCGGAAATATCGCGAAGATGCGGACGTTTTTTTCCCGCCCGTTTGCGGTATTTTCTGCATGGTCGCGGCTCGCCAACTTACCCATGTGGTTGCTCGCGGGTGCGACCATCTTGTTTTCAGTAGTCTCGCGGTGCATGAGCGCGAGAAGAAAGACTTGATCGCGCGACGCATGACGTCACTGCGGGCGCGATCTGTCGCGAGACAGCGCAAATGGCTACCAACAATCCAACATCTCATGGAGAACGCGACCGGATCGGGAAAACTTGTCGGCGAACGCGGGGTTTCAGGTAAGGCGATCGCGCGCACACGAGAATGTATTATTTTACAGCGCGAGCAAGAAACAAATTATCGCTAAGCTGCGGAATGCGGAAATTTTGACATTTTCGCGCTTTCCGTGTAATGTGAAAATGTCAAATTATCGCAATTTCCGCGACCGGAACAAAATTTTAGCCCAGGGCTAGTGCTGTGGCTCTTTCCTCTAGTACTGTTGCACCTTAGGCTGCCTCGCGCCAATACACACACCTTGCACCATGATGGAAGCATGGGTGCGTGATGTCAAGCATATATTTTATACTGGAAGGTTACCCGTATGGCACAAAATTCTATGCTTTGACCAAGTTTAACACTTTACCACTTTTTATGTGTGCTGTACAGTGCAGTACACTTGCAAACTAGGAACAGTTTGGAGAAAAAGACTATTTTCTCTAACTTGACACCTGTCTCAAGGAGGTGTATTTCTTTTATTACAAATCCTTTTCTGCCAAAGTTTGGAGATGGGGATTAGCATCAAAATCCTCGGTGGCGCAAGGGAAGATCCATGTCCGAGCCATGGAATACTTCCTTGATGTAAAAGTAGCTACTTTGTGTTATTTTAGGGCTACTTTCCAACACAATTTGGGATTTTTGCTGGAAAGTAAACTCCAAAACAACAGTTTCCACTAGGTTTGCCTCACTTTTGTGAGACAAACCTGGCACAAAGTGTTACTAAATACGCCCCATAAACTCAGAAATTAATGAAAACCTATCAGAATGATTGGGAGTGTCATACTAATAAAAATATATTGATACCCTAAGAGACTGTTTTTAGCAATTATAGAGTAACAAAAGATTAAGGAAAAACAATAGAGTTCTAAACCTATGCTTGCAATTTTCATGCAGCACTTTCATGCCAGATAGATTGTAATTTTTGAAGTCCAAGGAAAAAAAAACCGACCTGTGTGACAAAAACAGTAACTCATTGAGCTTTCTACATAAAATACAATCAGTGATCTGCAGGTTACGCATTGCACTTTGCAGCGTCAAATAATGTATTCTCTATGTTACATTATTATGAGTCAGAACTGAGATTAGACAAAGCACAGATCTCTCCATCAAGTGCATTAACCATCAGAGTTATCATGCCATTATTATTATCCCCTGTAAAATGATTGGCACAACAAGATCTCTGCAGACTGCAATTATCTTGCCTCAGCCTGTTATGCAAATGGTGCCCCCTCAGGCGGGACCGGTCACTCTGCTCTAAAGCCAGCTCTGCCCATCGCTGTTAGCTTCCCCTTGTCACCAGGCGGCCCTTTAGATAGTCCTTTTTTTGCCAACAGCAATATGCATGTCCATACTTGTGGTTTCACATTTCGATTTCTAATTATGGGCCTACAACTCCCAGCATACTCAATGCACCTCCCTTTGAAGCAGAAATGACTGGGACCCCCTGAAGCAGCTATTCAATGGAACTCACTACAATATATTCTTTGCGTTTTTTTAACCATTTATTTAAATTTTAAACATTAATCACAGAAGAACATAGCAGTACGCATTAGGGGAGTAGCACACATGACATAGTGAGCTGTTTTACATAGCTTCTCCATTAACATAATCATGGAACACGAAAGGGGTTGTGCGAAGGAAGTACATGGATGCAGATGCCTCAAGAAAGGCACAACACTTTTGAATCTGTGAGAAAAACATTTGCGTACATCTCATCAGGCTGTTATATACAGTGCCAATGTCTTGTCTAATGTGTTGGTTGAGTGGTAAGGCAGTATTAAAGGAAAACTGCAGTAAGGCAAGACTGAGGGGCTCATTTACAAGCCCCATGCGCCACCGGAGCATCACTTTTGATGATGCTCCGGCTGCACATATTGCCGAGCCATATCTATGAGGTTACCTACAGCCACCCTGCGTGGTGTTTCATGGCCTCGTAGATCTGGTGTGAGGCAACGCAGTGCAGGTCGCAGCGCTGCCTCATACTGCGATAGGGAGGCATTTCATGGGCATTACAGTGGGTGTTTCCACGTAACACTGACAACATTTGACAAATTCCCAGATTTACAACAGGTTCTAAACCTGAAAATGCATCAGAAGCCTACGCCTCCCATGGATGGAGTAACGGTTGTTTTTGTGCAGGAAGGTGAGCCTTCCTGCACAACAACACCCTGATTTCAATGCAGGCACGCTTGCACCACGATGCAAGGGTGCCTAGGTTGGCGCTAGGCAGTCATTTGTGCACCAGCGCTGTAGAAGAAGACAGGAATGTGCCGTGTCTCATAGATACGGCCCTTTCCTGCCCTTTTCTCTTGACATAGGGCAGCACAGCAGGAAGGCTTGCAGAGCTGCCCTTTGCCAAAAATAAAAGAATAGAGGCCCTGAGGTTATCCCATTTATCAGCGACTCACTCGAAAGTGAGTGCTGTGCTGGATGTCCCCTCAAAGGACCCCATAAATCTCTAGGCCTACAACTCAACAGCTGCTGCATAGCATAGCATTCAGCAAAGTCCTCAAGTAAGCTGCATCCCTCATCTGTGCCTCCGCCCTGGGTGGAGGGTCTTTCAGCCAAGCCATAGACCACAACAAAAGTATGGAAGTAATTCTGCTGACTAGAACAACGACTTCTGCTACATAACCCAAAACACCATAGGGAGTTAATATAATCAATGAGCCAGTGATTTTTGGAATGGTTTCCCCACTGCCAATATGCAGGGATGGGCGGGCATTCCCATGCCAGATCGAGGAATGTCACATGTTCATATGGTCACTGCTAACAACTGGTACTTACAGAGATATCAAACATATGAATGGACCTTGGTGTATGGTACATTCTGCTTATAAATCCAAAGTGGAGGAGTTTGTGCCTATAATTCATAAAGGTGTTAAACATGGAAGCAACAGTACCTCCATGCCTTGTCTTCAATTGCTGATTCCAATTCCTTTCCCTAGTATTGTTTGGCTGAGGAAAAAAGGCAGTCCGCTGGTGCAGCACACATACCATACAGTCATAACACACATCTTCCATAAGTGTTGGATATTAAGATCTGTGCGGGGCTTGTGGTCTGGTGATTCAGGTGGTCCACAAGGAAAGGTCAAAAATATGACCCTAACAAGAAATTTAAGTCTGAAGTATATACATATGTCCAGGGGACTGGTGGTAGACAAGAGTTTGAATGCTTCTAGTTTTCAAACTGCTTGGAGCAGCTGTCCTAGCTGTAGGAGGTTCCATCTTCAAAGTGTTGCTAGAACTGAGGGTTCAAGTGCAGGAGAAAGCAAGGGATTGAACATTTCTGTCATAGCTGAGGAGCATAACATGTCATTCACTGTCCAGCAGGCAGAGTTCACCTGGCCCAGCATGTATGGCGCACCGTGTGGATCTATCAGCAGCATATCCTCCACTACCTGGTCTTTTTCAATCACCAAATGTGGCAGGTGGATCCCATGATGATCCTGCCCATGGACTGCATAGTCAGATTGCACTGTTAAGACCTATGTCTGAAAGTGTGTGACCTCAAAGCCTCCCCTCTCCAAGTTCAGTGCCATGGTCCACAACCTCACCCTGGGCTGCCGCCTCCAGCCAAGATCAGCCTAATAAGCGTGGCTTTCAGGGACTTCAAGAATTGAACGCTGAGTGGAGATAGAATATATGTAAATAAGTAATGAAATGTAGGCAATGCTTCCATTTTTATAAGTACTTTACGGCCCACTATTGAAAGTGCCAGCTGACTCCACTGTTCCACCTGGTTTTTCAATATCCCTGTGACTAGGCCATAGTTTTTATGGATCAGTAAATCGTTGCCCCAATACATTGTGATATCCAAGTATTTGATGACGGTCTCTCTCCACTTTAGTTTTGTTTGAGAAGTATGACTAGTTAGAGGGAAAATCTAAGTTTTGACCCAGTTAACTGAAAGTTCAGACATACCTCCATAGCGTGCAATCTCTTAATAGGGGAAAAAGGTTATGCTCAGAATTTTTTTATCAAAAAGAAAGATCATCTGCATGTAGAGAAATAATTATCCTTCTGTCCAGAAAACCAATCCCTCTATGAGAGTGGTACAGCTTTATCTTGCAACCAGAGCCAGAGCCAGGGCAAACAAGAATGGGGAGAGTGGACACCCTACCTGGCCCCCTTGTGGATTGAGAACCAAGATGACATAGTATTATTCATCCTTTTCTTGCCCATGGTGCCATTATATAATTTGCCCACCAATTACAACACATGCATCCCATTCACTCAAGGATTGTGTACATCAATGACCGTTGGAGCGAATCAAAGGCCTCCAGAAGTAATTGTTGCATTACGACAACTAGGCTATGTGAATCATTAGAGATGGCTCTACCTGGTAAAAGAGTACTAGCCTGCCCATATATGAAGAAAGTCTGGCTGCAAAAACCTCGTCCAGGATCCTATTGTCCAAGACCAATAAAAACCACGGTCTATATGATTGGAATTTGGGGGGGTCGTTCCCCGGCTTTAGTGGCATTGTGATTATCTCTGCTCTGGAGGTTGGTGGCAGATGCAGTTTCTCCAACACTTCTATGTGTACGTCAAGCAGGTTGAAGGTCAAAATCTGCTTCTACTGTGGGCATAAGTGTGCAGTGAGGCCATCTGAGCCAGGGGCCTTATCTTCTGACAAGCTTTCAATGGTATTAATGATCTCCCTAAACAGAACATAGCCTACTACGGGATCTCTTAGTTCATCCCTAACCATGCCAACGCCACATCCTGCACACGGTCAGACAGTATTACAGGACTAATAGGACCTAAAGATTTACATAATGTGGTCTAGTAGTCTACAAATTCTGTCACAATCTGTACTCTTGTTGTGGCACATATCCCATGCTGTGTGGCAATTATGGGCCGGCAATAACAGGTAGCTCTATTTACTATGGCTAATGTCCTACCGGGGCATGCCCCCTCATTGTTCATTAAATTTTCATCATGAATCCCCTCCTTTGCACACTAGTCCCTAAAAATTTGATCACTTTTCAACTATTAGCTTCTTTCACGAATTTGACTACTGCCCTTGGGCTGTAAACATCTATGAGTAGTATTCCATATCCCATCATTACCCGTGAAACAACCCTGAGACCAGTGCCATTGGTGGCCAATTAGCTCAGGGCCTTGTTGGGAGCACTGATTGCCTCTACTGGGCTAGGAACAGTCACATGAAATTTGCCACTTAGGGCACTATTCATGCAATCTCTCAGATAGTATTCAAGACTTCTGTCTAGTACAGACCCCGAAAAATGTTCACAAGTTCTACTTATTATTGCTCGCATATCTATATGCCCCTCATGGGTTAAAGCCAACACTTTATTCCTTATTCCATAAGGCACAGCCGACACATTTGACTGAAACAGAAGACCATTTATAATAGATAACTCCTCGAATAGCTGTTTGTACCCATCACCCGACTTCTCTCCCGACTTCCACAAGACCATCCTTAGAGCATACCTTCTCTCATCTCTTTCATTTCTTCATCCAAATTGCATGCATCCTGTGAGATCGCACCCTCCGAATGACTCTCTACTGTGCACACTGATTCCATGTCCACCTCCCATAACCTTTCTATGATCAAGACCTGGAAGGTGCGAGAGACAATCCGCGGACACATTTTTGGCACCTGGCACGTACTCCACCCAATAGTCATACTTGTGCAGTCTATACTGCCATTTGGTGATTCTAGCGGTAGTTCTTCCTCCACCTTTGATGGTGAACAGTTGTACGAGCGGTTTATGGTGAAGTGGTCCAGTGAAATGCGTGCCCAAAAACTATGGTCAAAAGTGGTTGATACCCCACAAGCGTGCCAAGGATTCTCTCTCCACCACGGAGCATGTTGACTCTGCCCCCTCAAGCTCCTTGAAGCAAATGCCACCTTTTCATCTCTGTGCTGTAGAAGATCTGCACTAAGACCTTTCTGACTGGCATCTGTCATGATCACACTTTTTTTCCCCATGTCAAAAGACTTAAGTGGAATGGCTTGAGCTATGTCATTCTTTACCTATTTGAATTCGGCTTCACAAACACCATGCCATTTATATTTCACATTATTTTCAATACATCTCTCATATTGAATGTTTTTTTCAGCACACTTGAGAATGAATCTTGTGTAAAATTCCACTGCACCCATGAAGGATCTCAACAGATGCTTGTTATCAGGAGAATTAAAATCCTCAATGGCCTCGATCAAACTAGCCCTTGGTTCATCTCCCACAACAGACAACCTGTAGCCCAAGTAATCTATGGTGGACGTACTAAACTTGCATTCTTCTGCACATGTTTTGATACCTAAAGACCAGCTGTAGCCAGGCTAGGGGCTTCCCTTCACCTATGCACATGAAACCTGTCAAACAATCTGCGCCTGGAGGGTTATTGCTGCTGCCACTGTTTCTTTGCATCCTTTAACTAAATGTTGTATTCAGTTCGGTGTGACCCAGTGGCTTCAGTTTATTCAAGTTTTAAAGGCACCCAGAGTGGCCTCGCATGCCCCCACATGCCCCTGGACCTGTTGGCACCACAGGAAGTGACAATCATTGACATTTGACCTCGAGGCCTCTCAGTGCTTTAGTTTGATAATCATTACTGAAAACTTTAGTCTCAACTCCTGCACACCTGTCTTAAAATGACAAGGACTGAGAGCCATTAAATCCCGACAGATGGCAAATTATGTCATTTTGCCAGTACAATTTTGACCCCTTTTTAAAATGTCACATGTAGGTAAAAATCCCATCAATGAAAAAAAATGAAAAGTTTGGCATGAGAATATTTTTGAAAAACCTTTTGGGGACAGGTTTACCAGAGGGGGATAGTTTTTGTTATTGCCAAACCTATAATCGTGGGTTTTTAGTTCCTGCAAATGTGTTTTTAAACTTTGCAAGATTTGTGATGTCAATAGAACATTTCAAACGCTGCACACGGGAGAATGTCTGGCTGTTCCTAAAGTTGGTGATTTTCAAGCGTAGGGCATCATGAATGAAGATAGTGCTTCACAGCTAACACCCCAAAGGCAGGCAATCCCCAGTGAGAGGACAGCAGCAGGATCTCTGACACTTGCAAGTCATCTAGGCCAGAGGCATGACTGACAGGCCCAGGTGGCTTCTTCAGGTCACATGGCTGGTGGCCCATCAACAGTTCTGTTCACAGCAAACCTCAGGCTATCTTGTTTCCTTGACATCCGGGAGCAGAAGCGACATGAAACCGACCTGTCTCTCATCCATGCAGTCTCCTGCACTGGGGGAGTCGCCTTTTAAGAGAGGGCCTGTTGTTGACCGGGAAGTGATCAACGTGGTGGCATTGGTAGGGGCATGGCTGGCATCCATGGAGCCAAATGGCACTCCGTCTGTCTTTTTAGTTAGTTGTTAATTGACCTCTCATCTTTCTGCAGCAGTTACCTTTCAAGAGACTAGCGCCTAGACACCCTTGGGTATGGAGGCCGCTTTCTGCATTTTATTTTCATTTCATTTCATTTCATTTAGTGTTCAATTTCAGAACCAGATTGCACATGTGTCCCCATTGCACTCGCCGCTGCTGGTTGCTTGGCTTTAAATTTGCTCGAGTTCTGGCAGTAATTGTTACACAACAGGGAGATGCACATTTATTGCAACCAAAATCAGCCCGAAGCTAAATTTGCTCTGGGACATATTGTGCATGCTTTATTCTGCATTCCAGCAAAGAAATCAAGTTTTCCCTCGAAAATGACAAAAAGAAATTCATTCATGAAAGAGGCACGTGAGTCATAAAAAGTGATTTCAAGTTCATAAAACTGAAGTCACAGGTAAAGTGTTCATTCTGTTCCTGAGTTTCAACCCTATTTACAATTCTGTAATTAACTGAGAGAGTACCAGCCGGCCTTGATAGGGGGACTACTTATTCGTTAAAAGTTCTTCTCTGTTGGTGAGAAGGAAAGGTGTGGGGCAAATGCTGCTTAAAATGGTCCTTTTTAAGTGTTGTTTGCAATTTGCCGAAAATTCTAAAACAATTTCATTAATTGGTGGATTTTTTGAGGTGTTGTGAAAGGAGCTACTCTACGACCAGAATTATCATAAGTTCATACGGTGAAGCTTTGCGGTGTACAGCAGCACAAACGGCAGCTCAACTGTTGAGAACTAACGGCCTCATTTATGAGGTTTTGCCGAAGGGCAGAGCCGCAAGAAATCTTGCGGCGTTGCCCTACATCAAAACAAAAGGGAAAGGAATGCGCTGTATCTATGTGGTACGGCGCACTCGTGTCCTTTTCCCCAGCTCCGGCGCACAATGGGCTGCCATGCGCCAATGCAAGCACCCTTGCACCATGGTGCAAGGGTGCCTGCGTTGCAGGGTTGATTGATTTTGTGCAGGAAGATACACCTTCCTGCACGAAATCAATCAATTCAGGCAATTTCCTCTTTCTATATGTGCTGCAAAATGCAGCACCCATAGAAAAAGGAAAAAACGAGGAGAAATTAAAACATTTCTCCTCGTTGCACCTCCCTAATGCCACCCCTGGGGTGGCGTTAGGTTCTGACACATTCCCAGGTTTCTGCAACCTTGTAAATCTGGGAATGTGTCATGTTCCATGAATGTTCTGTGGAAACACCCACAGCAACACCCATGGGATACCCCTTTCACACTGTGTTCTGTGTGAAAGGGGCACAACTTTACAAGGCCATGGAAAGTCACGCAAAGTGGCTTTACTTGGCCTTGTAAATATGCCACGGCGCATTGCACCGCCGGAATTTCAAAAAGTGATGTTCTGGCAGCGCAAAAGTGCTCATAAATGAGGCCCTAAATGTATGCAGCTGCAAAATGTGACGTAAATGCAGCACCAAAATTCCTTTGCACTGCACATACCAGCTCTCCTGGTAATGTGTGCAAAGGGGGAGAAGCAGGTATCAACCAGAACAAAACAGACCCAAATTTGACACAAAACCAGTCAATGAAACTTTTTAGATCTTCCTTTGCAGCCAACTCTAGTGCCATATCAAAACAGGCACAAACACTGGTTAAATAAATGGAATATTGAGTGATGTTTCCAACCATAATAACGTGTACTTTTAGCACATTTTATGTGGCTTCCACTTTTCTGTAGTTATTGCACATAAATTTGTGCTCAAAGAGTTTACCTTAAGTACAAGTTCCACTGCCTCGTCCTTGCACGGTAACACCATGCTAGGATTGCTCTAAGCTGAAATTGTTTGCTGAAGTGCCGCCGATGACGCTATTGGCACACAATTCCATTTATATTTGGTACTACTTACTTTTTCCTCATTCACTCAATGCAGCGAGTAATTGGTCATCCATCGTTCCAGTGCAAGAACAATAATAATTCCAAGCTTACAAACCAAAAGCTGCCAAACACAGCACAAGGTTTACTAAACACTTGCTTTGTCTTTGCACCAAGCAAGTCGATGCATTGCATCATAATTGCTTTAGTGACATCTACAAAGCCACGCAAATCGATTTTGCTTAGCCGGGCATCACTTGTCACCTGCAAACTAACGCAAGGCAGCTACTTGTGCTGCCTTGATTCACCCTGCATCTGGGAGGCATTACATGGGCATGGGCATCCGCTGAAATATTTCCAGGGGGGGGGGGCAACATTTATCCTCATCACCATCGTCCGACATTATGTGTGCCAGGTGGGGCACAAGAAACACTGGGGCGCAGGAGGAGCCATGAGGGGCAGGAACCAGGTTGCATATGATCTCATACACAATAGGGTTGTTGTGCCACCGCCATCTCTTTCGTTTGTGGCCTTTGGTAGATATCATTCACACCTTCTAGCACTTGGCAAAGAAAAGAGCAGAGCTGCAGGCAGGAGAAGTTCTTGGCCAAAAGTGAAAAAGCAGAGGCATGCAAAGGGTTTTGAAGCCTGATGCAAAGGCTTAATGGAAGGATCAAGCTGCCATTGTCTGATTAGCAATTTCTAATTTGTTTTTATGTTACCACTATTAAATACACCACATTATTCATACACACATGATCAAGGCAATGAAGGCACTATAACTGCAATATAAAAAAAAACATGTAGAGTCAGTCTGCATTTGGTGTTAACGTGCACAAACGAAAAATAATTAAAATATATGACAAATTTATTTATTTTGGAAATGTATTAACTTAAATATATTAAAATAAATAAAATCAAATATATAACCATAAATAAAAAAATAGTTGTTCTCTTCCAATTGGAAAATAGAACCTATAAACTTAACCTAGATAACTGTTGCAGGAACTGCAAACATGTACAGTCTTGCTGAAATTTAACAGTCACATTTTTCAATGAGTAGTAGTTATATACAGTTTTTGTTCACTGGTTAGTGTACTGTTCTCGAAAAAAGAACTGTAAACGTCTGTAGTCTTGTGTGCAAATTTATCAATTACTTTTTCAATCAGCTGTTGTTAGTTTTCATTAATTTTTGCTCGATGTATGCTCATCGTACCCAAACACGATAAGTGATCATCTGCCATTGTCGACCTCAACCAGATTTTCACCCTTCTCATTGTGCTGAAAGACCTTTCCACTGTGCAAGTGGTCACTGGTAATGTGAGAGCAATGAGAATTGATTGCTGGACTGATGGAAATAGATCTATGTGGTTTAGCAAATCCAGAAATCCGTTGTCAAACTGCTCATCGTTCATTGACCAGATCTGAAACCATGTGACTGCTTCAGCCTCCACG
This sequence comes from Triturus cristatus, assembly GCF_964204655.1. Lineage (NCBI taxonomy): Eukaryota > Metazoa > Chordata > Amphibia > Caudata > Salamandridae > Triturus > Triturus cristatus. The sequence continues at coordinate 1,153,452,676 of NC_140584.1, forward strand.
TTTTCAATGTCGTAAATTTCTCTGATGTTTGCAATATGTCATTTGTATTGCTCAAGTGTCATTTTTGACATATGTTTTGGGTAAAGTGAGAAAACACTTACATTTTTCTTGTTTTCATTGCCAAACCGGCTTTCTAATGATGCGATGATGTAGTCCATGTATGGCACAAAGATAGACTGGCGATAGTATTCTTCCACAGAAGAGGAACCAAAATTAGATCGAAATACTTGCCGGCCACACTGTCTGGGAACACAAAGTTTGATGTTCAGTTTTTCTGTCAGTGTTTGAACGTTTATAAAAATGTCCTTAAATTGCTCTTCTGCTTTTTGTCTGTGATCACGGAACTCAGTCAGAAGGTCTTGCACGTGATTACACACCTTGAGGATATCAAGCTGAACAGTTTGGAGAGCCTGGTTTACAGATTCCAATCTTGATGAGTAATCTGAAATTATGGACAAGCAAAATAGAAAGCTGACTGTGCTGGAGGAACATTGCAATTGATATGAATCCTGACGTGTTTTCCCTGATGCTGTAGTGCACAGTAGGCCTAATTGCTTAAAAATCTCTTCAAAGTGTGAGCTAAAAATTCAAATGCTCTTGTATTTTGCTGTCCATCGTGTTTCACTCAGCAATGGCAGATTAGGAATAAGGGATCTCCTTTTTGGACTCTCACGGAAAAACTTGATGATGGCTTTCATAGTGCTAATAGAATTCTGTATGTCAGGAACAACAAAACTTTAACAACCAAATTAGGTTTATGGGCAGCACAGTGAGCAAAGGCAGCTTTAGGATATTTTCTCTTTATTATAGCTTGAAGACCACCTTCCTTTCCTGCCATTGTAGAGCATCCATCATATTCTTGGCCATGGAGTTTTTCTAAGTTTAATCCAAATTGAGAACATGTATCCATAATCATATTTGCAATTGAGATAGCATCCATTTCTTTTAAGGTTGCAAATCCAAGGAATTCTTCTCTGATGACAGCTACGGTGCTACTTGTTGTGTCTACAAAACGTACTCCAAGTGACATTTGTTCTTTTCCAGATGTGTCAGCACTTTCATCAGCAATGATAGAACATCCATTTGACCTATTGACTAAGGATACTAGATCTTCTCTTAATATTTCTTCACATAATGTAATCAATTCATGTTCAACTCGAACTGATGTATAATGTGCATTAACTGGTGCATTTTCCAGATGGTTCTTTAGGATCACATCTCCTGCTTCAATGCAAAATTGGTACATACTTTGCACATTTCCGGTTGTACTTTTTTCCCACGTAAAGCAATGTCATGTGTGCCACAAAATAAGATAGTAGACAAAATTGCAAATAACTTTTTCCGATTTTCTTCAACATGCCTTTTCACAGCGTCGTCTATTTGGCAAACAATACTTGTTTCCGGTTTCTTTCTGATCTCCAAAAAGTGACTTGCATCCACTTGTGCGTTTTTGTGCCAAGATGATGAGACATGCTTGCGTGCACTTTCATGGAAGTCTTTTTATTTGGTGAAAGGCGTAGTTATGAATGCTCCTTGTATCCCACGATGAACTGGCTGTGGAAAACTGTGCAAAACTTGCAAATTGCACCTTTCAGTTGTGGAGAGTAGCTAAGCCACTGTAATATTGATTAATCCACACATGACGGAAACAGCGTGTTCCACCTGAATCCTTCTTGAAGTCATACGTTTCTGGTGCAGTATACGTATTTATTAGAAGATTGTATTTTACATCACCTGTTAGTTTGCTGAATTAAAATACAAACCAAAATCAGTTACAGGAGCATCACCATCATGGCTAGATTATGTTGGAGCTGAAAGTGGACCTGCAGAACTGCTTGTGCTTGGTTCTTCTGCCTCCTCCAGTTCATCATGGCTAGATTCTGTTGGAGCTGAAAGTGGACCTGCAGAACTGCTTGTGCTTGGTTCTTCTGCCTCCTCCAGTTCATCATGGCTAGATGCTGCTGGAGCTGAAAGTGGACCTGCAGAACTGCTTGTGCTTGGTTCTTCTGCCTCCTCCAGTTCATCATGGCTAGATGCTGTTGGAGCTGAACGTGGACCTGCAGAACTGCTTGTGCTTGGTTCTTCTGCCTCCTCCAGTTCATCATGGCTAGATTCTGTTGGAGCTGAAAGTGGACCTGCAGAACTGCTTGTGCTTGGTTCTTCTGCCTCCTCCAGTTCATCATGGCTAGATGCTGCTGGAGCTGAAAGTGGACCTGCAGAACTGCTTGTGCTTGGTTCTTCTGCCTCCTCCAGTTCATCATGGCTAGATGCTGTTGGAGCTGAACGTGGACCTGCAGAACTGCTTGTGCTTGGTTCTTCTGCCTCCTCCAGTTCATCATGTCTGGATTCTGTTGGAGCTGAAAGAAGTGGACCTGCAGAACTGCTTGTGCTTGGTTCTTCTGCCTCCTCCAGTTCATCATGTCTAGATTCTTTTCTTGCTTCTGTAATATCAGATTCTACATCATCCAATTTTCATTTTGAAAAAATCTTCGGATGTCCATTTCTAAAAAGAAATGGGGATCATTAAATACTCATTACCAGGCTGGCTGTATTGAATAAACTGAGTTGTAGATGAGCTGCAGGGAGTTGAAAATTCCCTTTAAATTTCTCTTGCAAGGGGAACCAGGTTTCCTTGCATAATGCATGATTATATAGGTAAAATGAGATTTGGGAACGTTAAATAACTCACCTACAATGCACTATTTATAGAATACATACAGCCCTGTATGCAGTAACAGAAAAGTTGAAAAAGGAAAGTGTCTGTGTGTGGATATATGTACACACACTGATGCACACACAATATATATATTCAGTGCCAGATTTCAATTGTCACAGCACCAGACTGCACTCACAGCAGTTGCCACAGCAGCACCAGCTTACACCCAAAACACGTACCACAGCTCCACCACCAGCTTTAAACCCACAGCACTTGTTAAGTGCGTCTTGGCAGTGGCGCTGGATAGTATCCACATCATTCTCCAGATATAATCCCACATCACCAGGTATAACCCCACCACACTAGATGATAAATTATACAATCCTCAATGTCCCCATGGTGGCACAAAATATAAACCCACTGCTTTCTCCTGCTTTTGCCTTGTTTTTTTAATACTTTTCCCTTTCTCTCCCCTGTTTTTCAGACTGTTTTCTCCTGCTTTTGCCCCTGCCTCAGTTACACATTCTGCGATTACAAACAAATCACTTAATCTCCCCATGGCTGCCCGCATTTACTTGGCTGCCTGTCCACCTCTCGCTGGTTGCTGCTTGCTCCGCTGAACTCTGTTGCATAGATCTCCTCCTTCACCCACTCTATTTTTCAAATTTTTTGCACAGTTTTATTTAGTGCCAACACTAAGGGTGGGTGAAGTTGGCAGATTACCACTGTCTCATGTCACTTAATCAAACAGAAACCTCACACACCTGTGGTAAAACAACAAGTATCTTCATCTTTACATGCTAAAATGCATATAGTCATTTCACAAAAGTGATAATGAAAATATAGCAAGCAGTGAGAGAGGTGATGATTTTGGGATCCTCCCTAACCTAGGGAGAGAACCAAGCAGATGTGTTGAACACAAAGAGCACATCCCGCTGAACGATTCGGTGGTGGTCCCATCCTCCTATGACCATCCCAAGCACAGTTATGGGCAAAAATACGATCCCAACCAAAGGCCCTGGAAAGCATTATGGGACGAGATTCTAGAGTACAGTGAATATTATAGTATCCAATATCAAAACATTCCTCAAGCGGCAGCGGCTCTCCCGGCTCAGCTGAGAGCTAATATTATAATGTTCACTTCACTCTAGAATCTCTGCCCCATAATGCCTTGCTGGACTTTTGGTTGGGATTGTATTTTTGCCCATTACTTTGCTTGGGGTGGTCCTAGGACCTCGAATCGTTCAGCATGATGTGCTCTTTGTGCTCGAGGCATCTGCTTGGTCCTCCCCCTAGGTTAGGGGGGACCCCATAATCATCACCTCTCTCATTGCCTGATATTTTTCAAAGGTCACTTTTGTGAATTGGTTATATGCTTTTTATCATGTGAAGGTAAAGTTGTTTTATTCAAAGGGTCGTGGGTGCAGTGCTTACTCTGCTACGTGGCGGAGTCTAGCCAACACCACCCTAAGGAATTGGAGTGCTTTACATAAGCAAAAACGCCAACACTGCCCAAAGGTATTGGAGTTTTTTGCGCAGTTTTAAAAAACACCAACACTGCCCTAAGGTATTGGAGCACTTTACATAAGCAGCAGTTACTTTTTAGTGAAGTTTTATATAGCGCATCTATCACCACCCAAAGTATTGGAGCGCTTTACATTAACACTAGTTACTTTTTTGTGCAGTTTTAAAGAACACCAACACTGCCCAAAGGTATTGGAGCACTTTACATAAGTACGTTACGTTTTAGTGAAGTTTTATATAGCGCTGCCAACAACCAACACCACCCAAAGGGATTGGAGCGCTTTACATAAGCACCGGTTACTTTTTATTGAAGTTGTATATAGCGCTGCCAACAACCAACACCACCCAAAGGGATTGGAGCGCTTTACATAAGCACCGGTTACTTTTTATTGAAGTTGTACATAGCGCTGCCAACAACCAACACCACCCAAAGGGATTGGAGCGCTTTAATTAGCACTAGTTGCTTTTTTTTCCGCAGTTTTAAAAAAAGCCAACACTGTCTAAAGGTATCGGAGCACTTTACATAAACACCAGTTACTTTTAGTGAAGTTTTATATAGCGCTGCCAACAACCAACACCACCCAAAGGGATTGGAGTGCTTTACATAAGCACCAGTTACTTTTTAGTGAAGTCTATATAGCTCCGCCAACAACCAAGACAACCCAAAGAAATTGGAGCGCATTACATAAGCACCAGTTACTTTTTAGTAAATGTTTATATAGCGCCGCCAACAACCAATACCACCCAAAGCTATTGGAGCGCTTTACATAAGCACTAATTACTTTTTTGTGCAGTTTTCAAAAACACCAACACTGCCCAAAGGTATTGGACCACTTTACATAAGTACCAGTTACGTTTTAGTGAAGTTTTATATAGCGCTGCCAAAAACCAACACCACCCAAAGGGATTGGAGCGCTTTAATTAGCACAAGTTACTTTGTTTTGCGCAGTTTTAAAAAAAGCCATCACCGTCTAAATGTATAGGAGCACTTTACATAAACACCAGTTACTTTTAGTGAAGTTTTATATAGCGCCGCCAACAACCAACACCACCCAAAGGGATTGGAGTGTTTTACATAAGCACCAGTTACTTTTTAGTGAAGTCTATATAGCTCCACCAACAACCAAGACAACCCAAACAATTTGGAGCCCATTACATAAGCACCAGTGACTTTTTAGTAAACGTTTATATAGCGCCGCCAACAACCAATACCACCCAAAGCTATTGGAGCGCTTTACATAAGCACTAGTTACTTTTTAGTGAAGTTTTATATAGCACCACCAACAACCAACACCACTCAAAGTATTGGAACGCTTTACATTAGCACTAGTTACTTCTTTTTGTGCAGTTTTAAAAAACACCAATACTGCCCAAAGGTATTGGAGCACTTTACATAAGCACCAGTTACTTTTTAGTGGAATTTTATATAGCGTCGCCAACAACCAACACTACCTAAAATATTGGAGCACTTTACATTAGCATTGGTTAATTTTTTTATGAAGTTTTACATTAGCACCAGTTACGTAAAACAAGAGCACATTCATTTTTGCAGGCACAGTGAGACTGCTTTCTCCTGCTTTTGCCCCATTTTTTTTTTACTGCTTTCACCTTCCTCTCCCCCAGTACTTTCTCATGCATTTTTCCTTATTTTACAGCTTTTGCCTCCCTCTCCACTCCCCCCCCCCCCCCCGTTTTTCTGCATTTGTTTTTTTTTTTACTGCTTTCACCCCCCCCCCCCCCCCACCAATTGTTCTGACTGCTTCTGCCCTGATTTTTACCATCCTGTCCTTGTGTTTTCCCTCATGTCACGTTTTAGAAATTAAACAATAACAGGCAGCAGACTAAAACATATAGGCTGTCAAAAGGCCCTAGAACTTCAAGTTTTCAATTCAAATTTTAGATTAAAACTTTTAATCTATTCTGAACACAAAGGGCCCGATTCACAGAACAAACTTAAGACAAAATCCTAAACTTAGTACCATTTTGGTATTCACAGAATGCACTTACTACTTCTGGTATTCACAGAATGAACGTACTACTTTTGCGATTCACAGAATAAACTTACTACTTTTGCTATTCACAGAATGGATTTACGACTACTAACTTTACGTCCGCACTCGGGCCGGAAATTCCGGCCCGGAGGCGGGGCTTCCGGGCCGGAGGCGGAGCTTCTGGCCCAGAGGTGGAGATTTTGGCCATGGCTAAATCTCCACCACTGGCCGGAATCCCCACCTCTGGCCCGGAAGCTCCGCCTCCGGCCCGGAAGCCCCGCCTCTGGCCCGGAAGCTCCGCCTCCGGCCCGGAATTTCCGGCCCGAGTGCGGACGTAAAGTTAGTAGTCGTAAATCCATTTTGTGAATAGCAAAAGTAGTAAGTTTATTTTGTGAATCGCAAAAGTAGTAAGTTCATTCTGTGAATACCAGAAGAAGAAAGTGCAATCTGTGAATACCAAAATGGTACTAAGTTTAGGATTTTGTCATAAGTTTGTTCTGTGAATCGGGCCCAAAGTAATTAATTTCAAAATCCAGGCCCTCTCTGCAACGCTGCGCAGGACAGAGTGGCTGCTTATCTCTTTCAACTCTCTCTCCGTCTGACTGGAGAGCAGTCTGCGCAGTGTGCACTTGCTGCACGCTAGGATGGGGGGGCAGGTCGGAGTTGGACCATGTTTGGTCCAGCTCTCGATTTACATATGGCAGGATATGCAGCAGGCAGCTATCATTGGTAGCTCCCAGCTACCAAATGACAGTGCTGCCTCACTTGCCTGCAATGCTGCCTGAGCCTCCTGTGTGGCTGTGTAGACCTACGGCCAGAGGAGTCCCAAGTCATTGGTAGCTGTGAGCGCTATGCTACATTTAATTGGTAGTAGCACAGTGCTCCGCTACCAATGACTGTCACATGAAGCGTGGATGGCACCTGCTACCGCCTCCGCAAAATGGCACCCGCACCACCCGGCCGTAGCCCACTTGCACTAGTCTGACTGACTCTTAGTGGTCCATTAGGATGTAGGGCGGAAAAACACCCCGACCGCCATGGAAGCGGAAAACAATAGCCCGCCGGCCCCGTGGGAAACCCGGCGTCCGAATTTGAATTAACCGCCCAAAAAATCCGACCGCAGCGGTACGAGGCCCAGAATAACCGCCCGTAGCGGGCGGAGATGTCCAAAATCCGTCCGCGGCGGTTGGAATCGCGGCGGAAAAACAACAACCCGCCGCAAGTATAGCGGCGACACCGCCCCGGAAATTAGTATATCCCCGACGGTCCCGCGGTACGTACCGCTGTCTCCGACCGCTGCGGTCTCACAGTGGGATGAATGGCAGAGCCAGCGGAAGAACTGAAGCACAGCCACCGCGGCGGACGAACTGTCAAAAATATGGCAGACGAAGCCAAAACCCCACAAGAAGGCCATAAAGTGCACACAGAAGACTAGACATGCCTCCCAAATACACAAAACACACCCCAATGACACAACCACATGGCAAAATCAAAAATACAAATCCCAGGACTACACACCTGTCAGCAACACCCCAATTGAACACACCCACATAGCTGTGCATAAAACCAGCCCCTTCACTGACCACATTCCCTTGCAAAACTCCAGGAGAGAAGGGACACATACCCCAGCTGACAGGAGAGGCAAAGGACACAACATCACCAGCCACACCACACACAGCACCACCACCACCTCCAAACCAGCACAACTAACCCCCCTGCACAAGCACAACACACACCATACACAGCACAACCACAACCACCACTCACACCCCTGCACCCACAATCACTTTGCACAACTAACACCATGGCCACACAGAAAATGCCCAAATTCACTGAGAGTGAGTTGAAGGTCATGGTAGATGAGATAGTCAGAGTGAAACCACAGCTTTTTTGTACCCTGCTCCAACAAACACCATTAGCCACAAGGACACAAATGTGCTCTAGGATAGTCCAAAGGGTCAATGCAGTAGGGACCACCCCAAGATCAAAAAAGGAGATCATGAAGCGGTGGCATGATCTGAAGAGGGTGGTCAAGGAGAGGAGGAGCAAGAACCGTGAGATGGCTCAGAGGACTGGCGGTGGCCCTCCCATTCCACAAAAAACATTCAAACAATGGGCGGAGAAGGTGCTTGCCATACTGCATCCAGAGAGTCTCACAGGAGTAGCCGGGGGAGTGGAGGCTGGTAAGTACAAATGACTACCGCCACTCTGCTATGTACTGCCTTGCACAACTACAAAGCTACACCACCTAGGACACACACTATCCATCTGCACCACACACTCACAAAAACATGGCTCACAGATCCAACATTCACCCACTCCCATTCACCACAAACATAGCTAACAACATAACCATGGGGACATGTGTACAGGCACACAACACTACAACAACCACCAGGCCCCCTGGCCCACACCTGAGCAGGACGGATCCCTCTGCCAACCCACCCAGGAGCTGTTGGAAGCCATTGCAGTACAACAAACAAACATACAGGTAGATAGCCATCTTCACAATGAGGGTGTCTGGGGGGGGGGGGCCAGCACCACTACTCCCACCATGTCCCCTGTCCCACAGCCTAGCACGATGGATCCCTCCCCCCACCCAGAAGCATGTGTCAGCCATTACACAACCCTCATCAAACTTACAGGTAGGTAGCCATCTTCCCTGGGAGGGTGTTTGTAGCTGGGAGTGCTGCACTACTACTCCCAACATTCCCTGTGTCCCACACCTCAGCAAGATGTATCCCTCCCCCACCCCACCCAGGAGCAGTTGGAAGCCATTGCAGTGCAACAAAAAAACTTACATTTAGGTCGCCATCTTTACAATTATGGTGTCTGGGGGTGGGGGCCTGCACTACTACTCTCACCATGCTCCCTGTCCCACACTAGAGCAGGATGGATCACTCCCCCACCCCACCCCGGAGCAGTTGGAAGCCATTGCAGTACAACAAACAAACTTACAGGTAGGTAGCCATCTTCACAATGAGGGCGTTTGTGTCAGGGAGGGCTGCACTACTACAACCACCATGCCCCCTGCCCCACACCTGAGCAGGATGGATCCCTCCCCCACCCCACCCAGGAGCAGTTGGAAGCCATTGCAGTACAACAATCAAACTTACAGGTAGGTAGCCATCTTCGCAATGAGGGTGTCTGGGGGTGGGGGGCCTGCACCACTAATCCCACCATGCCCCCTGTCCCACAGCCTAGCAAGATGGATCCCTCCCACCACCCCACCCAGAAGCATGTGTCAGCCATTACACAACCCTCATCAAACTTACAGGTAGGTAGCCATCTTCCCTGTGAGGGTGTTTGTGGCTGGGAGTGCTGCACTACTACTCCCAACATTCCCTGTGTCCCACACCTCAGCAGGATAGAGCCCTCCCCCACCCCACATAGGAGCAGTTGGAAGCCATTGCAGTACAACAAACAAACCTACTGGTAGGTAGCCATCTTCACAATGAGGGTGTTTGTGTCAGGGAGGGTTGCACTTCTACTCCCACCATGCCCCCTGTCCCACACCTGAGCAGGATGGATCCCTCCCCCACCCCACCCAGGAGCAGTTGGAAGCCATTGCAGTACAACAAACAAACTTACAGGTAGGTAGCCATCTTTACAATGAGGGTGTCTGGGGTGGTGGGCCTGCACTACTACTCCCACCATGCCCCCTGTCCCACACCGGAGCAGGATGGATCCCTCCCCCACCCCACCCAGGAGCAGTTGGAAGCCATTGCAGTACACCTAACAAACTTACAGGTAGGTAGCCATCTTCACAATGAGGGTGTTTGTGTCTGGGAGGGCTGCACTACTACTCCCACCATGCACCCTGTCCCACACCTGAGCAGGATGGATCCCTCCCCCACCCCACCCAGGAGCAGTTGGAAGCCATTGCAGTACAACAAACAAACTTACAGGTAGGTAGCCATCTTCACAATGAGGGTGTTTGTGTCTGGGAGGGCTGCACTACTACTCCCACCATGCCCCCTGTCCCACCCCACCCAGAAGAATGTGTCAGCCATTACACAACCCTCATCAAACTTACAGGTAGGTAGCCATCTTCCCTGGGAGGGCTGAACTACTACTCCCACCATGCCCCCTGTCCCACAGCCTAGCAAGATGGATCCCTCCCCCACCACACCCAGAAGCATGTGTCAACCATTACACAACCCTCATCAAACTTACAGGTAGGTAGCCATCTTCGCAATGAGGGTGTCTGGGGGTGGGGGGCCTGAACCACTACTCCCACCATGCCCCCTTTCCCACAGCCTAACACGATGGAGCCCTCCCCCACCCCACCCAGGAGCAGTTGGAATCCATTGCAGTACACCAAACAAACTTACAGGTAGGTAGCCAGTACGTGCACCCACCCATTTTTCTCAAATTAAATGGTGCCATATGACAACACCAGCCCTCACATTGCCAAGCACAGTGTGCACACAGGTAAGCCAAGGAGACTGTCACAACCACCAAAGTGTGACACACCAATGCACAAGTAGAAGAAAGCCTGGGCACATTCATGCACAGCAACTAGTTACATGTGCATCACCATGGGGCAAGTGCAACAAGGACCATTCTCAAAATATGAAAGCATGTGTGGTGGCACAAACCAAGATATGCACATGACAGGACAAAGGGATGCAGGAGATGACAATGGCCAGTCCATGGCCAGATGTGACGTCTGCTAGGTCAGACAACTAAACCATGAGTCCACAATTAAACACATGTTGTGCCAGGCGCTAGATGGCAACAAGTCCCAGTAAACCTCAATTGGACACGGTTTGCATGGTATGCCCTGACACCTCGCACCATGGACAAGTAATGCTTGTACCCCTGTATCATGTATGGGAGCACAGTACTGCACACAGTCAACAATGTGATTATATGTCAATTGTGCAGTGTACAAAATGTGAATGACACACAGCTAACCCAAAGCTTGATGGGTGCACTGCAATGACCATTTCCCATCTGACCCTCAGGTGACCAAGAACTCACTACAGAGCCAGTCTCCACCCCGGTACAAGGACTCTCGGATGTTGACTCCCAGGATTCTGTGGACAACAAGCTCGAGACAGGCCCATCTGGTGGGCCAGGGAGCAACAGGTCTCAGGACCGCAGCATCCCCCCACCACATCTGCGGCAGCAACCACTCCACAGCAGACCCCTGCTGTCACGGCCTGTGTGGCCACCGCCACCACCACCACCAGTGCAGCCTGCAACACCCTCCCTGTCCCAGAGGATGCCCCGCACACACCACCCATGGAGGAGGGCAGGGAGAGGATGCGGGTGCCCACAGTGGTGAGGCAACAGGTCCGTGGCAGCAGGGCAGGTGGGAGGGGCAGGGTCACCCAGGTACACCAGGAGGCTGGGACCCACTCCCTGGAACACATCACCAGAATCCTGGGCGCATACGAACAGGCCCAGGGACGAACGGGCCGGTCGGACGATCGGTTGCACAAGCTCATCCTGCTGATGAGGTCCATCGACAGACGCATGGGACAAATCGTGGACCGCTTGGGCCAGCAAGTGGCGGTACTGAGGGACAGGGATGCGCCCCAGACAACACCTCCGCCTTCCTCTGGTGGGCTGCACAATGACAGTTCACCATCCTCCCCTGCTCCCACAGAGAGGGGTGAGTCCTCAGACCCCACTGGCCCTGCAGCAGGGCCCCCCCTGCCAAACGATAAAGGGGCCGTCCCAAGAAGACCCTGGGAGTATCTGGAGGCAAAGCACCTGCCAGATGCAAGTCACAGAGCCACCATGATGGCAACCCTCTCCACCACTGCATTGACTCTTCGGACTGTCCTACCCCACATTGCCTTGTGAATGGCATCTGCCTGTTGGACTGGGTCACCACAGCAATGTGGTGACTACTCGACCATCTCATCTACCACGACTATCAACTCACTCCCCCCCAATGGAAATGTACACCCCCTTGCATCTCACCATAGTAAATAAAATATCCTCACACACATGTTGTTGTGTCTGCTCCGTCTTTATTGCAGGGTGTACAGTCTACAACATGATCACAATGTACCAGGACCATGGGCTCTATGTTGGCAATGAGAAGTCGAAGGCACCTGGGGAAACACACCAGAACAACTGTCACTGGTCTTTGTGTGGCATCACAGACATCACACAAGCCCTAACACCAGGATAACCGAACATGCACATGTCACAATGGCCCCCAAGTGTCAACATACATGTCCCGTTGATGTTCCCAAATGACATGTCCTAGAAACATTTCCAACCACCACTGAGTCTACAACTGGCTGATGCTACAATTCTCACATGCCCCTTCATGACAACAGCAAACTCATCAGACAATGGGTATGTTGCATATTGCCACCCACCGTCAAGTGAAGTAGTGGGTGATGAGCTGTTCAAGCAGGTCAACACCTTCCTACTCTCCACTGTCCTCATCACTGGACATGGCTTGGTTTGCAGGCTGGGGCCTTGGGTCCTCACCATCATCCAGGAGCAGGGGAATCTCCCTGCGAATGGCTAGGTTGTGGAGCATGCAGCATGCAACAACAATCTGACACACCTTCCCTGGCGAGTATGCCAGTGCACCTCCGGTCTCGTCCAGGCACCGGAAACGTGACTTGAGCAGGCCAAATGTGCACTCCACCACACAACGTGTCCTCCCATGGGCCTCATTGTAGCGCACCTTAGCCGGGGACCTGGGATTCTGCAGTGGGCTCAGCAACCAGGGACGGTTGGGATATGCAGAGTCACCTAGGTATGACAAACACAAATAGACATTGCAATGTCGCAGAGTCTCAGGGGAGAAGGTCACACACACAGCGCGCCACACGATTAGGCATACTCACCCACAATTCATGCACGCTCTAGAAGAAGATTAGCCATCAGCTGGGGCACTATGCTGTTCCTCAGGATGTAGGAGTCGTGGGCCAAGCCTGGGAATTTGGCACACACCTGTGAGATGGTCATATCTGCCAGGCACACCACCTGCACATTGATAGAGTGGTAATGCTTGCGATTGCGGTGAATGTGCTCACTTGCCTGTGGTGGCACAAGAGCGACATGGGTGCAATCAATGGACCCAACAACATTGGGGATGTGTCCAAGGGGATAGAAGTCTCCCTTCACAGCTGGCAATTCAGCACCCCTTGGGAAATGGATGTATCTGTCCTTGTATAGCATCATGGCTGACAGTACATCACACAGCACCATGCTGAACATCGGTTGTGACATCCCACCAGCGCTGGCCACAGTCTACTGGAACGATCCTGTGGCAAAAAAATGCAGGGCTGCCATCACCTTATAAGTAGGGGTGAAAACTGTTGGATATGTCCTGCGTGGCTGCAGGTGGGGCTCCAACAGATCACAAAGGGTCTTCAGGGTGGCTCTGTCCAGGTGGCATTTGCGTGTGATCGCAACATCCTCCATGTCCTCCAGCACCGTCAAGTGACGAATCAAATTTGGCCTCCTCCTATTGGAGTTGATAGTGGACACAAGTCAATACAATACACCAAGAGATGTGCACAGCATATCACGTTCTGGATGACACAACAACAACAATGACTGGCATCTAGAGTGACTAACAGACCAGCTTACATGGAGGGACACCTTCAGCTACACAAAGGGCTCACGTGTCAACTTACGCAAGACAAGTACATCAAACACCACCTTTGGCTATGTGAATGCACATTGGGATATGGCCACAGTACACATGTGCACGCCTGGGAGTCTAGCATACAGCATATGTGTAACTAATCAAAACCACTGTCTCCTACCTAGCTGCTGTACCGGTCACACCTTGATGCGTCATTACAACCTGGCACACATCCACCACACACTGACCACAGTCAGCGCTGGAATGATGAATGTGTTCATGAGCGGACATGAGAGGCAATGCTAATTAGATCAACATTCATCAAAACGAGCATTGCTGTGATTGTCACTGGACCTCAACACATTGACATGTGTACACATTGTACAGGCCAGGACTACACTGTCCTGCCTACACCAACATCAAATCCTCAAGTGACATGTGAGTGGGTACAGACAAATGTATGTTACACACTCAAACATGGCATGTGTAGCCATCAGTGGAGTAAATTGAACATTGGCATCGTGTGCACAATGATGTGCCATTGAACATGTTGGCACTATGCACTGTTGATGTGTGACAAATGGCCATCGCCATTGCATGGCACCCATATCGCGGTAGCTACCGCCTGGCACCGGCGGTGTGTCACCAGCACCCCCATTCACACCAGTGCAGTAGTCATAGACATGGAGACATGTGGAAATGGCGGTTGGCATGCTCCGCCGCCAGAATGGCGGTGCCTTGTGTCAATGCATGGCACCCATATCACGGTAGCTACCGCCTGGCACCGACGGTGTGTCACCAGCACCCCCTTTCACACCAGTGCAGTAGTCATAGGCATGGAGACAAGTGGAAATGGCGGTTGGCATGCTCCGCCACCAAAATGGCGGTGCCTCATGTCAATGCATGTCACCCATATCACGGTAGCTACCACCTGGCACCGGCGGTGTGTCACCAGCACCCCCATTCACACCAGTGCAGTAGTCATAGGCATGGAGACATGTGGAAATGGCGGTTGGCATGCTCCACCACTAAAATTGCGGTAGCGCACCCCGGGCCCCAGCGGTGTTACACCGCCGTGGAGCTCGCCCTAGAGCCAATGGGAAGCTCGATAGCGGTGGCATGATGCAATTTTGAAGGTCGCGGTAGGCGTGCTCCGCCACTGCGGAGATGGTCATTGGCTGCATTTGAAAGCTGCACCATCGCGGTAGCGCACCCTGGGCCCCAGCGGTGTTACACCACCATGGAGCTTGCACTAGAGCCAATGCGAAGCTTGATAGCGGTGGCATGATGCAATTTTGAAGATCGCGGTAGGCGTGCTCCGCCACCGCGGCGGCGGTCATTGGCTGCATTTGAAAGATGCACCATCACGGTAGCGCACCCCGGGCCCCAGCGGTGTTACACCGCCATGGAGCTCGCCCTAGAGTCAATAGGAAGCTCGATAGCGGTGGCATGATGCAATTTTGAAGGTCGCGGTAGGCGTGCTCCGCCACTGCGGAGACGGTCATTGGCTGCATTTGAAAGCTGCACCATCGCGGTAGCGCACCCTGGGCCCCAGCGGTGTTACACCACCATGGAGCTTGCACTAGAGCCAATGCGAAGCTTGATAGCGGTGGCATGATGCAATTTTGAAGATCGCGGTAGGCGTGTTCCGCCACCGCGGCGGCGGTCATTGGCTGCATTTGAAAGATGCACCATCACGGTAGCGCACCCCGGGCCCCAGCGGTGTCACACCGCCATGGAGCTCGCCCTAGAGTCAATAGGAAGCTCGATAGCGGTGGCATGATGCAATTTTGAAGGTCGCGGTAGGCGTGCTCCACCACCGCAGAGGCAGTCATTGGATGCATTTGAAAGAGGCAGACATGGACCACCAATTGCTGCAGCTTGGCACCTTTGAAACGACCCCAGGGGGCTATATATATGGGAGTGAGCCTCACATTGCCACTGCTCACAGAGCCTGCTGCCTGAGACCCATCACCTGCTGCTGCCTCCAGGGACTTCTGCCTGACAACCCTCACCTGCTGCTGCCTCCAGGGACTGCTACCTGACACCCCTCACCTGCTGCTGCCTCCAGGGACTGCTGCCTGACACCCCTCACCTGCTGCTGGCTTCAGGGACTGCTGCCAGGGGACCCTCACCACCAAAATCCCCTGCTGTTGTCTCACGTCCACAGTGATGGCACGGACAGAGAAGATCCGTGGCAGTCCCTTCACGAGCGAGGAGCTGGCGGTCCTGGTGGATGAGGTGCTCACACAGTACCCAAGGCTATATGGTGCCCCAAATGTCGTGGTGAGTCTTAAACAGTGTTGTAGTAGGGCAGGGGGGCCACACATGTAGTGGGAGTGTGGGGTAGTGTCATGCACTGCCTGACATGCAGTCTCCAGTGGGAGGGTGTGTGTACCCAATGCCACAGCTTTCCCTCTCTGCACATGTAAGTATGAGTGACCTGTGTTGTGTTGTCAGCCATACAGTGACACAGAAGTTTGTTCATGCTGTAGTCATGACAGTAATTTCTTTGCTGGATGGCTGTGTGTGCCCCTGTAGTCCATCTCAGTGTGAGCCCAGCTGGACAGCACAGTCCCCGTCTACAAAGACAAGGACACATCTCTTCACTTACAGAATATGACATCAGTCTTTTCACATTGCACTCCAGCTGTGGCCCATCTCAGCACTGTAGATTGCACACAACTGCCCTTGTGAAGGGCATTTTCTATTTGTGAGATCATGTCCCTCAATGTGACATCCATGACACAGTTATCTATTAACAGGGCAGGGACATTGAGGGCTGCACAGTCTTGGACACAGTGGGTCACCCCCCAAACACAGGTTGATATGTGATGTATGTGTTGCTCAACCCAACAATTGACTGGAAATGTGGGCAGGCAGGTTTCAGTGCTGGCATCCTGCATGTGTGTGAGATGTGCAGGGACTGTGTTCCCCCTCACACCTGCATGCTTTAACATCAGCTTTTCCCATGCAGGGGTAACACGTGGGCTGTACTACAGCCTCTGATTAATCTATCGTTGGATATGTGATTTTGTTGTATTTTGCTGCTATACAGCTGTCGGTACATGGCACTGTGTACCTGATCATTTCTCCCTCTTGTCTCCCATGCTTGCAGCTCAAGGTACACCAGCGTAAGGCCGTGTGGAGGGCCATTGCAGCGAAGGTGCGAGTCCTGGAGGTCTCAAACTGATGGCGCACCCACTGCCACAAGAGATGGGATGACATCAGCCGGCTGGCAAAGAATGTGTCGGAGATGACCCTGGGGCTGCTTCCACGCACTGGGCGTCTGGCACGGCGCAGCATGACACCACTAATGGGGCGCATCTTGGCGGTGACACAGCCTGAGCTGGATGCACGTTTGAAGGAGCATCAGCGGCAAGCCAGGGGTGAACATTTGGGGAGTCTGACTTTGGATGGGAGTGGCTGCATGTGTACAAAGCCTGTGCCAGCGCTGGTCTCTGTGATGTTGATAGTGTGATGCTGTGGCATGTAAGTGGCTGCTGGCCTGGGTGCCTGTGGCATGCATTTGCCCTACCTGTACTTACAAAGTTGATTTGGAAGCTGTGCCTTCACATTACATTCTGAGTTGTGCTCTTCAGGTTTCTTCTGCATTGGTGTAGTCTTGGGAATCCCATGGGAGGGAATGGCAATGTGCCCAATCTGACTGTGCGTACATCAATGCATCCATTGCATGCACCCATATTGGGGAGGGCTAGATATCTTACAGCAATGTGCAGCATTCTATTGTCCTCAAGGTACGACATGGTGGGTGGCATGGGCTAATGTCCATTGTGGACTGTCATGTTGTAGTCTGGGTCTGTGTTGACCCCTCCTGTTACATCCAGTTCTGTCATCGGCAACAAGTTGTGTGCGCCCATCATGTCCCTAGGTGTGCTTAGAACTAGTTGTGTGTCTGTTTGAACAGAGCCACAAGCAGGGGGTTGTGCTGTGTGGTCATCACACGGCTCACTCATGCCTGAGGTTCCAGTTTCCATGCACTGCTTGAGTCTATGTAGTGAGTTGGCACGATGTGATTGCACAGGGTAGTGTGCAACATGTAGATTTGCTCAACCTTTGTCATGCATTGCTTGCATATGTTTGTTCTGTTTTTGCCACTGACCTGACCCTACATCTCTCTCTCCCATGCAGCATCACCTGTGGTTACGGAGGGACAGGAGACGGACACCAGTGGGGGGGGTGAAACTGGCACCACAGCTGCCCAGGAGCCCAGTGACACAGATGTCACCAGCGCATCAGAGGGGGACAGGAGTCTGCTGGAGGAGTCCCAGCCTGAGACGCAAAGCACCACATCATCCGATGCCAGCGGGGATGTATCCATGTTGGAGTGCACAGGGAACAGGGACTCTGCATCGACTTTCACCACACAGCGGCCATTGCCCACCCTCCCAGCCACTTCCTCTGGTGCTGCCCGTGTCCGCCTCAGTAAGAGGGGAAGAGTGTCCTTCACCCCTGGCACAGCTGCCCCTGCCCCTGTCCCCCCTGCTGCCATCAGTGCTGAGTCTGTGGACCTTTTGCGCCAGACAGCTCTCCTAAATGTCTTCATTGACCACAACAAGAAATTGGCCCAGGTGGTTGCTTTCATGGAGGGCATACATTCTGACGTGGGTGGGCTGCACCGGACAGTCCAGGCTTTGTCATCAACAGTGACGTCTGCCCTGCAACAGGCACATTCTCACAGTCCAGCTCCAGTCCCTTTGTCCACCACCCAGGCAGTGGCCACGTCTGACGATAGTGACCACGGTCCACATACATCAAAGTCACGATACAGTACACAGAGCACACAGCAGCAGCAACCCAAGCGGTCCAGTGCGCAGACACCATCCCCACAGAAGACCAAAGGCACCCCAGAGCGCAGGGAGAAAAGCCCGTCAGGCGACACCAGGGGAATTAGCAAAGCAGCTGACCTCAGGCACACATGCCTCAGTGGCATCCCCATCCAAGGACTCTCCTGCCCCTAAGGCATCGCACAAAGATAATCGTACAGTGTCTGTGCCCACCAAGGAGGTGGTGCATGCCAAGGGTACACCTGGGAAGGGCTCAAAGGCAGTATCACCAACCACCTTGGCTCCCATTCCAAGTCCAGTGAAGCAGGGGCCGGAGGGGACTGTATAGGGGTGACACCTAGTAAACAGGGGAAGGGGGGTCAGAGGCGAAGCAAGGCAAAGCGTTCAGCTGGGTCCAGCACATCACCAGAGGGGCTGCCAGCACCTGCACCTGCTGCAGCAGTGGTGGTGAATGTGCCTGTTGTGCATACACCACTTCCCATTGATCCACAGTCAGTCAAGCCACTTAGGATCCCCAAGAAGTGGAAGGGCACCCCTCCACACTCTCCCAGCCACACCGTGACTCCCGTCTGCATGACTCCACCTCCACGTGCCACTACACCACCTGATCCAAGCAGCCCTCCAGCCTGCCAAGAACCTGATCGCTCTACCTCAGCTGTTCCGCTCTCTCCCCCTGTAAGTGCCCCGACAGTCCCCGAGGCACAGCCAGCTCCCAGTCCGCCTGACATCCATGTCTGAGTGGTAGTCACCCTTACACACCTGTGTCTCACACAGGAGGGCCTGTACTGCACATTGTTGCCCCCTGACTGTGTTGCTGGCCATGGAAAGGTAGAGTCGCACACATTCCCTGTGCAGCTTCTCATGGACATGCTCTGCACTCTGCCCTGCCACTGGCCTTGTTGTTTACTGCTGTTTTGCCCTTGCCTCTGCAGCTTCTCATGGACATACTCTGCACTCTGCCCTGGCCGCTGGCCTTGTTGTTCACTGCTGTTTTGCCCTTACCTGTGCAGCTTCTCATGGACATACTCTGCACTCTGCCCTGGCCACAGGCCTTGTTGTTCACTGCTGTTTTGCCCTTGCCTGTGCAGCTTCTCATGGATATGCTCTGCACTCAGCCCTGCCCACTGGCCTTGTTATTCACTGCTGTTTTGCCCTTGCCTGTGTAGCTTCTCATGGACATACTCTGCACTCTGCCCTGGCCACTGGCCTTGTTGTCCTCTGCTGTGTTGGACCCTTGCCTGTGCAGCTTCTCATGGACATACTCTGCCCTGGACACTGGCCTTGCTGTTTAGCCCTTGCCTATGCAGCTTCTCATGGACATACTCTGCACTCTGCCCTAGCCACTGGCCTTGTTGTTCACTGCTGTTTTGCCCTTGCCTGTGCAGCTTCTCATGGACATGCTCTTCATTTTGTACCATGCTCTTCTCTTCTCATGGTGCATATCTGTGCAGTTTGTGAATAAAGACAGTTGCTCCAGTTGTCTATTTTATCAGTGTCCTTACTGAATAAAGTTTGTTTGTTGTGTGTAAATGGTTTACTGTGCCACATGGTCTGTGTGGCACTTCAACATGTTCAATGTTTAGGCTCACTTGCTCTCTTTTTTTCAGGGGTGACAGGGTCTTCAGTTCTTCTTGGCCCAGATACTTGTGGTGGCAATGGTGTCAATTTCAAATGTTTAGCAGTAGTCATTTACTTGATTAGTTCATGTTGGCTCTATTGTACACATGTCAGGTTGGGGGGCACTGCCAGCACAGGGTGGGGTTCTGCACACAGTATTGCAGGCTTTCCAGGGTCATCATGTGTGTGTTCTTCCTATATGTGTGCCCAGTGGTGTATGTGTGTGGTCATCTTGTGATGGCCAGTCATCCTAGTCCCATGGCTTACTTTCCATGTGTGCTCTTGGATGGCCAGGTATTGTGCAGTGTGAAAGGGGTGAGTTTGTGGGAAGTGTTGATGTGTGCATGCCTCTGCAATGTCAACTACACACGTGTCACACAGGAGTTGTGTGCCTGTTGTTTTGATTGTTTATCCCTGTGGATGTGGTTGTATGCCCATGTGTGAGTTGTATGTTGTGCACTGTGCAGTGTGTTGGTGTATCCTTGCAGTTCTGTCTGACTCCTACCTGTGGTTTTTGTCACTTGTGAGTATGCAGGGGGTGTTACTGGCAATTCAGTGTTGTGTTTTGTTGCACATCCCTGTTTCTGGTGGCTGTTTGTGGGGTCTGTGCAGACCTGCTGCTCCACACTGCTATTGTGGTTGTGTTTTCTCATGCCTTGCTGTCCCATGCTGCCTTCTTGCCTTCAGTGTGGTATGTTGTGTGTGTTGTCATGCCATCCCCTATCTGTGATTCAGCTGCCTACCCATCGTGGGTCTGTACTCCCTCTCTTTGTGTATGGTACACTCCTACCATGTCCCCTACTGACATGCAGTACACTTCACTTGAGTGTGAACTGTACCCTTGGTTTGTATGTGTGTGTGCCTCCCCATGACTTCATTTGTGCCACTGTGCTTTGTGGTGCAGTTCTTTGTCCAGGGTCAATGTGTCACTCAGTGCATTTCTCCAATGGGTCATGTGTGATGTTCTGGTGCTGTTTGTCAGTCATGGTTGCTGCGGTTGCTGCGGTGTAGTGTGTGTTTCCCTGGCCCTGTGCTACTGTGCTGTGTGTTGTGTGTTCCTGTGCAGCCACTACTGCATTGTGTGTCTCCATGATTGTTTGTTGTGTGGTGCAGGGTATGTATTGCCCTGGCTTGTTGTTGTGCATGGGGTGCACGGGGGGGCACATGGCATTTGCCTTTATGGGGTGTGCTAGTGTGTGGGTGTGGCCCCGTGGTCTTTGTGCCCTGCCCATGCCTGGCACTGGCCCTGCCTTCTGCATTGCGCATGTATTTGCTTGTGTTCGCCGCTGCAGTGTCATGACCGGGACATTGCTGCATGGTGGCAGTAGCTGTGTGTCCAGGATGCAGCGGGGTGCATTTGTGGCAGGTGGGTGATGTGTGGTTGCCCTTGAGGATGGGGCCCTATCCCCCCTAGGGTGTATGATGTGGATTTGGACCCTGTGTCAGGCCGTGGGTTGTGTGTTGTGTTATTGCGTACCTGCATCGTCGTCCGTGGCGGTCCATGACTTCCTGGTGATGTAGCAGGTACAGCACCGGAAAGACGTGTAGAGATGGGTCCATTGCGGTCGTGTCCGGGTGGTGTGGACCGGGACTCTGGTTTCACGCTACGCTGTTGAGTTTCCGCCGTCTCTGGTTGGGCGGTGTGTCCACTGCGGTGCGTCTGCTTGCTTGAGTCATCCTAATTTGTGGACCGGGGCGGACGTCATTCCGCACGGCGGAGGGTCTCCATTGGCTCCCACAGCCGTGGTGGCGGGCGCACTTTGATGGCGGTGCGCGTCGCACCGCGGCGGTAGGGAATTGGCCTATGTTTGACCATACTAATATGGCGGGCGTGATGTCCGCTGCTAGCAGGCGGAATTTTCCGCACCGTCAGTGCAGCGGTGGTCCCACCGCCCTACATCCTAATGGACCCCTTAGTCTCTACTGCCCACGGACAGTGCGGGCGGCGGGCGGCATTATTTTTGGTAACATGGCTCGCAATCGCACTCCAGCAGCTCAGTGTGTTACTGGACATGCTGGGGACAAGTGCCAGCATTACAAAAAAGAGTGGCGCCTGCCGCCCGCACCACCGTCTGCAGAATCTACAGTTGTGGAAGTCAGGGCTGTCAGGAGTTACTGTGTGAGTAGATCAGCTGTCATTCATTCCTGAAAATCAACTACTGAAAGTGCGAACTGAATTCAGTGCATGTAAATGCTACATTTAAGATGACTATAAAAAGGATGACACAGATGTTAGTTAGAATGGTAAAATGCTTGCTTCTAAAGGATCTACTGTGCTCCTTGGTGTTGAACAGGGCGGGGCAGATTTTGTTATATTATATTGTATGATACTGGACCTGCAACCTACACATTAGAAATGGCGCGCTTTGTGAGCAAGTAAAAAGAGAGAAAAACACGCATTTGCAAAGCCAATAAGTCTCGGCTATGAAATGTATTTCCTGGCTTTTTCGATGTTCCTAGCTTGTCAGCCATGGCTAAAAACATTTATTAAAACACATAGGTGAGACCCATTAAAACTGCAGACTGCAATGCTTGTTTATTTTGGGGCAATCCTTATTTAACTTTATATTTTTTTTAAACGTTCAGTCATACTGCACAGAAGACATGCTGCTGTGCAATACTCGTTAAAAACATTGACAAAAGTGTAGTTTGTTCTACTGACGCCTACTACATGTGTGGCGGGAGGAACTTAAAAAAACACCTCTGCTTGAAACATGTTCCACCACGGCCCGCACTGGTGATCCAGGGGGGGCAAGCGCCCCTTCTTGCCCCCCCCCCCCCCCCCCCCGCGGACACCCATGTACATGGGTGAAGCATGAGGGTTTCCTGCATCCACCCATGTATTTTTATGCAAACCCAGATTTGTTAAAGTTAGTAAACCTGGGTTTCCACCAAAATGGTGTGCCTACCCTACCTTAGTATAAGGATTGTTTCTGTGCAAAAACAATCTTCCCCACAATGCAGGCACAAGCACCCCTGCACCATGGCGCAAGTCAGTGCTTAAATTGAGCTAGTCGTTTCCAGTGCTCAGCACTGGCACTTAATTGTCCGCACCGGCGCTTGTAACAGTCTGCCACAAGGTGGCGCTGTCTAGCTAATTTAGAGTTGACCACACCAACAGTTAATTATTTATGCTATATTAATTAGAAGTGACTATTACTTGTGCCCAAGCCATTCTTACTTTGGGGGATTAAATAGTCCGAACTGTCACACTTGTGGGAGTGTGAGGGTTAGAAGTTGTGTTTGTTATTATCATAGGCAGCATAGGAGGGCAATGTGTGGCGGAAGCTGCAGTGACCTCCCGATAGCCCTGGCACTTGTTGGCAGAACAGGCTATTGTCTGTTGATTTGGAAGAAGTGTAGTAATAGGGACTTTCGTTCGTTCTACTTCCAAGCATTTATTTTTTCTTAGGCCTTATTAGCGACAGAGGTGTCAACAAAACAACATTGGCCTTGGCATTCATTCGAGAAGATAACTACTGCTATTCCTGGAAGCGGAAGCGCTCTTTTAGGGTCACCGGCGTGGTCACTACCTCTGGTTGATGGGGCGAGCGGAGGGTGATGACGGGTTCTCCATTACCCTTCGAGATCGGATACAGCCTCCCTGATAGATGGCTGTACTCTCTGCTCCAAATACTTTGACTTCACTGATACATTTAGCATCAGCAGGAATGTTGTAGAAAAGTTGGCAGCTGTTGACTGGTGCGGTGGAAATAGCTGGCCCTCATTACCCTCAGCTCACCCAGCTAGAAGCAGCTAGGAAGGCATAGGCAAGGATCTTCTCAAGGGGACTTTGGAAAATTGATCACTTATAAGCACAAAGTTTAAAAAGAAAAACAATATGTTTTTCAGGATCTTCTGGAGAGGCGTTTGAGAAGTATTGTCTTTGGGTGTCTCATTAGTCATGGACTCCTATCACTTTGCAAAAAATATACAAAATCCAACAACCCCTTTAACCTTCATGAAGGTAAAAGGGGTTGTTGGATTTTGTATATTTTTCCGTCCTTGAGTAGATTGCATACTATGCAAGGGATACAAATTTAATTTGAAGAATCAGGGTGGTAAAAATACAAATTCACAGATCTTACAGTCTCAAAAACCTAGCTCTCACTCAGAAACCATAGATTCTGGAGGTACAGAAAACAGATATACCCCTAAAACGACACAAATCGTACTGTCTCAGGCCTTAGACAGCAGTTATATGCAGTGAGAAGAAGGCTATTATGGATTTTGTGAAAGATTATAAAATGCTGCAATCTGAGTCATGAAATATTTGCTATTAAAGCAAGGCTGTGCTCCCAAAGACAAGGATGATGGAATAACAAAAGCCATGTTTGTTCCCAAATCAGCAAGAATTATCACTCCAACCTTAGACTGAAATATGTTTGTAAAGCTCTGATTTTGTCCCAAAATAATAACCTGACATTTTCAGTAAATCTACTGTTTTTTACTTAAGTACATAAGTTCAATTTGCCTCTCATCATTGTTTTCTTTTAATATTATAAATTCGTTTTTTGATTTGAGGAAGGAAACCAAATCGACTTTAACTCAAAAGAGTAAAATCTGATTAAAAAAAAACAGTCAGCACTTAAAGACACTCCAGTCTTCAGGATAAAACACAATACATTAAAAAAACAATTCATACTTAGGGGCAGATTTACAAGCCCATTGCGAGACATTTACGCCGCCGTTGCGTCACTTCTGTGACGCAGCGGCGGCGTAAACCATGCGCCATGTTGTGCCTTATTTACAACGTGACGCATGTAGGGAGATGCGTCACGTTGTAAAACCCTGAGCTACATTAAACCTGCGTCAGGTTTAATGTATGCAGGGTGGGAGTTCCGTCGGAAAAAGCCCCGGAAAAGTGACGCAGTGAAATCTACAAGATTTCACTGAGTCACTTTTCCGACGCTGCTGCGTCAAAACCCTGCGCCTGCTTGAAGCAGGCGTAAGGCATGACGCAGCATGTTAGGTATGGGCAGCCCCTGAGCATTGCTGGAGTTGCGTCGTGCTTGCGACACGACTCCAGCAATGCGCCGCCCTTATGCCATCAGATGCGTCATGCATCTGTTTATCCTTGCGCCACGATGCGCTGCATTGTAAATGCGGCGCATCTGTGGTGGCGCAAGGGTAAACCTGCGTTACGCATCTTTCCTGGCGCATCCCTGCTGATTTGCAGGGATGCGCCAGGAAACATAAATCTGCCCCAAGTGTATTAAATAAAAAAATAACTTGGATAAAATATGAAAAATATAATTTGCTCAAAGACAAGAATTACATAGATATCCATTAAACATTTAAATAATGGTAAAAAAACCGAAATGTTTCATAGTCCGGATGTCAGTAGCACACATCCTAGTCTTTCACAAATCTGGATTTCCTCTGTGGTAGCTCCAGGTCTGATGTGCTGAAGTAGCTGCACAGCAGCAACCTGCAACCAAGAGGTGGAGAGACCCAAAGGATGCAACATCAACCCTAACTGAAGACCTAACTTCAGAAACTCAATGAACTAGGATCAGAACAGAGACGAGGTTGTACAGCTACTTAAAGTGAGGCTTCTTACCCTGTGTCTGCCCATCTTGCGCCAGAACTCCTTCTCTGTCTAATTTAGAAGAGGTTTGCCACAGCTCTCGTGGACCAGCCCTGAACAGAACACTAGTGTGCCAAGCCCCTTGAATCCACAGCCGACATCATGGAAACGGGTGCTTCCTTCAGTGAACCCAAAAGTGAAACAGATTTTAGGATACTCCAAGACTACTCTATCTTTCTAAAGCTTCACCTCTTCTCTTGTCCTTCCATCCCCATGGAAACACCCTTATAAATGACCACAGTGCATTTCTGGGAAATCATGTCAACACCCAAGGGTCCAACTTAAACTCACAAGTACAAGCCCATCGGCAAAACCATCAGAAAAAGAGTCTACACATAACTCCATCAATGCTAACCACCCCTGAATGAATACCAACCCAGCATCAGCTCATGGTGCAGAATAGACATAGGTATATTTTAAATTATAGATCGCAGCCTGCTGTCCAGAGATAAAGATGACCTAAGCGACATTTCTCCTATCATCAAGCCCCACTATCTGATATTGCTGGATCTTTTAGCTGTCTTTAATACCGTCAACTATCCCACCCATAGCCATATCCTGAAATATTGAATGGGCTTCGCTGGCAGAGTCCATCACTGGTTCTCCTCCACCCTGTCCAACTGAAAAATGTCTGCACACATGAGCACCACCTCATCTCAGAAGATTCCTATCTCCTGTGGAGGCCCTCATGGTATCAGTGCTTCACATGTCATGTTCAGTTTCTACTTGGAGCCTCCTGGGGCTCTACTGGCTATAACAGCATCATAATTCACCGTATGCGGATGACATAAAACTGCTTGACAGTCCTCTCTGCAGTGAGGAAAGCAAAAGGAAATGGGTGGATTCCTTGAAGTAATCGCATTCACCGAGTAATTACTCGGGTGACATTCCAGTTTTCTCTGCTCCACTCATTCAGCAACTCAAACTTAACCCACAGATGTCTAACACCTAACTGAGGCTCATTCCCTCCTCAGCAGAATTTCTGCATATCACCAGGAACATCAAGCAATAACTAGTCCAAACCTGGTTCAATGACATGAAACTGGATGGAACTGGACCTCAAATTTCACCAAATGACAAGTTTGCACTAGACAATGAACTCCCCTAAAAGAACACTGGGGAATATTTACAAGCCCCTATCGCCACAGGAACATGACTTTTATCGACGTTCCTGTGGCGATACTGGCACCCTTTCTCGCTATACTTAGCATGAAAGGGGCGGGCAATGGGTGTTGTGGTGGGCGTTCCACTACATGATCCGTTGATTTTGATGCTGCCCCATATTTACAAGGGCGGCGGAAATATGGGACAGCGCCAACATTAAGACAAGGAAAGTCTGGTCTTACCCTGGCAAAATGAGGAGAAATGTTTTATTTCTTCTCGGTTTTGCCATTTCTATGTGTGCTGCGTAGTGCAGCACACACAGAAACAGCAAAACGCCATTGATTGTTTATGTGCCGGAATGTGTTCCTTCCTTCACATTAACAATCATTTAAAAAAAATTATGAGTTGCAACTTCTATGTGTGTTGCTTTCTGCAGAATACTCATTTTTTTAAATGGGACATCTTCCTGCACATAAACAATCCTTCCTCTCAACACAGGAATGCTTGCACTATAGTGCACTATGGGGCATTGGCGCTAGGCTGCTGTGATTAGTGCCAGCACACGGGGAAACGCAGGGCTGCACAGTATTCTTGTAAATTCAGAGCAGCCCTGCATTTCAGAAGTGCCACAGCGTGGTGTTAAGCCAACAAGGCTAACGCAGTGCTCCGTCACTTCTTTTTAAATATGCCCCACAGTTTCTAGAAACCCGACACTATCTTAAGAAAGTGAAACTGTTCCTCACAGAAAGTGACTTCAGAACATCAGTCTAAGCCCTCACAATTTCACATCTGGATGGTGGTAATGTCCGGTACTTGTCATTATAGTCTCCCCTTAAGGTTCCAAACAGCTTTTATTGTTCAGTTACTTAAAACCATTACAAACTGAAACAGCTTGAACAATGTGATAAAATGTAATATAAAAGAGCATTGAGGTGTTCAAATTGATCTGTAGAACTACATAGTTAATTAACAATTTAACTTCTACGGTAAAGCTCAGGTGCCAAGCCTCCTTGCAACCAGCTCCAACTTCAATGGTTAGATTTAAGGAAAAAAAGAAAATTGTATCTATTAAGGAAAAGGAGAGAACTACCTCATAGAGGCGGTGTTGTGCAAAAATACAAAGTGCAAAGTGCAAACAGACTTTTTCAATAGAGGCAAAGTGCAAAATGCCAAATAGCAGAAGACTTTTTTTTTTAATAGGAGTTGGTTGCCAGGGCCAGTTATTCCCTTTGAAGCTAAAGCATAATTTGGCTCAGTGTGCCTTAAACAAATACCTGAAAACTCAGAGTATGATTGAAATAACTATTCGCATTACACTTTAAAATGGATATTTCATAAACGAGTTCCACTGTAAGAGGAGGTACAATAAAAAAATAAATGAATAACATCGGCGGAGGGGAGCGGACTCAGCAGGGTTGAGGAAAGTGCAAGTTTGTTCCCACATTGCGAGGTCCTCAGGGAAGCGCATTAACCGGGCACCTCCAGGGCACTGCCGGCTGGCCATTCCTTCCAGCCTGTCCTTCTCTTCTTAGATCGTTTAACTGGACAAGTTTGCCTCCATATGCTATGGAGCTAATGCGCCGTTGTGTTAGAGCTTGTAGTTAATGCCAAACCACGGCTTGTGTCCTCCCTGCTTAGTTTATTAAGAGCTAAGGCTACAAGCCTGAGCAGCAGGATGGTCACAGTGGTGCTGTCTGGGTTAAGTGTGTTAATGCGCCGGTTACTTACCGGTAATCTTCATTACTCAGAGTATTGTCTTCCTCAC
This sequence comes from Triturus cristatus, assembly GCF_964204655.1. Classification (NCBI taxonomy): domain Eukaryota; kingdom Metazoa; phylum Chordata; class Amphibia; order Caudata; family Salamandridae; genus Triturus; species Triturus cristatus. The sequence continues at coordinate 1,153,481,301 of NC_140584.1, forward strand.
CACATGAGTTACTTAGTGAGCTCCACACCAGATTCTTCCAAAGCAATTTAGCATTCCATGCCTCTGATCCCTCCCCAACATGGATGACCATCGTCACCCTTGACACAGTATAAGGGGAGGGTCGACCCACCCCACTTCCTGTAAACCTACCAAGCCCCAAGAACCACATGAAAGCCGATAGCCAAACATGGAGGGAGGGATGGGAACTCATGTGGCGAGGAAGACAATACACGGAGTAATGAAGATTACCAGTAAGTAACCGGGCATTTACCTCCTCGTAAGTCTTCCTCGCCACCAGAGTTACATAGTGAGCACATACCCAAGCCCAGCGGCTTCATGGAAACTCACAAGAAAACATAGACACCGGGAAAATGCCAAACCGGAGGTCAAATCCAAAACAAACAAAATAGTTGGACAACCACCAAGAAGAAGCACAGAAGGAACAAACAACAAGCACCGGAAGACCCGAGAAATGCTGCAGTAAAGCCCCCCGCAGAAGGACCACTCAACACCAACCAGCAGTGAACCATGAACACGGGAGGGGAGGACCGGGAAGCGGCCCATAGAGGTACCAGTAGAGGCCCTTGTGAACAAGGCCCAGGAGACAAACAGACCCAGGCAAAAGGACCCTGCACAGGGACAGGACCCCCAGAACCCTGAGCACCATAGGCCAGCAAGACAGCCAGCCGGATCCAACCACTCAGGATGGACAGAGAAGGCGTACGACCAGACCGGACAGAACCCAAAAGTGACAAACACGACGACACAGCAGCAAAAAGATGCAGGCCGCCCCAAATACTGCAACACCGCTCGCCGTACAACCAACAGCGACAGAGCAGAATCCACCTCCGACCCAACAGCCAGAGGGAAAGAAGGCAACACAACATCCGGGAAAGGTGGACAATCAGGAAGACCGTAGACTGCAACACAACACGGCCCAACAGGACCAGTAAGAACGGAGAAGAACGCAGAAAGGATCCGAGCCCCCCAATCCAACCGGCAGACATGATGGCCACCAAAAATACCACCCTCAAGATGAGGAACCAGACGGCCGTGGACCCCAGAGGCCCAAAGGGACCCCCCGGAAGGGCCCGCAAAATCAATGAAAGAATACAGGAAGGCGCAAGGCAAAGAGCCCTAGGATGCCGCAGCAAACAACTCCAAAGCACCCAGGCCATCAAAGGATCCGACCCCCCAAGCAGCCCAAAGAGTAAAAGGGGCAAGGCCCAAGGCAAAGCCAATAGAAAGGAAAGCTGACACCTGCCTTGGGGCCACAAAAACAGAGGCAAAACTCCTAGAAACAAATCCTCGAGAAAAGGACCTCAATGGCAAAAACAAGACAGAAGAGGAGCCGGGTGACGAGAGCTCAGAAGCAACGCCACCTCCTACAGGGAGCAACCCCGAGACATCAGGCTCATGAATACAAGAGCCAGGCCTGAAAAGGAAGAAGACGCAAAACCCCCACAGGAAGCAGAGGGTCCCGCAAAGGGTAAGGAAGACCCAGGAATGCCCAGCACACCAGGACAGCCAAGTCCCGCAACAGAGGAAAGCAAGGTCGGGGAACCCAGTTGAGTACCACCAACAGAAAAAACACCCAGTCCAGGCCAATCATGCACAGAACACAAGCAACCCAAAGTAAAATGGAGCAAAAGCGTAAAGCAGGGAGCACCGGTCAATGGAACGAAAGTGCATCCAGCCACCACGCCCCGTGCACGGGACGAAAGCGCAGAAGTGACAAAAGGGAACAGTGAACTCATAAGCAAACAGAGCCACCAATGAGAACCCAAACTGAGCCTGCAACAGACGGGACACCGCCACCCTCACGGAGACGGAAGCCACAGGAGGAAGATCCAGCACAAGCGAGCCGCCATGCTGGTCACCGAGCCCAGGAGAAGACTCAAAACCCTCCCGGCAGAGGACCCCAACCAATCGGGTCAACACCAACGTGAAGACCTGTGGGGCAGAAGACAAACCAAAAGGGAGCACCCCAGAATCGGAAGAGCAGGATCCACACACAAAACCGGAGGTAACACAGTAATAGAGGGAGGAAAGGCACATGAAGGTAGGCAACCAGCAGAACCAAGGAAGCCAACCCTGTGACTGGGTAGGTCGCCCCCCATGCCACCGCGCAGACCCCCTGTGTGCCGCTGCTGCCTGCTCCCTGCTCCGTTGCGTGCTTGCTGCTGACTGGTTGCCCTCCTGCTCTACTTGTGCCCCTCGTTTTTAGGTCTCGCCTGAGACAGCGCTTTAGCGCTGCTCTCGCGAGAGCATTTGTAAATGGGGGATCTGGAAGTGCAAACGAGTGCTTTCAGGCCTCCAAATACAGTGCATGTGCGCCGGCCGGGCGCGTGCACCATTTGGAGGCCTGCACACCATTTGCTTTCACTTTCCGGCCGCACGGCCGCTTTGATGTTTGATCGCGATCGCGATCACTTTCACTTTCGCGGCCGCACGGCCGCTTGTTCTTGGAAGGCTTAAATCTCACCCAGCGTCACTTTGTTCAACTTCTCACCCTCTTCTAGCAGTCTTTTTTGGTTCTCCTTGCATTTTCCTTTCTTCCAAGTGTTCTCCCAGCTATACTCCTGTTTCTCACTGTGACATTCCTGCGCTCCTTGCAGGCTTTTTATTACTCCTTTCCACGCGGGGTCCACTTCCTCACTGCCCCACATCTCTTTGTTCCTCCCTGAAACAACCTTTCTCATCTCTCTTTCAATCAGTATTGGCATTTACTAAGCATAGAGCGCACACGCAAATCGTCTCTAGGCACTATAGAAACAAAGAGAGGCAAAAGTGGGAAGGACAGCGCCTACAATTTGGTCGAAGAGCCTAGTTTGGAAAATGTGCACCACTTCAAAAGGTCATACTTGGGTCTGAAGCGTATTCATTTTGGATAGTTCTAGCACTCTGCATGTTCTGTCCAGGGCAGGACAAACTAGACTGTTTTACGCCAGAAGATGAGAGAGCGATAGAGACGCCAGTGCCATTTTCATTATTTCAAATTATATGCATTTCTTTAGCAATTACAGGAATAACGCAGCTTAAAACTCGTCCAAAGTAAATACCACTTAAAGCAAGCGGCGGGTTGATTTAGATTGCACATTTAAAACTGCATTGAATGAAGCAATTAAATTAAATCAATAAAACACAGTACCTTTTTCAAACGTCTTTGGTTTGTGCATTAAGAGTGAGGGATTGCAAGTAAAAACATAATACTAAGAAAACATCAAAGCAGCACATTCATTCAATCTGTGGCATCAAGCTGTAGCAGACCTGCCAACACATTTAAAATAATAAGAAGAATTACGCGAGGAAGGAGGTGGGGCCTCAGAATGCTATAATCGAATGTTGAATGTGTGACGACATAACTTCCATAGGACCTATGGTGTCCCATCACCTGTGGCCTTCCCGTCTTCTTCGTTGTCTTGGACCTTCAGCTCTTGTAAATTAATTTTCTTTTGGCCTCCCTCATTTCTTGGCAGTGTAGGTGTGGCTTTCCTCATCTTTGTGGGTTCTTCATTTCCCCTGCTGTCTTCTCCATGCTGCCCTGTGGTCTGGGTCTTCTCCTTGCAGTCTTCGTCTATGATGGGAGCGTGCTCTGTGCAGGCTGTGCCTCGGCTGTGCAGCATCAGTGTGCCCTCCATGCTTTAACGAGGTGACTCCCTTCCTCACGCACCCTTTGCAGACTTGCCTCGGCTCGTGATGTTAAGTCCTTGAGCAGCAGTGCAAGCGTCTCGCAATCTTTTGAAACAAGTGAAAATATTTTTTTATACTCTGGAATAAAAGAAAGAGTGTGAAATCCCCAGCAATGTGAGATAGAAGGGTGCTCTGCTCTAAAGATGTTTTCCAGCGCCTTTCCCTAGGTCAGTGTCGTGGCTTCACCCAGAAATATTGAATGAGAGACTACACGTGCTTCCCATGGACCAAGAGGCTGGGTACTTGGTCTGGGAAGGAAAGCGGCCTACAAACCTATTTGGTCCTCTCTTATAGCGTGATTGAGAGGTCAAGTCCGGCTCAAAGGAGGTGGCGTGAAGGTTGAGACTCGATATAGCTTAGCAAGGAAATTACAGTCACCATAGAGCCCAAATGTCCAGCACGAGTTATTACTAAAAGAACAAGACTTTAATAACTCCTTAAATCAAACCTTTTGTCTCTCACACCCCTCTCTCCTGCCAACGAGTATCACAATCCTCCCACCAAAAGTTTTTACTATGTTGTTCGGCACCACTAGCTGATCCTTAAAAAAATCTCGAGCAAATCACAGCACAATGTTTTCGATTAAAAGATTTGTACAAATGACACGGCGTGCATGAGCACAAGCCTGCATTATCATCCTTATCACACACAACAGCCCCCCCAAAAGGCCATGTCTGGTAACAAGCGGCCCCCATTCAATGTCAAACAAACATCCGAAGACGTAACCACTCGCAGAGTTCAACTGAGTCATTTAAAACCAGCACAACCGAGCAAAGTGGGTCACATTGGCATACCAAAACATGCAGGAAAACTGAAAATGCGCAACTTTAGGCAATGGGAACATTCTTTCTCTCCAGAAAGAAAGGGACGGGCGAGGAACACATGTTGTGGGGAGACAAACACGGAGGTGTGAAACGTCTGATGTTTGTACTGAGACGCACACAGCTGTGTGAAGTGCAGTCTAGGCCTTTGAAGGAGCATTGCAGTGAAGCGTGCAACCCAAAGCACACAGACAAGGAGGAGCCTGCTACATGGGGGCAAACATTTGTCACTAACGACACTACTCAAGTAGCAGTCAACAACTCGCCTCGCAACTTTCAGCCAAAAGTTCCAAGCATGCCAACTCTTACTTTCTTTTTATTTAACCAGCACGGCACGCCTGAGCACTAATAATGGTGGCCGCGCTTTTCTTTTATTCCTTGCGATTGCTGAACTCGGTCGCATGCCTTTTTTTTTCCCTATCTATTAACTTTTTTTTTACATTGGCGGCACCAGCGCTTTACGCGTAAACATCGTAAGCTAAAGCGGGTGCCTTACAAACCAGTTTTCATTAAAAAAAACGTTTTTGCACTTAGGTTTCATTTTAGTTAGAACTCGGATCAGTAATTAAATAGAAAAACATTATTCGGGGCTCCTGTGCTTTACCTTTAAACATGTTAAGGCAGTTAAGCTAAAACGTAGTGTGATTGCTTCAAAAGTAAAGACATATATTTTTTTTTGTCTATTTCTTTACGTTTGTAGCAATCGCAGGACCAGCGCACATGTTTAAAGGGGCTTTTACAAAAGTAAACACATAGGAAAACAAGCATTTGCAATGCAATAGGTCTCGCAGTTATACGAGTTTGAGCTATTGGCATTGTAAATGACAGTGCCTTTTATTTATGTTTTAAAAAAACCAAACTTAAATAAAGCATTGTCATTTACAATGCCAATAGCTCAAACTCGTATAAATGCGAGACCTATTGCATTGCAAATGCTTGTTTTTCTTCTGTGCCCGTTGTGCCTCTTGTGCCCGTTGTGCCCTTGTTATTTTTCTCCTATCTCTGTGTGCCTGGCTCTCCACCCCGTGCCCCCTGTTGCCTTCTGTGCCACTTTTTCCCGCCCCTGCGGCCCCGCCCCCTCGTCACCCATTGGCCGCCCCGCTCCCGCCTCCCAGCTGCTCCTCCCTCCCTCTCCCCTTCATATGGAGGCCGCGTGGGGTGAGAAGAGCGACCCTTGACCCCGTGACCAGGTAGGTCGCCCCCTCTGCCACCACGCAGACCCCCTGTGTGCCGCTGCTGCCTGCTCCCAGCTCCGTTGCCTGCTTGCTGCTGACTGGTTGCCCTCCTGCTCTACTTGTACCCCTCGTTTTTTTCTTCTGTGCCCGTTGTGCCCCTTGTGCCCGTTGTGCCCTTGTTATTTTTCTACTATCTCTATCTGCCCGTCTCTCCCCCGTGACCCCTTTTGCCTTCTGTGCCACTTTTTCCCGCCGCTCACGCCCCCGCGGCCCCGCCCCCTCGTCACCCATTGGCAGCCCCGCTCCAGCCTCCCAGCTGCTCCTAACTCCCTGTTCCCCTCATATGGAGGCCGCGCAGCGAAGGCGCGCCAAAGGCAAGCCCGTCTGCGCCCGTCCGCGCCTGGACCACGCCCAGCACCAGGTCCCTGACCCTCGGCGAAGCCTGCCCACCCGACTGAGCTACAACGCCTCCGCCCTCAACGCACTCAACACCGGACGACCACTCGCCTGCTACCAAGCCACCCCGAAGCGCACCCACGGACCCTTCACCTGCAATGCGTGCAAATTCACCTGCCTCCGGATCTGCACCACACCCGCCAGACCAGCCGCCAACAACAACCACCTCAAGTGTATCCTGCTCAACACCAGCTCCATCCACAAACACGCCATCGAACTCTGAGACCTCCTCGACACAACAGCGCCAGACGTCGCCTTCCTCACGGAAACCTGGATGAACGCCTCCTCTGCCCCCGACATCGCCATAGCCATCCTGGACGGCTACAAGATCACCTGGAGGGACCGCGTCAACCAAACCGGAGGAGCAATCGCCATTGTCTTCAGGAACACCATCCGCATCACGTCCACCTCAGACGACACCCTCACCACCGCCGAACACCTTCACTTCCAGATACACACCGACCCCAAGACCACCCTCAGAGGTACCCTCATCTACAGACCACGCACACAATTCAGCGAAGCCATTGCTGACTTCCTCTGCCCTCATGCCCTCGCCTCCTCTGACTACATCCTCCTAGGGGACCTGAACTTCCACCTGGAAAACAGCAATGACAACAACACCACCACCCTACTAGACAACCTCGCCAACCTAGGACTAAAGCAACTGGTGAACACCCCCACCCACTATGCCGGACACACGCTTGACCCCGTCTTCTCCTCCAGCAACCACGTCATCTTCCGCCACTCCACCGTACTACACTGGACCGATCACAGCTGCGTCCACTTCAACTTCAGGAAAACCACGACTCACCACCACCCGCAACAGGTGCCCCGAAGATGCTGGAGCAAGCTCACCACCAACCAGCTTCCCTGAGCCAAAACCCACCCTCCAACACTACGGACACCAACGACGCAGCCCCCAACCTCACTCAGTGGATCACCAACTGCGCCGACGCCCTTGCACCACTGAAGAACCCTCCAAGCAAACCCGGCAGCTAGAAAGCCTCATGGTTCACCGACGACCTCAAAGACTCGAAGAATTCCTGCCGCACCCTCGAGAAAGCCTGGCGTCACGAACAGACGACAGATAACCTGACAGCCCTCAAGAACGCCACCCGCAAACACCACCAGCTGATCCGCACCACCAAAAGGACATCATTCAGAGAACGATTGGACAACAACTCCCACAACAGCAAGGAACTCTTCAGCATCGTTAAAGAGCTCTCCAACCCCAGCGCCAGCAACAACGACATCACGCCATTGCAAGACCTCTGCAACTCACTCGCCACGTTCTTCCACCGCAGGATCGCCGATATACACGACAGCTTCGGCGCCCAGACCACGCACCCAACCACCGAACCAACGCCCCCCACCACCACCCTCTGCGCCTGGAGCCCCGTCAGCATGGAAGACACCACCCACGTGATGAACACCATCCACTCCGGCTCCCCAGCCGACCCCTGCCCCTACCACATCTTCAACAAAGCCGACTCCATCATCGCACCCCATCTCCGGAACATCATCAACAACACCTTCGCGTCCGCCACCTTCCCAGAGAGCTGGAAGCATGCAGAGATCAGCGCCCTCCTGAAGAAACCCACCGCGGACCCCACGGGCCTCAAGAACTTCCGCCCCATCTCGCTCCTCCCCTTCCCCGCTAAAGTCATTGAGAAGACCGTCAACAAACAACTGACCGCATTCCTCGAGACGAACGGCTCCCTCGACCCATCGCAGTCCGGATTCCGAGCCAACCACAGCACCGAGACCGCCCTCATCGCAGCCACCGACGACATCAGAGCCCTGCTTGACAACGGGGAAACTACCGCCCTCATCCTCCTCGACCTATCGGCCGCATTCGACACAGTCTGCCACCGCACCCTAACGACCCGCCTCCACCATGCCAGGATCCAAGGAAAGGCCCTGGATTGGATCACCTCCTTCCTCTCCAACAGAACCCAGAGAGTCCGTCTCCCGCCCTTCCGCGCCGCAGCCACCAAGATCATCTGTGGCGTACCCCAAGGTTCCTCACTCAGCCCGACCCTCTTTAACGTCTACATGAGCCCCCTCGCAGCCATCGCACGCAACCACGACCTCAACATCATCTCCTACACTGACGACACCCAGCTGATCCTCTCCCTCACCAAAGACCCCGCCACCACCAAAACCAGTCTCCAGGATGGAATGAAAGACGTCGCAGAATGGATGAAGCTCAGCCGTCTGAAACTGAACTCAGACAAGACGGAGGTCCTCATCCTCGGACCATCTCCCTCCGTCTGGGACGACTCCTGGTGGCCCTCTGCACTGGCACCGCCCCCGAACCCACGGACCATGCACGCAACCTGGGCTTCATCCTGGACTCCTCCCTCACGATGACCAAGCAAGTCAACGCCGTATCATCTTCCTGCTTCAACACCCTTCGCATGCTCCGTAAGATCTTTCGGTGGATCCCCACCGGACCCAGAAAGGCGGTCACCCAGGCCCTCGTCACCAGCCGACTAGACTACGGGAACACCCTCTATGCTGGAACCACAGCCAAACTACAGAAAAGACTCCAGCGCATACAGAACGCATCCGCATGACTCATCCTGGACATACCTCGACACAGCCACATCTCTGCCCACCTGAGAGACCTGCACTGGCTCCCCGTCAGCAAGAGGATCATGTTCAGGGTCCTCACCCACGCACACAAAGCTCTCCACAACATGGGCCCCGAATACCTCAAAAACCGCCTCATGTTCTACACACCTACCCGCCAGCTCCGCTCCGCCAGCCTCGCCCTCGCCACCGTCCCTCGGATTCGGAGAACCACCACCGGAGGAAGATCGTTCTCCTACCTGGCTGCCAAGACGTGGAACTCCCTCCCCACCCACCTACGATTTACCAAGGACCATCTCTCCTTCAGGAAGCACCTCAAGGCTCTTCGAGCAGTAGCAGCTCCGCTTCCCGCCCCCCAGCGCCTTGAGCCCCTCACGGGTGAGTAGCGCGCTCTATAAATGTTCATGATTGATTGAACTCAACCCCCTGAAGCAGGAAAGGAAGAAAATCCCACAAGAGAGAAACTAACGCACCCTCTGGACAGTCAACACTGGATGGACATCCCCAAAACCAAAGTCATCCAAAACAGGATGGAGGAAACTACAAAGGCAAAACTGACAATCCGGAACCGTACGAATGGGCCAGCTCGAGAAGAATCCAAATGCCCAGCAACAGTGCCTCCGTATGTGGCATGGCAGAAGGCAGGGGAGGGTGGATTGAAGTCTCCGGATGGAGGGAGAATAAAACAACTGGGATCCGACTTGCATAAGCCGCAGAGCCCAGGGAGCCGAGACAGAGGCCACTCATAGTGCGAAGACACCAAAGAAAAAGGGCAAGTCCCCCTAGAAGTAGCAGCAGAAGCCATAGCCATCCCGGACCAAGAATCGGCGCCGGGAGGACAAACCGGTGTCAACAGCCTCCCGTCTTCAGAAGACAAGGACAGCACATCCACTAGGGAGGAACCATATGCAGGAAAAGGGACCAATGCAGGGACAAATACACCAAACAAATACGCAGATATGGTCCCGTGAGTAACCCTGGGTGGTGAACTCCGCTCCGCTCGTGGAGTTTGCAGAGTTTTCCGCACTCCACGTTCCTCAGAGCTAGCGGAGTTCCAAAAAACTCTGCTTTGCGCAGTGGAGCGTAGTTTTTTTCCTCGTTCGCATTCACCAACGTCAAGTTGGCGAGCGCGAGCGAGGAAAATCCACCTCCCGGCGAGATTTTTGCTCGTTCACGATCGCCAACATCAAGTTGGTGAGTGCGAGTGTGGAAAATGAACCTCCTGGCGAGGTTTATCAACGCGGGGGCAGGTTTCTCATTGCGAGTGGTCACTTATGCTCGCAACCGCTCGAGTTGAGAAACTGCCCGTTTGCGTTGAGAATGCTGCCGCTCAAGTAAAAATCTACTCGAGCAGCAGAAAAGGTAAGCTTGCGCTGTGCATGGTGCTGTGCGCAATGATTGCACTGTGCGGACAAGCCTCCAGCACTGTGCAATCACTGCGAACAGCATTTTTCTACTGTACCCCGTGCTCGCAGAGCTTTGCGTAGTGCGTGGGAGTTTTTTTTTGCACTTTGCGTAGCTTCGTGTAGTGCAACTCTGCGAACTCTGCCCAGGGTTACCCGTGAGACACACAATCCTAGGGCAAGAGACCAGTGCTGGACAGTAAATATAGTTCAGCGGAGCCGAAGAGCGAAGGCAATCTCCCCTCCAAAAATAAAGAAGCGCAGGTACACAACACGCGACTAGAACTGCACATCAAAAGCCTCGTTCGTGACCACAAAAGGTCGCAGGCAAAGTACCAAAACCAATTGGGAGATAGGAAAAAACCAACCGGAACACAAAAGTAGATAAGTCAAACAACACAACAGGCAATGTAGAAAGTCAGAAGGGGAAAGCAACGGAAAGACACCACCAACCTGCAATGGAAAACGAGCAGCATCAAAGGGATGTGCCCACAACTGCGCACACCAAGCAGTGGAAAGATACCAATGTCTAACAGAGGGTGTCCACTGAGCCACAAAAGGAATGGAGGAAGACAACCCTCAGAAACACGTGGAAAGAAGGACCCCCATCTGCACCCCACTCCCCTGTGCAGTTGAATGAACAAAAACGAATCCAGTTCAGGAAAGACCAGGAACGGCAGTGGCATGTATAAGGACCCAGCACAGGGCAGTCCACAGTGGGAGACCATTCAAGCCCCTCCAGCCAGTCTCAAGGGGCCTCAATCGCGGCCCACCCAACTAAAAACCAATAGGCAGGCCAATACGTGAATCACTGCAAATGTGCCATTGCGACGTCCCCATACCAACTGTAAAGGCACAACCTCCAAAAACAGCCGGAGTGCAACTGCACAATGACAGGCATACAAATGGGCTACAGGACAGTGGGCCCATGATCCCATCAGAAAAAGGAGAATCAAGGCTGACGCTGAAGCAGGAAGTCAGCAGGAAGCGAGGCGCCACACCCCCCATGAGGCAGGACATACAGGAAGATCAGAGGTCCCAAAGAACCTCCGGACCCCCAACCGCAACACTGGGAGAAGAGACAAGCAGGAAAGCGGGACCCGCCCCGCGACCCCACAGAGAGACGGCTCGTAGGCCGAATGCGGAGAACAGACCGGTAATAGGCGTGCATTGTCAGCGGACACTGCCGCATGCTCGCAACCCCCACCAAAGAGACGTGAGAAAACCCAGGTGAGCCAGCTAGCGTAGGGTCGAAGAATATGGCAGGGACTCATGCAGGCAGAGCCGGCTAGCGCAGGGCAGAATAAACAGCCGCATCCAATACCTCCATAGCCCACTAGTGCAGGGTGGAACAAAAACAGCCAGAGCCCAAACCGCCAGAGCCCGCTACTGCAGAGCAGAAAAGAGAGCAATATGAAGACTCCCTTGGCAGCCGCAAGCCACGAGGTGTGGGGGGAAGGGAGAGGAACTCAAAAATGAGCCCGCTCATGCAGGGGCTCCTCCCCAGGGCTGTGGGACCCGCTAGAGCAGGACCTCGCCCCCACTTACCTGAAACGTGAACTTGGAGAGTCTGAAGCGCAGAACAAAATAAACAGGAAGTGGGGTGGGTCGACCGTCCCCTTATACCGGGTCAAGGGTGACAGGGGTCGGCCAGGTTGGGGAGAGATGGGAGGCATGGAATGCTAAATTGCTTTGAAGGGTTCTGGTGTGGAGCTAAAGCTCACTATGTAACTCTGGTGGCGAGGAAGACTTACGAGGAGGTAATTATGACCTTCCGGCTTGTATAAGTGCCTAGCTTTTTCCATTTAGTTCTTTCTGTTCCTGTAACAGAGCAGGGCACCAGCAAATTATATGTTGGAAAGATTCCTGGTACTCACTGCAGCCCCCATATGTTAATGCTTCTGAAGGCCAGCGCCACCTAGCTAAATGTTTCAGGAACAACCAGTCCCATAGCCTAAGAGCCATTTTAATTTTTTACATTTAGAGTATGTGCAGGGCAGATATGGTTGTTGAGGCCAGATCTGGTAAGAGTTATTAACCGCCGGAGAGTCCACGCTTTGCCAGAATATCCATGTCAAGCTGGTGTGAGAGAAGGCATTTTGGTACACGTGGGGGACAGAGCTCTGTGGCGCTCAGCTGATTGCAGCATTCCTCAAAGTGCAGGGAGTAAGGTTGTCTGGCACCACCTAATTGAATTTCATCCCATAATAGGGCCTCTAAACTTCTTCCTCAGACCAGCAAGAGTTTGTCCCAACTATTTAAAAACACACCTGCCCATGTCACCCATTTGTTCAATCGGATCTGCGTGGCTGATGAAGATCTTGGCAAACGAAGAGTGGCCTTATAAATACTGGTGACCAAATTATTTAGAAGCCCTCCCCAGTAGGATCACGCTCCCATAGACCAAGGATGGAATGGGTTTATCCCTCATTACCTTCAAAAGTAGATCGAGGCTCATCCCCCACAGCGAGCCGGGCAGTTCGAAAAGGAGGACAGGAGGTTCATGGCCATTGTTTCTACAGCCTCCATATGCTGGACAGAGAAGCACCTTGTGTCGATTGTAACGCAGAGATATTTGTATGTCTGTTCTTTAGAGATCTTATTGCCATTAAGATACCAGATGCCCGCCTTATTAATTTTTCTGCCCAAAATAGGGTTCTTTGTTTTCTTTAAGTTCACTTCCAGGCGGTTTGTGTCGGAATAAGACTGCAAAAATTTTACAACCGCTGCAGTCCGACTCTTGTGTAACTGAGCAGAACTAGGTCTCTGCATAGAGCAGGTTGTTAATGTGTTTGTCCCCCATCTGAGGGGGGCTATTAGTATGGTCGAGAGCCCTGGACACATCGGAGATGTGTAAGTTAAAAAGAAATGGGGCCAGCACACACCCCTGTTTGACACCCAGCAAGGTGGTAATTCCTGGACACACGAGTCCTGCCCCCAGGTTAACATGGTTGTGTGACGGAGGCACGCAGGCGATTACCAGGCATGCCGGTTCCAAGTGGTCTGAACCACGCATGTTTTAGCCACGCATATGCCTATACCTCGCATACCTTAACAACGCAATATACATTGTTTAGGCATGCTTGGCAAAGACATATATGTGGTTAAGACTTTTAAGAGAAGTGTAAGTACATTGATCCCTGCCCCTCGCTCTGAGCCATAAAACGGCCCCCCCAAGCCCCTGCCGTGAAACCTAAAACCAACCCCTTGCCCACAGAACTAAAGCTTCCCTGCCCCTCTAGCCCTAAAAAGTACCCTGATTCCTGGCCCCCACCCTGAGCCCTAAAACAGCCACCCAAACCCCCCTCCCTGGGACCTAAAACTACCCCCTCCCTCCTGAAAACCACCCACCGAGCCCTAAAAACGTCCCTGTCCCCCCTAAGCCTTTAAAACGAACCTGAGCCCTAAAAAATATCTGGACCCTACCTCCCCAAACCCTGAAAACTACCCGTACCCTTAAAAACTAGCCCCATCCCCCCAAAACCCGGCCCCAGCACCACTTACCTCACCGCATTCTCTCCCGATTCTTCCTGCTTTCTGCTTCTGCCCATTCCGGCAGCTAGACCGCGCACTGCCTTAACCATGCATATGTGTGGTTCACGCATATGCGAGGGTAAGGCAAGCATGGAAGTACTTGCTTTGTGTGACATGCATGGCTCTGCCCGCGTTGTTCCATGCATTTCCCTTTAACATGAATCCACATGTCAGTGTGTACTTTAATAATTACTTGAGGAGATTTTGTGGGATACCCCAAATCTTTAACTACTTCCACAGAGCTCCCCTGGGGACACAGTCTAATATATAGAATATATATTTATTTATTTATTTATTTGCACAGTTACTTAAAACCATTGCAATAATAGCACCAATGACACAAACCTTAACTACATTGGTAGTCCTGGGCTTCACATGTATTAGGATCAAATCATTGCTCATAAAAGGCAGTCTTACGCAATATCCCCACTAAGAATAAAACCATTTGATCGAGGTTAAAATGTAAATTACACCAGCAGCTATTGCTCGACTTTTTCTTGTCAGAATGTCAGTGCCAAGGTTCGGACAGTGTCTGGTCAGCCCCTAGGAGAAAGAATGGCAAGTATAAGTTTGTGGTGGGGGATGCCGAGTGCGAAGCCGTGGCTTATGGTCAAGTTTGAGGGCAACTCCTTATCGGTAAGGAACAGAATTCCTTGGCCATGTACAGAAGGTGCTAACGGTCGGAGCCCAAAGACCGTGGTAGGCTGCCATTACTTCTGTGTTGGTCAGGCTGCCCCCGTGTGTCAGTGAATTGCTTGACCAATGGCAGGCAACTAGATTTTTCAAAACGTTTTCTTGCATAGATGTGCAAGGTGCGCTTTAATGGAAATAGATTAGTGAGAGAGTAGTTAGGTAGTATACACGTTGGTGGCAGCTCAAAACCCCGTGGACAGATGGTGAAAAGGACAAAAATGCAGGGTGTAGAGAATGGTTACCTCATCTAAAAGGATTTAGTGTGTCAATATAATTCTAGAGCACACCATGAAAAAATCAGTTATCAATTTTTGAACAGCGTCAGACGATTTGGAAAGGGCTGGGTGAGGGAATAGTAGATCTTCCAGGTTTCTCACATATTTGCCACACCTCGCCAGCGTTTGAGTGTGTCTTTGAGAAAAACAAAGTGCTGATGCCTCCAGGAATTAATGGATGCCCCTTTTTACATAGAGCGGCTTCAGAAGAGATCTCCTTGGGGCATCAAAAGAAGAAGAGCAGCAAAAGAGGTGGAGCCATAATTCGGTCTTGCAGTTGCTCAGTCTGCAGGCCCCCTCCTCTCCAAATGGGGCCATTGGTTGAGGTTGATGGTTCGCAGGCCTAGGAGGCGCATAAACAGGATATTCCTTAAAGCAAATTAGTTTAGGCTGTCTGAGGGGTATGGTTGGGGTATCCCTGGTAGATACGAATAGTTCAAGACAGACAAAGTGGTTGACATTTTTAGGGATCGAATGTCCTGCTGATATGAAATTTGGCTCACCTGCTTGTCTATAATTGTGTCTCATCAATTAGTAGGGATCTTATAGCCTATTGTTTTTGTTAGGTCCATGGGTTCCCAGAGCTCTCAAAGGTTTCTTTTAGGTGACCTTTAAGGGTGTTATCCGGGGCTTTTAATAATGTTATATAGAATTTCAGGGTATCAGCCTCGCATGTAAGTAATTGCCTCAGAAGGCCCAGCTCGAGTCCTAATCTTACCCTACGCATATATTTGGTGGAGTTGAAGAACTCGTTTGGAGGACATACAGTGGGCGACGTCTAGGCTGGACACACTCGCCTCTGGGAAGGCCTAATGCCTGTAGTGTAGGGCGGGAAGAAGGGTGGCTATTATGACCTTTAAGAAAGGGGTGGCTGAGTCACAACGCAGATTCCGGTTAAGGCTTGTCAGGCTATGTGTTATAGCTCCGGCTCTCTTTTTCAGGGCGGCTAGGTAGACTAATGGTCTAGAAGACTCTCTGAACCATACCCCCAGGTGGTTGTACTTGGTTGTGGTTTGGATTTTGGTGGACCAGATGCTCCAGCTTAAACAGTTATTTTTTCAGCAGCAACCGAAGATCAGGACCTTGGTCTTGTCCTGATTAATTTTAAGAGTTGGCTTTTTTGTATTTGTCGATCCTGCTCAGGGCACATTGGAGTCCAGATTTTGCAGGGTCTAATACGACAATGTCGTTGGCGTATTGTAGAATGTGCAGTTTGGAACGGCGCTGTTGTGGAGGAAGCAAGCTGCTGTGCTCCAAGAATCTCCCATGGTCATCTGTGTAGAGGTTGTACAAGAGGGGTGCAAGAACGCATCCTTGCTTCAGGCCGTCTGTGGTGGAGATTTATATAGAAATGGTCGATGGGCCATTTCTCACTCGCACCCATGTATTCTTATGCAGAGAAATAAGAGCTCCGAGCAGGTCCCCGGGAAACCGCCAAGCGTCTAATTTTTGCAAAAGAGCATTGCGTAACACTTTGTCAAAGGCAGCACTGTAGTCTATAAAACACCAGTGGAAAGGAAAACAACATTTTTGGCTGCTTGATGACTCAGGATGGCTAGGGCAGTGATGTTGTTGATTTTGGCGGCGGCTGCGCGAAACCCAGTTTGGAAATAGGGTAAGATGTATTTTCCGCAACCCATTCTTTTAATGACATAAGGACACACAAGTATAGACCTTGGCCTCTAGATCAAGTAAGGCAATGAGTCGATAATTGGAAGAAAGGGTGGGGTCCCCTTTTTAGAGGATTGGACATAAAGTCGAGCCTCTCCATGACTCGGGGATCTGTGCTGTGATGTAGGCGTGATAGAGCAGCTTGACCCAGTCTTCCTGGGCACATTTAAATGTAATCACAAAGAGGCCGTCGGGTCAGGGGCTCCTTTGTTTTTCAAGAAACTGCATCCCTGGGCCGATATGGTCATAGCGCAGGTTTCCATTGGCGTGTTGTCATTTGTCCCTCTGCTAAGAAATACAGTGAAGCCTGGGGTTTCACTGCCGTATTGTATGTTGACATGCCGTATCCAGGCTGCCTCTGAGACAACGTTCCCCCTACAGCTGTTGGAGGTTTGGAGTTTATTAATGTGGTTCCAAAAGGGGGCCTAGATTTTTCTTTTAGTATACCGTGTATTGTTCATTGAGTTTCTTTGCTTCCCATGTTATTTTTTTTATACAATTTGCGTAGAATGACCAGGTATTTGGTGGACAGTGCGGTGGGATTTCGTTTGTGTGAATGAGTGGCTCTCCTTAATGTTCTTTGTGCGTTGATGATAACCTTATTGAAGGGCATCCATAGAGGTATCCTGGAATGTCAGCCAGGGACTCCGGGTCCTGTTAGGATGTCTCTTTATTTGGCTATTACATCATCTCATCTGTGGAGGTGGTTCTCAGAAGGCTTGTTCGTGAAGTTCAAGGCTACATCTTTGAGTCATTTGCCCACCTTGGCGGAGCCTGAGGTATCCCATTTGATTCTTCAGACTAGTGTATGAGATTCGGTCTGTGTTGAGTGTCCCACTTCTGTAACTGTGGTGGCAGCTGGAGCTTGTAGGTCAAGGGGTTATGGTCGCTTTCTAGGCGATAATAGGATATTCATAGTTTCCTGTTCTTTGGTTTTAGGAGCTAAGTTATCACTGATTCCCAAGCCCCTGATATTAGAATTGCCTAGTAGCAGGATTCCAGCAGAGGCAAACTCTAGCAGAAGATCTTCCAAGTTCTTAGTCAGGAGTACTGTAGCAGAAAGCTTTGATGTTTTCGTTATGTTGTGATAACAATTTATTAAAAGAAGGGGGGGTCCGTTGTTTGGTTTGAGGACCCTGTAATTAAAACAACTTGCCCTGCCAGGATGTTTTAGTGCAGAGGTGTAGCCATGCTCTTGCAAGAGTGTTTAATGAAGATTGAGAGGCCCCCAGGCGGACATCCAAAGAGGTTAGACCTGGTTGCCTGTTTGAAAAGATCGTAGTTGCCATAGAAGACTGATGGAGATAGAGCTCAGGTCTCCTGTAGGGAGATAATGTCACTTTTATTCAGATAAGCCACCGTGGATTTGGATGAGAGTATTGACTTGAGCCCAGCCACGTTCCAGGAAGTGATGATCAGTTTGGAGCCAACCAGCTTGGATGAGCCGTGAGGGCATTTTAAGGGCTCCTGCTAGGAGCGGGATGCTGGTTGGACTTGGTGATCGAACCCCTGGCGACTCCGACTGTGATCTGTGAGGTTTGATTTGCATCTCACCAGACGTTGATTATTGATGCAAGAGATTTTGACAGAGTTTTCAGCTTTTGAAGTGCCAGGGAGCCACTTGTGGGTTTCTCCCCATGTCCCTCTCAGTATGATTATGTGAGGCCTTGCCAAGTCTTCTTGTAGTAGTACATTCAGGTATTTTTGTGGGCGGGTGGTCCAGAGCTCAATGCCCCATTCTTCAAAAATCCTGACTTCCCCGAGGATGATGTTCCTTAAAGACTCTCTTGACCATGTTGTTATGGTTGCTTCTGAGGCCCCTTTGCCCGGTATTTGAGTGAACTTTACTGATGTTAGGTCAGAGAAGATTATCCCCCCTGAGGGCTGGGATATGTTTAAATAGGCGCAGGAGGTTGTTCCTGTTGAGAATGTCATGTGGGCCCTTGTGGGCATGGTGCGGGATGAGGGCAAATCCTGGCTGTTCATCAGTGCTTTGACACGGCGTCTCCCCAGGATCTGCTGGGAGGAATTGAGGGGCCTTGGGATGATGAAATGTGGGTTCGAGTAGAAGACGGCTTCCCTACGTTCATCTTTGCCTGTCGATCGCCTAGTAAGTTTGAGGCTGTCTAGAAGAAGACGTTCATGGTTGGTTGGCCCGAGGGGGGGCGTTGAAGGGATCGCAAGTGGGCAGCGGTATGTACGGGCCTAAAAGGTCGCTGTCTGTTAATGCACGTGGCAGAACTGTGTTAGTATTTGCATTTGGTGTTGGATTAACTGGTCCCGTCCCTGCATTTGATGAGCCCCTTGGAGGTTTTGTTTTGATGTCTTGGTTAGCTGGGCCCTGGGATCTTTGTAGGTCCCCTGTGAGTTGAGTGGACATGATGCTGGCCTTCGCTGTGATGATGTACAGTTCAGGGGCACCTGGTTCAGTGATGTTGTAATTGGATGCTTCCTGTGTAATTGTCGAAAAATTGTTAGGGGGAACATTTTTGGTGGTGAGAACCTCCTTGTAGTCAGCGATTTAAATTTTTGGTTTTGAGATCTCATTGAAGATGGAGAAGTGGTTTGCCCTCCTCTCGTCCGGTGCTGACTTGGTGAGGGCACCTGCCCCTGCGAGCCAAGATCTCAGTTTTTCAAGTCATTGTTTTTTTGACTGTTTTTTTAGTTCCTTTCTTTCTCTTCTGGAGGCAATTGGTTTTGTTGGGGGGTAAATAGAGGTTTGGTTGCCACTTTCTGCAGCACGGTCATCGTTCCTAGGCTGGCTTGGAACAAGCGGGACCGGTGAAACCGTCGTGATCTGGGTACTGATCCGCGTGATTCCAGCCATTCATTCCTGAGGGCTGATACCTGATGTCTGACATGCAGGGGAGTTTAACTTCGTGATCCCTGATTTTCGGGGAGGAGGGGTAGAGCCTCTGGGAGAAGTCGATGTGACACGGTTTATTGTACATGGTGTCTGCGATGGAGAGATCCCAATTTGTAGATTTTGAGTGCGATTTTTGCCACCGTGGATGTTATTCTTAATGCTGCCAAGAAGCGAGCGTAGTATTTCTGGAAGGGACATACGTTTGTTGATTAATGGATAACAAGAACATGAATTGGTGGCTTCCGGTGGCCTGATCGTCTTTTCTATAATACTTAGCCTGGTACACATGTTACGGTTGAAGCCATTGTTTGAATTAGGTCAATCTGCAGATCTATCTTCTGTGATAATGCTGTTGCAAGGTAATCTTTTTTAAGGTTCAGTGACTAAATATCGAGGGACAAAATATCGACTATACAAAAAATCGACACTAAAATATCGAGGGACAGAATATCGACTCCCTATCTACAAACAGGTAAGTACTAAAATATCGATTCCAAAATATAGACTGTCAAAATATAGTTAGCCAAAATATCGAATTTTTTAAATGTATTAAAAATAATATACAATTAATTAAATATTAAAAACAATTAAATAAAACATACATAATATAATATAAAATAGCTTAAAATGTAAACATAATATAAGTAATTTTAATAAGTCGAGATTTTGTTGGATACTGAGAGCGTAAAAATTACTATTCCCACTCCAGTGAGTGCAACAGTAGGGAAAGCGTTGGATAGCGTAGGGGTAAAAATTACTATTCCCACTCCAGTGAGTGCAACAGTAGGGAAAACGTTGGATAGTGTAGGGGTAAATATTACTATTCCAACTCCAAACAGTGCAACAGTAGGGAAAGCGTTGGATAGCGTAGAGGTAAAAATTACTATTCCCACTCCAGAGAGTGCAACAGTAGGGAAAGCGTTGGATAGCGGGAGGGTAACAATTACTATTCCCACTCCAGAGAGTGCAACACTAGGGAAAGCGTTGGATAGCGCAGGGGTAAAAATTACTATTCCCACTCCAGTGAGTGCAACAGTAGGGAAAGCGTTGGATACTGAGAGCGTAAAAATTACTATCCCCACTCCAGTGAGTGCAACAGTAGGGAAAGTGTTGGATAGCGTAGGGGTAAAAATTACTATTCCCACTCCAGTGAGTGCAACAGTAGGGAAAACGTTGGATAGCGTAGGGGTAAAAATTACTATTCCAACTCCAAACAGTGCAACAGTAGGGAAAGCGTTGGATAGCGTAGAGGTAAAAATTACTATTCCCACTCCAGAGAGTGCAACAGTAGGGAAAGCGTTGGATAGCGGGAGGGTAACAATTACTATTCCCACTCCAGAGAGTGCAACACTAGGGAAAGCGTTGGATAGCGCAGGGGTAAAAATTACTATTCCCACTCCAGTGAGTGCAACAGTAGGGAAAGCGTTGGATACTGAGAGCGTAAAAATTACTATTCCCACTCCAGTGAGTGCAACAGTAGGGAAAGTGTTGGATAGCGTAGGGGTAAAAATTACTATTCCCACTCCAGTGAGTGCAACAGTAGGGAAAACGTTGGATAGCGTAGGGGTAAAAATTACTATTCCAACTCCAAACAGTGCAACAGTAGGGAAAGCGTTGGATAGCGTAGAGGTAAAAATTACTATTCCCACTCCAGAGAGTGCAACAGTAGGGAAAGCGTTGGATAGCGGGAGGGTAACAATTACTATTCCCACTCCAGAGAGTGCAACACTAGGGAAAAAGTTGGATAGCGCAGGGGTAAAAATTACTATTCCCACTCCAGTGAGTGCAACAGTAGGGAAATCGTTGGATAGTGGGAGGGTAACAATTACTATTCCCACTCCAGAGAGTGCAACAGTAGGGAAAATGTTGGATAGCGGGAGGGTAACAATTACTATTCCCACTCCAGAGAGTGCAACAGTAGGGAAAATGTTGGATAGCGGGAGGGTAACAATTACTATTCCCACTCCAGAGAGTGCAACAGTAGGGAAAATGTTGGATAGCGGGAGGGTAACAATTACTATTCCCACTGCAGAGAGTGCAACAGCAGGGAAAGGGTTGGATAGCGTAGGGGTAAAAATTACTATTATCACTCCAGAGAGTGCAACAGTAGGGAAAGCGTTGGATAGCGTAGGGGTAAAAATTACTATTCCCACTCCAGTGAGTGCAACAGTAGGGAAAATGTTGGATAGCACAGGGGTAAAAATTACTATTCCAACTCCGAACAGTGCAACAGTAGGGAAAGCGTTGGATAGCGTAGAGGTAAAAATTAGTATTCCCACTCCAGAGAGTGCAAAAGTAGGGAAAGTAATGATTTAAATTAAATATAAGATGACATTAATTATCAATACTGATAAAAAGTTAATTAAAAATAATTACCAATTAATAACAATTAATTACCATTTAAAAATATTAATTATCAATTGATAAAAATGTATTACCAATTAATAATAATTAATTACCAATTACAAATTAATTATCAATTATCAATACACATAAATAAAAACAATAATATTTACTTTATTACAATTAAATTACTTCCCACCCAATTCCCCTACAAACCCACAACCCACTCCCAATAATAAAAAATACAATTCACATTATTATCAATTAATCAATTAATAAAAAATATCTTTGCAAATAATAAAAATTATTTAGCAATTCATACAAATTATTTACCCATTAATACAAATTTATTACCAATTATTAATTCCTTATCAATTAATTATCAATACACATAAATAACAAATTAATTATTTACTTTATTACAATTAATTTACTTCCCACCCAATTCCCCTACAAACCCACAACCCGCTCCTATTAATAACAAATACAATTAACATAATTATCAATTAATCAATTAATATAAATTAATTACCAATTAATAAAAATAAATTACCAATTAATTATCAATTAATTAATTATCAAAACATATAAATATAATTAACATTTAATTAACCATAATTAAATTACTTCCCACCCTATTCCCCTATAAACCCACAACCCGCTACGGAATTAAATTACACAATAATTAAATTACATAACATTCATTTGTTTAAATAAATTAAACATACAGTACAACAATAATACATCATTTTAACACATATACTACCATACATAACACACAAAAAAATTCGATATTATGGTAATCTATATTTTAAAATTCGATATTATGGTATTCGATATTTTTACGGTCTATATTTTGGTAATCGATATTTTGTACCCCAATTTCGATATTCTGACCTATCTATATTTTGATGAGTCGATATTCTGTCCACTCTATATTTTAACTTCGATATTCTGGGCAGTCGATATTTTGGAATCGATATTTTGGGTGTTTACCCTTTTTTAATGTGTAAAGAGGTCAGTGAGACCAAAGTAGGGCTCGGAGGGCCAAATGCCACGGATGGTTCCTTGTCTGCTTGTGTTGAGCTGTGGGGACTATTGTGGGTCTTCACATTGAGTCCCGGGGTTTGAGCCAGGGAAGCCTCAATCGGGCTTCCAGGGAGGCTAGAAACCGGTCTGATAAATTTCTCAGTTCCTTCTTGGCCTCTTTGTTGGCGTCAGAAAATCAGTTAGCTCAATTGTGCTGGTGCTTGGTTGACAGCCCATTGGGGTTGAGGTGGACTCAAGAGAGGTATAAGCTGTTTCAAGGCAAGCCCTAAACTTGCGGAAGTTGCACAGAGCAAGCGGGCTGGTTGCTTGAGTTTGGCGATCGACTGGAGTTGAGGGGTTTAGCTTTAAAGTTCTTGGAGTAGCCTCTATGACCCAGGGATCTTACGGACTGGGGGTACGGGCCCTATTTGTATATAGAACATTGTTGAGGCTCGTTCTTGAATCCCCAGGAGAGAATTGAGGCTTATAAAGAGGCTTCAGGTTTGCCTGAGGCTCAATTGTGCTGGGTTGAGAGGTTTCAAGTGGAGGCCCGGCAGTGGGATTTGAGGTGGGGGTCAGTGCCTTGTCCAGTACACCTGAACCTGGTTGTAAGATAGCGGATAAAGGTGAACTTGCCCTAGTCTGGACTGATCAGCACTGTGATGTTTGAGCTGATTGACCTCCAGGTAAAACTAAGGCTTCAGCGGGGGCTCCACGGGCGGGCCCTCCATACAGCCGGCTCACCTTTATCGCTGGAAGGTTATGATTATGTTTAATTATGATGGATTATGTTGGGACACCGAGGAAGGGCACAATGACTTCTTGATATCCTCCTGAATGTCCTCCATGGCCCCCTAAGTCATCATGGACCTTTTACCTTTTTTCTTCACCATCTGGACCTCTCCTGCCTCGGTCATGCAAGTTCCGGAATCTGTATGGGGGCAGCAGGGGAATTGATATCAACGGGGGAGAGATCCACTGACAGATGTAGGCAGGCAACACCGGTCTTGTGGCGGCAGCCTCTGCCCATAATAAGATGCAGACTCAAGGCCTAGCCTAGCCTGCAGCCAACGATTCCCTCCCTTTAGTGCTAGGATAGGTGTAGATGGGCAGCGGTGGTGCTGGAGGTGATGATGGCAGGGACAGAGGCCAGTTAAAGCTAGCAGCGTGGCTGGGGGCTCGAGGGAGGGGAGGAGGGGTGTTGGCCTCCTCTGCCCCACCTCCTCCATTCTTCCTTCCCTCACTCGGAAACGATGTCTCTCTGACTGGCGTCTTTGGTCGTCTTCTGGGTGCAAGACTCGGCCCTCCAAACCTTGCTGCACTACATGCCCAGGCTGCTCCCCAGGAGCTCACCACGCCACTGGGCTAGCACTACTGCTCTCCGGTGCCACTCAGCTGCAACTCATCGGCCCAAACAAGATGCAGAAACAGCTGCCCAGTCAGATTGCAGAAGCTTTCTGTGCAGTGCTCTCTCTTTTTATTCAGAAATCAGGCGTGGGGGTAGCTGACCTTCCCCCTGGGAGATGAAAGAGTCAGGAGGATATAAAAATAAGAGGCAAGGACAGAGCGGGGCACGGGATGAAAGCAGCCCTCACCGTTCACGCAAGCTGCACCAGCCGAACGCCGGCCGCCTCCATATGGATAGGAGGGACCACGGCACTGGCCTCGCCTGCCCTCCCCTGCAACACAGCTAACTTGCCTCACTGTCCACGGGCATGTCCTGGTTTTCTTTTGTGTTTAAAAAGCATTATTGAACAACATGAAAGAGATACATAAGGGGAACCAATATACAGTAAAACAAAGTAGTTAACTAATGGAATACAAAGTATAACCATTATTAAGAACAAAAAGGAAAGCTATTTGTATTTTATAACAACACTACGGGCAAGAATATAAAAGAGAATAAAGGGGAATAGGTAGGGATGGGGAGGGGCATACTCTTTTAAATGAAGAACGTGTTATATTGCGTAATATTAAATGTTCATAAAAACATGCTTATAATAATTAGAACAATGTGCCAACAAGAATTAGTAAGAAAAGAACAAAGAAAATAAAACAATTATAAAGGTTTGACATTTTCCACACGAATGCAAGAACTTTTAATATTCTTATCTAAATATTTTGTAAATGGCAACCAGAAGAGATCGCTATTAACAAATTGTTTTGAAGGAGGAGGCAAAAGCAATATCAAGTCAGTGGTAGTGGTATAAATTATTCCACCAGTGTTGGACAGAAAGTTTAGCTGAATCTTTCCAATTGAGTGTAAATTGTTGAAAAGCTAAAGCCAGCATAGGGTCAAATAGGTCAGGATTATGAGTAGGAAGGTCTAGGGACTCTAGTAACCTTCCTAAGAAAAGGGTGGTGTTAGAAAGGGGGAGGTGTATTGTAAAGATAAGAGAAATATAGTACCACATTTTCTTCCAAAAATTAATAACATTAGGGCAAAGGAAGAGAAAGTGCATTAGAGCAGCAGAGGGGGAATCACATGTCCAACAATTCGTAGTAGAGTAATGAGAGAAAGTAGCAATAGCAATAGGAGTAAAATATAACCTATGATATAAGAAAAACATAGATTGAGTGACAGAGGCAGATCTAGAGATTTTTAGAGATCGGCTCCAAATGTTTTCCCAAAAGGAGATGCTCCAATCGCAGCCCAGATCAGATTCCCAGACCAGTTCCACCTTACTCTTAGGGCAGGAAGAATCAGGAGATAAAATGTGCTTATATATCAGTGAGGCCTTAGGAAGGGTAACAAGAATCTTAAGGAACGAATTTTCTCCTGAGGATCGAGGAGTTAAAGGAAGCAAATAGTATATGTCGATGATGATTGCCATTAAGATAGAGAAACTATGCCAGAAGGAACGAGGACAATTAAAAGTGGATTGCAATTGAGGAAATGAACAAGGGGATGTACCATCAAATAGGTCATTGACCAAAGTTATTACCCAAAGTCTCCAGGATTTCCAAAATAAAGTTATATTATTAACCCGTTCTGTGCCCATGACGAGATGGTCTCGTCATGGAGCACAGTCGCGCTGTGCCCATGATGAGACCATCTCGTCATGAGACCCACCCACGGGGGAAGCGCTGGCGCTCCCCCCGTGATTGGCCGATCTTTTTTTTTTTTACTGGGGAGGCAGGGGAAGACCTTCCCCTGCCTCCCCCCGCTCCCCCCGCCCACGTCATCAATGACGTCAGCGTGCGATGCGCGCTGACGTCATCGGAGGCTTCCCCTTTGCTCTCCGAGGCGCAGGAAGCCATTTGCTTCCTGCGCGTCGGAGAGTAAAGGTGAGTTTTGGGGCTGGGGAGGGGGGATTTTAGCGATCGGTGGGTGCTGCTAGCGTAGGGGGGTGGGGGGTGAAATAAAGTCAGACAGAGGGTTTGCAAGTTGCCCAGATTGATTTGATTTGCATTCAAATACACCAGCATCACATTGTTTGCTAGTGAAGTGCTACTTTCGTTTTGTCGTCTAACTTTGAACAGCATGGTTGTTCCTTGGGGGGGCGAAATAAAGTAAGACAGAGGGGTTGCAAAGTGGCCAGATTGATTTTAGTTGCATTCAAGTACACCAGCATCAGAGTTTGCCAGTGAAGTGCTACTTTCGTTTTCTCGTCTAACTTTCAACAGCATTGTTGTTCCCAGGGGGGGCGAAATAAAGTAAGACAGAGGGTTTGCAAAGTGCCCAGATTGATTTGATTTGCATTCAAATACACCAGCATCACATTGTTTGCTAGTGAAGTGCTACTTTCGTTTTGTCGTCTAACTTTGAACAGCATTGTTGTTCCTTGGGGGGGCGAAATAAAGTAAGACAGAGGGGTTGCAAAGTGGCCAGATTGATTTTATTTGCATTCAAGTACACCAGCATCAGAGTTTGCCAGTGAAGTGCTACTTTCGTTTTCTCGTCCTCCTTTGAACAGTATTGTTGTTCCCAGGGGGGGTGAAATAAAGTAAGACAGAGGGGTTGCAAAGTGGCCTGATTGTTTTTTTTATTTTACATCCAAATACACCAGCATCACAGAGTTTGCCAGTGAAGTGCTACTTTCGTTTTCTCGTCTAACTTTGAACAGCATTGTTGTTCCCAGGGGGGGGGCGAAATAAAGTAAGACAGAGGGGTTGCAAAGTGGCCAGATTGATTTTATTTGCATCCAAGTACACCAGCATCAGAGTTTGCCAGTGAAGTGCTACTTTCGTTTTCTCGTCTTCCTTTGAACAGTATTGTTGTTCCCAGGGGGAGCGAAATAAAGTAAGACAGAGGGGTTGCAAAGTGGCCAGATTGTTTTTTTTTATTTTACATCCAAATACACCAGCATCACAGAGTTTGCCAGTGAAGTGCTACTTTCGTTTTCTCATCTAACTTTGAACAGCATTGCTGTTCCCAGGGGGGGCGAAATAAAGTTAGACAGAGGGGTTGCAAAGTGGCCAGATTGATTTTATTTGCATCCAAGTACACCAGCATCAGAGTTTGCCAGTGAAGTGCTACTTTCGTTTTCTCGTCTTCCTTTGAACAGTATTGTTGTTCCCAGGGGGGGCGAAATAAAGTAAGACAGAGGGGTTGCAAAGTGGCCAGATTGTTTTTTTTAATTTTACATCCAAATACACCAGCATCACAGAGTTTGCAGGTGAAGTGCTACTTTCGTTTTCTCGTCTAACTTTAAACAGCATTGTTGTTCCCAGGGGGGGCGAAATAAAGTTAGACAGAGGGGTTGCAAAGTGGCCAGATTGATTTTATTTGCATCCAAGTACACCAGCATCAGAGTTTGCCAGTGTAGTGCTACTTTCGTTTTCTCGTCTTCCTTTGAACAGTATTGTTGTTCCCAGGGGGGGCGAAATAAAGTAAGACAGAGGGGTTGCAAAGTGGCCAGATTGTTATTTTTTATTTTACATCCAAATACACCACCATCACAGAGTTTGCCAGTGAAGTGCTACTTTCGTTTTCTCTTCTAACTTTGAACAGCATTGTTGTTCCCAGGGGGGGCGAAATAAAGTTAGACAGAGGGGTTGCAAAGTGGCCAGATTGATTTTTATTTGCATCCAAGTACACCAGCATCAGAGTTTGCCAGTGAAGTGCTACTTTCGTTTTCTCGTCTTCCTTTGAACAGTATTGTTGTTCCCAGGGGGGGCGAAATAAAGTAAGACAGAGGGGTTGCAAAGTGGCCAGATTGTTTTTTTTTATTTTCATCCAAATACACCAGCATCACAGAGTTTGCCAGTGTAGTGCTACTTTCGTTTTCTCGTCTTCCTTTGAACAGCATTGTTGTTTCCAGGGTGGAAGAGTGTACCATTCCTGGAGGTACTGCAATACCTGGTTGATGGGTGAATTGGAAAACACAATGTGCACCATGGTTCTGTGTTTATGGATGTGTTCTACCATACTGCTTATGTTTTGTAAGGATGTAAGCAATGGACAGTGAAACGGTTCCCTTCAGGGCCCTCTAGTCATGTCCATAACTTTTCAGGTGAAACCACTCGCTGATTTCTGAATAGTTAGTGAGAGATCGTTTAGGTAACCATGTTGTTTCTGCTTACATTACACATGCTTTACATTCCCTAGGAGTGTTTTTTTTTTTTTAGGCAGGGGCAGCGTATTACTCTTATCAAGTGCATAATTTGAATTGAGCCACATCCAAGTGTTTATAGCGGGCACAATTAGGTTATAGCTGAAGGCAGTGCGAGTTTCTCTCAGTGGGCAAGTATGGCGTTCAGTGGGGATGTGGCACTATGGCCGGAGCTGTTGAATTTGGAAATGGGGAACCGGGTTCAGCATTCATGACCAGTCCACCACACCACTGTACTGAGGGAGCACATTCCCATGCTAGACCGTAGAAGGCCCCACTAGACCTTAGAAGGCTTGATGTCTTAGCACAAGCAGGTGTACTGTAGTGGTGTCAATTGTGGGTTATCCTTGAAGGCCTGTCCACCACAATCCATACTGAAGTTCCTCTCCAGTGTTGGTGACAGGCCTACGAAGCAGCACACCCTAGAGCAACGGTGATCCAGTCGCTGTGACTGTCACTGAGGTCACATGAACCTTGAGCAGGTTAGGGCGATGCGAACGGTGTGACCTCACTGGGTACCTATTTCGGGTGGGTGTTTGCACTGTGATGAGGGGATTACCAGGTCATTATTCACGCAGCTCTCTGATGGATGTCAGATGAGGTAAAATACTGCAATAAATGGCAGACACTCTGAAAACAAGAGCAAACGTTATGTTACATGAGGCAATGGTGGTAATTGTGCATGTATCAAAAGCAAACAAAATACAAGAGGTAGCAAACAATACGTTACAAGAGGAAAAGTGACATGTGTGCAACTTACAAAAGAGTACAAAGTACAAGTAGAGGTATAAAAGTGCATTAAATGGCAGACACGCAAAACACAGGAACACACTGGGAAGGCACTTCTACGGGCATGGAGAACAGAATTTCCTCTAATGTAAAGACTTCCTTCAGACAATAGAGAGGGTGTGAATTAAGTTTGGAAGTGTCTTTGCAGGAGGAGAACTTTGAGGTCAGTTTTGAAGGACTGGGAAGAGGGAGGGGGTGGTCCGGAGCTGAGGCTCAGTTCCAGATTCTCGCCGCGTTGCTTGTAAAGGATTGGGCCATCGATCTTTCCTTCTTGAAAGTGGGAGGTTCAAGCAATAAATTTTGCGCAGTACGTGATGGTCTAGACTAGAGCATTATATGCATATGTTACAATAACGTTTTTTTTCTCCTTTTTATTCTAGTCTAAAGCTTTTCGACAGTGGCTGTTCTGCAGTTTTGTTTTGTTGCATTGTTTAGGTAAGAATTTTGTTGTTGTTGTATTTACACCAAATGAGTAATAATATAATGTCTGAATGAATTTTTTTGTAAGTGATGTCATAATGGCGGCATATTTAGTTAGTG
This sequence comes from Triturus cristatus, assembly GCF_964204655.1. Classification (NCBI taxonomy): domain Eukaryota; kingdom Metazoa; phylum Chordata; class Amphibia; order Caudata; family Salamandridae; genus Triturus; species Triturus cristatus. The sequence goes on from NC_140584.1 coordinate 1,153,510,739, forward strand.
GTTTGAGCATGAAATTCTTTGCGCTGTGTTTTGCATAGTCTTATGTGTAATTGCTTTTCTCTTTCTTTTTTAGTGGGATATTGTTGATCCATACTGTGTCTGTACAGAGTTGGTGGTGGTGAGTAGTTTAGCTGCCTCTGGCAAGTGAGTGGTATTGTTTTGGAGTATATTTGAGTTTTTGATAAAGGTGCTTTTTGTTTATTACTTATTTTACAAAGTGTTTGTTGTTGTTGACTTGTTTGACAAGTTACCTTTATTAGTAAGCAATATGGCTAGCCGTAGAATGACTGCTCAACAGGTGGTCGGTATGCTTCTTGAATCTTCCTCTGAGCATGATTATGAGACAGTGCGTCTGAGGGAGAGGAGGAAGGGGAAGATTCTGGCAGTGAGTTTTCACTCAACATGGAATCATCGGATGATGAAGGTACTCTCAGTGCAGATGAAGGTACTCTTGGTGTGGATGAAGCAACTCTCAGTGCGGATGAAGTGCCTGTCCTAGAGGAGGAAACTGCTGTGCCGATGGTGCAAGAGGCATCTGGATTGCAGTCTGAGGCTGCTAGGCTTCCTACTGGAAGTGCTGGACTTTGGGTTGATCCAAACATGGTGCAGCCGGTGTTGCCTGCCTTTAGCGGTGATGCAGGGTGTACAGTGAATTGTGAAAACTTTTTGCCTATACAGTTTTTTCAGTTGTTTATCGATGATGTATTTTTGGGTGAGATTGTTGAGCAGACGAATTTGTATGCTGAACAGTTTTTGAGGAACAACAGCGACAAACTTAGGCCCCAGTCTAGAGCTACCCGGTGGACTCCTACATATCTGGAAGAAATTAAGAAGTTTTTGGGTTTGACTTTATTGATGGGTGTGGTAAGGAAGCCAACCTTGGCTTCATATTGGTCTACTAGCCCCTTGTTGGCAACTGCCATATTTCCTGCAGTTATGACTCGTAATCGGTATTTACTTTTGCTACGTATGCTGCATTTTGTTGATAATTCTATGGCGTTGCCACGAGATCACCCTGACTGTGACCGTCTTTTTAAGATTCGGCCCGTTCTTGATCACTTTGTAGATCGATTTTCTGAGATCTATACTCCAGGGAAAGAAATATCTATTGATGAGTCTTTGGTCTTGTTCAAGGGCCGTTTGGTTTTTAGGCAGTACATCCCTAGCAAGAGGGCACGCTATGGAATTAAGCTGTATATGTTGTCTAAGAGTAGGACAGGATATGTTTTTAATTTTCGTGTGTACACTGGTAGAGATTCTACCTTTGACCACCCAGGTTGTCCGTCCACTTTTGGAGTTGCAGAGAAAATTGTGTGGGATCTTGCTAGAAGACTGTTTAACAGAGGCCACCATTTGTACCTTGATAACTTCTATACTGCCGTGCAATTATTTAAGGAATTGTATAAAGTGGACACTTTTGCATGTGGCACAATCCGCTCTAACCGTAAAGGTTATCCGAAAGAGCTTGTTTGCAAAAAACTTCAGAGGGGGCAGTGCAGTTCCTTGCGTAGTGATGAACTACTAGCTGTAAAATTTGTGGACAGGAGGGATGTGTACATGCTGACTACCATCCATGATGAGAGTACTTCACCTGTGGCTGTTTGGGGTCAGGTTGCTGAAGTGCGCAAACCTGTGTGCATTCTAGACTACAATAAGCACATGGGTGGTGTTGACAGAGTAGATCAGAGGTTGGAACCTTACTCTGCTATTCGGAAGGCTTATGTTTGGTATAAGAAGTTGTCCATCCATTTCTTCGAATTAGCAATGTTCAATGCTTTTATTGTGTTCAAGGAGTGTTCTCCTGCGTCAAAGTTGACATTTCTTCAGTTTCAGCACTCTGTGATAGCTAGCCTTGTTGTTGTGGAACAGGCAAGTGTTCCTAGATTTGGAGTGGTGGAGGATGTGGTTCGATTGAAAGTTCGCCACTTTCCTGATTTCATCCCTCCCACACCGGCAAAAGATTTTCCCACTAGGAGATGCAGAGTCTGTTGGCGAAGAGGTACGCGGAAGGAGATTCGTTTGTACTGCCCCGACTGTACATCTAAACCTGGGCTGTGTGTCCCTGCTTGTTTTAGAGCGTACCATATGCAAAATAATTTTTGGGAGCATTCATGAGTGGTAAAGTTAACTGATTGGTTTGTATTCTTTGAAAAATTTGATTCTGTTTCAAGGTTGGCGTTAGTGCAATGTGTTTAGTTTCTGATTTTGTGTTTGTAGATTTGTATCTATTTGTGATTTGTTTGTGTTTTTATTTTTGTCTAAAAAAATCCTAAATGTGTTGGCAGTGTGTGTGGACTGGCACTTCTTTGGCGGTGTACGTGGAATGGTGCTTGGCTGGCGGTGTGCATGGACTGGTGCTTGGCTGGTGGTGTGCGTGGACTGGTGCTTGGCTGGCGGTGTGCATGGACTGGTGCTTGGCTGGCGGTGTGCGTGGACTGGTGCTTGGCTGGCGGTGTGCATGGACTGGTGCTTGGCTGGTGGTGTGCGTGGACTCGTGCTTGGCTGGCGGTGTGCGTGGACTGGTGCTTGGCTGGCGGTGTGCGTGGACTGGTGCTTGGCTGGCGGTGTGCGTGGACTGGCGATTGGCTGGGGGTGTGCCTGGACTGGCGCTTGGCTAGCGGTGTGCATGGACTGGTGTTTAGCTAGCGGTGTGCGTGGACTGGTGCTCGGCTAGCGGTGTGCGTGGACTGGCGCTCGGCTGGCTGTGTGTGAGTAGTGACTTGCTGCTGGTCACTACACACACTGCTAGCTGAGTGCCACTCCACGCAATCCATCAGCTTGTGTAGTTGCTGTGTCAGGAATGTGGGCGTGTGAAAGTGATGGGCCCTTGAATGGCGCTGTGTGCTGGTGTGAGTTTTGTTATGTGATGGGCCCGCGGCTGGCGGTGTGAATGGTTTTGTATGTCTCACACGTATGAAAGGTGTATGAATGGCCTGTAAAGAGGTTGGTGCCTTGTCGTGGCTTTACAGCTCACGAGCTGTGAGTCAATGGTTCAGTTTCTCGCCCTTTCAATTATTAACAGTGCATTTCATTTTTGTGAAATCACTTGCTAATACAATTGTATATTCTGAACCATCATTCACCCTCGTGCCAAATTCAACCAGTATGTGTGTGTGCTTAAGGATTAGATGGCTGTGCAGTAATATTTGCCTTTCTGAAGCAGGGTGTACCTTGTCCCTTTTGTGAATTTTGTAATGTGTTGTTTTTGTGCCTGGTGGTGTGAATGGTCTTGTGTGTATCACGTATGAAAGGTGTGTGAATGGCCTGTAAAGCGGCCTTGCCGTGGCTTTACAGCTCACGAGCTGCGAGTCATTGGTTCAGTTTTTTCTCCATTTAATTATTGACAGTGCATTTCATTTTTGTGAAATCTCTTGTTAATAAAATTTAATATACTGAACCATCACTCGCCCTCGTGCCAAATCCAACCAGTATGTGTGTGCGTTTGAGGAATAGATGGCTGTGCAGGAATCTTTGTCTTTTTAGTTTCTCTGCCAAGGTGTATGTTCCATGTAAAAATAACCCACCAACTGTAGATATTGTCGTAAACCCATGGGAGTTCATGGTGATGTCTCTCTTGTGAATTCCAAAAAGTTTGTTACCCTCAATGTTCTGCAAACCTCAAAATATCTGTCACATTGTCCATGCAATATTGTGCCGAAATTCTCACGTTGTAGAAACAATGTCAAAACGTTCTGGTTTTGCAAGGGGGTCAACTGTCTTTTTGGCCCGTGCTCGGCGGCCATCTAGGGAAACCTACCAAACCCATACATTTCTGAAAACTAGACACCCGGGGGCTTCCAGGGAGGTATGGCTTGCGTGGATCCCCCAAAGTTTCCTTACCCAGAATTCCCTGCAAACCTCAAATATAGCTCAAAAAATCACCTTTTTCACACTTTTTTGTGTGGGAAAGTTGTGGCATCACCGGGCTCACTCAAATTTCCCACCTCCCAGCGTGGCCCTGGGTCTCCCGGTAAAAATGGTGCCTCACTTGTGTGGGAGGCTCAAGTACCCGCGACAGGCAAGGGCCTAAAACGTAGTGATGCGACATCAACATTGCCTATCTCAAAACCACCTGGTTTTGCAAGGGGGGTCTCTTGGGTTTTTGGCCCGCTGCACGGCGGCCATCTAGGGAAACCTACCAAACCCATACATTTCTAAAAACTAGACACCCGGGGGCTTCCAGGGAGGTATGGCTTGCATGGATCCCCCAACGTTTCCTTACCCAGAATTCCCTGCAAACCTCAAATATAGCTGAAAAAATCATTTTTTTCACACTTTTTTGTGTGGGAAAGTTGTGACATCACCGGGCTCACTCAAATTTCCCACCTCCCAGCGTTCCCCTGGGTCTCCCGGTAAAAATGGTGCCTCACTTGTGTGGGAGGCTCAAGTACCCGCGACAGGCAAGGGCCCAAAACGTAGTGATGCGACATCAACATTGCCTATCTCAAAACCACCTGGTTTTGCAAGGGGGGTCTCTTGGGTTTTTGGCCCGGTGCACGGCGGCCATCTAGGGAAACCTACCAAACCCATACATTTCTGAAAACTAGACACCCGGGGGCTTCCAGGGAGGTATGGCTTGCGTGGATCCCCCAACGTTTCCTTACCCAGAATCGCCTGCAAACCTCAATTTTAGCTGAAAAAATCACTTTTTTACACTTTTTTGTGTGGGAAAGTTGTGGCATCACTGGGCTCACTCAAATTTCACACCTCCCAGCGTTCCCCTGGGTCTCCTGGTAAAAATGGTGCCTCACTTGTGTGGGAGGCCCAAGTACCCGCGACAGGCAAGGGCCCAAAACGTAGTGATGCGACATCAACATTGCCTATCTCAAAACCATCTGGTTTTGCAAGGGGAGCCTCTTGGGTTTTTGGCCCGGTGCACGGCGGCCATCTAGGGAAACCTACCAAACCCATACATTTCTGAAAACTAGACACCCGGGGGCTTCCAGGGAGGTATGGCTTGCGTGGATCCCCCAACGTTTCCTTACCCAGAATCCCCTGCAAACCTCAATTTTGGCTGAAAAAATCACTTTTTTCACACTTTTTTGTGTGGGAAAGTTGTGGCATCACCGGGCTCACTCAAATTTCACACCTCCCAGCATTCCCCTGGGTCTCCCGGTAAAAATGGTGCCTCACTTGTGTGGGAGGCCCAAGTACCCGCGACAGGCAAGGGCCCAAAACGTAGTGATGCGACATTTGGGATAGGCAATGTTGATGTCGCATCACTACGTTTTGGGCCCTTGCCTGTCGCGGGTACTTGGGCCTCCCACACAAGTGAGGCACCATTTTTACCGGGAGACCCAGGGGAACGCTGGGAGGTGTGAAATTTGAGTGAGCCCGGTGATGCCACAACTTTCCCACACAAAAAAGTGTGAAAAAAGTGATTTTTTCAGCTAAAATTGAGGTTTGCAGGGGATTCTGGGTAAGGAAACGTTGGGGGATCCACGCAAGCCATACCTCCCTGGAAGCCCCCGGGTGTCTAGTTTTCAGAAATGTATGGGTTTGGTAGGCTTCCCTAGATGGCCGCCGTGCACCGGTCCAAAAACCCAAGTGACCCCGCTTGCAAAATCAGGTGGTTTTGAGATAGGCAATTTTGATGTCACCTCACTATGTTTTGTGCCGTTTCCTGTCGTGGGCACTAGGCCAACACACACAAGTGAGGTACCGTTTTTCTCGTAAGACTTTGGGGAACGCGGGGTGGGTGGAAATTTATGGATCCACGCAGATTCCAGAACTTTCCACGACAGAAATGTGGGGAAAATGTGTTTTTTTTGACAATTTTTTAGGTTTGCAAGGGATGCTGGGTAACAGACCCTGGTGGGAGGCAGTCAAGTCACCCCATCCTGGATTCCCCTGGGTGTCTAGTTTTCAAAAATGTATAGGTTTGCTAGGTTTCCCAAGGTGCCCGCAGAGCTAGGGTTCAAAAACTACAGCTAGTTATTTTGCCAAAAAAGGGTCATTTTTCACTGCGAAATTGAGCTGTGACCAGGTTGCGTTTTGCGCCGCTTCCTGTCGCGGGCACTAGGCCGACCCACACAAGTGAGGTACCATTTTTCTCGTAAGACTTTGGGGAACGCGGGGTGGGTGGAAATTTGTGTATCCACGCAGATTCCGGAACTTTCCACGACAGAAATGTGGGGAAAATGTGTTTTTTTTTACATTTTTTTAGGTTTGCACGGGATTCTGGGTAACAGACCCTGGTGGGAGGCAGCCAAGTCACCCCATCCTGGATTCCCCTGGGTGTCTAGTTTTCAAAAATGTATAGGTTTGCTAGGTTTCCCAAGGTGCCCGCAGAGCTAGGGTTCAAAAACTACAGCTAGTCATTTTTTCAAAAAAGGGTCATTTTTCACTGCGAAATTGAGCTGTGACCAGGTTGAGTTTTGCGCCGTTTCCTGTCGCGGGCACTAAGCCGACCCACACAAGTGAGGTACCGTTTTTCTCGTAAGACTTTAGGGAACGCGGGGTGGGTGAAAATTTGTGGATCCACGCAGATTCCGGAACTTTCCACGACAGAAATGTGGGAAAAATGTGTTTTTTTTGACAATTTTTTAGGTTTGCAAGGGATTCTGGGTAACAGACCCTGGTGGGAGGCAGTCAAGTCACCCCATACTGGATTCCCCTGGGTGTCTAGTTTTCAAAAATGTATAGGTTTGCTAGGTTTACCAAAGTGCCCGCAGAGCTAGGGTTCAAAAACTACAGCTAGTCATTTTTTCAAAAAAGGGTCATTTTTCACTGCGAAATTGAGGTGTGACCAGGTTGAGTTTTGCGCCGTTTCCTGTCGCGGGCACTAAGCCGACCCACACAAGTGAGGTACCGTTTTTCTCGTAAGACTTTGGGGAACGCGGGGTGGGTGGAAATTTGTAGATCCACGCAGATTCCGGAACTTTCCACGACAGAAATGTGGGGAAAATGTGGTTTTTTTTACAATTTTTTAGGTTTGCAAGGGATTCTGGGTAACAGACCCTGGTGGGAGGCAGTCAAGTCACCCCATCCTGGATTCCCCTGTGTGTCTAGTTTTCAAAAATGTATAGGTTTGCTAGGTTTCCCAGGTGCCCGCAGAGCTAGGGTTCAAAAACTACAGCTAGTCATTTTTCCAAAAAAAGGTAATTTTTCACTGCGAAATTGAGCTGTGACCAGGTTGCGTTTTGCGCCGTTTCCTGTCGCGGGCACTAGGCCGACCCACACAAGTGAGGTACCGTTTTTCTCGTATGACTTTGGGGAACGCGGGGTGGGTGGAAATTTGTGGATCCACGCAGATTCCGGTACTTTCCACGACAGAAATGTGGGGAAAATGTGTTTTTTTTAACAATTTTTTAGGTTTGCAAGGGATTCTGGGTAACAGACCCTGGTGGGAGGCAGTCAAGTCACCCCATCCTGGATTCCCCTGGGTGTCTAGTTTTCAAAAATGTATAGGTTTGCTAGGTTTCCCAAGGTGCCCGCAGAGCTAGGGTTCAAAAACGACAGCTAGTCATTTTGCCAAAAAAGGGTCATTTTTCACTGCGAAATTGAGGTGTGACCAGGTTGCGTTTTGTGCCGCTTCCTGTCGGGGGCACTAGGCCGACCCACACAAGTGAGGTACCATTTTTCTCGTAAGACTTTGGGGAACGCGGGGTGGGTGGAAATTTGTGGATCCACGCAGATTCCGGAACTTTCCACGACAGAAATGTGGGGAAAATGTGTTTTTTTTGACAATTTTTTAGGTTTGCAAGGGATTCTGGGTAACAGACCCTGGTGGGAGGCAGCCAAGTCACCCCATCCTGGATTCCCCTTGGTGTCTAGTTTTCAAAAATGTATAGGTTTGCTAGGTTTCCCAAGGTGCCCGCAGAGCTAGGGTTAAAAAACTACAGCTAGTCATTTTGCCAAAAAAGGGTCATTTTTCACTGCGAAATTGAGGTGTGACCAGGTTGCGTTTTGCGCCGCTTCCTGTCGCGGGCACTAGGCCGACCCACACAAGTGAGGTACCATTTTTCTCGTAAGACTTTGGGGAACGCGGGGTGGGTGGAAATTTGTGGATCCACGCAGATTCCGGAACTTTCCACGACAGAAATGTGGGGAAAATGTGTTTTTTTTGACAATTTTTTAGGTTTGCAAGGGATTCTGGGTAACAGACTCTGGTGGGAGGCAGCCAAGTCACCCCATCCCGGATTCCCCTGGGTGTCTAGTTTTCAAAAATGTATAGGTTTGCTAGGTTTCCCAAGGTGCCCTCAGAGCTAGGGTTCAAAAACTACAGCCTGTCATTTTTTCAAAAAAGGGTCATTTTTCACTGCGAAATTAAGGTGTGACCAGGTTGAGTTTTGCGCCGCTTCCTGTCGCGGGCACTAGGCCGACCCACACAAGTGAGGTACCATTTTTCTCGTATGACTTTGGGGAACGTGGGGTGGGTGGAAATTTGTGTATCCACGCAGATTCCGGAACTTTCCACGACAGAAATGTTGGGAAAATGTGTTTTTTTTTACAATTTTTTAGGTTTGCAAGGGATTCTGGGTAACAGACCCTGGTGGGAGGCAGCCAAGTCACCCCATCCTGGATTCCCCTGGGTGTCTAGTTTTCAAAAATGTATAGGTTTGCTAGGTTTCCCAAGGTGCCCGCAGAGCTAGGGTTCAAAAACTACAGCTAGTCATTTTGCCAAAAAAGGGTCATTTTTCACTGCGAAATTGAGGTGTGACCAGGTTGCGTTTTGCGCCGCTTCCTGTCACGGGCACTAGGCCGACCCACACAAGTGAGGTACCATTTTTCTCGTAAGACTTTGGGGAACGCGGGGTGGGCGGAAATTTGTGGATCCACGCAGATTCCGGAACTTTCCACGACAGAAATGTGGGGAAAATGTGTTTTTTTTGACAATTTTTTAGGTTTGCAAGGGATTCTGGGTAACAGACCCTGGTGGGAGGCAGCCAAGTCACCCCATCCTGGATTCCCCTGGGTGTCTAGTTTTCAAAAATGTATAGGTTTGCTAGGTTTCCCAAGGTGCCCACAGAGCTAGGGTTAAAAAACTACAGCTAGTCATTTTGCCAAAAAAGGGTCATTTTTCACTGCGAAATTGAGGTGTGACCAGGTTGCGTTTTGCGCCGCTTCCTGTCGCGGGCACTAGGCCGACCCACACAAGTGAGGTACCATTTTTCTCGTAAGACTTTGGGGAACGCGGGGTGGGTGGAAATTTGTGGATCCACGCAGATTCCGGAACTTTCCACGACAGAAATGTGGGGAAAATGTGTTTATTTTTTGACAATTTTTTAGGTTTGCAAGGGATTCTGGGTAACAGACCCTGGTGGGAGGCAGTCAAGTCACCCCATCCTGGATTCCCCTGGGTGTCTAGTTTTCAAAAATGTATAGGTTTGCTAGGTTTCCCAAGGTGCCCGCAGAGCTAGGGTTCAAAAACTACAGCTAGTCATTTTTTCAAAAAAGGGTCATTTTTCACTGCGAAATTGAGCTGTGACCAGGTTGCGTTTTGCGCCGTTTCCTGTCGCGGGCACTAGGCCGACCCACACAAGTGAGGTACCGTTTTTCTCGTAAGACTTTGGGGAACGCGAGGTGGGTGGAAATTTGTGGATCCACGCAGATTCCGGAACTTTCCACGACAGAAATGTGGGGAAAATGTGTTTTTTTTGACATTTTTTTAGATTTGCACGGGATTCTGGGTAACAGACCCTGGTGGGAGGCAGCCAAGTCACCCCATCCTGGATTCCCCTGGGTGTCTAGTTTTCAAAAATGTATAGGTTTGCTAGGTTTCCCAAGGTGCCCGCAGAGCTAGGGTTCAAAAACTACAGCTAGTCATTTTTTCAAAAAAGGGTCATTTTTCACTGCGAAATTGAGCTGTGACCAGGTTGAGTTTTGCGCCGTTTCCTGTCGCGGGCACTAAGCCGACCCACACAAGTGAGGTACCGTTTTTCTCGTAAGACTTTAGGGAACGCGGGGTGGGTGAAAATTTGTGGATCCACGCAGATTCCGGAACTTTCCACGACAGAAATGTGGGGAAAATGTGTTTTTTTTGACAATTTTTTAGGTTTGCAAGGGATTCTGGGTAACAGACCCTGGTGGGAGGCAGTCAAGTCACCCCATACTGGATTCCCCTGGGTGTCTAGTTTTCAAAAATGTATAGGTTTGCTAGGTTTACCAAGGTGCCCGCAGAGTTAGGGTTCAAAAACTACAGCTAGTCATTTTTTCAAAAAAGGGTCATTTTTCACTGCGAAATTGAGGTGTGACCAGGTTGAGTTTTGCGCCGTTTCCTGTCGCGGGCACTAAGCCGACCCACACAAGTGAGGTACCGTTTTTCTCGTAAGACTTTGGGGAACGCGGGGTGGGTGGAAATTTGTAGATCCACGCAGATTCCGGAACTTTCCACGACAGAAATGTGGGGAAAATGTGGTTTTTTTTACAATTTTTTAGGTTTGCAAGGGATTCTGGGTAACAGACCCTGGTGGGAGGCAGTCAAGTCACCCCATCCTGGATTCCCCTGTGTGTCTAGTTTTCAAAAATGTATAGGTTTGCTAGGTTTCCCAGGTGCCCGCAGAGCTAGGGTTCAAAAACTACAGCTAGTCATTTTTCCAAAAAAAGGTAATTTTTCACTGCGAAATTGAGCTGTGACCAGGTTGCGTTTTGCGCCGTTTCCTGTCGCGGGCACTAGGCCGACCCACACAAGTGAGGTACCGTTTTTCTCGTATGACTTTGAGGAACGCGGGGTGGGTGGAAATTTGTGGATCCACGCAGATTCCGGTACTTTCCACGACAGAAATGTGGGGAAAATGTGTTTTTTTTAACAATTTTTTAGGTTTGCAAGGGATTCTGGGTAACAGACCCTGGTGGGAGGCAGTCAAGTCACCCCATCCTGGATTCCCCTGGGTGTCTAGTTTTCAAAAATGTATAGGTTTGCTAGGTTTCCCAAGGTGCCCGCAGAGCTAGGGTTCAAAAACGACAGCTAGTCATTTTGCCAAAAAAGGGTCATTTTTCACTGCGAAATTAAGGTGTGACCAGGTTGCGTTTTGCGCCATTTCCTGTCGCGGGCACTAGGCCGACCCACACAAGTGAGGTACCGTTTTTCTCGTAAAACTTTGGGGAACGCGGGGTGGGTGGAAATTTGTGTATCCACGCAGATTCCGGAACTTTCCACGACAGAAATGTGGGGAAAATGTGTTTTTTTTGACAATTTTTTAGGTTTGCAAGGGATGCTGGGTAACAGACCCTGGTGGGAGGCAGTCAAGTCACCCCATCCTGGATTCCCCTGGGTGTCTAGTTTTCAAAAATGTATAGGTTTGCTAGGTTTCCCAAGGTGCCCGCAGAGCTAGGGTTCAAAAACTACAGCTAGTCATTTTGCCAAAAAAGGGTCATTTTTCACTGCGAAATTGAGGTGTGACCAGGTTGCGTTTTGTGCCGCTTCCTGTCGCGGGCACTAGGCCGACCCACACAAGTGAGGTACCATTTTTCTCGTAAGACTTTGGGGAACGCGGGGTGGGTGGAAATTTGTGGATCCACGCAGATTCCGGAACTTTCCACGACAGAAATGTGGGGAAAATGTGGTTTTTTTGACAATTTTTTAGGTTTGCAAGGGATTCTGGGTAACAGACCCTGGTGGGAGGCAGCCAAGTCACCCCATCCTGGATTCCCCTGGGTGTCTAGTTTTCAAAAATGTATAGGTTTGCTAGGTTTCCCAAGGTGCCCGCAGAGCTAGGGTTAAAAAACTACAGCTAGTCATTTTGCCAAAAAAGGGTCATTTTTCACTGCGAAATTGAGGTGTGACCAGGTTGCGTTTTGCGCCGCTTCCTGTCGCGGGCACTAGGCCGACCCACACAAGTGAGGTACCATTTTTCTCGTAAGACTTTGGGGAACGCGGGGTGGGTGGAAATTTGTGGATCCACACAGATTCCGGAACTTTCCACGACAGAAATGTGGGGAAAATGTGTTTTTTTTGACAATTTTTTAGGTTTGCAAGGGATTCTGGGTAACAGACTCTGGTGGGAGGCAGCCAAGTCACCCCATCCTGGATTCCCCTGGGTGTCTAGTTTTCAAAAATGTATAGGTTTGCTAGGTTTCCCAAGGTGCCCTCAGAGCTAGGGTTCAAAAACTACAGCCTGTCATTTTTTCAAAAAAGGGTCATTTTTCACTGCGAAATTAAGGTGTGACCAGGTTGAGTTTTGCGCCGCTTCCTGTCGCGGGCACTAGGCCGACCCACACAAGTGAGGTACCATTTTTCTCGTATGACTTTGGGGAACGCGGGGTGGGTGGAAATTTGTGTATCCACGCAGATTCCGGAACTTTCCACGACAGAAATGTTGGGAAAATGTGTTTTTTTTGACAATTTTTTAGGTTTGCAAGGGATTCTGGGTAACAGACCCTGGTGGGAGGCAGCCAAGTCACCCCATCCTGGATTCCCCTGGGTGTCTAGTTTTCAAAAATGTATAGGTTTGCTAGGTTTCCCAAGGTGCCCGCAGAGCTAGGGTTCAAAAACTACAGCTAGTCATTTTGCCAAAAAAGGGTCATTTTTCACTGCGAAATTGAGGTGTGACCAGGTTGCGTTTTGCGCCGCTTCCTGTCGCGGGCACTAGGCCGACCCACACAAGTGAGGTACCATTTTTCTCGTAAGACTTTGGGGAACGTGGGGTGGGTGGAAATTTGTGGATCCACGCAGATTCCGGAACTTTCCACGACAGAAATGTGGGGAAAATGTGTTTTTTTTGACAATATTTTAGGTTTGCAAGGGATTCTGGGTAACAGACCCTGGTGGGAGGCAGTCAAGTCACCCCATCCTGGATTCCCGTGGGTGTCTAGTTTTCAAAAATGTATAGGTTTGCTAGGTTTCCCAAGGTGCCCGCAGAGCTAGGGTTCAAAAACTACAGCTAGTCATTTTGCCAAAAAAGGGTCATTTTTCACTGCGAAATTGAGGTGTGACCAGGTTGCGTTTTGCGCCGCTTCCTGTCACGGGCACTAGGCCGACCCACACAAGTGAGGTACCATTTTTCTCGTAAGACTTTGGGGAACGCGGGGTGGGCGGAAATTTGTGGATCCACGCAGATTCCGGAACTTTCCACGACAGAAATGTGGGGAAAATGTGTTTTTTTTGACAATTTTTTAGGTTTGCAAGGGATTCTGGGTAACAGACCCTGGTGGGAGGCAGCCAAGTCACCCCATCCTGGATTCCCCTGGGTGTCTAGTTTTCAAAAATGTATAGGTTTGCTAGGTTTCCCAAGGTGCCCACAGAGCTAGGGTTAAAAAACTACAGCTAGTCATTTTGCCAAAAAAGGGTCATTTTTCACTGCGAAATTGAGGTGTGACCAGGTTGCGTTTTGCGCCGCTTCCTGTCGCGGGCACTAGGCCGACCCACACAAGTGAGGTACCATTTTTCTCGTAAGACTTTGGGGAACGCGGGGTGGGTGGAAATTTGTGGATCCACGCAGATTCCGGAACTTTCCACGACAGAAATGTGGGGAAAATGTGTTTATTTTTTGACAATTTTTTAGGTTTGCAAGGGATTCTGGGTACCAGACCCTGGTGGGAGGCAGTCAAGTCACCCCATCCTGGATTCCCCTGGGTGTCTAGTTTTCAAAAATGTATAGGTTTGCTAGGTTTCCCAAGGTGCCCGCAGAGCTAGGGTTCAAAAACTACAGCTAGTCATTTTTTCAAAAAAGGGTCATTTTTCACTGCGAAATTGAGCTGTGACCAGGTTGCGTTTTGCGCCGTTTCCTGTCGCGGGCACTAGGCCGACCCACACAAGTGAGGTACCGTTTTTCTCGTAAGACTTTGGGGAACGCGAGGTGGGTGGAAATTTGTGGATCCACGCAGATTCCGGAACTTTCCACGACAGAAATGTGGGGAAAATGTGTTTTTTTGGACAATTTTTTAGGTTTGCAAGGGATTCTGGGTAACAGACCCTGGTGGGAGGCAGTCAAGTCACCCCATCCTGGATTCCCCTGGGTGTCTAGTTTTCAAAAATGTATAGGTTTGCTAGGTTTCCCAAGGTGCCCGCAGAGCTAGGGTTAAAAAACTACAGCTAGTCATTTTGCCAAAAAAGGGTCATTTTTCACTGCGAAATTGAGGTGTGACCAGGTTGCGTTTTGCGCCATTTCCTGTCGCGGGCACTAGGCCGACCCACACAAGTGAGGTACCGTTTTTCTTGTAAGACTTTGGGGAACGCGGGGTGGGTGGAAATTTGTGGATCCACACAGATTCTGGAACTTTCCACGACAGAAATGTGGGGAAAATGTGTTTTTTTTGACAATTTTTTAGGTTTGCAAGGGATTCTGGGTAACAGACCCTGGTGGGAGGCAGCCAAGTCACCCCATCCTGGTTTCCCCTGGGTGTCTAGTTTTCAAAAATGTATAGGTTTGCTAGGTTTCCCAAGGTGCCCGCAGAGCTAGGGTTCAAAAACTACAGCTAGTCATTTTGCCAAAAAAGGGTCATTTTTCACTGCGAAATTGAGGTGTGACCAGGTTGCGTTTTGCGCCGTTTCCTGTCGTGGGCACTATGCCTACCCACACAAGTGAGGTACCATTTTTATCGGGAGACAGATTTGTAAAGGAACTGTTATTATCTATTGACTTTCGATGCATTTCTGCCTTCCAAATGAAAGATATTGTGTAAAAAAGAAGTCATTCTAAAAAATGACTGATAATTCTCATGCTAGTATGAGTATTCCCAATTTCAGAAATGTGCAAATATCTACTGTTTCTAAACTCTATATTTAGTTCCCATTTCAGAAATACATAGGTGTCTTTCATTCCAATTTTTCCATGTACACTTTTTTACGGAATAATTACTATATACCTGGTACATAATAAAAAACCATTGCAAGTTACTACTCAGTTTTTGGCTCTGGGTTCGTCGGGTTCTTGGTGAACCTACAAGTCCTATATATCCCCACAACCAGTAATGTCCAGCGGATGCAACGGTATATTGCTTTCAAAGAGCTGTCATAATTAGAAGAAGTTACAGGTGAAAACGTTGACACAAAAGGCTGTTTTTTTCAACTAATTTTCAATTTATCCTCTATTTAACTGTTTGTTTCTATAAAAAAAACTTGATGGATCTACACAAATGACCCCTTGCTAAATTCAGAATGTTGTCTTCTTTTCGAAAATGTATAGCTTTCCAGGATCCATTATTGCTTTTGTTCCCATTTCTGCCATTAACTGGAAGGAGGTCAAAAGCACAAAAAATAGCAAAAATAGGCTACGTCCCAGAAAAATGCCAAAACTGTGTAAAAAATGTCGGGTTTCTGACAAAAGTCTGGTATCCCCGAAAAGCTGGGAAAATGATGATTTCAACCCCACAAACCCTTTTTTGATAACATTTGCAGGGAAAAACCCAGATGCTTTCATTTGCAGCCCGTTTTTCCAATTTTCCTGAAAAAAAACAACATTTTGCTGTATTTTGGCTCTTTTCTGTGACCCCTCCAGGGGAATCCACAAACCCTGAGTACCTTTAGAATCCCCATGATGTTGGAAGAAAAGGACGCAAATTTGGCGAGGATACCTAATGCGGTCAAAAAGTTACAGGGGCCTAAGCGCGCACTACCCCAAATAGCCAAAAAAAGGCCTGGCACAGGAGGGGGAAAAGGCCTCGCAGCGAAGGGGTTAATAGTAATAAGGCGATTCTGCCATAAAGATGAGCATAAAAAGGATTCCTTCGAATTAATAATTGGTTGAGTTAGTGGTTTTAATAGGGAGCACGTGTGTTTGAAAAGAGGAAGAGAAGTTAATCAATCAATCAATCAGAACATTTGTAAAGTGCACAACTCACCCGTGAGGGTCTCAAGGTGCTGGAGGGGGGAGTGCTGCTACTGCTCGAATAGCCAGGTCTTGTGTAGCCTCCTGAAGGTTTGTAGGTCCTGGGTCTGCCGTAGGAGGATGGGGAGGGTGTTCCAGGTCTTGGCGGTGAGGTGGGAGAACGATCTGCTGCCGGTGGTCGCTCTTCGGATGCGGGGGACGGTGGCTAAGGCGAGGTTGGTGGAGCGGAGCTGGCGGTTCGGGGTGTATAAGGTGAGTCGTCTGTTGAGGTATGCCGGTCCGGTGTTGTGGAGTGCCTCATGTGCGTGGGTGAGGAGCTTGAAGGTGATCCTCTTGTTGATGGGAAACCAGTGCAGGTCTCTCAGGTGGGGTGTGATGTGGCTGTGGCGAGGGATGTCGAGGATCAGGCATGCAGAGGCGTTCTGTATGAGTTGAAGTAGTTTCAGGAGTTTGACCGAGGCTCCTGCATAGAGGGTGTTTCCGTAGTCCATCCTGCTGCTGATGAGGGCCTGGGTGACTGTTCTTCTTGTTTCGGTGGGGATCCACCTGTTTATCTTGCAGAGCATGTGGAGGGTGTTGAAGCAGGAGGGTGAGACGGCGTTGACTTGCTTGGTCATGGAGAGTGTTCAGTCACGGGTGAACCCCAGGTTGCGTGCGTGGTCGGTGGGTGTCGGTGCTGCTCCCAGTGTGGTCGGCCACCAGGAGTCGTCCCAGGCTGAGGGGTGGAGCCGAGGATGAGGACCTCCGTCTAGTCCGAGTTCAGCTTCAGGCGGCTGTTCTTCTTCCACTTGGCGACGGCCTTCATTCCTTCGTGGAGGTTGGTTTTGGTGGTGAGGGGGTCCTTGGTGAGGGAGAGGATCAGCTGGGTGTTGTTGGCGTAAGAGATGATGTTGAGGTTGTGCAGTCGGGCGACGTGGGCTAGCGGTGCCATGTAGACGTTGAACAATGTCGGGCTGAGGGATGATCCTTGGGGTATGCCGCAGATGATCTTGGAGGCTACAGAATGGAAAGGGGGAGGTGGAAACTCTGGGTTCAGCCGGAGAGGAAGGAGGTGGTCTATTCCAGAGCCTTGTCTCGGATCCCTGCATTGTGCGTAGGCTGCGGTGACAGAAAATGTCGAAGTCGGCTGATAGGTCCAGGAGGATGAGGGCCGCGGTTTCGCCATTGTCCAGCATGGCCCTGATGTCATCGGTGGCGGCGATGAGGGCAGTTTCTGTACTGTGGTTGCTGTGAAACCCGGACTGGGGTAGGTCCAGGATGTTGTTCTTCTCGAGGTAGCGTGTCAGTTGTCCATTGACGGTCTTCTCGATGACCTTCACTGGGAACGGGAGCAGAGAGATGGGCCGGAAGTTCTTGAGGTCCTTCGGATCTGCCTTGGGTTTCTTGAGTAAGGCGTTGATCTCGGCATGCTTCCAGCTCTCCGGGAGGGTCGCGGTCCCGAAGGAGATGTTGATAGCCTTGCGGAGATGGGGTGTGAACGTGGCGCTAGCTTTGTTGAAGATGTGGTGTGGGCATGGGTCTGACAGAGAGCCGGAGTGGATGGTGTTCATGATTTTGATGGTGTCGTCGTCGTTTATGTTGGTCCAGGTGAGCAGGGGAGCGATGTGGGTGGTAGCCGTGGGGTCTGAGGTGTCGGTGGCTGTTGGGGCGGCCGGGTTGTTGAAGCTGTCGTGGATGTCTGCGATCTTGTGATGGAAGAAGTTGGCAAGGGAGTTGCACAGGTCTTGTGATGGTGGGATGTTGTTTGTGTTGGAGCTGGGGTTGGAGAGTTTCTTCACGATGTTGAAGAGCTCTTTGCTGTTGTGCGCCTTGTTGTCGAGGCGGTCCTTGAAGGAGGCCCTTTTGGCGGATCTGATGAGGTGATGGTGTCTGCAGATGGCCTTCTTGTGGGCTGCGTAGCTGTCTGGTGTCTGTTCGTGGTGCCATTTCTTCTCTAGTTTTTGGCAGGTTTGCTTGGAGGCCTGGAGGTCCGCGGTGAACCAGCTGGCTTTCTTGCTAGTGTGTCTGTTGGAGGGTTTCCTGATCGCGGCGAGAGTGTTGGCGCAGTCGTCGATCCATCGCCTGAGGTTGCGTGTGGCGGTGTCGGAGTTGGTGGGGTCGGCGGGCGGGCTTCGGGCGAGGGTGGTGTTAAGCTGGTCTTCGGTGACTTTTCTCCAGCTGCGATGGGGGATCTGTTGAGTGCGGTGGTGCATGGTGGGTTTCCAGAAGGTGAAGTGGATGCAGCGATGGTCTGTCCAGTGGAGTTCGGTGGTGTGGTTGAAGGTGATGTGGGAGTTTGCGGAGAAGATGGGGTCAAGCGTGTGGCCGGTGAAGTGGGTGGGCGTTATGACGAGCTGTCTGAGTCTGAGGTTGTCAATCAGGGTGGTGGAGTTGGTGTCGTTGTTGTTCTCGAGGTGGAAGTTCAGGTCTCCGAGGAGGATGTAGTCTGTGGAGGCAAGGGCGTACGTGCTGACGAAGTCGGCGATGGGGTCGCTGAACTGAGGCCAGGGTCCTGGGGGTCTGTAGACGAGAGTTCCTCTGAGGGTGGTGTTGGGGTCAGTGTGGATCTGCAAGTGCAGGTGTTCGGCGGTGTTGAGGGTGTCGTCGGTGCTAGTCGAGACCCTGAGGGTGTTCTTGTGGACAATGGCGATTCCACCTCCTATTCCGTTGGTGCAGTCCCTGCGGGTGATCTTGTAGCCGTCCGGCATGGCAATGGTGATGTCGGGTGCAAGGAGGCGTTCATCCAGGTCTCTGTCAGGATGTGTCGAGCAGGTTCTGGAGTTCCATGGCATGTTTGCATGCGGAGTGGGTGTTCAGTAGTATGCATCTGAGGTGGTTGTGTTCTGTCACGGTGGGCGGTTTGGCGGCTCAGAGGCTGGTGAAGCTGGTGAACCTGCAGCTCCGGCAGGAGAAGGGTCCTTTGATGTGCTTCGGGTGGCCAGGAATCAGGTGTGCGGTCATCCGATGTTGAGTGCGTGGAGGGTGCTGGCAGTGTAGTGGGGGCAGTCGGTGTGGCGTTCATGGGGACCAGGGAGTCTGGTGCTGGGCGTGGTCCAGGTACGGATGGGCGCAGACGGGCTTGCCTTAGGCGTGCCCGCTGTGCGGGTGCCATATAAGGGGAGGTGGGAGGGAGGAGCAGCTGGGAGGAGGGAGCGGGGCGGCGAATTGGCGAGCAGGGGGGCGGGACCGCAGGGGACGCAGCGCCGGGAACTGGCAGGGAGCGGAGGAAGCAGGAGACAACGGGGCACAGAGAGAAGGGCAGCAGTGGGCACAAAATGAAATAACACAACAGTGGGGCACAGAAAGGAATAAAGAGAGCAGCAACGGGCACAGAAAATAAAGAAAGGCAACAGCAGGGCACAAAACGAAATAACACACCAGTGGGGCACAGAGAGAAATAAAGAGCGCAACAACGGGCACAGAAAATAAAGAAAATCAACAGCGGGGCACAAAATGGAATAACACAACAGTGGGGCACAGAGAGAAATGAAGAGCACAACAATGGGCACAAGAGTAAAGAAAGGCAACAGCGGGGCACAGGGGCACGGAGGAGGCAGAGAGCACAACAGAGGCAGGCGGCCTCGACCTTACAGCTTCAGCAGGGGCAGTGGGCACAGGGCACGGATGCACAGGTGGTGCTGTGCGGCGTGGAGAAGCGACCACTGATGACATATGTGTCTTTCTGAAAGAAAAAAAATATATATGTATAGCTAAAAAAAAAAGGAAGAAGACATGGGTATATAAATGTGTAAATACAGTGATGTAATATCTGACGTCATCAGCAGCGGATTACGGTCGCGTGAGTTATAGTTGCCTGCACAAACTATAACGGGGGAATTTCATTGGTTTTTCATGAGGAAAATGCCCAGCTAACTATAACATGTGTGAAACCTATGGTTTTTTAAGTGAATATATATATATACACACACACACACACAGGCATATATATATACATATACTTTGAAAGCCTGAGTCATGACTCATGAGCATGACTTTCAAACTCAGTGAGAGAGTCGAAGAAAGGGAAACAAGGAAAATCTGTCACCAACTCCAGTGTCTGAGGGATCTATGATATGAAAGGCCAATCTGTGTGTGATCAAGATGATATTGAAGGTGAATAACCTCAGGAGGAAAGAAAAAGAGAATAGAAGCATTTATAGTCAGACCAGATCCACAGAAAACATCTGTAGCCCATTCCTCTCCAGTCCAGATGCTGTCTCATAAAAATTGGAAGCTGGTTGTTCAGGAGAGACACAATGAGGTGTACGTCCAGGGAGTCCAGAGGTCAGAAATGCCCTGAATGACCTGACTATTGAACCACCAGTTACTCACATCTTGGAGACTGCAGGAACTACCACCTTGCTTTCAACTTGGCAGGTGAGTTAAGAATACTATGCCAAGCTCAAAATTGTTCCAGAAGTTCATGGAGATCTGAAGAGCCTTCCACCTTCTGTCCTTGAACTTGTTGATGTACTTCACTGTGGAAAGGTTGTCCATTTGGACTAGAACTAAGACTAGCAAAGTCCTTCCAAGATGTTCCACAGCACTGATGTGGAGACATCACTCTGTCATGGTCCAGCAGCCCTCGGTGGCTAATATGCTGGTGCTGGACATGACCTAGGGCAGTAGTCAAGATAGCCTTGCTATTGTAGGCCTCCATGTTGGATATCCACTAATGAAGCCTCCTCTTCCAAGATGTTGAGTCCTAATAAGAGAGACACTTGTGGAGGAAACTGGATTTCCACTGCTGGAGCACCCTTTCTTTAGCGTAACTAAAAAGATGTCCTAGATAGAAATAGCCTAAGAGGGAGTGCAGGAGGAATTATCACAGCTGATGAGAAAGTCTAGGTCATAAAAAATAGAAACAGCCAGGCTTAGATGATGGGCCCATGAGACGGAGCACTGCTGCATTAGAGGAATACATTTCACATAAATACAAATTATTGGTGACGTGCTGATGGGACCCAGTTGCTCGAGTTAGGATGTCTCTCATCTGATTGATCAAATATTAGTGCGCCTGGAGGTCTACAATGGATAGGATAGACTGGAGTAAGGAGCCTAAAAAGGCTGTACTGGAATAATGAATCAGAAAAGGAAAAACCAGCATGATCTTCACTGTTTGAAGGCAGGGTTCCTACTGCAGGTGCTCTTCCTCAGCATCATCATTGACATCATCAACCTCTTTGATAATGGCCATCATGAGGGTGGCTGTGGGTGCCCAGGAAAGGCCTAGTTCCCAAAATGAATCCACTCTTCCAACTAAGAGGAGAATGATCTTTATTCCAAATGCACCTCAGATATAGCTCTCCAACAGCTCACATTCAAAGGAAGCCAGGCTTCACAGAGTACAGCCTAAGGTAGAACATGGCTGTGAGTTCAGAACAGAGCTGCTGGCAGAGACAGCATTGCACATTCTAAGCAAATAAATAACAGACATTTTTATTATCATTATTGAGAAGTGTTAGATCTGGGGGTCTCTAGTTGGCAGGGTAGGTACCACTGTCCAAGTAGGGACCCTTGCTTCTAGTCAGAGAAAGGGGGATACACTGATAAGATAACCCCTGCTCACCCTCTAGGTAGCTTGGCCTGAGCAGTCTAGGCTATCAAAGGCAATGTGTAAAGTATTTGTACCAACACTCACAGTAACACAGTGAAAACACCACAGATTTACTCCACACCAGTTTTAGAAAAATAAGGTATCTTTACTAAAAACTTCACAAGACCCAATACTACAGACAAACCAACATATAATTCAAAAAGGTTACTTTAAAGATAGTTCAAGAGTTTGCAGAAAGTACTCCAGGATGTAAAAGTCAGTGTCTTGCACAATGCGACTCTCAATGCACAAAATGCGACACTTTCGTGCCCAACAGTACCTGTAGTTGCGATAAGGTTCCCAAAAGCTATAACAAGGAAGCTTGCAAAGGCGATGCGATACTCCTGAGATCCTGGGGAGGCTTTGCAGCAGCCCTGCTTCACGCAGCAGAGGTGGATGCGCCGGCTCCGATCTGTAAGGGGAGGATGCGAGGACTTTGGCCTTCGTTGCGTAGGTTTCTTAGGGGGAAGCTTCACGCACAGGTTCGATGCGACACTCTTCGATGTGGTGCGATGCGTGGCGCAGCGTTGCCTTCCGGCGCCGCAACTCTCGATGCGCCACGGAACGGGACTCTGCGTCGACGCACGCAGCGACTGGAGACTTTCACGCACCGGCAGTGGTGCGGTTCGCAAACTGGTTCTGCGACGACCCTCGCAATGCCAGGAATCTTCACGCTTCGGGACGATGCTCGACGCACTCGGCGATGCGGGAACCCTGCGTGTTGCGATGGTGCCGCGATGAAATTTTCCTCGCACTCTCGTTCTTGCGACACGCAATCGGATGATGCGTTGGGTACCAGTCACTCTTGTTCACGCTTCTGCTTCCCAGCTCCCAAACACAGCAAAATGACCTCCTGAGGCCCCAAGACTGGGCAAGCACTCCAAGGCAGGTCAGAACTCTCTCAGCAGAGTTCCAGGGGAGCTGGTGGTGAAGTCCTTTTGTTCCTGGGACTTCTTAACAGGGAGCCAGCTCTTCTCAGGCCCTTGGAGATCAGAATCAAAAGAAGGGGACACAGCAAAGTCCTTCCCCTCTCCTTGGCAGCAAAGCAAAACAGCAAGCAGGCAGTCTTCTCCTCTTCAGTCCTTTTCAGCTTTCTCCTTGGCAGAGGTTTCTTCTTAGTTCCAAAGTGATCTAAAGTTTTAGGTGCCTGGGGTCCTCTTCTTATACCCCTCCTAGTCTTTGTCTCTCTTTGTTCCAGTGGGGGGATTCCCCTGCTCAAACCGGTTCCTGGGTGTGCTCTGCTCTGGAGCACCTGGTTCCTTTCAGAGTGAGGGGCAGGGTCGTTAGACGCTCAGCAGGAGGTGGAGCCTTCTTTGTGCCAGCAGAGGCAGAGTCCTCAGCCTGGCCAGCAGGGGGTGGAGCCAGCTTTGTGTTTGTCAGGGGCAGCCCTATTCAGACCCAGGGACTACTCCTCCCACCCATCTAAAGCAGATCTCCCTCTTCACCCTGCTGCTGACTCATCCAGGCTCCTGGAGCCACCTAGCACATCACCTGACACCAGTCAGCCAACCAGCACACAGGCACACAGGAAGGTTAAACAGGAGAATAGCTACTTTCTAAAAAGTGCTATTCCCACACAGTGAATTTAAAAACCATCTTGCTAAAAAGATGTATAATTAAATTCTGAACACAGAGATACCAAACTTGGATTTTCTATCTTGCCCCTATGGGAAGATAGGCATGTAAACAGCCTTCCCCATTCTATCCTATGGGCAAGATAGCCTCTCAGCAGTGAAAAACGAAAATGGCTGTAATTCACTACCAGGGCATGTTACACACCTCAGTACATGCCCTACCTTTCAGATACACTGCACCCAGCCCAGGGGGGTACCTAGGACCACCATAGGGATGCCTGACATGTACAGAAAGGGAAGGATAAGGCCTGGTCAGTGGGTGCACTGGCCAGGTCGACATGGCAGTCCTGGACTGCACATAGGCACTGCAAGCAGGCCTAAGACATCATTTTAGCGCTACTCCTGTGGGTGGCACAATCAGTGCTGCAGCCCACTAGTAGCATTTGAATCACCAGCCCTGGCACACGCAGTGCACTTTACTAGGGGCTAACAGGTGAAACAAATATACCAATCATGGATAACCAATCAATACAACAATTTACCAAGGGAGCACTTGCACTTTGACACTGATCAGCAGTGGCAAAGTGCCCAAAGCATCTAAACCAGCAAAAACGAAATCCAGCATAGCATCAAAAAACACAGGAGGTAGAGGCAAAAAGTCAGGGGTAACCACGCCAAAAGATGCCAGGTCTAACAAGAAGGTACAACTATACAATTGGAAAACGTATAAACATATAGGAAGCAACAAAAAAAAAACTGAAAGCAAAAAGAGATGTACAGCGACAGTAAGGACAGGAGAAGTACTCAACTGATGACATAATCCTCAAAGTACCGGGGAGGACTGGAAATGCGAGTGCAAACTCTCCTCCCGCACCAGAACTTCTATAGACTCGGTATCTGCCTGAAACTGAGCTGACATGCTTTCCTCAGAAGTCTTGTCCTCATCTCCAATGAGCCCTTTGAAGCACCTTGCAACCCTTCCCAAGTGCCATATGCACCCATCCATGGTTTTCACTGCATTTTTAAAGAGTTTGACCACTCTCATCGGTTTCTTGAACTTTGACAAAGAGTCATCTTCAGTTGGGGCCTTGATCTTGACTCACTCACCCCCGCACACTCACAGACCATGCCTTACTCCTCTTGTCACACTCTTTCTTCTGAGCTGAGCTCTCGACTCCTTAGTTCTCCATGACCCTTACACACTCACATTCGACCGTCCTTTTGACCATTTCATCCAATCAGGACTTAACTCAGAAGGAGGTCTCCTGCCTTTGAACAATTGAAAAGGGCCTTCACCAGTAACCTGATGCGGAAACTATAGGCCTCAATGTTCTTTGTAATGTCTTCCTTCCATGGTAAACCGGTCATTCTAGGCAATTGGATGCCCTCCTTCAGCGTTTTGTTAAACCTTTCCACAACACCACTCTTTCCTGGATACTATAAAGCACGCATACGATGCCTAATTCCCTTTTTGCCTAAGAAAACCTTGAATCACATTGGACGAAAACTGCACCCCACAGAAATGAAGTGGATAAACCTTCTCTATCAAAAACCTCTCTTAAAATGTTATTAGTTCTGGAATTTATATCAAAATCCCACTTCACTCCAGGCCACCTGGAAAACAGGTCCATGAGCACAATCATGTATGGAATAGTTCTTTCGCCCGAAATAGCACCCAAAATATACAGGTAGGGATTGCCCCTCCTTACTGAGGCTGAGTCACTCCAGCTCTTGTGCGAGGCCTCTGTGACTCATGAAGTCCTCATATAAGCATGGCTTAACCTTAAAAAATAAACACTCAGGGCATATTGACAATCAAATTTTGGACTGTGGAGCTGTGCCAAATTTGCAGCGCTGCACTCTGACATTTTCAAAATGCAGGGATACGGTGCACCCCTGTGTCTCCCTTAGCGCTAGTGGAAAAAAAGCTGCCTAGTGCCAGTGCAGGCACCCCGCCGCCATGTTGCAAGGGTGCCTGTGCTGCAGGGATAAGTGTTTATCTGCCGGGAGGGACACCTTCCTGCACATAAACAATCAATAGTAGAAATTTTCACCTTCTATGTGTGCTGCACACATGAAAAGAGGAAAAAAGCCATTCTAATGCCTGGTATTCCATGGTGTTTGTTTTTCGAGCTGCCTCAGCCTTGTAAATCTGGGGCAGCGGCAAAAAGCTATGGGTGTTGCAATGGGACGCCCACAGCAACACTCATTACACGCACCTTGGCCCCAGCCGACTGCGTAGGTAAGGGGCATATTTACACACTAAGTGATTTAGCACCACGTTGTAAATATGGAAAATGGCTCTGTGCCTCCAGAGCATCAAACAAAATGTGACACTCTGGTGGCGGTGAGGGCTTGTAAATAGGCCCCTCTCTGTTTTTAAAAGTACAAACGTAAAACGAAACAGAACCGGAATGAGACTGTAAATTACAACCTTTCTACTCCAGCAAATCGCAGACTAGAGGGTCCCTGGATTTTATTGACCCGGACAGTACCTCGTTGTCTCAGGTTGTCTCTAAAGTTCTTCCGCCATCGTTGTCTTTCCTTATACACTCCGATGTCTGCTCTTATTCGGATAGAGAAGGGGTTCGAACAGTGCAGTGCTTAATTTGTAAAATATTAAGTGCAGGTGCTCAAATTTTTTTAAGAGGCCACACTCAGTTCCCCGACTCCACCCACTTCTTCCTCTGGCTCCACCTACTTACTCCATCGGCTTCACCCACATCCTCAACTGGCACTGCTGAAAGCCAGATGTACTAGTGTGAAATAATCTATCCTGCAACACTAGGTAGTGTACGGTGGTAGGTGGTGTTTTTCCCAGAGCTGAAGGTGTGATAGTGGTGTGGGTGCACGGTGTCCCCAAAGCAAAGCAAAGCATGTCTCTCCGGCCCTCGCCTGGGCCGACAGACTGGGGACTGCCATGAAGTAGAGGCCACCTACAGGGAGACTGTGCAGCACCAGGTGTTCAAGGCCGAGGTCAGAGCTCCGAGTTGTTGCTTTCGCTGGAAGGTGCGTCAACCTGTCTCAGCTCCAACAATGATGGCCCAGGGCATGAGTCTGTCCTGGAGCAATGACCAGCTTTAATGGAAATTGGACATTTGAATGGAAATTGGACTTACTAATGAGACATGTCGCCAGTATAAAGCTGGAGACTGGATAGGACTACAGGGTCACCCAACGAGGAGGACATAACCGCATCCCACATAAGGCAGCCCTTATCTGGAAATGAAACCAGCCACACTCATTCAGGGCAATGTACCATTTCCCTCTGCCCATCACAGGTGTCTGTCCTACTTGTTTGTCTGGAGAAGGGGTCAATGCTCAGCCTCCCTGTGAGCTCTACTCCCTGCTACTCACTCTTTACCCCTCTCCTCTCTACTCCTCCCTATCCCCCTTAATGTATTTACTTCTTTTTTTGTCAGTTTCTCATTTAATACTTCTCTCTCATCATATGCAGCTCATCAAAAGTCCCCTCCTTTCTCCTCTCGTCTCCCTCCTCGCTCTATTAACATTTCCTGTCCCACATTCTTTTCTCATCTTTTTTATACTCTCTTAAACCGGCTATATCAACCCTACATGGCTTCGCCCAAAGACACATTTAGTCAGGACACTGTAGATTTTTATCTTGTCTAGACTAACATCTGCTGCAAGGCAGGAACATCTGTATTTGACAGGATCCAAGAGCTAAAATGCCACAGAGTACAGTATTATTTTGCTGCTGTGCAGTTATATTTAGCAAATACAAATGGGGTCCAGTTATCAATGGCGCAGCAGATGCAGGTGTACCGGGGGCTAGAGCCCCGAGAACCCACTGAGCCCTGAATATTGTCATATTTTACTACCCAGGACGCAGTCTGGGGGCCATCTCCTTGTTTGTTCTAGCGCCAATGCTTGCATTGCTAGCCACTGACGTGCACAACAGGAAAACGTTTAATGAAATCATTTTAACAAAACCAACACAGATTTCAGAAAGAACAGTACACGACGTACAAGATAGATTCATGATATACAGCGAAATCATAGAACTCTCACATACCAGGACCAGAAATAGTCTATTACGAAAGAACATACACAACTTGAACTGAAAAAAAACAGAGGTTTGAAGTTTCCCGGGTCCAGGTGCGAGTAGCTCTTCCAGTCCAGATATTTTGTTTTGCATGCTGAGACTTCGAGTTTTGATTTTATAATCGGATAAACTGGACTACAAACCCCAGAATGCAAAGCTAAAACCTGCACTGGACGAGCTTCTCAGGCACGCAACTGCAGCAACTGGAAATATGAGAGCTCTGACATGCATGATCTAATAATTATTCTCTGTTATTATATTAGGACAACACTGGTATAGGGTCCACAGGCCACGCCCCTTCCACACCCCCCTCGGAGCGGCGCTGACACTGGAAGGATTCCTGTGGTTTTCTTATTTAGTAGATCTTGATCATGTGGGAGGTTTTGGCACTAAGTTACACTGCGCACCCTTCTCTCCTCCTTCCTCCTAAGCGCCTGCCCCTCACATTCCGCCCACTTAATCACTTCCTTCCACCATCTGTACAGATCAGGACCTCCAGCCGACTCCCAGCTCATCGTCAGCTGTCTACGGGCAAGGATGAGCGCCAAGTCTGTGAATCTGTCGGTTACCGTGTGAGTAGCGCTGCGTCTATGAAGGCCCAGCACACACGGTTTGGAGAGCTATCAAAAGCCCTATCCCTAACTTGATGAAGAACCGTAGTATATGTCCCAATAGGGAATCAGCGTGAGACACCTCCAAACCATGTGATAACAGGCATTGGCATAGCCAATAGGTCTCGCCTTTGGGAACTTATAAGTGTTTAGCCAGAGATATTGACTTTGCCTATGTCTTTAAGCTGTGCTGTACAGAAGTTTGCGGCATGCTGAGAAGTTATAATAAAGAAGTGTCAGAAGCATATTAGTTAGCTTATTTATGACCAACTGAATGAAATGTCCTACACTCATTTACTTTCATAGAGTTAACCAGTTAACCACATTGTGTTCTTGAAGCAATTCTCTGGTGCGGTTCTATTGTCCTCGGACCAATTCATTCACACCAGCCAGAGGTGCACATGTCTTCATAGTGGTCTGATCCATGTGCACACATCTTCTGCCACCTGACTGACAAAAGTCACTAAGAGTTGGCATATCTTGACTTTTAGACAGTTGGTTTCTTCACCTCAGTTTTATTACGCACAAAACTTTAGCCATCTGGGAGATGGTAAAGCAGGCTGAGGAAATTAATTCTAAACTTCCCAACTACCACAAGTACGCTTTCTCGATGTGTGTCAAATGAGGTTAGAGTGACATTTCAAAGCCTTTAAAAGGCCCAATGGAAGGACAAACTTGATAAGACATCCTGGGAATGCATTGAAGAGTTACGACCTCAGAGTACATACATCCGAGTGAGAGACAAGCAGCCCTGCACCCTGCTCATTCCACAGTAAAACATCAGACTTTTAATCTTTCACAACAATACTCTTCAGCCATCAGTGGCGGCTATTGCATAACCACTTATGCAACTCCAGAATGTCATAGGAAAGCGCCTATGCGCTTAGTGCTCAGATGCAGCCGAGAGGGAGAAGGGCGCTATGCAAAAACAAGTGAATTATAGGCTCAGAGAAGAAACCAGCTAAGAACATTTCCAGGGCTGCCGTTAATAACCCTTTTATCAGCCTCACGTCAGATCACATTAGTCAGATCACATTATTCAAATTACGTTAGTTTGTTAAACGCGGCACATATACAATATGGTATTTTTACACCATGCAGTCGTTGCAAACATTAATCTAGTGCTTTATACTTGAGAACAACTTGGTTTACATTAGCAGAGGACAGCGCAAAGAAAACGGGTATGCCATGCAGTGTCAAGGTGAGAAGAAAATAGCATTCACTGATCCTGCCACTCGCATGTCACACGCTCCTAGAGGACAGAGCGCCTTGTCGAGATCTGACAGCACAGGGATGCTCGCACTGTGCCAGCGGGGTTCCGGCATTAGTGTAACCCACTTTCTGCCTGCGCGAAGACAGGCTTCTAGGAGCGTTAGTGTCCAGTCTACAAATCCAAGCACTTATTTAACATGCGGACTGATGAGCTCCTTTCTGCCTGAGCTTGTCCCAGCCGCGTGCGGCTAAGAAGCGGTAGCGCTGCCGTCCCCAGCCTCGCATCGCCGGGGGAGAAAGAACAGACTGAGTGGCTTCTCCATCGGGGTCCCATGGGACCCTCGGCTGCAGATGGAGCGCCTTGGTCTCTTGCACGCGGTTTCCAAGAGAAGATGTTTAAAGGTTTCCTCGATTCGTCCCAACTCCATACAACACAGGCAGCATGTGTGAATGAAACAGAAAGCTTCCAGGGGTGAACTCTGGCGTCAGCCGAAGAGCAGCCCGAGCACCTCAAGGTGTCTGATGGAAAATGCAAGTTCCCTGGCGAGTCCACAGCAATTACTTACAGCTCAGCCTAACATGACAATGGGTTAAGTGCACTAAGCGCGGCGAATGCGCTAATTAAAAAAAAACAAGCGCACACGCCTCACGCTCAGCAGCAGGTGGAGGGGAGAGGGGGCCTGCGCCTGTTTCCCTTGCGGGAGCGAGCAGGAACCATATTTTAATTCAAATCAGATGGTTTTAAAGCTCACTCCCGCAGGGGAATTGCCAAACGTGCACGCTTTGCCATTAAAAGCAATGCAACGCGTGCATGTTTTTGGGACACAAACTGAATCGATTGCTAAAGGTCTTCCTACGCAGCGCATGTGCGCTGCATAGGCGAGACCTAAAAATCAGCATCCACCGCACTGCAGTGAGGGCATGCTGATGAAGCTCCACCGCACCGCAGTGAGGGCATGCCGATGAAGATCCACCGCACCACAGCGAGGGCATGCCATGAAGCTGCACCACAGCGAGGGCATGCCGATGAAGCTCCACCGCACCGCAGCGAGGGCATGCCGAAGAAGCTCCACTGCACCGCAGCGAGGGCATGCCGATGAAGCTCCACCGCACCGCAGCGAGGGCATGCCGATGAAGCTCCACCGCACCGCAGCGAGGGCATGCCAATGAAGCTCCACCGCACTGCAGCGAAGGCATGCCCATGAAGCACCAAGGAACATTGCGTGATGAGCCGTGGGGTGAGGTATGCCCTGTGCAAGCAGTAGAACTGAATCTATTTCAACCTAGCATTGCAGGACACTATGGGGGTATAAGCTAGGGACTTCTTCCAAGTGGTATCATTAGATGAGGGCCAGAGGTCTGCCAACCACCTTTTCATGGAGCAGAGCTAGGTCCGTCTGTGCTCCTTTCAGTAAGGCCCTACAAAGAAGTGTAATGGCCCTCATCCTCCCAGTTATAAGAAAGAGGTAACAGAGGCATTCATGTTCTGGAGTATCTGCAAACCCCAATCCCACCAATTATGCACCCTGCCCACCAGAGCCCCATAAAGTAGGAAGTGCCCAGCAGGGAGATTATATGTCTGTCGGAGATCTAAGAAGGGGGTGATCTCGCCCTCTATGAACAGGTCACAAAATATAGTAAGTCATGCCTCGGCCCCACACGGACGGATGGACATGGAGCAGGGCTACCCGACATCTAGAAGATCCCCAGTATAGGGTGAGGAGAATGCCATTCAATTCCCCCCCAAAAAGCTGCAAATTAGATTAGTTGCATGTAAATGGAGTTTCAGTGGATATCGTAAAAATCTGGCATGCCCTGGTAGAGTGGAGAGATTGGTGGGTCGTGGCCAGTGGCCGAAGATGACGGATGCTAATTTTATACCTTAGCGCCTTAGTCCCACATCATCCAGCAAAATCCAGCATTTTTGCTGATGTTTAAGTTGCCTCGGGGTTGAGACAACTGTACATCTGAACTTGTCTTCTCCCCAAGGACTTATCGTATTGGCCTGCTGTCTAGGTACCTGGTCTAGGCCATGGCCCTGAGTAGCCGTCTGTACTACTATGCTGTAGTCGCACAGCAAGCCCACTCTGCCTGCCATTTAGACGCCGACGCTGCAGCAGCACCAAGTGGACCTGGTTGCTAGGAGAGCATGAATTGGGCCCTGCCACATAAGGGGCTGCTCCCAGGCCGCCAACATTGGGGGAGCCCTAACCTTGCCCCATGCTTATAAGCGAAACAAAACAAATGGCACTACACTCTCATTCCACAATTCTGAGCCCGGGTGTGGCCTCTGGGGTGCTGCAGCTGGATGGGCCCTGACTGGAAGATACAGAGGCCATCTGCTGGAACCCTTGCCCCAAGTCCCTGCCTCTGCCTACCCTGTAAGCAGCAGGGCTGATGCGAGGATGCGAGACTGCAATTCTGCATAAGCACCAGGAGCTGGCTTCCTGCTGCAGCATGCTGCTCCCTGAGTCCTTGCTCGCCCTCCCGAGTTGGTACTTCTGTGTCCTTTGTGCCTCATGTCACCAGTGGGTTGTAGTAGATATTACTCCTGAGGGGTATGAACTGCACCTTGTGTGCAATATGGGTTAAGACATGTCTTCCACCCACACGGCACAGGGAAAATTAGTCAAATTTGCCATGCCCACCTCCACCTCGATATGCTAGCGCACCATGAACCCGGGGCCACAGCCCTGCTAACTCAACAGCTTCCATATTCTAAGCCATCCAGAATTAGAGGATCTTTCTTTAGGGCTAGATTGGTGAGCTGAACCTTGACCTGACACTACTCCAACAGGACCTTTGGAACGCGGTTGAACGGGTGACGGAGTTGGAGGGCTGACTCTCAGAGTTAGAAAACTGCACACATACCATGCAGCCACAGCATCAGCCCTCTAGAATCAGGTCGGCCTCCTGAAGGTGAGGACCGAGGACACAGAGGGGAGATCCAGGAAGAATAACATCTCAATTGTGGGAATCCCTGAAGGAGTGGAGGGGTCTTACCTTCCTCGCTTCATTAGGAGCTTGCTGTGGTCATGGCTCATGACGGAGGAACTGTTGTCCTGTTTTGTGGTGGAGAGAGCACACAGGTCATTGGTGGTACTATTGTACCTCTGGAGGACCCCAAGGCCAATAATTGTCAGGCTCCTGAACTTTGTGGACAGGGACATCATCCTAAGTATAGCCTGCAAATTAGGCAAGCTCCCCTGTATATCAACCCCAATCATGCTTTTTCGAGACTACACAAGGTGCAGCAACAACGTCAGTCAATCCTGGCGGTTAAGGTGAAACTCAGGACTCTGCAGATACAGTACATACTACAGTTCCCAGCATGCCTTAAAGTCATCTACAAAGACAAATCGCGGTTCTTTGACATGCCTGAAAGTGTTTGCTCCTGGGTAGAGAAACATCCGGACTTTCGCTGTGCTTGAACTCGCCCCCTCGAACTTGCCCACCGGGGAACGCAAGGGTTTCCCTAAGGAACACAGCATATTATACTGGAATGTCAATGGTCTTAATGACAAAATTAAATGGGGGCAGTCATGAAATACATTAACAAATTTCCCTGCAGTCCTGATGTTCCATGAGACTCACTTGCTAGGGGTGAACTGCTCTTTCCTATGGAGGCATATGTACTCCAGGGTGTACCACTCAGGATATATCTGGGGCTTCATTTGTCATGGACATAGTACCTGTGGATCCCTCGGGTCACGGGACTCCTGGAGGGTCCTACTTGGTCACTCCTCAGTGTTTAGGCCCCCCCAACTACTTAGCTCCACACTAAAGGATGTTTTCCAATTCCTGGCCAACTCTGCCTGGGCCTGACTATCAACAGTGTTGACTTTAACGCTGTAATAGACTGCTAACAGAACACAGATTCCAGCTCAGCGACCCCCGGGCACCCGCACCTCTGTGGTTGGGCCGGGGCCTTCGAACTTGTCGACATGTGGTGGTTGCACCACAGTGACGATAGACAATACACCTACTACTTTCCCCCTTTCTTCCCCAAATGGCTCCTCCTCCTGTATTGATTACTAATCCTTTCAACAGACATTGGTAATATCTTCCATACACACATGCATCCAAAGAGGCTCTCAGACCACTCCCCTGTGCTCCTGACCTATGGCAAGGAGGCAGGTAGGGGGAATGGTCCATGCCTGCTGAAAGCCTGGTGGCTCCAGGATGAGTCCTGACTTTCTCCACTGTGCTAATACAGACTACTTTGCCCTCAGAGTGGGTGCGTTCTCCTCCCTGACCACACTCTTGGACCATTTAAAAGAGTCACAAAAGAGGGGCGTATTGTCTTGCATATGAGGCAACACTAAAGATCATGAAGCAGAGCTCCTGCGGGTGAACACGATGTAGCGTGAGTGTGCGCAACCAGCCCACCCACTGTAGTCACCTGACAGCAGCTTGATTCCACTCCGAATAGCTTTCAAGCGACAACTCCTAGAAACTGCCTGCCTGGGCTGGTTCCCCTCCCAGCGATGAGTATACAAGATTGCCAATAAGGTGGTCAAGCTTCTATACAGCTCACAATTGCACACAGTATCAGCACTTTTGTCTCCGAACTGCACACCACTCCGGGGGAAACGACGCGGACTGCAGTCCACATTACCGCTGGATTTGCCTCTCACATTGGTGTCTTATATGCCCACCAACTGCCTCCCTTACCGAAGAGAGAAAATCCTGTTATCCGAGACCTTACTGTGAGTCCTCTCGCTGGAGGACAGAGAACAACTAGATCTACCTCTCTCTGTGATGCAGATCCCACAGGCCAATACGGCGACGCCTTTGGATAACACTCATGGTCCCAACGGCTTCCCTTTGGAACTCTTTAACCGGTACTCCTCCTCCCTACTCCTCCCCCACTTGCAGGCGCTATACGCAGACATCTTTGACAAGCGTACGCTGCCTTGCAACTTAAGAGGTAGACCACCATGGTCATTCTAAACCCGACAGAGCCCTTCACAGAGTGTGCCTCCTATTGCCCTATCTTCCTAATCAACATAGAATCCAAATCCTCACCAAGATATTGGCCATCCGACTAGCTGATGCTCCTTAGTGTATGTGGACCAGAATGGCCTCATGCATAACAGAAGTGCCAGGCATTGTCTTTTGCCGACTGCACCTGGCCCTGGCCTGTGCAGAGGAACTATTGGAGGACAGTGGAAACAGAACTCTCTTTTGACTCAGTGCACTGGCCCTTTTTAAGGGCGGTCCTTAATAAATGCGCTTTGGGCCCAGATTCCTCCTTTGGATTGAAACCCTTTATAATTAATTGTGGGACCAAGTTCCCATCAACTATCCCCTACCTTTCTCATAGAGAGATGCACCCATCAGGTCTGCTCTCTTTCCCCACTACATTTTGCCTTGGCAATGGAGCCACTAGCAGAATAAAAAAAAAAAAAGTAAATCTTTTTATTAAACAGTGGCCCATTTGGACAAGTGGTGAATATTCATCACAAAGCTTTAACATATTTCGATGTTACATCTCCACGCTTCTCAGGTAAATTTCCAACTCACGTGGCCCTCCAAGTCTGGGGCTCCCGGTGTTACAACTACACACATTACCTCTTTTACCCCAGCCACCCCCTCCTCCTTTTCAGCATCCCCTATATGTCCTCCAGCGACCCCCAAATTTCCCCCATTTTTGTGGGCAACCTCTGGTTTTGTAAACTATTTTCTCTGTCCCTGAGCACCAGTCTAAGTCGTTTTCCCATTCTGGCAGATCTGGTGTTTGGCTTGCTCCCCACTTTTGGGCTATATTCCTTTTAACTGCCATTGCAGCCATTTTTAATCATATTAAGGTATATTTGGGCCATTTATTCTCTCCCTTAACACATAATAGCAACCATCTCGGCTCCGCAGGAATTTCTAGCTCGGTGACTTCAGTCATGGTTCTCATCAGCTCTTTCCAAATAACATGGATATATTTACATTCCCAAATAATATGAAAGAAGGAGCCAATTTCACCACAGCCCCTCGCACAGTATTTGGATACCTTGCGCCCTATTTGGTGTAGTAGCATTCTGGAGGCCTATGACCTATGAAGGATGCGTAATTGGACTAGGCGGAATCGAGCCCTTATAGCAACCTCTCGCGGGCTCTGTACCACCTCCTCCTAGTCATCATCTTCAAGCAGTCCTAGTTCTACTTCTAAGGCTGTCCTTAGTGGGTCTATCGGATTGGGTGAATTATACATTATTTTCTTGAATGTTAATGAGATGGCTTGTGCTATCACTAGGGCCATCAATAGTCTATCTTCCAACGGTGAGTAATCAGGTAGAGTCTTCCCCTCCCTGAGGTACTGGTATATAGCACAACTTAGTTGCAGAAGGTGTTATCTTTCCGAGTCTGCCATTTCATATTCACTTTTAAGGTTTTCAAAAGTGAGCTGCTTCTGTCCCCTCCATATGTCTTCCAATTTCTCTATTCCCAAT
The DNA here is from genome assembly GCF_964204655.1 of Triturus cristatus. NCBI lineage: Eukaryota > Metazoa > Chordata > Amphibia > Caudata > Salamandridae > Triturus > Triturus cristatus. The sequence goes on from NC_140584.1 coordinate 1,153,545,930, forward strand.
AGTTCCCATTTTTTAGGAAACCCCTTCAGAGCCCCACCCTCCGCAAGTTGGTCACTGTCCCACAATGGAGTTCTTTCTGTCAGCTTTCCCTCCCAACCTATGTGTTGGAATGTTTCTCTCCATGCTCATATTACCGTCCCAACGTGTGGGGGGAGCTGTTTTTCCCTGCTTCTGCTGTATAGTAATACTGGATACCTCTTTCACCCATAGCCCAATTGTCTGCCCTGAAGGCCGGGTCTTCACTGGAGCTTGCTGAGAGCTATTCTGGAACTGCTGTCGTCCCATAGCAGTTTTTGTAGTTCACTATTGATATTTTGGAACACTTTTTTGGGGCTGCGGATAGACGCTCTTCGGCATAAACGTGCCGTGAGCCATGCGGCACGGCGTACATTACATGCAACCATCTTGTATTTGGCTGCTGTTGCTATTGCCAAGCTGGTGTACAGTCTTTACATTGTCAACCACGTTTTCCCAGCTTATTTCATTGTGGCAAGTGCAGGGCGAGAATGCGCAAGGCGGATAACATCTGTAGCTCATCGCAAGTACATCAAAAACCTTGATCATGCACATGGAGGTATTCAGTGATGTCGCTGTGCCCTTTTGGAGAAATGTCGGCATTGAACTATGTGCATCAGCGTTTTGTGTGGTTACAGCAACTTGCAGGTCATTGAAAAGGACTCAGTATGGGGGAGGATTTCGGGTGAGAAATCGCTCACCGGAGCATAAGACTTTCTGTTTGTTGTTGTTTCCAATACCTGTGTGCTGCTTGTGGTGTGGTTGTTTCTTAATGCTATTTTTGTGCCTATTTTGTGTCTTTAATATTTCCGTGACTGTGGTACATTCATGTGATGCAAAGTGATGCTATGCGATCTTAGGTATTTCGCCTTAGTACAAGGTTGTGGGGTTGTGGAATTTGCTATAACTGCTTAAAGAATTCTGTCTACACTGGCGTTTGAGGAAGTTGGTATATTACTTTTGTTTCTAGAGTGTTTTGGGTTTAAAGAATACCCTGGATTGTCGTGGGTTTAGAGATACCAATAATATGTTTTGCTTGGGTTTAAAGATACCCATAATATGTTTGCCTTGGGTTTAAGGATACCCATAATCTGAGTGTCTTGGGTTTTAGGATACCCATAGTATGTTGCGTGAGTGTCATGACTGTACGCTAGATTTTCTGTATTCCTGTAACCTAGAACCTGTGATGTTACTTGAAGAATAAATCATCTACCTTTCCCTACAAGACATGCCTCCGCATCATTCCTCGTTTTAACAGTTTCCCAGTGCAGTAAAGATGTCACTGTGGAGTCTTGGCAGAATATATACCGAGCAAATGTTAAAGGTTTTCCCTTCCCAGATGCCGGTGATTACTGCGTATCTTCCCAACTTATCGTACTAGCTCCTGTTCACTATCAGCAGAACGGATGCCTTAGTGAGGATCCCGCATGTGCCTGCAATTTATATCCATATCTGTCTAGTGCCTTGCAGCGATTACCCCAAAGGTGGGTCTCCTGAAGTAGTACCAAGTCTGAGCTGTGTCAACGAAGGTACTGAAGTACCAGCGCTCTCTTCACCTTAGCTCCCAATCCATTTACATTCCACGTCAGGACTTTGAGTGCCATTTTGTACAGGTGTTAGTGTTGTGTTGAGTGAGAGACCGAGTTCCCCGTGAAATCGTTTTGTGTACCTCACTATTACCCTTGTTGTGTCCTTGTGTGTATCTCTGTTTAATATCTCTGAGCCTATAACACATTTTTCCTATAATCTACCAACCTGATGTGGTCCTGACCTATGAACTAGCTCCCCCCACCCTGCTGCTCTGCTGGACAGGTCTAAAACTACCTGCCTCCCCAACTTGCAGAGAGCCTGTCGCCCCATAAAACTTGCTTTATGCTAGGTATGCCAGAGACTCTCGTTGGTCCCGTTCTCAAATACGTTTCCTGCCCCTTGAAACTCATTAGACTTTATTTCATTGCCCAGTGTCCAAATTCTAGAGTCTCCATCCTATTTTCACCTTAGCCTGCAACTTGTCCCTACCCGAGTCCCTCTCACCTAATCATCAGTGATCAGGTTATGTAGCAGGTTGTGCCTGTTACTGGTCTCAGACCTGAGTCTTTGCATATGTAGCATCTCTTCAATTGGGGCACAGCACAACGCACCGTCATGGATCACTGTCCTCCACTTGGCCAGCATTCTCCTTCCTTCTGTCAACCTCTCACCAGTCGTTCTTCGCTGGTCCTTTGGCTTTGAAGATTTCTGTATCACAACTTGCCATCCTTCTAGCCACTCCTAGGCATGGAGAAGTGCCAGGATTTCCCCTCCGCCATCACTCGCAGTCTTGCCGGGTAGAACATCATGATTTAATGTCTTTTGACCTCAGGTCCCTTTTGACTTCCTCAAAACTGCGACGCAGCTTTTGAACCCGAAGAGTGAAGTCCGTAAAGAATTGGATTGTTGCGTTCTCGTGTTTGAAGCCTCTGGGATTTCTTGCCACTTGTAGTTTAGCATCTCTGTCTCTATAGTTGAGGATCATTGCAATGATTTTGTTGGGAGGTGCCCCATGCTTTGGTTTTGGGATGGGGGCTCTGTGTGCCTGCTCAATGGTAAAAAGAACTGAGATCCTCTTTGGATGCAGATGGCTTAGGATAAGGTCTTCCACAAAGAGCTCTGGGCTAGGCCCCTCTGGCATTCCCACCACCCGCAGGTTGTTCCGGCACGCTCGCCCCTACTGGTCTTCGAGCTTCGCCGCCAGCACCTCTTGGTGTTGCTTAAAGTGCTGTACTTCTTCCTCTAGGTTCTTTGTGGCATTTTACAGCTGTGTAATATTTCCTTCTACATTTGTGACTTTTTCTGATATTTTCCGAACGTCAGCTCTTAAAAGATTTACCTCCACTGTGACAGTGTCTATTTTTGGCTCTAGGGATTCTTTCAAGTCTGCAATAGCTGCCATGATTGCTGTTAGTGAAGGTTCTGCTGTTCCTGTTTCTGATGTCGAAGCCCGTGATTCTGCTATCGGGGGTTTCGTGAACACGTATTTATCCATTTTATTTGTTTGTGTAACAGGTGGGGCTTTTGGTTTCACCATTTCCATTGTGAGTGCCTCAGTTAGGTGTCAGGGGCACTCCCATGATGTACCGGATTGTATTCCCCCAGCGTGACCCCTATCATTTTGTCCAGGGACTTTACTTTCCTCTTAGTAGGTTCAACTCCTACTTCTCTGCCTGGGAGCTACTGTGTCCTGGCGTTAAATTGCATATATAATAAATGAATAATATCCCTTCTATAGAATAGACCATCTGAGGCCCCACTGTGGTACCTGTTTGAGGTTGCGTTTGCCGGTCCCCTCTTAGGGCGCTCCACTCCCCAGCAGCACACCATCTTTAGGGTATTCCTACTGTGTCTCCAAAACTCTGTACCCTATTGGTGGGTCCAACTTATTCCGATTTCTACTTCCCCTCTTGTGTCCAGGTTCTTGTTTCCATGCTCTGCTACACTCTCAATGCTGCCAATTATTAGGTCACCCTGATCAGTCTCCACCCGCGAGGTCCGGAGCCTGTCGCCGATACTTTGCTGGGCTGTAGCGGGCCAGTTTCTCCAGTTATCAGCGGGGTTATTAGGATTTTATGGCTTCCTATATGTCTTCCAACACTATCCCTTTGTACTTCCACCCACATTCTTTACTGATTTGGAAGCCCAAATCAATGCATTCCTTTGGGAAGGCGTGCCCCCCCCCCCTCCCGAATCTCATTTGAGAAGTGTCCTTAATACCATATGATGTGTGGGTGGGTTGGGACAATGTCAAGTTGAATTATTGGGCGGTCCAGATGGTCCTCATAAATGACTGGCTATATACTGAGAGGGATGACCCCACCGATAGGTTGGAACTCATAGTCATTAATCCCCAGGGAGCACTCAGCCTGCTTTACAGTAAGGTCCCTCCTCTCTCTCTTTTGGCCAGTCCATTTTGCAATTCCCCATCCTCTTTTGGCACGCCTCACTAAAGCACATCAAATGGCACACTACTATGAAACCAGCGACACCACTGTTGTAGGGTACATGGTTGCCTGAAACAGCGAAGCTTTGTAGGATTCCTCGCTGGGACTTAATCGGTATCTCCACTCCTGTAGATTTCTGGAGAGGCAGCCAAATTTGGTCTTTCCAGGAGTTGGCCGCAGAGTTCCACCTCCACTCTTTGCAATTTTACCAATATGCTGCGACATGCTCTGGCAACCGACAAGGGCAGGCTTACCGCAATGCCCGATTACAGACAGTACCCTAGAATGTTCATTAACATTACGCACCCTGGTACAGGGAGGTATCTGTAGGTCATGCAGAGCATGAGTAACTAATGCACCCGGACCCTTATTAGCACTCAGGGTGGGGTGGGAGGCAGATCAGGGCACCCTGGAGGACGATGAGTTGCCTGAGGCAAAAATGGCACCTAGACTGTTGGCAATCTCCATGTACCTTCGCCTCATCCAATTCAAATTTTTCCATAAATTCTATTATTCGCCATCTCATCTAAGGTGGAGCTGAAGAGTTGTGGTGCCTCGCCTGGCTCCTTCTATCACCTGGTCTGGGACTGCCAAATCATTAGTAGTTATTGGCAAGCCATTAACAGGGCTGTGAGCAGTGTTGCAGACACTCATTTTGAATTAGACCCTAAAATAATCTTGTTGGCCATCATGGAAACCTTTGGGGATCTCGAAGCACCAGAGCCCTAGAGGATATGGGCTGCCTAGTGCCAAAGAGTGATACAGCGTGCCACTGGCAAGACGCTCACGTCCCCTCACTCACTGAGCGGGCCACTGGGATGAACCGCTGTGCCGCACTCAAGACGTTGGTGTACAAAACCCGAGGGGCACATAAGAAGTATGTAAAGATATGGAACCCCTGGATCCAGGTGAATGAAGCACTGGAATGAGCACCAGTCACCTAGGGGGACTATTGATTATGAGATGTGATTCTGTATTATTATGAGTAATATAATCGATTGGGTTGATACTTGAGGATGCTGGTTACTTGGTTATGGTTTTTGGCTTTGTACTGTTTTATCTTACAAATAACATCAATTGAAAGTGTTCTAAAAAAAAGAGTGGAGTGATCAAGGGCATCTTCCTGTGGCATCTTTCCTGTTTGCGCTTGTTATGACTGGGTAGAGCCCAGGGCCAGCACTCCCACCTCATGACCGTCCTGTCAAACCGATAAATCCCTCAACTTTGTGCTCCTATAATTCACCCAACTGAATAAGTCTATTTCTTCCACAGCATGAAACTGTTATCAGTGTGATAGCTCGGTAGCGCCAGATGCCCACTGTGTTGGTTCTTTGGGTCGCCCGTGGATGGACATTGGTGGTATCCCATCTACAGTGGCTGTCTGTATCCAGTGCATGTCAGGGGGGATTGTCATGGTCTCTGCTGTCCTCTGTCCCTCCTCTGTGGTCTATAAAGATCACCTGCCATGGCTAGTGCATGCCTGAGTGTAGCTCCTCATCACTCTTGGGGGGCCCTATAGAGCACTTATCCTGGCTGCTAGTGCTCACACATTTCTGTGGATGGACCCTAAGACGTGCCTGACTCTATAAAGTACTTATCCCAGCAAGCAAGTACTGAGGTCTGCTTGGCACTGTTGATTGTCAGTGATAGGACTCAATGTGACTGGTTCGAGCTGACGATGAGGCCAGAGCCTCCTTCATTTGTGAGTTGCCACATTTGTTGGTCACATTCCTTTACAGGTTGTTTGGTTCATTTATCTCCGGGCCTGTGTGCCTGATCTTGGTCCTGGATGCCTGTAACTAGAGCATGCGTTGAGTTGCTCCTCTGATGATTCTGAATGGACGCTGTACTCCTGGGTGTATCCGGTGCATGCCTGTCAGTTACTCTTTGATCAACGTTTCTGTTCCTTTGCAATGCCTGTCAGTATCAGCACATTCTTGTGGGTTGCCTTTGGTCACTCAGAGGTGAACTGTAGAGACCATGTTACAGTAGTGGCCTGCAGCGCAGCGCATTCGTCTGGGTTGCTCCCCTGCTGCTCAGACCCAAGCAGTAATCTGAGCATCCTCTCTCAGAAGACAGGGCCATCCTAGTGCCTAACTGTCTCACGCTTGCCTTCACTCTACTCCATGAACAAGGGCAGCATTCTGTCCAACCACACACAACAATGAAACACTTCCCACAGACTAAACGAACAATTCATCAATAACAAATCTGTAGACTTCCCTCCAGGTTGGAAATGTCAATTCAAAGTGGTCAGGACTAGTCCTGACTACACCCGGTCTACCTTTGCGCACCCCCGCAGGGGCACGTGCTCCCCTGAAGGATCATGGAGGGAGAAGACAGTCAACCCAGGAACTCAACCACTGCTTACTTTGTGTACTTACATTCTTTACCTTAGGAGGACCATGTTGGGTAATGTGTGGAACAAGGGGTGACTTTGACCTCATTGGATGTCAAAGGGTGCGTGATGTCACTTCCGTTGCCACTGGTGATCTAGCGACTCAGCGTCCCTTTGCAAAGGGCCGTGATTCATTGTATTTTTAAATGACAGGGTATAGTCCGGACGGCTCTACTAGATCAGACTTTTCACCTCCTCCTTATTAACAATGATCGGCACACATACAATAAACCGTGGAAATTATCTTATAAATGCAGCTGCTGCGTTAGAAAGCTGCAAAGATGGCCAGTTTCTGGTGTATTTGTAGTGAGGGTGATCTGGGCTAATTGTATCAATCGGTGGGCTCAGCGAGAAAAATGCCCACCATTGACATCTGCAGACCGAAAAGAGCCGCCAAAAAGCCTTCTAGCTCTGTGTATGAATATTGCACCTAACAATGGAAGCAGGCAATAAAAGGAAACAGCAGAGCCATGAACAAATACATGGCAGGAAACACCTTTGATTTTGTGCAGCATATCTGTTTATTCGTGGAAAAAAGAAGAATCAAACTTTATCAGGAGAAGATGCCCTAGGGTGGAGGAATCACCCTCATCTTCTTTTCTACAGGGAGAGTTGACCGCGGTCCAACAGGATTTCTCATCCATCACTTATAAAGGAAGATTGCTCAATGGCCGGTGGGCAGCTGGTTGTGAATGGTGAACATTGTGGGTTCTGCCCTTCAAGAGGCAATTGAAGAGACTGCTCTTCCCCTCAAGCAAAGTGTAGACAGACATTATCTTCAGGATCTTCCCATACAAAGTATGCTTGGTTTACGTATGAGATTCATGTTCTCCTGCTATGGTACTTTCTTTTGAAACATGCTGGACTGAGGAAATGGTATAGCTGTTGTAAAGGATTATGGTGGTTGCTTAGTGAGGATCCAGGTTGTGTAGATGTTTTATATCCTTTAGAGTTGGAAAAAAACTTTCTGGCCTATCCCATATCTTTCCTTCAATGTGCTCTGCAAATCCACTAAGGGTGCCTTGATTCCTTAGATGTGCCACCCCTCAAACTAGGCAACTAGATAATGCCCACAGCCCTTTCATCTATCCAAGGCTGAACAGTGCCTTAGATGGCTTTCTCTCACTCGGGGCGTTTTGACTTGTCTGGGGTTTAGTCCGCTGCTTCCTCTGTAGCCTTCCTCTTCATGCTCTGTCAAGGACTGTTTGGAAACTGCACATAGACTACTCTCGGGGTCTTCACTGACAGACAGGGAAATCACATATGTTTTGTTGGGGCTTTCTCTTCTCCTTTGTGAAAGCCAAGGAAGTAAGCTTCAGAAAACCTTCTCCACTCGATGACGTGGTGTCGGAAATCTGCCATTTTTGCATGGTTACTCCAAATTTTTATCCTTTTGCCTTGTAGCCCACAAGGTAGAGTAGGGTGCATGGTATTGAAAAAGTGGGACATGTAGAAAGTTAATGTTACCATGTCCCTGCAGTGACAAGGCCCTAAAAGCTATTATCATTGTGGCAGACCGAGCTGTCCTATGTAGAAAAACAGAGTACAAATTAAAACACTAAGGGCATAATTAGGATGGCGGGCGGACTTTGTCCGGCCGCCATCCCGACGTAAAAAGGGACGGCCCCGTTGGGGAGATTAGGATGCGCCCGGCACACTGGCGGGCGCATCCTGAATTTTTGACATTGCGGCACGCGGTGCCTGCCATGTTATGCATAGGTACCCCCATGTGCACTCCCCACCCTCCAAAATTCCTGGGGGCCAGCTATGAGCCCCCAATGGCAAAGACCGCATGCCTTTCCCGCCACGGAAAGGCAAATCCCCGCATGTATCGTAATATGGATGGCGGTGTCTAACAGACACCGCCACCATATTAAAACCTTTTCCGCCCGGTTGACTCAGCAACCGGGCGGAAAACCGTCGGATGGTCTTTCCGTGCGCCGGGGTCCCCCCCGCCATAGTATTAAGCCGGGGGGAAATGGCATGTGGGCCGGAGAGAATGTCGGGCGGATCGCCACCGCCCGCATGGCGGTGGTGATCCGCCCGACATTCTAATTGACCCCTATGTCTTTATCTCAGGAATAGGACCAGCTAGAAAGATAATTAGAAAACCTTTTTCAAATCGCTATTAAAACCCACATCAATGGTGAAGTCGAATTTTTTATAAATATTAAGAAAAGGTAACTTATAGAAAGCTACCCTTTACCTGCCTGAACTGGGAGATGGCTAATAAGCATAATGCTCTGACAGCTCTCAACCTGCGCTCGGCCTTGAATAGGTGTGAAATGCCCACCAGGAAGAAGCAAAAGCCTGCCATAGGACAAGTTGTGGGCATATTTTTTGACATTACAGAGTAACATCCTGCTTGACAGGCCTGTTGAGTCAAATGTAACACTGAGACAATGTTGAAAGGGAGAGAATAGATTGCCAAGACATTTCTTGTATTTCCACTGTCTGGTTGCTGGAGGACCCTTCATTTGTCATACCAGACATCTGTCTCTGAGTTTCTTGTGGGCCCAGTGCCAGCCTTAAATTGGAATTTAGTGTTAGATATGGAAGGACACAAGGATTAACATAGTACACTCCACACGCACACCCCCTGCACTGATAGACCAAGTTTAGTGTGGCCAAAGACTTTCCCCATCATGAAGATGCCCGACACACAATTTTGGGCCTGTTTGCAATAAGTCAAGGAGGAAATATTGAAAAAGAGGGTAGGGCTGGCTTCTAGAACTTTTACCCCATTGGGTAGGGTGTGGCCAGGAGTATCTCCACCACTCTAGCTAGTTCCAGGCATGTGTGTTGCACCTCCAGCCACCCAGTTCAGAACACCTTCTGGACCTGCAGAAGATCAGAAAAGGACTACACCTGCTGTCTGAGTCGAGACCCGAACGTATGGACTGCTCCCAACTGCACCCAGGACAAAGAAGTGAGCTGTAAGGGCCAGTTGGCTCATCTAATGTGTGGCTAAAGGGTAACAACAACCTGAAAGAGACATTTTTCTGGAATTATCCTGCTTACCAGTGGCAACTGGATCTGGATTGACCCTGCTGTTAACCTCTGCCAGACACCCTGTGAGTTTCTAAGTGCCTCCCCTAAGGTATTGGTGCTTTAGAAGTGTATGTCAGTGGTTGTTTGGATCTTAAAAGACTAGGTCAAAAGGTAAAATCTTTAACCAGGATGAACCTGGTGAGTCAGACCCCCCCAGGATATTGTGGCATAGATTTGCAACTTTTGCAGCACAAAAATTGAAATTTAGCAGCACAAATATTGAAATTTAGTGGCATTATTGCGGCACTTTATTTTACTCATAATCATTCCTTTTCAGTCTTAAATCAATGGAAACTGTTTTAGCAGAGTATTTCACTTTCAAATAGGCATGTTTAAAGTGTCTGAGAGTATTTGTTTGCTATGCCAAGTCCCCGAGTCCTGTAATGGCTAGCAGCAACATGTTGCTGGCAGCCAATCAGAGAACTTGCGGGACTCCGAATTCCACAGGAGCAATATGGCCCAAGGAAAATAAATATCCCTGGGCCGATCATAACTCTCTACTTTAAAACTGGCATGCCCGCGAGAGTTTAAGACAATCTTACAGGCCTAAATGCACCCCTGCTGGGTCCCGAAACAAGAAGAGAGGGGATGCATTGGTGCCCAACTCTGCGCCCTGCTTCCTGCATACTCTTGCCCCAGAACAGGGTGCAGGCGCCCCTACCCTTACCAGTGGCATCAACCCTTCCACTCTCCTACCACAAGCCTACACTATTGTTTGCTGTAATTCAATTCTCTCCCTGCTGCTCATGCACTTAAAACTGCATAGTAAACAAATAAATGCGCATGTGATTATACTGACTGACCCCCCCCCCCCCGCCAGCCTCCACCATCCAGACACCATTACCCCCTCCTCCAGGGCCTACGTCCTAAAAAAAATGATGAGGGGGGACTAACCAAGTTAGATGGTTTGCAAGTGATATCATGGCGCGTGCCACCCTAACACATGACGCCACGACGCGTGGCATTGAATGTGGGATCACAGGAAGTGATCTCTCTTGAAGTGACATCAGATATTAAGACTTCACACATACGTTTATCAGGTATATCATGAGTACATTTAAGAGCATTATGAGATTTAACAAATTAGATTGGGCTTGCTCCAAAAAAAGTGGTGCAATCCCAACGCAACATCTGGGCTTCAACTAATAACGTTTGTTTTCACGCCTTGGCACAACGAATTGGCAACAAGGAGTAGTATGGCAGTAAATCTCTTCTGCTTAATTGGTTGCAAAGTCTGCATTTTTAAATATTTTATGGGGGTTAAGGCTTCTGCTACAGAAGTGCCCAGTAAATCTCAGGAAATAAGAATAATGGTGAGATAACTCTGAAGGTTAAAGCATTTGCTGGAGAGATCTGCCTTTTGTGTCTGGTCTCCTAACTAGAGTCTCAGGAACCGAAGGCTCCAACAATTTTGAACCCAGAACATGGACTTTGCCCTCTGTGAGTCTACCCAACCACATTGTGCTACCAGTGGCATGTCCTCTGCTAAGGCGGAGGAGTGTTTCCCCACTGCTCCTTGAGCAGTGCAAAACAAATGATAATAACAAGATGTTATTATCATTTTTTTTTCCTTTGCTCCAGCCAGATCGGGTTGGGCTGGCTTGCCACAGAGGGAGCAGGAGTGGTTTGCACTCCCTCCCTACATGTGCATAACGGCTTGACCTGGCCTCTAGGGCCGGCCAAACCGTCATGTGCTCTTGACATGTTCTCGATTGGGCGTTGCACAGCCCCATGGAGAACACCTGAGCCTCCCCCAGGCACTGCCCGGACAAACAGACCACTCAGATCTATGCCACTCAGGCAGAGTTGTGATTGGCTGGGAGTCTGGAAGCCTGGGTGCTTTCGGTGCAGTCAGCAGATGGAGAAGAAGCATGTGGCGGCAGGAGAGGCGTGCGATGGAGAAGGTACATTTTCTTTTTCCACCCTCACACCCCCGCCCCACCACCCCTGCTTATAGATAGCCTCCACTGAGTGCTAACCTAGTCCTGAATCCTTCTAAATGGGCCTAGGGTGCTCTGTCAGCTTCTGTGGATCCAACATATCTCCTCCTCTGAGGGGTGCAACCCAGAGCAGAACTGATGCAACACCGCTGCAGCACAGGTACCCATGTTGCAAAGACCTGCATCACATCGTAGCCCGCTGCCTCAGCGGAACTGCTGCTAAGTGGCGCTTTCTCAGTACAGGCCCTCTAATCCCTCATTGACGGCAGCCTCGATAATGATGCCAGAATCAGCCACGCAGCCTTGCAGCTTCTCGGAATCAAAGCATCACCCTACTGCGCAACACATCTTTGATGCCGGACTTCACAGCACAAGCCCTTGATGCCTCACTTTGGCTGCACAACGCATTTCTTGTGCGGACCTTAACAATGCAGTGCAAACAAGGATTTAAGGTACTTTGTTCGGCAGGCCCATCTGGGTCCCTGTAGCTGGCCTGTGCTCCATTGCGGTTGGCCTGAACTTGTCATTTGGTCACGCTCCGGCATGACCAGATATCCAAAGTTGGCGCTTTGTACTTTGTGGTGCTATCTTCTTTTAAAAAAAATAGTTGCATATCTTCAATTCTATTATTTGGATTTTTGTTGCTTTGGTTGTTTTATTTAATAAAATGTACTCCATTTTTCTAATCTGGTGTGGGATCCTTTTTGTGTGATGTGTTCACTTTTTTTACTGTTCGTAGTGTTGCACAAATACTTTACACATTGCCTCTAAGTTAAGCATGACTGCTCTACGCCATGCTATCTGAGGGTTGAGCACAGGAACATTTAGGGTTGGCTTGTGCCTCACACTGACTAGCATCGTGGGTGCTTCTTGACAAGGGTTCACACCCCGGTCAACCAACAAATCAATTTCTTGCAAACAGAAACAGCACAAAGAGCACAAAATAGCGTAAAGGGGCACAGAAAGCACAAAAGAGCACAATGGGTGAGAGCAGAGCTAGAGAGCGAGCTGAAGGTGCAAGGCAGGAGCCTCACGGCAAAGTAGCCATATCTGAAAGGGCCTAGAGTGGCCCGAGCCAGTACAGGTAAGGGTGGGACTGAGTCCAGGCACCTGCTTTATGAGCTGCTATCATGATCGGAATCTCCTTCACGAATTAAACAGGAGTGTGCAGCATTTTTTTCATGGTCAACTACAATCGTCATCAATAAATTCTTGAAGAGTTGAACAGGGGCGTGCAGCGTTAGCAGTGCGGGGGCTGGCTCGATGCCAGATTTACATGTTATGGAAATGCAACAAATGTGCATACAGTTTATCTAAATGAGAATCATTTACACAGTCAGAAGTGATTCTAGAACTCTGGGGCCATATTTATCCTACCTTCACGTATCGCAACCCAGCAATGCACCTTGCTGCACTGCACTGCATGAAAGTTAGACTGCAGGAATGCACCATATTAAACATCATATTATACATTCCTGTCCTCTGCTTGCACTGGCTGCCTAGCACCAATGCAGGTACCTTTGCGTCATGGTGCAAGTTTGCCTGTGTTGCAGGCGGGATTGTTTTTGCGCAGTAGAGAAAACCTTCCTGGACAAAGATAATCCTCTGAGACTTTTCCCTCTTTGTATGTGTGCTGCAATGCAGCACACATTGAAAGAGACAAAAACAGGGAGAAATAAAGTTGTTTCTCTTTGTTTGGCCCTCATGGTTCCAAAGATAGATACCGCTGATGTACTATAAGCAAACATATCCTTCTGAAGTGTTGCCCTTATGTTATCACTAGAGGGACACCATATGCTACTTTGTTGATGCCTGTGTGTTACACTGGCACTGCCAAACTGGCCCTTGGCAAAGTCTCTCGGATCTGCAGATCTGCGGATCCTTCTCCCACCTTGCTGCAAAGACCTGGAACACCCTGCCTCTCCCCCTCAGGCAATCCCTGTCACTGACCTAATTCAGGAAGGATCTCTTCGACTGGACCTCAGTGCCCCTCAGGACCTGCAGCCCCCCACTCACTCCCTCCCAGCATCTTGAGATCCTCACGGGTGAGTAGTCGCGGTTTACAAACACTGATTGATTGATTGATTGATTGATTGGCAGTGCCAGAAAGGATTCCAAAGTGTAAAACGAAGAAAAATATGTAAGCGAGTATGATAAGTAGACTAAAAAGTGATAGCCTGTTGGGAAGGTAATGTGTCTCAATATGAGATAACTTCATGATTCCCTGTGAGAGCCAGGCATGTTCATCAGTGAATGCACTCAATCAGGGATAGCTTGCATAAATCCAGGGTGGCATGATCGATTCAAGATTTTCAGGATATCCAGATCAAACATATTCATATACAATTAATACCAATGAAACACATTTAATTAGTCAGCGGTTGGCTTGGAAATCTGTCATGGAATCAAGTCTCCCCAACCTTTTTGAATACCTTGATCTAAATTGAACCTACACTATACATGGTCTTACTAAGAGGACATGTCACCAAATCAGCCGTCCACCACTTCACATGCATCGTTGTGGCCTTGTATTTGCATATTAGTGATAACTCATCTCCTCTTTGTTTGCTCCTATCCTCCAGGGCTGAGTTTACTGTAGCTACCATGATTTTCACTTTTTCCTCTGCGGTTTTGTTTATGGTGGAAACATCTGGACAATTATAGTCTCTAATGGAGGCGTTTATAAGCAGAGCAATGGCTTAGCTACTTCCAAGGAACACAACACGGCTCCACAGCTCACTAGAACACACTGTACATCAGCAAGTGATGCAAAGAATATCCTTGGAGTTCCACCAGTGTCTGCCATCCCCAGCAGCATGGCCAACAAGCTTGTCACTAGCGAGGTCAAGCCCAACAGCTGTGAGCCCAGGACGCCAAGTCCCAGCAAGATATTTTACAGGTACTGTCGGCATCTCACATCCTTCAGAGCTTTGTTCTGCTTTTGGCACGCTGCCTCTTGCCTTGGTCCAGGCAAGTGTTCGAAAGCCAGATTGTGATGATAGACTTATGTGAGGATCCAGATTCAGAGACGGCTTCTTCTTGACTTGGCTTAAAGGGCACTTGTGAAGGGCCGGCCCTACAGTAGAATATCTCCATAGATCAGTGACTAATGGATTGTTTGGTCTGTGTGTAACCTGCAAGTCACAGGCTCAAACCCTGTCTGAGTCCAATCAGTAAGGTTAAATTGGATATCGACAACAACTATCAATTCCTAAGATTGACTATTGCAAACTGGTCAACCTATCATAGGGCTTGCTTTGTAGGCAGTAACTGTTGTTCATCTATGTGAGGCTGTCTATTCCCAGAGCCATTCTTTCTTCTCTTCTAAACTCAGGGTCTCATTTATGGGGATCTGGCATAGGGCAGGGCAGCAAGTGAATGGGCAGGAATGAACTGTGTGTATCTAATACGGTGAATTCCTGTCTTTTCTCTCCATGATGCCGCCGCTTTGGCAGTCTAGTGCCAATGCAGTCACCCCTGCACTATGCTGCAAGGGTGCCTGTGTTGTGGGCAGGATTGTTTTTGTGCTGGAAGGGGCACCTGTCTCACAAAAACAATCCTGAGAGGCGTTTTCCTCTTTCTATTTGTACTGCAGAATGCAGCGCACATGGAAAGAGGAATAAACTATGGGAAATAAAGTTATCTCTCCTTGTTGCTAAGCCTCACCTTGGGAGGCATAAGGTTTTGGCTCTTCCCCAGGTTTACATGGACAAGTGAATCTGGGAATGCGTTAAAATCCATGGGTGTTGCGTGAGAACCACCACGCAGTGCCCATGGAACGCCGCCCAAGCAATTTGCACTGCCTTGCCTTACTCCATATCTATGAGGCCATTCAAATCCATGCAAAGTGCCTTTGCATAAACTCATAGATATCATTTTGTAGTTGACACTGCCAGAGAGGCACAAAAAGTGACGCTCCAGTGGCGCAAGGCGGCTTATTAAAACTCCCCTCAGTCTTTGTGTGTTTGACAAGATGGCACTTCTGCGACACGAGACAATGAATAAGACAGATTAGTTGGGGAATAGAGTGGGAGACAGCAAACATGGAACAGACAAGGACAGTATGTGAGGTAGAGTGGACAGATAGCCGAAGCAGTAAATACTACCAGGACATTCCCTTGTACAGTCTGGGGCACAAAGAAAACCAAGAATGTATAGCACAGCTATTTACTCCAGATGGGGGTATTGGTAGCAGCCTTATTTCATTAAAAGCCCTCCGTGACCTAGGACCTTCCTACCTCCACCATTGTCTAAACTTCCACCAACCCGCTAGACACCTACGCTCCTCTTCGTTCATCCTCGCACTCATCTCCCGCATCTGCCACACCCACAGAGGCGGCCGCTCCTTCTCCTGCATCGCTGCCAAGACCTGGAACGACCTCCAGCTTTGTACGGCCCCCTCGCTGGCACGCTTCAGAAAGAGATTCAAGACCTGGCTCTTCGACAGAGGCACAGCGCCCAGATACCCCTAGGGGTGGCAGAGTGCGCTTTACAAATGCTGATTGATTTCCTTCGATGACAGGCATGGCTTGTTAATTGCTCAGCCTTCCATTAGCAATGCTCAGCCAGAGGCTATTAATTAATAGGTGCCTCTAGCATTTCCAAGCGGTGGGAAATGTTACATAAATATTTATCCACCACGTGCCAGTTCAGTTTGCAGGGAGCCGTACATATATAGGCAATAATAATACCATTACAATTGCCTGGGACATACAGACTGAGCTAGAATTTAGCAGCCTGCTGAGTGAGCTGAGGCTCTTAGCTTTATTCCTAGTGGAAACTCGTGTTCACCACTGCCACACTGAGGTCCTTGGGCTGATGAGCTGCTTGGGGAAGGGTGCCCTACAGCAGAACCATCTAAGGCTTCCCTGGCAGAAACCCATGGCTCCAACTCTAACTGGGATGGAGGTACCTCAAGTTTAGTGGGAGCCTCACTTCTATGGCAGAGCTATAAATCACCCCATAATCCAAAGTAAAACATTCTCAAAGTGTGATTTTAAATCTGACGTCTTATAATTTTGAAGAAAATGTCCGTTTTGGTGGGGAAGAGACATTATTGCACCCATCGGGTAATTGCTGTGACCCCGAGAGGGTACTTGAGAGTGTGGTCGATTATGAGAATTTGCTGAACCTAAGAAAAACATTTGCTCTCTTAAGTTGGGGTTATGGCACCAAATAATGATGTGGAATATGAGTGTAAACTCTAGAACAGTTAGAGAAAATACTCCACATGTAGAGTAAATCTATTGGAGCAGATTCCCAAATAGTTTTTATAAATGTTTGGGCTGCTAGTATCTATAGGACTGCATAAACAAATGTATTCTATGAAGTTAAACAGAACATGGAGAGGATTATATTGACAACTGAAACATCTGTGGAATTTTCTAGGCACACTATAGAACTTGTCTGTGTCCTGCCCATAAACCTGTGCTTGTACTATCATGGGCAAACTGAAAAATTGCAATAGTCATCAACCAAGAAAGAGCCCTGCACTGCTCTCACAAATTAATTCACCCACATATGTGACTTAGAAGGTGTACGATGTAAACCCACAGGGCTCTGGCTTTACCATTTGAACCAGTTTATTGTTTAAAACAGGAGCTTTATATACACTCCTCTTATAGAAAGTCTCGTAATAAGTTGAGGCCCCTGTTTTTGATTGATTACCAACATTCTTAACGCTGCGGAATGTAAAGGGTTACAATACCTCGGTCATTATTTGCAGGTATCAAATCAAAATTTCGGAAAAAGATGCTTTACAGGTATCCCAAAATAATAAATAATGCAGCGAGTGGGGCAACAAAAAGTCCCTGGCGGCAGTAAGTTAACAAGCATTTGCAATGCAATAGGTCTCGCAGTTATACGAGTTTGAGCTATTGGCATTGTAAATGACAGTGCCTTTTATTTATGTTTTAAAAAAACCAAACTTAAATAAAAAGCATTGTCATTTACAATGCCAATAGCTCAAACTCGTATAAATGCGAGACCTTTTGCATTGCAAATGCTTGTTTTTCTCTTTCAGCTTAGGTTTCCCAAATGAGCCAGCAGCAAAAAAATAGCCTTGGACGTCGTGAAGGAGTGGCTGCGGGAGAACCACAGTGAGGTAGGAAGAGACAAGCTGGCTTGCGGTCTGACTCCTCGAGGATGCTGCTAGCCTCCAAGTTATCAGAATGCAACGTGAGGCGGCGCGCGCCGGTGAAACCTGGCCCGGCCCGCTAAACACGGGGTCAAGTTAATGCCAGCACAGTGACGACAGCGCATTATTTAAGGCATTAGAATACAAGGCTAGTCGCAGGGTAAACCTTGTTCTAAAGTGAAAGGGAGAGGTTTAGAGTTTCAAGTGATGCTGGAGATGGCAGCGTTTCTAATGACACTGGGAATTTTCTTCAAATGGCTGTATTGGGCTGTAATGGCTGCAATGGTGATGTAGACAAGACAGTATTCGCCGTATTACAGAAGTGTCGTCTAGTGCCTCTGGTGTTTGCTCCTGCTTTCTGTGCTTTGGGCGCACTTCCGTAATCAAGGGGCCAAAGATGCTAGTGCTGTCACACTGTAATATGCGTTGCATTGATGCATAAGGTGCAGAGTGAATTCCAGATTTTGCCTGGGAGAGTGGACAATACAAACAAGCGGCCGTGCGGCCGCGAAGTGAAAGTGATCGCGATCGCGATCAAACATCAAAGTGGCCGTGCGGCCGCGAAAGTGAAAGCAAATGGTGTGCAGGCTGCCAAATGGTGCGGAGGCCTGAAAGCACTCGTTTGCACTTCCAGATCCCCCATTTACAAAAGCTCTCGCGAGAGCAGCGCTAAAGCGCTGGCTCAGGCGAGACCTAAAAAGGGCGCTCTAGCACACTCATCCTGTTCTACTTTCACAAACTGGCTTTCTTGTTTCCCTTGCCATCAGTTGCCTTACCCACTTTCAGATGAGGTGACAAAATGCTGCTTTCACCCTCGCCCACCTGGACTCCCACATTTATCCTTAATTTCTCTTTAAATGATGGAGGACAACACGTCAGGTCTGTGTATCTGAATTGCCCTCAGTGTGGCCAAAAAGAAAGGCGCATCCATTCGTAGAAGATAAAATGCCTCAGCGCGCCTGTGACAATACTCAGTACCCATCTTTTGAACCCCGCATTTCCTCCTTAATTAAAATGTGAAGAGGGAAACATACTTTGTGACTACGCTACAGTACGTCATCGTGCACGTTTTGCAACTCTTGGCACAATTCTCTGAGACGAACGAGTAAGTCCATGGACACTTCCCTCCTGAGGTTCAACTACACTGTGGATTTAAAGGGGGGTATTTCTCCTATGAGCTTCTGCAGCTGGCACTGCCCTAAGAGTGCATGTGAGGTTTTGTAAGTCATACAGAGTCAGAGCTTTGGGCTCAGAGGACTCAAAGCCACACAGGGGTCTACCCTCATTTGGTATAACCCATCTCCTCCAACCTGAAACTAATCCATGGCATTTGTGGGTGCTCAGGAAACAAATACATAAATCACTGCCATAGCTCTGTGTGCCTTCCCCTACAATTGTCTGCTCATCTCGACTCTGGCCTCGACTGTGCTGCCCTCATCTGGACATAGTCAAGAAGAGCAGCCTGCCACCATTCATAAGACCAAGCGTGAAGGTCATGACTAGACCTGATGAAGTGACTGAGGTGAATCCCTTACCACACTCGCCCCTATAAAGTCCTTCCCTTCTCTCTGCCCTCTTACAATCATGTATTCCTCAGTAGTGCTGAGAAACAATCTCATGGAGACATACGCCCAAAAATATCAGCATGACCATATCACGTGACAAAGTTCTCTCCAAAGTGATTTAATCATTGAACTTGATTCAGGAATACCGATTCTACTGTGGGTTCCTGTTATGAGCCAAAGGCTGCTTGGCGCCGTCTGAGGTTTGTGACACCCAAATTCAACTATTTATATGTTGCATGAATTCAAATGCTTGTGCAAAAAATAGAGGCGCATATCAGCAACAACCGGCGATAATTATCGCTAAGCACACTTAGCGCTAGGATAATTATCTCTGGCTAGCGTGGATTTTTATCACTGAGATAGCGTGCTATTAGCAACGCTTATCTCAAAGGCGATGAAAATCCTAGCACTAACTACCTAACGTGAGATTATCGCTGGAAACCCAGCAATAATCTCACGAAGTTTGGCGTTAGCTTGATGATAGGGCCTCACATACTTAGCCATGATATCCACCTTCCATAGGATATCATGGCTAAGTCAGTCCTGAAGCAGGCGTAAGGAAAGTAGCGATAACAGGGGTTATCACTACTTTTCTTGCCGCTATGCTTCATAGCATGGGGCTTGATGATAGGAGAAATGTCGTTTAGCGACATTTCTCCAGTCATGTCAGGTCAGGAACGCCCACTTTGCATCTCATTAGAGATGCAAAGCTGGGCGTTAAGAATTTGTGCGCTAATGCAAGGTTTCACGCGATAGCGTAACCTTGCCTGAAAACGGCCGCAAAAGCGGCGATAATTTTCTATCGCCGCCTTGTAGATATGCCCCAGAGTTCCTTATCCCTTTTCACTCCTATTGTGTGACGCATCATCATTGTGGGTCCTCATTCTGATGGATCCTTGTATGTCTGGAAGGCAGAGTTCAGCCACGACTGGGCGCGTGTCCTAGGTAAATAAATGTAAATGTTGTAGACTTGTAAAGTGCACAGCTGCCCCAGCAACGGGGCGTCCCGGCGCTGTATACCGCTGGGGAACCCTTTCTGGCTTTCCCTGTGAGATGGTCCCTACGGGGCATCTCCAAGGTGAAGACAAGCATCCCCGGCGCTGATGGGGCCGTAAGGGGAGATTAAGCAAGCTATTGCCCAGAGTTGCTGAGTGGGATCCATGGTTAGAGTGGGCACCGAGGCGAGAATTGTCGAGTCCGCTGACCTTGGCCCAAGACCCTGCCGCGTCGGGAATCGAACCCTGGTCCTGGGCCGACTTCTGCACCCGGGTCTGCCGCCTCTAACCAGTGAGCCACACCACTCCACAACGGCCTATAGAATGCACAGGACAAAGATGCTCAGACTGACCCCACAGGTTCCCAGACATGGGTGTGAAAATAAAAATTTCTTGCCTAATTTGTGTGAACAACTGGTCCGTCCTGCCTACAGCTGTTGCTTGACATGACCTCGGCTCTAGGGAAGCCCGGAAAAGTCTTTTTCAGTGTTCTGAGTTTCACTTAGTTGTAAGTGACGCAATGGCCAGCTCAGTGGTGGAACACATGAAGTGACAATCCTTAGTCTGCAGTCAATAATCACGTGCTTTTGTCATTCATTCCTATCTGTTGCTCGCTATTGGACAGAATAAGTAGGAAGTTGCTGCTTTTCTCACTGGAGAGGTGTGCTATGAACCTGTCTTCTGAGATAAACGATACTGTCCTTAGTTTGGTCTTCAGAAACGACCAAAGAACACCCCGTGCTTTAGTAATCTGACAGCATCCTGGTGGTTTAACGCCAAGGCAGCGCTGGTGTATGCGGGAATCGGATATCCCATCAGACCAGTGCTCAAGCTTCTGCTGGTCCGAGACAAACTAAGGGGCATATCAGCAAGCAGGCGATAGAAAAATCTCGCCGCTTTTGCGTCCGTTTTCAGACGAAAAGCGGCGATAATTTTATCTCCTGATCAGCAAGGTCACGCTATCGCGTGAAACCTTGCCTGATCGCCATTTCCCTTAACGCCCATCTTTGCATCTCGAATGAGATGCAAAGTGGGCGTTGCTCCCCAGGATAACGGGAGAAATGTCGCTAAGCGACATTTCTCCTATTATCAAGCCTCACGCAAAGCAGCATAGCGACAAGAAAAGTAGCGATAGCCTCTGTTATCGCTACTTTCCTTACGCCTGCTTTGAAACTGACTTAGCCATGAAATCCTATGGAAGGTGGATATCATGGCTAAGTATGGAAGGCCGTATCAGCAAGCTATCGCCAAACTTCGTGGGATTATTGCTGGGTTTCCAGCGATAATCGCACATTTGGCAGCTTGCGCTCTGAATTTTATCGCTTTGGAGATAAGCGTTGCTAATAGCACGCTATCTCCGCGATAAAATTCAGAGTTGGCCGGCGATAATTATCCTCACGCTAAGAGCGCTAGCGATAATTATCGCCGGCCCTTGCTGATATGCCCCGAAGCTTCTCACAGATGTGCCATATTCATAGGGAGGGAAACTGAGAGCAAGCAGACACAAGCCTCAGTTTCAGTGTATTAACAGTTTGATGTCATGTCTAAAAAGGCCATACAAATAGTTCATATACACACATAAATCATATTTAAAAATGACAACTTTTACAATTGAGAGAAATTCTTTGGTACTAGTATACAAATATACATTTACCCGCCCACATAGAAGCATGTAAAATCAACAAGTACTCGTTTGAACCCTGACTCTCCTTTGCAAGCAGGCACAAGAACTGACTGGAGAAGGATAACCATCTTTCTGGCGTGATCCCAGAAGGCACGAAATCTCAGTCCCAATAAACCTTTCCTGACATCAAACACTAGTTTTTTTGCACCTGCATGAATCTATTATTAAAGTTTACTTTAGCACCTTATTAAAGTTACGTTTCGACCACTAAGACTGGGTGTAAAGAGGATACTGGACTTGAAATCACCAGGGGGCATAGTATCAACGGCCAGCGATAATTATCGCTGGCTGTGCTTTGAGATAAATTACTTATCGCAGGCTATCTCTGGAATTTATCGCCCTGGTAGCGCGTTATTAACAATGCGTTTCTCCAGGGCGATAAAAATTCCAGAGATAGCGAGGTTATCGCTGTTTTGCAGGGAACATCGCTGGTTTTCAAGCGATGTTCCCTGCAAAACAGCGATAACCTTGCAGATACGACCCTGTGGTCGTATCAGCATAATCCACCACCTATGTCAAACATAGGTAAGTCAGGGTTTTAGCAGACGTTAGATTTTGGCGAAAACTGCAGTTTTCGCCAAAATCTAACGTCTGATAAAATCCTGTGGGCTGCCTTGTAAATATCCCGATGTGAACATCAGCGATATTTGCAAGGTACTCCATCCGGGGTACGCCCAGTGACGCCCACTTTGCATCTCATTAGAGATGCAAAGGGAGGCGCTGGGAAAAAGGCTGCTAACATGCATGTTTGCACCCTCTTGTAAATAGGGCAATTGTTTTATCTCAGCTTTTTTGGCTTTTTAAGTCAAAAAAGCGGAGATAAAGCCCTTGTAAATATACCCCCAGATTAGTAACTGGGCAAATGTGTGAGATTTCTCACAGTTAGGACTGAAATGTGTCCATGTCAGGGAGCACATCTGTCCATTCTTCTCCTCGACCTAACATTGCTGTTCACGGCCTACAAGACTTGGAATGGTTTGACTGAAGAATTGAGGCTTTAGGACATGGATTGCTTTGACAGGCAAATTAAGGTTTTAACACTCAGCTGGTTCCAATTAACGAATCACGGTAATGAAGTGATTCAGGAACTGGCCGACCTAGACACTAGTTACCCTTTATTATACAGGAGGAGATAAATCACTTACCCAATTAAACATTTTCATAATGGTCTTTGAATTTGTAATGACTTAGGGCCCAAATTAGATTTTGGCGAAAGGGCTCTCTGTCACAAAGTGACTCAGTCTCCGGTCCGCCAAACCCTGGGTCCTTTGCCTCGTTTAGGGATGAATGGAGGCGAAGGTTTCCATCCACGCAGCCGCGTGGCTACACGCGGCTTTTTTTGCTGTCCCGTCAAAACATACTTTGTGTTTATTTCCCGGCAAATGTATTTGTCTAAAGTCTTTGTTGTGTGTACTAACTTTACAAAACTCGTGAAAAAAACGTTGCAATGTTTGCTCAGGAAAACATTTGCAACTTCCCACACCTGATGGACAGCTGTGTACAGCTGTGCTGCAGGTAAGATTTCCACTTCTGCAAATCCCAAAGTGAAAAGCTGAGCTCCGGTAATAAATCTAGTGGAACACACACCCCCTCTGTGGCTTCCAGTAAGAGATCTGCTGATGTGGAAAGAGTTCCTTATTCACAATAAATGACCTGTCGGCGCTGGTGGCGGTTGCCTGAACTTTATTGTACCTGCTCGCTTTTCGATTGACAGGAAATAATTTCCCCTATTAAGTTTTTTCCCGGTATACTCCGACATTTGTCTTTCTTTGAGGCGATGTTGCGCTTGGCCAGGCGGTTATAATCTGTTTTACGGGCAGCATCCCTCCTCTGACCTGTGGTTCTCAGAGCAGTATATGGTTACTGTAAATTAAAAGTATTGCTTACGGGTCCCTGCAGTCAGGGGTTCTCTGGGAGGAATACAGGGCTGAATTTACAGTGAGGCCCCACGCGCGCTGGCTCTCGGCGGCTTGCTGATATCATAACATAATGGCCCAGCCCGCCTGAAAACAGGCCGGTGTGTGTGTGTGTAGGGGGGGGAACGGGGGAAGTGTGTGGGGTACAGTAGGGAATCGGGAAGTTTACTGATTGTTTGCAGTGCAAACGAGTATTTAAATTACAAGAGAAACAGCAGACATTTAGTCAGGGCTTTAATTGGGCCGGGTCCTGCAGGTGCTCAGCACCGGCAGTTCTAAAGAGCAGGTGCTGAGAGAATATATGTCGTTACTACGCATTCCGTTGCAACGCATGCCTTTACCACGTATGCGTTACAACGGAATGTGTTTTCCACGCTTTGCCGTTACCTCAATTTTACCTTTACTCCGCTTTTTCTTTTTTTGGGTTGGAGACCCCCCCAAGCCTCTTTCTTCTTTTTTTTTCCTTTTTCCGCAGGTCTCCGCCGACACTGAAAACGGACTGATGCTTTTTTTCGGATTAGGATGACGTTGTTCCGTGATGACGTTGCTTGCGTTGTGAAGATGGTCGTTGAAGCATTACGCGTTGTGAAGACGTTTACGAGGTAAGTGTATCGTAAACGTTATGCGTAGAAAATGCTTCGTGGTAAAGGCTGTTTCCCGTGCTGAGACGGGTCCCTATCGGACTCTCCATTTTTGCCCTCACCCTCAGATTGGAAAAGAACCTTAACTCTGCACAAGTCCCACCCTTCACTGCCTTTCATCATGCAACTTCAAAGAGACTCGTTCTTTCACAATCTCACCATGTCAGATTCCCAAATGTCAGGTCTATTGAGCATTTTTCGTGTGCAATCAGACTCAGAGTTATACGTTGTTGTCAGTCTTACTGTATGGGGATCTTGTGGTTTCTTATGTCTCCCATTTAAGAGACTTTCTCTTGTGGTGTGCGTCTCACTAGCTGCCTTGAGCATCTTCTAGAGACAGCCCCTTGCCCTGAACCTTGTTGTCATGGCTCTCTTCCTGTCTGAAAGCTGTGTTGGTACTCCAGTTCTACTTTGGCCTGAGCATCTCACCATTAGGAATGCTCTACTTTAGTTTGTTAGGGTAGTGGCTGCCTGCGTGGAGAATGCTGTTCTCTGCTGTACTCTTACGGGAAAGATATTTATATATATATATTCACGAAACTGGAACTCCTTCCTCCTCAGAAAAGACCAGAGCCCACGCGGAATCACAGGTAAACTCCCTTTATTTCAACACAGTGGTTAGCATGACGAGTTTCGGATTGAGTTCCTTTATCAAATGCCTCGACCATCTCTGCTTAACACATCCACATTTGAACGCAGAAGGTCATGTAGAATCGGTCATGCACAATATTCCTATGTTTTCCATTATTCAGTAGAGTAGTCTATTGACAATACATTTTTTACAGGATCACAGAAGTCTCCAGTGACGTATCCTTGTTTTCCCTCTTCCCCCTGTACACTGGTCTTGCTTTGACTCCGTTGGGCGGACTATGTGATAGTAGAAGTTGGGACCTATTCTTCAGTCTCCTGTCTTTCGTTCCCGTGAAACTTCAAGTGAGCCTTGATAGAACATGAAGCCCATCTTGATTCTTCACCTGAACGAGATGGAGGAGCACCAAAATACCATGGCTGACCTGGCACACATGGAAACCTGCAAAAAGAGACACAAGCACTTTCATTGAGGGTAGATGCGTTACAAAGGGGTGTTACACAGGACACCTCCCAAGGGGCTGCTGTGGGTACCTTTTCTCCCTCTTCCACATCACCCATTTCGGAGAGTCCGGTTATACAGGTTACTATCCCTCCTTCTATACCTTTAGCCCCTCCTGAGAGATTTATGGGTAATCCAACCCATTTTGCAACTTTCATTAATCAATGCCAATTACACTTCATGAGTAATGCCGCCTGTTTTCCGACCGAGCAAGCCAAGCTGGCATTTGTTCTTTCATACCTGGGGGGGTATAACAGCTACTTGGTCTATACCATTGGTTGACCGTAATGATTCACTCCTTTATAATTATGACACATTTAAAGAAGAGTTTAAAACACTTTATGATAGACATTCCTTTATACAATTGGTTGACACAGAACTATTAAATGTCAAACAGGGAACCAAAGACCTGATTGCGTATATTGCTGATTTCAATTGTCTGCTTAGAGAGGTTGGCCAATGGCTAAACGAAGTGCCTTGTTTTATGAAGGACTTAGGGATGATCTTTTGGCTCAGGTAGTGTATCCCCCCGATGATTATAAGTTTCTCATAGATCTGGTGGTGAAACTAGACCATATATTACATGAACGGAAAGAAGAAAGGGGTCGTCCTGATGCACAGATTGTGTTATACAAGGAGAAACAAATTGTGACAGAAAGACCTGTGACCGAACCAGAGCTAATGCAAATACGGAGCATTAATGGTCCCATTAGTGACGAAGAAATACAGTGTCATCGTGACATGAAACTATGTCTGTTTTGTGGGAATCAGAGGCATTTTTTAAGGGATTGTCCTGTCAAACATAAAAAGACGATCTTATTGGTGGAGACACTCCGCTGACTTGGAGAGAATGGGAAGGTGCTTCAGACTCGTTGATCAGAGTTCATCAGCTGCCCCAGTGGGCCGGGCCTGCAGCGTCCCATTACTCCAGGCCTGAATGCGTGTAGATGTTATTGCACGCTGGGAATGCGAGTTATCCGAATAACCATCCAGCCGTTAACGCCCCTTCGATCCTGCAGCACGCACCACTTGAGTAAGAGTGCGTATCTATTGTGAAGTCACAATTTCTGAAATGCCAGAGCAGTCCCACTGGGCGGTGCGGCGGGTCGGCGTTACCCCAAGATATATTCACATTATTTTGTGGATTTGGTGGTGTGCATCTTAATGGGTGGTGCAGGAGGAAAGCGAAACCACAGAACGCCTTTGAAAACTGCAAACAATCTTCTCCACATCAAGGAAAAGCCTGCACATGAATCCTTGGACAATTGCCATTTTATAAGCAGACAGCACTTGCAAACAGGAACGCGTTTCGGCTGCTCTCACAGCCTTTGTCAACCTCAGATTGCGCCATTTCTGATTCGTATTTAAACACTCACAACAGGTTATACCAATTATGTGAACATGAATGAGTTACTTTCAGTTAGTATTTCCTTTAAATTAAACATCAATATGTATTTCAATCACTTGTCGAGGAAATGAAACAAAAAAAATTGACTGCGCAATCTACAGTTTTTGCAGTATAAAAGTCCATCTGTAGTTCCTTCGTAGTATGGGAGCCGCGCTATTAACTGTTCAAATGGCTCTCATACCAGCTTTGTCCATGTACAGTGGACATTTATATTGCAAGAACTGTACATTGTGCAGGCAATTTTATTTGATTTATTTCTCATGATTGGTATCATCTGTTGTGAGTGTTTAAATACAAATCAGAAATGGCGCAAAAGGATTCGGGAAACTGATGAGCCTGAAGTCTAAGGGGAGGAGAGATTCAGGTGGGTCAGGGTTAATAGTCTCCCAACGCATCCCTCAGAGTGACACTACATTGCCGTCTTCTCATTTGTATGTGTGGTCCTGTCTATTCTGGGAAGATCAGTTTATCAAAATACAAATCATGGTAGATTCTTGTGATACCAGGAACTTCATGGTTATACAGTGGGCCAAGAACATAAAAATACCTGTGGAAGAGAAAACCTCCATAGAGGAAGTTAAGACCATAGATGGCAGTGCTATTAAATCAGGTCACTCACACTACAGGATCATTGACTTTATGTATTGATGAGTTACATACAGAAACTATTTCCTTTGACTTGATTCAATCACCGCAATTCCCAGCCATTTTAGGTGTTCCATGGATATCTCAGCATAATCCTGCCATAGATTGGAGACAGAAGTCACTAACCTTTCCTTCTGCCTTTTGTACAGACCACTGTCTAAATATTGAGCCTCAACAAAACACAGTAATTGGATCATGTGTCAATACAGAGCCTGAACTCCCTTCTTGCTATCAGGAATTAGCAGAAGTCTTTGATAAATAAAAGGCCACAGTCCTTCCTCCACACACGACCCTATGACTGCAAGATTCACTTAATTCCTGGGGCCCACATTCCATGTAGTTGTATCTAGGCCCTTACAGAAAAGGAGAATGTATATCTGAGAGAATATCTGGATGAGATGTAGCCATTTTCTTTTTTTTACAATTATTTATTGAGTAGCTTGCAGCAGTAATACACAAAGCCCCACTACTGTGGTCCAACAATAGCAAAATAGCATAGTTCAATACAAGCCATTTTCGTTCCCTAACATTGCATCTAGTATATAATACAAAACAGAGAACAATTCCCTCAACAACAAAAAAAAAAAGGAAAAAACCCCTCCTCCACCCCTCCGGGCACTTTAGGTGATGTTACATCATACAGTTGTCGGATCCGAATCATTGTAGACACACATGAGTGATAGCTCATAAAGGTAGTCTCAAGTCCGATAATTCCTGACCAGGCACAAAAAGCAGTACAAATAAAGAGAGATACTCTACAAATCAGGGTGGCTCAGTAAATACATTGTCAGTGGGGCCCGAAAGTCTTTGGGCCGTGATGCCTCAGGCAACTCTCTCCTCCTTTTTTTATACCAAAAATAGAAGTGGGTCTTTGGTGTTGCATTGATTATAGAACACTGAACGAGAATACTATAAAAAACAGGTTTCCTTTATCTTTAATCCCCTCTTTATTGAATCAGGTTAAGGAGGCTAAAATCTTTACCAAGCTTGACTTACGAGGGGCATACCACTTGATAAAAGAACAACAGGGAGAAGAATGGAAAAGTACTTTTAGTACAAAATTTGGGTCGTACAATTATTTGGTAATGCCTTTCAGGTTATGCAACGCTCCAGCAGCTTTCCAGTTCTCAATTAATGAGGTCCTGCGAGAAATGTTAGACATATACGCCAAAGCTTGCATCGACGATATCATGGTCTGGTCATCTACTTTAGCTGAGCATGAAAAGCACGTACGAACGGTACTGCTGAAACTGAAGAAAATCCAATTGTTTGTGAAGCTAGAAAAGTGTGAGTTCCACATGCATCGTGTGACCTTTTTGGGGGTTTATCCTCTCTCCAAATGGAGTGAGCAGGGATCCTCAAAAGGTTACAGAAATCACGCAGTGGCAATCAACCAAATATATGAAGGAAGTACAAAGCTTCTTAGAGTGGCCACATTTTTACAGGTATTTTATAGAGAACTTTTCAGCATTAGCTTCCCCTATTACAAAGTTGCTCAAGAAAGGGGTGGTATTCTTTTTGTCCCCTGAAACAGAAAAAGCCTTAAAAAACAAAAGCAGGCCTTTACTCAGGCTCCCGTACTAAGACACCCAAATCCTTCTCACCCCTTTCACGTAGAAACTGGTGCATCACAAATGACAATAGGGGGTGTTCTTTCCCAGAGAGATGCCATCAACGTGTGCTTGCACCCGGTAGCCTTTTCTCACACAAATTTAATTCACGTTCCAGCTCTTTTGAGCGTTTTCTTCCCTTCCCAGTTCACGCTCGCACTTCCGGTTCGCGGCAGCGTCTGTCAGTCTGATGACCAGCTCCTCGCGTCGGGCACTCCTTCTCCTCGCTCTCCACGGCACAGCATACCTCGGTGGGGCCTCTCCTGTAAAACAAAAAGAAACCACAAAGAATCATTACAAAGGCGGTAACATGCTTGAGCTTGTGTGTATGAAAGACGTCTGCAAATGATTTAGCAAAGCATATACTTATCTGAAGGAATCTTTGTGGCATACATGGGCATCTGCATCTCTTTGGTGGCATATTTCTTGATTGTATGAAATCATTGCAGTCTGCATTATGAACTCCTGAATTAAACGAGACGCATTTTGTTCAGTCTTTCCTCGCTTTATGAATCCACAGCAGTCAGCATCAGTAACTCCTGAATTAAAGGAGATAGGTTTGGTTTAGCCTCTACGTTTTTGCATATTTTTTGTTAACTTATCTCTGGCCGATCTTTGGCTCAGTCTTGGTTATTTTTGGGATATGTGCTATTTTTCTAGGGTAGCTATACTGGTAAGCACTATTTAGAGTAAAACCAGTGCATAACAGAATAGTGTTCCCTCAGTGATTTTCTCCCTCTCTTCTTTATTTTTTATGCAGAATTGATTTGTTGATTCCTGAAGGAAGCTTTATTGGACCCTAGTGGAAGAGGGGAACAAATCAGGTAGACAACCTTGATGTATATGTAGTGGTTATCTATTGCTATGTTTTCCATTAATCAGTAGAGTAGTCTATTGATGATACTTTGTTTGCAGGATCACAGAAGTCTCCAGTGACGTATCCTTGCTGCCCAGGTCGTGCCGAGGGACCCTCTTCAGCTTTCTCCTCTCCTTGTTTCCCCTCTTCCCCCTGTACACTGGTCTGGCTTTGACTCCGTTGAGCAGATAATGTGGTAGTTGGAAGTTTGGACCTATTCTTCAGTCTCCTGTCTCTCGTTCCCGTGGAAACTTCAAGTGAGCCTTGATAGCATGTGCACTATGCATTTAACACCATCAGCCATGACACTACGAGAAATGTCACAAGTGGATCATCAGTACCTTCATCAGGTAACACTGAGCCCCTCTTGATACCACAGTAGCAACCCCGCTGCATCAATCTGCAAAGCTGGATTCAGGAGCATAAATGCAATAGAAAATGGATCAGGTCAGTTGATGTACAGGTTCTGCTGCCTATACTAGACCATGGCATTTCCTGGCAGGGTAGCCAACTTGGAATGTGTAGGATATTTGTCTTTTGCTGCATGCACGCCTGTCTAGCTGCTCTGGACAAGTCACCTGTGGAGCAGACAACCCCTTCCAACGCTGTAGGTCGATGGAAATTGAACAGTGACAGGAGACAATGTGTAGTGATAGTGTAGCAATGAAACACCACACAAAGGGCCTATAGTTTCATGAATAAAAGCACTGATGCCTACCTGGCGTACGATTGCATCATCTCGAGTGGCACTCCGTACACTCGACGCCAGGACATCATCAGACTGTTAAAAAACAGGCGGTGGTGTAAAGAAATTTGAGGGGGCCCCGCAAAGTACATGGAGGGGCCCCCATGCTTCAGACTTAGTCAAGAGCTTGTGACATGCCGCCTGTTCTCAGTGCCAAAGGAGGCCCCCCGGAGCTTGGTGTGCCCATTGCACTGCGTGGACTTCAGGGGCTATTGTTATGCCACTGCAAACAGGGACAAAAAAGAAAAAAACTGGGGGGCATATTTACTAGTCCCCTGTGCCTCCCTAGAGTCACTTTATGTCATGCTCCGGTGGCGCAAATTGCAAAATCATGAGGTATATATACAAGAACTGATGTATTGGCATTGATGCATCAGATTTCTTGCGCCTGCCACAAATGCCCTAATGGATACGCTATATTTATAGTACAGGGCTCCATTGCGTAAGGATTCACAGATGCTTCAGAAATTCTGATGTTTCTTTTGGCGCTAAAGTAGTGCATCGCTGGAGTTAGTCTTAAAACTGACGCAACTCCCAGCAATGTGTCAGAACACAGAGGCGAGTCCCATGTTAAAAGCCCTGTATCAATCCTTATGCCTGGTTTGAGAAGGCGTAGGGATTTTGAGTCAGTCAAGTCGTACAGTGATGCAGTGAAAAGTTGAAAACTTCAGTGTGTCAGTTCAGCGTGGCTTTTAACATGCAACGCCTACCCTGCATACATTATACCTTGTGCATGTATAATATGATGCAGGTCTCTACCAACTGAAGCCTTGGGCCCAGTTTGTACAATTTGTAAATATGGAGCAGTGTGGAATACTGATTGGGCGGCCGCTGTATAAACAAATAGGTGCTGCGGCGGCGCTATCTCCTTGTAAATCTGCCTTCTTATCTATGAGGACATGCAAAGCTACTATGCGCTCAGGAGGTGTTGCATGATTGTTGCAGTGGGTTTTCCCAAACAACACCCATGTATTTTGACACTTTCATAGATTTACAAGCGCATGTAAACCTGGGGAAGCGCCAAAAACCTATGCCTCCTGCGGTGAGGCGTGACGACAAGTAAGAACTTTATTTCTCCTCTTTTTTTTTCTCTTTCTATGTGTGCAACATTCTGCAGCACACATGTAAAGAGGAAAATGCCTCTTAGGATTGTTTCCCTTTCTGCACAAAAACAATCCTGCTGACAAAACAGACACCCTTGCAACATGGTAAAAGGATACCTGTGTTGGCCCTATCCTGCCGAAAAGGTGTCAGTGCAGAGGGAAAGGACAGCAATGCACCATATTGCATAAATATGCTGCATTCCTGCCCCTTCAGTTTCCAGACAAATCAGGATATTGCGGCACAGACTTTCAAATTTTGCAGCAGAAAAATTGAAATTTTGTGGCACAAAAATGGAAATTTTGCCACATTATTGCAGCAATTTATTTTACTTTTAATCATTCCTATTCAGCCTTAAATCAATGGAAACTCTTTTAGCAGAGTATGCCACTGTAAAATGGGCATGTTTAAAGTGTCTGAGAGTGTTTGTTTGCTACATTCTCCTTTGTGGTAACATTCTGGATCATAGTTTAAGCCAAGCACAATGGCACAGGGCTGCTGGTCATACTGTTTTCTGTGGCATTGTGTTGTCTGGGGGATCTCTGTTCCAAGCCCCGAGCCATCTCCTGGCTGAAATGTAACAGACTGGTTGAGGAAAATCGTAATTGCTTAGAGAAACAGTCACTGAGAAAACGAGTAGGTATGGATCTTGTATAAAACATGCATGAAGAGGGACACAATAAACAGGTACAAATGCACATAAAGATCACAACACAGGCCAACTCCATTCATTTGAATGAAACCCAGCTAACATAAAAGTCTACTGGGGGGAGGAGGGGGAGCACTGATCGTTTGTACATGAGATAACCACTAGATTTCTTGCATCAGAGGAGGATGTGCAGAGCAGGGTCACAGGGTGATTACAGTGGTTGCACATGACGATGCACAACAGGGGGGCTGTGTTGCTGTGACCCTGGTCAAGTGTGACACCTTCAGGTAGTTTGAGATTTTTTTCTCCAGCAACATTTTGCAGACTGGGATTTTTAATCCTGTGCGTAGTTCTGTAAAGACAGATGCACAAGTCCTCAAAATGGGAATTTCTAGTGGCAAAGAATATAAGTGCCTGAAGTTGTCACAAATGACACGTCAAATAAAAACAAGTCCAAAAACCCAAGTGGTCTGTGCTACTTTGCAGCTACACATATGGCCGAATAGATGAAAATAAAAAAAGTGTATTTTCTCCTTATAAAAATTTGAAATATATGTTTTTATGGAAATATACATCCCCGTCTGAAAAGAAAAAGTATCTTTAAAATAACTCCCACTGCCTGCTGCTCCCTACATAGTGCTTCACTCACTTGCATTTATTCTTCATCCCCTATCTTCGGTTCCTCCTTGTCGTTGCTGGTTGAACTTAGGCCCCTTTTCGTATGTTGCGCTCCATCTCAGTTTTTGCTGGCCTTTTCACACACGGAGGTTTCTTCACAGGTTTCTTGAATTGTCTGTACCAACACGCTGAAAGTGTTCTATAATATACTGATTTCCTGTAAACTGTTTTTTTTATGTCACAGAATATTTGGGATATTTCAATTTAAACTGACTTCTTGTCAGTAGTCTGTCTTCTGCTTTACTTATGGTCTTGCCCTCAGTTCTTATGGCTTTGGCTCCACATGTGCCCAGTGCACTGCCCTACTCTTCCTGGTTTTGTTATGGATTCTTGGCCAAGATCACACCTTGTCTCTGCGGCATCACTCAAAGCTTTTGTAGACACATGTCCCATTGCTTGCTTCCTGTCACTTATTCACACCACAAGGACTCTATCCTTAGGCTTTGCTCAAGCATTTCACTGCTAATCTTCAACCACCAAAGAAAAAATAGTCAACGCTGTCTGACACCCAATGGCGCAACTTAACCCAACCCAAAAGCAGTTATTCAACCGCGGTAAGTGCACTGTGGGAATCCAGACTCCAGGGAGAAATCAGTACTTACAGTTCCATGAGTGAATGTTTTCTAATTCATTATTAAATTTAAATGTTGGGTTATTGATCATTATTCGGTTTTATAGCTTCCTTCCCATTAAGCCCCTCAATGTGTACCTTCCTTGGCTGCTGCTGTCTCTGCTTGCAATGACTCAGTTCTGTGGGACTTTTACAAGAGGTCCTGCTTTGTGAATCCTTCCACCTTCTTCAGATGGACTGAAACAGGCCCCTCACCCCATGTTGTGTTCCCAAAAGCCTATCTAACAGAGCTTGAGGGGCGTTGAGAAAATTGCATTCATATTTTTCTCCATCTCCGCCCCTCTCTCTCCTTCTCTCTCCCACCTCATACTGGGGCAGATTTACAAGAAAGTGACGCATCTGTAGAGATGCGTCACTTTCCCTGCGCCAACATGCAAAACCCTTGCATCACCATGGATGCGCCGTATTTACAATACAGTACAAAAGGGGGTGGTGATGGACGGAGCATAAGAATCAATCAAACACTCACACCCAATCAACAGATCTGGGTTTGATCCATCACCATTCTTTAGCCCACTCTGCCACCCCAGTTCAGACATGGCCATATGCAAATCAGTCTGACCCTGTGCCTCATGGGAACAGTCCAGCCCGAACTGCCAAACCATGCCTTCCCTGGACCGGAAACAAGCTTCCTAGAACCGGTTTCTGGCATTTCAGCCGTCTTCAGCCAGGCTTGCTTGAATCCAGTGGCAAATTGAGCAAGGGACTCACGTCTGAGCATACCCTGCCAACTTATGGCGAACGAAGCGGTAAAAAAGGGGGTGGTGATGGACGGAGCATAAGAACCAATCAAACACTCACACCCAGTCAACAGATCTGGGTTTGATCCATCACTGTTCTTTAGCCCACTCTGCCACCCCAGTTCAGACATGGCCATATGCAAATCAGTCGGACCCTGTGCCTCATGGGAACAGTTCAGCCCGAACTGCCAAACCATGCCTTCCCTGGACCGGAAACAAGCTTCCTAGAACCGGTTTCTGGCATTTCAGCCGTCTTCAGCCAGGCTTGCTTGAATCCAGTGGCAAATTGAGCAAGGGACTCACGTCTGAGCATACCCTGCCAACTTATGGCGAACGAAGCGGTAAAAAAGGGGGTGGTGATGGACGGAGCATAAGAACCAATCAAACACTCACACCCAGTCAACAGATCTGGGTTTGATCCATCACTGTTCTTTAGCCCACTCTGCCACCCCAGTTCAGACATGGCCATATGCAAATCAGTCGGACCCTGTGCCTCATGGGAACAGTTCAGCCCAAACTGACAAACCATGCCTTCCCTGGACCGGAAACAAGCTTCCTAGGACCGGTTTCTGGCATTTCAGCCGTCTTCAGCCAGGCTTGCTTGAATCCAGTGGCAAATTGAGCAAGGGACTCACGTCTGAGCATACCCTGCCAACTTATGGCGAACGAAGCGGTACAAAAGGGGGTGGTGATGGACGGATCATAAGAACCAATCAAACACTCACACCCAGTCAACAGATCTGGATTTGATCCATCACCGTTCTTTAGCCCACTCTGCCACCCCAGTTCAGACATGGCCATATGCAAATCAGTCTGACCCTGTGCCTCATGGGAACAGTCCAGCCCGAACTGCCAAACCATGCCTTCCCTGGACCGGAAACAAGCTTCCTAGGACCGGTTTCTGGCATTTCAGCCGTCTTCAGCCAGGCTTGCTTGAATCCAGTGGCAAAGTGAGCAAGGGACTCACGTCTGAGCATACCCTGCCAACTTATGGCGAACAAAGCGGTACAAAAGGGGGTGGTGATGGACGGAGCATAGGAACCAATCAAACTCTCACACCCAGTCAACAGATCTGGGTTTGATCCATCACCGGTCTTTAGTCCATTCTGCCACCCCAGTTCAGACATGGCCATATGCAAATCAGTCTGACCCTGTGCCTCATGGGAACAGTCCAGCCCGAACTGCCAAACCATGCCTTCCCTGGACCGGAAACAAGCTTCCTAGGACCGGTTTCTGGCATTTCAGCCGTCTTCAGCCAGGCTTGCTTGAATCCAGTGGCAAAGTGAACAAGGGACTCACGTCTGAGCATACCCTGCCAACTTATTGGCGAACAAAGCCGTACAAAAGGGGGTGGTGATGGACGGAGTATAAGAACCAATCAAACACTCACATCCAGTCAACAGATCTGGGTTTGATCCATCACTGTTCTTTAGCCCACTCTGCCACCCCAGTTCAGACATGGCCATATGCAAATCAGTCTGACCCTGTGCCTCATGGGAACAGTCCAGCCCGAACTGCCAAACCATGCCTTCCCTGGACCGGAAACAAGCTTCCTAGGACCGGTTTCCGGCATTTCAGCCGTCTTCAGCCAGGCTTGCTTGAATCCAGTGGCAAAGTGTGCAAGGGACTCACGTCTGAGCATACCCTGCCAACTTATGGCGAACGAAGCGGAACAAAAGGGGGTGGTGATGGACGGAGCATCAGAACCAATCAAACACTCACACCCAGTCAACAGATCTGGGTTTGATCCATCACCGTTCTTTAGCCCACTCTGCCACCCCAGTTCAGACATGGCCATATGCAAATCAGTCTGACCCTGTGCCTCATGGGAACAGTCCAGCCCGAACTGCCAAACCATGCCTTCCCTGGACCGGAAACAAGCTTCCTAGGACCAGTTTCTGGCATTTTAGCCGTCTTCAGCCAGGCTTGCTTGAATCCAGTGGCAAATTGAGCAAGGGACTCACGTCTGAGCATACCCTGCCAACTTATGGCGAACGAAGCGGTACAAAAGGGGGTGGTGATGAACGGAGCATAAGAACCAGTCAAACACTCACACCCAGTCAACAGATATGGGTTTGATCCATCACCGCTTTTTAGCCCACTCTGCCACCCCAGTTCAGACATGGCCATATGCAAATCAGTCTGACCCTGTGCCTCATGGGAACAGTCCAGCCCGAACTGCCAAACCATGCCTTCCCTGGACCGGAAACAAGCTTCCTAGGACCGGTTTCTGGCATTTCAGCCGTCTTCAGCCAGGCTTGCTTGAATCCAGTGGCAAAGTGAGCAAGGGACTCACATCTGAGCATACCCTGCCAACTTATGGCGAACAAAGTGGTACAAAAGGG
This sequence comes from Triturus cristatus, assembly GCF_964204655.1. NCBI lineage: Eukaryota > Metazoa > Chordata > Amphibia > Caudata > Salamandridae > Triturus > Triturus cristatus. Next base: position 1,153,582,746 of record NC_140584.1, read on the forward strand.
GGGGTGATGGACGGAGCATAAGAACGAATCACTCACACCCAGTCAACAGATCTGGGTTTGATCCATCACCGTTCTTTAGCCCACTCTGCCACCCCAGTTCAGACATGGCCATATGCAAATCAGTCTGACCCTGTGCCTCATGGGAACAGTCCAGCCCGAACTGCCAAACCATGCCTTCCGTGGACCGGAAACAAGCTTCCTAGGACCGGTTTCTGGCATTTCAGCGGTCTTCAGCCAGGCTTGCTTGAATCCAGTGGCAAAGTGAGCAAGGGACTCACGTCTGAGCATACCCTGCCAACTTATGGCGAACAAAGCGGTACAAAAGGGGGTGGTGATGAACGGAGCATAAGAACCAGTCAAACACTCACACCCAGTCAACAGATCTGGGTTTGATCCATCACCGCTTTTTAGCCCACTCTGCCACCCCAGTTCAGACATGGCCATTTGCAAATCAGTCTGACCCTGTGCTTCATGGGAACAGTCCAGCCCGAACTGCCAAACCATGCTTCCCTGGACCGGAAACAAGCTTCCTAGGACCGGTTTCTGGCATTTCAGCCGTCTTCAGCCAGGCTTGCTTGAATCCAGTGGCAAAGTGAGCAAGGGACTCACATCTGAGCATACCCTGCCAACTTATGGCGAACAAAGCGGTACAAAAGGGGGGGGTGATGGACGGAGCATAAGAACCAATCACTCACACCCAGTCAACAGATCTGGGTTTGATCCATCACCGTTCTTTAGCCCACTCTGCCACCCCAGTTCAGACATGGCCATATGCAAATCAGTCTGACCCTGTGCCTCATGGGAACAGTCCAGCCCGAACTGCCAAACCATGCCTTCCGTGGACCGGAAACAAGCTTCCTAGGACCGGTTTCTGGCATTTCAGCCGTCTTCAGCCAGGCTTGCTTGAATCCAGTGGCAAAGTGAGCAAGGGACTCACGTCTGAGCATACCCTGCCAACTTATGGCGAACAAAGCGGTACAAAAGGGGGTGGTGATGAACGGAGCATAAGAACCAATCAAACACTCACACCCAGTCAACAGATCTGGGTTTGATCCATCACCGCTTTTTAGCCCACTCTGCCACCCCAGTTCAGACATGGCCATATGCAAATCAGTCTGACCCTGTGCCTCATGGGAACAGTCCAGCCCGAACTGCCAAACCATGCCTTCCCTGGACCGGAAACAAGCTTCCTAGGACCGGCTTCTGGCATTTCAGCCGTCTTCAGCCAGGCTTGCTTGAATCCAGTGGCAAAGTGAGCAAGGGACTCACGTCTGAGCATACCCTGCCAACTTATGGCGAACAAAGCGGTACAAAAGGGGGGTGGTGATGGACGGAGCATAAGAACCAATCAAACACTCACACCCAGTCAACAGATCTGGGTTTGATCCATCACCGTTCTTTAGCCCACTCTGCCACCCCAGTTCAGACATGGCCATTTGCAAATCAGTCTGACCCTGTGCTTCATGGGAACAGTCCAGCCCGAACTGCCAAACCATGCTTCCCTGGACCGGAAACAAGCTTCCTAGGACCGGTTTCTGGCATTTCAGCCGTCTTCAGCCAGGCTTGCTTGAATCCAGTGGCAAAGTGAGCAAGGGACTCACATCTGAGCATACCCTGCCAACTTATGGCGAACAAAGCGGTACAAAAGGGGGGGTGATGGACGGAGCATAAGAACCAATCACTCACACCCAGTCAACAGATCTGGGTTTGATCCATCACCGTTCTTTAGCCCACTCTGCCACCCCAGTTCAGACATGGCCATATGCAAATCAGTCTGACCCTGTGCCTCATGGGAACAGTCCAGCCCGAACTGCCAAACCATGCCTTCCGTGGACCGGAAACAAGCTTCCTAGGACCGGTTTCTGGCATTTCAGCGGTCTTCAGCCAGGCTTGCTTGAATCCAGTGGCAAAGTGAGCAAGGGACTCACGTCTGAGCATACCCTGCCAACTTATGGTGAACAAAGCGGTACAAAAAGGGGTGGTGATGGACGGAGCATAGGAACCAATCAAACACTCACATCCAGTCAACAGATCTGGGTTTGATCCATCACCGTTCTTTAGCCCACTCTGCCACCCCAGTTCAGACATAGCCATATGCAAATCAGTCTGACCCTGTGCCTCATGGGAACAGTCCAGCCCGAACTGCCAAACCATGCCTTCCCTGGACCGTAAACAAGCTTCCTAGGACGGGTTTCTGGCATTTCAGCCGTCTTCAGCCAGGCTTGTTTGAATCCAGTGGCAAAGTGAGCAAGGGACTCACGTCTGAGCATACCCTGCCAACTTATGGCGAACAAAGCGGTACAAAAGGGGGTGGTGATGGACGGAGCATAAGAACCAATCAAACACTCACACCCAGTCAACAGATCTGGGTTTTATCCATCACCGTTCTTTAGCTCACTCTGCCACCCCAGTTCAGACATGGCCATATGCAAATCAGTCTGACCCTCTGCCTCATGGGAACAGTCCAGCCCGAACTGCCAAACCATGCCTTCCCTGGACTGGAAACAAGCTTCCCAGGACCGGTTTCTGGCATTTCAGCCGTCTTCAGCCAGGCTTGCTTGAATCCAGTGGCAAAGTGAGCAAGGGACTCATGTCTGAGCATACCCTGCCAACTTATGGCGAACAAAGCGGTACAAAAGGGGGTGGTGATGGACGGAACATAAGAACCAATCAAACACTCACACCCAGTCAACAGATCTGGGTTTGATCCATCACCGTTCTTTAGCCCACTCTGCCAACCCAGTTCACACATAGCCAGATGCAAATCAGTCTGACCCTGTGCCTCATGGGAACAGTCCAGCCCGAACTGCCAAACCATGCCTTCCCTGGACCGGAAACAAGCTTCCTAGGACCGGTTTCTGGCATTTCAGCCGTCTTCAGCCAGGCTTGCTTGAATCCAGTGGCAAAGTGAGTAAGGGACTCACGTCTGAGCATACCCTGCCAACTTATGGCGAACAAAGCGGTACAAAAGGGGGTGGTGATGGACGGAGCATAAGAACCAATCAAACACTCACACCCAGTCAACAGATCTGGGTTTTATCCATCACCGTTCTTTAGCTCACTCTGCCACCCCAGTTCAGACATGGCCATATGCAAATCAGTCTGACCCTCTGCCTCATGGGAACAGTCCAGCCCGAACTGCCAAACCATGCCTTCCCTGGACTGGAAACAAGCTTCCCAGGACCGGCTTCTGGCATTTCAGCCGTCTTCAGCCAGGCTTGCTTGAATCCAGTGGCAAAGTGAGCAAGGGACTCATGTCTGAGCATACCCTGCCAACTTATGGCGAACAAAGCGGTACAAAAGGGGGTGGTGATGGACGGAGCATAAGAACCAATCAAACACTCACACCCAGTCAACAGATCTGGCTTTGATCCATCACCGTTCTTTAGCCCACTCTGCCAACCCAGTTCACACATAGCCAGATGCAAATCAGTCTGACCCTGTGCCTCATGGGAACAGTGCAACCCGAACTGCCAAACCATGCCTTTCCTGGACCGGAAACAAGCTTCCTAGGACCGGTTTCTGGCATTTTAGCCGTCTTCAGCCAGGCTTGCTTGAATCCAGTGGCAACGTGAGCAAGGGACTCACGTCTGAGCATACCTTGCCAACTTATGGCGAACAAAGCGGTACAAAAGGGGGTGGTGATGGACGGAGCATAAGAACCAATCAAACACTCACAACCAGTCAACAGATCTGGGTTTGATCCATCACCGTTCTTTAGCTCACTCTGCCACCCCAGTTCAGACATGGCCATATGCAAATCAGTCTGACCCTGTGCCTCATGGGAACAGTCCAGCCCGAACTGTATGACATTGTTCTGCATTCTGTCCATCAATTGTTGTTTTTGCATTTGTCACCCCGAGTGGGACGGGTATGCTCAGAAGTGAGTCCCGTGCTCTCCATGCCACTGGAATCAAGCTATCCTGGCTGAAGAGGGTTGAAACCCTGAAACTGGTCCTAGGTTGCTTGTTTCCAGTCCAGGGAGGACCTGGCTTGGCTGTTCGGGCTGGACTGTTCCCATGAGGCACAGGGTCAAGACTGATTTGCATATGGCTGGGTTCAAACTGGAATGGCATGGTGAGCAAAAAAACGATGGATTTAGGCCCATATCTCTGTACTAGGGTGAATATATGACATTGGTCTGCATTCTGTCCCTCAATTGTTGTTTTTGCATTTGTCACCCCGAATGGGACGGGTATGCTCAGACGTGAGTCCCGTACTCTCCATGCCACTGGGATCAAGCTATCTTGGCTGAAGAGGGGTGAAACCCCGAAACCGGTCCTAGGTTGCTTGTTTCCAGTCCAGGGAGGACCTGGCTTGGCAGTTCGGGCTGGACTGTTCCCATGAGGCACAGGGTCAAGACTAAGTTGCATATGGCTGGGTTCAAACTGGAAGGGCATGGTGAGCAAAAAAACGATGGATTTAGGCCCAGATCTCTGTACTGGGGTGAATGTATGACATTGTTCTGCATTCTGTCCATAAATTGTTGTTTTTGCATTTGTCACCCCGAGTGGGACGGGTATGCTCAGACGTGAGTCCCGTGCTCTCCATGCCACTGGGATCAAGCTAGCCTGGCTAAAGAGGTGTGAAACCCCGAAACAGGTCCTAGATTGCTTGTTTCCAGTCCAGGGAGGACCTGGCTTGGCAGTTCGGGCTGGACTGTTCCCATGAGGCACAGGGTCAAGACTGATTTGCATATTGCTGGGTTCAAACTGGAATGGCATGGTGAGCAAAAAAACAATGGATTTAGGCCCAGATTTCTGCACTGGGGTGAATGTATGACATTGTTCTGCATTCTGTCCAACAATTGTTGTTTTTGCATTTGTCACCCCCGAGTGGGACGGGTATGCTCAGACGTGAGTCCCGTGCTCTCCATGCCACTGGGATCAAGCTATCCTGGTTGAAGAGGGGTGAAACCCCGAAACCGGTCCTAGGTTGCTTGTTTCCAGTCCAGAGAGGACCTGGCTTGGCAGTTCGGGCTGGACTGTTCCCATGAGGCACAGTGTCAAGACTGATTTGCATATGGCTGGGTTCAAACTGGAATGGCATGGTGAGCAAAAAAACGATGGATTTAGACCCAGATCTCTGTACTGGGGTGAATGTATGACATTGTTCTGCATTCTGTCCATCAATTGTTGTTTTAGCATTTGTTACCCCGAGTGGGACGGGTATGCTCAGATGTGAGGCCCGTGCTCTCCATGCCTCTGGGATCAAGCTATCCTGGCTGAAGAGGGGTGAAACCCCGAAACCGGTCCTAGGTTGCTTGTTTCCAGTCCAGGGAGGACCTGGCTTGGCAGTTCGGGCTGGACTGTTCCCATGAGGCACAGGGTCAAGACTGATTTGCATATGGCTGGGTTCAAACTGGAAGGGCATGGTGAGCAAAAAAACGGCGGATTTAGGCCCAGATCTCTGTACTGGGGTGAATGTATGACATTGTTCTGCATTCTGTCCATCAATTGTTGTTTTTGCATTTGTCACCCCGAGTGGGACGGGTATGCTCAGACGTGAGTCCTGTGCTCTCCATGCCACTGGGATCAAGCTATCCTGGCTGAAGAGAGGTGAAACCCTGAAATTGGTCCTAGGTTGCTTGTTTCCAGTCCAGGGAGGACCTGGCTTGGCAGTTCGGGCTGGACTGTTCCCATGAGGCACAGTTTCAAGACTGATTTGCATATGCCTGGGTTCAAACTGGAATGGCATGGTGAGCAAAAAAACGATGGATTTAGGCCCAGATCTCTGTACTGGGGTGAATGTATGACATTGTTCTGCATTCTGTCCATCAATTGTTGTTTAGGTCTCGCCTGAGACAGCGCTTTAGCGCTGCACTGGCGAGACTTATAGTAAGCACTTTTGGAAGTGCAAACGAGTGCTTTCAGGCCGCCAACTACTGTGCATGTGTGCCGGGCGCGCGCACCATTTGGCAGCCTGAAAGCACTCGTTGTCTTTCACTTTCGCGGCCGCTCGGCCGCTTTGATGTTTTATCGTGATCGCGATCACTTTCACATTCGCGGCCGTACGGCCGCTTCCCTTCCTACTTTAATGCACTGTTAAAGCAGAATCCACGCGTCGTAAAGCACATCGTGACCCCATCCCCGGCCATCGCTCTCTTCCATTCACCATCTGCCCCCCGTCCTTTCCCCTCCTCCTTTCACTCAGTCATTCCATTCTTACCCCTCCTTCATTCACCACTGCCTCTCGCCCTTCTGTTAGTTTCTTTCCTACTCTCGCCTCTATCAGTTCTCTTCTTCTCCAGACCTTTCTCTTTGCTATCTCACCCTCCCTACTCTCCTGTCCTCTCCTCCATTCTCTTCATCCGTTCTTCCTCCAAGGTCCCATCTCAGTGCCAGAGGTGGTATTTGCAGCTGTGTCGTTTATGCCCCGTGCCTGGCCGCTCCTTCCCCCATCTCAGATAATATTGTTTTTTTATTCTGTCTTTATTTCTATGGCCTATGGCGTGATATGGACGATGAAGGCGCGGATCGATTGGACGCTGCTGATAGCAATAGAGCTTCCATCTCACAGGGTGCCACCGACTGGTTTTGTTTTCACTTTGTTTGCACTCGGCGAAAATGTCCCGATATTTCTTGTGAATAGCGCTTTCTTTTCCAAGGAGAACCTGTTGTCATCTGCAGGGAAATTGTAGCAAAGTTCATAAATAGGTCCAGCCCTGCCTCCACATGCCCTTTATAACAGTTACTTTCATGCCCAAACATGAGAGACAGCGCGGTACGTATCAGACGCATCTCTCTGGATGGACTCCCAGCTATTTTATGGTATTAATTTAAATTGGTTTTTTTTCAATGCTTTGCAAAAAAACAATCTTGATGATTGGCGATTAAAAACATGGACACAGGCCTTCCACTACAATCTGCTTTAAAACCCATATTACTCGTGACCGAGGCACTGACTGTGGTGTTTGCTTATTTTGAGGGGGGCCCGAGGTTGGGCTGTTATTGACAGTACAGCTGTGCTCACAAAGCATAAGTGTTTGAAGAACTGAAAACTGGGGGAAGCCTGGAAGCAGGTGGGGGGGGATGGGCTGGCGCGGCCAACTTCAGCTTAGATTTTCAGGATTACTTGTGTCATATTTGTTACCTTTACAGATGCATCCTGCTCTCTCTTACCCTAAAGAATTTACAGGTGCTTAACAAAAAGGCCACAAACCCATCTGCATGCCACTGGGAATCCCAGCCATAATTGCTCCCTTTCCCAAGGCAACCCCCCTGCTCTGACACTTTATTGCCCTGGCTGTCTCTGAGGTCTCGGCGCCTCATTCCACACCGCCGCCATCTGGTTTGCGCTGTGGTTTACCCCTCACTGTGGGAGTCGAAGGGCCTTGTACCCAGGTGGAGGGCGCCCAGTGCAGAGAGCCACCCGTCTGCCTGTGATTAAAGAGGCCTGCTCATCTCCCGCGGGTGTCATTTTCAACACGGTTAATGAAACTGAAGCTGTATTCAAGAACAACACGCCTAGGACTTCTCGGTGCCCCCTTGTGAAATATTCAACAACATCGCTGGTTCCTTTTCACCTTAGCCGGACCCTTTCCCGCACCCGGCTGTAGGCTACATTTCTACATTGTCTGATGCAGCTGTTCATGATTCAGGTGACACTATGACCTCTGGGAACCCGAGAGCAATAAATAATAATAAATAGGCTTCGTCCTCTTTTAAGAAGCAGTTTCTCTATTAAGGTAAGGGAGGGCCATACGGAGCTGCTCTAAATGGCCTGTCTTATCACCTGAGCTAATTCCGGTGTTTAATGAATAGATCTTTGTATTTCTTGGTAAATCTGGTTGTGTATCATTTGAATTATTTACTAATCTCTGCAAACCCTGTATGTTTCCTCCTATCCCGTGTAATTTTCAGACTTAATCTGATGGAGGCGTCCATGTAGCTGACCAGCAGTGAAATTAGCGGTTCATTATTGGAGTTGTTTGGGGTGGGGGGGATGTTGCATTCCGATGGAACGCCCTCGCATCATGACAACAAGCATTTGCAATGCAATAGGTCTCGCAGTTGTTAAGAGTTTGAGCTATTGGCACTGTAAATGGCAATGCATTTTATTTATGTGTGGGTTTTTAAAACATAAATAAAAGGCATTGTCATTTACAATGCCAATAGCTCAAACTCGTATAAATGCGAGACCTATTGCATTGCAAATGCTTGTTTTGCATTTGTCACCCCGAGTGGGACGGGTATGCTCAGACGTGAGTCCCGTGCTCTCTATGCCACTGGGATCAAGCTATCCTGGCTGAAGAGGGGTGAAACCCCGAAACCGGTCCTAGGTTGCTTGTTTCCAGTCCAGGGAGGATCTGGCTTGGCAGTTCGGGCTGGACTGTTCCCATGAGGCACAGGGTCAAGACTGATTTGCATATGGCTGGGTTCCAAACTGGAATGGCATGGTGAGCAAAAAAACGATGGATTTAGGCCCAGATCTCTGAACTGGGCTGAATGTATGACATTGTTCTGCATTCTGTCCATCAATTGTTGTTTTTGTATTTACAATACGGCACACCATGGCGCAAGGATTGACAGATGCGTCAGAAATGCTGACGCATCTGTTGACGGAAAAGTCACACATGGCTGGAGTCGTGTCGCAAGCACGACATAACTCCAGCAATGCTCAGGGGCGCCCCTATGCCTAACATGCTGAGTAATTCCTTACGCCTGCTTCGAGCAGGCCAGGGTTTTGACACAGCATGGATATAAAAGTGACTCAGTGAATTCTTGTAGATTTCACTTCATCACTTTTACGGGGGTTCCTGCGACGGAACGCCCACCCTGCATACATTAAACCTGACGCAGGTTTAATGTGGCGCAGGGCTTCACAACGTGACGCATCTCCCTAGATGCATCACGTTGTAAATTGTAAAAGTGACGCAACGACGGTGCAAAAGGGACGCAAGGGGCTTGTAAATCTGCCCCACTGTCTCTATCTTGCTCCTCCTCACCTGCTAAAAATCATGACCTCAAGAAATGGCACTTACCCTCTTTTTCCTCTCCTTTCCTTCATTTGTTCCCCTCAGAAACAAAAGAAAAAATAGTCCACATTGCTGAAAATGTCGTCTTTTTCAGACATTTTTACCTTTCAAAGTGCAGCCTATGGATACAAGACAAAGTAACTGATTGTTTAAATTGTGATAGGGGGCTGAAGATCCCGTGGATATCTTACATAAATACAAACCTGCGAGAAATAGGCATGGATAATATTTTTATTAACCCTACACATGCCAGTAAAATTAAAAAATCTGAATTAAAAGAGGCACTAAGCGCACTGTTCTGCCAAAAAAGACTTAGGAGGGAAAAAGAGAAACCAACAGTTATAAGGTATATGGAAATAGCAGCCACCAGAAATCCCTTCCCATTATATCTTACTATACAATTGACAAACTGGGAAAGAAGTCTTCTATGTCGTCTGAGGGCTGGGACTATTAGGTATCTTTTAAATTTCCCTTTGGGGTACCAAGAAACTGCACTTATGACGAGCTGTCCCTGTAATGGGCAAAGTAAACAAAGCGATTTGCACTTCTTTTTTCTCTGTAATTTTTACTTAATGTATACAAAGCGGTTCTTAATCCCTTATTTTAAAAAATTTAGACCAATTAGTCTAACCAAATCTTATGAGGTATTGTTAGCACTTGGAAACGAGGAAATAATCTTCCGTGTTTGTAGTTTTTTAAAAACAGCTGTCTATGCGCGCAGAACTATGGAAATGTAAATAATGATGTATTTTAACTTACATGTATTATTGGGGAATTTGTTTTTTCTTTGATGTGAATATATGATGTGCTTTTATGAATTGTTATAATTCGAATAAAGATTCTTTGAATTGAATTGAATTGAAGACAAAGTAGCCACAAAGTCATCAGATTGGTTTGATTCACATCCAAACACATTAGCGCCACTTTGTAGAGTTTGCTAATGAAGGGTTACTTTCGAGCTGTACAAGAGCTGAACGTTTACATTGTACTTTCACTTCTGTTATCACTAATGCAGCAGGGGGAGGCATTAAGCTATTACGGCTGTACGGCGTCACGTAGTTACATGTGTGTTCTTACAGCCAATAAGATGGCACCATTTTCATCCTGTCTGACAAGGCCTTTTTTTGCAGCAAAGGAGGTAAATATTGTGGTCATGGTGCTCCTCAGCCGATTTTGTGAATATTTTGTAAATCCCGAAATCGCGAAATGCTGGTGGGTCTGACTTTGGCGTAGGGCCGTGCAGCAAGCTGGCTTGCTGCGCTGCCCTACGTCAAATTTCCATAGATGAGGGCCTGGGTAACAGGTCTTCCCCATCTATGCAACCAGGATCAAGAACAGTATCTCTGTATCCATCAGGAATGCCACACACTTCTTAAATTTAGAAAACAATTAAAGATTAACCACTTTGAAGAGCACCACACTGAAACACAGCTAATCCCCCCTCCATCTCAACACCATCAACCTTCATATAGACTCAATTTTTGAATGTATCTCCGACCTCGATCCAGTGTATGCTCCCCACAAATACATATCAAAGTTGTTGATGACCCTAGGGTCTTGATAGTTGGGCTCCCACAGGTAATGACAGTGCTTGGGGTGACTTTATTGCTATAATATAAAGCAATTTTAACACATCTTGGATAAGTACTGCTGGACCACATATTCACACTGTCCTCACGGACTGGATCGTTTTCCTGGGATCCTGTGATGTGTGTTGCACATGAAACCCTAATGTACGAGCATATTCTCACACGTTAGCCGCACAGAAATCCCTCTCCACAGTAGAATTCTCCAGCTCTGCCATAATATCACATGAGCTAGAGGAATCCGCATCCTCCCGGAGGCATAACAGATCACTTGCGAGAGAAGCGGAGTCTGGGCAGGACCACAGAGGCAAATTGGTGTGTGTGGAGGCTCAATACAGCCAGGGTAGTTGATGTCTGAAGATTATATGGGCTACTTTGAAAAAAAGTAGGGACTGACCATTTCAGCAAGCATCATTTGCGAGGCTGGGAAGACAATGATCATGGGTAGAACTTCAAAAAACAAAGTGATGGATAGAAAGCTTCAACTAATCTCAGCCAGTGGCGATCGCTCTTCGCCGCATTCCAATCCATTGCTTTTCACTCACCATGCCACCTTTGTTTGGACCCACCCATATGCAAATCCGCCTTAAGACGGGAACATTTCAGATCGAAATGCCAGGCCAGGTCCTCCCTGAATTGGACCACAAGCACATCCAGGACCAGTTGTGCCCTTGTTATCAATCAATCATTTGTAAAGCACACTACATACCCGAGAGGGTCTCAAGGCACGTGGGGGGGGGCACTACTGATCGAACAGCCAGGTCTTGAGTATCCTCCTGAAGGTCAGCAGGTCTTGGGTCTGTCGTAGGCTCAGTGGGAGGGTGTTCCATGTCTTGGCGGCGAGGTGGGAGAGTGATCTCCCGCCGGTGGTTGTTCTTCGGATGCGCGGGACGGTGGCGAGTGAAAGGTCGGCGTAGCGTAGCTGGCGGTTGGGGATGTAGAAGGAGAGCCGTCTGTTGAGGTAGGCTGGACCGGTCTTGTGGAGTGCTTTGTGTGCGTGGATGAGGAGCTTGAAGGATATCCTCTTGTTGACAGGGAGCCAGTGCAGGTTTCTCAAGTGGGGGGTGATGTGGCCGTGTCGTAGTACGTCGAGGCTCAGTCGTGCCGAGGCATTTTGGATGCGTTGTAGTCATTTGATGAGCATGGTCGGGGCTCCCGCGTAGAGGGCGTTTCTGTAGTCGAGTCTGCTGCTGACGAGGGCTTGGGTGTCTGTCTTTCTTGTATCTGTCGGGATCCATCTGTAGATCTTGCGGAGCATGAGGAGGGTGTTGAAGCAGGAGGAGGAGACGGCATTGACTTGCTTGGTTATTGAGAGCGTTGAGTTGAGGATGATTCCCAGGTTGCGTGCGTGGTCTGTGGGTGTTGGGGCTGCCCCTAGTGCCGTCGGCCACCAGGAGTCATCCCAGGCTGAAGGGTTGGAGCCGAGGATGAGGACCTCCGTCTTGTCCGAGTTCAGCTTCAGACGGCTGATCTTCATCAAGTTGGCGACGGCCTTCATTCCTTCGTGGAGGTTGGCTTTGGCGGTGATGGGGTCCTTGGTGAGGGAGAGGATCAGTTGAGTGTTGTCGGCGTAGGAGATTATGTTGAGGTCGTGCTGTCGGGCGGCGTGTGCGAGCGGGGCCATGTAAATGTTGAACAGTGTCGGGCTGAGGGAGGATCCCTTGGGTACGCCGCAGATGATCTCGGAGGCTTTGGAACGGAATGGGGGGAGGTGGACGCTCTGGGTTCTGCCAGAGAGGAAAGAGGTGGTCCATTCCAGAGTCTTGTCTCGGATCGCTGCAGCGTAGAGGCGTGTACGTAGTGTGCGGTGGCAGATGGTGTCGAAGGCAGCAGAGAGGTCTAGGAGGATGAGTTGTCCTGATGTCATCGGTGGTGACGATGAGGGCAGTCTCGGTGCTGTGGTTGCTGCGGAACCCTGACTGGGAAGGGTCCAGGATTCTGTTTTCTTCGAGGTATTGGGTTAGCTGTCTGTTGACAATTTTCTCGATGATCTTGATCGGGAAGGGGAGTAGAGAGATGGGCCAGAAGTTCTTGCAGTCTCTTGGGTCTGCCTTAGGTCTTTTGAGTAGGGCTTTTATCTCGGCGTGTTTCCAGCTCTTTGGGAAGTTCGCAGTCTCGAGGGAGAGGTTGATGACGTTGCGCAGGTGGGGTGCGATGGTGCTGCTTGCTTTGTTGAAGACGTGGTGCGGGAATGGGTCTGACGGAGAGCCAGAGTGGATTGTGCTCATGGTCTTGATGGTGTCATCGACGATCACGCTGGCCCAGGCAAGCAGGGTGTCGTGGTCGATGGTGTGCGGTGGGTCTGTTGTGTTGCTGTCTGTTGGGGCTGTCTGGGTGTTGAAGCTGTCGTGGATGTCTACTATCTTGTGGTGGAAGAAGGTGGCGAGGGAGTCGCACAAGGCTTGCGACGGCGGGATGTCGTTGGTGTTGGAGCTGGGGTTGGCGAGTTCCTTCACGATGTTGAAGAGCTCCTTGCTACTGTGTGCATTGGGGTCGAGGCGGTCTTTGAAGGCGGTCCTCTTGGCCGCCCTGGTGAGGTGGTGGTGGTTGCGGATGGCGTCCTTGTGTGCTGCGTGGCTGTCCTGAGTTTGTTCACTGTGCCATTCCTTCTCTAGTTTCCGGGAGGCTTGCTTGGAGGCAAGGAGTTCTGAGTTGAACCAGCTGGCGCTCTTGCTGGTGTGTCTGTGGGGGGGTTTCTTCAGTGGGGCGAGGGTGTTGGCGCAGTCCTCGATCCAGTGTCTGAGGCTGTGGGCAGCGTCATCGGTGTTGGAGGGCTGAGAGCGAGGTTTTCATGTAGTTGGTCTTCGGTGATTATAATTATGTTATGGGATCATCAACCAGGTATAGCTTGATTCCAGTGGCACAGTGAGCGCGGGACCCACGTCTGGGCATACCCGGCACCCGCAACTTGTGTTCCAGTTTACGGAGGACCTGTCTGGCAATTCTGGCGTGACTGTTCCCATTGGGGCAGGGTCAAGACTAATTTGCATATGGCTGGGTCCAAACTGAGGTGGGATGGTGTGCAAAATAAGGATGGACTGGGATGTGGCCCAATTAATTACCAGTGGCTGAAATTAATTCAAGCATTCCATCCATCACTTTTGTGTATACTTTAGTGTGTCGCCCTAAGTGCGACTGGTATGCCCAGACATGGATCATTGCAACCAAGCTATACAGCACATGTTTTGTCCCTTCAGTGGCAGACAGGCCCTGGGATTTTTCTGGGCTTTTAGAAATAACATCCTAATGCAAGGGAGAGGATTTTGTAGTTACACGTGTCACTGTGGTAAATGTGGGAATAAGGTGAGTGGTTAAACCCTTGTCATATGATGAAGAAAATTTGCAATAGGTGCAGGGCACAAGTCGTTGGTACACGCAGATGGACGGCATCCACCCTCTAATTTCAAAGGGTGAACGCCGTCCACCCTGCCAGGCAGTTAGGCCTCACTGAATAATGTGCTGAACTCGTCCCGGTGTAATTTTCAAACACTGGGACTCATTCAGCAGCGCCTGCACGTTGTCTGCTTTCGATTCGCAACAACGTGCAGGCGGGCACGTAGTTTTCTTATTTCAGACTCCTGCTGGGCCCATAACAAAGGCCTAATTTGAGGGCTCATCAGGCTTCCTTTTGTTCCAGTGTCCTGGCTGGCAGCAGTGAGGAGCCTCACACCTAGATGCAAATGCAGCAGAGGGGAAACAAAAGCTCACTCCTTGTTAGCACTTCACACATACTTAAGAGAGGCAGCTTTTCTCTTTGTTCAGTCCTTGTTTACGAGATATGCATGCACTGTAAGAATGTCAGAAATGTTGCTCTTTCCCAGTACTTACACAAAACATATTGCATTGATATAGCACTTACTACCCCTGAGGAGGTGTTGAAATAATTTAAGAACCACTATTTTTAATGTATAGTTTTACTCATTCCAATGCAGTGTGTCAGAGTTCTTTACATCACATGTACGTTTTACATATACAATAAATCATATACGTTTGTAAATCAGTGTACATTATGTGTTACATAAAACTTGGGGATTACAAGGTGTTGAAGTCATATATCACCATCCATAGCTCACTGTACCATATTAGAATGATTACAGTACAACTGCAAGTAACATAAGGACCTCTGTGTTCAAAGCAGTAACCCACTTACCTATCTACATAAAATAAAATCTGTCATTTGCATGTTATATAATGTGCTTTGCAGGTGACACATTAACCCTCTATGCTACTTTGAGTCAAAACTGAGGCTATACAGAACACAGATCTTTCCAGCAAGTGCATTAACCTCCAGAGTTATCTTAAAATTATTATTCACTCAGATTTACTAGGAACACACAGATCTCTGCAGCAGGTGCCTTAACCCCATAAGATATTTTAAAATAGGGTCTTTGCAACCAATTAAGTAGAACAGATTTACTGTCAGTTTTCTTCTTGTTGCCACTTTCTTTTCGGCAGAGGTAAAAAAACAAATGTATAAGCTGAGGCCCAGATTTTGCATTAGGGTTAAGTCACTTTTCTGGCACAACCCTGATACAAAATCTATTTTGGGATTTACAGTGCCACACAATTCCCGTTTGTCTGGGTTTGTAAAACAAACGAATGCCAGGCAGCACATTGCCGTTGCGTCAGATAGATAGGCACAACATGGGTGGTGCTAGGATGTTCCTGTGCATCCATCGATGTATTTTGACACAAACCATGTTTACAAAGGCTTGTAAATATAGGTTTGCACCAAACTGGTGATTCTACCTGAGGTTGGAGTAACAAGGAGAAATATATCCATTTGTCCTCGTTATTTCCTCTTCGTGTGTATGCTGCATTCTGCAGCACACATACAATGAGGAAATATCCTCATAGAATAGTATTTCGTGGCTTTAGGGAAAAAAAACAAGAATAGATAATAGATAATTATCGCTGGCCGCTCTTAGCGAGATTTTTTTAATCGCCGGCTATCGCTAGCAATTATCACCATGCTATCGCTGTATTAACAACGTATAGCGCAATGGCGATAAATTCCCATCGATAGCGGTGTTTTCCATGGAACATCGCTGGTTTTCCAGCGATGTGCCATGGAAAACGGCGAAAACCTTGCTGATACGACCCTGTGGTCGTATTAGCATAATCCACCCCCATTGTTAGGTATAGTAAGTCTGCATTTTTGCAGACGTTAGTTATTGGCGAAAACCGTGGTTTTCGCCAAAAACTAACGTCTGCAAACATGCGTGGGCATCCTTGTAAATATCGCGATGCACATTTCACGATATTTTACAAGGTAGCCCGTCAGGAGTACGCCCAGTAACGCCCACTTAGTCGTGCTGGAAACGGGCGCTAAGTCAAGGAAACACAAACTAGCGTGTCCTTGATGATATTGCGATAAAATTATCGCCGCTTTTTGCCCGAAAACGGACGCTAAAGCATCATTAATGTTATCGTCAGCCCTTTTTAAAATGCCCCTTAGAACTTCCATGATGGTTTTGATAAAGTCAAAATGCCTCCGCTCTGTAGCGTGTCAGTCAAAGCAAGCCCAATACTGGTGGTACAGTATTCAGTCTTACCCGCTTTCGCTGGAGTGGAGGGTCGGAGTGCCCTGTCTCGTGTCTGTGGCCCGGTGGTGAGCGCAAGACTGGATGCTACAGTAGAGGCGGCAAGCATCCACATGCTCATCCGCCTATGTAGCGGCAGGTCTTGGGTCCTCCTGGATTGTTCGGTAGTTGAATCATTGCTCTTCCTCTGTGAGTAATGCCTTGCTTCTCCTTCATAGCTGTACTCTGCTCCAGGGTGACAGCCCTCTCACTTCACCATAGCCCCCCTCCTGACAGCGCGCACAGGAAAAAAAGCCCCTTCATATCACAGCATTGCACAGTGCAACGGCCCTCTTCTCGATAGAGTTTTGCGAAGGGATGACAGCCCTCAACCATCACTGCAGCCCCCACCTGGAATAAGGAGGTCATGGGCAACACACAGGTTTTCTGCATTCGCTTGGTGCAATTCAGCCACTAAATGGACATCTCTTTGTTTCTCCTATTTCACATCAAAGGTTAATGGTTTGTGTTATATTCTTTTTGCATGATGTTAGAATGTGGCTTGCAGGCAGAAGCCTCTTGAAAGCCAAGTGTCAAATGCATTATGTATGTGGCTTAGATTCTTTTTTGTTTAAATCTTTTTATTGACGTTTTCATATTTTCATACAACATAACCAGTGCATCAGTACCCTGCGTGGCAACAACAAAGTTATGCAGTTCAGCATACAATGCATCTTATTAACAGGTAAGCTAGTGAATGAGTTACTGGTAGTAGTTCCTGGAGGATTTTCCTTGCAATGATTGCGGCAGTACCATGTCAGATATTGTGGTATACTGCATCTTAGCCATATTAGCCATGGTGCGGTACTTAATCAAACTCTGGGCGTGGAGTACAACAAAATGAGGACAAAGTAACCAAAGGAAGTATAGGGTAGTCACCTGAGACCCGCTGCCACATGTGTTAACCCCGTGAATGCCCATGACGAGCTGGACTCGTCATGGCACACATTTCTCATGTGCCCATGACGAGTCCAGCTCCCCCTGGCATCCCCTGGGAAATCCCTCTGGTGCGGGCACCAGAGGGATTCCCTTTAATTCAAAATAGCCTCGCCCCCCCCCCCCCCTGCTTTCCCTGTAATGACAATCGGCGCGCACGTCATTACAGTGTAACCGAAACTGAAATGAGCCAAGAGGCTCATTTCAGTTTCACTTTCTACATGCTCAGGGGGCTATCTCAGCTCCCTGAGCACGTAGGAAGACGGGAGAGGTATCGTTGGAAAGGGGAGAATCTCCCAGTGGATCCCTGCTTGGGGATCGCCACAGGAGGGCGATCCCCAAGCAGGGATCCACCCACTAGACACCAGGGAGGGGGGAACGGCCCCTTGGGCAAGGGCCTTTGCTCCCCCCGATTATTTTGGCAACATTGAGCCTTTTTGCCCCCCCCGGGGGGCAGTAGTCCCCAATCTGCCCTCCTGGGGGGCAAAAAGCCCACTAGAAACCAGGGAATTTTTTATAAAGTAAAAATATGGGTGGGGGCTGCCCAAAACGGGCAGGCCCATGCCTCCACCCCACCCCCCAATTATTACAGTCTTTCTGCCCCCCCTAGGGGGCAGATGGGGCAGTGGCCCCTAATCTGCCCCTTCGGGGGGGGCAGAAAGCCCACTAAACACAAGGGATTTGTTTTCAGTTTTTATTAGGGTGGGGGCTACCCGAAATGGGCACACCAATGCACCCACCCACCCACCACCATTACAGCCTTTCTGCCCCCCCTGGGTGGCAGATGGAGCATTGGTCCCTAATCTTCCCCTTCGGGGGGCGGAAAGCACACTAGACACCAGGGATTTGTTTAGAAACAAAAAATAAGGGTGGGGGCTGCCCAAGACGGGAATGCCCATGCCCCCACCACCCCAATTATTACAGTCTTTCAGCCCCCCCGGGGGGCAGATGGGGCATTGGCCCCTAATCTGCCCCTTCGGGGGGGGGCGGAAAGCCCACTAGACACCAGGGATTTTTTTAGAAACCAAAAATAAGGGTGGGGGCTGCCCAAAACGGGAATGCCCATGCCCCCACCACCCCAATTATTACAGTCTTTCAGCCCCCCCGGGGGGTGTAGATGGGGCATTGGCCCCTAATCTGCACCTTCGGGGGGGCAGAAAGCCCACTAAACACCAGGGATTTGTTTTTTGTTCTTTTTTAGGGTGGGGGCTGCCCGAAACGGGCACGCCAACGCCTAAACCCACCCGCCATCATTACAGCCTTTCTACCCCCCCCCTCTGGGGGGCAGATGTGGCATTGGCCCCTAATCTGCCCCTTCGGGGGGCAGAAAGCCCACTAAATACCAGGGATTTGTTTTTAGAAGGTTTTTTTAGGGTGGAGGCTGCCCGAAACGGGCACAGCAATGCTCCCACCCACCCGCCAACATTACAGACTTTCTGTCCCCCGGGGGCAGATGGGGCATTGGCCCCTAATCTGCCCCTTCGGGGGGCGGAAAGCCCACTTGACGCCAGGGATTATTTTCACACAATTTTATGTAGGGTGGTGGATTTTATTAAGGGTGGTGGCTCCCCGAAACGGGCTCGCCAATGCCCCCACCCCCACCACCATTACAGCCTTTCTGCCCCCCCCCTGGGGAGAGAGGGGGCAGTAGCCCCCAATCTGCCCCCCCGGGGGGGCAGAAAACCCACTAAATGCCTCAATGCCAGCTATTTTATTTTGCACAGATGGGGACAGTAGCACCCAATCTGCTCCCGGGGTAGGGCAGAAATCCCACTTGACGTGAGGGATTTTTTTTGCGCATTTATTTTTAGGGTGGGGGCTGCCCAAAATGGGCACCCAAATGTCACCACCCCCCTGCCACCATTATAGCTTTTCTGTCCCCCCCAGGGGGCAGATGGGGGCAGCTGCCCCCAATCTGCCCCCCCAGAGGGCCAGAAAGGTCACTATCCACCAGGGATTTTTTTTGCGCAATTGTTTTTAGGGTGTGGGCTGCCCGAAACAGGCACGCCGATGCCCCCACCCTCCCCCCACAAAAATGACAGTCATTTTGGTAGGTTTCCCTAGGTGGCTGCCGAGCAACGGACCAAAAACCCAGGTGACCCCCCCTTGCAAAACCAGGTCATTTTGAGATGGGCAATTTTCATGTCGCCTCACTACGTTGTGGGCCCTTGCCTGTCGCGGGTACTTGGGCCTCCCACACGAGTGAGGCACCGTTTTTATCGGGAGACCCGGAGGAACGCTGGGTGGTAGGAAATTTGTGTCAGCCCAGTGGTGCCACAACTTTCGCACACAAAAATGTGTGAAAAAGGTGATTTTTTTCAGCTAAATTTGAGGTTTGCAGGGGATTCAGGGTAAGGAGACGTTGGGGGATCCACGCAGGCCATACCTCCCTGGAATCCCCCGGGTGTCTAGTTTTCAGAAATGTGTGGGTTTGGTAGGTTTCCCTAGGTGACCGCCGAGCACCGGGCCAAAAACCCAAGTGCACCCCCTTGCAAAACCAGGTCGTTTTGAGATAGGCAATTTTCATGTCGCCTCACTACGTTGTGGGCCCTTGCCTGTCGCTGGTACTTGGGCCTCCCACACGAGTGAGGCACCATTTTTATCAGGAGACCCAGGGGAACGCTGGGTGGTAGGAAATTTGTGTCAGCCCGGTGATGCCACAACTTTCCCACACAAAAATGTGTGAAAAAGGTGATTTATTCAGCTAACTTTGAGGTTTGGAGGGCATTCTGGGTAAGGAAACGTTGGGGGATCCACGCAAGCCATACCTCCTTGGAATCCCCCGGGTGTCTAGTTTTCAGAAATGTGTGGGTTAGGTAGGTTTCCCTAGGTGCTGGCAGAACTAGGGTTCAAAAACTACAGCTAGGCACTTTGCCAAAAAAGGTTCATTTTTCACTGCGAAATTGAATTGTGTCCACGATGCGTTGCGCCGTTTCCTGTAGCGGGCACTAGGCCGACCCACACAAGTGAGGTACCATTTTTATCAGAAGACTTTGGGGAACACGGGGTGGGTGGAAATTTGTGGATCCACGCAGATTCCAGAACTTTCCACCACAGAAATGTGGGGAAAATGTGTTTTCTTTGGAAATGTTTTAGGTTTGCAAGGGATTCTGGGTAACAGAACCTGGTGGGAGGCAGTCAAGTCACCCCATCCTGGATTCCCCTGGGTGTCTAGTTTTCAAAAATGTATGGGTTTGCTAGGTTTCCCTAGGTGCCGGCAGAGCTATGGTTCAAAAACTACAGCTAGGCACTTTGCCAAAAAAGTGTCATTTTTCACTGAGAAATTGAGGTGTGTCCACGATGCGTTGTGCCGTTTCCTGTCGCGGGCACTAGGCCGACCCACACAAGTGAGGTATCATTTTTCTCGGAAGACTTTGGGGGACACGGGGTGGGTGGAAATTTGTGGATCCACGCAGATTCCAGAAGTTTCCACAACAGAAATGTGGGGAAAATGTGTTTTTTGGGCGATTGTTTAGGTTTTCTAGGGATTCTGGGTAACAGAACCTGGTGGGAGGCAGTCAAGTCACCCAATCCAGGATTCCCCTGGGTGTCTAGTTTTCAAAAATTTATAGGTTTTCTAGGTTTCCCTAGGTGCCGGCAGAGCTATGGTTCAAAAACTACAGCTAGGCACTGTGCCATAAAAGGGTCATTTTTCACTGTCACATTAAAAAACCATTGCAAGTTGCTGCTCAGTTTTTAGCTCTGGGTTCGTCGGGTTCTTGGTGAAACCTACAAGTCCTATATATCCCCACAACCATTAATGTCCAGCGGATGTAACGGTATATTGCTTTCAAATAGATGCCATAATTAGAAGAAGTTACAGGTGAAAATGTTGACACAAAAGGCTGTTTTTTTCAACAAATTTTCAATTTATCCTATATTTAACTGTTAGTTTCTATAAAGAAACCTTGATGGATCTACACAAATTACCCCTTGCTGAATTCAGAATTTTGTCTACTTCTCTAAAATGTATAGCTTTCCAGGATCCACTATTGCTTTTGGACCCATTTCTACCATTAACTGGAAGGAGATCAAAAGCACAAAAAATAGCAAAAATAGGGTATGTCCCAGAAAAATGCCAAAACTGTGTAAAAAATGTTGGGTTTCTGACAAAAGTCTGGTATCCCCTAAAATCTGGGAACATCCCTTTTCTGATAACATTTGCAGGGAAAAACCCAGATGCTTTCATTTGCAGCCCATTTTTCCCAAAAACCCCAAAATGTTGCTGTATTTTGGCTCATTTCTGTGACCCCTCCAGTGGAATCCACAAACCCTGAGTACCTTTAGAAACCCCATGATGTTGGAAGAAAAGGACGCAAATTTGGCGTGGATACCTTATGTGATCAAAAAGTTACAGGGGCCTCACTGCGCACTACCCCAAATAGCCAAAAAAAGGCGTGGCACAGGATGGGGGGAAAAGGCCTGGCAGCGAAGGGGTTAAAAAGGAGGCGGCCTTGTTAGAGTCGAATGACAGCATCTCCGTAATGTGGAATCATATGTTAGATAAGTGAGGCCAGCTCTGTGTGTATATGTTGCTTAGATTCTTATTACTATAGTCCACGAAGGAGTGACTGAGAAGTGATACAGGATTTACTCACCTTCCCAAACACCTAACCATAGAAAAAAACACTAAAACCTCTACTATGCTTAGCCTAACTCCCCATACCTGCCCAAGGGGATCACCCTCTGGTGATAAAAGGGCTCTTATCCACTGGAATTTCAAGTGACATAGAGTCCTTGTCCAGATAGCTAGTGTACAGGGGTGGGCTCAAGCTTGCAGCCAAGGAAGCTCTTTGGTTATTGGGTGGGGTCCTAGATTTAAAATAGTCTAGGGTGTCCTGAGGCTTCATTTTATGTTCAAAGGGCACACTGACCGAGTTAAAGATAGGTGGGGATGATTCAACCATCACATCAATGCCTTACAGGGCTAGTTGGCTTTCATCAGTACATCACAAGGATACTGGTAGCATCCTATTTGTTTGCATTCAATTGAGAATCTTCCATTTACCGTACTCATACATGCCATACATACTGAACCATTTGGTTGCTATGTTTGCATTAGTACTGTCCTGTTTAGAGGATCATGATGGTAAGGAGGCAGGCGGACCTTGTAGTTAAACTTTCGTCATGGGTCTCTTCCCGGCTGTGAATCTATTTGGTTCTTCCTTTCCCCGCATATAATATACATGTTGCAAAATGCCTATTAAATCAAACAAGGGAGAGATTTGCCTAGGATCACAGAATCTGGTCAAGCTGGGAAGCCGGAATTTATGCCCGGTTTTCTGTTTTCACATTGTTCATTTCAGCCATTAGATGGACATATCTTTATTTCTCCTATTTTTCCTGTTTTACATCAAAGGATAGTGGTTCTGTCTTTAATTCTTAGCAAATTAGGTTGACGCGAGAGTGGCGGGCAGAAACCACAACTGTGCACTTTTCACTTCAAATGCTGAAATATTGCGATGTACTGCATTATAACTAGGCTATCATGTTTGAGGTTTAAACCTACAATAACTACTAAAACCCCACAGAAAGGGAGATAGCCCTCACCAGTGTAAACATACAAACACTGAAAAACACCGGCACAACCACAAGCTAAAATTCATTCAAAGAAACGAAAAAGAGAGTGAAAGAGTAACTTTTATTTCTTCCTGAAGGGGCCAATACAATGCAACTTTGTCATATAAGGTAGAAGCAAGAAAGACTGGGCTAACATTATTCTGCTTGAGTTTTGCTGTTTAGGGATGTCACAAAAATGTTGCTTCTTCTTCCTTTTACTTTTTTCAGTTTTGTGGTCTTTGGTCTAAAGATGCAGGGTGTAGAAGCATGTTTTAGGTCTTGTTTAATGATTTTATAAACTGTAGAGAATCAGGAAATATCAAAATCATATTTGATATTTTGGCTATGTTTGATTCTTTCACTGATAGCTAAAATGGCTGGTTTCATAAGAATCTTTCCAAATGTTTACCACATTTACCCACAGAGAATGGGTAAAACCCCTTGAGACATCAGCCCCTTTTCCTAGCGAGTCAGTATTGATAGTAGATGAATAGCCCAACACCCTAGGCTTTAAACATTCAATGCAAGGTGTAGCAACAGGTATATGTGAAAAGAGTGCTGTCACTAAGCATCTGGGATAGTGGTGAAAGCATGACACCATACTTTTGGAAAATCTGGAACACAGTGTTGCTTGGAATGCTAATGCAAAACGTTCCTACCAAGTTTAACACAGATTGGAGTGATTTTGTATGTATTTTGCAGTAATTCAGCTACATATATGAAAAGGTTGTGTGATGACCTGTCAAAAGCGATACCTGAGCTGAAGTGCTTCCTTGTAAGAGATCCTTGCCACTTGTGAGATGGTAGGCAGAAAGCATCTTTACAATCTTCAGAGTTAAGGAAGAATGCTATTCACTTTTTAGTCCAGTCTGGTGCCCTGTTTTTGTTCTGCATGGGATCTAAAATGCAAATATTTCTCATTTTGTGCTTTCTGTGGCTTCAAAGAAAGAGTCATCCCAACTGTGCCATTTAGCCGGTGGTTCTCAGTCCTAGAGGCGGTGAATGCTATATTATCCATGTGGCAACCGTTTACAGAATGTTTGCTGAGTGATGATGACAAAGGCAAGAAATATGAGGATTTTCGGTCACATATATTGATAGTGATGTGAAAAAAAAGTACACTCGTCTGCATTCTTACATTTTTACAGGAAAACATGATTGCTGTAGTGGACATAATCAAGCAACTACAGTCTGAAAACACCCTTGTCTACCAAGTGTTCATAATTGGTGTAGATGTGAACCGTCTCCTTGAGAGTAGGCTGGGCGACACTTTTAGTGGCTTTGGCAGTGCAACAACTTACATGTTAGAGTGCTTGCCACTTGGTAAGCAACAAAATGTTGAGGAGCAGTTCAGGAAATTTTATTTTACAATGTATGAGAAATGGCTTGCAATGATGCAGAGAAATGTTCCTTCACCAACCATGGCATTTGAAGTTAATAATGCCTCACTGTGGAACTCTTCACAAGTTTTAGATCCCTTCCATGAAGCGAAATTTCTCAGGACTTTCAAAAGTGCTACTTCATTTTTGACTGCCTCAATAACTCTGAGGGGGTATGTGCCCAGTTCAACGCATACGTTGCAGAACCTGTCCCAGAGAAATACAATCTTCAGGTGCACCAGTAATGGCATGGAAAGCTATGTCGGTGGCTAGAATTAGCACATTGTGTACTGGCTGTTTTGGCATTGCACGTCTCAATTGCCAATATTTAGAGGGCTTTTTCACAGATACAACTTTACATGGGAAGGAAAGAGCGAGCGCGCATGACCGATCACTCACTGAAGAAGAATTGCATGGTATACTACAATAAGTTAGACTTGTACAAATGTATTTGGACCTCATATACAATGTCCATACACTGTCTATATTCCATGCACTATCAGTTCAGAAAGCAAGCAATAATAAAAGCAAAACGTTCCATAAACACCAGAAAAAAACATGTTTCTATTCTTTTTAATGGTGTGAAAATGTGTAACCACTGATAACCACTGTTTTTGTAAGGTATTGAAATCACTTGAAAACACTGAAAAAACCACCAGCATTTACTAAAAATAGAAAATGAAAACAGCAAAGCCTAATTATAACCCAATAACACAGGTTAGCTTTGTTGTTATATGATGCACTTAGGTTTGGGAGACTGATGTAATTCAGAGTCATGCTATCTATGAAATGAAAGATCATGCGTGCTTACTTAGGGCTGGCTCCTTCAGAATGAGGTTACAGTAAATAGGCAAGCCCACAGGTCAGTATTACTGTAAACAATTAGGTCAAATAGGCTATCTCCGGTGCACGACGTTAGCAGAGTTACATGTCTAGGATATGCAAAGGTCTTATTAGCGAGCATAGTCTATTTTCTGATTACTTCACATAGTTTGTGGTGTCTCTTGCTGTTCCTATATCTACCCATTTAGGTAGTTTTTCTTTGCAAACTAGTAATATTTCCTTCTGATATCCAATATATTCTTGAAAGTGCTAGTTGGGACTGGTTGCATGTGCCTCTTTCTTGTGAGCTACCTTTGTCACCATTTCCTTTTCATCCTTGGATACTGTGCAGCTTACAATAAATTTAGTGTGGAGCTGATACCACATACTGTGAAATGTATGGTCCATTCTGAAAGTGACCATTCTGGTTGTACGGATTACAGGGTGAGATGTCAGGTTGCGCTGGTGAATGTGAGGGTGGTTTAGATATAGTTATGCCAACAATAAGAACATGAGAGATGTCAGCTGCTAAATGTGGAGGTGACATTTTGCGGGGGCGTGTTTAATTTGGTAAAACATAAATGCAGAGCCCTAAACATTTTCTTAGCATACTATTACTGGATGCCAAGCTTGTCATAACCTTTTTCTTTCACTACCCTACAGTTGCTTATTCTTGCAGGCTCTTTTTTCATTCTCTTTTCTCCCTTAATCATTGTTTTATTATCTCTCTTTCTCCATTTTCCCTTTCTGTCTTTCTCTCTTGCTTTGGGTCATGGTCTGTTGGCGAAAAATGAGCCCCAATCTCCTGAAATGAGTGAGGTGGATAAGCCTGAGGAAGAATACGTTGAATAGGAGAATGGTCTCATCTCTGGAGAGTGTAGGCAGCTAAAGCTATCACATCTCCATGGAAATATGCTGCATGTGGAATATTATGCTGTGTTGAGTAGGCTGGTGGTAGAGTTAGATTGTTCAATCCTTGGGTAAAGGAAGCTTTACGCTGACAAAAGGCAACATTGTTTTATGTGTAGCTTGCAAAAGTGTGAATCTTTTGCCTAAATCAGGAGGGTTTGCATGTATACAAGAAATGCTCTCAAATGTACTCATGAAAGACCTGCTAAACATATATGTGAGGGCTTGAGATTTTATGTCACTTCTTGTGATGCCACTTCCTGTAAAGTTGTGGATTGTGATGCCACTTCCTGTGATGTCAATGCCTGTGATGCCACGTGTGATGTCATGCACCATGATGTCATGTGCCGTGATGTTACTTGCATACTGCCTAGGTATGTTACTACCCCCACTAATTTTCCTTAGGACTTGGGCCCTGAGTAGGTGCATTCATAATGGGCAGGACACTTGCCGTCGGGCAGTCCTCGGGAGAGTGAGTAGTATATTCTTTGTGCTGAAGGTACAAATGCGGTCTGGATGCCCTACAGATCAGAGCCTGGCCAGCACAATATAGCACATAAAGAGAGACTTTATGCAGAGGCCTAAAAGTGACCCAGCAGTTGTTAATACATGTGCATGAATATTTAGAGGAATATGCATATTTTATTAATCTAGAGCATAATTATTAATGTCCTACTTTTTTTAATTGCCTGCTGTCAATATCTGACGAATTCAATAACTTCTTGCCCATCCATCTTTTTTCTTCCACTTTGCCAGCTGCCTTGCTCATATCCAATATCTGTGCTGGGAACAGAGGCACATATAAGTTGCTGCCATGAGAAGAGTTGGGAGAACCCCTCTTCTATACTCACAACTATTGCTTTGCTCCACCGTTTTTGTCCAATGTTGTTTAATTCACTTTCTGTTTGTGTCAGAGCCACTTATGCTGAGAACCTATTTCACGCATACCCTACTCTTCCCATGGAACACTTTCTAATGTTGCTTCTTAAACTTTTAGTCTCCCCCCTTGTCCCTCCCACCTCGTATAGTGACCTTTTGTTATGGCTGAACTTTTCCACTGAAAAATTAGATCTCTTCAGCAGCATTCATTCCCTTTAGGGATTTCAATATCTCAAGTACATCCACTCCAATTCCTAATTTTCTCCAGTGTGCATGTCTCAAGCTGGAAAAAGAACACGAGCATTTCCCTTTCTTAATTATAGCCAACCTTCAATGCAATAGGATCCCAGACTTCTCAATCAATCCCAGGAAACTCACAAGTACATTTTAATTGCTGCCTAAGTCTCACATTAAGAGCAGAGGACCCTGCACAAAAGATCCATTGGAGCTGATGATGGCTGGAAGAAGTACATGGAACACGTGCCAGTGAGCGTCATCAGGTTCATGAACTAACACCAGCCGAGACTTGATGTACTGCTTGTAGTACACTGAGATCACTGCACTACCAGGGCACTAACACCAGCCGACACTTGATGTACTGCTTGTAGTACACTGAGATCACTGCCCTACCAGGGCACTAACACCAGCCGACACTTGATGTACTGCTTGTAGTACACTGAAACCACTGCCCTACCAGGGCACGAAAACCAGCCGAGACTTGATGCACTGCTTGTAGCACACTGAGATCACTGCCCTACCAGGGCACTAACACCAGCCGACACTTGATGTACTGCTTGTAGTACACTGAGATCACTGCCCTACCAGGGCACTAACACCAGCCGACACTTGATGTACTGCTTGTAGTACACTGAGATCACTGCACTACCAGGGCACTAACACCAGCCGACACTTGATGTACTGCTTTTAGTACACTGAAACCACTGTTCTACCAGGGCACTAACACCAGCCTGCTTGTGGTACACTGAGATCACTGCCCTACCAGAGCACTAACACCAGCCGACACTTGATGTACTGCATGTAGTACACTGAGATCACTGCCCTACCAGGGCACTATCACCAGCCGAGACTTGATGTACTGCTTGTAGTACACTGAGACCACTGTTCTACCTGGGCAGTAACACCAGCCGAAACTTGATGTACTGCTTGTAGTACACTGAGATCACTGCCCTACCAGGGCACGAAAACCAGTTGAGAGTTGATGTACTGCTTGCAGTACACTGAGATCACTGCCCTACCAGGGCACTAACACCAGCCGAGACTTGATGTACTGCTTGTAGTACACTGAGACCACTGTTCTACCTGGGCAGTAACACCAGCCGAAACTTGATGTACTGCTTGTAGTACACTGAGACCACTGTTCTACCAGGGCACTAACACCAGCCGAGACTTGATGTACTGCTTGTAGTACACTGAGATTACTGCCCTACCAGGGCACTAACACCAGCCGTGACTTTGTGTACTGCTTGTAGTACAGTGAGATCACTGCCCTACCAGGGCACTAACACCAGCCGAGACTTGATGTACTGCTTGTAGTACACTGAGATTACTGCCCTACCAGGGCACTAACACCAGCCAAGACTTGATGTACTGCTTGTAGTACACTGAGACCACTGTTCTACCTGGGCAGTAACACCAGCCATGACTTGATGTACTGCTTGTAGTATACTGAAACCACTGTTTTACCTGGGCAGTAACACCAGCCATGACTTGATGTACTGCTTGTAGTGTACTGAAACCACTGTTCTACCTAGGCACTAACACCAGCCGAGACTTGATGTACTGCTTGTAGTACACTGAGATCACTGCCCTACCAGGGCAGTAACACCAGCCGAGACTTGATGTACTGCTTGTAGTACACGGAGATCACTGCTCTACCAGGGCACTAACACCAGCCGAGACTTGATGTACTGCTTGTGGTAAACTGAGATCACTGCCCTACCAGGGCACTAACACCAGCCGTGACTTGATGTACTGCTTGTAGTACACTGAGATTACTGCCCTACCAGGGCACTAACACCAGCCGTGACTTTGTGTGCTGCTTGTAGTACACTGAAACCACTGTTCTACCTGGGCATTAACACCAGCCGAGACTTGATGTACTGCTTGTAGTACACTGAAACCACTGCCCTACCAGGGCACTAACACCAGCCGAGACTTGATGTACTGCTTGTAGTACACTGAGATCACTGCCCTACCAGGGCACTAACACCAGCCGAGACTTGATGTACTGCTTGTAGTACACTGAGATCACTGCCCTGCCAGGGCAGTAACACCAGCCGAGACTTGATGTACTGCTTGTAGTACACGGAGATCGCTGCTCTACCAGGGCACTAACACCAGCCGAGGCTTGATGTACTGCCTGTAGTACACTGAAACCACTGTTCTACCTGGGCAGTAACACCAGCCGAGACTTGATGTACTGCTTGTAGTACACTGAGATTACTGCCCTACCAGGGCACTAACACCAGCCGAGACTTGATGTACTGCTTGTAGTACACTGAAACCACTGTTCTACCTGGGCAGTAACACCAGCCGAGACTTGATGTACTGCTTGTAGTACACTGAGATCACTGCCCTACCAGGGCCCTAACACCAGCCGAGACTTGATGTACTGCTTGTAGTACACTGAAACCACTGTTCTACCAGGGCACTAACACCAGCCGAGACTTGATGTACTGCTTGTAGTACACTGAGATTACTGCCCTACCAGGGCACTAACACCAGCCGTGACTTTGTGTACTGCTTGTAGTACACTGAGATCACTGCCCTACCAGGGCACTAACACCAGCCGAGACTTGATGTACTGCTTGTAGTACACTGAGATTACTGCCCTACCAGGGCACTAACACCAGCCAAGACTTGATGTACTGCTTGTAGTACACTGAGACCACTGTTCTACCTGGGCAGTAACACCAGCCATGACTTGATGTACTGCTTGTAGTATACTGAAACCACTGTTTTACCTGGGCAGTAACACCAGCCATGACTTGATGTACTGCTTGTAGTGTACTGAAACCACTGTTCTACCTAGGCACTAACACCAGCCGAGACTTGATGTACTGCTTGTAGTACACTGAGATCACTGCCCTACCAGGGCAGTAACACCAGCCGAGACTTGATGTACTGCTTGTAGTACACGGAGATCACTGCTCTACCAGGGCACTAACACCAGCCGAGACTTGATGTACTGCTTGTAGTACACTGAAACCACTGTTCTACCAGGGCACTAACACTAGCCGAGACTTGATGTACTGCTTGTAGTAAACTGAGATCACTGCCCTACCAGGGCACTAACACCAGCCGAGACTTGATGTACTGCTTGTAGTACACTGAGATTACTGCCCTACCAGGGCACTAACACCAGCCGTGACTTTGTGTGTTGCTTGTAGTACACTGAAACCACTGTTCTACCTGGGCATTAACACCAGCCGAGACTTGATGTACTGCTTGTAGTACACTGAAACCACTGCCCTACCAGGGCACTAACACCAGCCGAGACTTGATGTACTGCTTGTAGTACACTGAGAGTACTGCCCTACCAGGGCACTAACACCAGCCGAGACTTGATGTACTGCTTGTAGTACACTGAGATCACTGCCCTGCCAGGGCAGTAACACCAGCCGAGACTTGATGTACTGCTTGTAGTACACGGAGATTGCTGCTCTACCAGGGCACTAACACCAGCCGAGGCTTGATGTACTGCCTGTAGTACACTGAAACCACTGTTCTACCTGGGCAGTAACACCAGCCGAGACTTAATGTACTGCTTGTAGTACACTGAGATTACTGCCCTACCAGGGCACTAACACCAGCCGAGACTTGATGTACTGCTTGTAGTACACTGAAACCACTGTTCTACCTGGGCAGTAACACCAGCCGAGACTTGATGTACTGCTTGTAGTACACTGAGATCACTGCCCTACCAGGGCCCTAACACCAGCCGAGACTTGATGTACTGCTTGTAGTACACTGAAACCACTGTTCTACCAGGGCACTAACACCAGCCGAGACTTGATGTACTGCTTGTAGTACACTGAGATTACTGCCCTACCAGGGCACTAACACCAGCCGTGACTTTGTGTACTGCTTGTAGTACACTGAGATCACTGCCCTACCAGGGCACTAACACCAGCCGAGACTTGATGTACTGCTTGTAGTACACTGAGATCACTGCACTACCAGGGCACTAACACCAGCTGACACTTGATGTACTGCTTGTAGTACACAGAGATTACTGCCCTACCAGGGCACTAACACCAGCCAAGACTTGATGTACTGCTTGTAGTACACTGAGACCACTGTTCTACCTGGGCAGTAACACCAGCCATGACTTGATGTACTGCTTGTAGTATACTGAAACCACTGTTTTACCTGGGCAGTAACACCAGCCATGACTTGATGTACTGCTTGTAGTACACTGAAACCACTGTTCTACCTAGGCACTAACACCAGCCGAGACTTGATGTACTGCTTGTAGTACACTGAAACCACTGTTCTACCAGGGCACTAACACCAGCCGAGACTTGATGTACTGCTTGTAGTAAACTGAGATCACTGCCCTACCAGGGCAGTAACACCAGCCGAGACTTGATGTACTGCTTGTAGTACACGGAGATCACTGCTCTACCAGGGCA
Source organism: Triturus cristatus (assembly GCF_964204655.1). Taxonomy (NCBI): domain Eukaryota; kingdom Metazoa; phylum Chordata; class Amphibia; order Caudata; family Salamandridae; genus Triturus; species Triturus cristatus. Next base: position 1,153,614,030 of record NC_140584.1, read on the forward strand.
CTAACACCAGCCGAGACTTGATGTACTGCTTGTGGTAAACTGAGATCACTGCCCTACCAGGGCACTAACACCAGCCGTGACTTGATGTACTGCTTGTAGTACACTGAGATTACTGCCCTACCAGGGCACTAACACCAGCCGTGACTTTGTGTGCTGCTTGTAGTACACTGAAACCACTGTTCTACCTGGGCATTAACACCAGCCGAGACTTGATGTACTGCTTGTAGTACACTGAAACCACTGCCCTACCAGGGCACTAACACCAGCCGAGACTTGATGTACTGCTTGTAGTACACTGAAACCACTGCCCTACCAGGGCACTGACACCAGCCGAGACTTGATGTACTGCTTGTAGTACACTGAGATCACTGCCCTACCAGGGCAGTAACACCAGCCGAGACTTGATGTACTGCTTGTAGTACACTGAGATCACTGCCCTACCAGGGCACTAACACGAGCCGAGACTTGATGTACTGCTTGTAGTACACTGAGATCACTGCCCTACCAGGGCACTAACACTGGCCGAGACTTGGTGTACTGTGTGTAGTACACTGAGACCACTGTGCACTAACACCAGCGCAAACTTGGTGTCCTGCTTGTAGTACACCGAGATCACTGCCCTACCAGGATACTCACACCAGCTAAGACTTGATGTACTGCTTGTAGTATACTGAAACCACTGTTCTACCTGGGCACTCACACCAGCCGAGACTTGATGTATTGCATGTAGTGCACTGAGATCACTGACCTACTTAGGCAGTAACAATAGCTGAGACTTGGTGTACTGTGTGTAGTACACTGAGATTACCGCTGTACCAGGGCACTACCACCATCTGAGGCTTGGTGTTACTGCTCTACCTGGGCAGTAACACCAGCTGAGACTTGGTGTACTGTGTGTAGTACACTGAGATCACTGCCCTACCTGGGCATTCAAAACAGTCTCGGCTGGTGTGAGTGTCCTGGTAGGGCAGTGATCTCAGTGTACTACAAGCAGGACACCAAGTTTGCGCTGGTGTCAGTGCACAGTGGTCTCAGTGTACTACACACAGTACACCAAGTCTCGGCCAGTGTTCGTGCCCTGGTAGGGCAGTAATATCAGTGTACTACACACAGTATACCGAGTGTTGGCTGCTGTTACTGCCCAGGTAGGGCAGTAATCTAAGTGTACTACAAGCAGTACACTGGTGGGAGATTTACTTAGCTTTTGCACCGTGGTTGCATCACAAAAGTGACGCAAAACAACACAAAATCATTTTTTTGTAATTTTCTTTCTACAGCGCTACACTTGTTGAGCGCTGGAAATAATGTACAAGTAATGCGAAGCAGGGCATTGCGCTGCTTTGCGTTACTTTGCGCCATGGGGGCGTACCAAGGATGGTGCATGGGCGTTCCCATGCAACCACCAAAGGTTTCTCACGCTAAACCCAACTTACTAAAAACAGTAGATTGGGTTTAGAGTGAGAAAAATGCGCCCGTTTCAACTAGGCGCAAGGAAGGTGAAATGCTTTCATTTCTCCTTCCTTTTCCGACTTTGCATGTGTGCTGCACTGTGCAGCACGCATACAAAGTCGGAAAAGCTTTTCCTTGTGTATAGCATAGTATTTTGTACAGGAGGAGGAGATAGCCATATCTTTGAAGATATGGCGCTCTACTGCACCCTCCCTGTTGCACAACGCAGCGCAGCCTCGTGGAGGGCTGCGCTGCCTTGCCTGACTTTTTCGTAAATCTCCCCCCCCAAGTCTCGGCTGGTTTCAGTGCTTCGGTAGAGCAGTGGTCTCAGTTTACTACAATCAGTACACCAAGTCTCGGCTGGTGTCAGTGCTCAGTTATGTCAGTGGAGTCACTGTACTACAAGCAGTACACCAATGGGCATATTCACAAGGAGCTATCAGCGAATTAACGGCACTTTATCACAGCCAAAGTCATGATAAATTTACCTCCCCATTCACAAGCTGGTGCTAACAGCCCACAGCACCAGTTTACCCGTGATAGCAGCCGCAAAAAACATCGCCATGGAGGACCCCCACGACTATCGCTAATGAGATGCAGAGTGGGCGGTCCCGTACCAAAAGCCGCGACAACACCACTCCTCAACATTCTCAACGACCAGCCAGAGCGGCGATAAGAACACAAAACAGGCGATAAGACGCTTTAGCACCAGGAAATCTACACCTGCTCTGACCTGGTGTAATGTCGGATGGCAGCCAGCACCACAAAAGGGAGCCCAGCCCAGGGCCACATCGAAAGTGCAACAGATGCCATGGAGCCACTCATCATGTGGCCCGGACACCCAAGAGGGCCACAACACCCACCGCCACCACCCCCTGGGCCACCCCTCCCTGGCACCCACCCCGAACAAAGACATGCCACATCAGCTACACAAAAACATTTACAAAATAATCTGCTTGATGTCGCACAATCACAACTGGTGAAATGCATCACAGAAACGAGCATCACACATTCACTTTCGAAGCAACAAATGAAACTATATTAAAATGAACACTGAAATTAAATGAAGACACATGGCGGCTCCCCTCGGGACACTCCGTAGGTCACAGCCTGCAAGACAAAAAACATGATGAGAAGGTGTGTCCTGCGCACATCAAAGGACAGAGAGAGAGAGCGAAGGAGAGAGAGAGAGGAAGAGTGGTAGAGAGAGAGGAAGAGAGGGAGAGAGAGAGAGAAAGAGGAAGAAAGGGGGAGAGGGACAGAGAGGGAGAGAGGGAGAGGGAGAGAGAGGGATAGAGGAAGAGAGGGAGAAAGAGTTCCACCCCTGCGCACCCAGGCCACACTGCTCACCTGCTGCCACCGGTGTGTCTCCAACCACTTGCCGGTATGTATAGCAGTACGCCAGGTCACACATCTGAATCAGAACCGTCACCTGAAACAGAGTCCAGATACATGACTGGCACAGTACACACACTTGCACAAGACAACAGCGTCTGCCCGCCCATGCACCCCCAGGCAGAGGCACCCCTCCCGCCGCCCATCGGAGCATGCCCGCCCATGCACACCCAGGCTTCACTGCTCACCTTCCGCCACTGGCGTGTAGATAGGATGTCCTACCACGTGCCACTGCAGGCCACAAGCCCAGGGCCCACGGACATGGCACCCTCCACACCATGCAGCCACGCTCCGCAGGCCACCGGGTCTCATGTCTGATGCTGGGTCTTTAGTACTCCATGGCATAGTACAAACCAGTGCACCCGGCCTACACTGCGGTCCAGCAGGGCACACGAAACATGAGTTGTCCAGACCGCCGGGATGGGGCATCATCACTGGCTGCCCACCCGCTCAGCAGCTTAAGGTGCCACTGACTCAGTGCACCCACAGTCAACGTATCGTGGCAAGGTGCCTGTGCCGGCCGCAATGCTCTGGGTGCCACTAACCCTGTGCAACCCCAGTCAGCGCCACATGGTGGTAAGCCCTTGACGTATGCAAGGCCTTGGGTACCACTAACCCTGTGCAACCCCAGTCAGCGCCACGTGGTGGTAGGCCCTTGCCGTATGCATGGCCTCGGGTGCCACCAACCCTGTGCGCAACAACTCATGGGCCATTTATGATTGAGAACTGTGGAGTGTCCGTCATCCAGTCACCACTGGAAGAGGGGAATGTGACGTCGTCGGCCCCTTATGTTGGCGGAGTCACATGGCCAGTGACGCATGTGCCGGATGGGTGTGGTGTGTGTGCAAACCTGCCCTCAGGGCGTGGCTGTGACATGCTGACAACTAGACCAGTAACCTGCACACCACCAGCGAGTACTCCTGTGACGGGTAGCAATGACGGCCCCCCCTCGGAGCGTAAGCGGTGTGGTCTGGCCTGCCATACGCCAGACCAGCGCAGGGTTTGCAACAATGACTCGTGGGCTCTGGGCGTGGTTCAGTCCATGTCCGGACAAGGAAGTGAATAATACGTGTGTCCCTGTTGTAGTGTCCACGGGACACGGTACACAAAATGCAATGTAGCACCCTCTGACTGGCATCCCACAGGATGAGCAACATTAACGCAAGGGAATTCACTGTCCCTACATTCATTCACACATGCATACGTGACTGATGAAAGACATGTCACAGCAGTGTGTCACTGGATGTTTCTTGCACATCCTGTGTACTTCTGCAGATGGAGCGGTACAGGGCAATGCCGAGCACACTACACAATATTGGCCCGTGGAGGGCCAGCCAGAGTCCATCCGGGGATGACTGGTCCTGCGGAAGGGAAGGGTACAGTCCGCAGTCTGTCCGGCGTGCCATTGGTTGTCAAACAGAATGTGACAGTCCATGTCACTGTCCAAGGTGAGTGCATCAGAGTGTCTCGGGGATCTGTGGAAGGTCATGAGGCCATGTGCGGTACCAAGCAGAAACAGGCCAGGTGGCGGAAATGAATGCTAGTGCCTCCTGATCACAAACCCATCCACGTCCTCGTCCCCGGATGTGTGCTCTGCCCCACCTGTGGGTGTTGCAGTACCGTCTGCAGCACTGTGTGCCACTGGCACATCAGGTGCCTGAGTGGATGCGCCTGCCGCACTGGGAGGCACTGACACACCAAGGGGCGGGGATGTGGATGGTGTGGAGGCAGCATCATTCATCAGCGCCAAGCCTTGTGGTGGCAATGCCATGATGGAGGTCGGCAGGGCATGATAGATCCCAGCTACATTTCGATGATGTACAGCGGTGGCTGCCATCCTTTCCGCCTCCATCCGCACCATGTCCTCCATGAGCTTTCACATGTGTGCCAGCTCACGGCTGGCATCGCTGGCGCCACTCTGAGCAGACAGCTGTTCTTCTCTCCGCATCATGACTCCAGCGATGTCAGTCAGAGCTCGTTGGAGACCATGGGGCGGACATAGACACCCAAAGATGGCGTCAAGTTTGGCAGCCATGATGTCGAAGCCCACCCGCACCTGCTCAGCCGTCTGCCTCTGGCACTCCAGCACACGGCGTTGGAAGGCCATGTGTTGTTCCTGGGGATTTTGGGAGAGTGACGGGGCTGTGGGTGCCTCCTGCTGAATGGTTTAGGTGGTGGGTGGGGTCTCATCGATGTAGCTGGGCTGCCCTGAAGCTGGAGGTGAGTGGCGGATGATGTCAATGATGTCTTGGATGGTTTGGGTGTCGATGCTGGCGTTGTCCTCCTTGTCATCAGTGAAGAGTGGTTGGGACTGCTCTGCAAGAGGTGTTGACAATGCCCCTGCGATGTGAAAGGGAGATGGTGTGTTATAATGTGTCCACATGTATGTAGCCGCATGGTACATGTTGACATTCAGACAGCACGGCATTGTACATTGTGACAGTCTGTAGGTCTGGTCGAGGAGCCAGGGTCATTGTGGGTGTGTACTGTGCCCTGCTTGATTGTGCATGTGTGCCATTGTACCCATCTCCACCCGTCCGCCCAGTACCTGGTGGTCACTCATCCTGTTGCGGTTGTGTTGTGTCCTGTCGAGCAGTGTCCGCTCCCCCGACTCCAGCCACAGTCTCCACACTGATGACTCCATGGGGCTTGGGTGTTGGTCAGTTTGTGTTTGGGTGTTTTTTTCTTCTTTTATGGTGATTTTTCCTGTCTGCCATGTGTGTGTTGCAGGCCTGGCGCTGCTTATCACTGTTTACCTCATCGCGCTTCGGCCCATAGCGTGTTTTTTTGGTGTTGTGGTTTGTGGTTTTATCGCCGTTGTGCTGGTTGGATCACGGACATCGTCCACGGTTTCGGCAGACTATCGTTTGCTAGCGCTTTGTTGTGAATTCCACGTTGTCACAGGGTTATCTTCCAACGATGGGCTGCGATATTGAAAGTTGTGTTACGCTACTCTTGTGAATATGCCCCCAAGTCTCAGCTGGTGTGAGAGCCCAGGTAGGGCAGTAATCTCAGTGTACTACAAGAAGTACAAAAAGTCTCAGCCGATGTTAGTGCCCTGGTACGGCAATAATCTCAGGGGTATATGCTCAAGAACATGCGATAATCATCGCCAAAATAGGTTAACACAATCTTTCATATCGCCGTCCATCGCGGGAAAATAACTCCGTGTTAACGTCCTATTCAAAACACGGCGGTAACATGCGATGGTGTCCTGATAACGCGTCAAATGTCCGTGATAAAAGTCCTGGGACGGTGATAAAAATCAAAACCTGAACGCAAAAAAATGTGCGCTGGGTCCAACCATGATGAGAAAATCAGCGATAAGCTGTGCCAGGCCTGCAATTCACACACGTCAGGTGGGAAAACTCACTATGAAAGCAGAAAACAAAAAACAAAACAACCGCGAAGCACAATGGAGGTAGGCGGAGCAGGAACAGAGGATGACCAGAACCCCACAAGTCCCCCGGAGGACCAGGCCGGGACCTCGGGGTCAGCGAAGGGCAAGGACAAGAAGAAGAGGAAGACGCGGTTCAGTCCGCAGGAAAACAGGACCCTAATAACGGAGGTGATAAAATACCATCAACAAATGTTTGTCACCTCCAATGCGTCATTGGTGACAAAAAATGGAATAAGGCAGTCCATCGTGGACAAGGTGAATGCAGTCGGAGTGCTGAGGAGGACAATGGAAGAGGTCAAGACGCGCTGGAATGATGTGAAGCGCAAAACCAAGCAGAAACTCAGCAACAACCAGAAGGCAGCAATGCAGACTGGAGGTGGGAGTCCAGTGCCACAGGAGGAGCTGGACGAGATGGAGGAAATTGTGTCCACAGTCATCAGTGTGGAGACGGTGGCAGGAGTTGGGGGACTGGACACTGCTCGACAGGAGCCGACACAACAGCAACAGGGTGAGTAACGACCAGGGACTGGGGATACAGGGGAGATGGGCACAATGGCACTCATGCACTATTAAGCATAGCACAGTGCATACCCACAATGACTCTGGAGCATGTCTCTGATCACCTTGGCACACTGCAGCACATCTAGAAACTTCAAGTAGGCCCCGCTTCGACTATGTACCCAGAGGGGGCCCTCCCTACACAGCACCAATCTCACAACAAACCTAAGCACCTGTGCTGAACCCAGCAAAGCTTCAGGTCCGTGACCCACACTGACAATGCGAGTGACACTGCATGACAATTAGCATGGCTGCAGTGCAATTATCATGACATGGTGCACGCCACAACACTGAGGTGGCTGAGGGTGGACCACACCCGCAAACGAGCAGGTCACACTCTGACACATCCACGTGCACAAACAACCTCGGATGTCAACAACACATCTGCGGACAAACCATGCCCAATAGTCCCAACTCCCACCAATAGCCCAATTTACCCAAGTCTGCAACATCTCAGCACTGTATGAGCACAGAATTGAAAGGCACACCGCCTGAAAGGGATAAGGGCCAGCAAAATCAGAGCTGAAGGGGCAACCCACCCACAATGCAGCACACACACATAAGGAGCAGAGCACATCAACATTGACAACAATTTGGTACAAACTGCAACACGTCCACAACAGAACAGAGGACACAACTGGTGCCACTTGTATGTAGAAACTGGCCAATCACATTTGGCATAGCAGGGAAATGTAAGATGATGATGTACAAGTACAAACACACATCCGTGATGTTGCTGAAATGTCCACTGTCCCGCATCAAATAGGCTGCTCCTCCCAAACAGTCACAATGTACATTGTCATGCAGTCTGTATGTAAACTTGTACAATGCGTCAACATACATATGAACACAATGTTAAACTGCATCTCCCCTTCACATTGCAGAGGGAGAATCAAAACCTCCTGCAGAGCAGACCCAACAACTCTTCACTGATGACGAAGTGGACCTCCCCACCTTCGACACCGACGCCCTTCAACAGCTCATGGACACCCTCGGTACCCCACCACCAGGAACAGGGCAGCCCAGCTGCATCAAGGAGACCTCACCCCCTGCACAGACCACACAGCAGAAAGCACCAACCACCACGTCTGTCTCCCAGGACCCACACGAATAACACATGGCCTTCATGTGTTAGGGTGCCAGGAGAAGATGGCTGATCAGGTGCGGGTGGGGTTTGACCTCATGGCAGCCAAACTAGATGTCATATGTGGGTGTCAAAGTCCCATTAGGGACCACTTACAGTCCCTAACAGACACCCACAGTCTGCTCCATGCTCTCAAACGAACCATGGATGACATCGCTGGAGTCCTGACTCTGAAACAAGGACAACTGTCTAGTCAGAGTAGCTCCAGCGGTGTCATCCGGACGTTGGGGCACATGCGGAGGACCATGGAGAACATGGAGCGTTGCAGGTGGTTGCAATGGCTGCTTGATGTAGCTGGTATCTACCATGCCCTGCAGATCCTCGTCATGGCATTGCTGCCACATTGCCTGGTGGAGATAATTGCTGCTGCTGCTTTGACATCCACATCTCCGCCCCCTGATGTGTCAGTGCCACCCAATGCTGGAGACAGAACACCACCACCCACATGTTTGGCAGTACATGAAACATCAGAGGACGAAGATGTGGATGATTCTACCTTACTGGTAAGAAGGAAGCAGTAGCATACATCTCCGCCATTTGGCCTGTTTCTGCTTGGTTCTGCCCTCTGCATCATCAACTTCCCATGTCTCCCGATGCACTCTGCGACACTCACCTTGGACCTCAACATTGAATGCCATATTCTGTTTGGTCACCAATGACACAGCTATCAGACTGCGGACTGAGCTCTTCCTCCTCCGATGTACTTGTCATTCCCTGAAGGACTCTGGCTGGCCCTCGACGGGCCAACAATGTAAAGTGGGGTTTGCATGGTCCTGTACTGCTCCAGCTACAACACTCCACTGAATGTGCATTAAACATTCAAATTCACACAAATGTGATCATTCAAGATTGAAAGTATGGATGAATGTAGGCTCAGTGATTCCCCCTTATGTCCATGTTGCTCATGTTGTGGGACCTGAGTCACAGGGTGCAACATTACCGATTGCATTCTGGGTGGCGCCAACACTACAACAGAGACACGCATTAGTCACTTCCTTGTCCAGCCCAGAACGGAACCACGCCCAGAGCCCCAGGGATATTGTTCACACCCCTACGCTCCACTGGCATACGCCAGGCCAGTCCACTCTGCTTACGCTTACGGGGGGACGACAACGCTACATGTCCCAGGTCTTCCCTGTAGTGATCTACTGATCACAGGTCTACTTGTCAACATGCCACAGCCACTCCCTGAGGGCTGGTTTACACCCACACCACACCCATCCAGCACAGGCGTCACAGGACATGTGACCCTGCCAATCAAACGGGCCGGGCGCACGTGCTCGAGGCCATTTCCACTATCTATCTGAGTGTGTCCGGGTGGTCATTATTTATGCATGAGGGCCTAGGGCCCGACCACATCACATCCCCCACTGCCGGAGGTGACATGATGGTGTCAGCACCACGAGACTCAATCATAAAGGGCATATGACTTGCGGTGCACAAACTTGTTGGCAGCCAAGGCACTTTGGCCGGCACAGGCCTACCGCCACGAGACGGTGACTTGCGGTGTACAGAGTTGGTGGCAGCCAAGGCACTTTGGACAGCACGGGCCTACCGCCATGAGACGGTCACTTGCGGTGCACTGAGTTAGTGGCACCAGAGTTGAGCGGGTGTGCAGCCTGCGATGATGCGTAGGCCTCGATACGCTGTCCTGCCAATCAAGGTTCAATTTGAATTGTGAGCCCTGCTGGACCGCAGTGTACACCGAGGGCAGCAGGCTGCACAGACATGACTCCGCGGCGCGGTGCAGCAGGGTGCGCTGAGGGCCTGTGGCGTGGAATCCAGCGATCGGCTGAGGAGGTTGCACCAGCACATGGTGGGCCCTCTTGGAGACACGCCGGTGGCGGCAGGTTAGCATTGAGGCCTGGATGTGCAGGGGCGGGCAGGCATCACTGCAAAGTGGGCCGGTCTGGCGACCAGGGCTGGGGTGCAGCAGGCGCACAGGATCGCGTAGGCACCACGAGTCATGGCTGCGCCTTCGTGGCTGGGTGGGGGGGAGCAAAGATGCATGGGTATCAAGCTGATACAAACTGTGATGCTTATAGGTATGAGAAAACCTGCATCATGAGACCATATCAGAAGTTCGTGTGACCGTAACCTTCATTTTCTTTCCTACAAAGGTTAAGACCACACGTACTTCTGTTACGGTCTTTTTGTGCAGGATTTGTCTTTCCTGTAAGCATTTTGGTTTGTCCAAGTGCTATACAGCGTACCATATTAGGTTTGTGACTACAGGGACGCTTGACCATTGTCACCATTTGTCCAACAGGTTCCTGGATACTGACTTCCAGAATATGGATTTGCATTGGGGAGTTCCCGCAGCATTGGAAGTTCCTTGAATCAACACGTTGCCCTGATGATGTTCCCCGTTGGGCGTTGGCTGTGCTTTTTGTGTTGTTTATTTGTGTATTTCTAATAAAGGACTGTTTTTGCACTACTGTTGACTACTGGAGTTCATGACCGTGCGCACCCCCATTTCAGTTAGTACAATCTTGGATCTGGGGCACAGAGGCGTCTGGCAACGGCTGGCGTTGGGGTTGATTGCGCAGGGACACTGCGAATTGGAACTGTTGTGTGGCGATGATTCAGGGGCCTGCTGTTGCTATTGTGGACATGAATCCAAGACATGTGTGAGGAAGTTTGGCTGGCCGTGAGACTTTTCCGACTCTGGCAGTTGTTGGTTGGGAGGTACCAGGGGCCAACAGGTGCAGTACAGCCAGCAGCTTTGTCTGCGGAGGGATGTTAGTTGCCCGCTGTGTTGGTACCGTCACCCTGTGGGCAATGTGGGTCAGGATGCGAAGGATGGTTGTCCTTTAGTGCCTGTAGTGGGCAATGACTTCCTCTGGCGTTGAGTCTCCGAGGCTGGTGCGTGTTAGGAACGTCTGCTGTCCTGTTCTGCGCTGCCTCGGTGGTAGTCTGGGGTGGGGTGGTCCGGGGGGCATGGGGGTGGTGGCGGTGGGTGTTGTGGACCTCTTGGGTCTCCAAGCTGCATGATCAGTGTCTCCATGACATGTGTTGGTCTTCAGATGTGTCTCTGGGCTGGGCTCCCTTTCATACTTAAGGTAGTCGTCCTGCTTTACACCAGTAAAAGGCAGGTGTTAAATCCCTGCTGCTAACGTGCCTTATCACCTGTTTTTGGATCGCAGATCTGGCTGGTCGCTGAGAATATCGCTAAGTGGTGTTTTCGTGTGTTTTTGCACGGGAACACCTATTCTGCATATCATTAGCGTTAGTTGTCGCTCTCATCCTTGGCAATGTTTTTTGCGGGAGCTATCGCTGGAAAACTGGCGATACGGGCAGTTTGCACCGGCTTGAGAATGGGGCGATAATTCTTTCGCCACTTTTGCTGCGCTAAAGTGCCGATAAATGGCGATAAGTCCTTGAGAATATGCCCCTCAGTGTACTACAAGCAGTACACAAAGTCTCAGCTGGTGTACTGCTTGTAACTAAAAATGTTCAACTCTTTATTATTTAATGATTATTTATGTGCAGGTGGGGACACTTTCCTGCACACGAACAATCACTGATGGTGAATTGCTCTTTCTACTAGTGCTTCAGAATGCAACACACATAGAAACAGCAAAAACAAGGAGAAATTAATAATTTCTCCTCTTTGAGTATTTTTGGGGCTGCCCCATATTTACACCAGCCTTTTAAATAGGAGGCAGAGTAAAAAAACAAGGGGTGTTGAGGTGGAACGTCTTCTGCAACACCCATTGCCCTCGCTTTCACGCTGAGTGCTTCATGAATTGGGGCCTTATTTACAAGGCGGCATTAAGGTTATTGCCACCAGAATGTCAAAACATGACGTTCTGGTGGCGATAACCCATTGTAAATATGCCCCACAGATTGTATCGGAAAAGAGCCTCTGTAGCTCAAGCTTTCCATAGGATCACTATTTGTGAGCATCGCCTTTCAAACCAAGAATCCTGCCAAACTAATGTTGCAATCAGAAAAGAACCTAAGTACCTCAAGCAATCCATAGGCGCACTATTTGCGAGTTCCGCCTATCAAACCGAGGGGCATGTATACCAAGCAGTTGTGTCATTCTTGTGCCATACAATGGGGTGCAAGGGCGACACAACTACTAAGTAAGATTTATCAAACCATGCAAGTCCACCTTGCGTGGCCCAGCATAGCTTGATAAATCTAGAGTAACGCAACGCAGCTCAGACACTGCGTTGCGTTACTCTACCACAGGGAGGTGTTCCATGGTGGAGCATGGACGTTCTCAGCATCCTCCCATGTATTTTTGCTCATTCTCATATTTACCAATACTAGTAAACCTGGGAATGCGATAAAACGCTACGCGTCCCCAGGTGAGGTGTAACGAGGAAAAATATCTTTATTTCTCCTTGGTTTTTCCTCTGTGTGTGCTGCAGAATGCCTCAGAGGATTATTTTTTTGGAGGACGGTATCCCTTCCTGCACAAAAACAATCCTGCCTACAATCCTGCTTACAACGCAGGAACTATTGCACCATCGTGCAAGGGTGCCTGTGTTTGCACTAGGCTGCGAAAAGTGCACTAGTGCAAGGACAGTAATACACGCTATCATGTTAAATATGGTGCATTCCTGCTCTTTCACACAGTGCAGCAAGGTGGCTTGCTGCGCTGCGTCAAATAACGTGAATATGCCTCCAGACACCGGCCAAACTAAAGTGCAACCAGAGAAGATCCGAAGTGCCTTGAGCAGTCTATAGGCTCAGGATTTGTGGGAACTACCAATGTCAAAAGATAACTTTCAGGAGCGCTCAGACTCAAACTCTGATCCAGAACAATGCTTATCAGTCAGCAATCAGAACATTTTTGAAACCCCACCCCTCTATAGCGCACCCTCACAATTCTTGCCTATTGAAGACAGAATTTCTATATGTGAAGTGCTCTAAGAACTGCTGACTAGACCCCGAGCTCATCAAGTTCAAGGAGAACTTGTTGACATGGCACTTGACTGGCATATTGGAATATGCCCAAAATGTATGAGTGGACTATACGTTGGCTGCAGCGCACAGGTTCGCCCTTGTCTGATCAGAGATATCCCAGAGTAATGTGCCTGGTGGATTCAGGATATCGGTCTCCATGGCCAGATATACATCATATGGCCTCACAGCCATTGGCTACAGCAGTCCCTCTCATAAATCGCTTTTCTTATTAAATAACTTTCTAGGAACTGTTAGCGGCTAAAACATGATATTTGAAAAGTATGTGGATGTTGGCTCAGATCTACAAAATCATAAATCAGATTTGAATTATCCCATTCAGCTGAAATGTTAGGTTTACATACTTTTTCCAGTCAAGGTTTATTGCAGAATTATTAAACCTCTAGCCTGGGCGAGTGATGAGTGTGATGTGGAGACAGGTCTGCTGGAGAGTTATCTGATCCTCTCAGCTTCAACGGGTCCACATAGAATGGTAGAATTAAGTGTGATGAGATGTTCTGGGCTCTTTGGGAATGGTAAACAAGGAGCCAGCTGAAGCTTATGCCTTGACCTCTGTTCCCTGGCCCTTCTGTTGCACATATGCTGCTTGCTGTAGTGTATGGAGGTGTAGAATGCATTTAAAAGACATCCAGGGACTGGGTTCACTAAGCATTATAGTTCAGCTCTGGGAGGAAGGAATCCATCATCTTGGGTAGAATAGGACATGTATTGTGAGAGTTTTACAACCATGAAGTAAATCCCTGAGAAGACTTTGATTGCTTCACATTGTCGATAAAGCAGGACTTAGGAACATGAGTCACAGCTAGGGATTGGTTTAGGGCTACATACCTATTACATTTCAGTCTGTCCCTAGGATGGACACGCAGAATTTAGTCGTGATTGTCATTAACACAGTGCATTGCCCTGAAGCACTGTTGAGAAGGGTGATGGTTTGTGTGATCTGTGTGGAGAATGCTAAGTGTTTGACACTACAGAAGAGGTGCTGTAGTTCTAGTGCAGAAATGGTAGCAGTCTAGATCCACAAGTTTGAGGGAAGGAGGCGCTGGGTAGGCAGCTGCAGTGCAGAAACGGGGAGCATTGACAGAGCTCAGTGCACACGAGTGCAGGTTCTGGATGTGGGCTATGTGTATGTGATATGTGTGAGGGCCAGAGATGTGCTCTGGTCACAGGCTAGCAATTGGTATACGGAGCTACATTAAGAAGTGACCAGACCGGATTTGAACAACTATAAGAAGTATTGATGCATCTGTGTGCAGAATTGTGGTAGAAACGCCATGAAGAGAAATGAACAGTGTGGTCCAGAAATGAAACTATGGGCAACACCTGCAGCTACGTAGAGGAAAAGAGTTTCTGAGAGGTGCTCATTGGGGAACCCAGAATTAATTGTGCTCCACCTTGGGCTCTCTGGACATATATTTTGAATTCTGTTTGAGATATCAATAAAGCTTATATGTCCACCCAAGATCCTGTTGGGAGTTTACAAACTCCAAAATTGGGGCCCTGCTTATTGGGGTGAAGGATGAAGGATGGATCAATTGAAGCACAAGTCCTTCTGGCCAACCGGGACTGAAAATGGATCAAGACTGCAGCAGCGTGATCCAGGAACAGGAAGAGGACCCAGCCCTGATTCCCTCAAGCTCCTCTGCTCTCATTATATTGGATTTTTTTTAAAGAGGGCGTTTATTTACACTGTTACTAGATGGAGACAAATGCGACTAACATGAGGGCATATCAGTAACAACCGGCGATAATTATCGCTAAGCGCACTTAGCGCTAGGATAATTATCGCCGGATTGCGTGGATTTTTATCGCTGAGATAGCGTGCTATTGCCAACGCTTATCTCCTCAGCGATAAAAATCCTAGCGCTAACTGCCTAACGTGATATTATCGCTGGAAACCCAGCGATAATCTCACGCAATGTGGCGTTAGCTTGATGATAGGGCCCCACAAACTTAGCCATGATATCCACCTTCCATAGGATATCATGGCTAATTCAGTCCTGAAGCAGGCGTAAGGAAAGTAGCGATAACAGAGGTTATCGCTACTTTTCTTGACGCTATGCTTCATAGCGTGGGGCTTGATGATAGGAGAAATGTCGCTTAGCGACATTTCTCCCGTTATTCTTGTGAGGAACGCCCACTTTGCATCTCATTAGAGATGCAAAGCTGGGCGTTAAGGGAAAGGGCGAAGAAGCATGGATTCACACTTTAGCGTGTCCTTGCTAATAGGGCGTTAAAATTATTGCCGCTTTTTGCCTGAATACGGACGCAAAAGCGGCGATAATTTTTTAACGCCTCATTGATAATATGCCCCCTAGATGTCAGAGGCTTCCACTCTTTCCTTTGTGGCATCAACATCACTCCACTAAACTTAGGGAGGCCGCCATTCAATCAAAATAGGCAAGCAGACATTGCAAAGGCTTAGAAGGTTCTTCAGAGCAGCCATCAAAGAACCCATACATTCCTTCATAATTATGAGATATCCCAGATACCAAACTTTGATGTCCTGGGCACTAACAGAAACCTTGTGGTGGTGATGAAAATCAAAGTGAAAAGGGAAAAGACTAAACCTGATTCCACAATTCTGAGTAATATTTCAGAACCTGAGGCTGAGTATGACACAGGTTCAGAAGAAGAATCTCACTTAGGACTGGATGCTCTCAATCCAGTGGGTCAGGACCCTAAAGTAGATGGCGGAGAAAAGCTACTTTATACTAGCGACAGTGTCAAAGCACTACCCACAGTCAGAGAAATAATTCACTAGGTACAAGCTAAAGGAAATCCATGAGTCAAGCAGACACTTCAATTGCAAATGGATATTTGTGGACCTCCGCACATAATTTTGGGAGCCGGTTCCACACTATAGTGCCTAACAAAAAACGAATTGGTGAAAATTAGGAGCCATCTACACCTACAGCCAAGAAAGTAGTAGACTTCTCAACTAGGGTCACACTGATTGAGGAAAATCTTTTCCAATTAGAAACTTTCGGGGCAGATATACGACCATTCTATTTTGCGAGTCACAAATAGCGTTTTTTTGTGACTCACAATTTGCAACTCGCAAAATGGAATGTACAACAGTGTCTGAGACAGTGTTTGCAATTCGGAAATGGGTTGTAAGGGACCTGCCTCATTAATATTCATGAAGCATGTCGCAATTTGCGACCCATCTGGAATGGGCAGCACTCACAGGCATGTCTGTGACTGCTTTTTTAATGAAGCAGTTTTTTTTAAATGCAGCCCATTTTCCCTAGAAGAAAACGGGATGCGTTTCAAAAAGAAAAATGAAACATTTAAGTTTCATTTTTTAAGAACAGGCGGTGGTCTGTGGGATCACTGCCTGCTCTTAAAAAATATTTGCCCCCACATTTGCAAAGGGAAAGGAGTATCTTAGGGACCCCTTTCCATTTGCGACTGGTCTACCACTAACTCTCCACTGGTGGTAAAATGCCCATTTCGGTCGCAAAACACCTGTATATGGCACAGCGAGTTGCTATTAGAAAGGGACGTCCTTGACACGCATCTTCCTAATATCGAGTCACAAATGCAATTTTGCGAATCGGTAATAGGTTACCTACTCGCAAAATAGGATTAGTACATGCCACAGACCTATTTAGCGGTTGACCGTTTGCAACTGCTAAAAACGGTCATACATGTGGCCCTTCATGCTCTAACAAAGGATATGAATTTGATCTGGCTTTATGGAAAATCTTTAGAAAAAGGGAGGATCTCAAAACTGACCTACAAGGTCAAATTTAAAGTTGGCTGGTATACTAAAAATGTCGAGCGAGACTCCATTATAGAAATGTTTCTTAAAAAAACAATTTAAAGAATCTATTGTGCCTGACATCATGGGGCCATTAAGAGATTTACAAATGCAATACCCCAGCTAGTTCCCTTCCAAAAATCAGAATCTAAATCTCCTTCAAGGATTGTCATGGCATACCTCCTCGACTATCTTATAATAAAGAGCGAGTATCTGGAAAAGCCAGAAGTGCCAAATCCTTCAAGGTCTCAAAAGGACTTGCATTCCATATATCTAATATAAAATTAAGTATATAAAAATATACCTCTTTTAAAACTCATAACATTATGTTTCTTAATGTTACAATCAAAGCCAAGTTTATTGCTTGACTACGCTATACATGTTACAGTTAATACCTTCTTTTCACTGTTGATACATCATAGTCCTTTTTTAATAAGAAAATCAATAGTTGGGATATGATGAACCAACAGGACTGCTCTCTTCCCTTTCTTCTGGCCAGTACCTGGTTCACCAAGTTTCTGAATCACAGGCCTCCAAACTCAAAGCTTCCTCACCAGATAAGGCTCTAGGAGTTGAGCCAATATTGAGGTACCTCTTAGAGAACACTTTCAAAGTACCTGATGGTAACATCCTTGACCAGCACAAGCATCACCTTTACACCGATCATGTGCACTCGTGGGTCGAACTCACCAGCTCTCCAGGTCCCGCTGAGAATGCCATGAAGAAACATTGGCATCTTGTGAAGCTTTTAACAGTCTCTCATAGATTAACATTAATTGATTTATTTCCATTGTTCCTTTTTCGAAGGATGTTAGGACATAAAAATCTCATGAGGACTAGAAACACATCTCCCTTTTAGCTCATATTGGTACAGAAGTTTAATAGTTTTAATTTTACCAGGTATTTTTGTTTTTTAAACAACACAAATCTTTACTCTTCATACTTCATGATTAACTCTCTGGATGGTTGAGTTGATGCTCATAACAGCCTTCGAAAACTGAGCAAAATGTACTCTTTGGGAAAACTCATATTATCATGATGGTTCGTCTGTTTAGACAATGTCCATCCTCAGACACGGCATACTTCCAGGATCGGCTCTCTTTCGCCCAGTTTCTAATAAGAGCCCTTGGATAGCCATTGAAATAACAGATTCTGCCATTTTATGGAACCGTTGGATATCCAATTAAATTGTAATAACGTCGTCAACACCAAGAACATGAATGTTTGATCTAATTAAGAGACAAAGAATTAAACATTAGTAATATAAAGTACAAGTTGCAGAATCAAAATGACTAAACAGAACTGTCAAATAAGATAATGCAACAATACATTCAATCAGATAAATACCTATTCAAAGGTAAATTAAGTATACAGGTGTCCAAATAAAAGATATCACAACAGGCTGTAAGACTCAATGAAAAGGCTACAATGTGCTTGAGATTGCTAATCTATTCAAATGTTCAAAGAATGACAACATATGTTGTACCAATTCATTGTGTTAAGGCTTAGTTAGGCAAATTGTGATCTGGTGGACCATGGGGATGGGGAAGCTCCCCCAGCAAACTAACCTTTGGATGTTATCTTTCTGGAGTGTTTAGAAAGGTCTTCATATTTGGTCGTTCTTTGAGACAGATAGCCCTGGAGTCTTGATCCTTGTAGTGAAACTTTTGTGCACAATCCTTGACATGGGAATGCTTTTTTTTTTTAAGATTCAAATTAGTTTTGGCAAAGTTGGATGGGTCTGCTAAGTTTAGATCCAGAATCTAATATAACCTTGGTGATAGTCTCTGAAGGATTGAAAATGAAGCTGTAAAGACCCAGCTGAGGATCTTTTCAGGTTCCTAAAATTCCAGCTGATCATCATTCCAGGATCCTATGATTGTGGGGGACCTCGAGTGCTGAGATCAGTCAGGTGCTGGAGTAGTTCCACAGGCCGCGATGATGGGTAGGTGTCCACAGGACAGATCTCCTAAACTGGTGCTCATGTTTGAGATCTCCAACTCAAATCAAATCAACTTAATCTTCATTCGATCTTGTAAAAGACAGATCATAAAAGATACACAGTCAAAACTTAGCATTATCGATAAAAATAGATAAAACACTAGCAGAAACATAATAAAATCATCAAATGCAGCTAACACATATTAATTTAAGTTAGAATAGGAATGACAAGGTGCTACAATATATATCCATTGAGTCAAATACTAAAACAGCATGGATTTACACAAATAAAGCACATTCTTTAAGAAAGATCCAATTGCCTTCCATGTAGAGGGACCTTCTAGTTGTTGAAGAAAAATCTGTGAAACTCTACACTTGCTAAACTTATGCTTACGTAATAATGGAGGCAAAAAGCGTTTCGCAAGAGGGATATAAAACTTGCAGAAAAAGACAAAATGCAGTAAGGTCTGCAGAGAGGACTCATCATAGGGACAAACTAATATATCAGTTGGGGCAAATTGTCCTTGGGGGAGCATAGAAGTCATCTGATAGAGCCTACTCTGAAGCGCGCCAGTAACATCTACTCCCATGTATTCTGTACAATAGTTAAGTAGTGAGCCACTGCTTCAGTAGTTTGGAGGAAGCAATAATCTCTAACTATTGGTTACTCCCCATTGCACTCCCTGAGCCCATCTATGGGATGGAAAGCAGTCCTTTATCCACCCTTTATCCCTCTTAGTGATAATTTCTGCATTTTCAAATATATACGGATAACCTAAAGTGAGGGTTGTCTTCCTGATATACCTCAGCCAAGGGGTATTAGGGTCGTGCAGGCAAGAGAGGCAATCAGATATAATTGCACGATTAACGCTAGCCTCATCATTTAACCAAATTGAGCACCATAATAACAATGGGGCAGGCTTTACTTGGTACTCCACATATTCCAGCCCTAGCTCCTGGTGGGCTATGAATTGGGAGGTGATGGGGGAACACCCAGTAAACGCCTGCAAACTCCTCCACCTGCCCCCTACTTATATCCAATTAAACCTAGACCCCCTGAACCATAAGTCAGAGAGGGGAACATTTCCCCCTGTAAATTTCGAGAATAGGGGCAATTGGTTTAGCCCTAAGGTGGCAGCTACTGAGAAGATGGAACTAACAGCTCGCGAGTAGCGACTTATCCTGCTCCCTATACAGGGGGTCCAGGTACATGCCTCATCAAACACCAATCCTAGATAAGGAAACTGGCTCACTCTCTCAATTAGTTTACCCCTCGATACATCTGGGGATATTTTTTGTGTTCTTGGGGCCCTGTAAAAGTCTTAGACAAATTTAGTCTGTAAGTCTAAAGTCTTCATAAAACGAACTAAATTTGATACTAATAACTTTAAGCCATTGGCAGTCCTGGCAAGCTGCATGACGTCATCCGCGTAAAGGAGCACCAGCAAAGGTTTATTTTTAACTACGGGCACATCAGCCCCCATATTCACAAAACAGGTTCAAGGTTGTTTATATATAGCAAGAAGAGAATCATAGCAAGCATGCACCCTTGGCGTACACCTCGATTAACCAGAAATGTGAGGGAGCGCCCACCATTTTCACAATACCTTACGAATGCCTTTTGATCCTAGTGGAGATGACGCAAAAGGGAAACCAGATCTGCATCCAGACCCATAGAAATATATTTCACACAATTTAGAGTGATTTACGCAATCAAAGCTGCTCGATAGGTCAATTAACGCCAGCTGCAGGGAATTACCCTTGTCACCCTTATATTTAGAGACAAGCATATGGAAATTTAAGCACTGTTGAATGGTGCCAAGGCCTTTCCTAAATCCGTACTGAGTTGGGGAAATAATATTCCTCTATGAGGTCCACACTAACAGGTGATCTAGTACAAACACCCAATTTATTTTTGTGGCAGAATCAATAAGAGGAATTGGTCAAAAGCATTTGGGGTCGTGTACGTTTCCTTTTATGACAACTGGAACAATTGTGGGTTTGCGCCAAGATGGGGGCTCACACGCCTTACACATAGAATCGAAAACATTAGCATGCAGGGGTGACCAAAACACGGGATTTACCTGGAATATGTCCATGGGTACCCATCTGGTCCTGGAGCTTTGTTAGGGGGCTATTGTGGATAGCCTTGGATACTTCCTCAAAGGTAATGGAGCATCCAATAGCCCTTCCTCTGCACAGGGGGTGTTAGATATATTTTGCTGAAGTGCTATATCCAGCTTTCAGGACCAATGTGGGTGGTCAGGGGAACCTTCGCTAGGTCCGGGGAACCTCCAGGAGCAAAAACTGCTCAAACTGACCCACGTCTTTAGTGCTCAGCGACTGTCTTCTCCGAATGTTTTTACTTATCCCCTTTGCAATGGCAACAGTAAGGGCTAAGGGGAAATGATCGCTATAGACTGCGGGAATGACCCTCCCATTTAAGATGGAGGGGTGCAAGTTCCAGGAAACAAAGACATAGGGGATTATTTACAAGCCCCTATCGCCACCACACCATAACTTTCCATAACATCATGGTGGCGATAGGGGCTTCGCCTTATTTACAAAGCAGTGTCAATCCACTGTGCAGACAGCATCGTCTCCATCAAGAGCACCATCCAGAGAAAATCCTCCAAAAAGGCCTGCTGCTACACACAAGAACTCAGAAGACTGAAACGGGACAGCAAACAGTTGGTGAGGAGATGGTGCGCCAGCAAAGACACCTCTGACAAGGCAGCCTTCAAGACCTCCCTCAATCTCTGCCACCACCTGCTGAGGGCAACAAAGAAGCCAGCCATTGCCGCATCCATTGAAACCATCACCAACAACACCAAGGAACTTTTCTACATCCTTAAGGACTTCTCCCACTCGACTGCCAGCGAAAACAAAATCATGCCCTCACAGGTCACCATGAAATCACAGATCAACGACGTCTCCTCCGCCTGCTTCTACATTCTGCGCATACTACGTAAGATCTTCAAGTGGCTACCCCAACACACGAGACACGCTGTGACACGGACCCTCATTACCAGCCAAATGGACAACAGCAGTGCCCACTACATAGGAATCACCACACACCTGGTGCAGAGACTTCAGACCATAATGAACGGCGCAGCCAGACTCATCACCCCACCTCAGGCAACTCCACTGGCTCCCCGTACAGAAGAGATGCCAATTCAAGCTTCTGACCTCCGCACACAAGGCTCTAAACAACCAAGGACCTGCCTATATTAACCACCGCTTAGACTTTCACCAACTGTCGAGAAGGCTATGCTCCACCTCCCTTTCACTTGCCCATATTCCCTGCATCTACCGAAGCAGAAGTGGAGGACGCTACTTCTCCCACATCGCAGCAAAGACCTGGAACAGCCTCCCCACGCACCTCTGGACTATCACCTCACTTCCGGATTTCCAAGTGGCCCTCAAGACCTGGCTGTTCGCAGAAGCCTCCCGGATCTGCAAGCGTCTGTATACCATATAGGGTGATTAGCCGCACTTTGTGAATCCGGATTGATTGATTGATGTATCTCTTTATTAATTTTTTAGCATTTATATAGCATTTGATTTAGCATTTGCCTTTTTGAAAGGCTTCAACTAACTATCTCTATCTATCTAACTAACTTCCACAGGACCAGAATCTTGGACTCAGTAAGTATCACTTAGTTCTTGTATGGTTTTGAGTCAATATACCCTCTGAGTAAGTATTACAAGATTTATTACCATTAAACCTCACCTATCTTAACTTATTGAGTTGGCTTGAACCTGTGGAAATCCTGCAGCATTACACAAAGTGCCCCAGGAGTTAGAATAACCTTTGCATCCATGTTTTGTGCACCACGGGCACTTTTGTATCACTGTGGGGGCTGCAGATTCTTGCACAATCCCTTCTTTAATATGGCTCGTGCTGGAGCGAAACAAGCACATCTGTGACCCAAAGACTGTATACTTTTATTTGCATATGGACATAGTTCCATTCAAATGAAGGAACACAATTATCCTTGCGCTTGTGCTACATTACATAGGGTCTTGGAGAAACAGGCCATCAGAAGCACATAGGAGATGGAATACAATCATTCCCTGGGACCGGACCAAGGGGTACCAGGAACCCACCATGTGATCCTCGCAGGCGGATGCACTCTCACACCCCACTGGCCTGCTGGGTATTCCTGCCCCCTTTTAACAATGAGACCAGGACTGCTGATGATCATGCGGGTGTACATTTTGTGTTGGCCAGTTTCATATTACAGATGAGGTTGTGCAAGCATCAGTAGCCCTTTCTGTAATATTGTAAGACCTGGGGTCACCAAGCCCTAAGGGGGTAACGTGACTCGAGCGGCTGGGCACCCAAAGTCTTATGTGTAAAGCGACCATACAGCACACACATTCTCTGAAGCAAGGAACGCACACAATAAGGGACGCCACACTGTAGAATGTATGTAAATAACTCAAGTTTACCCAAGCAGTTAGGTGTAGATGCAGTTCCTTATATATAGATGCAGTTCATGAGATACAAATGCAGTTCATGCGATATACATGCAGCTCATGAGATATAAATGCAGTTCATGCGATATACATGCAGTTCATGAGATATAAATGCAGTTCATGAGATATACATGCAGTTCATGAGATAACAATGGCATGGCTCACATAGAGTAGCATTGGATTCACCAGCATCATATTCACCAGCACTTTCCCCCGAGGCCCTAGGCCACCTTGGTATATCTTAACCTTGGTTGTAAGGACTGGGGATTGTAGCGCCACCCCTGGGGACAAGCAGGGACTTGGGGCAGACTTCGCGGGCTTACCGCTATCCCTGGTACCCTTCGCGCCTCAGTGGGCGATTTCCGCGCTATACGCGTCAATCTGGCCTGGTACACCTGTGGACAAAGCCTACGATCACAGCACTACTCGTAATAACTAAGCAGTGGACACTTCTGAGTAAAGCCCACGATCATAACGCTACTCGTAATAACTAAGCATTGGACCCTTCTGGGTAGAGCCTACGATCATAACGCTACTCGTAATATCTAGCATTGAACACTTTGGAGCAGAGCCTGCGAACATAACGTTACTCGTAACATTTAAGCATTGAACACTTCGGAGCAGAGCCTGCAAACATAGCGCTACTCGTAACATCTAAGCATTGAACACTTCAGAGCTGAGCCTGCGAACATAGTGTGACTCGTAATTTATCAGACTGGATCACTTGTGAGCAGAGCCTACAACCACAGCGCCGCTCGTAATATACCAGAATGAAGCACTTCTGAGCAGAGCCTACAACCACAGCGCCACTCGTAAGGTGCAAGCATCCGGCACTTCAGGGCAGTTCACGGAGCACAACGGTACTCGACAGTCTCGTAGGATGGGGCAATCCCTCGGAGGGGTGTCACAGTCCTGGGTGAACGGGGTAACTCCCACGGAGGGGAACCAGGGTCTCAGGGTGCGGTGCTGCTCCCGGTCAGTAGGGGGCGCACCGGGGTCCGACCCAAGCCTCCCGGCTTACCTTGATCTCGATGTCTTGAGGCGTCTAACCCCAGCTCCGGACTCCGCAGTCGATTCTTCAGCGACGGGGGCAGGCCACAGCCTCACGCACCTTCTCCAGCAGCTGCGACGGCAGCGACGGGGCCCCGGGCTTCTCCGCGGGCCTCGACACGATGAGGGGGCACACTTCAGGCTTCCGGGCCACGGCGGTGATTGCGCTCTAGCCCCCGCGCCAGGGGGGGGGTCAAATTAAGCGGAGAGTTCCGCGCTCGACGGGGCTTGCTGCAGGGGATCCCAGGCCAGGTCAGGGAGCGCAGGGGTCACAGCGCTAATGCCTGGTCGATCCCCAGCAATTCCACAATCAGCTTGGCATGTGGTTTCCGTGTTCAGGTTTTGACACGAAGTCTCAGCATTCAGTTTCAGCATGCGGTCGTGTCATGAGGGTTCAGCATTCAGTTTCTGCAATCAGTTGCTATATGAAATCTTGATGGCGCAGATGTCTCTGGCGCCCTTGGGGGGTTCTGTTCCTGGGGGGGTAGGGATTGAGTTGGCGACTAGGTCCTTCCTAGTCAGGCTGGGCAGAGGTTCCCTGGGTCCTCCTACTGCTGGGCAAGATCAGTGGGCTTTACAGGATCCCTCACTCACTTAAGAGGCAGCACCTTAATCCTGTCACTCTCAGAGGCATAAGTCCCTGGCTAGGCCCTACCGCCTAAAACTCCTGCGTGGATTCTCCAGCTCTGCTTTACCCCACTGGCCAACTGACCAGAAAATGTTCCCTCCCTCACTTAAGTATCCCTAGGTCAGGTGACCTCTATCCAAGGCGGCAAAAGTTAAAACCACACCTCCCTTCTAGAAGGTTCCAGCACATTCCAGGAGCTTCCCCAATCTACCTATGGGACAAAAAAGGCGGGCTGGTGTCGCAACATTGTTGTGGGGTCCCAGCCAGCTCCTGGCAGCTAGGGTGCTACTAATGAAGACCACTCTGCAGTAGCAGGGGCCTGTGGCAGCCATCTTGGGAGAAGGGAGCACCTGCACCTTAACAGTGGTTGGCAATGAAAAGGCGCCCGGAGACCTAAGTCCAACATAAAAATGAGGGTGGAAAAAATGAGGCACGATCAATAATAGATGGGGAGACCACCCTAGGGCTGACAGGTCCAACAAATATTAACGTGCACTGGCTATGCAAACAGATGGCACCAACAGCCTTTGCAGATTAGGAAGTGGGCAATGTACATCTGAGTTGATGATGATAGTGATTTGTGATAAGTAGCCTAGTCGATTGGTTCTGTATTGTATTGTAATATTTTCATTGCACTTATATAGCGCTTATTTAGCGCTTACTACCCCTGTGTGGCGTGCTGAAGCTGTGTATCAGATTGTTCTGTGTGTTCTGCACACAGCTCGGATTATCAAACTGTGGCCTGCGGTAGGTCTGATTGGTGGAAGACAACACCTATTGATCAGTATCATAGTAGACAATGGATAGTGAACAGGTCATAGGTCATCTGCAGTCCTGCCATATCCTAAGGGTGCTGCAGGTTTCCTTAAGCACTCTCAAGAGGAAATGGAAGGTGCACGCATTGCGAAGTCAATACACAAACTTCAAGATTTGTTCCAGAGTTACTTCTTTATATTCAATAAATCTTTTACAACTGGCCCACAGCCAACGCGTTTCGTTCCCGATTCTTGCCAGAGGGAACTTCGTCAGGGTTCCTATGTGATCAGCTGGTCAGACAACAGAAAAGATGTATATATTTAGGAATTCGGACCCAATAGGGCAAAATGTTAGCCTCAATAACTATATAGTTGGCGTGATTTCTCGCAACTTAGGGTAGTAGGCGTAAACACGGCGGGTGTGCGAAGTGATTGCACCACCTTCTGAATTGACTGTACATACGGACTGGATGTGCTTGACCTTGGTCTGCCATTTGTTCTTTCTCTCATAATTCCTTAGGCACTCTATGCAGGTGACTTGGGAGCACTAATCAATATTTTGAGAGTTTACCTAAGACCGCCCTGGTTCTTGCATATAGTGACACAGTACAGACAGGCTGTGGGTGAGTGCACTCAGACCCAGTACTGCTGCCTGAGAGGTGTGGTGTGTGCTTCTGTATATTTCATGACATTGAACATTACATAGACATATTGTTTTCCAGATCTCCCCTGGGTGAGTACTCTCTCAAGTAAAAGAAACAGCACCATGATCACAAGAGGCCTACACATGAAAAGTTTCAGAAAAGTACATGTAGACTCCATCAGATCTAATAATAGTCAGGAGACAGACAGATAGCAGTGCTTTGAACAGGTGTGTCATGCTCTCTTGCCCTTCTCAGCTGCCCATGAACTCCCAGCCTGCTCTGCAGCACAGCCATTTAAAACTCGTCTGCTGACAGACCACCTCTTGCTTGTTCAACATTTTACCCACAGTCACTTCTTGTGCCCTGTTCCTTGTCTCACGTTAACGGGTAAAAGGCTCATAGGTGCTAGAAGTAGAGATGAGGGGTGCTGTGGCACCCCCAAAACAACCCTGCTGGAGATCAGACATGAATGAAAATTAAAAATGCCATAAAATTGTGCTTATATCTTCTCACATTTGCTTTGCCTTCAAAGACAGAGGCCAAATGTCAGGCTTTGTCTTCTGACAAATTGATACTTATTATTTTAACATGGGGATTGCTGTTTAATTTTCTTTCTCTGACTGCAAAATCAGAGGATTTTGTATAGTGAGCTATCTGATAAAATTGCTGGTATATAGGGAAAGGGAAAGAAAATGCTGAATGGGGTCAGTTTTTTAAACAAACACTAACATTTAAATTCCTGTAAATGAACTGTACAAATATTTCAAAATAAGTCAGTAACGAAAGCAGAAATGAAGCACATTTTTAGCAATTCAGAAGTGTGATGGAAGGAAAGATTTCAATAGGAGAAAAACAAATCAATACATTTTATTGGTGATATGCATAGGATAAATACGTGCTGAAAAGCACTTTCCACACATTATTTGTGCACTCTGATTTTATCAGTAGAACTGCATGCCAGTGTGAATTGTGTGGTCATTTAAATGGAAACTGCACTGTCTGTAAATGGCAGCCAATCCACACCAAGCAATATATGTGTGACAGTTTGCTTCACATTTCACCACGTTACATACCACACTCTTACCACTCTGCTGCTGAGTGGGTGCGGCTCACTTCTAAACTTGTTCTTTGTGTGATGCGTGGGTTTTCCACAGTCCCTGTGAGTCCATTGAAGTAACATTGCTTAAAGTTGACCCCCAAAGTTGTAAAACGTCACCCTTCTGAGGTCCAGTGTCATGTATTCCAATTCCTCAAACCCTGTGGCTGCATTATACATAGTGCCGTGAGGTCCCCTTAGAGCACTAAGGGATTACAGAAGGGACTGCAGACACTTGTGCTGCCCCTGCAGCCCCTTCTGTCCTATGGACCGCTTCAGCACACATCTTGCTCTGGCATGATGGGAAGGGGGTGTTCCCTCCTTGGCACTGGGCTGTGCCCCCATACAAACGAGGGAACTCTTTCCCTTTGCACCTGTGCCATATTACTGAGGTGGTTGCAGCTGCAAAGAAGACATCAACAGGCGTCCATTTGCAGTACAAGATGGGGGGGGGGGGGGCACATGGACCACGTAGGCATCCCACTGCAGGCGGGTACAGTCATAAACTTCACTTACATGAGGGAGAATTGCTGTTCCCCCTTCAAAGTGAGGCTGCGTCACTGCCTGCAGTGAAAAGCAGACCGACGGCTTCAAGCAGCTGGTTCCCTTTCACCGGCGGGCACCTCGCTGTGCAGGCGCTAGCTCTCACGTGCCTTGTGTACAGCGCATGGCTTCAAGCAGCTGGTTCCCTTTCACCGGCGGGCTCCTCGCGGTGCAGGCGCTAGCTCTCACGTGCCTTGTGTACAGCGCATGGCTTCAAGCAGCTGGTTCCCTTTCACCGGCGGGCTCCTCGCGGTGCAGGCGCTAGCTCTCACGTGCCTTGTGTACAGCGCATGGCTTCAAGCAGCTGGTTCCCTTTCACTAGCGGGCACCTCACTGTGCAGGCGCTGGCTCTCACGTGCATTATGAACAGTGCATGAGCCATTACCACCACTCAAATTACTTTCATATTTCACTATACTAATTCAACACTAATCCTTTATGGGTTCTAGAGTAGCGTGCTACTCACCAAAAAAGTGCTTCGACGCCTCGTCAGGGGTAGTAAGCGCTATATAAATGCAATTACAATACAATTACAATACAATTGCTCGCCATCATTGGCCATTCCCTGCTGGCAGAAGCCGTGCCTAATATGAGACTTCAGGCGGGCGGGAATGGACCATACACAGATGAGTAGTGGCCACGGCCCACTTGTGAGTCCGAGTGGCCGCAGAAACATTTTGTCATAGGCCTACAGAACCATTTAAAAAATTAAAAAAAGAAAACATTTAAAACTTTTCTGGCTTTGCATGGATGGTAAATGAAAAGAAAAGGTCTGCAAAGTTGCCACAGGTTTGACTTTGCAACATCACATCCCTCCTTGATGGCTCTGCAAAGAAGGAGATGCCAGGGAACTGTTATGAACTCCAAGATAGAGTAGAGTCCCATGAACTCCCCAGCAGGCGCACACAGCCTCCCCGCTCACACTTCCTCTGTAAGTGCAGCCTCTGCACATTCTCTCACTCACTGCATTCCAAGAGCCATCACAGCATTCCAAGACTGAGCAGGGTGCACAGTGGGACACACGAGACAGGATTCAACACCACAATACCCAAACACAGATGCAGGAGGACACAACACAACACACCTTCCTGCAAACAGGGCAAACTTTGGTAATAATTATAATTCTGCCCCCTAGTTTGAATCCTGGGGAGAGGATTACTAAGATTTTGCACCATCTTTGCGCCACAAAAGTGACACAAATTGGCACAAAATATTTTTTTTCAGATTTACTTGTTTAGCACTGGAAATAACGTGAAAGTAGCGCAAAACAGCGCATATCACTGCTTTGCATTACTTAGCGCCAAGGGGGTGTCCCATGGGTGGAACATGGGGATTCCAATGCAACCACCCAAGGTTTCTGATGCTGAACCCAATTTACTAAATAAAGTAGATAGGGCCTTATTTATGAGGCCTTGCGTCACTTTTACGTTGCCGGTGCGTCACTTTTTTCACGTACCAGCAGTGTAAAAAATGCGCCATGTTGCGCCATATTTACAAAGTGACGCATCTAGGTAGATGCGTCACTTTGTAAACCCCTGCACTACGCTATGCCTGCGCCAGGTATAATGTATGCAAGGCAGGCGCAAGACTGACGCAGGCACATTTAACACGGGACTTGCTCATGTGTAAATGACCGATTGCTGGAGATGCGTCACTTTTGTGACACACTCCAGCAATGCGTCATTTTTGCGCCTACGGATACGTCAGAAATACTGACGTATCTGTAATTCCTTGCGACATGATGCGTCATACTGTTAATATGATGCATCATTGATGTCGCAAGGAGGGTGCAATGAAAAATGACGCATCGCTGTTTTCTCGCAACGATGCGTCACTTTTCATAAATGAGGCCCCTAGCGTTTAGCGTCAGAAAATGGCTCCTTTTTGAAGAAGGCACTACGAACGAGAAATGCTTTTATTTCCCGACTTTGTACGTGGTCTGCACTTTACAGCACACATATAAAGAAAGAATATCTATGCTCAGTATGTTGTACTGGAAGGGTAACCTGGCGCACAGGTGGCTCTATGGCGCACAGAAGCTGATTTCAGTAAATATGGCCCTCTCCTCCTCTCTCCTTTTCACGCAGCACAGCATTTGCGGCTGCTGCACTGCACTGCTTGAAAAAGTGGTAAATCTGCCCCCTGGTGTCGGTTTAACATCCTTTGATACTGGGGACATCACAGAACCTCCCCGTGCCTGAAAAGATTGTAAAAAATCAATCTAACCTTGTTTAATGTACTTAGGTGGCCCATGTACCCGCTCAGTACTTGAGGCCATGCTGGGGCAGCTATGCGCTTCATAATTCACAGTGAACATATGCACCCAAAGGCCTTTGATCCGAGTTTGCGCTATATATAAAACTGCAAATCAAACTCCCCTCTCTCGTCTCCACCAAAAGGAAAAGAACTTACCCACGCCAGGAGCCTCACAAAGGAAAAGTCAAAACAAGGGACAGTTTTCAAGGCTAATCCGGGCACAAATGGAGAACAAAAACTAAGTAGAGCTGTGTGAAATTACAAATTCTAAGGGAAAGATTTGTCAAAGTGGCACAGTTCACACCTTAACTATGCCGCAAAGGTTGTCACAATAGTAAAATTGTGTAACTTCCAGCAGAAATATTTTTTACATAAAAATACTTTAGATAAAGTGAATTTTGGAGAGAGTTTCTTATAATGCGTACTTTTGCAGGCTGTTTTCCTTTATCGTCTGCTTAAAAAAGTTCAGAAAGTTTGCATAAGAAATCTTTTTCAGATTTTCTGACCCAGAGCAACGTCATGATTCCCCCTACTTAGAACATAACACATAGGAAATTGAACGTCAACACATAACATCATCATTGTCTCCACCACAGCACACCCTTACAAACCCACTTGCACACTCAGAAACACACAAACGTGCAGGGTTCAATGTGCTGGTGTGAGTCTCTATGCTGGGAAAGGTCTGAGAACCAGTGCATGGATTCTGTTGAAAGGGAGAGTCAGCGGGTCGAGCTGTGGGGAGTTTTTTTCTAGGCTTCTATGGCTCACGTAGCATCCATCTTGGATGCCACAACATTAACTGGCATGCTTTTGTTTACAGTTTTATACAGAGCAATCCCAACCTGAAAGTATCAGACTGCTTACATGAGCTCCAGTTACATGACACAAGGTCACACTCATTAGGTCGAAGCCTTCCAATAGCTGCCTGGTTTGTTAAAGACTTCTTGGGACATTCTGAAAGCATTCCTGGGAATCCATTCCACCCATTGCTAACCACTGGCTTGGTGTTTTGTATCTCACAGTTGCTTACTTACTATGTGCTGGCTTTATTTGTTTTAGGATGTCCAGCTTGAGTTATTTCCTCCTGGGAGCACAACCTGTTTACCTGTCTCCTGTATTCTACCATGAGTGTTTGCTTTCTGTGATCAGGATTTTAAAATGTCTTCTTATCTTGTCACATTTGCTGTGCATTCAAAGACAGAGGCCAAATGTCAGGTTCTGGCATCTGAGAGAGTTTTGTGTTTACTTTTATTTCTCTGAGTTCAAAGTGAGTGGATAAATGTGAGTCTGGCTGGTTTTGTGGGAGGAAAGGATTTTTTTCTGGTATGCACCAAATTTTAGATGTCTGTAAATGAACTGTGTAGATATTTCAGAATATATCAGAATTAGGAATGCACAAATGAAGCATTTTTTTGTAATTCTGAAGTGTGGTGGAAACATATTTTATTATGATCAAAACAAATCAATATACTAGGTGATGCCATTTCCATACATTAATGTTTGTGTGCCGTAAAGTTTTATCACTAAAACTGTAGTTCAGTGCAAATGTGAATGTCATTTAAGTTGTAAATGTGTTGTCTGTAATGGCAGTGCGCCATCACACCCTGTATACTCCACAGTACTCCACTCTACACTACTCCACTCTACAACACTTTATTTCACTCTATGCCACTCTACGCCCCTTCACTCTACACCACTCTATGCTACACTATGTCACTCTACGACATGCCACTCCAATCTGCAACACTCCAGTTTGCATCACTCCACATCACTCCATTCTACACCACTCCCCTCCATTTCATTCTACACCACTGCCCTCTATGCCCCTACACTCTACTGCATGCCACTGCACTCTACAACACGCATCTCCACTCTATGACACGCAACTCCACTCTACCCTACGACATACCCACTTTACACCCCTCCTCTCTACGACACTTTCCCTCCAGCCTACTCTAGGTAATGCCACTTTACCATAGTCTATGATACACCATTCCACTCTGCACCACTCCAATCTATGCCACTTCACTTTACAACATGTCACTGTATGCCTCTCCACGCTGAGCCCCTCCACTCTACGACATGGCACTCTATGACACAACACTCTATGACACTCCACGCTACAACAATCTACTCCACTCTATTCTGTGACACTTTACTCCACTCTAAGCTATGCCACTCCACTGTATGCCACTTCACTATACTTCACTCTACAACACTTTACTCCACTCTACACTACTCTACAACACTTTAATCCACTCTACGACACTCCATTCTATGCCTCTCCACTCCACGCACCTTCACTCTACTCCCCTACAACCAACAACACTCTGCTCTCTGACACTCTACGCCTGTCCACTCTATTACATTTTACTTCACTCTTTGCCAATCCACTCTATAACTTTCTACACCACTCTGTGCCACTCTACAACAACCTACTCCAATCTAAAAAGCTCTAAGCAACTCCCTCTATGCCACTCCATGACACTTTACTCCACTCTACTCTATGACATACTACCTCACTCTACTTCACGTTACTCTACTGCTCCCCTCTATGCCACTCCACTCTACAACACTTTAGCCCACTCTACGCCACTCTACAACACTTTACTCCACTCTATGACACTCCACTGTTCGCCAATCTATGCCCCTCCACTCTACAACATTCTACACCTCTCCACTCTATGTCACTCTGCTCCACCCTATGCCATTCCACTCTACAACACTGTACTTCTCTCTCCGCCACTCTAAAACACTCTACTCTATTCTACGATGCTCTATGCAACACCCTCTATACCTCTCTACTTTACTCCACTCTACTCTATGAAACAATAATCAACCCTACTCCACTCTTTTACACTACTTTACTCTATGCCAGAAGCGGCTGCTGCCAAAATAAATGGTGGGCAGTGCAGGGCAAATATTTTTTTTAAACGCACTTACCTGCTTCTCCTGCTGTCACTCCATCTGCCAGACATCTTGGTGATCCTATCTTCTAGACGTCTTTGGGCCAGCGCAGGTTTCCAGACTCCCCCACCCAATCCAGACGCTGCTCTCATGTTGTGTGAGCAGCGCATGGAATGGGCTGACTAGTCTGATCTGTATAATGCATCTGGGTGGAGAAATTCAAAGTGCGCATATCTGTTTGGCCGGTCTAAGACAGCTGGCCAAACTGACATGCACTCATACAAGTCCCTTGTAAATGTAAATGTGGGTGTACTTGTAAAGCGCACTGTGACTCCATGGAGTATCCTGGCGCTGAAGACCGCTGGGGAACCCGTCCTGGTTTTCCCTGTGAGAAGGTCCCTTTCTGGGTATCTCCAAGGTGAAACCAGGCATCCCCGGCGTCTGTGGGGGTCGTTGTAGAGATGAGGCAAGCTTAATGCCCAGAGTTGCCGAGTGTGTTCCTGGTTAGAGTAGGTACCGAGGCGAGAATTATCGAGTCCGTTTTGACCCTGGTCCACGACCCAGCCGCGTCGGGAATTGAACCCTGGTCCCTGGCCGATTCTCTGCTTACGGGTCGGCCGCCTCTAACCAGTGAGCCACACCTCTCCACGCCTCCTCCCAGTCCCTGGCTAGTGTCGAGAGGATTGCCTGGTCCTGCCCTAGACTCAACAGCATCAGCTACCAGTGAAAAATAAACCTATAATAAATGTATTATTATCGTCTTATTTTTCATTCTTAGTGGGGCGACGGTCCTCCACCATTGCAGAGGACCACCACTCAACTCTACAACATTCTACTCCACTTTAACCCCTCTAGGCCACTCAACTCCAATCTATGCCAATCCACTCTACAACACTCTACTCCACTCTATGCCACTCTACAAAGGATGTATGTCGTTACAATGCACACTTTTACAACGCATGCACTTACAACGCATTTTTTACAACGCAAAATCCATTACAACGCATTGCATTACAACGCATGACACTACAACGCATTTTTAAAAACTACCTTTACAACGCATTCCATTACAACGCATACTACCTTTACAACGCATACCATTACAACGCATAATATTAAATTGCATTTAAGGTAAGTATTAGATAGTATAGGGGTAAAAATTACTTTTCTAACTCCAAGGGGTGCAACAGTAGGGTAAGTGTTGGATAGTATAGGGGTAAAAATTACTATTCTAACTCCAGGGGGTGCAACAGTAGGGTAAGTGTTGGATAGTATAGGGGTAAAAATTACTATTCTAACTCCAGGGGCTGCAACAGTAGGGTAAGTGTTGGATAGTATAGGGGTAAAAATTACTATTCTAACTCCAGGGGGTGCAACAGTAGGGTAAGTGTTGGATAGTATAGGGGTAAAAATTACTATTCTAACTCCAGGGGGTGCAACAGTAGGGTAAGTGTTGGATAGTATAGGGGTAAAAATTACTATTCTAACTCCCGGGGGTGCAACAGTAAGGAAAGTGTTGGATAGTATAGGGGTAAAAATTACTATTCTAACTCCAGGGGGTGCAACAGTAGGGTAAGTGTTGGATAGTATAGGGGTAAAAATTACTATTCTAACTCCAGGGGGTGCAACAGTAGGGTCAGTGTTGGATAGTATAGGGGTAAAAATTACTATTCTAACTCCAGGGGGTGCAACAGTAGGGTAAGTGTTGGATAGTATAGGGGTAAAAATTACTATTCTAACTCCAGGGGGTGCAACAGTAGGGTAAGTGTTGGATAGTATAGGGGTAAAAATTGCTATTCTAACTCCAGGGGGTGCAACAGTAGGGTAAGTGTTGGATAATATAGGGGTAAAAATTACTATTCTAACTCCAGGGGGTGCAACAGTAGGGTAAGTGTTGGATAGTATAGGGGTAAAAATTACTATTCTAACTCCAGGGGGTGCAACAGTAGGGTAAGTGTTGGATAGTGTAGAGTAATATTATGCGTTGTAATGGTATGCGTTGTAAAGGTAGTATGCGTTGTAATGGAATGCGTTGTAAAGGTAGTTTTTAAAAATGCGTTGTAGTGTCATGCGTTGTAATGGAATGCGTTGTAATGGATTTTGTGTTGTAAAAAATGCGTTGTAAGTGTAGTGCGTTGTAAAAGTTGCGTTGTAAAGGTTGTTCCCCCTCTACAAAACTCCACTCCACTCTACAATGCTCTATGCAGCTCCCTCTAATCCACTCCCATGCCACTATACTCCATTCTGCTCTAAGACACACTACTCCATTCTATTCCACTACTCCACTCTATGCCACTCTATGCTGCACCCCTTTGTGACACTCAATGCCACTCCACTCTATGACGCTCTACAATACTTCACTTCACTCTACATCACTCTATGACACTTCGCTGACACTTTACTACATTCTACAACACTTCACTCTATGCCCCTCCACTCTACACCCCTCCACTCTACAACACACCACTCTAAAACACTCTGCTACATTCTTCAACACTACTCTACGGCACTCCACTCAACTCTACACAACTCTACTTCACTCTACTCCACTCTGTGCCACTGTACAGCAATCTACTCCACTCTAAAATGCTCTACGCAACTCCCTCTATGCTACTCGATGACAGTTTACTCCACTCTACTCTATGACACACTACTTCACTTTACTCCACTAATTCACTCTATGCCACTCCACTCTACGACACTCTTTGAGCCTCCACTCTATGCCACTCCACTCTACAACACTACTCCACTCTATGCCACGACACTCCACTCTATGCCACAATACTCCACTCTACTCTACTCTTTGCCACTCCACTCCACACTACTCCACTCTACTCCATTCTTTGTAACTCTCTATGCCACTAACTTTTAGCCAGACTGAACAGCAATCATGCTGGTGTATAAAATGATTAAAACACACTGGCAATGCCAATAGCTCTTGCATTTGGTGAGACCTATTGGCTTTAATGCTTGTTTTTTATTTAATTTTTTTTTTACACTGCCAGAAAGTAAGAGGGCTTGTATCTTGCAGATCTCCACGGATGACAGGTAGACGGTACAGCCGCACAGGGATGGATTGCCTGGGATAGATGGTAGAGCCGCACAAGGATGGATTGCCTGGGATAGACGGTACAGCCGCACAGGGATGGATTGCCTGGGATAGACGATACAGCCGCACAGGGATGGATTGCCTGGGATAGACGGTACAGCCGCACAGGGATGGATTGCCTGGGATAGACGGTACAGCCGCACAGGGATGGATTGCCTGGGATAGACGATACAGCCGCACAGGGATGGATTGCCTGGGATAGACGATACAGCCGCACAGGGATGGATTGCCTGGGATAGACGGTACAGCTGCACAGGGATGGATTGCCTGGGATAGGCGGTACAGCCGCACAGGGATGGATTGCCTGGGATAGGCGGTACAGCCGCACAGGGATGGATTGCCTGGGATAGATGGTACAGCCGCACAGGGATGGATTGCCTGGGATAGACGATACAGCCGCACAGGGATGGATTGCCTGGGATAGACGATACAGCTGCACAGGGATGGAGTGCCTGGGATAGACGGTACAGCCGCACAGGGATGGAGTGCCTGGGATAGACGGTACAGCCGCACAGGGATGGAGTGCCTGGGATAGACGGTACAGCCGCACAGGGATGGATTGCCTGGGATAGACGGTACAGCCGCACAGGGATGGGATTGCCTGGGAAATTAACTAAGTGTGAACTCTAAGTCACCAAGAAGCAGTAAGTCATCTGCCTGCAACATATCCACATGCAAATAGTAAAATGTTCGACATACACACACACACACACACACAGACGCAAAGCAGACTCAATCAAACACACACAGTTTTGGGCTCGCATACGCAAGCCCAACTACACACACATACATCCATAAATACCACACACATGCTGATCTATACATCCACAAAAAAAACACATGACAAGATATACAAACACACTTATGCGTCCATGCAGCAACACACATATGCACAAAAGCAAACTCACATAGATATGCATGCACTCTCTAGAACAAGCCCATATGCAGTAAGATCAGAAACGCGCATTGACATTTATAAAAACATAAAAATGCACAGAGTCAGACACATTTGTGCACGCACATACCCAAGCGTAAACACACATGCATATGTTGACAAGCACTTGCACATGTACAAACATATCCAAAAAACACAGATGTGCACACATAGGCACACAATCGTGCACACACAAGCACATCGCACACATACACTCTAACACTCACAAAGGTGCGCACATGCACACACACACAACAAACACCGCACACACAAAAGCACACCACACACCCACAGACATGCTGACACACACAGATCAGCCCCATCAGCTAATTTTCCAGTCTCCAACCCCCCTCCAAGAGCTGAGCCTTCCCTTCTCATTCCAGGGGTAACCAGAAGCCGCAGAGATATCGTTAAGGGGAAGGGGACACCCGGCATGCTGATTGCCTGCATTCCGGCCCGTGGAAAGAATGTAGTGATGAAAGTTGTGTTAGACGCGTCCACAGAGCATTGCTGTGTGCACCAGCCTTGCAAAAACACCCCCTCCCAGTCCAAGCAGTCCTTTTTGTGTGCACTTCATTTGCTTTTTCAAGTAGATGTTGGAATTAGTGTTATGAAGGTATTCAAATTATGAATGCAATACTCCAGGGCTGCAGAAAATGTAAACAAGCATTAGAAATGCAATAGGTCTCGCTTTCGATTGTGTTAGAGCCATGGGCAGTGTAAATGACCAGATCTACTACCTATGTGTTATGAAGTGTATGTATGTGGTGTGTACTGGAATTGTGTGGGTTGGACTGGAATTATTAGTTGTGAAATTGTATGGTGTGGAGTGGATTCGTTTTGGGAGTTATGTGGCATGGTGTGTAGTGGAATTATGAGGATGTAGTATTGAGTGTATTGGAATTGTGTGAAGTGGGATTGTGTGTTATGAATTGCAATTATATGGAATGGTTGTGAAGTGCTATATAGTTGAGTGTAATTATGTGGTGTGCTTTTGAATTTTGTGGTACGATGTGGAATTCTATGGTGTGGATTGGATGTATGTGGTGTGTTGTGTGATTGTTTTGGATTGGATGTATGTGGTTTGCTGTGTAATTGTGTTGCTGAGTTGAATTATGTGATTTGATGTCAAATTATGTGGTGCGGTATGGAAATATGTGAAACCAACAAAAGGTAAGCAACGGGCGGTCACAAATACATGTAGTGGATATAAAAATGGAAGTTGCAGCGAATTACAGAGGGAAGGCAAGGAGGAGCATTTGTGTTTCTAATTCGATGTGTGATAGTTAATTTGTAAAATAATCATTATTACGTATATAACCATGTGTTTTGCAGGTGCCAATAAAGCAACATTGAGCCTTCTCACCCAGTTGGGTGACCCATGCCTTATTGGTGTTTGGCTGATGTTGCAGAAGATAAGTCACAGGAGAATTGTCAACGAATCCTGTTGAGTTCATCTCAGTTTAATCGTTGCTGTTGGTGGAACTTAGTTACAAAGTACATGAATGTAGTTCAATGGAAAATTTAATAGAACCTTTCTCCCCATAGTGAAATCACGTAATGTAAACATCAGCAAA
Organism: Triturus cristatus; assembly: GCF_964204655.1. Classification (NCBI taxonomy): domain Eukaryota; kingdom Metazoa; phylum Chordata; class Amphibia; order Caudata; family Salamandridae; genus Triturus; species Triturus cristatus. Next base: position 1,153,652,605 of record NC_140584.1, read on the forward strand.
AAGAGAAAAGGGCAAGCTCTTGCAGAATTTTATGTCATAATTTGTGTATTTTCCAAATAGGAGCCTGGATCATAAGGTGTACATCCAGCTCATTTGTAGTCTTTTTTGCTTCGTTGCATTATGGTACGTTTTGTCATGCTATGCTATAAAGATTTGTTGGGGGCATATTAACAAGGGCTTTATCTCCGCTTTTTTGGCTTTAAAAGGCAAAGAAGCGGAGATAAAAATATCGCCCTATCAACAACAGGGTGCTAACATGCAAAATCGCATGTTAGCACCCTTTTTCACTACGCTTCCCTTTGCATCTCTAATGAGATGCAAAGTGGGCGTTCCAGAGCAAAATAATAGGAAAAATGTCACTAAGTGACATTTCTTCTATTATCAAGCTTCACGCTAACCCTGTTAGAGACAAAAAAAAACAGCGCTAACCACGGTTAGCGCTGCTTTTTTACGTCTGCTAATTTTCAGACTTAGCCATGTAAACCAATGGGAGGTGGTTTACATGGCTAAGTCCACCATGGGCTATCAACAAGGATATCCCTATCCTTGTAGTTTTATCGCTGCATTACCAGCGATAACCTCTCAAAATGCCCGTATCGCTGGATTTTTTATCGCCTAGCCGGTTAGCATTGTTAATAACGCGATAATCAGGCGATATTTTCCAGCGATAGCGGGCGTTAAAAAAATTAACGCTAAGCGCCCTTAGCGTTAATTTTCCCTGTTCCTTGTTAATATGCCCCTTGGAGAACTTAAGTAATACCGATGACAACGCAAATGTGTTCTGCACACTTAGGTAAAGGCCATTGATTTATGCTGTCTGTACAAGGGTTGTAGCTCCTATCCTTTTAATAGATGTACTACTGCCCTTGACAGAAGTCAATGTCCAACAATAATCAGGGTAGGACTGTGCCTGGCACCGAACAGTAGAAAAGGAGGGTCACAGCAACCTTTCACCCAGCTGTGAGCCCAGAGGAAGAACGCCTGCAAAAAGCTCAGAGTGCAAGCAGACCTCCTGTAGAATTTCCTCCTGTAGAATGCTAGTTGTTCCAATGTAAACGCCCCATAGCAGACTTCACGGGTATTGTGAGCATTAGCAAATTTAAGTCAAATATGAATTATAAATAAATCACAAGCAATGGTTTAATATTCCTGTGTGGCAAGCGCTAGTGTCTGACGTTAGATCCACAGCCTGGCTGCTGATTGACAGAATTATGTGATCGATATATCACGAAATATAAGCAGGTGCTGGACAGAAGGCAGTGATCCAAACAATGGGGCAGATTTACAAGCCCCCTGCGCCACTTTTGCGTCACTTTTTACATAGGAAAAGTGACGCAATAGTGGCACGAGGGGCTTGTAAATCTGCCCCCATGTGTCTCCTGGGCAGCAGCAACCAATTAGAATGATGTATATCTCAGGTACGGGGGGTGGGCTTCTAAATTAAGGTATTTTGAGACATAATAAACAAATGTGTTTTCTCCTCGCATGCATGCCTTTGAAGGAGAGGGGCAACAATTGTCCACTGCTTCTGTTTATAATTATATCTTGAGATTAAATATCACGCCACATAAAATATTCGTATGGCTATTAGTCACAATGTTCGGTTCACTTGTTTAATAACCAGCTTTTAAAATGTAATTTATACCTCAATTTCGAAGGTTCCAAAAGCAGATGTTAAAATAAAAATAACCGAGAAGTCCTCGCTGGGACGCGAACTCGTGTCCCCAGATATGAGCTGTCAATAGTCTGTTAAATCTACCATTCAAACACAAATGTTTACTGGACTGTACACTGTATCAGTTCAAATAGCATTCTGATTTTTTGTAATAAGTTGCGAAACTTATGAGTGGATTTTTAATTAAAATGCATTTTCTGTAAATGTACAAGGAAATACTCCTACCCTGTGCCAGCAGTCTAGTTTCAGTGACACACTGGTAGTTTCTGTGCCTGCCCCTGGTGCTCGCCAAGTATGAATGAACATAAAGACAAGTTCAGCCCACAAACCAACATACATGTTACTGGTGAAATGAAGGTGCCATAACATATGCAGAAAATGTGTATCATCATAAATGCAGTGGTCTTTGTTGAAACAGATTACAGCCAAATTAGGTTAAAATTAAAGGAGCCGTTGGAAATGCTATGTTTGTGTTGGAAGGTAGTGGCAGGGCAGAAGCAGAGACTCCAATAACCTTTTTCAAAGAAAGTTCTGTAAAAGAACGGATGAAGAAAGTAAGCGTAAGGAGACTGTGCTTGGCCTGTGCTCCTTAGCTTTAACTGGAAGTGAGGTAAGAGCTGCCTGAGCAAATTAGGAAGTAGCAAAGAAGAGTGATCCAATGGTAAGTAGCAGGCGGGATTATAGTCAGTGTAGTGCTTACAGCAGGTCTTGCAGACAGCGAATGCGCACTGCCTAGGCTCGACCTACAAATTACTTCAGACAGAGTTTAAAGACTGCCATAGAAGAAGTGTTAAGGCAGCGATACTATGAGGTTAAGTGTCTGTGCATAGAAAATAAATTATAGTGCGTGAATTTTTTTCCACTCAATTTCAAGAAGCTCCATAAAATTATTAGGAGTGTGTGTAACTCAGGGAGTTTCAATCCACGGAATTCCGCAGAGTCATATAAAAACTCTGTGAGATTCTGCAGGGTACAGCCATTGGGATGGAACGTATGCACATCGCTTTGCTCAAACTGCAATTTAGCAGCAGTAGTGCGAGCAGCACTGAAAAATCAGCATGAACGGCGGCATGCAGTGTGCAAGAGTATGCAGCCACTCAAGTTGATTTTGCTGCCGATCGAGTAGAAAATCTTCTCGAGCTGCAGCAAATCTACCCGAGAAGCAGCCCTCTGACCAAATCTCGCTCACAATTCTGGAGCTTTGCAGGAAAAAATTCCACCACGCGGCAGTTGCCAGAATTTGGCTGGAACTCTGAGTTACAAATTCCAACAATTCCATGGGTGGAATGCAATATTCCGTTTACCCCTAATAATGATCATGAAATTCTGCCTTAGAGAGAAGTGTGATTCAAAGTTACCTCCCATTACAGTTATTTTTGTGCAAATATGTACTTCACGTAAAAAAAAAGGCTTGCAAGACACCAGCAAGAGACTGGTTTAAACTAAAAATGTCTCTGGGTGAGACATTTTCCTCCATGAATGAGCCTCTTGTGTTAAAAAATAGTATGATATAGCATAATCTAAAATACTAAAACATTTAGGGACTTTTGTGTAATGTGAAATAAAAAATTAGGCAAATTTTGCTGGTGAACCTTTAATTAAACTCTAAAGAATCACTCTTCAAATACCATCCATTTTATGTTCTTTAGAGACTTAGGGCCTGATATATAAATCCAATAGGATATAATGGGATTTATATGTCATCGGACGGGATATCCATCACTGTTGTGACTGAGTAACCCGTCTGCCGAGATCTAAATCAGGCCCTTAGAGAGAGATGGGTTTTAGGTGGCCGCTGTAAGTGGGGGTGAAAGTGCCAGCAGATGGAAGTTAGAGTTACATTCAGAGGGGCATAGATGTTCATAAGGGGGAGCCAGTGCTGAATTTGAGCCGGTGGTTTCCAGTGCTCAACACCAGCACTTAACTATCAGCACCGGTTCTTAGTCTGCCACATGGTGGCTTTGTCTGCCTAATTTAGGTATGAACACAACAAAAGCTGTTTATTCATTTAACATACACTAACAATGACTAATACCTGCCACCCAAGCCATTCTTATAGCTTCGGGGGCCTGGAATAGTCTGAATTGTCGCACTTGTAAGAATGTGATGGTTGGTGGGGTTGTTAGACATTACATCACAGGTAAAAAACATGTACCCCATTACAAAACATTTGTTACCCCACATTTTGTTTTAATATACCTTTACCATGCATGCCTTTACCACAGATATATATATATCTCCAAAATTCACGGTTTTGCTGGTGTCTGTCCCAACGCCGATGATGCAAGTAAACACGGCTGGTGATGGAAGTAAAAAGCGCTAGCACCAGCACTTGTAAACCCATTCACAAACACAACACTTCTCCTCCTTTGATAAGAAAAGTCTGCCCTCGGGAATGGGAAATTCACTGTTTTATTCCATCTCAAACAGCGCTCAACGCAGTACGAGTTTCGGCTGCTTAACCCCTTGGCAACGGCACGAATTCTGCCGCGGCGCTGGGGGGTGCGGGGTGAGCGCGGCGCCGCCATGCTCATGACGGAACCACTCCGTCATGAGTCACGGGCGAGCTGTGCTCATGACGGAGTGGTTCCGTCACGACTCCGCCCACTTGTTAATTCGCCCGCACAGGCGGGGAATCAGCGACGTGTGGGCGGAGCGGCCGCAGCATGACGGAACCACTCCGTCATGAGCACACGCCGCCCGTGGCTCATGACGGAGTGGTTCTGTCATGGGCACGCAAGGGGTTAATCAGCCTTTGACAAAGGTTTTGTATTGTGGTTTTTTTTTGTTCTACATACACAGTCCTACTAGATGAGTAGCAACTGTAAAACAGTGGGCTGTCGGATTAGCATTCTAGTGTATTGTATTGCAATATTTATGTAGCTCAGATTAACATTCTGAGGCCTGCAGTGTGTCTGATTGGTAGAAGACAACACCTGTTGAACAGTACCATAGGAGGCAATGGGTAGTGAAGAGGTCATAGGTCATCTGCAGTCCTGCACTATCCTAAGGGTGCTGCAGGTTTCTTAGGGCCCTTTCTGCATGTGACCGCGGAGCTCTAATCAATATTTTGGGAGCCCACATTGGTTCTTGTATATAGTGACAACGTTCTAAGAGGCAATCAGACCCAGGCCTGCGAGTGGTGTGCATTTCAGTAAGGTTTACAGAGACATATTCTTTTCCAGACCCCCCTTGGGTGAGTACTCTCTCAAATAAAAGAAACAGCATCGTGATCACAAGAGGCCTACACATGAAAAGCTTCAGAAAAGTACATGTAGACTCCATCAGATCTAATAATATCCAGGAGACAGACAGATAGCAGTGCTTTGAACAGGTGTGTCATGCCTCTTGCCCTTCTCAGCTACCCATGAACTCCCAGCCTGCTCTGCGGCACATCCATTTAAAACTCGTCAGCTGAGTGAGCGCAGCCAGGCCTCTGACAGACCACCTCTTGCTTGTTCAACATTTTACCCACAGTCACTTCTTGTGCCCTGCTCCTTGTCTCACATTAACGGGTAATAGGCTTATAAATGCTAGAAGTAGCAGTGCGTGGGTGCTGCAGCCCCCCCAAAATAGCCCTACTGGAGTTCAGAGGGTGATTGAATATTAAAGATGCTTTTAGACTGTGTTTTATATTGTCATATTTGCTCTGTCTTCAAAGACACAGGTCAAATGCCAGGCTATGTCTTTAAACAAATGTATGATTATTATTTTAACATGGAGATTGCTGATTAATTTTCTTTTTCCGACTGAAAAGTTATAGGATTTTGTAAAGTGCACTATTTGACAATCTTGCTGGTTTATAGGGAGTGTCAAAGGAAATGCTGTATGGTGTAAAAAAAATTCAATACACAACAATATTCAAATAAATGTAAATTAACTGCAGAAATATTTCAAAATAGGTCAGCAGTAAGGAAAGCACAAATGAAGCACATTTATTTGCAATTCTGAAGTGTAAATGAAGGTAAAATTTCAATAGGAGCAAAACAAATCAAGACACTTTATTGCTGATGTGCAAATGACAATATATGCTGAAAAACACTTTTTACGCATATTATTTGTACACTACATCGTTTTATCAGTGAAACTGCATGTCAGTATGAATTGTGCGGGGAGCCGCTTCGCCCAGAGAGGAGGACGTTGTGATTGCTGAGTGAAGGGACTGCAAGTCCCAGGTAGCCCGGAGGTTTTGCCCCACACCTGTGCCTGAGTCTACATCAGCGGCTCGCCGCTTCCGCTCCACGGGATGAGTGCGGGCGCGTGCCGGGCTAGGCCCGGGCCAAGGGTGGGCCCGTCTGAGCCCGTCGGAGACTGGACGACACCGGGCCGGGCCCCCCCTCTAACGGCGCATATACCTCAGGTTAGTCCCGAATAATCCTGCATCTGCTTTTCATTAATTGTTGCTGACTGCCTTGGATAACCCCTTACAATGAGTAAGCGAGACGGGTGGCTGCTGGGGCTGCCAATGGCGGCAGGTTAGTGGGGATGTTAGACCAATTTATTACAAGGGCAGCCTCAGGGCTCGAAAAAGAGATAGTGATTACAGAGCGAAGATTATCCCTGGACCCGCAGTTAAATAAAAGATCTTCTATGGGTCTACTCACTTCTGCTCTCTCTCCGGTGCAGTTGGCGTTAAATTTTTCTGCGCCCACGATTGACAAGGAAGTTAGCGGCTCAGCCCTCATCCAAGTTGGTCTACTCTCGGAGAGTTCTGTACAAGTACCGGTAGCCGCAACTAATACCATTGTTGGCATGCCCCTACGAACTTCAGCCAGATCTACAAAAAAAAACATACTTAAAAATAATGAAACCATCCCAGATTCTGCAGCTAAAAGGAAGAGGGGAGGCGGACCGCGAAGGGCGTCAAGTGTGAAAGTACCGAGGATTAATAACAATGGTGGTTGTGATTTAGCAGCTAAATGTAGTACTCCCGGCAACCGTGTTCCGGTTTCTCCGGACTTTAACTTTTCGTCTCTAGGTGGCCCTAGCCAGAACTCTAATGAGGAAATGTGGAGAAGGCTGGAAAATTTACTATCGACCCTACTATCTCCTATTACATATAGACTGTGCCGGATAGAGGAGCGATTAACTATCATGGAATCCCATGCTAAGACAGGCCTTTTTGTGTCTGAGGATCTATCTGCCAAATCTAAACCTACTCCAGTGATCTCTAATAGTAATACGGGGCTTTTTGTGCCAGACAAGGTTTTAACCAAACGTAAGCCTACAAGCCTGCATGCAACTAAGCCAACTGCTGTTGGGTCATACAAGAATGCAGCCGCAGTAATACAATCTAAAACAGTGCCCCTGCAAAAGGATGATGCTGATTTGGTGAATATGTCCAATGAATTTGCACAATCGATTTTGAGCTCCCCGGATGTTGATAGAGTGGAAAACAGTAAAAACTGTCCCTTAGCCAGCCAAGCCAGTAAATCTATTCTTCATCAAGGATTCAGAGGCTTGGGTCAGAACGCTGTGCAAGCTAACTCTCCTTTTGCACTTTACCTTCCTTCTGCAGCAGCACCTTTAGTGGTCATCCTGATGAACGTTCCTCCATTGCGGGAAGCGCAGTCAGAAACCACAGACCAGTTGTTATTAAAATCTTTGCACTGGCTTAATAATCGTCTAAAGGATGTTGGGATTTGGGAGGAGGGAGTTGACAAGTACATAATTATGGCTACCCATGAACTCCCAGGGGAGCCTTCCTCGGATGATCGAGTAGAGCAGGAGTGTTGCTTGGGCCAATTAAGTTTAGCGCACTTACCTGGGAGACAGCACCGGACCTCGTGAGGGGTGCTGCAGGACTGCTGCTGTTGGCGTCTTCCCTGGTCTCGCCGCTGCCCTTGTTGTCGCTGGCGGTAGCAGCGCGCATCGCGTGGGAGCAGGACTACGCTCCCCAGAAGCCCCGCTGCTGACACCGCCCACACACAGCCCCACCTCCGCGCCTGGAGGCGTTAAATTCAACCTGATTCCCCTGGGGTGCGGGAGCCTTCCTCGGATGATCGAGTAGAGCAGGAGTGTTGCTTGGGCCAATTAAGTTTAGCGCACTTACCTGGGAGACAGCACCGGACCTCGTGAGGGGTGCTGCAGGACTGCTGCTGTTGGCGTCTTCCCTGGTCTCGCCGCTGCCCTTGTTGTCGCTGGCGGTAGCAGCGCGCATCGCGTGGGAGCAGGACTACGCTCCCCAGAAGCCCCGCTGCTGACACCGCCCACACACAGCCCCACCTCCGCGCCTGGAGGCGTTAAATTCAACCTGATTCCTCTGCGTCGCGGGACGCGCGCGGGCAGCGCCGGGCTGAGCCCGGGCAGAGGGCGGGCCGTCTGTGGCCGTCCGGGGCTGAAGGAGGCTGGGCTGGGCCACGTCCTTTTCCTCTGCACGAACTGTGAGTACATATCATATCCCGGTTGTGTACCCAGAAAACTATGTCTACCCGTTCTGGCAAGTTGTTAAGGACTGAAAGCGCAAGGGGGCCAAATGCGGCCAGCCCCATTATTGGAACCATGGACCGCTTCATTACCAGGGTGGCGGCGGTGATTGAAAAGGAGATTGCCATGTCTGAGCGGCGTCTGTCTGAGGTTTACCTCCCCTCAAGACGTTCATCCCTGGGGGTCGACGCTCAATCATCGTCCATAACGGCCAGTACCCAGGTTCAGCCCCCTATTTCGCCTAGTGTGTCTAGTACTTCCATAGACCCACCCCAGCTGGTTGGTATTGAACAAAATATAGGTAGGTTAGAAAGTTTGGCTGCTTTTTTTCCCACAGTCATCATGGAGGCCGATGGCCTTGGTAAATTGACTACGTCATCATCCATTAATACCCCAAGTGAAGTCATCAGTGATCTGGAGCCCTTAACATCGTCCACTTCGCCCTTGGCTCTACCAGAAGGGGAGATAGTTAGGTCCCCCAAAAACCCCCAAACTCCAATCATTAGACAGGAGATTAGGCCCTTAAGTAAGAAGGCTCGAAAACGTAAAAAGGGCTGCCCAGTTAGACAGGCCGCTCTTTACCAAAGCTTAAGAAAGCCTTTTGGAGTAGGAATGAGAACTACAAGGGGTAAAGCTATAGTGAATAATCCGGACATAGCTGTGGATGTTTTGAACTCTCCCGAGGAGTTATACAATGGTGTAAATAGTGTGAAGCCTCTAAAGCTTCCTGACTTAGCAACGGCAGAAAATATTTTTGAGAAGGTTTATAGCCTCTTGAACCCGTTGCTAATTCAAGTTAAAGGCCTTGGGGAAAGGATAGATAAACTCGAGCAATCAACCCTTGACGGCTTTCATTCACTTAAAGCAGTAGTTAAACAATTAAGTAGAGTGACCGAAGCTAAGGACTTGGTTGCAAATGGGAACGTGCCTTTATCGCAGCGAGTCCCTAAGCACCCAATATGTTTTGATAAGGGAGTGTCCAATGGTTCATCAATTTCAGCTTCCACATCTCCCCCAAGTCCAGAAGCAGGACCCCAGCAAAAGGATTCCCTAATCCACATAGAGCCCGATAAAAATAAGCTTAAGTCTTTCCAACAAAAGCAGCCACAGGAAGCTAGTGGCATAAAGGAAGTCCCCAAAAAACTAGGGGTATGCACCAATTTCAACAGGTTAGCTCTCGAGAAAGCCCCTAGGCCCGTCCCCCATCCTACCATTACATCTACCCCCTCACTGGCCTTTAGTAAGCAAGTGCGACGGATCCCTCCAGTAAACCTTCCACCAGACTGTCAACCCTTTGCGGCAGTCATGGTTAATGTGCCCCCTTTAAAGGATGGCCAGTTGGAAAATCATCAATCACTTAAGAATAAGTGTATCCACTGGCTAAAGGCAAATAAGCCAATCCCGCTAGGTGTGGATGGCATTATACTAAGTGTCCGTAGAGTGGACTGGGTTGGACAGGGGAAAAAAACGCAGGAGGGGGACTGTATAATTATAAATTTCCAAGATCCAAGAGTGGTACCATCGATTTGCACCCCTATTTCCAACATGGGGGCTCCGGGGGTTAAAGTGGTAGATCTTTCCTTCTTTTACCCCAGGCAAATCGCTGATTTTACCTGCGGAAGCTTGAGTCCCCCTGCCCTTGGCCTGAACCGGGACGAGGCTTCAGGGGATACTAGGGAGAAACATTTGTGGCCAGCAGGACCTATTTGACTGGAAGTTGGGCATAGTGCAGACTCAGTGGAAGCATTATTATTTAGTAATAGAAATCCTACAAGTGGGATAGGTGACCCTATGCTCACCTTGTATGACCCTCGCTCCCCTCATGTTTCCTCGAGGAGCTCTACAGGTGGGAGCATTCCGGCGCCCTGCGACACCCCAGCTGTGGCGGACCCTGTTTTTAAGGTTTTCAGCTGGAATGTCGCAGGGATCGCAGGAAAATTGGCTCTGCCTAACTTTATTGCTCCGGTAGACGAGCACTCTCTGTGCCTCTTCCAAGAGACATGGAGTTGTGTGCCGGTCCACAGGGTGGGTTTTTCGTCCTACTTTTCCCCTGCGCAGGTTTCGTCTTCAGGGAGGGGGCGCCCAGCGGGTGGCCTCCTTATTTGGGTCGCGGCATCTCTTGATTGTAGAATTATGGAATTCCCCACAGGTTCTCCTGACATACAAAATATCACCCTAATAGACCAAAGGGGAAGAGTTGTTTTAAATGTTTATAATGTTTATGCCCGGGGAACCGTGGGCGGGAGAAAGTCTCCTGTAATATCTCTCCTCGAGACTTTGTTAAGCAATACCTCATATAAGTCTCGTATATTGGTTGCTGGTGATATGAACTGTACGTTCGAGCCCTTGGGCTCGGACGTTTCCCTCGACCAAGAAGAGGAGGATACCAGGTGGGGGATTCCGGCTCTGGAAATCCCACCGATTAGAAGGTGGTCAGAAGTGGCGCTTCAGTTATATTCCCTGAGCCTTGAATTCAATCTAAGGGCTGCTAATGGGAGGACACCCTCGGATAGGTTGGGCGTCCACACGTACAATAGGCCAGGACATACCTCTAGGCTAGATTATTTTTTAGTGGACGTATGTCTGTGGCCCCATGTAAAGGACATGCAGGTGGTCCCCTCGTCTGAAAGCGATCACAACCTGCTTTCTTTAAGTATGGCCCAGTGGTGGCGACACTCAAGCAAGGATACTATAAATCGGGTAGCAGCACCACCGGAGGTCTCGGAAGTCTCCCCTTGTGGTAGGCGAATTAAATGGGCAAAATTGGTTTTATCAGAGGGGAAGCTAGAAGAAATACAATCTCACCTAAACCACACGGTATTAAACCTTGGAATATCCACGGAAGGTGTGGGTAGAGTGAGCGGGCTCTTTGTTTCCCTGACAGAAGCCTTAACTAATGTCTTTACTTTACACCATAACAAATTGGGTAATAAACACTCTAAAAAACCCGCCGATGGCTGGTATACCCAATCATGTAGGGTTTATAAGGTTAAGCTAGTTGAGGCGATTAAAGCTAAGTCCCGTCCTGTGATACAGGAAGCAAGGAAGGCCTACAACAAGTCCCTTAAACTAGCCAGGAGGGAGTGGGAAGACAAATATTGGGATGACCTGCTCCAGGCCAGTAAAATTAGGGACTCAAGGGCATTTTGGCATCTTATAAGTGCACGGAAAAACCCCGATGCACTTGTGAGACCCTGTAACATCCTGCCTCAAAGCTGGGTAAAGCATTTCGGGTCCCTATATCTCCCTCCAGATGGGGATTGTAATGCGGGGATGGACCTCACTCGAATTACTGAACCTTATGCCTATGATCTCTTTACTCCGTTAGAGATTGAGGGGGTCATAGGGTGGATAGCCCCACGCAAGGCTGCGGGCCCCGATGGCCTCCCGGGGGACCTTATGAGGGCATTTCCAGCGCAATGGGCGCGGGTTATATCAGCGCTACTTAATGATATCATGATGGGAGGGGCAGTACCAGAATCCTGGAAAGGGGCGGTGGTGGTCCCGATATATAAAAAAGGGTGCAGGGAAACACCGGGGAACTACCGACCCATAAGTCTGATCGACTCCACCCAAAAGATAGCTGGTAAAGCTATCCTTGGAAGGATTCTCCATTGGGTGGAGGAGAACAAAATTCTCTCAGACTTTCAGGCAGGTTTTCGGGTTGGAATGGGGACAACAGAGCAGGTGTTTAGGTTGGTATTATTGGGGTGGAAGGTGGTGGAACTGGGCAAGGGCAGTCTTTATTTGGCCTTTATAGACCTGAAGACTGCCTTTGACCTAGTCCCCCGGGAAGACCTTTGGAGGGTACTTTATGAGTTGGGTTTACCCCCTTATATTTTGTCACTTCTCATCAGCCTTCACGCCCATACCTTTGCTCAGGTCCCTTGGGGTAAAAACGGTGAACTTACTGAGAAGATTCCAGTCGCTAGGGGCGTAAGACAGGGCTGTGTCTTGGCACCCACCCTATTTTCACTTTATGTGAATGGGGTGGTAAAACATCTTCAACAAGAACCAGCCGACGCCCCTTGTCTCGGAGGAGTCCGTATCCCGACCCTGCTTTTTGCGGACGACACGCTCCTGATTTCGAAGACCCCTCAAGGTCTCCAGAAATTATTAACGCGATTTCAGGAGTTCTGTGGTGCAAGAGGATTAACAATTAATGTGGACAAAACAAAATATCTAGTCCTAAATCCTCCTAAGAAACTGGGCCGCCCACCGACACTTAACTCGATCCCCCTAGAGAAAGTAGCCGAATTCGACTACCTCGGTATTCGGATTACGGATAGGATGTCTTGGGCTAGTCATATTGATAAAATGGTCCTCAGCCACAGGAGAGTGGGCGGTGCTCTAATGAGGGAGTTCAGGGCCTCTCCAAGGAGATCACTCACCCCAGTAGTTGATATCTACAAGGCTAAAGTAGTGTCATCAGCCTTGTATGGGGCAGAATTGTGGGGCCACTGTTGCTTGAATGCCCTAGAGTCAGTGGAGAGTAAGCTATTGAAATCCCTTATCTCCGTGCCCCCGAGCACTCCATCCGTACCTGTTCGGCTGGACATGGGCTGTAAAAATATTAAAGACCAGGCCCAGCTTCGCCCCCTATTGTTATGGACACGAATCTGGAGGGGTGAAGAACTAAAATCTTATGCTGATGCCCTGGGGGAAATAATGAGCTTGGGGGGTTGGGCTAAGATAAAGTGGCTAAGAGATACTAAAAAGCTTTTGGAGAATATCGGTCTAGGAAGCTGTTGGTCATCACGTTCAGCCCCTCCAAAAGAAGTTGTCAAGGCGCTTTACTGGAACTGGTGTGCGGAGCGTTTAATTACTAACTCTAATCATTGCAAGTCGACTGTCGCCTTTTTGCAAATTAAAGACACTGTGGCTTTTGAACCCTACCTGGACTTGATAACTCTCCCTTTTGATCGAGCCCTTTACTTCAAATTTAGAGTTGGATGCATCCCCCTAGGCGCACTGGTATCAAGTTGGTCACCCTTGGCCCGTATTTCTCCCAACTGTGCGTGTTGCCGAAGCAAGGCCGAGACCATTGTACATGTCTTGTTTGTTTGCCCTGATTATGCAAGGCCTAGGAGTGTCTGGTTGAAACCCCTTTGTCGCAATATGGGCACACGCAGCTACCTTGAAGCCCTACGTATCCTAACTACGGACACTTCCCCCCCCTTAGTGTGTGGAATTGCAAAATTTTTAAAGTGGTCTTGGCTTATTCGTTGTAAGAGATTGTCAGTAGCTGTTTAATTCTCTTTTTAGCTAATTTATTAACGGGCAATTTATGTCCTTTTATCCTTTTATGAATTTTCTACTGTCTTCTTGTAGCTTGTGTTTTTATGTGCTTATTGTAATAATTGTATTTCTTATGTGCTTACAAGATATCTTGCATATCGAATAAAAGCTTATGACTGACTGATAATTATGGCTAGACAAATTTCGTGGATTGGCCCCTTGAGGAAAGAAGGGAACGGTGACTGTGTTGTTGTTAATTTTAACAATGTTCACATTACCAGATTTCTTCTGGATAAACTGGGAGGGTTGCCAGGAGGACATATGGACAAAGTGTGTATTTTACCACTAGGGTACTTTTATAAATCTGGGCCATATTTTCCCAACGTGTTTAATTCCCATGGGAAGGATAAGAAATCCCGGGTACCCCTTGGCACAGCTTATAGACCATCAGAGGTTCTACTGACTAATAGGTTTGCTCCACTATCTGATCTAGCCCTATGTGATTGACTACATCTATCAACCCCGATTTGGGCACAGCACAAGGATAGCCCTTTTATCCTCCCATCAACTTCTTTAAAGGGAATACATAAAGTAGAGAATAAAGCCAGGTGTGTGTGGAATCGGCATCATGCCTGGGAAAGCCTGCCGTTACAATTCCATCCCCAATTTCCCTGCTATCTTAGAATATTGCAGGTTCACCATCTAAAACACTGTCCGCAGATTGGTCATGTTTTATTGAGGGATACGATATTATTGCCTTTCAAGAGACTTGGTCAGTAGACATGATCTACCGCCCGGGTTATCTAGCTTTCGGTAAAGTCGCTGTCCCAAAAAGTAAGGGGAGACCTAATGGGGGACTGATTATATGAGTAAAGCAACAGACATCGTTTCAAATAGTGGAAGTACTAGTAGATAGCCCAGATATTCTTGCTATTAAGATCTGTGTTGAGGGCGAGTAAGACTTTATTTTATTTAATGTATATGCAAGAGGGATTGCGGGTGGGAAAGCGTCACCAACCATTGCCCTCCTGGATGAAACCATTAATGACTTAGCTGGTCCCAATGCCCTGGTGATTGCTGGTGATTTTAATTGTACATTTGAGACCCTGGGCCTAGAAGACTATAGCCTCAGTATAGAGGAAGACCAGAACTGGGGGATACCATACCTATCATTGCCACCAATCACCAAGTGGACAGTACGGTGTTACAATTAAAAAGTTTATCCCTCGGGAGGGGGCTAAGGGCTGCAAATGGGAGATCCCCTTCAGATATAGATGGTACCTATATGTTTTCTACTGGGTCTAGAAGAAGTAGAATAGATTACATTCTCATCAGTCTAGAGCTTTGGCCTAGACTTGTGGATATGTCGGTCCACCACAGACCAGAGAGTGACCATGATCCATTAGTACTAACTTTAGCTAGGATGGGGTTGGACCTCACATTGGCAGGCATGGAAACTGCAACAGGAGAAGTAATCATGTCACTAGACTGCCAACTGCTCAAATGGGCCATGGTTGTAGAAGATGAAGGCATCCTGACGCAGATTAAGGCAGCGGTGGAAGGAACCCTATTAAGGCTCGGCTCACCAGATTCTCCTGGAAAATCCTTCCTAGATTTTAAGGAGGCTCATGAGGATCTATTTGCAAAACTGAAGACCCTGTTTACAATAAAAAAGAAACCCATTAGGCATTATACAAAAAAATTGGCCAATTGGTACAACGAGGCTTGCGGAGTTGCATTCAAGCACCTTTCAAAAGCCATTAAGAAAGGGGTTCCTCAAGAGGTCAAACTAGCTAGAGTAAAATATAAAAAGGCACAATTAAAGGCGAAGAAGGATTATGATGAGGACAGATGGGTGAGCCTAACTAATGCGAGTAATAGGAAGAATTGGTCAAAATTCTGGCAATTATTCAAATGGGCCAGTGGTGCAATATGGCCCACACCGACGAACAATGTACCTCCCGAATTGTGGGTGGAATACTATCAAGCCCAATTTGCCTCTTCGTCGAGTATTGTTACTGACTACCCTGTGGTGAATTCTGATGTTGTCTTAACCTTTGATAAAGGGGAGATAGAAAGAGTCCTGGATGGGGTCCCAGAAGGGAGGGCACCTGGCCTGGACTGTATCCCGGCCGATATCCTGGCCGATATCTATAAAAAAGATAGGAAAAACTGGATTGAATATATTTTTATCATCATAAATTCCATTTGCTAGAGGTGCGCCGATTCCAGAAACTTGGCGTGGGGCCGAAATCATTCCTATAGGCCGATAAGCCTAATTGATACCCTACAGAAAATAGTTGCCAGACTTGGGTTAGGTAGAGTAAATGAATGGATACTAGATCAGAATGTATTATCTACCTACCAAGCAGGTTTTCGACCCCATGTCAGTACCATCGACCAAGTTTTTAGATTTATGATGACATATTGGAGTACAGTGACTCTAGCAGGGGGAACCCAATATGCAGCATTTGTTGATTTAAAATCAGCGTTTGACTTAGTCCCCCGACACAAGCTATGGGATACACTAAAGGAAGCCGGGATGCCCTCAGTAATGTTAAGTTTTATCATTAAATTGCATGAGGCCAATTATGCACAGGTTAGGTGGGGACAACAGGGTGAATTAACTGACCGCTTCCCAGTTAACAAGGGAGTGCGGCAAAGGTGTGTCCTTGCTCCTACCCTATTCTCCTTGTTTATAAACAAGGTTATTTCGTATTATACTAACTTTCCAACTGATGCTCCAACTCTTGCCGGCTCAAGGGTTCCGCTTCTAATGTTCACAGACGACACTTTAATTTTATCTAAAACTCAATGTGGTCTGCAACGAGCCCTTGACAGATTTACAGAGTTTTGCAACGACCATGAACTTGTAGTAAATGTTGATAAAACCAAGTTCATGGTGCTGCATAAATATAAACTCATTAAAGGGAGAGTTGAAATGAATCAAGCACCATTGGAACAAACTAATACTTTCACCTATTTAGGAGTGACAATGGGTAGGAAGATGAACTGGACTCCCCAGCTAGATGTTTTAGTCCTTAGGCACAATCAGTTAGTAGGTGCCCTGCTCAAAGAACATCGACTCTCAAACACTAAACCGGTGGGGCCCGCTTTATCGGTTTATAACGGGAAAATCAGAGCTTCTATAATATATGGTGCAGAACTCTGGAGATTTGAAAATGTATCACCCCTAGTTCTTGCACAAAATAAGTTTCTGAGAACATTGACTGCCCTTCCCCAATCAACCCCCATCAAGCCCCTGTTGTCTGATCTGGGATGTACCTCCTTTGATGAGGTTGCAGGATTTATACCCCTAGCATACTGGAGGAGGCTTTGGACTACACCTGAACTGTCGTCTTATGCCAACGCGCTAATGCATATCAGGAACGCTGATCTGTCCTCTAAAATCAAATGGCTCCAGAAACTTAAGGGTAATTTGTCCGATATGGGGCTTCGCCATTTGTGGGAAGATCCTATGGGGAATTTATTTCCCAATAAAAATGAGTACAAAGAACTTTACTGGGCTATGATTACTAAAAAGACACTGTCAGGGGTGAGCAGTAGTTCGCTCACAGGTATTTTTCTGGAGCATAAGCCAGTAATGGAAGCAGAAGCTTACTGGAATTTGATTACAAAACCTGGTGATAGGAAACTATATCACCAATTCAGAGTGGGCACTCTTCCTATAAGATCATTCACTGCAAAGTGGAATAAGGTTTATGATACCAATTGCCAGGTTGAGTCGATAACCCATGTACTGTTTGTGCGCCCGGCCTTTGATGGGCCCTGTCGAAGGTGGCTTAAGCCACTGTGTTCTAATCTAGGTACCAGATCGTGTATGACAGCTCTGCGTATTCTGGTAACAAATACAAGTCCAGATATTGTGATCACGATGGCAAAATTTCTTAGCTGGCTTTGGGCACTGAGAAGGAAAAATCTGGAGGCTGGTCTGGTATCTGTACATGCTATCTGATTACCTTACTGGTATGAAGGCATCCTTTGGTCAAAAAGTGTAGGAATTAGTTTTATGGATGTACCTGTATTTTTAACCTAGTCAATAATGTCAGGAATTCGATATAGTTGTTATTAAATACTTTTTTAAGGAATATAAGTTTTTAGGGTGCCATCGTTTTTTGTGATATTTTATGACACATTTATGTTTGTGTACCGTGTCTTTTATGGTTGTAAATTATCGAATAAAGACTATTGATTGATTGATTGAATTGTGTGGTCACTTCTATGGAAAATGCGCTGTCTGTCAATGACAGCCGATCCACGCCATGCTCTTGTAATATATTTGTGGCAGTGCGCTTCAAATCTCACCACCGGTTATGTACCGCACCCTTACACTCTCCTACTGAATGGGTGTGGCTCATTGCTATACCTGTACTTTGTGTGATGCTTGTATTTTCCACAGTCCCTGTGAGTCCAGTGACGTAACATTGGTGGCAGCACCCCCACTCTGAAAACCAGCCCCACTGAAGAGGCTCGTCGGAGTGCACCTGGGGCTCAGAATAAAGGGAGCCGCGCTTATGCCATTCTGCACATCTTGCACTGCTAGTGCCCAGGCCCCAGATACACCGAGCAGAGGGTCTAAGTTCAAATGAAGCTTAAAGTTGACCCCCAAAGTAGTAAAACGTCACCCTTCTGAGGACCAGTGTCATGTATTCCAATTCCTCGCCCCCTGTGGCTGCATTATACATAGTGCTGTGAGGTCCCCTTGGAACACTAAGGTATTACAGAAGGGACTGCAGACTCTTGTGCAGCCCCTGCAGCCCCTTCTGTCATATGGACCGCTTCAGCACACATCTTGCTCTGGCATGATGGGCAGGGGGTTGTTCTCTCATTTGCACTGGGCTGTGACCCCATACAAATGAGGGACCCTGTCCCTTTGCACATGTGCCATATTACTGACCCGGATGCAGGTGCAAAGAAGCCATCAGCAGGTGTTCATTTAGAGTGAAAGATGGGGGGGTCCAAGGACCACGCAGGCATCCCGCTGCAGGCAGAAACAGTCACAAACTTCACCTTCCTGCAAGTGAATCACTGTTCCCCCTTCAAAGTGAGGCTGCGTCGCTGCCTGCAGTGAAAAGCAGACCGATGTCTTCAAGCAGCTGGTTCCCTTTCACCAGCGGGCTCCTCACTGTGCAGGCGCTAGCTCTCACGTGCCTTGTGTACAGCGCATGGCTTCAAGCAGCTGGTTCCCTTCCACCGGCGGGCTCCTGACTGTGCAGGCGCTAGCTCTCACGTGCCTTGTGTACAGCGCATGGCTTCAAGCAGCTGGTTCCCTTTCACCAGCGGGCTCCTCACTGTGCAGGCGCTAGCTCTCACGTGCCTTGTGTACAGCACATGGCTTCAAGCAGCTGGTTCCCTTTCACCAGCGGGCTCCTCACTGTGCAGGCACTAGCTCTCACGTGCCTTGTGTACAGCGCATGGCTTCAAGCAGCTGGTTCCCTTTCACCGGCGGGCTCCTCACTGTGCAGGTGCTAGCTCTCACATGCCTTGTGTACAGCGCATGGCTTCAAGCAGCTGCTTCCCTTTCACCAGCGGGCTCCTCACTGTGCAAGCGCTAGCCCTCACGTGCCTTGTGTACAGCGCATGGCTTCAAGCAGCTGGTTCCCTTTCACCAGCGGGCTCCTCACTGTGCAGGTGCTAGCTCTCACATGCCTTGTGTACAGCGCATGGCTTCAAGCAGCTGGTTCCCTTTCACCGACGGGCTCCTCACTGTGCAGGCGCTAGCTCTCACATGCCTTGTGTACAGCGCATGACTTCAAGCAGCTGGTTCCCTTTCACCGGCGGGCTCCTCACTGTGCAGGCGCAGGCTCTCACATGCCTTGTGTACAGCGCATGGCTTCAAGCAGCTGCTTCCCTTTCACCAGCGGGCTCCTCACTGTGCAGGCGCTGGCTCTCACGTGCCTTGTGTACAGGGCATGGCTTCAAGCAGCTGGTTCCCTTTCACCAGCGGGCTCCTCACTGTGCAGGCGCTAGCTCTCACGTGCCTTGTGTACAGCACATGGCTTCAAGCAGCTGGTTCCCTTTCACCAGCGGGCTCCTCACTGTGCAGGCGCTAGCTCTCATGTGCCTTGTGTACCGCGCATGGCTTCAAGCAGCTGGTTCCCTTTCACCAGCGGGCACCTCACTGTGCAGGCGCTATCTCTCACGTGCCTTGTGTACAGCGCATGGCTTCAAGCAGCTGGTTCCCTTTCACCAGTGGGCTCCTCACTGTGCAGGCGCTAGCTCTCACGTGCCTTGTGTACCGCGCATGGCTTCAAGCAGCTGGTTCCCTTTCACCGGCGGGCTCCTCACTGTGCAGGCGCTAGCTCTCACGTGCCTTGTGTACAGCGCATGGCTTCAAGCAGCTGGTTCCCTTTCACCGGCGGGCTCCTCACTGTGTAGGCGCTAGCTTTCACATGCCTTGTGTACAACGCATGGCTTCAAGCCGCTGGTTCCCTTTCACCAGTGGGCTCCTCACTGTGCAGGCGCTAGCTCTCACATGCCTTGTGTACAGCACATGGCTTCAAGCAGCTGGTTCCCTTTCACCGGAGGGCTCCTCACTGTGCAGGCGCTAGCTGTCACATGCCTTGTGCACAGCGCATGGCTTCAAGCAGCTGGTTCCCTTTCACCGGCGGGCTCCTCACTGTGCAGGCGCTAGCTCTCACGTGCCTTGTGTACAGCGCATGGCTTCAAGCAGCTGGTTCCCTTTCACAAGTGGGCTCCTCACTGTGCAGGCGCTAGCTCTCACATGCCTTGTGTACAGCGCATGGCTTCAAGCAGCTGGTTCCCTTTCACCGGCGGGCTCCTCACTTTGCAGGCGCTACCTCTCACATGCCTTGTGTACAGCGCATGGCTTCAAGCAGCTTCTTCCCTTTCACCAGCGGGCTCCTCACTGTGCAGGCGCTAGCTCTCACGTGCATTGTGTACAGCGCATGGCTTCAAGCTGCTGGTTCCCTTTCACCGGCGGGCTCCTCACTGTGCAGGCGCTAGCTCTCACGTGCCTTGTCTACAGCGCATGGCTTCAAGCAGCTGGTTCCCTTTCACCAGCGGGTTCCTCTCTGTGCAGGCACTAGATCTCACGTGCCTTGTGTACAGCGCATGGCTTCAAGCAGCTGGTTCCCTTTCACCAGCGGGCTCCTCACTGTGCAGGCGCTAGCTCTCATGTGCCTTGTGTACAGCGCATGGCTTCAAGCAGCTGGTTCCCTTTCACCAGCGGGTTCCTCACTGTGCAGGCGCTAGCTCTCACATGCCTTGTGTACAGCGCATGGCTTCAAGCAGCTGGTTCCCTTTCACCGGCAGGCTCGTGACTGTGCAGGCGCTAGCTCTCACGTGCCTTGTGTACAGCGCATGGCTTCAAGCAGCTGGTTCCCTTTCACCGGCGGGCTCCTCACTGTGCAGGCGCTAGCTCTCACAGGCCTTGTGTACAGCGCATGGGTTCAAGCAGCTGGTTCCCTTTCACCGGCGGGCTCCTCACTGTGCAGGCGCTAGCTCTCACATGCCTTGTGTACAGCGCATGGCTTCAAGCAGCTAGTTTCCTTTCACCAGCGGGCTCCTCACTGTGCAGGCGCCAGCTCTCACATGCCTTGTGTACAGCGCATGGCTTCAAGCAGCTGGTTCCCTTTCACCGGCGGGCTCCTCACTGTGCAGGCGCTAGTTCTCACATGCCTTGTGTACAGCGCATGGCTTCAAGCAGCTGGTTCCCTTTCACCAGCAGGCTCCTCACTGTGCAGGTGCTAGCTCTCACGTGCCCTGTGTACAGCGCATGGCTTCAAGCAGCTGGTTCCCTTTCACAAGCGGGCTCCTCACTGTGCAGGCGCCAGCTCTCATGTGCCTTGTGAACAGCGCATGGCTTCAAGCAGCTGGTTCCCTTTCACAAGCGGGCTCCTCACTGTGCAGCGCCAGCTCTCACATGCCTTGTGTACAGCGCATGTCTTCAAGCAGCTGGTCCCCTTTCACAAGCGGGCTCCTCACTGTGCAGGCGCCAGCTCTCACGTGCCTTGTGTACAGCGCATGGCTTCAAGCAGCTGGTTCCCTTTCACCAGCGGGCTCCTCACTGTGCAGGCGCTAGCTCTCACATGCCTTGTGTACAGCATATGGCTTCAAGCAGCTGGTTCCCTTTCACCGGCGGGCTCCTCACTGTGCAGGCGCTAGCTCTCACATGCCTTGTGTACAGCGCATGGCTTCAAGCAGCTGGTTCCTTTTCACCAGCGGGCTCCTCACTGTGCAGGGGCTAGCTCTCACGTGCCTTGTCTACAGCGCATGGCTTCAAGCAGCTGGTTCTCTTTCACTAGCGGGCACCTCACTGTGCAGGCGCTAGCTCTCACATGCCTTGTGTACAGCGCATGGATTCAAGCAGCTGGTTCCCTTTCACCGGCAGGCTCCTCACTGTGCAGGCGCTAGCTTTCACATGCCTTGTGTACAACGCATGGCTTCAAGCAGCTGGTTCCCTTTCACCAGTGGGCTCCTCACTGTGCAGGCGCTAGCTCTCACATGCCTTGTGTACAGCACATGGCTTCAAGCAGCTGGTTCCCTTTCACCAGCGGGCTCCTCACTGTGCAGGCGCTAGCTGTCACATGCCTTGTGCACAGCGCATGGCTTCAAGCAGCTGGTTCCCTTTCACCGGCGGGCTCCTCACTGTGCAGGCGCTAGCTCTCACGTGCCTTGTGTACAGCGCATGGCTTCAAGCAGCTGGTTCCCTTTCACCAGCGGGTTCCTCTCTGTGCAGGCGCTAGATCTCACGTGCCTTGTGTACAGCGCATGGCTTCAAGCAGCTGGTTCCCTTTCACCAGCGGGCTCCTCACTGTGCAGGCGCTAGCTCTCATGTGCCTTGTGTACAGCGCATGGCTTCAAGCAGCTGGTTCCCTTTCACCAGCGGGTTCCTCACTGTGCAGGCGCTAGCTCTCACATGCCTTGTGTACAGCGCATGGCTTCAAGCAGCTGGTTCCCTTTCACCGGCAGGCTCGTGACTGTGCAGGCGCTAGCTCTCACGTGCCTTGTGTACAGCGCATGGCTTCAAGCAGCTGGTTCCCTTTCACCGGCGGGCTCCACACTGTGGAGGCGCTAGCTCTCACAGGCCTTGTGTACAGCGCATGGGTTCAAGCAGCTGGTTCCCTTTCACCGGCGGGCTCCTCACTGTGCAGGCGCTAGCTCTCACATGCCTTGTGTACAGCGCATGGCTTCAAGCAGCTAGTTTCCTTTCACCAGCGGGCTCCTCACTGTGCAGGCGCCAGCTCTCATATGCCTTGTGTACAGCGCATGGCTTCAAGCAGCTGGTTCCCTTTCACCGGCGGGCTCCTCACTGTGCAGGCGCTAGTTCTCACGTGCCTTGTGTACAGCGCATGGCTTCAAGCAGCTGGTTCCCTTTCACCAGCAGGCTCCTCACTGTGCAGGTGCTAGCTCTCACGTGCCTTGTGTACAGCGCATGGCTTCAAGCAGCTGGTTCCCTTTCACAAGCGGGCTCCTCACTGTGCAGGCGCCAGCTCTCATGTGCCTTGTGAACAGCGCATGGCTTCAAGCAGCTGGTTCCCTTTCACAAGCGGGCTCCTCACTGTGCAGCGCCAGCTCTCACATGCCTTGTGTACAGCGCATGTCTTCAAGCAGCTGGTCCCCTTTCACAAGCGGGCTCCTCACTGTGCAGGCGCCAGCTCTCATGTGCCTTGTGTACAGCGCATGGCTTCAAGCAGCTGGTTCCCTTTCACCAGCGGGCTCCTCACTGTGCAGGCGCTAGCTCTCACATGCCTTGTGTACAGCATATGGCTTCAAGCAGCTGGTTCCCTTTCACCGGCGGGCTCCTCACTGTGCAGGCGCTAGCTCTCACGTGCCTTGTCTACAGCGCATGGCATCAAGCAGCTGGTTCTCTTTCACCAGCGGGCACCTCACTGTGCAGGCGCTAGCTCTCACATGCCTTGTGTACAGCGCATGGATTCAGGCAGCTGGTTCCCTTTCACCAGCGGGCTCCTCACTGTGCAGGCGCTAGCTCTCACATGCCTTGTGTACAGCGCATGGCTTCAAGCAGCTGGTTCCTTTTCACCAGCGGGCTCCTCACTGTGCAGGGGCTAGCTCTCACGTGCCTTGTCTACAGCGCATGGCTTCAAGCAGCTGGTTCTCTTTCACTAGCGGGCACCTCACTGTGCAGGCGCTAGCTCTCACATGCCTTGTGTACAGCGCATGGATTCAAGCAGCTGGTTCCCTTTCACCGGCAGGCTCCTCACTGTGCAGGCGCTAGCTCTCACATGCCTTGTGTACAGCGCATGGCTTCAAGCAGCTGGTTCTCTTTCACCAGCGGGCACCTCACTGTGCAGGCGCTAGCTCTCACATGCCTTGTGTACAGCGCATGGATTCAGGCAGCTGGTTCCCTTTCACCAGCGGGCT
Source organism: Triturus cristatus (assembly GCF_964204655.1). Classification (NCBI taxonomy): domain Eukaryota; kingdom Metazoa; phylum Chordata; class Amphibia; order Caudata; family Salamandridae; genus Triturus; species Triturus cristatus. The sequence continues at coordinate 1,153,676,312 of NC_140584.1, forward strand.
CCTCACTGTGCAGGCGCTAGCTTTCACATGCCTTGTGTACAGCGCATGGCTTCAAGCAGCTGGTTCTTTTTCACCAGCGGGCTCCTCACTGTGCAGGGGCTAGCTCTCACGTGCCTTGTCTACAGCGCATGGCTTCAAGCAGCTGGTTCTCTTTCACTAGTGGGCACCTCACTGTGCAGGCGCTAGCTCTCACATGCCTTGTGTACAGCGCATGGATTCAAGCAGCTGGTTCCCTTTCACCGGCAGGCTCCTCACTGTGCAGGCGCTAGCTTTCACATGCCTTGTGTACAACGCATGGCTTCAAGCAGCTGGTTCCCTTTCACCAGTGGGCTCCTCACTGTGCAGGCGCTAGCTCTCACATGCCTTGTGTACAGCACATGGCTTCAAGCAGCTGGTTCCCTTTCACTGGAGGGCTCCTCACTGTGCAGGCGCTAGCTGTCACATGCCTTGTGCACAGCGCATGGCTTCAAGCAGCTGGTTCCCTTTCACCGGCGGGCTCCTCACTGTGCAGGCGCTAGCTCTCACGTGCCTTGTGTACAGCGCATGGCTTCAAGCAGCTGGTTCCCTTTCACAAGTGGGCTCCTCACTGTGCAGGCGCTAGCTCTCAAATGCCTTGTGTACAGCGCATGGCTTCAAGCAGCTGGTTCCCTTTCACCGGCGGGCTCCTCACTTTGCAGGCGCTACCTCTCACATGCCTTGTGTACAGCGCATGGCTTCAAGCAGCTTCTTCCCTTTCACCAGCGGGCTCCTCACTGTGCAGGCGCTAGCTCTCACGTGCATTGTGTACAGCGCATGGCTTCAAGCTGCTGGTTCCCTTTCACCGGCGGGCTCCTCACTGTGCAGGCGCTAGCTCTCACGTGCCTTGTCTACAGCGCATGGCTTCAAGCAGCTGGTTCCCTTTCACCATCGGGTTCCTCTCTGTGCAGGCGCTAGATCTCACGTGCCTTGTGTACAGCGCATGGCTTCAAGCAGCTGGTTCCCTTTCACCAGCGGGCTCCTCACTGTGCAGGCGCTAGCTCTCATGTGCCTTGTGTACAGCGCATGGCTTCAAGCAGCTGGTTCCCTTTTACCAGCGGGTTCCTCACTGTGCAGGCGCTAGCTCTCACATGCCTTGTGTACAGCGCATGGCTTCAAGCAGCTGGTTCCCTTTCACCGGCAGGCTCGTGACTGTGCAGGCGCTAGCTCTCACGTGCCTTGTGTACAGCGCATGGCTTCAAGCAGCTGGTTCCCTTTCACCGGCGGGCTCCTCACTGTGCAGGCGCTAGCTCTCACAGGCCTTGTGTACAGCGCATGGGTTCAAGCAGCTGGTTCCCTTTCACCGGCGGGCTCCTCACTGTGCAGGCGCTAGCTCTCACATGCCTTGTGTACAGCGCATGGCTTCAAGCAGCTAGTTTCCTTTCACCAGCGGGCTCCTCACTGTGCAGGCGCCAGCTCTCACATGCCTTGTGTACAGCGCATGGCTTCAAGCAGCTGGTTCCCTTTCACCGGCGGGCTCCTCACTGTGCAGGCGCTAGTTCTCACGTGCCTTGTGTACAGCGCATGGCTTCAAGCAGCTGGTTCCCTTTCACCAGCAGGCTCCTCACTGTGCAGGTGCTAGCTCTCACGTGCCTTGTGTACAGCGCATGGCTTCAAGCAGCTGGTTCCCTTTCACAAGCGGGCTCCTCACTGTGCAGGCGCCAGCTCTCATGTGCCTTGTGAACAGCGCATGGCTTCAAGCAGCTGGTTCCCTTTCACAAGCGGGCTCCTCACTGTGCAGCGCCAGCTCTCACATGCCTTGTGTACAGCGCATGTCTTCAAGCAGCTGGTCCCCTTTCACAAGCGGGCTCCTCACTGTGCAGGCGCCAGCTCTCATGTGCCTTGTGTACAGCGCATGGCTTCAAGCAGCTGGTTCCCTTTCACCAGCGGGCTCCTCACTGTGCAGGCGCTAGCTCTCACATGCCTTGTGTACAGCATATGGCTTCAAGCAGCTGGTTCCCTTTCACCGGCGGGCTCCTCACTGTGCAGGCGCTAGCTCTCACGTGCCTTGTCTACAGCGCATGGCATCAAGCAGCTGGTTCTCTTTCACCAGCGGGCACCTCACTGTGCAGGCGCTAGCTCTCACATGCCTTGTGTACAGCGCATGGATTCAGGCAGCTGGTTCCCTTTCACCAGCGGGCTCCTCACTGTGCAGGCACTAGCTCTCACATGCCTTGTGTACAGCGCATGGCTTCAAGCAGCTGGTTCCTTTTCACCAGCGGGCTCCTCACTGTGCAGGGGCTAGCTCTCACGTGCCTTGTCTACAGCGCATGGCTTCAAGCAGCTGGTTCTCTTTCACTAGCGGGCACCTCACTGTGCAGGCGCTAGCTCTCACATGCCTTGTGTACAGCGCATGGATTCAAGCAGCTGGTTCCCTTTCACCGGCAGGCTCCTCACTGTGCAGGCGCTAGCTCTCACATGCCTTGTGTACAGCGCATGGCTTCAAGCAGCTGGTTCCCTTTCACCGGCGGGCTCCTCACTGTGCAGGCGCTAGCTCTCACATGCCTTGTGTACAGCGCATGGCTTCAAGCAGCTGGTTCTCTTTCACCGGCGGGCTCCTCACTGTGCAGGCGCTAGCTCTCACATGCCTTGTGTACAGCGCATGGCTTCAAGCAGCTGGTTCCCTTTCACCGGCGGGCTCCTCACTGTGCAGGCGCTAGCTCTCACATGCCTTGTGTACAGCTCATGGCATCAAGCAGCTGGTTCCCTTTCACCGGCGGGTCCTCACTGTGCAGGTACTAGCTCTCACATGCTTTGTGTACAGCGCATGGCTTCAAGCAGCTGGTTCCCTTTCACCGACCGGCTCCTCCCTGAATAGGCGCTAGCTCTCACGTGCCTTGTGTACAGCGCATGGCTTCAAGCAGCTGGTTCCCTTTCACCGGCGGGCTCCTCACTGTGCAGGCGCCAGCTCCCACGTGCCTTGTGTACAGCGCATGGCTTCAAGCAGCTTGTTCCCTTTCACCGGCGGGCTCCTCACTGTGCAGGCGCTAGCTCTCACGTGCCTTGTGTACAGCGCATGGCTTCAAGCAGCTGGTTCCCTTTCACCAGCGGGCTCCTCACTGTGCAGGCGCCAGCTCTCACATGCCTTGTGTACAGCGCATGGCTTCAAGCAGCTGGTTCCCTTTCACCAGCGGGCTCCTCACTGTGCAGGCGCTAGCTCTCACGTGCCTTGTGTACAGCGCATGGCTTCAAGCAGCTGGTTCCCTTTCACCGGCGGGCTCCTCACTGTGCAGGCGCTAGCTCTCACATGCCTTGTGTACAGCGCATGGCTTCAAGCAGCTGGTTCCCTTTCACCAGCGGGCTCCTGACTGTGCAGTGCCAGCTCTCACATGCCTTGTCTACAGTGCATGCCTTCAAGCAGCTGGTTCCCTTTCACCGGCGGGCTCCTCACTGTGCAGGCGCCAGCTCTCACGTGCCTTGTGTACAGCGCATGGCTTCAAGCAGCTGGTTCCCTTTCACCGGCGGGCTCCTCACTGTGCAGGCGCCAGCTCTCACGTGCCTTGTATACAGCGCATGGCTTCAAGCAGCTGGTTCCCTTTCACCAGCGGGCTCCTCACTGTGCAGGCGCTAGCTCTCACATGCCTTATGTACAGCGCATGTCTTCAAGCAGCTGGTTCCCTTTCACCAGTGGGCTCCTCACTGTGCAGGCGCAGGCTCTCACATGCCTTGTGTACAGCGCATGGCTTCAAGCAGCTTGTTCCCTTTCACCGGCGGGCTCCTCACTGTGCAGGCGCAGGCTCTCACATGCCTTGTGTACAGCGCATGGCTTCAAGCAGCTGGTTCCCTTTCACCAGTGGGCTCCTCACTGTGCAGGCGCAGGCTCTCACATGCCTTGTGTACAGCGCATGGCTTCAAGCAGCTGGTTCCCTTTCACCAGCGGGCACCTCACTGTGCAGGCGCTAGCTCTCACATGCCTTGTGTACAGCGCATGGCTTCAAGCAGCTGGTTCCCTTTCACCAGTGGGCTCCTCACTGTGCAGGCGCAGGCTCTCACATGCCTTGTGTACAGCGCATGGCTTCAAGCAGCTGGTTCCCTTTCACCAGCGGGCACCTCACTGTGCAGGCGCTAGCTCTCACATGCCTTGTGTACAGCGCATTAGCCATTGCTTGGCGTCATTGGCCATTCCCTGCTGGCAGAAGCCGTGCCTAATATGAGACTTCAGGCAGGTGGGAATGGACCATGCACAGATGAGAAGTGGCCACAGCCCACTTGGGAGTCTGAGTGGCCGCAGGATCCTTTTCTCTATAGCATGCAGGGGCATTAAGGAAGAAAGAAACACATTGCTGGCTTTGCGTGGATGGTAATTTCTTTTTAGAAAAACATTCTGCAACATGTTTGAATTTGCAACTTCACATCCCTCCTTGATGGTCCTGCACAGGAGGGGATGTCAGAGAACCGCAACTAGCTCCAAGATAGAGTAGGGTCACGTGAACTTCCCACCAGGCGCACACAGCCTCCCCGCCCACACTTCCTCTGTAACTGCAGCCTCTGCGCATGCTCCAACTGGATTCCAAGAGCCATCACAGCATTCCAAGACTGAGCAGAGTGCACAGTGGGACACACGAGACAGGATGCAACACCACAATACGCAAACACGGATACAAGAGGATACAACAAGCCCACATGCAAACAGGGCAACATTTGGGAGGTATTATTCTGGCAAGCTTTGGATGAGGTGTGGCATACCGGTCAGAGCTGCTGCCTTTGGAACTGAAAGACCAGGGCCCAGATTTATCAAAGGATTGCATTGCCCTTGTTCCACACGAGGTGACGCATGGCAACGCAATCCTTAAGTCAGATTTGCCAAGCCATGCAAGGCCTCCCTGCGTGGCTTGGTAAATCCAGAGTAACGCAAGGCAGCGCAAGTCTCTGCTCTGCATTACTCTGCACTAGTAGGAAGGCATTGCATGGGTGGAGCATGGGTGGTGGTAGATATGGCGCATTCCGTCACCCTCCATTTGACGCAGTCCAGCAAGTCGTCTTGCTGCAAAAGGCTGAATTAAATTATGATAGATCTGCCCCCAGGCTTGAGTCCTGGTTTCGGTTCAACTTCCTGTGCTTTTCGGTAAATCATGTAAAACCCCACATGCCTGAAGAGTAGAAAAAATCAATCTAACCTTGTTTAGGGGCTTATTTACCAAGAAGTGACGGAGCACAGCATAAGCCTCCTTGGATTAACGCTTCTCTCCGCTACTTCTAAAAGGCAGAGTTGGGCCGCATTTACAATACGCGCAGCCCTGTATTAACCCCTGCGCTGGTGTTAATTACAGATGCCTAGCGCCAATGCAGGCACCCTTGCACAACAGTGCAAGGGTGCCTGTGTTGGGGTAATGATTGTTTATGTGCAGGAAGGTGTCCCTTTCTGCACATAAACAATCTTAAATGGCAATTTGTAACTTGTGTGTGTGCTGCTTGGTGCAGCACACATACAAGTTTCAACTCGTCATTTATAAAATGGTTGTTTATGAGCAGGAAGGGATACATTCCTTCACATAAACAATCATACATGGCATATGCAGCACACATGGGGCATATTTACAAGCCCCTATCGCCACAGGAACGTCACTTTTTTTGACATTCATGTGGCAATTCAGGCTTCGCCTTATTTACAAAGAAGTGTTAAACCACTTAACGTAGCTTAACACTGTCTTGTAAATAATGCACCCTTTCCAGCTATACTTAGCGTGAAAGGGGTGGACAATGGGTGTTGTGGTGGGCATTCGGCCGCAACACACATTGATTTTGACGCTGCACAATATTTACAAAGGTGGCGTAAATTTGGTGCAGCACCAAAATTAAGACAAAAAAAACCTTGGTCTTGACATGGCGCAATGAGAAAAAATGCTTTATTTCTCATTGTTTTTGCTGTTTCTATGTGTGCTGCACAACACCATGCATGATTGTTTATGAGCAGGAAGGTGTCCCTTCCTGTATATAAACAACCATTTTAAAAATAACGAGTTGCAACTTCCATGTGTGCTGCATTATCCATTACCCCACCATGCAGATTTTCTGCACTATACAATTGTCACAAATGTCTGTCCTATCCTGCTCAAAATGAGAGATAATGCATGTAATAAGAGTTATCATCACAGACTGACACACATTTCCCCTCATTCGAACTATTTTTTAATGCAAATGTCACCAGACAATAACTGACTGTATTGTTTACATCTTCATAATTGAGGGTATGTGAAACACAGCGCCTGGATACCCTCACGGGTGACAAGCATCGCTCTACAAATCCACCTTACATTACATTACATGGTTTGTGCCTGATCCCAATATTATCCTACAGATCAAAATAGGTACTTGAAGGATCAATTTCTTGTTCATTTGAGTGGTTGCCCAAAAGCCACTGAGGGTGACCCTTTAACTTATGGGATGGGAGGCGGACAACAAATGATGCGGCTGGCACTTAGTGTGAGAGAGAGGCTGGTGGAAGAACGCTCCACATGGCCAGAAGCCATAGGACACAGTTGGAAGAATTTGCTGAGCTCAGCAAAAAATAAACCTGAAACGTGCATCCCTCCCCAAGGACTGATGCTAGCCTCAGACTGAGCAGCTGCCGTCTGATTTCAAAACATGAGAGCAGGGGCACTCGATCGACTGAACAAGCCACGGCAGAGCCTATAGCAGACGTTCACGCGCCCCCATCACTCACTGCAAGGGATTAGCACTCATATTTAGGGCAATTCTTTACGCATGTCACCCTCTACGTAGAAGCCCGCTCCAGGAGTGTATTAAGTGAATATGTTCCTAATGCATGTGTTCAAGTATTACTCATGGAAAACAAAATCCAAGGCGGTGGTAAGGAGGCGCGATTTGATAGAACTCACCACCTGAAGAAGGCCCTTATATACTGATTGTAAAATTGACTATGGAACGTGATATACAATGAGCTTGGAAAATAAAAAAGAGAGCACATGCATAGAATGCACAGAAAGACAGAAGGTACACAGAGAAAAGGCGCATTTGTGCATGAGGGTAATCGCACATTCCGCGTAATAAAGCCAGGTCAGCGTAGCATGTCGGATCTCAGGTTTCAGAAGATGGTGAGCAGTCTTACTGCGGAGAACGCTCAATGGAGAATTGCAAGTAAACCGCGTTTTAATATAACCGGGAGCAGTGGGATGAATACCTCTAAGACGTAGGGAAAGCGCTTTCAATAGACTTCTTCTCCCACTGGGAAGACGGGGAAGAGCCTCTAGGTGGTAGAAATGCAGAAATGTGCAAGAGTTGGCTAACTCATACAACCAAGGAAGCCGCAGACTTCTCAACTCTCTGTAGAAGAGACGAAAGAAGCGGGGGCAGTCGAACGCACAAGGAATTACAGTAGTGCCGCCAGGAGAGCCATTTTAAATGGATAATTGTTAAGGAAATCAGGTGAAAGCAGTGTGATACACATAAAAATTCATGTGTATAAAAGTTTAATAATTTGCTGCATGACTTAATTTCACAAGGTGTGTGTGGTTGATACTATGGAGACTAAGGGTGAAGGTAAATCGCGTCATTTGCTGTAGCACAGTTACCAGAAATTCCAGAACAATTACGCTAGATTATGTGGAATTACCTTACAAACATAATCTAGCATTTTCCGCTATTTTCTGAGTAGACCACCATGACCAAAACATTCCCGAAGATACATTTTGCTCTAACCAAATAGCTCTAAATGCGACCAAACATGAGCAGCAGCAGCGGCACGTGCTCCTGCTCGCTTGGGGGCAGATTTATGTTTCCTGGCGCATCTCTGCAAATCAGCAAGGATGCGCCAGGAATGATGCGTCACGCAAGTTTACCCTTACGCCACACATGATGCGCCGCATTTACAATGCGGCGCATCATGGCGCAGGAATAAACAGATGCGTGACGCATCCGATGGCGTAAGGTTGGCGAAGTGCTTCAGTTGCGTCGCAAGCGCTACGCAACTCCAGCACTGTTCCAACCTACCCTATCCCTAACATGGTGCGTCAAGCCTTACGCCTGCTTCAAGCAGGCGCAGGGTTTTGGCGCATCAGCGTTGGGAAAGTGACTCAGTCAAATCTTATAGATTTGACTGAGTCACTTTTCAGGGGCGTTCCTGCGACGGAACGCCCCCCCTCCCCCCTGTCGACACGCCCACGTGAAACCTGACGCAGGTTTTACGTGGCGCAGGGCTTTACATCGTGACGCATCTCCATAGATGCGTCACGATGTAAATATGGCGCAACGTGGCGCAGGGTTTACACCGCCGCTGCGTCACAAAAGTGACGCAACGGCGGCGTAAAAGTGGCGCATCTCCAATATAGATCTGCCCCTATATACCTGTATTGAAATTTGGAGAGGATTTGGGTCAACCCTCCTCATCCAGTGGCCTGTTGAGCTGTCATTCACCCGACCCTTCCCTTCAATGGGGCATTGGGGCAGATCTATATTGGAGATGCGCCACTTTTACGCCGCCGTTGCGTCACTTTTGTGACGCAGCGGCGGTGTAAACCCTGCGCCACGTTGCGCCATATTTACATCGTGACGCATCTATGGAGATGCGTCACGATGTAAAGCCCTGCGCCATGTACAACCTGCGTCAGGTTTCACGTGGGCGTGTCGACAGAGGGGGGGGGGCGTTCCGTCGCAGGAACGCCCCTGAAAAGTGACTCAGTCAAATCTATAAGATTTGACTGAGTCACTTTCCCAACGCTGATGCGCCAAAACCCTGCGCCTGATTGAAGCGGGTGTAAGGCTTGACGCACCATGTTAGGGATAGGGTAGGTTGGAACAGTGCTGGAGTTGCGTCGCACTTGCGACGCAACTGAAGCACTGCGCCAACCTTACGCCATCGGATGCGTCACGCATCTGTTTATTCCTGCGCCATGATGCGCCGCATTGTAAATGCGGCGCATCATGTGTGGCGCAAGGGTAAACTTGCGTGACGCATCATTCCTGGCGCATCCTTGCTGATTTGCAGGGATGCGCCAGGAAACATAAATCTGCCCCTAAGTTCCTGTGCTCTTGTAGTAGGATTTCGGTGTCAAATTACTCATAATTGTACAAATAGTGACAATTTTGTAATATTTCCAATATTTGCATCAAAGGAGAAAAATTACAGGAGCTATTCCAATTACTCTTGCATAATTAAATTTTACCCAGGCCTAATGAAGATGGAGAGAATGGAGGAAGGCGAGCTAGATTCTTGCATAATTAAATTTTACCCAGGCCTAATGAAGATGGAGAGAATGGAGGAAGGCGAGCTAGAAGCATGGTAGTGGAGATGGTAGCCGTGATATCGGTGTTAACGTCACAACCCAAAGTAGAAGCTTCTGGGATCTTCCGAGTATTCAACAATTTGATGGAGGCATGGGGGTGGGTGATGACTTGGATATAATATACAGCCACCCACCACTATGCCAGCTGAGCTTTCAAAAAAGCAATAAATATACAGAGCAGGCCATCCAAGAAATTGACTAATATAAAGTTCAAATGCAAGCCTTCCTAAATTAATAAAAAGTTTCATGAAGGCATCTAAGTAGAGTTCTATTGGCTTTTCTAAAGGATTTTACAAACTCAGTTAAAATTGCATAAATCTGATTATTATGTCTTCAATTACATCACTTTAGATGAATGTGCTTCCTACCACATGCCCTTGCCACAGAACTACAGATAAATACAAGTCTTTGGCATTCCAAAATTAAAAACAAATACTTTCCACTATTCGTAGTTCTGCATTTATCCCGTGGACTGACAGGGTTTTTAAAAATAACTCTGGAATGCTTTTCATTCCTTTTGCAAATGTTTGCCAAGTACTAAACGACCAAAACACAGGCAGGATTCTGCACTCATCAGTTTTTACTTGTAACTGTAATATCATCTATTATCATTGTAATATTATTGATTATTTGCTGTAATGCATAATAATTCGGTTTCACTCACTCCCTGAACTCTGACTCTTTTTATACTCAATAGCAAGAAGTAAGACCCTTGATATTTTAAATGTAAGACCCACATCCTTTATACTTTACTCCAAGAGAGCTTATATCAAGTAGATCTTGTAAAGCACCCAGCTACTCTGTAGAGTGTCCTGGCGCTACAGGTTCAATAGACCCCAAGTCTTGCCACAGGACAGATAAAATCTGAGAGGCATCATTAAAAAGCCAAGTTTCCCGGCTACGTTAATTTGATATAGTAATTACACCTTTCACAAGTTTTTACACAGCTTTCTTTCTTTTTCTTAATATAGTTCTTTCTGAAAATGGTAATAAAATAATTTTGTAAACTATCTTAACACCTATTTTAACATGTATTTCTAAAAATGGTTAGGGAAAGGAATATGTAAATGATCTTTTTAATACCTTTCTTAACACATATTTCTATAAATAGTTAAGGGAAGGAATATGTAAATTATCTTAACACCTATTTTAACACCTATCTTAACACGTATTCCTAAAAAGGGTTAAGAAAATGAATATGCAAATTATCTTAACACATAAGTCATGTAGCATTTTGTTTAGGTTCTGAAATGTAATTTGACATTCCAAACATTCAAAATCCATTACCATTTATCACATAGCACAAACATTCAATATCAATTCCTGATCACATGTTTGGTACCCTTTTAAAAGAAAATTCACTATGTGAGAAGTTGTCAAACCAAAAACTCTTGCTTGTGTCCTTCGGTAATGCCATTATAAGGATTCATTAATACATTGTAATGAATTTTGAAATTCCAATTGAGTGATACATGAATTTTTTTCCACTTATTTGAAACTGTGTCTTCAGCACCCCTGGAACAGATGACAAAAAGTATGGCTGTTTTGGTTATATAATTACATTTCGTGAGTGTTAAAAGTACAAAAAAATATATATAAAGTTCCTCACTCTTAAGTTTTTAAATCAGGTATACCATGGGTCCTGAAGCAGGTTAGATTCAAACAGATGTGATACTTTGGTCTCCATTTTGAGAAATTAGCTTCTGCCACAGGAAAACTCTTAGGATGTCTATCAGAACAAGCATTGGCATAGCCAATAGGTCTCGCATTTATACGAGTTTGAGCTATTGGCATTGTAAGTGACTATGCCTTTTATTTATGTTTTGGTTTTAAAAATATAAATAAAAGGCATTGTCATTTTCAATGCAAATAGCTTAAACTCTTGCAAAAGTCCAGGTGCAAGTAAGGACTGGGGAGGAGGGGAGACGACTTGCTAGAACATGCACTCTCATGGAGCACAACATCAATAAAATGTAAATTATCTCCCAAAGCCTTCACTGTGCTGTATAATGGCTATCACTTGTAGATGGGAGAATATTATTACTAGCGATCACTTGAGCTGAATCCTTTCTTGTACATATGACTGCAGAGTGGCCCAAGTAAACCTGCTTATATACTCTAGTTTGGGAAGAAGAGAAATAGATCGACCCCCTCCACTTGTCTCTTTGACACCGATTGCAACTTAATAAGGCACTTGCCACCTGTGCTGTTGTAAAAAATTATGTAACACACTTGGAAGCAGTACAAACCTGGAGTTCTTATCAGAGAGGGCAGGTAGGTACCTGTCTGAATAACATGCTTGTCCATGAATTCGAACACAACAGATGCCCAGAGGATTGCGGTCCTTCCTGTACAAAGAATTCAAGTTTTTACTCGCGACATGGAGGCACCTATTTCAAAATACTCACATTTTCTTTACTTAGTAGAAACACACACCGTAATAAAGACCGATGCGGCACAATGACTTGCAGTGTCAGGTGTAAAAACCCATACATGTGGCGATATAAACGAGCAATAGACTATGCAAAAAAGATTAATGCACTCTTATAGCGATATAACAAATGGAAAACACCTATAACGTGAAAAAGAAAAGATGAATGACTAATTAATACGGGCGTATATTACTAACAGCCACACACACCTGTAAAATGCACACAAAAAAACTGTCCAAACAATTTGGCAAGTACAGGATATCACAGAACTTCAAGGATGTGAGGATTAAGGGGAGTTACCTGCTATTACTGTGCAATAAAGAAGCAAACAATAGGCAGCTCAGTGTGATGTTGTATAAGCACACATCACACCGCTGTGCTATCTTTGAAAGTCTATGGCTCCGAGTGTGCCGATACGGTTATTTGGGTTAAGGCTTTGGGAAGGTGTACCGCTCCCCGCTCTCGAGGCAGTTCACCTGTGATGTCCGTGCCCAGGGGTAGGTTTCTGTGCCTTCCTGCCTTTGCTGCACTCTGCCATTGCTAGAGTGAAGGCTCGCATTCCGAGTGGGGGGAGGGAGGGCTCCTAATGCGAAGCGGGAGGGGGGGAGTAAATTAACTTCAAGACGTATACCACGGTGTGCAAAAGAAATAGAGAGGGGGCTCTTAATGCGAAGCGGGGGGAGAAAAAACTTCAAGGAGCACGCCATGGCCTGCTAAAGTTTGTTGCACTCTGCCATTTCTAAAGTGAAAGCGTGCATACAGAGTGGAGGGGAGATAAAAATGTACTGATCCCGAGGACGTTTACCTGCGATAACCGTGCCCAGGGGTAGGTTTCCACGCCGTCCTGCCTTTGTTGCACTCTGCCATTTGTACAGTGAAAGCACACATATGGGGGGCTCTTAATGCTAAGCCGGAGGTGAGGAAGCAAAAGAGCTCCAAGGAGCATGAGTGAGTACTACTCATGACAGATATAGGAGCACCACTCCTGAGCCATGGGCAGTGAGTACTACTATTGAGACTGGGGCAGTGAATACCACTTCTGGGAGGGGCGCAGTGACAACCAACCCTGAGAGAAATAGGCAGTGACTACCACTCCTGAGAGAGACAGATGCAGTGGGTACCACTCATGAGAGAGAGAGAGACAGGGCAGTGAGTACCTCCTCTGACAGGGACACAGCAGCGGCGAGGACCACACGAGAGAAGGGCACGCGGGCAGTGGGTTTCACATCCGAAGAGAAGATGGCGTTTGCGTACCAAGCCAGAGGGAGATACAGCATCTATGAGTGCCACACCTGAAGGGACCCGGCGTGGGCAGTACCAGACTAGAGGTGAACACAGGCGCACTGATTTCCACACGAGAGGCACGCGGCTGTGAGCATCACATCGGAGAGGTGCGGTCGGTGAGAGCCAAGCCGGAGAGGAACACGGGGACAGAAAGCACCATACCAGTGAGGGAAAGAGAGACAGTCAGTATCTCACACCAAACGAAGGAAGGGGGTGACCACTCCAGGAAGGGACGCAAGGTCAGTGAAAACCACTCTTGTGAGAGACACAGGGGCACTGAGTTACATGCCGAGTACCTCACATCAAAGGATGCAATTTAGTAAGAGACAGCACCCGAGAGAGGCACAGGTGAAGTGAATATCAAAATTTAAGGTAGATACGGGGGCACTGAGTACCACACTTGAGAGAGACACGGGGACAGTGAGTGCCACTCATGAGAGAGACACAGAGGCAGTGAGTATCAGAAAAGGAAGTGAGAGAGACAGAGGCGGAGAGAATACAGATAAGAGCAGAGAGAAAGAGACAGGAAGAAGACATTCGCAGAGACAAAAGAAATAGAGAGGGAAAGTAAAAGAGGACGAGAGTGAGAGGGGTGAAACTGAAGCTCAGAGAGACAAGCGCGCGCGCCTCGCGCTGAAAGTTTAAACAAGCTAATTAAAACAAGTAGCAGGCGGCAGCGAAAGCGATTTTGCGATCGCTATTGTTGGTACTGGGGAGCCATGGACCAATCTCGGCGTCAGCTCAAAAGCCTGTGATTCTGGGCGAATCCCTTAATCTCCCAATGCCTAGAAATAACAAACACACGAAAAGAACAAGCGCGCACTGAAGCTGACGAAGTGGGAGGGGGAGTGGGGGCGGGCACGCAGGCTGCCAAATGGTGCGATGAATCACGGCTAAAGTGAAAGCAAACAAGTGGTTGCAGGACTCCAAATGGTGCGCGCCCGGACGGGTCACATGCACTGTAGTTGGAGGTCTGCAAAGCCACTGTTTGCACTTCCAAAACGCGCTTACTATAAGTCTCGCCAGAGCAGCGCTAAAGCGCTGGTCAGGCGAGACCTAAAAAGGGTATAATAAGAAAGTTATGGCCGGGTACCTGAACAAGAGGAATTTATAATTTTCTGGGACCTCCTGATAAATGTGGCCTAGGCAGCCAGGTAAATCTTGTGAACTATGCTTCATTGTGTGTGTTCTTAGTGCTATCCCAACTGAGTTAGGACAAGATAGCCTATTAAATGTGTTAGATTGGTAGGAGCTGGGCAGGGGATTGATTCCCCAAGTCTACTCCTCCTTAACCATGTGCCAGAAATAATCAATCAGAAGATCCGCTCAGGTTGGTGGCAGAGAGCGGGACTACTCATACATGCTTATGATTGACAGAAAGAAAATGTACATCTAATTGTTGCAAACTACAATATTAGACGATCTATTTACTATGTTAGACTTCAAGTTGCCTACAAAGAATAAAGTGGAAATAATTACATTCCAGTTTGATATTTAAGGGATTGGGAACATATGCAGTGAAGTGGCGCTAAGCTTGAAGCTTTTAGGCAGAAAACATTCTACATTATTTATTAAATCAAATTACTATTCAACTGGAGGTATTTTGTTAATTTGAATGTTTTATTTCTTTATGAACAATATTAGCGCTTGTACAGGACTAAAAATCCACAATCCCTCCCACATGTTTGGATTGACATAGTAAAGATGTTGGAGGGTGCATTCTATCACCACAAACATGGGTTGGAAGATTATGCCTCAATTTAGGGCTCTTTTAGTCTTATTTTAGAGAACATAAATTGTTTTGAGGTGTCACCCACTACATTCCAGACAGTTAGTGCGATAGGCATTATAGCAAAGCTATGTTTCATTATATTAAGTTACATATGTTTGACTTTATTCGGTCTAATTTCAAGATAATTATTTATGTATTGAATGTGTTTCATAATTAAATTGCATATCTTTTACTCCAAGAGAAAGATGACATCAATTTGAATCTGCACTTTTTATTTTTCTATGCTTATTGTTACTGTTTGTGAATGGAAGGTAATTTGAATTCCATCTTGGCTGTTTATTCTTTTTCTCAACCAGTTGATGTTGAACGCTTTTTCTATATGAAATGATACCTTAGCCACTTATTAACCTTTCACCTCAGAAGATGGCTTAAAATGATGTTTATTTTGTATACTGACCATACGGAAAATACATCCAATGTTATCGGGGCAGATTTACAAGCCCCATACGCCACATTTGCGCCGCCGTTACGTCACTTTTGTGACGCAGCGGCAGCGCAAAGCCAGCGCCATGCTGCGGGGTATTTACAACGTGACGCATCTAGGGAGATGCGTCACATTGTAAAGCCCTGTGCCACATGTGGGCGTTCCGGCGCAGGGGGGGCGTTCCGGTGCAGGAACGCCTCCTAAAAGTGGCTGAGTGAAATCTACAATGCGCCTTTACGGCTGCAGATACGTCACGCATCTGTCTATTCTTGCCCCATAGTGCGGCGCATTGTAAATGCGGCGCATCCATGGTGGCGCAAGAGGTGCTTGCCGTGACGCAAAATAACTGGTGCATCCCTGCTAATATGCAGGGATGCGCCAGTTATTGAAAATCTGCCCCTACGTCTTTAAGAATGCCAACACATATTCTTGTGGTTGGATCTGTGACTGAAGGATGTTCAAACACTCCTCTTTATCAAGTTCATTTTTCTAAAGATGGAATGCCAGCACCACCTACCTGAAGCTCAGTCCTTTCAGGGCAGAATCCTGCTATTCACCAAGAAAAAGAGCAACATGAACCTGGATGAATTCAAACCCCAACCCAAAACCCAAGTTACTCGGATTCCCCCTTAACTTAATCCTACATGCCGCAGACCAGCTCATCAAGGGCTTGGAGAAATACAACAACATGATCCTCAAACTGGTAGAACTCAACTGGCTCGACTTGGTACCAAGGCACCACCACCAAAGCCAGCTGCATGAGCTACGAAGCCATCACCGATGGCACCGCACCTCTCTGGCTGACACGCTCACCACCTCTGGTGGCTCTGAGCAAACCTACAGCTGGGACACCATCAGACTGGAGAGAAAGGGGAATAGTTACAAGGGCATTGCACCACCAGAACGTCACTTTTTCAGAAATTCTGGTGGTGTAATGCCCTGCTCCATTTACAAAGCGGTGTTAAGACACTTTGGGGCATATCAGCAACAACCAGCGATAATTATCGCTAAGCGCACTTAGCACTAGGATAATTATCGCCGGCTACCGTGGATTTTTATCGCTGAGATAGCGTGCTATTAGCAACGCTTATCTCAAAAGCGATAAAAATCCTAGCGCTAACTGCCAAACGTGAGATTATCGCTGGAAACCCAGCGATAATCCCACGAAGTTTGGCGATAGCTTGCTGATAGGGCCTCACATACTTAGCCATGATATCCACCTTCCATAGGATATCATGGCTAAGTCAGTTTCAAAGCAGGCGTAAGGAAAGTAGCGATAACAGAGGTTATCACTACTTTTCTTGTCGCTATGCTGCTTTGCGTGAGGCTTTATAATAGGAGAAATGTCGCTTAGCGACATTTCTCCCGTTATCCTGGGGAGGACCGCCTACTTTGCATCTCATTAGCGATGCAAAGATGGGTGTTAGGAGTTCAGGCACTAAGGCAAGGTTTCACGCGATAGCGTGACCTTGCTAATATAGCGATAAAATTATCGCCGCTTTTCGGCCAGAAACAGCCGCAAAAGCGGCGATAATTTTATATCGCCGCCTTGTAGATATGCCCCTATGTGTGGCTTATGCAGCTTTGTAAATATCGCCCCCTTTCACGAAGCTATATCCTGGTCTATAGTGCTCCCTACTGGTTGGAACCTGCAGATGACGGTAACATTTCCCTCTATACCTAATGATATAGAAACATTTAACCCTAAAGGCTGTAAACAAGCTCTGTACACTTGCTGCCATGTCACTCAATGTTTGAACCACATGGGTATTAATTGCAAAGTTTTATTTTGCAGCCTTCACAAAGGTCTATGAAAACTTCACAACTTTGCGAAGTTTGCTACGTTTTTCGATGTGGGGCCCCTGTGAAGAACCTTTGTATTTTGCAACCGTTTATGCCAATATATTTAACTTTAAAAATGGTTCTGCAAAGACAAACTTTCCAGAAAATAGGGTCTGATTCGTAGAGCCCCTCCAGTCATGACTGGGGCACGAACAGCGGCTTGCACCTGAATCAAGTTTACAAGACCGACAGATTTACCACAATCCAGAGGTGGTTTGTTCATGCAAATTGCAGCAGGAAAAACTGACAAAATTCACTTAGGGTGAAGATAAAAAAGAGGCACAATATACAGTTATCGGCTGCTCAAACTTCATTTCCACATGTTCTGTATGCATCATGACGAGCTCCCCAGATCAGAGCTGGGTGGGTACCCCGATGTGAGCAGATGCTGCAGCCGGCAGCATCTGTAATTACCTGAGGGACATTGACAATCTAAAATATTCATCATTGTGCACCCATTGTCCTTTTTCTTCACAATGCAATTGTGCATCGAATAGGATCGCAAAATGTAAATTTCCAGGGAGAAATTCTCCACACATTTTGCAGCTTTGTGACCTGGCAAGTAGCATGAAATATAGGGGCAAATCAGCAAGCAGGTGTCCGAAAACAGACACAAAAGCCACGATAATTTTATCGCCTTATCTGCAAGGTCACGCTATCGCGTGAAACCTTGCCTTATCTCCATTTCCCTTAACGCCCATCTTTGCATCTCTAATGAGATGCAAAATGGGCGTTCCTCCCCAGGATAACGGAGAAATGTCGCTAAGCGACATTTCTCCTATTATCAAGCCTCACGCAAAGCAGCATAGCGACAGGAAAAGTAGCGATACCCTTTGTTATCGCTACTTTCCTTACGCCTGCTCTGAAACTGACTTAGCCATGATATCCTATGGAAGGTGGATATCATGGCTAAGTTTGTGAGTCCCTATCAGCAAGCTATCGCCAAACTCCGTGGGATTATCGCTGGGTTTCCAGCAATAATGACACGTTTGGCAGTTAGCACTAGGATTTTTATCGCTTTTGAGATAAGCGTTGCTAATAGCACGCTATCTCAGCGATAAAAATCCACGCTAGCCGGCGATAATTATTCTAGCGCTAAGTGGCTTAGCGATAATTATCGCCGGTTGTTGCTGATATGCCCCATAGATTTTGGCTTAGCCGTGTTTAATTAGCATAAACATAATTCAGCTACGGTATAAAACACTTTGAAACAGCGAAGAAAAGGGAAACTGGGAAACGTATTAATCGAAGTGTCGGGCAAAAATAAGAAACTTTACAAAACTTTGAATGCTACAAAAAGCGTATTGCAGGCCTAGTTAGAAATAGGATAATAGTTCAGTGGGTTGCTTTCCTGTTCCCAAAATCTGCGAGCAGGCTCTCATTAGCTCAAAGTCAACGTGGCCAATTCAGCCTTTATCCCTCCAAGGGTGATAAAATATGTAACATTACGTAGAAAGTTAAAATAATGTGTTACTCGTAGTGCTTCGAAGGCGAAAGTCTATGGCAGTCCGCCCTATGTAAATTAATTGGCATAATCACAGGAATGGCCCAGAAAATCGAATCTCGCGCTCTTTCCGTCACTCCTTTTATCACTATCCACGTCAAGATGATTACTGATTAGAATCGATTTCGTTTTCGCGAAGGTCATTCATGACGCGACTCATCAGTGATAGAAAGTCCTTCAAGTTCAGCTCCGGTCTGAGTGGCAGGCTGACGCTCGCTCCGCTGTCTGGGAGCCGCATGACCCTTCCCCCTCCAACATTTCATCCCTTCTTCCTCCGCTGCCCCCGGCGCTTCACCTGCCCTGCCATCTCACGTTATTTTCCTGGAAAAGCTGGCATGCCAGCCGTCTCCGCTGCCCTTCAAGAGGCCTGAAATGTTTAGCCCGTGTTAAACAGGCTGATTTATAACGGGAGCAGCCCTAACTCTGGAAAGCTGGCCACCTGCCCGTGGAAATGTCAGGGCAGAGGAAGTGCCTGTCACGGGCGGGCATCCTCTCCTCCTGCCAGGCTATTTATCTGCCGGTCCTCCCCTGCCAGACTGCCACCCTTCACCCACTGACGACACAACCCGAGCGAGTAGTCTCAGCCGCCTGCTTTATGGACAAACACTGCCCTCTAGTGGACAATGTATTGTACAGTGCCTGCTCACCGACATGTACAGTGTATATATAATATATCTCAGATCCAGTGCTTTAAATGTGAAAAAATAAGTGCAGGTACTCATTAAAATGAGCTAGAGGTGTAGTGAGTGGGCGGGGCTAGGGGCGGGGCTAAGGGCAAGACATGATGATACTTAACGACTTCTATAATAGTTGCAGCACACACCAAAACACATGATAAATGTGTTTATATAAACAAAGTAGGTTAACTTATTACACAAAATGAAAGAGAAATGCGATAATATGTTAACATTTCCTTTTTTTTGCAATAGTTGCGCCTTCTTAATGTCATACTGTTAATTGCTGTTGTTTGGCACAATACTATATATTTTTGAGCACATGAGTAGGAAGAAACTGAAAATACCCCCAGTCGAACCAAAGCTCTGATGGCACCAAGCAAATGAAGCAAATCATCATGACCCTCTCCAGAAGATATCTCTTGTCTCTTCCATCGATCTATCCATTCATCCTTCCATCCTACCATTTACCTGCTGATGTCCACCCTTTACCCTTTACGTTCTGTCGTCTACTCAGTTTTTCATCCATCATTCAGTTTTTCACCATTCCGTCTGTCCATCCTTCATATCCAAACCTATCCATCCATCTTTAAACCTAGCCATTCATCCTTTCACTCATCCACCACTTTATCCACCCTTTCACTCATCCATCAATACTTTTGCTCATCTATCCATCAACCCTTTCACTCCTTTATACCATCCACCCTTTCATTCCATCACCCTTTCACTCAATCCCTTCTTTCATTCATCCATCACCCACCATTTCATCCATCCTCCCTCCCTTTCATTCATCCATCCAATCTTTCACTTATCCACCCATCATCCGCCCTTTAATCCAATCATCCACTCCCTTTCACCCATCCATCCATTCACTCATCCATCCTTCCATTCACTCGTCTATCCATCCATCCATCCATCTATACATCCACCCTTGCTCACTCATCCCTCCACTCACTCACTCACCCACCAAACCTCCCTACTACGTTATTTATGAACCTTTGTCGCCGAGCCGACCTGTACACACAAAGTGCCACCCGTATTCTTCAAAATACCTCCTGAGAGTGTCTTGATTCTCTCTCTCGCTTTTTTATTACAAAAAACAGGCATACAAATGCAGGCAAACACACAAACATAAGCAGACACACAAAAGACTCTGGTATGTTAAAAGCCATGTTATATACTCTTCACCATGGCTTTTTTAATTGCCACTGCCAGGGGACTGCCGTGATTCCTGAGTTTGCGCAAATGCAGATGATAGTGTGAATGTGGTTGACAGCACAGGGCCTGAATGGACCCCATAGCTGCCAAGGTTTCAGATTGCCATGTGTGACATTTTCATATTTTCATTGTAATTATGAGTGACATTTCAACGACTATGAGTGACACTTTCTCGCTAGCAAAATTAAGCAAAGAAGACGAGGGAATCATACAAATATCAGAAATGACACTCATTTGAGTGTAGCTGCTAATGTTTCAGATTGCTAATGTGTGACATTTTCATAGATTCAGTGGATTTACGAGAGTCAGGCAACAACTAGATGTGTGACACTTAGAGTGGCACTTTCTTTCGACCAAAATCATGGTATGAAGTCAAGGGAAATTGACAAATATCAGACATCACACTCATTTGAGCAACAAGGAAGTCAGACTCTGCAGCAGGTGCTTTTGAAGCTATTTTTTAATTTCTAAAAAAATCAGTACCCTCCACCCCAACATCAGCTCCAGGTGCGGCCAAACCACACGTAACAAAGGGATCTCTGTGACAAAAACAGCAACTCACTGAGCTATCCACATACAATACAGTACAATACAATATGCTTTTTGAAGGAGGCATGTTAACCCACTACGCCACCTAATGGTGAGAGTGAAAAGTGCCAGTAGAGAAAACCCTGACCTCTCTCCAGCGGGAACAATAATCACATGACTTGTCTCTGACTTAGCAAGTCTATCAGTGCTGAGAAAATAAAGGCTGCTGCTTGGTAGTGTCGCTGTCAAGCAGGGATGTTAAACACTTTGCACTACTAATAAATCAGCAAAACTGCTAGTTTAGACAGAACGTAGCGCGCTTTCAGCACAGACAGACCACTCTAGTGTGTCCACTTGCAAGGCCCTATGCCATGCTGGAGCCCCCTAATCATTTTCGTAACAAACATTTTAAATGTCAGCAGCAGGAGATTATTAAAATAATATCTGACTTACCTGCATCTCTTTACAGCTGTCAGAACGATCCACCGAGAGGAGATGCTGTCCTGGCACCGCGTGCATCTCTAGCCTGTCTCTTCTTCAGAGAGTCAGACAGCGAGGCCTGCTGCAGTGTCTCAACATGTGCCATCTGCTCCCACTATGAGACTCACAATGGCGTGGTGAGTCTGGGGCAGAAGTTGGGCTCTGCTGGGCTGGGCTGGGCAATAGCACATCATGTCGCGGTCAGGAGGAGGTGAGCAGGTGATCGATTCACGGACACCGGCTTCCTCTTTTAACTCCCTGCAGCAGGGGAATGCCTGGGTGCCCTGGGGCCCGACTGGCAGCCAGGAAATGCAACATCCTGCCACAGCATGGGCGCCGACCGGACATGGCTCCTCCGCAACAGTGTGTCCACGTGGGACCTTACGTGACCCGGGGAACAGTAACAGCAAGCAGGGTTGGCGGCGCCAGTTTTGAGCTTCTTTGACATATAATAAAGCCTTCTGTGCACAGACCGGGTAATTGCGGCTTTTGGCGTTCGGAAGGTAGGTGCCTCAGTGCAGAAAGCAGGTAGAGGAGCGCTCCAGGGGCCTCTTCGATCGCATTGTCTGGGCATTAACCCTCTGACAGTGGCATAACGAAAGTTGAGGGGGCCCCCCTGCAAGGTACATGGAGGAGCCCCCACTCTGGACTTAATATGGAGCTCTCATGCCTTAGTACAGTGCTGATGGGGCCGCCTCAGTGGACGCCCGTGGCGTGCTGGCGTGCAGCGGGGCTCAGACTGCAGCATGAAAGATCTGTTGCAGCTCTAACCCAGCTCAACACGAAGAACTATGGGGCATATTATCAAGCCAGGCGATAAAATTATCACTACCGCTAAAACGGCGATAATGGGCTTGATAATATGCTCTATGGAATTCCAATTGAAGCCCATGTTAGAGGTGAAGGGCATCTAACATGGGCTTCAATTGGAATTCCATAGAGCATATTATCAAGCCCATTATCGACGTTTTAGCTGCAGTTTTCTGCCGCTAAAGCGGCGATCATTTTATCGCCTGTCTTGATAATATGCCCCTATGTGAACTGTACTCCCCCAGTAAAAAGCAACAGAAAGGTATTGTTTCCAAGTGGAAATGCGCCTTGACAATAGTTTTGAACAATCTCTCTCAGCTGGTTTCTAGCCGCTTCTCTGATTGTTTAGGTTTAATTTGTTGTCGTAACATAGAGTAGACTTCAAATAAAGGATCTGTATTATCTGTAGCAGTTGTCTTGGCCACGCTGCCCCCCAGTAATCATCATTTAGTTATAGTTTTTCATATAGGGCTGCTTAACCCCAAAGGGTGTCAAAGCGTTTTACATGTGTGTACTTCAGGTTAAAGTGTAAACAAAATTACAAGGTAGAAAAAGTATCTACAAAGAAACATTTCTGACGTAGTCAGAGGTATCTACATTTAGGATTACAGTGAAGCAGTGCCTTATATGGGCAGGTACTGAGTACCTTCACTTCTCTGCAGATATGCAATTCTTATAGTGAGAGTACTTGTACTTCTCAGTTGCAAATAGGTGCTCTCGAATGAGGAGTACCAGTACTTTTATATTCCATTTCAAGCGCTGCCCTGAAGATACTGGTTCAATGGAGAAAACAGTATTTACTGGAGGGCACTTGAGATGTCAGATAGGTATTAGACACCAGGGTCAGCCAGACTCGAAATGGCAGCTCTATCAGCACATTTTACAATAGAGAGTGCTAAGGAGATTTGTTTGAAATAGACATTTTCCTGAAACATAATCGCCTGTTTGTTTAAGAGGGGTGGTTGGCGTGGAGGTTCCTGGTTGCTCTTTCAGGCATGCACCTCTCTGCTGAGAATGACAACAGAAATTTCAAACATAGTTGGGGAAATACCCAATCTGGAAATTTTCTAATCAAACTGATTTGTTTACATTAACATTTCCACCATGTTCCTCTTGAAAGTAGGCATTATTTTTAAAAGTGGATGCACACATACTTCTTCCCATGCACCTTTTCATGGGCTTCTGCCTCCCCTAACCCCACACAACCACACAAACTAGCATGTGAATCAACACACAGGCACACACACCCACACACATGCCTCCTCCCCTAGGGTGTGGCTGGAACCAGAGCTGCACTGCTTAGGACTAGCCTAAGGGCCGGTTTGCTGGCTGCTTGCAGCCTGTAGCCATGTTGTATGGTCTGCTGGGTCCATTTTAGGTATTGATTTTCTTGATACACAAACATTGTCTTCAGCAAGCAGAAATGCATACAATCTTTCATACTTTGCAAAACACTTATGCAGCGCGTCTTTACAAGTACAAAACGGCCTCATTTTGCAACTATCCGCCACTTACTTAGCTATCTAATTCACAAATTGGATCCACTTTTATTTTGGTGCCAGGGCCTATATTCTGTCCCAGTCCAACCCTGACCTGCACTTCTATTCAATGCTGAGACCCACATGACACTCTGCCAAAGTACCTTACACATGAGCGGTATCTCCATCCCGGCCCACTATCTGGCAATGGAACACCACACACACACATACATTCACACACATACAGTGTACTGTGAACCTGAACTGCAGTGCCTCCTGTTATCTCAGTACTGAGACCCACATACCACTCTGCCAAAGTGCCTTACGTATGAACGGTATCTCCCTCCCGACCCACTATCTGGCAATGGAACACCACACACACACATACATTCACACACATACAGTGTACTGTGAACCTGAACTGCAGTGCCTCCTGTTATCTCAGTACTGAGACCCACATACCACTCTGCCAAAGTACCTTATTTATGAACAGTATATCCCTCCTGGCCCACTATCTGGCAATGGAACACCACACACACACATACATTCGCACACATACAGTGTACTGTAAACCTGAACTGCAGTACCTCCTGTTATCTCAGTACTGAGACTCACATGCAGCAACGCAAATGCATTTTAAGCCAGATCTGCAGCACCTTCTTGGACTCACACAGAATTGTAAAAAAGAACTCATCTTTATCTGCTGTCTCCTACCCACTATGTTGTACTAGTACACAAACACAATGAACACGGTTCTTGGAGGATGCCACCGAACCACACCTGACGGTCTCCAGCTGGGCCATATACTGATCCAGCACCTGGCTGGCCTTGGTGCTGAGATGCTGAGCTCATCGAAGACTAGAATGCTCCCCTATGTGCCCTTATGTTCACGTGGACACTGATCCAGTACCTGGCTGGTTTGGTGCTGAAGTGCTGAGTTCATGGAGGTACTTGAAGGCCTGCCTGCATGTCCCTTTGTTCACCTGGCCAGTCACCAGCCACTTGATTTGGAGGCAGAGACAGTTCTAGCTGCCCTTCATGCATTAAAGATGCTCTGGGGGCTGTGAACTACTGATCCCATGCCATTACTTGTAATGGGGGCCGACAGGGATTTAAGTGGGATGAAAAAACTGGGGGGTCTCTCAAAAGAGTGTGACTGATGCAATTAGGGCGTGGCTTAAAAGCACCTAAGCTGAAAATCTATGAGTAGCTCAGTGTGCCACCTGACTGGTATTTTGCTACCTCTGTCATTACATCCAGATATATAATACAGCAAGTAACATTACACCCACAAAAAGCCAGGAATATTGGCCTTGTCAATGGTTGTTAGTTACATAAGCTAAATAAGCAACAACTTTGACCTCGTTGTATAGAATGTTGAAAATGTTTCACTTTTGAAATGATGAGACACTGAAAGAACTATAACGAGTCTCTTTGAGGTTACATCAAATGCAGTGTTAAGATTTATTTTCTTCATCCTGAGGGTGAGGGCAAAAATATAGACCCCGATAGGGACCCGTCTCAGCACCTGCTTTTCAGAAATGATGGTGCTGAGCACCGGCAAGACTCGGCCCACTTAAAGCCCTGGGGATCGAGCTGCAACTTTTCATTGCCCCACGTCTCCTGCTCACCCCCAAGCGCCAAGGTGTGCTCGAAAATCACAGAGCAGTGAAGTAAACAAAACAGGATGGCAGTAATTACTAGTCACTGAGATTAATTAAAGCATTTCTCCCATGAAGTTTTTGTATTCCTCCGTGTGATGCCCTAAGTGTGATGGGTATGCCAAGATGTGAGTCCGGTGCACACTATGCAACTGGAGACAAGCTGCACTCTACTGACAAGACCCAAATAGGGCAAAATTGGTCTGGGTTGCTTGTGTTCCCCGCCTACCAGTTCGTGCTGGTCTGTTCCTACAGGAGCACGGTCAAGCCTGATTTGCATATGGCTGTTTCATGCCTGAGGTGGCACGGTAGGCATAAGAATAATGGACTGAAATGCAGCCAAGAGTAATTACTGGTAACTCATATAAATCAAAGCATTGCACCCATTACTTTTTTATATTCCTGTGTGACACCCTAAGTACGATTAGAGCCTAGCTACACCCTACTGACAAACCTCAAAAAGTGTGAAATCGGCCTGGGTAGACTATGAACTGTTCACAGGGGACCTGGCCTTGCAGTTGGGGCTGGACTGTTCCTATTGGAGCAGGGTCAAGACGGATATGCATGTGGCTGGTTCCTGTCTGAGGTGGCATAGTGGACAAAAAAATGATGGATCACTATACGGGCCGAAGAAAATACCAGTGACTGAGATTATTTCATGTTTTCGACTCATCACTAATTAGTATTTCTCAGTGCAACACCCCAAGTGTGACCCCAAGTGTGACAGGTATGCCTAGATGTGGGACCTCTGCTCTCTGGAGCCAAGCTGCTCCATACTGATGAGTCCCAAATAGGGCAAAACCAGTCTGTCGTTGCTCGTAGCTCCCTTTCAGAGGGGACCTGCATTGGCACTTTTGCGGATGAGCGGGGCCCCACTGGTCAAAGTCAGTCACAGAAAAATAAAATGATAATAAAACAATAATATCATTTTATTTTTCTTGACTGACTGAGCCGATGCTAGTGTAGGGTGGGTCCGGGCCATCAGGGGGAGGAGTGATGGGCACTGAAAGTGCGCATGTCAGTTTGGCCGGTCGTCTCAGGTCGGCCAAACCGACATACTCACTTCTATATCTCCAACCTAGCTGTGTTGCACAGCCGGGTGGGAGAAACAGCACAGACTCCAATGCAGTCTCTGAGCAGCAGCCCAGGGGCCTCAGACCAATCTTGGTGCTGCTCTCATGCTAGGTATAGTAAGAGAGCAGCGTTTTGATTGGGCGGGGAGCCTGTGCTTTTGCAGTGACTGCCGGGAGCAGAGAATCTCAGAGGCGTCCGCTGGCGACAGGTACATTTTTAAAATTATTATTATTCCCCGTCTCCCCCCACTTTTCTTTTGTGGCAGCCGCTACCGTGACGCAGGCTAAAGATTGATTTGCATATGGCTGGTTCCTGTCTGAGATGGCATGTTGTGAAAATGAACGATGGACTGGAATACACCCCAGAATAATTACCAGTATCTGAGATTAAGTCAACCGTTTTACCAATAACTTTTTTATATTGCTTAGTTCAATAACGAGCCCCAACAAAGATGATACCAGTCTATGGTTGCTTGTTTCCTGTCCAAAAGGTGGTGAGATTAGCAGTTTGGGTTGGACAAATCTGATTTCCTATGTCTAGTTCCTGTCTGAGGTGGCATGGTGGTAAATACACGAGTGCTCAATGTACTTACCAGTGGCTGAGATTAATTCTAGCATTCCATACATCAGTGCTTTGTCTTCCTAAATTCGACACCCTATGTGCGACAGGTACACCCAGATATGGATTCCGCGCTCACTGTACCACTGGATCCAAGTTGCACCCTACTGACAAGCCCCAAATAGGGTGAAACTGATCAGGGCTGCTTGTGTCCCTTTTCAGAGGGGCCAGACGTGTCAGTTCAGGCTGGACTTCTCCTACTGGAGAAGGTCGAAGACCGGTTTAACACATAGA
Source organism: Triturus cristatus (assembly GCF_964204655.1). Classification (NCBI taxonomy): domain Eukaryota; kingdom Metazoa; phylum Chordata; class Amphibia; order Caudata; family Salamandridae; genus Triturus; species Triturus cristatus. The sequence continues at coordinate 1,153,703,622 of NC_140584.1, forward strand.
TGGATCCTTTCTGTGGTGGTATGGTGAGAAAAAAAAAGAAATCGGTGGGCTGTAGTGGGACCAGAGTAACTACCAGTGGCTAAGATGAATTCAAGCATTACAGCCGTTTTATTTAGTATTCCTAAAAGCACCAGACCAACACCATTTTTTATCATTTTTACTGCTATATGATGTCAAGGTGTGTATTAAAGAGTTACTTCATTTCAAGAAATAACTCTGACTGGGTAATCATCTTTGTTCTGATTGCATTACATGTGTCATTTAATATGAGCAGGGCCACTGGAATTATGTGAATCTGAGACCATGACATTTTCTGCACAATTATGAATCCACTGCATTTGCCACATAATCCATCATGTGCAGCATAATCTGCAGCTTTTACCACCCCCCCCCACAAAGAAACCATTTCTTGCTGAAAGTGGTAAAACTTTTCTAAAAACTCAGTGACACCTGTTACCACGCAGGGGAAGGCCTGCCACAAATATTGACTGGTCAACTTCCAGTTACTTAGGGCTGTTTTTGGCTTTATTACACTAATATTAATGAAGTGATACCTTTCCAGAGATACTGCTAATGAGTAAAAATTACAAAATGATAAAGTAGTACTATCACAAAATTTGTTGCAATACACCATATAAATTTGCCTTTTTTGCCGCAGGATTTTGTCAAACTTGCTGCATAATTTGGTCCTCCAGTGCCACATAACACCAGTGGCCCTGAACCATGATTTAACAGTCATGCCCCCTCAATCCCATGCCCCCCACACCCCTCTACTCCCCACCCCTGCCTCATCATGAGCTTGGCCTTGACTACTCGACACAGATAGCTTCAGAGTTGTAAGAGGCTTTGGAGGTCTGACTTTTAGTCGCAAACCCTTCGCCCAGTGTCTTGGCCTCTGATGAGCACGTGCGGTCGATGCCCTTGAAGCTACTAGGGGACCATTATTTAACCTTCAGGCATCTACGAAAAGGCCAGACTTGTCACCACCCACTCTCCTCTGTAACACTGTCACATGCACACACTCATTGCCTATCGCGTTTTCTCATTCACTCTGCCTCTTTCCTCTCTGTTGTCCCATCTCTTTGGGGTCATATCAGCAACAACCGGTGATAATTATCACTAAGCGCACTTAGCGCTAGGATAACTATCGCTGGCTAGAGTGGATTTTTATCGCTGAGATAGCGTGCTATTAGCAACGCTTATCTCAAAAGCGATAAAATCCTAGCGCTAACTGCCTAATGTGAGATTATCGCTGGAAACCCAGCGGTAATCTCACGAAATGTGGCGTTAGCTTGTTGATAGGGCCCCACAAACTTAGCCATGATATCCACCTTCCATAGTATATCATGGCTAAGTCAGTCCTGAAGCAGGCGTAAGGAAAGTAGCGATAACGGGTTATCGCTACTTTTCCTGACGCTATGCTTCATAGCGTGGGGCTTGATGATAGGAGAAATGTCGCTTAGCGACATTTCTCCTGTCATGTCAGGTCAGGAACGCTAATTAAGCGATAAAATTATCGCCGCATTTCGGCCGAAAACGGCCACAAAAGCGGCGATACTTTTCTATCGCCGCCTTGTAAATATGCCCCTTACTCTCTTTCAAACTCGCACGCATTCACTGTCTCTCAGACGCACGCTCTCTCTCTCTCTATCTCTTTGAAACTTTCAAATGAAAAAGGTACAAGACTAGCCCGTTCAAAGCACTTGCTCAAACACGTTCTCTCTCACGCCTCCCCTCACACAGTCTCTCACCTACTCGCTGTATCTCTTCCATCTCTTTCATTCGTATTCACTCTCTCTCACAGTCTGTCCCTCCCTCCAACTCTCTCTCTCACCCTTCCTCGTCATTACGTTATCGGTTACTTTCGTTATTCACTCGCTCTCACTGTCTCTTTACCTCGCTGACTCTCATTCACTGCCTCACGCTCTCTGCCACTCTAACCAACTCTCTCTGTTACTTTTTCTCTGTCACACTCTCTCATTGTCTCTCACTAGCGCTGTCCCTCTCGCAGTCACTCTGGGGCATATTATCAAGACAGGCGATAAAATTGTCGCCGCTTTAGCTGCAGAAAACTGCCGCTAAAACAGCGATAATGGGCTTGATAATATGCTCTATGGAATTCCAATTGAAGCCCATGTTAGATGTGAAGGACATCTAACCTGAGCTTCAATTGGAATTCCATAGAGCATATTATCAAGCCCATTATCGCCGTTTTAGCGGCAGTTTTCTGTCGCTAAAGCGGTGACAATTTTATCGCCTGTCTTGATAATATGCCCCTAAGTCCTTCACTAAGCCACCCAGGCTCGGCCGCTCTCTCTGGCCCACTCTCGCTGTGATGCCGTGCTCTCCCTCTCACATATGCCCCTGTCACTCCCTCACGCTCTCTGACACTAACCGGCGCTCTTTGACGGCTTGTCAGTCGTCCCTCCCGCGGGATCCCTATTTTTGATATTAAATAAAGGCCGTAATTCACAGAAATGACATTTCTACAAGCTGTTCATTTACCGCCAGCATTAATAACTGAACGGATCTTAGAGAGATGTGGAATGTTAGCGCAGAGACAGAGCGGGGCCCATCTGCGGAGCGAGACGCGAGAACCTGACACGTGACACCACAGAAACCAGGCACGAATACGAGTGTGCCAGTGAGGTACCGTATGAAGCGCGTACTGGGGACCTGAACAGGTGAGTACTGTGCTGATGGGGCCCCCTGCAGCTCGGGGACCCCCGCATCGCGGGGGATGTGGGGGCCTGCGTTACGCCGCTGCACTCTGATCGAGAGAAAGTACAGGAAGTGTGAGAATCCGCCGCCCTTGCCCCTGATAAAATGTCTATGTTTAAAGTATTACCCTGCACGGGCTTTTCACTACCTGAAGTGCTGCGCTTTGAAAATCACACGTGCACACTAGCAGGTAAAATTAATCTTACGGTCCCTGCTCTCTGAAGCACAGCATGATGGTGAGCACCCAACAATATTCAAATGAGCCCTGCTGAATAGCTCAGCTGGGGCTCAGGTCGGGGCTACAGAAGCGGCGCCTTGGCTACCAGACACGTTCCACTCCTGCTCATTAGCACTCTGAGCCAATGAGCCTACCTTTTCATGAGTACCGGCACTCTCGTCGGCAGAAGAGAAGTGCCGGTACTCAGAGTGATAAATTTAAGAAGTGCGGGTACTCAGTACCGGTGAGTACCGGCCCATTTAAAGCACTGCTCAAATCCTGTGGCACATCGTCACTGCCATAGTTCCTATGCATTTAGCGTTCCTATGCATCTTATGACACTTTTATACACCACGTGGGATGGAAAAGTGCTGTAGAATGCGTACAGATACTGCTCATGTAGAGGTTAAATCGACATGTAATGCTAGACATTTTATGGACAGTAGAAGGATGAGAGTCAGTCATGGCTTTAAGTGGGCTGGGTCTCACCGGGGCTAAGCACCGGCAGGTTTTTAAAGGGGCCCTCGAAGCGGGTCCCTATCGGGCTCTGATTTGTGCCCTGGCACAGGCGGTCCTGCAGTTACAGCAGGCACATCGATGTGTGCATGCTCACACAGCTCACTTCTTACTAGTGGAGGACTTACGGCATGACATCATGCCAGCTGAGCGTTGTAGGAGAAGAGAAATTCTTTAAGGAGAGTCATTTTCTCTCTGGATTTTCCTTCTCTTTTTGAAACTCAGGAGCAGTAACATTGTCGTGGTGTCACTAGGGCTTTAAGTGGAAGCTTTTTCAATATTATATACAAGCCATAGTTGCTGCCTATTTGTCTTATGCAACTAACAACCATTGACAAAGCCAATAGTCCTGACTTCTTGTAGGTATGATGTTACTTGTTGTATCATATATCTGAATGCAATGACAGAAACCACAAAAAAAAAGTGGGGCGGCACACTATGCTAAGCACAGATTTTTAGCGTACATGTTTTTAAGCCATGCCCTTAATTACATCGGCCATCTCCCTTTGAGAGACCCCACAGTTTTTTCATCCCACTTAAAGCCCTGGAGGCAGTGTTGGCACGGCCAAAATTGTAAAATGGGTCTTTGGTCGATTCACACCGCATTTGGCGCCCTGCACCCAAGACATGCTCGGCACATATTAGAGCATGTCCGTAAACATGCTTAAAACTTAAGAGAGTGATTTGCGTGGCGGAATACACTGATTCTTGCAACGAGTTGTCGTTCGATGGTAGTTCAGATTCAGGGTGAAGAACCGGGGTTTAACCCAGCGGCGTCAGGGGCACGCCTAAGATCTTCGAGTTCACCTGTCTTGGTATACAGAGACACGGAATACTTCTGGGTAGCATCAGAGACCAAGTTTATTAGCTGCAGCTAGTAACAGTGATCCTAGAAATACATCACGGTGTAAATTCTCAGGAGACTGCTCATTTTACTAAGGCGAGACGTCTCCTTTTATACCCAATATTCACATTATAAATGTACACCCACTGCACAAAATTCTAGCCAATAAAGTACATTTTCAAACAAAGTGTCACATAACAAAAACTCAATTTACAGTATCCCAACCAAAAAGTTAATTATTAGGAATGTCCCAAATTCAATCTCCACAAGCCGGACAAACCAATAATTGAAAGCATAACCCATGTAATGAAGAAACATAAAAAAAGAAACGGTAAAAGATGCTGAACAAGATAAGGCATGTGCAAGGAAACTAAAAGTTAACGATGTCCTGAACATTGATTGGCAATCTCAGACAAAGATCGATCAGGGAAATTGGATTTGCGGGGTCAGTTTCAGGTGCAGAGGTCAGTTTCTTACAGTTCATTTCAGAGTCAAAAAGAAACCTAGTTAATGTATACATGAACTAAGAAGGCCAGGCCACTTTATTCGCCAGGCTACCTTCACAGGCCTACGTGAGGGCAACACAAAATGGTGGCACAGAACAAAATGGTGTCAGACTCGAGAATTACAGAACCTCAGACCCTCCTTTTGCCATTACGTAGGCAATAACTTAAGACTCATGTTAATCTGAATCTAGGTCTATGTCAATATTCATTAGGTCATCAAGGTGTTGCTGTAGCATCATCTTATTATTCTCTACTTCTCTCGGGACAGGTCTCCGAACACACATAGTAGCACAAAGACTACAAATGGCGGGACCACACTGGATGCAAAGACAACAAGAGAAAAGGATGGTTAAAACCATACCAAGGAATGTCAAAATCTTCCATCCCCATTTGGACAGCAGTCCCCAAAACCATCCCGTCAATGACCAGTCTCCTTCGTCTACATGGATAGACTCAGAGATTTTATACAACCTAGAGATGGCTTGGTACACTGTAGGGGCATTATCTGGTATGTAAACACAGCAACTGGATCCAATCAATTTACATACTCCTCCTCGATCTGCAAGCATGATGTCTAATACCACACGGTTCTGCAAAGTCATAAGACGGTCCGCTTGAAGCTCAGCTGTAACATTACTAAGAGCACCTGCTGTCTTATTAATAGTAGCTTCAACAACGCGGACAAGCTGTCGAATATGCCTACTATTGATCATAGGACCCCAAAGGGGCAAGAAGCCCTTGAAGAAATCTCCTACTTCGTGTGCCAGGGTATCTTCCTTATTGAAGACACCTCTACCATATCTCGTTCTATGATAGTTTGAAGCAGTAGTGTATGTAGGGGGAAGTAGAAGCGCCACATAACACATTCCTGAAAAATCAGGTGGCAACCATGTGTAGGCTCTGCCATGACAAACAAAATATGTGCCTTTAGCTGGCACAAACGGTGGAGAAGTCCGAGATGAAAAGACATAGGTTTGAGCACACACACTCTTACCTAGCTGAGCTTTCGGATTCCGACCATTACCTTGAAAACAAAAGTGGCCTCGGTGGGGTACAATCCAAATAGGGGGAGACCTTTTTCGTCTCTCCTTCTCTGTCAAACTGGTACTATATCCATTCACGTTCCAACCAACGTAAGCCTGCACCTCATCCTTAGGGATAGCATTATATGCATCAATATCTCGGATCATAGCTACTATTCCCCTTATTAAGGCACTATTGCTCGAGTTATCTTTAAGGGAACGTAAGGGGCGTACCTCATTTGCATAGATAAACATGGTCTGAAAAGCCCACACAGACCCATTAAAAGAAAAAGGCAAAACCAAATATGGCATACCTTTATCTGTCGTATGAGGCATAAGACCACAAACCCAACAATTAGTGGTATTTACTACTAACTGATGCTGATGCAACAACTGTATAAACGAGTTGTTGACAAATACTGATCTCCTTGTCTGTTCATGTTCAGGCAATGTGCAAAGAAACAGAATCGTGAAAGCAAGCATAGGTTGGGAGGTGGGTGCAGATGTCTGTTGTGTAGCATAGACAGTCCAACCCACACAAGCTAATGTGATACTTAAAAACATCAAAAGCACAATATTATAAAACATTTGCTATGTATCAATGTACAAAATCCTATCTTAAGATCTATTCTCTCAACATCTCTTTCAGTTACAACAGACTCCACCCTCTAACGTGCTGCTCGCGGCAATTTTCCTTCTTCACTCAAGTGTGCCCCCAGGCGTCCTAGACGTCCCTAGAACCGCAGACCTTTCGTCAATACGCGGGCCACCCCTTAAGTTCTTATACCGCGAGCCTGCAGCTGAACCCAGATGGTGGTTCGAAAAGAAAAAGAAAAATAGTCTCTTGTCTAAAAGAGTGTAATTCACACAAAAATTCTAATTTTATTTGTCCTTTTTAGACCTTAAGTTGTAGCGTTCTTTACCAGGCACAGTTTGATCCTGAAAGAGTGTCTCTGGGTGCATAGTATCAAGTCTCAAACACGGCGGCACAGCTTCTTGCAAGACTTTATCATCCGCACGTTCTGACTGAGTCCATTCAGGATGTGCATCGCTAAAAGGTACAAATCTCGGAACCCTTTCACTCTCGGAATCGGCAACACCTTCCCGGACCCACTTATCGTACGGTAAGGGCAAAGGTATCTTCTTACAATGGGTACCATGTACCCAGTTTTTCTTGCCGAACACCTTAATAGCAGTCCGAGTTGATAACAGGACTTGGTATGGACCGGTCCATCTTGGTTCCAAGTTCTTTGACCTCTGGAAATTCTTGGTTAGAACCCAGTCGCCAGGTTGAATCGTGTGGCCTGTGTCTACAGAAACTGAAGGCAAAGTGTCATGGATCTGTTGGTGAAGAACACGCAATTTAGCAGTCAAATCATGTAAGTAGTCAACCAACATAGGGTACTCGATATCACTGTACTTCTTAGGCCTCGGCACACCCCAGACATTCGCCGGGCGTCCAAAAACAATCTTGTATGGGCTAAGTCCCACGCGAGAATGTACTGTCGTTTTTGTGGACAAAAGTGCCAATGGTAAGGCATCGGTCCATGTAAGACCAGAGCTCGCTTGCACTTTGGCCAACTTCAGCTTCAGAGTGCCATTATAGCACTCGACCAGGCCTGCTGACTGAGGGTGATTCGCAGCGTGAAATTTCTGTTTAATACCCAGACCCACACATACTTTCTTCATAATCTGACCCACGAATTCACTTCCATTATCACTCCATACCATCCTCGGCAAGCCATATCTGGGAAAGAATTCTTTGAGCAAAACCTTGGCTGTAGACAAGACAGTATTATCCTTTAGGGGGTAGGCCTCTATCCATCTGGAAAAGGCACAAACAACCACAAGGACATACTTCAAGTTATTGCATCTTTCCATATGAATATAGTCTATCTGCAGCACCTCGAACGGATACGTTGGCGGAGCAAAATGACCCGCTGGAGTTGGGGTTCCCTTTCCAGGATTATGCATCAAGCAAATCATGCAGTGTTTAACCAAATTCTCAGCACACTTAGGAATTCCACCATTCTGCCATACCGGAGCCAACAACTTACATATCCATTTTGAACTAATGTGAGCCAACTCATGACCCATAGTAACCTCCCGAGGCACATATGCATCCGGCAACAACCACCGCTGGCGCTCTGACAACTCAACCCAACAGCCTGTTGAATCCAACATTCCAGTACAATCTCTCCACATACTCAATTCTTTCTCAGTAGCTTCTGCCTGAATCATCTTCACACTTTCTGTTGTATCTTCACACATTCCTCCTTCCACAACCCATCTGGCAGGACCTGCAACATACATCCGACTCGTCACATCTTTCGCCGTTTCTCTCGCTACTTCATCTGCAAACACATTCCCTTGACCCACATCATCCGTAACCTTCTTATGCACACTACACTTCACTATCGCAATTTGGGTAAGCAAAGTAAGTGATTCAAGAAGTTCACTCACTAATTGTCCATGCTGAATTTTTGTACCATGGGAAGTAAGAAATCCTCTCTCTTTCCACAAGCGACCAAAACTATGAGCCACGCCAAATGCGTATTGGCTATCAGTATAAACATTCACTCTCTTTCCTTTTGACAGCACACACGCTCTAGTCAATGCTATCAACTCCGCTGCTTGCGCTGAATTCTCTGCAATACGTGCTGTTTCAACAATCGTGTGCAAAGTTGTGACAGCATATGCTGCAGTCGTCTCTCCATTCGGAAGCTTAAAGCACGAACCATCTACCCATAGGGTACCATCAGGATTCGAAAGAGGAGTATCTTTCAGATCAACTCTACCCTTCGTTTCCTCCTCTGTCCGGAGAAAACAATCATGCTGTTCCTGAGCACCTGTCTCTACAAAAATCGGCAACAATGTAGCTGGATTCAATGTGTTGCACCGCTTGATGTGCACATGGCTAGCCAAAAGCGTCAACTCATAACCTGACAAACGCGCACTGGTAAGATGTTGAGTCTTCGTTCTATTCAATAGGGTATCCATTGCATGTGGGACCATCACAATCAATGTATTATCCAATACCAAACCAGCAGACTGTCGGATAGAAACAGCCGCTGCCGCTGTAGCTCTTAGACAACTAGGCAATGCCCTAGCTACCGGATCTAAAGTAGCTGAAAAATACGCACATGGGCGCAGCTTGTCTCCAAATTGTTGCGTCAACACTGACAACGCACAACCTTCTCTCTCGTGTACATAAAGTGTAAAAGGTTTACTATAGTCAGGAGTACCTAACACAGGAGCAGAACACAGTGCAGTTCGTAAATCCATAAAACTCTTCTGACATTCATCTGTCCAGGGAAGAGGGTGTGGTGTATCATTAAGAGTAAGTGCCAACAGAGGTTTCGCTAACAGAGAAAAATTCGGAATCCACTGTCTACAATACGATGTAATGCCTAAAAATGCACGCACCTCTCTCTGTGTACGTGGTACAGACATTTGAGCAATTGCTTGAATACGTTCTGGGGTCAATCGCCTTCTCTCCTTCGACAAGATATGACCTAAGTAGGTCACTTCTTGGCGGCAATACTGCAACTTAGAAGGTGAAACCTTGTGATGAAGGTCAGACAAATGGCGTAACAAAGAAAGAGTAACTTCTTTACAAATGTCCTCTTAGTCAGCAGCAACCAAAAGATCATCAACATACTGGATAAGAGTAGCACCAGGAGGCAGAGGAAAGGTATCAAGCTGTGTTTTCAAAGCCTGACTATAGATAGAAGGACTTTCACAATAACCTTGAGGAGCTCGTTTAAACCGTAAGCTTCGGCCTCCTAAAGAGAAGCCAAAAATATCCCTACTCTCTTCAGCAATAGGAATGCTGAAAAAGGCATTCTTCAGGTCGATAACGGAAAACCAAGCAGCCGAGGCAGGAATCATAGTCAATAGGGCAGTGATGTCCGGAACAACAGGAAACTGGGGTACAACAATCTTGTTGACCTCTCGAAGGTCAATCACAAACCGATAAACAGGCGACTGAGAAGAATCAGTACGTTTAAGGACAGGCAGAACAGGACTGTTACACACATTACCTCTCGTTTCTTCAACCACACCTTTCTCAACCAAATCATAGATAATCGCTAAAAGAGCTCTTTCAACATCACTGGAAATTTTTGTACTGGGGAATGCGAGGTAATTTAGCATTCAACTTAAGGGTAACAACGTAGGGTGGAATCTGCAAGAGACCAACATCATTGGGACCTGTAGCCCAAAGTGTATCAGGGAGAGAACGCAGTTCCAGTGGAAGGCGATCCCTAGACATATACATCGGGGAAATCACTTTCTTACCCACCGTAAGATGTACTCCTGAAGGAGAACAATGTAATGTCGCATGCAATCTTTTCAACAAGTCCAAACCCAACAGATTCTCGCCACAGCCCGTTGTTAGAATAAGGGGAGCCTCTAATTCACAGGGACCAATAGAAAGGGGCAAAGGACAAGAAACCGGATTACGAACTGGGGCACCAGAAAATCCTAATGAAACATTGGTCAAGCCAGACTAAGGTACGCCGGGGAGTTTAGAGTGCATGATAGAACTCTTTGCTGCATCAGTATCCAAAAGAAAAGGTTCTGCCACACCTGATGTAATCACTTCAACATAAGGTCCACTCTGGTCTACTGGAACTGACACTACTCCTTCCCTTTGTCCATGGCTGTCCTAACTATCATTAAAACCAGCACTCTCACTTCCAACATAATAATCATCAGTGTAGTACTGAGCGGACTGGACGGTCGGAACATTCTGTTGGTCAAAATAATTCATAGAATTCTGAGGGGAAAAGGAACGTTCATTCTGGGGAAACGTACCACGTCCCCGACCCCTAGGTACTTGTTGGAAACCACCATGACCTCTCAGACCAGACATACCAGTCGCACGCTGTAGCAAGATCGGGCAACTATTCTTGAAGTGACCTTCTTCTTTACAATAAGCACACTGATTAGGGCCTAGCGGGAGTCGCGAAGCAAAAGACTCAGGCTTCTGCAACAGTTTCTGAAACTGTGGGGGTTGCTGAAACTGGGAAGGTTGCTGGAACTGACGCTGATTAGGGCGAGGCGGATAAGCCTGCTGCAGAAGAACTTTCGTTTTCAATTCTCTAGTCTTCTTCTCTACTTTATTCTTCTCATCTTTATCTCTATTCTCATAGTATTGTGCAGTAGCCAATATCTGAGCCGAAGAAGAAACAGCCCATGAACTCTCAGAGTCCTTTAACTTATTAGAAAGTTCAGGAAGTAAATTAAAAACAAACTTATCTACAAACAACCTCTGACCACCTTCTGTACTCATATCCTGACCACTATGATCAATGAATGTTTCCTCAAACCTAGTGAAGAAATCAGACACACTCTCGTCTTTCTTTTGTTTGCATGCTGCTAACTTGTCCCAATTCACCCGCAGAGGAGGCATCATAGTTTTCATTAAATTAATAATCCTACCAGGTAGTTCTGCAACTAAGGGTTCAGGTTTGGCACCTCCTACCTGCCGACCATCTGCAGCAGTAATATTAACCCACGTATCTCCTAACTCTGGCGCGTGATCCTCGTGACGGATCTTCGCCCACAAGGATTGAGGAACTACATTACCCATCAACATATCTATGTCAGCTAAATTCATAACACACGCATCAACTGTCTGAGACAACTCCTTATAATAACCAGCAGGATTTTTACGGGGGTCAGGCAAAGTCTGCTTAAGAGCCAGGACCTCAGCTCTCTTCCAAGGGACATGCACCCACACTCGCTGAAAAAGATTCGGTGCAGCCGCAATACCATGAGCGACATCAGCAACAACTGCCTCTCTCCATACAGGGGGAACCTCTCTCATAGGATACTGCTTCACTTTTCTCCTAATAGAAGGGTCAGGTTCGAACAATGACTGAGGTGGAAGTCTAGACCTAAAAGTGAGTAGTGTCTCTACCGCTTCCTCAACATCGGAACCCACTATCGTCTCTTTAGCAAATTCAGACTGAACATTAAGCAATTCCAGTGGAATTGAACCCAACTCATTATCTTTCCACTCCTGACGAAGGAAGGTACACATGACATCAAAAACATACCTTTGTTTTGGTGCCTCCCACTGTAGGAAGATATCCATAACCACTTGTGGACTGTACTTGGAGGTATTCGAAACCCATCTACGAGCAAGGAGATCTAACACTGCCCGCTCTTCGGGACCAGGGAGCTGACTACGACTCTGCTTACGTTCAGAAACAGGGGTCATATTCAGTGACCCAAAGATAGGAGACAAAAGACTAGTGACAGTCTCAGTCATTCGTTGCCAAGCAGAAGGAGAAGAAGTTGACATGAGGACAGGAGACAAAGTGTTTTGAGGTGACAGAGACGTAGGGACAGAAATAAGAGAAGTCGAAGATAAAGGAGTGTAAGGCAAAGGAGTTTGAGGCAAGGCTGGTGGCAAGGCTGGCGGCCCTGGAGGGGACTGCGCCGGGGGAGGAAGAACCACCTGTGAAGCAACGGGTGGCTGAACAACAACAGGGGGTTGAACTACAACAAGGGGCGCAACAACTGGAGGTAACGAAGGTGCAGTAGCACCCTCCACATAAGGGGGTGGTAATCTCAGTAAATGTGACATCAAAGGATCCTTTTCAGGGTCTATAGTCACATTTGAAAGGGGAGGTGGCAAAGCCGGGTAACATTTGTCAATGGCCATGCAATGTTGTCTATCTGACACTTCAATCACACGATCTTCTTCATCTTCCTTAAACTGCCTAGCAGCTTGCATTACCGATATATTCCTTTCCTTCCTATCTTTCTTAGCTTGCTTAATTTCTCGCTGTTTGGCTTCCTTACGCCAAAGGCGGAAAGAGTCAAACATCGCCGGCCAGGCTTTCTTCTTAAATAGCGCAACTTCTAGGTTAACTAAAACATCTGATTCAAAACTACCATGTTGGGGCCATCGTAAAACACCATCTTTCCTTGTAAAACGGACCCATACTTCATAAATGGTAATGGGACCTACACCATGCTTTGAATAGAGCTCATAAGTTAGAGTTCCAACCGGAGGTATCGGACACGAGTCCTCCAATCGGGAATCCCTATTACAACTACAACAAAACCATTTCCTAAATTTGCTAAAACCAGGCATCTTTTAGCTCACTAGTCTTGCTTCAAACTTCAAGGGGTTATCAAAAATGATACACCCGCAAATATACAAACCCCCCGGCTTCGACTATTGCAATGGCCGAATCAAAACCAAGAAACAAAGCAAAGTCGTGGGAGCGACCCACTTATACTTAACCAAAATGTCTGTCACGCCACCAGAAGACCGTCTAACGTCTCGCCTTACAAATCATCACAAGAGGGTCCAAGACAGGGCGACAGTCAGGGCAGCAGTCCTTCGCAGCCGTCGGAAAGGGGAAGCCTCGCAGAAAAAACCTTCGGTCCACGTCGACATGCAGGGGTCGATGAAGTGGCAGCCGTCCTCCAGAATTTCCTCACGGGGCTCCTCACAATCTTCGAGCTTAGACCAGTACCGCTGAAGTCGCCCCACATTAGGCGCCAGTTGAAGATCCGGGGTTTAACCCAGCGGCGTCAGGGGCACGCCTAAGATCTTCGAGTTCACCTGTCTTGGTATACAGAGACACGGAATACTTCTGGATGGCATCAGAGACCAAGTTTATTATCTGCAGCTAGTAACAGTGATCCTAGAAAGACATCACGGTGTAAATTCTCAGGAGACTGCTCATTTTACTAAGGCGAGACGTCTCCTTTTATACCCAATATTCACATTATAAATGTACACCCACTGCACAAAATTCTAGCCAATAAAGTACATTTTCAAACAAAGTGTCACATAACAAAAACTCAATTTACAGTATCCCAACCCGAAAGTAATTTATTAGGAATGTCCCAAATTCAATCTCCACAAGCCGGACAAACCTATAATTGAAAGCATAACCCATGTAATGAAGAAACATAAAAAAAGAAACGGTAACAGATGCTGAACAGGATAAGGCATGTGCAAGGAAACTAAAAGTTAACGATGTCCTGAACATTGATTGGCAATCTCAGACAAAGACCGATCAGGGAAATTGGCCTTGCGGGGTCAGTTTCAGGTGCAGAGGTCAGTTTCTTACAGTTCATTTCAGAGTCAAAAAGAAACCTAGTTAATGTATACATGAACTAAGAAGGCCAGGCCACTTTATTCGCCAGGCTACCTTCACAGGCCTACGTGAGGGCAACACAAAATGGTGGCACAGAACAAAATGGAGTCAGACTCGAGAATTACAGAACCTCAAGGGTCCAGTCCAAGGGCTCTGTGGTATGTCAGAAGGGTATTTAAAAATCACGTTCCATATTATACGAATCCTTAAATTCGTTGAGGCAGATTTACAAGAACTCGCGCATCTCTGCATATTAGCAGGGATGCGCCAGTTAAGATGCGATGTGCAAAAGTACCCTTGCGCCACCACGGATGCCCCACATTTACAGTGCGGCACACCGTGGAGAAAGGATGGACAGATGCGTGTCACATCTTTTGTCATAAGGGCAGCGCATTACTGTAGTCGTGTCACAAGCGCGACGCAACTCCAGCAATGCTCATGGGCGGCCTATATATTTATTGTACTGCGCCACTCCTTACGCCTGCTTTTGACGCAGTGGCATCGTAAAAGTAACTCAGTGAAATCTTGTAGATTTCTCTCCGTCACTTTTACGAGGCTTTCTTGTGTTGGAACGCCCACCCTGCATACATTATACCTGACGCAGGTATAATGTAGCGCAGGGCATTACAACATGACTCATCTCCCTAGATGCGTCACTATGTAAATATGTTGCAATGTGGCGCATTGTTTACGATGCTGCTGCATCACAGAAGGGATGCAACAGCGGCGTAAATGTATCGCAAGGGCTTGCAAATCTGCCCCATTCTCAGCAGAGGACGAACATGTGATTGCCGGTTACTTTTAGCATATTCCGGTGCTCACAATCACATATCTGATTGACTGGACTTCGTATCGTGATTCCAGGCTGACTGAAGAATACAGAAGTAGTGACGGAAGTGCACCATTTATGCCCAGGTATTGTGTACAGTTAAAGACATTTGGCGGCGCAGCTGCTGTCGCATTTGAATATGCGTCAGTAACACCCCATATGCGGGGTGCTCATGTTGTTGAGCTCCAAATGACATGAGCAGGACTTTAAGGCGACGATGGTGGCAATACAAATAACTAGAATACCATAACTTAAACAAACCTAAGATGCCATAACATAATATTATATAACATGACATAAACATAACATTACACTGTGGACACATGGTACAGTGAAGACATGTTAGGACTGTTGACAGATGGGACAGTGAAGACATGGTAGGACTGCGGACAGATGCAACAGTGGAGACATGCTAGGACTGTGGACAGATGGGACAGTAAAGACATCCTTGAACTGTGGACACATAGTACACTGAAGACATGCTAGGACTGTGGACAGATGGGACAGTAAAGACATGCTTGGACTGTGGACACATAATACATTGAAGACATGCTACGACTGTGGACAGGTGCGACAGTGGAGACATGTTTGGACTGTGGACAGATGGTACAGTAAAGACATGCTTGGACTGTGGACAGATGGTACAGTAAAGACATGCTTGGACTGTGGACACATAGTACATTGAAGACATGCTAGGACTGTGGACAGATGCGACAGTGGAGACATGCTTGGACTGTGGACAGATGGTACAGTAAAGACATGCTTGGACTGTGGAAAGATGGTACAGTAAAGACATGCTTGGACTGTGGACACATAGTACATTGAAGACATGCTAGGACTGTGGACAGATGCGACAGTGGAGACATGCTTGGACTGTGGACAGATGGTACAGTAAAGACATGCTTGGACTGTGGACAGATGGTACAGTAAAGACATGCTTGGACTGTGGACACATAGTACATTGAAGACATGCTTGGACTGTGGACAGATGGTACAGTAAAGACATGCTTGCACTGTGGACAGATGGGACAGTAAAGACATGCTTGGACTGTGGACACAGAGTACATTGAAGACATGCTAGGACTGTGGACAGATGCGACAGTGGAGACATGCTTGGACTGTGGACAGATGGTACAGTAAAGACATGCTTGGACTGTGGACAGATGGTACAGTAAAGACATGCTTGGACTGTGGACACATAGTACATTGTAGACATGCTAGGACTGTGGACAGATGCGACAGTGGAGACATGCTTGGACTGTGGACAGATGGTACAATAAAGACATGCTTGGACTGTGGACAGATGGGACAATAAAGACATGCTTGGACTGTGGACAGATGGTACAATAAAGACATGCTTGGACTGTGGACAGATGCGACAATGGAGACATGCTTGGACTGTGGACAGATGGTACAATAAAGACATGCTAGGACTGTGGACAGATGGTACAATAAAGACATGCTAGGACTGTGGACAGATGCGACAGTGGAGACATGCTTGGACTGTGGACAGATGGTACAATAAAGACATGCTTGGACTGTGGACAGATGGTACAATAAAGACATGCTTGGACTGTGGACAGATGGTACAACACAGACATGCTTGGTCTGTGGACAGATGGTACAATAAAGACATGCTTGGACTGTGGACAGATGCGACAATGGAGACATGCTTGGACTGTGGACAGATGGTACAGTAAAGACATGCTTGGACTGTGGACACATAGTACATTGAAGACATGCTAGGACTGTGGACAGATGCGACAGTGGAGACATGCTTGGACTGTGGACAGATGGTACAATAAAGACATGCTTGGACTGTGGACAGATGCGACAATGGAGACATGATTGGACTGTGGACAGATGGTACAGTAAAGACATGCTTGGACTGTGGACACATAGTACATTGAAGACATGCTAGGACTGTGGACAGATGCGACAATGGAGACATGCTTGGACTGTGGACAGATGGTACAATAAAGACATGCTTGGACTGTGGACACATAGTACAATAAAGACATGCTAGGACTGTGGACAGATGCGACAGTGGAGACATGCTTGGACTGTGGACAGATGGTACAATAAAGACATGCTTGGACTGTGGACAGATGGTACAATAAAGACATGCTTGGACTGTGGACAGATGGTAGAATTAAGACATGCTTGGACTGTGGACAGATGGAACAATAAAGACATGCCTGGACTGTGGACAGATGGGACAATAAAGACATGCTTGGACTGTGGACAGATGGTACAATAAAGACATGCTAGGACTGTGGACAGATGGTACAATAAAGACATGCTAGGACTGTGGACAGATGCGACAGTGGAGACATGCTTGGACTGTGGACAGATGGTACAATAAAGACATGCTTGGACTGTGGACAGATGGTACAATAAAGACATGCTTGGACTGTGGACAGATGGTACAATAAATACATGCTTGGACTGTGGACAGATGGTACAATAAAGACATGCTCGGACTGTGGACAGATGCGACAATGGACACATGCTTGAACTGTGGACAGATGGTACAGCAAAGACATGCTTGGACTGTGGACACGTTGAAGAACCAGAACCAATTGGGCCTGGCGGCGCAGGGTACGCCTTAATCTCCTGGGTTCTCCTGCTTCAGCTAACAGAGACACGGGGACACTCTGTTGGCGTAAAAGATCATATTTTATTAGCTGCAGCTAGTACAGTTGTCCTAGAAGTACACACGGTATGTTCTCAGGAGACTGCCACTTCACTCCGTGGCGCACAATCTTTTATAGTACATAGGTGACATATACATTAACCAAGAACACACCTAAAACAAACATGGAAAACCAGTAGGAATAGTCTAAAAGAAAGTCAGAGCCAATAGGAAGGATTGGAAAACATAAGTTACGAGTAACCCGAAGAAGCCTCTTCTCCAACTGTGTTTGCCACCCTTCCCACTGGTTAAGGTATTAACATGTCTGTAACTGGCTTGCAGGTGGCGAGATACGTTTGTGTGTTTTGGAGGACAGTTGTGAAATGAGAGAATACGAGCGGAGGACAGCGAAGGCCAGAAGATGAGATAAAGTCAGAAGAGAATAGTGTGAACCAACAGATAGTTAAGACAGGGATTAGAAAAACCAGACAGGGATTAGTGTACTCGGCCAGTCTCTAACACCAGCTTTGTAAACAGAGGCACAAGGCTATTTTGACACAATATTGCAGGAAAATCAGAAAAGACTTCGTTCGTCGTGCTGCCTGAGTGAGGGCAACACAAAATGGTGGCGGAGCCAAAAACAAATGGCGGCTCAATGCGATCTTGATCGAAAATCGAATTTCCTCAGACCCTCCTTTTGCCAGAACTCAGGCAAGATACACAGACTCATGTTAATCTGAGTCGATGTCGATGGCCATGAGGTCATCGAGCTGTTGCTGTAACATCATTCTAATATTCTCTGTTCTTTGTGTGTTAGGTTTTGGGATACACATAGTAGCACAAAGGTCGCAGATGGCGGGACCACAGTGCATACAAAGACAAACAAGAGAAAACAATAGCTAAAACCATACCAAGGAATGTTAGCACTTTCCAACCCCATTTGGACAGTAGTCCCCAAAACCATCCCAATAACGACCAATCTCCTTCGTCCTGATGAATCGACGACTCAGAGATTATATGTAATTTAGAGATGGCCTGGTATACTGTCGGAGCGTCATCAGGTATATAAATACAGCAACTCGATTTGATCAATTTACAGACTCCACCACGATCTGCAAGAATAACATCTAAGGCAACTCGGTTCTGTAAAGTCATAAGACGATCCGCCTGTAGTTCCGCTGTAATATTACTCAAAGCTCCTACAGTGATGTCTATGGTAGTCTCTACAACACGAACCAGTTGTCTCATATTCCTGCTGTTTGCCATAGGACCCCAAAAAGGCAGAAATCCTTTTAGGAAGTCTCCTCCCTCTTGACCTGCTGTGTCTTTGGAATCAATAATTCCTCTGCCATATCTGTTTTTATGGAAATTTGAAGAAGCAGTGTATGTAGGGGGAAGAAGAAAAGCTATATAGCAAGTTCCAGAAAAATCAGTCGGCAACCACGTTTAACCTTATCACTAAGGCTTGTGATATAATGAGTGACGTTCCAATTAGTATATGCTTTTCTCTCATCAACAGAAATTTTACTATTTTCCCTGATTTTAGCCATAGCTACCATTCCCTTTATCAATGAACTATGACTGAAATCTGGACCACCAATATAAGAACTGACAGGTCGTTTAAATCGGCTTTGATAGGCATTAGAGAAAATTACAAAATAAGCCCAAGCAGAACCTTCATAAGAGAACGGACGGATTAAATATGGCATTCCTTTTTCTCTGGTATGAGGCATTAGTCCACATAGCCAACAATCAGTTGTATTAATTACTAATTGGTGTTGGTGTAATAATTGAATAAACGAATTATTGTAATATTCGATTCTTCTAACAAGTTCATGTTGAGGAAGTGTATGAAACAGATGTGGAGCGATAGTAGAATAAGAAGGCACAGAGATAGAAGAAGGGACAACTTTCTGCTGCACAGCGTAAACAATCCATCCTATACACGCCAATAGAATACACAATAATATAAAAACACATAAAGTTATACCACAACGACTGTATATTATTTTACAATTATTGTCTTTCATTTTGTTCTTTCTCTCTCTCTTGCCTAATGTAGTTTCCATCTTCTAAATGGATGCTCACGGCAATCTTCCTTAATCACTTGGTCACGATTGTCTGCCGTCCTATGACACTGCAAGTGCTGCAGGCCTATTGCCACTACTCAGGTCACAGCCAAGACTCCTACCGTGACCCTGCAACCGGGATAGAAACTACATAGAAGAGAGAATCTCAAGTTTTCTTCTTCAGTCTGGGTCTTAAATCGTAATGAGCCTTATCAGGTACAGTCTGATCCTGAAACAATGTTCGTGGATTTGTGGTATTCAGACGAAAATGTGGTGGTACAGCTTCTTGGAGAATGTCGTCGTTTTCTTTTTTCGACAATGTTCCATTCAAGTGTGCATCACTAAAAGGTATGAATCGGAGAACCTTCTTGCTCTCAGAGTCACTTATACCCTTACGGATCCACTGATCAAAGGGCAAAGGCAAAGGAACCTTCTTGCAATGCACGCCGTGGATCCAGTTCTTCTTTCCTTGATCCTTAACTGCTGTACGAGTGGTTAGGAGAACCTGACGGGGTTCTCTCCAGCGAGGCTCCAAATTCTTTGTCCTTTGGAAATTCTTCACACAAACCCAGTCACCTGGTTGGATGGAATGAGATGAGTCTGTGGAGGCCTCTGGCAAAGCGCTCTGAACCTGTTGATGGAAAACACGCAATTTAGTTGTAAGGTCGTGCAAATAATCAATCAACATTGGGTATGGCAAGTCTGAATACTTCTTAGGGCGAGGGACTCCCCATATATTAGCTGGGCGTCCAAAAACTATCTCATAAGGGCTAAGTCCCAAACGAGAATGCACAGCCGTTCTGGTGGATAGAAGAGCCAAAGGTAGTGCATCGGGCCAACTAAGGCCTGTACTGGCCTGTACCTTAGCAAGTTTGAGTTTTAGAGTGCCATTATAGCACTCCACTAGACCCGCTGACTGTGGATGGTTTGCCGCATGGAACTTCTGTTTTATACCAAGACCTGCACAAACTTTTTGCATGACTTGGCCCACAAATTCGCTCCCATTGTCACTCCAGACAATGCGCGGCAAACCAAATCTAGGGAAAAACTCTTTTAGAAGTACTTTGGCTGTAGATAAAGCAGTATTGTCTTTCAGGGGGTAAGCCTCTATCCATCTGGAAAAGGCACATTCCACCACTAGAACATATTTGAGATTGTTGCATCGTTCCATGTGAATGTAATCGATTTGCAACACTTCAAATGGATAGGTCGGAGGAGCAAAGTGACCTGCTGGAGTTGGGGTTCCCTTTCACGGATTGTACATTAAGCAAATAATGCAATGTTTCACTACATTGTCTGCACAGTTCGGGATTCCTTCGTTTTGCCACACTGGAGCCAGAAGCTTGCATATTCCTTTCGCACTTAGGTGGGCTGGACCATGCGCCATAGTAACTACAGGTAGTACATAGGCATCTGGTAACAGCCAACGTTGGTGCTCGGACAATTCTACCCAACATCCCATCTCATCCAACATTCCTGTACTTTCTTTCCACTTTCTCAATTCTTTTTCTGTAGCCTCTTCTTGAATTGATTTCACACTTTCTACTGTATCCTCATGCATTCCTCTTTCTCTGACCCAATTTGCAGGGCCTGCAACATACATGCGACTTGTAGCATCTCTGGCTGTCTTTTTCGCTACTTCATCCGCAAATGCATTCCCGTGAACAACATCGTCAACACTCTTCTTATGTGCACTACACTTCACAATTGCTATCTGGGTAGGCAAAGCAAGTGACTCAAGAAGGTCAGTCACCAACTGACCATGTTGTATCTTGGTGCCGTGGGAAGTAAGGAATCCCCTTTCTTTCCACAAACATCCAAAATTGAACGCCACATCAAAAGCGTATTGGCTATCGGTGTACACGTTAACTCTTTTTCCTTTGGATAACACACACGCTCTGGTTAAGGCTATCAGTTCAGCTGCCTGAGCTGAATTATGTCTGATGCGTGCTGTTTCCACGACTGTATGCAAAGTAGTAACAGCATAGGCTGAAGTTGTCTCTCCATTAGGAAGCTTAAAACAAGAACCATCTACCCGTAGCGTTCCATCCGGATTCACTAATGGCGTATCTGTTAAGTCAATTCTACCCTTTACCTCTTCCTCAGTACGAAAGAAACAATCATGTTGTTCCTGAACACCTTTCTCTTCTGGAAGAGGCAACAAAGTAGCTGGATTTAAGGTATTACATCGTTTGATATGCACGTGACTAGCCAAAAGCGTCAGCTCATTTCCAGACAAACGAGCACTCATATGATGCGGGGTTTTTGTTCTGTTTAGCAAAGTATCCACTGTATGTGGCACCATAACAATGAGAGTATTATCTAGCACCACTCCAGCAGACTGTCGAATAGAAATTGCTGCTGCTGCTGTCGCTTTAAGACAACTAGGCAATGCTTTAGCTATTGGATCTGACGTAGCCGAAAAATAGGCACATGGCCGCTGTTTATCTCCAAATCGTTGTGTTAAGACTGACAACGCACAACCTTCTCTTTCATGAACATAGAGCGTAAAAGGCTTACTGTAATCAGGAGTACCTAGTACAGGAGCAGAACACAGAGCAGTACGTAAGTCAGAAAAACTCCTCTGACATTCGTCAGTCCATGGAAGGGGCTGAGGCGTATCTTTCAAAGTGAGTGCCAGCAAAGGTTTAGCCAACAGAGAGAAGTTAGGGATCCACTGCCTACAATAGGAAGTAATGCCCAGAAAGGCACGTACCTCTCTTTGTGTGGATGGCACAGACATTCGCGCAATTGCTTGGATACGTTCTGGGGTTAATCGTCTTCCCTCCTTTGACAAGAGATGACCCAAGTAGGTAACCTCTCGGCGAACATATTGTAGCTTGGAAGATGAAACCTTGTGATTAAGATTGGATAAGTGTCGCAATAATGCAACCGTCACATTCTTACATATATCCTCTGAATCAGCAGCGACTAACAAGTCGTTCATGTATTGAATGAGAGCAGCACCAGATTGCAAGGAAAAAGCATCAAGATGATATTTCAAAGCTTGACTATAAATAGAGGGACTTTCACAATAGCCTTGAGGTGCGCGTTTGAACCGGAAGCTTCGGCCTCCAAGAGAGAAGCCAAAAATATCCCTACTCTCTTCGGCGATGGGAATACTAAAGAAAGCATTTTTCAGATCGATAACAGAAAACCAAACCGCTGTAGAAGGTTTAATTGTCAACAGCGCAGTGATATTTTGACATTTTCTCATTGGATAATTTTTCAGTGTCAACCTAACTGAGGGATCGGAATCAAGAAAAGTCTGTGAAGTAAATAAGGTTCTAAAGGAAACAAGTGTCTTCACAGCGTCCTCAACCTTAGAACCCACAATGAGTCCCTTATCAAAATTAGCCTGAATATCTAACAGACCCTGAGGGACCGAACCCAAGTCCATATCCTCCCAACCTATAACAAGAGTATCACACATAGTATTGAAAACATATCTCTGCGTAGGCGCATTCTACTGTGAGAAGGTAGGCATAATGTCGGGTACACTATACCGAGGACCCTTCTCAATCCATTTGCGAGTGAGAGAGTCCAACCTTTCTCGTTCTTCGGAAGCTGGGAACTGACTACGAGACTGTCTTTGAGAAAATGCCGGAGACACATTTAACGCCTCAAAGAAAGGAGATAAAACACCAGAGACCGTTTCTGTGAGTCGTTTACGCATAGACGGAGAATTGGACATAAGGATAGGGGACAAGGTATTAGGCGAACTAACTGAAGAGAAATCAGTAATTACCGGGGGAGCAGAGGGCAAAGAAGATGAAGGTAAAGGAGTCGAAGGCAAAGCTGGCAGAGGCGGCAATACTTGAGGGGGCAAATGTGGAAGAGCCGGAGCAAGCGGAGGCGCAACTGGCGGCTGAACAGGCTGTAACAACGGGGGGTGTATTAGCACCTTGTACATAGGGCGGAGGCAATCTTAGCAGGTGAGACATCAAGGGATCTTCCTCTAAATCCTTTCTTTTATCAGAAGGGGAAGCTGGCAACATCGGATAGCATTTATCTATTGCCATACGATGCTGTCTCTCTGAAATTTCCATCGCATTATCAACTTCATCATCTCTAAGTTGCTGAGCAGCCTGTATAATTGTCATACCCTGTGCTTTCCTATCTCGTTTTTCTTGCTTAATTTTTCTCTGTTTGGCTTCCTTACGCCAAAGGCGGAAAGAGTCAAACATTGCCGGCCGGGCTTTTCTTTTAAATAAAATGGTTTCCAAATTATCTAGTATGTCAGGCTCAAAACTACCATTTTCTGGCCATTTTAAAACACCATCATTCTTCGTGTATCGGATCCATGCCTCGTTTAAAGGCAATGGGGCCAACACCATGTTTAGAATAGAGCTCATAAGTGGGGGTTCCAACCGAAGGAATCGGACAAGAGTCCTCCAGCCGGGAATCCCTATTACAACCAAAACAACAAAGTTTCTCAAACTTAGTCAGACCAGGCATCGTTATTTCACTGGACTGTTCACAAACCTCAAGGGGGTTAAATCAATTAACACAGCACAAATGTACTTACCCCTCGGTTTCAGTTACCCGAATCAAAGACCCAAAGAACCTAAGAACCAAAGAACCAAAGAACCTAAGGACCAAAGAACCAAAGAACCAAATGTGGGAGCGACCCACCAATACTTAACTAAGATGTCTTCTTACACCAACAGAGGCCCGTCTATCGTCTCGCTTTACCATACATCACCAAAAAGAGGGCCAAGGCAGGGCGGCAGTCAGGGCAGCAGTCGTCAGTAGCCGTCAGGAAGGAGTAACCACCCTGCAAAAGACCTTTGGACCACTTTTGACATACAGGGGTCGCTTGACGTGGCTCGCGATTCCTCCAGAATTTTCTTGCGGGGTTCCTCACGACCTTCAGGCAGAACTACTACCTCTTAAACCGCCCAACGTTGGGCGCCAGTTGAAGAACCAGAACCAATTGGGCCTGGCGGCGCAGGGTACGCCTTAATCTCATTGGTTCCCCTGCTTCAGCTAACAAAGACACGGGGACACTCTGTCGGCGTAAAAGATCAGATTTTATTAGCTGCAGCTAGTACAGTTGTCCTAGAAGTACAAACGGTATGTTCTCAGGAGACTGCCACTTCACTCCGTGGCGCACAATCTTTTATAGTACATAGGTGACATATACATTAACCAAGAACACACCTAAAACAAACATGGAAAACCAGTAGGAATAGTCTAAAAGAAAGTCAGAGCCAATAGGAAGGATTGGAAAACATAAGTATCGAGTAACCCGAAGAAGCCTCTCCTCCAACTGTGTTTGCCACCTGTTGGAAGGCGGACCCCGAGGAGTCGGTGAGACCACCAAGGGGGGGGGGCCCTCACCTGCACGAAGTAGCCGAGCGCTGTCGAGAAGCCTCCTGAGAGATCCTTCTCCTATCACGTACTAGCACAGTAACACCACCACACAGGACTCAAGGAGGTTTGTCTCAAGACGAGCAATTCTTTATCAGCATTTAAAGGTTACGAGATCAATATTTACACGAAAGGGATCGAGGGATCCACCAAAAGTCTCAGTGTCTCTTTGGAAGGGTAGGGGTAGCGGGACAGTCTTTGGCAGGAGCTCGGTACGAGGGTACCTGGGGCCCAGTTCTTATCCTCAAGCTGGAGGACCTCCGGATCTTGGAGGGGTCGAGCCGCGACGGCGTCAGCAGGGCTCTGGCGTTCAGTTCGTGGGGAGCCGCGATCAGGTCAGCAGGGCTCTCAAGATGGTTTCTGCTCAGCTCGAGCCGGGACGTCGTCAGCAGGGCTCCGAGGGAGGTTTCAGCGAGGTTGGGCCGCGACAGCGTCAGCAGGGCCCCCGATGTTCTGGGGGCTTCAAGGTGTTCACAAGAAGGAGCCGCGACGCAGTCTGCAGGGCTCGTGATAGTTCAAGCAAGAGTTCTTCTCCGTAGGGTCGGCCGCGATTCAATCAGCAGGGCTCTCGACTCCTGGATACAACTGCCGATCTGTGGCGGGGTCGCCCCAGAGATAGGTCTGGAGCCCTTTGATGTCCAGACCCTGGCGCCCGGGGGGGGCGGAGAGGCCGGGTGGAGGTGGCCAGACGCCCAGCAGGAGAGGCGCCCGGCCCAAGAGAGTTGCAGGGCGATCACACCTAGGGATGGGAGGACAGTTGGGGGTCTCATCGATACTGTCCTCCGCCGGGGGTGGTGAATGGTTCATGTGGCACCCCCTGGCCAGTTCTTGGTGCCCCGATGTCGGGGCTTCGCTGGGGCCGAGGCCGGGTTGAGCGAGGTCGCGCCGGCTGGCGCACAGAGTCACGTGGATGCCAAAAAGATGGCGGAGCCCCGAGGGGTATGCGACCTCGTGCGGCTCGGAATGAGGGGTCTCGGTGCAGTTCGGAAGGGTGGCCCGTGAAGGCCGGGGCGGGGAATGGGCACAATCCACGGGGGTGAGGACCACGCTACGAGGCCGGGTCCAACAGGCGTCCCCCCCAGCCGAAGGCATGGAGAGTCACCCATCTCCTTGGGGATTCTCCTCGTCAAGGCGGAAGAAGCGGGACAGGCCGTCGGCGTTGGCGTGGTCATTGCCGGGCCAGTGTTCAACATCAAAGTCCATCCCTTGCAGCGAGATGGACCACCGCAGCAGCTTGGGGTTCTCGCCCCGCATTTGCATTAACCACCGCAGGGGCCGGTGGTCGGTCTGGACCCGGAAGTGGGTACCGAAGAGATAGGGCCGGAGCTTCTTAAGGGCCCACACTACAGCGAAGGCTTCACGCTCGATGGTGCTCCATCGCTGCTCCCGGGGCAGTAGCCGTCGGCTGATGAAGGCCACTGGTCGGTCGAGCCCCTTTTCGTCGGCCTGGGACAGGACGGCCCCGATCCCATACTCGGAGGTGTCCGTCTGCACCACGAACTCCTTACTGTAGTCGGGGGCCTGCAGCACAGGGGCAGTACACATCGCTGTCTTGAGGGTTTCGAAGGCTGCTTGGCAGCGGGGTGTCCAGTGCACCTTCTTGGGCTGCTTCTTGGACGTGAGCTCTGTGAGGGGGCCAACAATGCTCCCATAGTCCCGGATGAACCGCCGGTAGTAACCGGTGAGGCCCAGGAAGGCCCGGACAGCTGTCTGGGTAGTAGGGGGTTCCCAGGCCTGGATGGCATCGATTTTTGGCTGGAGAGGGGCCACCTGCCCGCTTCCCACTTGATGGCCCAGGTAGGTCACGGATCCGTGGCCGATCTGGCATTTGCTGGCCTTGATCGTGAGCCCGGCCCGCTGGAGGGCGGCCAGGACGGCTTTGAGGTGAAGGAGGTGCTCCGCCCAGTGGTTGCTGTACACGGCAATGTCATCTAGGTAGGCCCGCTGAAGGCCTCGAGGCCGGCCAAAACCTTGTTTACAAGTCTTTGGAAAGTGGCCGGGGCGTTCTTCATTCCGAAGGGCATCACCCGAAAGTGGTAATGCCCATCCGGGGTAGAAAAGGCGGATCTTTCTTGGGCGCCGGGGGTGAGCTGGATCTGCCAGTACCCGGCGGTGAGGTCCAGCGTGCTCAGGTAGCGGGCGGCCCCTAAGCGGTCGATGAGTTCGTCGGCCCGGGGTATAGGATGGACGTCCGTCTTGGTCACCGCATTCAGGGCTCGGTAGTCTACGCAGAATCGTAACTCCGGGGAGTGGCCGGGGGCTGCGGCCTTTGGTACCAGGACGACAGGACTGGCCCACGGGCTGTCGGAGGGTTCAATGACCCCCAGGGCCAGCATCTTTGCTACTTCGGCCTGGATGCATGCCCGCACTCGGTCGGGTACCCTGTAGTATCGGTGTCGCACGGGGGGGCTCTCCCTGGTGTCGACGTCGTGGACGCACCAGTGGGTCACCCCCGGGGTGAGGGAGAAGAGGGCTGCGTAGTCCTGCAGCAGTTGTTGACAGTCGTCACGCTGTTCCGGGGTCAGGGAAGAGGCGAGGTGGACACCTTTGATGGATCCGTCATGGACGTTGGACTGCAAGAGGTCGGGCAGGGGCTCGGAGTCGTCCTCGCCCCCCTCGTCGGTCGCCAGTAGCAGGCTCAGTTCGGTCCGGGCAAAGTGGGGTTTGAGCCTGTTAGCATGTAGAACCCGGAGGGGGTTCCGGGGGGACTCCAGGTCGACTAGGTAGGTGACGGGGCTTTTCTTCTCCACTACCTAGAAGGGCCCGGTCCACTTGTCCTGGAGGGCGCCGGGTTCAACCGGGGCCATGACCCAGATTCTCTGGCCTGGCTCGAATTCGATGGTGGAGGAGTTCCGATCGTACCACCGCTTCATGTCCTCCTGGCTGGCCTCGAGGTTGGCTTCGGCCATGGCTCGGAACTTGCGGGTCTGGTTTCGGAGGGTCAGGAGGTATCGGTAGACGTCAGGAGGGGCGCCTTGGAGCTTCGTCTCCCAGCCCTCCTTGACCAGGCTGAGCGGTCCGCGGACCGGATGTCCGTACAATAGTTCAAACGGGCTGAACCCCAGGGACTTCTGCGGGACCTCCCGATAGGCAAACAGGAGGCACGGCAGCAGGACATCCCATCTCCGCCTGAGGGGCTCTTCCAGGCCCTGGATCATTCCCTTTAAGGTTCTGTTGAACCGCTCAACCAGTCCGTTCCCCTGAGGGTGATAGGGGGTTGTGAATTTGTACGTGACCCCGCATTGCTGCCACAGGGACCACATGTATTTGGAAATAAAGTTTGTGCCCCTGTCGCTCACCACTTCGCGGGGAAATCCCTCTCGGGAGAAGATCCCCATCAAGGCCCGGCCTACCACGGGGGCCGTTATAGTTCTTAGCGGGACCGCCTCCGGGTACCTGGTGGCGTGGTCCAAGAGGACCAGGATGAAGCGGTGGCCCAGGGCGGTCTGGGGGTCCAGGGGCCCCACGATATCGATTCCGACCCGTTCGAACGGGGTGCTGACGGCTGGAAAGGGCTGGAGGGGGGCCTTGACCCGACCCCCCGTCTTCCCGCTGGCTTGGCAGGTCTGGCAGGACCGGCAGTGGTTGTCCACGTCTCTCCGCATCCGGGGCCAGTAGAAGTGGGTCACCAGACGGCTGTAAGTTTTGTCTTGCCCCAAGTGTCCGGCGAGGGGCACGTCATGTGCCAGGTTGAGCAGGAACTCCCGGAAGCGGAGGGGGACCACCAACACGCGGCTGGCCCCGAGTTCTGCCACTTTTTGCTCACTGTACAACAGGCCCTCGGCCCAGTAGACCCAGTGGGTGCCGGTCTGGTCCCCGTTGGTTTGTGCGGACGCTTGTTGTCGGACCCCTTCGAGAGAGGGACAGGACTGCTGCTCTTGCTGGAACTGCTCCCGGGTGGGGCCCCCTTCGTGTCGCCATTGTGCCAGTTCTGGTAGGGCGCACGGGGAAGCAATCTCCTCGGGGGAGGATTCACTAGGTCCAGGGTCGGTGTCCGCCTCCCCTTCGCCGCCGGCGGGGGTTGGTGCGAGCCCCTCGGGCTGGGCGGCACCGGGGGCCGAGGACGAGCGGGGGGCCCGGGCGGTCATGGACCGGGTGCTGGCGCAGGCCCATTCGGATAGTCCCAGCATTCGGAGGTGCTCTCGTCGCTCTACTTGAGCCCAGGGGGAACTCTCCAAGTCGTTCCCCAGGAGGCAGTCTACGGGTGCGTCATCGCGGACCGTGACCTTTAACAGGCCGGTCACCCCTCCCCACTCGAAGGGGACCAGGGCCATCTGGCACAGGCTTTCGCTGTTGTCGGCCGTCCGGACGGGGCACAGCACATTGGGTAGGATCTGTTTGGGGGTCACCAGCTGGCAGCGGACAGCGGTGACACTGGCGCCGGTGTCACGAAGGGCTTCGGCCCGTTGTCCATTGACGGTGACCTGCTGCCTGTACTTCTGGGTGTTGCTTGGGATGGGGGTGTGGGGCACCATTTCTCGGCTACCCAGGCAGACCAGGGACATGGCTGCCGGCTCCCATTCGGTGGTCCCTCGGTCGAGGGTTTCTTCTTCCTCTTCTCCCTCTCCCAGGGCGGCGGCCGCCAGCTGTCGGGGCGGGGGCCCGCCGGCCCCGCTTCTTCGGTTCAGGGGGCAGACCGGGTCGCTGGCATAGTGTCCGGTTTGTTGGCAGCCGTAGCATGTTACTGGTGGCCGTGGTCCGGGTCTGGCCGGGGTCGCCCCCCTTCGGGCTAGGCTCGGGGAGAGTTGTTGCTGCGGTGGCCCTCGAGGGGGGCTCCTGGGGGCCCCGGCGGGGGGGTCCCGGTTCCTGTTCGGCCCTCCCCCTCCACCGCGTTGGCGGGGGGGTCCGGTGGGGTTCCTCTGGTACTCCTCCATTGAGTTCCGGGGGACCCGGGAGTTGACCCATCGATCGGCCTCGACGGCGAGTTTTCGTGGGTCGGACATCTTGCTGTCGAGGAGGTGTTGCCTCAGTTCCACGAAGCAATTGTTGGAGAGATGTTCCCACACGATGAGGTCGACCAGCTGCCCGTAGGTGGTGACTTTGCTACCCTTGATCCATCCTTCTAGGGCCCGGCTGAAAAAGTCCACATATTCCACCCAGGTGGTACCCGGGATCTTTTTGCAGTCTCTGAACCGCTGGCGGTACATTTCCGCGGTTAGCCCGTAGCGGGTGAGCAGGGCCTCCTTCATGTGATCGTAGGAGGTCATCACCTCCTCCGGCAGCTGGAGCAGTGTGTCTCGACCCTCACTCAGGAACCGCCCCCACAGGCTGGCGCCCCAGTCCTTTCGGGGCACCCGATGAGAGGTCATGGCCACCTCGTAGGCCTTGAACCATTGTTGGATGTCGTCATTCTTATAGTACTCCTTGACGACCTCTTTCGGGATATGTACCTTGGCCTCGGCAGGCGGTAGGGTGTCTCTAGTACTGGGGGTGTTGGTCCCCCCGTTCTTGGCCTTGATTTCGAGCTCTTTGAGACTTCGCTCGTGCTCCAGGGTCATTTTCTTTTCCTCCAACTCTCGGTGCCGTCTCTTCTCTTCTATCTCCTCTTGAAGCCGTAGCTGCTCTAGGGCCAGTTTCTTTTCCGCCAGCTGGAGTTCGCCGTCCAGCCGCAGTCGTGCAAGCTCTAGTTCGTGGTTCCGGACCTTCTCCCACTCTCGTATTTCTTCTTCGGAGAGGCCGGTTTCTAGGCTCTTTCTTCCTCCGGTTGCCGGAGTCAGTGCGGTTGATGTGGCCTCAGTCAGGGGCAAGGGACCTTCTTCTTGGGAGTGGCCTGCCTCGGCCTCCAGCCAGGTCCTCAGAGCTTTCTGCATCTCCTCTTTGGTACCTAGGCTGGTGGTTGCAATGCCTTTGTCCTTGCAGAACTGTTTTAATTCTTTGTGCGTATATTCCTCCAACCGTTCGGGCTGGAACTCCATGGTCGCGTTATTTTCCTGGCTGCTCATGATTACTTGTTTGACTGGATGGGTAGCTAGTGGGTACTGGCTGGTACGTACTGCGTTCGGCTCGGATCCCGTCGCTGGCCACCAAATGTTGGAAGGCGGACCCCGAGGAGTCGGTGAGACCACCAGGGGGGGGGGGGCCCTCACCTGCACGAAGTAGCCGAGCACTGTCGAGAAGCCTCCTGAGAGATCCTTCTCCTATCACGTACTAGCACAGTAACACCACCACACAGGACTCAAGGAGGTTTGTCTCAAGACGAGCAATTCTTTATCAGCATTTAAAGGTTACGAGATCAATATTTACACGAAAGGGATCGAGGGATCCACCAAAAGTCTCAGTGTCTCTTTGGAAGGGTAGGGGTAGCGGGACAGTCTTTGGCAGGAGCTCGGTACGAGGGTACCTGGGGCCCAGTTCTTATCCTCAAGCTGGAGGACCTCCGGATCTTGGAGGGGTCGAGCCGCGATGGCGTCAGCAGGGCTCTGGCGTTCAGTTCGTGGGGAGCCGCGATCAGGTCAGCAGGGCTCTCAAGATGGTTTCTGCTCAGCTTGAGCCGCGACATCGTCAGCAGGGCTCCGAGGGAGGTTTCAGCGAGGTTGGGCCGCGACAGCGTCAGCAGGGCCCCGATGTTCCGGGGGGCTTCAAGGTGTTTACAAGAAGGAGCCGCGACGCAGTCTGCAGGGCTCGTGATAGTTCAAGCAAGAGTTCTTCTCCGTAGGGTCGGCCGCGATTCAATCAGCAGGGCTCTCGACTCCTGGATACAACTGCCGATCTGTGGCGGGGTCGCCCCAGATATAGGTCTGGAGCCCTTTGATGTCCGGACCCTGGTGCCCGGGGGGGGGCGGAGAGGCCGGGTGGAGGTGGCCAGACGCCCAGCAGGAGAGGCGCCCGGCCCAAGAGAGTTGCAGGGCGATCACACCTAGGGATGGGAGGACAGTTGGGGGTCTCATCGATACTGTCCTCCGCCGGGGGCGGTGAATGGTTCATGCGGCACCCCCTGGCCAGTTCTTGGTGCCTCGGTGTTGGGGCTTCGCTGGGGCCGAGGCCGGGTTGAGCGAGGTCGCACCGGCTGGCGCACAGAGTCACGTGGATGCCAACAAGATGGCGGAGCCCCGAGGGGTATGCGACCTCGTGCGGCTCGGAATGAGGGGTCTCGGTGCAGTTCGGAAGGGTGGCCCGTGAAGGCCGGGGCGGGGAACGGGCACAATCCACGGGGGTAAGGACCACGCCACGAGGCCGGGTCCAACACCACCCCTCCCACAGGTTAAGGTATTAACATGTCTGTAACTGGCTTGCAGGTGGCGAGATACGATTGTGTGTTTTGGAGGACAGTTGTGAAATGAGAGAATACGAGCGGAGGACAGCGAAGGCCAGAAGATGAGATAAAGTCAGAAGAGAATAGTGTGAACCAACAGATAGTTAAGACAGGGATTAGAAAAACCAGACAGGGATTAGTGTACTCGGCCAGTCTCTAACACCAGCTTTGTAAACAGAGGCACAAAGTTATTTTGACACAATATTGCAGGAAAAGCAGAAAATACTTTGTTCCTCTTGCTGCCTGAGTGAGGGCAACACAAAATGGCGGCGGAGCAAAATAAAATGGCGGCTCAATGCGATCGTGATCAAAAATCGAATTTCCTCAACATAGTACATTGAAGACATGCTAGGACTGTGGACAGATGCGAGAATGGAGACATGCTTGGACTGTGGACAGATGGTACAGTAAAGACATGCTTGGACTGTGGACACATAGTACATTGAAGACATGCTAGGACTGTGGACAGATGCGACAGTGGAGACATGCTTGTACTGTGGACAGATGGTACAGTAAAGACATGCTTGGACTGTGGACACATAGTACATTGAAGACATGCTAGGACTGTGGACAGATGGTACAGTAAAGACATGCTTGGACTGTGGACAGATGGTACAGTAAAGACATGCTTGGACTGTGGACACATAGTACATTGAAGACATGCTAGGACTGTGGACAGATGGTACAGTAAGACATGCTTGGACTGTGGACACATAGTACATTGAAGACATGCTAGGACTTTGGACAGATGCAACAGTGGAGACATGCTTGGACTGTGGACAGATGCGAGAGTGGAGACATGCTTGGACTGTGGACAGATGGTACAGTAAAGACATGCTTGGACTGTGGACAGATGGTACAGTAAAGACATCCTTGGACTGTGGACACATAGTACATTGAAGACATGCTAGGACTGTGGACAGATGGGACAGTGATAAGATGCAGGGATTGTCAAGAAACTACAGGCGTCTTGGAAAGATGTCGGGCTACAGAAATGAGAGTCATTGTACGGTTATATGGGCTGTAGAGAGATGGCAAAGCTGAAAAGAGTTGCAGAGGATGTAGCGAGGTGAGATTTAAAAGATGTAAGAACTGAGAAGAGTGGAGCAGGGAAGAGTTGCTTAGAATGTAGAGAGATGTGACAGTGAAGAGGTACAGGGTGTGGAGAGAGGAAGTGAATACATCCTGTGCTTGTAGTGTGACAGTGAGGGGCTGCGGTAGGCACAGCTAATAATGACATCACTGTACTTCAAGGTAGCTGTGAGATGTTGTATAGTGACGGGTTGACACCTTGTAATATGTTCATGTTTGACTTCAAGCATTCAGGTACCCTCCCCCATCCCTCCCTGTGACTTCTCCCCCAACACCAAACGTTACCACTTCCATTATAGGAAGAACAGAGAACCCCATGTCACAAAAGAAACACTGCTCCAGTCAATTTTTCCTTTACCAACACTTGAAATCTGGAAGTATAGGCCAGTCGTTGATGGGACTCAGGAATGAACCTACCCACAATGCATTGTGCTGTGAGATAAATCCCCAGGATTGTGAATTGGCCCCTTGGAGGCATGGGAGCATATGTACAAGCCCCTATCGCCACTTGAACGTCACTTTTTGTGACGTTTCCCATGGCGATAGGGGCCTTGCCTCATGTACAAGGCAGCGTTAAGACACTTAACTTGGATTAACGCTGCCTTGTACATAAGGCCCCCTTTCACGCTATGTTTAGCGTGAAAGGGGCGTGCATTGTATTTGATGCTGCCCCCTATGCACAAAGGTGGCATGCATAGGTGGCAGCGCCACAATTAAGACCAGTTGGCGAAACGAGGAGAAATGCATTACTTCTCCTCGTTTTTGCTTTTTCCATGTGTGCTGTCTTGTGCAGCACACATGGAAAAACGCAAAATGCCATGGCTTGTTTATGTACAGGATTGTGTCCCTTCCTGTACATAAACAAACCTTTTAAAAAAATGCAATTTTGTAACTTTCATCATCTGTCCTGCTTGAAGCAGCGCACATGAAAGTTACAAAATAGCATTTTAGGATTGTTTATGTGCAGGAAGGGACACCTTCCTACACTTAACCAATCCTCCCCTGCACACAGACACCCTTGCACTCGGTGCCTCCATTGGCGCGAAGTTAATAAACTTAGCAACATCGCAGGGGGAAAAGCAAGGCTGCACCACATTCTCGCAAATATGGGCAGCCTTACATTTCCAAAGTGGCGGAGCGTGTCGTTAAGCCTAGGAGGCTAACGACACGCTCTGCCACTTCATTGTACAGATCCCCTATGGTGTCATCTGCTCACATTCATGCAGGGCAGGCTCGTGTAGCTCGTACAAGTAGAACTTTTTGACTTTAAACTGTGGTAATAGCACTTGTTTGACTCACATCTAGTAAATGAGAGACTCATGGCTGCTAGAGGCCCCATGTCATGAGGGTCTGCTATTTGCATGCTAGGATTTCTACGCCGCATTATTAGAAGGTGAGCATTGAAACGATATGTCCCAGCATACAAAGCGCCTTGGCTACATATAATCATGATATGCAAAAATCATGTCTAGTGACGCCTCTGCTTGTACTGTCCAAAGGCCCCCTAACACATGGCCAGCCCTTCTAACTAAGAGGCCATCTCCCGATACATTCCGCCCCCCCGGTTGGGAGCTTCTGTGCCCCCATTACCGGAGCCCCCTAGCCCCCTCCATACCCCATCATCCTTTGAGGTCTACAGCTTTATTCCTGCAGCAGGATGGCCAACCTTCCACAGGAAAGATAACCTCTACTACGTAGCCGCCTGGTGCGCACCTGCAGGTGGCTATACCTTACATCAGCAAATCTGGGATATTTTTCTCTCCTCCAACAATGCAAAGTTCTCTGATATGCCTGACAGAGTCGCATCTAATCCCGCCCCCTCCCAAGCATTATGCAATTCCCTTAATACCTACTTTATCGAGAAAATTGCAACCATAATGTCCAGCATACCTGTCAATTCCCCCTCCATTGTTCAACTATCTACGTTTAGGAAACCCCACTTGCTGGAACAGATCCCTCCCATCACTGGGGTAGGCTTCTCTAGCCTTCTAAGGAAGGTGAGATTCGGCTCCCCTACTGTCTGTTTCCCCCCACACATATTAAGGGAAGCCTTCCGCACTAGTCCAGATCCTCCTCTAGCGCTTCTGAATAACTCCCCTTAAGCAGGGCATTGACCCCAATGGATTTAAAGAAGGGGAAATCATCCCCATCTGAAAGAAAACTGGGGCAGACCCTTTAGCTCTAATGAACTATCGCCATATCTCCCTCCTCCCCTTTTTAGCCAAGGTTCTGGAAACCCATGTAGCTAGTTGTCTCAGCACCTTTATTGAACACTCTCACTACCTTGATCCCCACCAGGTGGGCTTTTGTCCGGCCCATTCCACTGAGGCCATCATCCTCACGGTCCTATATGAACATAGAGAGGGGGCTGACAAGGGCATGACTCAGGCACTGGGACTCCTTGATCTATCTGCAGCATTCGACACGGTCGACCACAATCTTCTGATCGACCATGTCAGTACCGTCGGAATCCAGGGCCTGGCCCTTAAGTGACTATCTTCCTTTCTGGAAGACCGCTCCCAAGATGCACATCTTGCCCAGCTTTCGACCCCCAAGGTTAAGCTGAGTTGTGGGGTGCTGCAGGGCTCTTACCTCTCCTCTTCAATCTGTACATACAGCCCCTCATTCACTCCCTCAGAGAAAGGAAGGTCTGCACCTTCAACTATGTTGACGATCTTCAATTAATATTTGATATCGATGAATCGTCTTCCTCTGTCCTCAATTTCCAGTCCACCTTGCGATTCATAAGCGACTGGATGGATAGCAACCATTTGAAATTGAACCCTGATAAAACGGGGCTGATTCTAATCGGCGGGCCATCTAACCCCTGGCACTCCAACTTCTGGCCACCCAAATTGGAAAAGCCCTCCCTTCCCTCGAATTCAACCAATACTCTGGGCATCACTATTGACAGTGATCTTTCTATGAAAGCCCAGATCGGGACAGTGGCCTCCTCATGCTTCTTCCAGCTTAGAAGGATTAGGAAGATCAGCAGATTCCTTACTACTGAAGCTTTGACCCAAGTGGTATTGGCCCTTGTCATCTCCCATATTGATTTTGCCAAATCACTCTATGTGGGCATCCTGGCATATCAATCATAACGATTGCAACTGGTGCAAAATCAGGCGGCTAGACTAATCTACCACCAGCCCAAATGGCATCACGTAACCCCGTTAATGAAAGAATTACACTGGCTACCGGTAGCCAAACTCAGCACTTTAAAGCTGGGCTGCATCATCTTTAAAGCTCTTCTTGGCAACAGTCCAGAGTTTGTTTCCTCTCGGGTGCAGCGGTACGCCCCCTCTCGGGATCTTACTGGCACATGCATCAAGGTAGTCTTTTGCGATTCCTTAATTGTGATTATTATGGAATCGCAATTGAGGAATCGCAAAAGCCTATGCATGTAGGAATCACTATAAAAATAGTGATTCCTAAACATTCCTTAATGGCGACTCACAAATTGCGAGTCCCAATTGAGGAATAGCTTCCTGTCCTATGGGCCTGCAGGCCCATAGGAATGAATGAGAAATTGCACGCGTAATTTGCGAGGGAACAATAGGTACTCGAAAATTGCACATGCAATTTCAAGAGTGCAAAGGTGTCAAAAGGACACCCTGTTGCACCTCTGAAATTGATCTGTGCACAGATGTTGCGCACACACATGTCCCAAGGGCATGTGTGTGTGTGTAACCTACAACTTTAAAAAATGCAATTTAGTGCTATTTACCATCTGGTATAATTTCTCAGTAAATAGCGGACCCAAATAGCGAAATCGCTATTTTAAAAGGTATCGTGCATTGTGTTTAAGAAATCTCAATTTGCGATTCCTTAAGTGTAATCGCAATTTTTGCATTTGGGATGATGCATCCCAAATGCACAAATACCGGTCGCAAAGGGGCAGATTCTGCGAATCTGCCCGTTTGCGACCGGTATTTCCTTTGATGCATTTGGGCCTTAGATCCTCCCACCAGAATCTTCTTGTCATTCCATTCTTAAAACGCAAGTAATTTGGGGGCCTAAGATTTTCCGTCCTGGCCTCCCGATGCTGGAATTCTCTCCCTCTGGATATTAGATCACCTACCTCTTACGCCCAGTTCAGGAAACTCTTGAAGACCTGGCTGTTTCGTCAGGCAATTGATTGAGCCACTCAAGCAGCAGTAGTCCCCTTCGGACCCTAGCGCCATGAAACCGTTTGGTGTACGTGCGCTTTACAAGATTCTTTAATACAACATGTCTACTTTGCGGGTAAAACCTTCCATTAATGGAGTCAAGGTGGGAAATGGGGAGACGAGAAACTGTCAGTCATTACCTGTGATCAGTAGATAAGAATCAGTTTGTCTTCATTCTCTGTTCCCCCTGTTGCCTGATCTAAGCCTGGGCAGAGTTCACAGAACTCCACAAAGTGACAAAAAAAACTCCTCCAAACTACGCGGAGTTCTGAGAGCGGCAGAGTGTGTTACCCAGCGCCATACACACTGATTTTTAGTGCCGGGTTTTTATCTTTCTCTGTAAAATCAGCGTGAACGGCATGTTGCACAGTGCTAGAGGGTGCTGCTTCTTTCTGCCACTCAGGTAGAAGTTCTCCTCGAGTGGCAGCTTCCTCAACGTGAATGGAAGGTTTCAAAATGCGAATGGTAGTGACCATCCGTGACCGCTTGCATTGAGAAATCTCGCGGGGAAGTTTTCTAGTGTCGGAATTTCCTCGCTCGCGCTCCCCAACTTACCGTTGGCAAGCGCGAGCAAGGAAAAAACTCTTCTATGCGGAGCAGTGTTTTTCTAAACTCTGTGAGCTCTGCAGAGCACGGAGTGTGAAAAACTCCACAAACTCCACAAATGGAGTGAAGTTCACCGTCTAGGCGTAGCCTGAATTCTGAACTGCTGTTTATGTTGTATCACGTGGTTTTGTATGGCACGATAAACCCCAGTTCCATGGCAACCGAGTGTACCCGCAGTTAGACTGCTGTCTGCTGGTTGTATGTTTACAAATTCCCAGAGTCTCCATAGAGGGTCTGTTGCCAACCATCATTCCTGGGCGAGTGTGATAAGTTGCCATGGTTTCGGTTTACATGCAAACTATTGTTTGCTGAATGTGACATACCAACACAAATACAGGCAGAAGGGGAGAAAAACAAAACAACAAAGAACATACAAACATTATCATTTTGTGTAAACACATCAAAGGGTGTAATTAATATTCTATTTATTTCCATTTGTTTTGTAAGGTGTGTGCACCTTCAAAACTCCTGCCAGGGACCTACGGTTCAAATAATGACTCTGAAGATTTCTACATGGTTTACTGAATCCTTTCTCACTACCTCAGCATCCTCCTCCCAGCTCTTGCCTTTTAGGACTTTCATCAGCAAGAACAGAACCAACCTCGAACTGACCTATCTCCCCTCATCAACTTGAATGGAGATGGCCCTGTGGCTATACAGACACTGGGGGCTTATTTATCAGAGCCCTGCATCACTTTTGCAACATAAAAGTGTACAGGCGTGATGCAGGGCTCTCATAAAGCTTTATGTAGCCACGCACAGTCACCCTGCGTGGCTATGAGTAGTCTCAGAAATCATGAGTAAGGCGTCGCTGTGCAGCATTACTCTGCACCCGGGTGATGTATGGGCCTTGCAGTGGGTTTTGCCTCGCAACCCCCATACAATTTGCTGAGCCAGATTTACAAAGTGATATAAACCTGGAGAACCGTAAAATGATATGCCTACCAAGGCGAAGCGTAATAAGGAGAAATATGTTCTCTTTGTTTCTTTCCTCTTTCCATGTGTGCTGCATTCTGCAACACACATAGGAAGAGCAAAACGCCTTGTAAGATTGTCTTTGTGCAAGAAGGTGTCCCTTCCTGCACAAAATAAATCCTGCCTGCAACGGAAACACCCTTGCACCAAGGCTCAAGGGTGTTGGAGGCGGCATGACTTGGCCAAGGGAGATGGCGGACGCGTGAGCAGAGAGCTCCGCATCAGCAAGTATTTTATCCTGATATAACACACAGCCGGGGACTTTTGCCGATGATCGGGAGGAGGAGGCCGAGGCAAAATGGTGCCTGCAGCGGCCCCTGCATGAATCCACAGCCCGGCTGGGGAGATGCGCGTGGGCCGCAATCTTTGCCTGGTGCTGCCTCTGGAACTTGCCCTTTGCTGCAGTGGCTGGCGGGGGAGACCGGGAATACCGTGAGTACCCAGTGAGGAGAGTGAACGGACCGGCTTGGGTGCCTGCAGCCGATGGGAGCAGAGAGCTGTGGCATTGAAAGATTGGGAAGCGGAGTCTGAGCACAGCGGCGCTCGAGGCAGCCCCAGTGTAAATCGCCGCCTGATCAGAGTGGCGTGCATAGATTGTGCGGCTCCCCTGCTGTTGCTCCTAGAACCTGCTGATTGCCGAGTCACCCAGAGAGGTGGAATTGGGATTACTGCGTGGGAGACCTTTTGATGAACTTGAGGGCACAGATGCAATTGTAATCTAGATGGGATGATGAACAGTCTGCTGGCTGGGTACATTACCTGGCACTTCCCCCTAGAGCCTGTTATTTACTGGGGAATCTGATACAGCAGAATCTGGTTGCAATACTCGTGGGGTTTCTCGGAGCATATGCAGGTGCAGCTGTGAGCCCCTCTTGAGCAGCATACCGAGAAAAGACGCAAAAAGGTGTCCTGATGGAACGCATATGGTGCTGGAGCTGTTAATGGTGTATTGGGGAACTTTGAGATAAACCCCAGACAGGGGGAAAACTGATGTGACCTGGGATACCCCCTGAAAAAAGGACGCTCCGCACTAGCTGCTTGGGAAGAGGGGAGTGGCTCCTGACGCTAGCGCTTGCAGCTGCGACTGCTGAGTGCCGAGGCCTGATCGTCGGTGCTGCCTTCCCTTTGAGGCATTTGTGGTCCCTCCCTTGCTCCTGCTCTGCAGTGGGTTGTTCCTGGGACTGGTGCAGTTGTTACCCTATAAGTGCTATAGCGGCCGCTAATCTCGTGACCTCTGCGGGGGACCTCAGGTCAGAGGGTCAGGATAGCTGCCTGGAACACTGCCGCTGACCGCGGCCCCCGCAGGGGGCCACTCGGCGGTCGGCGCCTTAGTGGCCCCGGGGCCCCGGTCACCCCTCCCCACTCCCTCCTTCGGGGGGGGGCAGGGACACAGACTGGTGCCCCCCTCCGTGTCAGGGCCGGAAGTGACGCGCAATGCGCGTCACTTCCGGGCCCAGGTGTGAGGGGGAGGCTATTTAGCCTTCCCCCACCCTCACTGGCGACCTCTTTTGTGGTTGTTCGGTGTCTTGGACCACTGCAACCAAAGACAGATTCGGGTTGCTTCAGTGAAGACCTTCCACCCGCGCTTTAGCCAGAGCGGCTTGTGGGTGATATAGTTGTTATATAGCAAGGGTGCGGTCGTTCGAAAAGTTTGGTAAACACCACGTAGAGCCTCATGGCGTCAGGGCATTATAGACCATGCAGCATTCGCAACATTCAGAATAGGGCCGGTATTTGCACCAAAGTTTCCGGTTGGTTCCCACAGACTTGTCCGCCCCCGAGGTTACCCTTTAGGGGTGGAACCTGAGACTAAGGGGGCATCTCCTGCTCGGGCGTCACAAATAAGCGTTAGCTACGCGGGGATGGAGTACCATGCAGGTCCTGCCACCACTGGGTTCCCTCCAGTCGATGGGATCATTTTAGGTGGGCCCACGAAGTCTACGGTTCCTGGGAAGCTTCCAGCCGTGGGCAGGTAGCAGCAGATGAAAGTATCAGCGTGTGGGTATAAGACATCTGCTTTCTGGGAGCACCGTGCCCTGGGAGCACGCGCGTTGCCCTAATTCTGAGGCCTACCCATAAAGGGGCAGAGTAGCAAAACAAGTAAATAGGCTCCATAGGCGGGCCTCGGGCCTCACAGCTGGGCCCAGGGAAAATAGGGCTTTTCTTAATGTCTAGAGGACCATTGCGGTTGGGGGTATCCCCCACCGGATTCCCTGGTCGCGTACCACAGTTGCGGGAGACTGGGATCCGGGTTTACGGACACGTTACCGCGCCAGGGGCGCTGCCAGCAAACATACGGTGCTGCTGTCCCAGTAATTGGGGTGTCGGCGGGGCAATCGCAAGGGGACAGTATGTCAATAGTACATTTGACATGCCCAGGGTGCACTAAATCTCCACTTCAACGGAGCAGGAATTTGGCACTGCTGGGGATGCGGTGGGGGGCCCCCCCCGCCACCCTCCTTCTGAGGAGCATGATGGGAGGGGCGTAGTAGGACTTAGTCAATCCTCAATGCTTGAACTTTACTGACGGCGTGCAATGTTAAGCCAGACAGATTCCCGAAGCTGGTATACCTAGGGGGTTACATCACTGAGGGATCTGTAGGGGCATAATTCCCATAAGGAATAGGGGATGGTGGGCAGGGGCAGGAGTCGCCCCTTGCCCACGGTCACGCGCTGGCAGCTAGGAGCACTCCTGTGCTCCAGGTTTAGCAATCGGAGGGGGCTGGCCAAAGGTTAAGTGAACCCCCTCTCGCCTTCATAGCCTAAGAGGGCAGGCCCAGAATTGTGAAGAGGGTAACCTGCCCGCATGGGGGGCGAATAGTTCTTGGCACATCTCCCCAGGCCCAACGGGTCCTTTATTTCAGCAGACCCTATTCCGATTAGGATAGCGTCTCGGGCCTTGGGGGCTTAGATGGGGCCATCTACAACACCAGGAGCTATGGCTCAATGGTAAGTCTTGGGTTCGAGTCCCGCAAACGCTGTCAAAGTGTCATAAGTTGGCAAAATTTCCAACTCTTCTTTAACGAGGAGCCATAGCTCAATAAGTCTTGTGCCTACGGTTGTAATGGTCTCACAGGACAAGGGTTCCAGTCCCGCGAGCACTGTCAAACTGTCATGAGGTGGCAGAATGTCAAACTCTTCTGTCTGCAGGGATGGTTCCCTTGCAGCTAGTTGCAGGAAGCCCTAGATAGGAGAGGTGCAGGTAAGACTATAGCGGGTTGGTGGGGGGCCCTGGCTGCGACGGTTAGCCGCCTCCAGGGCTGTGGCGGAGTTACAGGGCGATCTGGAAGCAGGCCGGTACAAAGGGTACCTCTGCGCGGCACCACGTGGTGCCTGAGCCAAAACAAGGAGCCTCCAGAGAGGTCCTGGAAGCCGGTCGGCGCCCCGCTAGGCCTGCGGGCGGTTGTGGGCCTGAACAACCGGGGGCTTGCTATGCGACGCTCCGCCCCGAGAGGGGGGGTGTGAGTAGAATTTCAACGGCACGTGATCGTAAAAAAGAATCACTTGGGGGGCAGCACTTGCGGTTCGTTCCCGTGCTGCCCGGCTCATCAGGCGGGCAGGTGAAGTAGATGGCCACCTGCCCTTGGATCGCCCGTAAGATAACCCACCTATTACATATACTGGAATTATGTAATAAACCTGCAGCATTTGTTACCCATATAACTGTTTCTTGTGTTTTCATTGGGTAACCTAATTTGGGGGAGGGGGGAATGCGGGGTGCCCCTGGGGGTACTATGCCGCTGACCGCGGCCCCCGCAGGGGGCCACTCGGCGGTCGGCGCCTTAGTGGCCCCGGGGCCCCGGTCACCCCTCCCCACTCCCTCCTTTGGGGGGGGGCAGGGACACAGACTGGTGCCCCCCTCCGTGTCAGGGCCGGAAGTGACGCGCAATGCGCGTCACTTCCGGGCCCAGGTGTGAGGGGGAGGCTATTTAGCCTTCCCCCACCCTCACTGGCGACCTCTTTTGTCGCCCACCTCGCCTTTTCCCTCCCTACCGCTTACCCGGCGTAGGCGTGGTTGGGGGGGGGGTTTCTGAGCGTTGTAATGTTTTCCTTTTCGTTGCAGGCGGAGTTACAGGGCGATCTGGAAGCAGGCCGGTACAAAGGGTACCTCTGCGCGGCACCACGTGGTGCCTGAGCCAAAACGAGGAGCCTCCAGAGAGGTCCCGGAAGCCGGTCGGCGCCCCGCTAGGCCTGCGGGCGGTTGTGGGCCTGAACAACCGGGGGCTTGGTATGCGACGCTCCGCCCCGAGAGGGGGGGTGTGAGTAGAATTTCAACGGCACGTGATCGTAAAAAAGAATCACTTGGGGGGCAGCACTTGCGGGTCGTTCCCGTGCTGCCCGGCTCATCAGGCGGGCAGGTGAAGTAGATGGCCACCTGCCCTTGGATCGCCCGTAAGATAACCCACCTATTACATATACTGGAATTATGTAATAAACCTGCAGCATTTGTTACCCATATAACTGTTTCTTGTGTTTTCATTGGGTAACCTAATTTGGGGGAGGGGGGAAAGCGGGGTGCCCCTGGGGGTACTATGTTAGTTTACCAGAAAGGGAGACAG
This sequence comes from Triturus cristatus, assembly GCF_964204655.1. NCBI lineage: Eukaryota > Metazoa > Chordata > Amphibia > Caudata > Salamandridae > Triturus > Triturus cristatus. The sequence goes on from NC_140584.1 coordinate 1,153,747,136, forward strand.
CGGTTACCCCGCCCCCCTCAGGGACCTGGCCCGGAGCGCTGGATGCCAATATTGACGGGAGCCATAGTGAGTGAGCTCACCGGTGCTTGAGATTACCAGGGCTGACAGCACTATCCCTATTGGTTCAAGAGCAAGACAGACACCACTTGCGTAACACTGTGTGGGGCCCTGAAGGAGGGGCACAGATCTGCATCCCCTTGCCATTGCCACGATACCATGGGGAAGCCCAGGGGCCGCCAGACTGGGGACACCCAGGACCCGGACGATAATACTCCCGAACAACCGCAATCTGTACCATTAGACCCTGTGCAGCAGCAGCTTCATAAGATACTGGAGGCCATTGCGGACACAAAGTCTACCCTCCACCAGGACATTAGTACTGTATCGGTTGGCCTTGGCTTGCTGTGTGAGGAACACAAAAAACTCTCGGAGAGGGTAAAAATACTGAAAATAGTTTAGCAGACTTAACTCCGGCACAGAAAGCTATTGAGCAGCAGATGGGCGTCATATCGGACAGAGTAAGTCTGCTGGAGCGGAGGGCCGAAGATGCAGAAGGGTGCAACCGAAGAAATAACGTTAGGGTTGTGGGTCTACCAGAAGGGTCAGAGGGAGACAATATGGTGTCCTATCTGGAGGATTGGTTTAAAACAGTGGTGGCCCCGGAGGGTCAATCTAACTTTTACACCTTAGAGCATGCCCATAGAGTACCTGCCAGGACACTGGCTCCGGGGAGGCCTCCAAGACCTATCATGGCTCAGCTGCTTCACTTTCGTGATAGAGACTTACTCCTGCAGAAAGCGAGAACAGAGGGCCCCTTCACAGTGGGCAATGGCAGGGTCACATTGTTCCCGGATTACACGCTGGAGGTCCAGAGGAAGCAAACCTCATATGTGGAAGTCATAAAAGCATTACGCAACAAGGGCCTCCACTATGCTCTGATGTTACCGGCCCGACTAAGTATCATCCTAGAGGGAAAGACTCAATACTTTGAATCTCCTAGGGATGTCTGGGATTAGATAGAGGTTTATAAGGGTGGCCCATGTCAGGACAGTAACACCGGAAATGCAGAACGGAGAACCAGTGACCCAGGAAAATGTTCGCATCGTCGACTCCGCAGGAGGTCCCAGAAGAAACCCTCACTGTCTCAAACAGAGAATGAATGGGCAGAGGCACTGCAGGCTGTGGTGGCGCTGGCGCGGAGAAGGAGTCCCACCCTGACAGCAGATGCTGAATCAACTAAAGACTCAGCCGTCAATGAGTCGGACACGTCCCACCGTGACAGTGTGAAATTGCCGTTGGTGACACCTCAAACGGCAGATGCCATTATTTGATTTAATGTGGTAAGCTAGATCGACTCTGGTGATTGGAGGGGTGTGGGACTCATGATGACTTTATTTGTCCCTGGACTAACTACCTTAGTAAATGGCTGATGCACTATGGCCAGTGCACGTTCTCGAGCCGCGTGCCCCTGTACCTCTGTAACCTTCAGAGAAACTTGTGTGTGTTCACATAGTTTGGATGGGAACTAGTTTAAAAGTAACTGTCCTGGGGAGGGGATGTTAGGGGTTATGTTTAGTTAAGGGGATTATTGGGGCTAGGCATGTCACTGGGGATCATTCTGCAAGAGGACTATTCGATTTGTTACAATAGATTCTGCTAATGTCTTGAAATGTTTATCTTGGAATGTGAGAAGGATGCACACAATGTGGAGGCGTCACAAGATACATGCTTATTTAGTCCGCAGAGGGGTTCAAATTGCTTTACTCCAGGAGACTCACTTGCAAGCAAGAGGGCGAGGCATTGCAGAGGTGTTGGCGAGGCCAAATGTTTTACACTACTTATTCAGCATATGCACGGGGAGTGTTAATTTGGGTGTGAGCGGGGGTGCCATTGATGAATCAAATCATTGACCCCGATGGCCGTTATGTGGTGGTGACAGGGAAATTGGATGGGCAGGATATAGTCATGGGAAATGTTTAAGCGCCTAACGTTGACCAACCCGCCTTCTTCTCCCAACTCTCCAGGAAATTGGCGCCTTTTCTTACGGGTTCAGTACTGATTGGGGGAGACTTTAATTGTATTTCTGATGTGCTCTTAGATAGCTCACATTCCCCGCTTCCTAACACACCCACTCATAAAATAGCAGAATCAAGACGCCACTGGTAAGATAAGTGGGGGTGAGTGGATACCTGGAGGGCTCAACATCCGTTGGACCGAGATTACTCTATCTACTCTGCATTGCATGAGTTACACGTATGGCTTGATGCGTTCTTGTGCTCACCAGATGTACATGCAGGGGTGCGGAATAGTGAGTATCTTACCAGAACATTATCAGATCATAATCCCATTCTTATTCACATGCATTGGACCCATGTGCGGGCTAGAATACCCACATGGCGCCTGCGCCCTTAAACACTAGAGGACCAAGTCTTTTGTGAAACAGTGAGTGCAGACATAATACAATATTTTCAAGTTAATGATGGCACGGTGTCATCAGCGTTGGTGGAATAGGATGCCTTTAAAACGGTCATCAGGGGTAGTTGCATTTTGGGAGAAGCGGGAGTGCGCAAAGTGCTCTTGCGTGAGGTACAAGCAGCTGATCAACATTCACGGGAAATAGAGCGGGATCGCCCTGAGAGGTCCGATAAACAAGGGGAGCTACTAGAGGCGAAAGAGGCAGTGATGACGCATGTAGAACAATTGCGCCGCTTCGATTTTAAAGCATACACTATGCGTGCTTACGCAGAAGGGGACAAATCTGGGGCTCTACTAGCGTGGCTGATCAACACCAGTCGCAGGGGCACAATGGTACTAGAAGGGCTCAACACGATGTAGCTTGCTGCACTCAACAGGGTATAAATGAGACATTGCTTGAATACAATGGTGATTTGTATACAAGTAGATCTGCCCTGACGGAGACAGACATGAATAGGTTTATGCAAGCAATTAGATTACCGTGCTTAGATGCGGAGCAAGCAACCACATTGGGGCGGGTTATAGAGCTCGGCGAGGTGAAAAGGGCTATCAAAAATATGGGGGCATATTAACAAGCCAGGTGATAAAATTATCGCCGCTTTAGCGGCAGAATACTGCCGCTAAAACGGCGATAATGGGCTTGATAATATGCTCCATGGAATTCCAATTGAAGCCCTTGTTAAATGTGAAGGACATCTAACATGGGCTTCAATTGGAATTCCATAGAGCATATTATCAAGCCCATTATCGCCGTTTTAGCGGCAGTTTTCTGCCGCTAAAGCGGCGATAATTTTATCGCCTGGCTTGATGATATGCCCCTTGGCGAGGAACAAGACACCGGTGACTGACGGGCTCCCAATAGAATTCTACCTTACCTATATTGAATAAGCCTGGGCAAAGCACTACGCTACGCTTGCGTAGTTTGCGAAATTCGCGCTACTTCGCACTACGCGAACTGCACGTAGCACAGTGCGAACACGCGTAGCGTAGTGTTGCGTAGTGCTGCGGTCATTTTTTGCTTGCTCGCGGTCCTCAACGTCAAGTTGGCGACCGCGAGCAAGCAAAATGACATCCCGGGGAGACTTTTTCCTTGTTCGCGATCAGCAACTTCAAGTTGGCGATCGCGAGCATGGAAAATAAACCTCCCGGCGAGATTCCCAACGCGAGGAGGTCAGGTTTCTCATTGCGAGTGGTTGCGTATGCTCGCGACCGCTCGCGATGAGAAACTACCAGTTCGCGTTGAGAAAGCTGAAACTCGAGTAAAAATCTACTCGAGCAGCAGAAAACTACAGCTCGCACTGTGCAAGATGCCATTTTCAAGGATTGCACAGTGCCGGTTGCTTGTCCGCACTGTGCAATCATTGAAAACGACATCTGGCACAGTGTGAACAAGGTACTACGCAGTTCGCGAAGTGCTACGCGTAGCTCGCGTAGTGCGAACTTCACTTTGCGTAGCTTCGCGAAGTGCTACTTCGCGAACTACGCCCAGGCCTACAGTTAGCGCCTAGATTGGTAACCCTCTATAATGAGGCAAATTGTTTAGGCCATCTTCCCACAACCACGCGAGAAGCTCTAATCATTCCGCTCCTTAAACCTGGGAAGCCCTCTTGGGAAAGGTCGGCATATCGGCCGCTATCCATGCTCAATACGGATTATAAGATCTTGAGCCGTATTTTGGCCACCCGGCTCCTTCCATATATGACGACGTTAGTACACAGAGATAAATCTGGATTTATTACGACTAGAATACCAAACCAGAACAAGTTCTTCTTTGCAAAACATCACCTCAGAGATAACCTTCCCCAATGGAGCAAATAAAAGCATTATGGAGGATACTGTAATCAAGGAGGTAATACATCTTTAGTCTCATAAACGTCTCCATGGCCTAAAAACTCTCACCAATGTCAGAGCTCACATGAGAATAATAAGGGAGAATGGCCTGAGGGATCAAGCGACCCATGATCCATGGTACATGATATGGTCCTTCCTAAGGACCTTGGTGAAGACAAACTAACTCAAGGGGATAAGAAGATGCTAAGGTCTAATATCAAATTAATTCAGCATTTAAAAATCTTCTTTATTAGGATTATTATTTGTTGCCTTGAAAGTTTGATATCAGGTAAAGTTCCAAAACAAGTTTTATCTTTATTCCATCACATAACTTAAATCTTAAACCAGGACATAGCCAGCCAACACATGTGTGATGTGGCTGAATTCCATGTTAGAACATGGAGTGTGAGAAGGTGGCCTGATATATGCTGTCCACTAGTTCTAGGGGGCACCTTGTATCAGTCCAAACACCCACTTATGGTGATAGGTTAAAGACAACCTTTATTGAAAGCTATCCTAGTGGTAGCTATGGAGAGCAGCCTTCAGGCTAAGTCTTGAAGGAATGTAAAGCAGCTTGTTTTACCAGTCTATAATCTCTTGAATGATCAAATGAAAGGACAACCACACCAGGTATATATTCAAAATATATGTATTTAAGATAACACACCCCTCTAGTCTCTTTATGAGACTGGAGTTCGAAGTACTTAGTTTACAAGTGAGCAAGCATCAGTAATAGCACAAATACACATTTGGGCCCTAGGGGCTTACCAAACCACATACCAAAAAAGTGGTATAAGAACCATGACTGGAATAGACACTAGACCTATAGCCTGTAGAATCGCTGGGACCCCAAGGAACCACCCAAGGTAGTAACACAGGGGACCCATGGGGACTGTATGCAGTGTGGAGACACAACTGCGGGTTCCCGTTATCTTCTATGGGCAATGTCACGGTTGGAAATGTAAAGTTTAGGGACACTTCTAATCGAGTCAGGACAAAACCCTTTTGGACTTAAGAAGTTCTAGGGCTAGCACCCACGGGGCACCGGAGTACTCGAGTTACCTCACCCAGGGAAGCCGGGTGCATAGGTGTCTTTTGTTGTCGGGTCGCGTCGTCGATTTCAATGGAAGAATGCAAAGAACTGCTGCTGCCGTGAAGAGAAGTGTCCGAAGAGATCCAAGCCCGAATCTACGAAGGAAGGAACCTGAAAGCAGAGGGGACAGAGTCTGGGTCACTTGCCAGTGACCGAGGGCAGGATGGACCACTGCCCACAGATGTCGGGTGCTTCAGGTGAGTTGATGGGTGTCTTGACTCTTCAGCCACAAGGTCCAGGAGGCGTCGATGATGACCAGGAGCTGGATTTGAGCTGTCCCACAAAGTCTGTTGACTGCTGCAGTGTCGGCGACCAGAATGGACCCATCAAGTCTTGGCAACGGCAAGTCACTGGAATTCAGAGAAAGGACTGCGGTGCAGACCAGCGAGGTCTGAGGGACTAACCCAGCAAGGGTAAGTCAGGGCACGTCTGGAGCAACCAGGAAAGCCCAAGTAGAAGAGGAGTTGCCATTGTGGGGACCTGCTAGCCAACGGGCTAGTGATCGCGAAGGAGCCTCAAGTGGTCGCACTTGAAACTGGCCCATGGGTCACTCGTGGAGTGGAGGCCAACAATCTTCGGTGCAGGAGGTGCTTAAGGCTGGGGCTACTCGGAGCCCAAAGCACAACTTCGAGGAGGACCAGGAAGATAGTGTTGCTGCAAACGTTCACGGTGTCCAGGGGTCACAGTTTCACGTCATCCACGATAGCCACAGGCCTCAGCTTTGTTGTGGACTCAGGGTAGCCTCGGCGAAGTCTGGAATTCCACCTCTGGTGATGCAAAGACTTCGGCGTCCGGCGGAAGCTTCAGCAATGCAGAGCGGTCAGTTGCTTCTTTGGTGCCTGTCAAGCAGGGGAGTCACTCCTTGACCCCAAGGGAGATTTATTCAGTCTTCTAGTCAGGTTAGATCATCAACGGTCCAGGATGTACGTTGCAGAGTTTTGTCCAGGGTAATCTAAAGTCCTAGGGACTGGATTCCTATACTTATAGTACGTTTAGGGGATGGTCTAACTCTAAGGCCCCACCCATGGATGGGCCTGGAAAGAGGGGTGCTTACACCCATTTCCTTTGTCCAGTTTTGTGCCAGAGCAGGGGCAGGTAGCCCCTGCAACCGGTTTGAACTGGGCTATGCACAGGGACAGCAAATGTGCTGCCAGTGCAGGACTTCAAAGCACCAGAGAGTGCTCCCGCCCAGCCCCAATACACATCTGCCTTACACCCCCCTTCGACAGGAAACCTATTGTCCATGCCTCCCCTGCCTGAATTTCGGTCAGCAGCAGGAGGCCAGACCCGGGTCTGTGGCAGAGGCGTCCATTTTGTGATGCCAGGGCTCAGGAAAGTCCTACCGGGTTTGACCAGTGTGAACATCTCTTTCCCTCTAGAAGGGTGGAATGCTACCCCCACCGCCAGAACTGGCGGGGGGGGGGGTAGTATTCCAAAGCGTTTGACACCAAACACGACATGTTTTGATGCAGCCATTCCAAAGTTAGCACTTACCGCGAGGTTATAATGCACTTAAGAGTATATGGTATGGCTGTATCACAGAACAGCCATAAGGAAGTATTTCCGAAAGCTGCAGAGAGGCTCAGCTCATGCAGGGGCACCCTCTCACACAAAACCAAGAACTCTGCCTTCAGGATTGTCAAGGCCTGCCATAGGAGTGGCTTATATGTTTATATGTGTCTGTATATATGTGTGGATATAGGTAGCCCATACCACTGTAAGGGGTGCAAGCACACCCATATCCAGGTTGCAGTAGCAGACCTGTGGTGCCATTTTGGAGTGCTTCCCAGGGGTGGCATAATACATGCTTCAGCCCATGGGAGGCCCCTGAGGTACCTATGCCCTAGATACATAGTATACCATATACTAGGGGCTTATAAGGCACTCCAGAATCCAATTAGATATGTACCTAATGTACATGGAAACCATTTTAGAGAGGAAGCAGCTAGGCTGTGGTCCTGATTAGCAGGGCCACAGCCAGACTAAGGTCGAAAAACAGTGAAACACCAGCAAAAAGTGGGGGTACCCATGTGAAGCAGATCCTACTCTCCTACATGGATTGTGCATGAAGCGAGCATTCGCAAGATCTACGGTTGGCTGTGCTCGCCGATGGCGGGGGTGAGAATGAGAATAAAGAGTCTTGGTCTTGAACATATATTGCCTGTCTGGGTCATGATTTACATTATTACACTGGCGACAATCGCGTCTAATAGGCGGCAGACTCACCTCAACATCGTGTTGAAGAAAGTTGAAGCTTGGATTCCTGAGGCAGAGTGGACCGAACACATGAGTGCTGGTGAAGCGGCGCGGTGCATGGAAGACATCTGGGCCGGAGTTTGCGGGCAGTATGCGGCTTGTGGAGGAGCCGCAGAAGGAGTCGCAGAGCAAAAATCCGTTGAGGCATGAACTGATGGAGCATGTAGCTGGTGAAACGCATGTTGAGGCTGTGCATTTCACCGAGCTGCACGACGGGATATGAGCGTCAACAGGCTGTCGGGGGAAGGGATCCCTAGGCAGAAGAACTAATATCCACAGGAGAGAAGCGTGAGCCTTTCCTCTCCCCTATGGTACAGTCAACTCTGGCCAAACAAGGCACACCGAAGGATAGACTAATACCCCTAGGGAGTGAAGAGACGACGTAGGACCACCAGAAGAATCATCAGGTATGACCAGTAGGTGTTAGAAGGTGGTTCTGACACTATGGGCCGCCCGGATTTTTCGCTTTTTGAGCACCTCATTGTTGAGCTTTTACAGTGGGAGAGCCTCATAAGTTGGGACTCACCCACAGTGAACTCAGGATGGAAGAGACATGCCAGGAAAAGTCTGTGTGTTTTACTGTGTTTTCACTTCCTTATTCCCCTATGGGAATGTGGAGCCAGGGGCTAGATTAACTTCAATTAGGCGTACAGATTCCAGACACGCACTTAAGTCCACTGTAGCAAATGTGAAAAGAAGTATTCTGCAGAGTCCAAAGTCATATTTGTACTGCTTTTGGGTCATCCAGAACTGTCATATTTCTCTGAGCCAGCCATGACCAGACCCAGGCTGAGGGCTGATCTCAGCTGGATGGATTGATAACCTTTCTTCCACAAGCGAGGGCCTCCTCTCCATGAAGAGAAGATGGGTGAGGCTACAGGCCAATCCATCAACCGCTGTCGCTGGGTGCCAGGCACCAGGCTGCACCAAGGAGGGAAGGCAGCTTGGGGGGAAGGTGCTTCTGAGACATGTGGCAGAAACCCTGGACGTCGCCATTTTGAACAAGCTCAGAGGCTGGACAAGAAGGAGGGAGCAGGGGCAGGGACGTGATGTGTCGCTGTTTTATAGGACCAACAGAGACTTCCTGCCAGCCCCCTACTCAACTTTTAAAAAGTGCTTGCACAGGAAGAGAAGGTCTCTCTGGGGTGTGGTCTGCTGAGGGTGAAGGTGCTGGAGCCTGGCGCAATGGGCAGTTGGAAGGAGAGACCCCCTGACTGCCCCCAGGACCCTATCAGCACCAGAAGAAGAGCCCAGGACTGGTGCACAGAAGCAGGGGCCTCTGCGCAGGGAGAGAGGCCCAGAAGGCGAAAGGCTGGCGCAGGGAGCCATTGAAGACAGCACACTGCTGAATCTACCCTCTCAGAGACCCAGAGGGCAGAGGAGAGTGTTCCCAGTGGCTGGGGCTGGTAAAGAGGAGCATGAAGCGCCCCATAATGCCTCGCCAGGCATTTGGAAATCTGCCATTTTGGTGCTTTGTGGCCCCCAGAGGAGGGAGATCACCCTCACGGAAGACAGCACACTGCTGAATCTACCGTCTCAGAGACCCAGAGGGCAGAGGAGAGTGTTCCCAGTGGCTGGGGCTGGTAAAGAGGAGCATGAAGCGCCCCATAATGCCTCGCCAGGCATTTGGAAATCTGCCGTTTTGGTGCATTGTGGCCCCCAGAGGAGGGGGGTCACCCTCATGTGTGAAAAGGGGTGCAGGGGAGCTGCAGGAGCACCGCAGTCTCCCCCAGTATAAAGAAGAACAGTCCACCCCTAAGTTTCACGGGGCATCTGAAAGAATAACCCCTCAAGGGCTCAGCCAGCCTTTAACACCTTCTATGCTGGAACTTATGTTCTACAGCAGAGGGTGTACTATGAAGTGCATCATGGAGTGAAGGGCTGAGTTGGGGATGTCTGGAGAAGGGCATCCCCTGGAGGTGAAGTGGTGTAATTGCACCGAAATGCATTTACTATTGGTTATTTCTTTTTAGGTGGACTGAAAGTCACATGTGTAAAGTGAAGTACCTGTGTAAGGTGATGTTAAGCTAAATGGAGTTATGTTGCTGGACCTTCCTGCTAGGGGGTCTGGCTGTATTTACGTAATCCCATGCTTTTACCTGTGATTCCTTTTAAAGTGAAGAGGCGCACTGCAGGAGAAGTGTAGTTGCCGGGAGTACTTCTTTTGAAGGGACTGTAAGTCACATGTGTAAGGTGATGTTAAGCTAAATGGAGTTATGTTGCTGGACCCTCCTGCTAGGGGGTCTGGCTGTATTTACGTAATCCCATGCTTTTACCTGTGATTCCTTTTAAAGTGAAGAGGTGCACTGCAGGAGAAGTGTAGTTGCCAGGAGTACTTCTTGTGAAGGGACTGTAAGTCACATGTGTAAGGAGATGTCATAAGCCAGGTGGGGCTATGTTGCCAGACAGTCCTGCTAGGGTGTCTGGCTGTATATGCCCAATCCTGTGGTTTCATCTGTGATGTCCTTAGGGGCTGTAATTGCAATGCATTCAAATGATCAACCAAGGTGATGAGTACTGTCATTCTAAAGTGTGCGTAAACATGGATTCTTGCTGCTGCGCTTAGGTGAAGACCCCAGACTGCTAGCCCTTAAGATATAGAGGTGCATACTTTATGGTCAGTAGGAGATTCTCAGTCAGGGTCATGTGTCACCAAGGCAGGTTTACCCCTTTTTAATGCTTGTTGAGGTAATGGGGTGGGTCGCCACTGGGATGGTGCCAGTGCGCAGGGCCCTCGCTCCAGGTTATGTTCAACTATCTGCATTGGGGGCAAGTTGATGTGCATACATGGGAGTGGTGGTACTAGACCCCACCCCCCCTGCGGGAGGGGTGGAGATCTTATGCAATGTCACAAAGTAATTCCAACAGCTTATGTATATTTGTAAATTGGTGCATAGTATTGAGTGGTGTGTGTGTTTAATAAATGTACTCTTACTTTTATAAAGCAAAGTACAGACTGGACAATCAATTATTGAGTGTTATTTTTGTGCACCTGCAAATGGCGATTACTAGCCCACACCACCCCCCTTGAGTAAGCCTCAGACTGCTCTGCAACGCTACCCTCTGAGAGTCAGGCGCTACAATTGGGTGTTTGGTTCCCAGTGAGGGACAAATGTAGTCATGTTATTTGTGCAGGCCTCACAGATGCTGCCTCGTTTTCCAACATTAGGGAGGTGGGTGGATCTGTAGGCAGTGTATCCCTGCAGAAAGAACACGAAACAAAAAAATAAAAAAAGGTTACAAGAAACGTGTTTCTCTAAGCAATATAGAAGAGGATTTATAGATTAAGAAATACAGGTTGCATACTTTTGCATACTCACTTCTGCACGTGCTTGTATCCCATATAAAAGAGGTCTCTTCAGTGACTTATGGAGGGAGGAAATGAAATAACAGCTCAGACCACGAGCTTTTCAAATTAACAGTTGAAGGCTTTAGTCTGCCCATAGTCAATCCATAACAAAAAGGGTCGGAAGTATTGAGATAGGCTTTTCCAAGAAAATAGCACGTGTTGATTTCTTTGAGTCCACAAGATGGCAGAGTCAGTTCACTTTTGGCTCCAATGTAGTGGACTCATTAATTGCTGTCGGCGCGACCAGAAGAGGGCGGCTACAATGTATCTGCTTCGTTTCGACAATGCGTGTTTGAAATTGACTGAACAACAAAAGGGAAACAAGCATTGGCATAGCCAATAGGTCTCGCATTTGGGACCTTATAAGTGTTTAGCCATCTTGAGTTGCTCCCTTCAGTAAAGAAGAAATGAGTCGCAGCACAAATTATTCAAACTAAAGTTTTTATTGAAGCGAGGGGGCTGCATAATTGAAACATGTAAGTGAAATAATAGTAAGGACACCCACCGAGTGGCGCACATCAGTGTAACTAAGCCCGAGGAAGTTCCATCTGGACCAGCCCTCCTACGGGGTCACTGCGTGTCACTTTTACTAGATGATTAAGAGCAGAGTCTGTCTTGGCCACAGCAGGCTACAATGATACAATCATCTGTTAAATAGAAGTGTCCCTGGGGCCCACCATAAAAAGCTGATCCTGACCCCAGTCTCCGTGGTCTCTTTAGGAAACCGTAACTAAACTTTACACACTCATTCTTAAAAGCTCTAAGCATGTAAATTATTGTCTCAGCGGACCACATGGTATCATGTGTAATCACCAATGTACAGACAGACCACTAGAGCAGAGTTCCTCCTGGGAAACACTGTATGACTGTGCCAAGAGTCTCTTGACCCTCTACCTCTGCACGGCTTTAGGGTTGTAGTGCTTCTTGTTATAGGGCTGGATTGGCTCACAGTTGCACAGCCCTTCACCTACAGCACAGCCTACAATCTGGATCATCTCTAGGGACTGGATTCAGGCTGTTACCCAAGACATTGTTGTTCATTGTGTGTGCGTCAAAAGAATGAGCGAATGTGCAGACATGCCAGGAGTGTGACCCTTTCCACGGCCAATGAGAGAGAACCCTTCGCCTCTAGGACTGCATAGCTCATGAAAACCAAGCCAGTATGCAATATGTCTCTTATAGGAGGTGTGTTGAATCCGAGATGGAATGTGCTACACTCTGCAATGTAGAAAATTCATTTTCATAGAACTCCAGAGACTTCACCTCTATGGCTCAGCTACGACAGGCATACAAGGGCTTTCACCTGAGGCTAGTTTACCATAAGGATACAGAGCGTCGCACCATGAAGGCATGGATTCCCGTGGGCCTTTTCATCTATGATCTTTGCAGTTGTGACTGAATTAGAGCAAGGATTCAGGCCTTTCATGCCTAGGTCTGGATTATCGCTAGAGATCCTGGCGACCATGGGCGGTTCATTAGGATTAAGAACTGTTCACTAGTAAACCAAAACAAGCATTGGCATAGCCAATAGGTCTCACCTTTGGGACCTTATAAGTGTTTAGCCATGCAACAGTTGCATAACTAAATACTTATAAGATCCCAAAAGCGAGACCCATTGGCTATGCAAAGCAGCCGTGCAGCCGCGAAAGTGAAAGCAATCGCGGTAAAGCGCGGCGCGCGTGCCCGCGCACATGCACTGTAGGTCTAGGCTGGCCTGGTAACACTTTTTGGAGCCCTCTCAATAAGTCTCGCCAGACCAGCGCATGGGTCAGGCGAGACCTAAAAACAGTGGGGATTAAGACCCTTTTACTTCTGTAACTGAACCATCGTAAGGATGCAGTGCCTTCCACTCCTAGCGATGGGTTATCCAGGGGATCTAGTAATTTTCACGTCTAGTTGTGGGCTGACACAGGGATGCAGAACCTTTCACCTATGGCACACGCGATGAATTAAATCATCTCTAAACTCTTACAGCATGCCCAGCTATGTCATTAATACTTTTATTGCCATCCGAATATAGGCGACTGGGCAGGCTCGCCGGCATTCAAATTTTTGATTTGAAGGTTGTACGCGGCCAGTGAATGTATTTGCCCGCATAACCATTTTTATCAGCTGAAAATGCTGATCCTTTTACCTCCAAGGCTGGCTATCTCATGAATCCACACAAGCATATTGGTAGCCTTCATGACTGGATAATTTGATTGATGTTTACATTTCTAAAGTGCACTATTGCCCAGTAACAGTGAGTCCGAAAATAGTGGAGAATATTAACGTTTCATCCTCTTAATGGTTGGATTGATGTGGCAATGTGGAGCCTTTGGATGAATAAATAACCTTTTAAATTACAACTAAATTCAGATGAATACAGGGCCTTGAACTTGTACGGCCAGCTTATCCTGCCGATAGCTGGTAAATCACCTCCAGGGGTGGGTTTTTAGAGAGGGAGAAACTTTAACAAGTAGTGCTGGATTACTACCTAACTACCTAGTTGCGATGCCTTTCAAATGTAGATCTAGATTAGGAGAGGTGTTCATTCACTCATGACCTTTTATCACTAGGTCTCAATTGTCTCTGGGACACATGGCCTTTCCCTTCTAGAGATGCATCAAAGCCACTTCTATTGAAGCCTAAGCTATGGCAGAGACACCGGGCCTTTCACTGCAAGAGCGGAGCGGCGGGGCCCTCTCCCAGGAGCGTGAAAGGCTCTCATACCAGTCCTGACCTGCTGTCTGAGTCAGTGAATGCCTGTACATGTGTGCTGAAGTCACCCACTCCTGGACCTCCGCAGTGCTGTCTGTTTGAATTCCATACACCTGCGCTGGAAACTAACTTTTCAGGAAGTTTGTTTCCCTGCCCGGATGATTCACCAGCCTTAGCCGTGTTACTCACGCGGTTTGAGGCATGGTCACCGAGGCCTAGTGAGGGCAGTGCGATGGGGGCCAGGAAAAGACAAGAGTCTGTTCTATGCCTGGCATGCAAATGTGAAGCAGGGTACACCCTATGTAAAGTTGGTACATTCCAATCCCATGTGGAGAATAATCCGAGTCTACGGTCTGTGCCAGAGTATACATCCCATCAGCATGCGGGAGAGGTTTGTATAGTCTTGCCACAGCGTGTGCACCTCGCAACTGCGGGGGAACTCTACGCCCGAGTGTGGGCACCTCACCGCCTACAGTGAGTATGTACCACAATGTGTGGATCTCATTAACATATGGAGAGGTCTGCATAGCCGTTGCCTCAGTGTGTGCACTAGTACCTATGCGAAGAGCAGGCGATGTCTGTGTAGTCTGTACCACAGTGTGCCCACCACATCACCCTGCGGGCGAGATCTGTGTAGGCACCATAGTGTGTGCACATCATTATCTTGTCCTTAAAAAAATTACTTTAGATCTGTAGAGTCTATGCCGCAGAGTGTGAGCTTGGTCACTGCGGAGAAAGCAGTCTGAATAGTCTGTGCCACCGCGTGCGCTCTGGATTGCTAGGTAGAGGAGGTGATGTGAGCATAGGCCGCGTGCCCACCACATCAACGCATGAAGTACAGGTGAGGTGTGTGTAGATGGTACCACAGAGTGCGCCCCTCATTGCCCTCTAAGCAAAGATCAGATGAGCCCTGTGTAGCCCGTAGAACAGCGTCTGCACCTCAACCTCTCATATAGAGAAGAGCAGGTTAGATCTCTGTAGTATATATACTAGGAGGGTGACTGTTCCTCAGAGAATAAAAAATGAACCAATGAGTTGGTACGTGAGCTTATCACGCGGTCGGGTCAAAGTGAGTGTGGGGGAATTTCTCCTTTAGAATATAGTGCCCTCACACACCCTTTCAAGTGTCATGCTTCATCATCGGGCGTTGCTCCTCGTGGAGGTGGCGCTGCAGTCCCTCACGGGCCCCGCAAGAGGGCTCTTTATCGGAGATCTTTTATGGAGACGCCGCAGTTGTGCATGGGGGTGTGTGGGCCTCTAAAAAAGGGAAGTGAATTGGTGAGTTAAAATTGCTATGTGGAGCCCAGAACCAAAGTTTGTATTCACGGGTTCCGTATTGCAAAGTTTAAAAATAATCCTGGAACTCCTCTTCGAAAAAAATGTCGAGGGCAGATGTATGACTTACTGCTGCTTTCAGGATGGGTGTAG
Source organism: Triturus cristatus (assembly GCF_964204655.1). Lineage (NCBI taxonomy): Eukaryota > Metazoa > Chordata > Amphibia > Caudata > Salamandridae > Triturus > Triturus cristatus. The sequence continues at coordinate 1,153,762,267 of NC_140584.1, forward strand.
TGAGTGAAAGTCCTACAGAAATGGGGTCAACATGTTTCGTGCTTTGCTGCTGGTCCATAGAGGATCCATTAGCGCTTCGTCAGGACCGGAAATAAGGTGAGAAGAAATGTTCATGAAAACAGGTTCCAGGGAAGCAAAGAACTGTGAACCTGTAGCACCTTAATATTAAAGGGATTAAGCATCCAAGCGCTGATAGGAACACTTTCTTTAGGAACCTATACCCAACCCTTCTAGTTCAGGGGATGGGCTCCGTCGGCGCCTCGGTGGTAGCAAGTCGAGAAAAAGTGCTCGTCTGCCCAGGGTGTGGAAACCTACCCCTCCTCCGTAGCGTGCCGGGATTGATCTCTGTAGTCTCTACAACTGCCGGTGCACCTCCTCACTATGTGGAGAATAGGTGACATGTGCATAGTCTGTGTGCCTGCCGCATCGCCACATGAATGCCTCAGAAGTCTGTGCAGATCTTATGAGAGCACCGCCGTGCACCTAATCATATTCCAAGTAAAGATGAGATCAGGTTCCGCTCCACCACATGAAGAGCTAGGGCTGTGTAGTTTGTACTGCAGCGTGTGCACCGCATCATGTGAAGCAGAATGCAGTGTACTATGAATGTCCCGTGTGTATCCCACCCTTGGCAGGGGCCTCTGGGCCTGTAATGTGTGAGCTCCTCATACCTAAGGCGAGAGCAGTATGGCTATTTAAACTATGCACCGCTGTGAGCGCATTCCTCCATGTGCAGGGAAGTATGTGTCTGCTGTGTGCACCACAAAGAGAGCAATCAGAGAATGTATAATCTGTACTGCAGTTTATGCATCAAGTACTGTGGAGGGCATACCAAGCCTGTATGTCATCCTGGGTACAGCAGTCTGGGTCCAGAGGCATTAATAGACATCCCAATGTGTGTTTGCCTGCGGTTAGTGCTCTACGTCATCTACATTGTTCTTTAAGCATTTTGTCAGCAGGCTATTGTTGAATATATTACATTTCTTCGTTTGAGGTACCTATTTTTTTTTATTTGATTCAAGATGGTGGATGCTGCTTGGAGCAGTAGATAAAAAATTGTGTTTTACTTCTGCAAAAGCTCTTTTTTGTTCAGCGGAATGCCCCAGCAACAAATGGCTGTTCTAGGGTACTAAAAAAACAAGCATTGGCCACGCGGCCGTAAAAGTAACGGGCGCACGGCCGTGAAAGCAAAAGTAATCGCGATCAAAGTTGAAAGTGATCGCGATTGCGAGGACGGGCGCGCTTTGTGGTAAGCACGCGAGTGGTGCGCACGCAGCCGTGATTGGCAGCTGCGCGCGTGCATGCTCGCGTGAACGCAATCGTTAGGCCTGCGCTGGTAGCACGTTGAAATCCCGTATACAAAATGTCTCGCCTGAGTCAGCGCATGCGCTAGCTCAGGCGAGACCTAAAAAGGAAGAATCACGCTACTCGTCAGCAGCGGGAAAGTGAAATCCCAAAAAAATACAATAGCGCAAACTCGCGCTTTGATCAAACAATCTCAGTGATTTGGCAGGGAAGTCCACCGAGGAAAGGGAAGGGGAGAAAGTGATCACAGCGCGTCTGCGCGCTCTCAGGCAGGAGGAGTGATGGGACTTCAGCGCGTCCTCGCGCTCACAGGCGGGGTGAATCAGAAAAATACAAAACGTCCTCACTCTCGCTAGCGAGAGGCAAAATTACCAAAGTGAACCCTGTAGACATTCCTGACAGAGCTTGACTCCTCGGAAGCTCACGAGCAGAAGATCAAATCATAAAATATAACCAAGCCTGCTGCTAAGTACTGGCTTTGGAAGTCCATGTGCAGATGTATTTAATACACACATAATATACCGAGTTTGCGAACAGTTGAAGCTTGGGAGAGCCATGTGACTAGATGTGATATCTGCACACACCCACGCAGACACACAACAACCGTCTCCAGTGCACAGGTGACGGTCTTTAGGATCTGTGTGCATGAATACATATAAAGTACCGGCACTTGTTTAGCATGGGGTATAATAGTGTGGTATTCATTTTTACATATATCGCGTAGTTTACCAGCTCGCGTGTGGCATTTTCTGAATGTGTGTGTATATATCTGAGGGTATGTGCCTGGGAACACGCACATAATTCACTTGCATGCATTCGACCGAAAAGGAATCTGCGGCTGCCCACGGCCCCCGCCAGGGGGCTCCTCAGAGGGCTGCCCCCCTTAGTTCCATTTGGGCGTTTCCCCACCCCCACTCTCTACTGCGGAACTCCAGGAAGAGTCCCTTTACAGGGTGCGCCAGACACGTCATGTCCGGCGCGCCGGGGGATGGGGAGGGTCTTTGTTGCCTGTCACACCATCTAGAAGGGTCATTAGTCGTCATCTTTGTCCTTTCAGGACCAGTCGTGCCTTGTGCGCTCAACGAAACTTCAGTCACCTGCCGTCCTTCGTGTCGTGCACGAGAGTGCGTGAGTCAGCCCAAAGCCACCCCCCTTGTACATTTGGGGTATCCCTGTCTCTCGCAGACAGGACACCCTTACCCCGTCCCCTCACCCGGCCCTCTAACAACTATGCAGGCACAAGGGCCGCATGGGAGCTGCATCGGAGTCGGCCTGGGGCGGGTGCAATGCGGGTGGCCAGTAATGTGGTCATGATAACTTTGGCTATTGTTTAGGGCCCTTGATTTGTACCTCGATGGAGTTGCCTAGCTCCTCCCGCTTCCATCGATGCACGGTCCCTCCCGGCATCGGCACCCACAGGGCCTTAGAGGTGATGCTGCGTGGGCAGCAAGCGGCGCTGTTAAGGTTGTGAGATTTACCTCCCGCGGGGCAGCGGATTCCATGGGAGCCCTTGTCCCCGCGCGCCCAGGGTTCGCTTGCCGGTGGGGCACAGAGGGTTTGCCCTTATGAGCCACCCCCCCCTTCCGGCACATATTGACTGCCAGCAGCAGCTCCAACTATGATCCGCTGCTGGTTGGGCGCTAATATGCAGCTCCTTGTGGGGTTAAAAGGGGCGTCCATCTCGGTTTACTTGCCGTGTCCTCAGCGATTGCGGGGGGCACCGGCAGCCACTACTGGTCATGGTGTGGAGGCGCCGAAGTGACGGCGGTGGCTCACCGGGTGACTGATTAAAGTCTCTGGGCCTCCTGGTTTGTGCCGAGGGGGCCGCATGCGTGGCTCTGCTTTCCCGCAGTGCTGGGGCACACCAGGTGCCCTACAAGTGTCCAGGGCTTACTGGCTTTATCTGGATGGGGTAGAGTGCTCGCCCCTGTCCTTAAACAGTGGCGGACCTGCGGTGCACCTAATGGGTGGTTTTCGGTCTGGGTGCAGCCCGCGGCCGCGTTGGAGACAGAAGAAGCGGCGGGTCCTAATCAGGTAGGTGGTGGCCCAACTCTTGGTGGTGGTGCAAATGCTCGGATGTCTGCCCGCGGGCACCAAGTGGTGGGCGAGGCATTGGCCTATGTTACAACAGCGGACCTTCGAGTGAGGAAGCAGGTTCGGGCCTAACATCCTGTGATTAAAAAAAGTTGGCAGCGCGATGAGCCGAGGCAGGCAGAATTGGTTCCGACTGTTTGAGGTGAGCTGAGCAGTCTTAGGTGGTTCGGTTTTGGTGTCTGTTAATGTAGATGATGAGTTTGCCCTCTCCTCGGGGGATTACTCGGCCAAAAGCCACTGCTTACTTGTTATGCCTGTTCATTATATAATAGAAATGGTGTATTACGGCCTCTGCTCTTCATCTGTTGTTACGTTTTCGAGTGCCAGTAAAATATCCGGGGGACATATCAACCATGTCCATCTGTAGATGCACCCGACGGCCACGCCATTGTGGCTTGCAGCCGCCACTGGACAGAGGGGCACAGTACTTTTGGTTCATGTCAGGCATTGTTGGCCCAGACTCCGCGGCGTGGTTTGATTGGTGTCACATCATCCTGGGCCTGTCCCCCCGGCCTTGAGCCTCGATTTGCAAGGTTGACGGCGCTAAGCCTCGGCCCTATAGGGCGTTATATCTTTGACCTGCCAGTGCCCTGCTGCCCTAAAGGTTCATGCCCCTCATGCGTTTGCTTCGCATCAGCATGTTTCCTTCATGTGTGGGGCAGACGCTGGGAGCCGGAGGGTACTTTAGAGCTCATACAAACAGCTGAGGGCTGTGGGGGACAGTGAACGTGGTTGGGTGGCGTGCAGCTCGGTCGAGGGTGTAGGCACCAACTTGGATTTTAAAGCGGGGACCTGGGCCCAGCATATGAGCCAGGCCGGGCGAACGAGTGGGCAGGAATACTCATCTCCGACCCCTGCAAGAGGTTCAGCGGGGTAAGTCTTGTTTATGGTCCATTGTTCTCTCAGCACAGCCCCGTGTCTGTGCTGAAGTCGTGGCTGTTTAAAATGCGTGCACACGTCTCGCTCCTGGGCAATTGCGGGCGGGGTGTGCTACGGGCTAATCCTCTTTTGGGGCGGGGAGCCAACGATGGCTGTTTTTGTTATTTCTCCTTTCGCGCTAGTGCATTGGAAGTGGACCATTTAATGGGTTTTCTCCTGAAATTCATGGAAAGACGTACCTCGGGCCTCGCTCTTAGAACCATTCTTAGGACTAGTGGCACCCCGGACTTGGTGGTCCTTTAGCACGTGGTTTTCTTTTCCAAGGTTTGGGTAACGCAACGGGTTGTGTTCAGAGCCGTCATCTGCCCACCGTTTGATTGTTTTTAAGATATCCCGTGCGGCGTCCAGTGCCCTCCAGGCCTGCACCTACAAGTGGCCTTTGTTTTTGTTGCTTACTCTTCCAGACCGAAGGGGTAAGTTGATCAGGCTCAAACCAATCTTCACAGTATGGAAGGGTGGCGCCAACTGCACCCTTGCAGCGACGTTGCCAGCATTTCAGGACAGGTCAGCTGCTCTGGATACAGTAATTAAGTGCCCCTGGTAAGACGCTGCTCCTTAGATTAGAGAATGCGCTGCAAGTGGGTCCCTCACCCGTGTCATTCTTTGGCCTCTCGCTATATCTAAGCAGTTTCCACTGAATTGCCTGGTCAGCTTAACAAGCACCTAGTCGGGACGCGAGTTGCAGAGGGGCAGCATCAGCGATGCTGCCTAATCCGGTCAGCAAGCTGTGTCTGGCAAACCACAGCCTATGTTTATGGGTGCACTCAAGTTTCAAGGAGGTGGCAGTGTGATCAAGTGTGTGTCATTACATTGGGGCCTCTGGTAGCGACCGTTCTGCACGCAGGTGTTTTGATGCTGTCCTTTCGATTCTGGATGCATGGTTCGAACCTCTGCCGAAGGAGAGGCGGGGGAGTGTTCACAATCGAGGCCGACTAGCTCTGTTGGTTGGGGAGTGGTGCTGGTTACACCTAGGTTGCGAGTGCGATTCTCGTACGGGCCGATGTATACTTTTCTGGGCAGTTAGGCAGGCCCTGGTGATATAAGGTTAATAATTTGAATTTAAAATTAACACAGTTGCGCGACGATCGCCCGGGTGACTCGCATTAGACCCCGCTGGTACACGGAATTGATGGTCTTTAAAAATTCACGCCTTCTGCTATGGAGGCAGATGCTGCTTACATGCAGGGGTGAGAGGTGTCAGTATTGGAACTGCCCGTGTGAAGGAGTCAAACTCTGAGCAGGCCTCGCTGAGCGTTCCGTTCTTGCATGGACTACTAAACAGTGGCTTTCTGGTTCAAGAATTAGAGATGCCCTCCTGAGGGATATATGCCTCCTGTTGGGGACTAGAGGCAGATTTCAGTAACGAGCCAGAGGTGGTCTCTATTAGAGAGTAGAAGGAGGCCCCCCCACCCCTTTTGAGTGTATTCAAGGCGTAAGCATGCTCTGGGGCATGGGCACCGGAGGAACTGTGCCTGCTGCCACAAAACAGGTCCGGTGGCTGAAGGCAGCTTTGGTCTACGACTTGCTTTGGGGGTAGTGATACAGGTGAGAAAGTTTGGCAATGGGGCACTAATGATAAAATGTCATCATGAAGTTACCTGTGTAAGTTGACCGGGTGGTGTCTGGTGCGCTGCACGTCACTTAATTGTCACACCGGCGCCTGTGACAGCCTGCCAGGAGTTGGCACTGTCTGTCTATGTAGAGATGACCACAACAGGCATTGATTAATTCATTTTACATGAAATCACTATTGCCCGCTGCCCAAGCCATTCTTATAGCTTTGAGGGCTTGGAATAGGCGCAAGTGTCACGCTTGCACTCGTGTCAGGGTTAGTAGTTGTGGTGTTACTATGGTTGGCAGCATGGCAGGAGCAAGGTGTGGAGCAAAAGGAAGTGGCCGCCTGATGTGAGTCTTGCCATATAGTGGCACAAGTGTCAGGTTTTCCGTCGGACTGCCTTGCTGTATGTGGCGCGGGCGTATGCTGATTCTAGTTTTGCGCAATATTGGGCATCTCGATGTATGCCCCGCTGTGAACAGCTCTAGGTCCAAACTTGTGTTTTACCCTGCATTCATTTGGGATTGCGGTGCGTCTGCCTTGGCGATAACAGGACAGGGTGGCCTGGGTAGGGCAAAACAGTATATCATTTTGGTGTTGATTATTGGTGTGTTAGACCAATTTGCACGGCCAGGGTGCCATAAAAGGGGAAAGCCACTTGGGGGCAGTGTTTCTCACTTGGCTGCATATGAATGAAGAATGTCTGCATTCACCAATACCAATAATGGCCATTGCTCCATCCTTCTCAGCAAGGTAGACCAAAGCGGTTGATATGTCCTTTGACTTTGAGGAGCGATTCATTCAATGCCTTTCTTTCAAGGAACTATTCTGGCCAATTTTAATTCAGTAGTTTGGATGGCGCCTATGTCTTGAATCCATCAATATTTCATTGACATTCTGGTGACTGGCATTTAAGGGGATGTCCATGGTTCTTTGTGTGGTGAATTAATGTTTCCAGTACACAGTCACCCGTTGCTTAAGGCTTCATGCTCCCATTGCTTCAGCCTTGGTTTGGTCGTGCTACAATGGGGGCGGCACTTACGTAACATATAAACCATCGGTTGGCTACGTTAGAAAGCCTTTTCTCACACCTGAGATTATCTGGAGCCTCCATAGCTGAGAATTCAGAGGATAATTGGACAGACCACTGCCCCCAGGGGGTTGGCCACCCATTGCAGCAATAGGTAGATAGGGCATGGGTGCATGTGGCACTTCTGTTAATGGTGCAGGATGATTATGGTTTTACTTAGGATACAAGGATCCCAGGCCCAGATTCTGTCTTTTGGCGGTCGGTTACCATTAGTAAATGCTTTGGGGCACCTGCAGCAGTGAGGGATGCTTCCTGATTGCCTAGGACTTGAGGGTTAGTAGCACTCCCCTCTTCCAGGCCCACAGGGCTTTCAGCAGAATGGCCACAGGCTCGAGCAGGTCAAAGGGGGATTTATGCGCAGTGCTGCTAGAATGTCACATACCATTAAGGGCATGTTGCTACTAAAGTTGTCCCATAGTATTTGATCAAAATGTGGGGGCAATAAGTTAAGGCACAAATAGGCCGCAATGTATTGAAGAACATTTGGCATTCCCAGTATTCAAGAAAGGGCAGGTATTGATACATGTTGTTCCCCTCATGTTCCCATTGTCTTGTCTGCTCCCTGGTATACTAGCAGAAGCTTTGTAGGGCTAGACATCACTAAGGGGGTGACTGGCTTAAAGCGATGGACAAATCCAATATGTTTCACATTTACTAACGTGTGAAAGTTTTCAACTGCTGGTGCATAGTTTTATTCATATGCACAGTATTTTTTATTTAAATAATCGCTGTATGGAGTAGTGCAACTATCAGGCGTTTACGCACCAAGACATCTTGCAGCGGTGAGTGTTGCCATGCTGTAAGGATATAAAGTTTAAATACAACTGCTGGGTCCCACTGGGGTGTCAGCCCGTTGGCCACTTTCGGGTTTCAATCAACCTTCCTTCCTTCTGTGGTTGTAAAAATGAATATCAGTAGCGGGGTAAGAAAGATCTCTGATCCAGCGGCAACATGCCTACGGGAACACTTGCACTTCAAAAATACCCAAGCGCCATGCTCCAACAAGCGCTATACACAGATAGCTGGGAAGGAAGTAAGGCGGGCTGGATGATTTATACTCCTCCCTGCATTGGCACATCTTGTCAGGAGTCAAAGGTATTGCACTTCAGCCAGGCAATGCTAACACCCAGCCACTCCAAGCCGAGTATTTAAGGTCAGCTTGGGCCTCATGATACAAAGCCCAGTATTAGGCCCCTGGGTTTGTCAGCGTTGTGAATTACTAAATTCAACTGAACAAGAGGCGTGACCGTGGTTTATACTAGCAGAAGTTTGGGAGTGCAAAACTCCACCTAGGGGGGTAGCTGGCTGGCTGAATTTGATGGACTAGTCAAAAAGGTTTCACAGCAACTGCTTGTAGGAGAGTGTCAGTTACCTGTGCAGAGTTCTTGCAGATACACCATATCTTATTAATTGAAATAATCGCTTTAGATGCAAGTGGTAAGCGTGAGATTACCTCAATTTCAGCAAATGGTCACATTGTCAGCAACAAAGCTGCCTGGGGGGGTCTGGGTGCAGTCACCACAGATTAAACTGAACAGGCAACAGCTTGGTAGGAAAGGAGGGATGTTGAATCGATTGCCCACTTAGCAGTATAACTATTGCACAGGAGGATGTCAGCTTATGCTGGGTAGGAGGTTCTGTATCACCAACCAGAAGGGTGTCAAGTGGCAAACCCAGAAAATTGTTAAAGATATGGGTTTCTCTGGCCTTACGGCGGTGTAGATCCATTCTCAGTTAGAGGTATGCCCAGGTGAAAATTGTGTGCTGCTTAAGGTTCTGATGACCAGTGCAGTTTTGTGGAATCTTTTCAAGGGGAAGAGATACGTTAGGCACTTAATCGCTTACAACGTAGCACATACAAGCGGGCGTTGTTTTTTTGCAAGTTGCAATGGGAGATTCCCTTATTATGCCAGCAGCTGCACACATGGCCAGCAGTACGCAACCTGGGAAGTCTGGGGGCGAATACCACAGATTAAACTATAAAGAGAAAATTACTGTATGACAGGAGGGATAATGGCAAGTACACGAAGACTCCATTGCTTAATGTCACATATTCCATGGCGGGATAGTCACCAATTGACACTGGGAACCTTTGATTCTAATAGTATCATTGGTAATATACACACGACTCCGTGGTCTTGTGGGGTATGTAGTCCCACTCTGAAGTGTAGAATGCAAATAACAGCACATTGCACTAATTTGAGTGTGACAGGTGCAACAATTTGATCCCTGCCAAAGCAAACTAAAAGTTCTTAGGGTCAGATGCACAATATACAACTGTTCACTCCAGCCTCTGAAGGTAGCTGTTAGCAGAGGTATAGAATGGGACATCTTGCGGCAAGGTGCGGTCATTGCACGGGCGACACAGCAGATAGTCTGCTGTCAGACGAGGGTACTTGCGGGCTAGGTGGCCAGGCAATGTAGCAGAACCAATGCTAAGGACCCCTCTCCCCCACTGGACTGCCTGAGAATGTGAGTGCAGTGGGATGTGCAATATTACAGGTATTTTCCCGCCCATACAGGGGCAGAAGGGTACATTGCAGGAATCTGCATAATTAGAGTGGGGGCAAGACCTATAGAGCATCAAGGGTCACAGCTGGTTAGCAGGTATGTAGGTATCGGTGATCGAGCTTTAGTTAAGCAAGCCTAGTAGTTGGTGTAAGTTGTCGCTCCATAGTGTGCGCTATGCAAGCAGCCTTGTTCGCCATGGTTTATTAATTGCAAAGGTCTGTGCACATGTCTGGTCAACCCCAACAAAGTAGGTGCACTCTGCTCCCAGGGCAGGTTACTGGTTGCTCAGTGATGCATAAAATGCCCCGTCCGCATAGCCAGAGTATCTAGGCTGGTTGTGGAAGCGGTCTTGTTAGTAAGCGTGCTGCTGTTCCATAAATTGGGGAAACAGGCGTTAGGGAGCACAAAATGCTAGAAGGGCTGCAACAACAGGTTGCAGGAGGTGGGAGCCACATCAGCTTGCAGGGTAATATAGCGATGTTTAAGAGAGCTCCCTCTGGGAAGCCATCACCTTCTTGCAGGTCATGTGAGGCACTGGTACATTCCCAGAGAAGGATAACCCGCTCCATGCGCAAGTTCGCAGAGCAAGGGGATTTGGCTTCAGCAGGCATGGGCTATGCTGGGCGAACACCAAAGGTTATTTTGACAAAGTTGGGGTGCACTTGGCTCAGCTGGGCTTGAATCCATTCTTACTGGACATGAATGAGGCCCAGGAAATGGCAGGTGGCAAGTGAGAATACAGCTGTGTTGGTGGGGGGCTCTTTAGGCGATGGGGTTCGCCTCCAGAGCTGTGGCGGAGCTACAGGGCGATCTGGAAGCAGTTTGGGTACAGAAGGATACCTCTGCAAGAGCACAATAGGGGTGCCAGAGCCAAATTCCAGGAGCCTCATGGGAGGGTCCTGGAATAATGACGTTGGCGCCCCGTTAGTCCTTCGGGCGGTTGTGGGCCTGAACAACCGGGGGCTTGCCTTGCTACGCTCCGCCCTGAAAGGGGCGTGAGTAATAAGGGACCAATGTGTCACGTGATCCAGTAAGGGGATCACCCCTATAAGGGTAGCGCTGATTGGGTTTTCCACAGTGCTTGGCTCATCAGGCGGCAGGGCAGCATAGGTTGGTACAGCTGCCTGCCCTTGGATCGCCCGTAAGATAACCCACCGTATTTGCATACTTTTGTATGGAATAAACCTGCAGCAATATTTTCTCCTAACAAAAAGTTGTGTTGTGTATTTATTCATGCATGCCTATTCTGCTGTGGTGTGGGTGGGGTCTTGCGCCTATAATGAAACTATGTGGCTGCCCACGGCCCCCGCAGGGGGCTACCTCAGAGGGCGGCCCCCCTTAGTTCCATTTGGGCGTTTCCCCACCCCCACTCTCTACTGCGGGACTCCGGGAGGAGTCCCCTTACAGGGCGCGCCAGACACGTCATGTCCAGCGCGCCAGGGGATGGGGAGGGTATTTAGGCCTCCCCCCTCCATTTTAGATCCTCTTTGTTGTCTGTCACTCCGTCTCCCACCCTACCGCGTACCGGGCATGGGACAGGCAGGCGAACTACAGAGGATGTTGTAATGTTTTCTTTGTCATTGCAGGTGGAGTTACAGGGCGATCTGGAAGCAGCTTGGGTACAGAAGCATACCTCTGCAAGAGCACAACAGGGATGCCAGAGCCAAATCCCAGGAGCCTCATGGGAGGGTCCTGTAACAATGAAGTAGGCGCCCTGTTAGTCCTTTGGCGGTTGTGGGCCTGAACAACCGGGGGCTTGCCTTCCTACCCTCCGCCCTGAAAGGGGCGTGAGTAATAAGGGACCAATGTGTCACGTGATCCAGTAAGGGGATCACCCCTATAAGGGTAGCACTGATTTGGTTTTCCACAGTGCTTGGCTCATCAGGCGGGCAGGGCAGCATAGGTTGGTACAGCTGCCTGCCCTTGGATCGCCCGTAAGATAACCCACCGTATTTGCATACTTTTGTATGGAATAAAACTGCAGCAATATTTTCGCCAAACAAAAAGCTGTGTTGTGTATTTATTCATACATGCCTATTCTGCTGTGGTGTGGGTGGGGTCTTGCGCCTATAATGGAACTATGCTGATGTCTGTAAAGAAAGCTGCCATGGCGGGGGAGCCGACATGCAAAGTGTCTGACAGATGGGTGGCTGGTGGGGGTACTGCACTAGAAACATACATAATAACCTTGTAAGCACGGAAGATGGGGAAGCCTGAGACACATTATCCTTTGTGCATTTTCCTGGCTTCTATTTTAGTTTGTGTCCTGACTGGAAGCAACTAGTTTTGTTTTCAACGCAAGTCAGTCTGTGTATAATGATTGGAATGCGTGTGACCAACGTGCAGTCCAAAGCCAACAGGAATGATCGGACATCGGTGTAACTATTCCAACACCCCACTAGCCCTTGTTAGAGATAAGAGGACGGGTGGTAGCCATGGCTGCATTTCTAGTTAAAACCCACTCAACGTGGTGTCTGAACAAACTAGTCTATTAACTTCTCTTTGCCACCCTGATCGATGGGTCACTGCAGGTTAGTTGAGTGGGGACTGATTCTGTGATTTGAAGGGGCTTTCTTCGGATTTGGGCTATGCCACCATCATCTCTTACACACTCGAGAGGACAGGGTTGGCCTTTGAGTTCTCAAGTGGGGAGTAGTCGAACACAGTTACGCCAGACTAGCGGTGTTATGTGGTAGGGTGCTCTAGTTCATGCTATGCAGGTCACTAAAGGGTGGAGTTTCAGTTGTGGGGTCTAACTGGAGGTGTTGGGTCTGTGCGAGGGTGGCCTCCACTGTCATTTGAGGTTTGGGGATTACTCAGTTGTGTTGTATGCTAGGCCTCTGGTCTGTGCAGGGGTGCCCCGCCTATGGCTTGAGTTGGTGCTATGCAAGGAGATGTTCTCTAAAATTGTGTTCTAAAGTGGTGTCTTGTTTCTTTCCAGTGATGGCAGATCATATGATGATGCCCACTGCCCATGGGGTGAGCGGACTTCAGAATTACAGGATGGGTACGAATGGCATGCAGGAGCCTCCCCAGCACTCCATCAGGACCTTACCCAATGGTCAGATGATGCAGTACGCAGCTACCAACATGGACGGGGGCATGAGACTCAGGCCTGCCATGAACACCCATCTGGTACACCACCAGCTGCCCTCCACCATGATGTACCCCACAGCAGCCCCAGCAGCAGTACATGAGCCCGGTGGCCTCTCAGCAGCTCATGGCCAGCATGCACTTACAGAAACTGAACACCCACTACCAAGGGCACCCGCTCCTGGGCATGGGCAGCGGGCCCATGGGTGCGGCTTCCCAGCAGTTCAGAATGGGGCCCGCTCTCCAGCACCCGGGACTGCAGCACATGCCGCCCCCCGCCCTCACCCTCAATGGCATGGACACCGGCCTCATCGACGAGGAGGTGCTCACCTCTCTTCTGCTGGAGCTGGGCCTCGACCGGGTCCAGGAGCTGCCGAAGCTCTTCCTGGGACAGAATGATTCCGCCGCTTGCACCTGTGCGGCAGTGAATACCAACATGGTGGCATTTGTACCAGTGCGACCAAGATTGCCATTGAGTCTTCCAAATATGTGGGAGACACGTGCAGATCGCAGTAGCCAGCCCTTCTACCGCTGCTTTCTTTGCAGTGATTGGAAATTAGCCTCTTTATGTTCTGCTTCTATCCAGCAAGCTCCACACTGTACCAGTTGATATAGTCAATGTTGGAAAATCAGGATTTATCAAAAAATGAAAGAAATGTCCCATGTCTTCTGTTCGAATGACGAGTCGCAGCTGTTGGTAGCTCCGTTTCTCCTGGCGCAGCGCCTGCGACACAGATTAGGCTAAGCAGGGTTGCTATATATGTCTTTAAGCCTTATTAGTATTCGTAGCCCACGTTTTGACATCTGTACGAGTAATCTTGCTATTTTTAAATATTTTGGAAAAAAGCTTTAGGCATCTAAAGCAGCAGTCTCGCCCCTTCCCTCCCCAGTACCCACTTCTGAAACCAAATACAGTAGTAAGCTGAGTATTCCCGATTGTAATGTTATTTATTTTTAATTATTTATTGTGAATCCGCCTGGGGAGGACTGAGGAAAGTCACTGCAGTTTTAAAGCGCTGCTTCAGATCATAGCTGGGGCATTATTGTATGTATTTCAGCGGTTCTACTGATGACCTCCATTTAAACGGCTTTATAAACACAAGTATTTTTGGGATGGTGCCCAGTCCAGACAAGCATTGGCAAAGCCAATAGGTCTTGCCTATGGTACCTTATAAGTGTTTAGCCATGTAACACTTGATGTTGTTGCACCAAGGATCAATCAATCAATCAATCAAACATTTGTAAAGCGCGCTACATACCCGTGAGGGTCTCAAGGCGCTGGGGGGAGAGGGGGAGGGGGTGCTGCTGCTGCTACTGATCCAAGAGCCATATAGTGCTGGATAAATAAACACTTATAAGGTCCCAAAGACGGGACCTATTGGCTATGCCAATGCTTGTCTAACATTTAAATGTTTTTTGATCATCATTCTTGGTGTATGAGGGTAGATTGTAGAAATATTTATTTTGCCAAAGCAGATTAACACTGCTACATAGAATGCCACACAACTTGTCATTCAATCATTTTTCCAGACTTAACATGTAGGCGATATCAAAGCTGAATAATGGTATGGTTTTAAGGCTGGTATTTAGCCTACTCTTAATTACTTGGCATTTTAGCAGATAAGAGAACAGAGATGCAGAGAGATTTATCCGCATCTCACAATTTGGGAAAGAAATGAATAAAAACCACATGCTCTTTGTGTTACAATTGACAAGGTAACCATTAATTCTGATATGTTCTCTAAGGCTCAGAATTTTTTGAGACAAGAGCAGTAATTCAATTAATTATAAAATGCACCAGTAAGATTAGCTGAATTCTGGTTATGGGTTGTACTTTAACCTAATGGAGGGGCTACTGGAATTATGCAGCAGGTGAGGACAAAATTATCAAGCAAGAACAGGCAAATTATGTAGGATAAGGCAGCTCTTTTTGTGTTGGTATTATTTCATTATTTTGCAACTTTTACTCCTCGTAACACTGTATGTGAAAAGATTTCACCTCAATAGTACCTGCTTAGTAACCAAATGGAGCAATTAGCAACTGAGAAATGATCTGTTAACTTTTGCGCAGGAGCACGTTGCAACGTTTGAAGTAACTTTTGATCTGTTTGAACTAGAAACACTTTTTTTGTTCAAACCTGCAGATGATGCATCATGTGATGGATTATGTGGTAGATGCGGCAAATACACAGTTATGAGGAAACGGTGCAGGCACAGAATCGCATAATTGTACTGGACCGGACTAAGGGATTCTCTCTGTCACCGGCGCTCCTTCTCCGCACTCTCTTTGCTCATCAATTCATACTTTCGAAGGCGTGGGTGTGTGAATGAAGACTTTAGAGGGATGGAGGGCAGAACGTGTGTGCACATTGCTTTAATGGTTGAGATGACCTGCCTTTCGAACATTGAGTACCTAATATACCTAAGTACCGGGAAAGGGCTCCATACACTGGCTCTATGTCGCAGCCGTCACAGAGGGGCTACCTCGAGCACTGTGCGAACACTTCTGTACCTGCTCTTACACTATTGTGATATTTGTGAGAGCTCTGAAACAGACTTCAACTACATGGAGAAATAACTAAAATTACTTAGTAAAAGCAATACATCTGGGGGCATATGTATCAAACTATTTTGTATTCGCAAACGCTGCGATTCGCAAAAAAACAGCCTTTGCGAATAGAAAATCGCAAAATGAGATGTATGAGCCATATTTGCATCGCATTATTAAGGAATCGCAAATTTTGCGATTCCTTAATTTTGCGTAAGCATTTAAGGAATCGCAAATTGCGATTTCTTAAATGCTATGTAACACGCACCCAAGTTGTGCCATTTCTCCTTAAGAAATCGCAAATTACCGCGCGATTTCTTTGAAAAATGCACTTTTTGGCATTGTTCAAAGTGCCAACCGGCCTCGACGCATAGAACCCTACAGATTTAAAGACGCAGCGGGCTACTTCTCCTTCCAGGAAAATGTACGCTTCAGGCAAGTGTCATGGATGCTAAAGCCAGTTTTGAGTACACGTTTTTCCACGGAACTGCTACGTTTACTAACGGGGAAAGGATTTATTGCCCAGACTGCAGTGAACACGAGCTAAAAGAAAAGTGACTACAAAACACTAGCCACATGGATAACTTATGCTCCTGACATTTTAGCTTCTGTTTGTTCTAGCAACAGTACTTCTCGACACATGCATCAACATTTTTTCAGCAGCACCACCCCCCCTTCATCAGTTGCTTAATCTACAGTACAACATGTATGAAAGTGAATCACACACGTTACATGTTAGCTATATCTATTAACAGAAATAAGGGAACCCGTCGGAAGAATACGTGTATAACAAATGATATGTGTCTGTGACATTGAAATGCGACACGATGTTCTAGCGTTGATTTTATCTCAATAGTTTTATAGTGGATGTGATCCGTGGCAGCTGCCATGCGATTGCTTTCACGGGGTTTGCACATCACGCTGTGAGAAAGGACGGACAGCAAATCTGGTTTGAAGCCTGTAATCTTCCAATCTTTCAAAGCGCGTTCTGCTTGCAGCGCTAAAAAATACTATTTTTACCTGTGACAATGAAACGGAAGCGAGTGTGCCGTTGAAGAGGCTTCTGGGTATGCAATTTTACTGAAAACGTAACGAATTGTTACAGAATGTTTATTTCGTATAGACTCACTTTAAGTACAAGTTTAGTAATCCTTGAGGAAAGACCGCCCCTTGGCTCTCTGTGAAAAGGAATTGTACTTTCTAAACCCTAAAGTAGATCTCGCGCTCTGCTAAGATTTTCAAAAATTACACTGCAACTGCTGTTAATCATCGTCACACGAAGTACAATGAAGCGCGGCATAAAAGTGTACATAAGCATAAAGAATTACTGAAGTTCTGCCTGTAGTATCATAAATATCATTTATGAAAATTACAGTCACTTTGCAAATGTTATTCAAAGTTTCAAGTGTAATGCTATCTTAGCAAAACATATACTCATGTAAACGTATTTCTCATTCTCAAAGCTAAACAACCACAAGCGCGCGTGCCTCGAGCGGCGGGAGGGGAGAGAAGAGGGGGCCTGCGCGATTCCCTTGCGGAAGCGAGCGGCACGGCGCGATAATTGATACCATATGGCGGTGCCCCTCGCTCCCGCAAGGGAATCGCCACACGTGCACGCGTTGCCATTGAAGGCAATGGAACGCGTGCACGTTTTTGGGCGGAAAAGGGAACTGAAGGCTAAAGGTCTCTTTCCTACGCAACGCATGCACGCTGCTTAGGCGAGACCTAAAGAGCACAAAAATCTTAAAGGCTGGATGCATCAGAACTCCTCTGCATAAGGAATAATTACAGTACAAAGGGGTGTACACGATTACAAAAGTGTTACACAGTCCCTAAATAAGGGACTGTGGGGGGGCACATGTAGGTACGTAATTTGCATATCTTTTTCCTCATGGTTTATTTAGTGCACAGAATTGAAAGGTTGTGTATGGCACTGATTCGTACCATTTTGTGTCTGATATGGTTGCGCGTGCACAGTGGCGTTAATAGAAGTGGTTTTGTGTCTGGACAATAAGCAGGGTGTAGAAAAGTGATGTATGGGGCAGAAAAAACATCCAGGAGTGGTTTCTTTTGTATCCCAATTAAAGGACGGTCTCTTATACACTGTAGTTGTGGGGCACGCGCAGACACTTTGTTTTCATTTTGTCGAGCATTAGTGTCGCCCCATTAAACAGTTGGCACATCAGAGCGTCCCAGTTCCTTGTGGATGAGGCATGGGGAGAGGGAGCGTGGGCAGTAAGGACACCCCTAGGGGCTTCACAAAGTTGCCCTGCGCCGGAAAGCCTCCAGAGCACATATTTAGCACTCTTAGGGGCAGATTTATGAGCCCCTTGCGCCACTTTTGCGTCACTTTTCCCATGTTAAAAGTGACGCAAAAGTGGCGCAAGGGGCTCATAAATCTGCCCCTTAGTGTTTCTTGGGAAGGTCCCAGGTGTTAATGTATATATAGCAGTTGTCGTATTGCATGTGTGACGGCGCTATCAGCCAGCACTGTTTTTTTACGTGCCTAAAGCAGGTTGCAATCTGTAGTTCCAATTTTAATATTGCAAAGTATGGGTCAGAAATGCGAAGAGGTGGTTATGCTTTGTTACGAAATGTAGCCATGTTGTTTTTCTCTCTACATAAAATATTGTCTTTCACCCTCAAATCACGCCGTGTAACTGTAACCAAACTTGCTCTCATGTCTTCCTCACTCTGGCGGTAATAATTCGGGGCTTTTTGTTCATCAGAAACCGTAATCACTGGAGTCACTAACAAGTACCAAAGTATTTAGGGCCATATGTAGGTCGCCCAATACCGGTCGGTAACGGCCGATTTTCGGTAAATATACCGTTACCGACCGGTATTTAGGCTTTTGAGATGTAGGGGGATCATTTCTGCATTCGGTAATTTACCGAATCGGTAAAATTACCAAATCGATAATTTTACCGATTCGGTAAATACCGAATACAGAAATGAGATGTAGGGGGAGTGTGTGGTGGGTGTGGGGATTCGTTATTTAACACCAACTGAAAGTTGGTGGTAAATGACGAATGTCTCTGTGAATGCATTATTTGGCCCTTAGATGTGTGCAATGTGGCAGACACACATGCCCTCAGGGCATGTATGTGTGCCACATGTGCACACATGCAGGAATCAGGGGTGCAACAGGGTGTCAATGTGACACCCTGCCACCCTTGATTGAGCTCCCCCCATTACTGATTCGGTATTTACCGATTCGGTAATGGTAACTGGCTTCCCATTGATTCCTATGGGCCTCCTGGCCCATAGGAATCAATGAGATACAGGTTACCATTACCGAATCGGTAAATACCGATTCTAAAATACCGACACTTACCGAATCGGTATTTTTTTACCTACATTACATTTACCGATTCATAAATACCGAATCGGTAAAATTCGGTATTTAAGAATCGGTAAATGTAATTTACCTACATAAGGCCCTTAATGTGTTGTGGTGATTACTGTCATCTTGTGCTAAAAATACATGTGAGCGAGTCTATGTTGCAGTAATGTACGATAATGTGCTGCATTGCAAAATACTTTGAAGGTCCCAAATGTGAGACCAATTGCATTGAACATGCATGTTATCTACTACATTTGATGGCGAAGCGGCCTTCAAAATTATGGTTCATGAGATGACAATCCTGCCCTGAGGGAATCAACCTTTATTAAAGATGGAAATTACTCCTGAAAATTGTGCAAAGGATGTCTCTTGGAAAGAAACTGTGGAAAGCGTGGGTTATCAATATCCTTTCATTCTTTATTTTGCACCTTTTTAGTAGCCAGATGCCTTTTCTTTTGCTGATATACCGCAAAGAAATACTCCTCATCTGTTGCAACAGGCTCAGGAAAACCCAAATTTTGTTTAATATTGGAGGATAAACTGCATGAAATCAGTATATAGCGCCTCAATGCGCAGGGACATCTTTGTTAATCAGGGCTGCTTACATGGCAGTTCTTGTCCTTTCAAGGCAACAGTTACCTCCTTATTAATCGTTTTTGTAATACTGAGGGGAAGGATAACGTTGCCTTGCAGGTTCTTTCTGCTCCACAATCCATCCACACCTCAGGATCTTTTTCGATGCACCTCTTTTAGGAAACAGGTTTTCGTTCATCCTCCTCCATGGTTGCAGTCAACTACAAAGGGAGGTTTTAGGAACTTTTTTAGGTCTCGCCTGGCGAAAAGCAGCGCATGCGTTGCTCTCGTCAGAGAGACCTTTTGGAATTGATTCTACGCCGTGGGCTCATGCACGCGCCTGCATGGATAAAGATGGCTGCTCTCGCCATTTGTCCATTGCAGACAGCATGCGCGTGTCCGTGGGACTGTGGACAGTCCGACACCATCTTTTGCCGATAGCTTCCCGTTGTCCATGGTAACCAAGCTTCTTATCAAAAGTTTTGTCGCGCCAGTTTCCTGTTCCCGCCCACCTCACTATTTTCTGTCCGGACAATCCACTTTGCGCATCTACGGACTAACCTACTCCGGAATGTCATCGTCTCGGTAGGACCAGAATTAGCTATGTTCGCTTTAAATGCAATAGTCACAAAAGTTTTGTTTATCGCGCGCTTCAGCGTACCTTCGCTACATAAAGAAAAGACTTGATGCAGTGCTCTGTTGGCATGGGGCGGAGTGTCTGGTTCACAGGCAGCGCAGCCCTACAGGACATGCGCAAAGGAGTGGAGCCAGGGGAAGTGCTGCCGAGAAGGGGCAGGCCAATATGTGCATGCAAAGGTGGAGAATAGAAGCTATGGCTTCTGTTTGGTTGAGGTTAGGAAGTGAAGATGGCCACGAAATCCTGTCCGGAGTGTGAGCAACAGATAAGCGTGCTGGGATTCCCCGTCTCCTGTTTGGAGTGTGGCTGAGGGGTGGCGATCGCTGGTCATCCACACTGCCTGGTGGTATGCAGTACATAGCAGTCTTTGTGGCTCTCCAGTTTCTCTTATTTACTGTACCCACACCGAGAGGTCGGTACTGTGCTTCTTGCTGACCTGTGCCCTAGTCGTGACAGTTAGCTTGTAGACAGCCTGCATAAGACAAGCATTATATAAGTAAAATGTTAGTTAAGTGAGACTGTTCGGAGGTGCCATCCGTTGTTTCGACTTGTATTTGGCGGCAATGTGGTTTCCGTGTGGCCGCTGTATGACTGGAAATAATGGCAGAAGGATAATACATGTTATATTAACTTGTGCTTGACTGTGTCACTAATTGTGTTTGAGAGAGTTTTAACACTGAGTAGGGTCGAGCTTGTGGGATTATGACAATAATAAAGCATGGAAAAGTGACTGTCGTATTTGCTGGTTTCGTATCTGCCAAAAACTGGAATCCTCAAAAACAGTGCTCTTATTGTATTCTCAGTCCAACCTGAGCATTTTAAGAATTGTTGTGAGATGAGGGAATACCGGCTTACTTTAAGTACAGTCACCTTGAACGTGTGTAGAACGGGATCCTTGTATATGGTCGGCACTCTAGGGCATCTTTGTACCGATATTAGACGTTCAATAAGTGTGCAAGGTTCTGGGTCACGCAGCTCTCCCTTATTGTACTCGGTATATGCTAATTCTCAATGTCCTCGATCACCATTTTGATATTTGCTTGCACGTCTCACGTAATTACTTATATCTCAGCTTTGAGGGAAGCCCTAAAAATAATACTTTTCCCGTGGGCGGTTGCCTAGTTCTCCTGTAAATTGTCTGGCCCGGTAAGCACAGCTTGCTGTCCTCCCACCTGCATGCGGGTATTTTATGACACATGTCGAGCTGGACCAAGGGGTGACACCCTCACAGATTAGCAGTCTCACACTACCAACAACATTCTCATGCACCTCAGAATAGCAGTCCCACTATATTGGAAGCACTCTCGCACTCCTCACAGAGTAGTAGTCTTGCAGAACCGATGGCTCTCTCAAACCCATCACAGACTAGCAATTGCACGGTATCTGAAGCACTCATATGTCCCTCATGGACTAGCCATCTCACACAACTCAGCACTCTCACACCCCTTGGAATAGCAGTCAAATGCTACCGGTAGTACTTTCTCACCTATCTAAACACCTTGAATTACACACTGAGGACAGCACCTTACAGATCATAAGTCACTCCCTAAAAAAGTGCACTTTCACATCCATCAAAGACTAGCAGTCACATGTTAGCCATCTCACTCCCCTTGGAGTAGCAGTCAAACACTGCTGGTAGTACTTTCACATCAATCTAAAACATGGACTGACACACTGACAGCACTCTCACACCCTTCCTACAATAAGCAGTCACGCACTGCAAAAGTGCACTCTCACATCATCACATCGCATTTATTGCATCAGGTGTTTCTGCGCTGGTTACTACCGTCCATCTCGAAAGAATGTCTTAAATGCATCCTATCCGTGAGCCTATTTGGTCATTTGAACCTACAGTGCAGATAGCCCAGGCCTCTCTGACGGCAAAGGAGGGTGGGCAGACAATGGACTTCCTGAATGGATACAACTATTTTACAAGCCACTGTTAATAGTTTTAAAATCATGGCACCTCATCTGTATATTGTCACCAGAGAGACACGCAAGTAGACGATTTGTACCCACTATTTTCACAGGATGGATGCCACCCACCGTGCCAATCAGTTGGGCCCTACTGAAAATATACTGAACTCGTCCTGGTGTAATTTTCAGACACCAGGACACATTCAGAAGCGCCTGCATGTTGTGTGCATACGTTCCCAGCAGCAACTTGCAGTTGGCGAGGAGGCTTTGTTAGCTTACATTTCAGCTGGTCCTACAACAGAGGCCAAAGTTAAGGAGCCATCTGGCCTTCTCTTCTTAAGAGTATCCCGGCTGGGAACCAAATGGTGCCTCACACCTAGTTGCAGAAGCAATGGAGGGGGAACAATAATTTCACAGCTACTTATGAGACGCATGGTTTTGACTTTGTTCAGTTCCTGTATATAAGAGATATTCATGCACTGTAAGAATGCCGGATGAGTTGGTCTGACCCAGTGGTATGCAAATCACTATTTAAATACCACTATTTTATAGCGCTGCTCATCCCAATGCAGGTTGTCAGAGCGCTTTACATCACACGTACACATTATACATTGACAATAAATCATATAAGTGCCTAAATCAATGTAAAAGACATGTTATGTAATTCAGTCAGGGTTACAAGGTGTAGGAGTAATAATTCCTTCATAGGTCACTGAGCTATGTTAGAAGGAATACAATTTATAAACTGCAAGTAACAAAAGGATATCTGTGTTAAAAGTAGTAACCCACTTACCTAGCTACATAAATTAAAAAACATAATTTGCATGTTGCATGATGTGCTATGCAGGGAGACACATTAACACAATATGTTACTTTGATTCAAAACTGGGGCGAGACAAAAAACAAATCTTTCCAGTAAATGGAATAACCTCCAGAGTTATTTACCATTATTAATATTCCCTGTGGACTACTGTGCACACAAAGATCTCTGCCGCAGGTGCCTTAAGATCATTTAAAATGCACTTTGTAGCCAATTAACCATAACAGATTTACTGTCACGTTTCTCCTTGTTGCCAATTCTTTGTGGGAGTTTGAAAAAAATAGATGTGTATGTTAAAGCCCAGATTTGGTGTTGGGTTGCATCACTTTTTTGACACAACCCTGACGCGAAATCGCAAATGTTAAATCTCATAATGTGCTCAAATGTACTCGAGAAAGACCTGCTAAACATATGTCTGATGTGTTAAGATCTGATTTTATTTCTTGAGATGTCACTTCCTGTCAGGTCCTGGGTTGTGATGCCACTTCCTGTAATGCCACGTGTGATTCTACTCGCCATGATGTCACTTGCATAATGCCTGTCTTGCTTAGTCCCTCCACTTTTGTTTTTAGGTCTCGCCTGACCCAGCGCATGCGCTGGTCTGGCAAGACTCATTGAGAGGGCTCCAAAAAGTGCTACCAGGTCAGCCTAGAGCTACAGTGCATGTGCGCGGGCGCGCGCGCCGCGCTTTACTACGATTACTTTCACTTTCGCGGCCGCTTTGCATAGCCAATAGGTCTCGCTTTTGGGACCTTATAAGTATTTAGTTATGCAAGTTTGCATAGCTAAACACTTATAAGGTCCCAAAGGCGAGACCTATTGTCTATGCCAATGCTTGTTAGGACTTGTGTCCTGATTGTCACTGACCAAAAAGTGCTGTCTAATCAGATATTCAAACTGCATTCATACACAATATTTGCAAGCTGGATACTGGGACATTATACAGTAATTTTCTTAATTGTACGCCTCTTAAAATCCATGAATCCATTCTGCAGAGACCTTGCGCAGTAGTGGGGTCAGGCAGGATAAGGCCTTACGGTCAGAGCTGCAGTTCTAGAAATTCGGGAAGCAGGCTCTAGTCCCAGTGCTCAACATCCTGTGATTCTGGGCAATCACTTCACTTCCCTGTACCTAAAAACATTTATGAAAACGACTTTCTGTACTGGAAAAGGCGACTCACGTAAAGCGCTCCAATTCTATGCTAGATCGAGCCAGGCACGCAACGCCCATTGGGCTCAAAGGGCTTCAGTTGCAGCCCGGCCAGACACAGCCGTGCACCGGAGTACTTAGCAGGTCTTTAAAAGACCATTTACTTGGTAATGAGGCTTTGTTCTTCTTTCACCCCTTCTTAGAGCCCCTGCATCTTCACTCTGCCGATTGCTGGAAGTATTACCCCAGCTCCCCTCCGAAATTTCACTCTAGTTGCGCCTCTGGATCGAGATACATAAAACTAAAAAAAACAAAGAGAAACTTCATCCTGTGCCTTCTGGGCTGGAACCTGTTGTTCACGTTTATTTGTATTATAATTGCAGCATGATGTGTACTAGAATACGGATACAAAGAAACTGATGACCTCTGATCAGGACTCGAAATGATACCTCTTCCGGTTTTCAATTGCGGGGAAATAGAAACTCCGCCCTTCGTCACAGGGTTAAGAGCGAAGCACAGGAGACTAAACTAACCATGGGGCGTGTCTCAGCCAAATCACCTGAATGTGTAATGTAAATACGGTGCTATGTAAAGCGCTCCAATACCTTCGGGTTGAGTTCGCGCTATATAAAATATGCAACAAACAAAAAAAAAGCAGAAGCAAGAAGACAGCATAGCATACAAAGAAAGACTGGACAACAACGCCCACAACAGCAAGGAACTATTCAGCATCGTCAAAGAGCTCTCCAATCCCAGCGCCGGAAACAACCACATCACTCCTTCACAAGACCTCTGTGACTCACTCGCCTCGTTCTTCCACTGCAAGATTGCCGACATACACAACAGCTTCGGCGCACCAACCACACACCCTACCGCCGAACCAACACCCCCCCCCACCACCACCCTCTGCGCCTGGATCCCGGTCAGCACCGAAGACACCACCCGCACGATGAACACCATCCACTCCGGATCACCTGCCGACCCCTGCCCCCACCACGTCTTCAACAAGGCTGACTCCATCATCGCACCCCAACTACGTGACATCATCAACACCTCCTTCCGCACCGCCACCTTCCCGGAGAGCTGGAAGCACACCGAGCTCAGCGCCCTCCTGAAGAAACCTACAGCGGACCCCACCGACCTCAAGAACTACCGGCCCATCTCGCTCCTCCCTTTTCCTGCCAAAGTCATCGAGAAGACCGTCAATAGACAGCTCGCCGCCTTCCTCGAGACGAACGGATCCCTCGACCCCTCGCAGTCCGGCTTTCGAGCCAACCACAGCACCGAGACCGCACTGATCGCAGCAACCGATGACATCAGATCCCTGCTCGACAACGGGGAAACAGCGGCCCTCATCCTCCTGGACCTCTCGGCAGCGTTGAACACTGTCTGCCACCACACCCTAGTACAGCGCCTCAGCAACATTGGGATCCAAGAGAAGGCACTGAAGTGGATCATCTCGTTCCTCGCCGGAAGAACTCAGAGAGTCCGCCTCCCCCCGTTCAGATCCGAGGCCACCGAAGTCATCTGCGGCATACCACAAGGATCATCCCTCAGCCCAACCCTCTTCAACGTCTACATGACCCCCCTCGCAGCCATCGCACACCAACACAACCTCAACATCATCTCCTACGCCGATGACACCCAGCTGATCCTCTCCCTCACCAACGACCCCGCCACCGCCAGAACCAGCCTCCAGGAAGGGATGAAAGACGTCGCCGAATGGATGAAGAACAGCCGCCTGAAACTGAACTCAGACAAGACGGAAGTCCTCATCCTGGGATCGTCACCCTCCGCCTGGGACGACTCCTGGTGGCCCCCTGCCTTGGGCGCCACTCCCAAGCCAACGGACCACGCACGCAACCTGGGCTTCATCCTGGATTCCTCCCTCTCGATGACCAGACAAGTCAACGCCGTTTCATCATCATGTTTCAACACCCTGCACATGCTCCGTAAGATCTTCCGATGGATCCCCACCGAAACCAGGAATATGGTCACCCAGGCCCTCGTCACCAGCTGACTGGACTACGGGAACACCCTCTACGCCGGAACCACAGCCAAACTTCAGAAAAAACTCCAACGCATCCAGAACGCCTCCGCACGACTCGTCCTGGACATCCCCCGACACAGCCACATCTCCGGCCACCTGAGAGACCTGCACTGACTCCCCGTCAGCAAGAGGATCACGTTTAGACTCCTCACAAGGCTCTCCACGACCTGGGCCCCAAGTACCTCAACAACCGCCTGACCTTCTATACGCCCACCCGCCAGCTACGATCGACCAGCCTCGCCCTCGCTGCCGTACCACGCATACGCAGAGCCACCACCGGAGGAAGATCCTTCTCCTACCTGGCAGCCGAGACCTGGAACTCCCTCCCCATCCACCTTTGGCTGACCAAGGACCATCTCTCCTTCAGGAAACAACTTAAGACCTGGCTTTTCGAGCAGTAATGGTCCCCTCTCCCCCAGCGCCTTGAGACCCTCCGGGTGAGTAGCGCGCTATACAAATGCTATTATTGATTGATTGACAGAAATTAACGAGAGGCCCAGGTCAACTTGAGCCACACCCTCACACTCGTAGTCACGCCCACTCACACCTGGAGCCACACTTCTGCAGCTGTAGACACTCCCGTTTACAGATGTTCACACGCCACTGTCTTGCGGC
This sequence comes from Triturus cristatus, assembly GCF_964204655.1. Taxonomy (NCBI): domain Eukaryota; kingdom Metazoa; phylum Chordata; class Amphibia; order Caudata; family Salamandridae; genus Triturus; species Triturus cristatus. Next base: position 1,153,788,509 of record NC_140584.1, read on the forward strand.
AGGTACTTCCAATCACAAATGCAGAAACGCCCCTCCAGAGAAACCACGCCCTTCTCATCGGCAGACACTCCTACCTCAGCTGGATTTAGCCCTGAAACGACAGAAGAACAGGCAAAGCCACGCCCTCTTCACAGACTGCGAGATACGAAAATTTGATAGAGAAAAATGGCGTCAAACAAGCAGCTAAAGGAGGAGGTCTCCTGCTCCATATGCCTGGATTATTTCACAGACCCCGTGGCTACGGACTGTGGGCATGCCTTCTGTTGGTCCTGTATCACTCGGTACTGGGAAGGGTCGGAGACAGACTTTCCCTGCCCTGAGTGCAGACAAACCAATAAGAACAAAATATTAATGCCCGTCAGACAGCTGGGAAACATAGTGGAGCTGCTGAAACAACTTCCCTCCTCGAGTGCTACCGTCAAGGGGGAGAATCTGTGCAGAGAACATGAAGAGAAGCTAAAACTGTTCTGTGAAGATGACCAGGAGACCATCTGTGTGATCTGTCGAGAGTCCAAAGACCACAAGGCTCACTCCATGCTTCCTATGCAAGAGGCAGCCCAGGAGTACAAGGTGAGTAAAATCCAGATGTGTGATATGGGTGGTGCCCTCTCCAAACTCATCAAAGGTTGCCAAGGATTACAAGGCGTGTATGCCACAGATTTGGCCTTGCATAGGTTCTGATTCAGAAACGTTTTTATTTCATTTGTGCATGTGTATAGTCATAGGTTCCTAATATTCCAGATTTTTTCTTTGTATTTTGGGACTTGTAGTTTTATCTTTCTATTATAAAAGCAGGATTACATGCCCCAAAGTGGAAAGGGAAAATATGGACTCCCACCATGGCACTGAGATCGAAGTCTATGCCTCTGTCTATGTGCGCTTCACCTCTGAAAGACAGTTGCACAACACTGTGATGTTTGTAAGTAGGTGAGAGTAAGCAGTAGCTTTATGCTGGGGCCGATAAAGGAGGAATGTGCATAGCAAAATATTTATTGATAATTTGTCACTATTCACAGGCCACCTTCAGCTCCTCTTGTACCATCTGTATTCACCCTGGGTTTATATTCAGAAAGTGGGCAATTTGTGGTTGTAGGTAGCTGTTAGAAAGTGGATTTTTGGTAGGCTGGGGCATGTGCCAGAGCCAGGCAGAAACCACCACTCTAGTCAGGATAAGGAAGTCACACTCCTAAAATAACCCCTGCTCACCCCCCCTTGGTAGCTTGGCACGAGCAGTCAGGCTTATCTTAGAGGCAGTGTGTACAGCATTTGCACATAACCATCAGTAATACAGCGTAAGCACTACAAAAGGACACAACACCAATTTAGAAAAATAGCCAATATTTTTATATACTTAAGACAAAACCAAAAATGATAAAAATCCACAATACAGTCTTACAAATCTTCAGTTATCAAAATATGCTTGTAAAACAGTTCCTTGATGTCGATACCTCCGTCCGGGGCTATCACGGAGTCGTGAACAAACAAATCCAAACAGTTCTGACTGACCACGACATCGCAGGCCAGCTACGGTGTCGGGAAGACCCGCAAACAGTACCTTTTAGAAATGCAGGGCATCGGGGACCTCTTGTTGAGCTTCCAAAAGCACAGCATCCGCAGGCGTCGGTTCCGGAGGTCGATGCAGGAGTCGTCGGGGCCCTTGAAGGCACATGCGTTGCAGATCGAACTCCTCTTTGTTTAAGTCAGGAATGCTGGCGTCGGTAGGCGTTGGGTGCTGCGGTGCGAAGTGCAGCAGCGTGCGGTGCCCTCAGGTCGTGGTGCGATGGTGTCATCGGTGAGACCAGGGTCACAATGCGAAGTGAATGCGGTGCTCGTTGCGGTGCTGGCAGTCGCAGTGCAAGCAGCGGCGTAGTCGTTGCTGAAGCGCTGTCGTCGGCTGACGAATAGGAGTCGATGGCGCCGGCTGGAGCAACCTATTCCTCACTCCAGGTAAAAGTGCACCCGTTTCTTCAGTGAAAAAATGCAAAATATCCAAGCGTACATTACCAAAACCATGCTTGCTTCAGCTCTAGTGCCCACCCCTGGCTTTACAATTCTAAAATGGTCATCCTTCATAGCCCATCTCTTTCAGATCTCACCAACTCATCTCTCATAAAACCTGTTCTCATGAAGAAGATGCTTCACCCTGGCCGTTCATCAAAGCTCTCTCTGGGGACGCTTTCTCACCCTACTCCTGATTGTCGATCCCTCCCTCAATAAATACATCTCCCCAGAAGCTCTCAAGACAAGTCAGATCCTCCCACTCCTGAAAAAACTTATATTAGACCCTGACGCCCACTCCAACTACTTGCCCATCACCCACCTACCATTCATCGTCAAGATCATTGTAAGAGAGGTGTATTGGTAATTTCAGGATCACGTTAATGCTAACCATCTCCTGCTTAATTACCAACCTGGCTTCAGGTGACACTGCAGCACGGAGACCGCTACCCGACACATCGAACATGTTGCCCTCACAACCATAGATAAGATGAGGCCACAGTTTGAAATTCCTGGACATCTCCGCTCCCTTCGATACAGTTGACCAACCCATCCTCATATGCACCCAGGAGTCTTGAATCGGATTTAATGATAGTGTCCTCCCCTAGTTGTCCTCTCACCTTTCCAACCAGCACTTGTTTGTTCACATGAGCACCTCCAGGTCCCAAAAGATCCGTATCACTTGCTGAGTCCCCCAAGATTCCATAATGTCCAGGGCCAGACTGGCCGTAGCGGGTGTCAGGCATTTTCCCGGTGGGTCAGAAGGGTGGGGGGCGGTTTTTGACCCGTGAGGGCCACCTTTGTTACAGGGGGCCTGTTTTGTCAGCAGTGCTGCAATATCTGCCCCCTGTTAAAAATGCGGCAACACTGCTTGACACTAGCACTCGCCACAACCCCCCTCCGGCTGGTCGTTCGAGCAGAATTGCCAGGGCTGGTTTCTGGTCCCAGTCCGGCTGTGATAATGTCCCCAGTCATCTTCAACCTCAACATGGAGCTGCTTTGTGCTCTACTCACAGATAACAGCATCAAGATTCACCAATATGCTGATGATACACAGCTGTGGTTGAAATACTCCTCTGCTTTAGACACCTAATGCCTCGAACACTTCCGGCCGTTCATCCAGATCCGGATTTCCAGATACTCCCTGAAGCTCACTGTAGTCAAGACAGAATTACTTTTTTGATTTCCCAAAACAACTAATAAGAAACTTTTCAAACCTGGCTTAATGACATTAACTACCTTTGAACCCCACCGTTCATTAAATGCAAAATCACTTGGATTCACGCTCTACGCCAACCTCATAGTAAAGGAAAGCATGCAAAAAAACAAACAAAGGAAGACCTGGTACCAGCTCTCTCCTCTAAAGAAAATGAAGCAATTTCTTCCAGAAAGCATTTTCAGAACTGACTTCATACTCATGCATCTGGATAATAGTAACACCCTGTTCCTTGACCTCCCAGACTCCTCACTGGCACCAATCTAGGGCTTTCTACGCGTTGTAGCAAGTCTATCCAAGGCCTGAAGTAACCTGATCACATCACCCCTCTCATCATGAAACTCCATTAGCTACTCTTACCGACCTGTACTATCTTCAAAACCATTTGCATCAGTTACAAAACCTTCATGATTAACTTGCAGACAAGCTGACCATCTCAGGTGGTGCACTACACTCCTGCAGCCAGGATACCATCAGACTAAGAAGTTTACAAAAAGAAAGAAAACAGGGCAGCAGGCCTTTTCCATTTATGCTCCCAGTATTGGAAATTCTACCCTCATATCTATCATGTCCGCTTCCACTCTGCTCAAATTTAGGAAACATTTAAATAGACACTTCTTTAAAGGACACTACCACTTAGTGCACTATCCGTCCACAACCCAGTGTCCTCTCCTTTCATTTACTGACTTAATTCTTTACTGTGACCCTGTATAGCACCCTCAGTTTTTTTGCTAGGTTTGCAATATTGATATTTCAGATACGCACACACATACCAACACTTATACATGTATACATACATGCATACATAAGAAAATAGCACTGAACTGCCCTAAAGCAAATGGAAGTGTTGAAAGACTGAACAAAGTAGTAAAAGAAGGAATGCAGTTGGCAAAAAGCTGTGGGAGGAATAGGGAACAGTTGCAGGAGAGAATGGATGCAAATAGGGTTCCCTACATGCTCTCCAGGGAAGAGTACCTTTTGCGCTATTTAAAGGAAGGAAACTAAACACATTTGTGGGTCCAGAGTGAAGAATGTTAATGAATGATACCAAAGAGGAAAAGTGGGTAAAGTGAAAGAAAGATTTGATAATGAAAGGAACTGTTGGAAAGGCGTTCGCCGGAGGGGGGTTCGATACACGTCTTGCCCACCCCTTTGACCCACCTCTCCCAATTAGGCCGAACCAGGCGCGCACACCCTGAGCTTACACTACGAACAGAGTGACACCACACGTATTCTTTGTAGGACGATAGGTTCTTTTATCGAAGGTTTCAAGGGATCTTTATGATCCAAGGGGTAAGTAGTACATCAGCGGCACAAGAGACTACAAATCGGTGGTAGGGGAATGGGGGTAGCGGGACAGTCTTTGAAGGTAGTGTCTCTGCAAAGTACCCTGCGGATAGCTCACAATCCTCGAGCTGGAGGGTGTTGTTTCTCTGGGCGATCTCTTGTCAATTCGTCCTCGAGGGGAGAGCCACGAGTCACTCAGCAGGCACAGGTAGTTGGAGTTCGGGAGCCGCGATCTCGTCAGCAGGGCTCAGGTGGTTCGAGGGTCGGGGCCGCGAGTCACTCAGCAGGCCCAGGTGGTTCGGAGTTCGGGAGCTGCGATCTCGTCAGCAGGGCTCAGATGGTTCAATGGCTGGAGGCCGCGAGTCACTCAGCAGGCCCAGGTGGTTCGGTATTCGGAAGCCGCGACAGCGTCAGCAGGCTTCGATGGTTCCAGGTCTTCTCTGCCATTCGTTCCTCCGGCACCCCTTATTATACTCCCCCTGCCCTTTGAAGTCCGGAGTCCTCGCAGAGAGGGGCCTTGGGTGACTGAGGGGGTTCGGCGGGATTTCCTGCCGCTCGTTTCTTTGGTCTTTTCAGTTGGGCCTGGGAGGGACCCCAGACGCTCGGCAGGCGAAGCGCCTACTCCACAGGGGCTTGGTGGCCGATCGAGTCCTCCCGGGGGAAGGCGACCCGAGGTGTTACTGGGCTGGCACCTCTTGGTCTGGCTCGGGGGTTCCCGCTCCCTCGGTCGGGCATGCGTGGTAGGGTGTTGAGTCTGTCGGGGGCTCTGGCCGGCCCTCGGGTCTGTGTGGCTGGGGCGGCCGGAGTCGGAGATGCCGTGTCTTGGGGGTGGTTGCAGATTGGCTGGATGATCGGGAGGGCATACGCTGTGAGGCCGGTCTCACACGTGTCCCCCCCAGCTGAAAGGCGTGGAGAACTACCCATCCACTGGGGGGTTCTCCTCGCCGAAGCGGAAGAACCGGGACAGGCCGTCGGCGTTGGCATGATCCGTCCCGGGGCGATGCTCGACAGTGAAGTCCATCCCTTGGAGGGAGATTGACCATCGTAATAGCTTGGGGTTCTCTCCCCTCATCTGCATCAGCCACCCCAAGGGCCGGTGGTCCGTCTGCACTCGGAAGTGGGTTCCGAACAAGTAGGGCCGTAGTTTCTTGAGGGCCCAGACTACGGCGAAGGTCTCTCGTTCTATGGTACTCCAACGCTGTTCTCGAGGCAGCAGCCTTCGGCTGATGAAGGCTATGGGTTGATCTATGCCCTTGTCATTGAACTGCGAGAGGACGGCTCCGATGCCGTGTTCGGATGCGTCGGTCTGGACCACAAATTCTTGGGAGTAGTCGGGGGCCTTGAGTACTGGGGCGGTGCACATGGCGGTTTTCAGGGCGTCGAACGCCTGCTGGCACGGGGGGGTCCACTGCACCTTCTTCGGGAGCTTTTTGGAGGTCAACTCCGTGAGAGGCCCTGCGAGGCTACCATAGTTTTTAATGAACCTCCGGTAGTATCCTGTGAGGCCCAGGAAGGCCTGGACTTCCGTCTGAGTGGTGGGGGGCTCCCAGGACTTGATGGCGTCGATCTTTGGTTGGAGGGGGGCGACCTGCCCGCTGCCCACCTGATGCCCCAGGTAGACCACGGAGCCTTGCCCGAGCTGGCATTTGCTGGCCTTCACTGTTAGGCCGGCTTGGCGCAGGGCCAGCAGTACTTGCCGGAGGTGCTGGAGATGCTCGTGCCATTGAGAGCTGAATACGGCTATGTCGTCAAGGTACGCTGCGCTGAACTCCTCGAGTCCGGCCAGGACCTTGTTTACCAACCGCTGGAAGGTGGCCGGGGCGTTTTTCATCCCGAACGGCATGACCCTAAAGCGGTAGTGTCCATCGGGTGTGGAGAAGGCGGAGCGTTCTTTTGCTCCCTCCGTGAGCGCAATCTGCCAGTAACCGCAGGTCAGGTCGAAGGTGCTGAGGAAACAAGCGGCCCCAAGGCGGTCGATGAGCTCGTCGGCGCGGGGGATAGGATGAGCGTCCGCTCGGGTGACCGCATTGAGCCCCCGGTAGTCCACACAGAATCTTAGTTCGGGGGCGACCCCAGGGGCGGCCGCTTTCGGGACCAGGACTACCGGGCTGGCCCAGGGGCTATCGGAGGGTTCGATCACTCCAAGGGTTAACATCTTCTGTACTTCGGTCTTGATGCAGGTGCGGCCCCGGTTAGGCACCCGGTAGGCTCGGTGTCTCACAGGTGGGCTGTCGCCGGTGTCCACGTCGTGGACACACCAGTTGGTGACTCTTGGGATGAGGGAGAAGAGGTCTGCGAATTGTCTGAGAAGCTGGTGACAGTCGTCGGACTGTTGGGGAGTGAGGGTGGTCGACAGTTTCACTCCCTCCACGGAACCATCCAGTTCTTTAGCGCACAGGGGGTCGGGCAGGGGTTCAGTGTCTTCTTCCGCCCCATCATCGGTGGCCAGTAGCAAACTCAACTCCGTTCTCACAAAGTGGGGCTTGAGACGGTTCACGTGGAGAACCCGGAGGGGGTTCCGTGGGGACTGTACATCGATCAGGTACGTGACCTGACTCTTCCGCTCGATCACCTTGAAGGGGCCAGTCCATTTGTCCTGTAGGGCGCAGGGTTTCACCGGGGCCATGACCCAAACCTGCTGGCCCGGCTGGAACTCGACCAGAGTTGCGTTCTGGTCATACCAGCGCTTCATTTCTTCTTGGCTGGCCTCGAGGTTAGCCTCTGCGAGTTCTCTGAACTTTCGGGTCTGGTTGCGGAGCGCCAGGATGTAGCGGAACACATCAGGGGGGGTCCCCCGGGGGCTTGTCTCCCAGCCCTCTTTGACCAGGCTCAGGGGCCCCCGGATGGGGTGTCCGTATAGTAGTTCGAATGGGCTGAATCCCAGGGACTTTTGGGGAACTTCCCGGTACGCGAACAGGAGGCAAGGGAGGAGGACGTCCCATCTTCGGCGCAGGGGCTCCTCGAGGCCCAGGATCATCCCCTTCAGGGTTCGGTTGAAGCGTTCCACCAGGCCGTTGCCCTGGGGGTGGTAGGGGGTCATGAACTTATATGTTACTCCGCACTGCTGCCACAGGGACTTCATGTAGCGGGATATGAAGTTAGTGCCGCGATCACTCACAACCTCGCGAGGGAATCCGACACGGGAGAAGATCCCCATGAGAGCCCGGCCCACCACGGGAGCCGTCACGGTGCGGAGGGGAATGGCCTCGGGGTAGCGGGTGGCATGGTCCATCAGGACGAGGATGAATCTGTGGCCCTGGGCGGTCTAGGGATCCAGGGGTCCCACGATGTCGATGCCGACCCGCTCAAACGGGGTACTCACAACGGGAAAGGGTTGTAATGGAGCCTTGCGCTTTCTGCCACTTTTCCCACTGCCCTGGCACGTGAGGCAGGATTTACAGTGGACTTCTACATTTGCTCGCATCTTGGGCCAATAGAAGTGGGTAACTAATCGCTGATATGTTTTGTCTTGGCCTAAGTGTCCTGCCAAGGGTACATCGTGGGCCAGGCCCAGGAGGAGGCTTCGGAAGCGCAGGGGTACTACCAGTACTCGGGCTGCGCCTAGCTCGGCTGACTTTTGTTCGCTGTATAGGAGGCCATTGTCCCAATAGACCCAGTGGGTTCCGGTCCGGTCACAGGCGGTCTGTGCTTCGGCTTGTTGTCGGAGTCCCACGAGGGAAGGGCAGGTGGCCTGTTCCTGGCAGAACTCTTCACGGGAGGGACCTCCCTCACAACGCCACTGGGCCATCTCGGGCAGTTCTCCGAGCTCAGTCAGTGCCTCAGGGGCGGAAGGTTCCAGTCCTTCTCCCGGGTTAGTGTCTTCTTCTCCTTCCGAAGGAGGGTTGTCCGTTTCTGGTAGGGTGTCCCGGTTCTAGGGGACAGTGTTCGGTGGGAGGGCCTCACCGCCCTCGGAGAGGGGCAATCGCGCGGTCATGGAGCGCGTGGTGGCGCAGACCCATTCGGGTAGGCCCATCATCTCGAGATGGGCTCTTCGTTCCACTTGCCCCCATGGGGAACTCTCAAGGTCGTTGCCCAGGAGGCAGTCTACGGGCTGTGATGTTCGGACGGCTACCTTCAATTCTCCGGAGACTCCTCCCCACTCGAAAGGCACCAGGGCCATCTGGCAGAGGCTCTCGGAATTGTCGGAGGATATGACCGGACAGAGGGCAACGGGTAGGATCTGGTCTTCAGAGATTAGGTTGCGGTGGACCGCGGTGACACTTGCCCCGGTATTGCGGAGGCCCTCGACTCGGTGGCCGTTGATGGTCACCTGCTGTCGGTACTTCTTCGTGTTGGCGGGCAAGGGTGTCCCGGGGACCATTTCTCGATCACCAAGGGAGACCAGGGCCATGGCAGCTGGTTCCCACTCTTCGGAGTCCTCTATCTCTTCCCCTAGGGCCACGGAGGCCATCTGCTGGGCCGGGGGGTTGGTCGTTGCGGTTCGTTGATACTGGGGACACTGGGGGTCATTGGCGTAGTGTCCGGGCTGTTGGCAGCGGAAGCAGGTGATCCTGGTTCGTGGCCCTAGCCGCCCCGGGGCTCCGGTGCTGGCTGGGGACGGGGCTGGGCCTGCTGCTGGTGGGCTGCTGGGAGGGCTGTGCGGGGGCCCCCCTGGGAAGTCTCTCGGTCGGCCGTGGTTTCCTCTGCCCCTCTGGCAGGGGGGTCCTTGACTGTGGCGACCGTAGTCTCCCACGGGGCCTCGGGTGGCCCGGGTGTTCACCCAACGGTCAGCCTCGGCGGCCAGCTTTCGAGGGTCGGTGAGTTTACTGTCCAGGAGATGTTGGCGCAGTTCTACAAAGCAATTGGCCGCTAAATGTTCCCAGGCGATCAGATCAAACAGCTCTCCGAAGGTGGGGACCTTGCTGCCCTTGATCCACCCGTCCAAGGCCCGGCTGTAAAAGTTCACGTATTCTACCCATGTGGTGCCCGGTATCTTTTTGCAATCTCGGAACCGTTGCCGGTACATCTCGGGGGTGAGTCCATACCGGCCCACGAGGGCTTCTTTCATGTGGCTGTAGGAGTTCATGACCGTGGAGGGCAGATCCAGCAGGGTATATCTTCCTTCGCTTAAGAACTGGCCCCATAGCCCAGCCCCCCAATCCTTCTGCTGCTGGATATCGTCGTTTTTGCAATACTCCTTTACCACATCCTTGGGGATGTGGACTTTGGCTTCCACGGTGGGAGCGGATGGTAGATTCCCGGAAGGTCGTGACTCTTCGCTTTTAGCCCTCAACTCGATCTCTTTCAGGCTGCGTTCATGTTCCAGCTGGAGTTTCTTTTCGTCGTGCTTTCTTTGGCGTCTCTTTTCCTCGAGTTCCCCTTGTAGCCGTAACTGCTCGACGGCTAACTTTTTCTCGGCCAGTTTTATTTCTCCCTCGATTTTCAGCTTGGCCAGTTCAAGTTCGTGGTTGCGGCCTCTCTCTCGGTCTGCTAGTTCCTCGGGGGACAGGTTCCTCTCTGGCCCGCTGTTTCTCACCGGGATGCTTTGTGGTTCATGGGCGGAGTCTCCTTCCGTTTGGGTCGGGGGCGCCCCTGTCTCGCCCCAGGTCTTCAATACTTTCTGGAAGTCTTCCTTTGTGCTTAATCCGGTGGTAGCGATTCCAAGGTCTTTGCAAAATTGTTTTAATTCTCTATGCGTATAATAGTCCAATTGATCCTCTCAGAACGTCGAGCTCATTTTGGTACCTGCGGCACCCAGGGAGGTTTCTCCTTCCATCTCTGTTTGGTAGTGCGTCAGTCGTTCACTGCACGCTTTCTTTCGGTGTCGGCTCGGATCCCACCGCTGCCACCAAATGTTGGAAAGGCGTTCGCCGGAGGGGGGTTCGATACACGTCTTGCCCACCCCTTTGACCCACCTCTCCCAAGTAGGCCGAACCAGGCGCGCACACCCTGAGCTTACACTACGAACAGAGTGACACCACACGTATTCTTTGTAGGACGATAGGTTCTTTTATCGAAGGTTTCAAGGGATCTTTATGATCCAAGGGGTAAGTAGTACATCAGCGGCACAAGAGACTACAAATCGGTGGTAGGGGAATGGGGGTAGCGGGACAGTCTTTGAAGGTAGTGTCTCTGCAAAGTACCCTGCGGATAGCTCACAATCCTCGAGCTGGAGGGTGTTGTTTCTCTGGGCGATCTCTTGTCAATTCGTCCTCGAGGGGAGAGCCACGAGTCACTCAGCAGGCACAGGTAGTCGGAGTTCGGGAGCCGCGATCTCGTCAGCAGGGCTCAGGTGGTTCGAGGGTCGGGCCGCGAGTCACTCAGCAGGCCCAGGTGGTTCGGAGTTCGGGAGCTGCGATCTCGTCAGCAGGGCTCAGATGGTTCAATGGCTGGAGGCCGCGAGTCACTCAGCAGGCCCAGGTGGTTCGGTATTCGGGAGCCGCGACAGCGTCAGCAGGCTTCGATGGTTCCAGGTCTTCTCTGCCATTCGTTCCTCCGGCACCCCTTATTATACTCCCCCTGCCCTTTGAAGTCCGGAGTCCTCGCAGAGAGGGGCCTTGGGTGACTGAGGGGGTTCGGCGGGATTTCCTGCCGCTCGTTTCTGTGGTCTTTTCAGGTGGGTCTGGGAGGGACCCCAGACGCTCGGCAGGCGAGGCGCCTGCTCCCCAGGGGCCTGGTGGCCGATCGAGTCCTCCCGGGGGAAGGCGACCCGAGGTGTGACTGGGCTGGCGCCTCTTGGTCTGGCTCGGGGGTTCCCGCTCCCTCGGTCGGGCATGCGTGGTAGGGTGTTGAGTCTGTCGGGGGCTCTGGCCGGCCCTCGGGTCTGTGTGGCTGGGGCGGCCGGAGTCGGAGATGCCGTGTCTTGGGGGTGGTTGCAGATTGGCTGGATGATCGGGAGGGCTTACGCCATGAGGCCGGTCTCACAGGAACATTTTGACTTGAAGACATCTGCATGGATTACAAAAAATATTAGGAGATGTAATTCTGTAAAGAAGATAAGCATTGGCTGTAATAGAGAAGTGGTCTCAGTTCTGTAACCCATTAAAAGGGAAAAAGTTGTTGACTTAATCTATACACAAGTCCTTTGTTGTAACTACATTTAGAGTGGAGCAGTTAAAGCGAGTGACAAAGTTATGCAAAATCAGAGACTATCCAAAGATATAGGTTAAGGAATAACAAAAAAATTGAGAAAGAGGAGAGAAAGAGAAACCTAAGAAACATTCAGACTGTTTGATGAATTAACCCCTTGTGTGCGAGTTTATTTCCCGCGCTGTGCGTGAGAAATAAACGGTGGGCGGGATTACGACGGCTCCCGGCCATCGTGCGCACACGCCCATCGTGATGCACGACAGCCGGGAGCCGTCGTGCGCACACAAGGGGTTAAATGTACATGGGAGATGCAGAAGCAAATTTTTTTTTTTACTGTAAATAAGAACGTTGTTCTCCTTTTAGAATAAGTTCTGGAAAATAGTAGGTTTCTGTTTCGCTTCTTGGTAAAGTTTAGACTTGCCCGTATTTGTAAATCCTCAATGAGGGAAGTGTTTGGTATACCTGAACCTGGAATGTATGGGAGAGCAGTAAGGAGTAGGCCTGGGCTAAAATTTTGTTCCGGTCGCGGAAATTGCGATAATTTGACATTTTCGCGTTCTGCGGAAAGCGCGAAAATGTCAAAATTTCCGCATTCTGCAGCTTACCGATAATTTGTTTCTTGCTCGCGCTGTAAAATAATACATTCTCGCGCGCGCGATCGCCTTACCTGAATCCCCGCGTTCGCCGACAAGTTTTCCCAATCCGGTCGCGTTCTCCATGAGATGTTGTATTGTTTTTAGCCATTTGCGCTGTCTCGCGACAGTTCGCGCCCGCAGTGACGTCATGCGTCGCGCGATCACGTCTTTCTTCTCGCGATGATGCACCGCGAGACAACTGAAAACAAGATGGCCGCGCCCGCGAGCAACCACATGGGTAAGTTGGCGAGCCGCAACCATGCAGAAAATCTCGCGAACGGGCGGGAAAAAAACTTCCGCATCTTCGCGATATTTCCGCTTGTTTGCGGAGATTTTTTAACATTTTCGAGATAATTTGCGAAAGTGATTTTCGCAAATTCCACCCACCCCTAGTAAGGAGCAGCCTGGTGTATAAAGTGCATACTGAAGAAAATCATTTGGGAGAAAAGGTATACTGTGTTGGCTCCTTGATTACTCTATTTTTTGCTTTTTCTACAATAAAATCCTCTCCAATGTAACTAATATTTTTGTTGAGTATTTTTTCTGTGGTGTTTTTAATTCTTTGTGGTAGCTGTACAACAAAAACTGACCAATGTGAAAAGCTTAGATGCTGTCAACTGATTGGAACAGCAGCTGGTGTCTTGCAAATGCATCATAATCTAGTGTGTTTTTTAGGTCTCGCTGAGTCAGTGTGCATGCGCTGCTCGGAGAGACTTTAGTAGGTGAAAGTGCTACCCACATGGTCTTGCTGGCTACAAGCTTGAGTGCACGATGGCTTGCACGTGCACAGCTGCTCCCCGCATTCCCCCCTCCCTTCTCGCCCAGCCCTTTGATGCTCTGCTCACATCTCCCTCCTCCCTTTTCGTCAGTTTCATTGTGGCTCCTCTGCTCCTCGCATTCACCCCACCTTTTTCGCCCAGCCCTTTGATGCTCTGCTCGCATCTCCCTCCTCCCTCCTCGTTACTTTCATTCTGGCTCCTTTTCGTCAGTTTCATTCTGGCACAATAACACACATACACAACTACACACACAATCACAACTACATACACAACCACAACAACCCACAACCACAAGAACACACACAACCACAACCACTCAGAACCACACACAACCACAAGCACACACACACAACCACAAGCACACACAACCACAAGCACACAAGCACACACACAAGCACACAAGCACACACACACAAGCACACAGAAACCCACAACCACACACACACACAACCACACACACACCCACAACCACACACACAACCACACACACACCACACCCACAACCACACACACACACAACCACCCACACACACCACCACATACACACCCACAACCACACACACACACACAACCACACACACAATAACACACAACCACACACACAACCACAACTACACACAACCACAACCACACACACAACCACACACACAACCACACACACACAACCACACACACAACCACACACACAACCAAACACACACAACCACAACTACACACACACAACCATAAGCACACACACCCACACACACAATCCCACACTTAACCATACACACATAACCACAATCACACACAACCACACACAACTACACACAAACAGAACCACACACATTCAACCACACCCCCCAAACACAACCACACCCCCCAACAACCACACACAACCACACCCCCACACACGCAACCACAACCACACACAACTACAACTACACACAACCACAAACACACACACCACCACACACAACCACCACACACAACCATCACACACAACCCCACACACAACCACAAACACACACACAAAACCACAAACAAACACAACCACTCACACACACAACCACACACAGCCACACACAACCACAGTCACACACAACCACAACTACACACACAACCACAACACACAACCACACACACAACAACATCCACTCACAAACACACACAGAACCACAAACACACAGAACCACACACACACAACCACACACACACAACCACACCCACACACAACCACACCCACAACCAGAAGCACACACACACAAGCACACACACAACCGCACACACAACCACAAACAACCACACAACCACACACACAACCACACACACACACACACACACAACCACACACAACCACACACACACACACAACCACACACACAACCACACACACAACCACACACACACAACCACAATCACACACAACCACCCACAACCACAACTACACACACAACCACAACTACACACAACCACCACAACCACACAAACACACAACCACACGCATAACCACAACCACCAAAACACACACAAAACCACAAACACAACCACTCACACACACAACCACAGCCACACACACACAGCCACACACACAACCACACCGACACACAACCACAAACACACAACCACACACACACAATAACACACACACAACCACAACTACACACACAACCACAACACACAAGCACAACACACAACCACAACTATACACACAACCACACACACACAACCCCACACACAACCACACACACACCACCACACACACACCCCCAACCACACACACAACCACACCCACACACAACCAGAAGCACACACAACCACACACACACACAACCACATACACACAACCACAACTAGACACACAACTACACACACAACCAAAAACACAAACACACACACAACCACACTCACACCCACACACACAACCACACACAAAACCACAAGCACACACACAACCCCAAGCACACACACACAACCACACACAATAACACACACACACACACACAACCACACACACACGCACCCACACACACACAACCACACACACACAACCACAATCTTACACACAACCACACACACAACCACAAGCACACACAACCACAAGCACACACACACAACCACAAGCACACACACACAAGCACACACACACAACCACACACAAACCCACAACCAAACACACACACAACCACACACACACCCACAACCACACACACACAAACACAACCACACACACAACCACACCCACACCACAACCACACATACACAACCACACACACACACCACCACATACACACCCACAACCACACACACACAACCACACACAAACAACTTACACAAACAACACACACAACCACAACCACACACACACACAACAACACACACACCCACACCCACAATCACAAGCACACATAACCACACACAACCACAAACACACAACCACACACACACCAACACACACACACAACAACACACACACAATAACACACACACAACCACAACCACACACACAACTACACAAAAACAACCACACACACAACCACACACAAACAACTTACACAAACAACACACACAA
This sequence comes from Triturus cristatus, assembly GCF_964204655.1. Lineage (NCBI taxonomy): Eukaryota > Metazoa > Chordata > Amphibia > Caudata > Salamandridae > Triturus > Triturus cristatus. The sequence continues at coordinate 1,153,804,004 of NC_140584.1, forward strand.
CCACAACCACACACACAACCACACACACACACAACCACAACTATACACACAACCACAACACACAACCACAACCACAAATACACACACATATAGAATTACACACACAGAACCACACACACACACACACAACCACACACAAACAACCACACACACACACACAACCACACACAACCACAACACACACAACCACATACAACCACACACATAACCATAACTACACACACAACCACAACACACGCAACCACACACACACAACCATGCACACACACAACCATACACACCACCACACCACACACAACCACACAACCAACCACACACAACCACAACTACACACACAAACACAACTACACACAACCACAATAACACACAACCAAACGCACACACAACCACACACACAAACACACACTCCCACACGCACACACAATCACACACACACACAACGATACCCACAACCACATACCCACAACCACACACAACCACACACCCACAACCACACATATACAACCACACACAACCACACACACAATAACACAAACACACAACCACACACACAACCACAACTACACACAACCACATCACACAACCATACACAACCACACACACACAACCATGCACACACAACCACACACACACAACCACACACACACAACCAAACACACACACAATAACACAAACACACAACCACAAACACACACATACAACCACACACACAACCACAAGCACACACAACCACACACAACCACACACACAACCACACACACAACCACACACACAACCACAACCACACACAACCACATACACCCCCCACACACACCCACACACACACAACCATACACACACAACCAGACACACACAACCACACACACAATAACACAAACACACAACCACACACACAACCACAACTATACACACAACCACATCACACAACCACACAAACACAACCATGCACATACAACCACACACACACAATCACACACACACAACCAAACACACACACACAATAACACAAACACACAACCACAAACACACACACACAACCACACACACAACCACAAGCACACACAACCACACACAATCACACACACAACCATACACACAACCACACACACAACCACACACACAACCACAATCACACACAACCACATACACCCCCCACACACCCACATACACAAACACACACACAACCAGACACACACAACCACACACACAACCACACACAAACACACAACCACACACACAATAACACACACACAACCACACCCCACAACTACACACACAACCACAACACACAACCACAACCATACACACACAACTACACACAAACACACATACACAACCACACACACAACCACACACAACCACACACACACACATACAAAAACACAAACACACATCCACACGCAACCACAACTACACACACAACCATGACAACACACAAACACACACAACCACATACCCAAACACACAAAACTACACCTACAACCACAACACACAATCACACACACACATCCACAATCCCACACAACCACACACACACAACCACAAGCACACACAACCACACACACAATCACACCCACACACAACCACACACAACCACACACAATCACACAAACAACCACAATCACACACAACCACACACAACCACAACTACACACACAACCACACATAACCACACACACCACACACACAGAACCACACACACAACCACGCACACACAACCACACACACAACCACACAAACACAAACACAACTACACACAACCACAACACACAAGCAAACACAACCACACACACTCCCACACACACACTCCCACACACACACAACCACATACACAAAACCACACACACACACAACCACACACCCACAACTACAAACACACAACCATACACACAACCACATACACACAACCACACACAATAACACAACCACACAACCACACACACAACCACAACTATACACACAACCACAACACACACAACCACACACACAACCACACACAGCCACAACTACATACACAACCACAACACACACAACCGCACACACACACAACCATGCACACACACAACCACACACACAACCTGTTGGAGGGAGGGCCACCGGGTAGTCGGGGAGACTATTCCAGGCACCTTCCTACCGCAAAGTTATAGCCGAGCGCCGCTGAGAAGCCCCCTCGGGGAGGTCCTTCTCCTATGATCGTACTAGGCCCAGTAACACCACCACACAGGACTCAATAGCAGTTGCAGGATTAGATTCTTTATAGGCAGTAATACGGGCAATATTTACAGAGGGATCGAGGGATCCTATCAGAGTCTCAATGTTCGTTAAGAGGATAGGGTAGCGGGACAGTCTTAGTACCAACCAGGTACGGGCGGGCTCTGTGCCAGACCTTGGATGCTGGTCTCAGAGCGGCTCGGACGTGGAGAGCCGCGACGGCGTCTGCAGGGCTCGGATGGTAGTTCCGCGTAGATCGAGCCGCGACACGGTCAGCAGGGCTCTGGTGGTAGGTCCGCTTCGGTCGAGCCGCGACGAGGTCAGCTGGGCTCAGGTGGTAAGGTTCAACAAGGTCGGGCCGCGACAGCGTCAGCAGGGCCCCAAAGGTTCGTGAAGGTCTTTAAGCACGGTGGAGCCGCGACGTCGTCAGCAGGGCTCAAGTGGTGGTTCAGGGTGAGTCTTCCTCCGTAGGGTCAGCCACGATCCGATCAGCAGGGCTCTTGACTCCAGGATACAACTACTGCCCTGTTGTCGGGTGGCCCCAGATATTGGACGAGAGCACTTTGATGTCCGGACCCTTGCGCCCGGAGGGGGCGGAGAGGCCGGGTAGGGAGCGGCCAGACGCCCAGCAGGAGAGGCGCCAGGCCCCAGAGAGCTGTGGGGCGGTCACACCCAGGTGTGGAGAGACGGTTGGGGGTCCCATCGATACTGCCCTCCGCCGGGGGTGGGAAGGGCTCACGTGGTATCCCCCGGGCCAAGGGTTGGCGTCTCGATGTCGGGCCTCGCTGGGACCGAGGCCGGGTAGAGCAGGGTCATACAGATGGTCACGTGGAGTGACGTGTAATCCAAGATGGAGGAGTCCCGATGTGCATGGGACCTCGTGCGGCTTAGCGCGGGGAAACAGGACCACGCCACGAGGCCGGCTCCCACACAACCACACACAGAACCACACACACACAACCACACCCACAACCACACACCCGCAACAACAAACAACCACACGCACACACAACCACACACACAACCACACACAATACACACTCCCACACACACAACCACACACACACAACCACACCTACAACCACACACCCACATCCACACACAACCACACAACCACTCACACACAACCACACACAACCACACACACAACCACACACAAAATAACACAAACACACAATGACACACAACCACAACTACACACACAACCACATCACACACAACCACATACAACCACGCACACACAACCACGCACACACAACCAAACACACACAACCACACACACAACCAAACACACACACAATAACACAAACACACATCCACACACAACCACAACTACACACACAACCACAACAACACACAACCACACACAACCACTACACACACACACACAGAACCACACACACAACCACAAAAACACACACAACCACACACACAACCACACACAACCACACACAATCACACACACAACCACACACACAACCACACACACAACCACACACACAATCACACACACAACCACACACACACAACCACAATCAACCACACACACAACTGTTGGAAGGCGTTCCCCGGGGAGGCTGCGGAATGTGTTCCTGACCACCCTGAGGCCCACCTTTCACAGAGTTAGGCCGAGCAAGAGCAGAGAGGCCCTTCCTGGAAGGGTCTCGCACCTAGGATCGCACACACTACCCTTCTTTCTTCTGCGGATAGAGGGACACCACACAGTAATTCGTTTGTAAGACAATAGACTTTTATCGGTAGTTGTCAGGGATCTTTATGATCCGGAAGGCAGGTGCAGAATTATGGCCGCAAGCGGCAGCGATCTCGTGATGAGGGAAAAGGGGTAGCGGGACAGTCTTTGAATCAGTGTCTCTGCGAGGTATCCGGCGCACAGCTCTCAATCCTCGAGCTGAGGGGATGTTGCTTCTCTCGGCAATCTCTGCCGTTTCTCTTGGAGGAGCGGGCCGCGAGTCACTCAGCAGGCACCGGAGGTTCGTAGTTCGGGGAGCCGCGACGGCGTCCGCAGGGCTCAGATGGTTCAGAGTTCGGGGAGCCGCGACAGCGTCAGCAGGGCTCAGATGGTTCAGAGTTCGGGGAGCCGCGCCAGCGTCGGCAGGGCTCAGATGGTTCAGAGTTCGGGGAGCCGCGACAGCGTCAGCAGGGCTCAGATGGTTCAGAGTTCGGGGAGCCGCGACAGCGTCAGCAGGGCTCAGATGGTTCAGAGTTCGGGGAGCCGCGACAGCGTCAGCACGGCTCAGATGGTTCAGAGTTCGGGGAGCCGCGACAGCGTCAGCAGGGCTCAGATGGTTCAAAGTTCGGGGAGCCGCGACAGCGTCGGCAGGGCTCAGATGGTTCAGAGTTCGGGGAGCCGCGACAGCGTCAGCAGGGCTCAGATGGTTCAGAGTTCGGGGGGCCGCGACAGCGTAAGCAGGGCTCAGATGGTTCAGCGTTCGGGTATCGTTCTTCTGTTCGGGGAGCGATCGAGCCGCGACCAAGTCCGCAGGCTCTCGTCAGTCCAGATCTTCTCTGCCTCTCGTCCCTTCAGCACCCCTTGTTATACTCCCCCTCCTCTTTGAAGTCCGGAGTCCTCGCGGAGAGGGGTCTGGTGCCTGGGGGAGGTGTGTGGGCGTTTCCTGTCGCTCGGCCCCTTGATCTGTTCAGGTGGGTCTGGGAGGGGCTCCAGACACCCAGCAGGCGAGGCGCCCGCTCACCGGGGGCCTAGTGGTCGATCGAAACCTCCCTCGGGGGAGAGACCAGAGGTGTGACAGGGTCGGCGCCTCTCGGTCTGGTTTGGGGGGGGGGTTTCGTTCTCCCTTGGCCGGGCATGCGCGTTGGGGATCTGGTCGGCCCTCGGGATGTTGGTCCACGGAAGCCGGGAGGCCGTGCCCACGAGGTTCGGCGTGGTTGTAGTGTAACTTGCTGGTCGGGAGGGCCCACGCCACGAGGCCGGTCTCACACGTGCCCCCCCCAGCTGAAAGGCGGGGAGAACTACCCATCCACTTGGGAGTTCTCCTCGCTGAAGCGGAAGAATCGGGACAGGCCGTCCGTGTTGGCGTGGTCAGTCCCGGGGCGATGTTCCACAGTGAAATCCATCCCCTGGAGAGAGATGGACCAGCGTAGCAGCTTGGGGTTTTCCCCTCGCATCTGCATCAACCACCGCAGGGGTCGATGATCGGTTTGTACTCGGAAGTGTGTTCCGAACAGGTAGGGCCGTAGCTTTTTGAGGGCCCAGACTACTGCGAACGTCTCTCGTTCAATTGTGCTCCACCGCTGTTCCCGGGGCAGTAACCTTCGGCTGATGAAGGCTATGGGCTGATCTATGCCTTTGTCGTCGTACTGTGAGAGGACTGCCCCGATGCCGTGTTCCGAGGCGTCCGTCTGGACCACAAACTCCTGGGCGTAGTCGGGTGCTTTGAGCACTGGGGCCGCGCACACTGCGGCCTTTAGGGTATCGAACGCCTTCTGGCAGGAGGGAGTCCAGTGTATTTTCTTGGGGTGTTTTTTGGAGGTTAGTTCTGTGAGAGGGCCTGCGATGCTGCCATAGTTTTTAATAAACCTCCGGTAGTAGCCGGTGAGGCCCAGGAAGGCCCGGACTTCCGTTTGGGTTGCAGGGGGTTCCCAGGACAAGATGGCGTCGATCTTCGGCTGGAGGGGGGCGACCTGCCCACTCCCCACCTGGTGCCCCAGATAGGTTACGGAGCCGTGCCCAATTTGACATTTGCTAGCTTTGACGGTGAGGCCGGCTCGGTGCAGAGCCAGCAGGACTTGACGGAGGTGCTGGAGGTGCTCGGTCTATTGGGAGCTGAAGACCGCTATGTCATCGAGGTATGCGGCGCTGAACCCCTCTAGTCCGTTTCCTTGGGGGTGGTATGGGGTGGTGAATTTGTACGATACTCCGCACTGCTGCCAGAGGGATTTCATATAACGGGAGATAAAGTTTGTACCCCGGTCACTCACGACTTCGCGGGGGAACCCCATGCGGGAGAAGATCCCCATCAAGGCCCGGCCCACCACGGGGGCCGTCACGGTGCGGAGAGGGATGGCCTCGGGGTAACGGGTGGCATGATCCACTAGGACGAGGATGAACCGGTGGCCCTGGGCGGTCTTGGGGTCCAGCGGTCCCACAATGTCGATTCCTACCCGCTCAAAAGGGGTACTGACGACGGGGAAGGGCTGTAGCGGAGCCTTGCGCTTGCCCCCACTCTTTCCGCTGGCCTGGCACGTGGGGCAGGATTTGCAGTGGGCCTCCACATTTGCTCGCATCTTGGGCCAATAGAAGTGGGTGACGAGCCGTTGGTAGGTCTTATCTTGGCCTAAGTGTCCGGCCAGGGGAACATCATGGGCCAGGCCCAGGAGGAGACTTCGGAAGCGTAGGGGTACCACTAGTACCCGGGCCGATCCCAACTCGGCCGACTTCTGTTCGCTGTACAGGAGGCCGTCCTCCCAGTATACCCAGTGGGTGCCCGTCTGGTCGCCTGCTGCTTGGGCCTCGGCCTGTTGTCGGGGTCCGATGAGGGACGGGCAGGTGGATTGTTCTTGGCAGAATTCTTCACGGGAGGGGCCCCCTTCGCAGGGCCACTGGGCCAGTTCTGGCAAGTCCTCGAGTTTGGTCAGGGTTTCGGGGTCGGAAGGCACTGACCCTTCGTCGGGAGCGGTCGGTTCGTCCAGAAGGGGGTCGTTGGCCTCTGGTGGTGTATTCTGGATCTCGGGGATGGTGGTGGTGTTTAGCGGCAGGGCTTCTCCCCCATCGGAGGAAGGCGCCCGGAGAGTCATTGAGCGCGTGGTGGCGCAAACCCACTCGGGGAGGCCCATCATCTCGAGGTGGGCTCTTCGTTCCACTTGTCCCCACGGGGAGTTCTCAAGGTCATTGCCCAGGAGGCAGTCCACGGGCTGGGAGGTTCGGACCGCCACCTTTAACTTGCCGGTGACTCCCCCCATTCGAAGGGGACTAGGGCCATCCGACAGAGGCTCTCGGAGTTATCTGAGGAGATGACGGGGCAAAAGGCGTCAGGCAGGATCTGGTCCTCGGAGATCAGGTGACAATGAACCGCCGTGACACTCGCCCCCGTGTCCCGGAGGCCCTCGATGCGGTGACCGTTGACCGTCACCTGCTGTCGGTACTTCTTCGTGTTGGCGGGCAGGGACGTTCCGGGGACCATCTCTCGATCCCCTAGGGAGACCAAGGCCATGGCGGCTGGTTCCCATTCTTCGGAGTATTCTATCTCTTCCCCCAGGGCTACGGAGGCCATCTGTCGAGTCGGCGGGGTCGTCGTGGTGGACCGCTGGTACAGGGGACACTGGGGGTCGCTGGCATAGTGTCCGGTCTGTTGGCAGCGGAAGCCGGTGATCCTCACTCGGGGCCCCGGCCTCCCTGGTGGCCCGGTGCTGGCCAGAGGTGGAGCTGGAAAGGGCGGAGATTGTCCTCTGGGAGGGCTGAGCGGAGATCCCCCCGGAAGCTCCCTTTGCCGGCCTTGATTCCCTCCGCCCCTCTGGCGGGGGGGTCCCTGACTGTGGCGACCGTAGTCCCCCACGGGGCCCCGGGAGGCCCGGGTGTTCACCCATCGGTCAGCCTCGACGGCCAGTTTTCGAGGGTCTGCTGTCCAGGAGGTGCTGGCGCAGCTCTACGAAGCAATTCGCGGACAAGTGTTCCCATGCAATTAGGTCGAACAGCTCCTCGAAGGTGGAGACCTTGCTGCCCTTGATCCATCCGTCCAAGGCCCGGCTGTAGAAGTTTACGTACTCCACCCAAGTGGTACCGGGTATCTTTTTGCAGTCTCTAAACCGTTGCCGGTACATTTCAGGGGTGAGCCCATATCTTGCTACTAAAGCCTCTTTCATGTGACTGTAGGAGTTCATCACGGTGGAGGGCAGGTCCAGCAGGGTATCTCTCCCCTCGCTCAGGAACCGGCCCCACAGCCCAGCCCCCCAGTCCTTCTGCGGGACTCGGTGGGAGGTCATGGCGACTTCGTAGGCCTTGAACCATTGCTGAATATCGTCGTTCTTATAGTATTCTTTCACCACATCTTTGGGGATGTGGACCTTTGGTTCCACGGTGGAGGAGATGGGTTGGGTTTCCGAGGGTCGGGCCTCCGCCTTCTTAGCCTTGAGCTCGATTTCTTTTAGGCTACGTTCGTGCTCTAGTTGGAGTTTTTTCTCGTCGTGTTCTCTCTGTTGTTTCTTTTCCTCTAGTTCTCCTTGTAGGCGTAACTGTTCCACCGCCAGTTTTTTCTCAGCCAGCTTTAGCTCGCCTTCGATTTTTAATTTTGCTAGTTCTAGTTCGTGGTTGCGATCTCTTTCTCGGTCTGCTAGTTCCTCTGGGGATAGGCCCCTCTCGGGGGCGCCGTTCCTCCCCGGGTTGCTTCGTGGTTCGTTGGGAGGTTCTCCTTCTGTTTGTGTCCGGGGAGTTTCTGCCTCGACCCAGGTTTTTAATGCCCCCTGGAAGTCCTCTTTCGTGCTTAGTCCGGTGGTAGCGATTCCAAAGTCTTTGCAAAATTGTTTCAGTTCTCGGTGTGTATAATATTCTAACTGGTCTTTTTGGAATGCCGTGCTCGGGTTGGAGCCTGCGGCACCTAGGGAAGTTTCTCCTTCCATCCTTCTTGGTAATGCGTATGTCGTCTACTGCACGATCTCTAGGTGTTGGCTCGGATCCCGTCGCCTGCCACCAAATGTTGGAAGGCGTTCCCCGGGGAGGCTGCGGAATGTGTTCCTGACCACCCTGAGGCCCACCTTTCCCAGAGTTAGGCCGAGCAAGAGCAGGGAGGCCCTTCCTGGAAGGGTCTCGCACCTAGGATCGCACACACTACGCTTCTTTCTTCTGCGGATAGAGGGACACCACACAGTAATTCGTTTGTAAGACAATAGACTTTCATCGGTAGTTGTCAGGGATCTTTATGATCCGGAAGGCAGGTGCAGAATTATGACCGCAAGCGGCAGCGATCTCGTGATGAGGGAAAAGGGGTAGCGGGACAGTCTTTGAATCAGTGTCTCTGCGAGGTATCCGGCTCACAGCTCTCAATCCTCGAGCTGAGGGGATGTTGCTTCTCTCGGCAATCTCTGCCGTTTCTCTTGGAGGAGCGGGCCGCGAGTCACTCAGCAGGCACCGGAGGTTCGTAGTTCGGGGAGCCGCGATGGCGTCCGCAGGGCTCAGATGGTTCAGTGTTCGAGGAGCCGCGACAGCGTCAGCAGGGCTCAGATGGTTCAGAGTTCGGGGAGCCGCGACAGCGTCGGCAGGGCTCAGATGGTTCAGAGTTCGGGGAGCCGCGACAGCGTCAGCAGGGCTCAGATGGTTCAGAGTTCGGGGAGCCGCGACAGCGTCAGCAGGGCTCAGATGGTTCAGAGTTCGGGGAGCCGCGACAGCGTCGGCAGGGCTCAGATGGTTCAGAGTTCGGGGAGCCGCGCCAGCATCGGCAGGGCTCAGATGGTTCAGAGTTCGGGGAGCCGCGACAGCGTCAGCAGGGCTCAGATGGTTCAGCGTTCGGGTAGCGTTCTTCTGTTCGGGGAGCGATCGAGCCGCGACCAAGTCTGCAGGCTCTCGTCAGTCCAGATCTTCTCTGCCTCTCGTCCCTTCAGCACCCCTTGTTATACTCCCCCTCCTCTTTGAAGTCCGGAGTCCTCACGGAGAGGGGTCTGGTGCCTGGGGGCGGTGTGTCGGCGTTTCCTGTCGCTCGGCCCCTTGATCTGTTCAGGTGGGTCTGGGAGGGGCTCCAGACACCCAGCAGGCAAGGCGCCCGCTCACCGGGGGCCTAGTGGTCGATCGAAACCTCCCTCGGGGGAGAGACCAGAGGTGTGACAGGGTCGGCGCCTCTCGGTCTGGTTGGGGGGGGGTTTCGTTCTCCCTTGGCCAGGCATGCGCGTTGGGGATCTAGTCGGCCCTCGGGATGTTGGTCCACGGAAGCCGGGAGGCCGTGCCCACGAGGTTCGGCGTGGTTGTAGTGTAACTTGCTGGTCGGGAGGGCCCACGCCACGAGGCCGGTCTCACAACAACCACACACACATACACACACAATCACACAAACACACACACAATAACACACACAACCACAACACACAACTACACACACAACCAAAACCATACACACACACAACCACACACAACCACACACACACAACCACACACACACACACCACAAACGAACATCCACACACAACCACAACTACACACACAACCACAACACACCCAAACACACAACCACACACACACACACACCCACATACAATAACACAAACACATCCACACACAACCACAACTACACACATAACCACGAAAAAACACAAACACACACAACCACATACAACTACACATACAACCACAACACACAACCACACACAATCACACACACAACCACAATCACAATCACACACAACCACACACACAACTGCAAGCACACACAACCACACACACAATCACACCCACACACAACCATACACACGCAACCACAATCACACACAACCACACACAACCACACACAACCACACACAACCACAACTACACACAACCACGCACAAGCACACACACCACACACAGAACCACACACAGAACCACGCACGCACAACCACACGCACAACCACACACACAACCACACAAACACAACCACAACTACACACAACCACAATGTGAGACCGGCCTCACGGCGTTGCCCTCTCCATCATCCAGCCAACCTGCAACCACCCTCAAGACACGACATCCCCGACTCCGGCCGCCCCAGCCACCCCCGATCCACGGGCCGGCCAGAGACCTGACAGACTCAACACCCTACTACGCATGCCCAACCGAGGGAGCGGGAACCCTCGAGCCAGACCCAGAGGCACCAGCCCAGTCACACCTCGGGTCGCCTTCCCCGGGAGGACTCAATCGGCCACCAGGCCCCTGGGGAGCAGGCGCCTCCCCTACCGAGCGTCTGGGGTCCCTCCCAGACCCCCCTGAAAAGACCAAAGAAGTGAGCGGCAGGAAATGCCGCCGAACCCCCTCCGTCACCCCAGTCCCCCCTCTGCGAGCACTCCGGACTTCAAAGAACCAGCGGAGTATAACAAGGGGTGCCGGAGGGACAAGGACAGAGAAGACCTGGAACCATCTGAGCCTGCTGACGCTGTCGCGGCTCCTGAACGCTGAATTCACCTGGGCCTGCTGAGTGACTCGCGGCCTCTTGCTATTGAACCATCTGAGCCCTGCGGACGAGGTCGCGGCTCCCGAACCCTGATCCACCTAGGCCTGCTGAGTGACTCGCGGCCCCCAGCTATTGAACCATCTGAGCCCTGCTGACGGAATCGCGGCTCCTGAACTCCGACCACCTGTGCCTGCTGAGAGACTCGCGGCGCTCCCCTTGAGGACGACTCGGTAAGAGATCGCCCAGAGACACGACACCCTCCAGCTCGAGGATTGAGAGCTTCCGCAGGGTATTTCGCAGAGACACTATCTTGAAAGACTGTCCCGCTACCCCCATTCCCCACGACTGATTTGTGGTACGGTGTGCCACTGCTGTACTATTTGCCTTTGGGGTCATAAAGATCCCTTGAAATCATCGATAAAAGAACTTATCGTCCTACAAAGAATACGTGTGGTGTCCCTCTGTTCACAGTGCAGATCAGGGTGTGCGCGCCTGGTTCGGCTTACTTGGGAGAGGTGGGTCAAAGGGGTGGGCACGACGTGTATCGAACCCCCTTCCGGCGGACGCCTTTCCAACATTTGGTGGCAGACAACGGGATCCGAGCCGACACCGAAGGAGAGCGTGCAGTAAACGACTGACGCACTACCAAAACAGAAATGGAAGGAGAAACCTCCCTGGGTGCCACAGGTACCGAAATAAGCTCACTGTTCCGAGAAGATCAATTGGACTATTACACGCATAGAGAACTAAAACAGTTTTGCAAAGACCTTGGCATCGCTACCACCGGACTGAGCACAAAGGAAGACTTCCAGAAAGTACTGAAAGCCTGGGTCGAGATGGGGGCGCCCCCGACCCAAACGGAAGGAGACTCTACCCATGAACAAACAAGCACCCCGGCGAGAAACAACGGGCCAGAGGGGAACCTGTCCTCCGAGGAACTAGCGGACCGAGAGAGAAGCCGCAACCACGAACTGGAACTGGCAAAACTAAAAATCGAGGGAGAGATAAAACTGGCAGAGAAGAAGTTAGCCGTCGAGCAGTTACGGCTACAAGGGGAACTCGAAGAGAAGAGACTCCAAAGGGAGCACGACGAAAAGAAACTCCAGCTAGAACATGAACGCGGTCTGAAGGAGATTGAGTGGCGGGCTAGACACGAAAAGTCACAGCCGCCCGGGAATCCCCAGCCCGCTCCCGCCGGGGAAACCAAAGTTCACATCCCCAAGGATGTGGTCAAGGAGTATTATGAGAACGATGATATCCAGCAGTGGTTTAAAGCCTACGAAGTCGCCATGACCTCTCACCGAGTCCCGCAGAAGGATTGGGGGGCTGGCCTATTGGGCCGGTTCTTAAGTGAAGGAAGGGACACTCTGCTCGATCTGCCCTCCGCGGTCATGAACTCCTACAGCCACATGAAGGAAGCCCTCGTGGGCCGGTACAGACTCACCCCTGAAATGTACCGACAACGGTTCCGAGATTGCAAAAAGATACCGGGCACCACGTGGGTCGAATACGTGAACTTTTACAGCCGAGCCTTGGACGGGTGGATCAAGGGCAGCAAGGTCTCCACCTTCGAAGAACTGTTCGATCTGATCGCCTGGGAACATTTAGCGGCCAATTGCTTTATAGAACTGCGCCAGCATCTCCTAGACAGTAAACTTACCGACCCTCGGAAGCTGGCCGCTGAGGCTGATCGTTGGGTGAACACCCGGGCCACCCGGGGCCCCTTGGGGGACTACGGCCGAAACAGTCAGGGTCCCCCCCGCCAGAGGGGCGGAGGGAACCACGGCCGACCAAGAGACTTTGCCGGGGGGTCCTCCACCAGCCCCCCCAGCAGCCCACCAGCGGCGGGTTCGGCCCAGTCTCCAGCCAGCACCAGAGCCCCAGGACGACCAGGTCCACGAGCTAGGATCACATGCTTCCGCTGCCAGCAGCCCGGACACTACGCCAATGACCCCCAGTGTCCCCAGTATCAGCGAACCACAACGACCAACCCCACGACCCGGCAGATGGCCTCCGTGGCTCTGGGGGAAGAGATGGAAGACTCCGAGGAATGGGAACCGGCGGCCATGGCCCTGGTCTCCCTTGGTGATCGAGAAATGGTCCCCGGGACACCCTTGCCCGCCAACACAGAGAAATACCGACAGCAGGTGACTATCAACGGCCACCGAGTCGAGGGCCTTCGCGACACCGGGGCGAGTGTCACCGCGGTCCACCGCAGCCTAATTTCCGAAGACCAGATCCTAGCCGGGGCCCTCTGTCCGGTCGTATCCTCCGACAATTCTGAGAGCCTCTGCCAGATGGCCCTGGTGCTCTTCGAGTGGGGAGGGGTCTCCGGAGAACTGAAGGTAGCGGTCCGGACCTCGCAGCCCGTAGACTGCCTCCTGGGCAACGACCTGGAAAATTCCCCGTGGGGGCAGGTAGAACGAAGAGCCCACCTAGAGATGATGGGCCTACCAGAATGGGTCTGCGCCACCACGCGCTCCATGACCGCACGAGTGGCCCCCTCCAAGGGCGGTGAAGCCCTCTTACCGAACCCTTTCCCGGAGAACAGGGACCCCCTACCAGAAGCAGACAACCCTCCTTCCGAGGAAGAAGGAGACACTAACCCAGGGGAAGGACCGGAACCTTCCGCCCCAGAGGCCCCGATGGAACCCGAAGAACTGCCCGAGTTGGCCCAGTGGCACTGCGAAGGGGGGCCCTCCCGCGAAGAGTTCTGCCAGGAACAGACCACTTGCCCCTCCCTCGAGGGACTTAGACAACAAGCTGAAGCCCAGGTCGCCGGTGATCAAACCGGAACCCATTGGGTCTATTGGGACAATGGCCTCCTCTACAGCGAGCAAAAGTCCGCCGAGCTAGGCGCAGCACGAGTACTGGTGGTACCCCTGCGGTTCCGGAGCCTCCTCCTGGGCCTGGCCCACGATGTACCCTTGGCAGGACACTTAGGCCAAGACAAGACATACCAGCGATTGGTGACCCACTTCTATTGGCCCAAGATGCGAGCGAATGTAGAAGCACACTGCAAGTCCTGCCTCACGTGCCAGGGCAGTGGGAAGAGTGGCGGGAAACGCAAAGCTCCCTTACAACCGTTCCCCGTTGTAAGCACCCCGTTCGAGCGGGTCGGCATCGACATCGTGGGGCCCCTGGATCCGAAGACCGCCCAGGGCCACAGATTCATCCTCGTCCTGGTGGACCATGCCACCCGCTACCCCGAGGCCATCCCCCTCCGCACCGTGACGGCTCCCGTGGTGGGCCGGGCTCTCATGGGGATCTTCTCCCGTGTCGGATTTCCCCGCGAGGTTGTGAGTGATCGCAGCACGAACTTTATATCCCGCTACATGAAGTCCCTGTGGCAGCAGTGCGGAGTCACGTATAAATTCACGACCCCCTACCACCCCCAGGGCAACGGCCTGGTGGAACGCTTCAACCGAACTCTGAAGGGAATGATCCTGGGCCTCGAAGAGCCCCTGCGCCGGAAATGGGACGTCCTCCTCCCTTGCCTCCTGTTCGCGTACCGGGAGGTTCCCCAAAAGTCTCTGGGGTTCAGCCCCTTCGAACTGCTGTACGGACATCCCGTTCGAGGGCCCCTAAGCCTGGTCAAAGAGGGCTGGGAGACAAGCCCCCGGGGGACACCCCCAGATGTGTTCCGCTACATCCTGGCGCTCCGCAACCAGACGAGGAAGTTTAGGGAACTTGCAGAGGCTAACCTCGAGGCCAGCCAAGAAGAAATGAAGCGCTGGCATGACCAGAACGCAACCTTGGTCGAGTTCCAACCGGGCCAGCAGGTTTGGGTCATGGCTCCGGTGAGACCCTGCGCCCTACAAGACAAATGGACTGGTCCATTCAAGGTGGTCGAACGGAAGAGCCAGGTCACGTATCTGGTCGACGTACAGTCCCCACGGAACCCACTCCGGGTCCTCCACGTAAACCGTCTCAAGCCCCACTTCGTAAGGACAGAACTGAGTTTGCTACTGGCCACCGATGAGGGGGCAGAAGAAGACACTGAACCCCTGCCCGATCTCCTGTGCACAAAAGAACTGGACGGTTCCGTGGAGGGTGTGAAACTGTCGGCCACCCTCACTCCCCAGCAGGCCAACGACTGCCGCCAGCTGCTCGGACAATTCGCAGACCTTTTCTCCCTCATTCCAAGGGTGACCGACTGGTGTGTCCACGACGTGGACACCGGCGACTGCCCGCCTGTGAGACACCGAGCCTACCGGGTGCCTGACCGGGTCCGCACCTGCATCAAGACCGAGGTACAGAAAATGCTCAACCTAGGGGTCATCGAGCCCTCCGACAGCCCCTGGGCCAGCCCGGTGGTTCTGGTCCCGAAGGCTGCCTCCCCAGGGGTCGCCCCCGAACTAAGATTCTGTGTAGACTATCGGGGGCTCAACGCGGTCACGCGCGCAGGCGCTCACCCTATTCCCCGAGCCGACGAGCTCATCGATCGCCTGGGGGCCGCCCAGTTCCTCAGCACTTTCGACCTGACCTGCGGGTACTGGCAGATCGCTCTCACGGAAGGGGCGAAAGAGCGCTCTGCCTTCTCCACGCCAGATGGCCACTACCGCTTCAGGGTCATGCTGTTCGGAATGAAAAACGCCCCAGCCACGTTCCAGCGGTTGGTGAACAAGGTCCTGGCCGGACTCGAGGAGTTCAGCGCAGCGTACCTTGACGACATCGCCGTATTCAGCTCTCAATGGCCCGAGCATCTCCAGCACCTCCGACAAGTACTAATGGCCCTGCGCCAAGCGGGCCTGACAGTGAAAGCCAGCAAATGCCAGCTCGGACAAGGCTCCGTGGTCTACCTGGGGCATCAGGTGGGCAGCGGACAGGTCGCCCCTCTCCAGCCGAAGATCGATACCATCAAGTCCTGGGAGCCCCCCACCACGCAGACAGAGGTTCGGGCCTTCCTGGGCCTTACGGGGTACTACCGGAGGTTCATTAAAAATTATGGTAGTATCGCAGGGCCCCTCACAGAGTTGACCTCCAAAAAGCTTCCGCAGAAGGTGCAGTGGACCCCCTAGTGCCAGCAGGCGTTCGACGCCTTGAAAACCGCCATGTGCACCGCTCCTGTACTCAAGGCCCCCGACTACTCCCAAGAGTTCGTGGTCCAGACCGACGCATCCGAACATGGCATCGGGGCCGTACTCTCGCAGTTCGACGACAAGGGCATTGATCAGCCCATAGCCTTCATCAGCCGAAGGCTGCTGCCGAGAGGGCAGCGTTGGAGTACTATAGAGCGAGAGGCCTTTGCCGTAGTCTGGGCCCTCAAGAAACTGCGGCCCTACTTGTTCGGAACCCATTTTCGAGTACAGACGGACCACCGGCCCTTGCAGTGGCTAATGCGGATGAGGGGGGAGAACCCCAAGCTACTACGATGGTCCATCTCTCTCCAAGGGATGGATTTCACTGTCGAACATCGCCCCGGGACGGATCATGCCAACGCCGACGGCCTGTCCCGGTTCTTCCGCTTCGGCGAGGAGAACCCCCCAGTGGATGGGTAGTTCTCCACGCCTTTCAGCTGGGGGGGACGCGTGTGAGACCGGCCTCACGGTGTTGCCCTCTCCATCATCCAGCCAACCTGCAACCACCCTCAAGACACGACATCCCCGACTCCGGCCGCCCCAGCCACCCCCGATCCACGGGCCGGCCAGAGACCTGACAGACTCAACACCCTACTACGCATGCCCAACCGAGGGAGCGGGAACCCTCGAGCCAGACCCAGAGGCGCCAGCCCAGTCACACCTCGGGTCGCCTTCCCCGGGAGGACTCAATCGGCCACCAGGCCCCTGGGGAGCAGGCGCCTCCCCTACCGAGCGTCTGGGGTCCCTCCCAGACCCACCTGAAAAGACCAAAGAAGTGAGCGGCAGGAAATGCCGCCGAACCCCCTCCGTCACCCCAGTCCCCCCTCTGCGAGCACTCCGGACTTCAAAGAACCAGCGGAGTATAACAAGGGGTGCCGGAGGGACAAGGACAGAGAAGACCTGGAACCATCTGAGCCTGCTGACGCTGTCGCGGCTCCTGAACGCTGAATTCACCTGGGCCTGCTGAGTGACTCACGGCCTCTTGCTATTGAACCATCTGAGCCCTGCGGACGAGGTCGCGGCTCCCGAACCCTGATCCACCTAGGCCTGCTGAGTGACTTGCGGCCCCCAGCTATTGAACCATCTGAGCCCTGCTGACGGAATCGCGGCTCCTGAACTCCGACCACCTGTGCCTGCTGAGAGACTCGCGGCGCTCCCCTTGAGGACGACTCGGTAAGAGATCGCCCAGAGACACGACACCCTCCAGCTCGAGGATTGAGAGCTTCCGCAGGGTATTTCGCAGAGACACTATCTTGAAAGACTGTCCCGCTACCCCCATTCCCCACGACTGATTTGTGGTACGGTGTGCCACTGCTGTACTATTTGCCTTTGGGGTCATAAAGATCCCTTGAAATCATCGATAAAAGAACTTATCGTCCTACAAAGAATACGTGTGGTGTCCCTCTGTTCACAGTGCAGATCAGGGTGTGCGCGCCTGGTTCGGCTTACTTGGGAGAGGTGGGTCAAAGGGGTGGGCACGACGTGTATCGAACCCCCTTCCGGCGGACGCCTTTCCAACACACAACACATAACCACAAGCACACACAAACACACACACACACACTCACCCACACACACACAACCACACACACAACCACACACACAATCACACACCCACAACCACACACACACAACCATACACACAACCACATACACACAACCACACACACAACCAGAACTACACACACAACCACAACACACACAACCATGCACACACACACAACCACACACACAACCACAACTACACACACAACCACACCACACACAACCACACACAACCACACACAACCACACAACCAACCACACACACAACCACACACAACCACAACTACACACACAACCACACACACAACCACAAACACAACCACAACTACACACACAACCAAAATCACACACAACCACACACAACCACACACACACCCCACACACACCCACACACACCACCACACACACAACCATACACACACACAACCACACACAACCACACACACACAACCACACACACACAACACACACGCACATCCACACACAGCCACAACTACATACACAACCACACACACATACAATAACACAAACACACATCCACACACAACCACAACTATACATACAACCACGACAACACACAAACAAACACAACCACATACACAACCACACACAACTACACATACAACCACAACACACAATCACACACACACAACCACAATCACACACAACCACACACACAACCACACACACAATCACACCCACACACAACCACAAGCACACACAAGCACACACAATCACACACACAACCACAATCACACACATTCACAACTACACACACAACCACAACTACACACAACCACGCACAACCACACACACCACACACACACAACCACACACACAACCACACTCACACAACCCAACACACAACCACACAAACACAACCACAACTACACACAACCACAACACACAACCACAAGCACACATAACCACACACACTCCCACACACACACTCCCACACACACACAACCACACACACACAACCACACACACAACCACACACACACACACCCAACCACACACACACAACCACACACACACAACCACACACACACAACCACACACAACCACACACACACAACCATACACACAACCACATACACACAATAACACAGACACACAACCACACACACAACCACAACTACCCACACAACCACAACACACACAACCACACACACAACCACACACAACCACAACTACACACAACCACACACACACAACCATGCACACACACAACCACACACACACACAACCACACACACAACCACACACACACACCCACAACCACACACCCACAGAAACACACAACCACATTCACACACAACCACACATAACCACACACACAACCACACACACACACTCCCACACACACAACCACACATACACAATCACACCCACAACCACACACCCACAACCAAACACAACCACACAATCACACACCCACAACCACACCCAACCACACACACAACCACACACACAACCACACACACAATAACACAAACACACAACCACACACAACCACATACAACCACAACTACACACACAACCACATCACACACAACCACACACAACCACACACACAACCATGCACACACAACCACACACACAACCACACACACACAACCAAACACACACACAATACCACAAACACACATCCACACACAACCACAACTACACACACGACCACAACAACACACAACCACACACAACCACCACACACACAGAACCACACACACAACCACAAACACACACACACACAATGACACACACAACCACACACAACCAACACACAACCACACACACAACCACACACACAATCACACACACAACCACACACACACAACCACAATCACACACAACCACACAAAACCACACACACACACACACCATAAACACCCACATACACAACCACACACACACAACCACACATACAACCACACACACACACACAAACACACACACAACCTCACACACAATAACACACACAACCACAACACACAACCACAACATACAACCACAACCATACACACACAACCACACACAACCACACAAACACACAACACAAACGAACATCCACACACAAACACAATTACACACACAACAACAACACACACACAACCACACACACACACAACCACACCCACACCCACATACAATAACACAAACACACTTCCACACACAACCACAACTACACACACAACCATGACAACACACAAACACACACAACCACATACACAACCACACACAAGTACACATACAACCACACATACAATCACACACACACACAACCACAATCACACACAATCACACAAACACAACCACAAGCACACACAACCACACACACAATCACACCCACACACAACCACACACAACCACACACACACAACCACAATCACACACAACCACAACTACACACACACCCACAACTACACACACAACCACAACCACACACACCACACACACAGAACCACACACACAACCACGCACACACAACCACACACAACCACAACTACACACAAGCACAACACATAACCACAAGCACACACAACCACACACACAAACACACACACACACAACCACACACACACAACCACACACACAACCACACACACACAACCAAACACACACACAACCACACACACACACAACCACACCCACAACTACACACACACAACCATACACACAACCACAACTACACACACAACCACACCACACACAACCACACACAACCACACACAACCACACAACCAACCACACACACAACCACACACAACCACAACTACACACAGAACCACGCCACACACAACCACACACACAAACACAACCACAACTACACACACAACCACAATCACACACAACCACACACAACCACACACACCACCACACACACAACCAGACACACACGACACACACAACCACACACAAACACACAACCACACACACAATAACACACACACAACCACAACACACAACTACACACACAACCACAACACACAACCAAAACCATACACACACACAACCACACACAACCACACACAACCACACACACAACCACACACACACAACCACACACACACAACACAAACGCACATCCACACACAACCACAACTACACACACAACCACGACAACACACAAACAAACACAACCACATACACAACCACACACAACTACACATACAACCACAACACACAATCACACACACAACCACAATCACACACAACCACACACAATCACACCCACACACAACCACAAGCACACACAACCACACACAATCACACACAACCACAATCACACACATTCACAACTACACACACAACCACAACTACACACAACCACAACACACAACCACAAGCACATATAACCACACACACTCCCACACACTCCCACACACACACAACCACACACACACAACCACACGCACACACAACCACATACCCACAACCTCACACAACCACACACACACAACCATGCACACAACCACATACACACAATAACACAAACACAAACACACAACCACACATACAACCACAACTACCCACACAACCACAACACACACAACCACACACACAACCACAACTACACACACAACCACACACACACACACAACCATGCACACACACATAACCACACACACAACCACATACACAACCACACACACAAAACCACACACACAACCACACACCCACAAAAACACACAACCACACGCACACACAACCACACACACAACCACACACACAACCACACACACACACACACACACTCCCACACACACAACCACACACACACAATCACAACCACAACCACACACCCACAACCAAATACAACCACACAACCACACACCCACAACCACACACAACCACACACACAACCACACACCCAACCACACACAAAATAACACCAACACACAAACACACACACCCACATACAACCACAACTACACATACAACCGCATCACACACACCCACACACAACCACACACACAACCACGCACACACAACCACACACACACACAACCACACACACACAACCAAACACACACACAATAACACAACCACACATCCACACACAACCACAACTACACACATAACCACAACAACACACAACCACACACAACCACCACACACACAGAAACACACACACAACCACAAACACACACACACAACCACACAAACAACCACACACAACCACACACACAACCACACACACAACCACACACACAATCACACACACAACCACACACACACAACCACAATCACACACAACCACACAAAACCCCACCCCCCCCACACACACCCACACACACAACCACACACACACAACCACACATACAACCACACACACACACAAATACACACACACACACACACAAACACACACACAATAACACACACAGCCACAACACACAACTACACACACAACCACAACACACAACCACAACCATACACAACCACACAAACACACAACACAAACGAACATCCACACACAACCACAACTACACACACAACAACACACACACACACAACCACACACACACAACCACACACACACCCACATACAATAACACAAACACACTTCCACACACAACCAAAACTACACACACAACCACCACAACACACAAACACACACAACCATATACACAACCACACACAAGCGCACATACAACCACAACCCACAACCACACATACAATCACACACACAACCACAATCACACACAACCACACACACACAACCGCAAGCACACACAACCACACACACAATCACACCCACACACAACCACACACAACCACACACACCCAACCACAATCACACACAACCACACACAACCACAACTACAGACCCAACCACAACTACACACACAACCACAACCACACACACCACACACACAGAACCACACACACAACCACGAACACACAACCACACACACAACCACACACAACCACACACAACCACAACTACACACAACCACAACACATAACCATGAGCACACACAACCACACACACAAACACACATCCACACACACACAACCACACACACACACAACCACACACACAACCAAACACACACACAACCACACACACACAACCACACACCCAAAACTACACACACACAACCATACACACAACCACATCCACACAACCACACACAATAACACAAACACACAACCACACACACAACCACAAGTACACACACAACCACGACACACAACCATACACACGCAACCATGCACACACAAACACAACCACACACACAACCACAACTACACACACAACCACACCACACACAATCACACACAACCACACACAACCACACAATGAACCACACACAACCACAACTACACACACAACCACACATACACACACAACCACACACACAACCACACACACAACCACAACTACACATACAACCACAACACACACAACCACACACACACAACCATGCACACACACAACCACACACACACACACATTAACACAACCACACACACAACCACACACACAACCACACACAACCACACACACAACAACCCACAAGCACACACAACCACACACACACAATCACACACAACCACACACACACCTCCACACACACAACCACACACACACAACCACACACACAACCACACACACACAATCATACACACACACAACCACACACAATAACACAAACACACAGCCACACACACAACCACACTCAACCACAACACACACAACCACATACAACCCCATACCCAACCACACACAACCACACCTATACACACAACCACAACACACAAAACCACACACACAACCATGCACACACACAACTACACACACAATCACACGACACACAACCACACAACCAACCACACACAACCACACATAACCACAACTACACACACAACCACACCACACACAACCACACACAACCACACACACAACCACACACACAACCACACACAACCACAACTACACACACAACCACAACACACACAACCACACACACACACAACCATGCACACACACACAACCACACACACAACCACACACACCCACACACACACAACCACACACACACAATAATACAAACACACATCCACACACAACCACACACACACACACAACTACAAGCACACACAACCACACACACACAATAACACAAACACACAACCACACACACAACCACACTGTTAGAAAGGGTAGACGGACCGGGAGGGTCGGCCGGGGTCAGGAGGAGAGGTCTCCGGGGAGAGCCGTCTCCAGCGATCGTACAGACAAGTAACTTCCCCCCCCCACCGACAGATACCACACACGGATAAGGTTCAGTGTTCTTTATAAGCACTTCTTAAGGTACGGTTGAATGGTACAAGGAGGTCTGGACTCAGGGGTCCCCTCGATTCAAGTCTCTCAATGCAGGGTAAGGGGTAGCGGGACAGTCTGTTTACCAGTCAGGTAGTTCGGATGAGATGATGACTAGCTCACAATCCTCGAGCTTGGTGGTTTAGTTGGTACGGGCCGCGGCAGCGCCAGCAGGTCCCGGTCGAGATGGTCGGTACACGGTCCGCGGCAGCGCCAGCAGGTCCCGGAAAGATGGTCGATGTACGGTCCGCGGCAGCGCCAGCAGGTCCCGGTGAGGATGGTCGTTACAACGGGCAGCGGCAGCGCCAGCAGGTCCCGACGAGGATGGATGTTGCAGAAGGCCGCGGCAGCGCCAGCAGGCAGGACGATGGTTCACAAGAGCGGGCTACGGCAGCGCCAGTAGTCCGTCAAGGCTGAGTTCTCTCGGTGTCTCTCGACTCCAGGATACAACTGCCTTCCTGCTCCGGAGTTGCCCCAGTTATAGGGCAGGCGCCCTTTGATGTCCGGACCCTCGCACTTGGAGGTCGGAGGGCCCGGGATGAAGGTGTCCAGACACCCAGCAGGGGGTGGAGCCAGCGCCTGGGGGAGCTGGAGGCGATCGGCACCTGGCGGGGAAAGAGCTCTTGACACTTCGTTCTCCCATTGACCTGCCAAGTGGTCCGCTCACCTCCTGGGTGGATGGTGGGGCCGGGATGTCGGGGCCGGCCAGGCCCGGGGTTAGGGTCGGGGCGAGGCCACGCGGCCTCGTGGTGCAGGGCCCAAGATGGCGGCTTGAACCGGCCGGGGGAGCCGGTGGGGCTGGGCCCCGTGATGAGTAGAGGTCCGAGGGCAGAAGATCCGTCGGGAGACGGGGTACAGGTGCTTTTCGTGGGTTATGCCTGGTGGTCCGGAGCTCGGGCCCTGTCGTGCGGGGAGGGAGCAAGCCCTTCGTGTGGCCTGTCCAACATGCGTCCCCCCCAGCTGAAGGCGGGGAGAGTCACCCATCTCCTTGGGGACTCTCTTCGTCGAGGCGGAAAAAGCGGGACAGGCCATCCGCGTTGGCGTGGTCTTGGCCTGGTCGGTGCTCCACAGTGAAGTCCATTCCCTGCAGGGAAATGGACCAGCGCAAGAGTTTTGGGTTCTCCCCCCGCATCTGCATCAGCCACTGCAGGGGTCGATGGTCGGTTTGTACCCGGAAGTGGGTACCGAAGAGATAGGGCCGGAGCTTTTTGAGGGCCCACACCACTGCGAAGGCCTCCCTCTCGATGGTGCTCCAGCGCTGTTCTCGGGCCAGGAGACGTCAACTGATGAAGGCCACCGGCTGGTCATGACCTTCGGGGTTTAACTGAGAAAGGACGGCTCCGATGCCGTGGTCGGAGGCGTCGGTCTGTACCACGAATTCCCGACTGTAATCGGGGGCCTGGAGCACAGGGGCGGTGCACAGGGCGGCCTTCAGCTTCTAGAAGGCCGCTTGACAATCGGGGGTCCAGTTAATCCGCTTCGGTTGGTTCTTGGACGTGAGACCCGTGAGGGGCCCCACGATGCTGCCGTAGTCCTTCACGAACCGCCGGTAGTAGCCGGTGAGCCCCAAGAAGGCTCGGACCTCGGTCTGGGTGACGGGGGGCTGCCAGGACTGGATGGCAGCAATCTTAAGTTGTAGCGGGGCCACCAGCCCGCTTCCCACCTGGTGCCCAAGGTAGGTCACAGACCCTTGGCCAATTTGGCACTTGCCGGCCTTAATTGTGAGGCCGGCCCGCTGGAGGGCCTGTAGGACCTCTTGGAGGCGACGGAGGTGGTCGGGCCAGTGGCGGCTGTATACAGCGATATCGTCCAGGTAGGCAGCGCTGAACTCTTCGAGCCCCGCCAAGACCTGGTTCACGAGGCGTTGAAACGTGGCGGGGGCATTCTTCATGCCGAAGGGCATGACCTTGAATTGGTAGTGGCCATCGGGGGTAGAGAAGGCTGACCGTTCCTGAGCCCTGGGTGTGAGGCCGATCTGCCAGTAGCCCGCTGTTAGGTCGAAGATACTGAGGTAGCGGGCGGCCCCCAGCCGGTCGATCAGCTCGTCTGCTCGGGGGATCGGATGAGCGTCGGTCCGGGTGACAGCGTTCAAGCCCCGGTAGTCGACGCAGAATCTTAGTTCAGGTGCGGTGCCGGGGGCAGCGGCTTTGGGAACCAATACAACCGGACTGGCCCAGGGACTGTCCGAGGGCTCGATGACCCCGATTGTGAGCATCTTGGCCACTTCCTCCTGTATGCAGGCCCGTACCCGATCTGGTACGCGGTAGGCCCGGTGTCGGACAGGGGGACTGTCCCCGGTGTCCACGTCGTGCAAACACCAAGGGGTGACCCCGGGGGTGAGGGAGAACAGGGTAGCGAACTGCAGCAGGAGGTTCCGGCAGCCCTGGCGTTGCTCCGAAGTGAGGGCGTCAGAGAGCCGGACCCCGTCCACGGAGCCGTCATTCTCCTGAGTCTTCAGAAGATCCGGGAGGGGTTCGGAGTCTTCCTCTGCCCCACTGTCCGTAGCCATCAGGAGGCTGAGTTCTGAGCGCACAAAGTGTGGTTTGAGTCGGTTGGTGTGGAGGACCCGAAGGGGGTTCCGGGAGGTCCCCAGGTCGATGAGGTAAGTGACGGGGCTTTTGCGCTCGACCACTTTGAAGGGCCCCGTCCACTTATCTTGCAAGGCACATGGTTCGGTGGGGGACATCACCCATACTTGTTGTCCAGGCTCGAACTCAACGGAGGAGGCATTGTGATCATACCACCTCTTCATGTCCTCCTGGCTGGCCTCGAGGTTCGCCTTGGCCATCTCTCTGAAGCGCCGGGTCTGATTGCGTAGGGCCAGGATGTATTTGAAGACGTCTGGAGGGGTCTTTAGGGGGGCCATCTCCCAACCTTCTTTTACTAGGCTGAGGGGCCCTCGCACAGGGTGCCCGTACAGGAGTTCGAAAGGGCTAAAACCGAGGGACTTCTGGGGAACTTCTCGGTAGGCGAAGAGGAGGCACGGGAGTAGTACATCCCACTGGCGACGGAGGGGCTCTTCCAATCCCCCAATCATCCCCTTGAGAGTGCGGTTAAAACGCTCCACTAGTCCGTTCCCTTGGGGGTGATAGGGGGTCGTGAATCTGTAGGTGACCCCGCATTGTTGCCAGAGGGACTTCATGTATTTGGATATAAAGTTCGTGCCTCGGTCGCTGACGACTTCTCGGGGGAAGCCTACCCGGGAGAAGATCCCCATTAGGGCCCGGCCAACCACCGGAGCTGTCACGGTCCGTAGGGGCACCGCCTCGGGGTAGCGGGTGGCATGGTCCACCAGTACTAAGATGAACCTGTGTCCTTGTGCCGTGCGGGGGTCCAGAGGCCCCACAATGTCTATCCCCACCCTCTCGAACGGGGTGGTGACCACAGGGAAGGGTTGCAGAGGGGCTTTCAGCTTCCGACCACTCTTCCCGCTGGCTTGGCATGTGGGGCAAGATCGGCAGTGGTTCAGGACGTCGTTCCTCATTTTCGGCCAGAAAAAGTGGGTCACTAGGCGGCTGTACGTTTTGTCCTGGCCCAGGTGTCCAGCCAGTGGGACATCGTGGGCCAGGTTGAACAGAAAGTCTCTGAAGCGGAGAGGTACCACCAGTACTCGACCGGCCCCCAGCTCGGCGATTCTTTCTCGCTGTATAGCAGGTCGTTATCCCAGTAGACCCAGTGAGTTCCGGTGGAGTCCCCTGCGTTCTGGGCGCTGGCTTGTTGGCGGAGTCCCTCGAGGGAGGGACAGGTCTTTTGTTCCTGTCGGAACTGTTCTTGGGTGGGCCCCCCTTCTTGACGCCACTGAGCCAGGTCAGGAAGGTCCTGGGGTTGCGCGTCCCCTTCGGTCGTCGGGTCTGGGAGGCTGGCCGCGTCGTTGTCTTCTACTGGGGCGACCGGGGGCGGAGGTGCTGGCCATTCCGGTTCTTCTGATCGGGGGACGGCACGGGCGGCCATGGACCGGGTGGTTATGCAGGCCCAGTCCGGGAGGCCCAGCATCCCCAGGTGCTCTCTTCTCTCAACGGTGGCCCACGGGGAACTCTCGAGGTCATTCCCCAGGAGGCAGTCCACGGGGGCATCGTCCCGGACCGTCACCTTCAACAGGCCGGAGACCCCTCCCCATTCGAATGGGACGCAGGCCATTTGACACATACTCTCAGAGTTGTCTGCCGAGCGGACGGGGCAGAGAATGTTCGGCAGGATCTGCTCGGGCTTCACCAGGTGACAGCGGACGGCCGTCACACTGGCGCCTGTGTCACGCAAGGCCTCGGCTCGCTGTCCATTAATGGTCACCCACTGACCGTATTTCCTGGTGTTAGCGGGTAGGGGAGCCCGCGGGACCATGTCTCTTCCCCCTAAGCACGCCAGGACCATGGCGGCCGGTTCCCACTCTTGCTGGGCCGGCTCATACTCTTCTGGTTCCTCCGATAATCGCTCTTCCCCCAGGGCGGCGGCAGCTACCTGGCGGGGCTTGGGTGTTTGGTTCTGCGGGCAGCTCGGGTCATTGGCGTAGTGGCCGACTCGCTGGCATCGGTGGCACGTGACGTTGGCTCGGAACCCAGGACGCCACGGGGGGTTGCCCCGGCCGGCCGGAGGCGGGGTGCTGGCCACGGGTGTTGCTGGCAAGGCGTCTCTCCCTCGCCCCTGGCCCCCTCCTCCTCCCCGAGGACGGTGCTGGCCTTGGTTGCTTCTGTTCTGTTCGTGTGGCCCCCTCCGGCCCACTCGGGTGCTTTCCCATCGGTCAGCTTCGGCGGCGAGCTGCCGGGGGTCAGTCAGCTTACTGTCGAGGAGGTGCTGCCTGAGCTCGACGAAACAGTTGTTCGACAGGTGCTCCTATACCATAAGGTTAAAGAGTTGTTCGTAGGTGGTGACATGGCTCCCCTTGATCCAACCCTCGAAGGCACGGCTGAAATAGTTCACGTATTCTACCCAAGTTGTACCTGGGATCCGGGTGCAATCTCTGAACCTCTGGCGGTACATCTCGGGTGTGAGGCCGTAGCGGGTGAGGAGGGCAGCCTTCATGTGGTCGTAGGACGACATTTGGTGATCTGGGAGCTGCAGTAGGGCATCGCGACCCTCGTTGATAAACCTCCCCCAAAGTCCGGCTCCCCAATCACTCCGGTCGATCCGGTGGGAGGTCATGGCGATCTCGTAGGCTTTAAACCACTGTTGTATGTCGTCTTCTCGGACATACTCGCGGACAACATCCTTGGGGATGTGGACTTTTTTCTCGATTGGCCCCTGGGTGTGTGGTCGCTCAGGCATCCCCAGTTCTTTATTCTGTTTCCAAAGTTCTATCTCCGCTAGTTGGCGCTCGTGCTCGAGCGTTATTTTTTTCTCCTCCAGCTCTCTCTGTCTCTGCTTCTCTTCTCGTTCTTCTCGGAGCCGCATATGCTCGAGGTTGAGTTTCTGTTCAGCTAACTTGAGTTCCCCATCCATCTTGAGTCGTGCCATTTCCAACTCGTGCAATCTGGTTCTTTCTCTTTCTCGGATCTCCTCCTGCGAGAGGCCCGTTCCCCGCTCCTCGGGAGCCGTGGCGTTCCCCTCTGGTGTGATGCTGCTTTGGTCGGAGGGTCCGGCGACCCCAGTTTCTGTCCACGACTCTAGGGCGTGCTTTAGATCATCCTTGGTACTCAGGCCGGTGGTAGCAATGCCAAGTTCTATGCAGAATTGTCTCAGTTCGCGGTGGTTGTATTCCTCTAACTTATCCATTTGGAATTTCTCGGTGGAGCTGCTATCTTTGGCTGACATCGTGTTTTTGTCGTGGGGTGAGCTACTCTCTGTACGATTACGCGTTGATTCGGATCGCGCCGCTGGCCACCAATGTTAGAAAGGGTAGACGGACCGGGAGGGTCGGCCGGGGTCAGGAGGAGAGGTCTCCGGGGAGAGCCGTCTCCAGCGATCGTACAGACAAGTAACTTCCCCCCCCCCCACCGACAGATACCACACACGGATAAGGTTCAGTGTTCTTTATAAGCACTTCTTAAGGTACGGTTGAATGGTACAAGGAGGTCTGGACTCAGGGGTCCCCTCGATTCAAGTCTCTCAATGCAGGGTAAGGGGTAGCGGGACAGTCTGTTTACCAGTCAGGTAGTTCGGATGAGATGATGACTAGCTCACAATCCTCGAGCTTGGTGGTTTAGTTGGTACGGGCCGCGGCAGCGCCAGCAGGTCCCGGTCGAGATGGTCGGTACACGGTCCGCGGCAGCGCCAGCAGGTCCCGGAAAGATGGTCGATGTACGGTCCGCGGCAGCGCCAGCAGGTCCCGGTGAGGATGGTCGTTACAACGGGCCGCGGCAGCGCCAGCAGGTCCCGACGAGGATGGATGTTGCAGAAGGCCGCGGCAGCGCCAGCAGGCAGGACGATGGTTCACAAGAGCGGGCTACGGCAGCGCCAGTAGTCCGTCAAGGCTGAGTTCTCTCGGTGTCTCTCGACTCCAGGATACAACTGCCTTCCTGCTCCGGAGTTGCCCCAGTTATAGGGCAGGCGCCCTTTGATGTCCGGACCCTCGCACTTGGAGGTCGGAGGGCCCGGGATGAAGGTGTCCAGACACCCAGCAGGGGGTGGAGCCAGCGCCTGGGGGAGCTGGAGGCGATCGGCACCTGGCGGGGAAAGAGCTCTTGACACTTCGTTCTCCCATTGACCTGCCAAGTGGTCCGCTCACCTCCTGGGTGGATGGTGGGGCCGGGATGTCGGGGCCGGCCAGGCCCGGGGTTAGGGTCGGGGCGAGGCCACGCGGCCTCGTGGTGCAGGGCCCAAGATGGCGGCTTGAACCGGCCGGGGGAGCCGGTGGGGCTGGGCCCCGTGATGAGTAGAGGTCCGAGGGCAGAAGATCCGTCGGGAGACGGGGTACAGGTGCTTTTCGTGGGTTATGCCTGGTGGTCCGGAGATCGGGCCCTGTCGTGCGGGGAGGGAGCAAGCCCTTCGTGTGGCCTGTCCAACACACACACAACAACCCACAAGCACACACAACCACACACACACAATCACACACAACCAAACACACACACACCTCCACACACACACACTTCCACACATACAACCACACACAACCACACACACCCACAAGCACACACAGCCACACACACAACACTCAACCACACACACAATAACACAAACACATAACCACACACACCACCACACACAACCACAACTACACACACAACCACCCACACAACCACAACACACAACCACACAACCACACACACACAATAACACAAACGCACATCCACACACACAACCACAACAACACACAAACACACAACCACAACAACCACAACAACACACACACACCACACACACACACGCAACCACACACACAACCACACACCCACACACACACACACCACACACACAACCACACACGATAACAAAAAACGCACAACCACACACAACCATGACAACACACAACCACACCCACACACACAACCACACAAACACAACCACACACACACAAACACAACCACATACAAGCACAACCACACACACAACCACTCAAAACCACACACACAACCACACACAATAACAAAAAAGCACAACCACACACAAGCACAACCACACACACAACCAATCAAAATCACACACACAACCACACACAATAACAAAAAAGCACAACCACACACAACCTCAACTACACACAACCACACAATCACACACACAATAACACAAACACACAACCACAACTACACACAACCACAAGCACACACAACCACTCACACACACACCACAACCACACACAACCACAAACAAGCACACACAACCACACACACAATCACACACACACACAACCACACACACAACCACAAGCACACAAAATCACACACACAATGACACACATTCACACACACACCCACACACAACCACACCCACACAACCACACACACAACCACACACACACAAGCACACACAGCCACACACACACACACAACCACACACAAACACACAACCACACACACAATAACACAAACACACAACCACACACAACCACAACAACACACAACTACACACACAAACACAACCACAACCATACATACACACAGAACCACACACAACCACACACACACAACACAAACACACATCCACACACAACCACAACTACACACACAACCACAACAACACACACAACCACACCCACACACAACCACACACACACAACCACACACACACAATAACACAAACACACATCCAAACAGAACCACAACTACACACACAACCACGACAACACACAAACACAACCACACCCACACACACAACCACACTCAACCACAACTACACATACAACCACAACACACAACCACAATCACACACAACCACACACACACAACCGTAAGCACACACAACCACACACACAACCACACACACACAATCACACACAACCACACTCACACACCTCCACACACATAACCACACACACACAACCACACACACAACCACACACACACACACAACCACACACACACAACCACACACACACACACACAACCACACACAACCACACACAATAACACAAACACACAACCACACACACAACCACACACAACCACAACACACACAACCACGTACAACCCCACACCCAACCACACACAACCACAACTACACACACAACCACAACACACACAACCACACACACACAACCATGCACACACACAACCACACAAACAACCACACCACACACAACCACACAACCAACCTGTGAGACCGGCCTCACGGCGTTGCCCTCCCAATCATCCAGCCAACCTGCAACCACCCTCAAGACACGACATCTCCGACTCCGGCCGCCCCAGCCACCCAGATCCGAGGGCCAGCCAGAGCCCTGACAGACTCGACACCCTACCACGCATGTCCAACCGAGGGAGCGGGAACCCTCGAGCCAGACCCGAAGGCGCCAGCCCAGTCACACCTCGGGTCGCCTTCCCTGGGAAGACTCGATCGGCCACCAGGCCCCTGGGGAGCAGGCGCCTCCCCTGCCGAGCATCTGGGGTCCCTCCCAGACCCACCTGAAAAGACCAAAGAAGTGAGCGGCAGGAAATCCCACCAAACCCCCTCCGTCACCCCAGTCCCCCCTCTGCGAGGACCCCAGACTTCAAAGAGCAAGCGGAGTATAACAAGGGGGGCCGGAGAAACGAAGGTAGAGAAGACCTGGAACCATCCGAGCCTGCTGACGCTGTCGCGGCTCCTGAACGCTGAACCACCTGGGCCTGCTGAGTGACTCGCGGCCTCTTGCTGTTGAACCATCAGAGCCCTGCTGACGAGGTCGCGGCTCCCGAGCACTGAACCACCTGGGCCTGCTGAGTGACTCGCGGCCTCTTGCTATTGAACCATCTGAGCCCTGCTGACGAGGTCGCGGCTCCCGAGCACTGAACCACCTGGGCCTGCTGAGTAACTCACGGCCCCCCCCAGCTAGTGAACCATCTGAGCCTTGCTGACGGAATCGCGGCTCCCGAACTCCGACCACCGGTGCCTGCTGAGAGACTCGCGGTGCTCCCCTTGAGGACGACTCGGTAAGAGATCGCCCAGAGAATCGACACCCTCCAGCTCGAGGATTGTGAGCTATCCGCAGGGTATTTCGCAGAGACACTATCTTGAAAGACTGTCCCGCTACCCCCATTCCCCACGACCAATCTGTGGTACTTTGTGCCACTGCTTTACTACTTGCATCTTGGATCATAAAGATCCATTGAAAATCATCGATAAAAGAACCTATTGTCCTACAAAGAATACGTGTGGTGTCACTCTGTTCGTAGTGTATATCAGGGTGTGCGCGCCTAGTTTGGCCTACGTGGGAGAGGTGGGTCAAAGGGGTGGGCAAGACGGGCATCGAACCCCCCTCCGGCGAACGCCTTTCCAACATTTGGTGGCAGACGACGGGATCCGAGCCGACACCGAAAGAGAGCGTGCAGTAAACGACTGACACATTACCAAACAGAGATGGAAGGAGAAACCTCCCTGGGTGCCGCAGGTACCGAAATAAGCTCACAGTTCCGAGAGGATCAATTGGACTATTACACACATAGAGAATTAAAACAGTTTTGCAAAGACCTTGGCATCGCTACCACCGGATTAAGCACAAAGGAAGACTTCCAGAAAGTATTGAAAACCTGGGTCGAGACGGGGGCGCCCCCGACCCAAACGGGAAGAGACTCTGCCCATGAACCACAAAGCATCCCGGCGAGAAACAACGGGCCAGAGGGGAACCTGTCCCCCGAGGAGCTAGCGGACCGAGAGAGAAGCCGCAACCATGAACTTGAACTGGCAAAACTAAAAATCGAGGGAGAAATAAAACTAGCAGAGAAAAAGTTGGCCGTCGAGCAGTTACGGCTACAAGGGGAACTCGAAGAGAAGAGACGCCAAAGAGAGCACGACGAAAAGAAGCTCCTGCTAGAACATGAACGCAGCCTGAAGGAGATCGAGTGGCGGGCTAAAAACGAAAAGTCACAGCCACCCGGGAATCCACCGCCCGCTCCCACCGGGGAAACCAAAGTCCACATCCCCAAGGATGTGGTAAAAGAGTATTACAAGAACGACGATATCCAGCAGTGGTTTAAGGCCTACAAAGTCGCCATGACCTCTCACCGAGTCCCGCAGAAGGATTGGGGGGCTGGCCTATGGGGCCGGTTCTTAAGCGAAGGAAGAGACACCCTGCTAGATCTGCCCTCCACGGTCATGAACTCCTACAGCCACATGAAGGAAGCCCTCGTGGGCCGGTATGGACTCACCCCCGAAATGTACCGACAACAGTTCCGAGATTGTAAGAAGATACCGGGCACCACGTGGGTAGAATACGTGAACTTTTACAGTCGAGCCTTGGACGGGTGGATCAAGGGCAGCAAGGTCTCCACCTTCGAAGAACTGTTTGATCTGATTGCCTGGGAGCATTTAGCGGCCAATTGCTTTGTCTCCTGGACAGCAAACTCACCGACCCTCGGAAGCTGGCCGCTTAGGCTGATCGTTGGGTGAATACCCGAGCCACCCGAGGCCCCGTGGGGGACTACGGCCGCCACAGTCAAGGCCCCCCCCGCCAGAGGGGCGGAGGGAACCACGGCCGACCAAGAGACTTCCCCGGGGGGTCCTCAACCAGCCCCCCCAGCAGCCCACCAGCGGCGGGTTCAGCCCCGTCTCCAGCAAGCACCGGAGTCGCAGGACGGCTAGGTCCACGAGCTAGGATCACCTGCTTCCGCTGCCAACGGCCCGGACACTACGCCAATGATCCCCAGTGTCCCCAGTATCAGCGAACCACAACGACCAACCCCCCGGCCCGGCAGATGGCCTCCGTGGCTCTGGGGGAAGAGATGGAGGACTCCGAAGAATGGGAACCGGCGGCCATGGCCCTGGTCTCCCTTGGTGATCGAGAAATGGTCCCCGGGACACCCTTGCCGGCCAACACAAAGAAATACCGACAGCAGGTGACCATCAACGGCCACCGAGTCGAGGGCCTCCGCGACACCGGGGCGAGTGTCACCGCGGTCCACCGCAGCCTAATTTCAGAAGACCAGATCCTAACCGGTGCCCTCTGTCAGGTCGTATCCTCCGACAATTCTGAGAGCCTCTGCCAGATGGCGCTGGTGCCCTTCGAGTGGGGAGGGGTCTCCGGAGAACTGAAGGTAGCGGTCCGGACATCACAGCCCGTAGACTGCCTCCTGGGCAACGACCTGGAGAGTTCCCCGTGGGGGCAAGTAGAACGAAGAGCCCATCTGGAGTTGATGGGCCTACCAGAATGGGTCTGCGCCACCACGCGCTCCATGACCGCGCGATTGCCTCTCTCCGAGGGCAGTGAGGCCCTCCTACCGAACACTATCCCCGAGAGCCTGGACACTCTACCAGAAGCGGACAACCCTCCTTCGGAGGGAGAAGAAGACACTAACCCGGGAGAAGGGCCAGAACCTTCCGCCCCGGAGGCCCTGACTGAGCTCGGAGAACTGCCCGAGATGGGCCAGTGGCGCTGTGAGGGGGGGCCCTCCCGGGAAGAATTCTGCCAGGAACAGGCCACTTGCCCCTCCCTCGTGGGACTCAGACAACAAGCCGAAGCCCAGGCCGCCGGTGACCGAACCGGAACCCATTGGATTTATTGGGACAATGGCCTCCTATACAGCGAGCAAAAGTCCGCCGAGCTAGGCGCAGCCCGGGTACTGGTGGTACCCCTGCGTTTCCGGAGCTTCCTCCTGGGCCTGGCCCACGATGTACCCTTGGCAGGACACTTATGCCAAGACAAGACATATCAGCGATTGGTTACCCACTTCTATTGGCCCAAGATGCGAGCGAATGTAGAAGTACACTGCAAATCCTGCCTCACGTGCCAGGGCAGTGGGAAGAGTGGCGGAAAATGCAAAGCTCCCTTACAACCGTTCCCCGTTGTGAGTACCCCGTTCGAGCGGGTCGGCATCGACATCGTGGGACCCCTGGATCCGAAGACCGCCCAGGGCCACAGATTCATCCTTGTCCTGGTGGACCATGCCACCCGCTACCCCGAGGCCATCCCCCTCCGCACCGTGATGGCTCCCGTGGTGGGCCGAGCTCTCATGGGGATCTTCTCCCGTGTCGGATTTCCCCGCGAGGTTGTGAGTGATCGCGGCACTAACTTTATATCCCGCTACATGAAGTCCCTGTGGCAGCAGTGCGGAGTCACGTATAAGTTCACGACCCCCTACCACCCCCAGGGCAACGGCCTAGTGGAACGCTTCAACCGTACTGTTGGAAAGGCGTTCGCCGGAGGGGGGTTCGATACACGTCTTGCCCACCCCTTTGACCCACCTCTCCCAAGTAAGCCGAACCAGGCGCGCACACCCTGAGATGCACTACGAACAGAGTGACACCACACGTATTCTTTGTAGGACGATAGTGTGAGAAGTTGGCCTGGTATATGATGCTCACTAGTTAAAGTGATCACCTTGTACCATGCCAAGCAACCCTTATGGTGTGGTTGTAAGTCAACCTTTTCGGACTAGCTGCCCTAGTGGTAGCGTAGGCTAAGCAGTCTTTGAGGCTAAACTCGTGAAGCGTGTTAAGCCAGCTGTTTTACCAAATGTAACCCCCTTTTATACCAATGAAAGGACACCACACAGATATATATTCAAAATATATATGTATTTATTTCTCAAAGTAACCCCTAGTCTCTTTATGAGCACAGGAGCACAAATCGTCAAACAAGATTACAGTAGAATACACAGAAGTTGCTCTTTATATGGATAGGCCCTGGTGGCCACTCAAACCATATACTAAAATAGTGGTATAAGTACCACGAACAGAAAAGGGAAAAGGCCTAGGGCCTCTAGAATCGCTGGGCCTACAAGGAGCTAACGTCAGTTAGTGACCAGGAGGTCCACGGGTGGCGTGTGCAGAGCAAATAGTCACACGCGTGCTCCCATAGGTTTCAATGGGTGCGTAAAAAGTACAAAGTTACTGCAAAGAGGATCTTCCGGATGGACTAGGAACTCAAGATTTGGAACACAGGCACTAGAGATGTAATACTACACTTGGGCACAGGTGTGCCAGCTTTACCTCACCCACAGGAAGCGGGTGCATAGGCCTCGAAGTGCGTCGGGTTTCTTCTATCTGTTCCGTGGAGCTTGAAGACAAAGATGCTGCAGGCGGTCGGTCCGGGAGAGATGCAGTGGATCCAAGAGTGGATCGGAGATGTTGAAGACCTGTAAGCAGAGGGGACAGTGTTCACAGTCACTAGCCAGTGACCGGCGTGGCACCAGGTGGGTACCAGGCAATGTCGGGTGCAAACAGGAAGAAAGGTGTAGCTTGTCTCTGCAGCCACGTGGTCCCTGGAGGTCGACGACGTCCAGGAGTCGGTTCACAAGCTGTCCCACGCAGGCTCTCGCTGTCGGCGGTGTCGGCGACTTGATCGAAGCAAACAAGCCTTGGCAAAAGCAATTGTTGTAGGAGATGAAATAAGCTGATGGTTCTGACCAGCAAGGTCAGAGGGATTGCTCCTTTGAAGGGGAGCAAGGGCCAGTCTGGAGCAACCAGACCAGCGGTGTATTTCTTGAAGTTCGTCGCCAAGATGGCTACTAGCCAGCGGGCCAGCAACCGGTTAGGCGCGTCGAGTGGCAAAATGCAGAAGGGCCCCACGCAGATCGTGGAGATGCTGGAGGGCTCACCTTTGGTGCAGATGCTGCTCGGGTGTTGGGCTTCTCAGATCCCAAAGCACAACTTGGAGGGAGCCTCGGTTGTTGCACTTGTCAGCTTGTCGTGGTCGTTTCAAGATGGCTGGCTCCACGTGTCTCGGTGCCTCCACGGGTCTCCTCTTTTCAGGGACTGTGGATCGGGCGGTGACAGGTCTGGAGGTCCAGGTCTTGTCAGTCTCTGGGCTCGGGCTCCGGCGGGAGGCGGCGGCAAAGCAGACGTTGATTCGCTGGATGGTGCTTGCGTTAGCAAGGTGGTCACTCCCTGACCACAGGGGAGATTGGCTTCAGTCCTCTGTGCAGCAGAGCGTCGAAGTTCCCGTCTTCTTCTTAGTGTTAAGTTGATTCCAGGATGTCTGAAGTCTTAGGACACAGCTCCTACCTTTAAGCGGATTCTAGGGGCCGGACTACCTGCTAGGTCCCTCCCTATGGGTGGGACCAGGAAGGGGGGTGGTTACACCCCCAATCCTTTGTCCAGCTCGCCCCAGGCCCGGGACTGGTGTGCCCCAGGACCGGTTTGAACTGGCATATGCACCGAGGCTCCTTGTGAGCCACAGGCATGTCTGGTTTCTTTCAAGCCCTACCTGACCAATACACAAAATCCTGTCTGGGGTGGTGCACGCACCTCCCCTGGCAGGAAACCCTTTGTCCACACCTCCCAAGCTGGAAGGACTCCCAGCAGCAGGAGGGCAGACTTGTGTCTGTGGTGGCAGCATCCATTTTGTGGAGCTGAGGCTATGTCGGATTTTACCCGGGTTTCAGGTACTGTACATGTCGTGTCCCTCTAGAAGGGTGGAATGCTAACCCCGTCGCCAGAATTGGCGAGGGGTTAGTATTCCAATTCGTATGACACCTTACTCGACATGTTTTGATAAAGCCAAACCAAAGATAGCATTTAACCGCGAGGTTCATAATGCACTTAAGAGTATATGGTATGACGATATCTGGAAACAGTAGAAGGAAGTTGTTCCGACCACTGCAGACAGGCTCAGCTCATGCCAGAGCACCATCTCACATGGAACCAAGCACTCTGCCTTCAGGATTGTTAAGGCCTGCCATAGGAGTGACTTATAGGTTACCAGGTGTCCCATTTAAGGTTAGGTATAGGTATACTACACCTAAGTAAGAGGTGATTACACCAACTTACCCCAGCTGAGTGATCAGCCAGTTGTGTCAAATTGTTAGGCCAAGCCTGGGGTGGCATAATGCATGCTTCAGCCCCTGGCAGGCCTTGGGTACACCAATGCCCTGGGTACCTAGTGTACACTGGTACAGGGGATGACAGGGTGATCCACTTCCAATTGGTTATGCACCTAGGGTGCATCGTTTTAATTTAGTAGAGAGAACAGCAGGCTGGGGGTCTGATTGGCAGGCCCACAGCCTCAATATGTCAAAAACCAGTGAAGCAGAAAGCAAAAATTTGGGGTGACCATAGGATAGCAGACCCTACTCTCCTACACAACCCCCCCCAAACGCTGGGACATTAAACTAGCCTTG
The DNA here is from genome assembly GCF_964204655.1 of Triturus cristatus. Lineage (NCBI taxonomy): Eukaryota > Metazoa > Chordata > Amphibia > Caudata > Salamandridae > Triturus > Triturus cristatus. The sequence goes on from NC_140584.1 coordinate 1,153,843,896, forward strand.
ACCAGTCTCGTCTTCATGTCCTAAGTGGAAGTACCTGGAGAGACCATCTGCATTCCCATGGTCAGTACCTGGCCGGTGCTCCACTGTAAAGTCCATCCCCTGTAGGGAAATGGACCACCTAAGCAGTTTGGGGTTTTCACCCTTCATCTGATTTAGCCACAAGAGGGGCTTATGGTCGGTCTGAATCTTGAAGTGAGTGCCAAACAAGTATGGCCTCAGCTTCTTCAGGGCCCACACCACAGCAAAGGCCTCCCTCTCAATAGCTGACCAATTCTTCTCTCTGGGGGTCAACCTTCTGCTAATAAAAGCAATGGGTTGGTCTTGACCATCTACATTAAGTTGTGACAGCACAGCTCCCACACCCAACTCAGAAGCATCTGTTTGGACAATAAACTCTTTGGAGTAGTCAGGACTTTTCAGGATAGGTGCAGAGCACATGGTCTCCTTCAGGTCATCAAATGCCTTTTGACAGCTTACTGTCCACTGAACCTTTTTGGGCATCTTCTTGGATGTCAGATCATTAAGAGGAGTCACAATGGACCCATAGTTCTTAACAAACTTCCTGTAGTACCCAGTCAAGCCCAAGAAAGCTCGAACTTGAGTCTGGGTGGTTGGAGGGGACCAGTCCTTGATGGATTGTATCTTACTCTCCAGTGGTTGAACTTGGCCTCCACCTACAAGGTGGCCCAAATATACAACCTTACTCTGCCCTATCTGGCACTTAGTAGCCTTGATAGTGAGGCCTGCCCTTTGCAGAGCCTCAAGAGCCTTCTTCAGGTGGATCAGGTGATCCTCCCAGGTGGAGCTAAAGACAGCAATGTCATCAAGATATGCTGCGCAAAAGTCATCCAACCCAGTAAGGACTTGGTTCACCAGCCTTTGGAAGGTGGCAGGTGCATTCTTCAGACCAAAGGGCATCACCACAAACTGGTAGTGCCCACCTGGGGTTGAGAATGCTGTTTTGGCCTTAGACTCCTCAGCTAATCTGATTTGCCAATAGCCAGCTGTTAAGTCAAATGTGCTCAAAAACTTTGCAGAAGCTAGTTTGTCTATGAGCTCATCTGCCCTTGGAATAGGGTGTGCATCTGTCCTGGTGACAGCATTGAGACCCCTGTAGTCCACACAGAACCTCATCTCTCTCTTGCCATCTTTGGTGTGAGGTTTGGGGACCAGAACCACTGGGCTAGCCCAGGGGCTCTCTGAGGGTTCAATGACACCTAATTCCAGCATTTTATGTACCTCAGCCTTTATACAGTCCCTGACGTGGTCAGGTTGTCTGTAAAGCTTGTTCTTTACAGGCAGACTGTCACCAGTGTCCACCACATGGGTACACCAGTCAGTTTGACTAGGTATCAAGGAAAACATATGTGAAAATGATTGTAGAACCTGTCTACATTCAGTCTGCTGATGGGCAGTGAGGTTGCCTCCAAGGGTCACTCCTTCAACTGAGCCATCTTCAGGGTTCTGAGACAACAGGTCTGGGAGAGGGTCACTCTCTTCCTCCTGTCCCTCATCTGTAGCCATGAGCAAGCCCATGTCTGCCCTGTCAACATATGCTTTAAGCCTGTTAACATGGAGTACCCTGTGGGGACTCCTGGGAGTTCCTAGGTCGACCAGGTAGGTGACCTCTCCCTTCTTTTCCAGGATTGTATGGGGTCCAGACCATTTGTCTTGGAGTGCTGCTGGGGCCACTGGCTCCAACACCCATACCTTCTGTCCTGGCTGAAACTCAACCAAGACAGCCTTTTGGTCATGCCAAGCTTTCTGTAAGGCCTGGCTTGCCTCAAGGTTTTTGGATGCCTTCTCCATATACTCAGCCATCCTGGAGCGGAGACCAAGTACATAGTCCACTATGTCTAGCTTAGGCTTTTTGAGAGGTAACTCCCATCCTTCCTTCACCAAACACAGTGGGCCTCTCACAGGGTGCCCAAACAACAATTCAAAGGGGCTGTAGCCAACTCCTTTTTGTGGGACCTCTCTGTAAGCAAACAGAAGGCAGGGTAGAAGGATGTCCCATCTTCGCCTGAGCTTTTCAGGTAATCCTTTGATCATACCCTTTAGGGTCTTGTTGAATCTCTCAACAAGCCCATTGCATTGTGGGTGATAAGGGGTGGTGAACTTGTAGTTGACACCACATTCCTTCCACATAGCTGTCAAGTATCCTGACATAAAGTTGGTACCTCTGTCAGATACTACCTCCTTAGGAAACCCCACTCTGGAGAATACTCCCAGCAGGGCCCTGGCCACAACAGGAGCTGTAGTGGTCCTAAGGGGAATTGCCTCTGGATACCTGGTGGCATGATCCACTACCACCAGTATAAATCTGTGCCCAGATGCAGTGGGAGGATCCATGGGACCCACTATGTCTATTCCCACTCTTTCAAAGGGGACCCCCACCACAGGTAGTGGTATTAGGGGGGCCTTTGTTGTGCCACCTGATTTGCCACTGGCTTGGCAGGTAACACAGGAGCGACAAAACTCCTTTGTATCTTCATTCATGTGAGGCCAGTGAAAGTGAGGGACAAGCCTGTCCCAAGTCTTATTCTGGCCTAAGTGTCCTGCTAAAGGAATGTCATGGGCCAAGGTAAGAAGGAAGCCCCTAAATTGCAGAGGTATAACCAACCTCCTGGTAGCACCAGGCTTGGGGTCTCTAGCCTCTGAATAAAGGAGCCCTTCATCCCAATACACTTTATGGGTACCTTGAGCATTCCCAGCAGCCTCAGCAGCAGCCAGCTGTCTGAGGGGTTCAAGAGAGGGACAGGATAACTGAGCCTGCCTCAAGTCAGCCCTTGAAGGTCCCCCTGTCCCCAGAAACTCAACCTGATCAGGTTCAAGCTCTTCAGGGACAGTTCCTTCAGGGTCCTCTAGATCAGCTTCCTGGGAAGGCTGATCATCACTCTGAGGCAGGGGGGAAGGCACAGCCTTGACCCTCCTGTTCTTCTTCTTGGTAGGTGCTTGGTCCATTGTTCCAGGATCCAAGACCTGAGGTTCAGTGAGGCACTTTTTGGCCTGTGACCTGGTCACAGCAAGGACATGTGATGATATACCTAACATCTCTGCATGAGTCCTGTACTCCACTTCTGACCATAGAGAACTCTCTAGGTCATTGCCCAACAAACATTCTACTGGGAGGTCTGCACTAACCACAACCCTTTTGAGGCCAGTTACCCCTCCCCATGAGAAGTTAACAACTGCCACACTATGTGAAGTAGTGGCATTGCTGGCATTGGTCACCAGGTAGTTCTCACCTGGTATGTACTGTCCAGGGTCCACAAAGCCTGGTGTCACCATAGTGACACTGGCACATGTGTCCCTGTAGGCTTGAGCCACTTTTTCATTAATTAAGGGAGTCTGTCTGTACTTGCCCAGCTTACTGGGGCTCACAGTCAGGGACAAATCAATGTCCCCATCACAGATCAAGACTGCCTGTGTCAGGGTTCTGTCTAAGTCAGAATCTCCTTCAGTTCCCATAGTGATTCCCACTACACCCTTTGTCTGGGGACCAACACTGCTAACAGTAGTACTGGGAGCAGGGGCCTTAGGGGCAACAGTGTTGGGGGCGCCACCCTTTTTGCAATCACTAGTCCAGTGAGTTGTATTTTTGCAATGATTGCACCAGGGTTTCTTTTGACCTTCTTTCTTCTTTTTGGACTGTTGTTGGGACCCACCCTCCTTAGCAGTAGTTTGGGGCCCTGTTGAAGACTTCTGGTCTTTAGATTTCTGATCTCCACCCTTTTGGTCTGTTTTCTTCTGATCACCCCCTTGGCCCTGGTTCTGGTTCTTTTGCTTAACCCTGGTTCTGACCCATTTGTCTGCCTTCTTTCCCAATTCTTGGGGAGAGGTCAGATCAGAGTCAACCAAGTGTTGATGCAGTTGCTGGTTTTGACAGTTATTTAAAATCTGTTCTCTCATCATCAAATTATACAATCCTGTAAAATCAGATACCTTACTTCCCAGCAACCAACCCTCCAAAGCCTTAGTGGCACATTCAACATATTCAGACCAGTCCTGAGTCTGTGTCTTTTGGGTGTCTCTGAACATTAACCTGTACTGTTCAGTGGTTAAGCCTAACCCATCTACCAGAACACTCTGCAGGACTCTGTAGTTTCTGACATCCTCTTCTCTAACAGTGAGGAGTCTGTCTCTGCCTCTTCCTTCAAAGGAGAGCCAGAGGATTGCTGCCCACTGGTCTTCAGGAACCTGCTGTACTTTGCAGGCTCTCTCAAGAGCAGTTATCCATTTGTGGATGTCATCCCCACTTTTGTAGGGGGGCACAACCTTAGACAGGTTCCTATTATCAAAGACCCTATCTTTGTCCTTAGGGACAATGCTGCCACCAGTGGGTATAGGCCCACTCTCTCTAGGTTGCCTAGCCTTGTTCAGTTTTTCTTCCATCAGGGCTACTTCTAGCTCCTGCTTCCTGATCCTCAGCTGGGCTTCCTGCATTCTGGCCTCATGTTCCCTCCTCTGAGGGGTGATCATCCTTTTCCTGGAGTGACCTTGAGAGCCTCTAGAGCCATGGGAAGCATTGGAGTCACCTGAGCGATTCCTTTGCCTCACAAGCCCTGTGTTAAGTCCACTGGGGAGATCCAATGGGGTGAACCCAATGTCAATCCCCAATAGCCTTAGTTTAGCTGGGCCAAGTATAACACTTGGCACTGGGCTAGTTCTCCCTTCATCATCACTACTTTCTGTATCCTCACCACTTTCCTCCCCTGTAGTATGATTCTCATCTAAGGGATGGCTATTGGAACTGGGTACCTCTGTAGCATCTTCAGAAGGGGGGCCTCCTGTTCCTGACCCTAAGGGGGCTAACTGGGAAGCTTTCCTGAGTTCTCTCTGATTCTCATCATTTTGCAAGAGTTCTCTGAGCTCAGCAGAGGTAGGGTTCTTGGGCTGTTTAAGGCCTCTAAGAGTTGCCAAATGCCTGAGCTCATTCTGATTAAGGGTAGCAAAGCTGGATGGTGCCCTCTGGGGGTCACTCTCAACAGAGATGGGTACAGTGGACCCCTCTGCCCCGGCCATTGCTCTTAAGTGTGGGTGGATGTGTTGCAATCTACCTACACTTGGGTTTACCTACTAAACCTATCTAGTAGTTGTAGTCAGGGTGTGCTACTCCCTTTGCTCTACAACAACTAAGTTCAGTAGAACTTATGTATATCTAATCTTGTTTTATGTGTACCTACAGGTACCTATGTGATCTTTCAATTGGTAACCAAGAGATTACAATGGTAAAACACAGCAAGCTCAAATCCAACCGCTGCTCACCAATGTGAGAAGTTGGCCTGGTATATGATGCTCACTAGTTAAAGTGATCATCTTGTACCATGCCAAGCAACCCTTATGGTGTGGTTGTAAGTCAACCTTTTCGGACTAGCTGCCCTAGTGGTAGCGTAGGCTAAGCAGTCTTTGAGGCTAAACTCGTGAAGCGTGTTAAGCCAGCTGTTTTACCAAATGTAACCCCCTTTTATACCAATGAAAGGACACCACACAGATATATATTCAAAATATATATGTATTTATTTCTCAAAGTAACCCCTAGTCTCTTTATGAGCACAGGAGCACAAATCGTCAAACAAGATTACAGTAGAATACACAGAAGTTGCACTTTATATGGATAGGCCCTGGTGGCCACTCAAACCATATACTAAAATAGTGGTATAAGTACCACGAACAGAAAAGGGAAAAGGCCTAGGGCCTCTAGAATCGCTGGGCCTACAAGGAGCTAACGTCAGTTAGTGACCAGGAGGTCCACGGGTGGCGTGTGCAGAGCAAATAGTCACACGCGTGCTCCCATAGGTTTCAATGGGTGCGTAAAAAGTACAAAGTTACTGCAAAGAGGATCTTCCGGATGGACTAGGAACTCAAGATTTGGAACACAGGCACTAGAGATGTAATACTACACTTGGGCACAGGTGTGCCAGCTTTACCTCACCCACAGGAAGCGGGTGCATAGGCCTCGAAGTGCGTCGGGTTTCTTCTATCTGTTCCGTGGAGCTTGAAGACAAAGATGCTGCAGGCGGTCGGTCCGGGAGAGATGCAGTGGATCCAAGAGTGGATCGGAGATGTTGAAGAACTGTAAGCAGAGGGGACAGTGTTCACAGTCACTAGCCAGTGACCGGTGTGGCACCAGGTGGGTACCAGGCAATGTCGGGTGCAAACAGGAAGAAAGGTGTAGCTTGTCTCTGCAGCCACGTGGTCCCTGGAGGTCGACGACGTCCAGGAGTCGGTTCACAAGCTGTCCCACGCAGGCTCTCGCTGTCGGCGGTGTCGGCGACTTGATCGAAGCAAACAGACCTTGGCAAAAGCAATTGTTGTAGGAGATGAAATAAGCTGATGGTTCTGACCAGCAAGGTCAGAGGGATTGCTCCTTTGGAGGGGAGCAAGGGCCAGTCTGGAGCAACCAGACCAGCGGTGTATTTCTTGAAGTTCGTCGCCAAGATGGCTACTAGCCAGCGGGCCAGCAACCGGTTAGGCGCGTCGAGTGGCAAAATGCAGAAGGGCCCCACGCAGATCGTGGAGATGCTGGAGGGCTCACCTTTGGTGCAGATGCTGCTCGGGTGTTGGGCTTCTCAGATCCCAAAGCACAACTTGGAGGGAGCCTCGGTTGTTGCACTTGTCAGCTTGTCGTGGTCGTTTCAAGATGGCTGGCTCCACGTGTCTCGGTGCCTCCACGGGTCTCCTCTTTTCAGGGACTGTGGATCGGGCGGTGAGAGGTCTGGAGGTCCAGGTCTTGTCAGTCTCTGGGCTCGGGCTCCGGCGGGAGGCGGCGGCAAAGCAGACGTTGATTCGCTGGATGGTGCTTGCGTTAGCAAGGTGGTCACTCCCTGACCACAGGGGAGATTGGCTTCAGTCCTCTGTGCAGCAGAGCATCGAAGTTCCCGTCTTCTTCTTAGTGTTAAGTTGATTCCAGGATGTCTGAAGTCTTAGGACACAGCTTCTACCTTTAAGCGGATTCTAGGGGCAGGACTACCTGCTAGGTCCCTCCCTATGGGTGGGACCAGGAAGGGGGGTGGTTACACCCCCAATCCTTTGTCCAGCTCGCCCCAGGCCCGGGACTGGTGTGCCCCAGGACCGGTTTGAACTGGCATATGCACCGAGGCTCCTTGTGAGCCACAGGCATGTCTGGTTTCTTTCAAGCCCTACCTGACCAATACACAAAATCCTGTCTGGGGTGGTGCACGCACCTCCCCTGGCAGGAAACCCTTTGTCCACACCTCCCAAGCTGGAAGGACTCCCAGCAGCAGGAGGGCAGACTTGTGTCTGTGGTGGCAGCATCCATTTTGTGGAGCTGAGGCTATGTCGGATTTTACCCGGGTTTCAGGTACTGTACATGTCGTGTCCCTCTAGAAGGGTGGAATGCTAACCCCGTCGCCAGAATTGGCGAGGGGTTAGTATTCCAATTCGTATGACACCTTACTCGACATGTTTTGATAAAGCCAAACCAAAGATAGCATTTAACCGCGAGGTTCATAATGCACTTAAGAGTATAGGGTATGACGATATCTGGAAACAGTAGAAGGAAGTTGTTCCGACCACTGCAGACAGGCTCAGCTCATGCCAGAGCACCATCTCACATGGAACCAAGCACTCTGCCTTCAGGATTGTTAAGGCCTGCCATAGGAGTGACTTATAGGTTACCAGGTGTCCCATTTAAGGTTAGGTATAGGTATACTACACCTAAGTAAGCCTGGGGTGGCATAATACATGCTTCAGCCCCTGGCAGGCCTTGGGTACACCAATGCCCTGGGTACCTAGTGTACACTGGTACAGGGGCTGACAGGGTGATCCACTTCCAATTGGTTATGCACCTAGGGTGCATAGTTTTAATTTAGTAGAGAGAACAGCAGGCTGGGGGTCTGATTGGCAGGCCCACAGCCTCAATATGTCAAAAACCAGTGAAGCAAAAAGCAAAAATTTGGGGTGACCATAGGATAGCAGACCCTACTCTCCTACAGATAGGTTCTTTTATCGATGATTTCAAGGGATCTTTATGATCCAAAAGGCAAGTAGTACAGCAGTGGCACAAGGTACCACAAATCAGTCGGAGGGAATGGGGGTAGTGGGACAGTCTTTCAAGATAGTGTCTCTGCGAATTACCCTGCAGAAGCTCACAATCCTCGAGCTGGAGGGTGTCGTGTCTCTGGGCGATCTCTTACCGAGTCGTCCTCAAGGGGAGCGCCGCGAGTCTCTCAGCAGGCACAGGTGGTCGGAGTTCGGGAGCCGCGATTCCGTCAGCAGGGCTCAGATGGTTCAATAGCTGGGGGCCGCGAGTCACTCAGCAGGCCTAGGTGGTTCAGTGTTCGGGAGCCGCGACCTCGTCCGCAGGGCTCAGATGGTTCAATAGCAAGAGGCCGCGAGTCACTCAGCAGGCCCAGGTGACTTCAGCGTTCAGGAGCCACGACAGCGTCAGCAGGCTCAGATGGTTCCAGGTCTTCTCTGTCCTTGTTTCTCCGGCACCCCTTGTTATACTCCGCTGGTTCTTTGAAGTCCGGAGTGCTCGCAGAGGGGGGACTGGGGTGACGGAGGGGGTTCGGCGGGATTTCCTGCCGCTCACTTCTTTGGTCTTTTCAGGTGGGTCTGGGAGGGACCCCAGACGCTCGGTAGGGGAGGCGCCTGCTCCCCAGGGGCCTGGTGGCCGATTGAGTCCTCCCGGGGAAGGCGACCCGAGGTGTGACTGGGCTGGCACCTCTGGGTCTGGCTCGAGGGTTCCCGCTCCCTCGGTTGGGCATGCGTGGTAGGGTGTTGAGTCTGTCAGGCCTCTGGCCGGCCCGCGGATCGGGGGTGGCTGGGGCGGCCGGAGTCGGAGGTGTCGTGTCTTGAGGGTGGTTGCAGGTTGGCTGGATGATGGAGAGGGCCACGCCATGAGGCCGGTCTCACACGCGTCCCCCCCAGCTGAAAGGCGTGGAGAACTACCCATCCACTGGGGGGTTCTCCTCGCCGAAGCGGAAGAACCGGGACAGGCCGTCGGCATTGGCATGATCCGTCCCGGGGCGATGTTCGACAGTGAAATTCATCCCTTGGAGAGAGATGGACCATCGTAGTAGCTTGGGGTTCTCCCCCCTCATCCGCATTAGCCACTGCAAGGGCCGGTGGTCCGTCTGTACTCGAAAATGGGTTCCGAACAAGTAGGGCCACAGTTTCTTGAGGGCCCAGACTACGGCAAAGGTCTCTCGCTCTATAGTACTCCAACGCTGCTCTCTCGGCAGCAAGCTTCGGCTGATGAAGGCTATGGGCTGATCAATGCCCTTGTCGTCGAACTGCGAGAGCACGGCCCCGATGCCGTGTTCGGATGCGTCGGTCTGGACCACAAACTCTTGGGAGTAGTCGGGGGCCTTGAGTACGGGAGCGGTGCACATGGCGGTCTTCAAGGCGTCGAACGCCTGCTGGCACGGGGTGGTCCACTGCACCTTCTGCGGAAGCTTTTTGGAGGTCAACTCCGTGAGGGGCCCTGCGATACTACCATAATTTTTAATGAACCTCCGGTAGTACCCCGTAAGGCCCAGAAAGGCCCGAACCTCTGTCTGCGTGGTGGGGGGCTCCCAGGACTTGATGGCGTTGATCTTCGGCTGGAGGGGGGCGACCTGGCCGCTGCCCACCTGATGGCCCAGGTAGACCACGGAACCTTTTTTTTTCTTTTCACAAAAAGCAACCACTGTTGAATTGGCGAAATACCAAATTCAGAGTAGTGGAAAGATGTTGTTCAACTATCTACTTGACAGGTGGAATATCAAAGATATTGAAGTAAAAGCCTCACTCACATAATAGTGACATGCTTCATCATAGGCAGTTACTCCACACCCAGAGAAGATGGTACTCTCCGGGCGGACTCAACCAAAGATATACTGGGAGTTCTTAGATAAATGAACCACTGGTTAAGCAGGGAACCAGATTAGATTAAAAATACCTATGAGTGTACCCTGTTTTAGACTATTTATTCTTGGGCACTCATGATATCAGTAAAAACTTATTGTCGGGGTTTCTTTGAACTCAATTCGTTCAATTGTACCCGCTACCGTATGCCAACATGTTTCGGCCCGTCTTATAGCCCAATCGGGTCTTGGGGCCTTCGTCAGGGCGATATCTTTTCTTTTCCTTATGCTATAAGGTCCCTGCGATAAAGCTGTACATGTGCTTCCATGCAACTCATTCGTACGTGAGGCCTAATGCACTCACCTGTCCGTCTGTGCCTTCCGACTTCAGTAGAATTTTTCTATTGGACATGGGACACAAAATTAACCTGTGTTTCTTTAACGACACAACAACATGAATCTATCTACAGCCCGTCTTGTGCTCGTAGTCGTTGATTCTTAGTTGTAGTGATAGTGTACCACCTGACTATGTGCTCTCTATGTTAGGGCTTCGTGTAATACATTTATCAATCCAGTTTGCTCACCATCACATCACATCCACATCTATACACCACACAACGTGATCGTCATATTGCTTGTGATTGACTATGAGTGAAAGGGATTGTGGCTATAATGTATTTTATAGTCATCAATCCTATGGCTCTCTATTCGGGCACCCATCCCCTAGTTGTGTTTTTTGTTCATTTCTTAATTATATCACCATGCATAGTGATCATGTATCTCTCTTTCATCCAGTCGATTATTACGAACTTCTGGTGCTCACCTACTGCCCTGAGCCTACTGGCATCATGCAGATCTCGTGTGTTGGGTGCAGTCCTGTAGTCAAACACTGCATCAGAGATAAGTAGAGGCAGCTATTAGTAAGTTCAACTTCGATCTACTGATCAACATCTGTTTTTCCACAGGATCCTAGTTCACGGACCCTTAATACCGCGTTACTATCTTTATATGATTTTGGGAAATATATTCAGGGACGTATTTATTTTTGTTTCGATTCCATGTCCCTATTCCTGCTTGGTTCTACAAGTCCTGTGTTTGCCGGGTGAACTTACCCGCATATTAGTATGTATTATGCTTGATGTCCCTTTCGTTATAGCCATCACCCTCTAAGTTATATACCCAGAACAAATAGGAATCATCGGTACGCTCTACATGCGTCTCTGTTGTCAAACCAAAAACCCACGCTATACTGAGCGTCTGAAAACCGAAGTAAACCCTTGCTGTCACTTACTTCGTCAAGGTCCTTGCACCGCCGTTACACCTCGTCAGCCACACCGTCTGCCGTCGGGAACGTGTGTACGGCGGTGTCGGCTTTTGACCGGAGGTGCGCGAGCCTGATTGGAGGGCGGTTCTGACCCCGTACACTATCGTCACGCGATGTAATCACAGCTGTTCGCGCTTCTACGCGGCTGAACTACAAGATTTGTGGGAAATGTAGTTTATTTGTGTCTGGTGCACCGAGTTCGATCCCCCTCACTGCGAAGGATTTGTTTATTACAATTTTAAGGAGTATTTCGTTTATCCCTCGTTTAGTTATTTTAATGATAACTGCTCAATGTGTGTAGAGTTGCTATTTCGTCAATGTTATTGCGGAAATAACCTATCTCACTTCACAGCCAATGTTAGTGGGTATGATGTAGGCAGACCCACGTGAGTTTCGTATATCTGCTAACGGCAGGTCATTCTGATCGGAGGATTCATCTAGTTGACTGCACGTTAGTCCCTAATTCCGTTTTACGAGGTGTTTTCCCTATATGTTCCTCAATTATATATATCGAGGACTAGTGTTGCACCCCAGTTTTGTGTTGTTATAAATGTCGCACGTTTTTTTGTCTTTTCAGGACTCTGCCTCTTGTCTTTTGTTCCTGTTTACCATGTTTTGGGGATATGTGTAATTTGTGGCCCAGTATAAATCAAAACACCTCACGGACTTGTTCTCTTTTTTCTATTGTTGTAATAGACGGGCAATAGATCTCCTTTTGATTGCCATATTCAGAGATATGTAGGTTATGTAGCGAAGCTACGTCATCGAACACCATGGAATTTCCTCGTTCAGTCCTGATGTTGTGCTTGACAGGCGATAGATCCACCTTTGTTCTAGTTTTAGCAATTGTTTCTCATTGCAGCTGTCTGGTAGTCTCTCAATTACAGTCCAAGTAAAGTCATCTTCACTGTGTTTCTGCGTTTGAAAATGTCTCATCATTTTTGTGATGGTTTTGCCGCACCTAAATGTACTGCGGTGCTCATTGATCCTGATCTTGACCTTGCGTGTGGTCATCCCAATGTATATTTTATTGCAGATGCACGTCATTAAGTAGACCACATTGTGGCTATTACAATTGCTAAAGGACCTCTGTTCCCATGGTGTATTAAGGCCCACGTCAATTGTTTTGCTCTGTGTTGTTAATTTGCATACATTACATGATCCGCACGGGTAGTGTCCGGTTACCTCTGGTAGGTTCCAGAGTGTGCTCTGTTGACCTATTCTGCCTTGTTTCTTTTTTGGTCTGGTATGTACAACAGAGTCTTTGATAGATTTACCTCTCTTAAACGCAAATAGTGGTTTCTCTAGCTTAAGACCCCCAGAGTTCAGTGTTCTCCAATGTCGTAGAACTATGTTCTTTACTTTATTGGAATCTGTTCCAAATGTGGTTACGCACACCAGTTTTTTGTCATCCAGCTTCCTTTTTGGTTCCAAAAGTCCTTCCCTGTTGCAGTTTTTTGCCCTTTTGTATGCTTGTTTAATCAATTTTGTAGGGTAGCACTTTGTCTGCAATTTCTGTGTTAATTTTTTGGCGTGAACTTCATAATTTGCTTTTTCTGTACAGTTCCTCCTTAATCGTAGGAATTGGCCTACTGGCAAGTTGTCGCGCAGTGCTTTCGGGTGGAAGCTGTCATATCTAAGGAGGTTGTTGGCATCTGTAGGTTTGTAGAACACTTCCGTTTTTAGTGTCCCCTCCGCTGGCCAGATTTTCAAATCCAAAAATGTGATGGAATCTTTTGATAGGGTCATTGTAAACTTCAAGAATTCATCCCTGTTGTTTAGCCATGTCAGAAATTCTTTTGCTTGTTCGGCATCTCCTTTCCAGACTATAAAGATATCATCTATGAATCTTCTCCATACTCCCATGTTGGATTGGTACGGGTTGGAGTCGCTATAGATGAAACGTGTTTCGAAGTCATGTACATACAGGCATGCCACACTGGGGGCACAAGTCATCCCCATTGAAGTGCCATGGGTTTGTAGAAAATACTCCCCTTCAAATTCAAAGTAATTTCTTGTTAGGGCTAATCGTACACATTGAACCACAAATTTTATCGGTGTTATTGATGACCAGTTTTCCAGACCCAGCAGATTTTCTATCACCCTAAGTGAGGCCTCTTGTGGGATACTGGTATACAATGCTTCCACGTCTAATGTCATTAGGTAGTCGGTGGTAGGACTGAAGCTCAAAGTTTGAAGTTTCAACAAGATGTCTTGTGTGTCTTTTAGATATGAGGGCATTCTCTGCACCATTGGTCGCAAGAAGTGGTCGGCGAATCTTGACAGTGGTTCGAGAGCCGAACCAATGCCCGACACAATCGGTCTGCCTGGTGGTGGATGTACATTTTTGTGCACTTTCGGGAGGATGTAAAAGTATGGAGTTTTTGGGTCAAGTTCTTGTAGAAAAATTTCCTCTGCCTTGGTAATCCACCCCTCTTGGGCTGCTTCCGAGACCATCTCCTGTATTTCTCGTTTCAGACTCACCGTTGGATCTCTCTGTAATCGTGCATAATTTCGTTGATCATTGAGTAGTCTCATACACTCATTTCTGTACATCTCAATTGGTAGTATCACCGTTGCTCCTCCTTTATCTGCTGGTTTAATTATGACATCCTGCCTTTTATCAAATTCTGCCAGCGTCTGCCGTTCACTCAGTGTGAAATTGTTGAATCTTTGGTTGGTGTTATCCTTTAATTTATCGATATCCAATGTTACTGCCTTTTCAAAGGCTAGTAATGCCGGTGGCATAGTGTGGTTCGGGGGGATGAATTTCGATTTTTTCCGTAGGCCTGTATTTTTATCTGTCAATTCACTCAGCTCCTCTGGTCCCTCTGTTTCTGCAAAGAATACCGACAGACGGAGTCTGCGAAAGAATTCGGCAAGTTCAATTCTTAGATCAAAGAGATTTGACCGATTCGTCGGGACAAAGCCTAGTCCTTTCTTTAGGACATTGTTTTGTTGTTGGGAGAGGATTCTCTTGCTAAGGTTCAGTATTCCCGTGCGTTCTTGCTCGTGCTGGGTCCCTGGTCCTGTGCTGTCAGGTCTTCTCTGTTGGTGTCCCATTGAACCCGTTGCCCTCTCCGGTTGCCTCCTCCTCGTCTTCGGCCTTGCCCTAAAAAAGGTTGTTGATAGGGTTGCCACTGGTATCCAAACTGTGGTGGTTGGAAGGGCGCTTGCATGAAGGGGTTCCATCCAAAGGGTGGTTGTTGTTGTATTCCTCCTTGCATGTATGGGCCCCTATTTCTTCTTGGGTTGTTGCCTCTGCGTCTATTGGTGCTTTTACGGCCTTCAGATGATGTATCGCTGGAATAATTTCCAGAGCCTGTGCTTCCTGTATCTGAGAAGTCTGAGTTGTCTTTTTCTGTTGGGGTATAATCCTCTCTCGAGTATGGAAAAACACTCTCAAACTTAAATTTTTTCAGGTCTTTCTGAAATTTTGTGATTTTTGCTTGGGTCAGATATTCTTTGTACTCATTAATTGTTTTGTTGTTTTCGTCCAGTTTCTTTTTGAATTGTGCGATTGTGATTTGAGTTTTCAAGCCATTTTCCAGTGTTTTTATTTCAATAAGGAGGGCATCTGAGAGTCTTTTAGCAGTCTTAATAGTTAAGACCAGCCAGTCTCTGCTGCACTTCCATGCGATCAAGGACCAGCTGCGTCTGAATTCGGGGTCATTCAGGAAAATTCGTGGGGCGTTTGTCACAATCAAGCCGTTGGGTGCTATATTACCCCTCAAGTATTCAGTCATGATGGCTCCGTGAAGTAAAGTTTTGAGTTGGTTCCTTTTCAATTCTGTTAGAGAGTCCCAATCGCCATTGTTTTGGTTGACGTGTGTGAGGGTAGTGTCGGAGATTAGTGGTGGCATTGCTAGAATGGATGATATTTCGTCTTCGTCATATGCTAATCCCTCGGCCATCTTGGCGGGATGATTACGAGTCTGTGGGGTCAAAATACCCCTAGACTTGTCGGGTGACCTGATCCAAACTATGTCAGGTGTGCCACACCTCTTCTAGGGAGGTGTTTTTTAGAAACCTCTCAGGGCTATGGAGGCCCCTCTAAGCTCTTATTTCACAAATAGAGAGGGAGAGAATAAACCACGTGGTTGCGTTCTCCCTTAGTAACTTTTTTTTCACAAAAAGCAACCACTGTTGAATTGGCGAAATACCAAATTCAGAGTAGTGGAAAGATGTTGTTCAACTATCTACTTGACAGGTGGAATATCAAAGATATTGAAGTAAAAGCCTCACTCACATAATAGTGACATGCTTCATCATAGGCAGTTACTCCACACCCAGAGAAGATGGTACTCTCCGGGCGGACTCAACCAAAGATATACTGGGAGTTCTTAGATAAATGAACCACTGGTTAAGCAGGGAACCAGATTAGATTAAAAATACCTATGAGTGTACCCTGTTTTAGACTATTTATTCTTGGGCACTCATGATATCAGTAAAAACTTATTGTCGGGGTTTCTTTGAACTCAATTCGTTCAATTGTACCCGCTACCGTATGCCAACATGTTTCGGCCCGTCTTATAGCCCAATCGGGTCTTGGGGCCTTCGTCAGGGCGATATCTTTTCTTTTCCTTATGCTATAAGGTCCCTGCGATAAAGCTGTACATGTGCTTCCATGCAACTCATTCGTACGTGAGGCCTAATGCACTCACCTGTCCGTCTGTGCCTTCCGACTTCAGTAGAATTTTTCTATTGGACATGGGACACAAAATTAACCTGTGTTTCTTTAACGACACAACAACATGAATCTATCTACAGCCCGTCTTGTGCTCGTAGTCGTTGATTCTTAGTTGTAGTGATAGTGTACCACCTGACTATGTGCTCTCTATGTTAGGGCTTCGTGTAATACATTTATCAATCCAGTTTGCTCACCATCACATCACATCCACATCTATACACCACACAACGTGATCGTCATATTGCTTGTGATTGACTATGAGTGAAAGGGATTGTGGCTATAATGTATTTTATAGTCATCAATCCTATGGCTCTCTATTCGGGCACCCATCCCCTAGTTGTGTTTTTTGTTCATTTCTTAATTATATCACCATGCATAGTGATCATGTATCTCTCTTTCATCCAGTCGATTATTACGAACTTCTGGTGCTCACCTACTGCCCTGAGCCTACTGGCATCATGCAGATCTCGTGTGTTGGGTGCAGTCCTGTAGTCAAACACTGCATCAGAGATAAGTAGAGGCAGCTATTAGTAAGTTCAACTTCGATCTACTGATCAACATCTGTTTTTCCACAGGATCCTAGTTCACGGACCCTTAATACCGCGTTACTATCTTTATATGATTTTGGGAAATATATTCAGGGACGTATTTATTTTTGTTTCGATTCCATGTCCCTATTCCTGCTTGGTTCTACAAGTCCTGTGTTTGCCGGGTGAACTTACCCGCATATTAGTATGTATTATGCTTGATGTCCCTTTCGTTATAGCCATCACCCTCTAAGTTATATACCCAGAACAAATAGGAATCATCGGTACGCTCTACATGCGTCTCTGTTGTCAAACCAAAAACCCACGCTATACTGAGCGTCTGAAAACCGAAGTAAACCCTTGCTGTCACTTACTTCGTCAAGGTCCTTGCACCGCCGTTACACCTCGTCAGCCACACCGTCTGCCGTCGGGAACGTGTGTACGGCGGTGTCGGCTTTTGACCGGAGGTGCGCGAGCCTGATTGGAGGGCGGTTCTGACCCCGTACACTATCGTCACGCGATGTAATCACAGCTGTTCGCGCTTCTACGCGGCTGAACTACAAGATTTGTGGGAAATGTAGTTTATTTGTGTCTGGTGCACCGAGTTCGATCCCCCTCACTGCGAAGGATTTGTTTATTACAATTTTAAGGAGTATTTCGTTTATCCCTCGTTTAGTTATTTTAATGATAACTGCTCAATGTGTGTAGAGTTGCTATTTCGTCAATGTTATTGCGGAAATAACCTATCTCACTTCACAGCCAATGTTAGTGGGTATGATGTAGGCAGACCCACGTGAGTTTCGTATATCTGCTAACGGCAGGTCATTCTGATCGGAGGATTCATCTAGTTGACTGCACGTTAGTCCCTAATTCCGTTTTACGAGGTGTTTTCCCTATATGTTCCTCAATTATATATATCGAGGACTAGTGTTGCACCCCAGTTTTGTGTTGTTATAAATGTCGCACGTTTTTTTGTCTTTTCAGGACTCTGCCTCTTGTCTTTTGTTCCTGTTTACCATGTTTTGGGGATATGTGTAATTTGTGGCCCAGTATAAATCAAAACACCTCACGGACTTGTTCTCTTTTTTCTATTGTTGTAATAGACGGGCAATAGATCTCCTTTTGATTGCCATATTCAGAGATATGTAGGTTATGTAGCGAAGCTACGTCATCGAACACCATGGAATTTCCTCGTTCAGTCCTGATGTTGTGCTTGACAGGCGATAGATCCACCTTTGTTCTAGTTTTAGCAATTGTTTCTCATTGCAGCTGTCTGGTAGTCTCTCAATTACAGTCCAAGTAAAGTCATCTTCACTGTGTTTCTGCGTTTGAAAATGTCTCATCATTTTTGTGATGGTTTTGCCGCACCTAAATGTACTGCGGTGCTCATTGATCCTGATCTTGACCTTGCGTGTGGTCATCCCAATGTATATTTTATTGCAGATGCACGTCATTAAGTAGACCACATTGTGGCTATTACAATTGCTAAAGGACCTCTGTTCCCATGGTGTATTAAGGCCCACGTCAATTGTTTTGCTCTGTGTTGTTAATTTGCATACATTACATGATCCGCACGGGTAGTGTCCGGTTACCTCTGGTAGGTTCCAGAGTGTGCTCTGTTGACCTATTCTGCCTTGTTTCTTTTTTGGTCTGGTATGTACAACAGAGTCTTTGATAGATTTACCTCTCTTAAACGCAAATAGTGGTTTCTCTAGCTTAAGACCCCCAGAGTTCAGTGTTCTCCAATGTCGTAGAACTATGTTCTTTACTTTATTGGAATCTGTTCCAAATGTGGTTACGCACACCAGTTTTTTGTCATCCAGCTTCCTTTTTGGTTCCAAAAGTCCTTCCCTGTTGCAGTTTTTTGCCCTTTTGTATGCTTGTTTAATCAATTTTGTAGGGTAGCACTTTGTCTGCAATTTCTGTGTTAATTTTTTGGCGTGAACTTCATAATTTGCTTTTTCTGTACAGTTCCTCCTTAATCGTAGGAATTGGCCTACTGGCAAGTTGTCGCGCAGTGCTTTCGGGTGGAAGCTGTCATATCTAAGGAGGTTGTTGGCATCTGTAGGTTTGTAGAACACTTCCGTTTTTAGTGTCCCCTCCGCTGGCCAGATTTTCAAATCCAAAAATGTGATGGAATCTTTTGATAGGGTCATTGTAAACTTCAAGAATTCATCCCTGTTGTTTAGCCATGTCAGAAATTCTTTTGCTTGTTCGGCATCTCCTTTCCAGACTATAAAGATATCATCTATGAATCTTCTCCATACTCCCATGTTGGATTGGTACGGGTTGGAGTCGCTATAGATGAAACGTGTTTCGAAGTCATGTACATACAGGCATGCCACACTGGGGGCACAAGTCATCCCCATTGAAGTGCCATGGGTTTGTAGAAAATACTCCCCTTCAAATTCAAAGTAATTTCTTGTTAGGGCTAATCGTACACATTGAACCACAAATTTTATCGGTGTTATTGATGACCAGTTTTCCAGACCCAGCAGATTTTCTATCACAATAAGTGAGGCCTCTTGTGGGATACTGGTATACAATGCTTCCACGTCTAATGTCATTAGGTAGTCGGTGGTAGGACTGAAGCTCAAAGTTTGAAGTTTCAACAAGATGTCTTGTGTGTCTTTTAGATATGAGGGCATTCTCTGCACCATTGGTCGCAAGAAGTGGTCGGCGAATCTTGACAGTGGTTCGAGAGCCGAACCAATGCCCGACACAATCGGTCTGCCTGGTGGTGGATGTACATTTTTGTGCACTTTCGGGAGGATGTAAAAGTATGGAGTTTTTGGGTCAAGTTCTTGTAGAAAAATGTCCTCTGCCTTGGTAATCCACCCCTCTTGGGCTGCTTCCGAGACCATCTCCTGTATTTCTCGTTTCAGACTCACCGTTGGATCTCTCTGTAATCGTGCATAATTTCGTTGATCATTGAGTAGTCTCATACACTCATTTCTGTACATCTCAATTGGTAGTATCACCGTTGCTCCTCCTTTATCTGCTGGTTTAATTATGACATCCTGCATTTTATCAAATTCTGCCAGCGTCTGCCGTTCACTCAGTGTGAAATTGTTGAATCTTTGGTTGGTGTTATCCTTTAATTTATCGATATCCAATGTTACTGCCTTTTCAAAGGCTAGTAATGCCGGTGGCATAGTGTGGTTCGGGGGGATGAATTTCGATTTTTTCCGTAGGCCTGTATTTTTATCTGTCAATTCACTCAGCTCCTCTGGTCCCTCTGTTTCTGCAAAGAATACCGACAGACGGAGTCTGCGAAAGAATTCGGCAAGTTCAATTCTTAGATCAAAGAGATTTGACCGATTCGTCGGGACAAAGCCTAGTCCTTTCTTTAGGACATTGTTTTGTTGTTGGGAGAGGATTCTCTTGCTAAGGTTCAGTATTCCCGTGCGTTCTTGCTCGTGCTGGGTCCCTGGTCCTGTGCTGTCAGGTCTTCTCTGTTGGTGTCCCATTGAACCCGTTGCCCTCTCCGGTTGCCTCCTCCTCGTCTTCGGCCTTGCCCTAAAAAAGGTTGTTGATAGGGTTGCCACTGGTATCCAAACTGTGGTGGTTGGAAGGGCGCTTGCATGAAGGGGTTCCATCCAAAGGGTGGTTGTTGTTGTATTCCTCCTTGCATGTATGGGCCCCTATTTCTTCTTGGGTTGTTGCCTCTGCGTCTATTGGTGCTTTTACGGCCTTCAGATGATGTATCGCTGGAATAATTTCCAGAGCCTGTGCTTCCTGTATCTGAGAAGTCTGAGTTGTCTTTTTCTGTTGGGGTATAATCCTCTCTCGAGTATGGAAAAACACTCTCAAACTTAAATTTTTTCAGGTCTTTCTGAAATTTTGTGATTTTTGCTTGGGTCAGATATTCTTTGTACTCATTAATTGTTTTGTTGTTTTCGTCCAGTTTCTTTTTGAATTGTGCGATTGTGATTTGAGTTTTCAAGCCATTTTCCAGTGTTTTTATTTCAATAAGGAGGGCATCTGAGAGTCTTTTAGCAGTCTTAATAATTAAGACCAGCCAGTCTCTGCTGCACTTCCATGCGATCAAGGACCAGCTGCGTCTGAATTCGGGGTCATTCAGGAAAATTCGTGGGGCGTTTGTCACAATCAAGCCGTTGGGTGCTATATTACCCCTCAAGTATTCAGTCATGATGGCTCCGTGAAGTAAAGTTTTGAGTTGGTTCCTTTTCAATTCTGTTAGAGAGTCCCAATCGCCATTGTTTTGGTTGACGTGTGTGAGGGTAGTGTCGGAGATTAGTGGTGGCATTGCTAGAATGGATGATATTTCGTCTTCGTCATATGCTAATCCCTCGGCCATCTTGGCGGGATGATTACGAGTCTGTGGGGTCAAAATACCCCTAGACTTGTCGGGTGACCTGATCCAAACTATGTCAGGTGTGCCACACCTCTTCTAGGGAGGTGTTTTTTAGAAACCTCTCAGGGCTATGGAGGCCCCTCTAAGCTCTTATTTCACAAATAGAGAGGGAGAGAATAAACCACGTGGTTGCGTTCTCCCTTAGTAACTTTTTTTTCACAAAAAGCAACCACTGTTGAATTGGCGAAATACCAAATTCAGAGTAGTGGAAAGATGTTGTTCAACTATCTACTTGACAGGTGGAATATCAAAGATATTGAAGTAAAAGCCTCACTCACATAATAGTGACATGCTTCATCATAGGCAGTTACTCCACACCCAGAGAAGATGGTACTCTCCGGGCGGACTCAACCAAAGATATACTGGGAGTTCTTAGATAAATGAACCACTGGTTAAGCAGGGAACCAGATTAGATTAAAAATACCTATGAGTGTACCCTGTTTTAGACTATTTATTCTTGGGCACTCATGATATCAGTAAAAACTTATTGTCGGGGTTTCTTTGAACTCAATTCGTTCAATTGTACCCGCTACCGTATGCCAACATGTTTCGGCCCGTCTTATAGCCCAATCGGGTCTTGGGGCCTTCGTCAGGGCGATATCTTTTCTTTTCCTTATGCTATAAGGTCCCTGCGATAAAGCTGTACATGTGCTTCCATGCAACTCATTCGTACGTGAGGCCTAATGCACTCACCTGTCCGTCTGTGCCTTCCGACTTCAGTAGAATTTTTCTATTGGACATGGGACACAAAATTAACCTGTGTTTCTTTAACGACACAACAACATGAATCTATCTACAGCCCGTCTTGTGCTCGTAGTCGTTGATTCTTAGTTGTAGTGATAGTGTACCACCTGACTATGTGCTCTCTATGTTAGGGCTTCGTGTAATACATTTATCAATCCAGTTTGCTCACCATCACATCACATCCACATCTATACACCACACAACGTGATCGTCATATTGCTTGTGATTGACTATGAGTGAAAGGGATTGTGGCTATAATGTATTTTATAGTCATCAATCCTATGGCTCTCTATTCGGGCACCCATCCCCTAGTTGTGTTTTTTGTTCATTTCTTAATTATATCACCATGCATAGTGATCATGTATCTCTCTTTCATCCAGTCGATTATTACGAACTTCTGGTGCTCACCTACTGCCCTGAGCCTACTGGCATCATGCAGATCTCATCATAAGACTGGCTGGTCTTAATTATTAAGACTGCTAAAAGACTCTCAGATGCCCTCCTTATTGAAATAAAAACACTGGAAAATGGCTTGAAAACTCAAATCACAATCGCACAATTCAAAAAGAAACTGGACGAAAACAACAAAACAATTAATGAGTACAAAGAATATCTGACCCAAGCAAAAATCACAAAATTTCAGAAAGACCTGAAAAAATTTAAGTTTGAGAGTGTTTTTCCATACTCGAGAGAGGATTATACCCCAACAGAAAAAGACAACTCAGACTTCTCAGATACAGGAAGCACAGGCTCTGGAAATTATTCCAGCGATACATCATCTGAAGGCCGTAAAAGCACCAATAGACGCAGAGGCAACAACCCAAGAAGAAATAGGGGCCCATACATGCAAGGAGGAATACAACAACAACCACCCTTTGGATGGAACCCCTTCATGCAAGCGCCCTTCCAACCACCACAGTTTGGATACCAGTGGCAACCCTATCAACAACCTTTTTTAGGGCAAGGCCGAAGACGAGGAGGAGGCAACCGGAGAGGGCAACGGGTTCAATGGGACACCAACAGAGAAGACCTGACAGCACAGGACCAGGGACCCAGCACGAGCAAGAACGCACGGGAATACTGAACCTTAGCAAGAGAATCCTCTCCCAACAACAAAACAATGTCCTAAAGAAAGGACTAGGCTTTGTCCCGACGAATCGGTCAAATCTCTTTGATCTAAGAATTGAACTTGCCGAATTCTTTCGCAGACTCCGTCTGTCGGTATTCTTTGCAGAAACAGAGGGACCAGAGGAGCTGAGTGAATTGACAGATAAAAATACAGGCCTACGGAAAAAATCGAAATTCATCCCCCCGAACCACACTATGCCACCGGCATTACTAGCCTTTGAAAAGGCAGTAACATTGGATATCGATAAATTAAAGGATAACACCAACCAAAGATTCAACAATTTCACACTGAGTGAACGGCAGACGCTGGCAGAATTTGATAAAATGCAGGATGTCATAATTAAACCAGCAGATAAAGGAGGAGCAACGGTGATACTACCAATTGAGATGTACAGAAATGAGTGTATGAGACTACTCAATGATCAACGAAATTATGCACGATTACAGAGAGATCCAACGGTGAGTCTGAAACGAGAAATACAGGAGATGGTCTCGGAAGCAGCCCAAGAGGGGTGGATTACCAAGGCAGAGGAAATTTTTCTACAAGAACTTGACCCAAAAACTCCATACTTTTACATCCTCCCGAAAGTGCACAAAAATGTACATCCACCACCAGGCAGACCGATTGTGTCGGGCATTGGTTCGGCTCTCGAACCACTGTCAAGATTCGCCGACCACTTCTTGCGACCAATGGTGCAGAGAATGCCCTCATATCTAAAAGACACACAAGACATCTTGTTGAAACTTCAAACTTTGAGCTTCAGTCCTACCACCGACTACCTAATGACATTAGACGTGGAAGCATTGTATACCAGTATCCCACAAGAGGCCTCACTTAGGGTGATAGAAAATCTGCTGGGTCTGGAAAACTGGTCATCAATAACACCGATAAAATTTGTGGTTCAATGTGTACGATTAGCCCTAACAAGAAATTACTTTGAATTTGAAGGGGAGTATTTTCTACAAACCCATGGCACTTCAATGGGGATGACTTGTGCCCCCAGTGTGGCATGCCTGTATGTACATGACTTCGAAACACGTTTCATCTATAGCGACTCCAACCCGTACCAATCCAACATGGGAGTATGGAGAAGATTCATAGATGATATCTTTATAGTCTGGAAAGGAGATGCCGAACAAGCAAAAGAATTTCTGACATGGCTAAACAACAGGGATGAATTCTTGAAGTTTACAATGACCCTATCAAAAGATTCCATCACATTTTTGGATTTGAAAATCTGGCCAGCGGAGGGGACACTAAAAACGGAAGTGTTCTACAAACCTACAGATGCCAACAACCTCCTTAGATATGACAGCTTCCACCCGAAAGCACTGCGCGACAACTTGCCAGTAGGCCAATTCCTACGATTAAGGAGGAACTGTACAGAAAAAGCAAATTATGAAGTTCACGCCAAAAAATTAACACAGAAATTGCAGACAAAGTGCTACCCTACAAAATTGATTAAACAAGCATACAAAAGGGCAAAAAACTGCAACAGGGAAGGACTTTTGGAACCAAAAAGGAAGCTGGATGACAAAAAACTGGTGTGCGTAACCACATTTGGAACAGATTCCAATAAAGTAAAGAACATAGTTCTACGACATTGGAGAACACTGAACTCTGGGGGTCTTAAGCTAGAGAAACCACTATTTGCGTTTAAGAGAGGTAAATCTATCAAAGACTCTGTTGTACATACCAGACCAAAAAAGAAACAAGGCAGAATAGGTCAACAGAGCACACTCTGGAACCTACCAGAGGTAACCGGACACTACCCGTGCGGATCATGTAATGTATGCAAATTAACAACACAGAGCAAAACAATTGACGTGGGCCTTAATACACCATGGGAACAGAGGTCCTTTAGCAATTGTAATAGCCACAATGTGGTCTACTTAATGACGTGCATCTGCAATAAAATATACATTGGGATGACCACACGCAAGGTCAAGATCAGGATCAATGAGCACCGCAGTACATTTAGGTGCGGCAAAACCATCACAAAAATGATGAGACATTTTCAAACGCAGAAACACAGTGAAGATGACTTTACTTGGACTGTAATTGAGAGACTACCAGACAGCTGCAATGAGAAACAATTGCTAAAACTAGAACAAAGGTGGATCTATCGCCTGTCAAGCACAACATCAGGACTGAACGAGGAAATTCCATGGTGTTCGATGACGTAGCTTCGCTACATAACCTACATATCTCTGAATATGGCAATCAAAAGGAGATCTATTGCCCGTCTATTACAACAATAGAAAAAAGAGAACAAGTCCGTGAGGTGTTTTGATTTATACTGGGCCACAAATTACACATATCCCCAAAACATGGTAAACAGGAACAAAAGACAAGAGGCAGAGTCCTGAAAAGACAAAAAAACGTGCGACATTTATAACAACACAAAACTGGGGTGCAACACTAGTCCTCGATATATATAATTGAGGAACATATAGGGAAAACACCTCGTAAAACGGAATTAGGGACTAACGTGCAGTCAACTAGATGAATCCTCCGATCAGAATGACCTGCCGTTAGCAGATATACGAAACTCACGTGGGTCTGCCTACATCATACCCACTAACATTGGCTGTGAAGTGAGATAGGTTATTTCCGCAATAACATTGACGAAATAGCAACTCTACACACATTGAGCAGTTATCATTAAAATAACTAAACGAGGGATAAACGAAATACTCCTTAAAATTGTAATAAACAAATCCTTCGCAGTGAGGGGGATCGAACTCGGTGCACCAGACACAAATAAACTACATTTCCCACAAATCTTGTAGTTCAGCCGCGTAGAAGCGCGAACAGCTGTGATTACATCGCGTGACGATAGTGTACGGGGTCAGAACCGCCCTCCAATCAGGCTCGCGCACCTCCGGTCAAAAGCCGACACCGCCGTACACACGTTCCCGACGGCAGACGGTGTGGCTGACGAGGTGTAACGGCGGTGCAAGGACCTTGACGAAGTAAGTGACAGCAAGGGTTTACTTCGGTTTTCAGACGCTCAGTATAGCGTGGGTTTTTGGTTTGACAACAGAGACGCATGTAGAGCGTACCGATGATTCCTATTTGTTCTGGGTATATAACTTAGAGGGTGATGGCTATAACGAAAGGGACATCAAGCATAATACATACTAATATGCGGGTAAGTTCACCCGGCAAACACAGGACTTGTAGAACCAAGCAGGAATAGGGACATGGAATCGAAACAAAAATAAATACGTCCCTGAATATATTTCCCAAAATCATATAAAGATAGTAACGCGGTATTAAGGGTCCGTGAACTAGGATCCTGTGGAAAAACAGATGTTGATCAGTAGATCGAAGTTGAACTTACTAATAGCTGCCTCTACTTATCTCTGATGCAGTGTTTGACTACAGGACTGCACCCAACACACGAGATCTGCATGATGCCAGTAGGCTCAGGGCAGTAGGTGAGCACCAGAAGTTCGTAATAATCGACTGGATGAAAGAGAGATACATGATCACTATGCATGGTGATATAATTAAGAAATGAACAAAAAACACAACTAGGGGATGGGTGCCCGAATAGAGAGCCATAGGATTGATGACTATAAAATACATTATAGCCACAATCCCTTTCACTCATAGTCAATCACAAGCAATATGACGATCACGTTGTGTGGTGTATAGATGTGGATGTGATGTGATGGTGAGCAAACTGGATTGATAAATGTATTACACGAAGCCCTAACATAGAGAGCACATAGTCAGGTGGTACACTATCACTACAACTAAGAATCAACGACTACGAGCACAAGACGGGCTGTAGATAGATTCATGTTGTTGTGTCGTTAAAGAAACACAGGTTAATTTTGTGTCCCATGTCCAATAGAAAAATTCTACTGAAGTCGGAAGGCACAGACGGACAGGTGAGTGCATTAGGCCTCACGTACGAATGAGTTGCATGGAAGCACATGTACAGCTTTATCGCAGGGACCTTATAGCATAAGGAAAAGAAAAGATATCGCCCTGACGAAGGCCCCAAGACCCGATTGGGCTATAAGACGGGCCGAAACATGTTGGCATACGGTAGCGGGTACAATTGAATGAATTGAGTTCAAAGAAACCCCGACAATAAGTTTTTACTGATATCATGAGTGCCCAAGAATAAATAGTCTAAAACAGGGTACACTCATAGGTATTTTTAATCTAATCTGGTTCCCTGCTTAACCAGTGGTTCATTTATCTAAGAACTCCCAGTATATCTTTGGTTGAGTCCGCCCGGAGAGTACCATCTTCTCTGGGTGTGGAGTAACTGCCTATGATGAAGCATGTCACTATTATGTGAGTGAGGCTTTTACTTCAATATCTTTGATATTCCACCTGTCAAGTAGATAGTTGAACAACATCTTTCCACTACTCTGAATTTGGTATTTCGCCAATTCAACAGTGGTTGCTTTTTGTGAAAAAAAAGTTACTAAGGGAGAACGCAACCACGTGGTTTATTCTCTCCCTCTCTATTTGTGAAATAAGAGCTTAGAGGGGCCTCCATAGCCCTGAGAGGTTTCTAAAAAACACCTCCCTAGAAGAGGTGTGGCACACCTGACATAGTTTGGATCAGGTCACCCGACAAGTCTAGGGGTATTTTGACCCCACAGACTCGTAATCATCCCGCCAAGATGGCCGAGGGATTAGCATATGACGAAGACGAAATATCATCCATTCTAGCAATGCCACCACTAATCTCCGACACTACCCTCACACACGTCAACCAAAACAATGGCGATTGGGACTCTCTAACAGAATTGAAAAGGAACCAACTCAAAACTTTACTTCACGGAGCCATCATGACTGAATACTTGAGGGGTAATATAGCACCCAACGGCTTGATTGTGACAAACGCCCCACAAATTTTCCTGAATGACCCCGAATTCAGACGCAGCTGGTCCTTGATCGCATGGAAGTGCAGCAGAGACTGGCTGGTCTTAATTATTAAGACTGCTAAAAGACTCTCAGATGCCCTCCTTATTGAAATAAAAACACTGGAAAATGGCTTGAAAACTCAAATCACAATCGCACAATTCAAAAAGAAACTGGACGAAAACAACAAAACAATTAATGAGTACAAAGAATATCTGACCCAAGCAAAAATCACAAAATTTCAGAAAGACCTGAAAAAATTTAAGTTTGAGAGTGTTTTTCCATACTCGAGAGAGGATTATACCCCAACAGAAAAAGACAACTCAGACTTCTCAGATACAGGAAGCACAGGCTCTGGAAATTATTCCAGCGATACATCATCTGAAGGCCGTAAAAGCACCAATAGACGCAGAGGCAACAACCCAAGAAGAAATAGGGGCCCATACATGCAAGGAGGAATACAACAACAACCACCCTTTGGATGGAACCCCTTCATGCAAGCGCCCTTCCAACCACCACAGTTTGGATACCAGTGGCAACCCTATCAACAACCTTTTTTAGGGCAAGGCCGAAGACGAGGAGGAGGCAACCGGAGAGGGCAACGGGTTCAATGGGACACCAACAGAGAAGACCTGACAGCACAGGACCAGGGACCCAGCACGAGCAAGAACGCACGGGAATACTGAACCTTAGCAAGAGAATCCTCTCCCAACAACAAAACAATGTCCTAAAGAAAGGACTAGGCTTTGTCCCGACGAATCGGTCAAATCTCTTTGATCTAAGAATTGAACTTGCCGAATTCTTTCGCAGACTCCGTCTGTCGGTATTCTTTGCAGAAACAGAGGGACCAGAGGAGCTGAGTGAATTGACAGATAAAAATACAGGCCTACGGAAAAAATCGAAATTCATCCCCCCGAACCACACTATGCCACCGGCATTACTAGCCTTTGAAAAGGCAGTAACATTGGATATCGATAAATTAAAGGATAACACCAACCAAAGATTCAACAATTTCACACTGAGTGAACGGCAGACGCTGGCAGAATTTGATAAAATGCAGGATGTCATAATTAAACCAGCAGATAAAGGAGGAGCAACGGTGATACTACCAATTGAGATGTACAGAAATGAGTGTATGAGACTACTCAATGATCAACGAAATTATGCACGATTACAGAGAGATCCAACGGTGAGTCTGAAACGAGAAATACAGGAGATGGTCTCGGAAGCAGCCCAAGAGGGGTGGATTACCAAGGCAGAGGAAATTTTTCTACAAGAACTTGACCCAAAAACTCCATACTTTTACATCCTCCCGAAAGTGCACAAAAATGTACATCCACCACCAGGCAGACCGATTGTGTCGGGCATTGGTTCGGCTCTCGAACCACTGTCAAGATTCGCCGACCACTTCTTGCGACCAATGGTGCAGAGAATGCCCTCATATCTAAAAGACACACAAGACATCTTGTTGAAACTTCAAACTTTGAGCTTCAGTCCTACCACCGACTACCTAATGACATTAGACGTGGAAGCATTGTATACCAGTATCCCACAAGAGGCCTCACTTAGGGTGATAGAAAATCTGCTGGGTCTGGAAAACTGGTCATCAATAACACCGATAAAATTTGTGGTTCAATGTGTACGATTAGCCCTAACAAGAAATTACTTTGAATTTGAAGGGGAGTATTTTCTACAAACCCATGGCACTTCAATGGGGATGACTTGTGCCCCCAGTGTGGCATGCCTGTATGTACATGACTTCGAAACACGTTTCATCTATAGCGACTCCAACCCGTACCAATCCAACATGGGAGTATGGAGAAGATTCATAGATGATATCTTTATAGTCTGGAAAGGAGATGCCGAACAAGCAAAAGAATTTCTGACATGGCTAAACAACAGGGATGAATTCTTGAAGTTTACAATGACCCTATCAAAAGATTCCATCACATTTTTGGATTTGAAAATCTGGCCAGCGGAGGGGACACTAAAAACGGAAGTGTTCTACAAACCTACAGATGCCAACAACCTCCTTAGATATGACAGCTTCCACCCGAAAGCACTGCGCGACAACTTGCCAGTAGGCCAATTCCTACGATTAAGGAGGAACTGTACAGAAAAAGCAAATTATGAAGTTCACGCCAAAAAATTAACACAGAAATTGCAGACAAAGTGCTACCCTACAAAATTGATTAAACAAGCATACAAAAGGGCAAAAAACTGCAACAGGGAAGGACTTTTGGAACCAAAAAGGAAGCTGGATGACAAAAAACTGGTGTGCGTAACCACATTTGGAACAGATTCCAATAAAGTAAAGAACATAGTTCTACGACATTGGAGAACACTGAACTCTGGGGGTCTTAAGCTAGAGAAACCACTATTTGCGTTTAAGAGAGGTAAATCTATCAAAGACTCTGTTGTACATACCAGACCAAAAAAGAAACAAGGCAGAATAGGTCAACAGAGCACACTCTGGAACCTACCAGAGGTAACCGGACACTACCCGTGCGGATCATGTAATGTATGCAAATTAACAACACAGAGCAAAACAATTGACGTGGGCCTTAATACACCATGGGAACAGAGGTCCTTTAGCAATTGTAATAGCCACAATGTGGTCTACTTAATGACGTGCATCTGCAATAAAATATACATTGGGATGACCACACGCAAGGTCAAGATCAGGATCAATGAGCACCGCAGTACATTTAGGTGCGGCAAAACCATCACAAAAATGATGAGACATTTTCAAACGCAGAAACACAGTGAAGATGACTTTACTTGGACTGTAATTGAGAGACTACCAGACAGCTGCAATGAGAAACAATTGCTAAAACTAGAACAAAGGTGGATCTATCGCCTGTCAAGCACAACATCAGGACTGAACGAGGAAATTCCATGGTGTTCGATGACGTAGCTTCGCTACATAACCTACATATCTCTGAATATGGCAATCAAAAGGAGATCTATTGCCCGTCTATTACAACAATAGAAAAAAGAGAACAAGTCCGTGAGGTGTTTTGATTTATACTGGGCCACAAATTACACATATCCCCAAAACATGGTAAACAGGAACAAAAGACAAGAGGCAGAGTCCTGAAAAGACAAAAAAACGTGCGACATTTATAACAACACAAAACTGGGGTGCAACACTAGTCCTCGATATATATAATTGAGGAACATATAGGGAAAACACCTCGTAAAACGGAATTAGGGACTAACGTGCAGTCAACTAGATGAATCCTCCGATCAGAATGACCTGCCGTTAGCAGATATACGAAACTCACGTGGGTCTGCCTACATCATACCCACTAACATTGGCTGTGAAGTGAGATAGGTTATTTCCGCAATAACATTGACGAAATAGCAACTCTACACACATTGAGCAGTTATCATTAAAATAACTAAACGAGGGATAAACGAAATACTCCTTAAAATTGTAATAAACAAATCCTTCGCAGTGAGGGGGATCGAACTCGGTGCACCAGACACAAATAAACTACATTTCCCACAAATCTTGTAGTTCAGCCGCGTAGAAGCGCGAACAGCTGTGATTACATCGCGTGACGATAGTGTACGGGGTCAGAACCGCCCTCCAATCAGGCTCGCGCACCTCCGGTCAAAAGCCGACACCGCCGTACACACGTTCCCGACGGCAGACGGTGTGGCTGACGAGGTGTAACGGCGGTGCAAGGACCTTGACGAAGTAAGTGACAGCAAGGGTTTACTTCGGTTTTCAGACGCTCAGTATAGCGTGGGTTTTTGGTTTGACAACAGAGACGCATGTAGAGCGTACCGATGATTCCTATTTGTTCTGGGTATATAACTTAGAGGGTGATGGCTATAACGAAAGGGACATCAAGCATAATACATACTAATATGCGGGTAAGTTCACCCGGCAAACACAGGACTTGTAGAACCAAGCAGGAATAGGGACATGGAATCGAAACAAAAATAAATACGTCCCTGAATATATTTCCCAAAATCATATAAAGATAGTAACGCGGTATTAAGGGTCCGTGAACTAGGATCCTGTGGAAAAACAGATGTTGATCAGTAGATCGAAGTTGAACTTACTAATAGCTGCCTCTACTTATCTCTGATGCAGTGTTTGACTACAGGACTGCACCCAACACACGAGATCTGCATGATGCCAGTAGGCTCAGGGCAGTAGGTGAGCACCAGAAGTTCGTAATAATCGACTGGATGAAAGAGAGATACATGATCACTATGCATGGTGATATAATTAAGAAATGAACAAAAAACACAACTAGGGGATGGGTGCCCGAATAGAGAGCCATAGGATTGATGACTATAAAATACATTATAGCCACAATCCCTTTCACTCATAGTCAATCACAAGCAATATGATGATCACGTTGTGTGGTGTATAGATGTGGATGTGATGTGATGGTGAGCAAACTGGATTGATAAATGTATTACACGAAGCCCTAACATAGAGAGCACATAGTCAGGTGGTACACTATCACTACAACTAAGAATCAACGACTACGAGCACAAGACGGGCTGTAGATAGATTCATGTTGTTGTGTCGTTAAAGAAACACAGGTTAATTTTGTGTCCCATGTCCAATAGAAAAATTCTACTGAAGTCGGAAGGCACAGACGGACAGGTGAGTGCATTAGGCCTCACGTACGAATGAGTTGCATGGAAGCACATGTACAGCTTTATCGCAGGGACCTTATAGCATAAGGAAAAGAAAAGATATCGCCCTGACGAAGGCCCCAAGACCCGATTGGGCTATAAGACGGGCCGAAACATGTTGGCATACGGTAGCGGGTACAATTGAACGAATTGAGTTCAAAGAAACCCCGACAGTAAGTTTTTACTGATATCATGAGTGCCCAAGAATAAATAGTCTAAAACAGGGTACACTCATAGGTATTTTTAATCTAATCTGGTTCCCTGCTTAACCAGTGGTTCATTTATCTAAGAACTCCCAGTATATCTTTGGTTGAGTCCGCCCGGAGAGTACCATCTTCTCTGGGTGTGGAGTAACTGCCTATGATGAAGCATGTCACTATTATGTGAGTGAGGCTTTTACTTCAATATCTTTGATATTCCACCTGTCAAGTAGATAGTTGAACAACATCTTTCCACTACTCTGAATTTGGTATTTCGCCAATTCAACAGTGGTTGCTTTTTGTGAAAAAAAAGTTACTAAGGGAGAACGCAACCACGTGGTTTATTCTCTCCCTCTCTATTTGTGAAATAAGACCACGGAACCTTGCCCGAGCTGGCATTTGCTGGCCTTCACG
The DNA here is from genome assembly GCF_964204655.1 of Triturus cristatus. NCBI lineage: Eukaryota > Metazoa > Chordata > Amphibia > Caudata > Salamandridae > Triturus > Triturus cristatus. The sequence continues at coordinate 1,153,876,672 of NC_140584.1, forward strand.
GTTAGTCCGGCTTGGCGCAGGGCCATTAGTACTTGTCGGAGGTGCTGGAGATGCTCGTGCCATTGAGAGCTGAATACAGCGATGTCGTCAAGGTACGCTGCGCTGAACTCCTCGAGTCCGGCCAGGACCTTGTTCACCAACCGCTGGAACGTGACTGGGGCGTTTTTCATCCCGAACGGCATGACCCTGAAGCGGTAGTGGCCATCTGGCGTGGAGAAGGCAGAGCGCTCTTTCGCTCCTTCCGTGAGAGCAATCTGCCAGTATCCGCAGGTCAGGTCGAAAGTGCTGAGGAACCGGGCGGCCCCCAGGCGGTCGATGAGCTCGTCGGCTCGGGGAATAGGGTGAGCGTCTGCGCGGGTGACCGCATTGAGCCCCCGATAGTCCACACAGAATCTTAGTTCGGGGGCGACCCCTGGGGAAGCCGCCTTCGGGACCAGAACCACCGGGCTGGCCCAGGGGCTGTCGGAGGGTTTGATTACTCCCAGGGTGAGCATCTTCTGTACCTCGGTCTTGATGCAGGTGCGGACCCGGTCAGGCACCCGGTAGGCTCGGTGTCTCACAGGCGGGCTGTCGCCGGTGTCCACGTCGTGGACACACCAGTCGGTAACCCTTGGAATGAGAGAGAAGAGGTCTGCGAATTGTCTGAGCAGCTGGCGGCAGTCGTCGGCCTGCTGGGGAGTGAGGGTGGCCGACAGTTTCACCCCCTCCACGGAACCGTCCAGTTCTTTCGTGCACAGGAGATCGGGCAGGGGTTCGGTGTCTTCTTCCGCCCCATCATCGGTGGCCAGTAGCAAACTTAGTTCCGTCCTTACAAAGTGGGGCTTGAGACGGTTCACGTGGAGGACCCGGAGGGGGTTCCGTGGGGACTGTACGTCGACCAGATACGTGACCTGGCTCTTCCGCTCGACCACCTTGAAGGGACCAGTCCATTTGTCTTGTAGGGCGCAGGGTTTCACCGGAGCCATGACCCAAACCTGCTGGCCCGGCTGGAACTCGACCAGGGTGGCGTTCTGGTCATACCAGCGCTTCATTTCTTCTTGGCTGACCTCGAGGTTAGCCTCTGCAAGTTCTCTAAACTTCCTCGTCTGGTTGCGGAGCGCCAGGATGTAGCGGAACACATCAGGGGGTGTCCCCCGGGGGCTTGTCTCCCAGCCCTCTTTGACCAGGCTCAGGGGCCCTCGGACGGGATGTCCGTACAGCAGTCGAAGGGGCTGAACCCCAGAGACTTTTGGGGGACTTCTCGGTATGCGAACAGGAGGCAAGGGAGGAGGACGTCCCATTTCCGGCGCAGGGGCTCTTCGAGGCCCAGGATCATTCCCTTCAGGGTTCGGTTGAAGCGTTCCACTAGGCCGTTGCCCTGGGGGTGGTAGGGGGTCGTGAACTTATACGTGACTCCGCACTGCTGCCACAGGGACTTCATGTAGCGGGATATAAAGGTAGTGCCGCGATCACTCACAACCTCGCGGGGAAATCCGACACGGGAGAAGATCCCCATGAGAGCCCGGCCCACCACGGGAGCCGTCACGGTGCGGAGGGGGATGGCCTCGGGGTAGCGGGTGGCATGGTCCACCAGGACAAGGATGAATCTGTGGCCCTGGGCGGTCTCTGGATCCAGGGGTCCCACGATGTCGATGCCGACCCGCTCGAACGGGGTACTCACAACGGGGAACGGTTGTAAGGGAGCTTTGCGTTTTCCGCCACTCTTCCCACTGCCCTGGCACGTGAGGCAGGACTTGCAGTGTGCTTCTACATTCGCTCGCATCTTGGGCCAATAGAAGTGGGTCACCAATCGCTGGTATGTCTTGTCTTGGCCTAAGTGTCCTGCCAAGGGTACATCGTGGGCCAGGCCCAGGAGGAGGCTCCGGAACCGCAGGGGTACCACCAGTACTCGTGCTGCGCCTAGCTCGGCGGACTTTTGCTCGCTGTATAGGAGGCCATTGTCCCAATAGATCCAATGGGTTCCGGTTCGGTCACCGGCGGCCTGGGCTTCTGCTTGTTGTCTTAGTCCCTCGAGGTAGGGGCAGGTGGTCTGTTCCTGGCAGAACTCTTCGCGGGAGGGCCCCCCTTCGCAGCGCCACTGGGCCAACTCGGGCAGTTCTTCGAGTTCCGTCGGGGCCTCTGGGGCGGAAGGTTCCGGTCCTTCCCCTGAGTTAGTGTCTCCTTCTCCCTCTTAAGGAGGGTTGTCTGCTTCTGGGAGGGGGTCCCGGTTCTCGGGGATAGTGTTCGGTAAGAGGGCTTCACCGCCCTTGGAGGGAGGCACTCGTGCGGTCATGGAGCACGTGGTGGCGCAGACCCATTCGGGTAGGCCCATCATCTCCAGGTGGGCTCTTCGTTCCACTTGCCCCCACGGGGAACTCTCCAGGTCGTTGCCCAGGAGGCAGTCTACGGGCTGCGAGGTCCGGACCGCTACCTTCAGTTCTCCGGAGACCCCTCCCCACTCGAAGGGCACCAGCGCCATCTGGCAGAGGCTCTCAGAATTGTCGGAGGATACGACCGGACAGAGGGCCCCGGTTAGGATCTGGTCTTCTGAAATTAGGCTGCGGTGGACCGCGGTGACACTCACCCCGGTGTCGCGAAGGCCCTCGACTCGGTGGCCGTTGATGGTCACCCGCTGCCGGTACTTTTCTGTGTTGGCGGGCAAGGGTGTCCCGGGGACCATTTCTCGATCACCAAGGGAGACCAGGGCCATGGCCGCCGGTTCCCATTCCTCGGAGTCTTCCATCTCTTCCCCCAGAGCCACGGAGGCCATCTGCCGGGCCGTGGGGTTGGTCGTTGTGGTTCGGTGATACTGGGGACACTGTGGGTCATTGGCGTAGTGTCCGGGCTGCTGGCAGCGGAAGCAGGTGATCCTAGCTCGTGGACCTGGTCGTCCTGGGGCTCCGGTGCTTGCTGGGGACGGTGCCGAACCCGCCACTGGTGGGCTGCTGGGGGGGCTGGTTGAGGACCCCCCGGGGAAGTCTCTTGGTCGGCCGTGGTTCCCTCCGCCCCTCTGGCGGGGGGGACCCTGACTGTGGCGGCCGTAGTCCCCCACAGGGCCCAAGCTGGCCCGGGTGTTCACCCAACGATCAGCCTCAGCGGCCAGCTTCCGAGGGTCGGTGAGTTTACTGTCCAGGAGATGCTGGCGCAGTTCTATAAAGCAATTGGCCGCTAAATGTTCCCAGGCAATCAGATCGAACAGTTCTTCGAAGGTGGAGACCTTGCTGCCCTTGATCCACCCGTCCAAGGCTCGGCTGTAAAAGTTCACGTATTCTACCCACGTGGTGCCCGGTATCTTCTTGCAATCTCGGAACCGTTGTCGGTACATTTCGGGGGTGAGTCCGTACCGGCCCACGAGGGCTTCCTTCATGTGGCTGTAGGAGTTCATGACCGTGGAGGGCAGATCTAGCAGAGTGTCTCTTCCTTCGCTTAAGAACCGGCCCCATAGGCCAGCCCCCCAATCCTTTTGCGGGACTCGGTGAGAGGTCATGGCAACTTCGTAGGCCTTAAACCACTGCTGGATATCATCGTTCTTATAATACTCCTTTACCACATCCTTGGGGATGTGAACTTTGGTTTCCCCGGTGGGAGCGGACGGTGGATTCCCGGGTGGCTGCGACTTTTCGTTTCTAGCCCGCCACTGAATCTCCTTCAGGCCGCGTTCATGTTCTAGCTGGAGTTTCTTTTCGTCGTGCTCCCTTTGGAGTCTCTTCTCTTCGAGTTCCCCTTGTAGCCGTAACTGCTCGACGGCTAACTTCTTCTCTGCCAGTTTTATCTCTCCCTCGATTTTTAGTTTTGCCAGTTCAAGTTCGTGGTTGCGGCTTCTCTCTCGGTCCGCTAGTTCCTCGGGGGACAGGTTCCCCTCTGGCCCGTTGTTTCTCGCCGGGATGCTTGGTGGTTCATAGGTAGAATCCCCTTCCATTTGGGTCGGGGGCGCCCCCGTCTCGACCCAGGCTTTCAGTACTTTCTGGAAGTCTTCCTTTGTGCTTAGGCCGGTGGTAGCGATGCCAAGGTCGTTGCAAAACTGTTTTAATTCTCTATGCGTGTAATAGTCCAATTGATCCTCTCGGAACGGTGAGCTTACTTCGGTACCTGCGGCACCCAGGGAGGTTTCTCCTTCCATCTCTGTTTGGTAGTGCGTCAGTCGTTCACTGCACGCTCTCTTTCGGTGTCGGCTCGGATCCCGTCGTCTGCCACCAAATGTTGGAAAGGCGTTCGCCGGAGGGGGGTTCGATACACGTCTTGCCCACCCCTTTGACCCACCTCTCCCAAGTAAGCCGAACCAGGCGCGCACACCCTGAGATGCACTACGAACAGAGTGACACCACACGTATTCTTTGTAGGATGATAGGTTCTTTTATGGATGATTTCAAGGGATCTTTATGATCCAAAAGGCAAGTAGTACAGCAGTGGCACAACGTACCACAAATCAGTCGGGGGGAATGGGGGTAGCGGGACAGTCTTTCAAGATAGTGTCTCTGCGAAATACCCTGCGGAAGCTCACAATCCTCGAGCTGGAGGGTGTCGTGTCTCTGGGCGATCTCTTACCGAGTCGTCCTCAAGGGGAGCGCCGCGAGTCTCTCAGCAGGCACAGGTGGTCGGAGTTCGGGAGCCGCGATTCCGTCAGCAGGGCTCAGATGGTTCAATAGCTGGGGGCCGTGAGTCACTCAGCAGGCCTAGGTGGTTCAGTGTTCGGGAGCCGCGACCTCGTCCGCAGGGCTCAGATGGTTCAATAGTAAAAGGCCGCGAGTCACTCAGCAGGCCCAGGTGACTTCAGCGTTCAGGAGCCGCGACAGCGTCAGCAGGCTCAGATGGTTCCAGGTCTTCTCTGTCCTTGTTTCTCCGGCACCCCTTGTTATACTCCGCTGGTTCTTTGAAGTCCGGAGTGCTCGCAGAGGGGGGACTGGGGTGATGGAGGGGGTTCGGCGGGATTTCCTGCCGCTCACTTCTTTGGTCTTTTCAGGTGGGTCTGGGAGGGACCCCAGACGCTCGGTAGGGGAGGCGCCTGCTCCCCAGGGGCCTGGTGGCCGATTGAGTCCTCCCGGGGAAGGCGACCCGAGGTGTGACTGGGCTGGCGCCTCTGGGTCTGGCTCGAGGGTTCCCGCTCCCTCGGTTGGGCATGCGTGGTAGGGTGTTGAGTCTGTCAGGCCTCTGGCCGGCCCGCGGATCGGGGGTGGCTGGGGCGGCCGGAGTCGGAGGTGTCGTGTCTTGAGGGTGGTTGCAGGTTGGCTGGATGATGGAGAGGGCCACGCCGTGAGGCCGGTCTCACACGTACCCTAAAGGGAATGATCCTGGGCCTCGAAGAGTCCCTGCGCCGGAAATGGGACGTCCTCCTCCCTTGCCTCCTGTTCGCATACCGAGAAGTTCCCCAAAAGTCTCTGGGGTTCAGCCCCTTCGAACTGCTATACGGACATCCCGTCCGAGGGCCCCTGAGCCTGGTCAAAGAGGGCTGGGAGACAAGCCCCCGGGGGACACCCCCTGATGTGTTCCGCTACATCCTGGCGCTCCGCAACCAGACGAGGAAGTTCAGAGAACTAGCAGAGGCTAACCTCGAGGCCAGCCAAGAAGAAATGAAGCGCTGGTATGACCAGAACGCAACCCTGGTCGAGTTCCAGCTGGGCCAGCAGGTTTGGGTCATGGCCCCGGTGAAGCCCTGCGCCCTACAAGACAAATGGACTGGTCCCTTCAAGGTGATCGAGCGGAAGAGCCAGGTCACGTACATGGTTGATGTACAGTCCCACCGGAACCCCCTCCGGGTCCTCCACGTGAACCGTCTCAAGCCCCACTTTGTGAGAACGGAATTAAGTTTGCTACTGGCCACCGATGATGGGGCGGAAGAAGACACTGAACCCCTGCCTGACCCCCTGTGCGCTAAAGACCTGGATGGCTCCATGGAGGGAGTAAGACTTTCAACCACCCTCACTCCCCAACAGTCCGACGACTGCCGCCAGCTGCTCAGACAATTCGCAGACCTCTTCTCCCTCATTCCAAGGGTCACCGACTGGTGTGTCCACGACGTGGACACCGGCGACAGCCCGCCTGTGAGACACCGAGCCTACCGGGTGCCTGACCGGGTCCGCACCTGCATCAAGACCGAGGTACAGAAGATGCTCACCCTTGGAGTAATCGAACCCTCCGACAGCCCCTGGGCCAGCCCGGTGGTCCTGGTCCCGAAGGCGGCTTCCCCGGGGGTCGCCCCCGAACTAAGATTCTGTGTGAACTACCGGGGGCTCAATGCGGTCACCCGAGCAGACGCTCACCCTATCCCCCGCGCCGACGAGCTCATCGACCGCCTGGGGGCCGCCCGGTTCCTCAGCACTTTCGACCTGACCTGCGGATACTGGCAGATTGCTCTCACGGAGGGAGCGAAAGAACGCTCTGCCTTCTCCACACCAGATGGCCACTACCGCTTCAGGGTCATGCCGTTCGGGATGAAGAACGCCCCGGCCACGTTCCAGCGGTTGGTGAACAAGGTCCTGGCCGGACTCGAGGAGTTCAGCGCAGCATACCTTGACGACATCGCCGTATTCAGCTCTCAATGGCACGAGCATCTCCAGCACCTCCGACAAGTACTCATGGCCCCGCGCCAAGCCGGCCTAACAGTGAAAGCCAGCAAATGCCAGCTCGGGCAAGGCTCCGTGGTCTACCTGGGGCATCAGGTGGGCAGCGGCCAGGTCGCCCCCCTCCAACCGAAGATCGACGCCATCAAGTCCTGGGAGCCCCCCACCACGCAGACGGAGGTCCGGGCCTTCCTGGGCCTTACAGGGTACTACCGGAGGTTCATTAAAAACTATGGTAGTATCGCGGGGCCCCTCACGGAGTTGACCTCCAAAAAGCTTCCGAAGAAGGTGCAGTGGACCACCCCGTGCCAGCAGGCGTTCGACGCCTTGAAAACCGCCATGTGCACCGCCCCCGTACTCAAGGCCCCCGACTACTCCCAAGAGTTTGTGGTCCAGACCGACGCATACGAACACGGCATCGGGCCGTCCTCTCGCAGTTCGACGACAAGGGCATCGATCAGCCCATAGCCTTCATCAGCCGAAGGCTGCTGCCACGAGAGCAGCGTTGGAGTACTATAGAACGAGAGACCTTTGCCGTAGTCTGGGCCCTCAAGAAACTACGGCCCTACTTGTTCGGAACCCATTTCCGAGTACAGACGGACCACCGGCCCTTGCGGTGGCTAATGCAGATGAGGGGGGAGAACCCCAAGCTACTACGATGGTCCATCTCTCTCCAAGGGATGGATTTCACTGTCGAACATCGCCCCGGGGCGGATCATGCCAACGCCGACGGCCTGTCCCGGTTCTTCCGCTTCGGCGAGGAGAATCCCCCAGTGGATTGGTAGTTCTCCACGCCTTTCAGCTGGGGGGGACGCGTGTGAGACCGGCCTCACGGCGTTGCCCTCCCAATCATCCAGCCAACCTGCAACCACCCTCAAGACACGACATCTCCGACTCCGGCCACCCCAGCCACCCAGATCCGAGGGCCGGCCAGAGCCCTGACAGACTCGACACCCTACCACGCATGTCCAACCGAGGGAGCGGGAACCCTCGAGCCAGACCCAAAGGCGCCAGCCCAGTCACACCTCGGGTCGCCTTCCCCGGGAAGACTCGATCGGCCACCAGGCCCCTGGGGAGCAGGCGCCTCCCCTGCCGAGCGTCTGGGGTCCCTCCCAGACCCACCTGAAAAGACCAAAGAAGTGAGCGGCAGGAAATCCCGCCGAACCCCCTCCGTCACCCCAGTCCCCCCTCCGCGAGGACCCCGGACTTCAAAGAGCAAGCGGAGTATAACAAGGGGGGCCGGAGAAACGAAGGTAGAGAAGACCTGGAACCATCCGAGCCTGCTGACGCTGTCGCGGCTCCTGAACGCTGAAGTCACCTGGGCCTGCTGAGTGACTAGCGGCCTCTTGCTATTGAACCATCTGAGCCCTGCTGACGAGGTCGCGGCTCCCGAGCACTGAACCACCTGGGCCTGCTGAGTGACTCGCGGCCTCTTGCTGTTGAACCATCTGAGCCCTGCTGACGAGGTCGCGGCTCCCGAGCACTGAACCACCTGGGCCTGCGGAGTGACTCGCGGCCTCTTGCTATTGAACCATCTGAGCCCTGCTGACGAGGTCGCGGCTCCCGAGCACTGAACCACCTGGGCCTGCTGAGTAACTCACGGCCCCCCCCAGCTAGTGAACCATCTGAGCCTTGCTGACGGAATTGCGGCTCCCGAACTCCGACCACCGGTGCCTGCTGAGAGACTCGCGGCGCTCCCCTTGAGGACGACTCGGTAAGAGATCGCCCAGAGAATCGACACCCTCCAGCTCGAGGATTGTGAGCTATCCGCAGGGTATTTCGCAGAGACACTATCTTGAAAGACTGTCCCGCTACCCCCATTCCCCACGACCGATCTGTGGTACTTTGTGCCACTGCTGTACTACTTGCATCTTGGATCATAAAGATCCCTTGAAAATCATCGATAAAAGTACCTATCGTCCTACAAAGAATACGTGCGGTGTCACTCTGTTCGTAGTGTATATCAGGGTGTGCGCGCCTAGTTCGGCCTACGTGGGAGAGGTGGGTCAAAGGGGTGGGCAAGACGGGCATCGAACCCCCCTCCGGCGAACGCATTTCCAACACAACCACACACAACCACACACAACCACAACTACACACACAACCACACCACACACAACCACACACAACCACACACACAACCACACACACAACCACACACCACCACAACTACACACACAACCACAACACACACAACCACACACACAACCATGCACACACACACAACCACACACACAACCACACACACAACCACACACACACAACCACACACACACACACAATAATACAATAACACAACCACACAACCACACACACAACCACACACAACAACCCACAAGCTCACACAACCACACACACACAATCACACACAACCAAACACACACACACCTCCACACACACACACACTTCCACACATACAACCACACACAACCACACACACCCACAAGCACACACAGCCACACACACAACACTCAACCACACACACAATAACACAAACACATAACCACACACACAACCACACACAACCACAACTACCCACACAACCACCCACACAACCACAACACACAACCACACAACCACACACACAACCACACACACACAATAACACAAACGCACATCCACACACAACCACAACAACACACAAACACACAACCACAACAACCATAACAACACACACACACCACACACACACACGCAACCACACACACAACCACACACCCACACACACACCACACACACACAACCACACACAATAACAAAAACGCACAACCACACACAACCATGACAATACACAACCACACCCACACACACAACCACACAAACACAACCACACACACAACCACAACCACACACAAGCACAACCACACACACAACCACTCAAAACCACACACACAACCACACAAATGCACAACCACACACAACCTCAACTACACACACAACCACAACTACACACACAACCACAACTACACACACAACCACACACACAACCACACACAACCACAATCACACACACACCCACACACAACCACACAATCACACACACAATAACACAAACACACAACTACACACAACCACAAGCACACACAACCACTCACACACACACCACAACCACACACAACCACACACAAGCATACACAACCACACACACAATCACACACATACACACACACACACACACACAACCACAAGCACACACAATCACACACACAATCAAACACATTCACACACACCCCCACACACAACCGCACCCACACAACCACACACACAACCACACACACACACAAGCACACACAGCCACACACACACAACCACATACAAACCCACAACCACAAACACAATAACACAAACACACAACCACAACAACACACAACTACACACACAAACACAACCACAACCATACATACACACAGAACCACACACAACCACACACAACCACACACACACAACACAAACACACATCCACGCACAACCACAACTACACACACACAACCACAACAACACACACAACCACACCCACACACAACCACACACACACAACCACACACACACAATAACACAAACACACATCCACACCGAACCACAACTACACACACAACCACAACACACAAACACACATCCACACCCACACACACACAACCACACACAACCACAACTACACATACAACCACAACACACAACCACACACACAATCACACACAACCACAATCACACACAACCACACACACACAACCGTAAGCACACACAACCACACACACAATCACACCAATATACACACAAGCACACACAACCACACACAATCCAACACACACAACCACAATCACACACAACCACATACACACAACCACACACAACTACAACTACACACACAACCACAACTACACACAACCACGCACAACCTCACACCACACACACAACCACACACACACAACCATGCACACACAACCACACACACACAACCACACACACAACCACACAAACACAACCACACACAACCACAACACACAACCACAACAACACACAACCACACGCACCTACAACCACACACAACCACACACACACACAACCACACACACACAACCACACACACACAACCACACACACAACCACACACACCCACAACCACACGCAACCACACACCCACAACCACACACACACAACCACACACACAACCACACACACACAACCACACACACACAACCACACACACAAAACCACACACACAACCACACACACAACCATGCACACACAACCACACACACACAACCACACACAACCAAACACACACACAATAACGCAAACACACATCCACACACAACCACAACTAAACACACAACCACAACAACACACAACCACACACACAACCACCACACACACACAGAACCACACACACAACCACAAACACACACACAAAACCACAAACACAACCACACACACACAATCATACACACACACACACACACAACCACAACTACACACACAACCACAACTACACACAGCCACCCACAACCACACACACACAGAACCACACACACACAACCACACACACACAACCATGCACACACAACCACACACACACACAACCACACACACACAACCACAACTACACACAACCGAACAACACACAACCACACACAACCACAAGCACACACAACCACTAACACACACACTCCCACACACACACACACACACACACACACACAACCCCACATACACAACCACACACACACACACAACCACACACACAACCACATACACACAACCACACACAATAACACAAACACACAACCACACACACAACCACAACAAACACAACCACAACACACACAACCACACACACGACCATACACACAACCGCACACACACACAACCACACACACACTGACACAAACACACATCCACACACACACATCTACACACACACACAATAACAAAAACACACATCCACACACAACCACACACAACCACAACTACACACACAACCACCACACACACACACACAGAACCACAAACACAACCACAACCACTCACACACAACCACACACACAACCACACACACACAATCACACACACACACAACCACACACACCCTCACACACAACCAACCACACACACAAACAACCACACACACAAACAACCACACACACACACAACCACACACACAAAATCACACACACACCACCCCACACACCCAACCACACACACACAACCACACACATATACAACCACACCCACACACAACCACATACACACACAACCACACACACACACACAACCACACACACACACAACCACACCCTCACACAAGCACACAACCACAAACAGTTTTTTGGGCTGTCAGCATAAATACGCTGTCACCAAACACTATGAACACCTCGGGAATGTTTGGGAAGTCACCCCCAACTGTGAAACCAGTTGCTGTTGCAGAGTGTGTGATGTACACATGGCAATACCTTGACACAGCGGACTGTTGCAAGGAATGCTTTGAGCCTTGGAGGCTGACAGACCTCAGTCTGTGCATTAGTTCACCCTGTCTTGGCGCTGCATGAAAACAGGGTGCCCACTGTCCAGCATGATGTGAGACATTGTGATTGGGGCTGGAGATGCTATTTAGCAATCTGCTTAGAACATTGTGTTTCATTTATGGCATTGAACATAAACGAGCACAGGCAACGCTGATAAAATGGATTTCATTTTGAGTAGTGACTAAAACTTAAAAAAAAAAAGCCTGCAGTACTGAAACAAGCATTTGAAATGCAATAGGGCTCGCATTTGCAAAAGTTTAAGCTATTGGCATTGTTCATGACAATGCCTTTTTTTATCTATTTTATAAAACAAACACATAAATAGATGCCATTATCATTTACAATGCCAATAGCTAGTGTTGCATTATTATTAGCAATGCCAACTGCTCACACTTTTATAATGCGAGACCTATTGCATTGCAAATGCTTGTTCTACCTTATCGTGGCGGACACATTTTCGGCACTGTATGCATGCCACTCGAACGCCTGACTATTATCACAGAATTCCCTTATTGTGGTAACTTTTTTCAGTGCAACACGTATGCCTTTAGAAACGCTTGACCATTATCACAGACTAGTGAACAATAATTACTTGTTACCAATATAACGTTCCGTTTCACCGGTTTTTATTACCTTCACCGGTCTAAATGGTCATATGTATGACTTTGTTGGAAAGGCGTTCGCCGGAGGGGGGTTCGATACACGTCTTGCCCACCCCTTTGACCCACCTCTCCCAAGTAAGCCGAACCAGGCGTGCACACCCTGAGATGCACTACGAACAGAGTGACACCACACATATTCTTTGTAGGACGATAGGTTCTTTTATCGATGATTTCAAGGGATCTTTATGATCCAAAAGGCAAGTAGTACAGTAGTGGCACAACGTACCACAAATCAGTCGTGGGGAATGGGGGTAGCGGGACAGTCTTTCAAGATAGTGTCTCTGCGAAATACCCTGCGGAAGCTCACAATCCTCGAGCTGGAGGGTGTCGTATCTCTGGGCGATCTCTTACCGAGTCGTCCTCAAGGGGAGCGCCGCGAGTCTCTCAGCAGGCACAGGTGGTCGGAGTTCGGGAGCCGCGATTCCGTCAGCAGGGCTCAGATGGTTCAATAGCTGGGGGCCGCAAGTCACTCAGCAGGCCTAGGTGGTTCAGTGTTCGGGAGCCGCGACCTCGTCAGCAGGGCTCAGATGGTTCAATGGCTGGGGGCCGCGAGTCACTCAGCAGGCCTAGGTGGTTCAGTGTTCGGGAGCCGCGACCTCGTCCGCAGGGCTCAGATGGTTCAATAGCAAGAGGCCGCGAGTCACTCAGCAGGCCCAGGTGACTTCAGCGTTCAGGAGCCGCGACAGCGTCAGCAGGCTCGGATGGTTCCAGGTCTTCCCTCCTTGTTTCTCCGGCACCCCTTGTTATACTCCGCTGGTTCTTTGAAGTCCGGAGTGCTCACAGAGGGGGGACTGGGGTGACGGAGGGGGTTCGGCGGGATTTCCTGCCGCTCACTTCTTTGGTCTTTTCAGGTGGGTCTGGGAGGGACCCCAGACGCTCGGTAGGGGAGGCGCCTGCTCCCCAGGGGCCTGGTGGCCGATTGAGTCCTCCCGGGGAAGGCGACCCGAGGTGTGACTGGGCTGGCGCCTCTGGCTCGAGGGTTCCCGCTCCCTCGGTTGGGCATGCGTGGTAGGGTGTTGAGTCTGTCAGGCCTCTGGCCGGCCCGTGGATCGGGGGTGGCTGGGGCGGCCAGAGTCGGAGATGTCGTGTCTTGAGGGTGGTTGCAGGTTGGCTGGATGATGGAGAGGGCAACGCCGTGAGGCCGGTCTCACACGCGTCCCCCCCAGCTGAAAGGCGTGGAGAACTACCCATCCACTGGGGGGTTCTCCTCGCCGAAGCGGAAGAACCGGGACAGGCCGTCGGCGTTGGCATGATCCGTCCCGGGGCGATGTTCGACAGTGAAATCCATCCCTTGGAGAGAGATGGACCATCGTAGTAGCTTGGGGTTCTCCCCCCTCATCCGCATTAGCCACTGCAAGGGCCGGTGGTCCGTCTGTACTCGAAAATGGGTTCCGAACAAGTAGGGCCGCAGTTTCTTGAGGGCCCAGACTACGGCAAAGGTCTCTCGCTCTATAGTACTCCAACGCTGCTCTCTCGGCAGTAGCCTTCGGCTGATGAAGGCTATGGGCTGATCAATGCCCTTGTCGTCGAACTGCGAGAGCACGGCCCCGATGCCGTGTTCGGATGCGTCGGTCTGGACCACAAACTCTTGGGAGTAGTCGGGGGCCTTAAGTACGGGAGCGGTGCACATGGCGGTTTTCAAGGCGTCGAACGCCTGCTGGCACGGGGTGGTCCACTGCACCTTCTGCGGAAGCTTTTTGGAGGTCAACTCTGTGAGGGGCCCTGCGATACTACCATAATTTTTAATGAACCTCCGGTAGTACCCCGTAAGGCCCAGGAAGGCCCGAACCTCTGTCTGCGTGGTGGGGGGCTCCCAGGACTTGATGGCGTCGATCTTCGGCTGGAGAGGGGCGACCTGGCCGCTGCCCACCTGATGCCCCAGGTAGACCACGGGGCCTTGCCCGAGCTGGCATTTGCTGGCCTTCACGGTTAGTCCGGCTTGGCGCAGGGCCATTAGTACTTGTCGGAGGTGCTGGAGATGCTCGTGCCATTGAGAGCTGAATACAGCGATGTCGTCAAGGTACGCTGCGCTGAACTCCTCGAGTCCGGCCAGGACCTTGTTCACCAACCGCTGGAACGTGGCTGGGGCGTTTCTCATCCCGAACGGCATGACCCTGAAGCGGTAGTGGCCATCTGGCGTAGAGAAGGCAGAGCGCTCTTTCGCTCCTTCCGTGAGAGCAATCTGCCAGTATCCGCAGGTCAGGTCGAAAGTGCTGAGGAACCGGGCGGCCCCCAGGCGGTCGATGAGCTCGTCGGCTCGGGGAATAGGGTGAGCGTCTGCGCGGGTGACCGCATTGAGCCCCCGATAGTCCACACAGAATCTTAGTTCGGGGGCGACCCCCGGGGAAGCCGCCTTCGGGACCAGAACCACCGGGCTGGCCCAGGGGCTGTCGGAGGGTTCGATTACTCCCAGGGTGAGCATCTTCTGTACCTCGGTCTTGATGCAGGTGCGGACCCGGTCAGGCACCCGGTAGGCTCGGTGTCTCACAGGCGGGCTGTCGCCGGTGTCCACGTCGTGGACACACCAGTCGGTAACCCTTGGGATGAGAGAAAAGAGGTCTGCGAATTGTCTGAGCAGCTGGCGGCAGTCGTCGGCCTGCTGGGGAGTGAGGGTGGTCGACAGTTTCACTCCCTCCACGGAACCGTCCAGGTCTTTCGTGCACAGGAGATTGGGCAGGGGTTCGGTGTCTTCTTCCGCCCCATCATCAGTGGCCAGTAGCAAACTTAATTCCGTCCTTACAAAGTGGGGCTTGAGACGGTTCACGTGGAGGACCCGGAGGGGGTTCCGTGGGGACTGCACGTCGACCAGATACGTGACCTGGCTCTTCCGCTCGACCACCTTGAAGGGACCAGTCCATTTGTCTTGTAGGGCGCAGGGTTTCACCGGAGCCATGACCCAAACCTGCTGGCCCGGCTGGAACTCGACCAGGGTTGAGTTCTGGTCATACCAGCGCTTCATTTCTTCTTGGCTGGCCTCGAGGTTCGCCTCTGCAAGTTCTCTAAACTTCCTCGTCTGGTTGCGGAGCGCCAGGATGTAGCGGAACACATCAGGGGGTGTCCCCCGGGGGCTCGTCTCCCAGCCCTCTTTGACCAGGCTCAGGGGCCCTCGGACGGGATGTCCGTACAGCAGTTCGAAGAGCTGAACCCCAGAGACTTTTGGGGGACTACTCGGTATGCGAACAGGAGGCAAGGGAGGAGGACGTCCCATTTCCGGCGCAGGGGCTCTTCGAGGCCCAGGATCATTCCCTTCAGGGTTCGGTTGAAGCGTTCCACTAGGCTGTTGCCCTGGGGGTGGTAGGGGGTCGTGAATTTATACGTGACTCCGCACTGCTGCCACAGGGACTTCATGTAGCGGGATATAAAGTTAGTGCCGCGATCACTCACAACCTCGCGGGGAAATCCGACACGGGAGAAGATCCCCATGAGAGCCCGGCCCACCACGGGAGCCGTCACGGTGCGGAGGGGGATGGCCTCGGGGTAGCGGGTGGCATGGTCCACCAGGACAAGGATGAATCTGTGGCCCTGGGCGGTCTTCGGATCCAGGGGTCCCACGATGTCGATGCCGACCCGCTCGAATGGGGTACTCACAACGGGGAACGGTTGTAAGGGAGCTTTGCGTTTTCCGCCACTCTTCCCACTGCCCTGGCATGTGAGGCAGGACTTGCAGTGTGCTTCTACATTCGCTCGCATCTTGGGCCAATAGAAGTGGGTCACCAATCGCTGGTATGTCTTGTCTTGGCCTAAGTGTCCTGCCAAGGGTACATCGTGGGCCAGGCCCAGGAGTAGGCTCCGGAACCGCAGGGGTACCACCAGTACTCGTGCTGCGCCTAGCTCGGCGGACTTTTGCTCGCTGTATAGGAGGCCATTGTCCCAATAGACCCAATGGGTTCCGGTTCGGTCACCGGCGGCCTGGGCTTCGGCTTGTTGTCTAAGTCCCTCGAGGGAGGGGCAGGTGGTCTGTTCCTGGCAGAAATCTTCGCGGGAGGGCCCCCCTCGCAGCGCCACTGGGCCAACTCGGGAAGTTCTTCGAGTTCCGTCGGGGCCTCTGGGGCGGAAGGTTCCGATCCTTCCCCTGGGTTAGTGTCTCCTTCTCCCTCGGAAGGAGGGTTGTCTGCTTCTGGGAGGGGGTCCCGGCTCTCGGGGATAGTGTTCGGTAAGAGGGCTTCACCGCCCTTGGAGGGAGGCACTCGGGCGGTCATGGAGCGCGTTGTGGCGCAGACCCATTCTGGTAGGCCCATCATCTCCAGGTGGGCTCTTCGTTCTACTTGCCCCCACGGGGAACTCTCCAGGTCGTTGCCCAGGAGGCAGTCTACGGGCTGCGAGGTCCGGACCGCTACCTTCAGTTCTCCGGAGACCCCTCCCCACTCGAAGGGCACCAGCGCCATCTGGCAGAGGCTCTCAGAATTGTCGGAGGATACGACCGGACAGAGGGCCCCGGTTAGGATCTGGTCTTCTGAAATTAGGCTGCGGTGGACCGCGGTGACACTCGCCCCGGTGTCGCGAAGGCCCTCGACTTGGTGGCCGTTGATGGTCACCCGCTGTCGGTATTTTTCTGTGTTGGCGGGCAAGGGTGTCCCGGGGACCATTTCTCGATCACCAAGGGAGACCAGGGCCATGGCCGCCGGTTCCCATTCCTCGGAGTCTTCCATCTCTTCCCCCAGAGCCACGGAGGCCATCTGCCGGGCCGTGGGGTTGGTCGTTGTGGTTCGCTGATACTGGGGACACTGTGGGTCATTGGCGTAGTGTCCGGGCTGCTGGCAGCGGAAGCAGGTGATCCTAGCTCGTGGACCTGGTCGTCCTGGGGCTCCGGTGCTTGCTGGGGACTGTGCCGAACCCGCCGCTGGTGGGCTGCTGGGGGGGCTGGTTGAGGACCCCCCGGGGAAGTCTCTGGGTCGGCCGTGGTTCCCTCCGCCCCTCTGGCGGGGGGACCCTGACTGTGGCGGCCGTAGTCCCCCACGGGGCCCCGGGTGGCCCGGGTGTTCACCCAACGACCAGCCTCAGCGGCCAGCTTCCGAGGGTCGGTGAGTTTACTGTCCAGGAGATGCTGGCGCAGTTCTATAAAGCAATTGGCCGCTAAATGTTCCCAGGCAATCAGATCGAACAGTTCTTCGAAGGTGGAGACCTTGCTGCCCTTGATCCACCCGTCCAAGGCTCGGCTGTAAAAGTTCACGTATTCTACCCACGTGGTGCCCGGTATCTTCTTGCAATCTCGGAACCGTTGTCGGTACATTTCGGGGGTGAGTCCGTACCGGCCCACGAGGGCTTCCTTCATGTGGCTGTAGGAGTTCATGACCGTGGAGGGCAGATCTAGCAGAGTGTCTCTTCCTTCGCTTAAGAACCGGCCCCATAGCCCAGCCCCCCAATCCTTTTGCGGGACTCGGTGAGAGGTCATGGCGACTTCGTAGGCCTTAAACCACTGCTGGATATCATCGTTCTTATAATACTCTTTTACCACATCCTTGGGGATGTGAACTTTGGTTTCCCCGGTGGGAGCGGACGGTGGATTCCCGGGTGGCTGTGACTTTTCGTTTCTAGCCCGCCACTCAATCTCCTTCAGGCCGCGTTCATGTTCTAGCTGGAGTTTCTTTTCGTCGTGCTCCCTTTGGAGTCTCTTCTCTTCGAGTTCCCCTTGTAGCCGTAACTGCTCGACGGCTAACTTCTTCTCTGCCAGTTTTATCTCTCCCTCGATTTTTAGTTTTGCCAGTTCAAGTTCGTGGTTTCGGCTTCTCTCTCGGTCCGCTAGTTCCTCGGGGGACAGGTTCCCCTCTGGCCCGTTGTTTCTTGCCGGGATGCTT
The DNA here is from genome assembly GCF_964204655.1 of Triturus cristatus. NCBI lineage: Eukaryota > Metazoa > Chordata > Amphibia > Caudata > Salamandridae > Triturus > Triturus cristatus. The sequence continues at coordinate 1,153,895,187 of NC_140584.1, forward strand.
GGTGGTTCATGGGTAGAATCCCCTTCCGTTTGGGTCGGGGGCGCCCCCGTCTCGACCCAGGCTTTCAGTACTTTCTGGAAGTCTTCCTTTGTGCTTAGTCCGGTGGTAGCGATGCCAAGGTCTTTGCAAAACTGTTTTAATTCTCTATGCGTGTAATAGTCCAATTGATCCTCTCGGAACGGTGAGCTTACTTCGGTACCTGCGGCACCCAGGGAGGTTTCTCTTTCCATCTCTGTTTGGTAGTGCGTCAGTCGTTCACTGCACGCTCTCTTTCGGTGTCGGCTCGGATCCCGTCGTCTGCCACCAAATGTTGGAAAGGCGTTCGCCGGAGGGGGGTTCGATACACGTCTTGCCCACCCCTTTGACCCACCTCTCCCAAGTAAGCCGAACCAGGCGCGCACACCCTGAGATGCACTACGAACAGAGTGACACCACACGTATTCTTTGTAGGACGATAGGTTCTTTTATCGATGATTTCAAGGGATCTTTATGATCCAAAAGGCAAGTAGTACAGTAGTGGCACAACGTACCACAAATCAGTCGTGGGGAATGGGGGTAGCGGGACAGTCTTTCAAGATAGTGTCTCTGCGAAATACCCTGCGGAAGCTCACAATCCTCGAGCTGGAGGGTGTCGTATCTCTGGGCGATCTCTTACCGAGTCGTCCTCAAGGGGAGCTCCGCGAGTCTCTCAGCAGGCACAGGTGGTCGGAGTTCGGGAGCCGCGATTCCGTCAGCAGGGCTCAGATGGTTCAATAGCTGGGGGCCGCGAGTCACTCAGCAGGCCTAGGTGGTTCAGTGTTCGGGAGCCGCGACCTCGTCAGCAGGGCTCAGATGGTTCAATGGCTGGGGGCCGCGAGTCACTCAGCAGGCCTAGGTGGTTCAGTGTTCGGGAGCCGCGACCTCGTCCGCAGGGCTCAGATGGTTCAATAGCAAGAGGCCGCGAGTCACTCAGCAGGCCCAGGTGACTTCAGCGTTCAGGAGCCGCGACAGCGTCAGCAGGCTCGGATGGTTCCAGGTCTTCCCTCCTTGTTTCTCCGGCACCCCTTGTTATACTCCGCTGGTTCTTTGAAGTCCGGAGTGCTCGCAGAGGGGGGACTGGGGTGACGGAGGGGGTTCGGCGGGATTTCCTGCCGCTCACTTCTTTGGTCTTTTCAGGTGGGTCTGGGAGGGACCCCAGACGCTCGGTAGGGGAGGCGCCTGCTCCCCAGGGGCCTGGTGGCCGATTGAGTCCTCCCGGGGAAGGCGACCCGAGGTGTGACTGGGCTGGCGCCTCTGGGTCTGGCTCGAGGGTTCCCGCTCCCTCGGTTGGGCATGCGTGGTAGGGTGTTGAGTCTGTCAGGCCTCTGGCCGGCCCGTGGATCGGGGGTGGCTGGGGCGGCCGGAGTCGGAGATGTCGTGTCTTGAGGGTGGTTGCAGGTTGGCTGGATGATGGAGAGGGCAACGCCGTGAGGCCGGTCTCACAGACTTCTGTTGTATTTAAAGGTGTAAATATTCTCAAATGAAAAAAGTCTCTTCTATTATTGTATCTCAGAGGAGTGAGCCCCTAATGAAGGGCGTAGCCCGAAATGCTTTGGGCATATCGATGAATATATCGCTACGTTGGTTCAGTGATTACTAACCACAAAGGAGATCACAGGATACAATGTAAAGAAAAAATTAAGAAAAAATATAGCATTTACCAAAATCATTATTGAAAGAGTATTTGAATTATTGAAAACTCTACACAGAGTGCAGATTGGAGACGTTACCTTCTGCCAGAGGATAACGCACAAATTCAGTTATTATCATGGTAGGACACACTCTATAAGGCAGGTAGTGTGCATAGGTACATACTGCTGACTACTCCATTGCCACACCACTCAAATAGGTTGTATAGGTGAAAAGCAGATGATGGGCCCCACAGAATGTGATGAGGAGCCCAAAATTCACAGATATACATTGCCATTAGGCTAAATAGGGGCTCCCTCTAGGGTAATGGGCCCCCAGAAGGCTTTGGGGCCCCCTGCGCTGCAGGGGCCTGAGTCATACCTGTGATAGGTTGTAAAACTGCTTAATGAATCCTGAGCAATAAACTATGGTGTCCAACAAATGCTCTCCTTCCCACCTGCACTTCTGTTTATGTGGTCAGCAGAGTGCATCTGGCACTGCACTCAGTCTTTATTGCATTATCTCCTGCTGTTGCATTTTCTGTTCCATAGCAGCTATTGATGAATTTCCATGTGATGAGATGGGTTTTTCACTTCAGACGTGTCCTTGTATAAAAATCCATAAGAAGGGTGTGGCTCTGATGCTCAGTGGTTGGTGTTTGTGGGAGCCGGCCTCGTGGCGTGGTCCTGTTTCCCCGCACTAAGCCGCACGAGGTCCCATGCACATCGGGACTCCTCCATCTTGGATTGCACGTCACTCCACGTGACCATCTGTATGACCCTGCTCTACCCGGCCTCGGTCCCAGCGAGGCCCGACATCGAGACGCCAACCCCTGGCCCGGGGGATACCACGTGAGCCCTTCCCACTCCCGGCGGAGGGCAGTATCGATGGGACCCCCAACCGTCTCTCCACACCTGGGTGTGACCGCCCCACAGCTCCCTGGGGCCTGGCGCCTCTCCTGCTGGGCGTCTGGCCGCTCCCTACCCGGCCTCTCCGCCCCCTCCGGGCGCACGGGTCCGGACATCAAAGGGCTCCCGTCCTATATCTGGGGCGACCCAACAACAGGGCGGTAGTTGTATCCTGGAGTCAAGAGCCCTGCTGATGGGATCGCGGCTGACCCTACGGAAGAAGACTCACCCTGAACCACCCCTTGAGCCCTGCTGACGACGTCGCGGCTCCACCGTGCTTAAAGACCTTCACGAACCTTTGGGGCCCTGCTGACGCCGTCGCGGCCCGACCTTGTTGAACCTTACCACCGGAGCCCAGCTGACCTCGTCGCGGCTCGACCGAAGCGGACCTACCACCAGAGCCCTGCTGACCGTGTCGCGGCTCGACCTAAGCGGAACTACCATCCGAGCCCTGCAGACGTCGTCGCGGCTCTCCACGTCCGAGCCGCTCTGAGACCAGCATCCAAGGTCTGGCACAGAGCCTTCCCGTACCTGGCTGGTACTAAGACTGTCCCGCTACCCTATCCTCTTAACGAACATTGAGACTCTGATAGGATCCCTCAATCCCTCTGTAAATATTGCCCGTGTTACTGCCGATAAAGAATCTAAACTTACAACTGCTATTTAAGTCCTGTGTGGTGGTGTTACTGGGCCTAGTACGATCATAGGAGAAGGACCTCCCCGAGGGGGCTTCTCAGCGGCGCTCGGCTATAACTTTGCGGAAGGAAGGTGCCCGGAATAGTCTCCCCGACTACCCGGTGGGCCTCCCTCCAACATTTGGTGGCCAGCGACGGGATCCGAGCCAGACGCAATCGTACAAGCAAGTAACGCAACTACTGCCGGACCAGACGGGAAAAGAAAACCATGTATGGCCAAGAAGCAACCGTGGCCGCAACCTTCCAGGTAGAGAAACTGGAGGAATACACCCACAAAGAACTCAAACAGTTCTGCAAGGACAAAGGGATCCCAACCACAGGATTGGGCACCAAGGAGGATCTGCAGAGAGCCCTGAAAGCCTGGGCAGAACTCAAGACCCCTCCACCCCGAGCCGAAGGGACCTCGGCCCGGGACGGAAACCGGCCGACCACGACCCCGACAAACGGGGAGCGAACCGTCCCAGACACCAGCCTTTCCCACGAAGAGATACGAGAACGGGAAAGGGCACGGACACACGAAATGGACCTAGCCCGACTCCGGCTGGACGGTGAGCTCCTACTGGCGGAGAAAAAGATAGCCTTGGAGCAACTACGGCTGCAAGAGGAAATCGAGGAGAAGAAAAGGCAGCGGGAGCTAGAGGAGAGACGGCTAACCCTCGAGCACGAGAGGAGCCTTAAAGAACTTGAACTAAAAGCTAAAACTGGGGAGACCAGCAACCCCGGAGCCCGGGACGCTCTGCCCCTGACCGAGCCAAAGGTGCACATCCCCAAGGATGTCGTCAAGGAGTACTATAAAAATGACGACATCCAGCAATGGTTCCGAGCATACGAGGTAGCCATGACCTCCCATCGGGTACCCCGGAAGGATTGGGGCGCTGGCCTATGGGGGAGGTTCCTCAGCGAGGGGCGGGATACCCTGCTGCAACTCCCCGACGCCGTGATGACCTCGTACGACCACATGAAGGAAGCCCTACTCACACGCTACGGACTATCGGCCGAGATGTACCGGCAACGCTTCCGGGACTGCAAGAAGATCCCCGGTACCACATGGGTCGAATACGCGGACTTCTTCAGCCGAGTGTTGGAAGGATGGATAAAAGGGAGCAAGGTCACCTCATATAATGAACTGTTCGACCTCATTGTCTGGGAGCACCTCGCCAACAACTGCTTTGTGGAACTAAGGCAACACCTCCTGGACAGTAAACTGACCGAGCCCCGGAAGCTCGCCGCCGAAGCGGACCGATGGGTCAACACCCGGGTCCCCCGGAACCCTGTGGGGGACTACACCCGGAGTACCACGGGACCTCCCCGCCAGCGAGGCGGAGGAGGGGGGTCCCACCGCAGTCGAGAATTCCCAGCCGGGCCGCCCAGAAGTCCGCCACGAGGGCAAGCAACCAACCCCGCTTCCCCGACCCAGGGCCGAAGAGGGACCCCTATCGCCCGGTCTGGACCACGACCGACAGTGACCTGCTTCGGATGTCAGCAGACCGGCCATTATGCAAGCGACCCGGCTTGCCCCGTGAACCGACGGAACGGGACCACGGGGCCACCTCCCCGACAAATAGCCGCCGCAGCCCTGGGAGAGAGAGAGGACGAAGAGGAAAGCCACGACGACGGGTCCCCCGAGTGGGAACCAGCCGCCATGTCGCTTGTCTGCCTAGGCTCCCGAGAAATGGTGCCCCGAGCCACCATCCCAAGCAACACCCAGAAGTACCAACAGTGGGTCACCATCAATGGGTGACGGGCCGAGGCCCTCCGGGACACTGGGGCCAGTGTGACCGCTGTCCGCTGCCATCTGGTGACCCCCGAACAGATCCTGCCACATGTCCTCTGCCCTGTCTGGACCGCAGACAATACCGAGAGCATGTGCCGGATGGCCCGAATCCCCTTCGAGTGGGGAGGAGTGTCCGGCACCCTAAAAGTAACTGTCCGCGACGACGCCCCGGTGGACTGCCTCCTGGGGAACGACCTAGAGAGCTCCCCCTGGGCCCAGGTGGAGCGCCGAGAGCATCTGGGGATGCTAGGACTACCCGCGTGGGCCTGCGCCACCACTCGGTCCATGACCACCCAGCCAGCCGCGGCCCCGGCCCCGACAAGCCGGCGGGCCCCGAACAATCCACCTCCTCCGGCCCGGAGGAACCTGACGAGGAGGCCAGGCCGTCCGAACTTTCTTCCAACGAGGCCGCTCCCCTCAGCGAGATCCCCGAGCTGGCCCAGTGGCGCCACGACGGGGGCCCCACCCGCGAACAATTCCGGCAAGAGCAGAAGTGCTGCCCGTCCCTCGAGGGGGCCGACAGCAGGAAGCCGCGCAGGCTGCAGGGGACCCCACAGGAACCCACTGGGTCTATTGGGACAATGACTTATTGTATAGCGAGCAGAAAGTCGCCGAACTAGGGGCCGGCCGGGTGCTGGTGGTCCCCCTCCGATTTCGAGAGTTCCTCTTGAACCTGGCACATGATGTGCCCCTCGCCGGACATCTAGGGCGGGACAAGACTTACAGCCGCCTCGTGACCCATTTCTATTGGCCCCGAATGAGACGAGACGTGGACCAGCACTGCCGGTCCTGCCCGACCTGCCAAGCTAGCGGGAAGACTGGGGGACGAGTGAAAGCCCCCCTACAACCATTTCCAGCCGTCCACACCCCGTTCGAACGAGTGGGGATCGACATCGTGGGGCCCCTCGACCCCCGAACCGCCCTGGGCCACCGCTTCATCCTGGCACTGGTCGACCACGCCACCCGATACCCAGAAGCTGTCCCCCTCCGAACTGTGACCGCTCCAGTGGTGGGCCGGGCCCTGATGGGCATCTTCTCCAGGGTGGGGTTCTCCCGAGAAGTAGTGAGCGACAGGGGGACGAACTTTATCTCGAAGTACATGAGATCCCTCTGGCAACAATGTGGGGTCACCTATAAATTCACTACCCCTTACCACCCCCAGGGGAACGGACTGGTCGAGCGGTTCAACCGAACCCTGAAGGGGATGATCAAGGGCCTGGAAGAGCCCCTCAGGAGGAGATGGGATGTCCTGTTGCCCTGCCTCCTGTTCGCCTACCGGGAGGTACCACAGAAATCCCTGGGCTTCAGCCCCTTCGAACTGTTGTATGGGCACCCCGTCCGAGGGCCCCTCAGCCTGGTCAAGGAGGGTTGGGAGGCGAGCGTCCAAAGTGCCCCGCCCGACGTCTACCGGTACCTCCTGACCCTGCGGAACCAGACTCGGAAGTTCCGGGCCCTGGCAGAAGCCAACCTTGAAGCCAGCCAAGAAGACATGAAACGCTGGTATGACGAGAATGCCTCAGCCGTCGAGTTTGAGCCGGGCCAGCAAGTCTGGGTCATGTCACCCGTGGACCCCTGCGCCCTGCAGGACAAGTGGACCGGGCCCTTCAAGGTAGTTGGTAGGAAGAGCCCCGTCACGTACCTGGTCGACATGGAGTCTCCGAGGAACCCCCTCCGGGTCCTGCACGCCAACCGGCTCAAGCCGCACTTTGCCCAAACTGAACTAAGCTTACTGCTGGCTACTGACGATGGGGGTGAAAGTGACTCCGAGCCCCTACCAGACCTCCTGGGGTCCTCGAGCCAAGACGGCTCCTTGGAGGGCGTCCGCCTCTCCGCCACCCTAACACCCAAACAGTGCCAGGACTGCCAGAAGCTGCTGCAACCCTTCGCTGCCCTCTTCTCTCTCACGCCCCGGGTGACCCCCTGGTGCGTCCACGACGTGGACACGGGGGATAGCCCCCCTGTGCGACACCGCGCTTATAGAGTGCCTGACCGAGTCCGAGCCTGCATAAAGAACGAGGTCGCCAAGATGCTCGCCCTCGGAGTCATCGAGCCTTCCGACAGCCCGTGGGCCAGCCCGGTAGTCTTGGTACTAAAGGCCGCCGCCCCCGGCACGGCCCCCGAACTCAGATTTTGTGTCGACTACCGGGGCCTGAACGCAGTTACCAAGACCGATGCCCACCCTTTGCCACGAGCCGATGAGCTGATTGATCGCTTAGGGGCCGCCCGCTACCTAAGCACCTTTGATCTCACCGCTGGGTACTGGCAGATCAAGCTCACTCCCGGCGCACAAGAACGATCAGCTTTCTCTACCCCCGATGGCCACTACCACTTCCGGGTGATGCCCTTCGGCATGAAGAACGCCCCAGCGACCTTTCAGAGGCTGGTCAACAAGGTCCTGGCCGGTCTCAAAGCCTTCAGCGCGGCCTACCTCGATGACATTGCTATTGTTGGACCCGGCCTCGTAGCATGGCTCTACTGGTCCCCGCACCACCTCACCTGGTACCTGCAGCCCCGAGCTCACGGCCTAACCGATCCTTTCCACCAGAACACACGCACCCGACCCGGACATCCTCGTCCATGGCCTCTCCCCCTTCGGCCACCCCGGGCCCGCGTGCCCACTTCATGCACCAAGATGGCCGCCCGGCCCCAGCGCGACCCGGGCCTAGAGGCACCACTCCGGCTGGGGTACATCACACTTCCAGGGGATGAGAGGGAGAGGAGCAGTTTCTATCGCACCTCTGAACTCCCCTGGGACGATGGGTTTCGATCGGCCCTCCGGCCTCCCTGAGAGCTGGCTCCACGCCTGCTGGGTGTCTGGGACTCCTCCCGACCCGGCCCTGAAAAGATCACAAGACAATGGCAGGAAACCCCGACAAGCGACCCCCAGGTGACAAGACCCCTGCCTGCACAGACTCCGGACATCAAAGAGGGGTCGACCTATAACAAGGGGTGCTCTGGGACTGTCCGGCAGATTCGACGCTGGAACAACGAGAGCCTGCTGACGCGGTCGCGGCTCCTGGAACTTAGAACCACCTGAGCCCTGCTGAGTGACTCGCGGCTCCCTGAAGATCGTAAGACCTCCGAACTCGTACCTGAGCCCTGCTGAGTGACTCGCGGCTCCCCGAAGATCGTAAGACCTCCGAACTTGTACCTGAGCCCTGCTGAGTGACTCGCGGCTCCCCAAAGATCGTAAGACCTCCGAACTTGTGCTTGAGCCCTGCTGAGTGACTCGCGGCTCCCTGAAGATCGTAAGACCTCCGAACTAGTACCTGAGCCCGCTGAGTGACTCGCGGCTTCCACAGACTCCACCGGTCCCGCCGGACCCCACGACAACCAGCCTACCCCCCAGCTCGAGGATTGTGAGCTGTGCGCCGGGTACGTCCTTGCCTTGAACCTTTTACCAGAGACTGTCCCGCTACCCCCTATCCCTTCCGAGACTCATTGAGCCCGTGCTCTCCTTGTACATATTTGCAGTGCTAACCTGTTTGATAAAGATTGATTCCTAAGGACACACGGTGTGGTGTTTCTGTGTCGTGTGGTGCCAGAAGTACGATCCTCGATACGAGATTTCTCCCCCTGAGGAGTCTCCCGCCAGTGCCCGGCTACGATACTTTGAGGGTGGGTCTCAGGGTAGTCAGGACCCCCTTTCCGGGCTCCTCTGAGGTCACCGTCTAACATTGGTGGCAAGCGACGGGATTCGGGCCCATCCCCGAGAGATCGTACCGTGAACGACGGACGCACTACCGACAAAGATGGCAGAAGGAAACGCCATGATCCCCGCAGAAACCAACGCCAACAGGGTGTTCCAGGTGGAACAACTAGAAGAATACACACACAAAGAACTAAAGCAATTCTGCAAAGAACTTAGAATCGCTACCACCGGTCTCAACACCAAGGAAGATTTGCAGAAAGCACTGAAAGCCTGGGTGGATGCCGGGGCCTCCCGCCCGGAAGACACGGGGGAGCTCCCTGACGAGACCGAACCCCCCCAAGGCGAAAGCAGCAGCAATCAGGTGCAAGGCATCGTACCAGACGTGGGCCTATCCCCGGAAGAACTCGCGGACAGAGAGAGAAGCCGCAATCACGAACTCGAGTTAGCTAAACTCAAAATCGAAGGCAAATTAAAGTTAGCGGAGAAAAAGCTAGCAGTAGAGCAAATGCGCGTGCAAGGCGAGCTAGAAGAGAAGAAACTCCAACGGGAACACGAAGGAAGGAAGCTCCAACTAGAGCACGAACGCAGCTTGAAAGAAATCGAGCTCAAGGCCAGAAGCGAGGAAGGGAGGCCCCCGGGAAACCGAGAGGCGACCTCCCCAGCGGAGCAGAAGGTCCACATCCCCAAGGACGTGGTCAAGGAATATTATAAAAACGATGACATTCAACAATGGTTCAGGGCCTACAAGGTCGCCATGACCTCCCATCGGGTCCCGCAGAAGGACTGGGGGGCAGGGTTGTGGGGACGGTTTCTGAGCGAAGGAAGAGACACCCTGCTCGACCTACCCCTCTCTCTGCAGACCTCCTACAGCCACATGAAAGAGGCTCTACTCACAAGGTACGGTCTCACCCCCGAGATGTACCATCAGCGATTCCGGGACTGCAGGAAAATCCCGGGCACCACCTGGGTGGAATATGTAAACTTTTTTAGTCGGGCCTTCGATGGGTGGGTCAAGGGCAGCAAAGTCACCACCCTTGAGGAACTCACCGACCTCCTGTTGTGGGAACACCTGGCTGCGAACTGCTTTGTGGAACTACGCCAGCATCTGCTTGACAGCAAACTCACCGATCCCAGGAAGCTGGCGGTGGAAGCAGACCGCTGGACCAACACCCGGGTCACCCGGGGCATGGTAGGAGAATACCCCCGAGCCAGTCAGGGACCACCCTGCCAGAGAGGAGGGGGGAACCAGGGAGGCCAGAGAGAGTCCCAGCCTAGCCCCCCAAAGACCCAACCTCCACCTTTCCCAGCGCCCCCCCCACCAGTAACCGGACCCCCCGGGAGACGGGGACACAGGGTAACCGTCACTTGTTTCCGTTGCCAGAAGCCCGGGCACTACGCCAATGACCCAGAATGCCCCATGGCCACCCAAAACACCCCTGCAAGACAGATAGCCAACATAGCTCTGGGGGAGGAGGTTGAGGAAACCGGGGAGTGGGAACCCGCAGCCATGGCCCTAGTATCCCTGGGAGATAGGGAGATGGTCCCTGGTAGCCTCCTGCCCTCCAACACGAAGAAATACGGGCAGCTCGTCAAGATCAATGGCCACCAAATAGAGGCCCTGCGGGACACCGGGGCCAGCATCACCGGTGTCCTCAGGCACTTAGGGCCCGATTCACAGAACAAACTTAAGACAAAATCCTAAACTTAGTACCATTTTGGTATTCACAGAATGCACTTACTACTTCTGGTATTCACAGAATGAACTTACTACTTTTGCGATTCACAGAATAAACTTACTACTTTTGCTATTCACAGAATGGATTTAAGACTACTAACTTTACGTCCGCACTCGAGCCGGAAATTCCGGGCCGGAGGCGGAGCTTCTGGCCCGGAGGCGGAGCTTCCGGGCCGGAGGCGGGGCTTCCGGGCCGGAGGCAGAGCTTCCGGCCCGGAGGTGGGGATTCCGGCTCAGAGGTGGAGCTCCACCACTGGCCGGAATCCCCACCTCCGGGCCGGAAGCTCCGCCTCCGGCCCGGAAGCCCCGCCTCCGGCCCGGAAGCCCCGCCTCCGGGCCGGAAGCTCCGCCTCCGAGCCGGAATTTCTGGCCCGAGTGCGGACGTAAAGTTAGTAGTCTTAAATCCCTTCTGTGAATAGCAAAAGTAGTAAGTTTATTCTGTGAATCGCAAAAGTAGTAAGTTCATTCTGTGAATACCAGAAGTAGTAAGTGCATTCTGTGAATACCAAAATGGTACTAAGTTTAGGATTTTGTCTTAAGTTTGTTCTGTGAATCGGGCCCAGAGTCCCCGAGGAGCAGATCCTCCCCAACGTCTTTTGCCCGGTAATTTCCGCAGATAATAGAGAGAGTATGTGTCAGGTAGCTCTGGTGCCGTTTGAGTGGGGTGGAGTGATAGGTAAACTGAGGGTGGCCGTAAGAACCTCCCAGCCGGTCGACTGCCTCTTAGGGAACGACCTGGAGAGTTCTCCCTGGAAGCACGTCGAGCGCAAGGCCCACCTAGAGATGATGGGGCTCCCCGAGTGGGTGTGCGCCACCACCCGATCTATGTCAGCTCGACTTCCCCCCCTGGGAGAAGTTGAAGACGCCCCGACCGAAGAAGTCAGAGCAGTAACCACCGAGGGTCCTCCCGTCCCCCCATCGGAAGGGCCCGTCGCCAGCGACGAACCCTCACTGTCCGACACCGCCCCGGTCCCCGAGTTAGGCGATCTACCCGAGTTAGCCCAATGGCGCCACGAGGGCGGGCCCACCCGGGAGGAGTTTTGCCGGGAGCAAGCCACTTGTCCTTCCCTGGTCGGACTACGGCACCAGGCCGAGGGCCAAGCCGCAGGTGACCAAACTGGAACGCACCGAATTTATTGGGAGAATAACATTTTATACAGTGAGCAGAAGTCGGTGGAGCTGGGATCCGGACGGGTGCTGGTGGTACCCCTCCGCTTCCGAGACTTCCTCCTGGGCTTAGCCCATGACGTCCCCCTCACCGGCCACCTGGGTCAAGACAAGACCTACAGCCGTCTCGTGACCCATTTTTACTGGCCTAGAATGAGAGCAGCTGTAGAGGCCCACTGCGAGTCCTGTCCCACGTGCCAAGCTAGTGGGAAGAGTGGGGGGAAGCGCAAGGCTCCCCTCCAACCCTTCCCGGTCGTCAGTACCCCCTTCGAACGAGTCGGGATCGACATCGTGGGGCCACTGGACCCCCCCACCTCCCAAGGTCACCGTTTCATCCTGGTCCTGGTGGATCACGCCACCCGATACCCTGAGGCGATCCCCCTACGCACCGTCACGGCCCCCGTAGTGGGCCGGGCCCTGATGGGGATCTTTTCCCGGGTAGGTTTTCCCCGCGAGGTCGTGAGTGAGCGATCGCGGCACTAATTTTATCTCGAAGTACATGACGTCCCTGTGGCAACAATGTGGAGTGTCCTACAAGTTCACCACCCCGTACCATCCCCAAGGGAACGGCCTAGTAGAGAGGTTTAACAGGACTCTGAAAGGGATGATCACCGGCCTAGAAGAGCCCCTCCGGCGTAAGTGGGACGTCCTGCTCCCCTGCCTCTTGTTCGCTTACCGAGAGGTCCCCCAGAAGTCCCTAGGGTTCAGCCCGTTTGAGTTGCTCTATGGACACCCCGTCCGAGGTCCCCTCAGCTTGGTTAAGGAAGGGTGGGAGGCGGCACCCCAGACCACCCCACGAGATGTGTTCCACTATGTTCTGACCCTCCGGAACCAGACCAGGAAGTTCCGAGCACTGGCCGAGGCCAACCTAGAGACAAGCCAAGAAGAGATGAAGCGCTGGTACGACCAGAATGCCACTCTGGTCGAGTTCCAGCCGGGCCAACAAGTATGGGTCATGGCCCCGGTGAAGCCAGGCGCCCTCCAGGACAGGTGGACCGGGCCCTACAAAGTGATTGAGCGGAAGAGTCAAGTCACATACTTGGTGGACGTCCAGTCGCCTCGGGATCCCCTTCGGGTCCTTCACGTGAACCGCCTCAAGCCTCACTTCGTGCGGACAGAACTGAGCCTCCTGCTGGCCACCGATGACGGGGCCGAAGATGAGTCCGATTCCCTCCCGGACCTCCTGTGTGTCAAGGAGCAGGATGGCTCCGTGGAGGGAGTGAACCTCTCCCCAGCTCTCACTGCCCAGCAACAAGAGGACTGCCGCCAGCTACTAGGACAATTTGCCGACCTCTTCTCCCTGATCCCCCGAGTCACCGACTGGTGTGTCCATGACGTGGACACCGGGGACAGCCCGCCGGTGAGACACCGAGCATACCGGGTCCCAGACCGGGTCCGGTCCTGCATTCAAGCTGAAGTCTCAAAGATGTTGACCATGGGGGTGATCGAGCCATCTGACAGTCCCTGGGCCAGCCCCGTGGTCCTGGTCCCGAAGGCAGCGGCCCCCGGTGTCGCCCCCGAGCTCCGGTTCTGTGTGGACTACCGGGGGCTCAATGACGTCACCCGAGCCGATGCCCACCCCATTCCACGAGCCGACGAGCTCATTGACCGACTCGGGGCAGCCCGGTTCCTCAGCACCTTCGACCTCACCTGCGGATACTGGCAGATTGCGCTCACCGAGGGGACCAAGGAGCGGTCCGCCTTCTCCACCCCAGATGGGCATTACCGCTTCCGCGTAATGCCCTTCGGAATGAAAAATGCCCTGGCCACCTTCCAGCGACTGGTGAATAGAGTCCTGGCCGGGCTGGAACAGTTCAGCGCGGCCTATCTAGACGACATCGCCGTTTTCAGTTCCGAATGGAGTGAGCACCTCCAGCACCTCCGGAGGGTGCTAACCGCCCTGCGCCAGGCAGGCCTCACCGTAAAAGCCAGCAAGTGCCAAATTGGGCAAGGATCAGTAGTCTACCTGGGGTGTGAGAAGTTGGCCTGATATGTAGTGCTCACTATTCTAGTGATCACTGTGTATCATTCCAAACGACCCTTATTGATGATTGGTTGTAAGTCAACCTTATAGACCAGCTATCCTAGTAGCGTGGATACGAGCAGTCTTAGGCTAAACTCTAGAGGGCGTGTTAAGCCAGCTGTTTACCATCACCTATACCCCTTGAACACCAAGTGAAAGGACACCACACAAGTTGTTATGAAAATAAAAGGGTATTTATTTATAACAAGACTACCCTGGCTCTTTATGAGTCAGGGAGCTAAGCACACTACAAAACTCTTGGGAAAATACTTCAGTTGCACAATTTACACAAATGCCCGAGGGGCACGAGAAACCATCTACACTAACAGTGAAATGCGAATGGTTAGAGTCTGGAGGTACTGATTCCGGAGGGTTCCGATCAGTGGGACTAAACGAAAAAGGAACTGGACACTTGTAGAGCGAACCTGCGATGGAGCACCGAGATGCTCGATTTACCTAGCCCGGAGGCTGCGGCTGCGTGAAGGTCGTCAAGATGTCGGGAGTCCTCGTGTAGTCTCAGGAGCCTGAAAGAAGAAGTTGCTGGCAGGTGACCAGTGACGATGTTCAGAGCGATCCAAGCCTGGATCGGTGATGAAGGAAAACCTGAAAGCAGAGGGGACTCAGTTCTCAACCGCTAGCCAGCGATCGTGTGGGTACCAGGAGGGTACCGGCTGAAGTCACCTCGACCAGGTGAGTGGGTGACGTCGGACTCGGCTGTTCCTCGGACCAGGAGGCGCGGCGGCGACCAGGATGGAGGGCGAGCTGTCCCACGAAGGTGTCTGCTGTCGATGATGCTGGGCCCAGGAAGGGGCAGCGGATCTTGGCAGTGGCCACCCAAGCGGGGGAGTCAAGATGGCGTCGGGAGTGGACCAGGAGGGTCCGGGGTACTCCTCTGTTGAAGGGGAGCAAGTGTCAGTCTGGAGCAACCAGACTAGTGATGAAAAATAATCTTGGAGCGTCGTGAAGAGGGCCACAAGCCGGACGGCAAGTGGTCGGACAACGCGGTGAACAGCAAGGAGCGGAAGGGCCCCCCACGCAGATCTCGCGGATGCTGGGGAGACAGACTTCGATGCTGGAGCTGCTCAGGGTTTAGGGCTTCTCAAACCCTAGGTGCACTCACTCGAGGGTCCCTCGGTGGGCGTGCTAGATAAGCGTCGTGCAGGTTCTGAAGATAGCCGGTCCCGCAGGTCTCCTCACACCTACGGCTCTCAGCTGGGCTGATGAGGGAGGTAAAAGGTCAGAGATGGCAGGGAACTCGGGTCTCGTCGAGCTGGGCAGTCTTGATCCGTAGGAGAGACTTACAGCAAACCGCAAGCGCTTAGTTGGTGCCTGCTGGAGCAGGGTGGCTACTCCTTAGCCACAAGGGAGAGTCTTCAGAAATAGTCAAGAGTTCCTTTCGTGGAAAGTGGTTCGTGATTCGGAGGTATCCGATTATCTGATTATCCAAATTGGGAAGGGGACTCGCTCCTTCCTTTATTCTAAGAAAAAGGGGTTGGCCCGTGACTAGGTTCTACCTATGGGTGGAGCCAGGAGGGGGGTGGTTACACCCCTATCCTTTGTCCGGCTTCGCGCCAGCTCAGGGGCTGGTGTGCCCCCGAAACTGGTTTGAGCCGGGCTATGCACAGTGAGCACCGGGGTGCCACTGGCAATCACCTTCCTTTCAGCCCTGCCTACCTGGGATACACAACCCTGTCTGGGACGGTGTTAACACCGCCCTCGACAGGAAACCCTTTGTCCAAACTCCCTTCGCTGGAAGGTCCCCCAGCAGCAGGAGGTCAGACTTGTGTCTGGTGGCAGCATCCATTTTGTGATGCTGAGGCTTGAGTCAACTTTAACCGGGGTTCAGGGTTACTTCCATGTCGTGCCCCTCTAGAAGGGGGGAATGCTAACCCCGTCGCCAGAACTAGCGAGGGGTTCGTATTCCAATTCGTATGACACCTTACGCGACATGTGTAGGTGATGCGATGCCAAAGTTAGCAAATAGTTGGCCCGCGTCACCATGGAACGGCTATTAGGACTTGGTTCCGCAAGCCGTCGACGGGCTCGGCTCGCGCCAGAGCACCATCCCACATGACTCCCCGCACTCTTCCTTCAGGATTGATAAGGCCTGCCATAGGAGTGACTGATAGGAATCCATGTGTCCATTTTAGGGTTAGGTGTAGGAATACTACACCTACAGCAACGGGTGATTACACCACGTGGCCCCAGCTGTCGTGCAGCCAGTTGTGTCAGATTTGGGCGGCCATTCCAGGAGTGGCATAATACATGCTGCAGCCCCTGGTAGGCCCTGGGTACACCGATGCCCTGGATACCTGTGGTATGCTGAGACAGGGGCTGACAAGGCGGCCCAGTTCCAATTAGTGGATGCACCTAACGTACATGTGTGTTAATTTCGAGAGAGAACAGCTAGGCTGTGGGTCTGATTGGCAGGCCCACAGCCGGAGAAAGTCGTAAACCAATGAAGCAAAAGCAAAAAAAGATCTGGGTGATCATAGGATTGCAGACCCTACTCTCCTACATGACCCCCCCCCAAACTTTGGGACAATAAGCTAACCTTGACCAGGTGAGTCTTCTTGCTCTAAGTGGAAATACCTGGAGAGCCCATCTGCATTGCCATGATCAGTGCCAGGTCTATGCTCCACTGTGAAGTCCATCCCCTGTAGGGAAATGGACCACCTAAGTAGTTTGGGGTTTTCACCCTTCATTTGATTTAGCCACAAGAGGGGCTTATGGTCGGTCTGAATCTTGAAGTGAGTGCCAAACAAGTATGGCCTCAACTTCTTCAGGGCCCAAACCACAGCAAAGGCCTCCCTCTCAATAGCTGACCAATTCTTCTCTCTGGGGGTCAGCCTCCTGCTAATAAAAGCTATGGGCTGGTCATGACCATCAAAATTCAGTTGCGATAGAACAGCTCCCACACCCAGCTCCGAAGCGTCTGTTTGGACAATGAATGGTTTGGAGTAGTCTGGACTCTTTAGGATAGGTGCTGTGCACATGGCCTGCTTTAGGTCATCGAATGCCTTCTGACAGCTTGCTGTCCACTGAACTCTTTTTGGCATCTTTTTACTTGTCAGGTCGTTTAGCGGGGTCACAATGGATCCATAATTTCTGACAAATTTCCGGTAATAACCAGTCAGGCCCAAGAAAGCTCGAACCTGAGTCTGGGTGGTTGGAGGAGCCCAGTCCTGTATGGCCTGTATTTTGCTCTCCAACGGTTGAACCTGACCCCCTCCTACAAGGTGGCCCAGGTATACAACCTGTGTCTGCCCTATCTGGCACTTGGTGGCCTTGATAGTGAGGCCTGCCTTCTGCAGGGCCTCTAACACTTTCCTCAGGTGGACCAGGTGATCCTCCCAGGTGGAGCTAAAGACAGCGATATCGTCCAGATACGCCGCACAGAAGTCGTCCAACCCAGTGAGAACTTGATTCACCAGCCTTTGGAAGGTGGCAGGTGCATTTTTCAAACCAAAGGGCATTACCACGAACTGATAATGCCCACCCGGGGTAGAAAATGCTGTTTTGGGCTTGGCCTCCTCAGCTAACCTGATTTGCCAATACCCAGCTGTCAGGTCAAACGTACTTAAGTAGTTGGCCGAGGCCAACCGGTCGATAAGTTCGTCTGCTCTTGGTATCGGGTGGGCGTCAGTCTTAGTGACTGCATTGAGACCTCGGTAGTCCACGCAGAACCTCATCTCTTTCTTACCGCCCTGGGTGTGAGGTTTCGGCACGAGCACTACGGGACTAGCCCAGGGGCTGTCCGAGGGTTCAATGACTCCCAGCTCCAACATTTTCTGCACCTCTGTCTTGATGCAGTCTCTGACGTGATCAGGTTGCCGATAGATTTTACTCTTTACGGGTAGACTGTCCCCAGTGTCGACCTCGTGGGTACACCAATTGGTCTGACTGGGTGTCAGAGAGAACATACGTCGAAAGGATTGAAGAACCTGCTTGCAATCCTTTTGTTGATGTCCAGAGAGGCTGCCACAAAAGACAACACCATCTACTGATCCATCGTCAGGGTTCTGAGAGAGCAGGTCCGGGAGAGGGTCACTCTCCTCCTCCTGTCCCTCATCTGTGGCCATGAGCAAGCCCATGCCCTCCCTGTCGACATATGCCTTGAGCCGGTTTACATGGAGCACCCTGTGGGGGCTCCGGGGAGTTCCCAGGTCTACCAGGTAGGTGACCTCTCCCTTTTGCTCAATGATCGTGTGGGGCCCAGACCATTTGTCTTTGAGTGCTGCTGGGGCCACTGGCTCCAGCACCCACACCTTCTGTCCGGGCTGGTACACAGTCAGGACAGCCTTTTGGTCGTGCCAAGCTTTCTGTAATTCTTGGCTCGCCTCAAGGTTTTTAGACGCCTTTTCCATGTACTCCGCCATCCGCGAGCGGAGACCGAGCACATAGTCCACAATGTTTGATGCCGGCTTTCTGAGAGGTCTCTCCCATCCTTCCTTTACCAAACAAAGGGGTCCCCTTACAGGATGTCCGAACAGAAGCTCGAAAGGGCTGTAGCCAACCCCCTTCTGCGGGACCTCTCTGTAGGCGAACAAGAGGCAGGGTATCAGGACATCCCATCTCCGCCGAAGCTTTTCAGGTAGTCCGTGAATCATCCCTTTTAGGGTCCGGTTGAATCTCTCAACCAGCCCATTGCATTGTGGGTGATAGGGTGTGGTGAACTTGTAGTTGACACCACATTCCTTCCACATAGCAGTCAGATATCCCGACATGAAGTTTGCACCTCTGTCTGAGACGACCTCCTTAGGGAAGCCCACTCTGGAGAACACTCCAAGTAGGGCCCGTGCCACCACAGGTGCTGTAGTGGTCCTAAGGGGAATAGCTTCAGGATACCTGGTGGCGTGGTCCACCACCACCAGTATAAACTTGTGCCCTGATGCTGTCTGGGGTTCCATTGGTCCGACAATGTCGATCCCCACTCGCTCGAAGGGTACCCCCACCACTGGTAGTGGTATCAGGGGGGCCTTTGTCGTGCCACCTGACTTACCACTGGCTTGGCAAGTGACACAGGAGCGGCAAAACTCCTTCGTATCCTCGGACATGTGGGGCCAGTGAAAGTGTGGAACAATTCTGTCCCAAGTCTTATTCTGGCCTAAGTGACCTGCAAGGGGAATCTCGTGGGCCAAGGTGAGAAGGAAACCTCTCAGAGACAAGGGGATGACCAGCCTCCTGGTCGCACCAGGTTTGGGGTCTCTTGCCTCAGAGTACAGGAGTCCATCGTCCCAGTACACTTTGTGGGTACCTGTGGCGTTCCCTGCAGCCTCAGCAGCAGCCTGCTGTCTGAGGGGTTCAAGTGAGGGGCAGTCTAACTGTGCCTTTCCCAGGTCTTCCCTGGAGGGTCCCCCTGAGCCCAGAAACTCAACCTGACCAGGTTCAAGCTCTTGCGGCTCAGTTTCCCTCAGTTCCTTAAGGTCAGCCTCCTCGGAGACTTGATCCACGACCTGGGGCAAGGGGGAAGGCGAAGCCTTACCCTTACTGCTCCTTTTCTTGGAAGGTGTCTGGTCCGTTCTTCCAGGATCCAGCACCTGTTCAGTGGGGCATCTTTTGGCCTGTGACCTGGTCACAGCAAGGACATGTGCTGGCAAGCCTAACATCTCCATGTGAGTCCTCTGCTCCACTTCTGACCATTGTGACGTCTCCAAATCATTGCCCAACAGACATTCTACGGGGAGGTCTGAACTAACCACAACCTTTTTCGGGCCACTTACCCCTCCCCAGGAGAAATCAACAACTGCCATACTGTGATTGGTAGTGACGTTGCTGGCATTGGTCACTAGGTAACTGGTACCTAGCATGATCTGTCCAGGGTCCACGAAGTTAGGCGTCACCATGGTGACACTGGCACACGTGTCCCTGTAGGCCTGAGCCACTTTTCCATTGATCAAAGGTGTCTGTCTGTATTTGCCCAAAGTATTGGGACTGGCATCAGGGGACATATCCATATCCCCTGTACAGACAAGGACGGCCTGAGTGAGCGTGCCGACTAAGTCGTCACTCCCCTCGGTTCCCAAGGTTAACCCAACTAATGCCTTGGGAGGCGCACTACCACTGCTGACTGTACTAGGGGGCGCAGGTGCCTTAGGGGCTGCAGTGGTAGGAGTTTGCCCTCCTTTCTTGGTGCACTCACTAAACCAGTGAGTCTTACTTTTACAGTACTGGCACCACCTTTTTGACTGGCCTTCTTGAGTCTTCTTCTTCTGTGAAGCCTGACCCCCACCCTCTTTGGTTTGTTGGGGACCTGTCGAAGACTTCTGGTCATTTTGTTCGTTCTTGTTACCCTTTTGGTCTGCTTTCTTCTGACCACCCTGGTTCTGATTCTGGTTCTGCTTGACCCTTGTTCTGACCCATCTGTCTGCCTTCTTTCCCAATTCTTGGGGAGAGGTCAGATCCGAGTCGACAAGGTGCTGATGCAACAATTGGTTCTGACAGTTGTTTAAAATCTGTTCTCGCATGATAAGATTGTACAATCCTGTGTAATCAGTAACCTTGCTACCCAGCAACCAGCCTTCCAAAGCCTTAGTGGCACAATCAACAAAGTCAGTCCAATCCTGAGACTGAATTTTCTGGGTGTCCCGGAACAGCACCCGGTACTGTTCCGTGGTTAAGCCGAACCCATCAATCAGTGTGTTCTTCAGGACTTGGTAGTTGTTAGCATCCTCAGCTCTAGTAGTGAGGAGCTTGTCCCTTCCTTTACCTTCAAAGGAAAGCCACAGTATAGCTGCCCACTGACTTGGGGGGACGCACTGGACAGTGCAGGCCCTCTCCAAAGCAGTTATCCACTTGTGGATGTCGTCCCCTTGTTTAAAGGGGGGCACTATTTTACTCAGGTGTCTAGTGTCTATACCCCTGTCTTTCTCTCTATTGAGACTGCTGCCACCAGTGGGATCTAACCCACTTAATTTCTGCTCTCGGGCCAGGGCAAGTCTTTCTTTGGCGAGGGCAAGTTCTTCCCGCTCGATCCTCAGATTGACTTCCCGCATCTTCGCTTCATGCTCCCTCCTCTGAGGGGAAGTCATTCCTCTCTGAGAGGATGCCTGAGAGACATGTGTATGAACCGATCTGCCGGAGCCTCTGGAGAGAGACCTAGCTCGTCCGTTCCCAAGGTTAAGCCTGCTTGAGCATGGGCCCGGGGCTCCCCCAGTTCCATTCTCATGCCTGCTTAAGTTGGTCCTTGTAAGCCTGCCGACTACCGCTGGACCTTTGTCTGCCTCGTCTCCCGATAACTCGTCCTCGTCCTCCTCCTCTGTGTGGAGGTCGAGGTCGGGGTCACCGAGGGTTCCCTCTAAGGGAGGCATGTTCCCATCTGCACTGGGGGGACCTGTGTTAGAGGACCTCCTAGCATCGTACGCCTCTAAGAGACCTATCAGAATTGCGATGGTAGGGTTAGAACCCTGGTTTAGCTTCCTGGAGGCACATAGTTGTCGCATCTCCTTGAAGCTAAGGGTTGCATATCGTGACATGACCTGTGGAGGGTCACTGACCACTAAGGGAGTCTGCGAGGACTCTCCGTGGACCGACATGCTTGTCTAGTGCGGTGTAAGTGTTGCACCTACCTACACTATGTGTTTACCTACTGATCCCTTGCTAGGAGTTGTAGTCAGGGTGTGCTAAGCCCTGTTACACTACAACAGCCGGTTCAGTAGAACTCGGAGTATTCTAAGTTAAGTTATATGTACCTGGGTACTTATGTGATCTTTCACTGCGATATTCTTAGGATACGTGTGTGGTAAAACAACAGCAAGCTCAAATCCCAACCGCTGCTCACCAATGTGAGAAGTTGGCCTGATATGTAGTGCTCACTATTCTAGTGATCACTGTGTATCATTCCAAACGACCCTTATTGATGATTGGTTGTAAGTCAACCTTATAGACCAGCTATCCTAGTAGCGTGGATACGAGCAGTCTTAGGCTAAACTCTAGAGGGCGTGTTAAGCCAGCTGTTTACCATCACCTATACCCCTTGAACACCAAGTGAAAGGACACCACACAAGTTGTTATGAAAATAAAAGGGTATTTATTTATAACAAGACTACCCTGGCTCTTTATGAGTCAGGGAGCTAAGCACACTACAAAACTCTTGGGAAAATACTTCAGTTGCACAATTTACACAAATGCCCGAGGGGCACGAGAAACCATCTACACTAACAGTGAAATGCGAATGGTTAGAGTCTGGAGGTACTGATTCCGGAGGGTTCCGATCAGTGGGACTAAACGAAAAAGGAACTGGACACTTGTAGAGCGAACCTGCGATGGAGCACCGAGATGCTCGATTTACCTAGCCCGGAGGCTGCGGCTGCGTGAAGGTCGTCAAGATGTCGGGAGTCCTCGTGTAGTCTCAGGAGCCTGAAAGAAGAAGTTGCTGGCAGGCGACCAGTGACGATGTTCAGAGCGATCCAAGCCTGGATCGGTGATGAAGGAAAACCTGAAAGCAGAGGGGACTCAGTTCTCAACCGCTAGCCAGCGATCGTGTGGGTACCAGGAGGGTACCGGCTGAAGTCACCTCGACCAGGTGAGTGGGTGACGTCGGACTCGGCTGTTCCTCGGACCAGGAGGCGCGGCGGCGACCAGGATGGAGGGCGAGCTGTCCCACGAAGGTGTCTGCTGTCGATGATGCTGGGCCCAGGAAGGGGCAGCGGATCTTGGCAGTGGCCACCCAAGCGGGGGAGTCAAGATGGCGTCGGGAGTGGACCAGGAGGGTCCGGGGTACTCCTCTGTTGAAGGGGAGCAAGTGTCAGTCTGGAGCAACCAGACTAGTGATGAAAAATAATCTTGGAGCGTCGTGAAGAGGGCCACAAGCCGGACGGCAAGTGGTCGGACAACGCGGTGAACAGCAAGGAGCGGAAGGGCCCCCCACGCAGATCTCGCGGATGCTGGGGAGACAGACTTCGATGCTGGAGCTGCTCAGGGTTTAGGGCTTCTCAAACCCTAGGTGCACTCACTCGAGGGTCCCTCGGTGGGCGTGCTAGATAAGCGTCGTGCAGGTTCTGAAGATAGCCGGTCCCGCAGGTCTCGTCACACCTACGGCTCTCAGCTGGGCTGATGAGGGAGGTAAAAGGTCAGAGATGGCAGGGAACTCGGGTCTCGTCGAGCTGGGCAGTCTTGATCCGTAGGAGAGACTTACAGCAAACCGCAAGCGCTTAGTTGGTGCCTGCTGGAGCAGGGTGGCTACTCCTTAGCCACAAGGGAGAGTCTTCAGAAATAGTCAAGAGTTCCTTTCGTGGAAAGTGGTTCGTGATTCGGAGGTATCCGATTATCTGATTATCCAAATTGGGAAGGGGACTCGCTCCTACCTTTATTCTAAGAAAAAGGGGTTGGCCCGTGACTAGGTTCTACCTATGGGTGGAGCCAGGAGGGGGGTGGTTACACCCCTATCCTTTGTCCGGCTTCGCGCCAGCTCAGGGGCTGGTGTGCCCCCGAAACTGGTTTGAGCCGGGCTATGCACAGTGAGCACCGGGGTGCCACTGGCAATCACCTTCCTTTCAGCCCTGCCTACCTGGGATACACAACCCTGTCTGGGACGGTGTTAACACCGCCCTCGACAGGAAACCCTTTGTCCAAACTCCCTTCGCTGGAAGGTCCCCCAGCAGCAGGAGGTCAGACTTGTGTCTGGTGGCAGCATCCATTTTGTGATGCTGAGGCTTGAGTCAACTTTAACCGGGGTTCAGGGTTACTTCCATGTCGTGCCCCTCTAGAAGGGGGGAATGCTAACCCCGTCGCCAGAACTAGCGAGGGGTTCGTATTCCAATTCGTATGACACCTTACGCGACATGTGTAGGTGATGCGATGCCAAAGTTAGCAAATAGTTGGCCCGCGTCACCATGGAACGGCTATTAGGACTTGGTTCCGCAAGCCGTCGACGGGCTCGGCTCGCGCCAGAGCACCATCCCACATGACTCCCCGCACTCTGCCTTCAGGATTGATAAGGCCTGCCATAGGAGTGACTGATAGGAATCCATGTGTCCATTTTAGGGTTAGGTGTAGGAATACTACACCTACAGCAACGGGTGATTACACCACGTGGCCCCAGCTGTCGTGCAGCCAGTTGTGTCAGATTTGGGCGGCCATTCCAGGAGTGGCATAATACATGCTGCAGCCCCTGGTAGGCCCTGGGTACACCGATGCCCTGGATACCTGTGGTATGCTGAGACAGGGGCTGACAAGGCGGCCCAGTTCCAATTAGTGGATGCACCTAACGTACATGTGTGTTAATTTCGAGAGAGAACAGCTAGGCTGTGGGTCTGATTGGCAGGCCCACAGCCGGAGAAAGTCGTAAACCAATGAAGCAAAAGCAAAAAAAATCTGGGTGATCATAGGATTGCAGACCCTACTCTCCTACATGGGGCACCAGGTCGGGAGTGGCCAGGTCGCCCCTCTACAGCCGAAGATCGACGCCATCGTGGCCTGGGAACCCCCCACCACCCAAACGGAGGTCCGAGCCTCTCTGGGCCTCACTGGCTACTACCGCAGATTCATCAAGGGGTATGGCAGCCTGGTCGGCCCCCTCACAGAACTCACATCCAAAAAACAGCCAAAGAAGGTGCAGTGGACGACCGCCTGCCAGGAGGCGTTCGATGCCCTAAAGAAGGCCATGTGCACGGCCCCCGTCCTCCAGGCTCCCGACTACTCCAAGGAGTTTGTAGTCCAAACCGATGCCTCCGAGCATGGCATTGGGGCCATCCTGTCCCAGGTGAATGACCAAGGCCTAGACCAGCCCGTCGCCTTCCTCAGCCGGCGGCTGTTGCCCAGAGAACAGCGATGGAGCACCATTGAGCGCGAAGCCTTTGCCGTGGTCTGGGCACTCAAGAAACTACGCCCCTACCTGTTCGGCACCCATTTCAAAGTCCAAACCGACCATCGGCCCTTGCGATGGCTCATGCAGATGCGGGGAGAAAACCCCAAGCTACTGCGGTGGTCAATCTCCCTCCAGGGGATGGATTTCACCGTAGAACATCGCCCTGGTACGGACCACGCCAATGCTGACGGCCTCTCCCGGTTCTTCCGCCTCAGCGAAGAGAACCCCCCAAGATGATGGGCAGTTCTCTCCGGCCTTCAGCTGGGGGGGACGCGTGTTGGACCCGGCCTCGTAGCATGGCTCTACTGGTCCCCGCACCACCTCACCTGGTACCTGCAGCCCCGAGCTCACGGCCTAACCGATCCTTTCCACCAGAACACACGCACCCGACCCGGACATCCTCGTCCATGGCCTCTCCCCCTTCGGCCACCCCGGGCCCGCGTGCCCACTTCATGCACCAAGATGGCCGCCCGGCCCCAGCGCGACCCGGGCCTAGAGGCGCCACTCCGGCTGGAGTACATCACGCTTCCAGGGGATGAGAGGGAGAGGAGCAGTTTCTATCGCACCTCTGAACTCCCCTGGGACGATGGGTTTCGATCGGCCCTCCGGCCTCCCTGAGAGCTGGCTCCACGCCTGCTGGGTGTCTGGGACTCCTCCCGACCCGGCCCTGAAAAGATCACAAGACAATGGCAGGAAACCCCGACAAGCGACCCCCAGGTGACAAGACCCCTGCCTGCACAGACTCCGGACATCAAAGAGGGGTCGACCTATAACAAGGGGTGCTCTGGGACTGTCCGGCAGATTCGACGCTGGAACAACGAGAGCCTGCTGACGCGGTCGCGGCTCCTGGAACTTAGAACCACCTGAGCCCTGCTGAGTGACTCGCGGCTCCCTGAAGATCGTAAGACCTCCGAACTGTACCTGAGCCCTGCTGAGTGACTCGCGGCTCCCTGAAGATCGTAAGACCTCCGAACTCATACCTGAGCCCTGCTGAGTGACTCGCGGCTCCCCGAAGATCGTAAGACCTCCGAACTTGTACCTGAGCCCTGCTGAGTGACTCGCGGCTCCCCGAAGATCGTAAGACCTCCGAACTTGTGCTTGAGCCCTGCTGAGTGACTCGCGGCTCCCTGAAGATCGTAAGACCTCCAAACTAGTACCTGAGCCCGCTGAGTGACTCGCGGCTTCCACAGACTCCACCGGTCCCGCCGGACCCCACGACAACCAGCCTACCCCCCAGCTCGAGGATTGTGAGCTGTGCGCCGGGTACGTCCTTGCCTTGAACCTTTTACCAGAGACTGTCCCGCTACCCCCTATCCCTTCCGAGACTCATTGAGCCCGTGCTCTCCTTGTACATATTTGCAGTGCTAACCTGTTTGATAAAGATTGATTCCTAAGGACACACGGTGTGGTGTTTCTGTGTCGTGTGGTGCCAGAAGTACGATCCTCGATACGAGATTTCTCCCCCTGAGGAGTCTCCCGCCAGTGCCCGGCTACGATAATTTGAGGGTGGGTCTCAGGGTAGTCAGGACCCCCTTTCCGGGCTCCTCTGAGGTCACCGTCTAACAGCTATCTTCAGCGACCACTGGGCTGCGCACCTAGGACACCTTGGGGAAGTCCTGGCCGCTCTCCAAAGAGCCGGGCTCACCATTAAAGCCAGTAAATGCCAGATCGGTCAAGGCTCTGTGACCTATCTGGGCCACCAGGTGGGGAGTGGCCAGGTGGCCCCCCCTCCAGTTAAAAGTCGACGCCATCCAGGCATGGGAGCCTCCCGCCACCCAAACCGCTGTCCGGGCCTTCTTAGGCCTCACCGGTTACTACCGACGCTTCATAAAGGATTATGGCAGCATTGTGGGCCCCCTTACGGAACTCACTTCAAAGAAGCAGCCCAAGACGGTGCACTGGACGCCCCGCTGCCAGAACGCGTTTGATGCTCTCAAGGCGGCCATGTGCGCTGCCCCTGTGCTACAGGCCCCCGACTACAGCAAGGAATTTGTAGTCCAGACCGATTCATCGGAGTACGGGGTCGGGGCAGTCCTCTCCCAGCTGGACGCCAAGGGCCTCGACCGACCGGTGGCCTTTATCAGCCGCCGACTGCTGCCGCGAGAACAGAGGTGGAGCACCATCGAGCGGGAGGCCTTCGCTGTGGTATGGGCTCTCAAGAAGCTCCGGCCCTACCTTTTCGGTACCCACTTCAGGGTCCAGACTGACCACCGGCCCTTGCGGTGGCTCATGCAAATGCGGGGCGAGAACCCCAAGCTGTTGCGCTGGTCCATCTCACTGCAAGGGATGGACTTCACTGTAGAACACCGGCCCGGCAACGACCACGCCAATGCTGACGGCCTGTCCCGATTCTTCCGCCTCGGCGAGGAGAACCCCCAAGAAGATGGGTGACTCTCCCTGCCTTCAGCTGGGGGGGACGCGTGTGGGAGCCGGCCTCGTGGCGTGGTCCTGTTTCCCCGCGCTAAGCCGCACGAGGTCCCATGCACATCGGGACTCCTCCATCTTGGATTGCACGTCACTCCACGTGACCATCTGTATGACCCTGCTCTATCCGGCCTCGGTCCCAGCGAGGCCCGGGGGATACCACGTGAGCCCTTCCCACTCCCGGCGGAGGGCAGTATCGATGGGACCCCCAACCGTCTCTCCACACCTGGGTGTGACCGCCCCACAGCTCCCTGGGGCCTGGCGCCTCTCCTGCTGGGCATCTGGCCGCTCCCTACCCGGCCTCTCCGCCCCCTCCGGGCGCACGGGTCCGGACATCAAAGGGCTTCCGTCCTATATCTGGGGCGACCCGACAGCAGGGCGGTAGTTGTATCCTGGAGTCAAGAGCCCTGCTGATCGGATCGCGGCTGACCCTACGGAAGAAGACTCACCCTGAACCACCCCTTGAGCCGTGCTGACGACGTCGCGGCTCCACCGTGCTTAAAGACCTTCACGAACCTTTGGGGCCCTGCTGACGCTGTCGCGGCCCGACCTTGTTGAACCTTACCACCTGAGCCCAGCTGACCTCGTCGCGGCTCGACCGAAGCGGACCTACCACCAGAGCCCTGCTGACCGTGTCGCGGCTCGACCTAAGCGGAACTACCATCCGAGCCCTGCAGATGTCGTCGCGGCTCTCCACGTCCGAGCCGCTCTGAGACCAGCATCCAAGGTCTGGCACAGAGCCCTCCCGTACCTGGCTGGTACTAAGACTGTCCCGCTACCCTATCCTCTTAACGAACATTGAGACTCTGATAGGATCCCTCGATCCCTCTGTAAATATTGCCCGTGTTACTGCCGATAAAGAATCTAAACTTACAACTGCTATTTAAGTACTGTGTGGTGGTGTTACTGGGCCTAGTATGATCATAGGAGAAGGACCTCCCCGAGGGGGCTTCTCAGCGGCGCTCGGCTATAACTTTGCGGAAGGAAGGTGCCCGGAATAGTCTCCCCGACTACCCGGTGGGCCTCCCTCCAACAGTGTTCTAGACTAATATTATTTTTCTCTTACCAGTAGCTCTTCTCTTCTGATATGGATTGGCTAGAGGCTGCTCGCTGCAGCAAACTTCACTGCTTTTAAGGAGGAGGCTATGTAAGGTGGGACCTTGGAAGGGACAGAGAGTTGGCTTCCACAGAGAATCAAAGTGTAAATTCCACTGATGTCCAGGAAGTGATTGGAGTTTACCTAAGTCGGTTGTGCCTAGGTAGAGAACATGCAGTGTGCAGAGGTGGGAACGGAAGATGGAGGGAAGGAGAACGTAGATATATGAATGGAATCTTGCTCATTCCTGGGCACCTTGTTTATCTGAGGTAAGTTACTGGTGTTACTGATGCAAGTAGGCAGCAGACCATGAGTTGTCTGCATACTTAAGGACACAACAGGGATAGAAATATGGATGAAGAGCTTATTAAAGGCTCCAGTGCAGGTGCTGCCACAATTATTTTAATATAAGACTTTACTTCAATACACAGAATAATCAGCATCTTTACAAATTTCGGTAAATATTCCGGATACGCTATTAACTGGTCAAAGTCAGTAATCTATATACTCCATGGATCGAACCCAAAACTTCCGCAGGGTTGTGAGATCAAGGTGGCGGGGGCACGCTTCCGCTACCTTGGTATTTTTATAACCCCAGATCCAACTCTTTTCCACTGTCAAAATCTTGAGGCCCCCCTTTACGGATTGCGAAACTGACATAAAACATTGGAAGACATTGCCCCTTTCTCCGCTCTGCCGAGCGGCCCTCTACAAAATGTTGCCGCTTTTTATACATTCTTCAGAACTGCCCCTTTAAAGTCCCCGAATCCTACTTCCAAAATATAGAAAGTGAAATCAGGAATTTGCTGTGGGATAGGAAGACGTCCCACCTTACCATGCATAAATTAACTAGAAGCTGGTACGATGGGGAAATTGCACTCCACGATATGAGCCTGTACTATTGGGCACCACAACTAGTGGTTATCAACCACTGGGTGTATCATCCCCAGTCGGACCCTGCTTATCCACTGGACATATACCAGATGGGGAGGGAAGGTTACAACAGGGCTCTATACTCACAAGCAAAGAAAAGCTGTTACTTTGGCCCCACTGCCCTAACCATCGACATCTGGCACTAGGCCAATAAACAACTTGGCTGGCAGGGTATATTGACCCTAGCCAAGTTGTTATGGTTTACCCAGAGACTTTGGATGCTAGGCAACCAACAGGGATTTGATAGATGGGATATCATTGGTATATCTACAATAGGTTAACTATGGAAAAAGGGGAGAATTTAAAAAAACTTCAGAAAGAATAGGAACTAGACCAGAGGGAGATGTTCCGATATCTACAAATCCGTCATGCCCCGACTGCTTTAATTCCCACATCAGGGGAGATACCTGAGACCTCCACCCTGGAAGATAGAGTATTATCAGAACCCCTCAGGGAAAAATACCATATCATTGACATATAGGAAGCTGATGAATAATTTACCTGATCCACTCCAACTGTGGAAATGAGCCTTTTTAGGGGCTCACTGGTGCAGGGGTTCACCCTTATCTGTCCACGGGTCCTTAGACCAACAAAATAGAGATTGGCACTTAAGCTGAAATATTTCATTAACAAGTTTATTAATTACTCATGAGTGGGACTCCATCAATACAGCAGCCTCTGGCACTGTAGGAGGTAGTACATGGAATACAGAAAACATGGGTCTTCTATACCCACTTTGTAGCTGAGTAAGCATGGAGACTCAAAATAGAAGGTACAGGCACACAGAGGAATAGCTATTGACCAACATGGTCAGACAAACATTACTTAGTCAGCAGAAGGGGAGGAGAAACAGAACTGCTTACATCAGTTGGAATAGCCTGACAGTTACATTCTAAAACAGGTGCATTCTAGCAGCCACAGGCCTTTCTGAGCATACATTGCTCGGGCTCAGTGCTGAAGGACTTAACTACAGTTGATGACTCAAGCAGAATAGTAAAGCAAGCAACAGTGAAGACGGAAGAGTCACATGGCTAACAAAATGGATGCTACAACCAAAATGGCTTCAGCTCATGCTAACGGCAATTTCTGTCGATATCCACAGACGACCCTTTTAGCATTAGCTGAAGACATTTCTATGATTTAGAAGGAGCATGGAAAATATCTTGCACATCTATTCTTATCAATTCTCTAATCCGCTGGTGTATTACTAATCGGACATTTACATTTTTGGCAGTTCGTTTAGCTGGTATACATGAGGCACAAAAAGAAATACAAAGGGAACAAAGCATCGGGCCATATTGTTTACATAAACAGCAGATAAAGAGGATCGCAACAAATTTACGTAGAACTGTTAACAGTTTCCAGCCCCAGGTAGTAATCATTGTCCAAAACCATCCAGTCAAAGTCCATGTTCCTGAATTCGGATGGATTTCAGAGGCTATTTTATGCAACTTCAAAATTGCCTCAAAAACTGAAGGGGCGTGGTCAGGGATATACACGTAGCAACTGCTCCCGATGATGCGGCATGCTCCACCACGGTCCACTAGGACAACGTCGAGGACCATCCGGTTTTGGAGCGCCACAATTCTCGCAATTTGTAGTTCTTCTGTGATGTTTCCTAGTGCCATCGCTGTCTGATTGATTACAACCTCTACAACATGTGTCAAGCACCGAATCTTCCTGCTATTTAAGGCGGCACCAACAAAGAAGAACAGTCCCAAATTAAAGTCAACATACTTCTGCAGTGCAGTATCAGTTTGATCTACCTCATCGTGATTTATTGTCCTCTTAAATCGGCGCTTGGAAATGTCATCGTACAGTTTATATTCTTTGTGGTAGGAAGCAGGAGCCAAAAACACAGGTGGTAGCAAAAAGGACACAAAACAGGTTCCCGACCAACCAATGGGTAAATGATAGTATCCCTTATTTCCACAAATAAAATAGGTGTTGTGTGATGACATAAAACTGCTATTGTTCACTCCAGTAATATTCAAGACCAGAGTACAGTCACTTTCCCTACAGGAATACTACCAATACTGTTCACACACAGGTCTGCTCGAGCTCTAGTAACAGCTATAACAGTAGGTCCATTAGCCTTGGCAGTTCGAGTGTTATGGAAAACATAGCGCATGGAGGAATTTCCTCAGCGACATTCCTCCATTTCCCATTTAGTCCCTGTAGCTTTCTGATCTCCTCCCTCATCAGGATAACATAATCTATTTAGCTGATCATTGAGTCCTCCTACACCAGCATCAGTGATATTCGCAATTTGAGAAGCCCATAACAGTGCGAACCAGGCTCTGCAGAAGCCGTTATGTGAAAAAGGCAAGGGAATGAAAGGCGTTCCTCACTTCTTTTGATGAGCTGGCATCATTCCACACACCCAACAGTTGGTAATGTTCGTAGCATTATGGGTGTGATGTAACATTTGAATGAACGTATTGTTGAGATAAGACTGTCTGTGTTTCTTCTCATGATAAGGGAGAGTAAAGTACTTATGCTCAATGGGAACAGGAGTAGTGACAGTCAGTAGATTTTGAGCAGGAGCTACTCCCTCTATGACCCATGGTGTCGTTGCAATGATGATAACAATGGAAGTAAGTCTAATAACGAACATAATCTTTCGATCACCAACTCTCGCAGCTATTGATTTCTTCTCCGTAGGCATGTTCATCTCGACGTTGAACAACAAAGCAGATGTGGCCCTAAAGTCCTTGGCAGCCGTTGGTTTCTTCACTGAGGTTGAGACAGGTATCACTAGAAGGGTCCCCCCCATTGCTAATCAGACTTTCACTAACCTAGGACAGTGGCTCAAACAGTCTTTTTCAGCAACAAAGTGTTTTTTGTCCGGGGTCGCAGCTGATATCGAGATGTACCAGGGATCGTGTGGTCCAGGAAGACTTCCTCAGGTCCTTCAGGTGACTTAGCTTGTCCTTTCTCTTTGTCCAGCATATCACGATGATCCACCAGCACAGATGGGCTCACTAGGTCATGCGGAACCCGCTGACAGTGGGTGGCATGGACCCAGTTCTTCTGGTTGGTTACTCGCACCGCGGTCCTGGTAGCCAAGAGCACCTGCTCAGGGTCACGCCACCTCGGGGCTAGGGAGCTGGCTCTCTGGAAGGACTTCGTCACCACATAGTCTCCAGGCCATAGATCATGGCCCTCACCCCTCACCCTGCGACCTGTCTGGAAGCGTTTCCCGAACCTGTTGATAAATAGAAGACAGACTGTAAGCAACTGAGACAAATAGTCGTTCATCAATACACAAGGTACATCATGTATATGTTGTGGCTTAGGAATTCCCCAAATAATCATTGGCCTTCCAAATACCACCTCATACGGTGTGAGGCCAGATTGTGTATGTGGTACTGATCTAATAGAGAGCAAGGCTAAGGGCAGTGCATCAGGCCATTTCAAAGATGTGGAAGTCTGGATTTTGGCCAACTTGAGTTTGAGGGTAGAGTTGTAACGTTCTACTAGCCCTGCAGATTGTGGGTGGAAAGCAGCATGGAACTTCTGCTTAATCCCCAATCCTTTCATGAGGTACTCAACAACTTGCCCAATAAAATGGGGTCCGTTGTCACTCCACAAAACTCGACAAACGCCAAATCTGAGGAAAAACTCCTTCAGGAGCACCTTTACTGTGGTAAGAGCTGTATTATCTTTCGTAGTGTATGCCTCTATCCATTTACTAAAGGCACAGACCACTACTAGGACATACTTAAGGTTATTACAGCATTCAAGCTGGATATAATCCATTTGCAGAACCTCAAAAGGTGCAGTTGGTATGTCAGATCCGAGCCTCAATTAGAATGTTTCCACACAGGAGCAGAATGACGCTAAGTTCCAGTGCCCTTCTCAGAACTCTCCCTGCTAGGTTATCTTAGAATTCCGTCGCAGGTAAGTTCTAAGGGGGGAAAGGGGTAGGGACAGAGAAGACACAGCTCCAAACTCCGCCTGCTCTGCTTCGTCTTCTTCTTCTTTTTCACACGGTCAAGGCTAATACATATACATTTATCAATTGGCGTCAATAATTTAATACCTTCTATTTTAAACTAAGGATTACTTATCTTACCAGGGAGGTATTTGGAGCTTGCCCCTCTTCTTACTTCTCTAATATATCATATGTGTGTGTAGAGAAGCCGTCACTCAGCTCACTGCAGTCTTTATTTTCTTTTTAGGTTTCTTCTGCTCCGGATTCTGCACTATAGTGAAAGAGAGAAACTTGGTGAGTATAATTCCTATGTCTTATTAAGTGTGTGTTGTTTTCTTTCCCTTTTACCTATTCTACTCACTGTGAAGAGCTAGGATGAGTCTGATATTGGGTGACAAGAATCGTTCAGTTCCTCCGTGACTTTGACTGGATTTGTGTCACTAAAAACTGTTTCTTCTTATTGTGATTTTGGAATCTATATTTGGTGTTAAACAAATGGGCAGCAGAGGGCGCTAATTGCATGTGCTGCTATTCCTTCTCTAATAATGGGGATTTATTTTTAGAACTTGGTTCCGTAAACCTTCAACATTTTGCTGTTCTATTTTGGTTCAAAACTCACAGTATTATTCTGCAATTTAATAGTCAATTATTGAGGCATGCCAACTGAAAGCGTCTCACTTTTTATCTCAATGAGGACGCTTCCAGAACTTCAGAGTGATTCCAAGAATGCCTAGATATTCGGCCCAAGAAACTCGTATTTAACGCTTCAGAGAGAAGGTCTGTGCTGAGTCAGAATAATTCTCCCCAAGGCTTCTAATTACGTTTCGAGCACGAACACGAAGGTTCTGGCAAACGCGCTCGAGCGTTTCTGAAAATACATTACTTGGGTTAACAGAAGGCTCAAATGACTGAGGAGACAATGAATTGCCTTACAATACTTCGTTACAGAGCTGCGTGTAAAATGTACACGCACTCTCTGTCAAGTTCTGAAAAGGCTTCCTTTAATTATTTTCCTTCGGTTAGAGGAACGCCTAAAACTTAGCGGAAATGGTGTTAATAACTCTTTTGTATTTCACTACTAGGAATTAACAGTCTTCCTTTCAGAGAAAACTTTTCACTCAGAATTTTATCTCTTCAAATAACACAAAATAAATGTGCTAACCTGGTTCTTTGAATGTAAGTAGACCGGCGAAACTAACCCCGTTATTTCGCGACTACCCTGACTAACTTCCACGACGCTTGGGTGACAGGTGCTCTTCTAGTGAATTCTTTGGTGAAGTGCGCAGTGGAATGTTGAAGCACACTTCTTAGGCAGTAAATGTTTGGAAGACTAGACTGCTAAACAGCGGTGTGCTGTAGCAGGGTCAGGAAGTTTGGCAGCCATGTTGGAATTCCTGCGGTGCCAACAAGCACTCCAGCTAAGGGGATTGCTTGCCCTTGGGTGCCTTTGCAGTGAGAAAATCGTAGCCACAGAGGAAGTAGAGGGAGCAAACCTCCCGTGATTCCTGACATGGTATTACAAACCCTCCTGTTGGAGTTCGTGTTCCCTTTCCAGGATTATACTGAAGATAGATCAGACAAGACTGGACTACCTTTTTAGCTGTGCCGGCAATATCTGGATGATCGCAAACTTGCATACGTTGCTTTGCCATTGAGGCTGCTCCAACATGTGCCGGCCCATGTGCCATATGAATCATGGGGTGTAAATAGGCTGTGGGTAATTTCCACTTTGTCTTTTCTTTGTTCCTTCAACAGCCCTCATCATCCAATGTTCCCTCCTTAGACCATTGGTCTAGTTAATCAGCATTGGGTGTAGTACTTCGCTGCATTGCAGTTTCACGAGCTGTACAGTCTGCAAAGGCATTCCCTACTTCTATTTTGTCAGTTACTTTCTTGTGGGCGCTACACTTAACAATTGCTACTTTCTTAGGATATGTCAAGGCAGTAAGGAGATTATGTACTAATTCCCCATGCACTATTTGTGTCCCGTGTGATGTAAGGAAGCCTTGTTCCTTCCAGAGATGCCCAGAATCATGAGCCACTCCAAAAGCATATCGGCTATCTGTGTAGATATTAACGAACAGATCTGTGCTAAGCTCACTTGCTTTTGTTAATGCTATCAACTCAGCTGCCTGAGCTGACTTCTGTGGGATGCGAGCTGTCTCAACTACTGTCTGAAGTGTTGTAATTGCGTAAGCAACTAATGTCGTGCCATCAGGCAACTTCAAGCAGGACCCGTCAACCCACAATTCCCCATCAACACTAGAAAGGGGCGTATCTTGTAAGTCAACACGACCCTTTGTTTGTTCTTCAGTAAGGAATATACAGTCATGGGACTCTTGTGACTGAGACTGAGTAACTGAGTATGGCAATAGTGTAGCAGGGTTTCAGAGTCGAACATCTTTTCAGTGTGATATGAGGGGCCAAGAGTGTCAATTCATATCCTGTCAAGCGAGCACTAGTCAAATGCTGTGTTTTCGTTTGGTTTAGCAGGACGTCAACTGAATGGGGCACTAACACAAGCAATCTATGTGACAAGACTATTCTCTCAGTTTGACGTATGGACGCAGCCGTCGCTGCTACCACTCAGAAACACCCAGGCAACGTGTGAGCGACTGGATCAAGGGCAGCTGAAAAATATGCACAAGGACGTTGCTCATCACCTTGTGTCTGTGTTAAAACCGAGGCAGCACAACCGTCCCTCTCGTGTACATAGAGTGTGAAGGTCTTAGTGTAATCTGTAGTTCCTAATACTGGTGCAGAGCAAAGAGCTTGCCGTAACTGTTGGAATGCATTCTGACATTCAGTAGTCCATGGGAGGGGCATCGGATTGTCTTTAGTCAAAAGGGCAAACAAGGGTTTAACAATGTAAGAAAAGCTAGGGATCCACTGCCTACAGAAAGAAGTAAGGCCAATAAGCGCATGAACATCCTTCTGAATACGGGGCACAGACGTGTCTAAAATAGCTTGAATTCGATCTGGTGTGAGTGCACGTCCCTCCTTAGACAGGAGGTGACCTGCTGTCTACAATATTGCAATTTCTTCCGAGAGACTTTGTAATGATGAGATGCAAGAAATGATAACAACAACGTGTGCCTTCTTCACACAGTTCAGGGTTATCAGCAGCCAACAAGATGTCATCGATATATTGAATAAGTGCCACCCCTTTCAGCACAGGGAAAAAATCAAGCTGCCGTTTCAATGCCTGGCTATAGATGCTAGGACTCTCTGTATACCGTTGAGGAGCTTGACAAAATCTGAAGGATCAATTATTCAAAGTGAAGCGAAACAAATAACGGCTATTAGGATGAATAGGTATTGAGAAAAATGCGTTTTTCAAATCAATTACGCTAAATGTAAATGTAATTGCAGTAGGAGGAATCATAGTAAGAAGTGTTGTGATGTTAGAGACAACAGGGTATTGAGGCACTACTATCTTATTGACTTCTCGTAAGTCAATAATAAATCTATAGACCTTAGAATCAGTGTATTTTTTCAAAATGGGAAGAACAGGGCTATTACAGGTATTGTAGGGGACTTCTTCCACAACCCCCACTTGAATTAAATCCTGAACAATATGTATTAATGCTTCTTCGCCTTCTCGAGATATTTTATATTGGGGCAGTCGAGGCAACGAAGCACCATCTTTCACTTGAATGTATACTGGTGGGATGACCATTTGTCCCACATCGGTATCTGATGTAGCCCACAAGGTACTAGGTAGCGATGCCAAAGCAATATCCTCTTTAATAAGGCAAGACCTCTCAACCATTGGATAGTTATCATTTAAAATGACAAGCACACCTTCTGGGAAACAACGTATTGTAGCATGAAAATGTTTAAGCATATCAATACCCACAATGTTATCCGGCGTGTTAGGTGAAAGCAAAAAAGAACAGCCTGCAGTGAATTTGTCAAGACTAAATGCAAGTGGCTGTGACAGTGGGCTAAGGGAAGGTGTCCCATCGAATCCTATCTACGTTATCTTTGTGCCAGACAGGGGAGCCCTAGGAACTAATTGTTTCGACAGAGCACTACGAGTAGCTCCTGTATCAAGCAGAAACTGATCAGTAGAATCCAATACGTTTGCATCGACATAGGGATCCCTCTGATCTACTGGTACCTCAACCGGTTCCTTACCCTATCCTAGGCATTCCTATGCATAATCAGAATCCTTAGGACCATCCGCCAAATAATCAGACATTTGATATTGATTTAGTCTATCAAAGGTATTAGCAGAATTTTGATTGTGGTCAACTGCCTCAAATCTAATACGATTATCCATGCCTCCCCTATTTCCTGAACTCCCGGGGTGGCCTCTCATGTTTCCTCTACCCCGCTGATACTGCTGACCTTGCAAAAGAAGGTACTCAAAACGCCAACGTCCAATCTCCTTACAATAAGCACACTGATCAGAAGACAAAGTTGCTTGAGGGAAAGGGGGTGCACCAGGGTGATACATTGCACGTCCACCTCTACTACCACCTCTAAATGATGGCCCATAGACATAAGCCAACGTAACTTTCATCTTTAAATCCTTAACCTTTTTATACTCCTTGCCTTTTGTTTCCAATTCCTGACGCTCATAATACTGGGCCACAGTCAAAAGAGAGACTGGGGAAGACGTAGTCCATGAACTCTCGCTGGCCTTTAGGCGACTAGCTATTTCTGGCAACATGTTTGCCACAAATTTGTCAACGAACAGATGCTTGCCCGTGTCATCTGTCAATGGCTGCCCACTAAAGTCATGGAATGTCTCCTCAAATCGGGTAAAGAAATCTGAAACAGACTCATCCACTTTCTGCTTACAAGACGCTAATGTAGTCCAATCTATTTTCTTAGGGGGTATAAGAGTTTTCAACTTAACTACAATAGCTTTAGGGAGAGCTAATATCACCTGTTGTGGTTTCTGCGCAGGCTCTCTAGCCACATCTATTTCCTCTAAATGTACAAAAGTATTACCGTAAGCTGCATTATCATCTACTTTCCGAATTGATCTCCACATATCAGGGGGTAAAATCAGTCCAAAAAACATGTCAATATCAGGTAGAGTCATAGTGCAGGAGCTAATAGCTCCTTCCACTTCTTCATAAAAAGCGGATGGATTTTTCCACGGGTCGGGCAAAGCACCTTTAAGAGCCATAACATCTGCTCTACTCCAGGTAGTATAGACCCAATTATAAACAAAATATCCTTTTGCATCATCTGAGGTTTTATCGTCACTTGTTTCTGCACTCTTTGGGGGAACATACAAAGGCGCAGCTTCGCGCATTGGTTTTACACAAACTACAGCACTACTAGATCCACTATTTGTCTCTGAGGTTTCTGCTATTTGCACTGGGGGTTGAGCTAATTGTTCAGTCTTATTTTTGCTGGCTTCCTTTTTCTCAGACTTTAAGCTAAATATTTAATCGCGTAACTTAACCACTCGCCTAATTAGATCAGGTATATTTGAGGAAAGAAAAGTGCCATCACTCAATTGTTTATAATCAGAATTTATATCAGCGTGCTCTAAGTTTTCAGAAAGGTATCTAAAATTAAGCATTACTTCCCAAGCGAACTTCTCTGTAAAATATAACTGCTCTATTTCTGTCCACTGCTGGATCCTGGCTACAAGATCAAAAGCAAGAGTTTTCTTACGGGCTTCTGAACAAGCGGTGGATTTAATGGTGGCTTTTTCATCGACAGTTAAAATAGATCGAGTCTGTCGCCCAGCTTGCTGATCTGTCTCTTTCTCATCAGAAGAAAGATGTTCTGTTTCAGAAAGATCATCTGCAGGGGCAGAGGGAAACTTATACAGGGGCGGAGGTCGATCTAACAATAGAGAATCATTCTGAGGTCTATTAAGTACAGGATAAATGGGTCGCCTAATAGGGTACTGGCCAATTACCCCTAAACGATGCTCCCTATCTTCTTTTTCTTTTATTTCCTTCATATCCTTATTTTTCAATTCTAACGCTTTTTGATATATACTTTTTTGCCGTTCTTTTTCTGCTATAGCTTCTTCTTTTCTCACTCTCTCATGCTCTTCTTTCTCCCACATTCATACACAATCAAACATATTTTGTCGACTTTTATGTTTGAACGCCCACTTCTCTACATACTGAATCTGTTTAACATCAAATGACCAATTTACTGACCATCGTAGATCAGGATCCTTATTCGTATATTTGTTCCACAGTGTACTATACATTATGGAAGAAATACCGTGTTTGACATACATATGCCTGTTGGGTGTCCCCTCTGGGGGAGCCGGCTGACTTCTTTCTAAATCCATTTTGGTACCTCTAAGACAGCAACACATTCTGTGCTAGGAACAGGCATGCCTAAAATATTATAGTAAATATAATATTATAGTTAAATAGTACTTATCCCAAATACAGTACTTATCTCAAATATATCAAAAGTAGAGAAAAATCTCCTCATTACCTGCCTTTATTTATTGCACTAAATAAATCAAATAAACAAAACCAGAATCTTGGCCAAGCAAATCCAAAATCAAGAATGCCACTTCAGCGACCTTACCAAACAAAAGTCTCCAGCCTCCAACTGCCAATCTCTTGGTTGACCTAATGGTCACTGCAAGACGTGCGCCAAAGGAAGTCTCAGTCGGGACCGGCCACTACCTGGACGGTCAAATCGGGAAAAGTGGAAAAGCACTACGGTCTGCAAAGACAAGGGTCTCCTCATGCAGGGTACCTCTTCAGTAGAATTCCATTCCTCCTCTGATGAGCCCCACATTGGGCGCCAAACTGTGGAAATGAGCCTTTTGAAATGTTTGCATTGTCCAGCATCCCGTCCATCAATTGTTTCTTTTGCATATGTCGCCCTAAGTGGGAAGGGTATGCCCAGACATGGGTCCCGTGCTCACTACATCACTGGATTCAAGCTAGCCTGCCTGATGAAGGATGATGCCCTGAAACCGGTCCTAGGATGCTTGTTTCCGGTCCAGGGAGGACCTGGCTTGGCAGTTCGGGCTGGACTGTTCCCACAAGAAACAGGGTCAAGACTGATTTGCATATGGCTGGGTCCAAACTGGGGTGGTGTGGTGAGCAAAAGAATGATGGATTAAACCCAGATCCTTGTGACTGGGGGTGAATGTTTGCATTGTCCAGCATTACGTCCATCAATTGTTTCTTTTGCACAGGCAAGGTGACAAGCATATAGAGAAGCTGGTTAGCAGTGACATAATCATGTTTGGTAGCATCGTACGTAATGAACATAGTGTTGTGTGATTAAACAGTAGAAAACTATGGAACAGTGCTGATGATTGTAACTAGAGGGACCCAGACCCCGGCCCAGGGACCCACTGAATGAAACAACAAGATAACAAACCAGACCATTCGAAGGTATCATGGTAACCTTTCTAGGAAGCGGACGTATTAGCCATAGTTTACAACAATTTTCAACAGTGTTCCTTGAGCGAGTTGGAAAGGTCAGCGAAGGCCTTTTGAGTCAACACTTGAGGCAGAAGATGGATCAGGGTGAGTGTCCATTGTGGATCCTTCCCTTTCGTTTAAAAATCTTGCAGGGCTCTGTGGCCGGAGAAGACATGATGTCTCCCATCAACTTGAATTCAGAATTTGGCAGGCAAAATGAACGAGAATTGTATGTTTGAGTTTTTCAGTCTCGAACGAAGTGCCAGAAAGCCCTTTCTAGTCTCAATCGTGGGTTTGGAGTACTCTTGAGGTATGAAAATCTTTTGGCCATTCCACATGATGTGATTATTCTTATGGACATAACTGAGAAAATGCTCTATTTTGTTGGAATCTCAGCAGGCGACAGACCAGGTTCTGGTTTTTATGTGGAGACTTGAACGAGGGGATACAAATGAGCTCTTTCCACTACAAATTCTTTTTTTAACGCGATTCCAGTCGCTTGTGGAATCCACTTCTCCAGGAAGCTGATGCAAGAATAAGCTGAGTCCTCTGAACCTACCAAAAGACTAGAAATTCTTGGATTCCCTCTGCGATTTCTTTCCTCCAACTCTGATACCTCTCTCTGAAGAGTTTTGGAAGCATCCATAAGTTTTATTATGTCTCTGGAGGAGGTGGTGGCATTGTCTTCCAAGGTGCTGATCCGTCTTTCTGCCTCTGTCGTCTTTCTTGATGGCATTTATAGCTGTTCTGATAGCGGAGAGCTCCTGTTGCATTACATCTGTATTTTCGTTGGTTGATTTCGCGAGGTCAAGGACTTAAGCCTGTTTTTTTAGGATCATGTCCATGGTGTTGTTAATTTCGGCTTTTCCCTTGATGGGTAAATCAGGTAGAGGGGGTTCAGCTTTGGTTCGCTTGCTGCTTGCTTTGAGCTCTTTGTCTGTCATATTTTTAGTACTGAGTGGATCACAGCGGCAAAGCGAAGCAGAAGCCAGTTTACGTCCCCTTTAGTCTAGTTCCAGTTGTCTTATGGCGTGCTCATAGTGTGTGGCCCGGTGTGAGAGACATCAGTGCGTTGATGCAGTTGAGTACGGTAAGTTGGTAAGTTATGGGTAGGCTTTCCTGTTTTCAGTTTCTATTTTTGGTAAATTCTGGTGGGGTTTTTTCAGTGTTTTCAAGTGATTTCAACACCCCCAAAAAAACAGTGGTTATCAGTACTTACACATTTTCACGCCATTAAAAACAACATAAATAGTGTTTTTCCGGTGTTTATGGAACATTTTGCTTTTATTATTGCTTGCTTGCTGCACTGATAGCGCATGTTATATAGACAGTGTACATATGGTGTATATGAGGTCCAAATAAATGTTTGCAATTTAATTATTAAAGTAAACCATAGAATACTTCTTCAGTGAGTCTTTGGTCATGTGCGCTCCCTCTTGCCTTCCCATGTCAACTTTTTTTCTGTGAAAAGACTCTCTCAACATTGGCACTTGAGATGGGCAATACCAAAACAACCAGTACACAATTTTTTTAACTCTGGCCATTTACATAGCTTTCCATGCCAATACCGGTGCACTTGAAGATTGCGATTCTCAGGGTAGGTTCTGCAACATTTGCGTTGTACTGGGCGCTCAGGCCCTCAGAGTTATTGAAGCGCTCAAAAATGTGGCAGCACTTTTGAAACTACGGAGAAAATTCCCCTCTCTGGAAGGGATCTAGAACTTGTACAGAGTAACACAGTGAGGTTTCATTGACTTCAAATGCCACGGTTGGTGAAGGGATATTTCTATGCATCATTGCAAGCCATTTCTCATACATTGTTAAATAAAAGTTCTTGAATTGCTCTTCAACGTTGCTGTGCTTACCAAGCGGCAAGCACTCTAACATGGAACATGTTGCAGTGCCAAAATCACTAAAGGTGTCACCCAGCCTACTCTCAAGGAGATGTTTCACATCTACACCAATTATGAGCACTTGGCAGACAAGGGTGTTTTCAGACTCAAATGTTTTTATTATGTCCGCTACAGCAGTTATGTTTTCGTGTAAAAATCTAAGAATGCAGTAGAGTGTACTTTTTTCACATCACTATCAGTATGTGACCAAAGATCCTCACATTTCTTGCCTTTGGCATCATCACTCACAGAAATTCTGCAAACGGTTGCCAAATGGATAATAAAACATTGGACCGAGAACCATCATCTAAGTGACACAGTTGGGATGACTTTCATTGATGCCACACAAAGCACAAAATGTGAAAAATTTGCGGTTTAGTTCCTGTGCATAACAAAACAGTGCACAAGAATAGACTAAAAAGGTAATAGCTTTCTTCATTAACTCTGAAGATTGTAAATATGTTTTCAGTATACCATCTAACAAGTGGCAAGGATCTCTTATAGGGAAGAACTTCAGCTCAGGTTTCGATTTTGACAGGTCATCACACAACGTTTTCATATACGTAGCTGAATCACTGCAAATACAAACAATATCACTCCAGTCTTTGTTGAACTTGGAAAGAACCTTTTTGCAGAGCATTCCAAGTGACACTGTGTTCCATGTTTTCCAAAAGTCTAGTGCCATGTTTTCACTCTTATCCCAGATGCTTAGTGATAACACTCTTTTCACATAAACTTGTCACTATACCTTGCATTGAATGTTTAAAGCCTGAGGTGTTGGCAATTTACCTACTATCAATACTGACTCACTAGTAACTGGGGGCTGATGCATCAATGATTTTTACGCATTCTCTGTGGGTAAATGTGATGACACATATTGGGAAAGATTCCAAGCCATTATACCAATCAGTGAAAGAATCAAACAGAGCCAAAATATCAAATATGATTTTGATATTTCCTGAT
The DNA here is from genome assembly GCF_964204655.1 of Triturus cristatus. NCBI lineage: Eukaryota > Metazoa > Chordata > Amphibia > Caudata > Salamandridae > Triturus > Triturus cristatus. The sequence goes on from NC_140584.1 coordinate 1,153,938,219, forward strand.
TCTCTACAGTTTATAAAATAATTCAACAAGACCTAAAACATGCTTTTAAACCCTGCATCTTTCGACCAAAGACCACAAAACTGAAAAAAGAAGAAACAATATTTTAGTGGCATCCCTAAACAAAAAAACTCAAGCAGAATAATGTTAGTCCAGTCTTTCTTGCCGCTAGCTTGTATAACAATGGTTCATTGTATTGGCCGATGCAGTAAGAAAAAAATTACTCTTTCGCTCTCTTTTTTCTCTCTTTGAATGGCATTTAGTTAGTGGTTGTGCAGGTGTTTTTTCAGTGTTTATATGTTTTCATTGGTGATGGCTATTTCTCTTTCAGTGGGGTTTTATCAGTTATTATAGGTTTAAACCTAAAACCGGACAGCCTAGTTATGGGTGATAGCGCTGAAGTGACGGAGACCGATGATCTGGAGCGATGGTCCCACTCTCGATCTGGTGAGCAACAGTCACACTCTCGGTCTGGTGAGTCAAGAAAGGCATACACCTCTGGCAGACTTCTGATTGGGATGATGCTGAAGTGATGGTGACGGTGAATCCCCACCGTCTTAGCACAGACTTCCGACCTGTTAACAGAGTATTGAGGTCTCTGGACTGAGTACTGGTTTCTGTGATCTGGGTCCTGAAACTGTTGGTCTATCCTGTGACTGTGGCCTTGAATGGGGCTGTTATGCAGATAAGGAGCAAGAAGGTCTGCTCCAATAAGGATCACCACTTGAAGAGGGAGCAGCGTTAGTGAACGTAAATGCTCATCAGATTAGGGCTGATTAGGGCTGTCCCAGATCAACAAGCCCATGGGGAGCCCATGATGGTGATACCATGTGCAGAGAGTTGTTCACCGATGCTCGCAATCAGTAGGACCTCGCTGCAGATATTGTCTCCCCAGTGCCATTTTAAGGACAGGCAAGAGATCCTAGAGGGTGCTAGACTGTAGTACCCAGCGAGGACATGCATTTGGTGTCAGAGCCAAAAGTTAGGAGTCACAGCATTTCCCAGCGACTTTCTTGGTGGAGTCGCGGTCATATACATCTTCACTCACTGTCTCACAAAGTCGGTGGCAGTATCGTGAAAGCTGGCGGCCATTTTGATGTATGGGCCAAGGACACCCGAAGCTTCGTCCACATCAAAAGACAATCCAGATGGCTGTATAGTGTTGGATCACACCCGGACCAGCTCTGCTGAGGCACAGCACCTAGTGCCTGGCAGGTAAGTGGTTGAGACCCTTCATATCGCTAAAGCAGCATACCGTAACGGACCGTGGTAGCGGAGCTTCACGATCAGGCAGCCACTTCAACTGTTGAATGGAAATTTGCAGGATGAATGGCATTAACTATTTCATAGAAACAAATTCTTAGAATGTTTTTTTTTCGAAATTGGCTTTTGCATGCTTATTTTTTAAGACGTGACTACTATGGTTGCAGGCCTTACTGAATTTTGTTGGAGGTATTTATTTCAGTGCTTTACTTCAGGGTACATTACTTCTGATTTATATTTATTATATTGTCAAACAATTACTCAGATGCTTTTAATTTGCTGCTCCATTAAGCGTTATCTGCCATTAGATAACGTCCCTCTGGGCACTACGGAGATTGATCGCATTGGCGAAATTTAAATTTTGTGGGTGAGGTTCAACCAGTAAGGTGAGACCAGTCTTGTCTCAAGAGTTGCAAATGTACTTTATTTGAAAGATGAATTCAAATAAACGATAAGGAACAACATCCTGATGCGGTTGGATTTCTTTTAAAATATGATCCCAATGCATTTTGGGCTCACTGGGGGCCCTTCATCAGGGGTATCTAAACAGCAAAATAAACTGGTGTCAAAATGAGGGACCACGTCAATGGGAACATTATATTCATGTGTCTAGTGGGTTAGTGAGTGGTGCCCAAGGTGAACGAAAAATGAAAGAAAAAATCATCAGCTACGATCAATTCTGCAGTGGCGTGCATGGTATATTCTATAGAGATGGTAAAATAGAATAGAAGATAAGCGTAGTCTCAATGTGTAACATTGCTTTAAGTCTCCCGTTTGGAACCAATTATAAAATTCAGTCACTGTGTGTCTAAGATTTAACAGAACACGAGTGTAGTAAAAAGGAACACAAGTGCAATTAGAAAGAAAAAGCGAATGTGTGGGACGATGATAACAGCGTATGTGGGGAAATTAGGCCGAGGAAGGTGCACACATGTATGACCGTGATAAACGTGAACGCCAAACTGCGGACACGTGTAACTGAAGCACTCTCTGGAAAACAAGGGTGAATGCCCGCGGGACGGTTAAAAGTGCAAGAAGGTAATGAAAACTGTGAAACTAATTCTTTCAGGCTCTGTAATGCGCTTAAGTTGCAGCGTCTCTTATCTTCCGTGTCTGAGTGCGGAGGATACTGAGCGTGCATCGGGTTTGTGGGTTTCTTTCTATGAAATGGTTAATACCATTCATCCTGCAAATTTCCATTCAAAAGTTGAAGTGTTTCGGGGGCGTGGCTTGGACAGCGCGGTGCATGGCTGCCTGATTGTGAAGCTCCGCTACCACGGTCCGTTACGGCATGCTGCTTTAGCGATATTAAGGGTCTCTGGCACTACGCATGATATGCGCTGTTGTTGCATGTATGATGAATGCTATGTCTCTTGAGTCTAGCCATTCTCCAATGTTGTCTCAGATACACAAGTTTTCTCCTCCACCATATCCATGTTCAGAGATGCACCCGGGCAGCATCTAATGCTCTTCAAATATGTACCCAGTGGGCACCTGGATGAATTTTGTGCCTCCGAGCAGTGTTCCTTCTGGGTGCGGTGGCAGACCTCAAAGTAATGTGTTATTTAATGAGCCCCAGATGTACTCACTATCATTCTTGCTTGCATAGTGACTCCTGCTCTGCATTAGTTGTTCTCAAGGCTCAGAAATATAGGCTCAGACACTGCATTGCCACACACCAAGAGCATCACTGCGGGAAACATGGGTGCCAATAGGTGAAATACATTGCACGCGGACATATTTACATTCGTAAATGCGCAAAACAATATTGCTTACACTCAGAAGTGAGAAGGGATGGTCCTCTCGCTGGCTCTTTGCACCAAGACATTGTGGCTTGGCCGTTCCATCAGACCTACCACCTGGGTGAGGATACTGCGGTGGTGCATTCTCAGAAGACGAGGAATCTGCAGGTGAAAGAATCCATCAGAAGAAAAGTTGACTTCAGTTGGGTGAGGATCTTTCTGGTGGGTACTCAATCTACCTGTGGATTCCTCAGGGATCTCGCCCTCCTCCCACGTCCTGAAGGATGGCTCTAGGCATCTGATGATTAATAAGGCTGCAGCCCAGTAATGCTGCACGACATATCCACTGTCACATCAATATATTCCCATCTCTGCATCGAAGGGCTTGGAGAAATGGACATGAAGCTGATTTTGGGTGAGTGGTTGATACGGCACTCGTGTTGATTCAGTAACAGAAAGGCTGCACTGGCCCGTCTGGTATTCAACAACACTGCCTAGAATTTTCTATGGTCCAAATTTAGGCTCTCCACCCTGTGGACGATCCATGGTTCACAAATTGTTCATAGTAATCCCACGGTCTTCATGCAAACCTAAATTTATTGAGCATCCTATCAAAGAAAATAAGGGCGCTGGGCAACCACCTACTGTTCAGAAAAGCACAAAAAACCACATTTCCCAAAAATATGACTTGACACGCCTTAGTTTACAGAGGTTCTCAGGACAGTATATTAATGGTCTGAAGAAATCCTTCGACCAGCAGAAGTGATCTCACCCTCTTAGATAGACTACAGACTTATCCAAGGCGTCAGTTGCTCTGGGCACAAGGATGCTTGCAGGAGACAAAATGCTGTGCAAGGGTTTTTGATTGTTCAAATGTCTTAGGCCTGGCAGCTCTGCCGGATGGACCCAATATGGATAAGCTCTTGGGATATTTATGACTTTCACCAGAACACAACGCACTCTGGTATACGCCAAGTCGTTGGGTGCTCTAACTTCAGCTGAAGCTCTTCATAATATACTTCTTCTGAACACTTGTGATTTGATCACCTGTTGGTTGGTGAATTCACTGTTGCATGAAGTCAGTGGTTTATGAATGATACTGTGGTTCACTTATCCAGGATTGATAAACCTCAAACGATCAGTCATTCCTAAGGAGTTTGGGGTTAAGGAACTCAACAAAGAAAATAAATTGCAAACACAGGCTTCCTGCTAGACCCCATCACTAGCCAGTATCACTAAATATTGTCAGCAGACACTATGCTGTCCTAGGAAACTCCTGTTTCTCCCAGTTGAGGAGTGGGGACATGCTTTGCGTGGCCTGGAATCTTCTTCGGAGTCATCACTCCCCCGTGAGCTTCAAGTCCTACAAAAAGCACCAGAGGTTTTCAAAATACTAAACTTTGTGCATGACTACAATTTCTCCCTGACCACTGTCTTTAGAGCACTGTTGCCTGCCCTGCTTTAGTGAGGTCCTTCTCTTCCCTGGTGAATATCAACCGCTGAAAGGTCTGTGGATCTCTTCTCGGAGAACAGCTCAGTGACTGGTTCATAATTCTGTGCAGATGGTGAATGGTATAGAAGGGTATCGATTTAAGAGAAGATTTGAGTTTTTGGTTGTCTGAGATCTGCCTATGAAATGGCAGCTCGCTATGGAACCATGCCTCCGAGGTGCAGAGCACTTGCCTCCCATTGTTGTTAAAGTAATATTTTTCCATGGAGATGGTCCTGATGGGAGAAGCAGGGCCTTCCTAATGGTGGACAGTACATCCTACCTTGCAGATAAACTCAAGCCTTGCCATGTACATTTGTCTAAATGTGCTGTCCGTAACTGAACCTCTGTGGCACCTGTACTTGCCTGTGGTGATGATGTGCTTCCAGAAGACCAAGCCAATGTGTACCATTGCTCTCTGGTCTTTTTAATGGCTCTAACCTTTTGCTGGCCACACTCGGGTAATGACACCTACTGGGGGCCACTGTTATCATAGCAAGCTACAGATTCAGCCAGTCAGGAGGTAGATCTTTATGCCTCCTTGTTGCAGAAGCAGGTGCAGAGGGTGTAACAGTTTAATCTGTTGTCGATGAAGTACTTTAGAAGAAACTGCTAATGCCCCATGTCTTCATCAACACCACCATATGTCCAAGAACAAGGCATCAGACCTTGCTGGTATTCAGGCGTGAAATCGGACAGGGTCGTAACCTGTCGTTGGATGATAAGAATTCTTTGTATCTCTCAATGATGGTAAATGGTGGAAAGACATAAAGACCCTTGTTAGAATCAGGATGAGGTTTATTTTAGGCATCCAGATGTGAGCATATGTAAGATTTAGGTAAAAGCCCAACAGAGGTAGATATTCCTCAGTGCTCGGCCAGTCGCACCACGCCAACCGTAGTCCAAAAAACCCTCAATGCCTTGGTATTCTATGATGTTATGCACTCTCCCAACACTCTGGAAACGACACACCTCCTGCTATGTGGAAAGGAAAAGGAGGCAATGACCATGAGGAACTGAGAAACCTACTTAGTAGCTTCGTTACTAGCCCGACCAGAGGGGGTGGTTTCATATGTTTCCTTTAGGGCCAACTTAGTTTGTGCGTATTTTAGTTTGCCTGCACATTCAGGCTGCTTTGCCTTGCACACGTTATGCTTGGCACGTTAATTGTTGTGCCACAACATTATTTTAGAAAAGCACTGCACATGTTATTGCTTCAGACTGTCTGAACGTCTTGTACAAGGTCAAACAACACTGTGCCCAGTCATCTTGTGATCGGTTAGCAAACGTAGGTTGGCACTTAGCACAACATACATTCACATCTGCTGTTTTAAGAATTCTCCTCGTAACATATACACCGAGACAGGCCATTTTGAAAACAGAGAGAAGACATTCTAGCAGAGCAAAGGTCCTGATGAGAGAGAGGTCCACTGCCAGAGATGTTGAACAGCTACCTATGCACAGCAGGTATGGGGTTCACCACTACACCCAGAGATCTATAATACAACACTGTGTTTCCATAGTGAGGGTACGCTGAGGCAGATATAAAATGTACCATGGTAGGGCTTCTTATGGTGTATACTTTACTTGTAATGCCTCTCACTCTCTTAGGATGCATATGTTTTCTAGTGGCAGCGCAGATGTTTTATAATAGAGCAGGATAGTTTCAATAAACATTGTAAACTGTTCTTGTGTCTTTCTTTTGTTTATTATGGATATGCATGATCGAGAAAACGAAAGGTGACTATCTGTTTCCATGGTTCCCTGAGGGGACTAGAGTGTTGTGTTCTGGGTGCCAACTTACCTGTCACTCTGGGAAGTTTATGAGGGCAGAGAAAACACTGAGCTGCTCTGGATTGGGGATCATGTACTGATGTATTATGGCGATTCAGTCCCTGCATACTGACGTTCTGTGATCCTAGGCATAGTTCTGTTTATACAGAATCCCTGCAACAGGATGAGCAATGTCCACAAAAGGAATATGCCACAGTTCCTTGCATGAAAGTTCATGCCAGATGTGTGAAAGACAAAGGTTGATAGACTGTGTGTGGAGACTGTGTGACGTATAAAGTGTAACCCTCACTACAAGGCAAAAGAGAGCTGGAGTCTTTGGGGATCTACCGAAGCTGGTGCAGATGAAAGGGGATGGTAGATCAGGGATAATAACATCATGGAAGAGTTTACAGTGGAGAGGGGAAGGGTGCTGCTATGAGACTTGCCTGGACAGTACGGGGTACACAGGGAGTTGGCCAAAACGTGGTCAGTGGTGCGAGTGGGAGCTGTTCATATGGTGCTTGCCATCCCAATGACTTTTTTTGCTGAGGGTGTTGCTTGTAGAAATGGTGTTTCAGCTCCTTGCAGAGGTGGGGAAGGGATGGGGCCGGGCTGGTCTGGATTGGAGAGATGTTCCATATCCCAGGAGCACAGCTGGAGAACACCTGGCATCTTGCCTTCCTGTATTTCCAGTCTTGAAACATGATGCTGCCCATCGTGCCTGCTCCACTGGTCAACAAGAGGAACCATCCTGCACTGTATTGTTTCTTGCAGTGCTTTGGAAAAAAGAACTTGAAATTATCCCCAGGTCTTTATGTACCTCTTGTGACATCACTGAGTTTGTAAAGTGAATTGAGCGGGTTACAAAAGTGAACACTGCTAGTAATTATAAAACCAAGGTTTCTGCAATTGGTGTCAAGGAATCTATTCTAAGCATGTGCTAGAGAACTAGTGTTGTGGTTAAATAATTTTTCATATGTCTGGATCGATGTGTAATTGTAGTTATGTTCCTTCCAGTCAGTCCTAAAACAAGGATTTCTTGATGAAAGAGCATCGATCGCACCTTTCTGATCGGCTATGCATATGTGTTCTATCCTAGAGACATTTGGGTGAAATGGGTCAGGAATGGTGTAGAGATACCCTGGGTGTAGTATGCTGAATGATGACAAAGTCCAAGTAGTTTCCAAGAAGGTTTATTCGATTAGCAGGTTACATAGAAGTTAATAAGATGTCCAAATGATATCCTAAAGAGAGCCCCACCAGGAGCAGCTTCCCTGCTGCTCAGCCCATACACCAACTGACTCAGGCACTCCAACATTCCACATTACATCACACATCCCAACATTCTTACAGCTATCACTCTGGCTGAGCAGCAGGATACCACATATCTCCCTTCTTTACAATGGAAAAGAATGAAGAACCAAAGTACATCAGAAGATAACCATGAAAAATATAGAGAGAAAAAATACACCGGAAAGCATGAATTGAAAAGAGGAAAAACATGAATTTGAAAAGTGGAAAAATAAGAAACACAACCAAGAAAACCTAAAAAGAAAACAAAGACTAACACACTAACACCCTTTCTCACAGAGAGACAAACCCACATCCTCCCTCACATAAATAACAAAAGAAAACCCATGTACAAAGATACGAAAGCTGGCCTGGCAAACATAAAAATATACAAGGGTATAAACAACAAAGTGAAAGAGAGAAAACAGAAGCAAATAGATTGAAAGAGTGAAAGTCAACTATAGATAGAACAAACAAAAGGATAGCTGCTTTAGACTCAAACAAGAGTATGGAGGAAATTCCCCAGAAAGACAGCAAGTCCTAGGTATGGCAGAATACCTTGCAGTACATTGAAATAAAATGAATGCAAAACTGAAATAGGTGTGGGAAGAACCACACAATACATTGCCATACAAAAACCTAAAACTAGTGTGACATAAAATACCACACAGCAAAACACAAAGGTATGGTATAAAATACCACACAGCAAAACACAAGGTATGGCATAGAATACCATACAGCAAAACACAAGGTATGGCATAAAATACCATACAGCAAAACACAAGGTATGGTATAGAATACCATACAGCAACTACCATAAGAATTACGTTATGCAAAGACATAACAATACATTGCCGTTGACATCCTTGTTGCACAGAAGGTTAAAGTAATGCAAACACTATAACGCAATTACCCAGCACAATGACAATCACCACAAAATTTTGGGTGGAAGGTGTACGGCGAGGCACACGGCACAAAGTGCTACATGCAAATGATAGAGATGTGGAGGAAGACCACATAAAGCATTAAAATACCAATTAAATGAACATCACCACAAAATTTTTGGTGAAAAGGTGTGCAGCAGGGCACACAGCACATGAAAATGGGTAGATGTGGAGAAAGACCACATGAAAATAAATAGATGTGGAGAAAGACCACATAAAGCATTAAAAATTCCAACTAAATAACATCACCTCAAAATTTTGGGTGAAAAGGTGTGCATAAAAGCACACAGCACAATGTGCTCCATGAAATTGAATAGATGTGGAGAACCACATAAACATTAAAACCTCCAACTAAACGCATTACCCCTCCCCCCTTTCACTTTTTTAAAACCATGCTACCCAGTAAAAAAATAATAATGAGCAATGCAGGTAACTCCAGTCGAGATTGAGCATAGCACCAGCTGAAACTTCATTTCCTTTGAAGAAATGCGGTGTAAAATGTTCCCAAAACTCGTTTTGTCATAAAAGGCAACAGGTTTAAAACTAAACAGTACCTACAGAAGATCTATTGAAACGCTCCGATGACCTCACTTAAACAGTACCTACGGAAGATCCATTGAAACGCTCCGATGTCCTCACACACAGTGCTCCGAAGAAATCCAAAATGGAGGCACGTAGATTGACTCCTTGCCGGATGGCTTCAGGCACTCCAAAGCACAAAGAAAACCAAAGGCAGGAAGGCAGCTGATTAGAGAACCAACGAGCATGGCTGAGTAGAGGACACGTCACAATGGAGTGAAAAGTGAAGTCATGAGGCAGCAGGATGGAAACAAGGCTGAAGAGAGGTAAGGCTGCGCGCTCTATATATGCTCGTGGCAGATTTTTAAAATTAAGAGAACGGTTAAACTGCTATGCAGAGAGCACGCGAGGCAGCAATATGTAAAACATAAAAAATACTCACAAATATCCCTGCGAATACAGTCACGGGTCCCTGCCATAATAAAATGAATGGAATATAAACCGAATGAACCTGACTTGCGCTTGTAAGTAGAAACACAGAAAAGAGTTGAAGTTTCATTCCCCTTTTTTCCCTTAGAAAAGATCGGTGGTTGGAGAAACACTCTAAATGTGACCTCCAGTAGGTGGCAGCAGATATCCACTAAATTCCGCCAATTTGTAGGAAAAGTGAACAGTCTGTAATGTCAAAACTTGTATAACACTGGCCGGATCTCTTCATCATTCTCCGGTTTTATATCTCTTACTCCGGTTTCATTTCTACCTCGCTGGTTCTGAACTCTCGGACACAGTTTAAAGATCACTGCCCAGAACCTGATCCTAACACTCGCTCTAGGCTCTGTGTCGCAGGAGGTAGATAGTAAGTCAATATAAGGCAGCAGAAATTGATAAAATAAAGTTGCTTCAATCGTGTCTCAAGTAATGACAGAAAGCAGAAACTGTCGCTCTCAGACTGTGTTGTGAGCCAACGATGTCGCAAGAATAGCTGGCAGCAGTTCAATAACAAGCAGGAGGACTTGTAAAATAAAGTTGAAACTGGCACTTCAATATTGGGTTGCGGGCGACCGATGGCAGGTCACTGGTGGGGCTCGTTGGTGCCAGTTAGATTGAAATCCTCCTCTTAAATGTTAAATGAAATCCTCTTGATCTTGAATCTTGTTTGTGGGTTTTTTTCTTCAGCTTCTTCTATTTCCAAACTGAAGATACCCCACTCCTGGTACCAAATGTAGTATGCTGAATGATGACAAAGTCCAACTAGTTTCCAAGAAGGTTTATTCGATTAGCAGGTTACATAGAAGTTAATCAGATGTCCAAATGATATCCTAAATAGAGCCCCACCAGGAGCAGCTTCCCTGCTGCTCAGCCCATACACCAACTGACTCAGGCACTCCAACATTCCACATTACATCACACATCCCAACATTCTTACAGCTATCACTCTGGCTGAGCAGCAGGATACCACACTGGGAGTCGAGGGAAATCCTGCCAAAGCCCAATGGAACCTACCAGGTCAGGACGACTGCGGAAGGTCAGGACGGGGACGATGGAAAACATACATACTTCAGGTGGATCACAGCAGCCTGCCGGAGATTGTGACTGTAGTGTACGGTAAGTGTCCCCCACTCCTAATCATAGGGCACTTCTGTCCAGGGGACATAGGCCACTGCAGCCTACTTGAGATTAACTAGTGGTCTTCATGCAGTCAGGGTGCGGGGCACTTGTATACACAAGAGGGTGACATCAAACTCAGTGTTGGGGTAGGGAGGAAGTACTGCCAGTCAAAGATTGCGACTGAGGTATGGTACCTGTGGGCCCGAGAGAGCGACACTGCAGCTGATTGTGTTTGGTGTTTGGTAACTGTGGGTATGAGTACCCGAGAGAGTGACACTGCAGCTGATTGTGGTTGGTGTGTGGTAACTGTGGGACTGAGGGCCCGGGAGAGCGACACTGCAGCTGATTGTGGTTGGTGTGTAGTAACTGTGGGACTTAGGGCCAGAGATAGCGACACTGCAGCTTATTGTGGTTGGTGTGTGGTAACTGTGGTCCTCAGGGCCAGAGAGAGTGACACTGCAGCTGATTGTGGTTGGTGTGTGGTAACTGTGGGACTGAGGGCCAGAGATAGCGACACTGCAGCTGATTGTGGTTGGTGTGTGGTAACTGTGGGACTGAGGGCCCGGGAGAGCGACACTGCAGCTGATTGTGGTTGGTGTGTAGTAACTGTGGGACTTAGGGCCAGAGATAGCGACACTGCAGCTGATTGTGGTTGGTGTGTGGTAACTGTGGGACTTAGGGCCAGAGATAGCGACACTGCAGCTGATTGTGGTTGGTGTGTGGTAACTGTGGTCCTGAGGGCCAGAGAGAGTGACACTGCAGCTGATTGTGGTTGGTGTGTGGTAACTGTGGGACTGAGGGCCAGAGAGAGCGACTCTGCAGCTGATTGTGGTTGGTGTGTGGTAACTGTGTGTTAGAAAAGGGGGTGTCCAGTTGGCAATGGCGGACGCCAATGTCCAAATAGGGATCCTTCTTCCTAAGTCAGGGCAACCCCTGCTCAACCCTGTGGTAACGTAGCACGAGCAGTTAGGCCTGTCTCAGAGGCAGTGTGTGAAGCATTTATGACCTTGTACAATAAGGCAGCAACGACACCACAAAAGGACACAACTCAGGTAGGTATAGAAAAATAATATCTTTATCTAACAGTTTAACTCGAAATTCTCGAAGCGTTTCAACAACTACAATTCACGTCAACCTGTAGGGACTCCAAAAGGCAATTACGTATTCACCAGAACGTTACACAGACTAAGTTCAAGGCTGGGGCCTATGCGACCCGTTGTGCACCAGATACCTGTCGGTGAAAGGGGACACAGCACGCAGCTTCTTGAAGAAGTGGAGATGATGACAGGCGGACTCCCAGCGACCACAAGTCCGGGCTGAAGAGGTCAGTAGCGTGCACCCACAAAGATTCAGGCACTCGGGGATCGGCGGGCTCTCACTTTGCGGAATTCTATGAAGTTAAGTCATGACAAAAAAGCTACATAAAAACTCAACAAGAATCCAACAGGCGGAAATATGCTTGTCACGCTGCAATTTAGCGGGCAGTAATGCGAGCAGCACTGAAAAATCAGCGAAACAACACCATACAGTGCACAAGAGCACGCACCCATATGCGCTTGATACAGATCAGGGTATCAGAAATATGCCCACTACCATGGATAGAGTAATTTCACAGTTACACGCACATGTATTCATCATACGCTAGGGCCCATTTCACTAACATACGCTCCAATACTCTACCAGCAGCAAACCTGTGGGAAGAAAACTCCTAAAGCACCCTGCATCTATATCTAGGCGATAGGACCAGTTTAGTGGCTGTCTAACATAATATAAACAATCTATAAACAGTAATCAATAAGTCTTCAATAAACGACAAGGAAAGAAACAACTAACACCATGTTTAAAAGTTATATTGCTTTATCTAAAATTAGTCAGAATAAAATCAGAATAAATCATTTCTCATAATTACCTATTCTAACTAGTGTCAGAACGGGTCAGGACCAGTCTCTCGTAAAGTCTTTTCAGGATAAGGTCCTCAGCATCAGTCCTCAGCAACGCAAGTTCACGCAGCAAGGCGACGAAAGAAAGTGTGGGGAGAGCCCTCCCTAAGCTAACATTTTATAATGCAAAATACAATGAAAACCCACATAAATTCTACAAGTAAAATTGTATCACTGAGCAGAACGAGAAGGAAGGGATGTAACTTTGCAACATCCTGAAATCTCCGCTCAGGAAAAGTCATAATACACAAACTTCGGAACAGGAATCAAGGATTTGAAACTATTAAAGTTCATTTCCCTCGGCAAACCGGCTTTAGCACAGAGTTCTTTCTGAGGCTCATTGTTCACCAAGGACAAATCATTTCTTTTGGAGATCCTCCAAACTTGCTGATGTCCTCCCGGAAATTTCCATATAAGGACTACGGTCAGTTGTCTGTAACCGAATTCCAGCAGAGGTCTCCCTTGTCACATCACAGATCTCGCCTGCACCAGAGCTCAGCCAGGCTTCAAATTATTCTCAGTTATTTTCATGAAGGCCTCCATAGGCCACAATAGACCATCTTTAATTAAAGAGACAAAATAAAGATTACTACATCATAATGATTAAACAGTGTTAACCCCACTAACACCCTTATGTGTATGCATTTATCTAGCTTTGCGACATATAGAGCATTAATTCAGACAGCGTTTTGTGCTCAAAATAAATAGCACACAGCAACGTTTAAACATGAAAACTTGCACGTTATTGTAAATACATAAACAGCACACACATGCTAACCCTCGTGTAACCTTCTCTTGTGTTAGGACAAACAGGTTGATTAATAGAATACACTTGCACAAGACAAATAATTAGTTGTTAATTATTAATAAATTAATAAAACGCATAGACATGCCAGAGCTTCAAAAGCCCCAGAATTTTCTAACAGAAAACTCTGCTCCAGCAATCCCCCCTTTGGTGATTTTATCACCAAATAAACCCAAATAAAAAATTAGTGAAAATTTAGTCCCATTTTAGGAGAAATCAGAAATGTCTTTTCCCCTTACACAACATTAAACACCAGCCACTCTTTCATCATCTCTCTTAGTCTCTAAATAAACACTCTCCCTTAATTCTTCTAATTCAATCTCTTCTGGTTCTCTTTTCAAATTTTCCGAATTCTTATTTTTCTTTTCATTTTTCAATTTCTCTTTCCCTCTCCTGTTTTTACAACACACACACACTAATCTCAGTATCAACACAGCAACAATTATACAAGACAAGGGAAACAATATTCTACCTATAATAGTACTACCTATTCTTGCAATAAAATCCTTAACAGCTATCATCTTATTAGCTAGTTTAGTCCATAAACTCCCAGTTTCAAGTGGTACTAAATCTTCATGCAAATCAGTAATATTTTTGATATAGACCTTCAGGTCTTTACTTTCATCAGGAATGTAAGTGCAACAATGTTGAACTTTCAAAATTCCACAGACTCCACCCTCCTTGGCCAAAAGAATATCAAGGGCAAGTCGATTTTGCATAGACATGGCACCTACGGCACTTAATTCCGTATTTACCAAAAGAAATCCTCCTGCGGTATTTGTCGATAAACGATCAACCACTGTGGACAATTTCCGAATTCCATAAGCATTTAAAGAAATTCCCACTGCTGGAATCAAAACCCCAAAAATATCACCCACAATTTCAGACCAAGTTTCTCTCGAAAAACGTTTTAATAGGTTAATATCTTCTACATCACTTATTTTATCTGTATGAAAAATCTTAGGAAAAACCAAGCCCACATAACATGTGCCATACCAATGGTCAGGCAACTTATAATAAGCTTTGTTCCCACACACATAGTACACTCCTGGAAAAATAGTATCTTCTCCACCTCTGAAACCCCAACCAGTCGCAACAAAGTATGTATCATGACACTCACTAGTCCCCACAAAATATGTATCATATTGGGATTTCCTTCTGGTAATGCATAGTTTACCCTTCTGCGGTGCATCTAGAGCCAAAGTTGGACTAGCCCCATTTCTCAACTCCTTTCCCATTTCAATGTCCCAAATTGTCTCACTCACTTCATATTTCCCTGCTTTCTCATGCATGTTCACTCTCCTTTCCTCTACCATATCCAGGAAAGCTTTCTCCTCTTCTTTCAAACTGCAAGTTAAATTTTTCTTAAAAATGTAATCTAATGTTAGTCCTTTTTCTTCAATAAAAATTTCACCAAAAGTGTTAGCTTCTTTAGCTGGATTCAGCTCTTTGTTCATTGGCAAATGCCCAAAAATACTATCTCTGTTAGACATCTTATAATCTATTTTCCCTAACAAATAAAAAACACTACTTAAAATACTACAAGAAATACCATATGTAGCTGGTAAATGATGATAAGTAACACCCTCTGAAACGGATGCAGGTAACTGCATGCAGACATAGCAATCCCTCACTTCCATTGTCTTCACATATTCATATAACAGTTTAGAAAAAGCATTACTAGAAAAATTGTTAATTGACCTGTCTTTGTGTATGAAACTATTTCTAATTGGAACTACTTTTTGTGAATTCTTCTCTATATTAGTCATGTTCTCTGTATCCATCCCAAATTCAACCTTAAAAGTAACTAATAAAACTAAAACACCCCATAGAAGCATTAATATTCCAGTACAACAGCAGCACATCTTGCACCATCTTTTAAAGAAGGCACATCTATTTTGATTATTCTCTATGTTAGCCATTCTGCTTTAACTTCTACTACTCCACTACTGTAATTAGATCTTTTCAATTCTTCAACGTTGGTTCCAAACTTTTCAACTTTTCAAATGAATCTTCCTGTTCACTCAGACCAAGTGAATCCTTCTTTTACTCAGTTTGGATACTCATCATTTTTCACTCCAATTTCTTCAACATCAAATTGTATCAGATCTCCAACATTCAAATCCTCAGTATCTGACTCTTCTCCAATGTCAGTCAAGAGTACTTTCAGGATCTCACCAGTATCTTCCTCAACCACTTCTCTCAAGACCACTTCCGGATTATCTTGAGTCACTGTTTCTTCTTTTCCTTCTTCAGACAGTGTCACATAAGACCATTCCGGTGATCTGTACTTTTGGTTGGGTTTTTTAACTCTTTTTATTTCCACTGGTTCTTTTGTTCTCTTTGATTCTTCTTCTTCAGCCTTTGAAGTTTGACTGGATACCTCATTCACTTGTTCAGCTTCCGATGTATTTGCTTTTATTATCCTGTATCTCAGTCTTTTCACTCTGTTGTTAGGCCAACGATCTCCTTTCACAACCTTTTTCGGCTTTTCTTTAACACTCCTTTCTCCAATCGAAGTTCTCTTTCTCAGAACTCGACCTTCTGTTTGTTCATTTTCATCATCCGATTCTGTTTCAATTGCCTTTTGCTTTCGTTTCTTAGCAGTTTTCTTTTCTTTCACAGATTCTTTCACCACTATTTGAGACTTCCCTACTTCTGTCCCTCCTCGGGTCTCCGACACGCAATCTTCTTGCTGTCTACTTATCCCTTCACCTAGCTCCTCATCAATGTCCCCTACACCTCCTCGGGGGTCTTCCGCAATCTGTCCCTCTCTATCTTTTTCTGACCCTGTTTCTTCAAGAATAATCTCAAGTGGTTCTTCAACCTCCTCCTCTTCTGATTCAGGAGTAGTCTCAATGTGTTTTCTCTTTTCTTTTCTTTTTCCTCCACTGCTACCCGAAACTTCAGGCTCTTTTACAGAATCTGATCTTCCCTCTGATACTCGCAGTGAATCTCTTGAAGCTCTCTCTGCTTCTTTTCTCACTGATTCCGTATCTTCAGGATCTTCACCATCACTGGAATCTGACTCTTCATAATACTCTTCACCAGTTCCCTCTCTCGGGCTTGGAATTCTCAGAGTATGACTTGCATGTACCCAGTGTCTTACTCCAGCACACTTTACTGCAGTCGTTGTAGTCAGAATAACTTGTCTTGGCCTTCCCCACCTTGGAATCAAGCAATTTCTTCTTCTGTGCACCTTAATCCTCACCCAGTCACCTGGACTCAGATCATGGGCTTGCTTCTTCTCAAGTGTGGTAGCTTCTTCTCCAACCTGGTGAAACACAGAATGAACTACGTCAGCCAGGCCTTTACAGTAATCCAAAATCATGTCATCAGTTATTGTCATCAATTTATTCACAGGCACGAATGCATGGCGCATTGCACGTCCCATAATGATTTCATGCGGACTCAATCCTGTAGTCCTGTCTGGAGTAGATCTCATAGTCATTAAGACTAGAGGCAGAACATCTGGCCATTTCATGCCAGTGGCTAAGCACATTTTTCCAATTCTGTTTTTGATTGTGCCATTAATCTGCTCAACCACACCAGAAGCCTCTGGTCGGTATGCACAATGTAGCTTCTGCTGTATTTTTAATGCTTCACAAATCAAACCAATGAGTTCATTTTGAAAGTGTCTACCTCTGTCTGATTCTACTGTAACTGGAAACCCAAACCTAGGAATCAACTCCCTCAACAGTAATTTTGCCACTGTTAATCCATCATTCCTCCTTGTCGGGTAAGCTTCCACCCACCTTGAAAACAAACAGACTACCACCAGGACATACCTCAGTCTGTTCACTTGGGGCATTTCAATGAAATCAATTTGCATCCTTGTGAAAGGACCTCCTTCTCTGCCAATTGTCCCTAAACTCACCACTGTCTTTTTCCCAGTGTTGAACTGCTGACAAATTAAACACCTTTGACAGATGCTTTCCGCAATTGTCCTAAACTTTGCATTGTACCAGGTCTGTTTAAAGGACCTAATCATCGCGTCCCTCCCCAGATGTCCCTGGCCATGATACATCCTTGCCATTGACGACAAAATTGAGTTTGGCATCACTGGTCTGCCATCTCTGTAGACCCAAACATGGTCTGTTTCTCTTGGAGCACATCCTGCTTTAACCCAATCTCGTTTCTCTTCTTCTCCTGTCTCATCTTGTAACTGTTTCACTTCATCCCACGTTTCTAGGACATTAGTAAACATCACAGAAGAGAAAGACATTTCCTTTTTTTCTCTTTCCCTGTTAATTGATTGGTTCAGTTTCGCACAATACTGTGCCACATCGTTAGCATATCTATTGCCAACAGTGATAAAATCCTCTCCTGAAACATGTGCTGCACATTTCACAACTGCTAACTCTTTAGGCAGCTGTATCGCCTCAAGCAATTTTCCAATCAACTCAGCATTCTTTATCGGAGTTCCACCCGATGTCAAGAAACCTCTTTGTAGCCACAGTTGGCCAAAATCATGCACCACTCCAAATCCATACTGACTATCAGTCAACACAGTTGTTCTCAAATCTTTCCCAATCTCACAAGCTCTTGTCAATGCCACTAATTCAGCAACTTGCGCAGATTTTACTCCTTTCAATGGTGATGCTTCCATAACTTCTGAAACTTTGCACACTGCATATGCTGCACATAGCACACCATTATCATTTCTCAGGCATGATCCATCCACAAACAACACATGATCATTCTCTGGCAAGGGAACATGCTTGATATCTGGTCTTGGTTTCGTACAGTACTCAAGCACATCCAAACAATCATGATCATCTTCCATTTTTATACCCACATTCTCAATATCCGGCAAAAGTGTCGCTGGATTCACATTCGTACATCTTTCAAGAGTCACATTTGATGCTCCCAAAATCACTTTCTCATACTTAGTCAACCGACTATTTGACATATGCTGAGTTCTGCTTCTTGTCAAAAGAATTGCCACATTGTGAGGTACGAATACCCTTACAGGATACCCCATTATGATTCCCTCACTCTGTTCCAGGCTTCTGCATGTTGCAGCCACAGATTTTAGACAACCTGGTAAACCCACAGCTACAGGGTCAAGTGTCGATGAGAAGTACGCAATAGGCCTTCTCAATTGTCCATGTTTCTGGATTAACACTGAAAGTGCACATCCATTTCTCTCACTGCAGTACAGTTCAAATTCTTTTTCATAGTCTGGCATACCCAGAGCTGGAGCTTCACACATTTTTGTTTTAAGCTCTTCAAATGCTGCCAATTGTTCTGCATCTAGATCCAATGGATCTATCATGTCACTTTTTGTCAATTTAATCAATGGTTTTGCTATCAGGGAAAAATTAATTATCCACTGACGACAATATCCCACCATACCCAGGAACATTCTCACTTCTCTCTGAGTTTTTGGAGCTTTCATTTCTCTGATTATTTTGATCCTGTCAGTAGTCACTTTTCTCAGACCCTTCTCAATATTATGTCCAAGATAATGCACCTCTTTCTTGCAAAACTGTAATTTGGCTGGGGATACCTTTAACCCTCCATCTGCCAGATGATTCAGTAAAGCTATGGTATCCACTTCACAAGCTTCACGTGTCTTTGATGCCACAAGTAGGTCATCAATGTATTGTACTAGCACTGAGCTTTCAGGCATGATTAGACTTTCCAACGATCTTTTCAATAACTGATTGAATATCGAAGGACTCTCCGTATACCCCTGTGGGATACGACACCATGCTAAAATACGCTGGCCAAACCTAAATGCAAAAATCGGCTGGCTGTCATGATGCAATGGAATTGAAAAGAATGCATGACACAAATCAATCACTGTATACCACTCAGCGTCATGTGGAATTTGATACAGAATCACTGATGGATTTGGCACGATGGGACAACATGCCACCACAATCTGATTAACCTTTCTCAGGTCCTGCACGATCCTGAACTTACCATTAGGCTTTTTCAGTCCCATTATCGGTGAATTACACGGGCTACTCAATAGTTCTCTCAGGACTCCTTGCTGAATCATTTTCTCAATTATAGGAGTTATCCCTTCAATTATCTCTGGTGTCATTTTGTACTGAGGAATGTTAGGATATGCAATTCCCTCTTTCACTGCAATTTTCACTGGATCTACATTATTCATCAATCCCACATCCTCTCCTGTAAAATCCCAAACTGCTCTTTTCACTGTGTCTCTCAGTACTTGAGGCAGATCCTCCGGATTGAACACTGGAAATGCACCAATTAATTCATTTTCTCTATTTTCTAGAGTCATGCGGTAGAAAACATCATCATCTGGTGTCTCAAAAGCTATTCCATCTGGTGTACAGAAAATTGTGCAGTTCATCTTGCATAATAAGTCCCTACCTAACAGGTTCACTGGACTCGTGTCACAGACAATAAATCTGTGCATGTCTGAAAATTTCCCTATCTGTACTTTCACTGGTTCAGTAAGACGTGTTCTGATTTGTGTATTGGCTACACCAACTACTTGGATTGCTTCATCCGAGAGAGGAAGATTTCTAACATCTGTTGACCTGACAGTTGATCTTGTCGCACCTGTGTCTACTAAAAAAGTAACACCCTCTTAATTTATTTTCCCATCCACAAATGGTCCTGCCTGGTCTATTTCTAGAGTTGCACCAAGTATGCACTCTTCTTCCTCTCCTCGGCACCGTCAATAATCACCCTCAGACTCACTCCCTTCACTCTTTAACAAGTACTGCTGTACTTTGTTAGTACGTCTCGGTTTGTTTACCTGCTCATCATTGAAGAATCCTGAATCCTGACTGTACTTTTGTACCCCTCTATTCTGCGGTAAAGGTGGTTTTGGCTCTTGACTCTGCTGCTGTCTCACAACTTTCTGCTGTTGTTGCTGTTGCTGCTGGTTATTCCCTTCATTCTGCACCTGTTGATTCAAGGATTTACCCTCATTTAATGGTGGATTAGGACATTCAGATCTCCAGTGTCCCAGTTGGCCACAGTTGTGACACGGGAACTTTTTCTTTGCTTCCTCAAGACTTCCCCTTCCTTTACCTACAAATCTTGGTCTATTTCCTGTATTATTTCCTGGATTATTTGCCTGTTCCACTAACTGTGCTTCCTGTCTTTCTGCAACTTTCACCTGTGCCCACATTGCTTTTTCTTTCAATTTTCTTTGTTTTGCTTCAATTTCATCACTGAAATATTTTGCATGTCTCAGAATCTCATCTACTTTCTTACTCTGCCAATCCACTGTGTGCTCACGAATTCTCTCACCAATTTCAGGTCTAAGACCATATACAAATCTGTATACAAAATGACTCAAATCCTTGTCACCCAGGTGTTCATCTCCACTGAATTGTTTAAAAGCCAGTATCAGCCTTTCGTAAAAAGCATGAACTGATTCTTTTGCTTCCTGTTGTGTCCGATCTATTTTAACCCAGTCTGTCTCTTTTGGAGGAACTTTACTCTTCAGGTATACCATCACCTGATCGTACTTCCTCATTACTTCTGGATCTGGTGCCCCTGTTCTCGGATCTCTTGGATATTCCTCACTAGGCCAACTCACAACTATTTTACACTCAGTCCACAAGTCTGCTGGAACAATTATATCAAACAGACTATTCAGGTCAACCCACAGCACTTTTGACAATTTCCCAAACCTGTCTACCTGCCTATACCACTCAACGGGCTTTTCTCTCAATCGAGGGAAATCATTCGTAAATGATAAAATATCCTGTCTGGTCCATGGAACATGTACATATCCTCCTCCAGGTATTTCTCTCATGGGAAACTGCTCCACTGGTTTCTCTTTTTCTCTCACTGGAAATGCTGAGTAAGTTGTTCTATCTTCAGATTCATCTCTCTTCTTATACCACCTATCCTTCCACTTTTCCACATCACCTCATCTACGCAATAATGCCACCATTTCTTTAATCTGTCCTGTTCTACCAGAATTATTCAAATTCTCTATGTCTTTCTCAGTAAAATCCATCCTGTACGTTTTCTGTAAAGCCTTTACTTTATCAATGTCAACTCCTTGCTCATTTGCTATCGCTCTCAGTCTATCATGTGTATTTCTTGCCCTCCATGTTATGCTCTTGCACATGAACAATAATTCACCATCATGATGACTTTTCAGGATTTCTATCGGAACTGTTCCTGTCACAAGCTCTTCTAATTCTATACGTAATTTAACCACATCAACAACTTGTGAATCTTTATCCTTTTTCTGAAGAACCTTCATCCAGTCATTTAGGTCGTCAACTGTTATTTCCGCAGTTTTTCTCGCTGAAACTATTTTTTTCTGCGGTTCTAAAATTGGCATCCCTGAACTACTAGAATCACTAATATCCATTAATTCACTACCTGTGTCATGTCTTGTTTGTCTCAGGTCATTTCTCCCTGTTCTTTTACCTGAATCTCCTGAAGGACCAGCTGAATTATTTGCAATATATGGAACTACCAGCCCATTTTCACCTGCTTTCTGTCCGTCAAACATAGGAATTACCGGACCTATAGTAACAGGCACTGTAACAGCTTCCATATTCATCGTTAACTCTCTAATTTTCTCAGTCAGTTCTGTTGTCGTCTTTGCTAATTGTCTGGCATTTCTGGCATTTTCCTCTCTGAAAGAACTATTATTTCTTGATTCAGGTGTCATTTTTTCTTTCTCAACTGTATCTCTTATCGGAGAAACAACTGGTGTACTCTCTTCCGATTCTGATCTATATGGAGGTGGTCTCTTGTACATCATATCATTCAATACCTCATCCTCATACTCTCCATATCTTCTCCTATCTGACTCAGAAACCCTTTCCTCTGAAGGAGCCGAAGCTTCAACTGTTCTCATAGGATATAATCCATCTGACATGGTAGCATCTCGCCATCTTTTCATTCGATCCTGATGTGTCTCACGATCATGTCTCCTCCCAAACATATACCTGTAGTACCCTCCAGACCTTTGCTTTTCTCGGTCATGAACTTCCTCTTCCCATTCCACTAAAGCCTCAAACTGTGTAGGTCTCGGCTTCGGATCTAAGCATAACATCTTTTCCCGTAAATTTCTCAACACGGCCAGATTAAATGAACCATGTTCTGGGAATGCTAAAACACCATCTTCTTTAGTATACCTAACCCAATTCTGCAACCATATACAGGTATGTAATCCATATTTCGCAACCATGAAGGATGCAGGTGTTTTCGCTGGAGGTAGCAATTCACCCTCTCTTGTCTTAACCTCTTTATCCTTACTAAACCACTTCTTAACTTTTCCAAAGAAGGTTTTCTTCTTTTTCTCTTCTTGATAATACATCTTAGCTAATACTTATTAAACTCTCTACTTTTAAGTCAAAACCCAATTCTCGTTAACGCACCAGTCCTGGAGCGTCTACGTCACTAAGCAGCTCTTCCAATCCCTGCGCGACTCACACTTAACGCACCAATCCTAGCGCGAACCCTATTCTGAGTTACTATCCAATCAGTGCGCGAACCTTCTGACGTCAGTGACCGCTGCAGTCTCTGTCTCCTGTCTCTGTCACTCGTCTACCCCTCCTTTACAAAAACTCTCAGTAGACTTCGTGTGTCACAATTTCTACAAAATCTATTAGTTACAACATAAAAACATCTCCATTGTCTGCTTCGCTAACCACAGAATAGTAAAAGAGTGTCTATTTCTCAAGAGTTAACAACTTTACATACATCTCATAACTGTTTCCTCTAGGACGTATCCAAAAGAGTCTTACAATCAATAAATGTATATGCATTCACGCACATTCATACGAGAAAAATATAGTACATACACACAGAATCCTGCTTCTCGAGAACAGCGCACAATCTGCCTCTGTACAGAATTATAACTCACAACAACTAAGCAGCTTACCTCTGCCCAGTTGTGCAAACAAGCTCAGAGAATACCTATTACTCCTCCCGCAATAAGCTTTAACGGCAATCCTTACGGATCCCTGGGACTTAAGACCAGAGTTTCACAGATAACCTTCACTACGATACACACTCCTTATATACCAGAAATGTCTAAATAGTAACATACAATGTCACTGATTCCGAACCCAGACAATGTGAACGCGCAACTTCAATTGTCACACGTAATTCCTTACAATCCCGTCTTTCCCGAGAGCAGCATACCTTCTTCTGCCCTACTACGGAACTGCTTCCAGCTTCCAAGTTCCAGAAGCACTACATATAACTCAACATTACGACTCCAACATATAGTATTAGTACATATACCCAAAACATCAAAATAAATCAAAAATCAATAAGCTAATTTACAAGCAATCTTATCTTATCAGATCAAGACAACCATCTAAACCATCCTCTGCTACCAGAGAAATTGATACAGATCAGGGTATCAGAAATATGCCCACTACCATGGATAGAGTAATTTCACAGTTACACGCACATGTATTCATCATACGCTAGGGCCCATTTCACTAACATACGCTCCAATACTCTACCAGCAGCAAACCTGTGGGAAGAAAACTCCTAAAGCACCCTGCATCTATATCTAGGCGATAGGACCAGTTTAGTGGCTGTCTAACATAATATAAACAATCTATAAACAGTAATCAATAAGTCTTCAATAAACGACAAGGAAAGAAACAACTAACACCATGTTTAAAAGTTATATTGCTTTATCTAAAATTAGTCAGAATAAAATCAGAATAAATCATTTCTCATAATTACCTATTCTAACTAGTGTCAGAACGGGTCAGGACCAGTCTCTCGTAAAGTCTTTTCAGGATAAGGTCCTCAGCATCAGTCCTCAGCAACGCAAGTTCACGCAGCAAGGCGACGAAAGAAAGTGTGGGGAGAGCCCTCCCTAAGCTAACATTTTATAATGCAAAATACAATGAAAACCCACATAAATTCTACAAGTAAAATTGTATCACTGAGCAGAACGAGAAGGAAGGGATGTAACTTTGCAACATCCTGAAATCTCCGCTCAGGAAAAGTCATAATACACAAACTTCGGAACAGGAATCAAGGATTTGAAACTATTAAAGTTCATTTCCCTCGGCAAACCGGCTTTAGCACAGAGTTCTTTCTGAGGCTCATTGTTCACCAAGGACAAATCATTTCTTTTGGAGATCCTCCAAACTTGCTGATGTCCTCCCGGAAATTTCCATATAAGGACTACGGTCAGTTGTCTGTAACCGAATTCCAGCAGAGGTCTCCCTTGTCACATCACAGATCTCGCCTGCACCAGAGCTCAGCCAGGCTTCAAATTATTCTCAGTTATTTTCATGAAGGCCTCCATAGGCCACAATAGACCATCTTTAATTAAAGAGACAAAATAAAGATTACTACATCATAATGATTAAACAGTGTTAACCCCACTAACACCCTTATGTGTATGCATTTATCTAGCTTTGCGACATATAGAGCATTAATTCAGACAGCGTTTTGTGCTCAAAATAAATAGCACACAGCAACGTTTAAACATGAAAACTTGCACGTTATTGTAAATACATAAACAGCACACACATGCTAACCCTCGTGTAACCTTCTCTTGTGTTAGGACAAACAGGTTGATTAATAGAATACACTTGCACAAGACAAATAATTAGTTGTTAATTATTAATAAATTAATAAAACGCATAGACATGCCAGAGCTTCAAAAGCCCCAGAATTTTCTAACAGAAAACTCTGCTCCAGCACGCTTATTTTTTTGCCCCTCAAGTAGAAAATCTACTTGAGCAGTAGCAAATCTACTCAAAGAGCAGACCTCTCACCACCACTGCTCACATCCACTCACAACCACCCTCATTAGAAAATTGTTCAGGTGTCTCTAATCTGACGATCACAAACTACCAGAAGTTTGCTGACACCTTCGGAGTAGCTCGAAGCCTTGAGTTCATTTTTAAATAGGCACAGAGTCAATGACTAAGTGTAACATTTTCCTTTTAAAGTTAAGGTAAGGCTGTGTTTATTTTACATTATTATTATCGGGCCCTGCAGATAGCATTTGTTGTCAACTTGAGAACAAAATTATATTTTTGAATGCTTTTAAATGGGAAAACATGTTAACTTAATAGTTAAGCTAACTAGTGGCGTCTGATAGCTTTTACAGTGGTGGGTTGGAAGGTTAAATACTTACATATCTATAAGCAAAATACGCCTCTGCAACATGTTTTTTTAATGCAGCATATTACTAAATTTACATGAAAGTTGTAACAGTTCTTACCTTGATTGACGTTCAGGTGCAGTTATGCGCCAAATCTCCCGGCTTGCACTGCCTGGATGTCACGATGTACTTCCTGGACCCGGGGAACAGAAGGCCCAAGCACCCCAGCCAATTCAAGCACTGCTCTCATGCATCTTCTAAAAACTAAGCAGCACAAAAGCAGTGCTAGGATTGGCTAGGGCATGTGAAAATGACACTGCATATAACAATAATGGGCCTTATCTCTGCTCATGCCGCTCGATGCTAGCCTTGAATGTAGAAACCTGAACTGCGCATGTCAAAGTGGCCAGCACAAAAACACCAGTCAATCTGACATGCACATTTCAGTGAAACACAGCTACAACTAATCATCCCACCCACTCACTGCATGTCAGGAGCGAGTAGCGTACCCCACACCATAACGAAGGAAAGTGAATGGAGGTACGGAGAAAGTATTTACATTGGTAAAAATAATGAGCCTGGGATGTAGTGGCTTGCTATGAGGGGGGGCAGGGGTCAAATCCCCTTTCCCTCTATAGAGGAGCCACTCCTGAAGTTAACTCTCCATTTTAATTTTCTCAAATTTCAAAGTGTCCCATTTACAAACAGCTGATGTCTTTTTTTAAAAATGGGATAAATTTAAAGTGAAGAAATAAGTTTCTATGAAGCATTAAGGGCCTGATTTATATCTTGGCGGTTCAACTGATGACCTGTCGCGGCGGCAGGACTGAGTACTCCACCGAGCTGACGGTCTTACCCCCTCCGTATTTAGATTTATACGCGATACACAGTAGGCCGCTGTGGCGGCGGTCTTCTGTGCTGGAGAACCTCCCACTATTGCATAGTGAGAAGGTGGGTTTGTCCAAGCAGATTTGGATGTTCCCACTGGGCTGGCGGTATCCTGTCAGTGAAGTACTCACGGGTGGCAACTGTGGTGGTGGGGAGATGAGTAACATTTTTAATTCACTTAAGACACATATATGTTGTGTATGTACATATGTGTATGTCGGTTATGTGTAGTGAGCATATCTTGCATATTCTGCATTACACCCCTCCAACCTTCACACAGACCATGCAATGTATACCTTCACACACCACAAACACCTACCTTCAGGTCCATCAAAATGGGATGCTGGTCCATTGCAATCAAGGTGCAGCAGGTAAGGAGGTACCTGGACGTAGGAGTAAAGGAAAAAATGCCCCTAAAAAAGGTGAGTTGTCATCCCTTTTCGTCCCATTTTGCTGATGATAAGTAGGAGGGATTTCTGCTGGAATTCCCTTTGAAGCAGCTCACATCCAAATCTAGAGGACGGGAATCCTGGCTGAAGTTCTGCCGCCTCCTGCTGGAGCCCATCCCACTGTAGGGTAGGGGAGCAAAGTCCTGGCAGAGTTTGCGGGACCACGGCGATCTTCTCTCCCATTGCCAGTCAGCATCTAAATTTGATGGGCAGGCGCATGGCCAACATGGCGGTGGAGTAGTAGCGTTTTCTGGGAGCTCCGCTCACCGTGGCTGCAAAAAACTGCATCTAAACGCAATCCCGGCCCGCTATTGCCGTTCCCTGCCACCTTTTTCAAGTGGAAAATGGCCTGCATACAGTGGGGTCCACCGCAAAACTGGTGAGTCCGCGAGAGTGCTCTCGGGAGCCCCAGAGCTTCGAGCAGTAGGCCGCAGCTGGGGTGTGGAGCACGGTCTGTGTGGGGCTGAGCGGGTCTGCCGAGGCACCTCCGGCAAGGTCACAGCTGAGACCTCACCCAACATAGTCCCGACATGCCTGAGGGAAACCTGGCGGCCTCTGCAAGAGCCGCTACTTTCCATAACGTCTGGCACCTGGAGCTGTCGGGGCTGCGCGTCGGCTCTGCGCAAAGGACGTAGGCCCGGGTGGAGGCCGGACCGAGCGCCAGCCCATCGGCCGTGGAGGCCAGAGTATGCCCCTCCCTGTGTCGCGGTTACACCCGCGGTGAGAGATGGCACCCTGCCGAACACAATGTCACAACAAGCAGCGTAGCTGTGCGGAAACCGTGCTGGAGGTTAAAGAATCCTGAGGTAACACAGGAGCATCATGACGGCTGAGCCTGGCATCATGTCCCGAGATGGCTTCAGAGACGCTATCCTCGGGCATCTGTTCCATAACACGTCGCCACTGGTGCTGCGGGAAATCGAAGGTGAGTGCATAGAACCATTGGGGACGCTTGCCTGGGCCGTGCTGGCCTGCACCAAGAATGCGGTGGACCTTCAGTGCAGAGGGTGACCACAGGGGCTTCTGGGGGGGACCCTGGGACATTGGGTGCCATAAGCCAGCGAAGATAGAGAGCGGCATCCGGAGACGGGATTTGCTGTGCAAGACAAATTGACCTAGTCCTGGGCCACGATTTCCCTGCCCCCACCCGGATCCGCGGGGTGAGCACTGTGAGGCCCAGAGAGGTGCAGGGTCCACCACTCACGACCGGCTAGTCATTATCGACTCAGCTTCGGTAAAGTACAGGCTCAGGGAGAGTGAGTGGCCCAAGGGATACCCAAGGACCATTGACCCGGGAAAGGGATCAGAGCGCCAAGTTCGAGGAGGCCATATAGACCAAAACCGCAAACATACAAAGCACGGGTGCAACTGGGGTTGCCCACCTTAGGCAAATACCGCAAATACTAGGGAAGCAGGGCCCCTGAGGAGGACCGCCCACCGGGGGGAAAAAGACCTGTCGATCAAGGACCTCCTACAGAAGCCGAGGTCTAAGAAGACAGACCAGCAAGGCCCTTCGGGTCCAGAGGTGGACATGGCGCCGGGGGGAAGTTAGGCGGACGAGCCCATCACCGTGGCTTCTTAGAGCAACTGTTTGGGATCCTCATAGATGACTTCGCTGGCTAGAGCCGGGTGGTCGCAGCAGATATAAAGCAGGTCCGAGCGGAGATGCAGGAACTTGGGGATCATGTGGAATCCTTGGAGTGGAGTGGAGATCGACGGGAGGAGAAGATCACCAAGCAACCCTGGGAGCTGTTGGAGCTAAAGGATCGCAAAGAGGAGCTATTCCTCCGACTGGAAGACCTTGAAAACCACTCCCGAAGATCCAATATCCGCATTAAGGGAGTTCCTCTCCTCGCTGATGGGGTAAACTGGAGGAGTGGGTGATCCGGTTCTTCAAGCACGTGGCACCACAGCTGGAGGGGAAAGAAATTGTGCTGGACCGCACTCACCGAGCTGGGCGGCCGGCCCGCGACCTGGGGCAACACCAGGACATCCTCACATGCCTCCACTCGTTCCAACAGAAGGAAATCATTATGGCGGCCACCAGAGACAGAGCGACCATAGTCTATGAGGGCCTACAGATCAGAATCTTTCAGGACTTGTCCCCACTCACTCTCCAAAGACACAAAGCCCTAAGACCGGTCACTGCCTTTCTACACGACAAAGGAACTCGCTATCACTGGGGGCACCCCTTCCGTTTGTCCTTCGTTTGGGAACAGGTGACCCACTCGGTTCACTCCGTTGAGGAGGCACAGAAAGTGCTGGGCCTGGAGCTGGCAAACGATGACACCCCGGGAGCTACTGAAGGTAACGCAGCCGCACTCACGCTGAAGACAGGAGGGTGCAACAGGAGCAGAAGGGCGAAATCCTCTCAATCCTCCAAACCCACTGCCACAGAAAGCCAAAAAGAGCGTGAGGCCCTGCTGCAACATGGACACCCCAGAAGCCGAAGAGTAGACTCCACAACCACGCTCTTCTTCTGACGTCGCAGGCACAAATCTAGAACAGGGGCGTCGAAAACCGGCTCCGGCGAGAGGGGCTCCACCTCGCTGTCCAGATGTCGTACCGTCGGACACATGGACCCAAGCACGATAGTGCAAGTACAGCCGAGATCTTGGAGTTTTTTTTTTTTTATTGTTTTATATCCCTTCCCTTCTTCCGTCTTCACTGTTCCTTTTCTATCATCTGGGTCATGGGGTAAGCAACCGACTACTAAGCAGGATGGGGTAGTGGGGTGGGTATGTTCAGAGACGGGCTCCTGCGAGGGGTTGGAGGGGCCAGGGCAGGGTCGAGGGACTGGGAGCCTCAATGGGCGTGGGTGACCCCCACGATTGGCACGAAGATCTACCCACGTACCAATGTCGACAGTTCAAATTAACATCCTGAACCTCAATGTTAGAGGCCTCAACTCCCCGGTGAATAGGCGGGCGCTGCTGACACTCTTGAAGGAATCGGGTAGTGATATCTGCTTCCTTCAAGAGACTCGCCTATTGTGGACTGACTGGAAGCGACTCTGCTCCGGGTCCTTCGACAGGCAATTCTTCTGGGGATAAGAAGGCAGGGGTAGCGATCCCACTCACCACACATATTTGGGGCCAGGTGGTGGGCACGCAGATAGAGATACCAGGCAGGGCACAAGCTATTAGGGTGCTAATTGGTCCCCAAACCTACACCATTGCATCTGTTTACAGGCCGAACGAGCGACAGGAGCAGTTCCTCAGTGCTACCTTGAATGCCATTCTGGCCTCTCCGGATGAGGACCTGGTTCTGGGGGGGATTTCAACATAACACGTGATATGCAGTGGGACCTCTTTGCCCAGCGACAGGGCCCCTCCGGGGCACTTTCCGACTCCATGAAGCAGAGACTGACGGATTTAGGTCTGATGGATGTGTGGAGAATGTTGAACCCGACAGCTAGGGAGTATACATGCTTTTCAGCGGCTCACCAGACATATGCTCGAATTGACTGTTTTTTGACATCACCCAGGGTTACTAGAGACACCACTGACGCTTCAATAGGGACTGCAGGCCTGTTAGATCACTCGCCAATCTGAATGGAGTTGGGTGTTCATAGGGGGGTCCCAAGGCTGCCAACAGTGGGACTTAATCATAATTTGCTCGGGTATGAGGCTAATTTCAAAGCCGTACGGGAAACTATCACGTCATATCACAAAAATGGGGATACCTCGATTGCCATCCTCTGGTAGGTGCTAAAAGCTGTTGTCCGAGGGCGATGTATAGCGATAGCAGCAGGAGTCAACAAAGATAGAAAAGAGAGCAGTTGGAGGTCCAGGTCAAGGAGCTAGAGGGGGTGCACCATAGGACAGGGACCGTTCAAGTTAGGAGACAGCTTACTGCTTCCAGAAAGCAGCTGAAGGCCCTTGATTGGGATCGAGTGGAGTATTCGCTCCTACGGACCAAACAGCGATACTATGCTGGCGGTAACAAAGCTGGGAAACTTCTGGCGACTCTGCTGCAAGCATAGAAGACTGCGTGCAGGATCGGGCCAATTAGAGACATGCAGGGGGGGGGTTTGAGCTCCGATGCCGACATAGCGGGTCACTTTGAATCCTTCTACATCGATCTTTACACTGCGGAGGACTGAGACCTGGAAGCCGCCAAGCAATATATGCTGAACGTCCCGGTTGCATCCCTCCCACACACGTAGGCGAAAAAACTAGATGCGAACATCGGCATAGATGAAGTCCTGAAGGCCATATTCGGCCTCCAGGGGAGGATGGGTACTCGACCAATTTTTATAAAGCCTTTGCACGAGAACTAGCTCCGGTACTGGTCCGACTCTTTAATTCCTTTAGTGACTCAGGTAGGGTGACGCAGACTATGACAATGGCGGAGGTGGTCGTGATCCCGAAACCAGGGAAGGACCCCCTTGAATGTGCTTCTTACCACCCCATTTCATTGCTAAACGTCGACCTCAAGATCTTTACGAGCATTTTGGTGAACAGACTGGCACCCTACATGCAGGGACTGATAGACGTCGGTCGATCAGGTTTTATCCCGGAACGCAACTGCAATGATGGGACCCGTCGGATGTGCCATTTGCTGGCCAAGACCCAACGTACTTAGACGCCTACAGTCCTTTTCCCGGTCGATGCCGAAAAGGCTTTCGACCGAGTGTCTTGGCTGTATTTAAACCAGACGCTACGCAAATTCGGAGCTGGAGAACGCTTCTTGCAGTGGGTAGACTGCATATATGCAGACCCCCAGGCTCGGATCAGAGTGAATGGGGTCACTTCGTGACCGTTTCCCATTCGGAGAAGAACGAGACAGGGGTATCCGTTGTCACCCCTGCTCTGCGCATTATAAATGGAACCCTCTGCAGAAAGAGTCTGCCAAAACCCGGGGATCTCAGGGATCAAAATGGGAGACAGAGTTCACAAAATCTTATTATGCACATGCAGACAATGTGGTCCTGTTTTTAACCCGGCCGTAGCTCTCGCTGGTCACCCGGAGGGAGCAACTGGAGCTATTTAGTTTAGCCTCAGGGTTTAAAGTCAATCCTCATAAAACCCAGGCTTTGAGCTTGACCCTCCCATAGGCTGAGCAGGTGGCGCTGTCATCGAGGTTTCCTTTTCAGTGGGCTACGGAATGAGTCCAGTACCTGGGTTTGAAGATATTCCCCACCATCACCAAAACGGCGCAAGTAAACTATTGCAGTCTATTGGCCGGGATTCGGCATGAGCTCACGGGCTGGAAGAGACATACCCTGTCCTGGCTTGGAAGACTAGCTGCTGTGAAAATGACCACGCTCCCACGGATACTGTATGTAATGCAGACGTTACAACTTAGTCCCCCTCCTAACATACTAATGCAAAAGCAACACCTCCTTTGCACCTTTATCTGGGGGAACAAGAGACCGAGAATGGCCTGTCCACTGATGTACCTTAAACAGGGAGACGGGGGACTGGGGGTCTCATGTCTAAAACGGTATATCCAGGCTACACAAATTCAATATATGCTTGAATGGTACAAGTTAGAATAAGAGAAGCATTGGTGTTTTATAGATCGCTTAATTTCGGGTATACACATCTGGAAGGTCCCTTGGCTCCCCTGAAAACACCGACCATATGGAGTCTATGCCTCTCTGGTTCTGCGGGGTACCATGGCAGTCGGAACAGGGTACAGGTACCACATGGCTTATCCACCCCAATGCCTCCCTTTATAGGGAACCCCGACTTCCCACCGGCTTTTACCAGAAACAGCTTTCACCCATGGCAAGAGGCCAACTGTAAACGTATTGGGGATTTGTTCGATGTGCATGGGGTAATGGAGTTCTCCAGTCTCAAAGAGGGTTACAGCATCCCTAATCAGGTGTATTGGCAGTATCTGGCTCTTTGTCATTGGGTCACCCACCCACAGGTGAAACCACACGCTGGCCGCACACTAACAAAATTTCGAGAAATGGTTAATCACTAGGACGTCGGACAAACGACTGCTGTCGGACATTTACGTCTTTCTCCGCACTCCCTGACAGACCAGCAAATCCCCCACGCAGCGTACGTGAGAATCGGATTTGGAGTATGAGTTCTCCCCCAAGGAGTGGAGTGATATTGTGCACAGGGCCAGGGTATCAGCTTGTAGCTCAGTGGGCAAGGTGATGTTTTCAAAGATCGCACATTATTGGTACTACACCCCTGAGCGGCTACTTAGGTGGAAACCTGGGGAAACAGGGCACTCTTGGTGGAATTGCGGCCAGCCGGGCACACTCATCCATATTCTTTGGGCTTGCCCGAAAATACAGAATTTTGGGATGTAACTCTTTGCGACATTGACATAATCTACCACTCGGACCTACCAAGACTCCCCACATTTATACTTTTGGGACTCCCTAATGCTTTGATGTTTCCCCTCAAATCTCAGAGGGGTAGAGTGATAGCATTGGCATTCGGGGTGGCCAAACAGGTATTGCTGGCTAGATGGGGCAAGGTTGAGGTTCCGTCTCATTTGGATTGGCTGTATAAATTGTGGGAACTCCTGGGTATGGAAAAGATTACGGCAGGCCTTGCACAGATGCCCAAAGTATCTCAGAGTACTCCGCCTCACTAGCTCCAAACGCCCACAGGAATAAAGTATGATAGGCCATTTCCCGCCTTGTCCACCTATTGAGCACCTGCCAGGCTCACCTCACACCCGCTCATGGAATATTCCTCAGTACCCTCTTTCTTCTTTCATACTTCCCTCTTTCTTCTCATTTTTCTTATTCCTTTTTAGTTAACTTGAATGTTCCCCACAGGCCGGCGGATGTAGGTGGTGGCTATTGTTATGCTTGACCTTTCTTTAAAATAATAAAAAGATTTAAACCAGAAATTGGATGGGCAGAGTGACGGGCGGGAAGTCTGCCAAAACAGTCCACTCCATCGCGGTCCTGCTAACATCTAAATAAGGCCCTAAGTCTTAATGTTTTTCTCCACTTTCAATAGAGCCAATCAGGTCTTATGAAGCTTGTTTCTTCACTTTAAATTCTGCCTATTTAAACAAATGGTTATATTTTCCTGTTATAAATATGGCACAGTGTCTACAGGCTACTGGAAGCAAGATGCCTGCTGTTTGTTAATGCGGCACTTTGAAAAGGGAGAAAATTAAAATGACGAGGTTTATGGAATTAATTTAAACATAGAGTTAACTCCTCGGTGTAATTTTCTCTCAATTCAAAGTGGTTGCAGATAGACACAGCTGGCATCTTGCTCCCAGTGGCTGGTAGACCCGGTGACATATTTATAACTCAAATACACAGCCATGTTTTTTTTAATGTGAGAAATTTAAAGTCGAGAAAAATGCTCCATGTATATTACGATTTTGAAGAACATTTTTCTGCACTTTAAATTTCTTCCGTATAAAAAAATGGCAGTATGTTTATGTTTTACATGTAACACTGTTAGACCTGGCACCTTGGCGTGAGTTTCCCTTCCACTTTTTGCTGATGTGCCTCATGTGTTTTGTTGGTGTTAGCTGCTCAGGGCACTGTGCCACTGCCCATCAGTGCCACAGTGCAAGTGCTCCCAATGAAAAGTGTATACATTGATTGGTGTCCATGTTTGGCTTATTTGGTTTACTATCAGCCCCTAGTAAAGTGCACCAGGAGTGCCAGGGAGGGCTTGTAAATACAAATGCCGCTGGTGGGCTTGGAGCACTGGTTGTGCCACCCACAGAAGCGGCCTAGTAAAATGTGTCTAAGGTCTGCCATTGCAGGACCTGCGTGCAGTCTGGTACTGTCATGCTGACTGCGCAAGTGCACCTACTTGCCAGTCCCTAAACCTTCCCTTAACTACATATTAGTCACCCCTATGGTAGGCCCAAGGGCAGGGTGCATTGTAGGCATAAGGTAGGACATGGCCTGATGTGTGTGGCATGTCTTAATAGTGAATTACAGCCATTTTTGTTTTTCACTATTGAAGGCTACCTGCTCTCCATAGGCCAGAATGGGCTGCTGGAATTATTACACTCTATAATCCCAGCGGACTCAGAGAGCATGGTAGAAAGTCAAGTTTAGTATGCCTGAACTCAGAATAATAAAATACTTCTTTTAGTAAAGTTTATTTTAATATCCTGTGTTTGTAAGTACTACTTTTAGAAAGTTAGTATTTACTTGTCTAGCCATTTCGGTCCGCCTCTGCGTTGTGTGTGTGTGTGCTGCCTAGTTTCAGTGGGGAGCAGGGCTGGGGAATTCCGGGAGACAGGCTGGCTGCCAGGTGGTGGGTAGAGAGATTACACCAGGATGGGTGGGAGGAGTACACCTTGACTCTGAATAGGCCTGTGCTCTGCCACCACAATGCTGGCTCCGCCCCCTGTGGAGCGGCTGATGTCTCTGCCCTGAGCACTGAAAGGAAAGAGCAGAGTCACCACAACAAAGTGCTCCAAAACCGGACTGAGCCAGGCACAGGCCCCCTGGCGACAAAGAACAAAAGAAACTGTGTATAAAAGAAGGAGCCCGGCTCCTAAGAAATCAGATCCTGTTTGCGCCAAGAAGAAACACTGCCTGAAGAGAAGGACCTGGGAAAGCTGCATGGAGGACTACTGTCTTTAAGCCTGAGAGACTGGCTTGTGGTGGGTGTCTTGCTGCTGGAAGTAGAGGAAAAGACTGAAGAAAAGACTTTTATTTCAACTTGTGCTTTAAAAACAATCTCCAAGGGCTTGCTTGTGAACTTGCCCCCTGAACTGCGCCCCAGGAACAGTGGGCGCTACCTTTCCCTGGAAGAAGAGGAAGCTGCTGTGGGTGGTTTTGCTAACGCTGACCCCAGAGAACCTGTGTGCCCCACATCTCGCTGAGCAACGCGACTTCTGGCTGCCCGTGCTGCTGTGAGCACCATGAAGGCCTGCCCTGCCTGGCCTAAACAACGTAAACAGCTGCCCCCTCGAGCCGGAGCTCACAACGTGAAGAGAGACTGCCTGTGTCCAAGTGCCGAGCCTCTGCGACCCCGGGCCGTAGAGACCACTGTGAGGACCGAAGGCGCACTGATTCGCCGATCCTGGCCGATGCCGACAGCGCTGCGCGCTGAATATCACCCCGAGCTGCCCCTCCTGCCTCCAACCTCCGAGGTGTGCTGTGACGTCTGAAAGCGCCCCACGAAGCATCGCCATCCACTGAAGAAGTGGGACTGCAACGCGACGCGGGACGCCCTTTTCAAGACTGCTGAGGCCGCCACGAACTCCCTACGAAGAAATAAGGCACTGTGAGCCCAAGCGCCTCCGTACGACGCGTACTTTCCTGTGTACGGTCCATACTGCGCTGTCGTACCGCTACGCTACTCACGCGGGAAGTGTGAGGCTCTGCGCGGTTCGTACCCAGCTCGTACGACGCGTCCCTGCACCTGTACGGCCCGTACAGCTTTAAAGAGATAGACGCTGCACACACGGGAAGCGTGAGGAGTGGCAAGAGGCGTACCGGACTCATACGACGCGTACCTATGAAGGTACGGCCCGTACGGCTTGAGTCCGGGTACGCGTGCTCACGCGGGAAGCATGAGGAATAGTACGACACATCCAAACAGGCGCTACGAAGCGCACAGACCCCCAGAAAGTGCAGATTGCACCAAAAGTGACCATTTTAAGAACTGTGGCCTCCTGAAAAGTCATTACAAGTAACTGGAACTTCATTTCAAAGTGAAAGACTGTATTTTAAGCCTGCTTGAAGAGTTTTATATAAAGAACTTTATTTTTGGATAAATACAGTCTTGTGTCTCTGTGTGGTGGGGTTGGTGGTTGTTGTGTGGGACATCTTAAATGCTTAACCTTATGCTCTCTGGGATTTAGCATGACTGCTCGCGCCACGTTACCTAGAGGGTGAGCAGGGGTTATTTTTCAAGAGGTAATCCTTTGCCCTGACGTAGAAGAAAGGGTCCCTGCTTGTCGCAAGTGCATACCTGCGCCAACCAGAGACCCCGGATTCTAACAAACACTGACACATTTGGCGAAAGGTATAGCTAGGGCTGCCACCTTTTTTCTCTGGCTTCCACAGAAAAACACTGGCCAAGCTGGTAAAACCTGTGGATGTGGCAACAAGTATATATGACACAGGCTCTCAGTCCTTCATACACTTATATCCCTTTCATACATACACACCGTTAGAAATGGGGGTCTCTAGCTGGCAACGGTTTGCACCTTTGTCCAAGTAGGGACCCTTCTTCCTAGTCAGGGTAAGGGGGATACACTTCTAAAATAACCCCTGCTCACACCCTTGGTAGCCTGGCATGAGCAGACAGGATTATTTCAGAGGCAGTGTGTAAAACATTTGTGTACACATACAGTAATACTTGCAGGCCAGGTTGCTCCCCTACTGCCGCACAGCTCCACCTGTGTGTCAGCCCCTCGCTGCCGCTCCTGAGCGTGGGTTGAGCTGGGAGCTTGGGGCTGCTACTCCCCTGCCGCCCCGCCCCCTCGCCGCCCCGCTGCCGCCTCCCAGCTGCTCCTTCCCACCTTAAATGGCGGCCGCTGGGCGACAGTGAGAGCGACCCCTGACCCTGCTTGCAGGCCAGGTCGCTCCCCTACTGCCTCACAGCTCCACCTGTGTGTCAGCCCCTCGCTGCCGCTCCTGAGCGTGGGTTCGCTCCTGCTGCCAGTCACTGTGCCCATTGGTTAGTTCTCCATCTTGTGCCTTCTATTTTCTGTATTTATTGTATTCTGTGCCCATTTGGTCAGTTTTCCGTCTTGTGCCTTCACTTTCCAGAATTTATTGGATTTTTGGCTTATACTGTCCCCCCCCTCTTCTCTTCTGTACCCCGTTCTCCCGCCGCTGCTCCCCTGCGGCCCGCCCCCTCACCGCCCCACCTCCCAGCTGCTCCTCCCCGCCTTAAATGGTGCCACTGCGCGGCCGCTCCGCTGATGCGCCAGAGGCAAGCACGTCTGCGCCCATCCGCGTCTGGACCGCGCCCAGCGCCAGAACCCCTGGACCCAATGCACGCCACGACGCGAGACTCCGATACGACGCCAACACCCTCCATGCGCTCAACATCACCCGAGACCACTGCTGTTTCCAGGCAGCCCCGAAACGCACCCGCGGACCCTTCTCCTGCCACACCTGCAACTTCACCTGCGACAGAACCACCAAACCTCCAAGTACCGGACCCAACCACCTTCGCTGCATACTCCTCAACACCCGCTCCGCACGCAAACACGCCTTCGAGCTCTGGGACCTGCGCGACACCTCCGCCCCAGACATTGCCTTCCTGACCGAGACCTGGTGGAACGATTCCTCGGCACCCGACATCGCCATAGCCATCCAGGACGGCTACAAGATCACCCGCAGGGACCGCGCCAACGGAATTGGAGGAGGCCTACCATCGTCCCAAAGTCCACCCTCCAGGTCTACACCCACGCAGATGACACCCTCAACACCGCCGAACACCTGCACTTCCAGATCCACACCGACCCCAACACCACCCTCAGAGGAACACTCATCTACAGACCCCTCTGGCTCTGTTCAGCGACTCCATCGCAGACCTCGCCAGCACCCACGCACTCGCCTCCACGGACTACATCCTCCTCAGGGACCTGAACTTCCACCTCAAGAACAACAACAACGTAAACTCCGCCACCCTGACCGACAGCCTCGCTAACCTCGGCCTCAGACAACTCGTCACCAAACCCACCCACGCCGCCAGCCACACGCTTGACCCGTCTTCTCCACAAGCACCCACGTCACCTTCAACCACACCACTGAACTCCACTGGACCAACCACCGCTGCATCCATTTCACCTTCAAGAAACAGACCATGCACCACCGCACCCAACAACTGCCTCGCCGCTACTGGAGCAAAGTCACTTAAGACCAGCTGACCCACACCCTCGCGCAGAACCCACCCAGTGTCCCCACCAACCCAGACGCCGCCGCTCGCAACCTCAGACAGTGGATCGACGACTGCGCCAACACCCTCGCCCCGCTCAAGAAACCCTCCAACAGCCACACCAGCAAGAAAGCCTCCTGGTTCACCGAAGAGCTACAGGCCTCCAAACTTACATGCCGGAAACTGGAGAAGAAACGGCTCCATGATCGCACACCGGACAGCCACGCAGCCCACAAGGACGCCACCCGCAGACATCACCAACTCATCAGAACAGCCAAGAGATCTTCCTTCAAAACCCACCTGGACAACAATGCACACGACAGTAAAGAGCTATTCAGCATAGTGAAAGAACTCTCCAACCCCAGCGCCAACACCAACGACATCCCACCCTCGCAAGATCTGTGTGACTCACTGACAACCTTCTTCCATCGCAAGATCGCTGACATCCATGACAGCTTCAACACCTCGGCTGCCCCAACCACGGCAGACCCCACCCCCCCCCACGAACACCACCTGCACCAAACTCCTGGTCCTACATCAATGACGACGAGACAAGGTCATGAACTTCATCCACTCAGGATCACCGTCAGACCCTTGCCCACACCACGTATTCAACAAAGCAGACACAACCATCGCACCCCAACTACGGAAGGTCATCAACATCTCCTTCGACACAGCGACATTCCCGGAAAGCTGGAAGCACGCCGAAATCAATGCCCTCCTCAAGAAGCCCAAGGTGGACCCTAAGGACCTCAAGAACTTCAGGCCCATCTCCCTGCTCCCTTTCCCTGCGAAGGTCATCAAGAAAATTGCCAACATGCAACTGACCCATCGCCTCGAGGACAACAACATCTTAGACCCATCCCAGTCTGGATTCAGATGAAACCACAGCACCGAGACAGCCCTCATCGCCGCCACAGACGACATCAGGCACCAACTAGACAACGGCGAAACATCAGCCCTCATCCTCCTGGACCTGTCAGCCGCCTTCGACGCGGTCTGCCACCGCACACTATGGACACGCCTTCAAGAAACTGGAATCCAGGAGAAGGCCCTGGACCGGACCACGTCCTTCCTCTCCGGCAGAACCCATAGAGTCCGCCTCCTGCCCTTCCGATCAGAAGCCACCGACATCATCTGCGGTGTACCCCAGGGCTCATCCCTCAGCCCGACCTTGTTCAACATCTACATGGCCCCCCTCGCACAAGTGGCCCACCAGCACGACCTAAACATCATCTCCTATGCCGACGACACCCAGCTCATCCTCTCCCTCACCAAGGACCCGCACGCCATTAAAACCAACCTCCACGAGGGTATGAAGGCCGTCGCCGAGTGGATGAGGAGCAGCCGTCTGAAACTGAACTCGGACAAGACGGAGGTCCTCATCCTCGGCCCCACCCCCTCTGCCTGGGACGACTCCTGGTGGCCGACCACACTCGGAACAGCACCGACACCCACGGACCACGCACGTAACCTAGGATTCATCCTCGACTCCTCCCTCTCCATGTCGAAGCAGGTCAACGCCATCTCCTCCTCCTGCTATAACACCCTCCGCATGCTCCGCAGGATCTACAAGTGGATCCCATCTGTAATCAGAAAAACGGTGACCCAAGCCCTCGTCAGCAGCAGGCTGGACTACAGCAATGCACTCTACGCAGGAATCCCGGCCAAACACCTACGACGACTGCCACGCATCCAAAACGCCTCCGCCCGCCTGATCCTTAACATCCCTCATCGCAGCCGCATCACCCCCACCTAAGAGACCTGCACTGGCTCCCTGTCAACAAAAGGATCACCTTCAAGCTCCTCACCCACGCACACAAAGCACTCCGCAACACCGGACCAGCCTACCTGAACAGCAGACTGAGCTTCTACACCCCCACCCGCCAGTTCCGCTCCGCCAGCCTCGCCCTCGCCGCCGTCCCACGCATCCAACGAACGACCGCCGGTGGCAGATCCTGCTCCTTCCTCGCCGCCAAGACCTGGAACACCCTCCCTACCCATCTGCGGCAGACCCAAGACCTGCTCACCTTCAGAAAACTCAAGACCTGGCTTTTCGAGCAGTAGCAGCACCCCCCTCCCCTCAGTGCCTTGAGACCCTCACGGGTAAGTAGTGCGCTTTACAAGTTACTGATTGATTGATTGATTGATTGAAAACACTACAAATGGACACCACACCAGTTAAGTAAAATAAGTAATTTTTATCTAAGCCTAACAAGACCAAAACGACAAAAATCCACAATACAGTGATCAAAGTATGACTTTTAATAGGTAGAAACAGTTCTGTCCATAGCAAACTATAGTTGTGACACTTTCATCACAAAGTACCTGCATCACAATCTTAAACAAAAACAGCCGCAGGGAAGGTGATGCGTTGGTTCCTTACGCCCAGGGAAGGTGATGCGTCCGTTCCTTACTTCAGGGGAGGTGATGCGTCAGTTCCTTACTGCCACACAGGCGCATGCCAAAAGTAGAAATGGCATATTTTTCTCTTTCCTTTTGATGTAAGGCCGTGTAGCAGTTTTGGTGCTGAGTTGCCTTGCTTCAAATAATAGTATATCTAGGCCTCAATCTCACACACTTTCACTCACTACGTGTCACTGACTCTCACTCACTTTCACTCACACTCGTGCTTACATCACACATATGCAAACTCTCTCTCTCATATAAACATACTCTCACCCATAAGCCCGCACACAGCATACATTAAAAACCATTTTTAACTATCACAGCTACCGCCAAATCTCCCGTTCAGCTCAGTGTACTGCATTTTATATTACACTATTACCATAATATTCACTGTTAGTGTAATGAAAAATGGGCAGAAAATAAGGAATGAAGAGCTGCCTCTCTAAGGCCAGGGGTCGCAAAGGCAGTGCCAAGCCAAGGCTCACAAGGGGAAAGCCATGGGATGCAGCTGCAACTCCTGGCGACTCCTAAATGGTGTCCAAGCCACATATGCAGAAAATTGTTCAGAAAGATCCAGATCTTAACACTTAGGTGCCGGTTCCGATCCGGTAAATGAAATTACCGTACGAATCGTATCCGTATTTTTTTACGTTCGAATCGTACAAGTCCCGTACAAACGGGCAAGTACGATTCGTATGTGAAAAATACATACGATTCGTATTGGGAAAAGTCCCCGACACGTCCTCGTATCGGGAAAAGTCTCCGACACGTCCCCGTACATTTTTACATACAATTCGTAAAAATGAAGTCCGAGCGCGCAAGTACGATCCGTCCTGGCCGTACGAATATACAACCGCATGTAAAATGGCCCGTACGGAGCGAACGCTGAACCACTCATGTACACGGCTAAACTTGTGCCCGCGTACGAGTCGCACAGCACCCCCTCTCCCCGCATATGTCAGCACCGTACCCCCGTATGTCCGCACCGTACCCCCAGCCCCCCATATGTCCGCACCATACCCCAGCCCCCATATGTCCGCACCGTACCCCAGCCCCCCGTATGTCCGCACCGTACCCCCAGCCCCCCGTATGTCAGCCCCGTACCCCCAGCTCCCGTATGTCTGCACTGTACCCCCAGCCCCCCGTATGTCTGCACCGTACCCCCAGCCCCCGTATGTCCGCACCGTACCCCCAGCCCCCGTATGTCCGCACTGTACCCCCAGCTCCCTGTAAGTATGCACCGTACCCCAGCAGCCCCCGTATGTACGCACCTACCCCAGCAGCCCCCCGTATGTACGCACCGTACCCCCAGCGCTATGCGCTGCGGGTACGGTGCGTACATACGGGGGGCTGGGGGTACGGTGCGTACATACGGGGGGCTGGGGGTGCGGTGCGTACCGCGCCCCCTTTTCCTTGTGCATCGCGGTGTACTTAGCTTTTCCAGCACTTTTTGGCTCCCGTAAAAATATAGCCGTGCGGAGTGCTGTGGGTACGAATCGTACTTGCTGGTCTGTAAAACGCTGCCTGACTCCGTGCGGAAGTCGCGTATGCGCTGTCCAGGATCGGAATTGTATGTATTTTTTAGCCGCACGGTGTTTTTTACAATTCGTACGGAAATGGTATTTCTGTACGAATCGTACTTGCTGGTTTGTACGGTAGACTTCCCGGGTACGAGTCGTACGGAGCAAACGCTCCTTACGACCATTCGTACCCGGGTTTTACAGGATCGGAATCGGCACCCTAGTGTGGCAAGTGACAATCACCGATGGAAGATATGATATATTTACGTATCGGAACTTTTAACCAGTCTTCTTAATCCATTAGTCTGTTGTTGTGTCATTCACATTTGTCTTCCACTCACTACAGCATACAACATGGGGCAGTGGGTCAACCCAGTTCAGCTATTGGCTAACTTCACTGTGAGTGATGGCATTCTGCTCTTTCACAACAAGCACATCTGCACTCAAAGTAGCTCCCTTCAGTGCCAGGGACCAATATGATAATATCTGTTGTTTGAGGGAAAAAATATTTTTGATTTTAGCCAATCTTTCCTTTTTTGATATTGGTGA
Source organism: Triturus cristatus (assembly GCF_964204655.1). Taxonomy (NCBI): domain Eukaryota; kingdom Metazoa; phylum Chordata; class Amphibia; order Caudata; family Salamandridae; genus Triturus; species Triturus cristatus. The sequence goes on from NC_140584.1 coordinate 1,153,981,254, forward strand.
GGACCCAGTAGCCCCACCAACATTAATGTTTTCAAAAAACATGACAAAACAAGCATTGACAAACCTAGTGGGCTGGCATGAAATGCCACATTTATTGGTGTTGCCAATGCTTCTTTAATCCATGCTGTGGAGAAAAGCCTGAGTGAACCATAGTGCATTGTTATATAAAAATGTCTGTAGCTCATTAGCCAAAATGTTTCAAACGTTATCTTAAAGGCATAGGTGGTCAACGCAACAAAAACAAATGGGGGCATCCTACTTTAAGACAGTGCTTCAAGAGAAGCTGTGTGATTAATGCATTAATCGGAGAACTTGGGTCCATGCCTTCCATTGTAGATAGTGCACAGTGAAGATGTCACACACATGCCAAAGGCCATTTATCCAGTAACCACCCAGGATCAGCATCATGTGACAATCAGTAGGCATTAAAGTCTGCAATATAGTTGCCACATCCTAGGTGGTAGGTTAGAAGAAGGCAAAGATGTTTCTATTGGGCAGGGGGGAGGAGTTACCTACATATGACTCAAGAAACAGGAAGCATTTAAACTGGAGGTATGCATATTGGCTCATGTGGGAGAGAACCAAGTTCAGCAATCGCAATAACGTCTTTTCTAAATGTTGGCACTTTACGATGTGCAGATTGTATTCGAAATGTAGTGTAAGACTACAAAATAACACGAGACAGAGGACCAATACAATTATGGCCTAAAACCATGCCACCCCCCTTTAATTCTATGGGCCTGATTTCGAATTTGGTGAACTGGTTACTCCCTCGTAAATATGATAGATTTGGTATCCGCCTTATTACAAGTGTCATAGGATATAATGCTCTTATCATAAGAAGGACAGGATTTCCATCACATCTGCTAACATCTAAATCAGGCCCTATGTTAAGGCAGTATATTTCCTTGTGAGAACTTGGGTTTTGCTGTTAGATTGCCCTGGAAATAAACTGCTAAATGTTTTGCAAGCTGCTTTACCGTAGTAAGGTATTATTCCTTCAACTAACCCAAAGCAGGCGCCCACTTTTCTTCAGTTCAAGAGAGTATCCCAGAGCTCAATGAGTCTGACATCAAAGGGTTTTCTTAAGGCCTCATACTTGAACCCAGCACTCCTGAAATGTTTACCAATGTTCTCACTAGGGAGCTGGTAAAAGGAGCTCACACTCACCCAAGGTATTGGTTGAGGCTGTAGACTTTGGGCCTCATTTAAAGTTTGGTTAAGCAGAAGCTCCACCATAAATCAGGACCCCCCTCACCCGCCTCCAAAAAAAAGAAAGTCACAGCCTCCAAACTAATTAGAGCTGGAGAAATGCTTGATAAGATTGGTGGAGCCTCATCAGGCTCCGCTTTTATGAACCTTTGACCTGGCAGTCTGTTCCACAGGGACATTGTAGCACCTGTTGCAAGTGGGGGTCACTGTCCATCTGAGGTGGGTTCCCAGTATAAGGGAGTTCTTAGTGTGCTGTGAAGCTTATGCTACAGGATCTGCTTATTTGTGCTCTGTTGTTGTATGGGGACTGGAAGAATCAATAAAGTTGCCTTGATGTAGACAAATTCCTTTTTTATTCCCTATTTTCCAAGTTTATGTCTATCGTTCAAGGCAGGCATGGCCGATACAGGCAAGGCATGCAAGTCATGTAAGGCATATAAGATATATCAGCAGCAAAAATGAAGAATAGCTTTCATGCCTATGGAGAAACCTACCTACACATTGGCAGTGTTTAATTTTTGTATTTAAAAAATAAACACCTGGTTCAGAGTTTATTTTCTCAATAGAAAACCATTTGGCACGTGCTCAACAAACCCTTGCCGTGAAGGGAGCAGTGGTGGCTTCATTCACAGCACAGAGATCTCCATCAGGGAGGTGGAGCTCTCTCAGTAGGGCACACGATCTCCCACCATGGTGGCAAAGTCCTTGGCCTCCAACTATATGGGAACTTCTGGGTCATCCACCAGTGTCTAAATGGAACCCTATATCTCCTCTTCCTTTTTCAAGGTTACTCTTAGCTAGTTTAATGATAGGGAGCTGAGCTGCAACAGTAGATCTAAAATAAAGTTGTATTTTGGGACTATAGAAGGGGAAGTGCTGAGCGTTCAGCGAATGTTGTAAATCCAGATGGTGACCTTTCAAATTTGGGTCTTAAAAATGATCTCTTCCCAATCCTCTAAGGTAAGGTTTATGAACATTTAGGAGATGGGAGAGAAAACACACTGGTCAATGCACAGATTAAAGTTTTCAAGTAATGAGGTTGATTGATTTATCAATGTTCATGGAAGGCTGATCCAGATAGAGGTGGTCTGTATACCTCAAAGAACCAGCACTTATGTAAAATGTCAGTTGTGCAGATGCTTTTGATGGACAAGGCTAGATTCTCAAAAACCCTTTGCCACACCCCTTCTTCTTTCCTATGCTCTATCAACAGGTCATATTTCTTAGTAGTCGTAGGTCATTGAGTTTAAGGGTCAAGCTTTCTATTTTACTGAGTTGCTGTATGGGTGCAGAACATTGTCTGTGATCTCTAGCCTTTCTCTCCTGCTGCACCAACAAATACACACACCACATATACCTGGATCTTGCCATTCTTTCCTCTTCACTGTCTCAGTGCATAAAAGACAGTGCATCTCTTTGCAGTGTTATGTCAACACATGGCTAGTCTGCTGTTTCCATAGAGGAAACAGATTTTCAATTGATAGTGATGGAATGTCATAGTCAAGAACCCTTGACTGAGAAGTATTGGTCAATAGCATAAAGTGTTTATTGCCTGAAACTTAGAATGCTTGGACTCTAGAAATATGTTTTTTCTGCACAATCGGGGTCCAAATAGGCATCCCAGAAAGAAGAAGCATGATTCTTAAAAACGACACTGGGTTTTAAAGAAGATCTTTTTTGGACCAGCAGCAAATGGGGAGATCGAAGCTTGGCTGACGTATGATAAATGGCTATTAGATCAAAAAGGACTCTGTCTGCTCTGTTCGGAAAGTGTTGCTGTTTATTTATGGAAAATTCAGGAAGACCAAGATTTAATCCATTAAAGCAGGACGTGCTTATCTCTATTTCCGTTGTGTCTCACTTTTGTGCTCTTTTCAAATCACACCTTTCATGGTATCATTTAAGTTTACAGGAATGAGCATTCATTTTATTGCAGATGAGCTTTAATCTACAATCTCCTAATTGTTGAAAGGTTCCAGGCAACCATATTACATTTATTCATTGACTTCTGATCCCTCCACAGGCAAAGTGAAGCAATTTAGACCTTTCTCTCCTGTGCAGACAGCAAATGATGGGCCTGTGCTCTTTTGTGGTGCTCACTCATTGCATCTTTGGCCTTCATTTATCTTTGTGAAAAGCCTCCATAAGCACAGCTGACATCTGCGTACTTTATCATATTTTGCCAGGATGCACAGCAGGTGTCACGGATGTATGTCGTTACAACGCACACTTTTACAACGCATGCACTTACAACGCATTTTTTAAAACGCAACATCCACTACAACGCATTCCATTACATAGCATGACACTACAACGCATGTTTAAAAACTACCTTTACAACGCATTCCATTACATCGCATACTACCTTTACAACGCATACCATTACAACGCATAGTATAGGGGTAAAAATTACTATTCTAACTCCAGGGGGTGCAACAGTAGGGTAAGTGTTGGATTGCGCCGTAATGGTATGCGTTGTAAAGGTAGTATACGATGTAATGGAATGCGTTGTAAGGGTAGTTTTTAAACATGCGTTGTAGTGTCATGCTATGTAATGGAATGCGTTGTAATGGATGTTGCGTTGTAAAAATTTTGTTGTAAGTGTAGTGCGTTGTAACAGTTGCGTTGTAAAGGTTGTTCACCGGTGTCACAGGTGCAATGCCACCGCAATTTGCAGAATGATTACAGTAACATTAGCTCATGTTTGCCGCTGCCTATGCTTGTTGGTTTTCTTGCTATAGCTCCACAGAATGAAAAGGTGGAAGCGGATCTGTGGCTTGAGGAGTGAAGTCAGAGCGCGTTGAACTCAGCTCAAGGTCCTGTGGGGTATGCTGTTTAAAAGGATGCAGAGCCCTCATCCAAGGGTCATACTTCATCATTGGGTTTCTTCTCCCCATCTCAGTGCTGACTGGTGTCTGAGGGGTTCTCAGTGCTAGGGAGCTCTGAGTGTGTTGGGAAGCAATTGTCTGCTTGTTCGTGCTCTCTTGTTGTAGATTGGACTGAAAACATCTATAAAGTTTCCCTCATGTAGGCACATTCCTTCTTTATTTGCCTCTATTTGCAAAGTAAAAAGACAAGAGGGTGAACGATGACCCCTTTGTGTCTGTAGTGTTGACATCATTCTCACCTCCGTTCAGCCCGACAGTGTCACGGGCAGTTCTTCAGGGCTGTGTCCCTACAGCCTAAGTCCTCCCTGCCTACCTTTTTATCTAGATAGGAACTCAAAATCAAAGCTTTGGAGTTTTTACTTATTTTTCTTAACCACACTTTCAGTGTCTGCAACAGAGATTCACAGAAACAGCACAAAATATCTGTTTTGAAAAGATGGGTTCATTGGCATGGGCTGAAAGCTTTTACCTGGGAGTGTAAATCTGTAGACACATTACGTTCATTCATTCCCAACACAAAGCTAAGAGTTGAATGGAGGCTAATTCTGGTTAACTCCAGGTATCTTGGAATTGTGATACTTGTATCGAAAGAGGATTATGGAGACAAACAAGAACAGGGCACAGTGCCATTGCCTGTAAAGCTCACATGATATTCGACACCCAACCTCCCTACAGAGGACTGCTAATGTCTGTTTGCTCCTCTGTTTTGGATCTGTTGGACTTGCTCCTTGGGCTGGGTGCTGGTCCCCAAGGACACAAGATGACTGGTCCCGTCATGCATCCAAACACCCTCCAGCATCTCCTTGTGTACGCCTTAGCATTAAGCAATGGATTATTAAATCAGGAAGCAGACAGAATAGGTCTTATAGAGAGGACAGGACCCCGCTGGTCACACTGGTCAGCAGCCTGAACTGTTCAAAGATGTTCTTTGAAGCAAGCAACCTAGATTTCCACCACAGGAAATGACTGGGTAGAAGGGAAGGCAGAAACTGTGCGTACATAGCTCTCTTCAGACTTCTACTTTAGATGGAAACTCATGTATTTGGGACAGCAAAGGGCAGGAAAACCAGGGGGGAAGTATGCAGAGTCACTACTCAAGGGCAGAGTTGTGTCTGTTATTTAGGGAGACTATAGGAGTAGGCATGGGATACTTGTGCATAGATTGCAGAACAATGGAAGAGGGTATACTAGGGGATGTGTGAAAGAAAATGCACCCTTATATTCTAGGGATTGGAACAGGTATCCGGCCAAGAAGAAGATCATGCACAAGCATTGGCGCTCCAAGGACGCAGCGCAGGATACAATGCACAACACCTAATGGCACGTGGCGTACAAATGCAACTAGGGGCTGGTGGAGATTTTCAACTAGACGCGTAATGAAACAGTTTAATGTAAAGTGTGCTATAATAGTGATAGCACACGTTCCGTCACTCACTCATCATTCGCTCGCTCACTCACTCACTCCCTCCCTCACTCACTCAGTCACCCACTCACAAAAGATAGATTGCTTTTCACAGATACAAAGACGACGCCAAACAAACATGTCATGCTTGCAAACAGAAATACAATTTATTTTGAAGAATTGCAGGAACAAGTAGGTTCGGCATAATAACGCCCAGCTCTTTTGCTAAACTAGATACAAGTAAGCCCTTGAAGCTGTAGGTGAGATCATATAGTCTGCTGGACACAGGCGCTGACCCCAACCCTCCTGGCTGCCCTTCAAGTTTGGCTATGTCTATCCTGGTAGAAGCTGCAGAGTCAGAACACTCACCAAGGTCTAGAACTGAAATTGAAGGTCTAAGCAGAAATGGAAAAGAAGTTGGAAGAGTCTTAGGCATTCTCAGTTAGAGGCGTGGTAGATGGACTGGGTTTTCCCCACCCCCGGAGTTACCGATACCAGGGGAACGGCTAATCTCCACGGGTGGGGAAAATCTTATCCATTACAAGTGGAACTCTGAGGATCCACTAAGAAATGTGGAATTACGAGGGGAATTAATAGTTCTCGTCAGGTTCTCCTGGACTACCCTCATTTTGGGCCAGACTTTCACCTGTAGATTTTGGCTGCCTTCAGCTGCCAAGTACCTAGGTGAAAGGAGGTCTAAGATGCTCCCATAGATCTCATAATTCCCATGCGACTAGTAACCGCTGCTACAATTTATAGGCCTACTCCGAACGAGGGCCTTAATGGTTTAAATTGTACAACTTTTAACTAGGATTTGTTAAAAACATAATTTTTGTGAGACAATGGAAAAGGTACACACTTTGGCACTTTAAGAAATTAGGAATGATTAATTCCCAAAGCCTTAGCTTGGCTGTGAAATGTTCATGGGAAAAAATATTTGGCTATATAATATTACCCCTGAAATATTTATTTTTGTGGCAATTGAGTATGAAGCCAAAAAGTAGGTGCAGCTTTTGTTTTTCTCTTACAAGAAAACGTCTATTAGTGGAATGTCTGGTATTTTTGAGACACATCAAACTATAAGGTTCATAAAGTTTTAGGAACAATTACTTGAAGTTGGGATAGACCAAGATTCAGGAGTTGAGCAGCCCAAAGACAGCTGATGCTGGACAATTTCTGCCAACCTGTCATCATCTAAGAAAGAGAGATAAATAAAGAGAGACAGAGAGAGTCTGACTGGATAGCTAAGAGGAACTTGGGATAAATGCACAGCAGGTATGCTGTGCATTAATTAAAGGAAGCAGAGAGAAGAGAAAAGAGGGAAGTGGTTGTAACCTATTTATTGAACTTTTTTTCATGGCCATCTATGACTATGTTTTTCGCTCCTCCAGTTTTTGGAATAAAATCACCAGCTTTGCAATCACAAAGTAGACAAAGTGTTTACTTTGACATTGCACAGTTTCCAGCTTTGTACACCCTAATCTTGGATTGTACCTTTCTATAGCAGGGCTTGCAGGGAAGGCACTAAGGCTTAGCAGTGTAGACAGCGGTGTAAATAGCGCGGAAAAGGGTTCTAAATCTGGGCCTTCTACCTCTCTAGATATAGGCAAATGACCTTAGTTATTACATCTGAGGAGTCCGCAGGGTCAAAGGCGGCCATTTTACTTTCCGAGGTTACATTGGTACTACTGTCTCCTTCCCGTTTTCCGAGATCACTTATCCATCAATCACCTCTCGAACTATTGTCTGGACCTTCCTTGTTTTCTGTTGACCTAGAAAAATAAAAGATAGTGCATGAGACCTGAAGAACGTCATATTTAATAATAATTGCTTATCTCCTTTAATACAGATTTCGGTATGCAAATCTGAGTCATAAATGGTAGACCATCATGCACTGCTCTGGGGATGCCAAGTTAGCTGTTTTGCTGAACGCCTTTGGAACAGTGGTGATCTGAAATTGTACTACATGATATTTTCGAATATTGTTTCCATGCACCCTGGCATTGCACACTGCATGTTTTTTTTTTGTTTTTTTTAAATAAGAGGGACACTGCAATAGAGACAGGCTTCACGTGAGGGCTATGATGTATAGCAAGTTTACAGAAGGGGTTAGAAAAACACAGGACATATGAAATATACCGAAAGATTTATTTAGTCCAACTCAATATTGCTCTGCGGCTTTCACTCCCTCGAGGCAATTTATTTTATAGAACAACAATAATATGAAAATGCACCTAATCACTCATCCCCTCATTTGGAAAATGTGGCTAAATACTATTTCCGAACAGAACCGCCATTGGCCAATAGGTAGAATTTCCAAGGGAGATCGTGTAAGATTTCTCATCACATCCAGATGGGTCGCAGCCTTGCCTGATATGTGACATTGAAGCTAAGGTGACCTTTGGTATAAATTGGCCTCAAGGGGAACATCCTAAAGGCTACTGTGTTAAATGAATATTCTTTTGTGTGGCTGAGAAAATGGCATCTGTCCTGGACTTACAGACATGACAGTGGTCTCAAATTCAATATAATTTCAATCAAACCAGACAGGCTCGGAGAGCGCTTCGACCACGTCTTGCAGGCATGAATGAATGATATGAGATGATCAATGGGAGAGGCATTGTCCGCTGTCCAAACACAGGTTTGATGATCACCTCTACATTTTGGAGGTAAAGCTGGAGAAAATTCAAGTCTTACATTCGGATTTCTGGTCTGCTTACATCTTCAAGAAACAGAGCAACCATTCATGGTTAAACTTGGCTTCATGTAGGACATTTTGAGCAGTTCTTGGCCTTATCCCTTACAATAGCCAGTTGCAGGAAACAAACATGGGTCAAAGGAAGCTGCAAACAGGCAGCCTTTGGGAATATGAAGTTTGACTGTCATAAAAGAAAACTCACCTTGGCTTTGTGCCTGGAATCTCTATTGTGACCTCGACTGTGAACTCGGGAAAGCCCTGCAAAAAATGAATCTAAATTTACAAGCATGACCTTTTTGCAGTAGTGTTAGACTGCCAATGGTAGAACATGTCCAGCATGGCTCAAGTGATATACACACCTGGACACAGATTTAAGCACTTGACTGTGCATAGAAATTACATATTAATATTAAAAATTTCATATTACCATACAAGTATGGTTTTTCACATGTAGCAGCAGAGAATAATGACGTTTGCTCTTTAGATTACGTAATAAATGATTATGCTCCCCTTTTCAAGCACTCCAGTCGTGAGATACCATTTCACACTAGAGATCCTTACCTCACTGCCCAAATATTGAATGGAACTTTCTTGCTGAATGTTTTGATCTATCAGCATTTTAAAAATTGATCAACTGGGAAATTGTTTTTTTCAGCATTTCAATGATTATAATGAAATGGGAACCTTCTACTTCATAATCCACCACTTGTTATAAGCAAACCAGCACTGTGCTGATAGAGGGCAACACGTCTATTTGCCCTATATTGTTAGAAGTAAACAGCGCAATGATGAGTTGCTCATCGACTTACGCGCCATCTTCGTCCAGGAGCCGTTGGTAGGTCTCGATCTCCTTCTCCAGCAGGGTCTTGACATCCAGGAGGTCTTCGTAGTCTGCACACTGGTTGGAGGTCTCACACCGGATGGCGACTAGCTGCTCTTCCACTGCGCTGATCTGGACTTGGAGCTGGGAGAGCTGCAGGCAGTAGCGTCCTTCTGTTTCTGCAAGGGTCTCTTCAAGGGATTTTTTCTGTTGACAAAAGAACAAAGAATGAAAAAAAAGAACAAAAATTACAAGGAAATGTATGGCATGGCAACGGATAACAAGGACTGGAAAGAGAGGCACAACCAATGTCAAGGCACAACACAAACAGGCTCTTTAAGACCCCACGGTGGGCCTTCGCTCTTTACAAGTCAGCACAGCCATGGCCTCCTCACCCTTTACAGTGGACTGCCAGCTGTATTTAGAACGGGAAACAACCTTTACAATGCAGTCATTACATCGCACTACATTTACAACGCAGTCATTACATCGCAACATCTTTACAACGCATGTCACTACAACGCAGCCATTACATTGCATGTCACTACAACGCATGACACTACAATGCATGTCACTATAATGCAGGCATTACATCGCATGTCATTACAATGCATACCATTACAACGCATAGTACCCCTACACTATCCAACACTTACCCTACTGTTGCACCTCCTGGAGTTAGAATAGTAATTTTTACCCCCACACTATCCAACACTTACCCTACTGTTGCACCCCCTGGAGTTAGAATAGTAATTTTTACCCCTGCACTATCCAACACTTACCCTCCTGTTGCACCCCCTGAAGATAGAATAGTAATTTTTACCCTTACACTATTCAACACTTACCCTACTGTTGCAACCCCTGGAGTTAGAATAGTTATTTTTACCCCTACACTATCCAACACTTACCCTACTGTTGCACCCCCTGGAGTTAGAATAGTAATTTTTAACTCTACACTATCCAACACTTACCTTAAATGCAATGTAATGGTATGTGTTGTAATGGTATGTGTTGTAAAGGTATAAAGCAACGTAATGCGTTGTAAATGTAGTTTAAAAAAATTAGTTATAGTGGCATGCGATGTAAATGCATGTGTTGTCAAGGATGTTGCGATGTAAAAACTGTGATGTAAAGGCATGCGTTATAAATGTAAGCGTTGTAACGTCATACATTCATTTAGAACAGCTGACCGGGTGCATTGGTTGTTGCGGCTACTTAGCAATTTTTTTACTTTTAAAGAATAAACTCCCCAAACTGGGAACTTCCTCTTGCAAAACTACAAATAACAATGGTCTGATATACAGGGAGCATTTTCCTATGCCTGGGAGCTATTGTGACATTTCCCTGCCAGAGAATGACTCACCTGGTGGTTCCAAACACGTAATTCTAGTGGCAGCCACCTGCTCTAAATAGGTTGGGTAACTATGACCCTATTTTCCTCTGGAGGATGTGTCATCAGGTCTAAGGTTTCAAACTACAGAGGCAGCTGATGCTCCTCAGTCAGAAACCCTGTGGTTTCTACACATCTAAATGGGGTGCAGCAACAACAATTACAATGGGGTAGGAGTACCGCCATTTACAATAGTGCTCCCACTTCTGCAAACTTCAAATGAGCCCCAAAAAAGTCAAAGACCAAGGCAAAGATAAATAAAAACCCAGATTGCTAAGGTGGAACCAGGAATATCATAGGAGTCACAGGAAAGTCAAGAAGTTGAAGGAATAACTGTGAGGGGCAACAGACAGCAAGGCAGAATAAAGGAGGCATGGACAATCTAGGAATGCAGAGGCACAACAAAGGAAAAGGACAGCCAAAGACAATCAAGCAATGGCAAAGAATTAAAACCCACATTTGAGCCCTTCAGCCATTTAAATAATGTAGAGGGAGCAAAGAATGTATGGAGAAGCTATGTGGGGAACAAGATATTTTGAAAGATAGAAAAAAATACGTGTTGGTGGTTTAGGCAGGAGTAGACAGACAGGCCTACTAAAATTGATTGTGCTGGTCAATTCTTTTTAGAGGACTATTTAATTTTCCAGTGAAGTCAGGAAATTTCATTCAAGCCATTATTTTTAAATATGAAATATAGGTTGAAAAAGCAAAACGTTCTTGCCCAATGCGTCCCCCTTAAAATTCCACCTTATCGATGCCAAGTAGTCATAGGGGCTGGTTACGACTTTTGAGCAGTCATGCCGGCTCTCCACCGGCACAGCTGCTCCAAAGGAGCGAAAGGACCTCGGACCTGATTACAAGTTCAACTCGTGCAGGTGTACAGTCCTTTTGCCTTTCCCTCGGTGGTGCCAGAAAAACAGGCACTGTAATGGGTAAAAATGTTCCAATACAGCAAGGACTGTGAAGTCCATGCTGTGCTAGAAATGGGGGTGCAAGCAGACGGGGCAAGCAGATGGGGGGGGGGGCGCTTGTTTTGTCCCCCTGAATGCATCCCCATGGTGGGGAGAATGGGGGCCCTGTAAGTCCCCCTTTTATGTTCCCACTGCCAGTCTTTTCATGGCGGACTTGTGCCCATGAAAAGGCTGGCGGTCGGAAAACTCGTTATATGCTTGGCGGGAACGCACCACTTCTGCTCAGCATATTGCATAGCCCCTCCACATGCTACCACCAAGGAACGGCGGTTCCCTGGTGCAGAAGACGGTCCACCGCCGGAACAACTCGGAGCATCGTAATCCGGCAGACTGTGAAAGTGGTAAGTCCGCTGCACTGGTAATCAGGCCCATAGCTCAGACATTACCAGGGGTAGCAGTCGCGTACCATGGCCAAGGCTGCCCTCAGCTCTATCTCCAAGGCTTGGAGGCTGCGCTTGAGGTCACAGATCTCACTCCTGCCTGAATGCATCTGGTCGCTGCCACAGTTCATTTCTTTGTTCAGGTCCTTGCACTGGGGGACGAGACAAAAACGATAGAGAACATTAAAGTAATCCAAGAGCATGCAGACTTTTCTAAAGAAAACCTTCCTCCTTCATTTTTCTGTCACTGCTTTTACCGCTTCGTTGAATTTGCATTCGGCTTCTTTGCGGTTCTTGTCGGCCATGAGTTCATACCGTGTCCTCATATCATTCAGGAGCTTCAGCAGGTCGACTCCTGGAGCCGCGTTTATCTCCACACTCAGCTGTCCGCCTGCTGCCTGCTTTCCTTTCATCTCCTGGGCATTGGGACACAAAAAGTACAGCCTAATGACTCCTTTTGGTCCAGCATGAGCCTAGCCCAGTCTGCGTGTTGTGGCATCAGTGATAGGCAAGAAAAATAGTTCGTGAATATGCTCGTAAAGGTTTTTAGTAGTGTGGGTTTTGTGTTTGTGAAAGGTGTCAGGCTGATTGCAAATTTCCAATTTATTCCTGAATTATGGTAAATTGAGTGCTTGTCTAATTTAGGAGGGGATACAATGATACATATCTGCAGTACAATATTGGTTAATTTGCGTCTTGACTAATTACTGATAACACTATATATTAATACATAGAAGAAAAATTCAATATTCAATGAAAAATGTAAACAAAGTTAAGACAATTCTTTGAAACAGAGAGCCTCATTTATGGGGTTTTTGCCATAGGGCAGCGCAGCAGGCCGGCAAACGAAAAAGGCAGGAATGCACCATATCTATCAGAACAATGCATTCCTGTCTTTTTCCCCTGCACCTGCGTTGCGGAGATGATTATTTTTGTGCAGGAAGGAGACCCTTCCTGCACAAAAACAATCACAAGAGGCTTTTTCCACTTTCTATGTGTGCTGAAGAATGCAGCACACAGAGAAAGGAAACCCGAGGAGAAATAAAGATATTTCGCTGTGTTGTACCTCCCTTAGGTTTTTGGTGCTGCCTCAGATTTACGATTTCTCATAAATCAGGGAGAGTATCAAAAGCCATGGATGTTCCTGGGAACGCCCCCAGAAAAAAACATTGCACTCCCCTTTAAAGCATTAAAGGGGATGATATTTACGAGGCAGCATTAGGCCAAAAAAGTGGCTTAGTGCTGCCACGTAAATATGGAGCAGGCTCCTGCATCACGGAAAGTCAGAAAAAGCGACGTTCCTGCGGTACAAGGGAGGCTTATGTACAAGCCCCATGCAGCAAATTTTTGCCACCTAAGCTTCACTTTTGTGACGTTCCTGAGGCACACAGTGCAGGCCCATATCTACGAGGCCCCAGAAAGCCACCCAGCATGGCTTTTCATGGCCTCGCAGATACGGTGTGAGACAATGCAGCGCAAGTCACTGCATTGCCTCACACTGCGCCTGGGAGGTCTGCCATGGGTGTTGTAGTGGGTGTTCCCACTCGACGCCCAAGGTATTTGACACATTCCCAGATTTACAACGTAGCGTAAATCTGGGAATGCATCAAAACCATAGGCCTCGCCAGGGCAGGGGCAACAATTGTTTTTGTGAAGGAAGGTGTCCCTTCCCACACAAAAACAACTGGACTTCAATGCAGGCAGCCTTGTGCCATGGCGCTAGGATGTCTGTATAAGCGCAAAGCTGTCTAAACAGCGCCAGTGCAAAGAAAAGGACAGGGATGCATAGTATTGCTGTAAATACAACACATCCCTGCACTTTCCGTATGCTGGCGCAAGCCGGCGTGCGGCACGGCATTTCATCATTTTGTTCTAAATGTGCCCCTGAATGATCGTAGCAGCCTTTCTCACAGACACCGACGCACAGCTGGCTTTGGCACCGCAGTTCGCCCTGAACATCAGGTACAAGATATAACTTTGCATTTCTTCTTAAAGAATACCAGGGCATGAAGGAGGAGAGTTGGGTGTGCAAAATACCATTGCTTGGGTAGGGCAAATAACTGCATCTGTTCTAAGACTTCAGGTCTCAGAAAAGATGCAGACTTTTCCAGACAGGAGGGTGCCTATAAACCCCTGGCAGGACTGAGGCAGAGTGAGACACGTCTTGTTGCAGGGTAATGAACGCCTCATCCCTAGCCTATTTTCTATGTGACGGTCCTGGTGATATATATTGGTTTCTCTATAAGCCAGTCTTGCACACTGGTATTGCATACTCACAGCGTGTAGCGATAGCACTCACAGACCCCAGCCTACCTCCTCGTGGTTCTTCTTGAGGGCGGCTAGCTCCTCACTCTGGCTTTCCTCCTGCACCTCCAGGCTTGATTTGTCCAGCCTCAGCTGATCCAGGACTTTATGAAGACCATTGACATCCGCCGCAACGCTAATGCGCAGGCGCTGCTCGTTCTCGAACCTGGAGCCAGAGATGGACAACACTGCTAGCACATTACCAAGCATATAACCAGGTGAAACTCTTAGCACCAAGCACATGTCATTAAAACATCACACACGTCCTTTTGCTTTCTAGCCATAAGTACACAAAGAAGTCCTATTAATCTAAATCGCCACAAGAAAAATATATTCTAGCAGAATCTTCTTGGGATTTGTTGTCATGTTTACAAAGTCTCTTACATTTTTTGAAACAATTTTTGCCATCTCTTACTCCGCCTACAACTATGTTCAACGTTGTTGCAAAGTATTGTTTTAGTCAGTGTAAAAATGTCACATTGATATTTTCTTACAGCCAGGTTTAATATTCACAGCTTCAAAAATTTGCTTATGTTAATTTATAAATGAAGCGTTTCTGCGAGAAAGGCTGTGCAGAGTAGCACGGCAGTAAATAAGGTCATCTAAGTTTCTTAAAATCAGAATTAAGTTGTCATCTGCTAGGCCGAAGTCTTAGGTCTTCATCCTCTTCAGACTCTACTGGCCCGATTGGCTCATTTTAGGTACCAAGCTTAAGACAGTCTTAATTAAGTCTGTCTCTCTAACGACAAGAATGACAAACCATCCTTTGTAAATTAGGACTGTCTTTCCTGGTTTAACCCCTTCAGTGCCCATGACGAGCTGGACTCGTCATGGGCTGCGGTGGCGCTGTGCCCATGACGAGTCCAGCTCGTCATGAACTCCGCCCGCTAATACAAAGCGCGGCACTGGGCGGGAAAAGGGGCGGGCATGCAAGGGGTTAAGACTGTCTTGTAGGCAAGGATCACTAAAAATCAATCCCTCTCCTCTCCTACATTGGCTGGAGCCCTACCTAAGCCCTTCCGCTGTGCAGATTCTCAGCAAGCAATGCTCTGCCTGTCTCTCACACCCTGATCACTACTCCCGCAGGATTCACAGGGGGGAATACTGCACCCAGAAAATACCAATTCCACCGTGTGTCGTATTTAATAGGTGTATCAAGGGGGAGGATAACAGTAATAATTGATGTTTTCCTCAATTCAGGGGTGTGTTTCCAGTTTTTCCCCAAGATAAACTTTGGCAGATTTTACATGGAGAGATCTATGCAGCAAAACCCATTTGGTGTGGAATTAGGTCTTGTTAAACAACTCGTTCCATAAGATAGACTCCATGGGGCATATCAACAAGGGCTTTATCTCTGCTTTTTTGGCTTTAAAAGCCAAAAAAGCAGAGATAAAACTAGCGCCCTATCAACAACAGGGTGCTAACACGCAAATTTGCATGTTAGCACCCTTTTACTCTACGCTTCCCCTTGCATCTCTAATGAGATGCAAAGGGGGCGTTTCAGAGTAAAATAATAGGAGAAATGTCGCTAAGCGACATTTCTCCTATTATCAAGAATGTCGCTAACCCTATTAGAGACAAAAAAAGCAGCGCTAACCGCGGTTAACGCTGCTTTTTTACGTCCGGTATTTTTCTGACTTAGCCATGATATCCTATGGAAGGAGGATATCATGGCTAAGTTTGTCTGTCCCTATCAACAAGCTAACGTGAGATTATCGCTGGGTTTCCAGCGATAATCTCACGTTAGCCACTTAGCGTGAGAATTTTTATCGCTATTGAGATAAGCGTTGCTAATAGCACGCTATCTCAGCGATAAAAATCAACGCTAGCCGGCGATAATTATCCTAGCGCTAAGTGCGCTTAGCGATAATTATCTCCGGTTGTTGTTGATATGCCCCATATATTCGTTGGACAGAGGAGTTGTTGAGGCAAGCGGGGATGGATGGTGCAATAAAATGAAACTACGTTACCTATACATTATAGTCCCGATATTGACAGTTTTTCTATTTTAAGCATATGGCATAGAGCAATCATGTGATCAGCTTTGCATCATATAATATTTGAGCATGTACCAAAAAATGGTTGTTTATCTCTCTAGGCAAAATATCATGTTGCTGCTGAACCATTCCCCCTTCTACCAATAAAAATTATGACGCATATGTATAAACCCCTATCGCCACTGGAACGTCACTTTTTGTGACGTTCTTGTGGGGATAGGGGCCTTGCCTTATGTACAAGGCAGCGTTAAGCCATTAAACATGGCTTAACGCTGCCTTGTACATAAGGCACCCTTTCACGCTATGTTTAGCGTGAAAGGGACATGCAGTGGGTTTTGCGGTGGGCATTCCACTGCAACAGCCATTGTATTTGATGCTGCCCCCTATGTACACTGGTGGCGTACATAGGAGACAGCGCCAAAATTAAGACCAGGAAAATCCTGGTCTGAAGTTGGCAAAATGAACCACTCCCAAGGCGTAGGACTCCATACCATCCCCGATATGACTGGCCCCATCCTTTCAGAAGGAAGTGAAGACTTACCTCTTCCAGCGACACCTGGTCGCAAAATAACACCTCACTACTGGTGTCTCTAAACAGCGCGTCTGCCCATAAAAATACTACTATCCTCCTTCTCAAACCAGGACTCTAAGATCATACTGCCTCCTTTACCTGCCATTGGCCTGCCTGTACAGCGTATCTCAACCCCAACGCACTCCGGCGCTTGATGGCTCCGTTTACAGTGTGCAAGTCTAATACATCCATACTTTACATGGTTTTGACAACTATGTGCACCCTGTCTCCCTCTGCTCTCCACCTCACATGCATTATTCCCCAAATCCTGCCTTTGGACTGTTCTCAAAACTTTTGCCCCATCTCTAATCCTTTCTCCTCATGCCCTCTATTGGCACTCATTTTTAGGGACTGGGATGTATTGTTCAGGATCATCAGACTTTGACCCAGAACAAGAGAGAGAAAGGAAAAAAAAATGGAAAGGAGGATGAGGAGGAAACAGTGACGGAGGGTGATAGCTGGGTTGAAAAAGAACATGAAATACTGAGTGTAGGGTGGTGGATGGTGGAGCCTGCCTTTCGGCAATGTTCCCACAGCAACACCCACCCTCCCCTTTTTGGCGTTCAGATTTTATATTTTAATTTTAAAATTGTGTCCGCTTATTTTTGTGGGCTATCCTCAGGTTTTATAAATGTTGCCAGTTTGACATTTCATCAGAACTTTTGTTTAACTTAGCTTCAAAATGATGACTTTCCTCTAGCTTAATTTTCTATGAGGAAACAAATGACCACCCCCCCCCCCCACCCCAACTCCCCCAAACTCACTTCATTTTGAAATCATCCAGTGCCAGCCTGGCATTGTCCACCTGCAGGATGGTCTTGGCGTTGTCAATGGAAGCAGCTATGATCTGGAAGACAATAGGACCAGCTGGACGTGATACTACATACCGCTGCACAACGCGCTCAACACTTTTCACACTAAATGCCGAGGTCTTTTCCACCAACGTACTGTTTAAAACACCAATAATTGTTTTTTTCATTAATTTTGAGAAGTAATGTCAATTCACATAGATTTATCAGAAGTTCACACCAATAATTGTTTTTTTCATTAATTTTGAGAAGTAATGTCAATTCACATAGATTTATCAGAAGTTCACACCAATAATTGTTTTTTTCATTAATTTTGAGAAGTAATGTCAATTCACATAGATTTATCAGAAGTTCAGGCGCTATGGCCGAATGATAGCCCACAAACAGCAAAAGAGCCCTGGCTCCTAATTTGCAGCCAAGTTTAGTGATCTTTGCCCTGTGGACATTTTAAGGCATTTAAAAGACAGGTTGGTCTGTCACTCGACCTTTCATTCCTACAGAAACGGTAAGAAAGGTCCATGGACGCAGACTCATGGATAAGCCAAGGGTAGCGGAAGTGACATCACATACACTTTGCCCACTGATGTCATGATAGGATTGGCCACTAGTGCTACACTTGGCCCTCACCAGTCTCTTATCTGCTGCTTTGGAGCTACGGTAAGGGTAAATAATGAGAACTGCAGAAGCAAACAGGGCCCTAAGAGCCCGCCTCCATTCATGACTCCTGAGATCAGACGTAGCAAGGACTGCACCACGTAAACCAAAGATGGAGCCGCTGCTGACCATGGATGGATATCACAGATTGACGTCTATGGCAAAAAAAAATCCGAAAGGAAGAGCTATCTTATGAAAGCGAGTTCCTAAGCGAATAGCTTTGGAAAACACAAATGACATTCTCCATAAATTCTACAGGCCCTGACACTACCTCACTCATCACATACATTTCAAAACAAGGCATTCTTTCCTGGAAGAGCAGGCCTTTCCCAACACAAGCAATAGTTCATCAAAGATGTGTACAGTAAGGATGCTTTCAACACAACCGCACATTTGTTTTAAATTGTTAGTTTACTCCTTCTGGAGGCTAGTTTACAAACGCAGCGCCTAGAGGTAATTACATCTGTAGTGTGTTCCACAAATGAGCCTAATCACTGGCGACATCAAGGCGGGCACTTTTAATGATGTTGTAAATGAGGGTGTGGCGCGATGTGCCACACTTTCTTACAGCCATCAGATATTGTTTTTGTGTGGCGTGGAAGACAAA